>NW_027071826.1:5250528-8000528 GCF_038088225.1 Cyrtonyx montezumae
TGCCCAAACTGCATCTCAGAGCTGGTGAGCCTGCTGAGCCCGACTGCCTGCCCCTGGCTCCTGCTGCCGTGCAAGGATGTGTGCATGACAAAGGGGAACGTGTTTCTCAAAGCAAGACACTTTCTGGAGTGCTCTTAGCAAAGCTGACAACCTACAAAAGAGTAAGGCAGGCCCTACCACACAAACTTAGATTCAGAATCGACTTGTGTAGGCCATGCTTTCCTTTATAATTTCTTTCTCTGAGGAATACATAGGGTTCTCTGCACAAATCCTATTTTTTGTTAACAGGATTTGTGAATGTAGCATGCATACGCTGCTTTAAAATTTGTCACATTTCTCTCTGATATCTGAGTCACAGAGCCTGCTAGCCCTCGCTTCCTCTTTTTCATTTTATAACTTATTTCTTCCAAGTGACCTATAAAGGAAAAGTCTTTAATTCAAGAGTTTTTCATATCCCAGCTCTTATGCTCAAGTACTAAACAACCTCACTCCAATTGGCTGATGCGCCATCAATGTGCCGTGCTCTGATGGAACAGAAATGATTGAGTCAAAAAACAGAGCACATCTCCTCTCTGCTGAGATTGTTTTCGAGAAGAAAACAGAGGGTGTGGGAGTGGGGAGGTGGACTGATGCAGTGGCATGTGCCATGAGCTCCTGCTTTGGGTGCCTGAGCTTGGGAGCTTAAGTGCACCAAATCTTGCCTCAGGGAAATATTCTCCTAACTCTTCTAGCAGGAGAGTATTTTAAGCCCTGGAGCATTTCAGCCATCCTCATTCATCCGGTGCAATGGTATGGAAAAAATTTGGAGCAGATGTCTCCCTGTAGAAGCCCACCTGGCCATTCCTAAACAGCCTTTGCACACGCAATTAGGCTACAGGGAGACTTCTTTCCCAGATCGAATCTAATTGTCTCTCTGCCCTCTGTCAGCCCACACTTAACAACTCATGAGCACAGCCCCTCAAAGCCAGCTCGGCGTAGAAGCTGCAGACTGGTGAGGCACTGCGGCTGTGAGCCACATCTGTCACCATGCACCATCTCTGTCACCATGTACAATGTCTGTGACCGTGCACGGGGCCAGCTCTGCCCAGATGCACTGCTCAGCCCTTAGAGCAGAGCTCAGAGAGCTTCCCAAGGTCCTGCTGGAGCCAGCAGCCCAGGGCAGCAAAGCAGGCCGTGTGCCTGAACTGGGCACGGAGCATGGCTTTGGCAGTGGCAGGTCACATGTGACATTCCACATGCACTTGGAAATGAAAAGAACAAGAAAGCCAGAAGTGAACAGAAAGGTTCATCAGTATGTGTGATTTCCTCTCATAAGCTCACAGGGAATTCCTCTTGAAACGTTCCCGTTTCTTTGCATGCAAACTTAGTCTGTGTTCATTGAGCACAAAACATCACAAAGTCTTTCAGGCAGTTTTAACAGTCAGTGCTAGACGTCACATTGGGAGCCCGGGGTGTGTGAAACTGGCTTGAAATTGGACAAAAGAAAAAAAAAATAGAAAAAAAACACACAAATAAAAAACCAGTTTATATTCCCCTGGGGTCTGCCATCATGTCTTAGAGCCTGGAACTTTTATGCATTTATAATGTGGAGTGTTATAAATATTCATACAGAGACTCATAGGCTAAAATTAAATGAGCTCATCATAGTTATTTTTACTGTAATGGATGTAGGCAATAAGAAAATCCCAAGAAAATGAATAGATGCAATTGGAGTAATAACGGTGCCTATTTTCCCTCATTTCAGGAACTGATGTGAAATGGGGGTGAGAAATCCTCACTCAGATGAACCCCTACTGGGAGGCAGCAGTGGTCGGGGGTCACAGCCCCATGTGGTGCTGAGCTGGGGCCACACACAGCACATCCTCAGAGGTGGGCACATTCCACAGGGACACAGGTGGGGCTGGGAGTGCTGGGAGGGAAAAAAAAGAGCAAAGTTCCTACTGCTGAAAGCTGCTGTTATGCACTGGCACAGGATGGAAGGAAATCCTTGGAAGTGTCAGCGAACTCCTTGCTGCATGCAGCTGGAAGAGGGTTTGAGCTATGCCTAGTGGAGGTAGTGGGGGGGATCAGCAACCACCTCTGTTTCTTTCTTTGACAAGCTGGGACACAGCTTACAGCAGGCTGCTGCCTTCCACGGATGGCTGAGGACACATCTCCTGGCCTGAAGAGCTGCTCTAGCTATGAGGAAATGGTTTTCATAGGTGTGCCAAGAGCCTCTCAGAGAACCCCAGAACCATAGGGGTTGGGAGGGACCTCTGGAGTTCCCCCAGCTCAATCCCCTGGCAGCAGTTCCCCAGAGCAGGGTGCACAGGAAAGCACCCAGAGGGGCTGCGTATCTCCAGAGGAGACCTCATCTCTCAGGGCATTGGTTCCAGAGAAGACACATCCTCCTTTGAGTCATCTTCAAGAACATCTTTATGAACAGCCTGCAGAGTTATCATTGCTCACCCCTAACTTGGCTTTCCTAGGGGCGTGCTGGCGGCAAGGGACATGGGGCAGCAGGGCAGGCACAGCGTTCCCTTCCAGTCCCCGTGGTGTGAGCCCTCTGCAGGCCACTGACGGCTCCATAGGGGCTACACAGGGGCAGGGGGACACTGGGTGGCACCCACAGCTGGTGGCACAGGGATGGTGTCATTTCCCCATACCCAATTCTTTCCGAGCTGCTGGTTGAGCCGGCGTGCTTTCTTCCCGAGGCAAAAATGCAGAAGTGACTTTGCCTCTTAAGTTATGATTCAGATCTCCTTTTTGACATAATGTGACATAATACAATGTACGAGATGGAGTTACGCGCAGCCTGACTGTGTGCTGAACTGTCACTTAAGGCAATTATTTCTTTTTAATAGTAGTAATTGTTACTCTGGGTTGCCGAGGATAACCCAATCCCTGCAGGAAGCGGAGCCATTTGACATTCATGTAGTCTTGATAAATATTAATTGAATTAGCTGACTATTGACAAACAGAGAGATGTCTGATCTGAGGGAAAAGTAAAAGTAAAAATAAAGGCAGTGCTGTTGAGGCAGTGCAATTTATCCATATGTACACAGTGGTTTTGTAAATCAATCTTTATTTTTCTTCCGGAGAGTATTTGTTTCCACCTGAAAAGCCAGCGACTGAATGACAAGTGCTTGGGAACTTTACCTTCTAACACTCTGTTTATTTACAAACGCATACTCTCACTTCTTATTGTAAATCATTTAAAAAAAAAAAGACAATAAATTAAAAAAATAACCAAACACAAAAGGCACCGATTGCACCCATGTGACGGATCTGTGCTTTCCAGCATGGAGTGCTTTGTGCTATACAGGCACTGCTGAGGACCACGAGGGCCAGGGCTGGAGTCATCACAGACAGAAGGACAGCCAGCTCCACCTCCAGGAATGGAGGCTGTGGAAGAACAGTTTGGAAAGAAGAAAGCTAAGAGGGAAGAGAAGAGGTCCTGTGGGTGATGGAGGAGTTTGGAGGAAAGCCACAGCAGGGCCCTGAGCAGGCAGGGTTTGCAGAGGAGAGGGGTCCTGGTTGCAGACATCAAGGAAAAACCCACTATTCACACAGATAAAGGCATCTAATATTATACCACAAGGAAATGAGGTAGCTGAATAGATAAGGACTACTAAGATAAGTTTATACACCTTTTAAACAATCCATTCTAGGTCCAGGTCAATCCTCTGTACTGACCAGGAGAACTGTCCCTCCCATCCCAGGAGCTCCCACACCCACTTGGTATTCGCAGTCAGCTCTACTGTATAATGGGAGGAGCTAAATCATTTGATCAAGGGAGAAGTGATGATGGTATTTAGGAAAAGCCTACGCACTCAAATACAAATGGGCTTTTGGACTAGCTTGAGAATGCTCCTGAGTCAATGAATGGCTATGGATGCACAGATTTCCCACCTGTCACAATGTCATTCAAACCAAACAGTGCCTGTGTGCACAACACCACGTGCAGGCACAAGTCAGGTGGGCAGATCACAATGACATGAGGAGTATCCCAAGCATGAAGGAGGTTTCAGGCTGGCTGGTCCAGCAGAGAGGTCACAGAATGTTGCTTTGGTCTGTCAGCGACATCTGAGCATCCTCTGGAGTTTGTGCAATACACAACAGCCAACGTGCTGCCATTGTCCATTCCACCTCTCTATGGCAGGAGAACTGCTTTGATGTTAAAATGTTCTGGTTTACATTTACAGTTCTTTTAAATGGGCTCTACCCTGCTTCCAGAAGAAGGCTGAAGGGTATCAGTCCTACCCAACCACTTGCTGGATCCCAGTCCCACTCATTGCATGCGGTTCTGTCTCCAATGTGGGTGTGGCTATTTAAAAGGAGAAACATTCCATAGCATTTTAGGAAGAGATTTATGAGATCAAAAGCCTTTCTCCATGCATTTATTTATTCATTCTTTCAGGTATTTTCACAAATAGCAAGCTCCCTCCTCTGGTACAGATCTTTGGAGATGAGCCGGACCTGGCGCTGTCTGCGTGCTGCTGGGGACTGCTGCTTTCTGTAGGTCAGGCTCCATTCAGAGCCCATGCCCTGCTCAGGACAGCTCCTAGGCAGCTGAGTTATTCCAGTGTAGATGCTTTGGTTCTTCATCATTAATCAGAATTCCTCACCTATTCTTCCACTGCAGACTGTGTGCTCCAGAAAAAAGCAAGAGCTGTGCGTGGGGAGGTGGACCTCCCTCCTCATTGCAGCCTTGTAGACATTTCTCATTCCCACTAGTGATAACAAGTGAAGATGGAGCGTCTACCATAGGGAAACACGATAAATATTTTATGAGCTGTTAAACATTTATTAATCATTCATATCCAGATGATTAAAAAATTAATACAAAACCTGAAAATGATTTAGGAATGCACAAGCTCACATGGGTGGACTCAAGGAGCTCCTCAAAGAGGAGAGTGGGGGGGGCATTACTAAAAATAGCATCCTGTCTTTCCTGTGCAAACACCACACCAGCCAAATCCCACAGACCTCCACCCCCCGAAATCCTCAGCACCAACAAGGTGAGGGGTAGGGGGGACACGGGCATGGGACTTGGCCACCCCAGCCCACTCAGCCCTGGGTGGGACGCTGTGGGCAGGTGGAGGGATCAGCTCAGCTGCGGTGTGACGAAACGCGGTGCTGACCACTGTAATTAAAGCAGCATTGACCCACTGTAATTAAAGTAGCATTGACCTGCTGTAATTAAAGCTGAAGAGATACATCCAGATTAACTGGAGGAGCTAATCTGGGTTGGAACTGAACTCTTACTTTTTCCCCTGACCATTTCTAGCAGTCCTGTTGCTGCAGGTGTTGTGCATAGCAGTACCACATCCCTGCTTCTTTGCTGCTCTTTGGATTTTCCTGTTTTAATATGAATGAGAAGATTTGTGTTTTTCTTCTGCATTTGATGTAGCAGCTACGGAAGGCTTTGGCATAATGTTGCCTTACAAGACAACCAAGTCAGAGTGCAGAGTCTGCAGTCTTTGTGCTTGCTGAATAACATCGCTTGTCATGAAAATATTATATCCTGATAATCTTCTTTGTTGTATTATGAACAAAAAACTGCATCAGATTGCCCTCAGCAGTGGATTGTAGGAGGCTTAGTGAGTCAGTTATTTAGAACAAACACCAGGCAAATTTAACTAAAGTTTGCGGACATCAAAGGACAGAAATGATCTTATCCCAGTGCAGTCAGCTGGTGTCTGTAGCAGCAAGGCCTGGTGCTCATGGTGCTGACCTTTCTGCGATTAACGCTGTTTCTGTAGTGCTCCCCACTGCAGGGCAATGCAGAAATGAGTGCTATGCAGACACGGGAGTCTGCCTCGCCTTCTCCAGGAATCACAGAATCATAGAACGGAATCATAGAAGCACCTTTCAGATATTGGAAGAGAGCAATGAGGTCTCCCCTCAGCCTCCTTTTCTCCAGACCAAACAGCCCCAGTTCCTTCAGTCTCTCCTCGTAGGGCACACTCTCCAAGCCCTTCACAGCCTTGTTGCCCTCCTTTGGACCTGCTCCAGCACCTCCACGTCCTTTCTGTCCTGAGGTGTCCAAAACTGAGCACAGTTTACACAGTACAAAAGGAGACATCCTTTTCTTTTTTTTTTTTTTTTTTTACTCCAGGAAAAAAAGACCAAGAGCAACTCTCAGAGAGGCAGAGAGATGAGTGGTACAGATCTCCAGCCGAGCAGGGCACCGTTGGATCACCCCACATGAGGGCTGCACCTTGAGGCTAGGCCACTCCACTCTGTGCCCCCAGGATGCTGAGGGGCTCCCAGCTCCCAGGACGCATCCTGTGGTCCAGCCCTTGCTCTGTGTCCACTGTGAAAAGATGCAGTGGAGGGGATGCTGGAGTGCTGGTGGTGGAGGAGGCTCTGAGCAGCAAGGACAGCGCTGGATGGGGTGGGCACCTTGACTGCACCCTGCTGCCTTCCCAGAGCCCACATTGGCACTGCAGCTTCAGCAGAACCATTAAAGTAACAAAAAGCTCAAAGCAAACAACCCCCTCTACCCCCTCCCTCTGCAAAAAGAAAAAAGAAAGAAAAAGATTATGAACTCAGCAATGTTTGTTGGTTTCCTTCCCTCCTCTTCCCCTCCCAGCCACAGGAATGAGAAATGAGTTGAGTGGTTCCCTCAGAAATAGCTGCTAAAAGGGAAAGCAGTGGATTTTCAGGAACTGGTGCAACCACTGGAAGGATTTCCAAGCCACAGAGACAACTTGAAAGAGCTTAAATTGCTGTTAGAACTTCTAGCATTTGAAACTGAATTAGACAGAAATCCCACAGAGGATTCTTAGGAAGCAGATTTCACAGAAACATTTTAAACAAATACTTTCTTCCTGACTTGGAATCCTTTGGCTGTGTCCCATTTCCCGTGATTGCATGGAGAAGGGAAAGCAATGCACCAGTTCCCCTTCATAATACCTCCGTGCCAACAGGAAAAAGGACAGAAGGAGGGATTTGCCATAAGTAAGGCTGGGATGATCCCCCTTTATTTGCTTAAATAATTGGTGTCCATTTTTAATCCACAAAATTGAATCAAAGTATATCCTGTGGAACAAACTCATCACTACAAAGGGTGCGGGACCTGACTGCAAACCCGTGTGGTTTTAATTACAATTAAGGAAAAAAAAATAGATGATTTTTCATTCTATGTAGCAGTGACAATTTGTTCTCTAATCACTGCCTCCTATCAGCATTTCTCCAGTCTGATATATGAGTACCTATTATAGTGCCTTTCTATGGTGATCCAAGAAACTCCACAATAAATGGTTTTAATTGTATTTAAAATGATGGTAATAATTCAGGCATATGCAAGCGCACACGGTATTATTGATTGAGCAGAAGGTGCTTCTAATACTGTATCTGCTTAATGAATTTCCTTTAACGGCAGGACGTCTGATTCAGTATGGAAAGAGAAGGGAAGTTCTGCCTATAATGAAATGCCATTGACCTTTTTCTGCTTTTTGTTGGTTTGTTTGTTTTTTTTCCTGGTATGACAAATAGGTTTAATTTCAAAGCTTTTTAGGAAATTGCATCAATATTTAAACTGATTTCCAACTCGCTTTGAAAATGTACCTTCCCTTCCTCCTCTGCACATGGTGATGCGTACCCTGCTGCATGAGCACCAATGGCAGTGAGCTGTGGGAAGCATGTGTTCAACACACAGCAAACTGGAATTCCTGAACAGAGAGCTCTGGAGCTCCGCATCGCTTCGGAAGTTTGGAACCAGTGGGAAGCCCACCATTCAAAAATAAAAATGCCAAGAAAATGCATTTTTCATTGAAGCGTAAAGCCCTACGCCATCCTCATCCTCATCCCCAGTTAGAATGAAGGCACTGCTTGGGCCCAGACATGAGCATGGAATGCTGAGTGTTGCCACCCTTATCTCACTCTCCCACTATGCTGGGCACATAGGATGGATGCAGACCCCCATTGCCTGCCCCCAGTGACAGTCTGAGCCCAGCACTGCCCCAAAGCCCTCAAACTGCTCCTGTGTGAGGGTGAGCAGCACTATACCCTGCCTGCCCCAGCACCCTGCTGTGAAGCATAAAGGGAACGCACAATTCTGAGCGAGCACAGTGCAAGGAAGGAGAGCAGACATGCAGAGGGTGCAGCATCCCATTATCTGCTGTTCCCCTCTCAGCACAGCCAGGAGCTGAGGTACACTGGGTGCACCAAATCCCCAGCAACCCACAGTGTACTTCAGTACAAGCTGAGATAAGGCCACCTTCATCAGTATAATTGCACCTTCCAAATACACTGAGGAAAAAAAAGAATATAATCCCCCTATTTACCACGATTTAATGAATAGGACAGACCTTTTGATAAGTGGAGCTTCTCTCTTTTATTCTCCAAACCTTCATACTATTCTTCTTCTGCTTTGCATTCAAATATTAGCAGAACCTAATTTCATATGATCATGCCCTTTACCTACAATAGGTAGCAATTACCAGATTGTGGCATTGGGGTATAAAAAGGTACTACAGGAAGGAAATGAAAAGATGTATCATGATGATCAGCGCGTAGTCTGACTGAGCAGATCGAACACAGCTGTGCTTGTTCACAGCAGGTAATGCTCAGGGACTCCAGAGACACTTGGACAGAAGCACTGCTGGAATGTGGGGCCTTGCAGCAGGACTGCAGGAAGGGGAGCAATGACATAGGTGTGCAATAAGATAAGAGCTTCCTCTGCAGCAAATGGGACTGGGACCTGATGGACAGCAGCACCACACACTTGAGTGTTTTGTCAGTGAAATGTGCAGTGGGGTACAGCAGGGCAGGGAATGCAATTTGAGTTTAGGATTTTGAACTAAAGCTTAATTATACCCCAGAATTTGCTCTGCCTGTCACTCTGAACTCTAGGTGGATCAAGATTAATTATGCTGTAGAGATCTTTCCCCCTCTGGCCTAAATTTCTCTTTCAAACTCCTTGCCTATATATTTTGACTGGGCAATAAACCATTTTTTAAAGACAGGAGAAGTAGAATTTCTTTTTCCTTTTAGTAGTAAGGGTTTTTTCTGCACTGGAAAGGTTCATCAATTATACCGATATAATTACCATATAACTACACTACAGCAATTATTTCACTATAACTCTTCTTGTAGTGACTACTATTGAATAAAACCGTTTTTTCAATATACCTTAAATCCATTCCCTAGCAACATAAACTAAATCAAAACATGTCCTGTTACTGAAGAACAAATATTTTGTATAAGGAATTGCATTGCAAGAAGCAAGGCTGCTCAGCTATAGCGTTCGTGCAGGTTCAGGATGGTCGTGAAGTACCATCCATTGCTCTGCATGTCCTACACCCGCTGCCCTGGGAGCAGTTGCTTGGCATCCAGAGGTGCTCCAGCTGAAATGGGAAGGGCCTAGGGGAGGGGGAGGGGGCGAGGAAGGGGGGGGAAGACAGGAGATGGCCATCTGGATCTGCCCCATGAGTGACTGACATGAAGGGTATGATCCATCCACTGCAGTGAGATTGAGAAGTCATCACAAAGCACTGCAGATAAAAAGCATGGGGGCAGAGCCATGAATCTTGGATGTTTCTCTTGGCACCAGAGATGAGCTGTGTTTCATCACTTTCGTCCTTCTGTAAGGCAGACAGAACAAGCAGGCCTAATGAGGAGGAACTGGTGGACATGCCATGAAGGATGATCTGTTTGTGTATTTGCTCACAGTCAGCTGTCTGCTCATACTGAACCTGCTCATAAGGTGCAGGAGCAAGATGGGGAACATCTATTTCACGAAAGGAGATGAATCAGCAAATCACAGGACAAATGCTGGTGTATGTGCTTAGCTTGCAAAGATTAAATCCTGCAGAGAGCTTTCCAAGTTCCAAGAGATCCTCATGGCTCTGCTGGTGGCAGGTGTGCAGTCAGCCTGGGATGGCACCAGAGCCATTAGCAGCATGTCTGTGCCACCATCTGTCTCAGTCAAGGTGCGGTTCAGAATGAGTTTGAGAATGTAAGTCTCCTCCTCAGCTCCGATTATTTCTCCTGACATTTACAGTTACCATTACTGCAATGCTAACTTGCAATAAAATAAATGGTTTAAATCTCATTTCCTTTTGCAATTCATGATACATAAACCAAAGGCAAGTAAAATAAAATTCTCAGAAGAATAAATGAACTGCTTATTTCAGGGAAAGTACATGCAGGTATTCCAGCAGCGGGGTTTCACCAGTGGCAGCATAGAATCATAGAATCACAGAATCACTCAGGTTGGTAAAGACCTCAAAGATCATCGAGTCCAACCACTGCCTGACCATACTGCCCTAACAGCCCTCTGCTAAATCATGTCCCTGAGCACCACATCCAAACAGTTTTTAAACACACCCAGGGATGGTGACACCACCACCTCCCTGTGGAGCCCATTCCAGTGCTTAACGACCCTTTCTGTAAAGAAGTGTTCCCTGATGTTCAACCTAAACTTATCCTGGTGCAGCTTAAGGCCATTTCCCCTCGTCCTATCACTGTCACCAGTGAGCAGAGCCCAACCCCGCTCTCGCTGTGAGCACCTTTCAGATATTGGAAGAGAGCAATGAGGTCTCCCCTCAGCCTCCTTTTCCCCAGACCAAACAGCCCCAGTTCCTTCACTCTCTCCTCGTAGTGCACACTCTCCAAGGCCTTCACAGCCTTGTTGCCCTCCTTTGGACCTGCTCCAGCACCTCCTTGTCCTTTCTGTTCTGAGGTGCCCCAAACTGAACGCCGTACTACACAGTGAGGCCTCACCAGTGCCAAGTACAGGGACAGGATGACTTCCCAGTGCTGCTCACCACCCCACTCCTGATCCAGGCCAGGATGCCATCAGCCTTCTTGGCCATCTGGGCACACTGCTGCCTCATATTCAGCCCGCTGTCCATCAGCACACCGAGGTCCCTTTCCATCAGGCAGCTTTCCAGCCACTCCTCCCCACACCTGTAGGGTTGCCTGGGGTTATTGTAACCAAAACGCAGGACCCGATATTTGGCCCTATTGAAACTCATATAGTTAACCTTGTCTCATTGATCCAGTCTGTCCAGGTCCCTCTGTAGTGCCCTTCTCCCCTCAGGCAGATCAACACTCCCTCCCAACAGCATGCCCCAGGCAGCATGTGGTATGTGCAAAGCCGAGGGTACCGCACTGTCACTGTGCACTGATGGGTCCCACAGCTGTGAGCAGGAGGTTCCATTGAATGCTTATAGGGTTCCCCTGGTGGCTGGTGGAAGTGATGGGAAGTCCTTATGGAGGGCACTGTGGAATGGGAAGGACTAAAGCTGTGAGGCCGCCACCCCAGGCTGAACTCAGGGTTTGCACGACTGCTGCACGTCTTCGATGCTCTGGTGTTTCTTTGTCTTGTTCATGTATGCAAAATGCGGACATGTGTACATTACACAAACGGTGCACCAAGTACTCATTCCACAGTGTATTTTAAAGTTATCTGAGGGTCATGGTGCACACCTTCAAGCAACTTTACCTACTGCTGCATATTTACCAGGTCGTATTTGGCCCAACGGTGCTTGCTATCAGTCACACCTCTGCTGCTAGAGATCTCCAATACTGACATGAGCTGTCTGTACCTTCTTAAATCTGACATTGTCCTCTGGCACAACAAAGCTGAGGTGAACAGCATGAAGAAATAATAACCAGGGAACAACGGTTCACTGTGTCTGCCGTCATAAGAACTAGGGGTCACCGAACAAATGATCTAACAGTAGCTTAAAATAAAAACAGAGTTTAATTAGTAGAACTTTTCTTCCACATAATGCATAATTAAACATGGAAGTGAGAGCCATGGGAGAGATGGGAAATTAAAAATATAAATATCTTTAAAAATAATTACATGTATTCAGGACAAAAAGATCCACAAACTAATTGCCTTCTATTCAGCAGGTGAAGCTTTGTCTCAACTGCATCCAAAGTTAACATCCAATTTATTTTAATAAGACCAAAATTTAACACCTAGTAGGCTGTGCTGAAAACAAAGGTATAAGTTAATAAACTGGGACAAGCTGATTTTTTTATAAGTATCTGTATATGTTCGGTACTAATTAAAGAAACTGTGTTTATGTTTATATCCTACTTAATGAGAAAAACTATAAATCTAGAAAATACCTTCTTTAGGTGTCACTCTTAGCCCTTTTTTCATCACATTTTACATAGGGAGTCTTGTCTTTTTACTCAGCACTGGCTTATTGCCTCTCTAAATCTAACAAAGTGAAGTGATTGCATATTTCCATTCATGTAAATGGACAACAGCTACATAGTCCAGAAAGGACACTGGACAGCAGCAGTTCCTCTCTCCTTTTTTGTCCCCTGTTCTCTTAGCCCCATACTCTCTTTGCTGCACTTCACAGGCAATGAGGACTATAACCAGTGCCTTGAGGCCCAGCTTGCACACGTACACACACAAAGGAGAAAGAAAAAAAAGAAAAAAAATCATTAAGAGGGAAGAGATCTCACTGGAATAAGAGATGCATCACTACACATGTTTTATTCCCCTCTGAAAGCCATCTATGGTTTATCACTGAAAGCATATCAGAAAATAATGAGCTCATTTTTTGTTTGTTTGTTTTTCCCTCATGGCAAAGCAGGCAGCAACCAGAAAATAAGCTGTTATTCTTCATGGAGGATCAAATAGCTGGTTTAGTCATGAAAGATCTGCTGTTTCAAAGTGGCTAGCTTGCCTGGACCACTGTTTTCTCCTTCCACTCACTAAGCAACCTGCACACATCTCATTCATCCAGACATTAGCGACTGCAGAGAGCTGGACTGGCCAAACACCAATCAGAGCCTGCAGTGGGCTTCAGTGGGTCTCACATTGCACCTCTCCCAGCAGCTCCGGGTGCTGACGGGTTGCAGCCATGCCTTCCACCAGCTACTGCATCTGTGGGATGTGGAGTGATAGACAGTGAGAGCATCTGATGGGGGAACAGCACAAGATGGGAGTTCTGAGGGGACACCCCCACTGAGGAGTGAGTTAGCATGGGTCCTGGAGCCCAGCCAAGAGAGGCAGGGGGATGAAGGGCACCATGCTCGATGAGGCTGGACCTATCTGCCTCTGTCAGAATGATATGGGCTCTTTAATCCACCTCGGCACAACTGATATCCCATACTGTTCAGGATTGCTTTGAATTTGTAGAGAGCTCAGGGACAACATACTGATGCCATCTATTCACTCGAAATGTATGTGAATTTATATTGCATTTTATATTGTATCTTAAAAGGAAAAATTACAGAGATACATACACCTGAGAATAAGATTTGCTCCGGTTCACTGAACACTGCACTTACTTTTGGAGCATCAGGACCATGGAGTCTCTAATGTACCAAAGATACTCTCGGTTCCTGGCATAATCGCTTCATCTCCTGAGAGTGCAGGATGTGGTGGGAAAGCAGCTGAGAAATCCCACCTGCCCTGAGCTCCTGATGGCATCGAGCACGGGGCTGGGCAGCACCACTGCTCTGTTCTGCCCTCAGACATTACTATTCCCCAAAGAAACTGTAATTTGTCATTCCAAGCTATTGTAAGAAGCTCTGCTTTGGATAAAAGTGCTGAATTGTAAATCTGTGTATCTCGACTCATCTTCTGCTTGTTGAAGCTCTCGCAATGATCATTCATAGGAAACCAGAGTGACACCTATGAAATTCAGCAAGAATATAAAGAAACAAGTCCTTTAAAATAATCGCTCTCTGCTTACAAAGACACTCTGCTTTTCATTTTATCTTCACACTTGTAATTTGAAGATAACAAAACTTCAAGCCTGTACCTGAGAGGGCTGAGAGGCGCAGCTCCCGTGGGCACCTGGAGAGAAGTAACTCCAGAAGTGACATTTATGTTATCATAGTTTGTATTCCCCGTGCAGAATCAGAAACATTCAGAAACATATGGGAATAACAGACTGAAAAGGAGACTTTTCCCATATTGTGGTGAAAAAAAAAACCAACAAAAAATCAGTTAAATGTAAAGTGACTCTTAAAACATAATTTCGATCCTTGCTTACTCAATTTGTCTGCAGCTTCTATGTGTGTGTGGTGCTTTCATCACAGCGGGCTCCTGATGTGGCACACCATCTGCAATGGCTTGGAGCAATACATGGATCCCCAGCATAGAAGAGGCTTCAGCCAAACCCAGCTGTCCTGCTGGAGCACAAGAACTAATAGGTTTCAAGAGGTTTGAGTTAATGTGGAATCCACACATCTCCTAGTTATCCAGTGACACCATGAGCACTTGTGAGAGTGAAAGCAAAAGGAAAGGCAAATAAGTGGGTTTGTTTATCTGCTTAATGCATTGTTTTACAGGCAGATAAAAGGATTTGATTACAGGCTACAGAATTGTAGGGGTTGGAAGGGATCTTGAGAGACCATTGAGTCCAACTGCCCTGAAAAACAGGTTCCCTACAATAGGTGGGTACTGTGACTGAAATCAGACCTACTGATTGATTGCATCAGAGCAGAAGTCCAGCATTGAAGTCAGGACTGTGGCCATAAACATTTCGGTTTTGCATATCCTGCAGGTCAGCTGAGGCCATGGAGGTCTCAGCAACACGCTGAAGAATCCAGGAGATCAGTGTAGGCATGCATCTGGGTTTGTAATGGTGGTGTGCTGCAGTTAGTGCAAAACTCTGCAGGAAAACCTCTCGGCTAAAAAAAAAGGACTGAAGGCTGTTAGGTGTTCAAAGGAACTGAAAGCATGAGTTGAAGCTGGAGTCATTAACATGTGAGGACAGCGATCTCTGCTCCACAGCACAATGCAGGGACAGCTCAGCAGGTTTCTGCTTTATTCTCTCAGAGGTAAACCCACAGCTGGGGCTCCTTTAAAGTTAATTGATTTTTTTTTCTTAGAATATCAGAGCATATTACAAAGAAACAGAGATTTCTCCATCAAATGACTGAGGAAATGAGCAATCCGGACTCGAGGTTGCCTCTGGGAAGCTGCTTCTCTTGTCCACAGTGTACACGGCAGCACCAGAAATGCTCCCTGGCCTCCACAGAGACACTGGCTGGTACCAACACAGACATTATGGACCAGAACCGTACCTCAGCTGCACTGTTACTGCACAGGAACTTCATGCAGTTCTCTGTTAACGTTTATCGTTACAAAATGCCTTGAAATGAAAAAGAAAACAGCAAGCATTCCAGAGGTGCAGAATTCAGGACATGATATTTGCAGAAGAGAAGAGAGGGACAGTATGGTGGGCACAGTTCCTCTCAGGGGGTTTTGGAGGCATGGGGTGGGAGGGGACGCCCCATCATGGGCTCTGAACTCTGGTGCTGAGCAGGGCACAGCCCACCAGTGCCGTGCTGCAACAAGGAATCCCTTCCTGCAAGTTCCAGAGTGCTATCACGTTTTTTACTATTCAAAGTATGATTTTAATCATGAAATTTGCTATTTGTAATTCTAATATTTACACAGGGAACTCTTTTTCTTCTGTCTCTCTCCATGAAGTAATATTCAAATCAAAGTGCTGGTTTCATTTTATAAAGCTTTGAAGTTGATCCTTTTGACATTTCATATTTCCATGTCACACTTGTAATTATGAAAAAAATGAAAAGTCTCTCTCTTCAACATTTCATATTTTCTGTATGGCCTTAACAGCCTTTTCTTCACTTCTTTTGGCAAACTCAGAAAAGTGAAGGAGCAGGAAGAGGCATTTGCCCCAGGCATGTGTACAGTGAGGGGTCTGGACATGGCCACAGCTGTGAGGCTTCACTTGGAGCTCTGCACCCAAATGTGGGGTCTTCAGTACAGGAGACACAGACCAGCAGGAGCATATCCAAAGGGAAATAAATGGTTTCACAGTGAAAGAGGGGAGGGTTAGACTGGAGATAAGGAAGAGGTTTTTTACAACCAGGGTGTTGAGGCACTACACAGGCTGCCCAGTGGTGGTGTCCCATCCCTGCACACACCTGAGGTCAGGGGATGGCTCTGAGCACTGATGGAGATGTGGGTGTCCATGGACATTGCGGAGAATGAGACCAGGTGGCCTTTAAGGGCCCCTTCCAACCCAAACCGTTCTATGACTCAGTGATGCTCACAGCATCTGCAGGGGGGTGAGGAGCTGCCTGCCAGCTCCACGCTGTGACGTGCTGCTGTGGGTGCAGGCAGTGGTGCAGGCAGCTGCAAAGCACCTGCTGTGTGAGCAGCTTGCAGTATGGCACAGAAATTAAAACCTGAAGATGAGTTTTAAGCAGCCCTCCGTCCTTCATGTTTGATGGCTGGAATGACAGCTGGACACTAATGAACCAGAGAAATATTATTCCCCCAGCAGCAACATTCACACTAGGGAGCAGCACAAGCACTGAGAATGCATTCGGGTGGTGCTGAAACAAACACTGCAGCTGATCCAACCCAGTAATTTATTTCTTTACATGGTAAATTTACAGATGTTGCAGTGAACACTTCAGTCCCTGTTCAAGAAGCGTTTAGATGAGGTGCTAAGGGATTTGATTTAGTAGTTGGGTAGGGATAGTGATAGGAGGATGGTTGGACTAGATGATCTTGTAGGTCCTTTCCAACCTTATGAACCTATGAACCTATGAACCTGGGCAGGAGGAGTGTGCCAGGTCCCCGCCCCATTCATGCCCCGAATCCAGGTCACAGTGTGGACTCCACACTGCAGTGCTCTTCAGATTTCATTTCCCAGTGCAGGCAGTGCAGAACAGCTCTGGTTCAGAGCAGGTCTCAGTCCTACAAAAGGCAGCAGTGCAGCACCAGACCCACAGCTCCAGGTGGTGGATCCTCCTTAGTATGGTCACTGCTGGGGGCTGCACCCAACTTTTCCACAGTCCCTTCCAACCCAGGAGAATCTAATCCCTCCAATCCCTGCGTGCCAGGAGAAGCATGAGCATGGGCTGGGTGTTACCCAGTTGACCATATCTGGTCATGGAAGGAACAGACAGGGAGCCTTAATCCTCTCACAGATAAGCTCCTCTGACCGGCCTGAGACATGGCACCAGACAAGGAATAGAGCAGAGGTTATCTTGTGATGGATGTCTGGGAGGGCATCAGCACGGGGCTGTTTCCTGACAGGGAGAGCAGGACAGGACCTGTGAGCTGAGTTCTGGGGCAGCATTGGGTCCTCTGCCCAAGGAAGAGGGCTGCATTACTCAGGGGTGACCAGGGGAGGGGCAGCATGCCCGGTGTGCAGGAGATGGGGCACTGTTATCATAGCATCTACAATCATAGCACAGTTGGATTGGAAGGGACCTCACAGCCCACAGCCCCACTTCTGCCTTGGACTGCCTGTCCTCCAGCAGCTCAGGCTGCCCAGGGCCCCAACCATGGTCTCAGGCAACTCCAGGAATGGGGCTCTCTGAGAGAAGAGGTTTAATTACATATAACCAATCATTCTCTTCCTTCTGTACATCAGAAACGTGGAATACCCGGTCCAGGAAATACCATGCATATAAAAGAGAAGAATTTCCATCATAATAAATTCATAAGGCTTCATAACAAACATTACTGTTTGTTTATGCAGAACTGTAATATTGACCTGATTACAAAGATAACAGGAAACCTCAAAGGAAGCCATAGGGCAGAGCGATCCTGGGCAGGAACACGGTGGAAGATTAATACTATCGCTCACAAGATGTGACAACAGCTACCCCTGGAACACGGAGATATCTGAAAGTTAATGCAGAGATAGGAGTGTGATAATAAAGACAAACATGTCTTTTTAGGTTAGGCTGCCCCACTGCAAGCCATATATGGTTTGATAATGCACTTCTTCAAAAACACACTGTTGACAGCCCTGCGAAGGAGAAATAATTTATCTTAAAATTGCAGAGAGAAACCATGAGGTAGAGAACATGGCACCAAAATATGGATGACAGTGTCCTTGCCAAGGAGGCAAACAACCTTATTAAGCAAGAGAGGGGGGAAGAGATGGCTGTGTTAACAGTGAAAAGGAAGTCAGGGAGAATATAATTACAGCCAGGGATTCATATCAGCGTCTGCACTGTCAGGCTTGAAGAGCTGACAGTCATTTTATGAAGAGAACATTGGAAAATGAATGGCAGCATTTCTGGTGCATGGGCTTTATGTATCAAATTCATTAGTCCTGGAGGTATATTGTAAGAGTTAATTCAAAGGTAAGGGGAGCATAGCAGTAAATATAGGCTAAGCACTGCAGCAAGCAGCCTGCTGCCACTGAAGGAGCAGACTGGCACACCGTGCCAGCTGTGTCCTTGCCAGCAGTGTGCCAGCTATGGTCCTGCCAGCAGAGTACCAGCTGTGCCCTTACCAATAGTGTGCCATCTGTGCCATTACCAGCAATGTGCCATCAGTACCCACTCCAGTGCTGTGCCCGCTGTGCCCATCCCAGTGCTGTGACAGCCCTGCAGCCGCCATAGAATCATAGAATGGCCTGGATTGAAAAGGACCATAATGATCATCTCGTTTCAAACCATGCACATGGCAGGGCCGCCAACCACTAGAGCAGGCTGGCCCGCACCACATCCAACCTTGCCTTGAATGACTGCCTCCAGGGATGGGGCATCCACGACATCCCTGGGCAACCTGCTCCAGTATGCCACCACCTTCTGTGTGAAAAAATTCCTCCTACTCTCTAACCTAAACCTCCCCTGTCTCAGTTTAAAACCATTCCCCCTTGTCCTATCACTATCCACCATCATAAACAGGCATTCCCACTCCTGTTTATACGCTCCCTTCAAGTACTAGAAGACCACAATGAGGTCTCCCCAGAGCCTTCTCTTCTCTAAGCTGAACAAAACCAGTTCCCTCAACCTTTCCTCATAGGAGAGATGCTCCAGCCCTCTGATCATCTTAGTGGCCCTCCTGTGGACCCGCTCCAAGAGCTCCACATCCTTCCTGTACTGGGGCCCCCAGGCCTGGATGCAGTACTCCAGATGGGGCCTCACAAGAGCTGAGCTGAGGAGGGGGGACAATCACCTCACTCTCCCTGCTGGCAACACCTTTTTAATGTAGCCCAGAACACAGTTGGCCTTCCAGTCTGCAAGTGCACACTGCCAGCTCATGTCCAGCTTCTCATCCACCAGGACCCTCAAGTCCTTCTCCTCCAGGCTGCTCTCAAGGAGATCTTCCCCCAGTCTGTATATATACCTGGGGTTACCCCGACCCAAGTGCAGCACCCTGCACTTGGCCTTATTGAACCTTGTTAGGCTTTCATGGGCCCACTTCTCCATCCTGTCCAGGTCCCTCTGGATGGCTTCCCTTCCTTCCAGTGTATCGACTGCACCACTCAGCTTGGTACCATCCGCAAACTTGCTGAGGGTGCATTCGATGCCATTATCTATGTCACTGATGAAGATGTTGAAGAGCACCAGCCCCCTGAGGGACACCGCTCATGACCGGCCTCCACCCTGACACAGAACCCTTTAATCACAACCCTTTGGCTGCGTCCAGCCAGCCAATTGCTAATCCATCGAACAGTCTATCCTTCAAATCCACACCTCTCCAATTTAGAGAGAACGATGTGGTGAGGGACCATGCAAAAGCTTTGCAGAAGCCCGGGTAGATGACATCCATTGCCTTTCCCCCACCGAAGCCGTCACTCCACCATAGAAGGCCACCAGATAGAAGGCCCCAGTCCCTGCTGCCTACCAGCTCTCTCACCCCTCCCCTACCTGACCCCAGGGGCTGAGGCTCCTTGTCCACTTCCCCCAGCTGCACGTGAGCTCCCACCCAGCCCCGCTGACCTCCACCTCTTCCAGATCATGGCTTTGACATTTGTCATTGCCTGATGGCTGAGAAGACTGCCATATATTGGCAATGAGTGGGATGTAGCCACGCTCGACCTCATACAGCAGCATGAGGTATATCTGCAAGAACAGATGACCAAGCTGCTGTAGGAGGTAGAGCAGAGCAGGATGGAGCAGAGCAGGGTGGACGAGCAACCCTTGCACTCCTCTGCACTGCAGTCCTGGATAATTTGGGCCTTGCTTGCAGTGCTGCTCTTCCTGCTCTTCTGGTTCAACCTCTGGTGCTACAGGGAAAGGCAACAGAAAAGAAAGCACCAGCGTATACATGAGGCTTGGAGGAACGGTGAAAAGGAGCAGGAGGAACTGGTGGACGATGAACACCTCAGCGATGGCACCTACAGGAGCAAGGTTTTACTTGGACTTGGCCGCTGAAGACTAAGCAAGATCAAACTGATGTCACTGTTACTTAAATGCACTGGGAATGATGTTACTTAAGATCAGCTGAGGAACTTGCTTCACCTGCAGATTTGACCTCAAAACCAAGCTGTTTTTTTCTTTCCTCCATTCTGATATCTTAATGTATCCTTTAAGTCTGCGTTCACCCCAAGTGAGGCCCTTCATTTTTAACAGACCACAGCTCACACATGTAGCCTAACATCCATTTTCAGCTGCTAGCACGTAGCAGAAGCATGTTGAGAACATCCAATACAATATCAGAGTATGCTCCCTGGATAAACTACATCCCTTCAAGTCCACGTCTGCATTAGAAAAGTCCTCAGTGCCTTTTCACCAGGTGCCATTGCATTACATTACGCTGTAAGTAAGATATGGCTCCTACTTTTTTCTCATTTAGAAGCTTCTCTACGGGTCTGCTTCTCATCACTGGACAAACTCTGCTCTGTAAGGGCCCAAGAGCATCCGCTATCAGGAGTCTGGTCCCTGCCCTGACACCGCGCTGTTAGTCCAGGCCCTGGTAAAGGATATGTGCAATGTTAATACTCGTATTCAAGAACAGTGTCTGGACAGATTTGTCATGGTGCTAAGTAATAATTGCACATGAATGGTGGATCAGGTTGAAAACATTTCTGAGATGCTGCATGTTGAGCTGTCAAAAGTGATTTCATAGAATGGCCTGGGTTGAAAAGGACCATAATGATGGTCCTTCCCAGGACTGGGAAGGTTTACTTGACAATGAAGGATTAAAAGCTTATGGACATTGAGGTCTCCTAAGGGTAGAGAGTGCTCACAGCTACTACTTCCCCAGAGCTCTGTTCTCATCCGTGCTCACATCCATACAGGGGTATTCCTGCTGAGCCCATTTCCCATTCTGTCCAGCAGAAATTTCTCTTCTGCCACATATATATGTTGAAATCAACTACCACAACCTGAAGCAGCAACAGTCCGAACTTCTAAATTGCAGCAGAGGACTGAATTATTTATACATTGGTCATGAATAATTTATTTTCAGCATGCTTTTGCACCCTTGAATGAGATTCTGTATTCTTTTTCTTCTCTGGAAGGCTGATCTGTAATGTTTGGGATTGCTAAAGCTGCCTGTGACGTGTGGCACACACCATGGGAACCGTGCTGGGCTAGGACTGCTGTCACTGTGTTGGCAGGGTGCAGAGGCACCTGGCTCCCCAGTGCGTACCTGGCTGAGACCACAGCAGCTGGGAAGGCTGAGTGTGTCCATGTGTGTGGGTAGGATGAGAGGTGATGGCCCCATGTTGCACCAGGGGAGGTTCGGGTTAGATTTTAGGAAAAAACTCTTCTCAGAAAGGAGAGGCATTGGAGCAGGCTGCCCAGGGCAGTGGTGGGGTCTCTCTCCAACACAAAGCTTTGATTCAGCACTCTGGATAAGGATGCCCCACTGACTCATGCCAAGTACTGCTATTTTCAGTTCTATTATGTTCTCATAGAAAGTTTACTTGTTCATCTTCCTTGAATAACTGTTGCACATGAATCTGAAATCTCTGCCTTGGCAGTGTGTCAGAAGCTTAAAGCAGGATAGCACAGGAAAAGGATTTGAAGTTATTAAACTCACTGCAGCGTCTATATCCATGATCATAGCTTAACATCTGGATACTTGATTCCATGTCTGGGTGTGCCAGTGGACTCCTGCCCACCCCCAGCATCTTCCCTTAGCCTGGACATTATGCCCAAGGCCTTGGGCACGTGCAGACAGTGACATGCCAAAGAGTTTGCTCAGGAGCAATAATAATCAAGGCATTAAGACAGATAGCAGCCATACTATGCACCTCTCTCTGTAGGCATAAATGTATTAATGAAACACTGTGATTTTTATATACAGCTCCCAGCAGGAAACAATTCTCATCTATAAAATGTTCTGTCAGGCTGCACTTTTTTGCCATGAAATTTGCTTATTTCATTATATTCTAGCATGACATATGCAGCTTCTAATAAAACCCTGTTTTCCTCAGAACTTCCTTTGTGATAGATGCTAACAGTGCAAGGGGAAGGGAAGCTGAGAAAGACTGTTCTGATGCAGCACACTGCTTTTCTTCAGCATATCATAATAACTGCCAAGCAAGTGTGTCTTCTCAGTTGCTGGTAACTTTTCATTGTCCAGAAAAGAAAGACCAACACCGTTTTTGGAAGTGCAGCTACAGAAAGAGGTCACTATGAGAGAAAGTGTAAATAAATAAAAAAACAAAAGATGTCAAGCTATATATGAAGGCTATTTGTACATCTTCAGTGACTCTAACTGGAGGAGTAACAAAGCACATTTTTTTCTGTCACTATGAAACTTTTCAGACTCACAATCCCAAAGGAAAAAATGTGCCTTCATATATTCTGCTTTCTTAAAGTGCTGGCATCTGCTGTATGATGGTCACGCTCATTTTTAACCTTTCTGATGAAGGAGGAGAAACGCATAGGGCCTTTCCTGTCAGTTCTGTGCCCAACATCTGTGGCTGCATTACCTGTGCTGGAGGAACGTGGCTGCTGCAGTTCTGGGTGCTAGGAGCTGCTGTGACATCCAGCGATGAAATCAGATCTGACCAAAGCCAAGTTCTGTACTACATGGTAGCACAGATGCAGTAACTCTGTTATTACATTACTATACGCAGTAGCAATGATAGTACATGCACTGGTATTAATATTTATGTAACGTGCGAAATGCATACAAAAACATAGCACCAAACTGAACTATTCACACGTAACTAAGTTACACCATTTGTCTGAATAATCTATAGGTTTGTCTATAAGCATAAATTCTGGATGGTTTTCAAATTATTTTCTTTTAAAATACCTATTTTTATGAAGGAACAATTCCATATTATTCCAAATCTGGAACTCAAGTACGCTCAGAGTATTAGGAAACGTGAGGTACTTGGTGGCTGAGGAGGGAGACCTCCTCACATCCATGGACGCCGTGTTTTAACACAGATTTTGAGAAGATGCATTGGTTTCACACTTTCATATCATGAGCTGTTATCAGGATTCAGCTCTTAGGCATCTTAATGAAAAGCTGTGGCCCAAAGATGTGAATGATGGTGCTCAGCTGCTCCGCTGCCTTTGGGAACGCCGTGTGGCCACACCTTCAGGAGTTTTGGTTTAACACCAGGGTATCTGGATTCGTGTTTCTAGGATTATAAAATAACACAGAATAGGAGAAATAGAATTCCCATTTTTCAGCCAATTAAATGACACTGAATGGCTGAGGTAGATAAGACAGCTGAGCTATTGAATAGAAAATAAATTAATGAGCATGTTTTATGTGCCCGCTCAGGTGTAAGTTCCCTTTCCTGTAATAGATTTCACTTTACTTTTTTTGACATGTTTTCCATGATTTAGAGACAAAGCAGCAGACTGAATAGGGGCCAAGGAAACTCTTCTTTCATCTGCTGTGTTTCACTTCAGGGATAATTCCAAGGATCTCCATTTTGATTCAAACAGTTTGTCTCAGCCAGAATAAAAAATGAATAGCACATTGATCTTTAAAAATGTGTATTTAGCACAGTTTAATGATTCTAAGAGTTCATTATGAAAGAGTGAAAGGACATTTTTTGGCTTGCTGAAGTCTCCCTGCCTGCACCTTTTCAATTGAACCAATTCAAACTCTTCCAACCCCAAGTGCCAACCCCACCACCACCAACCACGGCCATGCCAGGACCTGGGCTCTGCTGGAGACAGCGTCTGTCTTGCAGGGGTTCCCCAGAAAGGTCTGTCAGGATGTTGCATGTCCTCTGAGGGGACAGCCATGCCTGCCATGGCTGTGGATCTGTCTCCCCATGGGTCTGTCTCCCTGTGGGTCACTGTGCTCAGAGGAGAGGGTTCCAGCAATGGGGCTCGGTGGTTCAGCTCTGTTCTTCCCAGAGGTGCCATCTGCCATGGCTGATGTGTTCCAAGGCAGGAGCCAGGGGGTGCAGGGATCTGTGGTCCCCGAACTCTCCCTTCTCCCCTCACTTACTCCCTTGTGTTATGAAGCAGTGCATACAGATGTGCTCACGGATACATCCACAGATGTAGATGTGAATGGAGTTCTACGGGCAGGGTTTGCCCACGTGCCCAGTGTGCAGGGAGCAGCACCTCGGGGGGAACCTGCAGCAGACACGGACACAGAGTGCCATTGGTATGCGATGTGCAGAGGCATGTCCAAAAGGGAGCACAGCTACTATGCAGACCAAAACCAACCTGTGTTTTGCTTGTATTTTGCATACTGTTTTCCCTGTGATTGCAATGGACATGTGTCTGCTGGGTGGCTGACACAGCAGAACTGAGGAGCACAGGGAGGACGCTCTGCTCTCAGCTGGAGCTGCCCTCGTTTTACTAAATCCTGCAGGGAAGGGGGCTGCAGGCTGCTGGCTGGGCTCTCCCCTTTGCTTTGCAGCCCCCATTTCTGCTGCAGGCTGCAGTAGGAGTCCCACAGGGCTGCTGCCAGGAGTCCATCACTGCAGGCACCCAGCTCCTGTCTGATGGTGACTCTTTGGGACTGGGACTCCAAAAGCTCCATGGTGCCTGTGCTCCACAACCACACTCCTAGCACCCAGCAGCTCAGCATGTGCCAGCCCACATGGGCATTGTGTGGGAGCAAGGCAGTCACGCTGCAGAAGGAGACCCTAGGCTCCTGCCCTCAAGCATCACAGAGCAATGCTCCTTGGGCCACGGGAATTTCAAAGAGTGCAGCAATCTAGTGGAAGCACATCCCTCTGAGAAGGTCCCTGCCTGTCTGTGCCACAGGGAATTGCTGCCCCTCACTCTGCTTACAGCAATGTGCAAGTGTGGAACCAAACCCAACATGGTTCAAAGCAAAATGTGCTTCATCAGTGACTGCAGTCTCTCTGGGTGGAGTAGAAAATGGATTCAGTTCTGAATGATGGCACAGATCTCATGTATAATCTGAACTTCCACTGCACATGCCTCATTCAAGCAGTGTTGGCCTGCTGTCACTGCTCCCATGCACCCTACAGGGGGAGACCCCCAGAACACAGCAGAATCCTTTCAGGAGCAACGAACATCTGGGTGAGAGACCAGAAAATGTTGTCATGCTGCCCTGCGGGGACCTGTAACTCTTAAGGGTCATTTAGACCAACTCTTCTGCAGTGAACAGGGACAACCCAGCTCCAACAGGTGCTCAGAGCCACATCTGGCCTGATCTTGTCTGCAGGGATGGGCCCTTGCAGGCAGCACTGAAGACACGCCAGAAGGGTGGTTGGGCATTGGAATAGGCAGCCAAGGGAGGTGGTCCCTGGAGGAGTTCCAGAGCTTTGGGGATGTGGCACTGAGGGATATGGTCAGTGGGCACAGTGGGAGCGGGCTGGTGTTGGGTTTGGGGATCTTGGAGGTCTTTCCCAACCTGAATGCTACTATGGTTCTATGAACACGTATACTGTGTATGCTCAGATGAAAATGACTTTCTAAAGGAAAGGAATTACAGGTTTGGAGAGGGATGGGCCGGCTGTGCAGCTTCTATTCACCGATACAGAGACCACTTTTCCCATCAGTGTTTTCCCCCAGATGTCTGTTCATTAAGATAATACTGCAAATTATTCACTAAGTTGATTAAATCGCACTGAGGCTGCATGGAGTGAAACTGTAGAAGAATTCTGACACACGAGTGGTGAAAATTAATTACAGAGGCTATGGGTACGTGTTACTCTGTCTGTGCCCCTTGACCACTCTTATGTTTTTAAGATCTATTTGAGCCATTTTCAGCTCTTAATTCCTGAGTAGGGTGGGCTCCTGGCACTGGCAGGGGCACAGGGGCACACAGAAACCTGGGCATCCTCATTGGGAGACACAGACACAGACTGGGAGTTAAAGCAGCCTCAGTAAAAGAATCAAGGAGAGATTTAATGTCTGAAAGGCTCCATTATGCATCGTATTAGAAAACACCAATCAGTTGTGGGAATTATTTTTGGAGAATCTGAAGAAACAGTGAGAAGCATGCATGCCATCTGCATAACAATGAGACCAAAGATTGCCATGATTTAAAATAGAATAAGAAAAACATACAGTGATGTGGGAAGGAGCAGTATGATCTGATGGTAGCGAGGTATGGGAAATGTCCTTTTCCCACAGTACAGCAGAGCTACTAACGCACTGGGAGCATTTTAAGCTCAGGACAAATGCTCCCAAAGGCATGCAGTGGCTGGTATAGGGAGGTTGCAGGAGGGCACAGCTCCCCACAGTGCAGCAGGCCCAGCGTGCAATCCTGGGCCTCTCCATCCTTCCCAGACCATCTACCATCAATGTTGTGAACCAAAGACAGATCAGAAGCAGCTCTGGAGCCATCACTGGATGGAGCTGGTGGCACCAAACTGGCCCAGCACTTTCCCCACAGCCTCCAGGAGCACCGTGCACATGGTGATGCAGCAGGAAAGGACCCATGTGTCACATGGTGACCTGGGCACGGTGCTGCAGCTTCACATCTTCCCACCTCTCATCCCACGGACATGATTTCTTTTTTAATCAAAAACTGCCTTTTGTAGACAGATGAAATATTCCACTTAATTAACAGTGAGAAAAACTCTTTCCTTTTCTGCATTTTCCGATTCCGCTCTGTGCTGCTCCTGCTGAAGATCCCAGGGTACCACTCTCTTTTGAAACCTTTCTTTTATCGCCTCTCACAAAGAAGCACCAGTGGTATCCAGGCGATGGATTAAGGTGGACAGTTCTGACTAAATCCCAAGGAACAAAGAAGAGAAAACTTTTATTTTTAACTAGAAGTGGAGCTCTCTGATATCTGATAATCATTTCCCTTGAAATGACCCAGGCTCCCACCTGCATAGCACAGCACTAGCTGGGAACATGGCTGAGGCATCCCCCCTGCACAGCTACCCTCAGACCCCAGTAAGAGTTCTCTCTGCAACTCTGAGCAGCTGCAGATACACTCATTCATTCCCATGTTAAGAGCAGTTTCCCACAGCACCCATTTCCGTCCTTCAGCTGCCTGCAGTGAGATCATGCACGGACACCCCGTGGCCCCTAGGGACACCCAGTATGAACACTCCATGCTTCAGACCCACACTCACAGCCTCCTTCAGCTGAGTGGCACAGCCCGTTCTGTTCAGCATCTCACACTTGTGCACTTTCCTTTGTCACAGTGTATCCGGCGTGTTCTCCTCTTTGGCATTCTGGACTTAAACTCTCACTCTGACCTTTTCAAACATAATTATTCTCACTTCCCAAGGAAAGTCTGAGACTTTTGGACAGATGAATAGATTTGCCCTTATTCCTCTGATGCAGAATAAATGCGATCAATAGGAATATCCTTCTCTGGTTTCTCACCTCTTTCTCTCCTGCATGTATTTCCATGGTTATATGAACAGCCTCTTGAAGACGTGGAAATACCAGGTCTCATTTTTCAAACACCAAATCAGAAGATTAAGGTTTTATGCATGAACTGTCTTTAGATTTATGTCACAGACCTCGTCTGGGCCGGATGGAAGGGCAAGGGCCCAAAGTGAATATCAAAGGCCAGTAGGCTTCTGTGAGTGATTCCAGCAGGACTCGGGAGCTGATGACCATGAGGTGCTGCCCATCACTGGATCAGCAGCCCCAGTGCCCTGGGAATAACAGTGAAGTCTGTGCTGAGCCCATGCACCTGGCCCAGGGGACAAGGTGGAGTCCAGCTCTCGTGATGCACCTTGCAGGGCTGCTGTGAACATGCAGTGCCCAAGCTCCCACGGTGGCCATCAGAGAACAGGACAGATTGTAGCTGCCATCTGAGACAGCCTGGTACATGCAATGCCTGGTTTCCAGGAATCTCTGCAGCGAGGTTCAGATCTCCCTCCACTCCCAGATTTTCTGTCAGTCCCACAAGGCTGTTCAGGCATCCTCATAATACATGGACACCTCCATCCCAAGTGACCATGGGCACTTCCATCTCTCCAGCTTTGCAACTTTTCTGTGTTCCTGAAAATGCCATTGCACAGAGTTTTGTGCCTGGGAGGTAAATTCCAGCTTAAAGAAAATTCCAGCATGATTATGCAAATAAATTTTTGTTTGGTGTTTTAATTTCTAGATCCTTGAAAATAGTAATAATGATAAAAGCAGGAGAAAAAAAAGTCTACCTGGGGTTATCTATTCAGTGAAAAATAACATACTCAAGTAGACCTATCTTTATATTAACATTCTTCAGTATCTCATTTTGACAAATACACAAATATAATTAATTGAATATATATTTTATATTTTTAAGTGAAATAAATTTCTGGAAAATGCTTTAACTTGTACTGTTTCGTAGAATTTTAATGAATTCTCAAATGCCTGTCCAAGCTCTTATTTTTACCCTACATTATTTTAAGGATAGAACCATGTGAGCTGAAATACTTCAATTAGAAATACTGTAAATAAAAAAAGAACAACAAAATATGAAATATTATGCCACAGAACTATGTATTAATGCCAAACATGTGACTTCTCTGTGATCAGGAGAGCCTTATTTAGCAGCAACCAGAGGGAATCCCAGCCCCTAGGAGCCTGCCCAGCTCTGCACCTTGGAGAGCACCTGCTAGAGGTGTATAGACAGCAATCCCCAAGCTCCCTCTGCCCCAAGGAAGATGTTGGTGCCAGGAGCCGCAGAACGGCTCCACACCCATGAGAAATGCTGGAATGTTGGTGCTAGGCTGAATCAAACCCTTTTATGTTCAACGTTTCCATTGTAAATTGTTCTGCTCTGTTACCTGAGAGGCTGAGTAATCCATTCTTCACGCTAGCAAATGGACAAAAGCAAAACACTGCCATGGTGAAGAACAACAGCCTTCTTCCTCCTGAGTGTCATGGGAGACTTGAGCAGCTCCTGAGGAACCTCTGATGCAACATTCCTGCATTTCCCAGCAGTCACTGCCTCCACAGCACTGAGCCACTGCCCAGGGGCTGCGTGGGGACAGCCCTCAGCTGGAGGCAGCCACGTGCAGCACTGCTGGATCACGTCCTTCAGAACGGTCCTACTGGCATTGGATTGTTTGCTTTTGACAGAAATAAGTATTTATGTTCTCAAATCACTGAGGAGAAGCTCCAGCAGCAGTCAGTGCCCCGTGTTCCCCAGCCAGCTGCGGGCCTGCAGCCCTTGTTTGTTGTCATCTGTAACACATCACCAGTGCCTTGCTCCATGGCTGGGATTCACTGATAACACTGCAACATAGCAGGCAATGATTTTCCTAGCAATAAATACCCATCCCCAACTGCAGTGCTTGTGGAGGCCGCAGCCCTGCCCCTTGCCTTGTGTGTGGTGTAGGGAGCAAAGATGCATAGGAGTGAGCATAGGCAAACCAACAGCTGCCTTCAGTAGCCCCTGATAGATTGTCAAGGTAAAAATATCTGCTAATTTCTTCCTTAAATGAGCAAATCACATTATCTTTCCCCTTCTGTCCTCTTCTCACCCAACAATGTCAATAGCTGTAAATCTACCCAGATCCCACTGGCATGGATGGGAAGCTCAAATCAGACAGAACACCATCTAAATGCATTTTTTTCCATGTGAAAAAACATGAAACTGAGTCAATTAGACAATAATTAATGAGGGAGATCCTGGTGGCTGCAGGGTGCACATCTCAGGGTGTTCCAGGTTTCTCCAGAGCACTGTCCCACATCACCTGGCCATCCTGCATCGCCCAGCCATCCTGTGTCACATAGCTGTCCTGGGAGGGCTGGAAAGCATCCACCACAGTGGGTTTCCAACTACCCAATACAGTCAGCAGGCAAAAATGCAGCAACTGCAGGTAGAAACCTCACAAGGGAACAGCCCCAAGAACTGCAGCTGGGCACAGGACTGCCCCTCCTCCCCGTGCTGCACTGGGCACTAATAAGTAAAGCACATGCTAAAATCAGTGCCATTTAGAAACGCGATTTGTCAATAAAAGGGAACAAAAAGCGCCTGAACAGACATCAGAGCTCCCCAACAACTGGGGCAGGTGAGCTTTCCTGTTCCATATTAATGGCCCTTGATTAGAGCTCAGTGTAGCAGCACACTGTGCTGGCCTCATATGGCTGTCTGCCTCACTCTCTTAAATAATAGCTGGGTTTTTTTCAGGTCATCCTGAATCTTTTCTCGGTATGATCCAATAAGTTCATAGCACCAGAGGGAAGATGAACTACTATGAAAATGGGGATTGCAGAAATGATCCAGAGGAGGGAATGCAACACCTTCCCTTTGGAAATCCCTCAGTCCAGGACTGAGAACTGTGAGCTGCAACCAAGCGATCAAGGCATGCAAAGCCGCACAACTTCTAAGAGGTTTACAAATTAAATTGAGTATAAATATGAAACTAACATCCATTTTAAACAGCTGTGTAAGAAGCTATATAGGTCACCTGCGGGCGTAAGCCAAAAGACAGAACAAATTAGGCAAATATTTCTTACATTTCTGGTCACGCACTTGTGTCTAAAGCAGCAGTATGAGGCACACAGAATGAAGGTGAGCAGATGAAACTGAACTATTCAGATGGCAGTGCTACCTAACTTACATTCTTCAAATACATTTAAAACTGTACTGCTTCTGTGACAGATAAGAACAGACTCGGAGTCCCACGAGGGAAGCCACCGCTGTTCCTGGAGGGGAACAAGAGCGACGCAAATCCTCGGTTGGCAGCAGTGAGGATCTGCGTGTAAACAGCTCCCAGCTCTGGGACAGAGATTTGTAGCGTGAGCACTGCAGACAGCGAGCTTCTCCCATTGCTGGCCTCATGCACATTCCACTCTTGTATTATGTTAGCACATCAGTTCTTCTCACTGCTACCGATAGCAGGGACAGGCCTGCACTCAGCAGCACACACACGGGGGTCCCTCAGGGGACCCTGGCAGCTCTCTGCCCGAGGTGTCTGTGCCTGCTCCCAGACAGAGCAGGGACCCCTGCATGCCATCCCAGGCACCCTGAGGGCTTGGCTATGTCTGCATGGCACATGTCTCCCTGTATGCCAGTCTGCAGCATCACTGGAGGTGAAGCTACAACTTTTCACTATCTACAAGCAAAGGCAGTACACACCAGCACCCAGCTCCTCACCAGCAGCAGTGGTGCCCTACACATGAGCTGAATGGTGCTGAGCAGAGCACAGTCACAGCCCGAGCTGCTGGAGGAGCAAGGCTGCAGTCACATGCTGCCCGGAGTGATGGCAGGAGGAGCTGTCTCCCCGTTGGAAGCCAATGTTATAAGAAGGCACTGGAAAGCCTGGAGAAGTGTATAATTAACACTGAACTTAATATTAAACCTCTTTTACATCTCAGTGAACCATGTGCACAAAAATAGCTGTTTCTTTCACAGTGAGAGCATCTGAGGCGCAGATTAACGGATCCTACATTTTGCATTTCCCAAATTCTGTGACTTTTGCCCCTCTAATTTATTAACTTCAGATGTGTATCTCCAATCCCAGCAGAGCTTAACTCGAGATGCAAGGCTGAGCCCTTGCAGGATCAGTGGCAAACCAGCAAGGTCAGTCCCATCTTCCCGTTTCCATGGTGATGGCTGTGATAAAATATAACATGGCAACACCTTCTTTCCACCAGTTCCTACAGCTCAGCTCTTGGCTTTGTCTAAGCTTCTTTGAAATGGAGGCGAGATAAAAAGAGAGCTCACAGCAAAGAGGGGACAACCGAAGGAGCTGCCTGCGAACACACCATCGCTTTGAGCCAGGTCCTGAATGAGGCAAGTTTTCAGCACAGATTTTCTTTCAAGGGCTGCTGTGAGTCTGGGAAGCACCAGCTTTCTGGTGATGTTGCATTTAATGATCTGGATCCTGCCAGAGATCAATTTATTCACTTCATTCTGTTGATCAGAATGTGTTTTCCCCATAAGCAAAGCTGGAAGATTTCTGCACACACTCACACCAAAGGGTGGCAGAGCTTCTTTGGGTGTCAGGCAGAGGCAGCCCCACAAGCCCCACACAGACCTGCCCTGCACCCGGACCCCAGGGCAGGGACACCTCCCTGTATGGGCAAGGCTGCTTTCCATGGAAGAGTGGGAGTCTTTCGGTGGAAATCCTCTTCGTGTCTGAAAACAAAGGCTCTTTGCAGCTTCACCCCCTGGAGTAGGTACCTCAGGTTCTGGATTTGGAAGTCTAAAGTGCAGCAGATTTTCCATGTTTTGACTGAATGACCAAAGCTCTGCCTTTAAATAAGAACTTTTCAGTAAGTGGAACTGCTGCCCCTTTCATTGGAAATTGTTGAACTATCTACAGACTGCATGTACATGTGTGTGTCACCGAGGTTCCTTATGATACTATATTTACAGCCATCTTCAGCTGTAACAAGCTCTGAAGTGTTTTCTGGAATGACAAGGCACTTAGTAAAAATAAGACAAAGACTCACTGGAGACCTTAGTGGCTTGCACGTCTTTTGAAATACAGTGCCGGCCCAGCAGATGCTAGCTTAATGCTCTCCTCTACTTAAAACTGTACTTTATCTCCTAAAAGGACAAAGATTTCAATGGATCTGCAAAGCTCCTTCAGCTTCATTCAGCAGATCGGGAACGTTTCCATACAATCATTGTTTCCTCTTTGTAGAAGAGAAGACAGATTAGAAAGGATGTCATTTTCTGCCAAGAACCTCTTATCTTGTTCAGAGGCACACAAAGGAACTTGTGGAGCTCCCAGTGCGAATCCCACAGGGCCCTACACCTCCTGCATTTCCCCAGGGCTGGGCAGTGGTGCTGGCACTGGACGTGTCCCCGTGGTGGCAGTGCTGCCCTGGTGCCACAGCAGTGCTGTGAGAGCTCCTGCAGAGCTGGAGGTAGCAGTGGGTCGGTAGGTTGGCTGCAGGCTGAGGAAACAGGCCCCATCCCCATGCATGGCCCTAAAACCTGAGCCATGCCCAGCACAGCCACTGGCTGTGGGTGAGGCACTGTGCCCCGGCCCCCTCTCTCAGGCACACACTTGGCTCCTGTTCCAGTGGGAGAAAGGCTCTGTTTCCTTTCCATGCTCACCTCTCAACCTCAAACAACCCTTTTCCCTCAGTTAGACACTATAGTCAGACAGTCAGACACTATAGTCATATGAAGCCTAACCTGTATGTAACTTGAATATGCTGCTTCTTGCTGGGCCTGGTGAAACTTCTCTAAGCCTCCCACTTCCCTCACTACAGTCCCCAGCTCAAAGTAATTAATTTTTTTTCCTGTAATGCCTGAATTTCAGCTGATTTTATTTTTCAAAGAAATGATCTCTAAGCATGCAACAATCCTATAATTAAAATAATTTGCTCTTGTAGCACAGAGGTTATGTAATTGGCAGCTAAGGACATTTGATATTTTAATAACAGTGAGACATTTAAGAAATTCTTCTCACTTCAAGTTGCCCGTGAACAGGAGCTGCTGAGCTTCGTGCCTTCCCAGGCTTCATCAGTCCTTCCGACCTGTCATCTTCCCAGAACTTTATTTGCCAAATGACCCAGCAGATCACTGAAACAAGCTGAACTTCTCTGCAGAAAAAAAATCAATCATTTCCTACAATATCTTACTAAGAAATGTTCTGTGCCGGCTGAACTCCTGTACCAGATCTCAAATACAATGGTGAAACATTAAAAAAAAGGTAAAGATTTTAATGCAAGACTTAAGTCTGAAAATGGAACTGGTCTTTGATCTCTGATTATAGCTAGAAATGTCACAGGAATGGTCTTTCATAAATGATTCCTTCCAATATCAGCTTTGGCAGTGGAAAATTTAAAATCTGCAATAGTCTTTCTTGTAAGATTTTGATGGTTCTGCATCTGACCTTGCAAACCAGACACCAAAAAATCCCACCAAATGAAAAATGAACACCATTACCTAACTTGCTCAGCACAATGGTGCATCTCTGCTCCCACCAACACGCCATACCCCAGCTCTTCCTTCAGTGGGATACTAGGACAGCTGGTGGCTTGATCCCGTGTCTAAAGGAACAGTGAAAATTGCTTTCTCTATCTTTCTTTAACGACACAGCTGTCCAGCTGTAGGCTGTGAGCAGCAGTGCAGAAGTGGGCTTCCTCACCCCGGGCACGGCAGTTACTGCCCAGTGCCTAAGGAGGCATTCACACTTCATCTCACCAAGCAAGCCCCCGGCTATCAAACCCAGCAGGCCAGCAGCTATGCACTCAGATGACTCACTCTGGGCACATCGCCTCGTACTTTATTCATTGAATTGCATCCAAATGTAATTTGTCACAGCCCTCTCCCTCACAAACACAGAGGATAGGGGGGTCGAGTGGGACGGGGTTCGGGGAGATAGTACTTAGGCACTGTCAGCAGTGACAGAGACAGAGAGGCAATGGGCATTCCTGCAGCTGGAAAGAGAGCAGTTCGATATTTAGATGTGAATGAATTAGAGAATTAGAAAAAGGTGCTTTTGTAACCTAAAGAGAAAGTTGGAACAAATACGTTTAACTTTATCCCAGGGGAGCACTGTTTTATCAGATAGTGATAGAATCATAGAATCCTTAGGGTTGGAAGGAACCTTTAGAGGCCTTCTGGCCAAGCTCCCCTGCATTGAACAGGGACATGAGTTGGACAAATCTTCAGCAACACAAAGAGAGCAGCCCACGCACCACCAACACAGGGACCAGCCTCAAAGCACCACCGACCCAGCTGGGCAGGAGACAGGGACACAGTGGGACACATTCCTGTCCCTGCTCCCACCAGGTGCAAAGGTTCCCTCCGTGCAGTGTGAGCACCTGCTGGCAGCAGGCACTGCCCGCAGTCCCATTGGCACAGTGCTGTCTGATGGTCACACTGGGGCATCCCAACTCCAGGTGTGACATCGAGGCGAACATGAAATGCTGGCAGTTTCTTTCTCCACAGGAAATGGGGAGTGATGCTTCTAATGAACAAAAGGGGGAAAAGGCTTACAGATTAAAATGATGGTTTTGTAAGTCTTGCTTTCATTTCGCTATGGACACTCACAGTAGGACTAGCAAAGTGATAATATAGTGAAGGTTGATTACACATTTACTTCGAAGTGCATCTTGTGGAAAAAAATATCATTATTATCCCACATGGATACATTTCAGTCTAGAACATGAGATAAAAATATTGGGATGTGGGGTGTCATTCTCTGTGACAGCTCAATCTAAAGATAAGGGGCATTTTTCACTGCAGTAAAGAAACTTTCTCATTGGAAAGATTATAGAGGAAAAGCAGAATTCTGTGGTGAACACAAAGCAATATAATGCACATTTTCCTTTGGAACAAATAACGAGTGCCGAATTTTAATGTCATTACTTCCGAGAGTGACATAATGGAAATGCACACAGTGGCCATCCACGCTGCTGTCAGACGGAATCGCTGATCTCAGCCCAGTCTCCCTCCTCCACCATCACCTGCAGGAGGGATGAGCTGGGAGTGGTGGCCACGAGGGCACAGCTCTGCTCTGCTGGAATGGTGGAATACTTTGTAGTAGAATATAGAGTAACCTGAGTTGGAAGGGACCCGTAAGCTCATCAAGTCCAAACTGGATAAGGATGTGGCTCATTGCATTCTTTGCAGTGAGCTCTTTGCTATGAGAATTCCCTCAACCAACCTGAATAGAACAGAACGTGAAAGGGCTTCAGAGCAGGCCCCAGCCCTTCTCCAGGCCAGTGAGCACAGAGCTGTGGTTCTTCTGCCAGGCTGCCACCCATTACTGCTATTGCTGATGTTTATTGCTCAGGTTTCCCTTTGGTTATGCATCAATTAAAACCTCATCAGATATTTGATTGCACATGTACAGTACTTTGAGACAAATGGTCTGACATGACAGATTGAGATTCATTTGGTGACAAAATCAGACAAGAGGTTTTAAGCTTCTTGATAGGAGTGATCATTGGAAATAATCACATCCATTTAGATGGATTTAGCAGTATGGATAGTGAGGGGAGATAACAGGCTTCCTAAATTGGTGCTGACAGAAGAATGGCACTCCTGGATGCGTGAGACCCAGTATCAGATAATGCCCCTTTCACTGCTTTGATGCTAACTCCTATTTAATTGTGCCTAGAATGTAAAGCATCTGATGAAAAAGAAGCCAAGAAGTAAAGAAAGAAATGAATGAGAGAGAGAAAGAGTTAAAAATCTCTCCCACCTGCAACGGCTGATGCACAATGCAATGCTTGAAAAAGTTCAATCCAAACCCTTCAGAAATGCAGACATCCGTTGTTTTTGGTTATTTTGTGGCTCCAGCTCCCAAAGCTGATGTTACTTCAAGTTCCCTGTGAAGCCAATGCCACTCCAGCAATCAATGGAAGCTTGTTTACAGCTTTCCTTCTTGTTTCTGCTACAATCAATTGAACTTGTCAAGAGGACTCCAGGTGCTGTCTACATTTTTTTCCCCGTAAAATATTAGGAAGAGAAAAACATTCAGTGAAAGGTCTGTGACTTTAAGTATAATTACAATTAAAGAAACTCAATCCCCTGAGATTGCGAGCACTGACGTCTGTTTCATTTTCTTTCATACCAATGTTTATATGCCACAGCCTCTTTCAAAAAAAAAGCAAACAAGCTGAAAAACAAGAAATGGAGGCATTAACATTCAAACAGGACCATACCACACAGTTTTCACTGTGCCCTTATTCCAGCAAAAAAATCTACCAGCTGCAATGGGAACTTTACTAGGGCTGATCCTAAAGCCGCCAACGTTTGCAGCAGCGTTTCTGTCACAATTCACTTCCTTTGTTTTATAGATGTGTATTAATAAAAATCAAACATAAATGATGAACAGTTCCAAACCTTCAAGGTGGGGAAATAGTGAGTTACAGAAAGGCTGATCAGATGGACCAACATTTGATGTATCTACGTATACATTACTGTAGCGGGATTATTACACGGTTCTTCTCTCCTTATGAAATCCCTTCTGCAAACAGAAAGCTGTTCACTTTGATCCAGCAGCACTCTGAGTTTACCTGGGAGGTATGCATGGCACACAGCCCTCTATGCCTGGGAAGCACACCGCCCCACACACCGTGTTGCTCCCAGCAGGCAGGAGTGCACAAGAGGACAAAAAGATTTATAGCATGCTATATTCCATTATTTATGGTTAAAATACACACATAGCAATTACCCTTTGTGCATAAACGTAAAGAAGTCCACAGCGATTCTTACTTGGCGTTCTTATATACAAGACCAAAATGTTCTGCTAAGTTCTCAGTTCAGCGATTTGTAGGTCCCCCTTTTTCTTTTGTGCTCTTCAGTTAAAGGAAATAGGCTGTTGTGCACAGTATGCACTGAGTGCTGAGTTCCACAGCTACCAGAGTCCATAACACTGTCTGAGCTGTGATGAATTATTCAGACACCATGCTACGAGAGAAGCAAAATGAAAATGTGCCATTTGGGGGTATGCGTGCAACAGATGTAGACACCAAGGCTGTAGGACCATCTATGCAAATATTTGCAAGTAGGTAAATGCTTCTGTTTAAACCAACAGGAGAAGTGTGGCAAACAACTATAGAGCACAAAGGATGTGGAACAGCGGTGGCAGGTGGCAGTGTTCATGGCTGCACAGCTCATAGTGCTTCAAACTGCCCAAAAGGGCAAAATCTGGTTCTTCAGGACAGAGGCACTGGCGGATAAGGACACTGCATTGCCACAAACTTGGCCTGAGTCATTGAGCTGTGCTGAGAGGCAGCACCAAGCTCATGCCCACCTCTGCTTCATAGAGCTGGGCATGTGTGCATCATCTGAGGCCTCTGCTGAGAATCAGAGACAGTGATTTACCTTTACTCGCTGAAAAACAGGGTGAGTAATGAAAAGTGAATGGCTGTCTTCGTTTTTAATTTCAAATCAATTCATTGCAAGCCTTGCTCGGCTGCCTGATGTGACATTGCAATTTTGTAGGACAACAGGAATAGAGACCATTATTAACGGTGATCGGAGATTGGGCTGGTATCATACAATAGGCATTAAGATGATCTGTGAATACCACTATCATGGTCAATTTCAGACTTTCTGTAATTACAGAGAACTTTTCATATTAAGGCATTTTTCCAGGAGATGCTGGAATGCACCGTCCAGATTGTGAGGCACCTGTGGGCTTGGGGCAGCCTAACCCCTGTGGTAAGGAGTATTCGGCTGTTCCCTAGGGAGCCCAGACTGCTGCTCACAGTGGCTCCTTATTCTGAATACAACTCACACTCCAGGCACAGGCAGCCTGCAGGGGACTCAGGGGCACTGCTATTGCCCTTTCTCCACTGTACGCACTGGTTCAGAAAGGAAGAATATGTAAAAGTATTCAAGAAAGGAAGATGACTTCTAAAGAGAGGATAGGGTGACTGGGATTCTGTTACTGCTAGAGCAACATGGTAAAATGTTTCATACAAGTTTCTCTTCACTATTTGGAAGAAATAGAACAGTATAACATTTTATGTGAGGATAAAAATATATATATATTATCCCATCCATAAGGAGCTTTTAACCTACATCTGACAAGGCTGAAATTTCAATCACCTTGGCCTAGATGTGCCTTTACGACTTGGGTGATACTGGGCAAAGTGATTGGAAAAGGGCAGGTGAGATGCTAGGAGGGCTGTGGGTGCTCAGGATGCTGCCACACTGCACACAGAGGTGGTGGGGACACTGTGAGCAGCACCCAGCAGGCTTGGCAGCAACAATAGCTACAGACCTGCGGGCCGGTCCCTGCAGGAGTGGTGATGGGCAGCCTTCAGCTGGCAGTGTGCCACGACCCTGGGGCAAGAGAAAGCCTCAGGAATGCCCAACACAGCATTGCTGCAGCAGCAAAACAGCACCCATAGCAGAACACTCAGTATAACGTTGCTGCAGCAATGGAACAAAGCAGCCATAGTGGGGTGGGTAATGCAGAACTGTGGGGTACGTGTACCTAACTGCGCAGTGCTCCCCTGCAGCAATGCAGGGACTCACTCCAGGCAGTGCTGAGAATCACTATGAAAATCCATAGGTAGCTCCTGCAATACAGGATCACATGCAGATCTTCTCCAACATACAACAGAGCCAGGATAGGGCTTGCATGTGAGAATACTATCACTGTGTTATTATAATAACTGCATGCAATTACTGTTACTTTGCTTTATTGAGAAAGATCTGCGCCCTCTCCAGTTTTATTCATTTAAATAAGATGATAAAGTAATATACGTATACCAGAGCTGAGTCAATAATTAAAAGGAAGCAATTCAGGACACATTAAGACTCTTTCTTTGCCCTTGCAATTTGAAAATGAGGTAGAAAAACACATAAGTACATTTACACATAAGTAATCTTTATAGCTCAAAAGTGATAGCAGCATTTACTCAGCCATGTACTGAGTTCTGTTTCCCCCTTCTTATCCTGACTGCATTACAGAAATTGTTTTTTTATACAGAAAAAAATAAAAAGGAGCAAAACAAAATCTAATGAAAGTTTTGCATCAGTTTTGTCATAATAAAACATTAGTTGGCTATATTAAAACACTAGAATATTTTGATTCTTATTAATAATCTGTGGTTTATAGGAGTAAGAGCTCCCTTAAATCTATCCTGAGTATAGGAATGCCTCAGAGCTTTGCAGTAACCACTGACACAGCTGTGTGGGAAAGTCTGACTTCTTATATTCATTCCCTTCTCATTTTATACATTGGTGGTCTCTGGTAAATTGAGATAAATAGATGAAATGGTCACAAACTACACCTGACAAGCTGTGACTTGACTTAAAGTCGTAATTTCCATTTCTGAAATTCAGAAGGCAGAAGTGCATCAGCAGGGACCTTGGGATGCTGCAGCCAGGTTGGCTTTTCCATTTTTCAGCTCAGGACACTGGGTCTGGAATAAGAAGTGAGGATGAGCAATGTGCATTAAGAGCAGGGATTGGATAAATCCTCACACCTCCAATGAAGCTCATCACCTCGAGGAAGGCAGGAGGCTAAATTAAATGACAGTTTGCAAATACTTGCAGCAGCAGTATCAGTAGTTGCACCTGGTTGGTGCACAGAGCTGCCCTGCCCATCTTGCTCCCCAAATGCTCTCTGCCTGTGTAACCAACCATACCACCAGCTGTGCCACCACCCGTGGCACTAGAGATGTGACTTGCCCTGCCTGCAGCAGGCACCTCAAGCACAGTCCTAGTGCCCTGAGGCCAGCACTAAGCTGCTGGAGGCACCTCAGCACGGGGCATGTAGTCTACACTCCTGTCCCCACTTGTCAGCACTGTTTTTCCTTCTGCACACACTCTTCAAAGAGATGGCGACCTCATGGCCCAGGAGTTCCCCCCATGGCCTTCAGGCAGGTGGGCTTCTGGTAATGGGAGGAGAAGTTCAGCACTGGAAATCTGGATGGAGCATCACAACATCCCTCACTATCTTCAGTGGCCACTTTAATTTTATTTCTAAATACGTTTGTGTTTGAAATACTTTGTACTTCAATACAAGTGTGTATACTTTTAACATTTGAAACTTCTCCACGCAGTTAGGCAGCCCAGATAGTGGTTTTGCACTGAGAAACTGTGAGAGAAGTCTCCTACCCCTGAAGTGCTCAGTGTGCATAATGAACACATGAAGTAAGAGCAGGCAATTTGTTTATTTAAGCCTACCATGGATTTTTCTCTTTGATAGTCAGAATCAAAGAGTAATAAAGATTGAGAAAATTGCCCAGAGAGGCGTCAAGTGCTCAGAGGACCTGTGCACGTGGGATGCTGAGCACAGAGCTCCTGCTGCTTCCAGAAGTCGTGCTCTGCCAGCAGCAGCACTTCTCCAGCCATGGGAAAGCCCCAGATGTTCACAGAAGCATTGCTGTCTGTTTTCTCTAAGGCAGAAATTGTGAAGCTCTTGGACATGTGGCCGCAGCCCTCCTGTACTTCTGATGCATTTCAAGTTATGTTTTCTTGCAGGCATTTTCTCTCCCACTTACTGGGGAGGTGGACACACAGCAGAGGTGCAGATTGGGAAATGGGGATGTTCCCAGAGGCACCACCAGTGTGCTGTCTGGATTTCAGTCCCATGCCCTGCATGCAGACAGCCACCTTCTGCCCAAGGTCCAGCGAGGAGGTCGGCTGCCCTGCAGCATGCAAGGGGTTAATGAGTACTTTTGTGTTCATCGGGGTACAGAAAGCTGCTTTGCCTTGACTGTGCAAGCACAGGGAGGAATCTGCTATTTATATTCAGTGTAAACTGTTGAATGGGCAAATATTCCACAAGCCTGAGGCAGGTCACTGTAATTATTCCCACCTGGCAGGAGCCCTGTGCTCGGCCAAGGAGAAGCAAAGCACTGCCCCATGAGATGCCTCGCTCTGTGCCTGCAGGAGAGCTGCACGCAGCCCCAGGGACAGCCCCAGGCTCAGCCCTGCTGCTGCTGCTCGTGGTGTGCCCTTGGGTAGGTCGAGCTGACACAAACCCCAAACCAAAGCAACCTGCAGCTTGTGGATGCCTCTCAGCTGCACCTCATTTGCTCGCAGTGTTTCCGTTTTGGTTTTTGACAGAGGGGAAGGTCACAGTTCTATTTGGATAAAAGTAGAGGAAGTAGAGGAAATATTTCATTTGGTCTCCATAACCCAAAGTATGCTGCTTGGGAGACTAACCTGCACCTGCCTTTCCCACCACCCCGCAGGACAGCAGTGACCATGACCTCAGCTCCACTCTTCTGCTCCATCCCAGGCAGGTGCAGTTCCCTGGGCACCAGCCCGGGTGCACGGGCAATGGTCCTTGCATAATTAAATTTAGATTCAGGAGGAGAGGTCACCTATGCAAAAGCACAAGCTGCTTAGCTTGCCTGTATACCTCCCAGAGCACAGGGCCAGTAAGCTGCTTACAAAGCATCACGTTAATAGCCGCTAATCTTTAACCGTTCGCCTTCCTGTTAATTACAGAGCCATGTCAAAGCCCAGTGCCTTCTGTAATTGCTTTCATGGGAAAAGGTGATCTGGATTGGTTTCTTTATTACTGTTCTCCCCGTGCACTCCCCTCCAGCCATGACATTTTCCTTTCACCTGCAATGCAGCATTATCTGAGAATGATGTGCCTCCTGCTTGTCCAGGATATTGTACTTAGATGTAGCCCGATGGCATAGTAATGATATTGATTTCTCCCCACTGCAGCAGATGCTCTCACATCCACTCATGGAGAACCTGAGGAGAAAAGCCACAGAGATGAGCTTGAGGCCAAAGGCTTTTCTGTGGGGCTGCTGTGCTGTGCCTGGGTAGTGCCCAGCACTGTGAGCTCAGTGAGCCATGGACTGTGACCCAGGGCAGCTGCAGCACCGCTGTGCCCTGGCTTTCACCAAGCAGCAGCACTGACGTGGCCAGGACAGGGGTCACACCTGTTGGACCTCCTGGTCCACTGCATCCAGTGCGTCTGTCAGCCTAGGAGGCATGGCCCTGCCTTGGGGTGGGGATGTGCTGGGCTGTGCTGCTGCAGCACTCACTTAACTGTCTCCTCCTCCACGGTCACACTTCCTGAACCTTGATCCTTTATGCTCTGTGAATCTACAGGTGGATGCCAGAGGAACCTGAACCAAGAGATCTGAAAAGCCCTGAAGTCAGACACAGTGCATCCCCGAGGTACTGCTATGTAAAAGAACTGATGCTGTGCAAGGCTGATCTGGAGAGAACTGCCAGCAGAAGGGAGCAGAGAGTCAGCTGGCACTCAGTGAAGGGCAGGGATCGGTTGGGCAGAGACAGACAGGGCAGTGGGGCCAGGGACGCTGCACTGCAGGTGGGCAGCTCGGAGGGGTCAGCTCCAGGACCAGGGATGCTCCACATCTGGCAGCAGCTCAGGGATGCTCTGGCCTCCCTTGGCTCCCACCTGCTGCTCGGTGGCCAATGCTTCCTGGCATTAGTCCTCCTAATAAACACAAATGTGTGTGCTATTCCAATATGTATAATATGCAGTTGATAGCAGAGTTTTCTGCACAAGAAAGGTCACCTGAGACTCTTCCCTTTCTGAGCTAATAACCGCATCCTCTCCAGTTGCCATTTAACTCTTGTAAGTTGCATTTTTTTCCCAATTCCCCCCAAAACAATTACTGGAATAACAAAAGCATTTGCTAAGCAGAGCACAACCATCCTTTATTTGGGCAAAACCTCAACAACACAGCCGCCAAGCAAACTCCCTGCGTAGTTTCTCCAAGGATCAGTCCTCTCCCCCTCTATGTCCCTGGCCCTGTGCTCAGCCCCACAGCCATCACCCCACTCACCCGGAGCACTGCTGTGCTCAGTGCCCACACTGCACATCCCTGCAGGACTGCACACTCACGGGGTGCATCCTCTTATTAATTTTCTCTGCGCATGCAGTTACTGTCAAATAATAGCAGCTCCTTTTTTTTTCTAAAGGAATATGGCACGCATGCAAAATGGTTCCAAGGAGATGTACCCTCAGGGCATATTATTATCTTAACTAAAATTCAAGTGCATACTTATTACCAAAATCTTAGTTTCAGAAATAGCTTCACATTCACATATTGGAATTACAAACCACCACGCGATTTGTAAGAGCTTGTATGCAAAACTGCTTTTTAGTGCAGCTTTTAGAGTTGCCTTATTTATCTAATCTCCACAAGCCATAATTCCTATAGGATCACTTTCCTCTTTACACGCTGCATCTCACCAGAAAGAAAGAAAGAATAAACAAAGGGGGTTTTCTTTGTGAGCCCAAAGACTCTGATGGAATGTTGTGTCCAATTTCTATTTGTTGCAGCATTTCTAATGGGAACAGACACTCCCAGCACACTGGAAAATCTCCTGGCAGAAGACTCAAGCACAACATCTCCCTTGGAAAGAAGCAAACCAGGGATGTAGAATACAAATACTGTTGTTGTTTCTTGTGATTTCCAGAAAGTGTTGGCCAGAATTTTGGGGGAACCTTTTTCTGTCCTACAGCATGAAAAGCCGGAAAGTTGAGGTGGTGTCTGAGGTTGCATTCTAAACACGATTTTCAGGGATGGTTTAGTGGTCTCAGGCTGAACCTGTCCCCATGTCATCATCTGAGCTGGAGACACAGTGCAGGGGAGTACCTGTCTGTTTTGGAGCACTCCTGTTCCTGCTTTCTGAGCGCTCAGCCCAGCGACTTTGGATGAGCTAGTGGGACCCACCATGGGTCCTGTGGGGCATGAGGTGGGGAAGGTCCCCAGCCACGTGGTGGGCACAGCCCTGCTCTGGGCAGAGCCCCTTGGCAATGCTCGCAGCCCCAGCTTTCCCCAGCCCAACCAGGGCCTGGCATCCTCTGCAGCACAGCCTGATTCTGCTCCACAGAAGGTGAAATTCTTTAGCACAGGATAACAGCTCTGATGAGCACACATGGGGATCAGCAGTTTTTCCTCCACATCCTCTCTCTCCCTTCTGTCAGTCCTGAAGGAGGAGAAGCCGAAGCCCACTGCAGCACAGGAGCCTATTTCCCTTGTGCAGCTCCCTTTTATCAGATGTAATTACCAGCTTTTAAAATAGCCTTGCTTCTCTCCTCATCTGACAGCCATAGGTTTTCCTGCCAAGGTGCCATTTGTCTCAGTGTAACAAGAGGGAGATGAAGTCTCTCGTCCTTCAGCAGGGATGGAGCCTCAGCCTGATCCCTGAACCCCAGGTAGCACTGCAGCAGCACTGGTGGGGAGGAGGCTGGGGGCATCAAGCACCATGGGGCTGGAGCAGCTCCTCGAGTCCTTTCCATGGGGTGCTGGGACAGTGCTACGTCCCTGACACATCAGGGGCCCTGATGTGAAAGGCTCTCTCTGCCTTAAGACACACGATCAGAGAATATTTAACACGTGTTGAAAAGTTTCCAGTCTTCCTCCAATTTGACTAATTACATTTATAGTCTGGAATCCAGGAGGTGGCTGCTAATGCAGACCCAGTGGCATGCCAAGGCAGAACCTGGGCACTGCTGGCAAGCGGTCAGATGCAGCCTCTGTGCCGCCCATCAGGTGCCTGAGGCAGGGACAGCAGCTCTGTTTTGCCCTGCATGGCAGCCTGAGCTGCAGGACCTCTCTGGTGGGATTTGCTTTCAACTTTGCATCAGCAGGAGAAGAAGCTGGGCTTGGATCTCAGTGCAAAGAAAGCAAAGCTTTCCCTGCATTGGGAGCAGCCCTGTGGGCAGCTCAGCACGGTGCTGGCGGGGATGCTGCAGGCTGGGGCTGCTCCCAGCCCTCTGCACAGCACCTCAACAAGGGGTCAGAGCCAGGAGCAGTTCCTATCACCATTTCTCTTATCATAGGAGCCACTTCAATACAGAAATGTTGAACCTTCTGCACCTCTGTCTGACAGAAGCAGCTAGGAAATATTAATAACAGTCTTGCAAGCTGTTCCAATCAGGATGAGAGACTGATAATTGAGCCATAAATCTCCAGGTGGAAAAGTTTCTGGAACTTGTTCCCTTTTCCATCTGTCCATCATTTTGCTCTCGTACACTGGTCTAGGACAGGGCTAATAAGCTGCTTCTGTGTATTTGCTTTGTGAATGCGTCTCTCTTCTATTTAAGCAAAATAAGACAGGTCTGGCTGTGCGAGTCCATCTGTGACTGCACAGTGCTGCTGATGGTATGTGAGAGCTGAATGAGCCATGTCAACAGGTGGTAATTGACTTCACCTCGTCCTACTCTGTATGTTACTTCTGAGTCTGAAGGCTCCAAACTGAGGCATCCGATGGACTCCAAGCACCGAACTGGGTTCTCGTGCTGGGTTCTGCTGTGCAGCACTTACTTCACTTCTGACCTACACTGTACCGTTCGCCCTTGTTCTTCATTGCACTCTCTGAAGGCAGAACAGTGGTCAGTGAATTTGAGCGAAGAGGCAAAACAAGTTCACAGAAACGTGGGGATTATCATGCTTGAAAACGGTCAGAAATTTAACCTATTTCTACTGCATCACACAGCAAAGTCTGTGATTCTTATCAGATTAATTCATTCATTTTTAATAAGCAGTCTCATGGATCTGAACTGCATTGTTCCAGGTTAAATAACCTCACAGTTCTTTAATATTTGCAGACCCTCGGAGCCAGTTATTGAACTTGGAACCTTGCCACTGCACCGTGTGTGTGGTGTGTGCAGGGATGCAGCAGCTGCACTCAGAGGACTGGAACCCACTGAGCCCAGCAGTCCCAGAGCAGGAGGTGCCCCTCTGCGTCCTGCCCTGGCCCTGGTTCACACACTCATCCCACAGAAAGCAAGGAGGGCAGCAGAGGGCAGGGCCAGGGGTACCCGGCTGTGGTGTTTGCACTCAGAAGCCCAGCAACACCTGCGGCCACACATCCTCAGGGTGTGTGGGTACCGGGTCTGATTTGATTACCTGCTTTGACATCTCCCTACAACAATCATACTGTGCAGCCATGGCAGTGTTTACTCAGCCTCCTGCCAGATTAGTTACTGTAGAATAGCATATCGCTGCGACATCCAAGGATTAAAACACACCGCTGACCCAACAGGCAAGGACAATGCACAGCTTAGCAGCAGTTCCACATCACGGTGCCATTTATCAGCCTCTGACAAATTACTGATAATTCATATTGATTCTCCGGACTAGATGCAATGACCTGGAAAGTGAAATGAGGAGATCCACTGAACTGAAATTACAAACACGGCTGAGCTCATTAACTGTGAGCTTAGCTGTGCTGAGTATTTACCTCCACACGCTGTTCCCCCCAGCTCTGTGCCTGGGGAAGGTTTGAGTTTGATGTTCTGCCTTCTGGATTCAACATTCCATCAGTGTCCCCTCAACATCACGGGAGACCACCACTAGAATTATTTCTATTTAACTTTTCTGCTCTGGGGATGAGCTCTCTGCCACCGACACCAGTGGACAGCAGGGTACCAGCAGTGTGCAGCAAGGAAATGCCTAACAGTTAAGTGCCAGAGCTGCTGCATTTTCCCAGGGGTCTGTGATAGCAGTGGTTTGCAATAAGCTCCCTTGCAGGGCAGTGAGGGGATGCAGTTGTCACGATGCTGCATGGTGAGAGCAGCTGGGGGCAGCAATCCACAGGGGGGTTCTGCTAATAGTGGGGCTGCTCTGCCAAGGAGGAGGAGGGAAGGTATAGGCAGCAAAAGCGAAGAGAAAAAGAATCTGAAAGCTAGTCAAAGTCTAAGCAAGAGCACGCCTTCATGTTCATGTTTTAGAAGTAAATGTTTGGCTCTTCTACCTGCTCGTGGGACAGGACCCCTGCTGTCTCCATTCAGCCCCTCACCGCTGCCTACAGCTGGGTGCAGCCCTCTGGGTGTGCTCACCAACGCAGCAGGGACCTCCCTTCATCGGGACACCCTGAGCATGTGGTCAGCACTCATAGGATCCAGGAACCTGTGCTCTTTGCTGAGCCCTCCGAGCTGACAATCAAACTGCGGGGGTCCAGGAATGCTCAGCGATTTCATAACGACCCCATCTGGCTGTGACATTTGAGCACTTCAACACTTCATTTTCTACCTCTCCCCAGACGGTGTTTTTCCCTCACGTGCCTCTCTGCAATGATTTGTTCCAGTCCATCCCTGTGGACTCAATTGTTCTCCTGCTTGCACTCAGACCGGAAGTGTTCCCGATTCTGCCCCACTGTTTAAAGCCATCATGCTGTCAATAAGCAGTGAGTGGCTGACCACCTCACCTTCCTCCCCTGCAGCACAGCAAAGAAACTGCCACAAGTGCTCTTTTAAGCAATAGAAGCACTCACAGTACAAAGAGCAGACAGAGGAGGTGCGGGCAGCAGTGCTGTGCCCACTCCCTGGGCTGTGTGGGCGATGGTTACTGTGTGGAGCCATTGCTGTGGCTTCAACCTGAGAGATCTCCCCAGGTTTCATCAATGTGATCTGTGCTGGAAAGCCCTTCTATCCAAGGCCACCTGCCAGAAGGTGGAAACTACGATCTCACGCAGTGCTCCAAGGTCCTTGGAGACCCAAGAGCTGTAGCACAGACAGCAGCAGGGCCAGTCTTGCCCTGCAGCTGGAGCTGGGATGTGCTCTGGCAGCCCCGAGAGGATGTTGGCTTCCCAGGAGGACACAGGCGTTGGGTCTCCCCATCCCTCGGGTGCCAAGGATGTGCACCATGCCCTCACTGTGGCTGCAGGAGAGGTTCAGTGTGACTGAGAGAGCCAGAGCAGACAAGGGTGGCACGGAGGTGACAGCACCAGGCTGCTCCAGCTCCTGGAGCCAGGCTGGGCTGGGGGCAGTGGCAAACTGCAGTACAGATCTGAGGAGGCACAGGGATGCTGCAGGCATGAGTAACCCTGTCACCGTGCTTCAGACACCACATTAAGGGTTTTCTGTGCAGGGCAGGAGGTGTTTTTTTCACTTGTTTGTTGTTGTTTTTCTTTAAATTAATTGCTCAATAGAAAACTTAAAAGAGTGCAGCTGTCGCTTGCCACAAACTCCCCCTTCTCATTACCGAGTCAGCCATGGTGGGGCACACCCAGCACTCAGCTTCCACTAAAGTCTGATCTCTGTAAAGTATCACACGTGGCCATGATTTATCTAAGCAGGGTTTGGATTCTTGAGGCTACGGTTTTTAATCACTGCTATTTGCATTAAATAACATCTTTTATTTTCAGTCTGAATTCCGTTTTAATGAGTTTTTTGTTAAATACATCAATAGTGACTGTTCTCTGCCAAGAAATTTCAGATCAACTGCATTTGTTAAATGTTCTTTTCTTTTTTTCTTTAATGTTGTGCTCTGAGAAGGCAGCACATTTTAGAATTAATGTTATTTTTGAACAATTACATAACGTAAACACTCAGGCACGTTATGAACACTGGACATAAGCATCCAGCTCGGGGTGTTTCTCTCTGCTGCAGGATGATCAGACACGGCACAGTGTGACTGCTGCTGCACAGCCCACACTGACTGTGGGGACAATGAGCACTGCAGTCAGTACCTGCAGGTTCCTCCACTTGGTTCTTATTGGTAAGGCCGAGGTGCTGTCCCAGCTGCTGAAGGATGGTGGCTGTGCCAATGTTTTATTTTCAGTGCTTCAGACTGGAGAACTGCAGAAGAGGGCACAGTTCAGCTTTATGGCTGTGGAGGAGGAGACAGGCTTCACACCACGGGGACCTTTTCTGTGTGGTGAGGACTGGCTTTGGTTTTCTGCTATGAGGTTCCCCCTTGAGACCCAAATACCCCACGCTCCCTGCATCCATCCCCAGCTGCCAGCCCTGCAGGGCCTCCCCAGCAGCTGGAAGACCCAGAGAACCTGAGAACACCAGGTTGGGACCTTCTCCAGGGCCTTCACAGGGGCATTTCCAGTGAGACATCAAATGTTGTCAACAGTGCTTGCCATGCTCTTTCTGGTGTGAGCTTTTTTGTGTGCTTGAGTTGAGATTTACAGCATGTTTTTTTTTTAAGTAAAGGTTCCTTCAGTCATTACTTTTTCTCTCTCACATTTTCTGGATACACTTTGGCACATAAAAACTTAATATTTGCAATCATTATAAACCTTCTGCATTAGGAGTAGCTACTCCATCTCTACAATATCTCATCGTAAAACCTCAACTGAGGTTGCTAATGACACAACCAAATAAGCCACTCATGTTATGGCAGCCGTGCAGAAGAGCTGGAGGTGACACCATGCTCCCAGAGCCATTCCTGTGGAGCAGGAGTCATACCATGGGTGGGGGTCACCATCAGCCCTGGGTGACAGAAGCTGTCCCACAGCAGAAGGGAGCTGCTGGGGTGCACCCATGTGAGCTGGGGACAGCCAAGGACAGCTGGGGACAGCTGTGCCCCCCCCAGCCCTTGCTCCAGCAGCTCCTGCCACGGGAATCTATCTCTCTTGCAGACAGCCCCTGCACTCTGCCCAGGTCACTCACTGAAACCTTCACTCTTTTCTGGATGCAGAAAACTGATGCTTTGTTCCTTGAAAAACACCCCTATAGAGCTAATGTTACAATTCATCTTTCCCTGATTCTTGGCCACGTGCACATTTCCTGGTTCAACTGATTAGTGGTTACGTTTTACTACTCGTAATTGTCAAGGAGGAAATCAATGGGAAACCTCTTTTCTTTTCAAGATGTATTGCTGTCAGCAGCAGCTGCATTCCCAGATCAGGAGCAAGGGATTCATTATTAATCCTGCTGCTGGAGGATAGTTCTGACACCTCTGTGCTCCTTATCTCCTTCTTCTCAGCTTCGCCTTCTGTTTCTGTGCATCCCCAATAGCTTTCACATTCAGGCCGTGCTACGTGCGTCACATGTACAGAAATGTTGAACACCATTCTTTCATTTATGCTAAGATCTCCTCTCACACGTGCAGTACATGGAGACACGTACACTGCATGTCACATCGGGCCGCATATTTCCAGGCACAGCTCTGCAATGGGACAAGTGCAGCCTGGGGGCTGAGGGCACACAGACCTTTACTGCAGATGTGGCTCTTCTCACACAGAGGAGACGGGGGGGAGATGGAGTGGGTTCGTGGCTATCCCTGAGCAGCAGTTCAGGCAGATGAGGCAGCAGCTGCAGCAGAACTGCAAAGGGAAACCACCCAAATGTTGCTCTACCATTGGGTTTGTCACTGAAAAGCTTCTGCAGGAGAGCAGCTCTCCGCAGACTGAACTGCACTGAAGAGCACCACAAGTCCTTTCTGTATGGTCAGGAAGGCTTTGGTCCCACACGGCCACACCCTGGGGCAGCAGGCAGCTCCTCGAGGGGATCAGAGGAAGGATGCAGCAGGGAAAGAGCTCCTTCAAACTAAGAGCAACGTGAATAGCTGTGACTGCTGAAAAATAACTACTACTATCAATGATGAAACGTAAAGCTCCTCAGTGCCACCCCTTGCTGTCAGTGCTTTCTGAGTGTCACACATCAGTACATTATTCCTTTAAAGAAGCAGACCCTGTGACAAACGCACTTACACGAGTCCTGAAGGGAGAAGGCAGAATTTTACGCCGCCGTTATGCACACATTATGCAAATGTGCAAGGATAAAGGGCAGGGATTGCTCAGCTGAAGATATATATGGTAGAGCTGACCTTTGCTACACTTCCACCACATGGAATGATGTTAGACTGCTAGAAAGAAAGAGCAGAACAGCAGCTGAATTAGAGAGAGTCAGACATGCAAGAGTTGCACTGCCCCGCTGCAGCATCTCCTCCCCATCCATCTTCCAGGTTAATGATTCATGACAGACCGATGAAGGTCAAGGATTCTCTTAAGTGTCTCCTCTCTGCTTGATATCCAAAGAAGGAGAGGAAAAGGTAATTAGGTTGTGGGAGGCTCATCCGTGCATTAAGAATCTGGTACCAAGGGTCTGCGGGTGTCTGGGGCTGCCAACACCCCCCAGCTCCAAGAAGGAGGGGTAAAGGACCTGCAGGGCAAGTCCCCGCACAGGGCTACAGCACTGGGTGCTGCACCAGCACAGGAGGAGGAGGGGAGAGGAGGAAGGCACTTCTTCGCCTCTGCTGACCCAAGCCTGAGCTGTGCTCCAGCAGTTCAGAAAACGCAAGGGGAATTGGTGCACGCACTTCTAAGGAGAGGCAGAGGGAGCACAGATAGGGCTCACCACGGCCCTCGTTCTCATTTGCAGCCCTGTGATTCTCATCTCCCCCTGACCAGGTGCACGGTCGTGGCAGCACCTCCTGAGCTGCACCAGAGAAGCAAAGTACACAGGCAGGGTGCAGGCTGCCCACTGCCCCAGCACCCCTCCTGCTGAGCACCCAAAGCCCATCCTCCAGCACACACCAAAGAAATACTAATTTTCAATGTGCAACTCCAGGAAATTGTATACAAGGAATAGAAGTTTACAGTAAGGGCAGTGAAGCACTGACACATGTTGCCCCATCCCTGAAGACAGCCATGGTCAGAGGATGGGGCTCTGAGCACCACTCACTGTGGGGAGTGGGACCAGACAACCTTCAAAGGTTCCTTCCAACTCAAACCATTCTATGATTCTTCAATTCCCTGAGTGCATGTGCAGCCTCATCTGTGAATGCACAAGCTCCAAGCAGAATGAATGCAGGAAGAATCAGTGGTGTTTGAAATTGAGATGTCTTATGGCTTTAGAAACTCAAGGTCAAGCGTTTCAGAACAACACTTCTCTGATTTCCCAGTTCTGCTCTCTTCCCATATTCCAACAAGGTGAAACTTCATTTGACTTTATTAATGCAATTGTTCATAAGTAAATCCTGTTTCCTGGTTTTCTAAGCAGGCAGAAGTAGAAACAATTAGAAATAATTGCCTGGTAATCTTTTGCCTACACGGTTATTTTCTCATCCTCCAGAGTCTGAAATTGGTTATGGAAGAACACTGGAACCTTTGAGGCTTCACTCTGGGACTGGACTGTGTTTACAAGGCCCTGAGTAGGTCAATTCCTAAGTGCATTTACAAAGACAGTCCTGCTCCAGGAACACACTGACCCTCCCGCATCACCCGTAAGGACACAGTGACCCAAGCATTTATATATAACAGCATCAAATGGTCAAGGGCTTCCTGACTCACAAAGTATCACAGCAGACACTTCCAAAACCTACTTCAGCATTTTCTTCTGTGTTTTCTTGAAAAGACACATTATGGTACATTTTGAGTAGCACACCCCCCAGCAAAACACCCCTCTCCCTATACAGTTAAGAAGTGAGGAAATGCAGGAATTAAGAATGAAGGCCATAACCACAGCCATTAATTTTGTTACTGAAAGGTTGACTGCAACTGCTGTGAGGATTTTTCCAGATAACACATTTGTAATAACTTAAGGTTATCAGTGATGGCGAGTTGGAATCCAAATGGTTGGTTACCTACTTCTTCTCCTGATTAGGTAATACAACAGCATTAAGGGAATTAAATTATTTACTGTCACTTAAGCTTGAGAAGTAATTGCTGGCTGAGTGACTGAATGTCATTACCCGACAAAGCCTTTGTATCAGATGCAAACAGAGATTTCCATCCACAAAAAGCCCTCAGTGCTTTCCTGCCCTGAGCATCATGGCCACGTATGACAGCCACAGTGCCCTGTGTTTCCCACTGTAGCTGACCCAGAGTTGGACCACCCTGTGCCAGAACACATCACACCACAGGTTTATTGTAAAATCATTGGTAACTGCTGGTGACACAGCCACAGAAGTCTATTAACCACCCAGAAAAATCTTAAATGCTGTGTTTGCATAGGTGGGATAATATTAAAAAAAAAAAGCAGAAAACAAGTTAAAATGCATTTACTGAGCACAGACCTATATCATTTATTTCACATCAGTTCAACGAACTTTATCCTATTAAAGAGAACGATTAATGTTTAAAGGACATGAAAAATAAAAGGGCTGTAATAAATGGGCACTGCTAATAAGTGCCACTTCAGTTGTTGCCCTGGTAAATTAATGGCACAGCGCAAGGCTGAGTGGAAACATGCAGTCCCCATTTATGAGCTCTGAGCAGCAGCTCTGGGACACCATGCCCAGCAGCACTGCTATCAGTGAAGCAGCCAGCACAGTGTCACGAGTGGTCAGGGCAAGGCATCCTCCCCAAGCACCTCCCAGGGAAAGCAGCAAATTCAGCATCACACCATGAAATACTTAAATTGTTCTCATCACTCCATTGGGTTTCTTAAGCCAGAGGGTCCCTGGAAAAGCCCAGCATTGCTGATGCTCCTCTAAGTTAGGGGAGGTTCCTTCCTAGAGCACCCCATGGGGCAAAGGCAGGGGAACAGAGGAAGGGCTTCTTTAAGTAGGATGACATCAAATGAACATAACAAAAGGAGCACAGACACTTCAACCTGGCAATGAGCTCTGATGACACACCTAATACAAACTGAAATCCCACAAGCTGCCTTCATCTTGCTTTTCCCATTTGCCATAATCAATAGAAGTTTCTGCCCATTCTCCATAGTCAGCAGCATCTAAATTCCTAAAATAGACCTATTCTCTGTGTGCCTCCTTAACGTGATGAGGACTGCAGATGAGTGTCTTTAGTGAAGTTCTGAAGTGATCATCCATCGCACCCTGGAGGTCATGGTGGGTGGTGTGGGTGGGATAGGCAGACCACAGGGTGGCTGAATGATGTTGTCAGGACCACTGGGCTCAGCAGGTGGTAGATGAGGACTCTGGGTCAGACTAGTGCCCAGCCAGAAGCAGCTCTGGCTGGGGTGGCAGTGGGCTGCTGACCTGCATCAAGAACAAGCCAACAGAATAAGGAGCACAGGCACACAGCTGGCAAGTGGCACCAGGGTGAGGGGGAAGGCAGCCAGGTGGGGTGTCAGCATCACATGATACCTCATGCAGGCAGACAACACTCGGGGTAGGGTTACCCCAAGCACTGTTATCCACTGGGAAACCTGTGATGAGGCAGTTGACCTGCACAGGGAGACCGGGCCCACCAGGGCCAGCCCTGCCCCTGCAGGAGGGCACAGCCCCCCAGATCCCATGCAGGATGGAGCCCAGAGGGAGAGGGTACAAGGCAAGGCTGGGGAGAGAAAGTTCAAACGTATTTATTTCCTGTACTTCCAAATATAGAATAATATGCACATTGACACAAACCTTGGTCTTCCATGCCCAAAAACAGGGAAAACACTATTCAGAAAAATGTAGATATTTCAAAACATGGAAACTTCAATTGCATGAAGTATGTAGAATAAACTGGCTGCCACATTTTACAGATGAATAAATAGCATCTACTTGACACCTGGCACTAACCAGCACAGCCTGTGATAACCAGGACACAGCACATACACCTGCAGTTGCTTTCATGTAGTTGGGCATTAGCACTGTGCAGGAGTGATGCACCTCCCTCCTGTCAGCTTCCTAAATTCACATTTCCATGTTCCTATCACTGAGTTGGAATTCAGTTGGCAAAATTCCATCAAGAACTGAAAGGTTAACAGTGAAAATTTGCAGTATTCTTAGAAAGCCACAGTTACTTTGCTGCTGTTGACAGACTTTCTCTGGCATGGTAAATGTCACTGACAAGATTAACAAGATTATGGGTCCAGGTACTGATAGACACACAGAGCAAGCAGAGATGCTCAAGGCAAGCTGACCAGACACTGAGAGGTGCTGCATGGCCCATGGAGAAGAACTGTTAAACTGAAACTCTGCAAGAATGCAAACAAGCTCACACATTACCTTCCTTTGTAAGGCTACCCAGTGCTCCACACTACTGCTGGCACCATCAAGACTGCAGCCAGTCTGGTGGCACTGCTCTGTGGCCTGGCAGCACTGCTTTCTGAGTAGGCAGACTGCATCCCAGCCCTCTTTGCCCATGACCCTGCTGCCCCTCCTGCCACACCAGGACACGGAGGCTTCAAAAGAAAGGCTCAGTGCAAGCAGCCACCTCCCTTTCCACAGCCTGGAAAGCATGCTGACAAGTCATCACGAAGATGCATGCAGCCATCAGCACAAGGCAGGCCAGGCTCCAGATTTACTGGCAGGTTGGAAGAGTCCTGAACTGAGAGCCATGGGAAATTCCTTTTGAGGATAAGCATGCTTACCTGAGATAGAAACTGACACCTGGAGGAGCGATGGCTTCCAAGATAACCTGGAAACTTATTTTGGATGAGGTCTAAAAACTTAATACCCTTGAAATGAGTATCATGGAAAGCAGTGCAGAGCACTCCCATGCAGCACGGCAGTCACTGGCTGGAGCAGCACCCAAAGCCAGGAGCCAGGAATAGAACCATGGAATCTCCCAGGCTGGAAAAGATCTTCAAGATCATTAAGTCCAACCTCAACCTGACCATACTACACGAACTCCAACAACCCACCACTAAATCATGTCCCTGAACACCACACCCAGGAGGATTTTAAACATGTTCAGGGATGGCAACTCAGCCAGCTCCCTGGGGAGCCTGTTCCAATGCCATTCCACAAACAGGGTCTGCTCCAGGCATGGCAATGGCCATCAGCTGGGCACAGCTTGGGGGAAAAGATCAAGATCTTATGTTTGACCAAAAAAAAAATTAAAGAAAATGATAGCACAAAGAGAGGGTGATGTAGTCAAAACAGCACAGAGAGAAGCTGGCATCTGTATTTTGAACAGAAATTAAGAGTTACTGTAGCAAAATGGGCCCCAGATTCAAGGAAAGCATGGATCACAGATCGTTAGCTAATCAGCAATGGATTATCACAGCAATAACTGTGGGAAAGAATGCATTTCTTTTAGAGCTGACAGACCACAGTCCTCTTTCACCAACTCCCATATCAAATCTGCAATTATAACACTGACTTACTAGCAAATAAATCACATTGTAGGCAGCCTAGTGAATCAAGAGAGGAAAAAACCTCAAAGTATTCTTTATTATTAGTAAGAAATAGTGAATAGTCATATTGATGGCTGTTGCATCTTTCCTCACTTTGGAAATCTTCACTTACTGTGATTAGTAGAGATGTTATCAAGAGACACTTAATGTCTACCCCTGGTTTCCAGCAGCTACAGTGCACTGTCGTAAATGAGCCAGATAAATTCTATCACTCTCCTTTGTGCCTTCCTCTTTTCCCAGGAACCAGTTGGTTTTTGGCTGCCAGCTCCCCAGGACTCACACCACCTGGGTCTCCCCCCAGCAGAGCTCCCTTACCTCCCTCAGCACCCTGGCACCTGGTGCATGCTGGCCACTGGCACATCTTGCTGCTGCCTGCTCACCAGGTGACAGAGCACTGGATGCAGACACACAGAGCAAGCAAGGAGTCAGATGTTACTTTCTCCCTGCCCACCACACTCTGCAGGAGTCAGAAAATCTCGTCCCAGGACAAACAGGAAAGGTGCATGCTGTCCCAGAACTGTCCAAAGCCTGGGGAAGGGACCACCCTGCAGGTGGACCTGGAAGGGTCACTGCCTTGTGCTCAGAGCTCCCCAGAGCTGTAGAAGAGCAGGAAACCAGATCTTCCTCATCTCTAAAGATGTGCCGCCCCATTGTGATATCATTTCAGACCCCAGGAAGGCCCCTCCAGGGGCAGCTTTTACATTCTGGATTTCTACATTACACATAAGCCTTTCTTCTCCATCAGAAGATTTACTGAAAGTTTAGAACAACTGAGCAAAATAAATAAAAGCTAAGAATGAAAAACAGAAGGAAAAGTGAAAGCTGAAATACAAGGAGGTACAGTAAGGTATGTTTCAGTCCCAGTTCTGTTTCAATGTGTTGGAAAAATCTGAGTGGGGCAGAACACTGGAAGAAGTCCTATACATAAAATATGAAAAACATGAGAAGTGGTGGTGTTGGTCCTCAAAAGGAAATTGGGATTAAAACCATCCCATAGCTGCTGTGCACAGAGAACCTTTCGACAAGAGGTTGAAGAACTGAAAGCCACAGCCAGTTCCTATCAGCTGCAGATTTATGACAGTTCAGCACCTCCATCCTACAGTTCTTAACAGAGAAGTACATACCCATAAACATCTACTTAACCCTATTTACTCTGAGGTGTGCAAGATCAAAAAAAAGGAAGAAATAACAGGAGGGTGGGAGGAGGAAGGAGAAGGAAAAGAAGGAGATAATGGATAGGAAAAGTGATTAAGATCTCCTGCCATTCTGAACAGCAGTGGCCTGGCACTAGGCAGATGTCCCAGTCTCTCTGAAAAACAGCACAAAAATGAAGCAGAAAATTGAAACACCTTTCAGATTCTGAAATTACACTTCTCTCCATAGTAGTTGCTCATATTACTTGCAGGAAAAGCAAAAAGAAAAAACCAAAATCACAATTTACTGAGTAGACTTCTTCAAAGCAGGAAGAAGCATCACAACCAACACAATCAATGCAATGTAGAAAAACAACATTCAGAACAGAACTGCAACTGTGGCCAAACTCCAGTTTTGTTCAGAGATTGTGGAAAATCATCACCACCAGGGAAGGAAACTAAAGGTTGGCAGTAGTCCTTTCCACATGTCATATCTGCTAAGCCCAAGTTAGAGACCCTTTTCAGACAATAGCATTGTGCCTACACGTTAGCACAGGTCATCTGTTACAGGGCCAGTAACGTGCCCTGCAATAACGCTTATGCAGTGAATATTTGAGTATAAAAGATAGGAAGAGCACTCAGCACATCTGCTCACCTCTGCTCATTGGTCCTGTAACCAGCACCACATCTGCAGGACAATGAATGACCCTAAATAGGCTAAAAATATACTCGTGGTTTCCTCCCAGACTGTGACAGGCAGTGAAACAGGGTACAGGCATTTTGGAAACATCTTTGCATATAAACTGAGTTGTTTTCCTTGGAATATGCAGTGTGTAGCTCAAGCTTATGTCCTAAACCTCTTCATCCAAATACAATGGTGAGGAATAAATTTGCATTTTGGACTATAAAAACATGGTTTCCAACTGAAAGAATACCAAATAAACTGATTTTAGACTGGTTTTACCCGAACCTAAAGCAGATTCAGGAGAGCTTGCACTTCAGTTTAATTGCCAAAGTTTGCTTTTCAGAGAAGCATGGTTTCAAAGTAGGAAAGCACACCCAGCTGAAGGCCAGGGGAGTTGATCCAGGCCTGCTGTGGCCACCTGGCCTCCAGCTGAGTGTTTCCTCTTTCCCCCCCCCCCCCCCCCATCTTTCTTCCTTTCCCAATGGCACAGAGAAATAAAGGCATCCCTTCAAACGCTCTGGGTACCTTCAGCTCTGTTCCTTCCCTGAGATCCAAGCAACATTTTAACTTTTATTCTTAATTGTAGATTTGCATATCTCAGTCCAGCTGTAAATCAGTAGAGTGCAGAGAAAAAGCATTGCAAAATGAGCTGAGCAGGACCTGGTGAGAGATGGACCAGCCTCAGCAAGCTCTGCTTCGCACAGAATCCACTGCCAGAATTTGTCCTTTCCTCTCTGCATGACAGATGCTATAAACTGTAACTTCACACAAGAGCAACAGAGGGAAAGTTCATAGATAATAATTAAAGAAACAAAACTATTAAACACAGTCACTGTTCAACGGAGGAAACATCCACCCCGATACTTAAAGAATAGGATGGAAGCTCTTCCTGCACGAGGATATCCTTCTCATTACATGATCTGCAGGGAGCAGCTCCTCAAAATGAAGCTGGAAATCATCAAAGCAGGATGAGAAATGGCAGCCATCCAACAAGGGCTCACAGGAGTGGAACAAAGGCCCAGTGACCTGAAACGCCGCACAAAAGAAATGGAATTCGTGTTTTTAAAAGCAGCATCCCCAGAAGCCGCTTAAGAACAGTTTTTCCGCAGTGTTTCGGTGTACTTCATCGAGCACTTTAAAGATCACCACTTGAATTGTGCACTTCAAGTGCATTATCGGATAAATGTAGCCCTTCGCCTGCGTATGTGAATGACTCTGAAGACACGCTTACGTTCCCAGGCTGTTGGCTGTCTGTGATTGCCTGGACGCTGCCAAGTTGCTGAGAGCTTCTGCCTTTTCTCTCTGTCCTTCCTTTCCCACGGCTCACACTGGACTACCTCAGCCACGTGCATTCCCCAAACACAGCCATGATCACCTGCAGGTGCAAGCAGGTGGAAAGCCACACACTGCAGATCACCCCAAGAAAGCAGTGCAGACAGCCCCACATTGCGTTATCACTCCTCCAGTCCTGCCTGAGCCGTTGCTCCCATCCACCCAGTGGTGGTGCACCCACTCCTGCCTGTGCAGCTCTGCCACCACCCCACAACACATCCCCCAGCTCCTTGCAGTAGAACAAGTGGTCCTCTCCATCAGTCACTGTTGTCAAAGGAAACCAGGGATGCTCGCTGCCTGAAAAATAAATCAGCCAGAATGCCTTCTACACTCTAGAAGAGAACCTAATGTAGTTATGTGTAAGTACAGATAGGATGACCTGCGAAGGGATGGATCATTTATTCCATCTACAGTGAACTTTAAGGAACATTTAAGGTTGTTCAACATTTCAGCTATAACTTATACTCTAAAAGAGGGAAAATAAGGAAAAAAAGCCACCTGATTTTCTTACCACTCTCATATCTTCATGCCTGTTTAAATTCTGATGGAACTACAAGTATGTAATTTCATCTGTAGCACAAATAAACAATAATCTCATAATTCATAGCAAACAGTGCTTGCCTAAAACCAAAGAACACTCACCCTCAGCATGGCATTTAAATTACAAGCATTAGTTCAGGAGATAGTCACCTGTGCAGAAAGTAAAATAATATATCTTGCTTTCTGAATAAGCTTCTCCTTGGATGCTGGACTTTCACCTCTACACTCTCCAGATCACACAAGTGAATGTGATGGCCTCAGCACTTTTAATATTACACCAGGTTTCTTAGTCCCAAACTATCCCCAAGCTCAGCAAAATCTGTAATGATTGTCATTCTCCATTTCATATAGGTTCAAGACAAAATGAGATTGAGTCTGAATTATTGACTCAAGAGCCTGTTCAGGACATGTTAAAAGAGAGTAGCAGGACATTTGAAGCCCACCACTGTTTCTGATGACATTTACTCATATTACAAACCACAGCCTTCACTTTCCAATCTTATCAATCTTTTCTCTCTCTCAAGTACTAAATTAATCCTATTTAAAAAAGTCAATTAAACTGGTCAATTTTTTGATGGAATTAAAAAACACTCACTGTATTTTCCCATCCTTTAATTTTATGAAATAGAAGATAATTCTGCAAAAATAAAGCCCCTCCAGCTATAAGCTTATCTGAATTTTTCTTCATTTTTAATTACATTATGTTGAAAAAAATTTTTCTATTTTTATAAACAGGAGGGAGGTGATGTTTGCATTACCCATAAAATGAGTTGCTGCTGCTAAAAGGGATGAACAAAGATAAAGCACTCGCTAGCAGGTTGCAGTTGAGGCAACTCAAAATTTCCACCTGTTCAGTCAGCACCAGAGGTAACATTGACAAAATGAACATTTCAAGTCACCTCAGCAGAAATTTATTTTCTTAACTGAGCACCAAGTTTTAACACTTTTGTTTTTTTTCCCAGCTCTGTGCTTTCAAGGAAGTGAACAAATCTGCTCTGCATCTTCCACTGATGTAGACTAGCACTGCCCCAGTTAAGTCAATGAGCCGTATCCCAGCTGATGTAAATGCATGGCTCTGCTGAAGACAGCATAGGACCTCAGTTTCCACCAGGCAGGGGATCTGTTGGTTGTTCCCATCCACAGTCAGATGCTTTCCAGGAGGCTGAAGATAGCATTAACGTTGCAGCAGTTATTGCTCTACAAAGGCTTAAGGAAGGCAACGCTACCAGCTGGCAATTAAGTGACAGAGAGGATTAGGACATCAGCTGGAGGTTCAGCTGCAAGAACAGACAGACAGGAAAACAGTTCTCAATTTCACAGAAGTTTATTATAAAGAAGAGCCTTCAGGACTGCATATATGTGCCTGCAATCCAGTCCCAGGGGAGCTAGTCTTTGCACTGACTTACCTCAACAATTCCTCTTCAAAGATTTACTTAATAAGACCTTGTTTAAAGAGTAGCACAACATTGAGTGGCCTTATATCTCTCTGCCTATGTCCCAGAAAAAATTTCAAGATACTGAGCTTACTATGTAAGGCAGTAGGCACCTCCATTTCTTGATGGTACTTGCATATCAACTGACAAAAACTAAACATGCCCAAAATATCTTGTGCAATGTGAAATTGGGCAAGCTCAAAAAACACATAAGTTCTGCACATCCAGGTACTGGAGCAGTAATTGCTGGAGTGGTTTTCTGAAAGCAAAAATACACATTAAGGATCAATCCCTGCACATGCCTGTTACTGATATTTAGCAAATAAACCTTGCTGTGGCTTTGACTTTTTTTCCTTCTGGAATGCTCCCATACTAAATACTCTTAACAGCCAGGAACACATCTGCAGTGATCTCTGTGGGTAAGAGTTCTCAATACTACATCAGATTCAACAGCATTAGCAGGGAAAGGTAGTCACGTTAATAAATCCAGAGGAACTAAATCAAGAATCATTTTTATCTGAGTGATGGTTTATTTTTAAACCCTCTTCAACCAGAAACCACGAACTTACAACCAAAAGTCAAATGAATCTTTCTGAGGGCTTGCTACCTTGCTACTCAAGTTCTAGTCAAAAATTGTCATGGAACTGCCCTGATTTTACTGCAGGGTCCATTAGGACTGCAAGGCTTTGCCAGGAGGGGTGAGAAATGGTGCTGCACTGGTATGTGGCACAACATCCAGATGCCACTCAGGCATTATGAGACCAGGGCTGAGCCCAGAAAGTCAGAAAACCAAGTCTCAGGAGAGCAGCCCAGCCTGGGCAGGCTCCTCCTGCCTGCATTACTCCTCCAGTGTTCTGTTAGTGAATAAAGCATACATAGGAGTGAAATCCATCCCAGAGAACAACAAAAACTGGGGGGGATTATTATCAATATTTTCAGTTTATTCATGTTCCAGCTTAGTTTGCCAGAATTGTACTACCACAACACAGCATAAAGCCACAAAGCACCCACAGAACACTGCCTGAACCCAAACTGATGAGTGCAGGAGTAGCACCCTGAGCATAAGACTCTTTACCATTGCACAAACTAGTGGAAGTTTGTTTATTGTACAGCAAGAAATAATGGTTTGTTTGTTGAATAGATTGAACAGCAGCACAGTTAAGTGTTCAAGGGACCTCTCTCAAGTTTCTCAAAGTGCTTTGTTTTCATTTTATTTTAAGTCACTGGAGTTGAGTTTTGTCCCTGAACTCACATTTGTTCTTGTGCAGACAGATCTTACTTTAGCTGAATGGGCTTATGTGATCCTTCTCTAAAGACAAACAGTAACCTGTACTTCAGCACAGCTGCTCTGCCTTAAGTTCAGCATCTACTGTGGGTCAGCACCTGAGTGTTTCACAAGGATTAAAATAAACTGGGATAGAACAAGCTGGCTCTTTGCAGCTCAGCAGTCAAACTACCTGACAGCTAGCAGTGAAGAATAAAGAAAAAGAGCCAGATAAACACAACCAAGGGCCCTAGCCATTTGCAGCAGGTGTAATACCTAACCTGTTGCAGAGTGGCATCCAGATGTGCTGAGCAGCCCTGGAATACCTCCTGCACATCTCTTGCTGGTGATGGGACTGAAGGCAAAGGCAGCACAGATTGGTACAGATGCTGGCTGTGAGGAGGTTATTCATGAGTAGGGCTGGGCTCCATCAGGGTACCACAACAGCAGCCAGGTTCCTCCCCAGCTGCACACAATGCCAAGCAAATCCAGTGACCACAGTGGGATCCCAACCTACTCGTGGAGCAGGCGGGCACAAAGGCTGCACCATTCAGGTACCAAGCAGCTCTCCAGGCTTTTTTTTTTAAAGGAGTGTGAATGAGCAGCATGAAAAAGCACCAGATGAGCACCAAGTGCCATACAGCTCCAACACCTTCCACTCAGTGCTGAGGTGCTAAGAAGATCTCCCTGTGCCTTCAGGAACCCTTGGGATGGCTGCTGCCACTTCAGTGCTTCCCCAGCCAGGCAGCCCCCCCATGCCATGTGGGGGGAACAGGGCCTGGGGTGCTGCACCCCATCATGGCCACCCCTCATGGCCTCACAGCATGCAACCTCCCCCACAGCCTGCTGCTCTGCGCACCATGCTGAGCTATTGACACACATCATGGAAGGTAGCGAACTTTAATCCATTTTTAAAGCCCTGTTTGATACCAAGCCAAACCCTGCCAGGAAGGGTGAGAGGCAGCACTGCTCTGATGCATGGCAAACCAAGCCCTGCATGGGACCCCCACTGATGGGACCCACAGCTGCTGGGAGCTGGGCAGCACAGAGCCCGAGGAAAAAAATCAAATCTCTCTTCAAGCACCAGCTTTGGCAAGCAGGAAACAAATGTCAGAACAGCTTCTGAATTATAAACATACCTGCATTCACCAGTGTCCCTTCCCAACAGAAAATTCCTTCTGGCTCTAAGATCCCTTTTCTGATTAAAGGTTTTGAAACCAGCACATTCCTGTGATACATTTTGATGAAGCCCTATTCTCCAGTGCAATTTTGTACTGGATCACCTCCAGCTAACACTGATGCTAGCACTGTTAATCAGGTTCAGAAGAATACATAGTGACTATGAGACCAGCATTAAGCCACCCACAGTAGGAAGTCCAAAACACAAGGCTCACAGAGAGCAAACAACAGATAGAAAGAGGAAAAAAGTTAAACTTCAGTGATTAGTTTCATATCTCTATTGTCAAACTAACATCAATCAACTGAGCTTCCGATTCACAGCAGTATAGACTGAAATCTATCCTGCTGAGTTAACAGGAGAAATGACATCAAATCTGCCCCCCTGGCCCTGGCTGGCTCCTCCACTCCCTCTGTCATGCAGAGATGGAGGAAGTCACCCTGCTTTGCCTCTGTGGGAGGGAAGCCACCAGACAGACAGAAGGGCAGGAGCAGTGCCTAGAAAACCACCCAGGCACAGCTGGAACACACATGGCAATCATCTCAAGCATTAAGCTTTAGCATGGTATTTCCATCACATTTCTGGCTGCTCCAAACTTGGGTTCACCAATACAGCAGCTTGCAACTGCCACCAGGCTGAAGGTACATGGCTTGCCATGTAATTACAGCAGAGATGTGCAGGCACATGATGACTTTTAACAAAGGGAGCTGATCTGCTCCAAATGGTAATTATTGTGCACAGAGATTGATGTCATGCAGCAGTGTGTTATTAGGCTCTCAGCTGGACACCTGTCCCTTCTCCTGCTAGAGCACCAGTATTTAATTTCCTCCTAAATTTAGAGGAACATTTAAACTGGGAGTAGAGAACTTGGAATTGCATACCAGGAGATGGATTTTTAAGGTAAAGAAGTATCAGGTCATGAGCTATAAAGGTTTGCAGGGAGTTAAAGTTCTGTTCCAGGGTCCTGGAGAAAGCATACTGGGGCCAAATAACACCACATCCTTCCCAGTGCTGGAACTTCATTTTCTGCACTACTTTGAGAACCTTCAAGGCAGGAGCTGCATGCAGCAATCCCTGGTGAGCACCCAGAGCACACCAGGACTCTATCACCAGCACAGCCATCACCTGCCCAGTGTCTGGGCCTGACCTGGCAGTGCTGCTGTCCTCAGGCTGGACTTGTGATACTAGAAACATGAGCACAGTGGAAAACAGAGCAGGGTCAGAGGACCCAGCTCCAGGATGAGGCAACAAGCTCTCAGGTTATCTTCCAATAAATGCTCAGTTCCTTGCTGATAATTGGATCTGCATGGCTCTGAAAGTGCTCATCAATGTCTTATATCAGAAGATATGAAGATGGATGTGTGGTCTAACCTTAAACTAAACGTATAACATTGACATTAATTCAATGGTAGGGCCCCAATCCCAGATTTCATCAGCATATATAATTAAACATGTTGCTTCATGAATTTTACAAATACAGCACAAAGTTGCTAATGGACTGTATAAATTCTGTTAACACTCATTTAATCTCTTTGGTTTCTCTTTAAATGCACATTTAAAATTCTAATCACTGTAAAAAAAGATTTTAATAAAACAAACTGTTAATGAAATATGTGGGAGAGCTACTGAAATATAGAATCTTTAAGGAAAAAAAAGCAAAGGGAGAAAAAGGAAACATGCTAAGTTAAAATGGCACATAAACAGAGTTTTGTGAAGTTATTTAAGGACTGCAGAGAAGCGCACGTGAGTTCCAGGACAGTATGAATTCAAATACGCTTTTCTACATCATATATCAGTGACTGGGATTAACAATGAGATTAAGATCTGAACTCTTACCAGCTCTATCCTTTGGGCTTTCACTCCCTACCTTGCTCTGCAGCACTTCCCACTCCAGCACGGTCACTACTTCAGGACAGCCCCACCCCTGCCCCTCTACAGCACCATCCCACCGTGTGATCACAGGGGTTGGAAGATCCAGAAATCACATAGCCCAAACCCCAGCTTTTGTTGTACGCAAAGCCTAAGTTTCTCAGCTGTTGGTTATGCTTATCTTGATAAAGGAAAAACAAAGCTAAGAAAAAAAGAAAAGCTGCTGTACATGGTTGTTCTCAGTACCTCGCCCAGCAGACAACAGTCTGCTTCCCTCCTTCTTTGTTATTCAACAAGTGGTGACAAAAACCACAGCCTTCTTTCTACTCACAAAGAAGCAAAAGTGCTTCTGAAAGGTTGTGCCAACACCAGACAAAGCATTCACAGCTAGGCCAATAGCCACATACACGAAGAGAAAGAAGAGTTGCACTCACCCAACTGGTGAAGGGGCCCTCCAGCTGCATAGCACTCCTCCTCAGAAAGCAGCCCACATCCAAGAGGTTCTCCCTTCAGTGCTTGGCCCTTATATGAGCCCAGGGAGGCTCCACCCTGGGTCAGCCCCTTCTGCTCAGCTGGGGAGCACAGGTGCCATCCATGTGCCTGAGCCCCCTGGGCAGCTGCACCCCTTCACCAGGTGCTCCATCCCCAGTTCAAGCCCTGACCTCACAGTCCCCCTGCTGCTTTGAAAATCAAATTCCATTAACTCAGTTCACCTCTGAGAACCATGTAGAAATGATATAATCTGTAAAGTCCTTCAAGCACACTCAAATATTGCTAGATTCACCTAAACAACAAACCCAGTGCAGAGCAGGTTTGGAGTGCAGTTCTGTGCGTGGCACAACTGCCAGGTCCCCAAGTCAAGGGGAGCACTGCAGTGAGGCTCCTTCCTGCCATAGGATGTTAGAGTCATGTTCTCTTCACCTCCAATCGCTGCCATAATTAACACCACAGATCTGTTTTGCATGCAGAAATAGATTTATTTTCCCTTTTTCCTGGAATTATGCCACTGCACTCTTTGCTGCCTTGTCCTGCAGGCAGGTACTTGTATGTACACTGAGTGTCTGCAGGGATGGTCACCTTTTATCACTACAAACTCATCCACCACCAAGTCAGCGGTCGAAAGCTGCCAAAGAGAAGTGATGAAAGGCCTCAGCCCTCCCTCAGCTCCCCCCAGCCCCACTGACACCAGGTGCAGCTGTACAGGTCCCCACAGCCCCTGCAGCCCTGTGACATGGCTTACACCTGCTGCTGGTGCCAGCAGCACACGAGGGCTCCAGGGGCAGGGCCTGGCACAGCATCTTGCTTACAGCATCCTCTGCCTTCTTCCTTGCTGGTAGAGTCCCATCAGTAAGGACTGACAGAGAAAAGGCAGATTTTGTTTCAAGGACAAGAATAAAGCTCAGTTCCTCTGCCTTCCTATTCTGCGATGTTCACATCTCTAGTCAAGAGAACACTACAAGTCATGCCTGTGTAAAAAAGAATTATAAAACCTCTGCTCATTCAAGAAGTAAATGCTACCCCACGTAACCACGGTGCCTAACCCTAACCCTAACCCTAACCCTAACCCTAACCCTAACCCTAGTCCAGCTGTACTTCCCATGAAGCAGCTCCAAACACAGCGCAGCTCTGGATTATGACAATTAAAACAAAAGTAGGGTTTCTGGTAAGAATGGGACTGCTGCCCAACCAACTGGGGAACTGCAGAGGTGCTGCAGTGACCCCCGTGGGTGGTGGCAGGTGCTTGTCCTGCTGGAGGCACCCAGACATGGTCCTTGCCAGGACAACACTGGGCAAGATTGTTCCCCAGAACAAAGATGCAGCAGAGGATCCCTGCAGCCTGCCCAGCACTTACTGTGGGCACACAGCTGGATTTGGGCACACTCACAGTCCCATGGGGAAATTTTAGGACTCTGCACTGTATGGTGTGGTGCAACACAACAACACAGAGGAGCTAAAGGCTCTGCAGGGGCTGAGAAAGAGGAATAACATTCCACTGGAAAGGGGGAGCTCAATGGAATGGCCCTGTAACTGCCTCTGGGTGAGGATGTAGCCCCATCTGATCTCATACTGTTAGGTTTCAGTTTGGAGCTGTTCAATGACCAGAAACCAAAGGAGATTCAGCACATTATGGAAATCCCTCCCAGGCTGGATAGCTGAAACTATAACCTCACCTCTGGAGACGCCATAAATCAGCAGATACAAGGCTTTATTGCACTCCTTTCCATCATATCAGTCCTATATTCCTCTGCTCCTCATTTCTGCTTCTTGAAACACATCCATCCCCCTCTGCTTCTTACTGGTGTTTGCACGGCTGTTTCCAGTGCCTCAGAGAAAAATAGCTCCGAGTAATCTCACTCAAAACATGAACTGCTCTGAAAACACTGGGAGAAAGAGGCAAAAGCCAACGAGCAGTTTGTCTGCTCACATCTAGACTCATAAGAGTGCTCTGGGAACACACCCCTCACCTCCGCACGCCCTTTTCTTTTACATAATATTTTTTCAAGCTTTAAAGAGGAGGACCACTCCTGGCCTTTGCTGGATGGGGACCACCGGTGGCTTGGGGACCACATCCAGGGCAGGGAGCAGGAGTGGGCACGGGGTGAGCATGCCCTCCCCCCTACTGCCATCCCCAATGGCTGTGCAGTGTGTGAAGCACGGCGTGGCCATGGCAGGCAGCCATGAGTCACTGGCACAGCTCACTGCCCTCGGGGGCTCTCCTACCGGCGCAGGAAGGCTGCCACGATGTATTTTGGAATTCACATTCAACTTAAACTTATTTCTGAACTGATCTTTGCTGCATTAACATTTTAATGCCAAAATAAGATTTTGCTCGCAGGAACACTCTGCCGTATGGCAACGTAACGTGTCCGTATTATTCAAGTGGTTAATACACACTGTTCAGTTTTCTGATTGAGGTCTGTTCTCCTTGAAGAAACGTGCATGTGTTGTGGAAAACATGTAGTGCAGGGGGGCACGGGAGGGGGAAAGCCCAGAGCCCAGTGGGAGGAGGACTAACCTTGTGCTGGTGTGGTGTTAGCATGGCAGAACAAACGATGTTACACAAACACAAACCTGTCACATCTAATTCTAAAGCGACGAGCAAAACAGGAGAAGAGAAAGGCCTGTCATGTGAAAAATTTCCTTCCCACAGATGAATTGCATTCATCAGCACATGTGGTACCAAGAGGGGGTGAGAATTATGCACCGCAATTTGCATAACATCCACTTCTCCGGCGTGTAAATCTGTACCCCTGGGGCAATAACACGGCTCCACTGCCCTCCACAGCCGCCCCAGCTGCAGCTGTGTGAGGGCTGGGGGAGCTCAGCAGAGCAACTGAGGAAAAATGCATGAGGAAAGCCTCTGAAGCATGCATCCATCCCAAACAAACCCACGGAGCTGGGGCGTTCGGGCCAGGGCTTGGCTCAGGAAGGAGAGCAAAAGGGAAGGCTGTGTTCTACCTGCCAGGATTTCCCAGGAATATCCATCCCATGGGCTTTTATTCAGTAGTAGCAGAAGTTTTTGCACTGACCCTTCTCCAGACTTCAGATGGAAATACGTTGAAGTATCAGAGTACACTGGAGAATAAAAATTGGTGATTTTCCTCATTTTAATTCACTTTTAGGTAAGCATCAGTCACAACCTCATCGGGCCAGGAATGACAGCAGCATAGTGACTGCTTTCTAAACTGAGCGTGTTTATTTCTGATCCCTTAATATCTCCAGTAATTTATTTATTATTTGTTTATTATCCTCAGCACAATAAATAACACCCCAATGTGTGAGCATGTAGAAGTGCTGAAGTTCAGAGACATACTCCTCAGGCTCTGCCATGGAGAATACATCATTAAGTTCATCAGGAAATGCAGTTCTCAGTGAGGAACTGCTACTCTGCTAATGAGTGAACAGGAAATTTTTAAAACTCACAGGTTTCAGACTGGATAACAAAGTAGTAATTGTGCAGTAACATTCCTAGTAGACATTTCATGCACAATTTACAATATGCACAAGTCAATACATATCATTAACATGAGCTGATCACAAAGGACACATCTGTATTATTAAACCTGACTGCACGAGAGAGAGCTGAAGCCTCAGAGAAGTTCTGAAGGGGATGCTATGGAAACTGCCCTCACGCACACACACAGGGACATTCAAATTCCAGTTCTACGCAGCTTCCTTACACATTCATTTTGGTGTTCACATTCCCAGTGCGGGATGTGCATGACAGCAAAGCTGTCACCAATGCAGTTTGTTTCTGGTTATTTCAGGTCGTGTTTAAGGCCACGCTGCATGCTGCCCTCATTACAGCGCAGCACAGCTCCTGCAGGAGCTGTACACAGTCACAGCAGCACACGGGAATGCCTCCATGTCATTTTGGGCTGTGTGTGCATACCAGCAGCTCCTGCTCCTGGCATTCCCCTGCCACGTAGGCTCAGCCTCAGTGCACAGCTCAGAGCCCACTGCCGGAGCACTGTGGAGCTCAGGGCACTGCAACGCTGCTCGTCGTCAGCCCTCGTTAGCTTGAGAAAAGAGCTAGTGCTAGCTTGGTTCTTCTGCTAAAGTGATGTGCATGCAAATGCTGAATGAGAGAGAAAAGCACAAAAATAGTTTCGTTTTCTCCACTGCATATATCACTACTGGAAGTGGGTTGTATGCATTGGTCATAGCAGTGCTCAAGGGGCTGAGCAGATGGTAGCTGAGCAGGAAAGCCCCTGTCTGGGGTCTGGGCTCTACCTGTGCTCTTGTTCTCATACTGCTTCTGGGCAGAAGGGAAGGCTCTGGCCGATCACATCATCTCTTGGTTGCGGAAGTTGGTCTGAGCATGGGGAGAAATGCCCAGGGCTGTTCCCAGTGCTATGAGCAGTGCCCTCACTGAGCCTGGCCAGAGCTGAGCTGAGCTGAGCCGAGCCATGTCCCCGCTCCTGCTGCCTGCTGGTTTGCCCGCTGAGGACACCCAAGCCCTTTGAGTGCTGCATTGTGGAGACGGACCTTGTGTGATTCAGAAAATTAAGCAAACTGGGTCTGAAATTCATTGACTGTGAACAGAACCAGGAACCAGATGGTATCATTTCTTCTCTCCTGACAACTGCTGACTGCACTTTCAGGGCCGATCCTTGCTGAGCAAAGAGCAAACACCTCTAGGCACTAGCAGCCTGGACGAGGGCAGGTGGGGGCTCCTGGTGGCCCTGCACCAGCCCCAGGTGCTGTGCATGGGCACCAGCAGTGCCATGTCATGGGGCCTGTGCTGGGCACCACCTGCAAACGATGACATGATCCCATCATAAAAGCTCAGAGAGTATGAATTACTGAAACAATACAGCTTTCCCTGCTCAGAGACACAATTTATTAAGCAAATGGTGCCGGCTGATATTTCGCTGTATCTACTATTGCAGTCGGCCATATGGGAGGAAATCTGTAAATTATGTTATGGCAATTAAAACAAAGCAATATAGTTTATACAAAATTGTTGAATGAATGATGCTACAGGAAGCAAATGTACTAACCAAACAACGGAACTTCATGAATATTTAATTCTTATAATTTATTTAAACAAGAAAAGATATAGCATACGATAACCTTCACAACACCAATTAAGATGAAGTATTAGATCTCTTAACAATGTTGTTTAGTTTTAAGAGATTCAGTAAATTATCTTGCTGTAATTAATTTCTTATCCAAATAACGAGGAGGAGAAGGAAGGGGCCCAAGCACCGGTGCCCATGGCTTTCCCAGAGAGGAGAGCACGCAGAGCTGGGCAGCGGGGCTGTGCCTGGGCAGGTGTGGGTGCAGCCACACACAGGAGCACAAGCAGCTGCACATGGACAAACCCCCTGCTTTGCAGACTGCAAAAACTGTTAAAAGCTCAGTAAATTTTTGCATTTCAGAAACATCAAGCCCCTACAGCTATTGTTTTCGTCCTACAAATTCTTCATCTTCATCGTTCGCTACTTCTGATTCAGCGTTTTGTTACACAGCAGCGCCGAGGGCACCACCACCACGGGCCCATTGCTGAGCCCTTTTATGGGTGCATGAGCACAAGAGGCCTTGCTGGGCAGCAGGGGGATGCATGGGTGCAGGACACAGGACTGGATGCAGTCGGCAGCGCCCAGCCCATGGAGCAGCACCCAGGGCAGCATGTCCCCATTCCCAAGCTGGGAAGAAGCACTGCTGCTGATCCCAATGGGTCTGATGGAAACAACACTTAGGAGTTTCTTCAGTGTTTTGATCAATAGTTGTTAAAGCTGTTAACAGAACAAATAGCCCCAAACTGCAACTTGAGCGTTTTTGTGCGATGTTTCTTTGAGTTCAAGGTCACATTGCCTGGCTGTGCCAGAGCCCCGTCCGTCAGGCGGCCGTTAATGTGGGTCGATAATGTCAGGAGTGCAGCGCTGAGCCAAGTGCAGCCCCAGCAGCTACAGCCCGGGTCACAGCTGAGGGCAGCATCCAGCTGGAAGGGCCCACAGTGCTGAACACTGTGCAGAACGACTTAGTGGGAAAGCAATGGAGCACTGATGTGTTTTCCTCTGCACAGCACAGCTGCAGACCACCCCAAGTCCTCACGATGAGCGTGGTGGGCGCAGTGCGTTGCCTTGCTGTAGGTTAGCTGTTGCTCGGATGTTTTGTTGCACCAGTGGCAGAATTGAAACATTAACAGAACAGAAGGAATTATAGGTCTGCAATACAGTGCATTTACGGTCACTTTTCAGGGCAAAATAATGGATTTCAGAGCTTTCACGTTTATCATAAGCTGAGAAATCGTTTCTGTTACAGACTTTACCCAAGAAAGGCATTAGCTATATCTAATGCATCCTCTGCTGCTGGCAGAACAATACCAATTTGATACAGGGACGCTGAAAAACAGCACATCATATTTACAAAGTAAGAAATGGAGCCACGTGCTTTGCGGCGAGCTGGGCTCGGCACACCCAGCACGCTGACAGCCCAGGGGTCACCCGGCACAGCCACCTCGGCACCACTCAGTGCTTACATCCCTCACCTCACCACGAGGTTCACAGCTGAAAGTACTCACGTCCCGTTGTGTAATGACACAAATACCTTTCAATGGAAAGATGGTTCGTTTTTCCACAATGATAGTTACCTAAATAAATGACTCCGTTTCTGCCAAACTAAACCACTTAATGCTTTGACTTCAGTGGCACTTATTTCCACGCTTACTGTTTAAGTTTGCTGACCTAATAATGGAGATCTCTTGTGTCAGCAGCAGAAGTGCCTATTCCAGCCCAGCTACCCTCCTTCTGAGCTATCAAAGCTCAGTGTGTAAACTGAATAAGAAAGAAAGCAGTGTAGCTCCTGAGGGTTTGGGAGTGAATTTAAAATATATATATCCTTGCACTGTCTAAAGTAAATGCAATTAACTCTATAGTTTAAAACCACACAAGCATTGAGTTACACACCTCTTATTTTAGCAGACAAGCGAGCACACTCTGGAGCAGAAGCCCACATAACTCTGAGTACCTTCATTTTGCTGATCATGGCACTTGTGCTTGTTCCAGTAGGCCTACATATCTTCCTATCTGAGAGCGCAACCCTACATGAAGAAAAATCAGAAACCTATTTGATGTTTTTAAGATCAGCCATCCATCCTGTGAATGGGAACACCATGGGGCTGGCAGCATGCAGAACCCTGCAGCCAGCTGTGATTTGAGGACACCTACTCCCAGCCACAGGTAAGCTGCAGGATGCTAAGAGTAGCAGCAGCCACAACTTAACTCCCTGCTGAAGAGTAGAAAAGATGCTTTAAAACTCTCACAGCCTCACCTGAGCTTCTGGAAGGGAACAGTAATAGAGGCGTGAGCAGCATGGGCTCACTGTGGTTTAGGGAAGCTAGCTGGTGGGACATCATGAGGAAAGCTGCCTGAACTGGCTGCTCCTGAGCAAGAGGAAGGGAGAAGGACCCAGCCCTGGACAAAGCAGAGATGCAAATAGCTCCTGGTACTGGTTCAGGGAGCTGCTCAGTCTGCCCTCTCCTCTCAGGTCTAGGTCTCTTCATAACCGTGCAGACTGCACTGCAAACACCAGCAGTAAGTGGGGCCTTGGCAAGTAGGGACATGCTGCTTCTCTCAGGGTTTCCAGGCCCAGGCTCTCTCTCGATGCTTCTTACTGGTTGCTGTCATGATGGCTTTTGGTGGTAACAGGAGGGGTATGCCTCTCTCCTTCTGCCTGTCACAGCCAGCTCCTTGCCCACCTGGTGGGGCACCAGCATTGCTCTATGTGTCTCTGTAGAGCTTCCCTGCCAGCAGCCATAGCTGGGTGCTTCAGTCTGGAGCTTGAAACTGGAGGAGCAGCTTCCTTTCTGCTAAGGTGTATGGATAGTCAACAAAAAGCAGTAAAGGTTAGTGTAAGCCTGAGGGCACTGGCAAGTCCTCTGTGGAGCCTTTTAGCAGTCCACGGTGCTTCCACCACACACAGCTTCTGTCAGGGTCACCAAGTGCTGTAACTGACTCCACAGTGCCTTTAGGAGCTAGTCTTTATAGATACAGCCCTGGAAAAATAAGAGACTCTGAGGAATCCATCTCTAAAGCATGGATATTTAAGACTGTTTCTGAGTAAATTAGGCACAATAGCATTGACTTTCCTAGAACAGAGATTAAGTTTTCACAGACACGGTGTTTCTGTATGGGTTCCTAGGTGTAAAGGAAGAAACTTACACATCTTATTGATATGAATCAATTGCCCCAATTGCTGGCATACTTTCAGCTCTCAATTCGTCCGAAGGACACATTAGAGCTGTAAATGCATCTCAGTGTTTTCCTGTGTTCTGGAATACACCAATGCTTTTTCGTCACATAAGCCTTGGAGTGAGACAGGTTTTGGTTACCAGGTGAGAAAGAGGAGGATGAGAACACTGTTCCCAGGCTGATCCTACAGTGAAGAGGATTCTCGGCTGCAAAGTGACTCACAGGTCATTTGTGCACAGGCTGTTTTTTGCATAGGTACAGGATGCCAACAGCTGCATTCTTCTGTTATTGGGCTTTTCCTCTTGTCATCAGTCAGAAATGAAATCTCACTTCTAACGACTTTCATGTTCCCCTTTTTGGGTATAGAAGATACGCCTTGTGTCGTTCGAGGGAGAAGTGCTCCCAGAGAATGCTTAATTCAATCCCATCTAACAGCATCTTTACTAAATGTTCTGTGGTAATGACTTTATGCTTAGTTAGATTCGCTGATATGTAAAAAAGGACAGAAGTGAGGGGAAAGGAGTGTGGAATACCTAATGCTGTGGTTCAGTATCATAATTGGCTCAGGTACTATAAATCTTTTCATATCTGCATTTTTAAACAAAAAGAAATTGTTCTTTCAAGCAGTAAATCAAGCTTGTGAGCCTTAAGATTAATAAAGTTTCCAGTAATGAGTTTTCCAAATGTTGAACTTGTTATTCTATTCGTCTTGATTGAAACTAAAATTGTTTTTCAGGCACAAAGCTGTCAGCATAAGATCATGACTGACACAGTGACTTCTAGTTAACAAGTATTCCCTTCTCCGTGTGACAATTGACTTTCTTTGCATCAGGAGAATGCAAGGTGGTGAAAGATATAAGGTGGCTGACAATGATGCAGGGAACTTCTCTAAAACAGCAGCTCCTGTCTTAGATCTTCTGTGAAGCTGCAGTGTAACTTTCCTGCCTGTGTCTGGGACAGGATGAAAGCTTTGTGCTGTGACCCCCAGGAACAAGAAGGAGGAATGAGCTTATTGTGTGGGTGCAGTTGTATGGTCAGGAGAGCACTGGCTAGCAGATGAGAATCTGAGGAATGTTTGTGGTGTTTGTTGTTCAAAGCTTCTTTTGACTATCGTGCCATTTTATCTGTTCATGTCGAGTTACTTATTGTGCTGGAAAATACAGGAATACATTCATCAGCTCCACCAACTAAGGTAGTCAGTGTGACCATGAGCGTGGAGAGCTATGTAAGGGTGCGGTAGTGTGAGGTGTGGGAACAACATGGGCTGTGAATGCTGCCCTGATGGGGGAGCAGGATAGTGATTTATCAGCCCAGAGCCACTGGTGAGAGGCAGGAACCCACAGCTGAGTACTGCAGTGACCACAGGAGGTGTAAGGAAGAGCGTGAGAACTTGATTGGAGCAAGCCTCTTTCTGATAAACATGGGGAATTTGATCCATATCTAGTTCTACCTTGGCAGTCAGATTAATCTCTCTTTCATAAAGTCACTGCAAGCTCAGATTGCTGGGTAAAGATCTCCTTCTGGGCACCCCCACTTGTGCTGTGGCGGAGCTGATGGTTTGCCAGCTGATGGGAAGCTGCACAGGTTGGGTGTTGGCCCCATCAGGAGTCTCCATCAATTAATGCCTCGAATTGGTGCACTTGCCCTGAATTCTAAAGAAGAGTGGCAGGGGAACAGAACACCTCTTCCTTCTATGTCGTCTCTCAAAATGATGCCAGAAAGCAGATGTTCAACAACTGCTGCTTGATAATGTTACTACCAATGTCCTTAGGATTTCAGGATACTGTGGAGACTTTGATTGTGGCTATTGTGTTCTGACATGGCTACTATAGACCTGGGGGAAGCACAGAGGGATTTTGCCACTTCCGCATATGGAGAAACCACTGATAAGTAACTGGGGCCACACCAGGCCTCGATACTAGCCAGATAACGTGAGTGTGCAGCTGTGATTTCCCTAGGAGTTCATCAAACCTGTGAAGGGTTAACTCAGCTCAGGCATTTGCAGGAACTGGGCTCAGGAGGGCTGCAGTGAAACAACTTCAGAAATGTTCGGATTCCGAGGTTAAAAGCAAAAGTGTGTAAACCCTCCAGGAGGATGAGGAAGAAAAGGGACAAATAGGGCTTTCAGAAGAAGTGTGTGTGCAGTTGTCTGTACAAATAGCTGGAGTAATCATCAAACTAGCTGAGCAGAGGAAAAACTTCAGGCACAACTCCGAAATGCACCAAAATGCACTCTGTGTCATGGAGTGAGCATCTGAAAATTGTGCCTTGGAGACTGAGCACTTCAGAAAGCACAACCAAAGACAACAATTGTGTAAGAGGCACTGTGAGGTGGGGAAGCAGTGGGGAAGCGGGTGGGCAGTGTGGCTGGGAGTGCACGTTGTGCTCGCAGGTGGGAATCTCCAGTTTGCTAAAGACAACCACAGCTCTAGTCAAAGACCAGTTGTTTTTTATCCTGTTACTATTGTGGAGCTGTATATCTTCCCCTGCCACTGACAATAAAGGGAATGACTCCTTCATCTCTAACCCACGGTTGCACATCCTCTGTGTTCCTGAAAACAGCAGAAAATACTTCTGCTTTTCCCATATCATTATGTAAAAACGTAATGGTAGAATGGTGCTTATCGCAGTACAGCTTTTTTGTGGAATCCTGAATAATCCCATCTTGTGCTTGAGAACTCATTTGGTCATAGATTTGTTCAGCAACAGCTGTCCATTATTTGATCTGGTGGTTCCCACAGTCAGTTCTGTATTCCGTTCTAACAGCACTCACTTTCTCAGTTGCTGTTCATCACTTTTTCTGTTTCCCCAGACTTGGATGCCTTCCCCTGATCAGCTCACATTGTCCTGACAACATTTCAGATTTAAGGCCTTTCTAGCATCAGTCACAAAGGATTTCCATACTCTTCAATCCCTACCATGATAAACACTGAAGGTAGTGCAACAGATTGAATGACAGAATCACACAGGTTGGAAAAGACCTTCAAGATCATAGAGTCCAACCATAATCTAACAATACTATTCTAACAACCCCCCTCTAAATCATGTTCCTGAGCCTGTCCTGGATGAAGCCTAAGGAGGAAGGGCACAGCAAAATGTAAAGCTATTAAAATAGCCAGACTCTGGGTCCTTTTCCTGGCAGTCTGGCAATGTTCCAAGGCTTAGTAGGGGTTGTAGATAGGCACCAGCATGTGAAGTGTCAACGGAGTTCTTCATAGCTTCATAAAACAATTCAGAAATGTAGTCGCCTTCAGGTTCTTCTTTCTGATGGAGATTCTGCCTCCTCTTCCAGATGGTTTGTCTCATGAGAAAATGTAAACTTTCAGCGGGCCACAGCAGACCTCTACTTTTGGACCACCTGAAAAAAACACAAATGGCCACACTGCTCTCCTGCACTGAACAGTTCAAGTCACTCTCAGAATATACGTATGATAACATCAGTTTAAGTGTCCTCCTTTAAATCCCTTATAAACTGTATGACTCCTTGCTACAGATAACAGTGTTATAGTTTTGCTTCAACCTTGCTATTTCTGCACGGCACCTCCAGCACACCACTGTGTCCTGCTAACATTTTATCAGTAATTCACTAAGGGTCTGATTTATTGCTGAAATAAGGGGAAATTTTGCAGGGACTTAACAGGTTATGGAGAAACAATTTTAAACCTTTGGAAAAATGGGGACAAGAAACAAATTCTAGGTAGCTACTGGATTTGGTGTATGCATACATCCTTGTGCTGTTAATGTTGGGAAAAAATAAAGCATTTTCCCCTAATCCTTAAAGATACACTCCATCAGTTGCATTCCTGAGGAACCCATCCTAGTTTTCTTCTTGTGGTGCCTGCAGGTCTCTTAACCTCCCTCAGTTACCAGTATGCATGAGCTTCCATAGACCAATATGAAAGTTGCTCAATTGGATTTGATGGGATAAATCAGACCCTAGCCTGCATCCTCCTTTTCCCCTGCACTATTCTGATTTGCTGCCCTGATGACTATTCAGAAAACCATGTAAATTGTTTAACACAAAATGATGTGTTCTTGTCTTCTTCTAAAAGAATCTTGAATCCTCATGTTAAGACAGTGACAGCAAGAAAGATGGCATCAGCAAATATACCTAAGAGTAATCAGAAGAGCAGATGACGATGCTTTTCCTCAGGAACATGATGGTGAATTGCTGCAGTAACTGTAGAGAGCACTCAGAACTCCTTGCATGGACTATGGAGAACCATCCTCTCCTACTCTGAGCTATTTTCAAGAGCTGCAGCCAGCCTAACACCCAAGGAAGTGTTCTCTAGCAAGAAAGGTCCATTCATCAGATGCATGCTGTGTGCTCAGCTGCTCTTCGTGTATCTCCCTGTGAGAAGCATCACAGGAGGTGTTGGTGGAGCATTACTTCATCTCCCCCATGTCAGGGTTTTCTTTAACTGCAACCAGTGCAAAAAGTCAGCAAAGATTTTTGGTTTCTCCTGTTAATGTGAACTTGATAGGCTTTGAGTGCCTTAGCCTTACTTAGGAGGAACCTGCTGTGGAAGAGTCAGGTTCAAATGAAGCACAATGGATTGAGCCCACACGAAGCTGTGCTCTGGGCACGGTCTGCCCTCGGATCTGGTGCAGTGCTTCTCTAACAGTGGTGCTGGTGGCTCCACCAGCTCCTTTCCCTGGCACATCCTGCCAGGCTGTGAAACCAGCCTGCTCCCAGCTGGTTTCAGTGGGAGTCTCAGCCCCCAGCATCAAACAAGAAAATCTTCAAACTCAGTTTTCTTCTCTGGGGCATTTTTAGGTTTATTTTGAATACACTGGGCCTATCTTGCAGCTGAATTATTAAAAAAGTCCGAGAGTCAATCATCAATGCTCAGGTGTACCGAAACAACCTGCTCTTCTTATTAAACTGTGTTCTGTTTCCCCAAAAGAATAAGAAATACAATATTGGAAAAGACAGCTGATGAAAGGAAGGACCCATAGTGAACACTGACAAAGGGCTCAATAACGTGTTATCCCCAGGAGGGATGGCCCCAGCCTCACTCGCAGTGCTTGCAGGAGGGGTGACACTGTGGGGATGCCAAACTGACACTGCCCTGCGGGGATAGCACTCCCCCAGCTCTGCCCACATTGCCCACCCCTCCCAGGCACTGCTGCAGCACCCAGCCCATCGCTGCAGCCGAGCAGAGCCCAGTGTCCCCAGCCCTGGGATGAGGCACAGTGCTGATGTGCAGGCTTGCTTCATCCACCTTCATCTTTCACATGCCTACATGTTTGATTTCGTTAAGTATTATTACTGAAAGCCTGTTTTCTTTTATCATGAAATATTTTCATCTGGAATGATTCTTTCTCTTCATTTAATGCTTTTACCTTCATTTAACATATCTTTGAAGAGTTTCAGCAAGTAGATAAACACCATACTAATGTAAGTCATTTACCACATTAACTCAGTGTAACACAGGGAGAATTATTGACAGCTACTACATATTTATAATATAATGGGGTTGTCAGGTGCTGTGCAACACTGTTATTACTGCTGTGGTGCATTTAATAGGAAGTAGAAAGCAGCTTGGGAACAAATCAGATGCTTTCTGTGATGCTAAGATCTGGAATTACCTTCGTGCATTTATTCAGTCTCCATTCTTCTTGCTTCCCACCTCTTTATATTTTCATGATTTTTTTCAAGCAACAGTGACAACAGGAACAGGTTTCCTTCTAAATGCAGCTACCCTGTTTACTCTCACATTTTTCACTCTTTCCAAACATCCCATTTCTGAACACTTTTCCCTATCAGATCCGTATCGTGTTGGTCGCCAGTACCAATTGGTTTACATGCCCCTGTCCTCTGATGTTATTGCACCTTCCCTCCCCTGCTTGAATTTAATTTCAGCAGAGACAGAAGTGCTGCAGAGGCCATCCCAGGGACTCAGTCACACACACACACACAAAAAAAAAGGGAAAAAAAAGGGGAAGAAAGGAGGAGCCCCACACTGGCACAGCAGGGTGGCACCACTGATGTTCTCACTGAAGCTCTGTGCAAGCATGAAGCTGTGGTGCTCAAGCACCAATGGGAGCTGCCCCTGTGTCCCCACATCCCCTGCCAGAGCCTGGGGTTCGGGGCATCCCCAGGGCTCATGGTCACTCAGTTCTTGCTCGGGGAGAACCACACCTGCAAACAATCCTGTGTTTACTGCTCTCGGCTCGTTTATGGAGAAGTATTTATGCACTGCTGTGACAAATGGTATAGCTAGAGGGAATAAAAACCATTAAAGGCTCTATTCCTAAAGACGGGAAGTGTACAGAAAGAAGCAACATTGCTGGACTCGGCAAGAGGGGGAGAGGTGGAGCAGGAACCCTGGCTCTGTGCACTTTGTTTGTCCATCCCTGGCTGCATGCTCCCTTGGCACCCAAGAAGCTGCTTCTGTTTACCTGAGGATATCATCGTGCAAAGGGAGGATCAGAAGGAACCAGTAGTGATGCCCATCACTCCAGCTCCCTGGGGTGCTGGCCAAGGGCAGCACTGGGCACTGATGTCTCCCGCAGGCCAGGGTGACACAGGCAGAGACACGCGGTGCTCTGCTACACGCACCCCTCTGCTACTCCCAGAAGGGATCTGAGCGTGAGAATGAGAGAGAGGAACAAGTAAGTGTGCTACCAATCAGCGGTGCTCAGGGGCACAGGGCCTCCTCCTGCTTCTCGGCCCCTTTAGGGGTTGCTGCCCATCATCATTGTGTGTCACATTCATGTGCTGCAGCCCTTGCAAGAAAGTATATGGGAAAAATGGGAAGGAAGGGACCACTCGTGCTGGCAATGAGCTATGGAGCAGCACCCTCTGGAGCAGAGGCAGCAGTGAGGGGTGGGTGTGAGGCAACCCAGTGCTGCTGCGGGGGGATGAAGAAAGGCTTCACTAGCACAGCACTGCAGGAGTCTCCTCTAAGAAACACGCTGGCAAATCAGGCACGGCACATGTGTGCCTTTGGGGGCGCATGTTTGTGTGCATCTTCATCAAGAGATCAGTGTCCTTCTTAAAAGTATTTTGTCTGCAGTTCTATTGACTCCAGAATTTACCCTTCACTCTCTTTCCTTTTGTCGCAGTATTTGCATCAAAATGGATTAGTGAATCTCATTTTGTCCTCAGGGGTTCACAGCAAGTCTGAGCCTGCATCAAGTCTGCAAGGACTCCCTTGTAACTGGGGGCAGAGTGGAAATTGAGGAGTAGTCTGGAAGGGGCTGGGATATCCAGAGCCCTGAAGCAGCTCAAACAGCCGTGTGAGTGTGGTGACAGCAGGTTTGAGAGCTATAGGTAAATGGTGTTTCTGGGATTGCTGGGGAATGACACAGTGCCACATCTGTCAGGATGTGCAAAGGCACTAAGTCATCACGACACAGCCTTCTGGAGATGTCAATGGTAAGGAAACAAAAAAGCTGTTTTAAAAACGCCTAAAAAAGTCTTTCCATCAGATCCTTTATCTTTCAAACAGCACTCTAGGCTACTTCACACTGAAGTGAGTTGGAGTCACTGTGTGACTAAAAGCTGCAGAACTTAACGTGGAGACTCAGCTTCTGAAAAGGAATTGAGCCCAGAGCTTCAGATGTGCTGATGATCTTGGGATCCCTGGTTCTGCTGTTAGAGGCTGGGCATGCACAGGTTGGTGGGTGAGCACAGTGCCCTGGGACAGGAATTGCACGCTGCTGGCCAAGGGAGTCAAGTTGCTGAGGACAGCAGTGCATGGCCCCATGGTGCTGCTCTGAGCCATGGAAGGTGTAGCAGGACACAGGTGGAAGGCAGCAATGGGCTGCTGACAGTTTTTGTGTTAACCTAATGGTTTCTTGAGTTTTGGCTAGGTCATGCTACTCCTGGGTGCTGATGGAAGAGAAAGAGCTGTGCATGCATCTTCAGGTTCTGCTCTTGCTGCTTTTTTTGGCTAGAGAGTGGGAACACTGCATTAAGAGTAAATGTCCTACAGAGATTGGAGATGGCAGAGGAGATTAAACAGATAAACCAGACAGGAAAACTGAGGGCGTGATCCATCAGCTAGGCATGGAGACCCTCTGATTTTGATCTACCACAGACAGAAGTGAGCTTTCTTTCCACTCAGAAACTATTTTTTTCTTTTTCCTAGAACAATCTATTTGTCTGCGCTACAAAGCCTGCCCTATAATTCTGCCAGTACATGGCTTTTAACATAGTATTAGGGAGTCATACAGGAATCAAGTCTGTCACAAGGTTAATGTACTTCCATGCACACAGCAGAAGCTGTTAGCTTGATGGTTAATCTGCAAAGGGTTTTGGTTTTATTTTTTCTTTTCCCCAGAGAGAAAACAGTCCCAGCTGCAGGCAGCCACCAGCACGATCCCTCAGGGGTCTGTTCCCTCACTGCAGGGGTGCAACAGAGGGAAATGGGACCCTGGGTAACTCAGGGCTGCGGGGCACACCTAGCCCGTGAGAGCCTCACCAGCAGCAGCATTCTCTAGAAGCAAGCAGCAGCTCACTGTGGGTACTGTAGAGCAAAGGGGTGTTTATGGGGCAACACGATACCTGACCAGATGCCCAGGATGCTCTGGTGGATCCTCACTTTGTGAGCAGCAGTGCAGTCAGCTCCCACAGTCTGAGCACACGCACGGTGACGGTGCAATTTAAGCACTGCTCCTCCCTCTGTGTTTCTGAAGCACCAGGGGTTTATCATTGCTATGGTTAGGTGGCTGATGGCCAGTCTACAGCTCCTGTCCCTGAGGAGCACTCTTGAGGTTCTTCTGACTGAAATGTCATATTATCAGTGCCCAATGCAGATTCACTCCTCAATTCATGTGAACTACCATGGACAACCCACAGCAGCCCCAAATGAAATGGGTCACTATCAATCTACAGTTCTGCAAATATCCACACAGCAAGAAATGATGCTTGTTGCATCCTTCGGCTGCAGCTCTGGAAGGTTTTGGCTGGTACCAATGCTTGGCATTGCAGAGCATCACATCAGTCAGGAACCTTCACAGAGCTGGAAAGAAAAACACTGTTTCCCTCGTTGTGTGATCTCTATGAATTTTGGGGGTAATTGTGCCATGGTTCTTTCTTTTGAAAGACATTTTCACCCATGTTATTTCTTCTCCCAGGGTGGGGACCTGACAGAGCAGCCATGACTCCTAACCCTGCACCCATAGCTTGGATGCTGCAGTGCTATCAGGAATCAATTCCACAACAGAAATATCATTAAAGGAAGAATTCCTTTTTTGTAAATCAGACAGTTAATTCCTTGTTTATTGATGTGGCTGTCGTATGTACGTCTGTAGGTGTTCATTTGTCATTTGCATTGCTCAATGGAGATTTAGCACTTTAGAATCAGTGAGAACGTTTTACCCCAAATGCGCTGCTATGATGAGCTAATTAAGTGTATTTTAATAACACTGACAATGCTGGACTTATTTTGTATTCATTTTTTATACACATATGTTCCATATTTCCGTCAGAGTACTATTTTTGTTCGTCTTTGGATATTAGCAGAAAGCAGAACAACAAAATAATGGCACCTAGGCCTTCCATCTGCCACTAAGAGCTAATCACGGGGCAGAGCAGTGCAAGCATTATGAAGCAGGAAGCTCTGTTGCATAGCACAGTGCAGTGTGGTGTAGTAAAGCCCTTTTCCTCAATGGCAGTGTTATAAACACTGCACTGCTCTGGGGGGGCCTGCCCACAGGTTTCCAAAGGGGAGCATCACAGGTCAAAAGCACAGCTATGGCAGTGTGCAAAGTGGTTTGCAGTAGGAGTGGAGGGTGCGGCAGAGGATGGTGGAGCTGGAGAGGCTTTGTCAGAGCACCATTATCTCAGGATTGGAGGTGTGATGTTTGTGCTCCTGGGGAGCGGCAGATGGAGAGGAGTGCCTGCACAGTGCTATAGGATCATAGAATCGTTTGAGTTGGAAGGGACCATTAAAGGCCATCTGGTCCAACTCCCCTGCTATGAACAGGGACACCTACAGCTAAGCTGTGTGTCTCCAGTTTCACAGAGCTCCACAGCTGTAGCAGCAGATCAGGGCATCCCTGCTCCATCCCCCACAGGCAGCAGCAGCACTGTGGAGCTTGGGCAGAGGAGCTGTGCTCCCCTGTGTGCCCCCTCCTGCAGCTGCTCCTGGGTGCTGTGCTCCTTGGCAGCCTTTTACCTTTATTTTAATCTCTTCTTTGAGTACTGAGGTGAGGTAGCACTACTTGGATGCAGACAACAAACCCAACTCTGGGGCTGAGTGGGGAGGACGGGGTATCAGGAAGGAAGGGCTCTGCCAGGCAGCTCAGCTGAAGCACCCACAGCCCATGCATACAGCTCAGATGCTGGCATCGTTCCATGCAGGGGATGCAGCAGTGCCACAGCTCTGCAGCTTCTCCCACACAGCCCTGCAAAGCACTTCTGCCTATCCTCTTCCCTGAAAGCCACTGGGAATAACCTCAGTGATACTGAGAAACAGTTTCTCTGTGAGATACAGTTCGTAAAAGAATAAATAAATAAAATTAATTTACATTTACTTCTGAGAGAACAGATCTGTGTTTTTAATCTTGCTGTACTGTGTAATATTACACATTATAATAATGCACAGGACAAGGATTCCTTTGCACTGAGAAGTATGCAGCAGTGCCCAAGGAACATCTGTTCTGTGGCCATCAGATAAAAACAGCTGTGTCTTCATGACTGCACGTGAACTGCAGGGCTCTTTTGGTGGAAACAACTAAACAGTAAAGAGGTGTTTCACAGAGACTTTCATGAGCAGTAGAGCTCTTCTCACTTCAGCTATTAATAGGAAAGCATCAGGCAATAAGTGGTGCTTTGGTTTGAAATGATGAACGGTAAGAGTGAGTATATTTAAAAAGCTACTTGCCATTAAAATATTGTTAATAATTATGTTAGGATTTAATGTTATTATCCTTTGTATGGGAACTGTTTTATCATGGCCTGAACCACTGATTGATCACCTGAGGTGAGCACTGAGTCAACCACAGGAGCACAGGTGAAGGCAATGCACCTGTGTGACCAGAAGGGGTCGAGTCTGACCCCACCTCTCCCAGACCCCATGTAAGAGTTGACCACCACTAGGTAAGGATCTCTTTCTGGAGGTTGCTTCTTTTGGAGGTTTTCACTGTGAGCCTGGGACATGGGTGAGCTTTTTCCTTTTGTTTTTGTTGTATCTTTCCATCACAATAATCTTTCCAACTGTACAGTCTGTAAGATAACTCAGCTGCAATACTATTTGGCATTATTCATTCTGTTAACCATACATTCTTATCTAAAATATTCAGTTAATATTGAGCTTCTAGTAATTGTATCTATCAAATGCTGTAGAATACCATGGCCTTGATAAAATGAGGGGAATCACAGAATGGTTTGAATTGGAAAGGACCCCTAAAGACTACCTGGTCCCACTCCATGCAGTGCACAGGAACACCTACAAGCTCCATCAGTGCTCAGAGCCCATCCCCTGACCTCAGGTGTCTGAGGGGGTGGGGCACCCCCAGCTCTCTGGGCAGTCCGTGCAGTGCTCCCCTGTCTCTACCTTAAACTTTTTTTCCTTTCTGTCTACTCTGAATGTCTCCCCTCTTTGAGTTTAAAATCACTTCCCCATATCCTATTGCAACAGACCCTGCCTTGCTTCCATCATCCTGCCACCCAGCACAACTGCCAGCTGCAGCTCCAGGGTGTGACTCCTGTCGGTCCATTAATACTTTCACATCGCTTTGAGCATTTAATGTGCTAAGTGTCATTACATGCAGAGAGAGTCCATTAACAGATGGGAAAGGAAGAGGCCCACTGCCCTTGCTGCCGCAGAGCTCCCGGGTGGAAGCAGCAGCAGTGAAGCAGGAAATAGCAGTGAGGAGGGCAGGTCGGCACAGACATGGGAGCTGGGCAGCACGCTGCCTTGCACAGGAAGGCCTTTGCCAAATGTCCAAGGGGAGAAGGAGGAGCACAGCAATTAACCCTTTTTAAATGCTGTATTGATTTCCAGTATGGTGCCAGACACGACTTAATAGGGAAAAAGCAAAACCATCTGAGACGCAGCCTTTCTGGTGATGTCAGAAGACACAAATGAAGCAGGTAATATATTCAAAGTAACATTCCAGAAGAAGTGAATACTAATAATTACAAAATTAATTCTTTCAATTAAAAATGAATACAGTGCTGGAACACTTAATACAATGAACACCAGATAAAATTATTGTTCAGTCCAATTAAATCTCAACAAGATTTTCTGAGAATATGATGGCATTTATTGAATTATCTCTGAACTTCTTATGCAAATCAGAGTCAGACTTCAATGGAGTATGCTAATTCTGAGCTGTATCTACATGAGGCAGTTGTAATGATCTTAGGAGGAAAAAAATGTGTTGAACTTCCTTCAGGGCTGCTGCTTGGAAGATGCACTGTGGCACTCAGAGGGGCAACTGAGGCTGCTGCTCCTGTCCCACCACCACCCAGCAGTAGGCAAAGAGGAAAATGGGTTCAGAATGGGGGCTTTCAGGAACTCCCCAGGGTGGTGGGCATTGCCCTGAGCTGCCAGAGTTCAGGGAGTGTTGAGACACTGCCTTCAGACACAGAGTTCGAGTTTGGGTGGTCCTGTGTGAAGCCAGGAGTTGGGCTCAGTGATCCTTGTGGGTCCCTTCCAACTCAGGATGTTCTGTGATTTAATGAAATGGAGCACGTCTTACCTACCTTCAACACTAACACCGCTTTAAATTACAAGTTAAATCATTCCATGGGGTGTTTGAACACCAAGCATTTTGTGGCACAGGCTCCGTTAAAGACCCAGGTAGTATGTAACTTTTCAGATATCACTTTATCCTGCTTATTAAATGACCTCAATGCCTCTAAAGAGAAGGACTAGCTGTGTTTCAGAATCAGAAAGTCACAGATACCTATAGCAAGTGTGTCCCAGCTGTGCACCTTATCTTTCTTTTGCCTCACTTGTTTTGGAAACCAGAGCTGTTTCTGAGGGGGCTCTCAGTGTTTACTTAACAGTATGGGTTACTCTTTGAGCTTTTAGTGCCACCATAGCTGAAATTCTGAAGTGTAACTGTTAAATATATGACATTTAATAGACTGAGTAAAGAACCAAACACACATAAGCTGTCTGTTTGTTACAGCAGTTTTCTGTTAGAATTCAGGAGAAGGTGTAAGTAGATGCTGATATCTTCAGAAGGGGTTATCTGATGGCTGCAGCTGAAAAGGACAGGAATAAACATAGATATTCTTCAACTTCTAGATACAAACAGGGAAGTAGAGCAGAAGCCCTGCAGCTTACCTGCCTACAATAACTCCTAGAACCTCCTGTGGCACTCAGCATTTTAGATATGAAATTCAGGCACCAGCTGATCATATTGGCAAAGAAAATGAAACATTTGTGAAGATACTCAGAAGCTGGAGCTGGAGGATAGCTCTTTGGGAGTATGCCCTTTTGATGAACAGCATGCCTGCGAGGTGCTCCTAGAGAATACTCCATCAGTTTCAGACAGCAGATAGGACTCAAGGCTTTATTCAACAACCGTGCCAGAGGGGGACTCTGACCTAAACCTGCTGATGCTGCTCAGAATGTACAACAGGTGCACATGAAGTACAAATCCGCATGGTATAAGCTCATGCAAGATCCAGTGTGCTTAGGTGAAAGAGAATCATAGGATCCCCAAGGTTGGAAAAATGTCCAAGATCATCCAGTCCAACTGTCCACCCATCACCAACTCTCACTAAACCATGTTCCTTAACACAACATCTCAATGTTCCTTGAATCCCTCTGGGGTCAGTGACACTGCCACCTCCCATTCCAGCACCTGAAGCATCAGATTAATGAAAGAAGAAAGCAAAAAAATATAACCTGCAGCTAATTCTCCAGAACAGGAAATTGTGCAGAGGTGATGGTTGCTTACAAGCTTTAGCCAGACCACCTGCAATGAGCCAGCCTTTGGAGAGCTGAGGCAGAGCAGAGAGGCAGGGGGTGGTGGCAACAGCAGAGCACAAGTGGGAAGAAACTCTCCAGCCCATGAAGGACCCCACAGCCCTCAAAGCAAACTAGGATGGATGAAAAAGCTGCTGAAAGGAAGTAACAGCACAGTTCAAACTGCAGAGAGCTGCAGTGGTGAATTGCAGTGGCCACAGAGGACACCCAATCTGCTTCGGGTTCGCTTGTTTCTTTTTGTCTCCAGATGTCAGATATTTCCATTGATATGTGCATAGCTGCAAAGCAAAGCTGAAGAAAAGCCTCCAGGGAGCACATCCAAGGGAAGCAGTGAACCAGCAAACTGCGATGTGTGCCTTAGAGCCTTGCAGGCAGCACCTGGAAAGGGAGGATTACCCTGTGTGGATTTGTAGGAGGACCAAATGCAAAATGGACAGAAAATGCATAGTGATAGTACACCAATTGATACACTTAGCAGATCCTTATGAATAAACAGGGAAACGTGGAGACAAAGTACAGCTATTCAACTGATCTTAAGAAGGCCCCACAAAAGAGAGCTAAAAATTAGAGTCCAGCATATTGATAACCAGTACTGTGTGGCAAAGCAGGCTGGTTCTTGTTCACAAGTTGGGTTGGTTGCAATTAACAAAAAGCACAATAGAGCTTGCTGGATGCGAGAAAGGAGCTGACATTTTATTATATAAATGGCACAGAATTCAGTGGTTAGAGGACCCAGTTCACCACTCACTGTGCTGCAGACTGCTCCTCGTGCAGCACACACAATAGCTGTGGGAAGCTGCAGGGCCAGTGGCTGCTCCTGGGCCCTCTGCCTCAGCTCATGGGGTCAACACAGGTGAGGGACAGCAGTGTCCCTGGTCCCACCAGGTAACCCCACTGTGTGGGGGTGTCATTTGGTGAGACAGACAGTCACCTGGCAGATATTCCATCTGGAAGAGAAGCAGGAATCAGCACTCAAGATGGATTCAGCAAAATCCCAGGCCTGCAGCCCTTCTGATCAGTGCTGGAAGTGCTGTTCTTCTGGACACTTTCTTCTTTTCTTTTTTTCAAAAAACATCAGATGACATTTTATCTGTTTAAAAGGGTGCAAAAAAGAGAGAAGGAAATAAAGACAAGAGAGGAGAAGGGAAGGGGAGAGGGGAAGAGAAATCAACTTATGTGTCTGAGTGCATCCATGGGAGACAAGTTCCTGTAGCAGCTGAGCATGGAGAGTCCTGTGGGTGCTGCAGGCAGCACGTCAAAGGGAGCCAGCAGTGTGCTCCAGCAGCCACAAGGGCAGTCTGTATTCTGGGGTGTGTTAGCGCATCCAGATGACCAAAAGAGGAGACACTCCTGCTGTATTTAGCATTGGTGTGGCCTCACCTCAAATACTGTGCACAACTTTGTGCTCCACAATGTAGAAATGATACTTGAAGGCACCCAGAGCAGGCAACACAGCCAGTGTCAGGGCTAGAAGCCTGTACTGTGAGGAGCAGGAGATGCCAGGGCTGCCCATTGCAGGTGGCCTGGGGTGACCTTGCTGTTCCTGCATGTCTGGAGCAGAAACCAATGAACACTGTTTTTCCACACGCATTTTTCATTGATGCTTGCCCAACATATATGTGTACTTTTTAATTAGGCAGTGTTTTTTGCTACACTTCAATTTGAACTCCCCGCCTGGAGCATTGACACTCCTGGCTGTAAACTGGAATGTCAGCGAATGAGTCAGCTGCCAAATGATGGCAGAGCATGAAAACAGTGCTTGCTGACCCTTCTCTCTGCAGTCCCCCGTTCTTTCTCCAGCTCTGTTTTACTTCTTTGCTGTTTACTCCCTAGCCACAAGTGTTTTGTTTGAGAAAATATTTAACTCACAGGGGTGAATTGGCTTCCATTTAGGTTTAATAAGCAAAGTACACCCACTATGGCTGGTGGAGCTGCAGAAGGAGCCACGATGAAGGGACCAGACAGAGGGTCCTTCATTTCAGCCACAGCACAGTGATAAAACCAATCACCACCATTTCTGGGAAAAAAAAAAAAAAGTTGGTGTGAAGAGTTGGGAATTATCCCTTTAATTATATATGTAGTCCTTCCTGCATTTTTTACTTCATCATTTATAGATTTGTGAAGAGTAATTATGCTCATCAAAGCTTGCACCCTCATACTCTGCAAAGCCCTTATTCAGCTGATCAATATTTCTGTTAAAATTCCATTCTATGTTTGTTATTTAACTGCATTAATCTTAAATCTAAATGAACAGAGCACCCAAGCATAGTAAAAATGCTGAGTTTAAAACATTAAATGCAGGTGGGATTGAATAAGATCTGTTTTCTAATTTCATTTTCTAATGTGGTTTCTGCAGTTTTCATATCTTTGTGAGGTTTTATCAGAAATCCAACCTTTAACTCTGTCAATGAAAGAAACAGGGCAGTCACTTATACATAATGTTTGTGTACAAAGACTCTCATTGGCATTCCCCTTTTCATAAGGGCATTTCTGGTGCTGAGCCACTGCAAGTGCCACGGGGCTGGGGAGGAGCAGCAAAGTTTAAGGATCTCCTGGAATTGGCAACGATTTGATCCCTTGTACTTGATGAAAATCACAGCTGCAACGATGATCCGCAGGAATACCAATCAAACACCACAAAACTCACTAAAAACCACACTGATGAGCATTTGATGCTTTTTGTGAGCTTTTAGAGATGCTGAAAGTCGCACTTTGTCAGCACTGCACACGAGTGCTCTGCATTTCTTCCACAGTGAATAATTCGCTGAGGAACTGTAAGAAACAGCACAAGCTCAAATTTAATATTTAACTGAACAGACTTACATATCTCTCTCTTTGAGAACCTGTTGAACTTCAGTTACAGTGCAAAAACCTGAGCTGAAACCCCCCCATGATGGACTTCACCCTGTGCCCCTTGGGGTCACATCTATGGGAGGGAATGGAAGAAAAATACTCAGGTGAAAATTATTGCCTTTTAAATTCCTATGACATTCACTGTGAGTTTTGGCTTTAGCAAGGTGATGGTGCTTGATTTACTTAATCCAGCTTGCCAGCTATTAATTAATCTGTCCTGGAGAAGTCTAATGATATCCCCATATTAACAGCAATGGCACTTCATTTTCACAGCTGTGTACAATGAAAATCTAAAGGAGAATTAGAGCATACATTATCCACGGGAAATAGGAAAATCTCTCAGTGAAAGCCATAGTAAAATCTTTACAAATGTTCAGAGAAAGATGTGAGACAAAAATATTTGAAACAGATAATAGTCATTATAACAGCAAGCTTAATGATTCATTACAAGGAGCTGAGCAGAACACCAAGCACTGCCATTTGCATTGGGAGTGGGAAGTTTTAAGAAGGGGGGAGGGGGTCCCACCTGAACCTGGCAGTGGGGTCACAGAGCCTCAGCAGAGCTGATGGGCTTTGGGACTGCACAGGGCAAGAGCAGATCCTGCCTAAAACCTTCAAAGGAAATGCTACAGAAAGCCGTTATGCTCTGAAAAGACAGATCAGAAAACCCCTTTCCACTGCTACCTATCTCTGACTTTCACCCAAAATATCTATTACAGTAACAGATCAGCTGTTACAACATATCTTTCAGAAACATCAAAGATGACAGCATTTCCAGGAGAGAAAAGCAGAAATACAAGAGTTGGCCTGAGAACTTGAGCAGTTTTGAAGCTGTCTATATCCAGAAAGATATAACATACTAAAAAGGAAAGAAAAATGAACATCAAAGAGCTACTTTCATTAATGCTAATGATCACAAGGGTTTGAATTTGAGCTACCAGCCAGTGTCACTAGTCTTCTGCATCAGGTTGTGTCAAAGGCTTCAGTTTCCTTTCTTTTTAATGTCCTTATTGCTCTCAGCACTCAGCTGGAGATCACGTTACTACACTGTATTAACATCCTGCAGAATGCTGTGCCAGGTCCAAGAGCCTCATCATGAGGGAAGGAATTAATATTTAGGACACCTGTAACAGCAGCAGAACCAGTGCAATGAGAAGGTGTTAAAAAAAAAAGAAAATGATTCTCACCCAACTCTGAAGACCAAGGACAGCAGAAAGGCTCCTTACAAGAAGGACCTTCCTCAGTGGCTGTCAGCCCTCAAATGAGGTCTAAGAGGGGTGGAGCTGCTATTGCCTTCACCTGTGCTCCCAGAGTTGACCAGGTCTTTTCTCCAGGTGCTCAGTGATTCAGGCCATGACTCAGCAGTTGCCATGCACTACCAAAGTCCTATTCATCACCTCATCTGCCCCAGCACACAGTAAGTCCCCGAGAGAGCAAATTCAGAGCCTGCAAGCAAGGAATTCCCAGGTTGCCTGGGAATGTGCCAGGCACCAACATGGTCCCACTGCAGCTAGCACCAGCCCTGTCCTACTGCTTGTGCTGCAGGAGGCTGTGGGACAGGGGAACACTGCACCATTTAAATACAGTAAATGCCAGTTATGAAATTGTGTGTTCTCAGGTGGTCAAAATATTAGCTTCTATTTAATGAAGCTACAAGTCTCTCTGCCCTTGTTCTCAAGTGTTCTTCTATGCAAACAGAAATTAATGTAGATATACTTCAGAAGCTCGGGGTAGTAATGCTGTATTGCTGCATACACCATGACATGACTTGGTAGTTCCCATGCATGAGGAAGTGTCTGCAGGAGAACAGCTCAGTGTGCTCTGCCAGACTCCCTGTCCCTGCTTCCTTTCTCTCACCCTAACCTCCACACTGCACAGACTCATGCTCTGCTCTCCTGGTGAGACCTAAGAATCATAGAATAGCTCAGGTTGAAAAAGACCTTCAAGATCATCAAGTTCAACCTCAACCAGATCATACTACCCTAACTCCAACAACCTACTGCTAAATCATGTCCCTGAGCACTGCATCCAGGAGGATTTTAAACAAATCCAGGGATGGTGACTCCAACACCTCCCTGGGGAGCCTGTCCTTCAGAGCCACTGGGAGGGAAAGGCCCATGGGTGAAATGGCCCTCACGTGGCACAGCCATTAGCAGTACAGTGACCACAAGCACATTTCCAAGAGCTCTGGGACAGGCCTAGAGCACTTTGGTCACAGGGCTTCAAATGCAGTGATTTTCATTGTGAATGCGAAGGAAATTATTGCTAGGAAAAAAAAACGGAGGAAGGAAGAGGTGGTTTGAACTGCATCGGGAGTGAATTGGAGGCCTCTGCAAAATTCTACATAAAGAAAACTGTTTTAAGCTTTCAAATCCACATACTTCAATGTCTCCTTCGAAATGAAGCCAGCTGGCTTCTTTGAGCAGTTATTATCATGCATAATGTTATGAGGTTTTTTATCTTAACAAGCACAGTTAATCAAAAAGAAAAACATGGGATTTTTTTATGAAATTAGATAAATGATGTCTGTGTATAATAGTTGACACAATAAAAGCAGACATTGGCACAAGTACAAAATAGTGCAAATGAACTTCTGGCTGGTAACAATTGTACTCAGCACTCTGCGTAAAATTCAGAAGAAAATGTAATGAATTACTCATTTAGGAAGGAGAATTTTAGGAAGAATGGAGGGGCAGCTCCGTGCTCTGGGCTGCCCTTCCTGCAGGGTCCCCACTCAGCTCTCTGCTCACTGCCAACTGCTCAGGACCCCCAGGGACTCAGCTGCAGCCATGGGCTGCCAATGTCCACCAAGGCTGCAGGGATGTGCTCCTTCCTTTTAACTAAGAAAATCGTTAGGGCTGTTTGCCTTAAGCTCTGGTTAATGGACTGCGGGGATTATTTATTTATTTTTAAATGAACACGTTTTATTTCCCCATCGTGCTGCTGTTGACTTTCTTTTAGTGCTGCCATCTGGCACCCCTGTCTAGAAGACAGAGATAGGTGGTGTAGTAATAAATAAACAAACCAGCAGACAAACAAACAAAAATTCCTCAGCGTTTGTAATTGAAGCGTCACCCAAACATTTGTACGTGGCTGTGTTCAATTCAATAACTGTCTCGCTAATGCTATTGCAAGAAACAAGCACAGTTGTACTAACAGCCCGTGGCACTGATTGAGAATCACAGAATCCATCTCCTTGTCTGAGGGGTTCTCCCCGCAGCTCCTTTATGTGCCGCTGGAGACATCCCTCTCTGCAGGAATGCCATTACCAGTCTGGGAACAATGCAGCCTGGCTTTATTTCCCCTTGAAGCTCATGGTGGCTTATTCAGGCCTCGGAGCTGCTGCCTCACATTTTCCTTTCTCCCCCCACCTTTCAGAAAACCCTTTCTTAGCACCTTACAACAGTGTTTCCCATTCCAGAACAAAATGAGGCAGCCACTGCTGACAGGAGCTGGTGCCCATCCAGCCCTCCCAGTGCCAGCCCAGCTGCAGTGAGACTGGGAACAGAGCACCCACTGCCCGCACTGTGTGAGGAGGGATCCCAGGGCAGCACAGCCAGCAGGGCTGGGACAGCCTCAGCAGCAGTGCCTGGGTAGGGTTTGGCCAACACAAGTCCACCATTCACTTCTGCATTTCCCTGAGGAATTATTTCATTTCAGAACTGTCACATTTTCCACCTTAGGATGGGAGCTGTAAAACCTGGAGGAAGTGGGTTATGTACAAGGATAATTGCTCTAAATTACTGGAAAACACAGGTCCTTCAGATAATTGCAAGGCACAAGGAAGCTTGACATCTATCATTCTCTTTCTAGCTGCAAAATTTTGCACATTTTTCCCTTCAGCGTCAGTAAGGCAGGTAATTTTGTGTAAGGTAACTGTGAAACCAATTAGGGTCTCACAGGGCATCGTGAAACATACAGTGAGACAGATCAGGGTTGCAGACAGGAGTCTCCTCTGGAAGCAGTCGCCTGGAATGAGCTCATGCACAAAGACACAGGGACAGAAGCAAGAGCCTTGGTTCCCTGTGTGCCACAGGAGCCTGCCCTGTCCTGGAGATGCACATAGCCTGCCTCTCATCTGTGCCTGGGCTGCAATGCCCCAGAGGCTTTACAGAGCCCCAGTGGCCCAGATCACGCAAAGCTCACCAGGAAGCTGAGCGAAAAAGAATTACAGAATCACCAAATGATTTGAGTTGGAAGGAGCTCTTAAAAGCCCTCTGTTCCACCTCCCCTGCAATGCACAGGGACACCCACAGCTCCATCAGTGCTCAGAGCCCATCCCCTGACCTCAGCTGTCTGCAGGGATGGGGCACCACCACCACTCTGGGCAGTCTGTGCAGTGCTCCACCACCCTTAGTGTAAAATCTTTTTCTTATATGCAACCTGAATTTTCCCTCTCAGTTTGAAAGCGCTTCTCCTTGTCCTATCACAACAGACTCTGCTAAAGAATCGGTTTCCTTCTTTCTTATAGCCCCCCTTTAGCTACAGAAAGAAATATCACTGTAAGGAATACTTCACTGATGAGGATGTTTGATGTTCATGATCTAAATAATAATTTTTTAAAAGCATTTATAAGCTGTAAATGTAGCAAAGAATTCCTCCCCTGGAGGTACCAAGCTCTTTTGGCATCTGAGTAGGTGACCTCAGCAAGAGCCCAGCGACCCATAGCCCTACCGTTAGGTCAGAGGGAAGATTTGTTAGGCCACAGCAGGTACAACAGAGATCAGAGTTCAGAGCAGCAGAACCATTTCAGAGGCTGCGGAGGAGGAGTTCTCAGCTTCATAAGCTCTGCTCATAAATCCAGGTAGGACAAATAAAATAATGACAGTGAATGTAAAATAAAAATAGCCCAGTTACTTTGTTCGCCTGTACGGTAGGCAAACAAAGCTTTAAAGGTTGTCAGAGGCATCATAAAGTCTTCTTCAACATAAGCGAAACCCAGGCTGGGAATATAGCTTCCTAAATCATTAGGTTGAGCTTGCTCTACCAGCATTCACTCAGCACCTTTGGGGCTTCTGCTGTGCTTCATGGCAACACTGAGCCATATCTGGAAAAAATAAGTCAGGAACAGAGTTCTCATAGATTTACAGGAAGAAGATATTGGAGCAAAGCTTCAATGCAATCGTAAAATCATTAAGGTTGGAAAAGACCTCTAATATCATCTAGTCCAACTGTCCAGCAGTCACTCCTGTTCCCGAAGCACTGCTCGCTGCCCACAGGACACAGCCCCAGCAGAGGGCAGGGAGCAACCACCCTAGCATGGGTTCCCAGCACATGGGGACTGGGCCAGCGCAGGGCTGTGCCTCCTGATGATGAATGAAATGCTAATGAAATGAAGATTTATTGGCAGGCAAAGAGGAACATAATTACCTCAGGTTGTCTCTAGACTGATCTCACTTTTTCTTCTACTTCTGGTTTCAGGCAATCTTTAGTGGCTATAACAGCAAGAGAGTGAAGCCAACCTGCTTATCTTCCCTACCTGGGAGTTTGACCAGACCAGGAGCCACGGAGCTCCTTTTCCCCATGCTCCTTGTGCCACACATCAGGAATTGTTCTCCACGCAGCTGACTGTGCTGTGGCAGCAGCTCCTCTGGCGCAGGAATTATGTGGCACTGCCAGGGGTCAGACCTGCACCGGCCAAGGAGAGGGAAGTGGGAGTTGTTGGTCAGACTTACAAGAGAGTTAACAGAAGTGTGATGTAATTTCTGCTAGAGTTCATCACAAGCTGTGACGGATGCCCACACTGTCAAAAACTGAGTCAGGAACCAATCACAGATACCTACAATGTAAGTGTGCAGCTGCAGTGTGTTCTCTGTGCTGTGCAGACAGCAGCCCCAGCTGGGAGGATGAACTGAAGAGCCATTCCAGCAATCAGAGCTACCTTTGCCTGAAAGACCTCTTCTTCCTGGCAGTCCTCTCATCAGTTCCTGGCTGAACGTGGCTGTGACCCACACTTGCAGAAAGTCTGAGACATTCACCTGTTGGCACACTCGCAGAAGAGCAGGCACTGGGTACAGATGCTCATGTTCCTGCCCAGGATTGGATCCTCTGACTCATTATCAGCCAGCAGTGTCTTTGTCCTTTGCCTTTTACTATTAGGATCCATGTTTAATATAATAGTGGCAGTAATTCACCAGTACCCTATTATTCATATATACAAAAATCTACAAATAAAAAGTGCAATTATTGTTATAAGTGCTATTATTATATTCAGCTGAAAATACTTGTCATATTCTTTTAATAGACTATTCCTCATCTTCTCCTGTTCTTCATAGTTATGTCATGCAATAACCCACACAGCTTTACTTGCTTGCTTATATTCTTTTCCATTATGTTTTAAATCAATGTTTCCCACTAATGCCTTTCCGTGCTTTATAACCTTATCTGTATACTCTTATCTTTGAAGGAACAATAAGTCAGAGGTAAAACATACAGTGATCATCACCTTTGCAAGGAGATTAAAACCCCCGCGGCTGTTTTTTAACCTTATGTAGCACTCTTTTTCCCTGTAAATACTTAAGCATCTTAGTAATGGACCTTTCAGTTTCCCATCTCTGGAGAGAAAGGAGAAGAATTACACTGAGCACTTGGAGTCCTTGCAAAATAAGATGGGATTTCACGCCTCTGGGACTGCAGGTATTTTTCCTTGCCATAACAAAGGGCAGCACTCGGTGCAGTGCCCCAGCTGCTGACGTTCAGGGTTAAGCCAGGAGCTTAGTGCAGTTACATGTAAACGTATTTTGACAGCTAGTTTCCATGCTCTATTTTTCCAAACGTCAAAACTTGCAGCCAAATTTATGAGAAAAGCTTTTTCCCATTAGAGACAAAAGGGGAGAGAAGGCATGAGAAGAGCAGACGGGGTCACTGTGTAACAGTGTGATGCCACCAAGCTGAGCAGTGGATCAGCCACCACTGCAGTATGGCTGTTGCAGAGTGGGAAGGAGGTGCATTTTCTTCTTCAGATTTTTACATAGCTACTTACCCCAGTGGAATTCCTCTCCAGACAAAATCCAGGTCCTTAGCACAGATAAGGACATGCTGCTGGATCTCTGGCCCATTCTCCCGAAGTCATAGATGCAGCACTATTTTTGATGCAAAGAGTTTCCTAGAGGAGAAAATTCATACAATCGTTGGAAGGGGTTTATTTATTTGGCATCACTGGTGATGGATTGATGGTTGGACTTGGTGATCTTCATGGTATAGAGCTGGGAGGAGTGGCTGATACATCAGAAGTCTGTGCCATTCAACAAGACCTGGACAGACCTGAGGGTTGGGCTGAGAGGAACCTAATGGGGTTCAACAAGAGCACGTGTAGAGTCTTGCACCTGGGGAGGGATAACTGCATGCATCAGTACACGTTAGGGGCTGACCTGATGGAGAGGAGCTCTGCAGAGAAGGACCTGGCTGTCCTGGTGGATGACAGGTAGGCCACGAGCCAGCAGTGTGCCCTGTTGGCCAAGAAGGCCAATGGGAACATGGGGTGCATGAAAAAGAGCATGGCCAGCATGTCAAGGGAGGTGATCCTCCCTCTCTACTCTACCCTGGTCAGGCCACATCTGGTATATTGTATCCAGTTCTGGGCTCTCCAGTTCAAAAAAGAGACAGATTTCCTAGAAAGGGTCCAACAGAGAGCAACAAAGATGATTAAGGGCCTGGAGCATCTCTCGTGCTCTGGGGCTCTTCAGTCTGGAGAAGATTGAGAGGGGGTCTCATAACTGTTTATAAGTATCTCATTGTGCAGGAGTCAAGCTGGTGGGGGCAGACTCTTTTCAGTTCTAAGCAATAGGACAAGGGGCAGCGGGCAGAAACTAGAACACAGAAAGTTCCAGGAGAACACAAGGAAAAACTGCTTTACTGTCAGAGTGACAGAGCACTGGAACAGGCTGCCCAGAGAGGTCATGGAGAGCTATCCTATGGATAGGATGGGTAGGGAGACCATATCCTATGGATATTCAAGGCCTGGATGCCTACCTTTGCAACCTGCTGTAGGGTACCTGCTTTAGTAGTGGGACTCAGTGATCACTACATGTCCTTTCCAATACCTACAACTTATGATTCTGTAATTCTATGATCTTATGGTTTTTTCTCAACCTTAATTATTCTGTGATCTTGGAAGTGGTGTTCCTGGATGTGGTTCTCAGCAGTGGGCTCTGCAGGGAGGCCCTGGTCAGACCTCGGCTCCCTGGGCTGGCACAGACTCCTGTGGCAGGACCACAGCTATGGCAGGGTGGTCATTTGGGGACATTGGTTGTGGCCCAGCCCTGTGTGGCTCTGCAAAAGGCCAAAGGCCTTCTGGCCAGCACTGCTGCACCAGGGACTGCTGCTTCTGACAGTTTTGCCCTGAACTGGGCAAGGAAAGTTTATTTTACTTTGGCATGCTTCACAGGCAGAGGAACATACACAAACACTGCACCTGTGGAGGAAGAGTGGTGACAGACCCTAGGAGGAATGTTGGAACAGTGCTACAACATCTGCAGGCCTTGCAGTCAATTTACACCAGCTTCAAGCATTTAAAATGCCGCATTTCAAGTCTGCTATTTTTCCTATTGATTGAGGGGGTGCCACTTCTGCACACTCTTTACAAATCTGTTCATAACTATGCAAAATACAAGGTACCATGGGCAGATGACAACGGGCTGTAAAAATTACATTTGCTGGCAGAACTGCCAGACATCCCCTTCTCTAATCCTTTTTGAGCTCTTTATTCAAAACGCTGCAGGACCTGCTGAAGTCCATCAGTTCTTTATGGCTTCTCACCACCTGCTAACAATGGTGGGGATGGCACTTTAACCACGTCCCGCTGTAAATTTGCTCCATTCCACAATTGCTGCCCAGGTCCCCACATTGCTGCCAGGTACTGAAAAAAGCCAAACACATCCTTCATTAGAACTGCTACAGAGTGCTCAGCAGGGCTGTGCAACAGACTGAGTCATCACAGGGAATGATTTCAGAAATGCTAGTAATGCAATAGTGGATTTTACTGATTTTCTAGCAGCATGTGTTCCTCATGCAGACATGCACTTGGTGCACTTGTCTCCTGCAATCTGTCAAGCCTACTTATCAAACTAAAAGCCAGTTTAAAAAAATCCCATTGCAATGTTCAGATGATCACATACAGTAGAGGTTTCAAAATCCCATGATGTGGGATCATAGCAGCATCTTACCATATGTTCTGGATTGAAATTGCCATGGAAGCATCTCTCATCGTACCAACGATCACCTAATAATCCTGAGAGAACTAGCAGTCCACAAGAAATCACAAGAAGCATTCAGAATCCTGGGACAAATAAACCTTACTGTGATATTCTTGGCCATAAATTGCCCTATCATCTCCCCAAAATGCAGTTTCTCTTAGAAACAGTGCTCCATCATTCTTGGACTGGCTACAGGGGAAAAAAAGGCACTCATTACAGCTTTGTCTCTAGCAGTTATAAGTAGAATAGTTTTGTTGTTCTTTAATGAGTTTATTTCTTGTTTGTTTGCCTCTTCACTATTGGCCTCTGATGGCAGCAGGTAGGCTGCTCCAATGAGTCAGGCAGCAGGAAGATGGCAGCAAGTCTGAAGTCTGCTGGAGGCTCACCCTAGCTCTGTGGCCCTGAAACCAACGAAGAGGAGGCTTGGCTAAGTAAGTTTGAGGGAAGGTAGTTTGGGTCAGTTATTACGAAGTGAGCAAAATGAATTTGTGTTGGCAGACGTGGGATATGGCAGAACTGGAGCTCACTTTGGTTTCCAGGTGTTCTGCCCATGAGAGGACTCGGATGTGCTCAGGCTCTGTGGCAGGCAAGGCATTTCTCTTTTTCATGGGTGAATAAACGCAGGAAGCTCCAGCTTCACAGATCATTGTAATGCTCTTCAAAGTCTACAGCAAACTTACTGAGTCAAGATGCACCTACAAAAATAAAATAAAATAAAATAAAATAAAATAAAATAAAAACACTTGAAATTTGTGCAGATTCCAGGCTTGTGAAAGAGAGAATGTAGCCATGGAAATACAGAGAACAGGACGGGGTAGATGTTAGAGCTTTCTCTTGAAGGCTGCTGCTGGTCTCTGGGCAAGCCACCTCTAGAAGAAAATCAGCGTGCACCAAGGCAGGGGCATGGGGCTAGCACAGGAGAGCACCCAGAGGAGAGGAGGAGGGGGCATCCTCTCTCCCCAGCCAGGCAAAGCCCACTGTGCATTCTGGTTTGGTAGGGTGAGCCAGGAAGGGTAGAAGAGCTTCACTTCAGTTTTCTGAAATGGAGGCGATAAGAAACATGATTTAAAGGATTGCTGTGTTATGTTCTTCCAGAAATACATGTGTGGGAGCGAAAGCAGACAGCGGCTCCAAGCAGTGTGCCCCAGGAAGGCAAAGGTCTCCTTCATCTTGTTTGAAGAGAGCTTTCGCACACCAGGGGAGAGGAACAGAGGATTCACAGGCACAGAACTGATAACATTTGCACTCCTTGCAAAACAAACAACAAAATCCGTTGGATGATGGAAATATATTTATTTATAGTACTGGAAAACTCCATACGGACAAATTGTGATTTCACCAGGAGCATTTGGATATGAATGACATTCTATTGTTGCATACACGTTTGACAACCATTCTAGAAACTGCCTTAATAGTACTGCAGCAAAACATCAATATAGTGATTATTTTAGTTTAAAAAATTCATGAGGGATATCTGAATTTATTTTCACATTGTCATTAATTCACATTATCCTGAACTCTCCGTATGTACATCAATCTTCAGAAAAGGAAGAGAGTAGGGATTTTTTCGATTCCTTTTTCTGCTTTTCTATTTTCAAAGTTGGTAGTAAATACAAACAGCCCGCTGATGATAAATAGAAATACCACCTCCATTGTGGTATACGTTGTTTTTCAATATGAAGACCTTAAAAATCCATTTATTCTCCTGTCATTTAGATGTTTTTCTTTGTTACTCATCTGAAATAGAGGAGAACTTCAAACAGCAAATCATTATGCTTATCTTTACAGTGGGAAACGTGTGTGGCTGTAGACAGGTGAAGACTGCTATTGGCTCTCTCTCTTTCAAACACGAGAATTTACTTCCTGCAGCTTTACAATAGAGGCCTCAACACTATAGACAGGCATTGCTGGTGGCAATCCTGGAAGCCCATACATGCCAGTGGGGTACATTTAGGGCTGTTGCAAGTGATCAACAGCAGGGCACGGATGGGAGCACAGGCAAGGGCAGCAGCAGGGACAGGGCTGAGTAGGGCAGGGCACTGCTGGGCTGCTCGAGGCATGTTTTCCCATGCAGCTGCCCTGCTGCCCTGTGTGAGCAGGGGCAGCACTCACTGGCACTGTGCTATTGCCTTCCACAATGCTAAGATGCCACCGGGACTGCAACGAACACAACGTTTCTGCAATAGAGGGAGAGATGTGGTTGGTTTCAAGGGAATGAAATACTGTATAAGGAAATGTATTGCTCCCAGAAATATACCAGCACTTAGCAGGATATTAGAGGCCTATTAGTGCTCTTGTAGATTTGGCATTTATCTAGGATAACTGGTTCCTTGCTGTGGGTTTGCAGGGGGGTCCTCGGTTTTCTTTTAGGGAGATGGAGGGGGAGGTAGAACTTGCACACATCATTCAAGAAAAAAGAAAGCTCTGGAAACAGCTTGCATTTTGCAGTAGCACTCACAGCATGGCATGCATCTCAGACGCAATTACAGCAAAAAATTGGCACACGTCTCCTGGGCTTTCTGCTGCACACCTTTCTAATAGGCACGTCTTGAGCACTCATTCCTGTTTTAAATATTCTCTTTCTCATAGATGGAAATTGTTACCGGTTTCTATGACGTCTTTCATTCCGAGTGAAACTCACCAATTTCCATCACGCTCTGAAATGAGCAGTGAAAGAAGAGTCAAAGTAGGGGTGACGAATGCTGAGGCAGCAACAGCACAGGACCCTGAGCTCACACAGCAGTGGGCATTTCCTCCACGTCCTCTCAAACAGCTGAGAGTCAGAAATAGTGCTTTTTTTTCCTCTTAAAGGGGCAGCCTGTGTATTTGTCTTTTTTTTTTTTTTTGCCTTATGAATAGTTCAGCATGAAGTCTATTTACAGACACTTCTTTGTTATTTAAATCGCCATCAAAAAGTGTTTCTTTAAGACATGCTGGAGAACTTCATCTGGGTTCCTCTTTTATCTTTTTGTTCTCCGCCATTTTCTAAGTCCTCTGGGCTTCAATTAGCAACCATGAGAAACTCCAGGAGCCTCCCACCTCCCTGCACTGCATTAAGAAGTGACATGGCGTCATGCAGCCCTCTGTCTGCCTTCTGAATAACTCTGGAGGGCAGGCCAAGTCTTCCGATGAATACTGTGGCCTGGTTTTCCCAAACCTAACACTTCAGGTGCAGATCTTACCTATTGGAATTGGGCATCATTTAGTCAGAAGGTCTGCAGGGACATGTCTGGGAGTGACGTTTACCTGTATATACACTGAAATAAATACTAATTTTTATCTGTATTTAGGATAAGAGTGTGTAGAGACCTTCTTGCCTAAACCTCCCAGTTCTTAAGATATTAAGATCTAACTTTGGTGAGATATAGACAAAGACAAGGCAATGAGGGTCTTGGCTGTCGGATGAGTGATCAGTGCCTAGACTGCTCTGTCCAGCAGAACTTGGAGGAGCGTGGCTGCTCAGGGTGAGCACGGCTCCGAGAAGGAAACCATCTCAGTGCGTGGCCAGAGGCGGTCAGACGATGCACCGTGGAAATTCACACGACCATCAGAGAGCACTTATCAATCCATGTTTGTTGTTTGTCAGTCAGCAGTGTTTGTTGTACCGCCAATGCACAACAGCTGTGTAAAGCTCCGGATGCTGCTCAGAGGAAGCAGACACCAGATCGGTTTTCTATCTGGTGAACACATTCAAAAAGACAGGCACACTTCATTAAATCATAGATCCCATAGGTGGGAAAGACCCTGGAACAAGCCTAATGAAGTTCAGTTTTCTTTCATGGAGATAGCTACTAGCAGGAGTGTGAAAAACAATTAACCCCTTGAAAGTTCAGATACATTCGATCTACAAAGGTAGTGTTAAACAAATGTTAAAGATGCATGGCTAAATACTCTGGAATCAAATCCATCCAATATTCAGGCAGCAGAAATAACCTCATGCCTGCTTCCTGTGAACTCCCATACTGATTTGTCACGCTTGATATCCTCTCACTGGGATCCTAGACTGGGATTAGTTTGCTTACAATGTCACTTGCTATCAGACAGCCTCACACCACAGCCACGTCCCACTGCAGGAGCCTTGTCCCAGAGACCCAGCCTGGAGTGCAGTGCTCGGAGCCAGTCACGGGTGCAGTGCTAGGAGGTGTACTCACTGACTTCTGGTGCAGACCACCACAACAGTGTTAGTCATGAAAGGTTGCAATTAAGACAGAGGATATATGGCAGAGAGGAGCTCTGGGGAGAATGGTGTCTACTGGAAGGCTCATTCTGCCACTACCAAACTGTTGTCAGGGTTTATGGTCACCTCATATGACAAATTTCTAAAATCAATATGTTCTGCACCTAGCATGGAAAAAAGTTATATATAATGTAACATTTAGAATTCTTCTAGGAGCCGGCTCAAAATCTCTCTACAAATATTTGGCTCAAAGTGAGAAAAGAGGAAGTATATCAGTATTATAAAACAGAATAAGCAAGATGGCCCAGATAATTATAGACTTGTCAGTCCAACATCAATGCTGGAAAAAATAACAGAACAGCTGTTATGGAAGTTAATCAAGGGAGAGCTAAAAAGATAAAATAGGCAGTGCTGGTTTGCAAAACTCATTATCTTCCCCTTGGAGAAGATTCACGGTTAGGAGTCTCCCAGGGTGCTCAAGCAACCACCCATGTTTCATGCCCTGCAGCCATCCCTGCTGCCAGTGAGCAGCCAGGGCACCGTGCTCCTTGTTGGGGCATGCTGGAACCTTTCTGCAGCTGCTTTTCAACCCATTGGTATGTGATGTGTTTGGCTCCTTGAAAACACAGCATACCAGGACATTACCCATCCTGCAGTATGGGCATACCACGGCCATTCGTGGCCAGTGGGTGAAAGGGGCTGGGAGCTGTTGGTGCTGTATGGCCATGAGCACACTTCACAGCATCATTTGGGGCACAGAGGTGAGGGATTCTGTTTAGCAGACTCTGGGGAGAGCAGAGGGGCCGATGCTCGGTGCTGATGCAGGAATCTGGCAAATTTAGCACGAACCAGTGCATATTTAAATCAAAATAATGTGTTTTGGATTTGTTTTCTTCTTCTCCTGTGCTCTAGATCAAGCAAGAGTTAATTGCAGGAAGCCTTGAGGCCTCTGGTAGGCAGAAAGTAACATTGGTCCCTTCTGGTGTTATAATCTCTAAATCCACTAATCTGTGGATAAAGACCAGGCAATGAATCCGAACAGTTAACAGGTTAATTAGAGACTGGATTATTGTCCTTTAATTGAGAATGAGGCAAAGGATGGTTGTTAAGAGAGTTAAGCCTGACTTTAGTAAGAGAAATGCAGATTTTCAAGAGGAGACAGCTGCTCTCCCAGACAGAGTGCATGCAGGTGAGCAGGAATAGACCCACAAAGAAACCCACTGCCCCCTTCCCAAATGAAGCTCAGCTCTTCTTCATGGGAACTGAGGAAGAGAGAATGTTAGGTTCCAACGATCTGAGGCAGTCTCCACAAGAAGGAAAGAAGCAGAGGAGAAATCCCAGCACTCCCTGGGAAGCTGTGTCAGTCCATCACTGCTCTTTTGGAGAATGACATGTGGACATGTGTAGGGTGAAGAAGGAAAAAGATTTTCCCCCAGTATTTATTTTCAAGTAGCAGAGCTGATAGTTCAGGCAGCAGCACAGGAGCTCCTTGCAGCACACTTGTACCTGCCACTCCTCTCCTCTTACTGCACTTCACCCTTAGGGACTTCTAAACTATTTTTTATCTAGTTTCTGTGCTGCATATCTTGGTATAGTTTTGCCTTTCATGTTTGTGTGTTATCTCATCATGGAGAAAAGCACTGATGTTTCCCAGTTAGTGCAGGTGGTGACTGGGAGCCTCAGCAGTGGGACTGGGGCACAGGGCAGCACAGCCAGGCTGCAGACCCACGGCCTCAGGCTGCTATCAGTGCTGCAGCAGAGATGCCCCTCTCAGATCTGCACTTCAGCAATGCCAGAGCACCTTGAAAGCCCTGGATAATTCATTGGTTGCATTATTCCAGATAGAGCTGCACCTTACAAAGCAATTTGGATGACATAAGCTCTAATCCAGGTGATGAATGCGATATAGTGTTGAAGAGCCTCAGGGCAAAAGGGAAGAAAATCAGAGTGAGTAAAAACAAACAGGAAAAGCCAAGGTAAACAAAGAAAGAAACGTTACTTTTTCAATCTTGTAAAGCTCAAAGCGTTAGCAAATAGTTGCTTAAGGCTTCAAAGCAGTAAGAAGATACAAATGGCACAGAGATGTTCTTCCTTTCGTAACAAAATGATGAATATATTATTCTGCCGGCCTTGGCTGAACTTTTGGAGGGCTGGGCAGCCAAACTCCTCGAGCTACAGCACCACTACAGAACAGTGCTGCATCACCGGATAACACCGTCGGTTCCTTTGTAAGCAATGTGTCAGCCTTCTTGAATCGCCTCCCCACATAACAAGAGAAGTGATGGCAGTGAGACATACACGCCCTGCATCAAAAAAAAAACAACAAAAAAAACCCAACCTGTTCTAGATCCTTCATCATTAAATGGATTTCAAAGTAAAACAATGCTTTCTCGAGACAAAATAAATCAGAAGGTGTCGGCAGTTTGGAAAGTTCAAATAAGCAAGGTGCTACAATTCAATTCTTCACAACATAGAATGAGTGAGCCCGATTACAACAGTGATGGACAGAGGAGCTGTCAGCGTGGGGAAAGGTCAGGTTGATGAAAAGGAGCAATTAGTTCATGGTGCCTACGGGGAACAACTGGGGCCCTGGTGCGCCCATGGCAGCAGTAAACTCAGCCAGCCATCCCTGCTGAGGGCTTGGCACATCCCCAGCTCTGGGGAGCAGGCTTCCAACCCAACCACGCTGCGATCCTGTGATTCACACTGCCTTTACCTTTCCACATCTCCCCAGCCCTGTCAGTGCAGTAATGAAGATGTGAGGCTGAGACAGCCTCAGGAGTCGAGCACAGAGTGGACTCACTGTAACATCAGCAACAGGGAAGACCGGTTCTACTGTGATCTGCAAGGTGCGCATCCCTGGAGCTTCTGTTTGGATGTAATACATGTATATCTGCACATACAAATATATTGACATGCTGTGTACCTGTAATGGGAAGAACTGAAGTTCCTCAGCCTGTGATGCAGTGGGTTGGTGGCAGCTGAGAACTTGAGAACACTCAAGAATTTTCTATTCAACAATTGCTTTATTTCTTATTTTGGATAAAAGGCCATAGGCCCAGGCACAGGAATAATATATTACGCACGCTGAGACTTCAGCTCTTAGTCAAAATCTGTAATCTTACAGTGAGCGACATTTTCTAGGGAGATTTGTTAAACAGCAAAAGCAGTGCCACTTAGACTGTGGGGAAGCACCAAGAAGCAATGTATTTCTAAGAACCAGGTTACTGGATTTTCAGCCAGAGATGCAGAGTTTCCTTTTGCATCCCAGTCAGGATGGGTTTCACCATAGCTCCTCACTGCACCCTTCCTGTCAGGCTGCACTCAGAGCAGGTATACCCTTGCCCAAGCTCAAGAGGTTGTGCTGACAGCTGCAGTGTGCTCCTGTGTAGCTGACCACTGAGGCTGCAGAGCTCGTAGTCTTTGTTTCATAATTATGTGGAACAAAGAAAATCCAAAGCAGACAAGCAGCAGCAGAAACTTGTCAGTGGCATACTATGAATTTCTGTAGGACAGCAGAGGTACTTCAGCTGACACCATTGCTCCCCAGTGACCTGATGCACTGCACTCCACTCCTGGAGCCTTTACTGCCCAGCCCTGACCATCCCTGCCCCACGGCAGCAAGGAGGCTGCAGGGGTCTGCCTGCCTTTGCTCCAACGAGCCCACAAGCTGCCTCCTTGTGCCAGGTGATTATTTCCACCTGAATAAGGAACTTGCCATTTCTGTCCACTGAAATGGTTAGCAGCTTTTTCATACCATTTTTCCAGTATCAGCTGAGGACAGGCCAGAAAATCTCCTCCAGAGCCTTGGGCACCAACTGATAAAATCACTGAGATCACCAGGCCCAGCTATCAGCCCATCACCACCACATCCCTCAGCACAGAGCACCTGGCTGGGATGGGACACCACTTCTCCAAGTGACATGCAGCCTTATGCTGGAGATAGAAGCGAGGAGATTTGCTCAGTCCCTCTGGGCAGGCAGCAGGCTGTCGGGCTGTCTGCAGCTTACCCAGCTCCCTCCCACCTCCGTGCTGCTCATGTGTGAGTCTCGGCCGTGCACAGCTCCCAGTGCAGACATGCAGCTCTTCCCACACTCTGTTCTTTTCTCAATGAGCCCAAGTGAGGCAGAGTTACACCTTAATAGTAAGAAATTCCCTCTTCTTTGCCGTTCCCACGATAATCCTGTAGAGCCAATTAAGGGCAGATCTGCCGCCTCAGCCAGCAGATAAACACCCTGTCACTGACTTCATGTTACCACCACTGTATAAGCTGCACATTGAACAGCCACTGCCTGAAGAGTCTCTCAAGCCTTTCTGGCCTGCAGTGACATGACAGTGTTGGAAAAGATGTAGGAAATCCTCTAAAAAATAAGTTTTCTTCGATGGCAGCATGCAAACTGCTGCTCACCGTGTTCCTCCACAAACCTCAGGCTCAGCACGCAGAGCACAGAACAATGCCACAGCACTGCTCTTCCACAAAAAGAAGAGAGGAGTGAGAACTGCACTTCATCTCCACAGATTTGAGCTCTCTGATTGTCAAAACAAAGATGGGGTGAGAAAGGAAACAGTCTGAGTGCAAATGCCAGTTGAGTTACAAATTGACCCCTGAGAGGCTCTTCAGAAATAATGCTCCTACTTATCTGGCATTTCACATCAAGCAATCTAGGTCACGTTTTGGCAGCCAAGGGTGTAGCCACTGAAATAACAGCCTTCCATTCTTGTAAGGGCCATAGAGTGGCAGAATGTTTTTTTTCAAATCAGTGCATGAAATTAAGATTTTTGCTGGGACAAAGTGAGAAATGAGCCCAATTTGCAGAGAGGTTTGTGGTTCCAGGTGCCACAGGTATTGCTTCCCATGTTCACCATGTTCCATTACCTCTGTGCCGTGCAGCATTAACCTAACCTCATTCACATCTCAGGTGGATTCAGTATATCACTGCTGAAGCTCACTCCCTGCAGTTCCCAGAGTTCTGTCAGCACTGGAAAATTTTTTTTCTCTGAAAGAGTGGTCAGGCACTGGAATGGCCTGCCTAGGGAGGTGGTTGAGGCACCATCCCTAGCGCTGTTCAAGAAGCGTTTAGATGAGGTGCTAAGGGATTTGAGTTAGTAGTGCAGTGGGTAGGGATGGTGGTAGGAGGATGGTTGGACTAGATGATCTTGTAGGTCCTTTCCAACCTAATGTACCTATGAACCTATGGAAGAATTCATTATGGCTTTGCATGGTGCACCATGCCACTGAAATGCTTCCTACTCACTCCACTTATTTCAGCTGTCCCCGATCATCTCAGTGATTCCATATCCAGCAGAAGGCATCTCTGACATATGACTGGTCCAGTTAAGTGAGCTGAAAAAAAGAATTATTTTGGCACTGAGTATTTTGCTCCAAGTCTGGACTGCTGCTCTACTGATTTACCTTACAAAGACATGAAGATAACATGGGGACTGCTGATGGAGACATGTGACTGCACTGTGCTCAGCTTCAGCACTGAGACAAGCAGAGCTGGCAGCCTGTGCAGCACATGGGAATGCCTTTCTGAAGGCAGGGACTCCCAGGCATCCTTCCAGAAACTCACTGAACCCTCCCCAGAACAGAGGTCTTCCTTTGTCACTTCCAGCCACTCTTGTTTGAGGTCCTGGTTGTGTAAGGTGTCCTGCTGCTATGGCAGTGAAATGTTCTGGCAGACTTTCAGTGCTGTAATTTCAAAGCACTGCGTTCTGGTTGATGTGTTTTCTGCCAGAGCCAGGCCAGTCCAGTACTTCTGTCTCTTATGTTGATGTTAAAGGCAAAATTCTGATCAGAATAATCAAAACTATTAACAGTGTTCTATATCGTTCACATTTCTTCACCAAAAAAAAAATCTTTGCCAAACACTCTGTTACAGAACAGCAACCTGTAAGCTTGGTTTTATCTGTAAACAGGAAGGCTGGAACCATCACCTTCGGTAGGGAAAGAAAACTTAGCAGCTCTGATTATAAGCCCTCAATTCATCACAAGCTGCTGAGTGGAAGATGATTAATGAGGAATAACAGAAGGAAAAACCTTATGCTGGGCTATGTTAAATTACAAAAAACATCAGGTAAAAGTTACAAATCACATCCAGGGCAACCACAGCCAGAAGGGCAGCTTCATCCCTCCCCTACAAGGCTTGGGAGGAGCTCAGACATCACACGATGCAAAGTTCAAAGTCTCCCGTGTTCAGTACCCCTGCAGGTGTAGAGGACTGTCCAGGTCAGAGAAAGAAGTGTTTAAATATGTTTATAAAGTGATACCAGCAAAGACAACAGGGCAATTTCTGGGTGTGCAATGAAGAAGGTCTCAAACCGAGTACCTCCTCCAGTCAGATGTTTCAGGACCACTCCTGCACCACTGGACAATGCATGGAAGCCCCACACTGAGGTGTGCCCCTCTGCCAGGGCTTCATCATCACTGAAACACTTGAGCTGCCAAAAGAGGACAATGGGTGCACAGTGCATCAGAAAAGCCTGCACATTAGCTGACTGCATCATGAGATGTCTGCCCAGCACTGATCTATTCTCCTGCCCGAGGCTGTCAGTACTTGCTGGTACAATTGATTCCATCAGAGTGATGATGACAGATATGGATAACACCAGAAGTGTAGCAGATACATGTGATACACGAGTTGTGATATCAGGCTGCCTCATACAAATCCAAACATAGGTTGTTTTTAAAGTGCAATGTTATAAGGAGTTGAGCAGCCTGTTATACTGTTACTGCGCTCCAGTAGAAGTGCTCAGCCTGGAGAGCAGCAAACAAGTCCCAGGCAGGTAACAAGATGCCCACATTGGGCTAGCAGGTCACTTATTTTTTCTCTAAGAGAGAGAAATATCATAATCATTTACGTATTCAAAGGGACTGTTTTCAGTCTGTTCTTCGAGGTTTCATGTAACAAATTTTGTACAAAGTCCTCTTATGATAAAGGCAGGAACCAGAATCATAGAACCATAAGATCACAATCACTGAAGTTATAAAAGACCTTCAGGATCCTCTAGCCCTACCTAGCCCACCCCACCATGCCCAGCAACCACATCCCTCAGTGCCACATCTCCACAGTTCTGGAATACCTCCAGGAACTGTGATCTCACCACCTCTCTGGGCAGCCTGTGCCAATGCATTACCACTCCAATGAGGACCATGCTCTTCTTTCAGAAAAGTACGTCCCAGCCTGAGCTCACTGCAGGGGCAGCAGTACAGGAATCCATTTGTGCACACAAAAGGATTTTCAGGGAAATATTACCAGCATCCTTTTGCCTATCAGCATCCAGTTTTGTGTCCTGTTTCCTTCATTCTGGTTTGGTTGTTGTTTGGTTTTTGCTTGTTCCTTTCCCACAGATACTCACAGGATCACCTGAAGGCTGAAAAATAATCTGAAAGTCTGTTTAAATGACCTTCAAGGAAATGTGATCTGCTTCAGCACATCTGCCTCTGCTTTCTATCATAAGCTGGTGAACAGACAGATGAAGCACAGAATTGTCACGCACTGACATCTGCATGCTAAATTAATCACCCTAATTGGTATCTGAAACTTTGCAATGTTTGTGAATTCTACAAGAATATATTTGTTTGTTTCATAGAAGCAAACCTCACTGAAAGTACTGGAAAAGGAAATAAGAAAAAGGATACGTTTTGCTTCTTGTTGTAAGAATATTCACTGGAGACACACAAAGTTTTAATGTTAATGTCTGTGCATCACTACTCCCTGCATGCTAAAAGAGGTTTGGAAATGCTTGAAAGGTTAAAGCTTTTGCAAATTATGAAGCCAAACCATTTTGGAGCTATAAATCCCGCTCATCTGGGATAGTTGTTCTTATGTAAAACCTCATGTTTCCTTGAGAGACTGAGCTGAATATTTATGCTTAGCACATCAAACACAAGAAAGGCACAGAGGTTCACTTGTCTGCAGTGGATGCTTCAGTTTACTGTTGATAACTAGATGTAGGAAATTCAATTATCCAAACTGGAGGACCCAGATTTCCCACATACGCCTTCCCAGCATAGGATGGGTAGAAGCTCACTGGCTGCCCTGGAGCCATGTCTTTGTAGATCCAGGTTTTACCATTTTTGATGGCAACTGTGCCCAGATGTGCTCTGTGCCCCCTTTTGCCAGCACAGAACACACCCAAACTCTCCGCTGCTCTCTGAACAGCCCCCACGATCATCCCCAATTTGTGTCAGCACCTTTACTCCCAAAGCACATCTGTAGAAGCCTTCTTTTTTCTCCAAACACTGTATTGTGTGTTCATTTCTTGTTAAATGAACACATTCTGCATATAGCAAAATTAAATCTAGAGAGAAAGAGGTGCTTTTCAAAACAGGAAACAGCCACCCCACAAACACCAGAACTGACAACTGCCTGTTGTGCCCACACCTCAGTGAGATGTATAGATTTATTGACTTAGTTATTGTGGGAGGATTTGTACACATTTTCCTGGCTCAGCTTCAGCTTCCCATGGCTTTCTTGGTTTTACCCTTCTTTCCAAAACAGAAAACTTTTCAAGTCTGTTTGGGAAATTTAACCCCTTGTGTATCACCCCACCCGCTCCTGGGCTCCCTGGCACAGCTCAGGATATCACAGCCAGTTCCTCTCCACTTTGTGTTTAGTGCCCCACCTCATTCACCTTCACTGAACATCAGCAGAACAAAGCTGCACTAAAACAAATGAGCACTGTAAAAGTCACACCTACACCTCCCTCTGAAAACCACTCCTTTCAGAACTGCAGTCACTCACCCACAGAATCAATTCTGCTGTTTTCTCCTCAGCCTGCATTCCTCCTTTACCACTCATCCTTCCCCAGTGGTGGTCAGCCCTTAAAGGGGTCTAGGAGAGATGAAGGCAATTCACCAGTGTGACTGGAAGGGGTGGAGTCTGACTCCACCTGTGCTCACCTCAGGTGATCAGTCAGTGATTCAGGCCATGACTCAGGAGTTCCCATACAGGGTGGTAAGACACAAACATGAAAAATAAGCACCTTTGATGAAGGGAGGGAGGAGTATCCATGTATTTAATACTAAGTGATTTGATTTTCCAGTCATCCATAAATGCTTCCAGCATTTTACTGGGAACACTTGAAGAATTTGCTTACAAAAAGTTATTTGTTGAAACCACACAGAAGTATTCAAAACTGCAGATGGAGCACAAGCACTCCTGAGGCTGAGGGTACCTTCAGGACAAACCCAGCAGCAGCCCTTGGGCAGCCCGTGGGGAAGGATCTCTCATGCTATTGCTTCAGAAAAAAAGTCCCTGAAAAGAGGGGAGGAAAAAAAAAAAAGGGACTATCTTAATAAAATAGCACCTCCATCAAGGAACAGAAATGTGATAATTTATCTTGTAAAATCAATTATGCCACAGAAATAGCAAAGATCGTGAACACAAAGTTGTCAGAAAGAAGTGTTTCCACATTCTATGTGAAGTAGCTGTAAAAGCAGATTGTGAGCTTTTAGTAACAAGCAGTTAACAGATGAAATCTCAGCCAGTAGTAGGCAAGAGCCAAGAAACAGGAGCATCATCACTATCATCCCTAATGTAGGAAAACATTCCTGGAGAAATTGCCTCACCCAATGCGTGTAGCATTTGGCTCCAGTTTAGCTCTCACCTAAACCAATATGTTACAGGCACAGTGGGATGCATTTTGAGATCTTCTCTGTTACAGCTACTGAGCTCAACTTTGTAGTAGCTCAGGGACCACAGTTCATGGCTATTTAATGGCATGAAGTGAAGCAAAAACCGATGCACCTCTGGGGCTCAGCTTGCTTTCCTGACCCCTGGGGCAGAGTAAAGGCTCTCGATGCTCACCAAAGCTCCTGTGCCACTGGTGCCTGCTGGCCCCACTGCACGTTTATCGAGCTGCCTGAAAGCTGCTTGGGGTCTCTGATGGCTTGGTCTGGCTTTTGGTTCAAGCTCTGGCCTGAAGAGCATTCAGCAGCTTTTCTATCATCAGGTCAAATTTAGATTTTTCATACTCTTATGGAGATTATCACATCGCAGAGCAATTAAAAATTAAACATCAGCAACGTGGCAAAGATGAAAATCCAGTTTCTATCTTGGGGACAGGCAGCATTTTTCCACCAGTCCGAAGGGTTGGCAGCATCCACATTGGGTCAGCCCCAGGCAAAGCCAATGCTCCCACCCCACATCCCTCAGGAGCAGCTCCAGACTATGGTGTTTCAGGAGGGTTGAGAGGCAAGCTTTGGCATGCATTTGTAGTTAAGGAAGGCATTGTAAAAGGCAGAAAAATCATCACAGGGCACAAAACCATTAGTAACAATTCATATGGACAATCAGAATGAAATGGGGGAGCTCACAAGCAGGAGAGGTTTCACCACCAAGCAAAGCAAAGCTGTGTCACGTTGGGCTCTGCCCACCACTGGGAGAGCATTCATTTAAAAGCACAGTCTACCTGCATACCTCAAAGAGCTCAAGAACAAGGACAGGAAGGCACTTCTAAAGCATTAATACATACAAGGATCTGTACGACAAAATTATTAATTTGTGCAATGACTGCATAATTAATACTTTGTCTCATCTCACTCTTTTAAATCTATTCCCACGTTACATAGAAGTTGTGGGCTAATGAATTAAACAGTTTGATGTTGACGAATCACAGTTTTGCCCATCAATATTAAAATATTGCCAGAGGTATGTTTTCCAGTTCGGGTCATGAAAGTTTAAATCGAAATCCTGTCAGAAGCACAGTGGAAAAAAGAATCAAATGAGTCCAAGTTTTGTTTCCAGATTTGGATCTCAGGGATTTGATTTTCCTTTCTCCCACTGAAGCAATGATACAAACTAAACTTCAGACTTATCAATAACAGCATCTGGAACGCAGAACTCCGGTTGCTCCTGAAATCTCAAGTCAGAAACGGTTTGTTCTAGCCCTCAGACTCTGATTAATGTGGTAAGTGGTACCAGATGGTAAATGCTCTGAGAAGCCTCTGCACTCAGAGGATGGGCCAATCACCTCCAGCACTGCAGGAGGAGGATGAGGATGAGGGCAGTGCCATCCCCAGCGCTGTGCTCACCATGCTCCCAGCCAGCAGCAAGGCCTCATCCCATCCTGAGGAAGGGGCAGCTACCAGCCCAGAGCAGGTAACGAGCCCTTTGTGCTCCCACCCTAAGAACAGGCAATGCTGACTTGGCCAGCAGGTCAAGGGAGGTGGTCCTCTCCCTCTACTCTGCCCTGGTGAGGCCTCACCTGGAGCACTGTGTCCAGTTCTGAGCTCCCCCATACAAAACAAACCAGGGATCTCTTGGAAAGAGTCCAGCAAAGTGCTAGAAAGAGGATATAGGATGTGGAACACCTCCCTTTATGAGGAAAGGATGAGAGACCTGGAACTGATCAGCCTTGAGAAGAGTCAGAGGGGATTTGATCCACATCTATCAATACCTAAGGAGTATGAGGCAAAGGGACAAGGCCGGACTCTTCTCACAGTGTGTGGTGATAGGATGAGGGGAAATGGCCACAAACTGAAGCATAGGAAGTTCTGCACCAATGTGCATGGGAACTTCACAGTGCAGTGACAGAGCTGCACAGAGGTGGTGGGGTGTCCTTCTCTGGAGATGCTCTGGACCTGCCTGGAAGCCTACCTGTGCAACCTGGGCTGGGAGCTGCTTTGGCAGGGGACTGGGCTCAATGATCTCTGGAGGTCCCTTCCAACATCTATAGTTTCTGTGACCCCCAGGCCACCACCCATGGCAGAAGCCCCCAGGCCTTACCAGAACAGCCATGTCTGCTCAAGTTTTGACACACCCACACTAGACACTGGCATTAAAGCAGAGTCAACAGTGCAAGTGTGTTTCCTGCACCCTGCAGGTGCCTGGGGATGCAGCCCCAGCTCCTGGTGTGAGCTGCAGCAGTGACCCCAGGGCTGCCTCATGCAGGAGCCATCGAAGAGCTGTCAGTGAAGGAGTGCTGGGCAGCAAGGAAAAAAAAAAGGGAAGAAGGGAAGTTCTGAACTGCAAGGAGCAGCAGCAAGAGGAACTGCAGAATCCTTGAAGTTGGAGAAGACCTTTAAAGTCATGCAGACCAGATGCCTGGCAGTCAGCAATGTCTGCCCGCTCTGGCTGTGAGACACAGAGTGGGGCAACCCACAGAGAGCTGCAGGATGGGCAGAGCACCACAGGGGCTGGGAAGGAAGAGGAACACAGCTCTGGTGCTAACAACACACAACAGAGAAGAATCCTTGGCACAGTTCTATTTAAAAAAAAAACAAGGGGACTTCTTTGGATTGTATTACAAGTAGAAGGAACAAGTTTTTAAAGCGAGTCTGATGAGGGGTGTGTTGCATTTGTAGCATCACTGCTTGAGACATCACATCACAGATCAGCACTCCTGAAGACACCCACAGAGGCCAGTGACAATCACCAGGAGCTGTCAATGTACACTAAGCCCCTGTACAATGTCTGAAAACAACTGCACCAACAGTACCTCAAATCAGAAAAAATACAAGCTCCTCTGTCAAACACTGCACAAAGGTGAAACAGTCCCCAGAGATTGCAGTACAGCCCTAAATCTCCAACAGCAAGACCTGCATATGGAAAGAAAGGGTCAGCTTCTGCAGCACAGTGGAAGGAAACACCCTGCCCACGCAGCATAGACCATGCCCAGCAGAGCAAAGCCCTCTGGCACTGACAGGGATGGGGACACTGGGGAGCTGTGTTTTCCAGCACCAGCCCAGCCTTGCACAAGGCTTAGCCTGCTTAGCTCCTGCCAGGGAGAGAAAGCTGTCACCTCCACACACAGCAAGAGTTTCTGCATACTGATCCATAGAGACAAAACTGAGAAGAATCAAAGCCCGAAGGACACTCCAGTGCTGCATGCCAACATTTGCTTTACAGCCAGTGCCCACTGCCCACAGAGATGTTTTGCGGCACTCCTCAGCCCTGCGGTGAGAGCTGCCCAGATATCATTCCCAGGGGACAGTCAGGATGAAAATTGAGGAGGAATCACTGAATGGTGCCACAAGCAGTGAAGGTTTGCCCACCCCTCCAGGGAGCAGGCTGTTCTACACTGCTACCAACCAAAGTCACACTCCGGCTCCTTACAAGAGGTCTCTTCTGCTGCATCAGTGTAACGAGATGTGATGGAAAAGCTTCATCTTCTGGGAAAACTGTGGCACAGCAGGAGGAACCCACAGCAGCCTTGATTTTGTAGAGATGCTGGGGGTATGGGGCACCCCGCCAACGAAGTCAGCCCCCAGCTTGTTTTCTTTTGCTGAGCACTATGCTTTGCTATCAGGATCTCACTGCCTTGCTGACACCCCCAGGGGCTGGCCCGGTGCCATCAGGAATGCTGAGGGCCCCACAAACCCAGCTCTACAACAGGGACTTCTCAGCAGTACGTTCAGTACATCTGCCAATGTTTGACCCTGCCAACACCGCAGACAGCTTTCAGGAGGATTAAGGGGTTTTGAACTTACTTTATGGAGAACTAAGCCTGGAAATGTTACCTCTAAGGCTTTATTAATTCACACAAAACTTCATATAATCCTCACCAATTGATTTAGAAGTGACAATTCAATTTGTATCTACTTCAGGGACTACCTTTCATAGAAAGCATTAACAGCATGCTTGGAAGTGTCTGGATCCTTCAGTTACATTAAGGAAATTATTGTACTGAGCACTGACTACACTCAGGGAAAGACCTAACTCACATTAGGTAGATAGCAATGCAACACATCAGCTTGTAATACATAATCCTTCAAGTCAGTGCATGAATTAAGTGACCCCTTAGAATATCTGACCTTTTTCAATAGAACTTCATGAAATAATTTTAAGAAACAAAAAATAAATGCAAACTGCTATCTTGCACAACCATAAGGAGAAGCAGTTCTGTCATATCCAAAGCTGCTAGATGTCTGAGAAGGCAACAGCAGAGGCAGGGGAAACAACACTGAGCTCAGGAATTAAAGGCAAAGGTGAGGAAGCATACAAAGAGGAAAACAAGAACTTCACTGGGGCAAAGAGTGCTGGAACTCCTGGTGCATGTGGACTGCCAAAAAAGAAATACCTGACTGCTCTCTCCACTCACCCCCCAGTACAACCATTCACTGAACACCGGGGATTCAGCCCTGCAATAGCTCACTTGCTGTTAGATGCATTGCATCTGCAATTAATCCACTAGCCCAGTCTAGTATACAATAAAGTTTGCCAGCAATAATTGAGTAATGACCTCACTATTGTACATATCAGCCATTTCTGCACCAATTATTGATAATATTTCTGGATCACTGAACCCAAGGAAACAAGAAAAGACAAAGGGACAAATCCCACTACCATGGTTGTGACACAACAGTTCAAAAGCCCTCTAAAATAAAGCTATTTCCCATCTATGGCTGCAGAGAGAGGCCTCTGCTCACCAGGATCCCTGGGAAATAACAGAGGAAACAAACTCCAACAAATTCAGGTCCACCTTTTGCATGAAGCAGCCCAATAGCCCCAGCAGTTCTGGTGTGATGACCCCAAGCAGTAGCCATGCCCCCAGAGCAAAGTGCAGCCCTGGTTAGTCACAGGATTTCTCAAAGACCTGCTGCTTATTTTCTAGTCAGAGTTTGCTGGGTTTTAACTTTTGTTATCTGGCTTTTGCCAGACTTTCTTCCTGCTAGATTAGAAGAGCTGTTAAAATGTGTTCTTATTCCTAGCTGCCAGCTCTGCAGAGCTTTGACAGTTGGGCCACATTCCTTCCTGGGGGCAGGGGAAGCACAAGCTCCAAATAATGCACCTCATACTCTAACCTTGATCTTTAGTGACACTAGCGCAAGCAAAATGCCTTCAAAGGAATCACTAAAATAGAACTAAGTGGCCAAGCAATTGGAAACAACTGCAATAAAGGTGCAGGTGGAGACTCTCAAGCTCAGTTCCCACTGCGTGGCACGTTGCTGTTACCTGCAAGCAGAGGTTGACCCCCACCTCACCCTGATCTCATGTCAGGGATTTGTAGAGAGCAGCAAGGTCTCTCTTCCCTGCCTGCATATGAGAAAATGCACTGACAGACTTGAGGCAGCTTTTGAGAGCTGCCCTCAGCCCCAGACACATAGCACCATGCAGCAATGCACTGCCCTGCACACACACTGCCTGCAGAGCTGACACAGCACCTGCAGACTGGCACTCCACCCACCAAATCCTTCCAGCCCCAGGAGCCAGCATTCCTGATGGAGGGCAAAGAAATAAAGGAATTAAGGAAAAGAAAGGCACTGGAAAGGCCTCTGTGTGGCTGAGGACTGCTGTGCAGTTGATGTGTGGTTCACCTGCAAGTGATGTGGTCCACATGTAACTCTCATACGTGGCTGAGGGTGGGATGCTGGAAGCCTTGAGCAAGCCTAGGAGCTGTTTGGGCTGCATTTGATCTATTTGGATGATACACAAGGGTTTTTGCATGCTAAGTCTCTTAGCTTGGCAAGCTGCCTATCATGAACACAGTGTGTAAGAAGGTAGAGTCACAATGACATGAAGCTGCTCTTGGAAATCCCATCTCCACCTGTTCTATGTACTGAGCCGGTGATTAAACACAGGGCTCTCATATTAAGGGTGATGCTACTTCCAGCACACACCAGGGCCAGGACAGAGGATATCTTCTTCCTGCTCCGTTTCCACTGGGTGCCAGCAACACCACTCATCCTACAAGAGATAGGCTTTGTGGTACATCTCACACTTCTGGCCAAGATCTGCATGTTTGGGGTTTTTTCCCCCCTAGACATTGTACCCAATGCTATGTAAGGTTTTGTTTGGATTTAATAAGTATGACAGCAAGTTTTATGTTATTTTCACATTCCTGTTATAATTCAAGCCATGTTATTAAAGTACAGTTCAGAAAATACAGTAGAGACCTACAGACAGAAGCATGTAAGATGCTGAGCATGTAAAGTTAGCAACAGACACCCTGCTCAGGTTTCAGAGACAAACACAGGGAGTGCTTGGACTGGGATTAAGAACTTCACATTCCAGTGACTTCAGGCATGAGCTAGGCTCCTCTCCACTGTAGCATACAACACCTGCATATAGCATGGTCTGCCTGCAACATATCCTAATTGAAAATTTAAAAGAGGCAGACAAGCTCCTTTAGCATTTATATTCATACATGGAAATAGGAAACCCAAAGAAATAAAGCTTGTCCAGGGAACCCAGTGTTCTTCCTCTGTTTCAGAGCATAACATCAAGTTCTCCTGCATCCCACCTCCAGTTCCACCACCCTCAGTGCCAGGGGCTCTGTAATTTTGCAGGGCAGCAGAGGGTGAGCAGCAAAATACATCTGCAGAGCTCTTTGCAGGGCTCTTGAGGGCCCTTCAATTCCCCTGTGATTTACATACACTATTACTTTGTTAGAGTTATATTTGCTTACTCATTGTAAAGATTCATGAGGACAAAACTGATACCAAAGCCTTAAACCATTAGGTCACTATTCAAAAAGCAGATCCCTTCGTGCTCCAGACAGAGTGGGGGTAGGCTCCTCTGTGTGGGATGGGTGAGAATGGGCTCCTTGATGTGAGCAGCAAGCAAATAAATAAACCTACATGTCAAAGAGCAATGCATGTGCCAAGGCAACACAACAGGATGTTCCTCAACATCTGTACCATACATGGGCAAACCAGGGAACCACCAGAGACCCTTCCCCCAATTCAGTACCTCATACAAGGGCAGTTTGGCAAACAGTGGTATATGAATTAAGTTTCCTGGAAACTCCTGGCAGTGTCAAAAGTGTTTATTGTTCTTCTACCCTTGCTTCGGCTAATACACATCCCAAAATTGGAGAAGTTTCTTTTAAATTATAACTGAAAATCATTTCCTTTTGCTCTAATCTCTGTATGCCCACAGGGCAATGTCTGCTTCCTGTATTCCAGCAGAAATATCATGAGCATGATAAATTCACTTTTAAAGAAATAAAATCACTCAGTGCACAATCAATCCCCTCCAGCACAGGGACCTGGAGTCCAGCACACAGGTGGCCCATGGCACACAGTGCAGCCCCTCCACATGCTCAGTCCCTCCCTGCTGCTACCCCTTTGCTTCAGCTGAGCTGTACTCAGAGGAACAATGCCAAAGGAGCATCTTTTGCCCCAGCATTAGAGCACAGTGCAGCACTGCACACAGAGCTGCTGCTACATCCCACACTGGTCAGCAGCACGCACTGAGCAGAGCCAGGCTCAATGTGTGCACAAAGGACAACTGCCAGGATCAGCTTTTTTTTTTTTAAATCTCATGTCAGCTTGTATAGCACCACTTCAAGATAATCATAACACGTTTCAGCCACTGCCTATCAGTCCTCAATGCAATTAATGAGGCTCTCCTGTGGCATCAGCAAGTTAACAAGAGCACATCAGCTGTCGGCAGAGGCAGGAAGCCTGCTCTGGGGCCACACACAGGAACTCTGCAAGGAGACAAGAAGGCTATGAAATAACTAATTTATATGAATTTGCAACATTTCTCTCAAGAAATTAAATAATATGAAAACACCATGAGATTTCCCATGGTGAGGTATCTCAGCTTGCTACATCACTTCTATTCCTGACAGAACCACACTGCTGTTGGAACTTCTCAGTCAGCACACAACAAACTGGAAAGCCTTTGCCTCTACTCACCCCGCTGGCAGCATCAGCATATGGGACTGCCCCAGAGCTGCACAACCTGGTGAGAGGTGCCACAAATCCCCCACAGGGAGCTGGGGCCATCCAGCTCCTCAGGGTGCGTTCAGCCCACCCTTACTCTCCATGTGAGGTTTCCACATTTCTCCCCACCACTCACATCCCTATGCCCACAGGGATAAGTACAAGGCCCTATAGCCACTAGCTTTGCCAAAAGAGCCCCTGCATACAGGTTTGCTTTATTGTGCTAACTGCAACAAGACTTAGGCCCAAGATGTGCAATAATCTCACTTCTTTCAGGTGCCTGACAACTTCTTTCACATTCCCTACCCAAACTGCAAGATTCAGAACAAATATAGTCAGCTGCAACTCCAGGTACAACACCTGTAGAGGTCCTGCACAAACCACACAGATCCATACGTCAGCATTCCAACAGTTTGATCACAGGTTTACATCAGTAAGAGTGGAAAACCTTAAAGGATTTGCAGAACATCAGTTCTGTGACTGCACCTGCTCCTTGCTTTGCATCTGCTTTCCTGACAAAAAGTGTGTTCAACAAAAACAAAGTATAAGAGAACGTCAATGGCGAGATGAGTTCTGTGAAAAGGTAATAGAAATTGGATTGTGAGAATGATTATTCATACCCTGCAGTTTTTAAATCTGTCTTCACTGAAATGCCAAAAAGGAAAAAAAATAAGAGGGGCTTCAGTAAGCATGGAAAGCAGAGCTGTCACACTTGGATCCATACATCTCATTTTCCTATGTTTATGTATTCCACATGTGTGAACAATCACATCAATGTGATTGCTTTCATATGTTTGCAAAATAGTCCCAGTGAATGGGTTGCAAATTACAAACCAAAGCTACTAAGGATCTCACATAATTGGCAGCCCAGGCGATGCTGCCTCTCCCTTGGCAGAGTGCTGGCACTCCACAGCTGTCCCATTGTGCCCAGCTCCACATGGCTGCTGCATTCTGCCTCTGTTTAACTTCTGAGCAAAAAAGCATTAATCCAGCAATTAGGAAATTAGGAGTTACTTCTGTACCAAAAGAAGCAAGGAGACAGGCCCCACTCCAGGCAGATGACACAATAATGATAACTACAGCCTCACATTAGCAGTAACAAAGGAGGAATGCCAAAATATTAAACAGAACTTCACAGAAATCCTGGCAGGTTGTTTCCACTGAACAGTGATTTTCAGTATCTGAATCTCTCCAACTCTTCAAGCAACACTGAGGGTTTTCTCTAGGCTGAATTCAAGGACAATTAGCTGGGATCATCCAGTGAAGCCTCAGAGGAAGTGTTATGGCTGACCATAAAAATATATACACTTCATTTGTTATACTAAGAATCTTGTTACGGGCAAATGGGAGCACACACCAAGGTGTCAAGAATTTATTGCACTTCTAATTAATGTTTTACTGGCCTAATCAAAATACAAGAGCCAGTTGTTATTAGACCAGTTACAAGAGCACTAACACTCACATTCCAAATTATCTAACCCTTATTTAAAAGAAAAGTCATTAAAAACACGGCCAATCCTTGCTGGTTGGGGTTCCACAGTAGAGCCCCCCAGCACCATGCTCCCAGCCCTATCCCATGGGCAGGGGCAGCCCTGCATGGCCAGAAGTCCTCTTCAACAATGGCACTGGCAAGTATTTAACTAAAAGGAGTCCAGCTGAAGTCATAGGATATTCACGCAGCCGGCACAGAGCCACCAACTGGTTGCTGTCCCAGAGAACACAAGCTAAAGTTGTCTATACCACAGAAACCCCGCACAAGGCTGGATATTGAGCTGCCATGTTGGTACAGAACCCACAGCACTACCTAGCAATAGCACATTTAAAGTTAATGTGATACTGGGTAGTTAACTGAATGGAGAAAAACATCAGGAGAAGCCACCCTAATTTACTCTGGAGCAACGCCCAGGGAAGGAAACAGCCACAAGAGGAAGGAGCAGGGAGTCAGAGCACACCCATTCTCTCCATCACAGATCTGCAGGGTGCTGGGGACAGGCACCTGCACTGCTGTTTCTTAGGAACACCTACAGCAGAAACAACTGGCCCAGAGGGTGCAAGCTCTCAGCACAGGCTCAGCCCCAAGCACTCCCCTCAGTCTCCATCACCAGTGATGAAAGAACCCAGCATGAATACAAGGGCCAGGAGGAACCTGCATCTTGAGAGCAAAAGCCAGAGCTTTTGGGATTTATCCACCATTAAAGTTCCCTAATTCAAAATAATAGGCAGCAGTTACATGAGCAAATAGGAATTCAGAAAATTCACACTGATGTGTCAGGCTACAGTCTTAAACCTTACAAATAAGGTTTTTCTTGCACCAATGAAGAGTTTCCTCCAGCTGCATAGCACTCCTCCTCAGAAAGTAGCCCACATCCAAGAGGTTCTCCCTTCAGTGCTTGGCCCTTATATGAGCCCAGGGAGGCTCCACCCTGGGTCAGCCCCTTCTGCTCAGCTGGGGAGCACAGGTGCCATCCATGTGCCTGAGCCCCCTGGGCAGCTGCACCCCTTCACCAGGTGCTCCATCCCCAGTTCAAGCCCTGATCTCACAGTTCCCCAACACCCACTAACCGTGTCCCCCAGGGCCACGTCTCTGTGGTCATCAAAAACCTCCAGGGACAGTAACTCAGAGTATTAGATGCAGATGTGAGTCCATACACGTTTGTTTGTTTTTTTTTCTTCAAAATAACTCCAAAGGGATTACAGTGGGCTTTCACTGCAGCTTGGATTTGTGATGTTCTCTAACACCACCCAAATCCATTTGTCTCTGTTTTTTCAGTTCTCCAAGCATCAGGAAACGTTTGGGTCAAAGGATGCTGGATGTCAGTGTGGGACTCTATGTTTTACAGTGTATTAAATCTATAAGTACCAGCGCTAATGTCAAATGTTTCTGAACACAAAAAATATGATAAATAAATGTGAAAGCAATTCACCAGAGCTGGCTCCCATAGGGCCTTCGCTCCAACCCTGCATCAGGGAACCTGAATAGGGTGTAAAGATGAGCAATGCTGAGATGCCCTTAAAGCAAAGGGAGCTCTCCCAGGTAAGAGGAACTAAATGACCGGGGGAGGGAGTGCTCTTAAAGAAGACAGTTTTCTTTTTCACATCAAATACTGATGATGTGGAAAAGCAAAAAAGCCAGTTCCTCCCACTTACTCTATTATTTCTTAAATACAGTTATTGCTTCAAACACAGGTTCACAGCTGGGGAGAAGGAAGAGAGGCGAAGCGAATAGCAGCAGGATGAGCAGCATCCCATTTAATGGCAATTATCAGCGAGCAAAGGACTGAGCTAGATGTGCTGGCTGAGCCTGGGCTGGCACATGGCTCTGCCGCCCTGAGGGTCATCCCTCATCAAAAATCCCAACGCAGCATCCTCCACCACCTCCAGCCAACGTGCTCCATTCTCTCAATGACACCAGTGTCAATTTTTGGAAGGCACTGCAGGATTTGGTTCCCTCGGGGAGGTGTGATGGAGGGCCACTACCCTGACCCAGCCCTTCTGCCACAGCTGTGGTATGGGAAGTGACACGTTGATGTTGCATAAGTAATAGAAGGTTGCACTGAAGGGACGTACCTCAGAACCCTCAATACGAGCCAAAGTTTTGTAGGTGCTTAAAAAATAGAGTACGCATATTTGAGAGAAAGGAGGAGACTGTGTGTGTTAATTTGGGTGCTCTCCTCCCTCGGGAACATTGCTGGAGGGAAGGTGGATGGCCAAAGGAAAGGTTGCAAGACAAACATCTGCTTGCAGAGCCGGATGAGAAGAAACAAAGTGATCTGGCAGATATAAGGCAGAAGACACTGGCTTGGAGATTGATCCATGGATTCTGCCTCCTTAAAGAGAGAAGATGGACTTCATCAGCTCCCTGGGAGATGTGTGCACAAAGAATGTGAACCTGGCAGCAGGGGAGGGACTCAGCATCAGGAAGCAGTAGATGTAAGAGCTCGTTTTGTACAGCAGGTGCTCCTGCTTGCAGGACACCCCCCATTGCAATCTCAAATTAAAACTTCTTCACAAGAGATTTGGTCTCAGGAAAATCATTTGAGGTATTTCTCACCACGGGAATGGCAGTCAGCATCATGTCAGTGCGTTGTTTGGTGCTACAACTGCTCTTTATCTAAAGCAGAAGGAAAGTGAAGAGTTGTAAATGTCTTTTGATAAGAACCCCACAAGGGCCTATTAAGGACACTTAATTCTGCTCCTCAGTTACTGTTGACTTAAGAACCAAACAGGAAGAATGATTAAGACGGTAGGGACTACTTTTCATGTGGAACAGCACCATTCTGAACAGCAGCAGTGGAGCAGAGAACCATGAGAGTAGACACCAGCTCAGAGGGCACGGTGGACACATGAAGCTCTGTGCTGTCCTACTGCTCTGCCAGGAAACTGTTCAGCACATCAGGAGCTGAGATCCAGCAGCCTCAGAACCAGAGGGACTGCACAGTCTGGGACAGGGGTGGCCAGGATTCATCTCCCAAGATGTTCAACTGCAGCATCACTGGTTCCCACATCATCATTACTATGGTTTAATTATGTTTAAAAAGGCACCCCAGAACTCACACTTTGTCCTTCAAAACTGTTTCCTTATGTCACCATCAGCATCTTTCAAACAAACCCAAACTGACATAGCAGGGCTGGAACTGTGATGGATGTCAGAAGGAAATCCCTCACTAAGCACTGTGCGCAGTAACCAAATGCCTGGAGAGGGCTGGCTCAGGTACTGCTGTCAGTGCCCACCTGTATATATTTGCCTTCTAAACAAACTACTAATGCCCTCTGTGGCCGAACTCCTTTTCCATGCACTACCTCAGAAGGGACTGCTGGTGTGATTCAAGACAGTCCTCTCTCAGAGCCACCTCCAGGAGCTTTGTAGGTGGCACACTGGGATAGGAGACTGCATCCACTGACTCACTGCTCACTCTGCAAGCCATATAAAAGCTACTTCAAAGCAACAAAGGCAGGTGCAACAGGCTGAAGGCAAGACAGCGAGACACCTTCAGTTATATTTCCTTCCAGAACTGGATTCCTGCTCAGAGAGGTGCTGGTTCTCTCTGGAGTCCCCACTGCAGGACCACTGACCTAGGCAGCTCCTGGCTCTGCTCCCACCACCACTCTTCACACCCACACTTTGTTTCCATTCTATCTTGGGCACAGCACAGGTAATTCCTTTCCTCTGATTCACACATTCCACCCCCAGTTTTTCTTTTTAAACATACGTGAAAAGTGCGACCATATTTTAAAGCCCTCTGTCCCAAAGTGCCACTTCTTGGGAGATGTGCCACCCAAACATTAAATCTCTCACTCTTTGCTGGGACCACCCGCCTGCCACAGACCGTAGCTGTCCCCAGGGCAGGGGCACACGTCTCCCATCATCCCCAGCAGTGCCAAAATCCCACCCTTCGCTCAGTTTTTTTTGGGTCTGAGGCCCTATCAGGATCAGAGATACTACCAAGGAATCAGGCAGAGTGCTCACAAGTGCCTTCAGAAATCCATCAGCCCTCCTGTTCCCTATCACAGCTCTGGGTGCGATAAGAAATGACCCTGGTACTGACAAGGAACACAGCAGTGTTGGGGCTCACTGTTCCAGGCACAGGACCTCCAGCCCATGCTCTCCATGACTGCTCACCCACTGCAGGGCACCAACCCCGGGCACTGAAGCTGCACAGCACAGCAGCACATACCCACTCCCTACAGGAGCAGTGGGGTTTCCCCTGCAGAGCTGTACCCTGTGCTGTGCTCACACATTCCCCTGCCACAAAAACAACTCAATGTGGGCTGAGCCGTGCGAGCACTCCCATCTGAGCCAGCACCTGCACTGTCACCAAAGGCAAACAAGGTGTAAAAAGAGCACTGCAATCCCTCACTGCTGTTTCTCTGCATTTTGCAGAAGGGCCTCGGGGTGAGCAGTGCTGACTCAGCATCGCTGCGAGCAGATCCACTGCCAGCCCCAGCACCACAGCAGGAGGCTGCTAACCTGGGCCTTGGGTGGTTTATAAAGCAAAACAGAATAGGAAAGGGGGGAAGAACTGTGTTTCATTTAGCTTAAAAGCTGTCATCACGTGTCTGCTCTGAGGCTGAGTGCTGAGCCTGCCCGGAACGTCTGTGGTACAGCAACAAGGTCTAAAGAAAGAGCAAGGTGAGAATGAAGGACTAAAGTGTACACACAGTTCTCTGCAAGTCTCCTCCTGTGCCATCCCATTCCATTGTGACCCACATAGTTTGAGGACATTGCTAATTGCATTGAGACCTCCCTTTGCTGAGCCAATGCCAGCATTACTGCTGCCCAGGTGCTGGGGAGGATGGGACAGTGCCTGCAACCTCAGGGATGGGGGGAACCAGCAGGACCCTGCAACCCCTGCCACAGTCCCCAGCTTTTGAGCTGAGACCACTCCTCCCCTGGCAGCCAGATGCAGGGGAGCAGCCAGAGTCTTCCCCACCATTCCCAGGGCACTCCTCAGCACAGCATTTGCAGTGGCACAGAACGCAGTGCAGATACCACTGACTGGGAGGGAGGGCACCAGTGTATCCCCTCGTGGTGTGGTGCTGCTCTAGCCTCCTCGTGGCAGAGGTACAGCAGCAATGTGTCCAACCTGGTGCTGACACCACTGTCTCCAAAGATAAGTAACTGCTGGCAGTGTTTGCTCTGCAGCACACAAACACTGAGCAGAGCATCTGCCACCATGCAATATCAGCTCCTGTTGTTATTTCCTTGGAGGGGAGAAGGTGGAAATATACAGCAGCTGGATGGGTAGTCATGAAGTAAAAATGCAGCAGGAGCAAAGCAGAACCAAGCAAACGATGCCCAGGAAAACATTTGCTAGCTGTGTTGGGACAGCTGCAGGAAGAAGGGCAGTCCCTGCCCTTGTGCCCCACACAGCAAAAAGTTGGGACTTGGTTGCTTTGTGGGTAAAGGCAAGGAAACCCGACAGCTGCTGCATCCGCAGAGGTGATGCCCATGCCCACATCAGCTTTTGCCATTTCCTGCAGTGCCTTCCCAGCAGCCTGGCCAGGCACACAGTTTTCAGGGCTCAGAGCACAAGGCACAGAGACTCACGTAGCATTTCACAGACCTCAGAATGATAATCAGAATGCCCTGGGTTGCAGCTGACCCACAGGGACCACTATATCCAGCTCCTGGTTCCACACAGCACTACTCAAAAATCAAAAGCTTTCTGCAAGTATTACCCTAACGTGTCAGCTCAAGCAGAAAAAGCCACTCTTGTCCAGGTGGCCCAGCTGAAAACAGTGTTGGTTTCTGTAATGCACATATTTGGATTATGGATCTCAGCAAGATATGAGTATACATTGATTCTAAAAGGTTGTATGATTTTGTTAACGTAGGTAAACTTATATTTGCATTTAGATGGTAATAGTAACAGTTAATGCCAGGCACCAAGATGTGGCTGGGCCAGAGCTCATCCTTCATAACGTGGAGAGCAGTACGGAAATGGTTCTCTTCTGTGGCAATTTCTGAGTGTTTCCCCTTTACCAAACTCTCCCCTCAGTACCATAACACAACTTCCTGTGTTCTGACATGCCTGGGGATGAAGCTCAGCTCATGGCAAGTGGTCAGAGCTGATGGTGCAGTTTGCAGTTTGCTTTAGGCTGCGGTTCCAGAGCTGAGTGATAACCAGAACCAAAACCTCAGCAGCTGTAGGTCCTCCCCGCAGGCAGGAGAACAGCACACCAACATGAAGGCAGAATTCAGGAGGGTTGAGTTGTCTTCCTACAGTTTTCAGCTCTGTGGAACATCAGAAGCTTAAGTGCATGAAGTAGCCTTCTCACCAGTGCACAAAACCACACTGCAACAGAGCTCATTCTCCCCACAGTCCATTAATTCCCTAAAAACCCAGCAGCTGAGTTGCAGCATTGTAGGGAGCTCTACTGGCAGTAGTTGCCTTTATGGGGATAAAAGAGAAACTAAAAAAAGCTGCCCACAGAAACCATACAAAGCATCAGCACTAAGCCTGTTTTTGCCTTCCTGCCTGTCCTCACAGAGCAGCACCAGCTGCAGCTCCTCAGCTTTGGAGGCCTCTTCCCTGTCCTGGACACAGGCAGCACTCAGTCACCTGCTCCAGAGGAAGCTGCCCACAGCGTGTCTTGGGACAACGTTTCTTATCTGCAGCTCCTACTTTCCTTTAGGGAGAACAGAGGTGAACACATCCTTTTGAGCAAGGCAGGTCTCAGGCAGCCCCTGCAGCTCTGCTCCCAGCATAACTCGGTGAGCACACACAGCTGCACTGACCTTGCATCATGTCATGGTGTAGCTGCCTTCTTTTACCCTTATTTCTCTGGCTGCAGCAGGTGCTGCTTGCTGGCTGGCACTGGGCTCATTGCACTTTGTTGCCCAAGCCTATCATAAAAACAGTATTCGAGACATCTGGTTGTGGGGAGGGGAGGAGAGCTTGCTGGGTGATATGGTTTATTTTCCTTTTATTGGGGGGGGGGGAGTTGGGAACCCAACCTGTAAGGCAGCACTTAAAGAAGGGATTTCACAGTTGTTCCTGCTGGCTGTACCAGCCCAGCTCCCAGGGTCTCCCCTGGCATAGATGTTATGAGGTAGCCACGACCCCTTGGCTCAGTCCTCTGTTAGAGCACACCGTGGGCTGCACGTGGTCCCCACAGAGGCTGCAGAGCAGTGTGACTGCAGGGTATGGTGATGTGCTGGTGTGGGACACCTCCAGCAGTGTGCTCGTCCATTCAACATACAGCAAAGCTGCTGAAACTGAAATACTGTGTGATGATGGAGTGACCGAGACGAGAGGGGTAAGCGTGGGCTGATGGACAGAGATCGTATTTTGGAAATGTTTTTTCTTCTGAGGAATGTGACACAGCAGCACCACACAGCCCTGCTGTGCCTCGAAGAGCTCTGTACCCAGGCTGAGCTCCTTCCCTCTGCCAGAGGACAGTGGGATCGCTGTGGGTGATGGATGCCATGCTGCATCACTCCTGATCATCAGAGAGAGGTGTGTTGTTCCTGAGGGAGCAGCAGAGCACACTGGGGCAGATGGGGGCTGCATGCGTGCTGGAATTCAATGAGTTAAAATTCCTTCATGTTCCAGGATTTAAAGGTCAGATATTTTCTTTTAGGGATGAATACTTCAGACTGAGGAAAGAATGGATGTTTCAGAGCTGTATAATTACTGCCATTTGAAAGTTTGTGCATAGATACAGCAGTGGATACTGTAACCTGAAAGGATGACATTATTTCTAATATAACTGAAAAAAAAAGGGGCTGCAAGGTCATTATAATGCTGTGAGATGTCTACATCAGGCGCTGACAGCAGCAGTGCTGCATTCCTCCTGATCTCACGCATTTCTGTCTCTCTGCAGCCTCTTTGGGAGCGTGTTTGACATCTATCATTGTTGTCTTGTGTCAATGCTGAACCAATACACTGAGCCAGCACGTGCATACGAGAATCTACAGAACCCTTCTGGAAAGTGTGGTACTGCCTGGACGTGGTGCTCAGGGCCACGGTTCAGTGGTGGGTTGTTGGAGTTAGGGTGGTATGGTTTGGCTGTGGTTGGACTCGATGATCTTGAAGGTCTTTTCCAACCTGAGCAGTTCTATGACTCTATGATTCAGAAGCTGCCCGAGGGTTGGAGGCTTCCCACTGCCCCAGCAACACCAAGCACTGCTGCTGGATGGGACCACGGGTGTGCAGCTGATAGTGCCCGCTGCCCTGCACCCCAGGATCCACACTCCATCCTCCACTGGGAACTTTCCATGTCTGCTTGGCTTTATCCCCAGCTCAGGCTATTTTTAATTCTTTTTTTCTTTTTTTTTTCTTCCATAAAATTACCAACATTAAAGCTGTGTGCTTGACCTTTTCGTTTCAGTCTTCACAACAGGAAAAGGAGTTTCTCCTGCCTGGTGTCAGTGTCAAAAAAATATGGGGAATTGTTTCCACGTTCCCATACTATCCTCAGGGCACTCATTACTCACTCAGTCAAAAAACAATTTCAGAACATTTTGATGCTTGTACCCACGGCAAAGGTGGGAGGTGGTTCCTGCCCTCCTGCTCCCTCCTCTGGCCGGGCTGGGCCATGAGTTGCCCCCGCAGGGATCGGTCTGCTGGCTGCTGTGCTGGAGGGGCAGCCTGGGGGGCACCTGAAGTGACACCATGGCTGCAGCTTTGAAGATGGTGAAAAATATAAAAAGAAAAAAAAGGCCAAATGTTGTCTGAAGAATCTGCTAAACTCAGTCCTGTTTAATACTAAGGAAGCATTCTCAACACCCACAGCTGCTCTGTGGTCCATGCCTCCCCAGAGCTTTGTGCAGAGCTGTGAAGGTGATGCTATCATGGATGCACAAGAGGCTTATGAGGAGGGGCATATGACCAGGCTCACAGGGCTGAGCGATGCTCCCAGGGGCACTCCTGGCCATGTGCTGCAGCCCAGCTGTGAGCCATCAGAGCCGCAGCGTGGCAAGCAGAGCTGTGCCCAGTCCCTTGGCTGCAGCACACATGTGGCAGGGCAGTTCCCTGCTTCTGGGAGCAGAAAGGAGGAAGCAGGGCTGTGCCAGTGCGAGGGCACAGCTCAAGACTTCAGCGAGTGATGTGCACGTTGGGTAATGCAGATAGGAATCCCTGCTGCAGGTCTGCTCCAACCTGGGCTGCCCGCACAGTCCTGCGAGCTGCTCAAGGGTTTCCTTTTTCTCTGACTACAAATTTTTCTTCTACTCATTTTTCTCCCACTGAAAAAAAAAAAATATATATATATAGAAGATGAACCAAGGCACAACATCAGCTGAACAAGAGAGTGGTTAGGTTGGCAGATTTCACTGAAAGAGTTGAAGCAGTTCCTGAGCAGCTCTCCGTGCTGCACTGCTGCAATGCAGGAGCTGAGTGCAGGCACCACGGCAGCCACCAGCCATCCTCACCATGGGAGCTTTGGGCGGTGGTGATGGGGCACACTGGGAGCTGCACACACATCTCTTCCACCCGATTCCCACTGCTCCTTGGTGTCTGCAGACGCGTTGCCCTCAGCACGTGCTATTGCTGATCCACTCCTTGCTTTGGTGGGCACAGGAGCGGCTGTGAGCACTGCCCAACCCTGGGGGACATCCCTCAGCCCACGTCCCACCACCCACTCACACAGCAGCACAGACACAGGCAGCGTGGGCCGGGGCAGTGCCTGCCAGGGTGAAGGCAATGCTGCTGAGGGCACGCTCTGCTCTGGAGACGTTGTAGGTATTTTTGCAAAACCTTATTCACGACTTCAGCAAATCTGACCACAGTGACACACAGATTTCTAACTAACGCTGAGCTGACAGGTGGAACTTACCTTGACAATTAATTAAAAGGAGGTAAAAAAGAATCAGCAAGGGAAAAGCAGCTCTGCTATGTGCATGAAAGCTTGAAATTGAAGTCATCAAATGAGAGCAATAACACAATATTAATGGGAAATGAAATCCTGAGAGCTGATACAGTCTTTGCAAGAAGAATGTTGAACGTGTTGGTTTATAAGGGCTTGAATGGCTGTGCAGCCTGACAGAATGTCCAGAGGAGGAAAGCACCTCTCATTCCTTCCCACAGCTCAGTCCTCTGCATCACGCTGCACGCTGCTGGGCCGTCCTGCAGCCCAGGCTGCCACCTGCTTCCTGCAGGAAAGGCACCTGCACCTGCAAGCAGAGGTGTGAGCAGTTTGTGGACTGTTTTCATCAGATGGATTTTTGAAAAGCAGTTTGTTTTGGGCTCATCCTTTTCCAGAAAATCCAACTGCTCTGTGCATTACAACCACCTGCTGTGACTGCAGTCCTTGTAAATCCAGGCTGCGTGCGGTGCCAGAAAAAACCTCAGACAACTAGAGCAATGAGTCCAGTGGCTGACCACACTGCTGGGTTTCCCCTTGGCATGCCCACACTGCCTTCCTGCAGGGTCCCACCCCAACCATTGCCCCTTGCTCTGGAGGGCAGACCCGATGTGTCCTGCACACTCTCAACCCCAGAGTGAGCTCTGTGCCCACTGCTCAGCCTGGCAGCTCCACAGCCAAGCCAGGAGCCTTCAACCTCCCCCAGAGAGCCTCACACAGAGCCCTTGGTGCTCTAAGGGCAGCTTGCAGCAACCTAGGGAGAGGCAGTTTTCCCTGTGTGACAGCTGCTGCTGTGATCAGTCCCTGTTGTGAGCCTCGGGAGATATGACAGGACAGTGGAGCACAAGCAGCAACATCAGTGTCCCCACTACAACACACACACCGACCAGCTGTTCTGCAGAAGTCATGCTGAAGCCGGTTGATGAGTTGTGGTGTTTGCAGAAGCAACAATGATGTCTGGAAACCACACAGAACTCTTAGTGGGAAGGAAAGAAAGCAAAGCCCTCGATCCCGTTTGAGAAGCAAGATGTGATGGAAGGACCCAGCAGCGCTGCACAGGACTGGGGCTGCAGTGCTGTGGGAGGGCTGCAGCCCTGTGCTCAGACCCTGGCAGCCCCCATGCTCCGACCCCACAGTACAGGGCATGGCCAGCACTGCAAGGGCACGCAGTGCCAACACCCAGCCCCAGCGGGCATCACTGCCCCGAATCAGCCCAGTGCCAGCTCTGTCGTAGTAAAACATTTATTTGTTACAGTGATGGAAGCTATCACGGTTACAGTTTGTGAACTCACCACTGGCAACGTCTGACACAAAGCTGCAGGGGTACTGCAGCTGTTGCCACCCAAGTTTTCATCGTTAAGTTTTATAAAAACCTCAGACACCAGAAAAAAAAGGGCATTTAGACTGAATGTGGCAGACGGGAGATGGGGAATCTGTGAGCTGGGGAGGAATGTCTGTCTGACACTGCCGACCTCCACGGCCTCTCAGCCTCAGCTGTGACTTCAAGAATTTGACTCATAGCGTGAGTGCGGGGCGACATCAATCCTTGGAGCACTGGGATCGCTTCGCTTTTTGCTGCGTAACCACGTTGGGGCAAGTGCTTTCAGGGGGAGGAGCAGCACGGGTGTCCTTCAGGTCAGCCCCAGCTTCTGTGCAAAGAGAGAACAGAGACGGTGAGGGTAGCACACAGTGCCCAGCGCCGTGCTGCAACCACCAGACAGACAGACACAGATGGACGGACAGATGGACAGCGATGCCCATGGCAAGGAATGGGAACATTCACAGAATTAGAGAACAACCCACTCTCTAAATTCGCTTCTGACTTCCTGCAGGCAAAGCCCCTTTCTACAACAGTGATTTCACCTCTTTGTGCAGTACTGAATTGTGCACGGAAGTGAAACACCGACACGAAGCAGTGGATGGGCACGAGCCCAGCACTGGTCCTTGCCAGGCTCACATGCAAGTGGAAAGTCACCATGCAGAAAACGTATAGCATGTGCCCATCTGTCCCTGAGCAGCCACACCATTGGTTTGCCCAGCAGGAGCACAGGGACCTGCAGCTCCACAGAGTGACTGCAGCCCTGCAGCTTGCTGCTGCCAGCTCCACAGCCCCACTTACCTCTCAGCACCAGACACAAACCAGGTGCTGCTCCCAGCACGGCCATGGCTTGCTGCAGGACACAGCTGTCTGGCTGTTGGCAGCCACGCACTGGGGCCTGCAGGACTCCCTGCCCACCACCCTCTGTACAAGTGAGCACGGGGAGAAGGGAGCTGTACTGCAACCATGACCGTTTCTCGTTTTCCCATCCAAACTGAATTCCTGTGCAGGATAGACTTGCACACACATCCCCATGGTGCAGGGAAACCTGGGCAGCTCCAGACCCCACGCTCCCCTGGGCTGCAGTGCTGCTGTGTGCCCGGGACACAGCCCCATGGTGAGGCCCTGCCCTGAGCTGGTGCCAGCGTGGCTCCACAGTGTCAGGACATGCTGTGGCAGCATCTCCACATCACCAATAGCCCCAGCAGCCCCCAGCAGGCGTGTGCACACCATGCACAGTGACAGCAACATGCTCACCTGCCCCACTCTGGCTAACAATGAAGAAAGAAGCAGGGGAATGCCACCACTCCATCTCAGTACCACTCCTGAGGGGCTCTGCATGGCTCTTCAGGTTAGGGGGACCTGGAGGTGCCACCAGCTCTTCCCAGACCCTGGAAGTCCTGGGGACAGCGCCGAGCTAGCACTGACCTGTCCCTGCCTGCAGGCTGGTAACAATCCATATCAACTGCTAACAGCTGTCAGCAACCTGAAGGCTGATACCAACTGAGTAACAACTTCAAATGACCTGGCAGACATGGTTTGTTCCAGCATGACAGACACGGGAGAGCTCCTTCTGTTTATTTTCATACAGACAAAGCTTCAATCTCGTCTCTCTGCAGCCAACAATTTGCCTTGTTTGCTTTTTTTTTTTTTTTTTTTTTTCCTTGCAAGCTAAGCTTCCTTCTTGCTACAGCAGCAGCCTTCACGCCTGGCTCTTGTGAATAAATCAATGGCATTAGCACTCACTATCAGCAAGATCAGAAAGCTTTGCCTTTCAGCCTCACATTACTGATGCGAGGTGTGGGTGCTTTAACCCATTCCAGACCCCCTACCCTGCACACCTGTGTTCATCCATGCTGCCATGAAAGCAAAGCCATGGTCACATCCAAGTCCAGTACAAACAGCACGGCTGTTCTTATTTACAGTGCTGCTTCTGCCCAACATTCAGAGCATGCACGCACAGTGCAGCACGGCTCAGGAGCAGGCCCATGGCTGCTGCCCCTGCCTGTCCTGCAGTGCTGCTGTTCCCATGTGCCCCAGGGACGTGCCAGCAGTGCAGTACTTACCTGGGGCTGTCACTGCAGGTGAGGCAGCACGGCCACGGTGCCATTGCTCTTTCAATAAAGCACTGATGCTCTGGCTGTTAACATCGGCTGCATATAGCAAATGGGTTTCTGCGTGCAGTAAGACCATTTTCCCTTAAAATGATGGTATGCAGCCCACGTGCATCACACTGTGACAGAAGAGCACACTTGTGCATCCGCACAGAGGGCAGGAGATGCTGCTTCAGCACTCAGCAAACGCAGGGGCAGCTCGCTGCAGCCCTCACATCTGTGTCACAGCCAGCACTGAACTAAAAGGCATGCAGGAAGACGCCTGCAAAGGGATGCATGGTCTCAGTAAGCAGGACCCTATTGATTCAGCTCTGATTTGTTGTTTTTTTTTTTTTCAGGGCAGAACTTTGACCTACCTTAAAATTGCTTGCTAAATTACCATGGGATAGGCACTGTGTTATTCTGTTACTGCTGCTATTGTTCCTTTTAGAGAGTGAGTGCACATCACATGTTACAACAGCACCTTAAAGGAACAGGACAGCACGTTTTCTTGAGATATTGTAAGGCTGACAAACGCTGCCACTCCACACGTAGTACCTCCAAGGCTCCAGTTTCTCCCAATTAATGAGAAGAGAAGCAGTAAATGACAGCAGCTGTGATCATCACTCCTGCTTGCTGGAGATAAACTGGGGATAAAGATCCACTGCCTCTCTCTGCACAGCTCCTGCTGCGGCTCGGGGTGCACCTTCAGGTGATGCAGGAAGAGCCACGCTGCACCTTTTCAAGGACACATGCACAGTGTGTGCTGGCAGCAGTGGGACACAGGGACGCGTGGCTGTGGCAGAACTGCCATCCGTCACAGCTCGGGCTCACATTGCTCAGGACTGCAACGTGCAGGCACAAGGCGGTGCCCAGCAGAATTCTGGTGTACTCTGAGAAATGCAAACATCTCAGCGGAGCAGAGCTCAGCCCCCAGTAGCTCCACAGGGTGCAGAGATGGCTGCAGGACACCGCTGGGCCCAGCGCTGGCACCGTTGATGCACAGTGGGCGTGAGTGCTGGAGGGGCGTCACCACAGGAGGATGGGAATGGGCCCTGCCATCACCTCCTGCTGGGCTCTGTGGGATGTGTCCCTCTGGTGACACACAGCGAAGTCCCCATAGGACACACATCACTGCTCCGCAGCACTAGAGGCATCGCCCACCCCACATCATCCCCATGCCCCCATGCCTCCTTCGCTCCATGCCTCATTACTGCAGATCTGTACTGGTGCCTGGGGAGGGTTTTCCAGCAAACCACAGCACGTTGGCAGAAATAAAGCCACATTTGCACCCAGAACTGAACAGCACCATATATTCACCGTCAAAAACATGCCCAGAACATCAGCAGAAAGGCAGCACAGAGAACAACTAACACAACCAGCTTTTCACCCAACAAAACCCTGCTTCTCCATCCAAACCTCATTTGAAGCAGCCCTCTTTAACAGAATGAGTGTGCTTTGGGAAAAGAGTTAGGAGTGGATTTAAGAAATATGAAAGAGGAAGCGTGTGTCAGAAATCTTAGTACAAGTAGACACGTTTCTGATTTTTTTTTTCTCCTCGCCTGGTGCTTCAGAAACACAGACACCCTCCCACAAGCAAAGAGTTGGTGAGTGTTCTCATGGAGCACTGCATGCAGCAAGGTGCTGACCACGGTGCAGCACGCTGCCCTGGGGTGTTGCACACTCACACAGACAGACAGAGGGAGCTCAGTCCCACAAGCACAGCAGCTCAGGGGCTGCCCACTCCCCTGCCCCAGGGCTTCCCTGCTCACCAGCGCAGTGTGACGGATGGGGCAGAGCCACCTCTGGGATTCTCACACGAGTGTTTTGGTTTCTGAAGATTTCAAAAATTTCCAGCACGTCGCTGAACCTATATTTAAATGTCATTCTTCTGATCAAGGGACACCTTGGCACTTTTTCTGTGTCCCTCTGCTACGGCTCCGGTTGTGCAGAACAGAAAGGACAGATCTCCCCCTTCCCAAGGCTTCCCACACTCTGCAATGAACCAGGCCTGAACAAGATGCAACAACCCCGCTGTACGTTCACCCCAGGGGCAGTGGCACTGACTGAACACCCACTGCACACCCAGAGGATGCTCCTCCCCGATGTGAGCAGAGCCCTAAAGCCACCCAGGTCTGCAGTGTTAGCGCAGAGCCAAACAAAACACGGCGACATATGGCCCTTCTAAGCTGCTTATACAAATCTGCCGAAGATAGAATACTCAGCTCCAGTGTTTAGAAAATCAATTCCTTCGAGTAAAAAAATTAAAAATATAAAGATCAAAGCCCCTAGCCCCCCCGAAGCCATTAACAGTTCAGCACTTCACAAAACATCAGACACATGTCCAGCTTCAGACAACACATAAAGCATTTCCATGATCAGAACAAGTACCGCAGCACAGCACAGTGAAAGGTGCCTCCTTACCCCGCAGAAGGTGAAGGTACTGCTGCAGAGATCCAGCTCCTCCAAGGACCATTTCCCCCCTTTTTCCCAGATCCACCATGCCTTCGTTTTCAAACTTGCATCCCTTGGACCAACACACTGCTAGCTCTGATGCTGCACTATTTTAAGAGCTTGTTTCTGTCCGCATGCCCCCTCTAAAAGAATGTGGTCTTTCAGAGAAATCTGGAGGGAATTTTTTTTTTTTTAGCTTTTCCAGCAGGAAATGGGTATTCTAATTTTGGTGCTTCGTTTCCTTTCTGGTCTCTGCACTTCCAAAGGGAAGAAAAAGGGCTTTCTAAAAAAGAAACAGCCTCTTCCTTCAACATGCTTTCCATCGCCGCCTCCAGCTCCCAGCTCCTGCAGCCACTGGAGCAGAGCATGGCTGTGACCCACAGGCTCTGCACACACAGCCCTGAGTCACAGTGCCCTGGGGATGTAGGAGATGCTCTCCCAACCCAGCCCTGTGGCCCAGTGCTGCATGCATGTGTGCCTGAGAGCAAGGACACCTGCACGGGGCTGCTGGGGCTGCGCTTCCCTCAAGCACAAGCACGCAGAGTGTCACATTTAACTGTTCTATCACTTGAACGATCACAGAGCCCGTATTAAACCCAGTATTTAGCATATGAGAATGCACTGAAATGGCTCAGTTAAGCAGTCTTTGATTTAAATGTGATGACCCTATGAGTTTAATTAGTATTAATCTTCAAATTTTCTTTAGAATGAGCAGAGCAGCAGAAGCACATTTGTCACCCTCACAACAGGGGTGTTTCAGCTGTTACCACCTATTGCCGTATGCTCCAGGCTGACGCTGTGGCCTCACAGCATCCCAAGGGCACAGCAACCAAGCAGCACATCACTGGGCAGGTGTGAACATCCCCCAGCCACTCTGCTCTGTGCAGGGACTGCAAACCACAGCGCTTATAGGAGACAGGCCCTGAAAGCCTGGAATGAGTGAGGGTACCATTCCCAGCGCTGCCCTTGCCTCTGCCCACTGCCGCCCCACACTCCGCACTGTCTGCAGGTGCTGGCACACACAGGAGCTGAACACGCTCCGCTTCCACATCACAAAGCAGGGAGCAACTCATCAGGCACTGGCTCTGCTGGAAGGCAGCGGCGTTCCCAGCACTGACACTGAGGCCTGGGACAGGAGGGGACCCTCGGCCCAGCATCCCCTGCCCACTGCTCGGCGCCCGGGCAGTCACCGCGAGGCCGGCTGGGTGTACCGAGTGAGTATTTTATTTTACACAAGAGAACAACACAGCGTTGTTGTTTCTGTACAGCATCTGCCTAAAAACAAAGGCAACACCATTATCACGGAAAAGAAATATACAGTCTGACCATTTTAAAAAATATCATTTTACTGATTGATCCAGAAGTGGTTATTTGTTAGCTTGGAGGAAATCTCATTTCCTTTATAAAAGGCTTTTTCTGTGAAAACTCTCTCTTGTGTTTTCTGCTATCGCAGAACCAGGAAGCCAGTCCTAGAGCAGGGAAGGCACTGGTGCTGTTTCATGCTTTTTTTCACCCCTTAACTTTTTTTTTTTCTCTTTTTTTTCCTTTTTTTTTTTTTTTTTAATCTCTGAATGTTGCCTTCTGTTTGGATACGAAATAAAACCGAATGGAAACTAAACAAAACCCTGTGTGCACTGGGTGGCTTATAGAGAACCCCGCACGGACAACCCATCACTCAGTGAGACAACAGTGGACTTCCAAATCCAGTTCCCCGGGAGAGGGAACTTCACACAACGTTTGGCATTTTGTTTGTCACGGAAATAAAAAGTAAACTTAAAAAACCAAGAGGCAGGTCACACAGTGCTTTCCAATATCCACTCAGAGCTCGAGAACGTCGCTGTTCCGCCCTCGGCGCCGGAGCGGCCCACCTGCGCCAGCATCCCATTCATGGAGAGGCTGCGCCGGGAGCACAGCCCCGCGTCCTGGGGGCAGCGGCACAGCAGCTGCTCGCCGCCCAGCGACAGCCTGCGCTTGGCTCTGGACGTGGTGGCCGGCAACGTGAGGAACTTACTTGGCTTGGATTGTGCTCTTTTGTACGTGGGGACCCCTTTGTCAGAGTCGGGGGGACGGCTAGCTAGCTGCAGAGCGGTGGAGTTATTTCTGTTAGTGTTTTGGGACTCGATGCTCGTGGCAGCTTCGCTCTGCGGATCGCCGCTGGGCTTCGGCCCCGGCTTCCGCTTCGGCTTCTGGGCGGCGGAGGTGCCGGTGGACCACGCGTGAGGAGAGGGCGAGGTAGTGGTGGCGGCCTCGGGGCCAGGGCTGGCCTCTGGAGAGGGTCCGGGGCCGTCGCTGGCGGCCCGGCAGCACTGGGCGGCCTCGTCGTGCCCGACCGCCTGCTTGGAGGCAGACTGGGACAGCAGCCCGCCGCAGCCCTGCACCTGGGCCCCGTTCGTCTGCGAGTAAACGTTGCTGACCTTGGTGGCCTTGTGCTGCCCGTTGTTGTTGCACACCTTGTATCGGATCATGAGGATGATGATGAACACAAGCACCGAGGCCACGATGATCCCGCCGATGATGATAATCATGGTCCCGCCCAGGAACTGGGACTGCATGAAGTGGCAGCGCACGTAGTCCTGCTCGGTGGTGAACTGCGTGCAGCCCACCACCCTGGTGGCAGTCAGCGAGGTGATTCCGTCATCGTAGATGGCCAAGACGCACAGGTCGTACATGGTCCCAGCAGCCAGGTTGTTCACTAGGAAGGTTTTGCTCGTGGGAGGTATCATCCTGGGGACGAGGACATCGGTGTTAACAAACCTGCATTGCCACAGCCCCCTCCCAGCCCACCCGCTGCAGCCCACCCCTGGTAGTGCAGCCCCAGTCCTGGCAGCACCACACCGCCCCCACAGCTTGTCTCGAAGAGCCCCTCCTGAGAGCAGCTGTAGCAGAAATGTAAATGAAATTAGGAAAACAGCAGTTCTGAAAGGTATGACAGTTACAGCCCAGACCCAGAACAAAGCCACCCAGAGCACAGTGCACGCTCACTCCTCCCAGGCATGGCCGCCATGCCAGCAGAATGTGCCCGCAGGAACGTGTTTGAAGGCAGCGCTGTCCTTGTGCTTTCATTAAACTGAGAGTGTTAAGATCCACTTAGCTCATCTAACTTCACAATCCTTCTGCTAATCAGATTACTGAGGAGGATCAAAGGTCTGTTTTGGATTCTCTAGAAATAACCTGACCCAGAGCCATTTCCCAATCTGCATTACCCCTCCAGCAGCCAAGAGCCAGGCTGTGGCCAGGCAGTGTGAGCCGACAGCCCTCCGAGGAGAGGGCAACAAAGAGTTTGCACCAGCAACCAGTGTGGGGCAATGGGGAAGGTCTGGGCTGGGCTGGCTGTGCCATACCTGTACACCAGAGAGTCATCGTAAGTGCCATTGTACTGAATCTGGAACATGCGTATTCCAGGTATGTTTCTTTGAAAATTGAATTTCAGCAGAGCAGTAGACGACGTCGCTTCAGCAACAACCACCTTCTTGTCTTGGCTGACTTTTGTATCCCCATTGCTGCTGCTTGCATTGGAGCCCGACTTGGTGGACGTTGAGATATCCGAGGAGCCAGGGTCAGGCTCGTGGATGTGGTTAGTGCTGTTCAGCAAGTGAGGGAGCTTGATTATGTGCAGGTCCACCGTCTGTGTGGCTTCCCCTGCTGGGTTGGAAGCGATGCAGGTGAAAGAGCCCGTGTCCTTCACTGTTGTTATGAGGATGTCGAGTGTACCGTTGTCATACACCACAGACCTCGTTGCGTTAGAAATAAGTTTGCCCTCGGGTGAAATCCAATGAATTGCTGGTTCTGGATCCCCCCGGGCCTTGCACCTCAGCGCTGCCCTTTGGCCCTCCAGCACCCTCAGCTCGTGGGTGTGCCTGGTAATGAGAGGAGGTTCACACAGGAACTCCTCCTCGGGGATTGACCAGAAGTACCGGCCCGAAAGCAGCTGGGGAGAGGCACACGTCTCCAGGTCGTCTTCTCTGGAGAGACGCCTCAGCCACAAGAGCTCACAGTTGCAATGCAAAGGGTTTCCACCAAAGCTTAACGCAAAAGTAGAGGGGCTGATAATTCCTGAGGTTGCCAATACCTGAGCTCGCTGAAAGAGAGGATCAGGTGGTAGCTTCTGCAGTTTGTTAGACGTGACATCTAACCTGGTCATCTTGTGGAGGTGGGAGAAGGTCCCCTTAGGAATATGATCGATCATATTGTGGTCCAGACTGAGGGTGTGCAAGCTAACCATCTTTTCCACAGCATCCCAGGGGATGGTTTCCAGGTTGTTGTAAGACAAATCCAATTCCTCAAGAGCTAAAACATCATCGAAAGCTGTGGAAGAAATAAGAGTCAGCTGGTTGTTGTTAAGTATCAAGTGATGAAGATTGGAGAGTCCACTGAACATGTCATTGGTGATCTTAGTCAATCGGTTGCTGTTCAAATGCAAAGCCCGCAAATTGCGCAAGTCAGCAAATGCGTGAGGTGTGATAAAACTTATTGTATTCCTGGACAGCGTCAGGTCCACCAGGCTGGTCATGTTGGCAAAGTCTTTCCTTTTGATGTTTGTAACAAAGTTGTCTGCCAGCCGTAATTCCACAGTCCTCCTGTCAATGTTTGGTGGAACGAATAAGAGCCCTTTCTTGGCACAAAGGGTCGCAAGGTTTGGAGACAAAATCTGACAAACGCAGCGCTTTGGGCAGATCTGAGCTCTCACTGCTACGCCAATGAACAGCAGAAACAAAAGCAGTTTTTCCATTGTAGATCAGGTTCACGAGCCTGTAAGGAAGAATAAATGACTGTTAATGCCTGCAAGATTAGCAAGTATATCATAACAGAAATCTTAACAGGAGCGAAGGAAAACCACCTACGATTAAATCATGAAACAGGTTGACAGAACAGTGTTTCTTCCTCATCTTATTGCCAGATGTCTTACAACCATCCACACCCTGCCATGAGTGCCTATCTTATCTTTCAGAAGGACAACTGATATTTCTGTACGTACGCATACGCACACACACACATCTACATGCAAATAACAGAGCAGTCTGGAAGCAGCTGGTGGCTCTGCACATGGCAGCAGAGATGGTGCCTTTGGAGCCCCTCCTGCTCCAGCTCATCCCCACGCACCATCATCCCCATCACCGAGCTTTCAAACTGATGCTTTGACCTCATGATCTGGAGTTACTTTATGCTAATTCCATTTACATACTGGAAAAAAAAAGGGGATGTTTCATGTGCACATTACTCGCTGAGCTAAAGCTCTCAGTGACCTCTAAATCATTCAATAGGTTTATAACCATCTCTACTGAACATTTAAGCTCTTAATGCTATTTTCAGAATAAACCCAGAAGGGGCTAATTTTTTGTCATTCAAAAAACAACCATGTGCATAAAGGAAATCAAGAAAACTGAAAAAAGACACCGCAATAGAAGTGGAATATGGGCTAATTTCAGAGCACTGCTGTTTTCCCTGATGCCCACAGCAGTGCCACACTCCTACCCTAGAAACTCCAACAGCTCAATCAGCCTTATCTTTTACAGTTCCAGATCCAGGAGCTTCACAGAGTAAGAAAACAAGGAAGATAACAGGAGCTGAGCAACACATGAAAGTTGTAGGAGAAAAACTGCAAAGCTGTAAACATCTGACTGCAGCAGGGCTGTGCAGTGTACATGAAACAGTCAGCTCCCCTTGGGACTGATAAAGCTATTCGCATGCAGAATACAGCCTCATCATAGAAACATGGAATCACAGAATGGTTTGGGTTGGAAGGGACTTTAAAGCATCCCCCCTCACTCCCTGCCATGGGCCGTGTGCCCTCCAGCTCAGGCTGCCCACAGCCCATTCATGGCCTCAGGTATCTCTAGGGATGGGGCACCCACAGCTCTGGGTGGGTGTCAGGGCCTCACTGCCCCCTCTCAACTGACCTAAATCTCCCTTCTTTTAGCTTAAAGCCATTCTCCTTTGTCCTATCACTATCTGCCAGTGCAAAAAGTTGTTCTCTCTCCTGTTTATCAGCTCCCCTCAAGTACTGGAAGGTCACAGTGAGGTCCTCCCTGAGCCTTCTCTTCTGCAGAGTAAACACTCAGCTCTCAGCCTGTCTCCATAGGAGAGGTGCTCCAGCCTCTGAGCATCTGCATAGCACTTCTCTGAACCTGCTGCAGCAGCTCCACATCTTTCCCATGCTGGGGTACCCTATCATCATCCCAGAAGTGTACTAACAAAAATAATCTAAGACAAAATGAACCTTCACATCTAACCACAGACAGGAATCTTGAATCTTCATGGATATTTAAGGGTATTTAATGTCAAAACAGTAATTATTTCTCCTGTCGTCTAGCCCACTCCTAATCCATCTATGCTGCCATGAAAAAGTAAGTTGCAGAAAGGATGAGTGAAAATACCAGCCCCTAAAACTTGCCTTTCAACTACAACTACTTTTGCTACAACTTTTCATGACTATTGATCCCAACCAGTAAGTCCTCCTCAAAAAAATAATAAAATAATATAAAAAATTAATAGATATAATTATAATATAAAATAAGTCTTCAACTGTCAGGTTTACATTAAAAAAATGACTACATACACCACGGGAGGCACAGCCCATCATTCCTGTCGTTTTGGGAGCCATCCCAAACCCCCAGGTGCAATCTCAGAACATATGGCTTCCTGACAAGTCAATCCATCCATGCTAACGTGCCACAGGCACAGCACTCCTGTGGCCCCACTGCCCCACCAGCACCACACAGAGAGACAGGGCCCAGTGCCATGTGGGGCTCCTCCCCAGGGAGACAGCAGCACCCGGACAGGACCCATCTCTCAGCATCCGCTGCCACATCTGCCCCACGTCTGTCACACGGCAGCAACATTTGCTGAAGACAATCCCTATTTATCTGACAACTGGAAAAGGGTATAAAAACAAATTTCCTTTTTACAGCCAGCTGAGAGTGCAATTTGTGTGCTATACAATCCAACGTGGCATCAATTTATATGGGACTCCTTCAGTGAAAACTGGCCATTCTTGGGCCGTAAAGGCACCAATTAAATCGGTTCCCTTCCCTGCTATCCTCACGGGAGGCAGCGTGCTCTTGTCAGGAGCTGTAAACTTTTAAACGAAACCTTGTGCACCTCTGCTGGGGACAATTTTTTGCATTAATTGCAGCAGAAAGAAAACCTCCTGGGCAGCATTTACATACATTTGCTGCGTTACATTTCACACCTCCTGTGTCAGCACTGTACATGGGGGTGGTTCTGCAGGTGCAAACAGGACAGTTTGACATTGAGCAGGGGCTAACAGAGCCCTGCAAGAAGCAGCCTGCCCCATACACCTCCTGAGCTCACTGGGACTCCTGGGAGCCACCTCCTCAAGCAGCTGCCACTAGTTCCAGATGGGATATTCTATCTCACCATACATTTGGTTCACACTAACTCAAAACAGACTTCACAGCTCAGCAGCATCCGTAGCTGGACCACTATGGCTCTGGTCATCCTGACTTGGGAACACCATTCTCAGTTCAATTTGCTAATACGATCCTGCTAATGTAGATTTGTAGCTGCAATTAAAGAAATCTGCTCAGCATTTCTCAGATTCAGCCAGGATATTGTCTTGAGAAGTAGGGAAGTTTAAAACAAAGCTAGCAAGGTGCATCTCAGCAAAGAAGAGGGCAAAGCTTCTAACTGCAATTCTGTAAGCCTCAGCTGATACAGTGGCAGAAGCAGATACAAAATCACAGCCTGAGCACAATGACATCCATTCCTACACCGCCCAGCACAGCTGCTGCTGGGCAGACAGCAGGGACCCACCTCGCCTCCCCCAGCACCTGGGCCATCCACACCAGAGGGAAGGAAGCCCTCTGCCCTCCTGCTTCCATCCCCTGTAACAGCTCTACTGATCTGAGAGCAGACCCAGCAGCATGCAGCCCATGGACTCCAGCCTTCCTCCAGCTCAGTTAGTGGGACATGCTGTGCTGGCAGCCCTCCATCACTCCAGGTGCACATGACAATGCAAATAAAATGCTGCCTCCACTTGTCTATCACAGGGAGCAGGCACAGACTCTTCCTACCGATGGCTTTTTACTCTTAATTAATGACTCAGTGCTGAAGCAGGGCTGCAGCCCTCCTCCACCACTGTGGGGCTGACATAGGGACTGTGGTGCTCCCTCAGGGAGCTGTCTTGCCCCGTAGCTGCAACTGGGATCAGAACTTCCCCACAGGTAAAAACATGAGGGAGGAGGGAAGGGTGACCTCAGACAAAGCAGAGAAGAGCCACTGATCTGTGACAAGAGTCCTCCTGGCAGGGCTGCCCAGTTAGAGAGGCAGCTACAAGTGCCACACGTGGCTGGCACTAGTGGAAGGGGACACGAGGCCACAGAGCAACACTGGGGACTGCTTCCTTCTTTCATAGACACAGGGACCAGAGAGGGAATCACAGAGCCCATAGACAGTGTTTCCCATCTTGCACTGAGCCGTGGGCAGCACGATGCCATGCAGCACAGCACACTGCAGTACAACATAGCACAGTAGCAGGGCAGCATCCAGCATCATGCTGGATCCCAGCACCCTGCACCCCAGGCAACCAGACCTGGGCAGGGAGCACCCTCGGTCCCATGCTGCCCTCACAGCAAAAGACCTCTAAGATCACCAAACTCAACCCCACCCCACACCTACCATACCCACAAACAACGTCACTCAGTGCCACACCTCCACATTTCTTGAACACCTCCAGGGATGGTGACTCGTCCACTTCCCTACGCAGCTTGTGCCAGGGTATTACCACTCTTCCTAATATCCAATCTGAACCTCCCTGGATGGGTTGCTTTCCCACTCCCATGATGGAAAAGCTGTGTGCCCCAGAACCAGGGGGCAGTGACCCCCCCAGGGCAGGTGCTGAAGCCAATACTCTTTAATATCTTTATCAGTGATACTGACAGTGGGATCAAGTGCACCCTCAGCAAGTTTGCTGATGACACCACCGGGCCCAGATGAACCTCATGAGGTTCAAATCCAAATGCAAGATCTTGCACCTGGGTCGTGGCAATGCCCATTACCAATACAAGCTGGCGATGAAAAGTTTGAGCACTGTCCTGCTGAGAAAGCCCTGGGGGTGCTGATGGATGGCAGCTGGACATGAGCCAGCACTGTGCCCTCGCAGCCCAGAAAGCCCAACTGTATCCTAGGCTGCATCAAAGGCAGCGTGTCCAGCAGGGAGAGGGAAGGGATCTCCCCATCTGCTTTGCTCTGGTGAGGCCTCACCTGGAGCACTGCATCCAGATGTGGAGTTCTCAGTACAGGAGAGACACAGACCTGTTGGAGCACATCTACAGGAGGGCCAGAAAAATGGTCCAAGGGATGAAACAGCTGTCCTATGAGGACAGGCTGAGAGAACTAGAAAAGAGAAGGCTGTAAGGTGACCTGATAGCAGCCTGTCGGTATCTAGAGGGGAGCAAAAGGAAAGAAGGGGACAGACTCTTTAGCAGGGTCTTATGGTGCCAGAACATGGGGAAATGGCTTCAAGCTCAATTTAGGTCAGATATAAGGAAAAAGTCTTTTAGTGATGGTGGTGAGGCACTGGAACAGGCAGCACAGTGATGTGGTGGGTACCCCATCCCTGGAGGCTTTCAAGGCCAGGTTGGATCAGGCCCTGGGCAACCTGATGGAGCTGTGGTGTCCCTGATCAATGCAGGGAGTTGGGCTAGATGGCCTTCAGAGGTCCCTTCCAACTCTAAGGATTCTATGATTCTATGACTGCCCAGGACTGAGCTAGCACCAGTCTGATCATTTAGCACTCTGCCAGGTCTATCAACTCTCCCATGCTGCAGCTTGAGAAATGCTGTTGGCAGGTCCTTGGGAGAACAGTGGCAGCAGACAAAGTTGGGTGCATGGCTCCCCTCCGAGCATGTCACCCATCAGGGGTCTGTCCCATGCTCAGATAGCCCAATGAGACCCAAAGGTGCTGTGGGATCCTGCTGTTTCCCAGTGCCCAACCGTTCCTGTAAAATTGTTCCTTATCATTCGCACCGTTTTTGTTGGTTTTTTTTTAGAAGCATTAAGTAAGTTGCAACATAAATGTGAACAAAGCTTAAAATAAAGCTGTGTGTTTGTACAAGTGCTCATAAGTGCTCTAAAAGCTGTGTGTCTTGCAAAGATGTACTGGTATTTGCAGCTGAAGCACAGCGCAGGGTATTTATTTTACTTAATAGGAACAGCCAACACGCACGTGGTATTGCACTTCACAGCCTGAGCTCCCAGCTCCTGGCGCTGAGCAGCTCACCTGGTTCACACAGCACTGCCTAAATCTCACTGCTTGCTTAAAGCATCAAAGAGAAGGAAAAGAAAACAAAGGGGCAAATGCTAATTTCCTACAAAGATAGACAATGCCTTCATTCAGTGCTTGGTGTTTGCAAAAGATAGGGATCATCATGCTCCCCATGTGATATGTGTGATTCAAGTAAAAAAAGACACAGAACAGACATTTTAGATCAGTTTTGTTGCAACATTTTTTTGAGTTATTCAGTGCCTACGAATCAAAGGCCTTGATCAGCAGCGTGCTATGAAAATAAGTGAGTGTCCATCAGTTCATGCACACTCAAGGTCATGTGAAGAGTCAGTGAATCTGAAATTTCCGCCTGGAATTGAACCAGGGGACACGGGAATGAAGTGGCAGCACTGCTGTGTTGGAAGTGCTTCCCTTTTCCTACGTGTGGCTTACTGATATTTTTCCCCATCTTCACTGGGGGCAACAATAAACTTCAGGATATTCAGTGCAGCATTTTGCAGATTGGTCCATTTCATACTGACAACTCTGTGACAAAGGGAAGCAGCAGGATCCAGGATGCAGTCATTTATCAGCAAATCATTTCCACTGCACCCGATTCTGTTCGGACTGCAGCTGCTGCAGACAGTGAGGGCATGGGGAACCTGAGCACAGCACAGCATTGGCGAGCTGCAGCCAGCTGCTAATGCAGCTCCTGCCTCAGACAAAATCCGTCATCACTAAGGTCATGGCAGAGGATGCTGTCTGCATTTCCTATCCCCCCTGGTCTCCGGAGGAGCTGTGATTTTCAAGGTCTTTGCAAATGCAATTTCATGGTGGGGAAGAAAAGTCCAGAAGCTGTCTGTGTTCAGCTGTTGCAGATGAAGGATGGGAAATAGCATGAGCCTCAGAAGGCATCCAGCAGCCATGCTAATATGGGTGCATACTTAAGTGGAAAACACGGAGCTTCAATTTCACAAAGGTCAACGGTTGGTAAACACGTCTGAGTGTTTTTCTGAATCGGAAACACAGCACCTAAAAACAAAAACACTCAGACCAACATGCCATCCCCAGGGATCCCCACGGCCACACAGCTCTGCAGGACCACAGACAGCTCTGCAGCCAAGCGGTGCCCACCCCACTCCCCAGTGCCCATCACCTCACCCCGTGAGGCCACGGCACTGTGGGCAGCACACAAGGCTCCTCCTGCCCACCCACTTGATAAGCCTTCCTCGTTTTCCTCCAGCCATAAGCTTTAAACAGTACACACTCGAGGTAATGCATTCCGGGAGGCAATTTTTCTCCCCCTAATGAGGTCTACACCTGCAATTTTAAAGTGAAAAGTAATGTCCGTTTTTATTTCAAAGATTTCTAAGGAAAGCAGGGACAGTATTTGTAAGACCCAGACCACACTGCACACATGCTGACAACTGTGAGCACAGCACTCACTGTCTCCATAACCAGAATGCAAGGCACGGAGCCAGGCAGAGAAGCTGCCCTAGGCTGGGAGGTGACTGTGGCCATCAGCCCCTGGCCCCAGCAGACCCAAGTGTGGGGCAGAGGCCCAGAACATCACAGAAGGAAAGCAGAAATGGGAAAGGTTCAGAGGAAGGCTCATGTCCAGAAGAGCTCTGTCTCACTCCATTCTCAGGGTGAGGGCAGCTCAGGCACACAAAGGGGCTTTGGTTTATCCTCCCCTCTCACACAGCTATCAGGACAGAGCACTGGGCACACCCCATGCCCCTGGCACTGCCAAGGTCAGAATGGAAAGTACCTGAGCTGTCAGTTCCTGGTTCTCTCCCTGTTATCACGCTCACCCTGCCAAGAAACCCTCCTCTTAAGGTCATATGCTCAATGACTGAAAATGGACAATGGCATGGGGCACAAGCCACTCTCCTGCACTGCACTAGGCCTGTGGCCAGACTTCCTGTGCATGAAGGACATGGGACACCCTGCAGTACCCTAATTCCTGTGCCTGCACCTGCCACGTGGCCAACACATGGCACTACATTTCATTTTTACAGTTTCCAATTAAATGTGGTTCAGAAAACCAGCAAATCTCACACTACATGCAAGCATTTTCACATGGAATTGGCCAGGAGCTGCCATTTATCCATGCACACACACAGCCACGACCCCTCACCAGTTCTCCCAGCTGAACCCTCCTTTTATTTTCTCATGACTTTCAGGGACAGTGATGTTTGCTCACCCCACAGCCTTGTTCTGACCCATGCAGCACAACCAGCACAGATCTCCACAGATGGGCCCAACCCCTCTGCTCTGAGTTGAGCAGAAACAGGAGCCTGGTGATGCCTGAGTGATGAGGGGACCGGGGCAGCACTGCAGGGTCCTGCTGCCAGTGCCATGCCTTCTATGCCCACTGCCCATCCTCTCCTAGAGCACTGCTTTCAGCTGCTGCACTCTGAGATGGGGCTGTGCCTTGCACAGCATTAGAAGGAGCTGAATCAACTATTAACGTCAATTTCACACATTTCTCAGTTGTCACTCAGCTATAGAGACAGACAAGCAGTAAAAAGAGGTTATGCGCCAGCAGAGGACTGAGGTGTTATGGCAGTTTGGCTTTTTATTCCCCCACAGTTCATCTGTTTCATGAGCAACTCTATTCCCTTAAATTGTTTGTAATCTTCAAGCTAATTTGCAAGTTGTTATTTTTACTTATTTTGCCCGCTTCTTTTATTATAACCCACGAGATCAGAGTGTTTTGATATAATAACTGTGTTTCAAAATCTCATCAGTGTAAAACAGACATCAATGATGCCAGCACAATGCATGCTCTTGTCCTTGCCAGCACCCTAACTGTGACCTCTGTGCCCACCACTCCCGAGGAGCACCCCCTGCCCCTGGCTGCTGGATGGGGCTGTGGGATCACTGCAGGCAGCCCAAAGCAAACGATGGCATCATGCACACTCCCACACCTCAGGACAGAGCCACGCTTTCTGTATACTCTTAACTTAGCCCTCATCCTCTGCTGCGTGGGATGTGATTATTTCAGCCTGCAGTGCCACTAATGATTTTTAAATTGCTCATCATGCCTTAATTCCCAGCCTCTTGCTGGTCGCTGGCCTCTTTGTGCAGGTTGTATCACCGTTCTGGGCAGGAAATCTCCCTGCGTCACCACCACTGCTCAGGCTTCCTCAGGAGATAATGGGAAGTGACGCAAAGAGTGATTCCCTGATGATCGATAAAGAATTTCCTGCAGCAGCCACGAAAAAATGGACATTATGAGGCACTGAGTTCCCCCTGCTGCCAATACAGCTCGTTCCTGAAGGATCCAATGAAGCCCCACAGTTCCTGGGGCAGTCCCAGTGTTTTGCCACGTGAGCAGGATGGGGTGTGGGTATTGCTGGAGCCCACAGGAATCACAGGAAAACAGTGCAGGGCTGAACAGTACAGGGCCGAGTGCAGCAGAGGCCCTGTGCCACATGCATGCAGGTGACAGCAGGATGTGAACGGCTGAAGCAAGGCACAGAGCCTGCCAGGATCCTGGTTTGCTTTCCCTTCTGTTCCCCAGCACTTGCTCGCTCGCTCCCTTGCGCACATTTCCCAGCAAACTGATCTGAAAACATCCGAGAGCAGAGCTGCTGCCACCAGCTGCTGCCAACTCACTAACGGAGCTGACAGGGACCATCATCGTGATGGTTCTGATGAAGGCCACGTGGCAGCACTGCACACGCACCTCACGCTGCATAGCTCTGTGCCACGGCTGCATGTGCACGGCCCAGCACAGAGCACTGCTCTGCCACTGCGATTCCAGGCTAAAATTCATGCATCTGAAATTCAATAAATTCAGTGCTGAGCGACTCATACAGGAAGGAAAACTCAGGAACAATGTGCTGAAGCGAGGCAGCTCATTAGGCATTTGTAGCACAGAGAAGGAGCTGAGAGTGATACATGGCATGACTCAACACAGTGGTGTAGGAACAAGGCTGCAGCTATGTCAGTTATTAATAGCTCTGCCGTAAGAAAATCTGGCGAGGCAGCCGCCCTCGGGCTCCCAAGCACTCCAGGCTCCGGAAGCATTTCTTACAGCTCCGTGACCGGCCCGAGGAGATGGGCATTTCAACAGTGCACACAGCGTGGGCTGCTGCTGAGCACCTCAGCCATGGCTGGGGAGGGCCCTGCTCCCAGCACCCACACCTGTGGGGTTCTCCAGGTGTCTGCAGGAGGGACAGCAGTTCCCGAGGGCACAGTGGCACCAGGTGCTGTCTGCACACAGGACAATGCTCCTCCACCCAGCACAGCCCCAGTGGGGCAGTGTTGTTGCTGTGAGTTCAGAACACCTGCCTTGAGCCTCGGTACCCTGCTGCAAGACGCTATGGTTATCCATATCTTCACTACAATGCTTGGCCCAGTTTTGTACAGGTTAGTAAACATGAGGTCATCCTGCTGTACTAATTCTGCCAGCTGAGGAGCACCCAGCCAAGTGCCAGTGTTCTTCCTGTATTCACAGCCCTCCCAACGCAGCTTCCAGCCTGAGGTGCTCAACCTGCAGAGGAAATGGCCTCTTGGTTTCATCATCCTGATCTGCACTCCTGTGGCAATGGAGGAAGCGGAGCATGGCTTCTTTCATGACTGTTATAATAATGCATCGTGCTCAGAGGAAGTTCCCAACCCTTAGGTGGAGATGGCCAAGGAAGTATGTTCCCCTTAACAGACCCCAATCCCTACAGGGATTCCCCGTGCATGCAGATGAGGCTGTGAGCCCACTTCTGCCATGGTTCTTGGCCAGGGTGAGACACAGGGACTGCACAGCATCAGTGCTTCAGTCAGGAGCACCACGTGACTTCACTTCCCAGCTGCTGAGGTACCACTGAGCAAAATCCTACATAAATACGCCAAATGCCAACTGTAACATCTGCATTAATTGTGCGGCTGCAAAACGTGAACAAGCCTAAGTGAATGCAGTGAATCACTGCCTAAACAAAACAGCTTTTATCCTATCAAAACATTTTTATTGAATTGGACTATCGCGGCATTTTCAAAACCGAGAGCTTTCGCAACATCAAAACAAAACAGAATCGCGAAGGGATTTGCTTTGACACTTCCCTGTCACAAAGTTTGCCAAAATCTCTCATGGAGAGTCGTGCCACACATTTCCTTCCACCAGCACCGCCTCCTTGGCACGGCACCCTGTCTGGCCCCAGGGGCTCACATCAGATGCCCCACCCTGGGGCTCCCCTGGATGCAGCACCCACCCGGCTGCCCCAGGCACCCATATCCATGGTGGGGAGCCAGGAAATGCACCCAAACGCAGAGAGGTTCTGCACAGTGGGAGCTTGGGGGAAGCAGAGCTGCCCAACGGGCACTTGGCTGAGCAGCCACCTCGTCCCCATGCAGCCTGCACAGCCACAGCCTCGCTACAAGATCAGCGCTGCTGTGGATGGGCAGAGCACGGCCTCTCCTACAATCTGCAGTCACTAAGGTTGGGAAAAGACCACCAAGTCCAACTGTCAGACCATCGTCGCCATGCCCGCTAAACCGTGCCCCCAAATGCCACATTCCCATGTTTTCTGAACACCTTCAGGGACGGTGACCGCATCCCTTCTCTGCGCAGCATGTTTCCATGCCTCAGCACTCTTTTCAGAAAAGAAATTCTTCCTGATGTCCTCCTGGCACAGCTCGCAGCACAAAAGCTGGGGCTGTCCCAGAACCTGCTCTCTCAGCATGGCACAGTCCATTAGCTGGAGGTAGGCTTTCCACAGGGAATGCTTCAGACCAAACACAGCCCAGACACATAAGGTGTAAAGCTATTACAAACTAATGCAAATAACACCTGGAAATGACTGATAACTCTTATAAGTCACAAGGTGTTTCTGTAATACTGTAATTCTGAAATCAAAATGGTACAACTGTACTTGTGAGACCAAAGACTTTTGTCAAAGCTGCACATCAGTTCTGCTAGAACTTCAGTTTCAGGTCGCAAATAACTGACAATGATTTGCTGTATTTTCTATTTTAGAAAAGAAGCCCCTGACCGAGTCCTGGACCAGGGCAGTGCCCTCAGGCACTCAGGGCAGGCAGGGAAGCAGTGGGCAGCCCATGGAGCACTGTGCACATGTACCCAACAGCCCCGGCCCCACACGCTGCCTGGGCCCCACTGCTGTCCCTCCATCCTGGGTAGTCCCATCTCGGGCATTTCCCACCTAAGCAGCTCAGGCAGCAAGCATCTTCCTCCAAATCCAATTTTCCCATGAGAGAAATCTCATTATTTTTATTAAAAAAAAAAAAAAAAAGACTTGCTGTTCAGGAAAACAAAATGTGATGTTTGTTTTCAGCATGTTTTGACACTAATTGGAGTACTTCACGCTGTCAAGCTCCCCCACGTTTTGTCTGCCCAAGGAAGGCAGAATCCCAGACACCGATTTAGGTGTGTCAGGGCAGCACCACCAGCACTCCACTCCTGTGGATACTGCAGTTACACATCCCACTCCTATCATTCACCCACGCCTGCTGTGCCTAACGGGAGAGTGGCACCATGGCCACAGAAGAGCCAGAAGTGACCTGGGCTGTGCAGCTGACGCATGCAGTGCCCTGGTCCCTGTGTCCAGCCAAGGAGGGTGCAGGCACTGCAGCACACCTGTCCCCAGGTCAGGGCACCTGCAAACTCAAGGGGTGCCATCAGGATGCTCCAGTGCTGGCTGCCATTCATGCTGGGTGGGATGGAGCAGGAGCCAAGGTCTCCAGGGCAGGACACGACCCAGGAAACAGTACTGACAAAGAGAGAGGTCATCAGTGTGGTGCAGCAAATCAAAACTGGGGGAGATGGGTTAATCGTAATTGGATTTTGATGCCTAAGCAGTCTGTAGGTTATATTAAGTGCTGTAAAAATAACTCAGTTCTTCCACCACCTCATTTATGCATAATCTACACAACTAAATGAAAATAAACTAACAATGATTTACTCCAGATGGATGTTTATTATCTTGGTAATAATATCTCTCAACCGTCTCAGGATTAACTGAGGCCAACTCTTCTCTTAGTCACTGTACTCTTAGATGAGCATAGAGTAAATTAAATGATCCTCAACCAGATGAGCATTTATTAGTGTTGCCTCTATACATGCCTCTATGTCACTTGAGGATGCAAGCCATAAAACATATGCTGGAATTTAAGTACCAAAGTTTAATTCAACCTTAACTGATGCCAGTTGCAAATTGCAGATCTCCCTTCCTGAAAGAATACCTATTCAGTATTTAGGTCTGGGTTAGCTAGTATATCAAAACGGATATGGTCAAATTAGCTACTGAAATGATATAGGATGTGCCATGTCTACAGCAGCCTCAAAACTTCAAAGACAAAACCAGGGAATCTCACGGAAATAAAACATTTTTATCACAATAAAGAATGATGTGCTCAGGCAGACTACATGTAATAAAAAAGGGACAACAAGAGCTGAAATGGAAATTTGTTTTCCAGAAGCCAAGAATAGTAAATGATTTATATGCACTTATTTTAATTTATTTTTGGTCTGTGCACAATTTATCTAAAGTCATCAAAAATTAATAGGCCATACAGAAAGGAGTTTTAATAAATTCAAACTTCGGGGCATCCAGCGAGTGTATCTCTTCTCAAGTGCTATTAGCACTTAACTATCTAATTAATCCATTGCTTTATCTTGCCTGGAAGTCCAAGCAATTCCCCTTCCCAGGAACCACAAAATCACAGTAGTGGTACCAGCAGAGACCTCCCCATGCACAGCAGCTGTGGGAGCAGAGCCTGGGTCAAACCATGAGCAGCAGGACATGCTGCGGGCACTGGGCACCTCTCTCTGGTTCTGAAATAGCTCCATGTCCTGGAGGCAAAATCAATTCAAATGTAGTTCAACGCTGAGATGGCCTTAGGGCTCAGATCAATTCAAAGAACAAGTGTTGAGAGTTCTGTGTGACTCGCTGGCTGCTGGGATCAAGCTGCAGCCCAACAGTGAGCGCCAACCCCCATGTGAATCATCCCATGAGCTTCGAGGCAACCAAACCAATTGTCCCTCCCACGCCTTAAACCACTGTTCGGAATTACAAACCAGGTCAGAATTGAGCAAAATCACCCAGGGGCTCCCAAGCACCCACTGCATGACAACGCCATGCAGCAGTGTGCAACACGGGGCACAATCCACCTCGACCTCACCATGCAGCTGGGTGCTCTGCTGCAGAGGGCACCCTGGGACAAAGGACAAGGCAAGCAGTGGTGTTTGCCTTCACTGACTGGAGGGCAACAGAGAAATTGAGGGAATTTGGTTCCAAAGAGCTGATGCTGGGCTTAAATTGTGCCCTTCACAGTTCTGATGCAAGGCGGATACACACCATATGCTCAGAGGAATGTAAACACGGAAGGACTGGATATCCCAACAGTTCACAGGGAGTGTTAAAGGAGGACACAGCCCCACGAGCAGGGCCAGGGAGTGATCCTGACCACACAGCAAGGCACTGCCTGGCCATGGAGCACAGCACTGCCTGGCCATGGAGCACAGCACAACCTGGCCATGGAGCATGGTACTGCCCAGCCATGTAGCACAGCACAAATCTGCCAAGGGAGCTCAGCTGCATTAGAACAGGTGTCCCTCTGTTTGTATCTAAATCCAAAGGAAATCAATGGGCATGCTAAAAAGAGCATTTTCCTTTCCTACCAAGAATGGCAGTTTCTGTGAAATCCTGGGACCAATATTTTTTAAAACTTCAGATACATCTGTCAGGTTTGGGAAATTTTGCCCAAAAGAGGAACTTTCAATGTGCCATAAGGGAGAAACTATTCTTGCAGCCTTCCCTTTGGCTCCAAACCCACTGCTGGGATTTTTTTGGGAGGTAGTACTCCGCATGTTCAACAGAACTGATGGCTTTCAAATACATACTTATGGTTTCGTGATATAAGGAAAAGCAACAGAAGAAAGTGAAGATGAGCAGCATGCAATATCAGCAAATGTAGGATCGCTGACAGACTTAGGAGAAAGGCAGACGTAGAGGGATTGCTCAGGTAGAGTAATGAGACAATCCAACAAAGAACAGTACATGCCCACTGGGTTCACAAACAGGGAACTAACACCTCAGAAAGAGTTAGGGACAAATCACAGAGGACATGGCTCATAGGTTCATAGGTTCATAAGGTTGGAAAGGACCTACAAGATCATCTAGTCCAACCATCCTCCTATCACTACCCCTATCCAACTACTAAATCAAATCCCATGGCACCCTCCTGTGACTCATTACTCCTATCTCTGTGGTATAATCAGATTACAGTACAAGCCCATCCTATCAATTGGTATCAGTTCTTTCCGAAATTGATGGGATGCTATTTAAAGCCATCAGAATAATGGTGCCAAAGGTCTTAAAAACCTGGCATACCTCAAACAATATATGAAGTCACAGGGTATAGGAAATGTATAGGGACAGCCGGGTTGGACGGGAAGCAGAGAAAAAGCTTTGAAACATAAAATTTCCCCTCCAGCAAAGGAATACAAACAGAGACTGGAGCAGAACCATCCCAAAGGCTCTCAGCAGCACTCTGGGACAAGGAAGAGCTTTTCTGCAGGATCAGTGCCCCGTGCCTGCAGCACCGTGTCACCTCACAACACACACGGTGCATGCAGCAGCTCCAGCCTCCAACAGGTTGTGGTCTCTGCAGGGATCATGGGCTCCTACATCCATCACAGGGACTCAGATGTCATCATTAAGCAACTGTCAGTCAATCAGATGTGAAACTGTTTAGAACAGAGCTATGGCAGCTAAGGAAGGACCTGCTGGGAAAGGCCAGGAGGTTTGGAGCCACTCCACTGCCCACTACCAGCCCAGAGCTCAGGCTGGGCACCTTTCCACCCAATGGGATTTTGTGCAACTGGCAGCTGCAAATCTCCCTCCTAAATCTGTACAAAATACAGTAAAATCTAAAAAAAATAAAAAATAAAAAAGGAAAGAAACAACCAGAGCCAGCCACCAGACAAACCTGCGGACCCAGACCCCATCAAATGCTGTTTTTCTACCAGTTTTCATTAGCCCTTTCCCATTCCACTGGATTGTCACAGAGTTCCAGGATTTGTTAAAAATAAACCTTTGCTGTCTCAGGGAGCTACCTGGCCAATTATTTTAATACTCCTGGGTACCAGTTACCCAGCTCTGCCACTTTTAAATGCCATACTTAAACTGTCACTTTTTAACCTTTTCCTTAGCTCCCACAGAAGTCGAAGCTCTCTCTTTGTCACTGTGAGTTTGCATTTTTTTGCTTCTTGGCAAACGGCAAACAGAAATAATTACTGAACAGTCCTTTCTTTTCTGCATCGCCATTGAGGATCTTTGTCTTTTCTGTCAATTTCTGTCTTTGCCCAGAGCTGGGACTAGTCCTATGACAGGCTTTTATTGGCTTCTAAATGTAAATCTCCTTCTGCACCTGGTACCTGACCCAGGGAGATTTAATATTTTAATTAAAGCACTTCCTCTGACCTCAGAAAGCACATCTGCACTCAAGCACCAAAAAAAAAAAAAAAAAAAATACCCTCAGTGAGCAGAAACTATTCTGGGATAGGACCAAGCCACAGAAACCTGGTCTCACAGAAATGCAGCTCCCAAAACAGCAGCATAAAGGGCAGAGCCACAAGCAGAGCCTGAAGCAAGGGCTGGGCTGTGCCCCAGGGCTGCTCTGGGCAGGGGAACCCCACTGCCCTCAGCACAGCCCCCTGCAGGCAGGTGCTGATGCAAGCACCTTGTCATTTGACATGCTGATGGGCCATCTTGACAATAGAGGTGGGGATGCCCCTCAAGGTCGGGCTGGAAGGTGCTCTGGGCACCTGATGGAGCTGTGCTGTTCATTGCAGGGGAGTTGGTCCTGGTGGCCTTTAAGTGTCCATTCCCACAGAGACTCTATGATTGTTTTCTATCTCACCATCCCACATAGCTTCACACTGATAAGCCCCACTGTTCAGGCTAGTCAGGATTGTACACGCACAAGTGCTTACTGAATATTAGTTAACAAATAAAGCCTACAGCTTAAATCAAGGCCACTTCTTCTAACAACCGCCAACTTAGAACTTAAAGAGAAACCAGATTAGGGATTAACAGCATCACTGAAACACAGAGAAGCTATACAGTGATTATTTCTGTGACCTTACCTCATCTCTGAGTTACAGTTTTGAACAGTTTCTGAATCTAATTATCACAGATCATTTTAATTAATCTGGGAATGGCTTACAGAACAGAGCTGAATCTTTTTGTCTTCTCCCAAAAGACAGATAAGACATCTTGTAGAATAGAAAATAATAATAATTTAAAAAAAATCAGATTTCCTTTCAGTTGGACAAATTCAAAAATATTTTAAAAGATCAGTGGAAAAAGGGAAAAAAATCTTAGTTGGCTTTCAAGGCTTGCAGCCCGAAGGAATTGTTCTAAAAAGACTTTTCCCTTCTTTTCTGCATCTTAGTGAATAAAGAAGATAACATCAAATCTGCAGTATGAGATCAAGTAAATTTGCAGGTTTCAAGCTATCTCTTCCGCGCCAGATAATTTAATGGGTCTCTTGGTCTTAATGTTCTTAACTCAGCAATGTGTCTGAGCATTTTAGATAAGAGACAAAGCTTTGGCAAGAAATTCAGATTTTAATTGCTGTTTCAAAAATTGATCAGCCGTGCTCCTGGTGCAAGACTTCTGTCGGCCGCACAAAATGACCACTTGATAGGTGGACGCCTACAACCCCCCAAATTCCAATCCATCAGCTTATCAAGGCGAAGCTCATCCTGGCCACAGTCACCAGCAGCACCCAGCACAGGGATCAGGAGACCTTTTCCCACAGCTTCCTGCCTGCCTCCATGGCCCTCAAACTGTATCTTCACTGCTTCCAGGAGCAGCACTATGGGCTCCAGACTGAAGGTAAAAGGCAAATTCGCTTGCTGAATCAAGTGTGAATAAAGCTAGCTGGAACACCAATGCAACTTGCAATCTGACGGCTTGGAAAAAGCCTACAGCTCCTCATGGCACCCTACAGCTCCTCACAGGGAGTGGAAGGTCAGTGCTGAGCTTTGCCCTATGTGACAGTGATGGGGCCGAGGGAACACATGGAGCTGCATCAGGGGAGGGCCAGGTGGGGGTGGGGGAAAGGCTGTGCCCCAGAGGGCAGTGGGCATGGCACAGCTCCCCAGGGCAGCGGGCACGACCCTGAGCTGCCGGAGCTCAGGGAGCACTGGGACGCCGCTCTGACACGGGGTTTGGGCAGTGCTGTGTGATCCTTGTGGGTCCTTTCCAACTCGGGACCTTCTGTGGTCCTATGGTGACCTCACCACACAGCTCCCAGTAGCCCTGGCACGGTGGCTGCCCGTAGCACCTGTTCCTCAAGAGAGCTTTCCCAAATCTCTGATGTTTTCTCTGATTTTTCCCAAATCTTCATGTTTTCCATGGGAAACATGAAAAGAAAACCCATGCTGTTCTCAAGCAGCTCTGTAACACGTTCCTCCTTACGCTGCTCTGTCAGTCAGCTGCAGAAATCCCCACTGCTGTGGATGCCTGTGCAACCAGTGCCCGTGCCAGTGGTTTTAATCTGGAGTTTGGGCTGTGTTCTGATCTTACTTATTTTCCATTGAATACACTAGGGGATAATCTGCTTCGATCTTAATTAACATCAGGAAAATTACACCGTTCCCTCTTCACAAAAGGAGAAAGAGAAGCATTATGCAGGAAAAGACTTGGAGAAACAGGAAACCTCCAACTTCTACCTCAGGTAAATTAGCATGACTTCACTGAAGCTAATTGAGTTATCCCTAAATTATGCACAGAAATCAAGGGAAGTGCTTTCTTCTCCCTAGAAGGCTGTCTTTAAAAATGCATTACTTTTTCTCATGTTTAGGCTTTCTGCAAAAACACTCTTGGGGAACCCAAAGGTCTCCAACTTCCAGGAGACCACCAGCACCAACAGCTCCTGTGGCACTGGAGGCAGCAGTGCAGCCATGCAGAAATGCAGCCATGCAGCCATGCAGGAGCACAGCACTGCTCCTTGGCCACCGTATATGGAATACTCAGGTGTGTGACACAGCACCATATATCTTCTCCATGCAGATCCAATCATCCCAGGGCTGGCTATTCAGAAAATTGTCCCAAACTAAGAAAAAGACATTGAACTTGAAATATTTTGAGCAGGGCACTTTGTATTTTTAAAAAAACTGCATTTTGTCAGCAGAAAAAAATGTAATCAGAAGGCTTCCAAGGTATTTCCTTGTACACAGGCTGCAGAGTTCACCTGGCTGAACCTTATCACAGAATCATAGAGTCCCACAACCACAAGGGTTGGAAGGGTTATGGAGATTCCCCAACTCAACCCCTTGTTAAAGCAGTTCCCCAAAGCAGGTCACCCAGGAAAGTGCCCAGGGCTATTTGGATCTGTGCAGGGAAGGAGACTCCTCCACCTCCCTGGGCTCCGTGCTGGGCTCTGCCATCCTCACAGCAAAGAAGTTCTTCCTCGTGCCCATACAGAACTCCCTGGGCTGCAGTCTGTCTCCAGTGCTCCTCATCCCGGTGCTGGGCACTATGGCATAGAGCCCAGCCCCATCCCCCAACCCACCCTGCAGATACCCATCAGCACTGCCCACATCCCCTCAGCCTTCTCTCCCCCTGGAACACAGCCCCGGGGCTCTCAGCCTGACCCCATCACGAGGTGCTCCAGGCCCCCACCATCCCCCTCTTCCTCCCCTGGGCTCTCCCAGGGGTTCTCGGTCTGCCTGGAGCTGGGAGCACAGAACTGGTCACAGTGCTCCTGATGTGGCCTCCTCAGTGCAGCACAGAGGGGAGAATGGGAGAAACTCCCTTGCTCTGCTGGCCACGCTCTGTGCAATGCACCCCAGGGTACCAATGTTGTTCTTGGCCACGAAGGCACACTGCTGGCTCACAGTCACCCTGCTGGCCCATGGCAACCCTGCTGGCCACTAGGAGATGCAGGCCCTTCTGCACAGAGCTCCTTTCCAGCAGGGCCTTGGCTCTTCTGATCTATCCTGAAGGCAACTCCTAGCCACCAAGGACACCCGAGGGCTGCTCTGTCTGCAGGGCACAGCCATGCCCCATGCAAAGAGCCCAGAGCAAGGTTCCAACACACACAGCCACAGGGTGCTGTGGAGGCACTGCAGAGGCCTCACCTCAGAGCTGATGGGTGCACACAGGTGCTACAATGTCCCCCCTACACTGGGACCAGACAGCGTCCAAGAGAATCAGTCACAGAAGAGATCTTGGAAAGCAAAGGACTCCAAACCAACCCAAAGAAACCCTCAGGAGAGGAGAGCGTCCACCCCCATGTAACATGGCATGGTGACCATCTCTAACATAGCACGTGCAGTGGCACAGACACAAAGCCACATTTTAAACAGTGTGAGGGCATCATTCCCCACAGCTACCATGAATGTGCTGCAATCACTTGCCAGTGTTACAACTGCTATTGCTGATTGCTGTTTTCTTCTTTTACTGTACTAAAGAAAGCAACAGAAATGCAAAAGCAACACTGCTGGTCTGTCCTTATCACTCCCACTGCACTGAAGGCTCTGAGATATGCAAACGTTTTCTTGTACACTGAATTTTATGCTGCAGAGAACTGAAGCTAATTGACTTTCTTGTAATAAAAAGCCTTTTCATGAAAATCAAGTTTTATTTTAAAGAATCCAAAACTGTCTTGTTTTAATTTCCAGTTTTGCTATCAAACCTCTCACTTTCCCATCTCTTTTTGTTTTTCTTTCTAGTCCTCTTGCTTTATTTTATAATTAAAATTAAGAGGGAAAGAGATGGAGAAAAATTGAGCGTTTTAGTGCTCCAGCACTGGGACACATAAGACCATGGCAGCACTTCTGTGCTTCTAGGGATGGAAATCATTTCCAACTTTGTCACTCAGAAGTACAGACTTTGTGAGCACATTGCTACATCTCTCCCAGAAACAGGGCTTTGATGCCTTTGGAAAGAGATATGCCCTCTATACACTGCAGTTATGCCTTCCTGTCAGGATGGCACACTGTGCACCACAGACTCTTTGTGGTAACCAGAGCAGTGCATCGCTGCCCAGTTACTGGCTGCGTGCTGCAGTGTGGGAGGAAGATGAGCTCCTTCCTCGCTGGACCAACCCATGTTGCCACAGAATAAAGTGCTCTGCAGGTCTCGGTGCTGCTTCAGGGCTGCTCCCATCTGGACACTACTCATGTGCTGACTGCACGTGTCTGGCTGCAGCTCTGAAGAGCAGCATCTCTGTGTGCTGCATGTGCTATGGTGGGACTCCAGCGTGTGAGTGTTCTGTTGCTCTACACATACTTGGAGACTGTAAGTCTCCAAACCATGGACACAGCCCAGCTGCAGCTCAGCTCTGCACATCTGTTCGAGGGCTCCATCCCTCTGCCTCTGCCACTCCACTGCACCATGACAGATTGAGTCTCAGCGCACAGAAACTCCCCAGCTTTTCATCAGACAGAATGTGGGTGCTGCTTTTTAAATGTCACCTCCCAGGGAGCTGACCGGCACTGGTGTGCAGCAGCAGGGAAAGCCACCCCCGGTCTCTCTCACTCCCACATTTAGCAGCCAGGCATGACTGCTCTGTAGCACAGCTCTGCTGCACCGTGTCTGCTCCGCACCACAGCTCTGCTACACCATGTCTGTTCTGCATCACAGCTCTGCTGTGCCACAGCTGCTCTGCATCATGGCTGCACTGCACCATGGCTCTGCTACATCAGTGTTCCACTGCACAACAGCTCCACTGCACCATGGCTGCCCTGCATCACGACTCTGCTGCACTGCAGCTCCGCTGCACTATGGCTCCACTGCACTACGGCTGCACACAGATCTGATGCACCACAGCTCCTCTGCACTGTGGTGACTCCACACTCTCTGCTGCATCCCTGGAGCAGCACTGCAGGGGTTGTGAGGCCACAGCAATTGGAGGTGTGGGGACTTCATGGGGATACGTAAGCACCAGCTGCAGGCTTTCTCAGGTGCCAACGCAAGCAGCCATGCTGCTCCCAGGAACTAGCAGCTCCCAGTGATACCCTGACCCACAGCAGCAGCTGTACAATATGCCACATCCCTCAGCACTGGGACCTGCTCAGCTCTGACAGTGCTGGTGGGGACGTAGCACTGGTAGCAGCCCAGCAGCACCCTGTTGGTCGTGTGCCTGGAGACAGCAGCAGCATCTCCAGCACTGCCCAGCCACACAGGTGCCATGCAGAAGCTGCAGGGAAAGCAGCAACCACAACAGGAAGGTTAGAAACAGCAGAGACAGCAGCTGCCAGGTCAACACCCAGGTAAGGGAATGGAATCTGCTGTTCTCAGGAGATGCCCGTAAGGCACAGAATTACTCTTTTTAATCCAAAGGCAGCAAATCCCTGGACCTGTGCTGTAACCACTGTCCCTGCCCTGGCCCTCTCTGCAGACCCCATCCTCACCACGGCCTTCTCTGGGATCCAGACCTCAGCTGAATGCTGATGATATTGCTTGTGAGCATGCAGCCAAGCCATGACTCCACGACTGGCTGCATCCTCTCCATGGCACAGCAGTGGCCAGGGAAGCTCAGTGATGTGCTAAGACACAGGAACCAGAACACGGCAGAGCACAGCCCTGTCTGACAGATATCATCTGAAGATGACAACGTATGGGAAATGGGTTTCACATAGAGCAGGGCAGCGGAGCCACAGCATGAGACAGCTCACAACAGCAGGAAGGAACACAGCAATGCCTCACTCCATTCTACCCATTTAAATTAAGCAAATGCGCTGCTTTGCTATTTGTAATCAGTTAAACTCTCATTTACATATGCACAAAAAACAAACAAACAAATCCCAAAAGCACTGAGCAATATCTCCTCATGATAACCACGTCAGCCCTCTACTCAATCTCTGAATGAGATCTGACCATACAACCACAGCATCACGGATCACAGCCAAACCCCTGATGTCCCATGGCAGGATGTGCTGGCATAGCACACACAGATGGAACCAGCCCTTGGGGCAGGGTGAAGCACTGCACAGAGCAGCACGCAGGCACAGAGCACCCAGACAGCAGAAGCAGACAGCTCCTCAGGTGGGTCTGCTGGGAGCTGCTGCTCTGACACTGCAGAGATGAAGCCAACACTACAAAGATGATAAAGTCAACTTCAAATAGCAGTGGTTCTGTAGGCAGGCTGCAGTTCCCATTCCCATCCTCATTCACGGAGGAACTGATTCTCCTTCCATTGTTTTCCTCCCCTTCATTAATTTGTAAAAGGTGTCCTCCTTCCCCTCAGCCCCTCCAACTGCCACTAACTCGTTCATATGCCATTATCTTTTCTATGCAAGTGCCGCTGGTAATTGGGAGCACTGCAGAGACCATTGTACCAAGATGCCCAGAGGTGTTGTATTTGCAATTAATTTCCTGATGAAACAGCATCCATGCATCAACACGGAGTGACATTTAGAAGTATTCAGATACCATCTCACTGCAACGTGATTGTACCACATTAGCGTATAAAGTACTTTATGGGGATGAATGTCACGCCAAAGTTACAGCCTTAACTAACTGCAAGTTTTAAAGGGAAGCAACAGGGCACAGGTAAATAGAAAATAACACGCTGCAGCAAGAGATTACAAGAAAATAAGAAGTGTCCAGAGAGCTGAACACTGACAGCCTGTGACAATTCACAGTGAGCATCAGGGAAGAGCTGCTAAGCTGTGACTGACCACAGAGATCCCAAGCTTCCACTTTTGTCCTCCAAGCAAACAGGCTCAATCGTACAGTTTCGGGAAGGATTTGTAGAAGATGCTGGAGCTTCTGTGAGAGCAGCAGTGCAGAGGGAGGTGTGCAACATTTCAAGCACTGCAGGAGCATGTGAATACAGCAGGAACACCAGGCTGCAGTGAGCAGGGGCTGAGCACCCAGGGCCCTGCACCAGATGGGGTTGGGGAGGGAACCCCAGCAGGCTGGTGCTCTGTGGGTCCTCACTGCTCCTGCAGCCTCATTGCATGGGAACAACACTGGAAGAATGGCATTGAAAGGATGGCACTGTGAGGACAGTGTAACAAGAACAGTGTTGGAAGGATGGCATTGGAAGGATCATAGAATAGAATCATAAGGTGTTCTGGGTTGGAAGAGACCTTTATGATTATCCAGTTCACACCCCTTGCTATAGGCAGGGACACCTCCCTCTAGAGCAGGTTGCTCAAGGCCCAATCAAGCCTGGCCTTGAGTACTTCCAAGCAGAGGTCATCCACAGCCTCACTGGGCAACCTGTGTCAGTGCCTCACCACCCTGACAGGAAAGAACTGCTTCCTAATATCTGGTCTAAATCTCCCCTCTTCCAGTTTAAAACCATTTTCCTTCATCATGTTACTACCTGCCCTTATAAAAAACTCCCTCCCCAGCCTTCCTGTAGGCCCCTTCAGGTACTGGAAGGACAGTGCTGCAAGGACAACGTTGCAAGGACGGTGTTGGAAGGATGAAGTTGGAAGGACAGTGTTGAAGGATGGTGTTGAAAGAAGGGCACTGGAAGGACTCTGCCTCTGCTGATGAAAAAGTTGGGAAACCTGTACCCTAACCCTTCGTCTTTGAAGCCTGGTTGCCATGGTTACCACACAAAGGCCTTGCAGCAGCTGGAAGATCAGCATTCATCTCCCCTTTCACCCAAAAAAGTGCATGCTTTTTCCCTATGCCAGGCTTTTTTCTACAGGATTTTATGATACAGTACGCCACAAAGCACCTGGACAGAGACACACACTCTGTTCCTAGCTGCAGAAATCCTCGTGCTGGGCTTTCAGTGTCCCAGCAGCACTGCCAGACCTCACCTCAGCAGCAGGCACCTTTTGCATTTCTTACTCTGGCTGGAGAATGGTTCACTGCCAGGCTCCCGTTTATTTTGCCCTGTGCACCTCCTGTGCTGCAAGGGCACCCGCTCCGGCCCCCAGCAGATGGGGGTTTTCCTTCTGATGGACAGCAACTGGCAGCCAAGCAAACTCCATGAAAAGTGCAACTGAGAAAGTAAGTGCCACAGAACACAGGGATGGCTTACAAGTCATCCCTCAGTCCTCACAGGTGACTCCCCCGTGGTGCTTACATTAGGCCAGCACTGCCAGACTGCACCAGCTGATTTTATGTCTGTGTTTGCACACAGTTGTGTACATACACCCATTTTCCTCACTACATTTGCAGTTAATGCATAGCAAAGTATCCACTGCCTGATCTGTGCTGCAAATTACGTGCAATTTTGTCATGGAATTGCACAGGGGGAAAAACAGAGTGTGTTTTCAGACAGTGAAACCTCCTGGTCCTTCTGGGAAGCTCTGGCAGTGCAGAAATGCCTTTTGTACCCCCCTAGCCCCAGCTGCTCACTCAGGTTGGGCTGCTGATGCTGCATGGTATGCCCCTCCTGGGAGCACATCCCCACTCCGCTTGGTCAGGCTGCCTTCTGAGTGTTACCCACCTGAAAGCACAGCAGAAAGGAGCACCAGTACAAGCTTTAACTAACTACCACTCAGCAGCAGCCCCAGCTACTCATTGGGAGCCACGGGTTTGTCCCTGCAGGCAGCAGCAGGGCTCCCTGGTGAGACAGCTGTACACGTGCTGGGTACCCTGCTGCATCCACGCTGACCCACAGGGGTGCTGAGCGAGCAGCTGCGGGCAAAGGGGACACAGCTGCTTGGGGCCAGGCTGCAGCTCCACCTGTGCTCACCCCATGATGAGGGCACAGCAGAGCATGCAGCCTGTGAGACCACCTGCCCCAGCTTTTCCCCCACAGCTCCATAGGCTTTTGCAAGGAGCAGTTATTCCCTTCAGTTTTTGCTGCTTTGGTCTGGAGGATGGAAGCCAGACTGTTGCTGAGCTGGAAAGCAGACCTCAAGACTCTGACCTGGCTGGCATCCACATCTTGACATCAGCAGGTCACCCTTTCACTAATTGAATTATACCTCCATTACTTAATAAACAAAGAGTACTCTCCACATTATAACGATGTAATCCTTTAATTGGTTTATGAGCACCAAGTCCCACAGGGAGTGTCACAAATCCATCAGGATGCCCGGAGCACTGTTTCTGAGCTACAGAGATAAGGAGTGTCACAGCATCTCCCAGCCTGGGCTAAGTCTGCACGTGAGCAAGCCAGCACCTGTACCACAGCACCCAGCTCCAGCAGCACCCAACTCCAACCAGAGGACCCACCACTGCAGAGCTGCCCCACCACGGACAACCAGAGCTGCTCCCAGGAATGGCAGTGGGGCATCATGCAGTCTCTGCCCCTGTCCTGTCCATCCAGCCCTACCAACACTAGCCCAACACAATCCCCCAGACACACACTGCATGGACATCACGTCCCTACCCACTCACTGTCGCCTGAGAAATGCCCTCCTCTTGCCCCCCTACCACTCGGCAGTGTAAATGCAAACCAAAATGAGTCTGAGCATGCTTTGTCAAAGCATCAGTGTCTTGTCACAGGGAGGCTAAACTCAAAGCAACCAGGCAGCCTGCCTCATGTTGCCCTGCTCATACATCTTGAAGCTCAGAATCAACCCTCCAGTGCAAAAAATCCACTTTCCACCTTCATACCCAGCACCATTTGCAATCACTGCACTGTCACTCACAACAGGAGCTGAAGAGGACACAGCCCACAGCAGCAGGCTGCCGTGCCCATGGGCTGATGTGGCCTATGAGCTGCACGGATGCAGCCCAACACAGAATGCACTGCTGCCCTGCAGACAGTTTGGGTTGAATTCTGTGTCCAGCAGCAAAAGAGAAATACAGCGTACCCTCAGAGACTGATTCTTCTGATTTATGCAGTAATTGTAACGCCTGTGCCCTTCACTCTCCTCAGCTCCCTTCGCATTCTCAGTATAAATCAGGAAAGCATTACTGACCATCAGGGAACCATCTGGGTATCTGATTTCATCTGCAGCCTGAATCTCAGCAGCAACGAAGGAGTCTGCATTCCAAGAAGCCCTCATTCTGCCATCCAGAATTTCACTCCTAATTACTGTCATTCTTTTTTGCCATTGTTTTAATTTCCCAGTGCACACCAAATACAGTCACACCACCTGTTCGCAGGCTTCTTGGATGCTTCTTAAACCAAATTAAGTTGCCAGTGTCCTCCCATGAACAACAACAGCACGATGGATGTGAATGGCACGAGGCTGTGGTCCTCAAACAGAGCTAACACCCATCACTCGGATCACCAGTGTAAGTAATCAAAGGACATTTTCCTAAGCAGTTTATCTTTTACTCATTTTTATGCACTTCACAAGGCTACCCCACAAACATTCATTTAGAAACTATTTTCCTCACTTCCCATAGAAATTCATACAAGTGTTATCTGTATCAGTCAGCTGCAACCACCCATCTTTTTCCATGGTATATATCATGTATTCCTTCTATAAGCAAGGAAGGACATGGGGGTTGCTTCTACACACAGAAGGTGTTTGCTTGAAGACTGCTTCTTAAATAAAACAAGTCAGGAACAGAGTGTCTGACCCAGAGAGTAATGGGCAATAATGAATACAACAGAAATGTGAGCCCTGAGGGAAGCAACCTCCCATTTCAACAACTGCACTGAAGTATCTATAGGTCAGACCACAGGAACACAAAAGCAAACTGCAGTGCGCTCTGCTTGTTTACTTATGGCCGAGCAAGCAAAGCTTCTGCACAAGGTCACAAGGACAATCACCCTGCAGCACAACTCCTGCACCACACCGGGTGAAGGGGCCAGTGCCCTGGGCAGTGCTGTGATCAAAGGGGTGCTCCCCTCACATCTGTAGCGGGGCAGGGATGAGTTCTGCAGGTGATCCCACTATCCACCACCCATCATTCACAGGAGAGGTCTCTGGTACCTCAGAAAGGGTCGATGTGGCAGCGAGAAGTATTGCTCCTTTCTCCTCTTGCACTCATGGCCCTGGGACATGGGCAAAGTGAGCTCAGCCCCAGGACCCACCAGTGCCATCAGGGCAGGTGGCACATGCTTGTCTTGCACACTCCCCTCACTGTAATTCAACCCCCAGTGCACCAGGAATACATCACTGCTCCTCCAGATTCAGTACTAATGGCCAAAATTCATTTAAAAAGACCACCACTTGAAGAAACAAAAACTCTTCTTAAGGTGGCAGCCTCTGCGGAGATGCATATTACTGTAAATCACCCCACACTGCATGGCACTGTGATTTATTTTTAAAGACCAGTATCTCACAGCATGCACAACTCCTGTGCTATTTCTAGGAGATTCTCCATGCAGAACAGGTTCAGGAAACTGTGAGTGCTGTTGCCCAGGGCAGGTGCCAGCTCCATGCCGTACTCCAGCAGAGCACCAGCATTGCTGCCACAAAAACACAGTCATGCAGAGGATGCTGCACCTTCAGTACAGTTAAGCATGACCCTATGTCCCTGTAGTAACAAGGCTAACAGCAGCCAGTGGGGCTCAGATCCAGACAACCCCGCAGGCATTTGCCTTCTCCTGCACTGTGCACAGTCCTAACTACCCCAATGGTATTATATATGAGCCCCAATTTGGAAGATGAACAATGCTGCTGAGGCACTGCACCTCAGTGATGGTTGCAACAGGACAAGAAACCATGCTCAGCCCTGACACCAGCATAACTCCAACTTGGTTCCAGAGAAAGGATTCTGTGTTTTTTGTTGTTGTTTTTTTGGAGCTGGAGTGAATGAATGAAGAAGAAGGGAAGGGAAGGGAAGGGAAGGGAAGGGAAGGGAAGGGAAGGGAAGGGAAGGGAAGGGAAGGGAAGGGAAGGGAAGGGAAGGGAAGGGAAGGGAAGGGAAGGGAAGGGAAGGGAAGGGAAGGGAAGGGAAGGGAAGGGAAGGGAAGGGAAGGGAAGGGAAGGGAAGGGAAGGGAAGGGAAGGGAAGGGAAGGGAAGGGAAGGGAAGGGAAGGGAAGGGAAGGGAAGGGAAGGGAAGGGAAGGGAAGGGAAGGGAAGGGAAGGGAAGGGAAGGGAAGGGAAGGGAAGGGAAGGGAAGGGAAGGGAAGGGAAAAAAAATGAGTCAATCAGAATAAGCCAAAAGCATTACCCTGAAACTTTTAATTGCAAAAATAGTTACGGGAGCTGGACTGAACATCCATTTACAATGAGCTGCTGATGGCTGCTCGCTGCAGAAAGGGCAGCAGCAGTGGCACAGTAGCTATCTGTTGCCACACATACGCGTATACCTGTTTTCAACAAACGAGCTGAAACATCTTTCTTCCATCTGTAACATCAACAAGCCTCTTTGGGACAATCAAAGCCACATTTCAGGGGAATAACCATATCCCCATGGGTACTTCCACTAGACCGTAACAGGAGGGTTTCTTGCTGCTTGCAGACACAGGGATACAGAGATGGGGAAGCATAGGTGAGGCATCAGTGATGTTCACATGGAGTTAGTGTAAGGGCTCTATGCAAGAGAGTAAGGAGCAACTGGAAAGGAGACTGCACGTGGTTGCTTCTACACACAGAACAGACCACCAAATTGCAACCATTGCCACATGCTTGGTGACAGAGACACATTTGTTTGGAGCAGCCCAAACCATCACTGTTACAGCCAGAGCACTGAATGATAAGCAGCCCAAAGAGCCCTTTCCACAGCTGTGAGCCTCCTCCTTTCCCAAAGTTTCTCCCATAAGCAGAATCACAGAATCACACAATAGCCTGGGTTGAGAGGGACCCTAAAGCCCATCTAGTTCCAGCCCCCTGCTGTCAGCAGGGACATCTCCCACTGGATCAGGCTGCCCAGGGCCCCATCCTGACCTGCAGCACCTCGAGAGATGGGGCACTCATAGCTTCTCTGGTCAGCCCGAGCCAGGGTCTCACCACACTCTGAGCAGAACTGCAGAATCACAGAGTAAATAATGTCCCCCCAATACCTAACCTTGTCAGTTTAAACAGTTTAAAACTGTTGCCCCTTGTGCTATCACTACAGCTCCTAATAGAATCCCTCTCCAGCTTTCCTGTAGGCCACCTTTAAATACCAGAAAGCCACAATGAGGTCTCCCTGGAATCTTCTCTTCTCCAGACTGAACACCCCCAGCTCCACCATCTGTCTCCAGACCTCTGAGTATCCTCGTGGCCTTCTCTGGACCCTCTCTAACAGGGACCACCACCGCCAGGAATCTCGGCTGGCATTGCTCCCACCCTTCGCCGCATCCCGGAATCACATCTCCTCTGCCTCTCAGCACCATGGACAGCAGGAGCGGCCCGGCAACGCGGCTTCTCGGAGCACGGCGATGCTGCCGACTGCACGTTATTTTCCTTTGCCAGGGTGGAGACTTCATGCAGTGGTAAACTCACAACCCTGGCTAAAGCCTGGAAGAAATTCAATGCACATCTCACCCACGCGTAGCAGAAAATCTCTGCTTTACTTTTCAGTGCTGTTATAGAAATCCCATGTCTGTGTCTGAGGACCAGCAGCACTGACACCTTACTGGCTTTCCTATCCATCTGACTTTTTCTACCACATTGTTGTTTACTTGTATGTCTTTTCCTGACTGCTGTGCTGCTGATGGTCAGCCTTCCTGTGCAGCAGGTACTGAGCTCCCACACCTCCTGCCATGGCCACTCCTGCCCTGCTCAGACCTCTGGTCTCTCTGTGTCCCTCAGACAGGCAGAGACTACGCAGAATAAGAAATTATAAACACAGGGAATATCATGTACCTGACAATATAACAATGCTTCAGCAATGAAAACAGTTTTATCTGCCTCTACAATTAAAAAAAAATCCAATGTAATGTTGATAGAGAAACTTGAACACGAAAAAAAAAAAAAAAAACTTCAAGGGAAAAAAAAAAAAAAAAGGCATTCAGCTTTATAGTTAGCCAGTTGTGTGTTTTCATGGAAATAATTTGCTAAGAGTTCATGTTGAGAAACCCAACTGGAAGAGTGACTTCAAAAATAAGGCATTAGACACAGGTTTTGCAGCACTGAGAATCAGCTACAACCACTCAGAGTTTGCTGGCCCCACGCTATGCAATTAAAGAGGCCTTCACTGAGGTTTCCCATTAGCCACTGAATTAGCCATTTGACAAATCACCTTTTGCATTATTCAGCCCACTCAGGACAAACATTATCTGTAGAGTGATTTAACCTGCAAGAACATGAGAGCTCCTACACCGGCTTCATCCAGCAGAACAGTACCAGCCCCAAGCCACAGTCAGCAGGCAGCCAGCAAGGGAGGCTCAGTGGAAAGGAGCCCTGTGGCCAGCACTGCCACCCTCCTCTGCACCACGCACCACCTCGACGTGCACTAAGACATAGACCTTCCCCTAGGTCTTACTCCCTTTAGGCGCCACATACTTCATCACACCCTTCTAAATGACAAGATGATTTGTCAGCTAAGACAGCTGTCATTGAAATCCATGCCCCTGATCCACAGCAGGGCACTGAACTCCTCTGGCTAACATATTCTGGATCTCACATTTACCACCTACAACTATGGTAAGGCTTCTGGATGGGGCCCTGGGCAACCTGGTCTAGTGAGAGGTGTCCCTGTTAAAACTAAATGATGATTAAGAGCCCTTTCAACTCAAACTGTTCTGTGTCTCAAGGGGCTGGAGATGGCATGGACAGAGTGACTCAAACTGTTCTGTGTCTCAAGGGGCTGGAGATGGCATGGACAGAGTGCTCTTACTTCCACAGCATGTCAGGTAACTACTTCAAGAACAATTTTTATTTTAAACACACACACATATCTCTTTGCATAAAACTCATCAAATAGTGTCAGCAAGCACATTTTAATAGCATAATATTGAAAAGTAATTTTACTACTAGCTGAGAGTCTGAAGTCTGCAGAGGATATATTTAGATGCATATAAATAGACAACAGTCAGTGATGTCTGGTCAAAGGAGTACAAATCTCTCCTAATGCACGGAATGTGCCTGGCCCCAAATGCTGCAGTAGCACTTAGACAAGCCTTTTCTACTTGGCTCAAATTCTGCTAGGCCTGTTAATAACAAAGCTATTAGCATGATTTTCTGGATGGGTTGCTTGCTCAGAGAATATCCAAAGATTGTTCTATTAAGCTAGACCCGTTACCACATCTGAAAGCACAAGAAATATTGATCAACAATGGAAAGCCATTAGCTCTCCAGCATCTGACATATCCCCACACGCCCCAACAGATGGACAAGCTCTCCAGGTACCTTCAGGCGCTCCATCTCCCCACTGCTTGCAGGCACTTTTGCTTGCCAAGACCACAGCGATGGGAACCCCATCCCTTTCCCATCATTTGAACTTTTGGGGGATAAAAATGCACACGAAGGCACCTGCAGCAGGAGCAGCGCACAGATTTGACTGGGAAAGCTCTGCTTCCTTCTTTCTGTGCTGTTCTGACACATTTCTTTTGGGGTTCCCACCTGTTTTGCCCCACACACCTCATCAGTCTCATTCTTGGGTTGGACAGACAAAACCTTTCCTTCTTCCTCTGCCTTACGGCCAATGTCTACCACCATTCATAATGACGTAGCCAACAGAAGCCTCTTCAGGCAGAAGAGTTCAAAACCAACACCTGGGAAACCATCTTGAATAGCACTTCACCAGTGCCAAGCCTCCTTCTTGAGCATAAACAAAGCATGAGATTGGCGAGCCCAAGGAGACCATTCTAGGACTTGTGTAGGTTTCTGTAAGCCTCAAAACTAGTAGACTAACTCAGCTTCAATCTCGTGCTAGAAATACCCAGGATTTATTTCCATTGACCACACTGTCATGATAAAACTGGTAACTGCTCTTTCTGAAAGAAGAAAAGCAAGCTAATACGCCAGGGGAAGCTTCTTAGTAAGGTCTGTGACTGGAGGCCTAGCTGGCAAGCTCGGGTGTGCATTTTGATACAGTCTTAATGCATTTAAATGCATTTATTATGCATTTAAACAAATGCATAATCCCTAGAGTACAGTTTATATTTAGAAATGTGGATCATAAAGGTGTTTGGGCACTGAGAGCATTCAATTTCTGGTATGGTTCTTCTTGCAAAATTGAACCTGACTCCCATACCAACAGAGACGAATCGCTGCTCCGTGTTTTGAAGCACACCAGCTCCACCCCACCAGGACAGATCCCAGCAGCACCACACGGCAGTGAGCTGGCACCAAGGGGAGGCCCACACACAGCCCACAGCTCCAGGGGATGACTGCAAGCTAACAGGGAATCAGGCAGAGGCCCCACCATACCATGAGGCACACACTGCCCCGACACCCATGCAGCACTGTGCTCCTGACGATGGCTGCAGCCAGGATGGGTGTTGCCAGAACCAGCCCAGACCACCCAGGGGAGCAGAAGCCCTCAGACAGCTGTCACCAAAAGGCTCCAACGACCCAGGGTGGACCCATCCATCCCAATGCTTTGTTGTTTGGTGACCTTCACCTGAACGGGGCTGGGCATGCAGCATTCAACCAAGGATGCTCAGAAGGAATGAGCGGACACCACCTTACTCTGGGGACAAGTAAATGTAGATGGGAGAGATCAGTAACCAGCAGTACGATGAGCAAGGCATATCTAACCCAGGCTGCCCAGCTCCATGCCAGGCTGCCCAGCTCCATGGAAGTCAACCAGAGACTGTGCAGGGATAGTCCCAGCTAGAGGCTCCCGGCTTTCCCCTCCACGGTTTGAGGGCTGGTCAGGTGATGTTCACACACACACCTTCCTGCTCCAGATGCTCAGTGCAATGAAAAGTACCTGCCCTGGAGACATGACAACCCAGGCTAGAGAGAGAAGACGACAGTGCAGGAAAGGAAATACTGCTGCCCTGTATCACAGAAGAAAATGACAGAGGGCAGTGCTTGCTTTAACTCTCATGGCAGTGGGCTGCAGATGCTGTGCTGATGCCAAGCCAGCGCCTGGTAAGCAGCAACACCAGAAAGGGCTCCGTGATGGCTTCTCACACGCCTCTGCCGGTGCTCCCCAGGTGTGGCAGCACCAAACTGCCCCTCCGTGCAGTCTCCCTCCATGGCCCCCTCCTCAGCTGCAGATGATCCCTGCAGAGGATCGGGAGGTTTGTTTGTTCCTGACATCAACATGGCTGCAAGGTTTCAGCTGGCTCCTCAACAACTGCCGTGCCATCTCCCCTAACGGGAACCTTCCACCAGAAAAAAAAAGGTTGATTGTGTCCTACATTTGCTTTCCCGCAGACAAGAAGCACTCACTACACACGAGAAGGAGGGGAGGGGAAGGAATAGCAGTGAATACAAATGCTGGGATCCTGGGGACAAGCGACAGCCTCTCAGGATAGAGGTGCAATGAGAGAGGCGTATGCCGGGGCGAGGGCAGCAGGACGGCGAGAGCCTCCCGCGGAGAGGACAGGCGGGAGGAGGGGACCGGAGAGCCGCAGCTCTCTGCGCACAGTCCCTTCCCTCCGGAGAAGCTCAGCAGCCCCCGCAGACGAAGGAGCAGAGACAGGCCCCCCCGCAGGAGCGCTACGGGCACGGCCGCGGCCCCGGCAGCGGAGGGCTCGGGCGGCACCACGCAGCCCCGGCCCGGCCCGGCGGTGCCTGCGCTCCCCAGGCGGCGGCAGCACCGCGCCGCGGCGCGGAGGGGGCGGCGGCCGCCGCGGCATCCGCGGCCCTGCAGCACCCCCAGCCGCGGGCGGCCGCCGGCGCCGTCCCGCGGGCAGCGGTGGGAGCGCGGCCCGGCCCGGCCCGGTCCGGCTCGAGGAGCCCACCTCGCCCGCGCCCCGCGCGGCCCCGCGGCCACCGCCCTCCCGCGAGGGCCGTCCCGGGCACCGGTGGCGGCCCCGTCCCATCGCGCTGCGGAGCGAGCCCTGCGCGGAGCCGGCCGGGACCCCGCCGCCGCCCTCCCGCGCCCCTTCCCCTATGAATAAGTAACGGCGGCTGCAATGCGGCGGGAGCCGGGCACGGCCGCCGGCTCCGCGATTACCTGGTGCCTCTCGGGGAAAGACGGCGTCCGGAGCTCTGCTTCCCCTGCAGCGGCGGCCGCGGCCGCTCAGCAGCCGCATCCTAGAGCGTCTCCGCGGTGGCGGCTGCCGGCGGCCGGGGCGGGCAGGGCAGCCCGCGCGGACGGCCCCATGGAGCGCGGCGGCTCGGCTCCGGCTCCGGCTCCGGCGCGGGCAGCGGCAGCGCACATGCACACACGCACACACCGCGCCGGGCGGGCGGGAGGCGGGGGGACGGCGCGGGCGCGGGGCACGCAGCGGCGCAGCCCTCCGAGCCCGCTCGCATCGCCCCGCCGCGGGCAGCCCGCACCGCTCCGCGCCCGCCGCCCGCTGACCTCGCGGCGGAGCCGAGCCGGGTGAATCGCCGCCGAGCGCTCTCTCTCCGCTCTCCGCTGCGGCACGGCCGCGCGCCGGGCGGGCGGAGGGGCGCGGAGCCTTCCCCGGGGGGGGTGGGGGGGGAGCGGCTACGGCGCAGCGGCCGTGCGGCGCGCAGGGGCTGCGGGCGGCAGGGCCATGCGGCTCCGCGCCGCTCCGCGCCGGGCGCGCTCAGGCGGAGCAGCCGCGGCGCCGCGCGATGCGGCGGGGCAGGGCGGGGTGCTCGGCGCCGGCGGCCCGGCCCTTCGCTGCGCCCATCCTCCGCGCCGCGCGCCGCCGCCCGGCCCCGGCCCCCGCCGGCGGCGCCGCGCGCTGCAGCACGGAGGCGGCCGCCGCCTCCCCCCCGCGCCGCGCCGCCGCGCCGGGGCGGGCCGCGGGAGCCGGGTGCTCCCCGCCCCGCCGCACGCACGGCTGAGCCGCGGCCGCCCGACCGCGCGCAGACGTGCCTGCCGCGGGCCGGGCACCGCGCCGCCGGGCGGGGCTGCGCCGAGCGGTGCCCGGACCGACGCGCCGCCGCCCGCCCGCCCGCCCGCCGTTCGGCTCGGGCTGCGGGAGGGACGCGGGACCCCCGGCTCCGTCGGGCGGAGGTGCGGAGCTCCGCGGGAGGCGTGCGGGATGCACGGCTGCGGGTACGCGAGGAGCGGAGCGGAGAGGATTGCTGCAACAGCTCCGGAGCGCGTCTGAGTTTCGAGCGGCTCTTCCGGTGAGGGTCCTCTGCCAGAAGCGGCTGCGGCGCCGGGAGGAGCGGCGATCGGATCCGAGGCGGCGTTGGAAGCCGAGCGCGGAGCTGCGCGCAGCGGAACGGGCTCCCGCCAGCCCCGACCCCGACCCCCACGCCAAGCTGGGTGGAGGAGATGAGCCCGACACGGAAATGAGAGGTTGGGTTGTCTCTGGGGTCAGTAAACTGGGGAACCTTTAGGGTTTTAGAGGTTGTTACCTGTCTCCAGGGCTCCTAACCGAGTGTGCATCTCTTACTGTGACATTTTGATACCTTTGTCCAGTTTTCTGAGAAAATGACAGCAATGTTACGGCACGGTGGGCAGAACACCACGACAAACAGTGCCTGCAGAGCCCAGGAGAGGAGCTGCTGTGCCTGGCCAACCTGCAGCGACTCTGGGTCTGGAAAGGGGCCCCGGACCACCGGCCATAAATCCTGACCCCTCGGCCACGCTCCTGTGGGGACAGCAGCGGCTGCTGCTTCTCCGGGGCCGTCCCTGCTCCCATGCTCCCAGCTGGAGCAGCGTGGGGCCAGGGTTGCTGCAGGGCTGGGCGTGCCAGGGCAGATGCAGCGCTTTTGGATACCTTGTGCCTTGTACCACCACGGTGCTGGATGCGCACATGAGGGGAGCACCGCCCCAGAAGAGGAGAGCTGCAGAATCGCTCCTCAAACCGTGCTACACGAGACTTTCCTGCCCTGGGATCCCGTGCCTGCAGTCAGTGTGAGCAAGGAAAAGGAAGTGCAGCGGTGCTCCCAGGCCCGTCTCTGTGCAGACTGAGAACACAGCAACCTCTAAGAGGGAAAAGGAGCTTTGTTTTGAGATCTCCACTGCAGTTTGTGCCCGCGGCCCATAGAAGACTGCCACTCCCAGAGCAGTGGCCTCCTCCAGCAGCTGCTGCCCGGGACTGGCAGCCAGGCTTGGCACTCAGGGCAGCTCTCCTCCATCTATCTTCAAGCACCAGCTTCTACTCCGTGTATCGGGGTCAAACCATTACAGGGACAGAAAGGCACAAGTGCTGAAGAAAGGGAGCAATGAATTCCTCTGCTCCCCTAAGGAAAGGCCATAGCAGAAAGCTGTCTTTGCCGGGATTTTCTTGTGCATCCCTAACTTTCAGTTCTATCACTGCTCTCCTTTAGAATTGGATGGAGTGTGTTCAGCATTCCTCAGTCCCATGCCCGGCCCTGCTCAGCCTCAGCAGTGTGCTCCCTGGAGAGAGCAGACAGACAGGAAGGCGCTCTGTGGTAATGCGTCTGCAGTCTTGGCCGACTTCTGCCACATGAGACAGCCTCCTCGGGCCTCTCGCTCCCAGCATATGCTGTCCTGGCACTCCTCTCTGGCCAGGAGCAGCAGGGCTGGCACGGCGACGGTGCCAGCTGCACACTGGTGCTAGGAGAGGAAGCAAATGTTTGGGTATGACTTTCTTGGTGAGAGAAGAAGCTTGCTCCAAGTCAGGCTCATACTAGAGGCTGCACTGCTTAGCTACGATCCAACGCAAACACCAGGGCTGGGTCAGAACCACCCTCTGAACTGGTACTGTGACAGCAGCACCCAGCAGCTGGCTCCTCGCAGGCAGCTTTGAGAACATCCTGCACCGTCTGCCCTCAGAGCTGAGCAAGGGCTACTGCCAGCCCAAAATCCATGCTGGGCATGGGCCTGAAATAACCCCACAGCCTTAGTAACATCCCCAGGGATGCCCAGGATATTCTCCCTTTCATATATTCTCCCTTTGTAGGTATTGTTTAAAAACTGTTAAAAACCACCTCTCCTGCAGTGAACAGAGACACCTGGGCTCTGTCAGGAGCTTAGACCCATCCCCTGACCTCGGCTGTCTGCAGGGATGGGGTCCCACCACCTCCCTGGGCAGCCCATGCCATGGCCTCACCACCCTCATTATTAAAACTTCCTTATATCCAATTCAAATGACCCATCTTTTAGTTTGAAATCATTTATCCATTTCCCTCTAGATGAGCTCCAAGAGGTCCTTGTCTCTCCTGAACTGAGGACTCCACATCTGGACACAGTGCTCCGGGTGAGGTCTCACAGTGCAGAGCAGATGGGCAGGATCACCTCCCTCAGTCTCTGAACACACTGCTTTTCATGCAGCCCAGGGTACAGTTGGCTTTCTGGGCTGCGAGGGCACAGTGCTGGCTCATGGCCATCACCTTGGTCTTTTTTTGGCTGAAATTGGAAGTGTTTTATACCAAATAACACACAGCTTTGCTGCTTTGCAGATCATTCTAACCCTAACTCGGCTCACGGAGCTGGGATGCAGGGCACGGTGCTGGGACTGCAGCTGGGGGCTGTGCCCGTTGTGGTACCCAGCTGCTTCCTGCACCCCCAGAACCATGTGCCCCCTCAGCCCCAGGCACTACGGTGGGTTGTTCCTCATTGCTTCACAGTATAACCCCATAATGGCCTTGCAGCTGGAAAAGCTGCCATCAGCTGGAAGTGCTGCCAAGCAGCTGGGCATGCAGGCACTTTTCTTGGGGAAAGAAAGGAGAACTACTTTCCTAACACGCTGTGTGCAAGCCTGGGGAAGTGAAGATTAGGTAGATATCATTCTGGACCGAGCAAAATGTTTTACATTGAATACAAAATAAAAACAAACAATAAATAAATAAATAAACACCTCGGAGTGCTAATGCAGTGTGCTATGTACACACCCTAAAGGAGACCAAGAGCAGTGCAGGGTGGCAGCAACGGCAACGGATGGATGGCTGCAAGGTTTAGCATCCCTGCCGAAACTTTAAAGCAAGAGGGAGTGAAGGCTTCTTTCTGTGATAGCCTGCTGTGGCGAATCCAGAAGTGTTTGGGAACTGCAGTGTTCGCTCATCTTTACAAGAAAACGCCTCAGTGAGGGAAATGTCGGTGCAGCACTGCACGGTGCGGGTCCTCCATCCCGGGAAGAGAGCGCTGCGGGCACCGCGCTCGGGGAGCGCTCCGTCCGTCGCGTTACCTTGGTGTTGTGCTGGTTTCCCACGGTTTTACTTTTTTCTTTTTTAATTCTATTTTAAGTTCAGCAGTCTGTAAGGTGGGGGAGCTGTTGCATTGCACAAGAACCGCACAGGCGGCTCCTCCCGGCTCTGAGGGCTGCGAGCATCCCGGGCGGGGCTCACCCGGTTCCTCCCCGGCAATGGCTCCGCGAGAGCTGTGCGTGAGCCTGGACCTCGGAAGGGCTTGCTGGACAAGCCTCTTCCTTAGCTCAATAGCTCTAATGCTATTTAAGGTGTGCTGGCGTCGTATTTAAGTCCACCGTACATGTGTTAGTGTGAAGCGGCAGCACAGACTCATTTATTGCCCCCGGTGTGCTTTGCTGCCTGGTGACAGTGGGTGTGGGTCAGCTTGGTTCCTTGGCTGAAACTAAGCCAAGGTGAAATAGGTGCTTGCTTAACGATGTGTATCATTTTTAGGTTTTGTATCTTTTGAAAATCTTTTCAACTTAGATCTATGATTACAGCATTGTGCTGTTTGATCTTTAACAGATTCGCTTTCCGAGAAAGAGGTAAATCAAAGCACTGGTATCTTTTGGATTGTTTCTTAAATCCCATGTGGGACAGTGTGAAGATTTCTACCAATTAGCACCTGACTCTCAAAATGGAGGTTTATATCTCTCGGCACTTTTTATTTTATAGATATCGGTCTGAAGACCACCACTGGCACGGGGCCTCCCACTGACACAGCACCATGTCCCCAGCACCAGGCTGCCACCAGCAGGATAGGCACCTGGGAGACAGGGAAGGATGTGGGAGGAATGCCAGGCATGGCTCGAGGTGCCTCCATCAGCACTGCCCATCTTTCCAGCTTTGCTCACCACTAGGTGAATGCTATCCCACTGCATTCAGGCAGGCAGAGCTGTTGGGTGAGGAGTGCATGGGATAGGACAGGCTGCATCCAGAGCAGTACAGTGCCTCGGTCCCACACAGGGCCAGCACCCACCTCTTTGCTCATGGAACAAAACCAAGGAGCTGAGTTAAGGATGTGCTCCACTGCCTGTCTCTTTCTCCCTCCTTCCAGCAGTACTGAGGTGTGCCCTTGACAGTTACTAATGTGCTCCCTTAACACTTGCACTCGTGTTGTTGTTTGCTTGGTTATTTTTATTTTTTAATTCTTTCTTATGTGACTTAGATTTTCCTTGTGGAGGTGACATCTCTCTCGGAAGCAGCAAAATCAGCATCATCAGCCTGCATGAATTGCCTGAGCGTGCTTGCTGCTTCTGGAGCAGCCACATGAAGGGCTGGTTTACACCATGAACTGAAAATTGTTTGCTCATCTCCCAGTTGCTGATTGAAGCATTTAGCATAGGCCAGGACTTGCATGGAGAGGGGTAATTGGAGCTGCTTGCTCCGTCTTCCTCCTGCACATCCTGTCTCTTCCCTGGTACCCGATCCATCAGCTGAAGGCTCGCAATCAGCTGACAGGAGTGGGAGAACGAAGAACCATTTCTGCACACAAGTTCAAAAAAATAATAATTCTTTAGTTTACAGACTTTGTGTTCTTTGTGGTCACTGTTTAAAGCCTACAGACGATCATCACTAGCATAACACACATAAATGACAGACTCACCAAAGTGAGTCAACTGTTACTCCAAAATTTCACTCATGGATATGGGTAAGGTCTAATTCTGTCTGATCATTTGTTGACCAGAGAAGGAATGCAGTGTTCCACTGGGCAGGAAAAGGAACTAAATAAAATGACTGCTAGGCAGAAACATCCCAAACAAGTAGAAATGGAAAGATATCAGGGTAACTAATATTTTCAGGAACTTGCCAATGGGAAAAAAAAAGCAGAGGCACACAGGTGAAACAAGTCTTGTAATGATTCTTCAGAAGAGATGGAGCTGGAATCTGGCATGGATCCCCATAGCTTCTGAGCGTGTTCAATTAAAATCAGTGCTGAATGGGTTTTCTTTCACTTCCTATTGCTCAAGCTGCATTCTTCAAAGGGATGGCAAATGAGTGATATGCATATGAAAGAACCGTGGAGTATGAAATTACAAAATGATACAGGGTTTGGATATTTGCACTTTGAGATATTAAATCTTCTGAAGGAAAATATTTGAGCAAATTCTGAATAAAGAACCCTACAGAGGAGGAAGGAAGAGCTGTGAGATAAATCTAATAAAGAAGAGACTATGCAATTTCCAAACACTCCTGAATTACCGAGTTCAGCCATGACACACTGTTTACAGTGGAGGATTTACTCCCACCTAAGTTAGACAGCGAGTGTATTTTAAAGGTCATTTGGGCCTGTTTTTCTATTCATGGATGCATGGATGGGTCAGCCTATGGGGAGTACATCTGTCATAAAATCAGAACCTGAGTGGTGGGAAAGGACATCTGGAGCTCCCTCAGTCCCTGCTAAAGCCCGAGCGATTTTATTATTTTTATTGTTATAAGTGGACATCAGAAAATTACTTTTTTCTACCATAACTTCCAGATGTGTATGTATTTAAGACGTAGCCCATAACCGTGTCTCAACCACTGTGTAATACAGAAATGCAGATGCTCCTAGTAATATTAAAAAATAAAATGCCCTTACAAATTCAGTGAGCAATATGAGCATGAAAAATGAATATGTGTTGAACACATAGAGGGACATGAAATCTACAGGAAGCGGGAGGTGGATCTGTAGGATATCCCCTTCCCAGAGCAGTGACCGAGCCCTTCAGAGAGCCAGGAGGAACAGCAGCAATCCGTGCACAGAGGGAAGGCAGTTCTGGGATCCCTAGATCTGTTAGGGATAGCAGCTACAGGAATACCTCTCCCACTGCAGAGGAAGTGCTGCCAAAGCTGAGCCGCTGCCTCTCTGCTTGCAGAGAACTGTGCATGTTGCTGCAGCTCAGAGTGAATTCTGCACCACCAATGGCAGATAGAGTGATGGACAGCACCTTCCTTTTGCAGCAGCCTCAGCATCCTCACAGCCACCCCCCAGTGAGCCATGCAGGAGCCCTTTGGCACTGACATGAAACCCGTTTCCCAGCCTTCTTCCTCTCCTACTTTGCTGATCCTCTTCTCGCACAGTACATTGCATGCACTGTCAAAACCCCTTTTTATTTTTCTTTCGAAAACCTCTGCTTTTTCTGAGATTTTCCAGATGTATTTCCCCTCAGAGGATCATTTTTTCCCTGCTCCTTGCAAGTTTTCTCATTTCTTATTGTCTCCTTAAAATATTCATCCATTTGAGGCACCTTCACTCAAATTTTCCCTTTTGTGGAGGAGCTTATCTGTGCAGCACACAGCAACCTGCTTGTTGGAGGTATTTTTCAAAATCCAACTGGAATTGTGTACACCCAGTAAAGAAATAAGTACTGCTGTCTTCATTTAGCTTGTTCTCTCACAACTCCCCTCTCAGATTTCAACCTGGGTAGTTTTGCTATGGTTTTGGGTGTGCTGCCAGAAAAGCTTTTTACCTTCTGGAGAAGTGCAGATACTCGTGGAAAAAATGTTCTCAGTCAGCACACCCAAAAATGTGCCTGGTGTGATCAGCACTGAGCCCCTCCCTGAGCATGTGGGCTCCACTCACTGCAGGCAAAGCTGTTCCAGCTCTGTGCTGCCAGGGCTGCACTTTGCTCAGGGACCGATGGACACAGCTGTTCACTTTCTTAAAAACAACAACAAACTGAGAGAGGAGAAAAGTCCTCTTTAACCATGCCCATCAGCCTGGAAAAATCTAGAGATTTGATTAGCTCTACCCGATTTTAGGTTAGCTCTACCTGATTTTGAGTTTGGACTTGATGATCTTGAAGATCTTTTCCAAGTGCACATAATGCAGAAGGGAGCTGAGGAAGGGGAGGGTGAAGGCTTCCTACTTCAGCACAGATCCACTTCGCCTTGGCCTCACCTGCAAACTCTGCTGGGATGCTGAGCCACACTCTTCCTCAGCCTTGGCTTTATTATGAGCCTGCTTTGTGTCAAAAGCCAGTAATTAGATGCGTTCTTTAAATTGCTGAAGTGTAAGCAATTACCAAATTCTACATCACAATTCTACAATTAGCAATTCTACATTGTTAATAATGAATTTTAGGCATGTCCAATGACTCTCAAGTGCTTGGATTCCTCCTGGAAGGATGGTGCCTGCACTCCAAGCACGAGGCTGCACACCAGCCCACCATCACCAGCCAGGTGGGTCAGATAGTGCTGGTCCCCCTGCCCAACCCAAGGGCCAAGCAGGAAAAGGCTGGGAAACAGCAGCTCCAGGTGCAGCTGGGTGGGGTCGTGGACACACAAAGTGGAAGGTCCGTGAGCTCTGGTACCCAAGTACAGCCAGAAAGACACAGGGGATGTCCTTCTGTAGGGGAGGGATGTGGGAAGATGTTGCAGAAAATAAGCATCCTCAGGGGTTTCCTCCCTGCTCTCCAGCTTACCCAGATGAGGGGGATGTGCCCCTTCCCACCCCCACCAGCACCCCATTCCCAGACAGAGCTGGCACTGCTTGTCAAGCATGGCACTCACACTCAAGGGGGCTTTGTGGGATACATGGACGTGAGGACACCTGAAGTCATTTTCTGGTTCCATTTTCACAGATATATTTTGACAAATCTTCTAGGGTGAAAAGCACCTGAGAGAATCCTGCCCTTCCCAGCTTCTGGTTCTAGCTCCTCTCATGGCATAGCACAGCTATCTGCATGGATTTCTGTGACCTCGAGGTCTGGGGGAACATTGCTTTCTAGCAGCTCACAGCAGATAAATGTTACACGGTCTTTTGGTTAGAACCAATTGCATCTTCTGCTGCATCTCTCAACATGGAAAATGTGATTATCTTTCCACGTTGCAGAAGTAAAGCAATGACAGCCCTCCAGTAAACACTACAGAAGGTAAACAGTATGCAGAGAGGTTTTATTTTTTAGTAGAACCACTGATACGGTGGTGGAGTTTCAAATCTGAAAAGCTTGTGTTTCTGAAACATTGCCAACGTTCTCCCAGTGCATTAGACAGCAGAACATGGGATCCTGCCTCTGCTGTGACCCTTCCTCACCTCTGTCCTCATAGCACCACGGCCACAGCCCCAGTACGGTGGGGAATCCCAGTTGGTGGTTTCTAAACAGCCCCACAAAACTGCTACTTATGCAAGTGTTAATCTGATGAAAAATCCTCTATAAGACAGAAGCGTTTATGTTCTCTTGCTTTAGATTTGCAAAACAATATGTTCAGGAAGAAGTCCCTTTTACCTTGCAAGGAGCTGTTGATAATGCATCTAAGCCTTAAATGTGTTAGGGATTACTCTGGCCAACCATGTGCTTCACACTCTCCTTAATTGCAAGCCAGTATGAGGAGTAAAAGGGCCAAAAATACAAAATGTCCCTGTGACTGAAAACTTGTCCTCCATGTTTTCCCAAGGCTCACACAGTCCACTTTATGAGCTTCAAAGTTGTGTGGTTTTTCCAATCCAGATGTCCCCTTTGTGATTTATTCATTTTTCCCAATTTTTATGCATATATTCAGCCTGCACCGCATAGCAGTTATTATTTATCACTGGACCACATGCCATGAGCTCTGCTTGGCAGCACTGGAGGCCCTCATTTGTCTCATGGTTGCCTTGAAAGTCATGAGCCACCATGGCCACTCAGAAATACACACTATTTTTTTGTGGGATAAACATATAATTCAGCAAAATGAAGCACAAGTTCAACATTTCATTTTGTTTCTTCAGTTTTGCTTAGGTAAGAATCAAGCATTTGGGAAGATTTTTTTCTCCATTCTCTGCTTATCCCAATTCATTTCCATCTTTCTTTACTGGAAAAGGGACAAAAAGAGAATGGAGAGTACAAAACAACAAAAATATTGATAATTGAGCTTCCTTTTGTGAAAGTGAAAGGCACTGAGGAGCCCCTCCCTCCACTTTTCAGAAGAATATCTTTATTTTTCTTTTCCAGGAAGTATTTATCTTAGGAACACAGTATATTGGGCATGGTGCTGATGGGCTGACAGTTGGATTTGATGATCTTTAAGGTCTTTTTCCAACCTTAGTGCTTCTATGATTCTACTTTTTTATCCAACATAATAGCCCGATCATGGCTTTCTCAAGCTGGTTCTGCCACCCAATCCACCCACACAAACCCCTGGGTGCTGAGGCCCCTTCCCACCACCACCCCTTCCCTGGACCCAGACCCATCTCCTCTCTCCCTGACCTTACAGGCATTACATTAGCCTCACTCGGCACCATCATCCCTCCATCATTTTTGCCCTCTGTAGGACTGAAGTAAGGGACTGAGCCAAAGACAGAACTGGTGTCTCCTTTAGTGTATTACTGCCCCAAGTAAAACTGAAAAGAGTTATTTTCTTTCCTTATGCTGCATTGTCAGGTGGGAATTACCATCTGCTGGTTCTCATTTAAGAGCACTTTCTTACAGCTGTCAGGAAGGCAGGACAGGTAGACAACTGATCAGCCAGAAACTGCAAGTAAGCTGTCCTCCATTAGCATTATGAAGAGCATTATTGTTCTGTGTCCTGTCAGAATTAAGGCACAATCTGAACTGAGAAATTATCTGCCAATGCTGAAACAGAAAGACACAAAGATGATGTGATGTTTTCACCCTCGAGTTCTGTGGGATTCAGATGTGACATTTTCAGAGTACTAAGTGCAGTATGCACACGTAGCCTGAGCCATCCCTAGGGCCAGGCTCCTCTCACTAGGGCACAATATACTGGAGCCCAGCTGGGTGCTGCACTCACATGGGCATACCTCATATATAACCCAAACCAAGACATCCTAGAGCACTGTTGAAATCTTCAGAGTCAGATCTGCGCTAAACCAGATCCCGTGGCTACAGCAGGAGCTCACCTGCTCATTCCCACTACTCCCTGTCCATGGGGTGAGCACCTGCTGTGCCATGGGAAGCAGCAGGATGCCCACTACTGCTACATGCGTAAGAACATCGCCAGAGATGATAGGATTGCAGCATGTAAATAACATTAACTCGTATACAAGCTGAGCTACTTCAGCAGAATTTGATGCTGTAGTGGAAATGCTGAGTCATGGCCTGAAGCAGTGATGGAGCACCTGGTGGGGCCAACCCAGGGGAGCTCAGGTGCATGCAATGTGTCTGAGTGACTAGAAGGGCTGGAGCTGGGATCCACCCCTTCCCAGCCCTCATTTAAGGGTTGGCAGTGGAAGTGAGGTTATTTTCTTGGATATTTCTGTGTCCGTGAGGCCTTCTAAGGGTAAGTAGCTCTTTTATTTCTGTGTTCATGGCTGCTGCTGTATTTGAGCACACAGTTGTTTGCTACAGTCTGGGACTTTGCACCTTTGTGGTCATTGTGCTTTCCATTGTGTCACAGTTGCTGTAGCACAAGCTATGATTTTTCTCCTCTGGAGTTGATGCCCATATGTAGAGTGTTCTCCCTTTTGGAAGGTGATGATTAACCTCAATCTTTAGGTGTTACATTTAATGAACTTTACACAGTACTGAACGTTGTAATTCCTTCAGTTTGTTTTTGCATTCTTAAGGCATTTTATATTTGACTGTTTGCGTATGGTGGTGGTGTTTTCATCTGCTTGAAAAAATGAGCCTGGTCTGCTGTGCAGAACATGAGATGGGCTGAAGAGTTTTCTGGAGGTCTGGCATGAGTTTGGCTGCGGACACTGCGGACTGTAGGGAGGTGGGTGCTCTGAACTGCCCCCATACCGCAGCACAGAGGCAGTGCCTTAATATCACTCCTTCCCCCTAGGCTGTCAGGAGCCCACTGCTCACAGGGTTGGATTCTGCTCTGGGAGAGATGGGTCAGGTGCTGGGGAAAGTGTTGTAAAAATCATTCTAGATAAGAGACTAGAGGTAGCTGGTTACTGCAGCATATTTGGATTTCAAGAGGTTTTTGATGAAGTTCTCACCAAAGCTTCTTCGGGGAGTAGCAGTGCTGTGGAATGTATGGGGAGGGTATTTGCTGTCTTTTGTTGCTACTTAATATATTTAGTGTATGTTGTTCATAGATGTTGGGAGAACTCCAGCTCCAATAAGCTTGTTCCATTACCTTTATCCCAAGAATAGACAGAAGAGAGTGTTAATCTTCCCTTATTTGAATAAGGGGAGAGTCCACTGGGGCATAACCCTGTGGGGTCTGTCAAAGTATTGGGGGACACAGCCCCTGTTACTCCTGTACTCTGCTGCAAGTGAGCCCTTTCCCCATCAGATGAGCTACTCGGGTTTCACCTATGAGCCATCCCCTCTGGGAGGTACTGCCTCCTTTGTTTTCTTTGTTTATATCTACCTTGTAACCTGAATTCAGAGCTTGTTGCTTTGCCCAACTGGGACTGTTTGTACTCTGTGAAGGCTGTCACTCTAAGTTCTGCTAAACAAGCAGGATTTACATGCAGGTGCTAAGCTAGCATCTCCTGCTATATACTCACAAGATAAGTTTGTTTGACCAGATCCTCGTGACCGAAACTCTTCTTCTCAGCTTCCTCTTGTTTTGCAGGGACCCTCCATCCTTCCTTTGTTCTTCCTGAATTTTATTTTGCAAGGACACTTTACCCTTGTCTTTTCCTTCAATAGATAACCTAGAAATCTCAGTACATAGTGGGGACACAAAGCCTGCAGATGATTCAAAGCAGTTCTGAAAAGCTTCCACTGCCACTGGGCTTCATCACTTCCCCTCTTAGTACTCAGGTGTGTGAGAACCTTCTTCAGGCCTTTGTAGTCAGCTTTAAATCAGGTATAAATTCACTGATGAAGCTCATACTGCTGAAACAAAAGGCAGAGGGTTACAATGAACTGTGGACTGTAACTAGGTATCAGCTATTTCTGCTAATGAGCAAAGGAAAATGTTATCACTATCTGATATTGAATCAGATCTTGGAGGCAGCAAAAGCCAAAGTGAATGCTCGGTTTGAGGCAATGCTGTCTGGTTTTCTGTGCTGCAGAGCAGAAGCCATATAAAGTAATACTGGAAGAAAGGAGGAAAACTTGAGAAATACTCTTTTCTGTGTCTTGCAGCACATGAACAAAGCAGCCCAGCTGTACTTGAAGCAGTATCGGCTGCTTGCTCCAAAATGCATTGTTAGAAGACCATGTGCAGCAAATACAGATCCCTCCTCTTCTGGGCAGGGCTGATAAACAGCCTCGATGTAGATTCCTTTTCTCTCATTAGGCCTTGTTCCTTCTGCTCCATTATTTATAACTTGTCAGAGGAATAATAATTGCAGGATTGTTCAGTGAATTATGTGTCGTCAGTAATGCACACTTACTGTTTCCTTTGTACTTCCTCCCTCTCTCTTCAGTGGAAGAGCAAGTTGTGGATTGCATTTAAAATGGAAAGGATGCTGGGCAGCAGCACAGCACATGGAGGCCTGTTTGCTGAGCACAATGGCAGCAGCCTTCAGCCTCACAAAACCCATCTGTATGCTGGAATGCCTGGGTGGGACAACCCAAGGACTTCTGTGGGACTTATCTGCTGAGCCAATAGAGCCTCCAGAGGGTGGAACTGGGGGGTGGGAATTGAGTCAGGGTGGGAGGCTGAGCCCTGCCTGTCCTGTTTCCTATGTGGATAAGAAGAAGCTTGATTTTACAGACTTTGAGATAACTTGAGACTGCATGAATGAAGTCTTAGGCCCAGAATGTGGTATTTTGCAACTAAATTTATTTTTCCTGAAAAAGAATCAAAATTGGATGAATTTTCTTTGTGCAGCATCATTAATGCTTGAACCTTATGCAAACCTGGAAGCACTATCATCTAATAATGGCTTTTCAGTTGCTGGAAATGTGTAGCAAACTGACTGTAATTGAGTAGTGGGTCTCTGTGCTTTCCCATCCCAGCAGCTGTGCATTGTTCTGGCACTGGGTTTGTGCATTCAGCTCCCACAGCCCATTAGTGGCTGTTACACCCTCCCCAACCCCTAACGGGCCCATCCCTGTGCTGGCAGCAGGCTCCCTCCCCTCCACTGTTGTGTGACCACAGATCTGTGTTCAGAGGTGCTGAAGTGATGGGGTTGCCTGCACAGAGTGCAATTGGTTTTCATAAATACTTTTTGTTTTGCGAATCTTGTATTTACAGATGGCATTGAGGTGAAGTGAACGCGAGGAGCGGAGCAATAGCAACTGTGCTTTTGACACGAGGCAAAAGTAGCTGACAGGAATTAATTAGTAAATGAGTACAAAGCTTTTTAGAGGATGGGTCGCACAGCCCTTTCTGGCTGAGAAGTACCACAGAGCAGAGTGGCAGCAGGGGGGTGGGGGCTCTGATGAGTGTGGTCTGTCCCCCCCCACACCTGCAGAGCTGCAGGGGCCAGGCACTCCTGCACCCATCTGGGGTCACACACTTCTGTACCCACCTCTTTATGGAGCAAATGTATGAACTATTCAACAAACTTCATTGCTTCGTGGTCTAGGGTCTTAACCCTAATAATAGACTCCACTCCTTAAAGCAAATGGATGCAGTGCCCTGGCTGTGCTTGCTTGTTTGGTTGGTTTTTGGTTTTGGCTCTGCTTCACTTAGCACAAAGGGATGAGCCTGAGCCGGGCAAAAGAGTGACAAGTGCTCAGTTTCCCTTTCCTGGTGGCTGCTGTTAGGAATAGCTCTGGATCCCAGGGCAGCCGTACCTCTACACACTGCTGTTAGGGCAGGATGCACTGTAGATGTGGTGCAGGTGCTCAGTGGTCAGTGCAGGGCTGCACACTGTCCCACGGAGCTGTGTTAGTGGGTCTCTGTCCTGGCAGCCCCCTGAAGGGCCATCAGTGGGTGAGAGGTGTCAGAGCCATCCCTGCCACAGAAGAGGCTCCAATCTGGGTCCTTGCTGTGGGGCACTGCAGCTGTAGCCAGAGCCCTGGGCCAGAGTGGGGTGGGGGCCCTGATGTTCCAGTTGTGCCCCAGGGGGCTGCCAGGCCCCTGCTCCCCTCTCTTGGAAACCATGTGGAGGAAGAGCAGCTGCCCAAAATCCCACTGTGGTTGCAGTGGTGATGCATCATGGCTGTCAAACCTCTGTGGCCTCAAAGGATTATGGCTGAGGATTAAAGCTACATAGAAATCTACTTCCCACATTCACATGTTTTTTTTCTTGCAATTATAACTTCAGGTCTGACATATAAATTACTTCTTATCACTGGAGCAAAAAACATCTCCCATTCATTTTGATGTAGTGTAAGTGCAGGCAAGGTAGGTGTGATATACAAAATGTGATTTTGTCCATGAGTTTTAAAACTATAGTGGCACCTCTGGGCTTTATTTAGCAGCATTGAAGTCAGGGTGTGATGGAGGTAAGCATTATTTTTTCCTCCATCAGTGAGCATGTAGCCTAAGAGTGCACTTCCTTATCAACCCTACCTGATTTTATTTTAGGAATCCAAAAATACCAAACCAGAAGTGCCATCTGAAATAATGATGGTTTGAAAACTGGAGCAGGGCTATTCTCTGTGCAGTTACTGACAACTTTTCTTGCTGACACCTAGCAAAGGCAGGGCTAAGAGAATCTTATCTTCATGGGGGATGCAGGAGGAGAGAGCATAAAAAATCTTGTCCTTTTTTTAATTGAAACTGACTGGAGTTTAATAAAACTATTGGAAGTCACACCAGAAATCATGCATTTGTGCCTTTTCCTTCTGCTTTATGTTACTGATCTGGCTTTAGCAGTCTCCAGAAGAGGCTTTATCATCTGCTAGCCTCTGCCTCAATCCCCAGCATTGTGCTAGGACCTGTACTGATTTCCATGGGGGCAGGATTTTTGTGGGGAACCACCACAGCTGTTGGTCAGACAGGAGGATGAGAAGTGACTCAGAAGTGTACATGCTCATTGTGCAAAGCTACCACACAGCCACCTTTGTAGGGCACATTTCCTTCTTTCTGGGGCTCTGTGTGTAAGAGCCTATTACAATGAAGCAGTGAGAACAGAGCATGCTCTCTACAAAATCTCTAAATATAGTTCAGTGATAGTGCCCCTGCTTTCCACAGATTAAAAAATGTACCATTCTGTCTATAACACTAATACAATCAAGCACAATCAGGAGCAGCATCATTCACACTGATTTGATTAGTGAAAAACAAAGCAGAGTGCTAATGAGAGCTCTGACAGAATTTGTCCCTGTGTTTGAATGGGATGATGTGTCTCTTCTCCACAGCTGTTTAACTCTTCTGGACTTAGAGGGTTTGGTTTTTCCCAAAATCACTATGTTCAAAGAACAGTGGAAAATGTTACAAGCAGCTCTGAAGTCTTCTACTGATTAAAACAGAGCAGTTTAGTGGAGTCCTGTTCTGCTTTATGGTTCTGGAGCAGGGTGGATTTGGGACAGTCTGGAAGTAGGTAAATGGAGTGGCTGGGATGTATTCATGTGTGATCACTGAGTACCCTGCAAACAGCTTGCTTTCATATTATTGGTAGACAAATCCTTCTGTGAGAAGAAAAAATTCTGAAAAGTTAAATCACAGAACTGTAGGGGGTGGAAGGGACATCCAGAGATCACTTAGTCCAACCCCCGCCAAAGCAGCTCCCTAGATCAGGTTGTGCAGGTTAAAAAAAATAATCATAGAATCATGGAACCATCAAGGTTGGAAAAGACTCCCAAGGTCATCCAGTCCAACCATCTATCTGCCACCAATATTTCCCATTAAACCATGTCCCTCAGTACCACGTCTACATGTTTCTTGACACCTCCAGGCATGCTGACTCCATCACCCTGGGCAACCCGTGGCAGTGTCTGACCACTCTTTCAGAAAATGTCTTTTTCCTAACATCTAATTTGAACCTCCCCTGGTGCAACATAAGGCCATTCCCTCTCATCTGATATGTGCCTTAGTGTCAGCAGTGTATGCACGGTAATGTGAGTGCTGGATCAGCCTAGCTGCATGCTTGACACAATGAGGCACAGCTGGAGGGGTCCCATAGCTGAGGGTGTAAACTCTATAACCTTTGTGTGTTTTCCAGGAAAACCAGCTGGCCTGTGCAAGACCTGTGCAGGATGCTCTGAGCCCAGGCTGAGCACAGCTGAGCTACCAACAGTGCCCAGGTTGGTCTCAGACTCCATTGGGTCTACTGTGATGTTTTTTCCCCTATTCTGTAGTATCCATCCAATTCTGTCTGCCCAAAGTCTTGATACCACTGCAGATCAGGGGCACGCTCTTCCCCTCTGTCAGCAGTGCTCTTGCTTAGATACATAGGTCAGGATTGGTCCTTTTCATCCCATTGTCTGTTGTATCTTTCAGTCTTCACAGAGTTTAATATTTCTCATGACTTTTCAAAATACTCAATTTGTGTCCTTTTTCCTTCACCTCATTGTTCTCCCCTGCTGTTACCCTTGCTCCATTATCCATCTGATGCAGAGACACAAGGCAGTGGTTTATGCATGATCCAGAACTTCCTTCAGCCATTGAACCCTTCGCTCAGATACCCATCTTGATTTGTCAGGCACCTCCATCACATTACTGACGTGTGCACTAATAACAGTCTGGATCCTTTCAAGTATCAAAACTGACTCCCACTGGAAATCAATCATCAGACAGACAACAAGAGACAGGCAGGATAACAGAGAGCTGCCTGCCAACTTTTTTTTCTATAAAAGCTCATGAAATCAGGCAAAATATAGATGACTTGTCAAAGACAGTTTAAGGAGAGATACTGAGAATATAATTATGGCCACACAAATTGCACAGATTGCTGCTGTGTGTACAGAGAAGGTATATGCCCAGAAAGCTGTGGGAGCCCAAGCAATGGGCAGCACTGTGGGAAGGACACCATGGACATCAGCCCAGGGAGCAGTGCTGCTCACTGGCCCCAACCTCCCTGGTCACATACATCTGCAGATAATCAGGATGTACAAATATTAATGATATTTTTAGTTGTTGCCATATAAAAACTCTGGAGATGAAATATGCTAGCTGCCAAAACAGATAAAGGTGCCTCGCAGCATCATTTTCTGAGTCATCTGATTGGGATTTATAAATAATGATGCAAATAAGCAGTGGCATGTACAGCTTTTTATAACAAGGTAGAAATATTAGACATAGCAGATCTTAGCATCAGCCCCATTACTTTGGATGTGTGTTCACCACAGCACCACCACACACTGCAGGAGCTAGAGCTGGGCTCTATTTGCCACCACAAACTTCCTGGGGCAGTGGCCTCACTGAACAAAGCTCCCCAGCACAGTGTCCCCTGTTCAGAGCAGTCTCAGTGCTGCAGCAGTGGGATCCCTGCACGGGCTCAGCTCCCACACCACACTGCTGTCCCCAACCTGCAGCCCGTCCACCCACAGCATGCTGCTCTGCCAAGGGCTGGAGCTCTGCTTTGCTCCCTGCCCCCATGTCTTGTCCTTGCTACTACTGCTCCATGTCTGGCATTGCATATCTTTTCATTTATGCATGAATGATTGAAATCTTGCATTATTAATATTTTAATTAACACTTAGGCGGGTGTTGTTGTTGTTTTTTTTTAAGTAATCTATTTCTCCCAATCTTAGGCTGTTTTCATAGGGCATTTAACTACTGACTTGCTTTCCCATCACTTGCATGAAGACAGGAAAAAACCTTTAACTCTGCAGCATATGTGGATGTTCTCCTCAGGACAACCACTGCTGGAAACCGTAGCACTGACTTTTCATCAAAGTACTCCTACATTCTGACTTCTGCCACTGCCAATAACTCTCTTGGGAAGCTCAGTGCACTTTGTCCTGTCTTGCTGCAGTGTTGCCCATCTCTCCTGAAAGCCACCTCTTGCCTGAAGGACTCAGATCACTTTCCCTGCCTCTAAATGAGAAACTCTAGGAAACAGCCCCTTGCTCTGGGGAAGGTCAAGTGGGAGCCAGTGGGTGCCTCCCTGCTGGGGCTGAATTGTTCAGGATATTTTTCTCCCAGCACAGACTTCCAAACAGTGATAACTTGTAGAAGACAAGGCTGAAGGGCTTAGTAATCCAAGTTCGTATTGATAACATTTTTCTGAAGGGGAAATAAACAACTGTCACCAACAAAGTGCTATGAATGGGGAGACACAAATGAGCTTCTGCCATGCTGCAGCTCTGGGATGGCTGTGCAGCACGCCTATATCCATCATGTAATCATGTGACACCAGCCCTCCTGCTTAGAAAAGCTGCCTAATTACTACTCTTCTAGGCTTTATCTGTTGTAGCTTTGGCCTCCAGTTAGCTCTTGTGAGTAACCTCTGCTGCTTCTTCAGGAAGGTGCAGCCAGAGCTGCCCAGCATCAACAGTTATAACCCATACTATTTGTCTCTCTCTCTTATCAGTGTCATCAGCACTCTGCCAGCTTTGTAGAAATGATTTGTGTGTGTTTGATAAGAGCCCTATCATCATTCCCAGTGTTGAGACTGGGGCAGGTGGGAATGAGGCAGCTCCTGTAGGAGAAGCAGACAAAAGCAATGAGGAGAGGTAAGATGGACAAGGTGCAAACACCTGCTCCAAAGTAATCCCCTCTTCTCTGCATGCTGCCTTACTGCTGCCCCTCCCACTGACCCAAGGCATGTCTGCCAAGCAGCCACTGATGTGGGTGCGTCTGGTAGCTCTGTGTGCCAGCAGAGTGCTGGGGCTTTGCTGGCACCCCCTGTTTGCAAGGCAGGAGCACAAGCTCACCCGCTTTTCCTCCCTTCAGATCTCATTCACATCTGTTTTGCTATGGGTTGTGGTGCAACAAGCAGAAGGCAGACTTGCCTCCTACTAAATGTACCTAAACCTGCCCCTGTGCAATCACAAAATTCAGCAGTGTGTTGAACTGAGATAACTGACACCAAAGAAAACAAGTGCAACCATGGAGCTTTGCTTTGCCTAGCTGGCTGCAAATGTTCTAGCTGGTATGAAGCTTCAGGCAGGGATGTGGGCCCACGGTTGTGGTGTTTTTCCATTTTTTGGTGGTTTTCTTTCTTTTGTTTGGTTGCTTGGTTCTTTTTTCTTTTTAATTATTATCTTACTAGAGACTCCATGCACTCCAATTCTCCCTCCTATATGCTGACTTCTATCTGGAGCAGTGCAGATGTGCCTCATGCAGCTGATGGACCCCCCCTCACTCACCTGGTGCAGCTGCTCCATCAAGCAGTGGGCTCTCTGTTGCCCCATGTTGTTTGCAGTGAAGGACCTGCCCTGGGCTCCACATGGCTTTTATTAATTTCAAACACTTCAATGACTATAGGAATCAGCTGTCTCCCACCTCCACTAGAGCAGTTTTCTTGTGTACAAATTAAATTTTGTCAAGTGACAATGGCATGCTTGCTTCTAGACTCAGAGCCAAAGGCAAAAGACTACTGCCTAATTGGGAAAAATAACAGGAAATGAATTAAACAATTGAGATGACGAAGACATTTCATTAACTGATCACATATGCCAAGCAATTCAGCTTCAGAATTTGTCACTGTCACTTTTCCAACACTAATTTTAAAAGAGCAGTGCTTTATCAAACATATGAAGTTCTTCCAGAGTGAGCAGTGACTGACCACTCACAATAAGTTCATTAAAGCAGTTTCACACTCAAAAGAGCAAACGTTGGTGGAGATTAATTGATTTCCTGTTACCATATATTCAGTCTGAGTGATGTACTAGGGATGCTTTAGTTACATCTACTTCATCTAAGCCAAATGCAGCCTTCAGTGTGCTATTCACTTAACTTTTTCATTTGTGACAAGTGTTAGAACAAAGTTAGATACCATAACTGTCCAAGCTATGGTTCCAGCTTTTCACAATAAATTCAAGTGCAAGGTTTTGCACCTGGGCTGCAGCACAATCAGGACAAGCTGTGGGATGAAAGGATGAGGTAGGAGGTAATAACCGCAGTGCTCACCAACACCAGATACCCTTTGTTCTGTGTGGAAAACCTTCCCCACTCCTACCCCTTAAAACTCCACAGCTCAGCAGCAGATGAAAAAATATAATCAAAGCACTCTACAAACATTCTGTTGTGAGTGACTGTACCACTCCTCCATCTCCTGGTAATGTATCATCTAACTTTTTCATGAAATAATTCATTAATTATAAAACCACTGACTCAGGTGCAATGAAATGGTGTGTAAATTCAGGTCCAGTATAGCAGTGAGCTTTCCTCTAAAAATGGGGGGGAAAAGATTGAATATCTCTTCAGAGAGAGCTGAAAAGAAAAAGTTCCAATATTTGCTCAATGGCCAGGTTTTGAAGCTGAGCTTTATGGACAGAAAAAGCATTCATTCTGGCTCAATAAAAACCTCCAATGAAACCGAGGAGAAGCGTGGGGTGGACGCTGGAGGAGAGAAAAACTATCACATAGCCCTACCCCATTACACTGCTGGCCCATGGGCTGACCTGGGACAGTGTGCCTACCTCTGCCTCAATCCACAGTGCTGATCCCAGAGTTGTCTGTGTGCAGCCACTGCTGGTGGGTACTGAGGAAGCATGCTGCAGCATAGTCCTGATACGATGTGCATGTTGGTTTCCTGTTAGCATTGGCAATGGCTGTGCTGAAGGGCTGAGTCCTAGCAAAGCCACTGTCAGTAGTGCATGAACAGCTCTGAGCCTGCAGAAACCTCTGCCAGGTCAGAGCCCCATGAGCAGCTGTGCTCTGCTGATAGTTTGGGAATATCAGCTCCTCCAGTATGGATAACTGTACTCTTCGGGCTCCTTTCCATACAATTCAATGTGCATAACCTGCCCTTTTCTGATTCACTCATTCTGGATCTTACAGCTATTCCATTTTGTTGTCATTTTCAGTAGTGAAGTGTTCTGGCAATGCGTAAGCTGGGTGGTACTGAGGTCTGGATGAGCAGCCATTGGCTCACTCCAGACTGCTTGTGTTTTCAGCAAAATTACAGCTGCATGGGAGGGGGGAGTGCTCTTGTGGTGCTTCTCTATTCTCCTTGCAGCTGGATCCAAGCTTGCAGCTTGCATTCACTTCTGTCTGTTCTGGTCCTGTTCTTCTCTGTGTCTGCACTTTGCACTCTTGGTAAGGATGTCCTTTGGGCTGTTTTGTTATGTTTTGAAGAGAGGAGTGAAACTGCTTGATCTCAGAGCTCCAGCCTTCGGGAGCAGGCAAAAGAGTGAGTGCTTGAGCAGCATGTCTTTCCATCCCACACAGCCATGTGCCAGTCTGCAAGAACACAGATTCAGCAGGCAGTGCAGCTCCAGTACCCCTTCCATGTGGCTGTCCCAGGGTCCTCTCTCCTTTGGCTTCTTATCCCAAGAACTTTGCACGGCATAGCTGGGACAAATCTGCTATCTGAACGATCATTCAGGACCCTTCAGTCACCAGCTCAATTCTTAACTCTGGATTACATCATCTGAAGGGGGAAAGTTCTGCTAACTACCTGACCAAATTTTCCCTTAAACCCTGGTATCTAAAGGCAGGTTTAGAGGGGAGGCAACACAGCCTACATCTCTGGTACAAGCTAATTTTGTTTTGGATTTTAGTGTGCAGGATTGTAAATATTGTAATTGCTCATTAAAGGAGAAATTTAAAGCAAACAGCCGTATAGTTATGGGAGCATATTCACATCTCTGCTGTAAAGGTTGTTTAACCATTTAAGTCTGTTTCCAAGGGTTGAACTCCTCTCTGAGAAGGCAATTTTGTGTGCAGAACAGTTCACTAGCCCTTTGCCTAGGAGTGCATTTTCCTCTGATTTACCCAGGATCATTGTGAAAGTTCGGGTGCGTGCCCAAAGCCAAGCTGTGCCTTTCTGTCGTTTCATTACTTCGTCTGCACCTCCCTAAAGCCCAGCAGTCTCTGCTGGTGGCCAAAGGCAATTTCCAGCCTACGGAAGGCCTGTGGCTCTAAGTTCTCTGCTATGCCTTGGCAAATCACATTATTGGGTTTTATAACCATCAAAGTTAAGAGCACACTGATGCTGGGCTCACCACTGCTGGGATCTGGCACAAGATGGGCTGGATGATATTTTGCTGACACACACACCTACTACCACCTCCACTCAGTGCAGCTTCCTTGTGTCACCAATCAACAGAGCGAGTAATGTCCTCCTTTGCTCCTGCTGCCCCTCCAGCAGTGACCATCACACAGAGCTTGCCTACGAGGGTCTGCTACTTCTTCAGTACTGCAGCGTTACAAATTGCACTTTGTTAAGAGCATTCTCTGGATGTGCAATCCTTTCATGCCAAAACCGGTTTTAGTTTTCTCTTGTGGTTTCTTTAAATACTACATATGATATCTCTAGACACAGTATTAGCCTAATAAGTGAGTGTGAGAAGAGAAACATTTATCCAGTGCCTCTTACTACCATAACACACACCTTTCAGCAGTATTAATATTTGGCACAACACATATGGGGCTGGAAGGGATCAGTGGCCTTAGAGCAACCCACATCAACAGAAAATGTAATATTGCTCCATAGGTTTACATACCAAGCAGTGAAACAAAAACACAGCAGCTAAAGCACTGAAGCTTTTTTTTTCCTGTGACTGGATACCTTAAAAAATGAATGAATAAATCACCACATTTTGGAATTAAATGATGCAAGCATTATGCCATTTGGCTCAGCAAGGAACTTACTCACAACATCTGTTTTGAAATGGAAATTGCAGTGACTGCCCACAAGCAGTGGCAATAGACAGTTTCAGAAAAAAAACCTGTATCTTTAGTTTAAAAATATAAATAAATGTTAGCCCTTCATCCTGCTGAGAACATCAGATGTAATCGTATGGAATTCCTTGTTCTGTGACTCTGATGTGACCTACCAGACTGAAGCTTGTACAGAAGAAATCCCTCACTGTGATGTCAAATCCATTGTTAAGTCCACCAAAAAGCTCTGCTGAGCATTCTCTTGCACTTCATCCAAAACACAGGAATTCTCTATTTCCTCAAGTCCAGCCCAAAGCACCTGGCACAATTTAACAGTGATGGGCTTTGCCCAGTGTCAAGAGATCTTGTAGGCATGAGGAGCAGATGGATGCTGGAAGTGGAAGGGATGAGGGAAACAGCCCCTGATCTCCTGTTAGCATACAGGAGTAACCATATGACCAAATGCTGCCTTGATTTAATAAGTGCTGAAGTAAGCAAATGATGGGAGGCACCTTCTAATTCTTCTTCTAAAGCAGAATTATTTTTCCTGTATCTTAGGGAACTGACATATGAGCCTGGCTTTCCCCTTGTAACTGCTGGTTTCATCAGATTCATTTTGGAATAACACATCTAACTGAAAGCAGAAATAGAAAGCAATGGCAATATTTCAAACACTGAATCCTATGTGTCAATTTTTGGTTGTTGTTTTTAAAAAAGAAAAACCTATTTTACTCATTTGGCTTTTAGATTCATGATCAGTATAACAGAAGAGGGATAGGAATTAAACTGTGGATTCATCCAAGGGAGTTTGTCAGAGATTTTCATATGAGCAATTTCAGTGGCTAATGGAGATACAAATAATATATTTAGGACTTGGTTAGTGTAGGCGTGAGCATTATAAAAGGTCAAAGTGTGCAAGGAGAATAGAGACCATAGGGCAAATGGGAAGCAACTTGCTCAGGTAGCGAATTGTAAGATGAAAATTCAAGGCAGTAGCTGGATCCAGACACATTCAGTCGCACTCTGCAGCAACAGAGTGCAGAGGTGGGTACAGAAGCAGTGAGATGTAAATAGCTGATGGCATAAACAGTGCAGAGCTTGATTACTATTAGACAAATAAACAGGAGAGATGGGCTGGCAGGAAATCAATTGCCCATTCGTTCCTTGAGCTGATGGGCTGATTACTCACTGGGCTTTGTGAGAGGAATCCATCCCTCTCCATTGTGCTCTCTTTCTGGGAACTCAAACTGACTGGGAACAGGTGGGGCAAAGCCTTCAAGTATTTGGTAATTGGTATAAAAGAGATGAAAGGCAGTCTGTATAGCTTGACAAGTGATTTTCCAGCTGGAGGCAGCATGAATTAGGACAGGAGAGGCAAATAGGGTCAGTGATAGGATTATTTTTAGAATGAGATTAAAGCATGCAATTTTAATGCCAAATAATAAACCATACAGGTGTGAGGAGCAAAGGGAGAATGGCAGAGGAGCAGCAAAAGCAAACCAAGATCAGAGAGGGTACATACAGATGTGACCAAGTAGGTGGAAGGGAGAAGAGTAGATAAAATATTTCCCCTTCAGTGCCAGAGGAGAAAAGAAGAGAATTGCAGGAGGAATGCAGCAGTGCAGAGGGAAGGGAGGTGGGATGGGAGTGGGAGCCCTGAGCTACAGCAGGCACTGCAGGGCAGCTCACTGTGCTGCAGTTTGTCACGCTAAGGATAGCTTGCATGGATGCAGTGGGGATGTTAGCCAAGGAAATGTGTTCATTCTCATCTCAAAAGGGACATAACAGATCTTCTGCATTTGTCCCTGTGCGAGACATAAGGAACTGGCCAGGGGAATATCTTCTCTTGGACAGATGTTATTATCATCAAAATATACTCTATTCTATGAATAGACATTTCACCCACTCAGATATGTCAGAAGATGATACGGAAAGAGAAGCTGGGCTCTGTCTCCCATGCTGTGAAGCTCCCTGAGGCATCACCTCACTGAGTTGGGAGGATCATCTCGCTACTTCCACTCCTTCAGTTGTCCTCATTTGGTTTCGTGATTGTTAATAATGAAACTCTTTTGAAAGAAGCTATTAACCTTTAACAACAATTTCTTTTCATTTCCTGGCCAAAGTCAAACATGTTGAAGTTTCACAGCCAGAAAGTGAAGCCAATTCATACTGATTTGAGAATCCATGCTTTAAACATGCCCAAAGACTGTGCTGGGGAGCAGAGACAAACAAAACCTTCCTCATTCACAGCAACCCCAGGTGTGGGTGGTGCAGCTGCTCTACACGACAACCTGATCTAGCTGTGCATGTCTCTGTTCACTGCAGGGGAGATGAACTAGATGACCATTAAAGATCCCTGCCAACTCTAACAATTCTATGATTCTAAGACCTTGCATTTGTATTTATCGAACCTCATAAGACTTAATTCCCCCATTTGAGTTCTCTGGCTTGACGTTAATTGGAAATACAGGGTCAAATATTAGTTGGCAGGCTTTGAAACTGCATTCTTTGCTTTCTTGTGTCTAATCTGTCATCGTCATGCTTTTTGTGAAAGAGGCATATTGATCCCTTACACTTCGCTGCTGAGCGCTGCCTTTTCTCAGGGTGATTTCTGCCATCCCCCTCTTCAATGACGTGTGATTAACTTGTGCACGGTGTTCACCGAGCTGTTGACTCCAGCAAATGGGAAGGCACACGCTTAGAACCTGCTGCACTGAGGGCGATAACAGAACGAGCCTTTTATGAGAGGTGGTGAGGTCCTGTGACCCTATACTGGCTTCTGATAACTCCACATAAAGATGAAGGCAGGGAAATGTCTCTGATAGGCACAGCAGGGCTCCCTATTGGCATGATGGCTTCCCTCATTATGAAGGAAAGGTTTGGATCAAAGTGTTTGCTTGCCTGAATTCTTTTGATCTCATCTGTTGCCTGTAGCCTTGCCAAAGAAGGCAACAACATGATTAGCATGTGCAGGCAGTTCCACCCCGCTGTCAGAAGCTTCGTACAAGTGAGATCAGAGATGAAGACTTCAGTAGGTCTTCCCACAAGGTGAGAACCCTAAAAAAGAGCCTCTAGCATGGAGGAGGCAAGAATTGTAACTCATCTGAGAGCAGAGTCCCATAATTTGCTAAATTAGACACATTGCAACTCTAGATTCATCTGCAGGATTAATTATGCCAAACTTGCAAATCACTGTAAAACCATTTTCATCAGCAGAAAAAATATTGTGGTATTTCCTTGTTCTCAGACCTGGCAAAAGCAAATTTTCACATCCTCACACTAAATAGACATTGCGAGGAAGACACTTTTGAATGTGATGTGTGTAATTCTTCCACAATTCAAACCTGTACCCTGAATGTCACAAGTGCCACTGTTATTTTACCTTTCATTTCACTGTGAACTCAGATCAGGAATAATCTCTCCCCATTCACTTGCAAAATACCAGGAAAACCGATGACTTCTCTTGCAGCAAATGATGAACACAGAGCTCACTTGACTGCAGACCATGTAAGCCAAGGGCAGTTCTAAGAAACAACTGCCTGATGCAATATTCATCTTTCTCGATGAAGCTGAGCTCAAAATGCTGCATAAGAACCAATACCTTGGAAGAAAATTAATATTTTTGTTCTTCATTTTCTTCAGATTTAGGAGAGAGTGACCCAGGACTTCAATTAGGGTTACATCTATTCTGGAGCCAAGGATGAGCAAAGGAAATAAGCAGGCAGACATGGGAACAATCTTGGGATAATGCAAAGACAGAGCACAAAATACTTACAGGAATAGTGTGTCCTAAAGACACTCTTCTATCACTGCTTAACCCACATTCATATAACAATAGGAGATTTAAAAATGAGTTAATCTGATGGAGACCTTTATACTGCATATATTTACCTCCATATTCTTTGCTCTCAAATTTCTGGTTATAAAGTTAGTTTCCTTAAATATTACTAGCATTCTTTTGCTTGATAATTTATCTGGCTTGAATAACTCCTGCAGTTACAGAATCAGACTTGTTTGGAAGAGATGAGTCCTGTTTCTATTATTTCACTTTCTGTCTTCTTGAAAGAAATACATACTGGTCTTCAGTTTGTTTTAGATTCAGTCTACAAAGGGCTTTTAGGGCCCATTCCCAGATACAAATGTTTGAGATCATCAGTTCTAAATATCCTGTCTCAGAAATACCCTGCAATATTGATTTAAACTTCCATGCTTCTATGAGAAGCCTCACATATATCTACATTAACTGAATACTCATAAAGAGCTGACATATGCAAAACTAATCCTACTACTAACACAAATGCAACTGTAGGGTGAGTACCCTAAATGAATAATACCCATACAATATAACAAAGATGGACAGTATATTTCCAGATGGATTATCCAGATGATATAAAGACACCCAATAAAGAAGGAAGGACTCACCTGTCACAAAAGGTCAAGGCTCACCTGGAATTCCACATGGGAGGGATCTCCAACAAGAGAACTTTCCCCACCTGTGATCAGCCCTTAAATGGGGTCTAGGAGAGGTGGGGTCAGACTCCACCCCTTCCAGTCACACAGGTGAATTGCCTTCACCTGTGCACCCATGGCTGGCTGATGCCTCAGGTGATCTATCACTGGTTCAGGCCATGATTCAACAGTTCCCATACAGTTACCTAAAAACAATCCTTGCACAGTGCTGCCCTAGACTTTTACATGCACTTCACCAGCACTTCTGATAATGTGATTTACATTGGGATGGTTTCATTGATCACTTTTCCCAATTTTGGTCTTTTTTCTTGATTAAAGATATTCAATTTTTCTCCACTAGAAAGCAGACATATTGAAGACTGTTTCAGTGTCTTAAAGATACATTGGCTCAAGCTAGCATAGTATTTTCTGGGTAAACTAAGCATGTGAAAAAGTGATTTGGTTTTTGCGAATTAGACAAATGCTCATGAGCTCTGGGGCTGTTTCCAAGTTCAAGAGCAATAGTTTCATTGATTTTAGTGCAGCTGATGAATTAGGAACATGCTGAGAAAAGTGCTCACAGGTTTTGAATTAAATTTCAAACTGAACTGAGTGTTTGTTCAGTTTGCGATGGCATTTGGGAATGGGGTTCCTTTCATCTTTCTAAAGATCCCCCTACGTACAACTAGCAGATACAAAGATGGTGAAGCGTTAAGCATTTGTGGCTTTGTTTGTTTTGTCTTTGTGAACACTGAAAGTCTTACATCATCACTCACTTTCATGGAAGAATAAATCAGAATTAGTTCAGAGTAAAGGAGCCCTGAACTCCTTCCTCCAGCTCAGAAGAAACCATCATTTTTGGAAGATTTGCAGAGGAAGCAGAATGATGAAAAATGATCCTACTGAACCTGCAGTACAAGCTGTGGCTGATACAATCCACACAAAAATCAAAGCCAACCTTACACAGACAGGATCCTTTGACAGAGATGAGTACTGCGTGCAGATTGAGGAGCAGACTTTCACACTGGGTGATTACATAGCTCTGGCTGTGATAAAAGAAGGCATCACTGGGAGGGATTCCCTGTGCTGTTCCCAGGGGCTGCAGTGGTTCTGAGAGGAGCATCCTGCCTTGCTGGCAGGGGCTTGAGAGTGCAGGAGAGGAGTGCTGTGTAGATGAGCAAATCTATCTCATTTATCATTTCATGTTTTGAGAAGGAATGAAAACAACTGAAAATCTGTCTTCACAATGTTCTCATGTACGTTTTTTATATCAGGATTGTTTTCAGGATTGCTATCAGGATTGTTTTCAGGATTGTGACATCATCGTGATGCAGCTCTGACTTCCCTTCATCTCTATTTAGTTCTCAGACAGGTTTCAAAAGAAACTCGATTTCAGGAAGAAAAAGGTATTTAGATGTCAGTATCAAGACCAAATCAAGTTAGGCTATGAGCACACTGGCACATTCTTGATTATCTTTTTAAGGAAACTAATAGAAATCATACTCCTGAATACTCCACTGGAAATAGTCAGCAAATGAGAAGATTCTGTGTTTTAGGGAAGAAACTCCTGTATTCTCTGAAACAAGGCAGCATAGCGCCGTCAGTCAGAAGCTGATGCTGGATTTACACACAGAGGATATGAAAAGGGAAATCAGATATTTCACACAGCACTGAGAAGAAAAATATTTTTGGTATCTTAAGGCTAATACTGGGTCATGCCCTGTGGTGCTGTGATTCAGAAATTCAATAGGTCTTTAAAAAGAAGAACAATACTCTTTTCTCTGGAGGAAGTGTTCAGTGAATCCTTTCCATTTCCAAAGGTGCCGGGGTCAGACTGGCTCCTGCCCTCATTGTGCACTTTCTGCATGAAGCTCAGATGACTTAGACGATCTCATAGGTGTGGGTTGCTTTAAAGACTGCTTTATGCAGTATGTTCTGCCTGGAAAAGCAAACTTTTAGTATTCCTTCATATGTGATTTTGCACAGAAGATTTCCCAGGGAGTCAAACTCAGCCTGAACTATGAATGGTTTGAACAATTTCTATCAATTATAAAGTTTTATTGTCAGAACTAAACCTGAACAGTTAATTTAGAGCTTGAAACAGGGAGCCTCAGCAACAACTGAGCACAAGTTCAAACTCAGCCAAAAGAATTGCTGGCCATCTCCCCCATTCTTGTCTTTTAAAGCAACAGTAACAGCAGAACAACAATAAAACTCTTTAAGCTTGGGAGCACTTTAGCATCAGTCTTACTGACAGGAGCATTTTGCTCAATTATATTTTCATCATCAGAGAAACCATGAACCCACTGTAACTGGATAAAAGCCCTTCAAAATGAGAGCTTTCTTCAATGTCTCACTCCTGAGCAGAAGTGCATCCACATGGCAGCCTCCAGACCTCACAGTTTATAACAACATTATGACACTTAATGACATTTCTCATTGCATTTCTGCCTCAAAGGGGAAATGAATCACTGGGAGGGATGCACTAGACATGCAAACTGACTAGAAAAGAAGTGGAAATACGTCATTACTGTTTTGTTTAGAAAAGTGCTTCTGACAAAATATCACAGACCCCTTTGCTATGACTTCATAGAAAGTAAGATTTATTTAAGAAGTATGAAATAAGAACTGCATAAGAACTTGGACAAGATAATCATAAATATGATTTTCAGGTTAGTGAAAATCAGGCACAGTAACAGACAATTCCTAGTTACTGCATGCAGAGCTGATTTGCTCTCCTTTGTCTCACTTGAGGCAAATTGAGCAATAAATGATGAGAGCTAGTGGGGAGCATCCTCCCTCCAGGGCTGCAGAAGCCAAACTACATTTGGCTCAGTTATGCACACAGTCTAGATTGACAGTGCTGCTACGAGCTCACCTGTGAGTGTGCAGTTCAAGTGCTTGTCCAGCTTTATTTCTTGGCTGTCAATGAATTATTCAGTTTAGTTATTTACTTAAATTGCATGAAGTATTTGGAACTATTGAACTCTTGCCCTGCCTCACTGGCCTCATGCAGGACAGCTCGCACAGCCAGCAGGGAATTTGCTGGTGGAGGGAGAATGGCTGCTTGGTTCTGTGGGGCCTTGGGTCCTTCTCTGTGCTCTGTATGCTAAGGGCATAGTAGCTGTCAGAGCACACTCCAGACCTTAACAATGCCAATTCTGTCATAAAACAACAGGCAGCACCCCCACATTTGCAAATACAAGTCACCAAGACCAGGCTTAGTTGAGTCAGGTTCCTGTTCACGGGACTATAGATTTCTATGGAGTAGGAATATTCTACTTTTTTTTTTTTTGTTTTCCTATTATAAGCTCTGAAAATATATCACTTAATCCAGAGCAGAACAAAACCACGTGTAATTAGCTGTGAAGTAAATGACACTATCCAATTCACAAGAGTTTTGTTTTCTGCTTGCTCAGAAGCACAGCACTCAGCACAGGATATTCATCTGCAGTAAGGAAGGAACAAATCCTGCACAGTAGAGTCCTGCTGGGATTTGTCAGTTTATTTCCATGAGCTGATTGTCATCAGTGGGAGCATTAATGACAGTGTTATGCACACTGTGCATCTGCATACAAGCATTTATTTTTGGCATGTATAATATCACACTTGCAATGAAATTAATTACAGAATGATGTGGAATTATAGTTGTAAGTGTAACACATTAAGCAGTCTCTTGCCAACTATTTAATGTATGTCATAATCCCAGCAAACTCATTTCTTTCAAGGATTCACAACTTTTCTCAAACGTATCCTTGAGTTTAAGCAGTTTGTAGAGTTAAAGTGACTTGTAAAGTGATTTGTACTCTACTGATGGTGGTATTTTTTTTTTCACATCCTTTTAAACTGTTTATTGTAAAGATTTCTCCCCATTGCAGCATATATTGCGTACTATTTTCTTACTCTGCTCCCTCATTACTTAACTGACTTTCCCTTGGTAAGTCTTGTCACTATGTGCACCCAGAACAAACAAGGTATGGAACAGTGTCTGTGGCTAAATATGGCTCCTGTCAGTGCTTAGGTGAGAAGTGCAGAAGGCACGCAGCACCTTCGTCCAGCTTCCCCATGTCTTATCAGTAAGATGAACAGTTATCTAGTTCAAATATATGGCCAACTTTAATAAAGAATTTAGGTACAAAATAATGCATGGGTACCTAATACTGTTAGGATTTATGGGATGTCACTGGTTACACCACATTGGTCAGCACAGCTAAATAACGCCTAGCAGTCTGCCATCTGTTCATGTCTTAGTGTGTTCTGGTTGAGTTGAGGTTATGCAGGTGAGCAGACCCAGGGGCAGCCCCAGGCACTGCAGGAGCAGCACCAACCCAACTGCAGCCCTTACCATGCCATGCACATCACACTCTCATGCAGAAACTGCAATTCCAAGGAGGGTTATTTCATTTGGCACAGAATCTTTTTTAAATGGGTAACTTCTCAGCCTTAAATTATGCTGAACAGCAACAAGCAAAATTAACTTGTGTGTAGAATTACCATGATCAGTGTTCTAGCTGTATCATCCAGCAAGTGTGCCCCTGAGGTACAATTGTTGTTTAATTTGTGTAAGTCCCCTTTCCCAGGTTGCTCAGCTTGGTGTCCAGATGGGTCTTGAATATCTCCAGAGAAGGGGACTCTACAGCCACTCTGGGCAGCCTGTTCCAGGGCTCCATTACTCTTACCATAGAAAAAGTTCTGCATATTGGTGTGGTACTTTCTATGCTCCAGTTTATGTTCATTTCCCCTTGTTCTGTCCCCATAGACCACTGAAAAGAGGTTGTCCATGTCCTTTAATATCCCAAACTTAAGATGTTTATAATCATTAATAAGATCCCCTCTGAGTCTTCTTTTCTCAAGGCTGAACAGACCCGGGTGTCACGGCCTTTGCTCACAGGGGAGATGCTCCAGGCCCTCTATCGTCTTTGTGCCCTCTGCTGGACTATTTCCAGGAGACCCCAGCACCGCAGAGCCCAGCACGGGATACAGTACTCAGAACTGGATACAGTATTATGTATTTATTTTCTACTTCCATAACTTAACAGAGCCTTCTGTTTGGGAGATAAACACCATCCTGTTATTCTGCAGTGTGAACTGGTGCTTTTGGCGGAGTGAAAGTTCTTACATTCAAAATGATAGCAAAGGGGTATTAGGCAGCTTCTCTGCCCAGTTTCATTACTGGCTGCCAGCTCCCAGACAAAGCTGTTTTTGACAAAGGCAGCACCTGAGTATGCAACACACAGGGGCTAAGGAACAATGCTGCATGGCTGCATTTCTGCATGGCTGCACTGCTGCCTCCAGTGCCACAGGAGCTGTTGGTGCTGGTGGTCTCCTGGAAGTTGGAGACCTTTGTGTTCCCCAAGAGTGTTTTTGCAGAAAGCCTAAACATGAGAAAAAGTAGTGCATTTTTAAAGACAGCCTTCTAGGGAGAAGAAAGCGCTTCCTTTGATTTCTGTGCATAATTTAGGGATAACTCAATTAGCTTCAGTGAAGTCATGCTAATTTACCTGAGGTAGAAGTTGGAGGTTTCCTGTTTCTCCAAGTCTTTTCCTGCATAATGCTTCTCTTTCTCCTTTTGTGAAGAGGGAATGGTGTAATTTTCCTGATGTTAATTAAGATCGAAGCAGATTATCCCCTAGTGTATTCAGTGGAAAATAAGTGAGATCAGAACACAGCCCAAACTCCAGATTAAAACCACTGGCACGGGCACTGGTTGCACAGGCATCCACAGCAGTGGGGATTTCTGCAGCTGACTGACAGAGCAGCGTAAGGAGGAACGTGTTACAGAGCTGCTTGAGAACAGCATGGGTTTTCTTTTCATGTTTCCCGTGGAAACATCAGAGATTTGGGAAAGCTCGCTTGAGGAACAGGTGCTACGGACAGCCACCGTGCCAGGGCTACTGGGAGCTGTGTGGTGAGGTCACCATAGGACCACAGAAGGTCCCGAGTTGGAAGGGACCCGCAAGGATCACACAGCACTGCCCAAACCCCGTGTCAGAGCGGCGTCCCAGTGCTCCCTGAGCTCCGGCAGCTCAGGGTCGTGCCCGCTGCCCTGGGGAGCTGTGCCATGCCCACTGCCCTCTGGGGCACAGCCTTTCCCTCACCCCCACCTGGCCCTCCCCTGATGCAGCTCCATGTGTTCCCTCGGCCCCATCACTGTCACACAGGGCAAAGCTCAGCACTGACCTTCCACTCCCTGTGAGGAGCTGTAGGGTGCCATGAGGAGCTGTGGGGTGCCATGAGGAGCTGTAGGGTGACATGAGGAGCTGTAGGGTGCCATGAGGAGCTGTAGGGTGACATAAGGAGCTGTAGGTTGACATGAGGAATTGTAGGGTGCCATGTGGAGTTGCAGGTCAGCACAAGGGAGCTGCTATCTGACATGAGGAGCTGCCATAAGGAAGTTGTAGGGCTCCATGAGTGATGACTAAGCAGAAAGACTACTAATAAATCTGTATTATTATTTTGTCTGAGGATCTCTACAGAGGAGCTGTAATAAATAAGTTTTCCTTACAGACATGTGTGGGATTACAACCTCCCTTCCTTGCAATTGCCCTAGAATAAAGATTTTCTGCTTACTCCAAGTGAGCCTCAGCGTGAGTTCCTCAGATCTGAACTTTACTTGAGGATAATCAGGGTTGTTTAATTTCTGAGCAGCAGCCTCGCTGAAGTAATTGATTTGTTCTTGAAATTGCAGTTTCAGGGAAATGTGCCTTGCAATTTCCTCAGCTGATATCTCATGTTGTGTAAAATTGCAGTTGTCACACTGCTTTGTATCACAATATGGTTTTCAGTGGAAACATATCACCAGCTACAAGTGATTGTTGAAGGAGGCTCTAAAAAAGGCACAGAGAAAGAGAGCCTTGGAACTGTGCATTCTGTGAAAAGCTATAGAAACTTCATGACAAAATACACTGAAGTTTCACTGAATTATTTTTATTATACATGGACAGCTACTGTACTAATTGAAGTGTATGGAAGTAATCTTTTTTGATGAATAAAGTAGTGTACACAGAATGAATTTTTTTCAGTACAGTTTGTCCTTTAAACAATGTCTGCAAAAATATGACAAGCAGCTGGAGAGATCTTGGTGGTGTGTGCTAGCCACAAACACAAACTGCCAGTAAGCTATTAGAGAAATTGCAAATTGTCCTTTTTCATCTTACAAAGTCTGTGCATTACATATAAGAAACACACATAAGGCCTAACTGGAGCTTTGCTGGCCTAGTGATGGTACATATTTTCAACATCTATACCTGTGTGCATTTTCAACAAGCTCCTATTTTGAAGCACTTAGAAACCAAGACATGGTAGGCATGGGGCGGAGAGAAGCAATGCTCCATGAATGAGTGCTGTCAGCTAATGAGAGGTGCAGAATGGGCATCTTAATCCTCTCCCCAGCTGCCCTCTGGTATGCCAGGCCCTTGGCAGATGGACATGGAGGAACAGAGGAGAAACAGAGGACACAGCTGAAGTGAGGTACATTTTGAGCAGGCACAAGGAAATAATGTTGGTGTGAGGATGGTCAGACACTGTGCCAGAGCCCAAGGAAGCTGTGGGTTCTCCATCCCCAGTCAGAGTCAGAGGTGGACTGGCCAGGTCTGCAGTGGAAGCAAACCTCCAGGCTGGCCACATTCTAGCAGAGGATTGGAATTGCTTTCTTCCAAAACTGTTTAAACAATTGTTTTTGTGATTTGCTGTTTTTAAATATATGTAAATATTACATGTTATATAAACGTTTAATTATTTTGTATTTATATATTTAGAATATATCTTAGACTCACAGAACAGTTTTGGTCTGAAGGGACCTTCAAGGTCATCTCATTTTCATTGACCAGTTTCTCTTAGAAGCCTGTAGATGTAATATTTTAATACTCCAGAAGTGATCTCTCAAGTTTGCTTCATTTCATCTCATTCTATTCCTCATTTCTAGACAGTGGCTATAGCACAGAATATTTCTGAAGAATCATCATTTACTCACATTGATTTCTGATGAATGTTTTGTTGTACGATTTCCTTTTTATGACAATTGTGTGCAATGTGCATATATTCTTTAAGCCATTTTGAAGAGGGTTTGCTTGTACAGAGACAAAAGCTGTAAACCTCAGCTATCTGAGTTTTGGTTGTGTTTACCTGGCTTTAATTTTCCATTTAAGGATTGTGGTAAGTACTCCATGTTTAACTAGTATGGAAATAGCACAGAATTTGGAGGAGGTTTGTTAATATCTCTAATACAGAGCATTTGTGCCTGTCTCATGCATTGCATAAAATGGTAGAAATGGGAAAAGATAAATGACAGGATTTTACAACTGATATACCATCTGTTTTTGTGATGGAAAACAAAGTAATCTCAACCACTCTTTAATATGATTGAGCATAGCAAGGTTAGGAAAGAATGACAGAGATACTCTTAATAAAGGACAGCTGAATTATTGTATGTGAAGGAAGTGTGAAGCAGAAAGAGAGCAGTGAGGCTGAGCCAGAGGAAAGCCTGGAGCCTGAACCTCTGGAGCCTCTCATCCCTCTCCCAGGAATGCAACTCATTATTTGTAGTGTTCCACACTCCAAATCAAACCGTCAGCAGACACAGATGCCTTAATCAAGGAGTATCTTTTCCAGACATTTTCTGCTCTAACGAGAGATGATTTCTGTTCCTATTTTGATGGAGAGAACTGTACATGGAACATAGTCATCCTATTTAAATGAATATTTATTGTTGTATCTGTCGTTATCAAGTTCCAGACGGACATTATTTTACTGTTGGATTTTCAAAAGGATGCATAAATACTCTGCAGATGAACGCGATTCAAATATAGGTATTTCAAATGCATGCTGATATTCCCAGTAATCAGTAGGAAAAATAAATAAATCAAGCATTACTTCACTGCTTTCACTTATTGAGTGTATGGGAACTGCTCAGTCACAGTCTAAGCGACTAGCTGTGCACCTGGAGAAAAGACCAGGTCAGCCCTGGGAGCAGAGGTGAAGGCAGCTGAGCCTCATTTAATGGCTGACCATCACTGAGGAAGGATCTTCTGTTGGAGATTCCTCCTTTTTGGAGTGCTTTTCTGCTATCCTAGATCCTTGGAGATAGGTAAGCATTCTTCTTTTTTGTAACGTCTTATTGTGCCAGTCCCTCTGCCGTTAGAGTTAGCTGGTGAAGATCACAGTGTCAGAATATGATTAAATTATTTAAAAGGCCAAAGTGAACAGCCACTTGTTTAATTGTTGTAGGCTTTTATCCGGGTTAGACCTAGAGAGGGCTCATAACACATGAGCAGTCCCATTCTATCCCAGATGACCATTTCATTGTGGACATTGCTCTATGTTGCAAGACAATGCTTATGCTAGAGGCATTTGTTCCTGCACATGAATAAGCTTTGGTAGTTGAACAGCATTAATGTTAGAGGCTGCTAGGCTTCTTACCACAAACCATCCAAGGGAGGTTGAAATACAGTCTTACCCACCAATCTGTATACAGTGCATTGAGGAAGAGAACAAAAAGAGTAAAAAAGTGAGAAAAATGAGAAAAAGAAAAAATATCCTACGTGTCAGCTTCTGCTTTGTGTTGCTTAATAGCATTGCTTTATCTGCGTGACAGATGCTCCCAGTGTGAATGGGTAGATCATCCCTAATCTTACCCAACCCAGTTACCCATTAATTCATAATCAAAGCATAAATATTAATTAATAATTTCTGTATTTACAAGGTGAAGGGCCCATCAAAATCAGGCAGCATGGAGATTTCCTTTAGAAACACCTGCTGCCTCTCTGACCTGGCTCCTGTAGGCAAGGCTCAATGTAGCAGCAATATCTTTGGAGCACTGTTGGAAGCCTGGGAAGTGACAGCAGCACTTCTGTACCAAAGTGTATCTGTTCCCCTTTTGCATGCTTTAAATGAGGTGTAGGATAATTTGAACACAATGTATGAGAAATTTGTATCAGTTTTCAGTGTAGATCAAAAGCAAATCAACATGCTACTGGCATAAATGTAAAGCAAAATTGTATTCACTGGAGAGGGAAAGAAAACTCTCTTTTCAAATCCGTTTTGTTCTTCCACCTGATATTTGTATATTGAAAGAGGTTTTGTGCATGGCAATTCAGGTACAGATGGAGGGTCCATTAACCCTAGGAAACAGCAGCACCCAAGGAAAGATCTACCTTGGACTTCAGCACAGTGAGTAGGAGAGCTGTTGTAGGGGCTGTCAGAGTTAACGTAGAATCTTCTGGATCAGTGTTTTGAATGTGGTCTGTCATTCACTGGCTCCATAAGCTCCTTCTCTTAGCAGCTAGTTTTGCTGCAGGTAGTCAGAAAAAAATACTTCTAGCTATTATGTTTCTACTAAAATGCCAAATTCTATGGAGTCTTGAAAAGAAATTGAGTGTATAGCCCCATTCCAGCTAGAGAGATTGAGTCTGGCATCCACTATGAGCTAAAAGATTCATTCTCCAGATTGGCTAATTGCTTGAGTGTTAAATGTCCCAAGAAAGGAAGCAAACATACTATTAATAACTCTGATGGCTAAAAAGCATATTATTTTCAAGTGGTTTGTTAATCAGCATGAGTTCTGCCTACAGCTACTGCAATCAGTCATCTTTCACCAGTAGTAGCTAGTGCCTTAATAAGGAACAACGAGGGATTCAGAGGAGCTAAAATTGTTCAGGCTTGAAGGAAGCTAACAGAAATGATTAACCAACTTGGCTAAAAGCCACTGAAGAAAATGGGAATACTACTGGAAGGGCAGATTGTAAAGCCTCGTTGCAAACAGAGCCAAGAGAAGGAGCTGGTGAGAATGTCTGCTCCAAAGCTGCTTACCTATGATAAAATTCTCATCCACATTTCAAAATGGAAAGAGCGATTTTCTTTCACAAGGCATCAGTAACTGCCTAACAAGAATGTCTGCATTTTTGTTTTTCCTTGCTATCCCCGAATTTGTGTCCATCGTTTGCAACCTAGCAGGAAAAGATGAACCATTGCTGTGTTCATGGCCACTCCTCGTTGATTTTCCCAGCATCACTTTGCATGTCTTCTGATGGTAGAGGGCTGTGAGCCTGCTGTCTGTGATGTGGGGCACCAGAGGATGGCCTCGTGCTGCACCCAGAGGCTCTGGGTCTGCCTGTGCCTCCCTGGTTAACTCCTCATCCTGTGACACAGCTGACTCTCAGAAAGTAGTCACAAAAAGAGTTCTGAGTAGGAGCACAGAGCCCAGCAAGCAGAGATGTACAAGGTGTGCACCACCTTGCAGAGAAAGCTCACTGAGAACATTCTACACCTGAGGAAGGATCGAGGTGAGGTTGGTGCTGGTGTATAAATAGCAATAGCGTTATTATTTAGCTAGTGCTCTCCCCTGAGCCCTTGGTGGTCTCTCCCAGGACCCCTTATGTCCCTAGGCTACACCCTAGTCCCAGGCACTAAGGTTTATTTGCTGTTCATGCTCCTTTTTCTTTTTTTTTAATGCTCTTCAAAGCAAAAAAAATAAAAAATAAAAATTCTTTGGCCTCAAAAATCCAGCATCCACAAGGAGTTATTACAGTTATTACAAAGTGCAGTGAACTAAGGAGACAGTCCTGAGCAGGGCTGAGTACAAGATTCTGCCCTGTATTCCAGGTGGAGACAGAGCAGCTCAGGATAGGCTCTGTGGAGGTGGTTTCAGCTGGGGAGGCCCTGCACTGCTCCACTGTATATCTGATAGTGGCCTCCTCAGTCACTGGGCTGACTGCAGCTGCCCCCAATTTTCAGCTGATAGGAACCCAGAGCTTGGTTCTTTTTATTGAAAACCAGGCTTCCTTTGGTGCTCTGAGATATCACAGTGATGTGAGTACTGCTTTAAGTCACGTGGAAAAGGATTTAACAGCACTACGAAGTCCATCCTCCCAAACATAAGAATAGGGGAGAGACCTGAAGAACATTCAGTGCCATACCAGGTCTGCATGGTGCAGTGCAGCACAGTGCAATCTGCATGGTCACAGGATGGGCTGCAGGGATGGGGGAGTCACACAGCCTCACCAGTGTGCTGGCAGCCATGGTGGGGGGCTCTGACCAGATTTGATTCTGACAGAGGCATCATAGTGGGGTACAGCCCTGGTACAAGGAGACCCCAAGAGTAAGACTCCATCAGTAGCTGAAGTAATGCAGCTTGCTGTGCAGGTTCATTTCCCAAATTTAAAATGGCATTTGTTTTGTCATGTTTCTCATCACCATTAGTGCATAATGGGACACCGTACAACAGTTTAAATGAATTCATAATGACTGCTGTAGCAAGTCTATCGAACAGGAGATAAATAGGTGATTACTCTGACTCTGCTTTGATGAATGGGATTGCTTATGGAGTTATGTGCCACTTCCACAACCTTTTATGGAGAGAGATACCATAAATCGCGGCAGACTGAATGACCCATTAGAAGCCATAACAAAAAAAAGGAGGACTGACTGCAAGGAGTAAAACTGAAAGGACTGGCAATGCCAGATGCCAGCTAGCACACAGCAAAGACAACTGATGGAGTGTGAAGATGTAATGTGGGGACTTGGGTGGCCAGAACCCTTTTAAGGAAGTAATGTAAAGATGCAATGAGAAAAGGAAAATAAATAAAGGACTTGAGACTGGTACACAGCAGGAATGAGGAGGGGGAGTCATGGACACATTCACATAAAGGTGCATCCTTCAGGCCTTTGTCCCTGGGATTGAGGATAGAAAACAGAAATGAAATTAATGCTGGGGAAAGGAAGAGAAAGAGCAGGGAGACGCTGTAATCTGTATGTTTGCTTTTATATGAAGGTAGAGGGAATGAATGAGTGAGAATTTAGCAATGAGACCTAGAACATCAGAAGGTAAATGATGTAAAGTGTGATTATTTCCTGAGAACAGCAACTGAATGGATGATGGATATTATTGCCCAACATTTAGAGGCTGTAGGGAACATGGAAATGGTTGTGCTTCTAACAGAACATCAGGAACAGGGGAGAATGGAGGATCTGAGGTCCTGGAATCAGAGATGAGAGCGGGTACTTCAGGTGGAAAGAACACAACAGACAAAGTGTAATGCCCAGGACACAGTCTGACCTGCTAGCATTGAGTGAAGATGGCATAAGCATGAAGAGATGCTGGCCACAAACTGTGCAATATGTACCATGCAGGATAATAGTTTTGAGAAAAGCACTTCGCAGAGTACATGTCACATTTCAAGGCATCACTGGAGACAGGTAAATCTGCCATTCAGCTGCTTACAAAGAATGACAAAGATAAGATAAATATTCCAAAGTACCCTCTGAAAACAAAATAAAACTCAATTTCAGACAGCTTAACAGTATTTCATTGCAATTTCACGGACACTGAAACATGATCAGAGCTACAATTCTACTGTGTTGAGAAGTGAGAAGAGAGATAGGAGTTCCTAGGAAGAGCCTGACTGACTCATTTGCACTTTGATGCTGGAAGGAGAGCTGATACCGATGTGCAGTGAGAACTTTGGGGACAATCTCTGGGAAAACAGACAGATGAGCTGAGCTTTGATGGCAAGGATATGTCCCAGGGAACTACCATGTGCTGGGAGGAAGAGGGACTCAGCAGGGGACGAAGTCAGGGATGAGGTCACTTCCACTGTGGGAGATTTGTTTCTCATTTGAAGTACTGTAGTTAAAACACTGAAATTTTTGTTGTGCTCTAACACTCTTTCGCATCCCCCTGTGGTGCTGAGGTTCTGCTTGCTTCTTCTGTTATTTCTCCGTACACGAGGAATCCCAACAAGGTGGCACAGGAGTTCTCCCATCTCTGCTAAAGATCAGCACTGGAAATCTGTCCAGGAGGTGTAAGGTGGGCAGTGGTGACACTTGGCTATGGACCATGGAAGGTGCATGTATGAAGAGAGACCTTTCTCACATTGGCAATTGTGACACTGTGAGAAACTTCTGGACTAGATGGGGAACATGTGGTCCAAATGGCATTGTGGATGGGCTACAGGATATGTAGTGCAATTTCTGGTCCAAAAGGTAGCAGTGACTTCAGTCTGGAAAATAGCATGGGTGGCATGGAAAACCTGAAATCATAGAAAAATTCTGAATAATGAATAGTAATTATAAATGGCTGGAATCAGTGTATGTAAGGGAGAACAAATAAGTACATATTCAGGAAACATGAGCATTTCTATACAGGCCTTATTAACAATCAAGTTTGGTATATAATGCTGAAATTTCATGTTTGAGAAAGAGAGTGCCACAGGAATGAAAGTAGAGAAGGGTTACAGCTGTACTCTGTGTCTATCTGGACTTACTGAGCCAAAAGATATGAATGGAAGAGCTTCTGCAGCAGCCTGTTGAGCTACTGTTCAGCCTCTGTATGGATAACGTTTGAGTCCCAAAAGCACTGGGCAATGTGTACTTCTCTGATGTCACAGGGGCTGAGTAAACCTTGGATGTTTTCGTCTGGATGAATGTCAACTTTCCAGCTGCAGGGTAAATCCCATACTCAGGGAGTCCACCTGATACTGACTCCCACAGCACTTTTGGCCAGAGCTTCTGTCCTGTTCAAACACTGCTCTAAATATATGTCTAGTTCCTGACCTACAGAGCCAGGGTGGGCTATAGTGATGTGTCCCCACCTGGAGATAAGCAAGATCTAGCAGGCACTTCAGGCAATGCCCCAGCAGGCCAACACCCTGAGAGGCAGAAAAGATGTTCAGGCAGAGACAGGCAGACAATGAAGTTGTCCCTGGAGACTGAATGCATGTCCCAGATGTAAATGACATTACAAGAGAACCACAGGAGAGAATGTTCAACAAGTTGGCAGTGTGGTGCTGAAGACTGCTCTCATGAACTGAGGTTCATAAGTTCATAAGTTCATAAGGTTGGAAAGGACCTATAAGATCATCTAGTCCAACCATCCTCCTATCCCTATCTCCACCCAACTACTAAATTAAATCCTTTAGCACCTCATCTAAACGCTTCTTGAACAGCGCTAGGGACGGTGCCTCAACCACCTCCCTAGACAGGCCATTCCAGTGCCTGACCACTCTTTCAGAAAAGAAATGCTTCCTGAGGTCTAATCTAAATCTTCCCTGGCGCAACTTGTGGCCATTCCCTCTCGTCCTAAGGTGGAGCTCACATCTCCTTACTGAAGGAGTGACAGATAGAGGGACCAGCTGCTAGCAGCCCTGTGCATGAGGAGAAGCAGTTTGTGCTTTGTATGGCAGAGAAATGTGTGACAGAGACACAATGGAAGAATCCACAGTGTTCAGATGGTAGAAGAGAGTTGCACAGCTGAAGACAGATGGGGAAAAGAGAGTATGGCTGTGAATCAGCAGTAATACAGATGTGTGTGCTGCAGGTGAGATTGTAGGGGCTGGGCTAAGGACATGGTGAAGAGAAGAACAGTATCCTCCAACAGACCTGCTTAGAGACAGAGAAGTGAAAAGAGAAGGCTGAGGCAGAGCTACAGGAGATGGAGAAGCAGAAATTTTGACCTAAAAAGAGACTGTCTGATAGACTTTAATGTAGTTGACTAAAGGGACACACACACACAAAAAAAAATGGGTTAAAAGAGTTGAAAGAGGTTGCATTGTGTTCTAGGGTCTGTCCTTATTTCAGTTGCCAAATACAGATGCTCCCCCAAAGGCAGCTGGTATCTTACATATGCCAAGTGCTCAGGAATGCTGCTCTGTCACTGTCTCATGGTCTGGTCTCATGGAGGAGTTTATTAGAATCTGACTCTCTCTTCTTCAAAGAATAATTCTATATCATTTATAGATGGCTTAGGAATGCCATGTGTAATGTGTGCTTTAAGTATTTGTTTATTCATCTTTGAGTGAGGCTTTTGATGTAAGTCTATCCATTACATAAAAGCCAGTAAGTTGGAAAAGGATGAAAGAAAGTGAAATGGTCTGTATCACATCATTCTGTACAGTATTTGTGTATGCTGAATATTTCATTTATTCTGTAATCTGCAGATAGTTTGAAATTGAAAAGCCAGGCTATTGCAGTGGCAGCCCTTTTGTTCTTGGAATGAGTTTGGCTTATTCAAGCAAAGCAAGTGAGCTCCTGATAAAAGGCAATATCTATCTTTAAGGAAAAAGGCTGTCATTAGATTGAGCTATTGTGCAATTCCCAAATGTCCTTAGCATTGCGCTGTACATGATGGGAGCGTGAATGGGTTTCTTCCTTCTGGTGAGATGCAGCCATGTCCATAGCAAAGTCAAGTCTCCACTGTCCTGTTCTTGTAAGGGGGAGCCCTGGAGCAGTGGGGGCTGTGGGAGCAGGTACCGACACAGCACGTGGGATCTGAGCACACAGAGCAATGCCCAGGGCCCAGAATAATGCGGCCCACAGGGTAGGAGGAGGGCCAGACTCAGGGCACGGATCCAGGGAAAACCCAGGGAGTGATGTGCTGTCCCACAGCCAGAGTAGCACTGGCTTCTCATCTGCTGGGAGAGGCACTTCAAAAGCTCTCAAATACAGTTCTGGATGCTGGGGTGAAAGTTGCCAAAGAGCACAAGGAAGAACAACCATCCCCGCCACAGGGTTCCCTGACCTATGCCTCAGGACCTTTGCACCCTGCAGGGGGCCAAGGCACTCCAGGGCTCCTCTCCCTTCTCATTGCTTTCCTGGCAGTTGGAGAAGCCAAGGAGAGTCACAGGGAGCCCATGGAACCGAGCACAGCTTGTCTCCAGCCTGTATGCATCAAACCCTGCGAGCTGAGCCCAGCTTTCTTCTGTAAGGTGAACAGTGTGCTCAAGTTAAGTCCAGCTGGCGTCCTGTAACGAGTGGTGTCCCCCAAGGGTCAGTTTTGGGGCCCATCTTGTTTAATATCTTTATTGATGACCTAGACGAGGGAATTGAGTGTACCCTCAGTAAGTTTGCAGATGACACAAAGCTGGGAGGATGTGTCAAACTGCCTGAGGGTAGGGAGGCCCTTCAGAGGGATTTGGATAGGCTGAACAGCTGGGCTGAGCAAAATGGGATGAGGTTCAATAAGACCAAGTGCCGGGTCCTGCACTTTGGCCACAATAACCCCATGCAATGCTATAGGCTTGGGGCAGAATGGCTTGAAGAATGTAGAGAGGAAAAGGACCTGGGGGTGTTGGTTGATGCTCGGCTCAACATGAGCCGGCAGTGTGCCCAGGTGGCCAAGAAGGCCAACAGCATCCTGGCCTGTATTAGAAATAGTGTAGCCAGCAGGAGCAGGGAGGTGATCATCCCCCTGTACTCAGCTCTGGTACGGCCGCACCTCGAGTACTGTGTTCAGTTTTGGGCCCCTCACTACAAGAAGGACATTGAGGCCCTGGAGCGTGTTCAGAGAAGGGCAACAAAACTGGTGAGGGGCCTGGAGCACAAGTCTTATGAGGAGCGGCTGAGGGAGCTGGGATTGTTTAGTCTGGAGAAGAGGAGGCTCAGAGGAGACCTTATTGCACTCTACCACTTCCTGAAGGGGGGTTGTGGTGAGGAGGGGGTAGGCCTCTTCTCCCTGATAAGTAATGACAGGACGAGAGGGAATGGCCACAAGTTGCGCCAGGGAAGATTTAGATTAGACCTCAGGAAGCATTTCTTTTCTGAAAGAGTGGTCAGGCACTGGAATGGCCTGCCTAGGGAGGTGGTTGAGGCACCATCCCTAGCGCTGTTCAAGAAGCGTTTAGATGAGGTGCTAAAGGACTTAATTTAGTAGTTGGGTAGAGATAGTGATAGGAGGATGGTTGGACTAGATGATCTTATAGGTCCTTTCCAACCTTATGAACTTATGAACTTATGAACTTATAAGAACATGGCTCTTTTCAGGCAGGATATGGAGTGAGGAAGTGGAAAAAGATGGACCATACAGAGTTAGCACAAAAGAGACTGACTTGGGATAACTGGGATCCTCATGAGAACCAGAAGACTCAGATCTGGCACATCCAGTCCAGTGTGATTACAAGAGAGGGAGAAGAGGCCAGAGAAGTCTCATTTTTCATCTCGCAGGTTTTATAGGACTTTAGACAATGTCCGTGAGATTTTACTGTGCAGAAAGAATTTTTACATCTCTGATTGCCACAGTTTCTGAGAGTGTTCTGCTCAAATCTCTTCAGACCTCCGCATTCAGAAGTCTGATCACTTTCTGCTAGCAGATGAACTTCAGCAAAGTGATAGTACCAATGAGAGGGAACAAACATGTCAGCTAATGGACAACGGAGCCAGGAGTCTTCGCAGTAATCAAAGAAAAGCACTGTGAGCAGTGCAGGAAAGTGCCATACCCCTCTCAGTATTATAGATCAGCTTTTACTGAACTCAGCAGAGCTCTCTCTAGTTTTAACTCCACTGCATTCTGAAGAGCTATCACTGCATTAAGTGTACCTTTCAGTGAAGGTGAAATAAGGTCCATGAAGAAAGTATAACTCCAAAGGGAAAAGCTGTGCAGACACTTCTCTCAGCAGCACAGCTCCCAGTTCGTGCACTGCTCACTGCTTGGCCCCACTGGGTGCAGGACTCAGCCTGCAGACCAGGCCTAGCACGTCTGGCAAACATGGTTCATCAGGCTACTAATGGAAAGCAAAGCTGTCCATCACGTGTTCCCTGTTGCGCTGTAGATATAGAAACATAAGCATATAAAATAAGACCACTATCAAACTAATTTCCCACTGGTGCTTTTTTTTTTCTTTATAAAGAGAAAATTCTCTCTAGAGAAGGGAGAAAGAATGTTTAAGTATTGATTTAACATGGAGAACAACGGGATGGTAATACATTTTGAGAAGCACTCTTAATGGCAGGCTCTATCACAGTCAGACATTGCTTCTAACCAACAGCTGGGCAGAGTGCCCTTTTCTCAGTCCTGAGGTATGAGCACTAAGAGCAGAAAGAACAAGACAAATTTATCTCTAACTCCATAGTCAGGCTATGTTCCATGAGCTGCATTTGGTCTGTGGATTGCGCATTAGTTGTTCTTGATCTGTACGTTATTTTATTTTATTTTCCTCTTGTTTCTGTAAGATATCCTGGATTTAAAAACATCATGTTTGTGGCCTTAGTTTTGGTGTAAGAAGAAGGTAGAACTGGGCTGTCTCCTCTAGGTGCTGAAGTAAGGCTCATTTAACATCATGAGATATTTCACTTCTTCCCATATGCTGCACCCAAATTACAGCCTCCACACCTGTTTTAGCTCCTATATCTGAACTGACCAGGAGATGCTTCACAGAAGCTAAGAGGGTGGTCAAACATCTTCTGTTTGCTGATTTACACATCACGCAGCCTAGCTTTGAGAAAGCAATGTTGAAGAAATGTAATCGGTTTATTTGCACTGTGACAGCCACGTAAAGCACAGAAAGGAATGTGACAAATGAAGCCATCAGCTGTGCTGTACAGGGACTGAATACATTACACTTCCAATTAGCAGAGTAGCTGCTACCTTCCTTAAATAGGCTGGCACCGAACCCCAGAGCCATTGTCATGACATCACTGAGCATCCCCAGCAAGGCACTGCGTGTGAGCACTCCCCATGAGGATCGGCCCTAGATGAGGCAGGAGCTGACAGCCACTCCTGGGCCCATGAGGTGCCACCAGGGGCAGGATAACAGGGGCTAGGGTGCTCACCAGTGCTGAAGCAGTTGGGGTTGATGCAGGGAAAAGCCTTCCCTCTGTTCCAGGCTGTGGCATGGGGCCCAGGGGGGCTGTGGGATCTATGTCCTGGAGGGTGCTGAGAGCTGATAGGGTAAAGTGCTGGGGACCTGATCTGAGCCCATTGCTGACCCCACACTGAGAGCATGGGCTGGGATGCCAGTGGTCCATTCCCAGCCTTAGATCCCATGACCCTGACATCCAAGATACTCTTTTAGCGTTTAATCTGATACGACCCTTACATAAAATGATTCAGGCAGCTTTTGCTCATTATGGGACATACTGTGGTACATTGCAGCCCTGAAAAATCTCCACTTCTGCCTAGGAAACACTAAGGGGCTCTGAGCTACTGATCTGATTGTAAACAGAAAACACAAAGCAAGAAGTTAAAGCGTAGTGCCACTCAACCTTGCTGCGAGGAGTCTGTGCCTTCATGCACCTCAGGAATCATAACCTGTGTTACGGACCTCAGCAGTGATGCTCCTTGGTGCTTTGTCTGTGAACTCCATGGCTGTGTAGTGCAATGAGCACTGTGTGCCTGGGGCTCTGTGGACACTGCACCCACCTGGCTGCTGCAGCAAGAACCCTGACCGCCCCCCCCCCCCCAGCAGTCACTCCCTGCCCACAGCTCTCTGGTTCATGAATCTTCATACTGCACTGTGTTCCTCCAGGTGGGACCAATAGCTCAGAAACTGTGGCCAAGAAATGACAGAGTCATATGGATTAGAAATTCCCACTCCAACCCCTCCCCCCCTCCCCCCCAAGCAGCTCCCTGAGCAGGCAGGTTTGGATCTGTGCAGAGAAGACCCCCTTTGTGCTGCTCACAGCAAAGAGGACCTCAGAGAGACTGCAGCTACGCAGACTCTCAGCTTATCATTTCATAAACAATTTACTTTACAGTCTCTGTCCAGTCTGCCTGCTCCAGATGAAAGGTCTCTGATTATCTTTCCAGGTAAATTAATGCCTGACATATTTTGTTATTAGATTCTGAAGGGCCTAATAAATGAATTTACTAGGCAATTTCTTCATTCAGTCTAGTAGTTTAAACCAACACACAACAGTGGAGAAGTGCTCTTTGCCATACAGCTGGTTTTGTGATATAAGTCATCACTGAGAAGTACCCAGCAATGCATCTTGGCCACCTCACAGAACATAAACACAACTTCTGCACACTGCTGCCTTTGTGCACAGGCTGTTGCAGCCTCTGTGCAGCTGAGCAAAGGCTCAGAGCTTCTGTCCTCCCTGCTTTAGCACAGTTACCCTTCCCCCAGAAGAGTGGGGAGGGGACTGGGCCACAGCACAGCAGAACCGAGTGCTGTGCCAGGAGTCTTTTCTAAGCTGATACTGCAAAGGGAGCAGTGAGATGGTCCTTCATACATTAAAGTGTAAATTCCTATTAGATGCTGAAAGCTGTTTAATAATTGTTCTTAAAATACTTCTCCTTAGTTCAAAAGTAGACAAAGCAGATATTTTAGATGTCAGAGAAGACATTTCCTTTTTCCCAGTGGAGATGTTATTTGTGCCTTCTAAACACCAAAGCTATTACAATAAACAATTCCATGCAAATAGGAGGTATTTATAAGCAGAGAGGCACTCATGGGAATGAAATTACGAACACAGTTTCTCATTTCTACTCTTAAAATAGTCTCTATTTTATGCAGACTGAAATTTTCCCTCAAACTATTCTTGTCCCACTTCCCACCCCTGGCACAGGTCAGGAGGAGGCAGCCCCAGGCCACACTGCGCAGCCCCCACCTGGCATAGCTGGGCTCCTACCACCATTGGATCACCAGCTGCTCCACACTGTGACCAATGCTGCTGCCTCTGATGTGCTTGCCATGCTTAGCACAGGTTCATGGCCCAAGAGAACCCGCTGAACCTGTTTATTCTTGGCCAGTTTCATAGTGATCTCATGCACGACTCAAGTAGTAGTAGCCATATATGATTTAATTTCTTTTCAGCAACATCAGATATGGGACACCATCTCTACTGCTCTATGCCATGGCTATCACTATATTCCATAAGTGTCAGAATCTACAAAATTTAGCATTAACCTCATGCATCTGTGAGAAAGATACCAATAGTCAAACATAAAAGACCATTTCTAACCCAGACACTATGATTTTAAAGGAAATGAATTTTAAGATGCCACTGGAAGTTGTTATCAAACTGAACCCTTTTAAATACGTCATTAAAATGCACCAGAGATACTTCTAGCCAAGAAATAAATCCATTTGATTGCTTTGAATTTGGTTCTCGGTGTTATTTGTTTATTTATTTAGGAGGGAGAAAGAAAAAGAGAGGAGAAGGAATACTTAGATGAAACACCTTGATAACCCACGAGCCTATGTTTGCAAAAAAACAAACAAACAAATAAATGGTACTTTGAAAGAGCAACTTTACAGCAAAGTTGCTAGTAACAGTGGTATTTCCCCAGGTGACCAGCACTGCACTTACCCCTCAGCTCAGCCCTGGGCTGACAATTGGCACAAGCAGGTCAGGACCTGGGCATGGGACATCTGCACTGCTGGGATCAGGCTCCCACCTGAGGGTAGCTTCCATCCCCCTGAGATGGTTTTCACTTGGGCACTTGGGAGTGACACAGCTATAGCCTAAAAATGAGGAAAATACAATAACCACATGATCTTTGCTCTTCAGGACTTTTGGCATTCTCAAAATCATGATATTCACAAATAAAAAGCACAGATGACAACATCAGATTCTCAATTGGGAATGAGCTCTGAATATAAATAAATAGAAGCTGGGGGACACAAATTCATCTTGACACCAAAGGACATTTTTTACAGGCAGAGCAGCTTCATTCCTGGGACTTGGCCATGAAATTGCCTTCATATAGTCAACTACAGCTTTGTATTCACGGACAGGGAACAGCTGGACACTGCATTTCATCATGCTGAGTGGACGCTCAGACCTTTCTACTACCACAGCATTGCTCATCCTGCTCTTCTCTGCTTGCCTTGCTGCCCCAGCACCTTGCTAACCTTGGGATGTGTATGAAATACTCCTTGGAGACGCTTACCTGAATACAGACAGTGTTCTCCAGTCTCACCTTCAACTTGTCAGCTTTTCCCTCTAGAAAGAAAACAGTATCTTTTGACTGCAGGGATGCTCCTGGGCTCAAAGAGACACCATAACACCTGGAGCCCCAGCAAAAGGCTTGGAAGGGTCTGGCACACTGCATCCTGTATGGATGTTCTCCCAGGATCAGGAAGGTGGGTTGGTCAACAATAGTACTGCCAGCTTAGATTTCACTAGCCTCTGGTCCTTTACAATGCACCTGTTTCTAAGCTGGAATTCAAGACAACCATCCATATTCCCCCATCTCTGCCAAGTGGTTTTCCCCATTTATCTGAGCTCGAACTTTTGTATCAAGAGAACAGAATTAAAGCAGCAGACCTATACTGTCATTCCCAGGTGTATGGGAACTGCTGAGTCACGGCCCAAACCACTGATTGAGCATCTGGAGAAGAGATCTGGTCAGCCCTGGAAGCACAGGTGAAGGCGATAGCAGCTCCACCCCTCTCAGACCTCATTTAAGGGCTGACAGCCACCAAGGAAGGCTCTTTTTCTGGAGATTCCTCCTTTGTGGAGTTTTTCCTGTGGACTTAGATCCTCAGAGATGGGTGAGTATTCTTCTATCTTCTCATTGCTATGGTCCCTCTGCTATTATGACAGAGATCCATGAAGAAACAATGCTTGTTATCAGAAAGACACAAATGCTCTGGGTGCAGAACGCAGGTAAATATATTAATAAGGTATTAATGGTTGACTTAAAAGGTGCTGTACTAATCTACAAAGAGCAAGGCTGATGTGTCTACTTACAACATAGGATTCTACCTTCCTAATGGTCCTGTAGTATTCAGCTAAGGTCTGTTTCCAGAGGATTATTAATTGTTTCTCATAGGCATTATTTGTAGAAAGTTCTCAGGAACACTATGCATATTTTAGTAGAGCCTGAATTATACAGAGAACATGCCTTGTTTTCCCATCTATAGGAGTAACCAGCTTATAAGTGCACATCACTTCAGAAAATGTGTGTACAGGTTTTAAATTGTAGATCATTACATCACTATCTTCCATGAGCCTCAAATGCTTGTAAACAATTTATTTGGTAATGAATCTGTGTTTAATATAAATGTTCTTCCTGAAGCTTATTCTAGGAGTAATAGAACAGGAATTCTCATAATAAAAAGTAAATTGTAGATAAATCATATCAAGTTTAAGAATATACAGTTATATTTTTAACTTAAATTCTATAAATTGTGTGTTATGTAAAATGAATTTTAAGAAGAAAATACAGATCAAAGCAGAGTGCACAAAGTCAAGCAGTCTAACAGCTCTCTCCTTATTTCCTTAAGGCAGTAAATAGAACTGTAAAAGCACAGGCTGGAAGGACTACCAGCCTGTCCAGTTGCTCACAGCAGGGCTGTTAGCAGCTCTCAAACAGGTCTGATAAGGCCCTTCAGACTTCACTGATCCCTGTCCTGGCTCTGCTAGTGGAGAAGACTCAGAATCACAGAATCATTTAGGTTGGATAAGACCTTCAGGATCATCAAGTCCAATCATTAACCTGACCTATTGAGTTCCTTTACTAAACCACATCTCCTACTGCTGTGCCCACATCTCTTAAAGGCCTCCAGAGAGAGGAACTCCACCACTTCTCTGAGCAGCCCACCTCAATGCAAGAATGCCCTCTTTGAAAAAATTATTCCAAATACCTGTTCTAAAAAATCCTCTGGTGCAGCATGAGACCATTTCCTCATGTCTCTTGTCACCTGTGAAAAGTGACAGCCATCCTCCTCACTGCAGCTTCCTTTCAGGCATTTGTAGGGGTCTCCCTTCTGCCTTGTAGGGTCACACAATATGCTGAGTTAGAAGGGGTTGGAAAGATCATAGAGTTAAGCACCATTCCTCCAGACTAAGGATGCTCCTCCTCCACAGACAGTGCACAGCAGCACTGCATCCCATCAGCCAGCTCCCGTGGCACCCCTTGCACATCCCACCAACCCCCAGTCTGTATGACTCCATTCTGTGCAGCCCCTCCTGTCCCTCTGGGGGCTGTCCCTCTCTGAATGGCTCATGACAGACTTTGGCTGCTGACTCAGAAAATGCCTCAGCTCCGAACAATCTGATGTAGGGATTTTGTAGACAATTTATGGAATGTTTTCATAGGATGCTCGTGTCGGAAGGGACCTTTAAAAGCCATCTGGTCCAACTCCCCTCCGATGGATAGAGCTCAGCCAGGTGCTCAGAGCCACTCAGAAGCCGTGCTCTGATAAAGCACAGACCCAGGACACGAAAGCACCCCCTGCGAGAGCACAGCACCTGCAGAACGGGATCGCGGAAGACGCATAATGGGCGGGCAAAAGTATTTGGGGCACTGAGGTGGGTGAGTCAGAAGCAACTTGCCCAGAAGCAGACGATCCATACAGAAACACACAGAGCAATGGCACTGGCAGTGCCGTGGAGCAGAGCCCCGGTCCGGAGCTGCTGCGTTGCTCGAGTGCCATCTGCTGACACTGCTTCGCACTGCCCGGGCTCCGCGCGGTGGCCGGGTCGGAGCTGGGACACACACGCACTTTTTTTTTATCCGCAGAAGTCGATTTAGAAGTCTAGAAATACTTTTTCTGGATTTTCTCATCTCTTTTGCTATCCTAGAAACTGAAATCTGTTTTGGTAGGCTCTGTTTCACAGACTTCCAAGGTCTGAGTAGTGTGAAATAGTACTGCCCTGGAATGGAAAGATTTACGTTCAGAAAGAGGTATTGCATAAGGAATACATCAGTGGATTTCCTGTTGCAGTTGGGCTCTCAGATGTGCAACATTCAAGCAAAAAAATACCAGGAGGAAGTGTAACTGCCATATAGCCAGAATAACACAAATACATTTTGTTTAACAGAAGAAAATTTGCTGTAGAAGATGGAATAGCAAAAGAGAATGGCTATGTTCATGTCAGTAGATTCAAACAAATTATACTCTATCAGGCTTGACAAATTTGTTAACTCACTTCTGTTTGTGTATGGAACATCTCAAAAAAGATGTATCCAAATCCAGAATTATCTTTTCAATGCTAGCTGGTAAACAACAAAACTATTGCCTTTGTCTTACTGAAAACACAGATGCAGCACAAGTCAGCATTATACTGTACACAATCAGGAAACAGTACATTTGATTTTCAGCTTTTCCCTGAATGTTTCCCCACAGATGCACAGAGAATGCCACACCCATAACATCGGCCACTATCCCATTCTCCTTTTCTCCAGTATAACTCAAAAGAAGGCCTGGCTTGATTTCTCCTGAGTTCAAATAGAAATGTACTGCCTGAACATCATATTTAGAGACTGTAGTCCATGATCCCCCCACCTCCTTCCGCACATAAATGAAAGAACATCTGCTAAGAGGATTGCAACTGATTCATTCCTGAAAGGAGCTTCCTCCTTTACACAGCTGCCTCTGAGAACATCTGTATTTGAAACTTCTTGATGGAATAACTTCATCTCACTTTGTAGCCAATCTGTTCTGAGAAAGAGGTGGCACGTGAAGGATGTGCTGCACTGCATCTGCAAAATCCACTGCCTGTAAGCACAGCAGATTAATGACCTTTCTCAAATTATGGGTACATCCCCATTTTCAGGCATCAGATAGATGATGCCTGAAATTTTATTGCTAATACTCTAAAAATCCAACATCTACTCCATTTCTTTATGTGTTGTTTCTGGCAGAATGTGTAATTTATGTCTTCAAAGCCATCTAAACAGCAGTGTATTGCTGGAAAGCAGGTGCATACAGACACATCCTTAATACATCTAGAGTTAGGAAGAAAGAGGTCAAGTAAAGCCAACTGTTGCACAAGATACAGTTTGGATTTAGTTCAGAAAAGGTTATGAGGAAGTTTTACTGTCACTTTCTTCATTAACTGTAATCTCCTGGTCCTTCTGAGGAGGAATGTGAAGGCCCATAAAAGCCAAGGTGAGAGCTTGCTCCTTCACTCTTCCCGACCCTGAAGGAAAAGTAGAACATTTTTTCAGTAGAAGATGTTTTCCACATTTGACTTTTAAATTCACCAGAGAACTTAGGATGTTATTGTCTTCTCAAAGAGAGAATTAGACCTAATCTATATGTTTTACTGAATTTTAGAATCGTCTTCCAGTATTGTTTGTGTCATAATTCCTTTTTTTTAATTTTCCTGGGCTATGCAAATGCAGATCCTATTTTAAGGGTTTCCCTTCCCCCTTTTCTTGTCCCCATGAATGAAGTACAAATACTTGTTAGTTAATTTAATGAAACTGCAGAGAGTACTGCCCACAAAATGCTGCAGCAGATAGCATTTCAAGTGGTCACTATTGATTTTGTGAGAGCTACTTGCAGTTACCTCTGGAAATAACTGCAGAAGCACTGCTCACAAGCATATGTGCTTTATACATATGACTAGAAGAATAAGGTTAGAACAATTCCAGAAAGCTAACAGAAAATCTGATAAGCATTATATAAGGACAGGATTAATTCGGTGGAGGACCACAAGTAACATGCAAATCTGAACCTGCATTTCATGTAAGCAAAAAAAGTGAAGAAAAACAAATTCAACTTCTTCACTGAGATTCTTACATGCGACCCACAACAATTATTTCACACGAGAAAACTCAGCAAGACTTCTAAGTGCAGAATGAGCCGGGGCAGCCCTGCTCCGTGTGACAATTGCTGCTCCTCTGTTACAGCTCTGTTAGCTTGCAAGAAACCCAGTCTTGCTGAATGGGTGGGACTGAGTAAAAGAACCCTCTGCTTAAAAAAAATAAAGAAAATTAATCACTTGTAGATTGTTTATATTTTCACATTTTAAAAAGCTTACTTTCCTATGACATAATTACTTTAATCTTAGTCTCATTGGTGTATGGCATTGTACTCTACTGTTTACAGTGATCCTTTAAGAAATTAAAAGAACATTTAATGAAAACTACAAAATAGGTCCTCCATTATTTTCATACTACCTACATGGAGCTCTCACCTGTAACATCCAGCTTGATCCCCTAACCCATCAGACTGTCAGCTAAGGGCAGCCCCAGTGTTGGGGAACTTAAGGAGCAGTTCTGGTTCCTAAGTGAACACAGTGCCTCTTAATTAGAGTTTCCAGGTGTTCTACTATAGCCTCTTTCCATGAAAGCTTCTCACTGAGCAGCGAGAGATCTCAAACACAGACCTGCCCCGTGCTGAGGTGGAAGGGCCAAGCCAAATTTCTGTAATCTTCTACAGCATCGAGCTCAAACAATCCACAACAAAACCTTCTACCACCACACAGACAGGATGGACTGCAGTGCAGCAGCAGGATGAACACGTTCACCTTCCTGGTTTGAAATCACTGCAGTTAAATTTTACCAAGGAGAGTGCTGGACTCCGAAGCTGGTGGCAGCAGCAGAACTATGTTCTAAATGCCTCATCTTGTGCTATCTGTCCTCCTGGTACATAACAACTATCTATAATAACAACAAGTTCTATCACTTCAAGCCTTCAGCTTTTCAGTTATTCATCAACGAGTGAGGACAGGAAAGACCATTCTGTCTCCTTGTGCCTGATCTTAATTTCTGCTTTTTATTTTTATTTTTTTTCAGCATGCACACACTATTTGAGATAGAAAATTAATGCATTAATGCCATCAACAATGATATATGAATTATTAAGCATTTTGAAAAGCCCAATTCATCTGCACTAAGTGAGCATAAATTACATAATAAGCCCTTTGACAACAAGTCAGTGCTTCTCCTTAGCTTTCCTGCCATGTTTAGTTTTCTCATATATGACTTTACTTAAGAAGTCCATCTGTGTTCTTTAGATACAGCACCAACTACATTCTCCAGAAAGCCCCACACTGATAGAATTTGGAAGCACCAACTCACAGGTAACAGGGATCTGGAAATAAGCTATCCTCCTCCACACATACACAGAGCAGTTATCAGAGGAGTTTTAGTTTACACATCTTAACATATTTAGAAGTTTTTTATGGGTTTTTTTGTTTGCTTGTTTGTTTGTTTGTTTGTTTTGATTCAGGGAATTTAGGGGGCAGATTAAGATGGTCATGTAAAGTTATATACAGATATTTAGGAGCTGTTTGTGAGCTGTAAGTAGACACCAAGTAGAGCCTGCCCTTCTGAGCATCAAGCCTAAATTCATATTTGCACAACCCATCTGCTTCAGCCAGGTTTCTCATGTAATTAACTGAACAGCACACACAGCAGTGCTGACAACCTGAAGTCTTCTGAGGCTCCTGCCCTATTGATCTGAACACTAAACAGGGGAAAGCTCCTGCAGACATTAGTGGATTCACAGCTCTATACCCAAATTTTCCTGTGCTCAAACTCATTTCTTTGTTTGGGAAGTTGAAAAGGAATCGAAGAGCATGAGTTAAATATTTCATGTTGTGCTGGAATGTATAATTCATGATCAAATCCTTCAGAAAGGAATAGATAACATGAAGCTGCAAAAGCTTTAAATGAAGTATTTTCTTTTTCTAGTATACAGACTGCTGGAAAAGTGCTTTCCTTCTTTTCTGTTGGTGTTTTAAAGAGAATTAAAAGATGTGTGATAGAAGTAAGAAATGCCTTATTAGATTTGAGAAATTATTCATCCATACAATTTGTTGATTGATGCTATTAATGTTTTATATGTGGTTTTCCAAAGGTACCCTACTGTATTGAGTTCCTCCACATTTCACAACCTCCCAAAGGAATGGGATGCATTGGCCTCAGTGTTTAAACATCTCTGTACAGTATTAGTTTATTGTGCTAAGCTTGAACAGTCACAGGGGCTATTTAGCAGTGCAGAGCTTTTGGAACAGGTTCACTCCATTAAAGTCAATGTGATGGTTTCCAAAATCTGAACTTTGCAGGATTTGTCACAATCAGTGTTCGGACAGTGTGGGTGGTTTCTGTTCACACCTCTATCCCACGGTGGCAGGCTCCAGTTTGGGGCTCCACGCTGGAAGCCACACTTCCAAAACAAGGGTACCCTGAAAAGAGAGATTAGAATGTATGGGAACAGCTGAGTCACAGCCTGAACCACTGACTGAGCACCTGGAGAAAAGACTTGGTCAGCCCTGGGAGTGCAGGTGAGGGTAAATAGCAGCTCCATCCCTCTTAGACCTCATTTAAGGGCTGACAGCCATCAAGAGGGGGTCTCTTTTTGGAGTTCTGTTCCTGTGAACCTTGATCCTCAGAGACAGGTGTATTTCTTTTTGTAATCTGTCCTCATTTGTGCTGATCCCTTTGCTGTTACAAGAATATATGATCTCTATAATATGTGATCACCTGAAGGAGTTCTGAATATCAGAGAACAAAGTACTTTAAACTGGAAGATGTGAGGTTTAGAGTAGATGTTATGAAGCTCTGTACTGTGAGGGTGGTGAGACACTGGAACAGGTTGCATTTGAAACTGCAAATACACCTGACATAATTTGCAGTCTCTCCTGTTTCTCCTAAAGCTTGTAGAATTCCAAATGCACTCTGAGAGCACTGGCTGCTTCGCTTTTCAGGAGTGTTCTGCTTTGCTCTGTTTCTGTAACAGGTCCAAATTGTCCACTGCTACTCTGAGTTGCAAAAGCAGCAAGGTAATGCTGAGCTGCATTTGGTTTCAAGTGGAAAATAATCAGTGCTTTCACAGTGGAACAATAGACAATTGCTTGTTGTCTCTTTACTTTCTTTGAAAAATCCTGTTTGTAAGGAACGTGAACATGGTTTCTACATAATCATGCCTATGAGACACTACCAAAGATTCTTAAATTTGAGTGAGTTTAGGATGACTTGATTGTGCTACCAGGGCAACAGATCTGTACTGCATACCAGAAGTAGCAAGTTGTAGTATGGGGCCAGTTTTATAAATGCATGAAATAAGGGAAAACATCAGAGAGGAATTCAATTAAGGAGAAAAAGTGAATTAATGAAAAATAAACATTAACAGCTGTGACAAAAAGTAGATGAAATCCAAACTACTGAAATAATGTGAACCTTAGGACAGGCCAAGCTGAAATGCAAGCAGAGCATTTCTATCATCAAGAGAAACAATGTGTTTTGAAAAATGTTTACAAAAAACTAAAGTGGAGAAATGATACTCAATTGTATTGGGCAACGTATCATATGTAAATGCTGGGATTGCTCAGTTTGGAGAAGAGAAGACTCAGGGGAGACCTTATTGCTCTCTATAGCTGCCTGAAGGGAGGTTGTACTGAGCTGTGGGTCATCCTCTTCTCTCGTGTAACTGTGGTAGGGTGAGAGGGAGTGGCTTTAAGTTGCACCAGGGAGATTCAGACTGGATATTAGGAAATACTTCTCCAAATGAGTGGTCAGTGCTGAGATGGGCTGCCCAGGGAGGTGGTGGAGTCACTGACCCTGGAGGTATTTAAGGGATGTTGAGATGTTGTGTTGAGGAATACAGTTTAGTGAGAACTATTGGTGATAGGTGGATGGTTGCACTGGATGATTTTGAGCAGGGTGACTGTGAGCCAGCAGTGTGCCTTCGTGGCCAAGAACAACATTGGTACCCTGGGGTGCATTGCACAGAGTGTGGCCAGCAGAGCAAGGGAGTTTCTCCCATTCTCCCCTCTGTGCTGCACTGAGGAGGCCACATCAGGAGCACTGTGACCAGTTCTGTGCTCCCAGCTCCAGGCAGACCGAGAACCCCTGGGAGAGCCCAGGGGAGGAAGAGGGGGATGGTGGGGGCCTGGAGCACCTCGTGATGGGGTCAGGCTGAGAGCCCTGGGGCTGTGCTCCAGGGGGAGAGAAGGCTGAGGGGATGTGGGCAGTGCTGATGGGTATCTGCAGGGTGGGGTGGGGGATGGGGCCAGGCTTTGTGCTGTGGTGCCCAGCACCGGGATGAGGGGCACAGACTGCAGCCCAGGGAGTTCTGTATGGACATGAGGAAGAACTTCTGTGCCGTGAGGATGGCAGAGCCCGGCACGGAGCCCAGAGAGGTGGAGGAGTCTCCTTCTCTGCACAGATCCAAACCCGCCTGCACGCTGTGTGTGCGGCTGCTCAGGGAACTGCTTTGGGAAGGCTGGACTGAGGGGATTCTGAAGGTCCCTTCTGACACTTACAATTCTGTGATATGTTTACATAAACATACCTACTGTAGGGGGAGCAAATGAGAAAGGAAACTATAATTCTTAAAATACCTAAATGCCCATGTGTCGTCTTCATGTGTGACAGCATGAGACTGATTTCCAGGGTCTTTACTAGATTTATCACTCTATTGCTGTTTTTCAGATTTCAGATTTCAAGGTTTGACTCTGTGACTTTCACTAACAGATTTTCATTCTGTTTCAAATTGAACTTCGTTAATGTAACATATATTGCTTTGCATTTGCCTTCTGCTTTAAATCACCCATTTCCCATTTGACAAGAATTATAGAGTAGATGAAGTTAATGGGGCTACTGAGAGAACCTGATGAATAAGTCTGCATTGCAAGACCTCTTCATTGTCTGGCATCCCCGTTGGAGAGTCTGGAATGAGTGTGGTAGGGCTATCAGCTCTGTGCTAGTCCTACTCTCAAGCTGCATAGACAGGAATAAGCTTTCTGCTAGAATAAAAATTTAAAAGGTTATCCCATTTTGAAACTGAAGAGTGTGTGTGTTAACTGCCCGTTCTCAGCCTTCTGATTTTATTTATTCTTCCCCCTCTCAGTTTCTGCTGGACTGACAGATACCTGTAGGAATACAGTTAGGAAATCAAATCTACTTAGGCATGAAGTGGGTGCTGTTTCTAATGCTAAGCTGTCATACAGGGGCTCCAACCCGAGCAAGGAGGCTCCACCCAATTGCTTGCTGGAACTTCTGTTTTCTCCCAGACCATCTGTTCCATAAGGAATAGATTTCATCTTAATTTTGTTCCTGTTTTTTAGACCTGCCTTGTTTTGGCAGAACAGATCACCCCCAGCCCAGCAGGATCAGCACGGTCTCTGGGAGCCTTCCTACTTACTGCTTGCCCATTCCAGAGACAGAGAGCCAAAGTCAGTGGCACTTCAGACTGACCTGGTGAAGATAAGGGTAAAATACCACCTCTGCTGGTAACACAACAGCTCCTGAGTATGGCAGTGCTGTTATCGTTGATGTGGTGTGCAGCAGAGAATAGTCTGAAGGATGCCATCTGTGGTCATCCCAGCAGGCTCAGAAGCAGAGGCTGTCCTAAAGTACTGCTTTTCTTTTCTTCTTTTTAAAGTAGGACTTACAGGTTGAGATAACTATTTGCTGAGATAGGCAAAATGAAAAAGACACAAGCAATTTCTCAGTAGACACTGACCAATGCTCAGCCCTCAGTGAGCAGAAGAGTGTGAGATAACCTCTCACCCCCTTCAAAGCATAACTTCATACCAGGTGCTCTGAAGAAAACAGCTCTATCCCAGCTGAAACTAAGACAATCTGTCTTGTTAAAGCAGCTGGCTCTCTGCAGTGGTTAACTTTGCCAGTTGCAGTATAGCTCTGCTCTGTCCACACCTGAGGCGTGGACCACAAAAGGCAAAGCTCAGATGTGTCTGTACAGGCAATGAATGCCAGCTCAGAACACAGTTCCCTCTGTGCTGTGCTCGGCTCCAATGCAGCAGGTCATTTCTTTGTGGTGGAAGAGCCAGGACCCGAGGTCAGCCATGGCCTCATTCCAGGCCAAGGAGACAGTGCTGCCCACTGCTGCCATTTAGGGCAGGCAACTGCTGCTTCCAAGCTTCATCCATTTTGTGTATTTGTCTGCCGCCACTGTGAAACAGAAAATGCACTGTATGTGCTCAATTCGGGGAGCATTTCCCTGCTGTTCCATGAATGGGCTGTTCTACTTTTTCCATGTTTCTGAAGGCACGTTATATACGTAGTCCTGTGTAGACACTTGCTTCTTAAGGACTGTAATGTCTGCATGTAGCACTGTAAGATAGATATCATGTCTGACTTTCCATGTCCTTACATGATGGGGTCAAAGTGGGTGATCTCCAAAAGTCCTGTCCTGCCCCTATGATTCTTCTGAACATTTAGGTACTTTGCCATACCAAAATTGCATTGAAAGTCAAATAGCCAGGAGAAGTCAGGGAAAACTTTAATGGCTGCAACCATTATGCAGGGCTAAGCAGAGCTGTGTGTAAATGAGGAGTCCCAAGTTTGTCAGCATTAGGACCAAGCTGGGAATTGTGAGTGGGAGGTAAAGCACAAAAAACAACATTAATCAACTCAGATTCTGACTCAAATGTGATGATAAATAAGAACATTAATCATCACCTGAGAGGCAAAAACAGTGAAAATAAAAAGGCAAGCCTAGCTCCTCTGTTATAATACTTTAAGAAACTTCAAGACAGAAATATCTTCAGGAATAATATGCACAGGTGTCTCAATTAATGAGAGTTTTTAATGTAGTAAACTGTGCTAAACTGATAATGTAATTACCAGCATTTATTCAGCAATCAGAACTGTTTTCAAACATTTGTGTTCTGTTTGTATTAGAAGCTTGATGAGGAAATTGCTGCCCTTGTGAGGAGGGGAAACAAGGCATGCACAACTGTCCGAGCACTCGTCCTTCACCTGCAGCACTCAATCAGAGCACACGAGGGCAGTGAACATTTCACACGCTGCTGACCAGACCTCACAGTTCTAGAGGAAATCCATCCTGAAGCCTGCAGCATTACAGTTTGCCAACATACATTATCCAGAGCTTTGTATTGAGGATTTACTGTCTTAAGTATATACTTAAAATTCCTGCACCTCTTCTTTTTCCTCCATTTATAAGACCTGTGAGTCTGTGGCTGATAAGCTAGGTAGATCTTAATTTAAGATTAACAGGAGAAGATGAATGAGGGAGCAAAGCCCGGATTTTCATGCAGAAGCTCTGGATGAAGGAGGCTGTGGTCCATGATGACCAAAGAGTGAAGTTCCTGCCTTCCTCTAACAGAGACAGGAGAAAATCTGCAAACAACCTTCTCACCCCCAGCAGTCTGTGTCTGCTTTGCCCTGTCCCCTCTGCAGTTGTGTCTGTATGGGCAGTGGCACTTGAAGCATGAAGGTGGGCATAACACCCTGTAAAAGTGTAGCTTTTTTGCTTTGCTCATGCTGTTCTTCTCTTCTCTGCTGGCTTACAGCACTTGCAGGCCTCATCATGAAATATATTGTGCCCTCATAAAGTACCCTGCTCCACATGTCACACAGCTGCCTTTCTTCCCATATCACAGTGAGGTGAGGTGCATGCCCTCTGCTCTGAGCATGCAGAGTCACTGTGTTCCCACCCCACAGCTCTGCTGCCAGTTTTTCCCAAACCTAGACCAGCAACAAACTGGTTAGTGACAGAAAATGGAAAACACTGATGTAAGAAGTATCCATCCCTTCATAAATATCTCTAAAGAATGCATGTCTCATGAGCGGAAATATATTTGCTCACCCAAGTCAACTGAAAATGTGCCTTCCTTATTAATAACAATAAACAGGTGGAGCCTATCATTACTTCTGTTGTAGTAATAAGAGACAAATTAAAATGAAAGCTTGAGGTTAATGAAAAGACCATAATATATGCTTTTTATTGTAGAGCAATATAATCAAAGGATTATAAGATTAGGATATAATCCTAAGGAGTTCAGACTACTTTCCTTCACCTAAGTCTTACTGTTGTGCATGGGGTGATAACAGTACTTTAACTCTGCATTAAATCATCCCTTATGTCTGTGTAGTTACAGTAAGGCCATCATAAATTTCTTCTTTCCTTTGGAACGTGACCACACACCAGAGAGCAGCTGCTCAGGTTTGCTTTTCAGGTTGGACAGGGACACTTTTGGGCTGTACCTTCTGACCAAGTGACTAACTTCACCAGATGAGCATAGATGCTCTCTTTTACGAAGTCAATATGAAATCATTAATTGAATGCTGGAATCACAGAATCGCCAAGGTTGGAAAAGGTCTTCAGAATCATCTAGTCATAAATGAAAAAAATCATCATTCATAAATGAATACTGTATCAAGTTCTGCTTATTATCTGTTTTCATGTTGCTTCAAGTTTTAGTCACAAGTGCCCAGACTGTGTGCAGGGAGGGAAGCACAGCCTCTCCTGACAATCTGGAAGGAGCTGTGAGCTGAGCTCTCATGTTGCCTTTTTCCTGTGCATGGTGTGCTATCCACAGCAAACACACACATACTCTTCATGTGTACATTTTGCTCTGAAGTGAGGATTCTTTCCGACCTCTGTCTGCACTTTAAATAGCAAGGAGCAAGCTGAGCTGTCTCCCTGCCAGCAACCTCTTGGACTTGGTGCTGAGCCTGGTCTTGCAGCACTGAGACCAGGGATGCAGCAATGCTGCCATCTTCTACTGGGTCAGCAACAAGGTCCCTTTGCTGCTTTGTTCATCAGCACAGGCAGAGTGTGCAGCCATGGCTTTGTTCTGTTACTCTCTCCACCCTATACATGAAGGAAACAGGAAGATTTCTGTACAGTGCAAGAAGTATTCGATTATCAGTGCAAATATGGAGGGGGAATACTGTCTGCTCTGCTTCCTAGGGTGGCTGTTATTTTTGCAATTAGCAATGATGTGGCTGCCTCCATCATACCTGGCATTCAAGCACTCTTGAGCTGATTTTATAGGGACTGTTATTTTCTCTAGCAGCATGCTATGGCTTTATACCACCAAGGAGATAATGTGGGAAGGAAGGTTTACCTGGCTGACCACCAGAAGAGCTGAGGACCTGCACAGTGGGGACCCTGGGCCCTGTCATCTCCAGAGCTGGAAATGGCAACACTCTAAGTGCCTGACAGCAATGTTCATGCAGGAACCAGTGCAATCCAGCCATGCAGATGATGTTGGTACCTGCACTCACACTCCCACCAAAACAGAATAGCACAGGGAAAGAGCATTTGGTTAAAACAGATTGTGTCTGTGGTCAGAATGACCTGATGTGGAAATAATCTGAAGATTCACGTAATTTTGCGCACATCTGTAACCTACAGAAGTGCAAAGACATGAACACATACTTTTTATTATAGACAAATGGAAACAGCTTGATACACCGTGAATCAGTCATGATCCTTAAAGTTCAAATCTGTTTTCTGCTGGAAAATTTATTATTTCTTACAGCAATATATGCTACTATTTGACATTTCTGGCTGCTAGGCAAGAGAATGAATTGGACAAAAGGAAATAACAATCAACAAGAAATGTAATATAGCACTGACACTAACCCTCATGGTTCCTAGAACAGTTGCAAACGCTCATGAATGAGAGCACTCTTATACTGGGCTTGAAAAGAACAGGACACTCCAGCTAAGACTAAGCAGGTGTCATAGGGTTACACTGCCCCTGAGGGATTTGCTCTAGCACATTATTGTTCTCACTGTGAAGTGAAGGAGGCCTCATGAAGGCAGTTGTGGAATCAGGTAAAAGAGCCCCTCCATCAGCTGCTGCCCTCATGGCCCAGCTTGCAGGGTCTACTTGCCTCCTCCCAGCTCTGCAGTGCTGCTGTTTGCTGCCATGAGCAGCTGATTCTGCACCCTTAGACCCCTGGTGCTCTCAGCTATATCAGTCATGGCTGTAAATGAGAATTTCTCAGTGGTCCCCAATAGCCAGACATCATACTTCTGACAGATAATGGTTATTTGTTCCCCAAATTACATTGTGTAGAAGTGTTGAAGTGTCCTTTGTATATCTAGTCATGCCCTATTAACCAAAAAAAAGACAGCAGAATAAAAAACAACTTCCCAAATATTAACCATTACCCATCAGCACAAATTAATAGCACCAAGCTTCACTGTGCAAATGGTTACACCTCAATTTCATGTGTATGCATTCCATAGCTGTGCAGATCACCCTGCTTCAGTTGTCATACCTAATCCTTGCCCCATCTTCTGCTAAAAGCATGCTCTTCAAGTAATACTTGATAGGCATTTGTCTTACATAAGCTTCAACCTTCCATCCAAAGATCAAAAGCAGAGCACTGAAGGAAGGATTTGTCTAAAATCAAAGAAATACTTCTCTGTCTCTCTTCTAAGTAGCTTATTCTGAGAGTTCATTTCACTTTCATTACACTTCATACATATACTGTTACCATGAGCTAAGAGAACTGGGAATTCATCTCCAGAATTATTCACCAAAGTGTGAATAATGTCCAAGTAATGGAGTGTGGTTGTGCAGCACATGCCCCTGAACGCTTGTCTATAGAGAAGTACTTTTGTATTTTGTCCATGTGTTGGCATTCAGTAATTTGTAATAATGACACATTCCTGTCAAAATCACCAAATTCTTCTTCAAGAGCTAAATCTGTCACTGAAGGCAGAAGCAGGGTGGTGCCATTAGGTGCAGTTGAGCTGGCAGCAGGAGGGTTCAGGTGTGAGGCAGCTCCAGCCCCAGGCTCACACGTGCAGCTGGGCAATTCCACCATGCACCACAAACACTGCTCTCTGTCTCAGTGTTTGCAGCCCTCTGTGAGCAGTAGCATGCCAGGGGTGGCTCAGGGGCTCCTCCGTGGCAAGAAACCCCAACCATCTCTGCCAGTACTGCTGTTCAGTGATTCGGAATGGGGAACAATTGCACACTGTTTTGTAGTGCAAACAGTCCTATGCGGGGAGTTGGAAGATGTCATATTTAGATATGAACTTTATTGAATTATTTGAAAGAAAACATCTTAATATGGATATTTCATTAAATCAAAGCAAACTGTAAGCTTCTACTTTAGTAACTATTGTCTTTTGATTTGAGAAGTTTTGTAAAGATCAAAACAGTATTCTTTTCCAGGAGTTAAATTTTAACTTGAGAGAGATACCTGATGAAGAGAAATGTATTTCAACCCCCAGTAATGTATCACAAGCATAAAATGAGACATGAAAAGGAGGCAGAGAAGAAGCAAAAATGCATGGAGGAAGAGAATTCTGTTGATATTATCAGTTGCAGATGCTGTAACACTTTAACACTGTAATACTGTAGGTCACCCCATGTCAGCCTGGACCATCTGACAGCAGGAGCCTTTTCTGGAGCCTTCAGCCTCCTGCTCGGCCAGAACTCCCATCAGGCATCATTCAGAGCTAGCATTTGCCACCTCTTCTTTACCCATGCTTTTGTTGCACGCTCCTCCCTGTGCCACCACAGCTGAGCAGGATTCATGGCCTCTCCTCACAGCACCTGCCCCAGCAGGAGCCCCAGAGCCCTGCCAGGTCCTCACTGCAGTCTGGGGATGGACAGGGGATGGTTCTTGAACCTCCCTGCCGTGGGCTCTCCAGGAGGCACCAGAGTTCTCCATGCTCCTCTAATACATCGCCCTGTTAAATCATTCTATGATGCTGACCATGACTCTTTTTCTTTTGGCCACTGGATTAGAATTCCTAGTAAAAAAATCACAAAACCATAACAAAACCTCACAGAAGTATCAGCTTAAAATGATTCTTTTTTTAAAATACCTAATGACACACAGACAGCATCATATGGGATTCAAAACCATAATTTTATCCTGGGTAACTGGTCATAAAACATCTTTTAAACACTAAATGCTTAACTGCTGCTTCAGTAGATCTGAAGGATGTACCTTTGGTGCGAGTTATTCAGTGTAGATTGGGTGCCTCCAGGGGCTGTCTATATTTAACACCTGAGAGCCTGGGTCTTGGAATAGGAAAAAGTAAACAAAGAAAATGGAAAAGGTATCGCACGCAAAGTCAAATTCACCCATTCTAGTCTTTAAATCCTTCATACTCATCCCAAAATCAATGCTTTTCCATTTATTTCCAGAAGGTATGATTCTACCTCACAACCTGTATCACTTTCAAATTCATGTAAAGTGAAACAGTCTGAAGTTCAGAAGCTGACGACGATGCATGCAGCAGAGAAACCAGCAGGACAAGTGACGGCTGGTAACTGAGGAGCAGTGCTGCAGAGCTGCAGGGGAGCTCAGGCTCAGCAGAGAGTGCTGCCTGGCATGCCTGCAGGGAAAGAAATCCATGGCAGTGGTAGCCCTTGCAACCCTGCAGCCACTGTTAGCTGTTAACTCTGGGATGGATTTACGGCGCTTCCCACACCGAGCAGACTTCCAGGCTGTCTGCAGGCGGTGCTCCTGGGGACCTGGAGACCTGGAGGAGTACCACTGAGCTATGCTGTGCTGTGCTGTGCATCTACTTTTGGTTTGAAAGAAGTAGCACTGAGACATCTCAGAGAGACAGTTCAAGGACTATTGGAAGTTAATTGTTTTCTGCTCTTCTCTGATAATGGCAAATGGGGAAATAAAAAGATACTGAGTGTAAAACCTCAGATAAGGAAAACTTTCATTACTGTACACGAACTTATAATCTGTGATGTAAATAACCTGAAGTTTGTACATTTCTCTTCACCGGAGTCATAACTGTGTTTCAAATGGGGTTGATTTTTCTCCTTTCTGTTCTTCTGGCATAGTGGTTATAAGCATGAGAATAAGCATAAGGTGTTTCATGGAAAGTAAAAATTGCAGAGTGCCCCACAGAGATAACCCATTATACCCATCAGCAGCTATCAAATGGAGAACAGTAAATCTGGACACTGTACATTTTTTCAAACAGTTGTGAGAAGTTTTATCTGATTTAGTGACACCATTATTAATGGGAGTAGGAAACAGCAGGAAATGCATCCCTCTGTTGCTCCTCTGCCTGCAGTATCTCACAGCTGCTGTGCAATGGCACAGCTGAGACGTGCATCCTGGAGGTGAAGTGGAAGGAGAAAGGAGATGTGGTGATTGCAGGCTCTGCATGAGCTCAGGCACCTCTGCACGAGATCAGCAGCACCTCTGCAGTGACCCTGCACACCCCCACTCCACCCATCCTTGCCCGAATCCAGACCCACAGGTGGGTGTGGTAAAGGGCTCAGTCACCCTGACCCTGCTCACCCCATTGATCCCCATGTAAACCAGGGCTGTGCCTCACCCAAGCTGTGTCAAACAGAAAAAGAGAGGGGAGCAGAGATTCTACAAATTTCAGCAGTTTTTCTAGATGCATACTGTCTGAGGGCAGCAGCATCTTGTTGTTCCTAGTCAGACCAATTCAAACATGATTAAGGAAAGACTGAGCAGGAAGACAAGGAAATGTATCAGGAAGGAGAGCAGAAGTCAACCTCTTTCTCCTCTTATTATCTGGATTTTTCTATTCAGTCTGAACTACAAGCAAAATTTAATTGTGGAGAATGGAGAGCAGAGTTGTGAATGGGAAGCACTCCCTTGGCTGTGGTATAAGAAAAACTCACATGAAATAGCACATTTTAACCTGAGAAAGCAGATTCACTGAGAACACCCTGGAGTTTGACAGGACAGCTTTTGCTGAACATTAATTAATCTGATGCTAGCATAGGTCTGAACTCAACATGGCTGTCTCTTTCTCCACCTCAATGCTTTGCTTCCAGGAGAAGTCATGGCCCTGCACAGGTACCCAGGGGTGCCTGGTGTGGGGTCCAGAGCTGCCCCAGCCAGTTCCTGACTGCCAGAGCCCAGGCACAGAGCAACCCCTCTGGTCCCTTCCAGATGATACTCTTCATGGCATATTTCTCCAAACCAAGGAGCTGCGCACTTTGCCAAGACCACTAATGCACTTTTTTATAATGTTTGTGCAGTTGAGCTTTGGTGATAAATGAACAATGTTTTCTCAGCAGGAAAGACTATTCAGTCAGACCCACAAGGATGTCTGTGCAGAGTTCTGGGACAGAGGTGGCAGTGTACTGGTCCACTGATGGGCTTTGCCCCACGTTATATAGCACCCACAACACTAGGATTCCATCAAACCTAAGCATAACATCATAACACTGCACTATTTGTCTTAAATTGACAGATGGCTTCTAGAGATACTTCTCACTCATGCTTTCTACCCATGGCTTTCTGGAAGAGGAGGACTGACTGCAGGGAGCACGTTGTTACAAAGTTCTTGCACCTTCTGGTCCTTGGGGTGCAGGAGCATCAGGTTCACTGCTGCTGCTGCTCCAAGGGCTCTCCTGCTCCCTGAAACGTTCCTTTTCCCACCACTGTCTCCATGACCTGCACAGAAGGGGCAGCACATGCCCGGTGGCTGGACTCAGTGAGAGGCTCTCTTCCATTTTACTCTTTATGGTTCATATACCTGGTATTTGTTCTGAAAGTCTCTGCTTATATACACACTGTATATTTGATATATAAACCCACATAAATACCACTGGCATATAATGAGGTACTGAAATTAATACAGACTATGTGCTTAGTGCTGCTGGATCGTATTTAATCAAAGTTCCAATTTTCCTGGTGATAAAGAAGAAATCTTTATTGATGGAGATATAAAATATGAAAAACTGCTTCTTATAAGGAGGCATTAAAATCTAATTCACAGAAAAATCTAGCTTAGGAAATGTATTACACTAAGAAAAAAGAGAGAAAGGAGAGAGCAGCAGAGATGGAATCGTGTGCAGATTTACAATGTACTGCAGAAAAAAAAAATACTCTGTTACATCGGCAAAGCAGTGTGCTACAGAATGTGCTTATAAAGCTGTTCTTTAGTGATGAAGCTGAATGAGCAAGTCCTGATGAATGATGCAGTCACTATACCATGCCTCTATCTCTGTTTCCCTGGTGCTCACAGCCTGACAGTGCCTCTGATCTGGACTCTGGACGGGATCACTTCAGAGTGCTGTGTAATGTGGGCAGTGTGGGAGAGCTCCCCTCTGGGAGGGGATATCTTCCCAGTGTATCCTTGTGAGGTTTATTGTGTTGCACCAGCATCACTCCAGTGAGGAGATGATAGGCTGTGGCTCAGCCCAGCTGCTGTTGGCACTCCTGTGAGGATGGAGTTCTGCTGAACAGCAGAGGTGCTCAGAGTACTCTTGTGCCACTTGTACTCTGTGTACTTTCACTTCAAATTCTGTAGTTCCTGTTGGTCTCCTGTTACGACTGTAGTGTCGCCTTTATTTTTTCTTAGTGAATGTTCATGCTCACAGAAGCTCTGGGTTTAACTTTCCCTTAACATGTCACGGTGTTCTCTGTGCTCAGAAGTTCCAGATCCAACACATGTGTCCAAGAATTTGCAGCTATTCCATTTTGCACACAGAGCTGAACAATCCTGCAGACATTGGTGGTTCATTTCAGGGCTTGCTCAGGTCCTCCTTTATTCCAGCCAGCTGGGTTATTGCAATGTACCCGCCTTTCTGCCTGAACTGGCATCACTGACCTTTTTCCCAGACTAGTTTGTATTCATTACTTCTGCCAAGATTTGTTTCCCTCTCTTCCACAACACATCCAGATCACAGAACAGTTGAGGCTAGAAGCGCCTCTGGAGGTCATCTGGTCCAAATCACTCCTCTAGAGCCCACTGCCTTTGACTGTGTGCAGCCAGATATAGAATATCTTCAAAGACAAAGGCTCCAGTGATTCTCTGGATGGCATGTGTTAATGCTGAGCCCCCCTGACAGTAAAACAAACAACAAAACCAGCACAAGAGGACTTGTGGCACTTCTGTAGCAAGCAGCCTGGAGACTGCTTGGTGTTGCCAATACGGGGACCATTCATCTGAGGCAGACAGGGCTGTAACAGGCAGCAGGTGGCTGAGGACATGCTGATGCAATGTGTTTTACGTCACCAGATTATTACAGACCTGAAGGAATCAGCCCCTAACCTCCAGCTCCTCAGGTCTGTATAGGCATTTGGACTCTCTCACTGTCCCTTGAAATGCACGCATGCAAATTAGTCCTCAGTCCTTTGAAAATGCCTCATCTTCAATGCAAATCTCTATAAAATTTTAAGAAGTGAATGCATCAGCAATGCTAAAGAAAGCACCGTTGCAACAAATATTTGGCAAGATGGATTGCTGGAACTCAGTCTGGAAAAAAAAGGAAGACTTTGCAAATGGAGACAATCCAGACTGTTTCACAGAAAACAGATCTGCCTTGTTAGAGCTCTTTGAAGGAAATTCCCTGTTCTGGCAGTAGTGACAATTTTCGTTACAGAGAATTCCTTTTTTATCTACCATTCTTTCTCTGTGCTGCACAAACTAGCACATTTGTTCTCTGTGCTTGTTCTGGAGTGTGAGTACACAGCCTGTGGAAAATAAATTACTATATTTTATAAAATAAATAAAATAATAAAAAAAATTATTGTATTTCTGCTATGCAAAATCTGTAGGTCCCAAGAAGATCATCGTCTTTTTTTCACTGTGCTGCCTTTTGTTTAACAAGGGAATGGATGAGTGTGCCTACAGCCTCTCAGATTCCCTTGCTGTCTGTATCTGCAGGCTCTGACTGTGACAGGTGAAGAAGCTACAAAGGCCATGTAGAAGTGCATGCAGCTGAGGACTCTGCCTTCTAGCAGTGACTTTTGCAGCTCCATTATGCCTCTCCTTCTCTAGTGCTGTGCATTTAGGGGTATGTCATAGATGCAGTACTTAGGGAGATGGTTTAATGGTCAATAGTGGTGGTAGGTGGATGGTCAGACTGTATGATCTTAGAGGACTTTTCCAACCTCAGTGATTCTGTGACATCACAGAAATGGCAGAGCCAGCAGGAGCAGAGCAACCCCCTGGTTTTCTCACATGAACCCTCCCCTTCTTGCCTTGGCATAGCAAGAGTCATGGGAATGACCTCTCCAGCATGCTCACTTCTTGACACCACTTCCAAGGCCCACAAGTGACACTGAGACTGAGCCATGCTCTGGTTCCTACAGCCTTCACTGCTGCTAATACTACTGAGGAACTCACAGGTCTTGGCTCACCACCATTCATCTCCCAGAAAGGATAACGGAGAGCATCATTAACACAATTTAAATGCACAAAATCACTTTGCAAAACTGCTCAACAACGTTGCAAATTTGCTCTACCACAGGAGATATGAACAAGCAATTAGGAACTTAGCAGAGTTGCTTGCTCTTATCAGCACAGTCAGGCAGGAGTTGCATGCTGTGCCAGCTCACGAGTGCAGCCCACCCCCTGCCCCGCTGCAGCACAGGGCACTGCTCTGCTTGCTGTCATACTGACCAGCACCAAAGTGGTGCTCAGGCTGTTCTGCACTGACAGATCCCTAGGATGACCTAGGCTGTGCTGACACACCTGTTACATGCACATACATTCTGCAGGCATGCATGCTCATGCAGGTCTGTAAAGAATGAGGAAATGAAACACCTGAAGGACAAGCTCAGACCGGGAATGATGGTTTGGCAGGATTTCTATCTAGACTGTTAAAGAAGACTCCAGGACAACTTTCCAAATCACTCCATATGCTATTGAATATTTTTTAATGTACATATACATATATACCTAGCAAAGTGTGTATATATATATAAATCTATATATATGTTTGCATATATATATGTAAATATATATATATATTAATAGGTATGGGTGGAGATATGACAAGATGTTGTGCTAAATGCTAGCATCAGGCATCCCTTGCTGAGTCTCCCTTAAGCATAGCAGGATAGATAGGGCTCACACTGAGGCTTCTGAATTTCTGTTTCAACTGTTTTGAGTGTGTGATAAAAAAAACTCAGCTTCACTTCAGCTGCTGCAGAGCTTCTCCTCTTTGGCATGCTAAAGGAGTCTCTGACAAAAGATTCAGAGGCATGAGCACAAAAGCACAACTCAAGCAATGCATCTCAGAGAAGGAAAATTGGGGTCACATAATTGGAGAAATGTATTTTCAAGCCAAACACCCATCTCTATACTGTCATCTGAGCCACCAGAGGCACACCCAGGCACCTCACCTCTGGAGCGTGGACTCCTGGAACACCAGCTTGTGCTACCAGCTGGCTCAGTGCCTTCACCAACACTGCATTAACCTGGCTCATCTGGCTGACACCAGACACCAGTTCAGCATCCTGACTTTGCAGCAGTGTCACAGCTGAGCACAGGCTGCATTTTGAGGTAGCAGTTCTCTTGCCCTCCCCTCACGCTGCTGGGCAGTCTGGCCCTATGCTGGGGTGGGATTTGTTGCAGGGTGCTGCAGGACTGCACTGTCAGCTGCTGGGTACATCTGGCAGGAGATGCCAGCAGCCAAGGCTGTACATCTCTCCCAGTAGTCATCTCAGGCATCTTTTCAAGTGGAACTAGAAACAACAAACTTCCTAAGAACAAAAGAAGAAAGGAAAAAGAAAATTTATATACGCTTTTATAAAGCTACACTTTTTTATACTTCCAAAATTGTTCCAGACATTTTAATGAAGCAGCCCAATAGAGAGTTCTGTGTATGTTTAAACCTTGGAGATTCATATATTATTCTTGCACTATTGATTCAGTGTTTGCTTTCATATTTTTGTGGTTTTGCTTTTTGCTCAAATATTTTCTAGGTCAGAATTATTGAAAACCCTTTTGGCTCTTGTGAGCAGCTACACCACCACTCTTTAATGAAGCAAAGCAAGTAAGCTCCTGAACCTTGTAACTCAGAAATTGGTGTTGCTGCTCAGGTCAGTGGTGAAAGTGGCCACTCAATCTGCTGCATGTCTGCTTTAGCAATCCCTGAGAGCACTCTCCAAGTTTCCTCCTTTTAAACAGAGTCTAAAAGACATTCGTGTCTGTATAAATGTGTGTGTATATTTGTGTGTATGTATATGGTTATACATTTGTATGATCATGTTATAGGATACATATCTGGACCAATCAACACTGTTTCTACCCTGCTCATACGCATTTCTTCATCTGCAGGAGGATCACTGGGGGTCACATGGGCTGTCACTTGCAGCCCTTGTTACAGGACACACTCTTACCATACAGTCCTCTGCAATTCTGCCTCAATCTCATGAAAGAGCAAGTATGTGGTTTGGTCCCAGGACTTTCTTATGATGCCATTCCAGAGTCCTGGCACAATCCTGGCTAAAAGTCTTTTAAATGACAATCTAAAGATACCCACATGTCCAAGTGCTCATTATTCTACATTGGCTATTCAAGGTGGATTCAAAGTCCCTCCTGCTATTCACCTCTGTGACCACCCAGAAACAGTAACCCGACTGTCTAGTCCATAAAACCGATCTCTGTTTAGGTGATGCAATACAGTGCAGATCTCTGCAGAGGAATCAGCATAAAACATTCTGTCCCATCTTGACATATCTTTCCCATGTAGTTGCTTCTCCAGTCAGAAAGCACGTCTGTGGGCACGAGTGGTTTTCAGTGGTGAGCACTTTAACCGTGCCACAGCTTACATGCAATTCAAAGATAAAGGTCTCTGCATGGCTATGCAGCTGCACAGGTCACTCACAATATCTCTGTTTACAACAGCTTCGTGTGGTCCCATAACTATTGCCATTGCTGTGCCACGGGAACCTTATGGAGGGCACTCTCCAAACTGTGAAAATGCATGTCTCAGGTTTGTGTAAAGCTGCATTTCCTAGAATCCTAGAACCATAGAATCATTTCCTTCAAATCAAGTTGCTCTCTATATTTTCCCATTGATATACTTTGTTGCATCAATGACTGTTGAAAGGAAAGCAAAATCTGACTCATTAAGAAAAAGAAAAGGCACCTTTCTTTAGACCAGGTAACAGTGGATGAAATCCACTTTAAACTGATATCCTTTATTACCAGGTACTACAGGAATGCTGACTTTTGGGATTCATCATTCTATCTTCAGGGGCTCAGGAGACAGAACGCACATTTCTATGTTACAAGAGATCACACACTAATTAACAGCATTAAACATTTATGAATCAATTATCATATTTACTCAGAACAAATGCATCCTACTTTTAATTATAATTTAAGGTCTCACAGAAATAAGCTTGTGATTGAAGAAAAGTCCAGTGCACCCTGTTAGCATTTTGCAACTGAAAGTCAAGATGTTTTGTATCTTCCTTTTCTAGTGCTATTTGTATCATTAACAGTGTAAAGCCCTGAACTGTAATGAAGTGGTTGATTTTCCCCCCTCCGGTAAGTGCTCATTTTCCCCAGGACATTCTCCCCAGCAAGCTTTGATCAGACAGCACCATACCTCACTGCTGTCAACTCTTGGCCAGGACCTGTTAGCAAATACGTGGCAGAATAACCATGACCTATGCAGGCCTAGAAAACAGAAAATAAATGCCATGTATCCAGGTATCATCAAACTGACCATTTCAAATGTTTCTTTCTTATTATAAACACAGTCTTTATTACCACAAAAAAAAAAATCTTCAGGCAGGTAGGAGGCAAAGTTATCTTAACTTTTCAAAATGTGAAGCTGATGTTCACATGGAACATTGTTCTCTTTGCATTGATGAATATAAATACTGAGAGAACAGGTATTATTTGCAAGTCTTTTCCTCCTCTCAGGACTTGCAGCAATGTCTCAGAGCTGAGGCATTTTTGCTATGCAAGTTGCTCAGACCATTGTTGGAGATTGCTCTGCTTTGGCCAGCATGGTAACACATGCCCTCTTCATTTCCTCGATGTCATTCCCTATGGAATGATCATTCATCATGGAAATATCATTGTGTAGCTAAATCAAGCAATTTAGCTCAGATCTCATTATAGTTTCACAGAAAATAACTTTTTCTGAACAAAGCTGGTCCGAATAATGAGTAAAGACAGATATTCTCTGGGTAGTTCTTGATAAATGAAAACTAAAATACGGGTTTTCCCATCTGGAACAAGAAAATGCTAACTATGTTTTATGGACATCTGCTGTATCTTAATGCACTCTTTTGGTCCACATTTTTCTCACACTGTTAATACTAAGGATTTACAAGACTACGTGAAGAATTGCATAGATACAGTGGAAAAGACCAAGAACTAGGCAGCTCAGCATCTCCACTTGCCTGGGTGCAGACATCAAGTGCTTCTAAAAGTCTATGCATTCTGTGTGTGTTTGGTATAAATATTCACCAAACACACATGAATTAATGGCTTCAGCCTTCTTTTTTCCATTTACACAGACAGTGCAATCAATCTTGTCCCTTGAGAATGTGTGAAGATATTTCAGCACTTAAAGCCATGGCAATGAGTTGGCCAGGGAGAGCAGCCACTCCTCAGCGATTAGCTGGGCATTGTTTTGTGGGTGGTGAACATTGTATTGTGCATCACTTACTCTGTAAATATATATATGTATATAATTACCATTTCTGTCATATTTGTCTGCCTTTTCTGTCTCAGTAAATTGTTTTTATCTCAACCTACTAATTGTCGATTTTTTTTTCATATCCCCCATCCCACTGAGGGGGGGAAGTGAGTGAATGGTTGTGTGGTGCTGAGCCACTGCTTTGTTAAACAGCAGCACAGTGCCACAGGGAAGCCTTGTGCTCACATATGTTGGAAAATAAATAGATACCTGGGAACGAATCTAAATCATAATATTTTGTTCAGAAGTTAAAAATACTTTCTTCTTCTACTACACCTGTTATTGAAATATATTCTGTTACATTTTTAGTAATTCAAGGATAAGGAATGAAACGATAATTTTCTCTGAGGCAGATTGTGTGTTTTAAAAGCTCTATAAACACAAGATTTTCAAAATACAGTTGTTCTTTCTGTAGGTACTAATGCAGAAAATCAAGTAATAAGCCTTCAAATGCTAATAAGAAAATTCAGAACTGCAAGTTGATAACAAGCAACCCAAAGTCCAAATAGCTGTTAGCATTGAAAATTAATCCAGACTTGTCTAGGATCTCTGTGGAGCTTTGTAGCTTCCAGACCATAAATATACTTCCATTTTAGCTTTCACATTAGTTACTATTTGTGTTGCTTCTGCATATATGGAAGAATCTTCCTTGGTAGAGAGAACTAATAGGTTTGCAGACCTTTAGGTTGGTGAGGTCTATAGATCTCTGCTGAGTTAGCTCATCTTTGAACCATCAGCCCAGTCCATCTTCCTGATTTATTACTCTAATTTATTTTTAATTGAATACACTGGGAAAAAAAAAAGAAAAAGTAAGTTGTAGTAGGAAATGCTCAACCACAGCCTGAAGCAGTGATGGAGCACCTGGTGGGAAGGCAGGCCCAGCCCAGGGGAGCTCAGGTGCATGCAGTGTACCTGAGTAACTGGAAGGGCTGGAGCCAGGATCCACCCCTTCCCAGCCCTCATTTAAGGGTTGCCAGAGGATGTAAGGGGCTTTTGCTGGAGATCCCCTCGTACTCAAGGCCTTCTGAAGGTAAGCATCTTTCCTTTATTTCTGTGCCTACTCCTGTTGCATTTGAGCAAATCCTCACTTGCTGTGGTCTTGCTCTGCTGTCATTGTTGCTCTTTTCCATTGCATTACATAAATAAAAGCAGCAAGATATTAAACATACAGAAGGGTGGAGGAAACAGGAGAATGACTGTTAATAGGGCAGGAGGAAAAGGGTAGAGAAAGGGCTCTACTAAGGTTTGTTCTGTGTTGCTAAGCTGTTAATTCAGAAATAAAATACTTGTTACCATTGGAAATTAAATTTCCAGAGTCAAATCTGATTTGTGCACAAGAGCACTTGGCCTAGGTATGGGATACTGTAGCCAGGGGATCAGTATAGTCAGTGACACTTGGGTGCTTCTCTCTTGAAGTATCCCTGCATTGGAGGGGAACTGGGTCCTCCCCATAACATAGCACTAGGGGTACTGAGATACCTGTAGTCATACCTGTCTGCCTCCCCATAGGCAAAGCCTAAGCTTCTAAGCTGAGCTGTAGGTTTGATCATCTACTGAGCTTACAGAATTGTTTGGGTTGGAAAAGCCCTTCAAGGTCACCAAGTCCAGCCTTTAACATCACCTGTCACTAAATCATGTCCCTCATTATGTTGGTTATAATGTCCAATCCAATTTATTGGACTGCAGGGTGGTTCTCCTGCTGGTGTAACATCAGGGTCAGTTGCCTCAGGGATTGCCTGTGATATAAAAAGGAAGGGTAGCAAAGGCAAAGCCTTGTCTCTGCAAGACTGGTGAACCACTGGGCGCACTGAGCTTTGCTGATCTAGTTGCTGTATTTTCCTTATTATTGTTGTGTAGCTATCTTCAGTAACTGCTCCTGCTGGAAGAGCCTTCCTTTTCTCAAGAGTTATTTCAATTACAGAAGATGAAGAAAGTGCAACTTTAAAAATAGCCTCTTCTAAAGCTTTTTGTAAATGTTTCCACAGGTAGCTTCTCTTGAGCAGGCTATGTAGCAGACTGTAAGATAGTCCATCAGAGAGTCACTTGCACACTGCAGTGACTTTCAAGTGTTCTAGCCAACCATCAGCATCATGCTTGTTGTTAGCAAAATATAAAGTTGATTACAATTAAGTGAGACAAATCACTTTAAATGGAAAGGTAATTTGGATAAGAAGATGAAGAAATGAATATTGAATCTAATGTGCTATCTTAAAATACTTCTAATTAAGATTACTTTGATTCTTTTTACAAATTGACGCAGTTTAAATATGCAACAGAGTAGGATTCAGAAAGATGGCGTTGGTGCCTTTGAGATATCTTTCAATGATCATATTCCAGAAGTCAGACAGTGACTCTGCACAGAAATTTCTGGTCCTGGAAGGCTTCATTCAGGTGAAATCTCTAGCAGTATTGAAAAGATCCATGCCAAATTCTTTCTGGACTTAACACTGGTCAGAATTTCATTATTCATGTTTTCTGCTTGCAAACTAATAAGAACAAGAAAATTTTTTTCCACATAGCCCTCTTTCAATAACATCTGAAGATGTCTTATGTATTAATGAGAGATATACAAGATTTTTTTAAAAGCATTGTATGTTATTCTGCTTCCATTTGAAGATTTAGCAGAAGCAGCAGAGAAGTCTTTGACTCTGCGTAAGCACTGCTCTTCAGCAGCTAAAACATAATTGTTTTGTCACCGCTATTTTCTTAAAAAATCCAAAACACTGCATCATACAAGCCTCTATGAAGGAAATGATCTCTATCCCAATCAAAGCCATGACAAAGACGAAGTTCGCTGCAGAAATCCTCATGAAGATTAAGGATTAAATTTGGGTGGTCTTTCTGTTCAGAAATCTATTAATTTGAACTCTCTGGTTGCACTGTGTTTTGCCTGTATTTTGTATAAAGGGAGTGGATTTTTTCTCCTGTTGTCGTGGTGCAGTTAGGATTTCTCATGTCATTCCTGTTCTCTGCTTACCAAAGCTGCTCAATTGATTGATTCATCTGATTGATGTAGTTCAACCTGCCTCAATCCTGAGACTTTTACTCTCCAGTCCTGCAGTCTTAGGAGGAAAAAGCCTCCTTCGTGTTTGTGAACTACTGTACAGATTTTAGTTCAGTCTGTTTTCTTTTTCCTTTTCTAATACAATAAAGGCCCTTTATTTTTTTTTAATAAATTTATAAATATTATGTTCTCTTGTTACCTTTACAAATATCTATCCCACCAATTTGTAGTAAACAGTCACAGTCTAAAACCTTTCTGGAGAAAATGGTGGAAAATCACAGAAATCATCCCAGGCTTGCAGCTGTTCCTTTATTAATAGTAATCTTTCCACAGTACCTTAGGGACTTCTCAAGCTGCTTGAAGAAGTTAGATTACAATAGCTGAATTTTTCATCATATATTTTGCCCTCCAGATTCCCAGAGCTACCATCCGCTTTGCCTCTTGGAAGCAGAGGAGAACAAGCTTGTGGTGGGAATCAGCAGCTGCATAACCAAATGTTGTAAAGGAGAGCTATTGTGCCCTTCCTCTGGCACGTTTTTGGGCAGTGAAATGTTTATCATCTGTTTTAATGTGCAGAACCTTGTAGCAGTAAGACCATAGTGCATGGATTCAGAGACTGCTACTAAGTAGGATGGCCAGGATTTGTGGGCTCAGGGACATACACGCTGGGGGTTGCTCTCTGTCACTGCCTGTGTGACTCTAAAGAAATTCAACAACTCCCTCCTCCAGCAAGGAAAAGCTGGTACAGGTGCAATATCAATACCAGTGAAACTGGTATACTGCAGGTAAGACAGGTATGTTCTGCTCAACTGGAATCATGAGCAAATGGGCAAGGTAATTGTTTTATTTCCTTCACTGCTTCTTAGTGGAAATATCTGACCCAAGGAAACATCTAACAAGCATTCAGACAAGATATGGTGCTATACTTATCAAATATCAAATACCATAACCAACCCTAGGCGTGATGGTTCTGCTGCTCCTGGCTGGCTGTGATGCTGAAAGGGGCCCTGCACACACACCCTGTCAGTGCCATCCCAGTACATCTGACCTAGGGCTGCATTCACATCAGCATTTTCTGATAAAAACATCTTGAATCACCCCACTGCTCCCAGACAATCTTGGACATCAGGCTTGGCTAGAACTTAGTGTCTTGGTGTATCACTTCTGAAGTGCTGGGAAATCTGGGTTCAGGCCATGGGCACTGTGATGCCACAGACAGGTGTGGGTGGCAACAGGAGTGACACTGACATCTATGTCCCAGCAAGATGAGCACAGCACACCAAGAGAAGATGTTCTGGGGTAGGGGCTGACAGAGACCAGCTCAGGACCAGTCTCTGTTAGCACTCAGCTGCACTAGTAAAAGCATGAGTGTTTGATCCTCTCTCAAACTGAACGTCCCTGCTTCCATTTGAATGTTGGATTTGGTGATCTTAGGGGGCTTTCACAACCTTTATGATTCTGTAACTCAATGATTTTCATTGTTACAGTCACTTACAAATGCAACAGCCTGCTGGTGAATCCCACTTTTGAATTAAATACAGATTTTATTTTAATTCTGCTGAATAGAATAACTACCAAATCCTTTAGTTTTGAAAGAAAAAGAAATTAATCTTATATTATTCCAAAACTTAAAATGCATTTAAAATTTCATTTGCTGTCATACTTAACCCTAAATTTCAAAGAAAGCTTTATCTTGACTCTCACCTACTTGTAATGGCTAGCATTATTCCTGAAAGACTGATGCATAGATTTGATGTAAAAAAAATTACTAATGGTTTACAGAACAATCAACTTATGCAAATTACTGAGCTAGTATATCACATGCAATGGCTTTTGGAGGGAGTGCAACTGCTCACTTTTGCACATGTTCACCTTCACTGAGCAGTTAGTTTTCTGGGAAGAGGTGGAGACTGGCTGAAATTTGATTTGTCCAATGCATTGGAAGAAGAAACTTGTCTCTGAGTACAAAAAAGGATAGTGGCACAAAAATATGCAGCACATCTTTGTACTCCATGTGCAATGATTGTTTTGTATTGCAGATGCTGTGTAGAATTCTGTGAATTAAATCAGAGCTGGGGAAAGCAGAATCCAGTGTGTACAAGCTGTACACCAGTGGTAGAGATTCTGAGGTGTGTGTTTTAGCACATGTAAGCCAATAATACTGTCTGCCCATGCACTGCAGTTCATGTGGTTTCTCACCTGTTCTGAGTGGATGACAATTATTATTAATTGTCAGAGTTTTAAGCTGTGACCATGTAGGTGTAGTGTGCACAGATGAGTGTAGTGTGAGATGCTAGCTGCTGGCACGTGGAAGTGCCTGATGACCTCTGAAGAGTGGGAGCTGGTTGGGAACAATCTGGGACAGAGCACAGTTCAGAGCTAAGCTGGGTCTTACCATACAGTGCCCTCCAACCCAGACACACAGGAGTTTTCCCATTACTTCTCCATGGTTCCTGCACCCTGAAGGTGTTTTCTGAGCTGAAGCTGGACCACTGGCTTTAACAAATTCTCACAAAACTCTTTTGTGTCTGATCCCTTTGTGAGCAAATTTGTTTTTTTTTCCTTCCTCATGTCACATTGGCTGGTTGTCCCAGGTTTTTTTTTTTTTGCCTTTTCCTGGCTGCTTTTGCTCCTTCTCATCTATCCTTTACTGACTGAGAATGTTGCAGTGCAATGAGTCCCTCCTCTGCCCTGTGCACAAGTACCTTCCCTGATCCTCAGGGTAGATCCTCAGTATCTTTGTCTTGTAGAAGCTCCCATGAACAGCAGTCACCTCAATTAGTTTTAATAGCTCTAGAAAAAACAGTTTTTCAAAGTCTTTGTAAAAGTTTGTTTTCACATGTAAAATCAACTTCTGCTGACCCTAAAACATATTAAATGAGTGGATCAAGAAGCATACCATGGCCAGCAGGGTAAGGGAGGGGGACCCTGCCCCTCTGCCCCTCTGCTCTGTGCTGATGAGACCTCACCTGGAGTACTCTGTCCAGATGTGAAGCCCCCAGCACAGAAGAGATGTGGACCTGTTGGAATGCAGCCCAAGAAGGGCCATTAGCTGAGACACCTTCCACTTTCTTCACAGTGCAGTGATGGAGCCACTGGCACAGACTGCACAGAGAGGTGGTGGGGTCTCCTTCTCTGGAGATGTTCAAGACCCACCTGGATGCCTACCTGTGCAACCTGGGCTGGGGAGCTGCTTTGGCAGGAGAGGTTGGGCTATAGGATCTCTAGAGGTCCCTTCCAACCCCTACAGTTCTGTGACTCTGTGATTCCCCTAGACAAAGATGCTCAGAGCCCCATCCAGCTTGGCCTTGAACACTTTCAGGGATGGGGAATTCCTGTTTTTTTATCAAAGTATAACATATAAACAAAGTCTGGAAAGTTCATCTTGGTCAGATAACCACATGGGAAAGAGAGTTATAAAGCACACAATTAATTTCAAATTTAATTTCACACGGAGAGACAGCTCATGAGATAAAGTTGGCTAAGAACTAATTCTCTGTAGTAGTGTGGGACTGCAGAGCAGAATAACAGCTTGTTTAAAAATAACAGATCCATGATTTTATGCATTATTCACTTGTTCTTATCTGTAGATTGTGTTATAAATCATTGTACCATTCTGTTTTAAGTCATTACCTAAATCTTTCAATGTACTTTACCTCCAATTGGAAAAAAATAAAATAAAACCTATACTATTTGCATGGTAATACCTTTTTTTTTTCCTCTGGAAGATTTTATATATCAATTCATCCAAAATTAATTGTGAATGTTCGTGTGCTAGTGCTGGTAAATGCACTTGTAAGACATGGGAGGATCAGGTTCTGGGCTAGGTGAAACAGCATAGGTAGAGCCAAATGAGCTAACTCTTCCTGCAATATTTTCTAGTGAGCTCTGTGATTGAGTACTGTGGTCTCAGCATTACTGCAAAGAATCACATCCTGCAACATAAAACCTGAATGCAAGGCCATGGCAGGTGAATGAGTAACAGGAAGGAGAAGGCTAGGGGACAGGACCTTTGAGATCTCAGGCTGTATTTGCATGCAGGACACAAGCAGCTGGGTTTCTTCTAGGCTGAAAGGTTTTATTAAAGGATGTCACAGGATGAGGCTTCCTGACCTGATGCAGTTTTCCTGTTAAGACCAGCTAGGTGTCAAACAGAGCTACGTGAAATGGGAATATTTAATGCGATCCACCTACAAAGCTTATAATTAATAGTTCAAAATTATTAGACCTCCATATACCAGCTTTGTAATGTCTCTGCTGAACTATCCGCTTGCTGTCTGCTTCTTCTCTAACTATACTGGCAAGGTGGAATGTGAAATTCAGTGCCACTTATATGAGATTTACAATGATAATCTCTAATGGAATTAATTTGACTCCAAGGGAGAAAAGAAATTGCTCAGTTTTTAGCTGATCTCCTAATAGTTCTTTATTTCATTTCCTCTTTTAGTCTGGAACAGTGACATTGAATGCTGATGAGATATTTTGCTGACGTTCATTTTGGATAATTACTTTGGATTGCTAACTTTGTTACAGATGCCTGGTTTAGGAAACATGACTAGAATGTGGTTTTAGAAACCTCTGTGTCTTTGCACAGTGTATTTTCACTTGATTTAACTACTGGAATATTGAAGTTCTGGAAAACAGTCTGTGACTGTCCAACGCAAAAGCATAACTTTCACTGTTTTGCATGGCAGTAATTATTATTTAACCATGGGTATTTCTGATTCTCTCCTCTAGTTAACATTTAATTACTTTCTAGCTGGTAGTTATTAATAATTCAAATATGTTTATACCCCTTATACAACTCATCTTTCAGGGACATTTTTGTACTTAGTGAATGTATGCTGACAACTCTATGCAGTCAATACTGCAAGTGTAAAATATCTTAAAGAAAATGCCACGTCTAACACAGGATGACATGCTCCTTCCTGGGTCTCAGTACTACTTCAGGAGAGTGAGCATGCCCATGCTGCTGCAGCATCTCTAGCAGCTTGGTGGGAGCACTGATGTCTTTGCTGCAAGGAGATGCTGCTTGGCCAGTTGATGCTACGTGTACAGTCAACAGAATAAGCAGTTCAAATAGTATGGTAGTTAAGATGTATTACGAGAAGGATTATCACAGTGAAAGGGAATAATCAAAAAGAGAGAGAATGCTCATCTGTATCACAGGCTCACAGTGGAAAAACTCTAAAGGGAGTGATCTCCAGAAAGAGATCCTTCCCCAGTGGTGGTCAGCCCTTAAATGGGGTTTAGGAGAGGTGAAGTCAGGCTCCACCCCTTCCAGTCACACAGGTGTATTGCCTTCACCTGTGCTCCCATGGCTGACTCAGTGCTCACCTCAGGTCATCCATCAGTGGTTCATGCTGTGATTAAGCAGTTCCCATACATACTCTGAAATCAGGAACTGGTTATGTAGAGAAAGCCAGCTAAGCTGCCACCGTGCCACATTCAAGCAAGTCTTGACTGCTTACTGCTATCTGGGCATGACAGCAGGTTGATTCATATGCTGTCCTGTCAAATGTCTACTGTAAACACTAATAAGTGTCTTATTATTGTGCATTAGAAGCTGATTCCTACAATGAATGTAGGGTACTAATCTGAGGTTGACCAGGTTGTTCCAGTCAATTACTGTCACAGAATCACAAAGGATTTCAGAACTGTAGGTGTTCTGAAGGGACCTGAAGAGATCAGAGTCCAACCCCCTACTAAAGCAGATTTCCTAAAGCAGGTTGAACATTTAGGCATCCAGGTGGGTCTTGACTATCTCCAGAGAAAGAGATTCCACAGTGTCTCTGCTCATCCTATTCCTGTTTCTTCATGTCCTCACTAACATGGGATACATTGACACAGTACTCATTTCATCAACAGGTAAATTTAATCTTCAAGAAATAAGACTTTTGTAGAAGTGATTGAACAAAGTAATGTGGATATTTACCGATTGGAAAACAAACAAACAAAATCAAAATCACAGAAATCAAATTATAGAAAAAGCCTGTTAGAAAATGTCTGAAGTTTCAGTTACACCATATTTATGTTGCTCCAGTTGTTGAGTTTACTGTAGAGGTTTAGCACCATTTTTTCTTTGCAAATTAAGATGCTTTCAATTATCTATTGACAAAGCTGATGATGTATGTTTGGAATTTTCATATGCTTTCTAGTCTATAAAGTTTTTATGTTCTATTAAGAAAAAAACAAAGACTAGGAATCTTCCTCACACTCCCTCCTAACTCTCTCTATTTTTTTATATATGTACAATTAAAAATGAGAAAGTTAGAGGTAGCCATCAACAGAAGTTGATACTGAGATATAGAAGAAGGAGCAGAAGACAGCATGAGGTTTCCTGATTTTTCTTGATATATAAAAAGCAAAAGATGATTACATATATAAAAGGACACTATATATGAATATACATATATATGTGTAATTCTTCTGTACATTTTTCTTATATATACACAAAAAAATACTCTATGTACAATATATTGTATTTATTGGAAAGGTACAGGCAATCCCTGTGCATAACTTAGCAGTAACCTAGTAAAACATCATTGTGAGCTCCCTTTCTATGTGTGCATAGAAAACACACTTTGCACAGCATTTAAAAGGCAGGAAATTTATGGCAATTCACATTTATCTTGGACTGTTTAAAATGCAATTTCAGTGCCATAACTCAACATATGCAGCATCATAAGTGACAAACTTTCGTACGCTATTAATTCCTTAACATTCTCTGCCCCACAGATGTAGACAGTACAAATATATGGAAACCATTCAGAAGACTGTTACATTTAATGGTTGAAAGGGAATTCAGTGGGTCTGGTAAACACCTTTTAAGATTCCATATTGTCCAATAAACTAGGAAAATATAAGCTGCAGAAAGAGATTAATCATTTTGTGTTGGCTTTGAAGTTTTTTACTTTTTATTTAGATTAAAATCACTAATTTGTTTTAACATTATACCAACAGTCTTCTACCTCTTTGAACAGGGCACATAAGGAGGTAAACCTCTATAGATTCAGAATGAGAATTCCTACAGGATGCTTTTTTAACGGTTCTCACATCAATTCCCAATATTCAGGGTGACTGGCATATGGAAGCTGCAGATGAAAATAAAAACCATGCTCTAAGTGGGAAAATGCAAGAAATACCCTAGAATATTTCACAGTTTTCTTTCAGAGGACTTTTTTTATCCATAGGGAAAAAAAAATCACTGTAAATTTTGAAATACCTTTATTTAGGTATGTCTTGGGCCATCCGTTCCTTCATAGAGGCAATGGAAGACTGAGAAAACAGAAGCATTGAGGATAAAAAAATACATGGCTACAAAATTGCTTTCAACTGTTGCCAAAATAGTTGCTGTATTTTCATATACATTTTATTTGCATATGCAGAAACTCTGGCTGTTTTTTCTGGACTCTAATGTATTTTAGCCTTAGAGCCTTGCGGTGATCTCACTGGAACTGTTCTCCCACAGATAAACAAAAATGCTCTCTTTTGTTAAATTGTGGAAAGAGCTGCAGCAGAATTGCCAGGTCATGGCCTGAGCCAATGTCAGAGCACCAGGTGAGAAGGCATGGCTAACCCAGGGAGCCCAGATGCAAGCAACCACCCCTCCTCATCCTCATTTAAGGGTTAGCAGCTGAGGAAGCAGTGTCTCTTTGGATAGAGATTGCATTCCTCTTGAGCTCTTACTGGTTGTTGGAAGGGGTGAGTAAATTTTCTTTTTTGTTACCTGCTATTGCTCCATAGTTCTTAGGAAGCACTGTCATTGCTTTCTTTTGCCACACGAGAGCGAAGTGTGTGGCTGCCTCCTCCTGCCACTCCAGCCCAGGACCATTCCTGTCTGGCTGCTGGGGTAACAGTGTGACAAGCTCTTGTATAAACACATCATTTTCTATTGTATGCAACTGCAGTTTCAGGGGTTTTACTGAGATGTGTTTTAAAATAACAGATACTTTCCTCACTGTCGAGAAAAATGAGTTGGGTTTTGATGGTGTTACTCTTAAAAACAAATCCTTTTTGTTTTCAGTGTTACTGGGCCCATGGCCTGTGTTCTAGTGGGTATAGTCCCACTGTAATTTAATCCTAGCACACTGACTGCGTGGCTGGTAAATACTAAAGCACTGTGTGTTATTAAAAATAAAAGCAGTGCTCTTACTGTTGATAGGGGTATAAGTAAAATTGACTAAATGTATCCAGGATTGAAATTACCTTTCAGATTTGCTGCGTTTGGTTGGTACTATTCCAGTAACACTGATTTATAGATACATAAAAATATACTCAATTTCTGTCTGTGACCATGCTTGAGAGATTCAAGTCCTTTTATTAGGATTTGTTCTCATGCTCTCCATACGATGAATGGGGCTGTGAGTCAGTGCCTGTTCTAAAGTTTTCTGACCAAAAGTCAAAAGCAGGAGCACTGTTAAAAGCAGGAGACTGGAATACAAGTATGAACTCAGCATTTCCATTTACTGTCCTGCGAGATCCTGTAAAAGAAAATGACAATCATTTCATTGGGAAATTCTGAGCAAGCCATCCTATTTATTAAAGAAAAAAAATCATTGTGCCTTCATCTTTATGGTTAGTACTACTGCTATTCAGCTAAGTGGGCTACAACGTTTATTTAAAGTCATAAGCGCAGCATCAAAATATGCTAATTTGATAATTGCAGGCTGGTTTGATTGTAAAGATGTTGGACGTCTCCTCCTCGGTAAGGGAAGCTCTAAACTCAGGTTTTTGTTTTTTAAATACACCCTCTGCTCTTTCTACAATCCCATCTGATTGATGGTAGTATAGAGTGTGAAATACCCATTGAATTCTTCCTGGTTTTGCTCAGTCTTGCACCTTCTTACAGGAGGAATGCAAGCCATTATCACTTTAAATAACATTAGGAGTAGGTAGGTTTAAGAACCAATGCAATAGCTTTCACACAGCGTTTTGTCCATCACTGTTTCCATTGTCAATTCACAGGGGACTGCTGGACACTAGCAGGGGCGATGCATTCAGTACTGATGAAGTGTTTGTTAAACAGAGCCACAGGGTGGTGTTCCTGAGCTGTCCTGTGGTAAGAGCTGTCACAGGAAGGGATTAAAACAGCAGCAGTGCCTGGCTATTGCCTGTGCTTAAAGCAGCAAATATTTCAAGTTCAGCAAGCGAGTAAATTCTAACTCAGCCTGTTACGTACCAGTGTTATCAGCCCTGCAGAGCACAGCTTCCTGTTAGGAAACAGCACGTTATGAAGAGCAAAACGTATTATAGAATTCAGTGAAGCAATTGGACTGGCTCCTTCTCACACATGTCAGTGCGTTTGTCATCTGGGCACAGGAGAGGGTGTATATCAGAATGGGCTGCAAGTCACAGAGCACCAAGTGCTGATTTTCAGAGGCGTTTGAAATAGAAAACTAAATTTAATCCCTACTGATTTTATTTGGGGTGTCTAGGCTATAAAGTGTCTGAAAAAGTTACTGCTTATACCTCAGGTGACATCAGTAAGCCCTGAGCTGCAGCTTTTCCTGAGGTCACTGCAGAGCAGCACTCCCAGTACATTTTCTCCTTGATACACAAGTCCTTGTCGATGATGATGTTTTGTTATCCTTGTATTCATCCTGCTAACATACCTGCAGATTTTCCACCATAGGCAAATAACTTCATCTTCTGCCGTTCCACTGTCTGCTTTGGATTTACTCCAGAGACTTTGCACAAAATCACTGCTCCTGTAGTTGGTGCTAGTTACTCCTGTTACAGTAAAATATGAATGAGAGTGGATATTTTTTAAAAGCAAAATACAGTATTTAACTAATTGGAATGGTTATATTGACATTTCTGCATAACAGCTTTACTGACACGTCATTAAGTGCCGCTTTAAGGTAATGTAATTACTACTCAGGTAATAGGGTATGGTTGTAGACATGCATGATGGAACCACACACAAATAATAATGAAAAGGCTTTATCCAGTCTTTTGGGGGATTTCTTTTTCAGGCAGTTCAGGCTCACCAGAGCTAAGCTAATTAAATGTCAACTTTAATACTGAAAATATTTTTAATCAGTTAATTTGATATCGGTAAATGCTATGCTGATTTTTTTGTCCCTTTTTTTATTCTGAGGAAAAATCAGTTAGCAAACCAATTAGCTTGTCAGAGATATAGAGCTCTTCTATGAGTATTTGTGCTATTGTTAACATTTTATGAATCTGGATGTGCAGGTAGATTCTAGAGCCTTAATTTGTGTTTCTCATTCTTATCTTCACCTTCCCAAGGAAAAAAATAGATGATTGCATCTTTGAAAATGAGGAATGGGACTGGAATAATGAAAACAAGTGAGTTAATTAATATTGGAGTACTTTTTTCTTAATATGTGAATGGTAACAGTTGCTTCACAGTGCAGGAAAAAACAAACATCACAAGATCGACTGCTCACAGTTAAGAGTTACTGGTCCTTTTTCCAAATATTACAGGTGAAACATTCCAAACTTAGCATCTGCATTTTCATATCTTCCTTGTTTGTGACATATATCACACCATAGACTGTACGTCATGTTGTGCCCATCAAAAAGCATGTGCCAGCACTGATTAAGCTTTCTGAAGTCAAACTAAACTGTCACATAAATATCACTACATTCAGATTTGGGAAATACTTTACTCATTCATGAGCATCATCAATTAGGTAAGAATTTGATTGAATCACAGAATCAGGAGAAATAAATTAGTACCATTATGTGTGTGCACATGTAGAAACATGCATACATGCTCAGTTGCAGGTGCAAGTACACACATTTCCTCTGCAACAGCAGTCTGACCAAGCATTCTGTCTGACTAAGTCTGACCAAGCTTTAACAATACACCCTCCACCTGTAGAATATAGAAAAAAAAATCAGGTTTCATAGTAGTCTGATAGTGTAGAGAGAATGTTTGAAGGCCATGGGGGAAGAGTGTGTTCTTTGCAAAATGCAAGCAGCATACACTGATCTATGTCAGTCTGTGCCATCTGGTGAACTGAGCTGCCTCAGCAATGGGGGGACATTCTTGCTCCATCCTTACGGTCACGTGATTCCCACTGAAGATCTTTTTAAAGCAGTATCTCTTCCATCCCTCCTTTGTTTGCTTTATGTCTGTAAACACTGTGACCAGTTCCTTTGTGCTTCTACTTCCAAACATCCACTTGAGACTGCTGCCATGACCTTTATTTTCAGGCAGCTCTATCTTTTCCTGGAGTGAAGCAGATCAGATGCACAGTCATCATCTGTGCCTGCAGCCTCACTGAACACCTATAGTCCAGCAGGAATGGGAGTATGTCTCTGGAGTCAGACTGCTGCCTGACTGTATGCAGACACATACTGCAACTTCATGGTCCTTTGAATGCTAGGAAGGCTATATTCAGATACAAGCCAAATACTACATGTTTTCATCTGAGGAAAAGCATCCAGTGCTTTCCTGGTTTCCTTCATGCTCACAGCCATCCCAGTGGCTTGATGTGGTCAGATACTACATTTGAAATGCTGAAATATCTTATGTGAAAGATTCAGCAAGCACAGGAATAGCCCCCTCAATGCCATTTCTGAATAGTTCTGGGATAAATAAAGATTACTGAGCTTAAAGATGGAAACTGAGACTTAGGGTGACAACTTAGAGGCAATATTCCTATCCTGAATCCTGTGCAAATAATGATCAGGTCTCCCACTTCATGAGAAATAATTCTTGCCATCAACAAAAGTGCTGTCTTGGGCTGAATTGTTCTAGCTTTTCGAGCTCACACAGAGGCGTTAATTTATCTGTACACAGCCTGTTCCAGCTTGTTTAGTAATGAAATTAGCATCAATGGAAGCTAAGCCCGAGAGAGCTCTTGGGAATGCATCTGCTCGATGGACTCTGTGCATGGAGCCGTGCTGTGGAGTGCTGCCCTCGGTGAGACAGGATCAGAGCACAGTTCTCACTTCACCTGAGAGAGACAAAAAGAAACCTTAGGTGCCATTTGGGTAAGGTATGTTTGTATATATGGATGCTGGGTGTGTATAAGTAATCCTAGAATCCCCAAGGTTGGAAAAGACCTACAAGATCATCCAGACTGACACTTCCAGCCAACTTGGTGTCACCTGCAAACTGGCCGAGGGTGCACTCAGTGCTCTCATCCAGGTCGACAACAGAGATATTGAAGAGGACAGGCTCCAGTACCAACCCCTAGGGAGCACTACTGCTGAACTGTTGCCAGTTGGATTTAATTCCATTAACCACCACAACCTGGGCCTGGCCCTGAGCCAGTTCCCTACCCAGCAAAGAGTGTACCTGTCCAAGCCATGGGCTGCAGCTTCTGCATGAGAATACTGTGGGAGGCAAAGACTTTGCTGAAGTCCAGGTAGACCACGTCAATAGCCTTTCCCTCATCCACCGGATGGGTCACAAGATCAGAGCAGGAGATGGAAGCAGTGTAGCAGTCCACAAGAAACTCAGAACTGCATCTTTGCGCAGGACTGCCTGGTGAGTTGTTAGGGCTCACGTTATTGCATTTAAAAAGAATAATAAATAAGACAAAAATGAAATGCGGAGTGCAAGAAAGGCATATGCAAACAAAGACATTAAAATAGGAAAGAGGCTGAGAGAATATATGTCCCTGTGCTTTCTGCTAACATGCCTTTATTTTGTTACCACTAAATTGGCTCGGTTTGTGCCTGAATGTTTAAAAACAAAGCAACAGACACTGGCAAAAAAAAAAAAAAAAAGAAAGAAAGCATGACTACGTCAGTTCTATCGTTTATAACAGGTATTTCTCTTCGTCTTTTAGTTTATTTTCATTTTCCTTCCCCACTCAGCGCCCTTCCTGCGGCAGTTGTTTGCGCGGTCTGTGCTGCCCTCTTGTGGCCATGCTCGGAACTGCAGCTGTGGCGGCGGTTCGGGCCCGCAGGCGGCAAAGCGCATGCGCACATCCGCGCGCATTTCCCCCCCCCAACCCCGGAGCGCTGTCATTTTCCTCACGTGGACAGTGCGTGCAGTACCGCCCGGTGACCACTGGAGGGCAGCAGAGAGCAGCGGCGCCGTTCTGCTGTTATTTTCTTCTTTCAATCACTAATATTCAACCGTGTGTTTGCAAAGGTGTATTTTTCTTTCCGACTTGGGTTTCCAGCAAGGAATGCCATTAAAAGTATTTCTGTTTTCATGTTCTTTGTGCTTCTGTCTGATATTTTCTGGGAAAACATGGTCTAATGATACCTGCTGCCCCATCCCATTTTCAGTGCACGTTTCCTGAATGAGGCACATCTTGCAAGGTTTGAAGCTTATTTAAAAGTGAAAAGACAGTTGCAGGCAACGTGAGTATAAATACATGGGTGCCCTATGGATAGTAGTTAGGAATAGGACGTGTTTATTGACATTCTCCGTTCTGTTTCAAAACCCAACTTGAGAGAGCTATTTCATCTTGATTTGATTAGGGTGCTGATGGAGGGAGGCAGGGCTGGATGGGCTGCTAGATCAGGGAAGAATCTGTCATATAAAAATATTAACTGCTTATTACCTGTGCGTGCAAGGAGTATTAAATCACAAAATCGTGACAGTTCCTTTTTTCTTTTTTTTTTTTCTTTGACCTATAGCTTTGTTGAATTCTGCATCGGTCATATTTTTAAACATAGTGCGTTTTTCAAGTCAGTAAACCAGCCGTGGTTAACACTGTGCAGACTGTGCCTTAGAATTGTGATAATCAGTCTCCAGTATCAGAGCTGTTCTGGTTACTCCATCGGTTGTGTTCTAAAGATGGATTGGGATTTTTCTTAGTTATCTTTTGTTCTGCCATGTTTCTGTTGTGGTCCCGTTTGGCTCTTGTGTATTTAAAACCTCTGCATCGGTACTGCTGGGAAGCAAGCCTCATGCAGATTACCTCAAAGGATTTGCAGTGCCATGAACTTTAGGTCTTGTTTGTTTTCCTGTGTGTATGAAGGAAGTGTAACTGTTGGCAAGGTACTGGATGCAGAACACCAGAATGCCTGGAAAGCTGTTTGTCTGAAACTCGACTGCATGGCTAGATTAGTTTGTTTTCACTTGAAGCACATTAATGGATTTGCATCATTAGAAATGCAGTTTGTGCATAACATCAGAGCTGATCTCACATTTCACTGTGGTCTAAAGTAACTAAAAGAGATGGGTTTGCATAGCAGTAGAGCTAAGCTAGTGATCAGAACTGAATTAAAACCAAATCTAGCTTTCAGTTTGGTCTAGAACTCTTGTCCTTTTCCTTGCTTTTCTGAACTCACACGTATTCTTAGATCCTGGTTATCCCTGCACAGCTTCCTTCTGGTATGCTTATGAGCCTTACAGCTCTTGGTGGGAGAACTGAAACCACTGAAAAACCACTGGTTTTACTTTCTGTTCTGCTGTGTGGGATGGACACGTACTGCATGGTAACATATAACGCTGGAAGAACAGTTAAACTTTTCTTCCTAACGTAGGGCAGGTTTCTTTACATTTACAAGAGTTCCTTCACAAAAACGAGGAACAAATAAAGTTCATCTCCAAATTCTTTTATCTACTTCATAGATAAGAGTAGCAAGTTCATATTGTTCTCAGTTATGATCGATCATTTAGGCTGCTGCGTGTCAAACAAGAGCAGATTCCTCATGTAAAATATGTTAAATGCCAGGCTTCTCTTTTCTGTAGTGCTATGTGAATTCCTGTCTTACATCAGCAGAAGTAACATTATAGATTACTCATTTTAGGTTATAGATGAATTTATTATACTGTTACAGAGAAATAGAACTAGAGAGACAATTAACACCCCCCCCCCCCCCCCCCCCCGACTGTTGAGCACTGCAGTCAGGACTCGATTCTGCAGTGAGTACTTGGTCCACTGAACGCGCTGCCCATCGAATCCGTAACTTTCCAATTTGGAGAAAAGGATGTGGTGAGGTACAGTATCAAAGGCCTATCTGAAGTGCACATAGATGAGGTCTGGTGCTCTTCCCTGCAGAACCTCCCGGCGGCCACAGGAGGGAAACACCTCCAGCAGATCGTCTGCCCACTGTTGCCCCGATGCTGCAGCCCCTAACCCTAGTGCTTTCAGTCTCATACCTACAGCATTTCACTTCAAACCTTCGTCCCAAACTCCAGCCCCAAATCCTCGCTACTCCACACCAAACTCGAGCCCCAAACCCTCACTATTTCATCCCAAAGTACTGTCCTCACTATTTCGTCTCAAACTCCAGCCTCAAAATCCTCACTACTGCATCCCAAACTTTAGTCCCAAAGTATTGCTGTTCCATTCAAACGACAGCCCCAAACCTTCACTATTTCACTTTAGATTCCAGCCACAACTCCTCACTATTTCATCCCAAGCTCTAGCATCAAATTCTCGCTATTTCTCCCAAAATTCAGCCCCAAACTCTTGCCATCTTGCACTAAACTCTAGCTGTAAATTCTCTTTTTTTCATAACTGTGTCCAGCTCCAAATCCTCACTTTTACTCATCAAAATCCAGTTTCAAATCCCTGCTGTCTCACCTGAGGCTTTGTCCTCAAACTCTTGCTTTCCACCCCGGATTCCACTCCTGAATTCTCGCTCGTTCACCCCAAACTCCTATCTCAGATCCTCCCTATTTCACCCTAAACAGCAGTGCCAAATCCTCACAATTTCACCCTGAATTCCTGTGCCAAATCCTTGCTACTTCACTCAATAATTCATCTGTATATCCTCACAATTACATATTAAACTCCCGTCCCAAACCCTCACTCTTTCACCCCAAACTCCAGCTCCAAATCCTTTCTGTTCCACCCCAAATTCCTGCCCCAAGCCCTCACTATTTCCTCCCAAACAGTAGTCCCAAATCCTCATTATTGCTCTCAAAATCAGGTGTTAAATCCTTGCAATTTCACCCCAGACTCAAGTGCCAAATCCTGGCTAATTCATCCAAAACTCCATCCCAACTTCTTGCTATTCCATGCCAAACTCCAGCCCCAAACCCTTACTATTTCATCCCAAACTCCAGTTCCCACATCCTCACAGTTTAGCCCTAATCTCCAACTCTTAAACCTCACTATTTTGCCCCAAATTCCAGCTCTAAATCCTTGCTATTTCACCACAAACTCTACCCCCTAGTCATCGGTATTCCACCCCAAGTTCCTGCTGCAAACCCTCACAATTTTTCCTTCCCAACAGTAGTCCCAAATCCTCATTATTTATCCTCAAACTGCAGCTGCAAATCCTAACTATTTCATTCCAAAGCAAACTCCCAAATCCGGGCTAATTCATCCAAAACTCCATCCCAACTTCTCACTATTTCACCCCAGACTCCAGTCCCATGTCCTCACAGTTTCACCCCACTCTCCAACCCCAAACCCTCACTATTTCACCACAAACTCCAGCCTCTAACCCTCACTATTTCATCCCAAACTGCAGCTGCAAACGCTCACTATTTCACCCCAAACAGGAGTCCAAAGTTTTCCTTATTGCCCTCATGCACAAGACCTAATTCCTTGCATTTTCAGCCCAGGCTCAAGTACCAAATCTAGCTAACTCATTCACAACTCCATCCTAACTTCCCACTATTCCCCACCAGACTACAGCCCCAAATTTTTATTGTTTCACCCTAAACTGCTGTCTCAAACCCACGCTCTTTCACCCCAAACTCCAGTATCAAATTCTCACTCATTCACCTCAAACTCCGGTCCCTGTAGTGGAGTAAATGCTGAGAGTCTCTGTATGTAATTTCCATCTCTCTGTGCTGTAGGAGCAAGTAACTGCACAAGCAGAACTGCAGAGAGGAAAAGCTCATCTGAGAAACCTTTCCCCATTGTTTTACCCTCTGATTCAGAGTGCTGGCACCCTGTTATCCCTCTGCTTGCAGCTCTCTCCTCCTCAGCCCTATGAGCAATGGGAACGGGGTGGGGGAATGGGAGTGCTGGCCAGGGTGACTGCCACAGCCACCTGGGGAGGGTCTGCGTACCCCATGCTCCCTGTACAGCCACAGTGGGACTGGAGAAGGACAGAGGAGAAGCTGCACCTGAGCCTGATGGACCTGCACAACTCTGGGGCTGTCACACGAGAGGCAGTTGTGCATACAGTGGTGGAACTCAGGATTCAGCAGGGGCCTAACCCAGCAGCACCTGCCATCCCCTAAATAAAAGTGGGGCCCCTTCAGAAAAAGATGCTGTCTCCTGTGTCCCCTGTCTTGTGAAGGTCTCTCCACAACGCGTAACAACAATTTGCTGCTGGTTTGCATTCTTGCTAAACCCACCTTGAAGAATTCTGCTGACATGCACCCTCATCAGACACTGCAGTGGGTGTTTCAAAGCCTGAAGGGATGGAAGTGTCTTTGCCTAGAAGAAGAAAATCTAAAGTAGAAATATAAAGGGTTGGAATATAAAAAGAGTATGTATTAAATGCATTAGTTGGTAAGGAGGATCAGACCTCAATGACAAACATGTTGGACATGGGAAAAATTAAATTAAGCACTAGTGTTGCACTCAAACCCTTGTTTGTGGACAACAAGGAAGTGCTTTATTAAACAGCCAAAACCGTCTTTTAATTGACTGAAGAATTGCTATCGTACAACAGTAATCACCATGTGTTTAGCAAAGCTCAAGGATCCTCTGTGCGGATGTTTGAATGTGTGGATGCCGTGTTTATGGGGGTAACAGATAGGCTTTGAAACGTCCAGGTGACATCAGTTTAGAAACACCTGAAGTGGACGACATTTTCCAATACCATTTTTACTCCAGTGGAAAAATCAGCAAGGCCCAACCAAGTAAAGGTAAGCACTAAGGGCACTGCGGACAAGGATGTCAGAATCCTAACAAGAAAAAAAGGCCAAAAGAGTAAGAGTCTGTGTGAGTTTAGTGTGGAAAAGGTTTAAGATTGTAACAGTCTGCGTGGCTATGGAATGTGTGTAGACACACATCACAGTGATATGAAGAAACTAATGGGCCCGCTAAGGCTGGAGAAGAAACCGCTAAGGCTGGAGCAGCTAGCCCCAATCCCAACTGCGGGCTACACCGCATGGGCTGTGTCTGCAGCTCAGTTCTTCACACGCGGCTGTACATATCCTCCCGAACTGGGTTTGTCTGAGTTTCACGCCGCGCACCCCGAGGCCGCGGGCATTATGGGGTGCAGGCTGCTGCACGGCCCCACAGCCGCGGGAAAGCCGCCCGGCTCCGTGCCCGGAGGCGGTGGCGAGAAGGCGGCGGTGCCGGGACCCCCTCGGCGCGGCCCGGTGCTCCCCCCTCGGCGAGGCGGGCGGCGGGGAGGTGCCGTACGGGTCGGACAGCGCGTCCCCCCTCCGCCGCCATCGGGAAGCCGGGCCGCGCCGCTGCGGCCATGGCGACGGACGGTGAGTGAGTGAGGGCGGGCGGTGCCCGGAGCGGGGCGGCATCCTCCGGTGATGGCTGCGGGAACGGCTCGTCCCTGTCCCCCCAAACCGGAGGCTGCGGGTGTGGAGGTCCCGGGGAGGGACGGGCAGGTAGGAGCGCGGGGATACGGGTTTCGGGGGGAGAGAAACCGCGTAGCGACGCCTGCTTTAAGGAGCGCGAACAAAGAGCAGGTGGCCCTGTGGTCAGGGGAGGCTCGGCTGCGGCTGTGCGCTTCCAGGCGCGGAGGGGACGCCGGGCTCTGAGCGCGCTGATGTGAAGGGTAATCGCCTTCCGTGCTCCGACCGATTCCACCGCTGCCGTCACCGCCTGGGTGAGCCCGGGCTGCGGTAGAGCCCCGGCTGCACGGGGAGCCGGCATTGCTGCTCCCACCTCAGGTCACAGCCCTCTCCCCTGTTACAACCCCGCTCTGTGCTCTTGGTGAGGTTCCAGGGACCTCTCTCCGTCTTCTCCCAGCTTGTCTGGGGGACAGAAAGACCTGGTAGCCTTGAAGGATGTTAGGATGGCATGCCACGGTTCATAAGCTTGCAATAGCAATCCTAAGCTTCAGCTTTTTGTAAGGATTAGACTTAGTGGAGAGACTAATTTCTCTCTTCCTTTTGTCATTCAGTGATGCTCACCTGTGTTTGCTGTGCTGCGCTATCTTTCAAGACTGTGCCCCAAAGAGGAGGTAACCTTGGGCAAGGCCCGGACTGACATGATGTGGATGCAGCCTTTGGAGGAGGACTCCTGTGAACGTGAGTATATGGAGCTGAGAGGTCAGCAGAAAGTGAAGCACTTGCTTGTGGTTCTGTACATGACCTCACAAACCTTGCTAACACCAGAGGCAGAGTTCAAGTGTTGTTACACTGATTGTAGCCTGGAGACAGAAGTGCATTGCCTTTTGGTTGATCTACTGAAGGTTTGGTGTGGATCATCATTTTCCAGACTTCTTTTAGCAATCCTTTGCTTTGCTAGATAGGAGGTGTTTGTGCTCTGCTGGGTGCTGTTCCTTTAGTTCCTGCTGCACACTGCTGTCCTGGAGCAGCCTCTGCCTCTCACTGGTGCTGCAGCACAACCGAGCTAATAAACCCTGCTGAATTCACCTGACTTGGTCCAGAGCAACTGGAATATCTTGCAATGCTCGCTGTTACCTGCTTGTTTTGTGTGCCACATCAGACCTGGCAGAAGTTCCTTTGTTCCTCACCAGTTCATATCTCAGCTTTAGTTGTTCTGTTCTGTAGAGCTGAATGCTCTGGGCTGTACAGCTTTCAAGGTTCTGCACGTGCTTTGTGTTCATTCAGTTCCTTGGTGGTTTGCAAAATTTAATCTTGGTAAGCACAGCTAGCAGTTAATTCCTTATCCTCTAGACAATTAGTAGATGTTTTGATTGAGGAATAATTCCTTAAGCACAGAAGACCTGAAGAGTTTTCAGTATTAGGGCGCATTTCCTGGATGTACTTGTATTAAATTCCATTCAGATATAAACTATAATTTTTTTCTCAAAGGTGTATCATTCTGTTTAGGTTTCTGTCACCTGGCAGATGCCAACCCTGCTTGTTCTTGTGTGGAGCAGTGGCATCATCAGTGGAATGCAGGGTTTGTGTTGGTCAGAAAACGTGGGGAGGAGCAGGGGACATCCAGGAGCTTGGGTGGTGTCAGCTTCTGTCTTTGAATCAGAGCAGTTCCTCAGAGAAGGGAAGAATAGCCAGAGTGCCTCTGTGATTATGGGCTGCCAGAAGAGGTGGTGTTTGTTAAATAATACAATGTTCCTGCTGGCTGAGGGATCAGAAATGAAGTGAGTTTGGTCTCCAGAAGCTTTGGCTTCAGCCCAATTTGAAATGAGTGCAGCTTAGACAGAGTTCAGGTCAGTGTTGGAGTGAGCCAAATGCTGCAGATTACTTATTTATTACCATCAGAAGTATATTTATGATCTCCTCACAGTAGTAAATGTGCATCAGGTGTTTTCTAAATGAAAAAAATTACTGAGCGGATGTACTGTAAAGATGAATTAAATGGACACACAGGTCACTCTTCAGAGTAGAGTCATAGAATCATTAAAGTTGGAAGAGATCTTTAAGATCACCAAGTCCAACCACCAACCCATCACCACCATGCTTGCTCAGCCATATCCCTCAGTGCCACATCTACACCTCTAGAGATTTGAATGCCTCTAGAGACAGTGACTCCAATCTGAAAGCTTGTTTCATTGTAGGTGAATTTTGATGATTGGGAACCTGTGATGTATAGAGAACCTAACAGTATTATGGAGATGTTCATGTTTTCTGCTGTGGGTCAGTGATACTGGGACTTAACAGGCTGGTTGATTAGCTTGCTTTGTCTGTCTGGGTGTCACGTAGATGTGGGTAGTGTTAGGAATTAGAAGATAGGTGCATATTGCAGCTCAGTGTTTACCAGAAGCAGATAAAACACAACATTGTGACAAGGTAAATCCATCAGTCCTGTGTTTCCTCAGGAGTTCAGGGTATCATAGAGTGAGCTCTGCCTTCTGTAAACATGTGTTCCTCTTGTTGGGCTGGGCAGGCATTTATCCTGCTAGGATGGTCGGGCCCTTCTGTGGGAGGGTGAGAAGTGAAGGGCTGAGCATGGCCTCCAGGTCTTCCACCAGGGGTCCCAAACTGTGATTTTCCGCCATCGTGTTTTGTTTGCCATAGGAAATTACAGACTCACAAAATTGTTGGATTGGAAGGGATCTTAAAGCCCATACAGTTCCAACTCCCTGCCGTGGTCTGGTTGCCCCCCACCAGCTCAGACTGCCCAGGTCCCCATCCATGGCCTTGGGCACCTCCAGTTGTGAGGCACACATGTCGCTTAAATTCCTGCTAATAATAGACCTGAGTCACATCTGGTTGTATTGAGAGCAAGTCTTAACGCCTGCTTTGTGTGAAATATTGATCGCAACTGTGTGTTCTTTACTAAATACTCGAAGCCCAGTTAATTTTATAGAGGCCAAGTTTGTGCTTACACGCCATCCCCATGAGAAAACGTTCAAAGGAAAATAGGTACTCAGGCTTCAAAATGGCTTGCAAAATAGATTGGAGAACATTTAAAATCTGTTTCCTTCCTGTTTTGATGAGTGTTGAAGTAGAGTATTCTTCAGGGAAACTGCCTCTGAGGAGAACCTGCTTTGGGCATTATCGTTCACAAAGCCAGGCAACTGCTCTGGGAGAGGGTGGGGAGGGATTCAGCTGTGAGTTGGATGCAGTAGCAGGGTGTAGGCAGTGTTATTGGTCCGAGGAGAGGTAAGCTGAAGGGCTTGTGGGCCCTGGAGCCAGGTTTCTAAAGATATTTTTAGAGGTTTGAAGACGTAAGTGATGTAGCAAACCAAGCTTTTTCGGGCATGTAGGACACCTTAAATCAAATGTGGCCCCAGAGCCTTGCTGGTAATGGCTGTAGCACTAATTTAATATGCTTAGGTCATGGTGAAATGGATCCTTTTGGTGCAGGTGGGCCATTAAGGAGGAAGTCCTGTGAGCATGGTGGTAGATCTGCGGATGCGCCATGCCCTGTACTGGAAGCACTGCGGCAGCAAGAGGACTGTGAGCTGCATAAGGGATTGTAAAACAAAGGTCTGTGGCTTGTATTTCCTCTAAGTAATGATGCCAGCTTTGCCTCGGGGACCCATCTGCAGCAGTCCATAACATTTATGGCGTATGTTACTTTCTTGAAGTGTTCCTTTGGTTCCCATGCATGTGGAAAACAAGCGTGTACCATCTGGTCTGGTTAAGTCCTTCTTTGGGGCTGCTCAGCTGCAGAGCTGACTCTTAGCAAAATAGGAGTAGTCCTAATTATCAGGAGAGGTTATCTAAAAACATCAGGCAGCTTTGCTTTCATAAGCAGCCTCTTACATGCTTCAGATAGGTTGACGTCATGATTGGTGGGGTTAAGTAGTCATTAAGGAGACCTTGTGTTCACTTCCCACTATATGATCTATTGCTTATTACTCCTGTGCTCTGGGAAAGCTCAATCAATTATCTAGCAAAGGCTTCTGACGAATCAGTCTAGGGGCTGGGAAGGCATGAGTTCTATCAGCTCATTCTTTGAGCTGCTCTTTAAGCACACAGGCCCTGTGCTGGCTGTTCTTTGTATAGTTTTAGGAGATGAATTCCCACTTAAAAGGGGATGTAGCTATCATCTGTTTATCTGATAAGTATGTGCTGAACTTCTTACACTGACTACGAACAAATCCAATTAGACGTGTCTTAATCAGTAACGGATGTCACAGAATCACAGGGGTTGGAAGGGACTTCAAGACATCATTGAGTCCAACCTCCCCCGCTGAAGCAGGTTCCCTACAATAGGTCACAGTTAGATGTCCAGCTGGGTCTTGAATATCTCCATAGAAGACTCTCTGGACAATGTGTTGCAGTACTACTTCACCCTTACTGTAAAGAAGTTCTTCCACATGTTAATACAGAACTTCCTGTGTTCAAGTTTTAAGCCATTACTCCTTGTCCCATCACTGCACACCATCAAGAAGAGCCTGACCTCACCCATTTGCTTCCTTGGATCCCCTCTGAGTCTTCTTTTCTCCAGGCTGAGCAGACCTGGGTATCTCAACCTTTCCTCATAAGAGAGATGCTCCTGGCCCTTTATTATCTTTGTAGCCCTCTGCTGGACTTCTAGGAGACCCCTGTCTTTTCTGAACTGAGGAGCCCAGAACTGGACATGTTATTCTAAATGTGGCCTCACGAGGACAGAGCAGAGGGAGAGGATCACCTTCCTCCACCTGCTGACTGTGCTTTTTTTGTCTTTTTTTGAACATTAGATGTTCTATCCAGAACGAACTTATTCCTTTTTAGGTGCAAGACAGACTGATTTGGTGGTGAAGGGTTAAATGATAGACATCAAAATAAAAGTGTGTGTGTGTGTGGATTGCAGAGAGTGGTACTTATCATGCTCCCTGGTGACAGCTGCCTCAGAGGGAAGAATATGGGGCCAAACTGCACTGGAGAAGGGCAAAGATGGGATCAGGCTGGTTTATTTCATTTCTTACAGTACCTCTTCATCAACACTTGCCACTACAAGAAAAATTGCATAGAGGAACTTCAGCCATTCTGACCAGTACTTTTTGCACATGCCTTTGGTGTTTCTCTGGGCCCTGCACAGAAGTCATGGCTGAGTCTTGTAGAATAATAGAATACCACGAGTTGGAAGGAACACTGAGTCCAGCTCCTGGGTCATCATAGGAATACTTTGTGTCAGGGCTTCAGTCCTTGTTCTGCTGCTCCCTTCCTGAGGTAGGCAGTGTTGCAGCATCTTTGTGGTTCATATTTTTGCCATACTGGGTGCCATAATTGATCTTCATTGGCTTTAACAGGGTCTGAAAGCACCTGAGATCTTGTGAGATAGTGCTTACTTCTACAGCTGGCTGACATGGTTTTAGATGCTAGTTATATTTTTTTCAAATACAGTTTTGTAGATGCCCAAACTACTTAGCTTGGTCAAAAATTATTTTTGAGACACTTCAGCACTTCTTACAAGAGTGTTGAAAGTCAATGTGATTTACATCTCACAAGTGTCTAGACAGTATATGCAGATAATGTATTGTTTAAAAAAATTACAAAATCCCTCAAACCTCTCCCAGCACTTCCTCCTGAGAAGCGAATTCTTATACAGCTAGGAAAAAAGCAACACAAAAACTATTCAGTCTTCTGTGGTATCTCACAGAGACTGAAAGAAAAGAGCTTTCTAAAAGGGTTTATTGCTCCTCTGTTGGTACTTTCTCTTTTCCTAACCATTAGCTCATCAAGGGGATTCTGCAGATAGAGGGCCTCTGCACACAGCTAATTCCTGTTGATATTGCTGTTAATTCAATCAGAGGATCAGTATTTGAGCCACTTTAAAAAGACGATTATCAGGATCGTGGGTTGTCATCTGCAGCAAACAACTTGCAGTAGATCTTTCTCCTTTTCAATTTTTAATTTGCTCTGAGAGAGACAATTAAGAATGGCTTTCAGCAGAGAGTACATCTCAGGAGTGGACTTCTGGCCTGATGAGTGAAGGGAAGAGGGTTTTTTCCCAGTGAGTCAACAAGCTGTTGGAAACTGAGAGCCAGGACAGTCACCAGTAGGAGACTCTAGCGAGTCATGCTTGAGAAACACAAGCGTTAATAAACTGCAATTGCAAGTTCCCCTTTGGGAAAGGTATTGCAATATGGTTTCTCAAATCCTGAGGTCACAAACTGGAGAAGGGCATTGGAAGAAGCTGAACAGAGATCTTAGGAGGGGAAAAGGAAAAGTGATTTCTGACAGCAAGGATCTTCAGTGGAAACAGGGTGAGTGTCTTGCTTGCAGGCTGGGCCATAGCATATTTTGATCTGGATGAAAGAAGAAAGAATTTCTTGGGGTGGAGTAAAATATGTGTGGTTACAAAGTGTGGTTTTCCATTATATCTTTACACACATCTCCAAACCATGCAATTGTCATTTAATATTTTGGTTACATAAAATATATGGCCCGATTTCTGAGAATAATATTGGAGGATGTGCAGACATGGCACTTTGAATCCCCAGGGATAAGGCAAACCATAAATTGGCAGGTAAGATTGTGTGGCAGCACAAAGTTGAAAAATACCATTGCATCAGCAAAGCCACTGCTCAAGTATATCTGGGAGATGGTAGTGCAGGATTTCTGTTGGAGGGAGGTGTTTTTTGATGACAAGCCCTAGTTGAAGCATTTTGGCATCTATCAGAGCTGTAGTGAATCTGGACTTTGGGAGTTTTGAGTGTTTATTCTATATTGTGGGTACTTCTTCATTCTCTGGTAGCTGGACAAAATGAACCTAAAACTTCTTATCTGATAATAGCAGAGGGAACTGAAGCATTGTCTGCTCCAAGGTGGATATTTCTTCTTCCTCTCTTTTGTTACCTCTTGACTCTCTGGAACCAATATTTTATATCAACAATTTTTGTTGAAAATTTTGATGAAGCTTTGCATTTTGAAGCCCATTTTGCATAACTTGCTGTAGTTAGGCTTTGTGCTTAAAAACTTTGAGTCAACCCCGAAGAACAATGCAATCACCATAACAATCACATACATAATGTTTAACGTGTGGGAGGTTTTTGTCTTCTTTCTTGTTTTGCAGCAATTCAAATACTGAGTTTCTTTTCAAGGGAGCAGGTGAAAGAAAAGAAGGGATTTTTTTTCATTGACACAAGGACTGCAAAGTTATTTGTTATAACAGTTGAGATTTTCACTTAATCACTCCATACTCAACTCAACATCTATCATTGTTCAGTGAAGGGTTACATTTTAGTTGGTGAAGTTATGATGGTTGCATTCAAAAACAGTCTTTTGAACAAACATACCTGTTGCATGAAACTACACTGTAGTTACAAGTTAGTTTAATTTCTAATCTCTTTAGAAGTTTTGTACCTCTCACACCCTGCAATTGTACATTTCATGATGGAGAAGTGAAAGACAGCGTGAAGCGAATTAAGGTCTGTTCCTGCTGCCAAAACTTAGGCTGCCTGCTATGGTTTTTAGGGCAGGGGTCCAACAGTCCTTCTGTGATGCTGTATGACAAGGGTGGTCAGCTTGCTTGGCTGCAAGAGCCACCTGCGAACATTTCCATGCAATGGAGAATTGTATGATGTGCACTTACTGTCATGGAGAGCCATAGGGGGCAATTTGTGGGTGGGAGAGTACAATGAATTCTCTGGGATTCCTCTCCTTGATTACAGAGGAGTCGGTATCCAGTGAAACTCTCATTTTTGCCCCAGTTCTGGCAAACTCACCTTGACTACCCAGGAGCTCTGAGGCATGCTGCATGATTTAGTCTGAGATGCTCCAAAATGGCAAAAGAGTTGTCATTTATGGAAAATGGAAAGTGCCGTTCTGAGGAAGGAGTCCTCAAGCTGCTGGCTTCATTAGTTATGCTGATACAGCTCAGCACCTCCCAGTTTGATGCTGCTGATATCCTTTTTATCTCTGGGTCTCCCTGTAGTATATGTGCTGCAATAACAAGGAGATGGGAGATGTGCTCTTCTCTTTGACAGCTGTGTTTTCTCTGCAAATGGGTTTAGGTATTTCCTAATGATAACATTTAGGCCTTCAGTTTGAGGTGACAGTGCTGCCACGTGCTCAGAAGCAGTGACTCAGGCCCCCAAGTTTCCAACCTGACACTGAAAATCAGCAGTGCCAAGTATCAGAAAGGGCACACACTCTGACTCTTCAACCTTTAGTCTGTGTACTGCTGATTTTCTGGTATTTCCTCTGCAGATATGAGAGCTAGAAACAAAACCATTGAAACAAAGCTGACTTTTTCACTTTTAATTACATCAATAAGTCAATAAATCACCAAGTAACTTCAGCTTGATAGCAACTCTGATAACAGCTGCAGAGTACCCCTTTTGCAAGGAAAATAAGTTGATAAAAGGTTTCTGATAGCCTAGTATGGGGAAAATGACTTTTATAAGTTTTCAGCATTCCTCAGCAAGAAGTGTGCAAAACATGTCATCAGGTAATTACCTGGCTGAAGGCACAAGGACAGACCTCCAGAGATGCTCCTCTTCTCATTTGCTTTCCTGTTGTTCTCTTGCCTCTTCCCAGTTCAGTTCCTTGCTCTCTGTGTGCTTCTCATTTCCTGCCTGGCAGACAGATGCAGTTAGAGCTTCTGTTCTCAACCTGGATTTGTGTTTTTTCTCCTTTAGACCAGGGAAAGGAAAGACAGGGAGGAAGGAACACTTCTGCATGTGGTGTTGCTTAGCAGTCTTTGCTTGCCTGGAGTCACTGGCATGTTGAACAAGAAGTCAGGACTGCCTTGAAACAGATAAGCCTTTCAATGTTGCATGATAGACATGCTCCTTTAGCATTTCTCTCATGTTTGTTAAGTAGAGCAGCTCTTTAGGAAACACTGACAGGTGCTTGAATTCTGTGTTACAGAAAGGACTGAGTATGAGGAGTTCTCCTGATTTGGTTGATGCTGTCACAGTTTCTGTGAGCAGTTGGATTACTGGGGAATTGTAAGGCAAGAAACGTCACCTCATCTGGGAGCTGCAGTTTTGAATTTGGCACTTATTGTCATTTATTTCCTTCAGAAATTAACCCTTTTCTAAGACCTTTAATGTTGGCATTCTGTTGGCATTCAGCTCTAGCACGTAAAGATTAATTCACCAGATCTCTCTTTGGTGTGCTGTAACCCTTGTGGCATACACTGCATAGCTTCAGCTAATGGGCTGACAGCAGGTTATGTGCTGCAGGATGAGGGGTGTAAGGACAAAGCCACATGGTTAATAAAACGTTGGTGCCGTGATAATCACAAGGTAGCAGCTGTTTTGCCCTCTCTTCCTTTTTGACATTCACTCCACTTCTTTTATAATTACTTGGGCTCATCGTGTAGGTAAAAATAGCTTTTCTATTTAAGGAGAACAGATGGTTTTTAATGTTTTTTTTTTTCTTCCCCCCCCCCCCCCTTCTTTAGCGTTGAATGAATTGTGGTTGAGTTGGAAACTGACAGAAGTGTTATGTTTTCATTAGAGAAATACTTGATTAGGTTAATTGAGTGTGATTCAACGTGATGTACGTTTGGCCAACTTAAAAGCTCTCCAACTTTGTCTTGGATGGAGGTAACAGTATCTCGGTGTTAGCAGTTCTCAGTAGCTCCTAATAACATGGCTTGAAGGAGAAATGCAACATCGAGGGGGCACTACTGAATTAGCAGAGAGAATCTCATTTCTTTTTGTAACAAGCTCCAACTACAGGAGGATGCACATGAAGACAAGCAAACCAAAAGAACATGTCATTTTCAGGAGGAATGGGAAGCCTTTCAAACATTGTGGCAGCCTAGTCATCTTTTCTATCATCTCTTGTACTAAAGTCTGAGGATCCCCCAGAGAGGCCCAGTTGTCATGCAGGGTGCTTTCGTTAAGCTGTGACGTGAGACTGATGATCCTCATAGGGCAGGGTACAGCAGAGTCTGAAGTTTGGAAAGATGGGAACACTGCTGGAAGTAACCCTAAGATGCCAACTTCTTGCCCATTTTATCGTGTATGCTGGAGACTAATGGTTCATAATGTCTCCTGGAGAACTCTGTGCTCCTCCAGACTCTGGCTTAAGGTCATGCTCTAAGGGTTGTCCTATGCCCCTATCCCCGTGTCTGGAAATGGCACATGCAAAATGCAGCCCTCGATGCTCCTACTCATGGGGGCATCCATCTCTCTGTAACCCTTCACTGAGGTTGAATGCCGTGGATCTGGAAGGAGCCAGTTAGATCCTCCATCCTGCAGTTCACAGGACTAGTAGTGGGAAGGGAGCAAGGGATTAAAAAATACAATCTTTATTTTCTGCTTTGTTTGCATCTTTATTTTTGCTGGTTATAAAGACCTTTGAAAGTCCTTCCTAAAATGCTATGCCTTATTTTTACAGATGTGTCTTTCTGAAGAGAGGCCAGGAAAACACCACTGAGAACCAGGCGAAGGGCTGAACCCTCATTTGAATCATTAGCTCTGCTTTGCATGCAGGAGAAGCACTCTTCTCTGTGATGTCTTTAGAGCCAATTTTATAAGAATCTCTGCATCTAGGTTCTGGGATGATAAAATGATGGAGACTGTAGAGGGCAGTGCAGCATCCTTGTGATATGAGGAGCTCTAGTTTTTATTTATTTGCTTGTTTGTTTGTTTGTTTTCATAATAATCTTACTCCTTAGGATGATTACTTGAAATATTTGGAAGTAATTTAGAGTTTGTTTTAGATAAAGTTTTGGCTGCTGGAAAGTTTTGTACAAGGAAGACCTGCTCTTTTTCTGAGCATTATACTGGCTGTGCTGACTTCAAAAAGCTTTTAATCACTTGTAGGGTATTTGTGCAGGATTTAAGCAAGCAACCAGCCTAACCTCAGCATTCCTGTGCATCTAGCAGTGTCCACATCTGAGCTATTTGTTTCCATGCTGCTTTCCTCTGCCTCCAGCAGCATATCCTTTGACTGGAGGTGCTGTGTGCTTTCCTTGCATAGAGATAAAATCAATAAATCATCATGTCAGCAGAGAACAACTTGAAAAGAAACTTCCCTGTGCTGGATGGTTTCAAGTTAATTTTGGATGGGTGCTCAAACGTGCCATACGCATGTCTGCAGATAACCTGATGAGGCTGCATTCGAAATGATAAGGTGTTGATTCAGGATGGCAAGATGCTGCTCGTGAGGATGTTGAGCTACAAGTTCGAGGCTGCCTAAGCTGTCAGAAGGGGTCGGTAGCTCCTTTCTGTTCAGTACAGAGTTTGTGTGTGCAATTGCCTGATTCCCTTATGAGTATTTAACATGGGCTTCTGCTGTATGACCTTCTGTGTCTCTGCAGAGCAAACCAAAGCCCAGCTCTGGCAGCGCAGGAGGGCTGTGGAGCCTGCTGTCCTCTGAGCATTTGCTTGCTGTGAGCTAGTGCAGGAGCCACGCTTGGGTGCCTGCAGTTCTTTTTGGAAGTGTGTTTGTGCACGTGTGCATAATCATCTGGAAGGATGCTTTGGGGGGCATGCTTGGCATATGTGACCCTCTTTCTCTGAAAGCAGAGAACAGGTGCATGCAGTACCACCTGCTGTTGTACAGCATCAGCAAGGCTTGCTGCTGTGCTTTCATCCTCACAGAGGTGCTGTGGGGCTGCCCCTCCCTTGGGCAGCACCTGCACACTGCTTGCACAGATGCATGTAAAGTGAGGATCATCCCAAAGGGTTGCTCTGAGTGCATGCCAGAATCTCTGAGTGAACGTGGTGTTACGGAAGTGATGACTCTGCTGTACATCACTTCTGTTTAGGGGCGTTCCATTAATGACATAACACACAGCTACTGCCTTGTGTGTTATTCAAATTACAAAGCAAGCATCCCTGGGCAAAGTGTTTTCAGTTCTCTTTGATACTTTTGAAATATCAGTTTGTTTTCTAAGTAGAGTGCAGCTTGTCAGTCTGTGCAAATTAGAATTGATAGGTAAAGGTGAGCAGGGAGATAATAGAGATGGGGCTTTACATTACAGGGCTGAAAAATAAGACACAACATGCTCTGCTTTCAACCATCCCTGGCAGTGCTCAAGGCCAGGTCTGATGGTGGTCTGAGGTGGCCCTGCCCATGATAGGGTTGGAACTGAATGGTATTTAAGGTCCCTTCCAAACAAGACCGTGCAGTGATTCTGTGAGCTGGCACGTGTGTCACTCAGAGCAGCCCAGCTGTGGCATCACAGAGTGCTGTAGGGGCACAGCAGGTAACATCAGCCTGGTCTGATGCACCCTGGATCTGTGGGGTGTTTTATTCAGGGTTGGCAGTGGTATTGGTGCATTCATCTGGCCAGGTGAATGGATGCTGTCTGTTGGACCGCCCTGCTTTTCAAACACTTGTTCTCAATACGTTGCCTATCAGAAAGTCTTTCTTTGACTGCTGTGCGATGTGTTGCATAGGTTTTATGTAGAAATGACAGTTAATTTATGTTTGTGCCAATTAATTTCACTGTTTTCCAATTAGTTAAGGTGTGACTTTAAAGTGGATTAACAGAATGATGGTAAATCCCTGTGTATGCACTTCCCTTGCTGTGAATGAAGGTTGTTATTTCTCTGTGCTTTAAAACTGATCTGCATGTGCTGTCTTATTATATTTAAATTAAAGAGTGTGAAATCAGCTTAATTGTATGCTGTTGCGATTTAAGGCTGCTTTGGTTTTTGAAGAGGACATATTGCAAAAGGTATTACTGTTGAGGTAATATGCTGTGAGCTCTTGCCTTCGTAATTTCTTCTGTGTGCATCTCTGCCAGCCCTTGTAAAGTGAGGGGCCTCTTCCCTGCTCCCACTGCTGCCCTCATTGTCTGCTTGGCATTCTCACTCCGTTCCTTTGACTGCTGGTGCTCCAGGTGTTCAGAAGCCAAGGAATAACAGAAGAAGAAAAATCAATATTTTTTTTTCTGCAATTTGAGAGTCCAAGTGAGGCTGTGAGTTTTTAAGCACAGAAGGGCTTTTTCTTGCCGTTTTTGTCCAGGTCCTCCATTAATGGGATCAGATCCACCACTAGGCAGTGAATTTGGCTGAGTTCTGCCTGTTTTGATAACAAAAGATTAAAAGAAAAAAATCAACACACACACAGAAACTCCCTCTAATAGTTCAGAAACACAGTGACAGATTCAGTATAAGCAGGCCTGTGAATCTATAGATTTCCCATGCTGTGCCTGGAACTTCTATCCACTGGCTACACAGAAAAATTAGTTGTCCTCCTAATGACAGATATCTCTGCCTCTCTCAGCTGAGTCAGTGGGGATTGGAGAGAATTAAACAGGAAGACATTGGGCCCTAAAGCTTATACACTTGGTGTTACTGCATTCGTAATTCTTCCTCTTGAATGATGACCGTTGGGTTTTTAATTCTCCCTTTATAGGTGTGTTCCTGGCTTACTGGAATGGAGCTGATGCAATCATCACAGCTCCCTAGTTTTGCTGGAATTAGTCTGCTACCCTAGAAGATCTGGCTGAGGTTTTAAAATGAAATGTGGTTCTGTTTAGCTGTTAGTGAAGGCTGTCCTCACCTGCTGGTCTACAGGCATGTGGCAACTTCAGAGGAAATCCGGACCATCACCTGAAGTGAAATGGAAAAGTGGATGAGCAGTGCACCACTGCTGTTAGTTATTGTTTGGCATGCTTGTTCTTCAGGTGCTGCTGCCTGGTTTGGTGCTGGGTGAGCCCTTTCTGGGGCTAGGGAGACTCCCAGGGCCTCCCAGGGCCCTTTGGCAGTGGGTCCCTTCCAGGGAGTGCAGACGGTGAGTGCTTTGCTAGAAAGGTGTGAATTGCTGCTGCTGGAAGAAGAAAGTGCAAGACAGGGATGGGTGGGCGAGCCATGAACGTAAGCTGCTCAGACTTGACAAGTCTGTTGCAGCTTTGCCAAGATACAAGGGCTGGTGTCTGCCACCTCTCATGGCCCTCTCAGCAGTGACATGGGGTGCTGGAGCCATTCAGGTGTGCTGTGTTTCTGTGCCCAGTGTCCTGGCTGCATCCATGAAGGGTGCAGCGTTAATTAAGGGAGGGATGGCCAAGCCAAATGGGTTCGTGGTGTGCTCTACACAGTTACTGTAGCAGGAGCTTGCAGGTGCTTCAGTGTGTTTGCCCTGTGGTTTAAATACAGCCTTTGCACACCTTCTGGATAGGGATGGTGAGAGGCAGAAGGGCCATGCTGGCAGTCCTTGGAGCACTGGCAGACAACGAGAGGAAATGAAGTTTTCAGGTCTGCCCCAGGGCTGTGAAGGGCAGCATGACTGTCGTGGTTAGAAGAAAGATGCGTCTAGCCAGCATCCTGTCTGTGACAGCAAGCAACATTCAGGAGGAACACCGGAGCAGGGCAGACATAAGAGCTGCTTCTGCTTGCATGGCTTCCCCCGGCTTCCACAATTTGCAGTCCTCAAGCAGAGATGGGTATCAGCTGTTTTGCTTCCCAGAGCCACACAGATGCGAACTGCAGGCAGGCAAGGTCACTCTGCTTTCCTGTAAATGGCAGGCATGTGCAAAGTGTAATGGATAATTCCATGATGTCAACGACCAAAAGCAAGCGTCTTGCAGGGTGTAATTGTTTTTTCTATAGTGTCAAGAGCTTTTATGTGTTCAGCATAAATATCTTTGTATTGATTGGGAGAAGGAGATAAAAATCGATGATTTACAATGCAGAAGTGCTTAGAACATGACATTAAAATGACTCTGGAAGACTTAGCTCATAGGAGACATAGTAAATACTCAAGAGAGGTACAGGAAATGAAGAGGCTCTTCCCAAGTCCTGAAATCAAGCAATAAATTTAATAGAGTCTGTCTTTCTCCACCTAATGGATTTTAATACTGACTTTCCTTTTGTAGATTTACTCTCACTTTTGATGTTTGGCTGTGGTTATTTTTCTTACTATTGATTGTTATTTGGATGTTTAGGACCTGAGGCTAACAGGAGACTTTGTTTTGTGAGGAAGATCTAGCTTGAATGAACTGGGAACCAAACCCTATTTTGACTGGCTTAGTGTGCTAGTCGGCAAGAGGATGTCTTGAACCTTGGGTTCTTAGGAGCACAGATAATCATAGAGAATAATGGTGGAAGGACCACGGGTCCATTCCCTTGCCCTGTGTATAGATGAGCTTATCTAAATCACTCCTAACAGATTGTCCTGCTGCGTCACATCTAGTAAAAATAGAGCTCATAAAATTGCCTTTCTATACATAGTAATTTTTGTATGTTTGCCTCCTTCCTCTAATCCTCACTTTTTCAGCCTAAATTGACCCTTTTTCTTTGCCCTCTCCTTGTGCATTGAAATTTTCCTCACCTTTCTTTACTTAATTCTTTCAGTGGGTGTTTGCATTGCTCCTTTCCTTATCCCCACTGTGTTCCCATACACTAGAAGCAGTATGAAGAAGTCCTGAGAAATACGAGAGGAGGGATTGCTTCTCATGCTTCATGCAGGGATGGTCACAACTCCATGCTACCAAACACAAACACCACCCACCGTATGGGATATGCAGTGTAAAGGCAAGAGGAGGAGTGTGCAGTCAGCAGTGCCAGTTGCAGAAGAGCTGATACTTCTTGGCCGTAGGTGCTCTGTAGTTACAGAGGACTGTTTACAGGTGAGAGGGCTTAATCACAGAGAAGTTTACAGGCCTTTCTGTGTCTATCTTGCAAATAATTTGGGCAAGATTAATTTATATGAAAGAGTTTGATTTCTCCAGAATGAGAGACTGGAGAAAGGGAATGCAGTTGTGGTTTTTGCTGTGATTATTTGTATTTTGTTTTTGTGTTAAGCAGAAAAATGCTAACTTGCCTTTCCTGGCTGTCAGCAACTTCCATTAGTGGCTGTTCCTTGAAGAGGATAAAGGAGGAGCTCCGGGCTTCTTGCAACTGCTTGTCTGAAAATCTCAGCTTGAGTTTGGGTTTTAAACCAGAAGGAAAAAAGGATCCCAGATTGCATTGGTAGAGGAGCAAAGAGTCCATGTGACAATACCTGCAAGTGGATTGCTGGTCTGTTTTGCTGAAAGTCAGATGCTACGTTCTATACGAGGGGCATATAACTCTGGATGTTCCTAGAGCTCATCCATGTGAGCAGATGGCAGCATAAGGCTTTAGTCTGTTCATCAGGTATCTGTAAGAAGCAAGGCCAGGCAATTAGCAACCGAAGGAGATTTTCCATGATACTTTCAAGAATTTGCATTCTGCTACCTGCAGACACAAGGTAAAAGGTGACATAGATCTGCTGTCTCTCTCTGTCTTCCTCAAATCTATACTGGGGAAAGAAAAACTGTTCACTCAAGACTTTGTCTCATCAATGCACAGGTCAAGTTTGGCTTTGGCTGCTTGCTTTAATTGCTGTTTAATGGAAAAGCTATAAAAAGCCTTTGAAGCAGCCAATAAGTCAGTAATACGCATGGAAAAATCAAAAAAGCATGCATGTTCCCCAGATGGCATGAGGACAGCTGGAGGTATGATCTTCTGAGGTCTTTCCACCTTTGTTCCCCCAAAAGCTCGGAAGAAGCTCTGTTTGTCCCTTCTCCTGAAATAATTAGCAGTGTTTTCATCATGGATGCATGGTTTGCTTTGTGCATTCAGAATGAGTACTACATAGTTGAAGGGAAAGAGTGGAAGGTGTTAATGATACCTCCTGCTTAACCTAATCCTTCAGACTGGTGTTTCGGGGGATTAGGTCCTGTTTTCTCTCCCTGCCAGCAGAGTGATGCATCATCTGTATTCCACCCCTGACTGTTAGCTGTGTTGGCTTGCATCCCTCATGGCTTTGCAGGTATAAGCAAGACTGGCTTATAAGCAGTCTGGTTCTTTGGAATAGAGTAGTTCTGAACAGAGTCAGTCTTGCTTTTTGTTATGTGATTACCCTCTTCCTGTGCCTTTCCCGTTGCCCCAGTTTGTGGTTTGATGAGGGAAGGTGCTGCACAGAATGAATTTGTGGTGGTTTAAAGCAGTCTAGGTGGCCCAGCCATATGGTTGCCACTGGCTCACCCAGCACAAGGTCAGTATTGCCTGGTCTCACTTCACATGGATGAGTGGAGCTGTCCTGGCCTGCCCTCCAGGCAAGGTGCTCAGCAGGAGCACCGGCCTGACTGCAGAGCTGCGGCAGGATGCTCTGGGAAGAAGGCTGTGCTTGTTTTGCTGCCCAGCTATCACCACCTGCTGTTCTGTCCTTCTGCCATGCTAGGGCAACCACAAACCCTGTGGTGCTTCCCCTTCTCCCTCTCCTGCATGCCCTTGTAAGAGCCCGAGAGAGAGAGAATCATAGTGTGAATTCATAGCAGTGACTGGGAACATCTGCTCAAGCCAAAGAATAAGCAGAAACAGCAATTCTGTAAAACTGCTGGGAGTTTGGGGAAGTGGAGTTGAATAAGAGCTTTGCTGTCCAATCCCCAGTGATGAGGTGCATGGGGTTCCTGGCCCAGGCAGAGCCCCCATTCAGGGCAGGCAGTGTTCCCTGTTGGGGCAGCTCTCCTTGCAGACCCCGCCTGCCTGGGAGGCTTGACTGGAGGAAACGAGATTAGCAGAAGCAGAAGTTCCTGCAGCATGCCTACCAAACGGCAGCTTTGGTTGGCCCATGATGCTGGAAAGCAGTTTTTAGCTTGGGCACGTCTCCATCTCCATCCAATCTGTGCAGCATCCAGCCCTGCAGAAGAGCAGGGAAGTGACTCCTAGGGCCTGTCTTGTAGAAGGTAAATCACCACATGGGATCTGATGGCACAGTATGACTGCGTGAGGTGTCTGGGGAGAGAGAGGAAGCCCAGGGCCTGCACCTCTTAAGATAAAAGAGGCCGTGTGGGTACCACTTCCTCACCAGCTACAGCTGTTGCAGTTTCAGATCGAGCTGGGGTTTCTGTCTCACAGTACTCATCCTAAGGGGATGCTTGGGAAGAACTTTCGCTCCATTATAAACTTTCAGAGGAGATCATTTGTATTTCCTCAGCAAGTGCTGAATTTCTCAGATTTGCTACTTCTGAATGTATCAGTGGGATTTCTGCTTTGATGTCTGATGACAGCGTGTTCTTGATATTTTTCATATTGTTTTCATAATCACCTTCCAGCTTTGCATACCCTCCTCTTTTTCCTAGAACTTTAGCACTGGATTTTTTCACTGCTATAATACATTTTATCAATTATTATTTTATTAATAGCCAGTAGTTGCTTAGTCCCAGACTTCTATCTCATTCACGGTATCTATATTTGATGCTCTTTAGATCCAGTCTCCTAAGGTTCTTTGCAGCCAGAAACTAATGGATTATGTGGCCACTTAGTAAATTGATTACCTTGTGTCTCATGGTGGACGAACAGAAATTAAAGTGTCTAAAAGTCTGGAGAACTTTTTGAAAGTGTTTCTTCCCTCCCTAACCATGTTTTTATGGTATGCGACGTTGGAGTAATGCAGCCTTGGAAGATAGTAGTGAAGATGGTGAATTAATTTTCCTTCTCATCAGTGGTCACCTCCTGCACTCCAGCGATTCGAAATGACAGCCCACCTCATTAAAACTCAGCGCGTGTGTGCTTGATATTAAACAAATCAGATAGCTCTGAGATTGCTTATTTATTCCAGAGAGATAAGGCTGAATTGAACCAAAGCAGCTTGCAGCCCAGTGTGTTTCAGCTGAAGGCTGCTAATGACGCATCCTAGAAACACAGAGCATCAGCAAGTCCTTTGTACCTTGCTAATACTTCCCCTGCAGTAACATGAGTGCAATTATAGCTTGGAAGGGTGGGAGCGGGAAGGCTGGAGGAGAAATCTGCAAAGAGGATTTCATGAAGCAAAGTCAGGGGGTGTATGTGGGTGAGTGGGGAGCAGTACCTACAAATAGTCGGTGCTAAAAGCTGCTTTAGGAATGTACAGGAATTTGGAAAGATACAGGTGAAACGCTCGCAAATGTGCTTGTTTTGCAGAAGTAGGAGAACATGCAGGTTGAGGAAAGGAGCAGAGAAGCAGAGCTAGGCAGGAATATGTGGAAGGGCTGAGAGTAAGTGGAGCCTTAATGGGGCGAAGCTGGGGAAGAAAGAGGTCGGTCTGAAGCTGTTTTCGGGAAGGGATGTAAAACTACCGCGTAGCTGATGGAAAATTTACTGTCATGCTAGTGACCACCAGGGAGGAGAGATTGCTGCTGCCTGCCCTCCCTCCCCCCAGTTCATCTTTTGATTTATAGTAATAAGAAACTGTCCTTCCCAAGAGCTGATCATGGGGCTCAGCCGAGGGATTAGAGCTGCGCCACTGACCTCTGAGCGTGCTGTGATGCCGGTGAGTCACCAGCTCATCCTCTGTATTGGCAGGCTGATGGATCCCCAGGCAGCTTGTTGGTGGCATCTCCGTGTTGCTGCCTGAGATGTGCCTTTTGTGCTTAAACTCTGACTTGAGAAACAAGTTCATTCCCGGCTCTTTGTGTTTCTCTCCTCCTTTTCTCAGCTTTTACTTCTTCAAATGTAGACTTCTTTTGACAGATCATCTCCATGGTAACTAACAGGACTGGGCTGCCTACAGAAATTGTAGTAATAAAGTGGTTGGTTTTTACACATGATGAAAAGATGATGAAGCACAATGATAGGTGATAAAGACACAGGTAATTGCTCTAGAATAATATTGCTGCCAAGAAGATGACTGAACTTCCCACACAGAAGATGAACAGATGGTGTATTTATTGAAATTCATAGGCTGCAAGCAGGAAAAATGTAATTGATGGCTGTGTAGGTTTTGTTTCAGTTTACTATATGTTAAATGGAGCCGGGGAGCAGCGTGCCAGCAGATGGAGCCAGTATGCAAAGCCACCTCTTCCCGCTGGAGAGCTTATTTTTCTCCTTAGCTCAGAATTCCAATCAGAGCCATAAAAGCAGCAGAACTGCTAATTGCTCTGATGCATTTGCTGGTTTAGATCTGTCGCGTAGCCCTGTTTTATTTTAGAAAGGGTGTAATGCTTTTGTAAGAACGGTTGTGGTAAATTATCCCAGCCTGCTGGGAGTGCTGGAGGAGAAAGTAGAAAAGTGAATGCTTGTGGAACTTGTGCTCTGTGCTGGTTTGCTGGCCCAGGTGCACGGTTATATTAGTAAACAGCAGCTGTAGCTTATTTGCTGCCTTGGATGCTGAAGGATCTCTTCTGGTAGGGCAGTCTGTTTTGCAGAATCCATGAGAATACAAAGGCAGGAGTTTTGCTCCGATTGCTCTCTCTGCCTTATTGAGTATAACATAAAGCTGATTGATCCGAGGTTCTTGTCGAAGTGTTGTCTGCCTGTGCTTTGCTGTAGGTTTAGAATCGTTAAGAATCATTAGGGTTGGAAAAGGCCACTAAGATCGTCTGTGTAACCCAACCAAAGATCATCTAGTCCAGCTTGTTCTGAATGGCTCCATTGCCTCTTTGTGGTGTGCTCCAGGAGCCTTGAGCACGCAGGGCTGTGGCACCCCTGCCACAGGACTGGGTGCCCTTAGTTCCACAAAAGATCACTCCAGTACTGGCTGAAGAACAGAAATGCCTGCAGGAATCATTGACCAAAAGGGATTTCTCTGTGAGGTGCAAATAACCCCACTCATGACAAGGAAAGCCAGCTCAGGAGCATAAAGATTTTTTTCCCACGTGTAGCAGAGCTGCGTGATGGCAGAGCACTGCTGGGAAAACAGCTCGAGCTGAAGTCCTGCTGTCAGACTGCTGCTTCCTGAGCTGCTCCAGCACCCCAGTGTGCTCTGCTAGCTCCCCAGGTGCAGCGTTTTATCAGTGAGAATGTTGTGTGCTGCGTAGTACGTCGTAGGGCTCTCTCCCTGTACAATCTGGTGCTACTTTATTGATCAGATAACTCATTTTCTCATCAAATGGGTAAGGAAGCCACTTCCCACCTGAGCGTACATCCTGCTGCTCCTAATGATATTGACTCCATTTGTAGGGTTTGCACGCAAGGGGCTTTGAGGAGTGTAAATGAAAGAGAAAACAGGATCTTTGTCTTACGATGTCAGTGAGACTGAAAACAAATGCAGCATAGAAGAGACTCTCTCTCCAGGACACTTTGCCCTAAAGAAGAGCTGTAAATTGCGAGTTCACCTCTTGGCAGTGTCTGTGTCAAACTCACCCTGCCTTCTTCCAGATTGTCAGGGCACCTACATCTTCCGTGGCACCTGAAAAATCTGATTTGTATGCAAATTGCTCCTGTTTAGCTTAAAAACTAGCTTGCTGTCATTCTTTTCTTCGAACTTCTTCCCTTTTCGTACAGAAAAGGAGGGGGAGAAGAAGTATGGAGAAGGTGTATCACTTAAGTAACAAGATGAAACAAAATTGCGCTGGCAGGAGAAAGGCGTGCTATTTTGAGACCTGTCAGCCAGCCAGCAAATGGAGCATTAAGTTAAAGAGATGCCGAAGAGATGTGCTATTTATTAAAGAGAGGATGGAAAGGAAGAATATGAGTCTAAGCACTGGAAGGAGACTGGCTTACCAGCCGTATTTCAGCAGTTACTCAAGTGCATGGAGTGTGATTAGAGTCGTATTAACCCAGCTTATTGGCTGTCATCATGCAGTGATGGGTTCTTAAAGAGCCTTCTGATTCATCTCAAGTGTTGGTTGCCCCTGCAGACCTGGCTGGGCATGGGGCACCCGAGCTGGGGTTCCTTGAGGGCAGTGGTGGGGGCCATCAGGACCTTCAGAGGATGAGCCTTGCATGAGAGAAAGGGCTGTGCTTAGGCCAATATGCACAGCTCTGGGAGCTGCTCTGTAGGCTCGCTGTGTGCTCCCCTTCCTGCCTCCCAGCTCTGCCCCTCACTGCTAATTGAGTGTTTCAGGCAATGCGGGTCAAAACATTTTATTCAAAACATTTTTTCCTGGCAGACAAGCTTGGCATTGTCTCAGGAAAAGGTGCATAAAAAAATACTGTCATTTTGCTGGGAGAAATTCTGGAGTAAGTTTTCATTTTCAAAGTTAGAAATTGAACCTTTCCTATTGCTTTTCTGCTTTCTACTTCACCTTGTCCCCCTTCTTCCTTCTGCTTTTGTTTCCCCTCCCCACCTCTTGTGTTTGTTGGGTTTTTTTTTCCTCTATTTGGCTATGTAAAACCTGCCAGGAAGGTGGAAGGGGATCTAAACTATTGTGAATGTAGTGTCTCCTCTTGGACTGTTTTCTGCTGCAGATGCACTGAGGCACCTCTCGTTTCCATCCTTATTAGGGCAAAAAGAGGCTGGCTCCCAGACCCCTTAGCGAGGCTGCAAAGCACCTTCAAGAAGCTCTCAGCCTCGCTGGTGACATGCACAGACACTGATGATGTGTTGAACAGAAACTGGAAGAGGATGCTGTTGGACCATTGGTGGAATAACATGACCCAACAAAGCAAACTGCAGGTTGTTCTTTGTGCTGGTGGCAGAACAGAGCCCAGGCTGGAGGAGATCACTGCCTGGTGGAGGGCGCATTAGCAGAGCAGCAACCTTTCCCTGTGTTGCCTAGTATGAATTAAGAGCCCCTTAGTAAAATGAGCATGAATAAAGATAAGGCTCCAGTGATTGCCTTGCCCTACTCTAGGTGAGTGTGTGGGTTATGTAATGCTCCCAACACTTCCGTGCAGTTGAGTTGCAGGACCCAGCAGCTCATTGTGAGCAATGTGTACACAGCGTGGGGCTGGCATGCTGTGCTGTTAATTGCCAGGTGATCAGCAGCCTGAACCAGCTTTCAGGTCCCAGTTCTGCAGAGACTGCTGCCCCCAGCTTACAGCAAGTGATCAGAAAGGTGCATTTGACAGGTGAAGCTACTGGAGCAGGTTGTTTGATTTACTGAGTGAAAGCTGTGAACCAAGCAAAATTATGTCTTCATCTTCTGTTGTAGCTTGAAATTGTGTGTGTTCAGATTGATTTTAAAATTAAAAACATTTTTAAAAGCTAAACCAATAAAGGTGATCCGTGGTTCCAGAAACATGGCTGTGCAGAAAGCTCTGACCCTGGCTGCCAGCAAGTACTGGGGGGAGGCTTTCAGAAGCAGAGTTTGACCATGCATTCCCAGCTTCTGACAGCCAGCAGCTTGGGGACTCTTTAAGCCAGAAATGTCAGTATGACATTTGTGCTTGGTAGCCCACGTGGAACCCATACTCCATTTATCCATTAGCTTTTCAACACCATCGATGCTTCCAGCCCTTGCAGAGTCCTGCAGCAGGGAGTTGCCAAGCCTTGTGCTGCATGGAACACTATTTCTGGGCACTGCATTCTGTGTCTGATATCTGCCCGTTTTATTGTGTGACCCCAGCTCTTGAGGAGCAGTAACAGCTCCTTGCTTATTCACCACCTCCATACCACCTGATATTTTATTACTGCTGCACCTGTGCCCCGATCCCATTGGCACCTCTTTGGTGTTTTTATGGGTTTGTAGTGGCAGTATTGCTTTTGTGGTCTTACTCACCACTTTTTGCTTTATTTGCCCTGTTACTGAGGCACTGATCTATTTTCAAAGAATTATTTGGAGAGTCACTGAGCTCCCTTTTTGGAGTGAAAATAGCTGAATTAGGTCCTTCAGGTTCTCTGCAGGTAACGCTGATGCTCAGTTCAGCTTCTTGCTCTAGGCCTGTTGTCATGAGCGTTCCTTGTGCACCTTCATCATCTTTGACCCCAGCAGCTCTCTGGAAGGCGTCCTATTTCTGCAACACATGAAAAAGAATTGTAATTAAATTTTTATGCCGTCAGGAAGTTGCTTACCACAGTTGTTTCTTGGTCTGCCCTCTTATGATTCTACATTTAACTTGCTGGAAGTTCACAGTCTTTTATTTTTTTTTCTTCCTTTGAACACAATATTTGCATTCTGAAGGACATTTTTTCTCCTTTTTTCTTTCCTGTCAGCAGTCATCTTAATCTGCCGTGGAACTCCAAACTCCAAATAGTAATTTTGCTTTTGTTGTTGTTCAATTTGAGTATTTTAACTTGGTGATACAGGTAGCCTGATGCTTTCTTCTATTACCTGTATGTGTTCTCTTGGAAGTGTTTCAGCTTTTCAGCTGTTTTACTACTATGCAGATTTTTACACAGTTCTTTTTCAAATCAAAGCTTATGGCTTGGATATTTCTGTGGGCTTTTTCTCTTCTGCAGGGCTGCTTGAAGAGTTGCCTTTCTTGTGCACCTGAAGACTGGCTGCTTCTCCATCACAAGTTCTTAACTCATTATTTACACATCTAAATAGACAGTCTTTTTGTCACTGTCACGATACTTTCCCTGCCTGCATGTGGTAACTGCAGTTTCAGATCACTGCCTCTTGCTGTTTGCATACCCCAGTCTCCCTTTGCCCTGTGGACAGTGTCCCAAGCCGGATGCTATTGCTAATCTGTTCCTTTTTATACCATCACACTGCTTCCCCACTGGCCTTTCTCGCTGTGCTGCCCCACTGCTTTCCACATTTGGGGATTTTTTGTGCCCTGTGGGTTCTGTCTGCCTCTGAACCTTCCCTGCTGCCTGTGTGGTTCGCAGATCAGGAGCTGTCTTAGCTTGGTACTGGGATGTGACAGTAGAAAATGCCCATTCTTTCCAAGCATCTTATTTACCAAGTACTCAAGTTATGTGCTATATTAGGGTAAATGCTTTTCCAAGTGATAGGAATGCAGAATATTGCAGCTGAAATCCACTTACAAGCAAATCTGTGTTGCTACACAGCTGTGTAAGCCTAGAGTTTACCTTGAGTACTGCACATGCTTTTATCTCCTCACTTCCAGCAGAACTGGAAGAGATGCTGGTGGCTGGGCTGGGGCTCCTGGTGTGGGACAGAACTTGTTTGCAAAGACTCATAAATGGTTTAGGTTGGAAGGGACCTCAAAGATCATCTACTTCCAATCTCCTGCCTTAGGCTGACTGCCCCCCACTGGTTCAGGCTGCCCAGGGCCTGAACATTCGTCAGGGTTCACAGAGAGGCCGGAGAAGACAAAATGTGTCAGGCTCAAGAGATCCTCAGAAATGACTGTGACTGGAGATGGGAGGGTCACACAGGAATGGAAGGCATGTGCAGGTGTCCTGCTCCAGCTTTTTCCTAAGGCACCTGTTTAGGGCAACAGATGGAGGGCAGGATGCTTGGGGAGAGCGGTCCTTGTGAGGAGGGAAGGCTGCAACTATGTCTTCATCTTGTGCTGAAGCTCTTGCAGTAGGTTTTGATTTACATCTCTGATCTCTACCAGACCTTCACCTAATTGAGTAGATTGACCCTGGCTTGTACACAGCAAGCAATTAATCAAAGACTGACTAATCAGCTTTCTCAATGGCTGGCACCTTGCAGAAAGGCTGAGAATCGCACACTACCTCCACACACCAGTTTTATGCTTCGAGATTTATAGTCAGCTAATTCTATTGAATTCTGTGGATTTACTGTAAACTTTAATTATTATAAGCTCTGAAACGTAATGAAATTTACTTTGCTTAGCTAACTGAAGTGGGTATTTAAAAACTAAGTTCTGTAGATGCTTTAAGTAATTACGCTCAATACTTTTACCACACTGTTAACATTTAGCTGAAATCTGTCTATCTATCTAAAAGTAAATACCCTGAAAACTGAGCACCAGAGTGTAGAAGTATTATTTAAGGTTTAAAGTTAGTTCTACTCCAATGTTTTCATTTTTATCTTTCCTTTGGTTCACCTTCTCACTGCTCTGAACCGTGGCAGACCTCTACAAGCTTTTTCATTGCTTCCCATGACTGTTGGATGAGTGGATCCTGGTCACATTCTGCTCAGCTGTGCGCTTTATGGTCCTTGGTGCCTGTGCTGTAGAAGTTCCTCACTTTGCTTGGTTTTCTCATAATGATTTTTGTGTCCTTCCTGTGGCTTCTGTGGCCTAAAACTGTCACCAAAAGCATGTTCATTTTTTGCCCTCCAGTCATATTCTGAGCTGGGCTACCCTTGCAGCTGTGTTACTGATAGGGCAGTGTCCTCGGCATGTTTGGTCTGCACTGTTAGTCTGCTGGCTGTCTTTTTGCTGGATAATTTTCTTTTTGATGCTGGTAAATAACTGTATTACATTCAAGTAGAGTTGCACACAGAAGCACCTGGAAACTGTTGCAAGTAGATCTCCTGTACATATTGAGATCTAAGTATTTCCTTACTCCTTTTACATTTCTCTTTAGAGATACTGAAAGATTTTGAGGACCACAGACACCTGCTGCTGAAAGGTTCCTTTTTTCCCCACTCCATTCAACAGGAAGAAGACTGCTGTTTTTGAGCCTGTCTGGGGCTGGGCATATCCTTCTGCTTATGGTGCTGTGCTCCTGGCAGGTCCTGGCTGTCATTGACGTGCACTGAGCATGGGCAGCTGACAGTGCTTGTGTATGTCAAGTGCTGTGAAGGCTTTGTGATAACATTTCTGGTGGTTTTGGCTCCTCATTGGCCGCCTGCATTTGCTCTTGCATCTCTAAATGGTTTTACTGTGCCTCATGAGCAGCTGGTCCCTTTCCTTCAGTCTGATATAGCTGCTTATCAATGTCACTGAGGTTAGATTGCAGTGTTTGTACATGGCAAGTGTTTGTACTAGTTAAAGCCACTCTGCATACATCTTTAGTAGTATTCCCAATCAGTGCACATGTTGTTGTTGGCTTATTTTCTTCCCCTCCCTGGACTGTTTGATCCTGGCTTGTCTGTCCTCATCCTTGTTGTAACTGCTGATAGAGCAGCTGTTTTATTCTCTACCTCATGTATCACTTCCCATGGTACACTGTTACTACCTATGCCTGGGTCTCTTTGGCTCATCTGCCCTGCTTCATTGTTTTGGTAGGAGCCCATGTGCTGACTTGAATTTTGTGTTCTCATTTTGGTTTCCCTCAGCACAGCATGCTTTCCATGGCTTTCTGCTGGCATTCTTGGAGGTCCAGGTCTGCTCATGTGCTCGCATGCAGGCTGGACTTATGTAACTCCCAAGCTCTTGAATTCATCTGTTGTTTCCAGAGTGTTTTCTGGACTCATTTGCGGGGTGAAGAGCACTGTCATCTGTTCCTTGATTTCTGGTGGAAAACTGCCCTTTTTCTGGGGAGTTCCAGCCTCTCTTCATTTCACCTGCAGTTGTCATGTTTTTGGTTGTGTTTCTGGCACTGCTCTCTTCCAGTGCTCACCCTTTCCTCCGGCTGGAATATTATTAAGGAAAAAAAAAACCCATTCTCCTTTATTCAGAAAAATAAAGTCTTTATTATTGATTTTCAGATCTGTAAATGGTTTTGGTTCTTTTTTGTGTTCTTGTGCACATAGGCTCTTTGTTTGGAAATCTACCTCTTGTGGAGTTCAAGTTGGCCTGTCTGCATGCTTTGTTCTTAGGGGTTCATTTGTCCACCAGTTTCTTTGCTTATTCTCCCCCTGGGCTGAGTGCTGCTCCAGGGTTTCCTTCCTCCCACCTTCACTGGCACAGTAGAAAGTGTCTCAGTTGCAGGGAAGGTGGAGACCCTTGGCTCTAGTGAAGCACTGGCACAGGTTGTCCAGAGAGGTGGTAGATGCCCTGTCCCTGCAGACACTCAGGGTCAGGCTGGACGAGGCTCTGAGCACAGGAGCTGTGGGTTTCCCTCTTCATTGAATCAGGTGTGTCCTGTATGTGTCCCTTCCAACTCAATGATTCTATGAAACCTCAGTAAATATCTGTGAGCTGGACTGCTCAAATCCACATCAAAAATGGTTGCATTAGTGGGAGACTTTGACTGGAACAAGTGAACTCAGAAGTCCAAGCTTGTGGCAGAAGTCAGAGCTGGATCTGAAAATGCCATTGTGAAGCATGCAGGTACTGAGGGTTGTAGTGAGCCTGGCTGTTGGATAGCACGTGGAATAGCTACAGGGAAACTGCTTAATCAAATTACAACTGATGTAACAACCTGAACAAGCACAATTTCTTTGCATGCTTTGGCAAACCAGGTTAGATTTCTTTTGGATGAGGTTTGGGCCGGAGGGAGAAGAGCAGTATTGCTTTGAACCTAGGAAGCAGGAGATGTATTTGTTTTTGCAAATTTTGGAGAACTTTGAGGAAGGTGTAATGTAGGGAACAAAGTGAAAGTGTGAGATGTTGCTGTCTGTGCGAGGGTATACTGCAGTCCTCCTTCCCCTTCATATGGGTGGCTTTAGTCAGCACATCTCACCTCTAGCAAATGCCACGTTCAATGATAATTGTCTCATGAGGAAACTGAAATGGCAGTGTTGTGCTGTGTTCAATTCTGATGGAGAGCTTTAAAAAAAATAAAAAATTGGCACACAAAGTGGGTCGAAAAGAACAAGTACTAGTGCTGAATGATCTTCAGAAATAATGATAACATTGAAAGTACTGGGAAGAGAGCATCAGTATAACATGAGGCACAGCCATTGTAGGGAGTGGGCTCAGCCCTCCTCTGGCCCCTTAGGTCCAGGGATTTCTCTTGTCCCAGTGGCTGCCAGGAGGTTGGGCTGTTTGCCTTGCGGGGCTGGAGGAGTGCTGTGCAGGTGTCTGTGTGAAGAGATGCACTCAGCCAGGCCAGTAGGAAGCCATTGTTCCTGCTGTAACCCGGTCACACCACATGGCTGGCTGAGTGAACGATACATCAGAGAGCTGTAAGCCTAGCAGTCCTATAATAAGGAGAATTGGGAAGTGGGTTGCAGAGGGTTGGTGGGGCTTTGAAGGAGGTGGCTGCGTGGAGCTGCCATTGAACTGGAAGCGATCCGTGTCGCCAGGGAAACAGGCTGCCCGCGATTCACGGCGACAGGATGCTTGCTCTTTGAAATAATGGTGTAAAGGGTTTTGTGACATGCACCGTCCGGGTTTTAAAAATAACTGCTTGACATTTAGCGGGGTATAAAAGGAATATTGCTGCAGTTTAGCTGGTGGTTGACAAATAGTAATAAGAACTGGGTCCGTTTGAAAAGGGGTTTGGATGTTGGTTCTGCTAAAGCTCTCGCAGCACAATTGTTTGGGGAAAAAAATAGAGTGGGAGTAAAAAGGGAAGTGATGAGTAGACAAGGATGGGAGCTTTGTTCTCCTAGCATTTCTGCGTTACTTTTTCTATTGTAACAGAACAAAGGATGCACTCAGGAGTAAAGTTTAGAGTGAGAAACTATGTGGGAGAGCAAAGAAAGAAGCTGAGAGCACGGGAGTTGGAGTGAAAGGCTTAAAGTTGTCTTCCATTTTCCTTCATAAACATGACAGTCCTAGTGGACTTTGGAGAAATGTGAATTAAAGTGAATTACCACAGAAAAGATGGTAAGGGCTCCAGCAGAAGTTTCAAGGTAGAGTTCAGAAGTAAGGAAATGGCAGATTAATCAATAGGAGGAAGTTGGTAGCCAGCAGCTACCAAGATGTGAATCTAGCTATGCAGCAACTTAATGGATGGAACATTGTTTCCCTGGGTGCTATGTCAAACCACTGCAGATCTTCAGCCACCTAAATCTGTGGGGATGTTTCCTGCTGGCTCAGCAGAGGAGGCAAGTCTACTGCCTGCAGCTGTCTGCTTCCCTGTGCTGGGTGACAGCTTGTCACTTGCCCTGTGCATGGCAAGTCTAGGTTGACTCATGGAAGTCAAAGGACTTGGTGTCTGCTCAGCAAGGAATTTTTCCCCCCTTAAGCTCTTTCTGTGTAGCTTTTATTTCAAAGATTCTAGTCTGGACAACTTGGAGATCGGCCAAACAGCAACTTTCATAAGCAAGTTTATCAGAATGGCTTTTTTTTTTTTTTTTTGCTGGGGAGAGGGGAAGGATTGCACTATCACACCTACCAAAAAAAAAAAAAAAAATATATATATATATATATATATATATATGTCTCAAGGAGAGATTTACCTTAGAGAAGCAAAATATCACTGATACTGATAAGAGCCAACTTAGAAACTGCTCTAGGCAATGGGGCCAGAAGTTATTTTTTGTCATGAGCAGCCACATCTGCGAGCCCCTCCTGAGTAGGGAGTTTTTTCCCTTCCTTCCTCACATTTTCTGTCTGCTTCCCTATGCACTCTGCTGCTTTGAGCACTGAAAAGTGTCTGAGTTCAGATGGTGTGACTTTTATTCTGCAGCCGTTCCATGCTGTTTCTGAGAATGGGATATTACAGATGCCAGAAACAGAGTTTTGCAGTAATTAATAAATTGTGGGGAATAGCTTTGATTTCTCTGCAGGGAGACCTTTTACAGCAGAGGCAGTAGGGATACATTTGGCCTGAATGATGTAACTCTTCTTCAGGAAATCAAATCTACATCCAAAATCCATGTTCAAAGCAGAAGTTTTGTGGATAGTGAGAATAGGACGTGATTTCACCTCACAGACCTTTCTTTAAAGTACCTGAAAGGTTAAAAAAATCCCAAGTATTTATTTATCAGAGTGTGAATTTAAGCAGCAAAATAAATGTGTATCTGCACAGGAGAGAACAATTACTTACAATTTCAATTCCATGATAATTGAATGGATCTTTTTTTGGAGAAATTTTTCAGCAGGGTAGTTGTTCAAATAAAGGTCTTGCACTCCTAAGTTGCAGAATGGTTGGGAAATCTACATGTAAGGTAGTTTAAAAAAAAAACCCTGTTAAGTGGTATAGGCTGTTTTATCTCTTGTTTCTTTGGCTAACATTCCTTTGGTGGCTGTCACATGTTTACCAACCAGCAGCCTTCCTTGTTCCTTGGGTCATTAAGTCAACAAGTATGCAACAGGAAAGAAAAAAAGAAAGAAAGAGAACCACTTCAGTCTCTGAAACTCGGGGCTGTGCTTCTGTTCGGATTTGCCCTTCTTGAGTGAACACCCCAAGTCCAGAGGATTTAGCAACCTGTCCAAGGAAGAAAGCTTTGAAATGTATTCTTTGTGAGCAGAGTGTTCTTGGGAATTTTCACTGCTGGCTTGTTTTGCTGCTTTATGTAAGGACAATTAGGTAAGCCTAGTGTTTTGAATGATTTGTGTCTATTTCTTAGTGAGAAGATAGTTTTCCTATTTTGTTGCTTCTGCAACAAAAGTAAAATCCTGTGTTCCCACAGTTCCCGTTACTGTGGATTTGCATGCTGCTTGGGTTTTCTTAAAGTGGCAATACAAAGGTCTTGGAAATGACAAATGATGAAATAGGAATTAGCCTTTTCTTCCATTTTCTGCTTTGACTTCCTGCTCTTTCCTGCTGGCACTTAAGATTTTACTATAGAACAGTAGTTATAGGCCCATAATGAGTAATGTGAGCGCAGAGAATTTATGTTCATGTTAAGCAGAGTGTTGCATCTGATCCTGTGCAAGAGAAGCCATCGGTACTTGCAGATACTTGTGGCTGGGATAGGTTAAGAAAAGGGCCTAAATGTAGCATGGTAGCTGTGGGAGAATATAGCTGAAGAGATTCAAAGTAAAATAGTAAGCAGGCCCTAGCTACATGAGTCTGAATACATCTGAGGAATCATACTGCATTTTATTCTTGTGGTCCGCTATGTCAAGTGTTTTGCAGAATGTGTGCAGGGATGATTGTTCACGTGAGCTGAAATATCAGAACTGCAAAAGCCCTCAAAATATGTGGAATCTATCATCTGTTCATCTCCATTGGATCTGATTTGGTTAACAGTCACCTCTGTGTCCCCTTTTCTCACTGTCCTTCTGACTCTTCAAGTGGCATAGCTCTCCATCCTAGTCTTCAGAATGGGAACTGATGGACATCATTGCTGGGCCACTCTCAATTGTCTTTGAAAGGTTATGGCAATCAAGAGAGGTGCCAGAGAACTGGAAGAAAACAAATACTGCTCCAGTCTTCAAAAGGGGAAAGAATCTATAGATATAAGGAAGAAATCTTTTACAGTGAGGGTGGTGAGGCACTGAAACAGATTATGTGGTGATGTGGTTAATGCCCTGTCCTTGGAGACTTTCAAGGCAAGGCTAGATCAGGCCGCAGGCAACCTGATCTAGATGTGGATGTCCTTGTTCATTGCAAGGGAGTTGGACTAGATGGCCTTTGGAGGTTCCTTCCAACTCGAAGGATTCTGTGGTTCTATGAAGAAGGATGACCCAGGGAACTACAGGCCAGTCAGCCTCACCTCAGTCCCTGAAAAGGTGATGAAACAGTTCATCCAGAAGTTATCTCTGTGATTGCCTTCTGTGATGTTACAGCTGTCTGGACAGATGAAGTTAGAGCAGCGGATGTTGTCTACCTTGGCTTCAGCAAGGCTTCTGACACTGTATCCCATGACATCCTCATAGACTAGCTCAGGAAGTGTGGGCTGTTGGAGTGGATGGTGAGATGGGTTGAGTGCTGGCTGAATAGCACGTCTCAGAGGGTTGTGATCAGTGGCACAGAGTCTAGATGGAGGCCTGTAGCTAGTGGTGTTCCCCAGGGGTCCAGTATTGTTTAACATACTCAACAGTTACTTAGATGAAGGAATCGAGTGGCTTCTCACCATCATCAGCATTTGTTTTCTCTGAAATCACTCCTGCTCCCCACTAGGTCCGTGAGAACCTTACTTTTGATTTCCATAGCATGTTCTAGAGACATATTTTGAGCATACGTCCAAGGGTCCATGTCTGGTTCAATTTCGCCAAGCTGAAATCAAGCCAGGCTCAGAAAGTGCCTGGAATAGACAGAAGACATGATATGGGGTAGAATGCAGGGGGGGAGGCATATATAGAGACCCATGTCTTCTCCTGACCATTAAAATCTTGTTATGCCTGTTTAACCTGATTTCCTCTCCTTTGTCACTGAGCTTGTGGTTAGCTGAATCAGTTCATGCCTTTCTCCTTTCAGTCCTAGTAATGAGTTAATTAGTTTGGTATACTAATGTCTATAGGGAAAATTTCACAGTGGTGTGGTAGAAGGTGGAAGTACTTGCTAAGCTCTTAAACCTATTAAATTTGTGAATCTAGAAACCACTTGCATTTTTCCCCAAGCATTTGCTTTAGTGGCTTTTGTTATTGTTAAAATATGTTTTCCCAGGGTGTAGGTCACTTGGTCAATACTAGAGGCCTAGAAATCTTCCATAATAAAATCTTTCTTTGAAACCACACCCTGTCTGTGCGAGCAGCATTCTTCTGCTTCGAGGCTCCCTTTAAATACCAACAATTCTTCCATCCTGTTCCTCAACAGCTGCTGTCTGTGCTCAGTAACTAGCTGTGCAGGGAGATGGGACAAAAAATTACCTAAGGGTTCCTCACACCAGTTATGGCAATACAGTGAGTCAGACTGGCTGCAAGCAATGTGTATGGAATGAAACTCAGTGTTAGGAGTGTCCAGGAGTGGTGGTTCTTCTGCAAGGCAGTATAGAATAACCTGGAAGGAGGAGAGCCTCAGTGCTAGGGTTGTCTGTACTGTTCAAATTCTTAAATTTCACTTTTGCAATTGTGTGGAAAGGTGATGGAGCCATGTGAGGTGATGCAGGGCTGAGGGTTGTTGGGTGGTAATTGGTGAGTTTTCACAGGCATGAATCTCTTCACTACCAATTAAAATTTCTTGTCTCAGCAGCACCGTGACTGAGAGAAGTTCCCTTCTCTGTGCCATCTGTGCCTCTTTTTCATGGCCCTTTGGTTGTGCTAAATGCCAGACTAGTTGTCTGCCTTTGTGGCTGGGCTTAAGCGGAAGCATTTAGGTGAATAGTAGAGGGAATGGTCTTGTTTCTACTTTAAAAAAAAATCAATTACTGGTTGTGCTTTCAAGGCAAAATTATCCACTGAAGCTGCCCTTTTTAGGATTTCCAATTAGATGTTTTGTAATAATGCAGATGTTCAGTGCTACAGTTTGATGGCAACTCCTGGTCTAGGAAGGTCATGAGCTAGTGATGCATGTGTCCCACTTTTTCTTTCTGGTCAGCAGATTACCTCTACTGATGTTGCCTGTGTTTAAAGGGAGCTGAAAAAGAGATGAGTTGGACTGAGAAGACCATTCTTGTAACAAGTGGCACCAGGCTTGTTGGGGGTGAGTGTTACCAATCTTTGAGAATAATCCTCCTTTCAAGAGCGGATTGAGCCACAGAGAAATCATGGACCCTGTTAGGGCCCTGCTGCCTATTAACGGCTCTCGGTGAGCAGATGGTCTCCTCATGGCCTCCCAGGAGACTCTCCAGGCAAGTGCTGGGTGCAGGTCTGAAACTGTTGTGCAAGTATCCAACATATTTTGGCCTCTTGCTGTTCCCTCATCCACTTCACTAGCAGCTGGGAGGTGTCCATGGGCCACCAGGAGCTAACAAGGAGGTCGAGAAGGAGCCAGGTCAGTGCTGAGTGGGTGCCCTGCTTTCTGTGGGCACACAGCCTGCTCTCTGCAGATGGGAAATTGTCTAAGTAGTAAGAGATTTGGTTTGATTAGCTGAAATCTTCTGTTGGCAGCACATTTCCAGTCCCTGGAGCAATGGAGATCAGACGGGTTGCCAAGGCAACGCACAGCCTTCAGTGAGAGGTTTACTTCTGCATCGTCCTTGGTCAGTTGATGGAGTAGGGCTTATTTAGGTCTTTGAGGGAGGAAAAAAAAGAAGAAAGCTGTTGTCCGGCCTTTTACTGTGGTGAGTCATTCTGCCTTGGGTCACCAGTGGAACTAAGAACAAGGTTTTGTGGGTGAGAAAAATAAGTACATGACAACATAAAGATCCCAATTAGATTCCTCTTTGAAGCGATGAGAGCACTTCAGTTCTAAGTGGAAACAACTTATTCTTTTTCTCCCCAAACAAGAGAGAACATTAACAGAGATCCTCCTTTCTCCTTACTCTTCTCCCTATTCCCCTGTCTTCCAAATGTAAAATACTTAGCTCAATCTGCCAGAGAACTGTGTGCTTACTGTTGAATTTTCTTTCCATTTTAACTTCCCATCACTGCTTTGCTTGCTGTTCTCCACTCCGTCTTCTGTTGCAGAAGCCTCGATGAACTCAGCTTGTAAAAGTTTTCCTTCTATTACATTATTCTCCTTTTTGCATGACCTGTGAGAAACGTGCAGCGTGTCACCACCATGCCCACCATTGTGATGGTGCAGCTGAGGTGTGTGTGGGGAGGTGGCAGTGTGCTCCGAGTCACTCCTATCTGCTGTTGGTTCATTGATCTGGACCCCAAGTCAGGGAGTTTGCTGTGACAGTTTCCAGATTTTGTTGAGGCAGCAGTGTTGTGCCAGTGCTGTGCTGACTTTTCTCTGAAGGGGCCAGGTGCAGTGTTTGCACTGTGAAGGAGGGGAGTGCTGTCGTGCTGAGTGTGAGGACTTGATGTGCTAATAAAGATCCCTTTAAAGTAATTCTGGAGTTGATAGGGAAGACATGCTACAGGGCTAACAAGAACACACCCGGTGAGTTGAAGGTGGAATATGAGAAACAACATCAGAGTGCCCTTTTTGGTTTTTCTTACTACTGAGATAAATGTGGGTTGTGCTCAGCAGTAGATATCCTATTAGTTCAGATGGAAATAAGCATGCAAGCTAGAATTATGGAGCGCTCACTGCATGATCTGACACAGGGAGCAGGGCTGGCATTGTCTGAAAGTGCAGGTGCTCTGATTCTCTTGTGTGTGTGTACCTGAGCTGGTGTCATGTAGCATGGGGAGAAAAGAAAGAATTAAAATAAGCCTGGGCACTGCTAGCTGAGATGCACATTTTGACCTTCTCTGTCATAAAACCAGGTCATGGCCTTTGTAGACTGCAATTTGTGTATGAGAAGAAGAAATTAAAAAGGGTAGAGGAGCCTTTGGAAGTCTACATTGACATTGTTATTTATTTACCCTTTCTTGAAAGGATGGCAGTTGATAGATGTGTCACTGTGGTGATGTGCGGTTATATTCTTTCTCTGTCTCAAAATACTGCATTTGTGATACCATGGCAACAAAGAAGTTGTCTTTAAAGGAGGAGAAGGAAGAAAAAAAAAATGAAAGCGTGACTTCAGCATTCAAGAAAGGTGGCAGACTGACAGCCCAACCCTTCCCTTTCTACCAGGAAGGCAGTGGTGTCAGCTGTGACAAAATGTATATGATTATGAACTCTGAGTTGTACTGTGGCTAAAAACAAGCCTGGGACATGATCAGATGCAAACCTACTGTAGTAAGCTGGTTGAGAATTTCTGAGACAACATATTCTTGTCACACAGTTCTATTTTGTTAAAATTTTTAACTTTTCTAAGAAAAACATCTAGAGAAACCTTTGCTAAATACAAGTTGTGTCCTTATTCAGGATGGTATTCATCTCTGAGCAGGGCACAGAGACAGCAGGAGAAACCAGATGTCTCTTGCCACAGCAGTAGGTTTTCTGGTGGTAAGGCAAGGGACACATGGAAGCTGCCAGTTTAAGTCTCTTCCCTACTTCAAACTTGAATTTATACATGGGTCTCATCTCTAACATGAAAGCAGAAGGCTGTCTTTTAGGGATTCGCTTTCTTCTCACAGTTGATCTAGTCCGGATTGTACAGATAGTTATCACTACAGTCTTTTTCTTGCTTTTCTATCTTTTAGGCAGAAGCTTTCACCACCAGTTCAGTCCCCTTGCTGCTCTGTCTGATGGCTGTTTATACCATGGGAAACTTTTGCAGTGTGTGAAACTGAGTTTGAAACAAGCTTATAGGTTAGGGTGAGAATTGAGACAGAGGGGAGATGACAGAGCACAGGCTTGAGTGTATGGGTTTTCTCATAGCAGGTAGCGCACTCGCCTCCACACACAGTCTGTTACAATTTTCTGAAGGTCTTTGGTTTTGCCCTGGTGCTGATCTCAAAGTACTGAGAGTCTAGGAAGATGACTTTCTGTCTGGTTCTAATTTTCATTGCTGGTCTGGAGAAGAATCGAGGCAAAGTTGTGAAAGCTGCAGCTCACTCTGATTATCTCAGACACTGGTCCAACTCGAGAAAAACTTGTTTTTTGCTTTTATAGGGATTCCTCATTTGGGGCAAAAATGACAGGGTAAAAGTGGTTGAGGTGTTCTAGTGCAAAAGATCAAGAAGGAAAGAGTATAAGACAGCTTTTCAATGGGAGGTAGGCAGTGTGACCGCTGCAGACAGTGGGACACACAGAAGGATTCTGACTACTCTGCCCAATCTGAAGTGCTCATGAACGTTGGTCTGGTAGAAACCTGAGAGAGGAGGAGGGCTTATCTAGGTATTACAGTTGATTTCATCTCTGACTCTTGGGCACAGTAAGACTGTGTCTTGATAAAAGTTGGTGTCCTGTTTTTCCACCACTGTTTGCTTGATGTTCACGCAGTCAAAACAGGTCTAAGAAAGGATATGTGTATGAGGAAGCTGTTCAGAAAGATGGTTTGGGGCCAGACTGAGCTGAATGCTCCCTGTCTTCCAAGGAAAGGGGTTCAGTCTGTGCAGGTCTCAAAGCAGTGACGATCCTGTTGTAGTTTGAGGCAGGGACCAGTGTTTGTACAGGAGAACCGAGGCCTGATTGGTACCACAATGTTCCTCATGCTGTCCGTTAAACTATCTCATCCCTGACATGTAGGGGGACCAACTTCAGGTCTATGAATGGCAACTCAAATGCTGTGCTGCTCCAGTTCTCAGCCTCACTGGCCCTGTTAACTTCAATGTATTTCAAAAGCCATGTTGAATTTTCCAAGATTATTAATATTAGCAATTAGTCCCTGAATCATCCTTTTGAGACCTAGGCAGTTAGTTGACTCACCTCCATTAGATGACATGAGTACTCCCCTGTCCATGATGACATGCTTCTGTTTCCTTTTTTCATTTGTACTGCAGTGTGTGTGTGTACTTACACACTGAGAAATGGGGTGAAAGCCAGGACTCTGGCATCATCATATGCAAACACAGTGTACTTGCTGTTGATTTGACCTGGTACTCTGTAGTTGTTTGAAACACATCCAGCAAATCTAATACTTCATCCTTTCTAATGAGAAAATGCCTTCTGTTGAAGGCAGAATATTTCACAGAACAGTTTGCTTGGTCTCAAACATTGACAGGAGCACTGCTTTTCTAGGGTGCTTTGCTAGGGTGGCTTTTCTGCTGCAGAGAAAGTAATGCGGCTGAAGAGTATTACATAGTAAGCTCTATAGTAGCTTTTATGAGGTGGAAGATCTCACAACTTTTGAGATTTACTGGCCTGAAAGCAGTGAGCTCAGAAAAAAAAAGGTGGAGAGTGCACTCAAATGAGAATGGGGGACATTGTATTGGGAAAAGTAAAATGTGAGTTTGTGAGAGAATTTATCTCAGGCCTTTCATTTCTTAGTCCTCATTTATTGCTACAGCCTTCATATCCTTTGTTGGGTCTGATGTGCCTTTTCTTGAACTTAGCGTTTCTGGGAAGTGCTGGGCTTCATCAAGCATGTACTGAATTATGTCTTTAAGAGGAATAAGGTTGGAAGGACAGAAATGCCAGTCCTGTGGCTTTCAGGTGAGTCTAAGTGTTTTAGGACTACACCTAAAAGGCGGCCCACAGCTACCTGTGTAGTGCCATCTGCAGGAAGGTGCTGAAGGTGTTTCGTTTGGGAGCCTCAGCCTTGGGGTGAAAAGTGAGATATTTCTAGAAACTGAAGTGCCTGTGTAGATAAACAGGACTTTTCTTGATTGTTCTTTTGGACCTAACTTTCCCCACTTTTCGTTCTGTCTGTGCTGTAGTTCCCATTCTGTGCAGTGGTTGTGTCCATGTTTTAGTGGTTCACAGAGTTGCTGGGGGCATAAACACATGGAGGCCTGCAAGGCGTTTGGATGCTGTGGCTGTGTGGGTTGTAGAATAAAAGGAAAGGAAGGTGCTGTACCATCTCAAAACCTTTGAAATTGCATGCTTCTGTCATATGCCGTAAGGCTGCTTAAATCTTTAAAGGTGAGTTGCAAGCACATCAGCAGCAGCTACAGATGGAGATGCTTTTCCACCCTTTGTTCAGTCCAGTTTTGCACTTAAACTTAATAGAGGCACAGTCAGGTCAAAAGAATCTTTCAGTCCTTCATATTCCATATATAAAAAACAAGAATTTTCATTTCTTGCTATCTAAGTACATAAAAATAAAGTGTGTGAAACTTGAACCTCAATGCAGGGCAAGTGCTCCTGTTTTGGGTGGGAATTTTACCCTCCTGCTACAGTGTTCCACGGAGACTGATTGCCTTTCTGATAACATGTTTGTGGATCACCTTGAGGAGAAGAGGAGGAGTTACACAACTGTTCCCTCGCAGTGCTGTTAGGAGGGGTCAGTCTTAGTCTCCTTTGATATAGATATCAGGAAAGAGCTGCAATCCTGTGAAAACACACATTTATTTCTGAAGTGTTTGTGCATTGTGTGTGTGATGCACATGAATAGAATTGCCACCTGTCCAAGACTGATAAGGATGATCCTGGGAGCAGTGGTCATGCACTCCTTTTTCTAGCACTTTCCTATATGAAGAATCTGTTCTTACAAGTCCACCTCAGTTGGAACTTATAAAATGCTGCATGCCATGAGTTGCTTTGTCCTTTGTGGCACTTTTCTGAGTTTGCATAGATACAGATTCACTATGGATTTTGCTGCTCTGCAGTCAGAGTTATCTATGGCTCGTGAAGACACTAGCTTCTTATTTTCATGCACCCTCGGGAGGATCCCATTAGCCATACATCCTATTCCACTGGGAATCCACATATGGCACTGTTTTCCTCCGTAGCCCTGACCTTGGGAGTGGGCAAGGTAACTCCTTCTGGGATCCTGATGCTCATGTGCTTTGGGCAGTGAGTAGAAGTGACTGAGAAACCTTCTTGGTGCTTCCATCACACCCGGAAAGGAATTTGCCCTTGCAGTAAGACTGCCATCATCATTTCACCCCAGATAACTTTCCTTCAGTAGCTGCTGATGATTGCCAAGCGTGAGGATTATTACAGATGGACTCCTGTGCTTTGCTGTGCTGTGACATTGCTGATAGGGGAGAGGATACGTAGGTATGAATGTAGGCGGAAACTTTCTAATACATCGTAATAGCAGTAATAATAACGTGCACTTCTATTGCCTTGCAGCTTTTGCTAGAACTTCTGCCCACACATCAGCCTACTTGGTTCACAATGCAGTGTGCATGCTAGACAATTAGTGGTTGATAATGAAAAATGTCATGGGAACCAGCAGGAAAATCATAGCTTACTTCAAATATATAATGAAATGTAATTAGCATAGACAGTAAAACAGACAATTTATGGCTTTTTTTCGTAATTAAAAAGTACCAGTAAACATTCCTATTGCAGGAAGCTTGGTATCAATTGAAATTAAAGAGCTATTGCCTGGAATAGGATTTTATGCAAAAAATTAACCCTTGCAAAGCTGAATGGATGAAGGCTTTGTTAGTTGCAGGCTCTCCAAGTGCATCTGTGGTGTACTTCCATTCGTTTACATGGACTCTTTGGAGGTGCCTGGCAGGCCGGATGAATTGCTGCTAAACCTGCTGAAAAACAAGTATCAGCTGGATATGATCACGCAACCACAGAACATGATGACTGTCACAGTGTGGCAAACACTTCTCTACTGCTTTTCCAGGCACACTCTGCCTTGCAGTCATCTTCGTAGCATGAAGGAGGCTTTGAGGAAGCTGTTGGAGCAGGAACAGCGCTGTAATATCCTGTGCCCCCTGTATCCTCTGCCAGATGCCACATGTTTATCTCCCTTTTGTCTCTGATCTCCTCTTTTCTGGCTTGAGTCCCTCCCCAGAGCATACACAGCATTGTGTGCTGCAGTTATCCTTGCCCTTAACCTGCTGGCATCAACATCATTTCCTAGCTTCCAATCTCACCTGGGGCTGCAGAACATGTGGGCTCACTGTGGTGTTGCATGAAGGTATCTACAGCACTGATTACTTAGCTTAAAAGTGCATAAATGAGTAGAAGAGAGTACTGTCTGAATGGACTGTACATGTCACAAAGTGCATGGTGGCCACCTTCTTCCTTGGCCTTGGCTGCACAGAGCATGAACCAGGAATTCAGTACCACACTGCTCTTTTTCTTCCATCCAGTATTGTGAGGATGGCTGTTTGTGCAAGAAGCTCTGACACACTCCAGCAATGCTGTAATGCAAGTCACATGTGTTTCTGCTCCCTTCCCCCTCAGCACCCTCCCAGGCCCAGACATCCTACTGCAAGCCAGAGTAGTCTTGAAATCAGTCTTGAAATAATTTCCCAGCCATAGTCTTAGCCTGGAGATTCAAGCCTGCAGAGCAATTCCTTCAGCTGCAGGCAGAGAGGAGAGCTGGGACGTGTCATTAGGACCACATGCAGGTGTAGCTCATTTCTTCCTGATGACAGAGGAGCAGAGAGCCAGTGTGGCTCCAGCACAGAGGAATCTGTGCTTCCAGCAGGAGCCAGGTGCTCAGACTCTAATGTTTCAACTCTCATATGTGAGACAGTGCTCAGGTGTAAATCTCACAGCCCTCCTTCAGAGATGGCACAAGCCTCCAGTATCTGACACAGACAATGTAAGGAGGGAAAACTTCTGCTTACAGCTGTGGGACAGGATGCATGAGCTCCTGTGCTGCAGAAGCCCCAGGCACCTCCTTGCAGTAAGGCATGCTCTCCTTAGATGAGTGCTGCTGTATCAACAGTCGGTACAGGAGATGCCTTACACCTTGCCCCCAAGGAGTAGGGGAAGCCTGGAGGGTTGTTTCAAGTCCTACACCGCTGTGCTACTCTGTCCTTGTTCCTCTGTTGCTGAGCAGCAGACAAGAATAGATGGGCAATGAGGCTCTTGCACCAGTCTGCAATCCTCTGGAGTACATAGGCAGCAGCTGGTAATGGGTCTCTGAACTTCTTTTCAGGATGCCTGCTCTTTCCTCTGGGATTTTGCCAGGTATGATGCAGGACTATTGGAGAAAGGGGTACGTTGGGAACCTCTGTAGCATTACAGAGCATGTGGTGGGCAGCTGGTGTTCAAAAGTATTGGTGGCTTGCTTCTTTCTTGTCTGAGAAGGGGAAACTATGATGTCTCGTTGGGGCTTAGAGCTGAGATCTGGTAAGAGGGCTCAGTAAATGGAAAAAGCCATGTTCCTTGCAACCCTTCCAAATCACTCTGCAGCGAAATCACTCACAGGGAGGCTTCAAAACATGGTTGTCAGTTTGCTACCAATCCACTTTAAATCTGCATATTTTAAGCACAGCTTCACACAACACGTACATTCACACAGAGGCACATGCACATTTGCGTTGAGATGTGGTGATCCCAGGTGTATTGTGTTGTGTTTGTATGGTAAAGTAGAGATCGTTAAAACTCCTTTCTGCCAGAGCTATGCTCACAGAAAGGAAGAGTCAGAGATGGGACCCAGCTGGGTTGTTGAATATATTCTGGAGTTCCGGCGACTTTGATTTCTGCTCAGCTCCTTTGATTTATACTTGGCTTCAGCAGGCACTTAGTGGTGACTTCAGCAGCTGAAAATAGCAGGAGTGGGTGTATCACTCAGCTGCTTTCACATCCCTAGCCCTGCTCCTTGGGTTGGGATGTGGGGAGGAGATGGACAAATTTCAGCCCTGGCAGGGAGTCCAGACCCCCTGTCTCCTTGGGCTGGAGAGACACAAGGGGAATATAGATGCACTCACCGGAGGAGTAACTGTACAGAAGTACAGTTACTATACAGAGTACAGAAGAGAGAAAAGCAAATTTGGACTTGATTGTGTTGCCATTTAAGTTTACATAATTCAGTGTGTGTTAACGTTCCCTCCACAGGCTGGAGTGAGCAAGATCAGAGCCAGCTCCCGAGTTTGTGTAGCCCGTATCGTGCCAGATTTGGCATCCAGCACTCATCTGCTTTGTACGTGGGTTGCTGCTAAGCATTTCTGATTTTTGTTTCCAGTTAAGGCACATTGACTTATAGGAAATCAGTTTTATAAATCCCCTTGATTGTAGTCCTGGTGAGCCCTCTTAGGGCTGTAACTGGAGATGGTTCAGCTCTTCTAGCCTGAGCCTTTCGCTGAGTCAAGTCTTGTAAGCTCCCTGTGGGATGTTTTACAGGCCAGCCTGGCTCTGTTTACATCCTTTCCTCCTGCTCATCTTATCTATGAGCTGTAGCTTTGCAATCACAGACATCCCTTGTGTGCCACTGATGCTGCTGATGTTTCATTTTTATGGGATCTTTGATTTGAATTGTACAACTGAACTTTACCCCTTCTTGGTGAAGTAATTATTAGAATAACAAGCCCATTTTATTTTTTTCTCCCCCTTTGGAGACGCTACTTACGTTTTTTGACATGTGTGCCCTTGCCATCCACTGTGGGTGATCTATGCAGTGTTTGTCCCTTGTTTTGGCATTTTGATATGTGTGAGAGAGGTGAAATGGCTTTAAAAGCTTTTTGCTGGCGCCTGCGGTTTTTAGCAGACCTACTGGCACAGCTGAATCTGATAAATTGAAATAAGACTGTTTCTCTACAGTTTGACATAGGGATGTTGAGGTGTAGGACTTGGTAGTCAGCTGATGCGTATCCACTGTGCATGTTATACTTGGCCAAAACTGACACTGAGGGAGCTAAGCTGAATTACCTCAGTTGGAGGCTGGTCCTTTGCAACAAAGACTAGGAATGATGTGGTAATGTACTGCCTACTGAAGGGAAGGGTAAAGTGACAGATTAACGAGGTTCATAGACTAGACATTAGCCTGTTCTTACTAAAGTAATGAAGTTAATGAGTGTCATTACAGCATAATCAGATGATTTTACAGAAAATTGTCCAAATTGCAAAGGAGGTATTGAGACCTTCTCACCTGGAGCTAATCCCCCCCACAGCCTCCCCTAAACACTTACTGCAGGCTGTACAAAAATACTTTAAGGCCAATGGCACCTTAATCCTCATTGCTAGTGTAGATTGACATTCTCTCTCCTGAAACCAGTGGACACCTGCACTAAATATGAAAGTTTCTTAGAGTCAGTAGGAGTCTCACATGATGGTGTTTGCCATGTGATGAAAATGAAGGCCTCCATCAGAATCTGGTTTGGTGTGCAATGTACCTTGCTGTTGGTGTCATCAAAAGACTGGCTCAGTGTGGGTCTTGTAACCATTTATCACAAGTCCAAGATGTCATTAAGCATATCTTTCTCTCGGCAATGTATACCATTTTTTGCTGATATTTTCTTTCTAAATTTCTATTCCTAGATACTTCTGAGGCCATTGAGTTTTTGCCCGCAGTTGGAATATACAATTCTGTGATTCTGTGATTATCTTCCTTCCAGTCCTCCTTTTCTTCATCAGCAGATGAAGAAAAATAGAGCTCTACTTTGAAAAGGAAAGTGGGCTGTCGTGCCTGGAACAAAGAAGGTCTGGAGTTCATGATGGCCTTGGTAAGTATCACAATGTTACACCACCTTTGATGTACAGAATCTTCTTGATACTTTGATTGCAGAGAGAATAGAGATGCTTATTTACTATATCTTAGATTGTTTGTGTGGATAACAGGAGTTTGGGTAGACTGTGGCAACATTACAAAACTTGATCAAATGGATACGCAGTTGCTGCCAGGCTCCCATTATCTTTGTTGTTGGAGTACTCTCTTGAGAAATGGAGGACAACACTAGAAAAAAGTGCACTCACCACTCTCTATCTGTTGTGGGAGTGTTTTGTTAATCCTCTTAAGAACAAAATGTGAATAATTCTGAGTAACGGCACTGCCTTTCTGTCCTGAAGGATATGCCTGTCCTGGTTTTCTTGCAGTAGCTATTACATACTCTTTCATGCATTTGTTGTTGTCTGGAAACATTATGTCTTCAGTAAACCCATGAGTCCTAGAGTCAAAATAACTGTGAGAGAGCTCATCAGGGAATTTTACTGTTATATAAAAATAATGTTTTATTTTTCTTATCTGTCAGAAAATGCGTCCATTCTGGCAGTGGTGGCAAATGTGAATTTGGTGATTTCATCTTATATTTGTTTGTGAATTTGCATGTCGTAAGTGTAGAATCATCAGAAAATCAGCCAAGAAGTGGCCTCAGAAGTCTTGCAATTAAAAGGTCTGCTTCTTAGTGGTTCAGTCATTAAACTAATTGTACAAGGGCATAATTGCAAAGCCTGGAGCCTTTTTGGTGCACATTTTGCCTTGCACTCTGAGTTTCACTTGACTGTTGCAAGGGATAGGATCTTGTAATTCCTAAAGAGTTCAGGTCTTTTGAACAAGCAAAGGTGAAGTCAGTGGTACTTACTGGTTGTTGCTAAATTTGTTAGTGAGCCAGGGTCACACTGGTGGTGCCAACAAGTAAGAAAAGCAAATAGTGCCTGAAAGCCAACCCTCAAAAGGTTCTTACTTTAGTTTTTCTAAGCAAAGATTATGGTGGGTATTTTTTTTGTTTTGTTTTTTAAACTATGTTTTCTTCATAAGGATTATATTTAAGTCTTTCATCCCTTCTCTTTCCCTCCCATCAAGTAGTGTAAAAATGTGGCTTTTATTTCAGTTTTTAAGATGGCACATCTTGCAGGGATATGTAGGCGTTGACATTCTATGGAGCTGTCACAGGCTATCATGTAAACATGTATTTGCAGTGCCTTTTAAAATGTGAATTATTACTAAACAGGGTGGCTTGCTTTTTTTTGGTGGTTTTGTTCCTTTCAAATTTTGAAGGACAAAAAATTGCTTCCCAGCTGACATGCTCAGGTGGCAGTTTTCATTTCAGACTAAACCTTATGTGTCTGAGTAATAAACCTTTGAAAACATGGGTTTATAATGGAAACACTAATTCAACTTTAACTACAGCTGTGCCGTACAAGCAAAATACCACACACGTTAATGAGGTGCTAAATCTGATACGGCAGAGGAATGTGTTGTAATCATTAATTACAATGGAAACTTAAAGTTGGAGCCTGCTTTTTCCGTTCAAACAAAATCAGCTTGGTGAGTTGGAGCTAAGAGCTATTTAAAAATATCAAGTCTCTATATTTAGTTAAAATTTCACCACACTGTTTGGATAGTTGTAAGGCCAATATGGGACATATGTGTAGGAAATGCTAACGCTTTTAAAGGACAGCAGCATGAAAGGACAGATTAAACCCGGGGCTAACATAGCATGTCATATGGCAAGTGCAGAAAGCTGGAGCCTGAGCTTGGGCTGGGAAGCCAGGAAAGCCAATTTCTGGCACAGTAGTTCCTAGTGAGGGAGTTCTCCCAAGAGGAGTGCTGACAAGCAGGAGTTGGTTTCAAATTCAGTCTGACTTTGTTGGGTAAAAAAGAGCAGGATGGGAGTGTTTGTAATGTGGAACTCACTGGTTAGCAATTTAAAAATGAAAGTGAATTTAAAAATTCACTTTTCCTGTTCTCCTCTTCCTTTTTTGATGAGCTGTGTTTATTGCAAGGAGATTCTAATTCTACAGGTGTTGCTGTTCTGTAATTGGGGAAATCACTTCTCCACATCTGGAATTAAGAGTGCTTAGAACATATTGGTCTGCTATGACTATTGGTTTTAGAACTGTCAAAACAAATGGGAAGGCATTTTACATTTGACACGACCATAACTTCAACAGTAGGATAAACCCAAATTTACAGCAGTATTTGTAAATGAAGGTGGTAGCCTGTACAGATTATTCTGGGTTTGGATCTAGCTGAGTTTTGACTTACCTACCAACAAAAAAGAGAGATGGTATTGAAACATAAGCAATTCTGCCTGCTTTGCACTCTGCAGTTGCATGAACTGACATTCAGAAGATGTACTGTAAAGTGACGAAGTCTTTGTTTTGTTTTGTCTTTTCTGTAAAGAGCCTGACCTTAGAGTGGGTTAAGTGAGAATGGAGTAGACGTTTCCATCATCGTGGCTCTGTGGTGCATCTGTCTGATTTGTTCCTAATTGAATTGTGATCGCACAGTTTGTGTCCTTATGAGAGGAACAAGATAAGGGAAAGATGTTTGTGAAAATGGCGATTTAATTGTAAACCTTTTTGGAGACACCAAGATAAAGGCTCTTAATTGCTTGGACACAATGGATAACATTTTTGATACTTGAGGCTTTTGTGGATTCTGCTCTTGATTGTCTCACTGACCTTAGTAATCCCTTGCGTGAGGATGTGCTGCCACTGATGCCTCTTCCTCAACATCTGGAGACCATTTGCTGCTGAGGTTGGAGCTTGTCTGGACGTTGTCAGTCTGGATTTTGGACAGACTGAGCAATGGAAGGGCAAGCTTAGAGCAGGCTGCAGAGCTGGACAGAGCATCTGGTTAATGCTTCAGTGAGAGAAGTCTAGCATAGTTAACTTCACACAAATATGGCTAGCTTTGCATGTGTATGTATATGATGGCATGGAGGATTGCCGAGCTGACTGGAGTGATACAGATCCATGATGTTGGCCACGTGCAGAATTCATGAGCAAGGGAAATGTGAAACAGCACACCTTCGTCTGGAGCAGAGTGAGCTGGAGTTGTTCATCCCAGCATCAGTGTTCTTAAAGGCAGTGATGGAATGTGTGTGGGGGATGAAATCTCCCCTAGAACAGCTACTTGCACAAAGAAGAAAGTCCTTCCCTCAAACAGAGGCGTGACATATCACTGAGGTCTTGTGTAAGCCCTCTTCTGGTGCTGTGATGGTTCGGTGCCCTGTCTTGAACTGTGAGTTTCATGACTAAGAGATGGAGATATTGTTCTAACAGATGATATTTACTGTGTTGCCGAGCCCTTTGCTTCAGAAGTTCACAAATTAGATGAACTTCACTGAAACAGTAGGCAGTGCTGGACAAATCCTTGTGTAAAGAGCTGTGTCGAGCTGTGTGCTTCAGTGCTGTGACTCAAAAAAGAAAAGTGCCTGCTTTGTTCTGTACTGTAATCTTTTGTATAATGGTATGACCTGAGACCAGGAAAGAAATTGTATAAAGCACTGTCAGTAAACCACAAAATTATTCCAGTTACACCTTGCCTTGACCACTTAGCACAATGTTAATCCTGTTCTCCTGGTATGTGAAATCACCTTAAGCATCAGGAAATTTGAAGAAACTTTTTTTTTTCTTTCAGTTTTCCCTTTTACTTCATCAGCCTTGAGAGCTTTTTCAATTCATGTTCTCAAGCTGCTCTACACAGTCCCTGCTGTAGCCTCTGGTGTTGGTGGCATACTTAAAATTAATGGAGATGCAGTTATTATGTAAACCACTCATCTCCAGTAGCTGAGGCTTTAGGGAGATGAGACCTCTAAAAGTCAAGAGCAGGAGTGCTGGCAGTACTACCTGTTGACCTTGCTTTGCCAGCAGAGCCTGGGCCCAGCCAGGAGCTTGGAGCCAGTCGTGAGTAATGTGTGAGACAGTTGTATGTTTGCAGAGGCATAGCTTGATGTTTAAAAACAAGCAGTGTGGGTGCAGTGTGATGGTACCAGTCTGGTATGCACATAAACTGGCTTCCTCCAGTGGTGTGTTAAACTGTGAAAGACAACATACCACTGAATGAATAAAACTGTGGCTGATCTTTATAACCCTGAAAGTAAGGGACCAGTAGCTTTGGGGCTGCATTGTTGTCAGCAAGTTGCAAACAAAAAGCAGTCCAGGGCACGTACAAAGATAGATAACAAGGAGCTGGGTCATCACCCGCTGCATTTACCACTTACACCTGTGGTTCCCCATTACACCTGTGGTTCCCCATCGTCACTGCCTGTGCTTCTTGATGGTGGTCCATACCATCAGTGCAGAAATTTCCATAGGCTGTGTTATGATGGAGCATGTGTGGGGGAAAAAGGAGTAACAGTAACTGGGTGACTCCTCAAAATGTTTCTAAAATAACTTAATTGTGTTAGACAGCTTGACCTGCTCTCCCACTACTAATTTCCATACAAGTAATTGCCCTGATTGACCCCGGCTTGTTCAGTTCCTGCAGGTTGGGTAGCATGACTGCAGGCAGGGTGGGACTCGGTCTATTGGGTCTGCTTTACAAGAACAGCTTGACAGCGCAAGTGGGTGGGTTCAAGTGTAGTGTAAGCTGGTGTTTCTCCAGCCTTTTGAACCTGTGATTTCCTTTTGGCTCTTCTGTCTTCGTGCAAGCCAATGAATGACAACAGCTCAGTTACAGAATGTTCTGTAATTTCTGATTGCAGGTTTCTACTTTCATTCCCCTAATCCAGTAATTGCAGATGTTTCTCACTCCCTTACACTGAAAGAACACAGTTGCCACTACTAATACCACTTTTCTAATACTCCAATGATCTGTAGCTTTCTTTACCCCCTTTTTGTAACTCTCAGTTTGAGAAATAATAATAATGGAAGCTCTACATTGTTGCTTTGTTGTGCTGCTATTTAGTACAGAACTGTTTGGATTTTGTGCCTATGGTGACAAGTGGCTGTTGACATGGAAAGCATTTTGCATGTATGTTTTGCTTTGGAGGATGTGACTAGCCGAAGTGGAGTGATTCTGAGCTTACGCTTTTGAATTTGACTCTTTGGTCTATCCAGGGCGAGTGTTGCAGACAAGGAAGGTGCTTCCATTTTTACCTCCTGAAAATTCACACAGGATAAGTATTAATGTTTAGATGGCCATAGTATCTCTGTGTGCAGTCACAAATTTCCTGTTTTGCTAGCACTGCATTTAATGAAACAGACAGACCTCTGACTTCAGGAGGTCTCACAATCTAAGCAAAGATGGCAGCATTTGTGGAAAGCCAGATTCAGCAACCTACCCAAACTGCAAAAAAAGATGTTGGTACAGTCTTCTTGGCAGCAGCAGTGAAGGTGCATCCTTCCCAGACTCAGATGTGAATGATCCAAAAGGTTTATTACAGGTTCCAGCATCCCCTGTATACTTTCACAAGTTTTCTCTTTTCTCTTTCCCACCTGAATTTACATGTCAAGAAAACATCCCACAAACACTCCTGAACTGTGCATGCAGGGTCATGAATTGTTCCGAGCCACACGCTCTTCCTCCGATCAGGATCATCATCATGGCATGGCCATCACACAGCTGACTTGACTTTGCTTTTCTGTACTTCTGGAGTGTCTTTGGTTCTCAGCCTTCCTTTCTCATGCCGTTCTCTTGCTCCACAGCTTCTGCTCTGAATAGTCTTTCTTCTATTCCCACAGCGAAGATGTCTTCTGAGATCTGATTTCTACTTGTGTCTCAGCACGGGACAGCGTTCTCCCAGGCAAAGAGGTGAGAATGTAGATTTCTTTATCATCTTGTGTTTCAGAAAATAAACGGATGGGAACTAGTTTGGTTGTTGTATGCTGGAAAACTGTTTTCAGCCTTTGGTGTAAAAGCTGCCCTTGTAGGGAGAAGTTTGGTGGAGAACTTCTGCAAGATCTACGTGACAGGTGAAGAAAAGGAGGTTTGTGCCTACGCTGTACAGCAGTCTGAAAAAGGGAAGAAGATAATCAGACATATTATTAGAAGAGAAATAGATATATGATGGCAATTTTTAGAAGTCTGCATATCAAGAAGATGGAAAGACACTTAGCTAGTATTACAAACCTGTGCATTGTGGTAGTGTTTGAAATTCTGCTGATAGTCTTTTTTTAGCTGTCCAGTAATTGCATCTCTCAATGGGAATGCTACTCAGGAGTAATGATCCTATTGAGACAAGAGAGTATATATCATAGTAAAGGTTGTGATGGTTTCTGTGAAAGGCTTAACATTGATCTCTTTAGTTATCGAATTTTCCAAGACAGGGAAAAAATAAATAAAAAAAAAATAAAAGACTCAGTTAAGCAGGAGATTCAGTGTGAAAATTCTTGTGGTTGGTTTTTGGAAGATGGAACTTGAAGTGAATTTGTTAAACTGTTTCTCTCTTCTGATGCTTTTAAAAGGAAATGGATTTTTTCTTTTCCTACACATTTCAGATGCTCTTCTCAGTTGTTTTATTTTTTCCTAATGCTTGTAAAAAAAGTTAGAGAATTGAAAAGTAAAAATCCGTAGTGCCAAAAAGGCCATGTTGACAAATATATCATAAACATTCAATTAGAACAGTGCCTGCTAATTAAAGGAGAGAGCTGCTGGGAAGCAGCAAGCTGATAACAGAGATCGGCCGCCTTTGATCCTCTGTAGAGTTTGTAAAAGCCTTACCCGCCTAAACTTGTCTGCAGCTTGTTACGTTTATCCATCTGCTGCAAGGCCAAAAATAAACAACTTATAATTCACTCCAACTCCAGTGGTTCAGCATATCACAGGCTGTGGAGCCTTCAGTAAGAGGACGAGAAGAGGAGCGGAGGATGGGCTGAGTGGGGCTGGGTGCTCTCTGTGTGCCCTGCTTCTACTTGCAAGGATTGTGCAGGCATTGGTCCTACATGTGTGTTGCAATGTGGCTGCAAAGCAATTTGGATTTTTCCAGTGGAACACATTTGTGATGCAGCCTCCCTCCAGTGGTCTGCTGGGCAGTGCCTGAGGTGTGGGTTAGCCAGCCCTGGCATCAGGGAGTGCAAGCTCTGAAATCTAGTAACAAGAGGAGCTAATTATTCCCTATGAAAATAACACAAGTCTGTGTCCTGTTGATTTTTTTTCGAACAGATCAGAGCTTCATTTCTGCTCCCATATGTTTTATCTGCATTGGTTAGCTACCTCTCCTAGATGTCTGCAACCCACTAAGGGCTACTGCTGTTGTGCTTCTTCCTGCTGAGTCCTCTTCTATCAGAAACCAGCGACTAAATTTGCTTTTCCCTGTAAAGAAAAGACAGGTTAAAAACGTATTCTTTCACACCCAGATTTACCTCCTTCAAAGTGTGGGAGAATGCCACTGTCTGAAGTACCATCTCTGCCTTGTAACTTCTGTGTTGCTGTGATTTATCAGTTCAAATCTGTGTTGCTGCATATGCTGCAAATGCATAATTTGGAGTGCGTAATTGGATCAGGCATGCAGGAAAATGAGCTGCAGAGAGGTTTCAACAAGGGAAGGACTGAGTAAGAAGAGAGTCAGTGAGGGGTTCAGCTCACCTGGGAGCTCGTGTCACAACATGGTTTGTCCTTTGCCAGAGGTAGAGTGAATGACAGGCAGTGTTACCTGAGTTTCTGTGGGAATAATGGGAAATATTGGTGATAGATGTTGGGCTGGATGATCAGGAGGTCTTTTCCAACCTCGGTCACAGCACTGGAAACTGTCTCTGGGGTCTTGAACAGGAAGCTCAGAGACCAATGTCCTGGCATCGCTCCTGTTTAGAGGCACGTGGCTAGGCTGAGATCACACTCCTTTACAAAGCTGGTGGGAACCCCCCTGGCTCAATCTGAAGAAGAAAATTGGGTGACCTGGCTTGTGGATGCTCTGCTCCTCGTGTGTCTTCCTGAGTTAAGTTCCAAAAATATAATCTGTGGAAGCTCATTTGGAACTGAAAGAAAGGGTGAAATATGGATTCTCAAAGATGATATACTGAAAAATGAGACAGTAAATGAGCATACCTTCAAAGGAGACAAAATTAACATCTGATTATTTAATCTGAAAAATTAACACTAGTCAAATTGCGAGGAACAGAAGTAAAATTTCAAAAGGAAAGGATAACAGTGGCTAATGTGGTATTTTTTTAAACAAGAAAAGTTAGAAATGACAAAAGGTGTGCAATACACTTATTAGTAGCACACAGGGAGCAGGACCCCAAGACCAGTACAGCTGATATCAAGCTGATTTGCCAGCAGTTCCCTCAACTTCTGATGGTCTGAAGTGTGCACTACTAAAGGGTCACTGAATGGAGGCAAGCTGGAAGCAACAGGTCTGACAGTGAAGATTAGGATGCCCAAGTGTATAGCAGCCTCTTTAATTGCATAGGGTCTGGCCTCTCTAGATAATCTGTTCAAGTGTTTGACCACCCTCATGGTAATGAAGTTTTTCCTAATATCTAATCTGAACCTATGACTGAACCCACCTGAACCCATCACTTTCCAGCTCATGACTACAGTCATTTCATCTTATTGTCACAGAGCAGTGGTATGGTCATCTCCTATTGTCTCTGTGATATAAACAGTAGATGGATGATGTGCTCACAGATTCATGGCAAGTAGACAGTGAAGTATTGCTATGTGCTGTGTATTAGTTTGTGTGTTTCAGTTGGCTGTAGTTCTTCGGTTTATCATGTGCCAAACCTTTACATACAAAGTAACTATAAACAATAGGCATATTAAAGGCAGAGTTAGTAAAATCACAACAGTATGAAGAAGCATGAAATTAGAAGTCCCTGTTACCATCCGGAAGAAGTTTCCTATGGTGTTCTCCATCCTTCCTCGTTCTTTTGTAACTGACTGAATGCCACCAGGATTGGAATTCCCTTCCAAATTTAATGGCATTATCTCAAATTACCTTTTGAATTCCAGTGGCTAAGGTGTCTCCATCACCTTGCTGCTACAGTAGGTTGCAGCCACACTTGAGCCTAAACACATGTAAGAGCTGTGGAAACATCGTCTTGGGCTATAGGAAGTGCATCTACAATCAGTTTGTAGTTCCTTTTATTTATTCTTCCCCACTGAGGCTGAATATCAGACAAGAGACGTTGCTTGATCCTAATGCTGATAGAGGAGACCGCAATTAATGTTGTAATGCGTGTAAACCACTTGTTGCTGCTCCTAGATTATTTATGAGTGTTTTGGCATCTGTGCTAGTTAAGACTCCCAGTCCTGTCTCAGTTGTACCAGTCACATCTCTTTCCTTTGTCTTGAAGAGGTAAGATTTCACCCAAGTGACCATTAACCATCCTGCATAGGACCTCCACAGGAATGGTGAAAAGGTTTGTTTGATTGCAGAGATATTAGTTTGCATCAGTTAATTTACTCCTTTAAGAGACCACAATAGGTGAAATAACAATTACTGTGGGCCTGTATTTCTGATGATATATACTCATTTTCATCAGTCTGTGGGGATAGAATTTTCTTCTGCTTATCTAGCACTATTGTAGTTGTAGTAGGCCTGTTCTTTCTTCTTTTCCAGGTCTTCTTGAGAACTGTAAGAAGAATTATTCTACTTCAGGAAAGGTACTTTTCTCCCATGTTCTATGTTTATATATTTACTGAGTATTTATTAGCTTAATGGCAACTTTCCAGAATTCTCCAGGAATATGTGCAATTTGTCCATCATTTCTGGATTTCCAGCAGTATTCTCAATGAATAGAAGTCCTTTATGCCTTTTTCCTCTCTGATCTAGACATCTGAGGCGGATAATGTATTGATGCTGATGGACAAGCAATTTACAGTGATCTCTTATGACACTTTTTTTTTAAAGCTTTCTGAATTATAAGTGAGATGCTGGTGGAACTGAACAGCTGACCTCCAGACACTGTCAAAGTATTAACCATGGCATCTGAGGCTGCTCAGAGTTTTCTTCAGCCACTTTCTTCTTGGTTGTCTCACATATATGAAGCTATCCAACAAGCAGGAGACTCTATATCTGCTTCGCTGTTGAATTTGAGTGGAGTGGGTCGTGAGTCAGAAGAAGATAGAAACCGGGGCTTGGAGGACAATGGAGGTGCTTATGAGGATTATTCTGTGGAATCAGAAGATGAAGGACACATAGACCTGTGGGATGAAGAATACATATGCCCTAGAGAAGATGGTCACATGGCAGGTCATGATCTTGCTTCACAGGCCCTTCCTCATGGCTCTGACGTGAGTCTGCAGAGGCAAAAATGGGTTAAGAATGCCACCAGCTTACCAGGGCAGTGTGTTGAAAGGACCAGGCCATTGGCTGCCAATGGATCACACTGGATGAATGAAGATGTCCAGCCACTTCCTACCATCTCTGAAGATGAAAGTGAGCCCTATGTGAGGGTGAGAGGCCACGAACACAGCTTCAACATGGATGGCTCTTTAGAAATTAAAAACAAGGCAAATTTTGCAGGTAAGCAGCTAGCAAACACCAAGAATTCTCATCTCCGGTATTGATTTGATGTAGTTGCTTGTCTGCTCATTTTGTTCAATGTAGTCTTTGTTTTTCACCACTAAAATAAGCCCTCATCAAAAGTCCCACAGAAAAATCTAACCTTTCCCTCTTCACTTTCCAATTATTTTTCTTATTCATGAAACTGTTTTAATTGAAATTAGTGAAAATCTTCAGAATTAAATGCTGTATATTAGACACCAGTCAAGGTCTGTTGCAGTAGCACAGAGCATTTTTTTGTGCCCACCGTGTTTTGTTTCAGGCAACAGAATCTTTTGAAGGGAATGTTTAGCCTTAAGCCTTTGCTTTGAGAACCATCTGCCTTTTCATCACTGCTATTAAAGATATATATGTAATCTCAAACCTTGTTTCTTTGTGCCGGGAATCTCAAGATGTTACTGTGCCATGTGCTGTGAAATGGTCTAGTAAAAGAACAGTCATATCTCATGATCTTATGGATGAAAGGCTCCCAAATCGCTTTCACTCTCTCCCACCACCCTCACAGACTTCTTATGTTAAAATGAAAAGGACAGCAGGCAAGTGATTATGGGATGGAGAAATGAATTTGGTATTTTCAGTTTTAAATAGACCTAACTATGACTTCTCATCATTAAATGACACGAACAGCTTCTCAGGTACTCGTGTTCAGAACTGAATCTCAGCCACTGGACTTTTATTCAGTAGATACCACTGTAAATGTGGCTAGAGGTTCCCTGGTCCACAGAAAACTAATGGAGATGTGTGTTCCAACCAACTATCTTGGGGGTTTTGCTAGGTTAAAGCCATTTTTAGCAGCTTCTTAAGAAAGGAGGTGAAGTGGGAAGTGGAGAGGATTTGGAGTATGAACCCAGAGAACTTGACATTAAGTCTTTAGAGCTTGACTTCAGGTGTCTAAATTCCTTTTTTTTTTTTTAAATAGGAAGTTGAAGCTATTGAAAATGTTTGTTTTAAAATGGCCAAGAGCTTTTCATCAAGAGTTCTTTCACCAGAGTTTTTTACTTCTAGGGAAGTGTTATATATTTAGCCTTTTCAGTGTAGACTGTCAAAGTTTAGGCTTTCTGGTTTTGGTTTTAATAGGAATTTCAGACTAAAGGTATAAACTTTGACTGCATTCTTTGGATGTTAAAATTAACTCCTTTCTTTATTTCTGTTCCTTGCACTGCCACGGCCATGGTTTAATAAGATGATAAAGGAACTGGAGTAGCTTTCCTAGAAGGGAGAGACTAAGATCTGAGTCTTGTTCAGCTGGAGAAGAGGAGGCTTAGGGGGATCTCATCAGTGTCTGTAAATACCAGAAGGGAGGGTGCCAAGAGCACAGAGCCAGTCTCTTGTCAGTTGTGCCCATTGCCAGGACAAGAGGCAGTGGGTGCAAACTGGAGCACAGGAGGTTCCTCCTTAACATCAGGAAGCACTTCTATATCATGTGGATGATGAAGCTCTGGCACTGGTTGCCCAGAGAAGTTGTGGAGTCTCCTTCTTGGAGATCTTCAATAGCCTGGATGTAAGCATGGGCAACATGTCCTGTGTGTTCTTGCTTGAGCAGGGTTTGGACCAGGTGGATTCATAGGTCCCTTCCAACCTCAACCAGTATGTGATTCAGTGATTAAAAAGTGCTTTTGTTTTGGCTTCTTCATCGCCCAAGCTAGGACTGCTTGTGTCATGTTCCAAATGGATGAACTCAGTTAATTTGGTAAAGCACTTTGGAGCTGTCTCTTGGAGCCCATTCTTTAACTTGCTGAGATTCCCTACCCTTTGGTACCCCAGGTCTTCCTATACAGTGTCTGTGCAGTATCCTTCCCTGGGGGTTTGTTCGCCGACACCAAGTCAAAGCCAAAGGGATGAATTTAGTGTGTGCTTGGATCTAATGGCCAGGGCACGGATGCACTGGAGTAGGACACAAGCGTGGAGCGGGATGCAACCCTGATTCCTGCAGGACCTGTCAGAGAAGTACCCAACAGGGGCTGTCAGAGTGATTCAGAGCTATTCAGAACAGCTGGGGGCAGTGCATGCCAGATGTGTTCTGATGGTGGCCCCCAAGTCTTCGTCCTGTCTCTGGACCCATGCCTGTGTTCACAGTGGATGGGAGAAATGGTCGAGAGCTCTCAGAGAGCTGAGGGACAAGAATAGGCTGCTGTCACTGTTAAAGCAGTTTCTCACCTGCTGTCTTATCTCCAGGGACATCTGAAGAGAAGGATTCTTAATAGCACGTGGATGGATGAGATGAGCTCACAGTACAGTGACATTCAGAGGTGCCAGAGTAACCTGTCACTGAAGCTGAAGAGTATTGCTGAGAGCAGATGCTGACCGAGTTGCTGTTGCTGGGCTCTTGTTTATTACCTATTAGCTTTCCTTTGTAGTAGGCTGTCTGGAGCTGTTGTGGGATAGGAGGCTGTCTTTACAGAGCTCGTCAGCACCTATGTTGCTGCAGCCTAGAGTTCCTGCTTCCACATGAGGTGGTTCAGAAGCCATCACATAGCTTTTTACACCACAGGGAATGTCACTCTAAATGCTCAAAAGCAGTCTTTTATCTTTTTATCACTGCACTGTACAAAGGGCCATCCGGTGCCCTCAAGACATGGCAGTCATGAGGTTGGCTGCTTGAGGGCTGGGACATGGTGCCTTTTTTCTCAGAACTATCCAAGTTGTGTATTAGGAGAGAAGGTGCTGAACTGTGATTTGAAAATGTCTTCTAAAACACACACATGCTCTTTGTATTCATGTATTTCTTTATATTTCCTTCTTTTTCCTTTAGATTCACTCTCTAGCATCCAGAGTGTGAACTCTTGTGATGGTAACCTAGACATGCAGAGAGGCTGTAATACCCTGAGAACTTAAAATTTCAGTCGTGGATTAAAATGATCAAGAGAAGAAGTTTGAGGTATCCTTGTTTCTGTTAGCTTTGTTACCTAACCCTAAGTGACAAGTGACAGTGTTAGTGAGCATATGGACTTGCTGACATTCAGCAAAGGCATTCAGTAGCATCAGTATTAGCTTTGAACATTTTTCTTTGCTTTTGGCATATTTTCTTCATTTCTACAAAATACATGTTTCCTGTTTATCCTTATATTCTTTCAGAACATTGCATCTTGACTTTATTTCACTTAATGTACCATATTTCTCTCCACAATAGAATATTTTAAAGCTAAATTGGCACAAAACAGTTGCAATGCTGAATGCTTTTTGTTGCCATGGAAATATTTCTGGGCACTTACTGACGACCTGGTTGCCAATAGTAATGTAACAGAGAAAATAGATATGCTTCATTTAGCAGCCACTGGTGATTAAAGAGCCACAGAAACCCGTTACAAGGTCATTCCAATATATAGTTTATTAGGTTTAAGAGAAGAGAAAACCACACCCCAGAGGAGAATAATTTTCATTAAAAAAAATTCAAAATGAAATCCAGTTGTTCCCCACACTTAAACTTACAGCATGCTTCTGAGATGAAATAGAATTGCAGTTAAAAACCATCATTACCTCGTCTTCTTTTTATCAGATGTGTTTTTGATTGCATTTTTGCCTCCTAAGAAGTGTGTCAAGCTCCCTGAGTAGCTTTTCTGAGGCCTCAAAGCAGCAAACAAACCATGGAAAACCATTTTTAGGCTTAGGGATCTAATACAGTATTTGATCAATGAGGTTCTTGGGTTTTTGTACGTCAAATGTCTGTTTGATCATAGAATCATCACAGAATCACCATGGTTGGAAAAGACCTCTAAGATCATCCAGTCCAACTGTCCACCTCTCACCAGCATTTCCCACTAAACCATGTCCCTCGGTACATCTAACGTTTCTTGAACATGATACTGAGACACTGAGGCATGCTAATCAGCTGGTTTGCCTGCTGCTGAGTCCCAGCCTGTTCTTCAGCAATGCTAGTAATGCTGTGCCAGGTTGAAAAAACAAATGTGGGGAGAAGTTTATCACTTCAAATGCTTTTGAGCCACAATTTAAAAGTGAATGAGGAGGTTGCTCAATAGCACAGGCTGCTTGATTGAAGAAGTTAGTGATGGGAATGCAGCCCCTTCCATGCATCCAGATCCCTGATACCATTTGCAAATTTCAGATTTACAGTTCGTTGCAAATACAGATGAACTTGCTTTTGCGGCTTCCTTGAGAACCCCCCCTTGCTGTCTAAGCTTGGTGTCATCCATCCCAGAATGGGGAGGAAACAGCTTTTGCATCCTCCTGTGGCCGAGATGCTGCTATCAGCTGACTAGGGGTGGCTGCTGAGATTGTGGCTGCCAGATCTATCATTGCACATTTGGCTTAAGAGTTGGAAAAAATGAGTAGAGCAGTGAGGCACTTCTACCCCTCCGTTAGCAGTGCACTACTTTTAGAGCAGGTCCATTTCCCAGCCTAGCTCTATTATAGAAAACCAGTAGTAATACCTCAACAAAGTGAGGTATAGCAATAAGCATGCCATAAATACAGTGATCTTAATCTGCTTCTTCTCAGGGCCCATGTCCTTTGCAAACAAAAAGTCAGAGTGACCACTAAGGCAGCGGTTTCAAGCAACCACTGCTCTGAAAAGGCGTGGGGAGAGACACGTCAGCAGAGCTGAGTCTTCTGAATCAAAATGGAGCTATTTTTGCACAGTGAGCTCTGTGATTGAAGAGTCTCCCGAGCTGTCTGACACTATGTTCATAACGCTAGCGTAATATATAGGTGAGCACTACTCTTGAATTGCATGAGATCTGTGGAGAATTTTTCCATCAATTAGACAATCTCAAAGCTAGATAAAGTAAATTTTTTGACCTTAGAATGCTAGGAGGTTTGATGTCCTAATAGGAATCTTGTCTAGATGGCTAGATATCTCTCTTCAGTACGTGTAACATGAGGCATGCCTCTGAGGCTCTGGGAATTTTAAAACCAGAGAGCCCTATTGCATTTACTTACCTTGGCCTCCAGCTTAACAGGGGTCATTGATTTTTGCCAGTAATTGCTGTAGTGGAAGAAATTATTCTTTCTTCTGTACATGGACACTCCTGACCTCAGTAAATGACCCTTCACACAGCCAGGAATTCCTAGGCAAGAAGTGACTTTTCATTAGGTCCTGTAGTCCCACGTAGCAAAATAGACCCAAAAGAAAAATATGTTGTTTATGTGATAAATCAAACTTCTGTATGAACCTGAAGCTCAGACAGATAGATGGCCTGTTTCCATTTGAAAATCCTAAGTGCTGATGTATTTTATCACCTGTCTGGCTACAGAGCCAGCTAGTGCTCCAGCCTGAATGTAGCCTTATAAAATCAGTGCCTGCACTCAAAGCAGGACATTGAAAGAGGCTACCCTGAGTTGACAGCACCGCTAGCACTGAGGGAAGGAAAGCATAGACAGATAGTGGGCAAAAACACTTCACAGAAAATACTCCTGGCTGCTCAAGTGGGAGAGAGCATAATGTGACTGGGGATATGCATCTGGGATCTGAAGGATGTGATAAGAGTCCACAGCTTTCTGAAGTGAAGTGCAGGCATGAGTTTGCATCAAATGCTTTCTCTCTGTAAAACTCAGAGTTGCTCAGAAAGTACTTGTGCACAGACTTTTGTCCTTGTGAAGCTGGCACCATGTTCCTTTCTTGTATTTAATATACTAATTTGCAGTTGTGTCTTTCAAAGGTTCAAATTTTGGTGGCTTGGATTTTCACCAAGTTCCTTGTCTAGCAGGCAAGGCTCCCTCCTGCCTAGTTTCCTAAGGGGCATGAGGGATACACTCTTTAGGAGTATTTGTCATCTGTACTTGCCATCTAGAAGGTTGCATAAGCTGTATGGAGAAAGATTTATTTAAAAATGAAGAAATAGATGTCGCCATTCAGCACGGTTGCAGAACAAATTGTGTGTGAGCGTGTGTGTTTGTGCATGTATTTTCTGATCCACTTTTGCTAAGTGGCATCCTCTTCCCACTCCCCATATGGCAGTTGCGACTCTGTCTTCCTCTGGGAAGGTTGTTTAGGGCTCAGGAGACTTCATTTGCCAATAAACAGAATCTTGGCAGCATCTGGCAAGTGCTGCCTCTCCTAGAAACCCTGCCTCCTCACCTTCCATCTCCTACTATGGGTGAGGCAGGTGCGAATGATCTCACAGTGCTGCGGGAGGTTGCATGCAGGCATACTAGCAGCACTGTGCAGAGCTTGAGCATAGTATTTCTGTGAGCTGATGCAGACAGTAGTACCTTTTGTCTTTTCACATTTGCAGTCCTTGCTAGTTTGGCCTGCTTTGTACAAGGCTGCTTATGCAAACCCATGACTAGAGGCAAATGCTTGCAGAAGTGAATGACCATTGGGACTACTGAAAGCATGGATAATCCTCTGTTTCTTCCTAGCCTCACTGCATTGCACTTTTCTGAAGTTATATGAGATGGGTTCACCTTCCAAAAGGTGAGCCTCCTGGACCAAAAGGTGGTCCTCCTCCTCTGCCAGACATAGGAATTCTTTTACCAGTTAATTTCTGGCTCTTGTAATGATTTGTTAGTAGCAAGCAACTTGAGTGGTCTAGTAGTCTCTTGAAATACAACTGTAGTAACCAGGGAAAAAGACTGAAGTAAAGGGGGGGAGACTGAAGTCATGGAGGAAAAAATATGCAGTTTTAGAGGTGGCAAATAGCCATATTGTGCCAGTGGTGATCTTCTGGGTAATGAGGAAGATGAGGTTGAGCTGTACCTCCGCAGATGCTGTCTGCATGGCTCTCATGCAGTTACCTCTTGTAGAGCAAAACTTGAGCTGAATCTCTAACCAGTCCATAGCAAAGCCTGTAGAAAATCCAGTGAAGTAAACTGAAAAATCACTGATGCTTTCATGCCTTCTGCACTCCACCCAAAAGTTCCCTGACACTCAGGCAAGCGCTCCCTATCTGGAACTTGGCATTGGTGCACGATGAAGCATCCATGGAAGCACTGCACTGGGCGTGAGTGAATGCCCACACAAACCGCGTGCTCAGAGACAGTGTGTTCCTCAGGCTCAGGGAGAGTGAAGCCCATACAGTGTATACATAGCAGCTTAATCCATGTAGGAGTGTTCTCCGGCAGATAGTTTAAGAGTTATGGTGCTAGAGAGAAACCCCTGAGTTCGTATTAACGAGAGCACTGAGGTTTGCTGAAGCTCTGTGTCACAGGGTCGGTTTTGGGGTCTTGACCTCTTACCATAAATAATACACTGTACCTGTAAAGCCATTGGACCCAGGAGTGATTTTGCAGTTGTCAATAGCTTGCTGTTCTGTAATTGTCAGATATAAAGCTGTGACTGAGATGTGCTGTGTTTCCTTGATCACAAGCTGTGCTACTCCCCATGCCTGGGTTCATGGACATGCTGCTGTGTTGTGCCTTGACTTAGCTCCTTGCTTCACTTAATAGTTATGTGTCCCTTCCTTATTGCTTTTAAATCAAGTGAGCCTTCCAAAAGTTGCACAGAGAGATTGTAGGCATCTCATCCCTGGAGATGTGCAAGGCCAGTTTAGGTGGGACCTGGGCAATCTGTTTGAGTGCTCGCAACCCTTCTTGCGGCAGGGAGGTTGGAATTCGATGAACCTTGAGGTCTCTTCCAACCCAAGCCACTCTATGATTCCACATGGTCACTGAAGTTGAAGCAAGGAGAAATGGGGATAAAGAAGGAGGACATCTGCTTTGGGTGACAGTGTTGGTTGCAAACGCATAAGAACCTTGTTACACCACATCCTCACCCACTGCTACTACCCAGGGCTGTGATTTTCCCAGGAAAATGGAGGTGTTACAGCAGTGATACAGGGGGCTGTGGTAAATCAACCCTGTGGTAGCAAACAGAAAGTTTCAATTAGAAAAAACAGTGGGAAAATAAATGTCTGCCTTGTTGCAGTGCAGTAGTTATCCGTAGCAACCCCAAACAAATCTCTTTGCGAGGGAGTTGATTTCCACCCTGTTAATCAGCAAACAAAGACTTGTGGGTGTGAAGCTGATGGTTACGTATTTAGTGCTAGGAATGGTCTGTAATCAGTGTGCGTGTGCTGGATCTAGTTGCTCCTGAGTGTGGCACAGAGAAACTGAGCAGTCCTGGGTCTCCTGGACACCCCACTGGCTAGCTTGACTTCCAAGGAGGCAGACCATTTTCTGCAAGGAGCCAGTGCCATTTCAGATGAATGTCCTTGTTGCTTGCACAGATATAGAGTGGCTTTTGCATTAGAATTAGTGTCCAAGTCAAATAAAAGAGGTGGGTGTTGGGAAGCTGGAGTTCCACCTGTTGGAGAATACTAGGAAAGATGTATTGAAAATAACACTTATAAAGAGAGTACTTTTTTTTTTTTGTTTGTTAGAAGAAAAGGACAGTGTTTCCTAAACCATTGGTCTTGGGGATCCTGCACTTTTAGTTTCTTGGTCCATGAACATTTACAGTTCCAACACCCTGAACTGCAGGCAGCTATACCTGTGCCCTGAAGTATCACAGAATAGAATGGTTTGGGTTGGAAGGGACCTTTAAGGTCATCCAGTTCCAACCCCCTGCTATTGGCATGGACACCTCCCTCTAGAGCAGGTTGCTCACAGCCCCATCCAGCCTGGCCTTGAGTGCTTCCAGGGAGGGGGCATCCACAGCCTCACTGAGCAGCCTGTTCCAGTGTTTAGCCGCCCTCACAGTAAAGAATTTCTTCCCGATATCTAAATCTGCCCTCTTCCAGTTTAAAACCCTTTTACCTACTCCTGTCGCTTCCTGCCTGGATAAAAAGTCCTTCCCCAGCTTTCCAGTAGGCCCCGATCAGGTACTGGAAGGCTGCTATAAGGTCCCTATGGAGCCTTCTCTTTGCAAGGCCCCATCTCTCTCCACCTATCCTTGTGGGAGATAGGCTCCAGCTCCAGCCCTCTGATCATCTTTGTGGCCCTCCTCTGGACCTGCTTCGACAGCTCCATCCTAGTGCAAGCAAAGCATATGCAGTTGGAAAGGACTTTTCTGCCTCTGCAGCCAGATGTCATCTTCAAGCAGCCTGGCTGAGGGATGCACACTGACTCATGGGTGCAGCTGTGTCCACACCACGGGGGTTTCTGGCTTAGTGGCATCTCCTACAGTGTGCAGTCTTTTGTCTTCCACTTCTCCGCGAGTCCTGGGCCTGTGCTAATAAATCCCAGTGACATAAATGAAGCCTGACTCATGCTTGCTCCACATGTGAAACATAAAGTAGGTGTTGGGAAAAATCGGGGATGATTTTTTTACTTCTGCTTCTTGGCTGCCATTTCCTTTTGCTATGGAAGAACCTTAGGCAACGAAGTGAGTGTTAGCTTGAAGCTGAATCTTATGTTCCTATTTTTAAAAACAAATTTTGGAGTAGGAAAAAGGCAACAGGAAAAGATTGTTGATTTTCATGCTGTTTTCTGTGGGCAGTTCTCTATTTCTTTGCACAGCAGCATGTGGAATTGGAGTTTATTGTTCTGACTGCTGTATTGTTTGGCTATGGAAGTGCTTGGTGCTCAGAACCAATTACTGCAATTGGTCTTGTTTCTGATTACCCCTTGACTTTTCTGTTTGCTTTCTGTTGGAAATTTCCCCTGGTCTGAAAGCTGCCAAATGGTGGTTCTCCATGTGTGTGAACTGTGTGAGGATGAGTGGTAATGTCCAGATGGATGTTTCTTCTGTATAAAAAGAAGGCTTTTTGGTGACTGGACTACATCTCTAAACAGTTTTGAGCATAAATGAAGACAAGGGTGCCTAGTCCCTAGTCAAACCCATAAATTAGGCAGTTGCATTGCTCTGTGCTTTGATTTGAAGCCCAAGTTGAGATGATTGATACCAAGAGTGAGAAGACACCAGGCTGTAGATGCTGTGCAGATCAGAGCTGTAGTTGCACAGAAATTGATAGCGGGAACTCCATGGGCACTGCTGTATGTTTCTTGATAAAACGTTCCTCCTCAGGTCTGAGAAGCTTCAACAAACTCATTGTTTGAAGCAAGCCTTTCCAGTTTTCCAGAAGAGATTGCTCTGTGTGCAGCTCTAGGTTTTGCTGAATTAGAAACCAGTGCAGATTGCTGTTTCTCTGTCAGCCTGGTCATGAAAATTTTAGGACCAGGCTTCTGTGGCTGCTTCTGTAATAGCAAAGAACACAGCACAGAGACCTCCTGGGATCCTCCAAGTGAATGCAATATACATAGATGTGCTGATATTGTTCTGGTTATATGATCAAATACATTTGTTTATATTTTTTTTTGTATAGCACTTCTACTTCCTTCAGGGCTTGGTGGTTCTCCCATTTAAGTTTTCATGGGCTTCAGTAGAACAGAATCAAAATCTTTAGGAAAAAAAGTGGATGCACAAGGGTAGCATTAAATGTATAGGAAGGAAGAATTTTGAGTTTTCATTGCTCGTCCAAAATCACTGTGTTGGGTTTTTTTGTGTGTTTTTTAACATTCAGGCAGACAGGATGCATGTGGTACACCTCTGTTTTACACCTACACTGTGTATTTTATTTGATAACTTATTTTCTTGAACGAATGGTAAGTTATTGTTCATACTTGGTAATGCAGCAGAGAATTCTTGAATTATTTATTTCATGCAGTTTAGCTTAGTGTGTCTGGATGCCCGTAAGCCAACTCTGTAACTGATTGGATGTGTGAAATTTCTGGATAAACACTGGCAGTTTGAAATACCTTGCCAGAAAAAGAGGTCACCCTCTTTCCTCCCCCACTGTCCTCTTCAGGGAAAAAAAACAAAACCAAAACCAACTTACACACATCCTTAAGGGTGATGGGAGATGATTTATAAAACAGATGCTGCACAGAAGTAATTGAGTTGACGTTGCTAGAAATATGTATATGCTACACAACATCTGCAGATCTCAAGATGTATTCATTATCTTTCCAGAATGTAGATTGTAATTATGGGTCCTTTATTTAAGTTTCCATGGTGATATAGAAAATGTTTTCCCCTTGTCCTTTCCTAATCAGGACACTTGTATATTTGAATGGTGAACGTTTTTCTCTCCCCTGGGTGAAGTTAGTTTTATTAATATAGAGATATTAAGCTGACATGATGCTGTCTGCTGCACAGGCACAGATTCAACAGCAGACATATCAAGCATTTGCTACAGATTCCCCAGTGTCGGCTGTTTAATTAGCCTGTATGCTTCCAAATGCAAGTAAACTGCAACCAGTGTTATAACAAGTGATGCAGTCACGCTTTGGGGATTTGTAAAGTTGGAGTCAAAGTTAAGAGGCCAATAGTCTATAAAACCTGGCTGAGTTCCTCCCTTTACTCAAGCAAGATGCAGTAGATGAATTCAGTGGAAGGTAACTTTGCACTTAGTTTGGCTCGATACAATCTTCTATATATTAAAACAAAACAAAAAATGAATTTTCTCATAAAAATAATAATGTTTATGAGCTCTGTGGAAACAATCAATGAAGCAGTGGTAGTCACAGTCCAATTAAAGCTGCAGTTGAATTGCCTACTTCAGAGTTTTGCTACTGATTTACAAAGGAATCTCCCTGCTATTGTTGCAAAGCATTGGTATCTCTCTTCTGTCTTACACCAATGTTAAATGACTGAAGTGCTCCCCAGTTAGGCATCCTAAGAACTAGTACTGAATTTCCAGTCTGGAAGTCCAATGGAAACCTAATGCATGATGAGTTCAGGTTGCATATCCATCCCTGTGCCGCAGAGCATATGAGTTCTTCACAGTGCAGTGACAGAGCACTGAAACTGGCTGCACGGAGGGGTGGTTGAGTCTCCTTCTCTGGAGAAGATTCAAGATTTAAATTTTTATTTTGTGCCTTAAGTGCTCAGAAGACATTCCTGTGTAAGTAGAGGTTACCAGCTTTTCCTGAGCATTTAAATTAATTTTGCAGAGGTAATTGACTACACAGTTGGCTGAAAAAGAAATGTGTAGTTTTATGTGCCCTGATTGTTTGGATAGATTTAGGCCATAGGGTTACTACAACTCGAAATAATTTTTGTTTAAAGTAATTACAGAGAAAGTTATTTTTAATAGCTTATATAAAAAATAATCCATTTTTACAATAGCTGGCCACCAACCATTTAAAAATTCATGTCCTAAAACCTTTCCAATTTTAATCAGAATAGGAATGTTTAGCTTTAGTGGTAATGCAGTGGCACAGGCTGCCCAGGGAGGTGGTGAGTTCACCGTTGCTGTAGTTGTTCAAGAACTGTAGAGCTGAGGCACTGAAGGACATGGTCAGTGGGCATGGTGGGGGTGGGTTGGTGGTAGACTGGGTGATTTTAGTGGTCTTTTCCAACATGAATGATTCTGCAATTCTTCTGGGCCGTGGCTGGGTGCAGGTTGTCTGGCACTGCCTTGCTCAGTCCTTCTGCCCTAGGAGCTGTGTGCTGAGCTCAGAGTGGCAGCAGGAGGGCTTATGGAGTGGTGGCAACGATTGTCACCAAGTATGCATTTCAGAATTTAATGGACCTAACACTGTGTAAAGGCAGGATCCTGCCTCCCTGCTGGAAGCCACGTGGTTGTCATGCGATAGGAAGTGAAAAAGTTGCTTTTGGTCCCAAACCAGCCCATGTCACTGAGAAAGCTGCCTGCAATGCTCATTTGTTCATCTGCTTGGATTTGCCATGGCAATTATCAAAGTGAGTCTTGGCAACTATTATTGTACACTTCACACTGAAGAGCAGCAGCTAGGCACCTGGCTTGTTCACACACGTGCACAAACACACACGCACTGACCACTCTCCATCTCCACTGCCTACTACCCTACTGCCTGCCAGTGGGTTAGAACATCCTGCTGCCAGGCTCCCTGCTGATGGCGAGGGGATCAGCAAAATACCTCTGCATCTCACCCTGACGAAGCAAGGCCAAGTATATTCAGTGTGTTCTGAGCCCTCTTTTCCCATCTGGCAGCTATTTCAACGCTAATGAAGGTGCAGTCATCTTGTATTTGAAGCACGTGCTGGTAGTAGGCGGGGAAGGGCGTTCATGGCGATGTGCTCAACTGAGTATCTTCACTTTTAAAGGTTACAATTTACATTGGTCTCCTCAGTTCCTCTGTTGCTGGCAGATGGAGTCAGCAGTGCCTGATAGCAGTGTGCTCTATCTGTGTGCTCATGGCCTTACCCAGAGAGCAGGTCACATCTGAGTTGCTTTCTCTGCACAAAAGAAGTTCCCTTTCCACTCTAGCAGGAGCTGAAAGAGAATGAAAGAGTAAGAAAGTTTTCAAGCCCTTTACTGACTACTTTGTCATTGCATGTACTAATGATTTTATAAGTGGTACATTGTGTCCTGCTCTGTCCTGCTCTGTTAAATACTTGCATTTAAAAAAATGACATGCAGAATTGATCGAGGTCTAACAGTTCATAACCGTTGCAGATACAACATGACATCCAGAGGTTTTCCTGAAGTTTGAGGAAGCAGTTCCATGTAGTTGTTATTCACCCATCTTCCCCAAACCCTTGTTCCCCTTTTTGTTCCCAGAAGGCTGTCTGAGAGCTATGAGTGTGCCGTGTCATCCAGGTTCTTGGCTTAGAGCAAGGCTGTCTCAATCCCAAGTTGTCATTCTTTCCCAGTAGTCAGTTACGGGCTGGATGAAGAACCAACAGCATCTTCAGACAGTGATGATGAGGTGATTTAGCAGTTTAAAATGTGTGTGTCTTGCTCACAAAGTTTTTGGTCAGGAATATCTGAAAAAGCAGCACTGGCAGGTACGGAGCATAGTCTCACATTCAGCCACTTGCTCTCCAGCCTGTAGGAGCTTGATACAGAGGTGTCCAAACATGATCTTCCTTTCTTTCTTACTAACATTGGTTTCATTATTGGTTACTTGCAGCTCAATTCTAAAGTAGTTGGAGAAAGTAAAGTGTGGATTGAAGCCATTGAAGCTGAAGCTTGTGAAGATCTTCCCAATGAAAGTGTCTTGGTTTGGAATTCTGGCTCATAACCCACAGGGATTTTCTTGGATTTTATTGCCAGTTTTGCCAAGATAATAACTGCAGGACTTTGTTCTAATAATCTGTTTTAATCTGTGCCATTCAAGTCAATTCTTTAGCAAGCCTTTTAGCAAAAGCTTTTTACAGCAGCTTTGCAAACACAAGGTGAACAGTGAATGAATTATGCTATATCGTTTGCCAGCACATACGCCAAATGTCAGGCAATGACAGAAACTAAAAATTTATGGCACAGAAGGGAAGAATTTTATGATCTTCTATGGACTAATGTAATGACTCTTTTATACAAACAAAGATGGAATGCATTTAAAAGTGTAGCTACTTAGAAAATTGGCCCAAACACATTCTAAAATCTGGATAAATTTGTTAGAGGGAAGAGCTGTGAAAGTGCCCTCTGTTTTCAGTTCCATAGAATGCTTTACTTCTGAAATATGATGCTTGATTTTAATACACCCTCTGAACATTTCAAGATACGGCTCTCCATTGAATTCTTCTGGCACAACATGGTGCAGAGGTGCCCTTATTTTTCAGAGCTATTACTAATACTATTTAAATAGCTGTTCAGAAATTAGATTAAGCCACATCTTGAGACCTGCTTTCACTAAGGACATTTGATTCAAAATTAGTCTTTTCATTGTGAACAAATGGCTATAAACTAATGTCCTTGGGTATGTCAAGTCTCTTCAAATTGATAATTTTCTGTTTTTATGGAATGAGAAAACCTACCACAGATGTAGACAGAAGGAGAAATTGAGCATCCTGGGAAGCCCTGATAAGCTTTTCTCTCACTTGGCTTACACAGTCTTCTCAGATCATGTTCTTAAAATTTCCCTTGACCCTCTGTTTCTATTATGAACGTCATGATGATCTTCACTTTGGACTTGTTTAGCCTCAGCTTTTCAACCGTTAAAAATCTTTGTAGTAACCTGGATAGAGCTTGGGAAGAGGAGCATGAACTGCAGGAAGGAAGGATTTGGAGGATGCTCTGGGGAACTGAATGGCTCATATGCCAGCTCTGCCCACAGCCCCTCTGCAAATCACCCTATTAATAAAGAGCCTGCTTTAGTTCTGGAATCATGGAGTCTTCTTGTGCTATTACCCAGCATGTGGTAAATTAAACAATCTTGTCCTGATTGCATAATGTAACTTGAAATTTAAGTTTCTTTTTCTCTTTAAGCCCGAAAATTTACAGGCCATTTTTGTTTAGATTAATTGTAATTAGTAGTTCTGCTTCTTTGAGGCTCTTCTGGGAATTTTTTTTAGCCCTTTGATGGCTAAACTCAAAAAGCAAAGGGCACTGCTCAGTCTTCGTGTGTCTGGTGTGGCTCAGTGCAAGGGCGAGTATGGTGCTAAGGTATGGAGAGGTGGCTTGGCACGATGGCTATAGCAGAGGTCAGGCAAGAGGAGTACAGTGTGAGGGCAAATGTGCTTCAGTCCCACTACTCACATCTGCTGCCGTGTCTGTCTTTCAGGAAGAGGCACTGGCACAGGTTGCCCAGAGAGGTGGTGGGTGCCCCATCCCTGAGACAACCAAGGTCAGGCTGGGCAGGGCTTTGAGCACCTGATGGAGCTGTGGGTGTCCCTGCTCATTGCAGGGAGTTGGAGCAGATGGCCTTTAAAGGTCCCTTCCAACTCAGATGATTCTATGAAAATCACTGCTTGTGATTTCAAGTCCAGAAGTACCAAGTTCCATCCTGAAATCTTTTCCTTCTCTTGGCTGTACTAAAACAACCTTGTAAGTTCCCTCATGTGTTTATGTTCAGTCTAGAAGCAGGGATCAAATTTCTTTCGTTTCTGAAAATCACAAAGAAAAGACAGTCTTTTTTTTTTTGTTGCTGTTGTTGGTAAAAGCACAGCAATTCACTGCAGTCCACAGAGCAAACTTCACCTTGGCCAATGCAAGTAACAGTTGCACATTAAACTTTTCACCTCAGTGTTTCCTTCTGGTTAATAAATTATTCGGTGTTCATTAAGCAAGGTCTACTGGGCTTCATCTTCTAACTCTAGAAGTGCATTTTAGGAACCATCGAGGTCTCTCAGGATGTTTCTGTATCGTATTGTAATTCATAGAACTGAGATTGTGCATTGTTGAGAAAGAACAAAGCTATTTTAGCTTCAACTGACGATTTATCTGCTAATTTGGATCTTCACAGTCCATATTTCATGTGATGAACTTTCTGTGTATCACAAGAGAGCTTCCATATCCCAGTACCTGTTAGGGTTCAGTTCCCTGGTGTTATGGGTGAGGCTCAGCCTCTCATCTGGCCGAATTTCTGGTTTCTTCACAACTGGTTCTCCAACCCGGAACACAACCTTTCCCAGTTTTGTGGTGATTTAAGTTCCCTGGTGTGCTCCTGGTCTCTGTTACGACTTGTGGTATGTGACACAGCAGGAAAAGGTTGTGGGACAGGACTGAGAAACCCACGCTCTTTCAGTGTACAGTGCTGTCTGCCCTTAATTTTAGAATTGGCCTCTATTGCTCTGTGGGGACTCCTGGCTAATTAAAACTGAAATAGATAAGTCTGTCTCGGCGTGTGTCCCTGACACTGCTGTTTATTCATGTCAGGTATTCATAAGACAGCTGACATTTTCTTCCTTAAAGTTCTCTCAAGTAAATTACAGGCGTTTTACTGCTATGACCTTTTTCCTTACATGAACAAGCTCTGTTTTGACCATTTTTTGGGTGACTATAATGCTAAAACTGATGTAATTGGAGACATATGTTTTTTTTCTTCTCTACAGCAGGGCTGTTACCTATAACGATTCTCTAATACTGGTATTTGTGAGTGATTATCACTTACCAAACTGCTTTGAATTTAAAGAAAAACCTGACTGTTTCACTAAATGGTTGCGGTGATTGCACCTTTTCCCTTCCTCTCTCCCAATGCTACATTTGCTTTCCTAACACATTCGTTTTGTGTCTGAGTCCCAGGGAAATGGCTTGCTCTATTAATACGTTTCTGGAGTTTTCCTGTTATGAATAGCCTTTTATGGCTTTAATGTAGTTTTTGAAAATTCCTCCATTATTGATCCAGATATTATCCCAGCAGGAGTCAAAACCGCAAGACAATTGTGTGAGGATGATTTCTTACTACAGTAGCATTTTATTCTGAAAGCCTGCTGTGTGGTGTGTGCTTTGATGGATGACCCACTGTTTAAAATGTGTATTAGAGGTTGGCTTGCTAATTAAATGCCTTAAGGAGCGCCTGTACCCATTGACTCTCAGTAAATTTGTATATATGGAATTTCCGTTGTCTTATTTCTTGCTTGCATTGTTCTGTTTACTTGTTTCTGTTTTCTGGCACTGTGGAGAAGAGTGGGAGTAATGGCAAAAAAATGACTTTCTGCCTTCCCTTGAGCTTGAGCTTGGGGTGGAGGGGAGAGGATGAGGGCTCTTGGTTTCAGGACTAGGTCTGCCAGATAGGGGATGAGGAGAAGAAGAGGCAGACTGTGCATTGTAGAAGGGAGTAAGAGCACTCACCTGACATTTGAGAGATCAGAATTCAGATCCCTCATTCTCCTGAAGGACCATCTTCTACATCTCAGAGCAGCACTATAATTACAAAGCTGTGAAATGCTCTCAGACCTCTCTGCTGAAGTGCCTATGCTTGAGGCGTTTTGCTGGGATGGAGCAGGTGAGACCCTTCTCCAAGGGCAGATGGAAGGGAACAAGTTCTCCTAGTTACTAATGGAAAGAGCAGCCAAAGGGGGAGACAGAGGCTTCTGCCCACCTCCAAGAAATGATTTCTGAGTCATTAATCTCCATTCCGTTTGTTTGTTTGTTTGTTTTGTTTTGTTTTTGTGGGGCAGATATGAATCACTCACAACATATTTGCTCTGAGGGCCAAGCATTGAATTTCTACTCAGAAGGATTTGGACGCTTTGTTCCAGACAGTGGGATGTGGAGAGAATGAAAATGTTGGTTAATCTTAAGCAAAACGAAGTAATTGTTTTCTATTTAATGCAGTATTTATTACTATTATTTAAAGACTTCAGCTGGAGGACAAATTTGAAAAAATATTGTTCATGAGAACAAACCTTCAAATCCCAAGCATTTTTGAATCTGTTTTCATTACTTTCATCAGCTGTCTGGAAGTGCAGCTTTTTCCATTCACTGTAACTGCTCCCTGCTTACTTGAAAGTGATGGAGGCAGAACCTGGCTCTTCGTGTTCCCAAATCAAGGCTCAGCATCGCATTCATTGGAAGGAGAAAGGTCCCTGGTTTTCTTCTGTGAGTGTTCGCAGAACACATTCAAGGCCAAATCACAATGTTATTTTCATCTGTGTTCCTGCCTGTGTAATTACCTGGATCACTCCACACAGAGTGCTCTCATTGATGCCTCAGAGTAAAGTGGTCTGTATTCAAAACAGAGATTTGATGGCACAGGAGAGGAACCTGTTGTGATTTGAACAGAATGAAGTCATTATGTTCTCATTTATAAACTTTCCTTTAGACCACAGAGTAAATGTTAAGGACCAGATGAATTGAAACTGACAAAAGCAGGCAAGGAAGTTAGGGAATACATCTCCTAAGCTCTCAGGGATGAGTGATGGGGTTGTGGTGGTACTTTTATCTCTGCATAACTCCTTTTCTTACCAGCACCATCCCTTAGGCCACGCTGACTCCTACCTTTCTCCTTCATGAAAGGATGTTGCTGATATCTGTTTTTCAGGCCTGTGCTGTGCTTTCTGTCGCTTGTCTGATCTCTATTTTCGTGTAAGTGATCGCTTGGAGGCCACAAAGCATCACCAAGGCTCTAGAACACCTGAAGTGGTCCTTTGATAATTGCATTTGGTGGTTAACCTCTTCAAGGAAAGGAAGCTGGTTTCTCTGTTCAGGATGTGGAGAGTGAGGAACAGCCATGTCCACTCCATCAGATCTGACATATACAAGGTTTATTACTAGTCCAGTGCTGCAGTGCTACTAAGAGAAGCTGCTGCCTCTGCTATACAGCAGGGAGGGCAAAAGAGGAGAGATACATTTTGGGAGTGAGAGGGGGAGGAATTCCTTCTAATCTCTCTGAGATTATTTTCTTACTGAAATTTGTTAGATCTGGATGGACTAAGCCAACTGAGTTACCAAGACAACCTATCCTGTCGTGAAGATGACCATGAATCTGTTGATTCAAAAACAGTGGAGTGCAGGATTGCTGGGCAGCATACAGGGCCTAGGATGGAGTCCAGCACTGCTGACAGTATTAGCCAGCAAGCCGCAGAAGGACGTTTGGAACTGGGGGCTGCATTTACCAACCAGGGATTTGAAGGAAATGATGCTACTGACAGCTCATCAGCTTGGAGCCCTGAGGTACAGTGAATTGTCATTTATTACATATGGTGAAGATTTTGAAGGGTACTGGTGGTTTCTATAACTTAGACAGCATCTGGAAAGCCGGAGGCAGTTGGTGGGGTGTCTGGGACTTGGCAAAGTGGCCAGCACTGTGGTCCCCATTGATACCAGGCATCTTTCCAAGGAAGGCGGGGGCACAAGGGTAGAGAGCCCTTTCACTCTCCCTTAGTTCTACACCTTTGTTTTGAAGTCTCAAGAAAACATTAGAATTTAAGACACTGTGAATGCCTGATGACTTAGCAGCCCCCTTTTCTCTCATATTCCTTCTGCGTGATGTGTTTGACTTTCTTATTATTTTACCACAAGATTAAATTTCTGAAAAAATACCAGCCTGCATCAGACATATTGAAAGAACAACACAAAGGTCACGTCTTCTCCCTGAGTTAAAGGAGGCTGCTCTTCAGCTGTGGAAATGAATGCCTCCATACTCGGAGCAGCAAGGCTTTGAGAAAAGGGTTCCTTCCCTCAGAGCGTGCTGCCTGCAGCTGGTTAAAGTGATGGAGAGCCACTCCTCAGTGCCTGTGCTCCAGCCTTAAAGGGCATTTTGAATAGCATTTTGGTTTGCTGCACAAGCCAGTCCCACAGAGCACTGTACAACACATGGGAACTCTGAGCAGTGGCAGCTCTGACCTCTCTTTGCAGTGTACCTGACTGTGTTTGTCTGCTTATCTGAGGCTCGTTTCTTCTCTGCATTTGATGTACATTCCCTTGGTACATGTCTGTTGCAGTGTCTCAAATGTCCTCCGCTTGGATTTCTTTGGAATACAGCTCTTGATTTACTCCTGGCATGTAGATTTAAAAAATGCAAACAGTGATTATAGCATCAGGGGGCACATATCCCCAAGTCCCAGTTTATCTACTACAAGCAGCTTCTCATCTGAAGGTATTGTGTGGATTAATGAAAGACTTTTTATTGCAGGAACTAAATGTTCTGACATGCCAGAAATGTTCAAGCACTATTATGCTCCATTCAGAGCTCCTCTCTTTAGAGACAAAAATGATAATTTTATGCCCCTACAGTGGAACCACAAGTACCATTTCAAGCCTGGTCCGTAATTAGCCGCTCTCACAGGTTTCCCTAGCAGAAATGGACTTATTTTGCTTAGTGAAATGGATGTTGGCTCTGTCCTGAATGATTGGGTCACGCATACAGTACACCTGGATTGACATCACAACAACTGTGCTGGGAGAGGGAAAAAAGAAATTCAGGTGAGGTTTCTACACCCCTTGCTTTCCTTGGATTCCAGTTTATCCATTTGTATAGCTGGGACATTCACAAAGCACTCACAGCCCCGAGCAGAGTTCCAGAAGCCAGTGGCTATTTTGTTAAGACTTCTGCAGGAAGAAGATAAAGGATCTGCAAGCTTTCTGGGCTGCAAACCCACAGTGAGTGCCAGATAGCACAGATCTCTTTGAAGGCAGCAGCCCAAGTGCCACAGTTTGGCATTTCTCTTTTCCTGCCTTCCTCCAGTGTGAACAGCTTTCTCTGCAGTGGATATGACCACAGCTATTGTAACAGATTTGAGATTTCATAGAATATCCTGAATTGGAAGGGACCCATAAGAACCAGAGAGTCCAACTCCCTGTTCAACACAGCGAGACCACCTCAAATCCAAACCCTATGTCTGAGAGCGTTGTCCAGATGCTGCTTGAGCTCCAGCACCTGCCCACTGCTCTGGGAAGCCCGTGTCATGCCCAGTCACTTTCTGGTATGCAACCTGAACCCTCTCCTTGACATCCAGATCCTTTTTAATCAATCTGTGAAAAACCAGATTCCTGACCTGCCTTTAAAGGCAGCCAGATGAGACACTCAGCCCAGCTGGGGCAGGAAAGTACCTCTTGGCTTTTTGTACGTGTGGGCTGATGATAATGTATGAGTATTCATGTTCTCCAGCTCAAACATGTTGATGAAAGTGGTTATGCTGCAAGTATGGTTTTTCTGTAGTAGCAGCTCTCAACTGTGTCTTGATTCCATCTCCTCAACAGCAGATGCACGGATGAAAGTGAGGACAGATGAACTTGCAGGGAGAAATGTGAATCAAGTGCAATTCCGTTAGATTTCCTTCTTAAATATTATTTCAGCAATCAGACAGAAATAGCTTTGACAGCTACATAGCAGCACTTATATCTGCATAACGTCACGCTCTCACCTGGCAACCTTGTGTTTTTGTCTTTAAAACCTGCTGCTCCTACAGAAAGGCATGTTTATGAGCAACCAAGTCATTCTGTGAACTGACCAAGAGGTGATATTTCTCTCTTTGGCATTACTACTGCAAGATATGTGACAGCAGGTCTCCATCATTAATGTACACAAATGGACTTCTGTATCCAGATGTGCAAATCCTTTGAACATCAATACAAATATGAGAAGCTGGAGCTCTGCACGACACGGCAGATGAATCTGAACCACTTGATAAGTAGACTGACAGGAAGTAGATATAAATTTTGAGATTTGTTTGAAGTCTCATTTGAGACAGCCCACCCTAGAAACTTCTCGAGGGAATTACATCAGAAGTCTTATGGCCCATCAGCTGTACTCTAAACAATAAGATTCCTATGTTGAGAAGAAACGTTACTTGAAATGCAAAAGAAGATAAATGTTTGAGGAGGAGGGTGACTCAGACTGCTAGTGACAGGCCTTAATTCACCTTCAGGCTATTAACTGAAAATCTTCCCCTAGTACAGTGTATACTCATGTTTAAATACAAATCATTGATCACTATAGCAACCCCTTTATCACTTGAAGCACATTCTAGCTCTAAGATAACAAGCACTTTTGAACAGAAAGGCGTACGCCCACTCATAAAAAGGTAAGGTGAGTATCCATGCTTTTTATTTTGTTTCATCAAGATGATTTTTGCTTTGAAAGTAGGTAAAAGACTGTGCGTGAATTGGTCTGCACATTTGGGGTTTCTATTTTGAATTATTGTTCCGAATGTTTTAGTATCCATGCTGAACAGAAGGTACAGATGCATCTCTTGGGAGACTTAAAAATGAATACAGGATCAATATGTATTTAATCAGACAGTTTCTCTTGATTATGATTGCTTTAGCTGTGGGAAACGTATTGAGAGAAAGAGTAGCATCCAGAAATGGAATTTCCATTCTGCAACAAATTTAGATATTTTGATTTCCCCTTCCATTGAACTGAACACAGTGCTTAAAGGTTTGATTATCCCACAGAACAAAATGTTCCAGAAGATTCAGGTTTGATTGAGTTGTTTGACTTCAGTAATGTAAAATAAATAAATAAATAAACCAGTGTATATTCAAGTAATAGCTTCCAACATTTTTAACCAGGTGAAACCAAAAAGTTTCATTAATGCCTCAAAATAAATGTGAATGAAATTAAGTAAAGAAACCCAACTTTCTGACTAGTTTTTTTCCCTGTGTTCATTTTTTTTGCCAAATTAGCAGTCTTCTGCTAAACATTTCAATATTGATGAAATTCTGTGTTGGAAATGTTTCAACAAGTGTTGTTGCTTACTAGGTTATATGGGGAATATTACACAGAATCAAGCAATTAACTAGCATTGGCCTCTCAGGAAAAAAGTAGAATCCTTATTTTCTAGAGAAACTGCCTACGTTTGCAAGCACAAGTGAGGTGATGAACGTTTTTGAAATAGAGTTGGGATCACAGAGGCAGCTGAACTCCAGAGAAGGGGTTTTTTTTTGTTGTTTTTTTTTTCCTCTTTTCTCTTTGCAGGAGACTGATGAGGTGAACATCCAACCAGCTCATCCCAGTGCTCATCAGCCTGTTTGTAAATGTGGTGATCTTGATGTCATCTTCAGTTATAAAGCCTCAAGTCAAAAGCTAATAGTTACTGTCTTGGAAGCCAGGGACATCCCTGACAAAGACCGCAGTGGAGTGAACACTTGGCAAGTGCATACAGTCTTGATGCCTAGCAAGAAACAGAGGGGTAAGACGAGTGTCCAGAGGGGACCCATCCCCATGTTCAAGGATAATATTACCTTTAGTAAGCTGGAGCCACATGAGTTAGGTGGCCACGCTGTCCGTTTCCGCCTCTATGCCGTGCACAAGATGATTGGAGAGAAGATGATGGGAGAGCAGTTGTTCTACCTGAGCAACATCAGCCAGGAAGAGGAAGTGAAGGTGACGTTGGTCTTGGAGCCAAGGAGTAATTTGACTGTAAGTTTGAGGAAAGAAATTTGGAGTCCATAAAATTGTTCCTTTGGAGAATGGGGATTGGCTGTACTTAATATCTTGAATTGAGGACCAACAGAATGCAAAAGGTGGATCTGTCCTGCCATCATCACCATAGTTAGCAGTAAGGGGAAGAAGGCAGCATGTCTTCCCTGTACAAAGGTGTGCATCATTAATATGTTATGCAGAATTTGTAGCTCTAATCTTGGAATCTCCAAGGCTAATTGACATAATTTTGAGTAGTTCTTGTGCACCATTATGTTGATGGAGCAGTACTACTGCCAGTTCAAGGGTGACCTTGTTGGGCACTAGCTCCAAGCTTGTGGTTCTCTGCACTGAGCAGTTTCCGCATTGCCAGAAATAATTGGTGATGTTCCGTTTCATGGCAGATTGGAGAGGTAGGTCATGGGAGGAGGAGATGGCTGTGCTGCATCATAGCCTTCCATGCACATCACAGTTGTATGTCTGTGCCAATTGATTTGTGCAGAGGAGCTCTGACATGATTCACAAGAAGCTCAGTGAGAGGTTATGCACAGAAAAGGAATGAAAGATCTTACACCAGGTGAGAAGGGGATAGAGTGAGCATCGTGGTTCAAGGAAGGAAATGAAGAAAATACGCAGTACGTGAGGGAAAGAAATCCAAACTGTGCAAAATGCATTCCATCCAAAAGCTGTTTTTAAGGAGATTTGCTGTGTGTTTAATGCATTGGGATGTACGCTTATCTCAGAGGCTTTGATTTGCACTAGTAATAACATTGCACAGAGTGCATCATCTTTAAAGAGAAGGTCTGGAGATGTGTTTTTGTGGAAGTGATGCTTTAATTCTTTCGGTGCCTTATCGTAATTCATTCGTAGTCATTGCCATTTCGTAACAGAGATCTTACTAAACAAGGCCACAAAGCATAAAGCAAAGGGAGGGTGGTGGTAAACATTCTGATGAGACTTTCAGTGCTCTTTCCCTGCAGAGTGCAGACTCTCAGCTTAGTCTGTCAGCAATCTCTCACAGTGACAGCACTTCTTCAACACAGTCCCTGTCGCATGGAGGGGTGCCAGAGCTGCTCGTGGGCTTGTCGTACAATGCCACTACGGGGCGGCTGTCAGTGGAGATGATCAAAGGCAGTCATTTCCGAAACCTCGCAGTTAATAGGCCACCTGGTAAGTACTTCCACTGCTATTAAATAACACCATCGAGTCAAAATTTCCTTTTTATTTTCTTCCCCTGGATACTCCATTGTGTCATTTCTGAGTTAGATCTCCTTACAGAGTACCTGATTGAAAATTAAAAGCGTTATTTCAAACGGGCATGCTGGTAAACTTCACAGTGTAAATGGCTGCAATCACATGAAGACACAGCTGACAGGACAGTAATACCCCTGTGCCTCTTTTATTGCATATACCTTTACAACACCTGATTATGGCAAAACTGCTATGATACCCAAAGCACAGAGTAATTCTTAGCAAATTTATAAAAAGAAAGAAGCACTTTCCAAGTGGTTGTATGTTGCCATGTGACATGGAGAGGCCCAGATTGGTGCTGTTAGATGTTTCCAAGGGCCGTACTGTCAGTCCCCATGGTGTGGGCTGGGCACTGGTTGATGGTTCTTTTGGCTCTTTGGGGATCTTGCTATTCTGAATTCTTCATAGCCACACAAAAGAAGTCTTTTGTAGAAAGGAAAAATAGAGTTTTTCTCCTGTGTCTCTACAGCTGAGCTCCCTTCTTCTGATACCCAAAGGAAGAAGTGAAAATAGCATTTTGTTAGATTTGGTTAGTGCTTGAGTAGATTTGGTTAGTCCTTTAAAAAGACAGTGGTGCTAATGATTAGATGGTGCTAATGTCTGTGAGATAGATGGGATCATGCAACCACAGTGTTATCTGCTTTTTGGTTTGTGCCTTCTCACACAGGGTTTGAATGGCAGCCCTACTCATATTGTCCTATTGCCTACTGGCTGAAACCAGCCGAGAATGGCAGTTTGGAATAGCATTTTTGTTTGCTGTTGTGTTTGTTTTTTGTGATCTAGTTGTCTGCGTGTCAGAGGTAACAATCTTTGACAGCTTCTGGCATTCACTGCATTTGATGTAGTATCTTCAGCTTGCAGAATGCTAAGATTGCTTTTGCAAGATGCTGTTTGTCCCAGAGCTAGCAAATAGTTGTGTGATATTTCAGTATGCAGACATGAAAACTTAAGTTTTGACTGAACAGCTTCAGTACTTCAGCATACTCCAGAAGTAATCTGACCATGTGGGCAGTCAGTACTTCAGGAATCAAGGGCAAGTCTGCAGGAGTAAAACATGTGACCTCAGTCTATGTAGCCCTAGCTAATCTCATATTAACTGTGACAACATGAGTAGCTCTTCATGGGATTTACTTGAAGGAATGGTGTTGTTTGCGTTTGTGTTTTACTGAAAGTTTCAAGTAAGAGCAGTTGTAGTCAATTTAAAGGAAAGGTAGGCTAAGTCTACTTTTATTCTTAAATGAAAGTAGACTCAAGTAGTCCCAGTATATGTCCAAGTTCATTTGCTGCAGTTTTTCTGCTGCACTTTCATGCATCTGCCTGTGGTCTTTGAGTTTTGTCACATAACTGCCTGAAGGGCAGGATTATGCAGCACTTCTGTTTCTGTATCAGGCCCTGCTGAAGTCTTGTATCTAGCTGAGTCAGGAAGCTGTAATGCCCCACGCTTTCCCTGTAAATGAAAGGCTTGCACTGCAAAGAACTTGAAAAATTGGTGTCCAGTTTTCTGCCTACAATATAATGACCAAATGACTGGCATTTGGTGGTACTCTTATGAAGAATGTCTTTCTGGGTGCTTATGGTACAGCGCTGTGTGTTGCAGTAAGCTGAGCAACCCTTTCATTCTTGGAGTGCTGGGGAACTGTTTCTGTCCTGGGCCAGGACAAAGGGAAGCGGCCACAAACTGAAGCATAGGAAGTTCCACACAAATGTGTGTGGGAACTTCTTCACAGAGCAAGAACTGCGAGCACTGGCACAGGCTGCCCAGAGAGGTGGTGGAGTCTCCTTCTCTGGAGACGTTCAAGACCCACCTGGACACCTACTTGTGCAACCTGGGCTGGGATCTGCTTTGGCAGGGGGTTGGACTCAGTGATCTCTAGAGGTCCCTTCCAACCCTTACAATTCTGTGATGGCGTTTGGCAGAGTAACCACGTGCCTGTAAGTTTGCTTTCAGCGTGGCTTACCTACCCCTTTTAGATGTCCTGTTCAGATTTTAAATGATGGGCACACAGAAAAACAGTAGGTTGGTTGACAGCATCTTTAAAGCTGATAAGCATTTTGTGTGTTTGCTGATAAGAAGAGAACAAGTCCAGTGTGTGTGAAAAGAAGTCGTTCTTTGAGGGAGTTTCTGTTTTATATTCTGTCTGAATTTTCTGCTTTCTGTGTCTGTGGGGCTTCAGATAAGCCTAGTTAAATCAGTTCGATAAGCTAGCCAAAGTGTTCTGTCAGCCACCCAAACTAATATTCCCGACAGTGTTTCATAACGGATTTTTCCTGTCTTTGATATTAAGGCCATCTTGAGTTGGCTCTTTGCATCCTTACTATGTACAGATCAACTACAGCATTATCAAGCCTCCTGTGTCTCCATGTTAGGTCTGCTGTTAGGTGAAGTTCATCAGTTATTACAGTGAAGTTCTGAATCTATCACTATCTGCTTTTACTCAGTGTTTTTTCTGCATTCTGCATTGTACTTCTGCACCTGTAAAGCACCCAGTAGTGTGATGAATGAGAAGAGGAAGACCCAGTGAAGCAGAAATTGAAAAAAGCTTAAAAGAAGGAAGAAAGCCAGCGCTTGTCTCACATGCTGGAGTAGCATTTCACTGATAAATCCTTCAGACGCTGTAGAAGAGTGCTGTGAGGTCTGATTGTCTCTGTCTGAAATGTGCTGCCTGAGTGAGATGCTCAATAAGTCCTTCCCTAGGTGAAAACTAAAACTGCTGTCTCCTTTTCTGGAGGGTGAGGAAATAGCCCTTGTGTTTTCTCATATCCATCCTCTCTATGGTTGTGTTGTTTGAGGCTTAAAGAGAGTGATTTACTTCTTCGAAGTATCGTGGGGTTTTCAGATGTAACAGTGGTTTGAGGCATTTAGTACCAAGCTCAAGCTGCTGTGGTGGCAGTCATTTATTGTAAGGTTGAGACAGTCACTGGGCAGAGTCCATCTCCATTTTCCACCCCTGCATACACAGAGCCCACATAGTACCCTTTTGTAGTCCACTTGTAGCCCAGCACATTTAGCTCTGTCTGCTGCTAACTGCTGCAGCTATGAGAGCATCTTACATTACAGCAAATTCTCCAGTTGTTGTCTTTCCCCACTTTGACCCTCTTCTCTGCCACCTGGGGTCTTGCACATCGACACCTTCTGCAGTGTGTATGCATGCTCCCTTGGCATCCTTGTGCAGGGATTTCACTATGTGCAGAAGAAGCCAGTGATTTAAGGTGTTAATGACTGCAGAGGTGACAGCTAATTTCTGGAGAGGGAAGGGAATGTTGGAGGTGGAACATTGTATCTCTCATTTTCTTCTGGGCACATCCTGTGGGGTACAGAGGGTTAAACCTAGTCATTTAAATAATGGTGGAGTTAGGGAACAGCTGGGCAGCCTACAGACACATCTTGCAGGCAGTGGCTTCTCTTCAATTACATATGTGGAGTTTATGGACAGCTTGGTCAAGGATAAGCATCCAGGCATTGTTCTGGACAATGTACAGAGCTGCAGGCCTGAGTCCACAGTCCCTAACCATGTGAATAGGTCCATTATCACTCGGAGCACTTAAAAGCACTCACAAGAGTGGTAGCAGCATTGGACTGTATGGAAGCAGCACTCAGCTGTACGTTGGTAGTGTCTGCCAAAAAGCCTCATGCAGAAAAGCATCTGGAGGTTTGTCAGATGTGAACAGCCCAGGTATTTTAACACTTAGTGGTGTATGTGTTGTGCACCTCATTCTCTTTGGTTCTCGTTAAAGTCACTAACCTGTATTATCATTTCATAGGGGCTTGTATTTTGGTCTTAGAATATCAAAAGCCAGCATGTTCATTTAAAGAATGTTTATAATAAAGAAAGTAACAGGAGAAGTGCATAGCACCGGCAGACACGTCTTTAAGCATTGGTAACTGGTAACAGATTATTTGTTTCTTATAGTAGTAGTACCTTGGGATTGTAATGTTGGACCAGTCAACATTTGCACTAGTCAGTGTGTAAACACACAACAGAGAGATGGTCTCTACCCACATGATCCTTAACCTTCATCAGCTGCTCTGGGTGCAGCTCTCTTTCCTCTAATCCAGCCTTTGCTTTTTCCCCTTTCGCATTTATTTTTGGGTTTATGTCTGAACGTAATGTGATTTGAGAAGGGCTATTGTGAAAAGATATTCTCTTGTCTAAGAAAAGTCTTCCAAGCTTTTCAGCTGCTGCAGAATTAATCATACATAATAATTACATCCATACATGATCATTATTATACCAGTGGCATATTAACCCTATTAAGCAAGTACAATAACACTAACTCTGGGAAAGACGGGAGGGAAAAAGAATAATCTGTCAGAATTTCTATTGGGAGGAGGTGAAATTCTTGAAGTAAAAATCTGTGTGTACCTGAACTCCAGGTGACAACACCAAGGAATACAGAAGATGCTCAAGTAGGAGAATTAGAGTCCTTAGATAGTATTTCTTGGCAGGCACCAGAGGGCTTGAAAGATATTTTTTATCAACTTCTTTGTGAAGGAAGTTATTATCCCAGAGGTCTAAGACAGATTAATTTCTTTAATTGATCCCACTAAGACCAGGAAAATGAATTAAAAAAAATTAACCAGCGTATCTGGCACTGAACAGGGAGCTTGCTTGAACTCCTAAAGCTTCGTAATTCATACTCCTATCTCATCAGTAATAAAAGGGAGGCTTGTACCAGGGTGAGCTGGGGTAGATGCAGTCCAGAGAGCTCTATAAACAGAGCAAGAGCAGTAGAGGTGTTGGGCAGCTATTCAGTGCTGAGTTCTTGCCAGTTGGTCAGAGTAAGCTTGTACAAGACACTTCTGCATCTTTACATTGTCCACCCTTGGATATGTCTTGAATCAACTTAAGATATGATGAGAAAGCATTGTTTGGGGTGGTAAGTCCCAGAAGGATGCCTTAAGTGATGAGCAGCTGGACACTGGTGTGGGAGATAAAGTGTGGATTAACGTAAGGTGTTGTGTTGTGAAATTCAGACTTAACATGGGGGGGACTCAAAGCCGCTTGGGAGTGAGATACTAGGCTTATAGGAAATGTCTAATGAGAAAAAAGTCAATGAAATGTGTATAATATTGAAAAGCAAATGAAAAATCCCTATTTGATTGTAAATATCCAAGTGCCTGCATAGTGAATACCATGCACAGTTCTGGCTCCCTCCATTCAAATAGAATATTGGCAGGATTGGAGAGATGCAGTGATGAATGACAGGGATACTCAGAGGTATGGGAGCAGCTTCCAGCAAGCTGCATTTGGGTAACCTGGGCCTCCAGTGATGCTACAGCAAATGGGAGAAGGGAGATGATTTCATGTTGGTCTGTGAAATCGTGTTGTGAAAGTGAGTTGGCAACAAATATTCATTGTCTCTCCTGATTAAAAAAAAATATATATTAATGGTCTTGAAATGAAGTGAGGAGGTAGCAGGCTCTAAGGGAGTGTTCATCATGCACTGCATACTCACAATGTCATGTGTGGGTACAAGAGCTTTCCCTGAGTTCAGCAGGATAAATCCATGAAGAATGATGCACTGAGAACCATAGAAATATAAAGATTGTCTTTGACTAAGGAAGTTCTTGAGTCATGAATCATTGGAGTTTGGGAGAGAATCAGCATATACTGTGTTTGTGTAGACTTGCTAAGGCAGGTGGTGTTGGGTGAATGGTCCTAGTACAGCTCTTCCTTATGAGACAATAAGACCTGGTGCTGAAAACCAAGGCACGGAGTAATGGACTTTTAAGGAGCAGTAGGGAGATTTTTGGAGCAGATGTTCCATAGTAATTAAACATCCAAGTCTTGTTCTTGCAGTTATCCAGTATCACTTCGAATAGTTTTGTATTTCTAAAAGTCTGTGATGTTGTTACATTGCTGTGTGTAAAGTGAAGGTGTTTCTGGACCAGAGGAGTACATTTGAAGCTGAGTGTATGGTGATGCCTCTCCTGCTCCCATAACTGTGAACAAGAAGAAAAATCTTTTTTTCCCCCTCCCAAAATAAGCAGAAGACAAAGCAATTGCTCCCAGGGTAGAATCCTGCTAATTCCAAATTTCAGTTGAAGCTGAATGTTTAATGCAAATCAACAGTAACTCCACAGAGCAGCATTCGCAGAAGGTCTGATGACAGGCTGTATAATAAAGCTGTGCCAGTGGGCGCCACTGCTGGAGGTGAGAACAGCCAAACTTAAGCATCCTTACACCACGCTGCAGCAGAGCTACCGCTCCCATTGCTGGGAAGCTGGGCAGTCATGCTTTCTGATACACTCTCACTTAGAGTTCCCTCTCTCTGCGAGGCAGCAACAAGGCATAAAACATTGTAAGAAGTGTTGAAAATGCCCTTCTGAGAGGACACACCCTGAGCGTTTGGAGAGGTGCCTGTGCTGCACTTTAGGTGCATAAGCACAGAATGAGGCTGCACCTTCTCGGGGTCAGGGAGGTGGCTGCTGGCTCCACAGCCAGCACGTGTCCTAGCTTAGGGCTGGCCCTGTGAAACCCACTTTGCTGGGCACAAGGGTTGTGTCAGCAGTTTGGATTGCCAAGGGCCTGAGCTTGGAGGCAGTCTGGAAGCAGCTTTTCTTCCTGAGATACCTTGCTTCCTGTGAGCCCTACATCCTGCCCCTGCACCACGCAATCCATTTATGCTGGCAATTTGCTTCCAGGGAGCAATGTCCTCCTTTTTGCTGCCTTTTACATGAAGGGCGTTGCTGGTCTGTTCCCCAGCGACTCACACATGGCAAGGAAGGCTGCCAGATCCCAGCCTCGTGCGGGAGAGCTGCCAGCCATGGCAGAGCAGACCCGAGTGGCAGAGACTCCGTGGAAATGGAGATAGAAATCTGGCTCCTCAGCAACGTAGTAGGCAGATCTCAATGCTCATATAGTAAATAGAGTAGGCCACAAACTGCCTCTGGCCTAATGTAGATTTTCACAGTGTAGGGTTGGGGAAAAAAGATGGAGTCTGGCTCTCCTCCATGCTTTTTTCCTGGTACAGCTGCAGTGAGCCAGGCTCAGTGCTCCCTGCCCCAGGGTGGCATCACGGGGTAAGACCATGCACTAATGGAGAGAACCTTCTGGAACAGGTCAGTTGGAGCTAGTGAAGATACCAGTGAAGATCTCTCTACTTAGTGCAGAGTATCATAGAATCAAAGACTATTCTGAGCTGGAAGGGAGATCAAGTCCAACCCCTTGCTCCACACAGGGCCGTGCAAAATCCAAACCCTGTGTCTGAATGTGTTGTCCAAATGCTCCTTGATCTCTGGCAGCTTGAGGTTGTGACCACATATTAATCTGGACTGCAGTATGCTGGCATGGTTATGCTGGTTTTGGAAACGAGTTAGCTTGCCTGGAGTGAGGCTGGGAGAGTCCTTACTGCTCTGCATGGGGTATACCCTGCAGACCACAGCTTGAGAGGTCAGGAGGCTTTGGTTGTTTATTTTCTTTCTAAATATAAATTCAAGCAGGGAGTTGGACCCTTTCATACTGCAGTGTTTTTGTTCCCGGGTCAGTGTTAATAATAATGGTGGGGCTTATGATAAGAGAAAGCAGAGCTCTCACTGTGCTCCGTGCGCCAAAAACAGGAGCAAATAAATTATAGTTGATTATTCCCCCGAGTTGTCATTATCAGTTAGTTCCCTTGGAAGGATGATGACAGAAATGGGTCATTAGAAGAATCACGGATAAACTGATTGCCTTTGCAGATGAGCTCTCAAGAGGTGTTTTATGGTTGGGGCACTGTTGACGGAGACAGAGCAGTCTGCATGAGAAGATGTTTGGCCAAACCTCTGGAGTAATATGCAGCGCCAGCCCAAAATGTGTCTGGCTTCTTGCAGCATTCCTTAATTTAGTGCTTTTCACTCTGGTATTAAATGCAGAGGTGCTGATATTTCATGCACGTGAACACTGTTCGCTGCACGCATCCCAGGGATGAAAGACGACTTGAAAGCAAAAAGGATCCAAAGCAAGAACTTCCTTAGGTGGATGTGGTGCTAAAATTGCTCTTGGCAAAATTCAGCTTTGTTCTGCTTCTTTGCAGACTTTTGTTGCAATCTCATCCAGTCCCAAGCCATGAAGAGGTCTGGCTCTTCTTTCTGTGTGAGATAGGTGCCTGAAGAGAAAGCAAGCTCTTTGGTATTTTAAAGGAAGCCTGATCTCTCCTGTGCGCGACAGAGGTGACGTGAAAGTAAATATACTGAAGAGTGTAAAGTGCTGAGATACCACAGTAATGAGGCCATTACTGAATCTGAGCATGTAATTAGATGGAAAATGTTTGCCTTCGTAATGAATAGATGCTCTCACACGTACATTCCTCAACAAATTGGCAGATTCATAGTTGATGTAGTTCCACAGATCTCACCACATGTCTAGGAATGGATTTTCTTTGGCAAAGCCAACCAAAAGGGAAAGCTTTCCAGCTCAGAGGACCAAACTGGACCACAAGGAGAAAACGAGCAAGTGTTTTTTAATGAGACACCCAAGAAGGTGCTGAAAGGAGCACAATGCAGTGAGGGCAAGTGAGCTGCAGTCTTCAGATGGAGTTAGTGAAGCAGAATATCAGCTCTGCTTCATACATACCAGCTCTGCAAAGCAGATTTCACATGCTAAATATATTATCCACACCTACTCCTTTATTTCTGTTCAGGCTAGCTCAATTCTTTTGGCTGGTAAAATACACCTAGTGGAATAAAGCTAAGAGGAGTTAGCAGCCTGATATTGTCTCTTGCAATGGTTTTGCTCTTTTGTTTACATGGGAATGAGTAAGGCTCCAGGTATTAGCTCTGCACAGAGCTTTTTCCTTCCAGATTGCATGTTCTCACCCAAATGATATGTGTAGTAGACCCTCCAACCTTGGTACTGTGCAGAGAGGACCTTTCCGCAGGATTATGTAGCAGTATTTGACGTGTATTAAGTCCAGTTTTCTGATTTTGATATTGCTTGGTTTAAGTCATCAGCTGTGCAGTGCTCAGTTGTCTTCAAAACCAGCACTGTTACTCCCTGCTTGCAAAAGTTGCCTGAGGCCTCAGGCAGGGGTGTGGATCTTAGAATTCAACTGCAAGGAGCCTATTTATTCATTAACTGGAAAATTAACTGGGACTTTCTGGGACAGCATCCTGTGAGATTTAAGCTGTGGCACTTGCTTTTATGTTAAGACATATATCATCTTTTAGTAGCCACACTGTCTAAAAGATAGCTGCTGAATTATGCCGTGTGTCTCTTTGGCAGAACTGACTATAACTTGGCTAAGTCTGTAGGGTCTGCTGAAATATTTGTGCATAAAGTTAGGTGTGATGAGTCCCACCAGAGCTGTCAGTGCTGGCAGTACGAAGGTAGGATGATAGAAAGGTTTATTGAGAGGAAAATCTAGACCTCAGTCCTCTCCCCGTCTTCTCAGTAAAAGAGATTCAGGCATGTGTTTGTGACCCTTCTCCTACCTGGCATGGGAAGATAAGCTAAAAACATATTTCATCTGCTCATTGCCTGAGTTTCCAGGTCCTGTGCTTAGGTGGAATAGCAGTGAGGGCATTTATAGCAACCCTTGGCCTTACACCACTTCTCAGCTCTGCCTGGCCCAGCACACAGCCCCACAGGAACTTCTGAGGGGTCCCTGGTCCCTCTGCTTCCCTCTGCCCACTCCTAGCTGGGGCAGGATCTCTCCAGTCCTGCTCCATGACCCAGCTGTGCCCTTGCTGCAATCCCAGCCAAACTCCATTACCCTCAAGAAAGCAGTTCTAAGAGAGGGATGAGGAAAGGGGTGCGACACCAAGGATGTATCTACAGGAAAATGGAGATATTGGGCAAGGAGCAGAGAGGGTCTCATCTCCATGAATTCCTGTGTTGGAGCACTCTCCTGTTGTACATGCCAGCAGAAATGAGCCTCTGTAGCTTTCTGCCTGCGCATGGATTGGTTTGGAAAATGTACTGAAATTATGTAAGTGGGAGATTTCAATTTTTAAAGGAAATGCATTTTGAAATTTAAACAGGGAATCATCCCACTTAGCTGCTTGCTTGTATTGAAAAATAAGTCCAGCTGAATTTTGAGCCATTTTGAAATTCCCCCTTGCAAATAAGGGTGAATGGACTGAAAAATAGAGAGGAAAAAGAAAGCACAGCCCTCTGCTCCCCATTTATCTTTAATTGTCAGTGCAAAGCAAAGTGACATCTCTACAAGTACTGCAAGAAATTGTGTCTGGCAGTTAACTTGCTTGGTTTCACACTGAGTTGCGTTAGAGCAGAGAGTTCTCTCTTGCAGGTTTTGTTTCTGATGGATCTGAAGTTGTTAGAGAATTCAATCCCTCAGCGTCACCAAAATTGAATATTACTGTGGGAATTAGTCCACCTCTCAGCGAAGCACCTCTTAGTGAAGCAGCTCTTTCCTTCCCAGCTACAATCAGCAAACTGTTTCACGTCAGAGCTCTGCTTTTCTGTCTAACGAGTAGGTCTTTGTTGGCAAGATCTGCTCATCTCCAGTGTTATGCTGGGAGCCAAATTGGCACCACTAGCTAATGATTGGACTGAACTTTCTCCACAGAAACTCGATAGCTGTACAGCTGTGCATACTCACAATGTGCTCCTCGATTGTCAGTCTCCTGACAGCTTTTTCAGTGGAACAGTTTGAGGAGCAGAGAGCCCTGCTTTGGAGACACAGAAGTGTTTTCACACCTGAAGTGTAATTTCACACCTTGTGTCGCTCAGCAGATAAGTGCGTAAAATAGCACATCAAATGGGAACACAAGAGGATAGACATGCTGTAGACAAGAGACCAAGGCTTGTTATTTATTTCCTATCTTCAGCACACTCTGAAATAATAATCACTTGCAGAAACCCAGGCACAGATTTAGGGAGAGGTTAGAAGAGGACTTTCTCAAGTGATCTGCTACCATCGGTTGCAGAGCAAGGTGAAAGATTGCACTGAGCTGGGTCTGTGGAGCACAGGGCTCTGCCTGGGACCACGGCATTAGCCAAAACATACCAGAAGTGGGGTTATTAGCACAGGGGGCAGCAAGAGTTTTAGGACTGAATATATAGAATTACTGAATTAGACCAGCCCTTCCTTGTTTCTACTTATCATTTCTACCCTTTGCATTCACTCAAACAATGAATAAAATTGAACTTCAGTCCGAAAAGAAAGAAAGATGAAAACTTGGAACCGGTCTTGAAATCATCATGTGAGATCAAATCATTTTCTCCCTTTTTTCAGGACCATTTTGTTTGCTGTTTCAAGTAGGAGGTCAGAGAGGCTTTTTTTTCCCCAAGTGAAAGTGACGAAGGGGCACGTGCAGCCAAGGGCAGCCCTGGTAAGCAGCTCCAAAGCTTTGTTGCGAGGAAGAGGAATAAAAGGTGCAGACACACCATTTGACTTGGAGAATCCGTGGAGATGCTTACAGATTCAGTTTGCCTTAGGTTTCCTAGATTAGCAAACCATTTCTCCTGTTTTTTTTTTTTCCAGGAGCGTAGGTCTGAAACACACATTTGCTTCCTTCCTCTCTTCACCCCAAGGGGTGCTCTCATCTGCTGCTCTTCATCCCATGGATGAAAGGGATAGGTCTAACTCTCATCTGTTACGCAGTGCAGACAAAGCTGCTCTGCTTGGAGTTTTTAAGGTGATTTTTGACTACTTGGGGCTTTCAATTAGTCTGTGAACCGTGCCAAACATCTTATTTCCTGTGTTTTGTCCTAGATACCTATGGAAAGCTTTGCCTGCTCAACTCTGTGGGCCAGGAGATGTCCCGCTGCAAGACCTCCATCCGTCGAGGGCAGCCCAACCCTGTCTACAAGGAAACTTTCATCTTCCAGGTTGCCCTCTTCCAGCTCTCTGATGTCACGCTGATGATCTCCATTTACAACAAACGCAACATGAAGCGCAAAGAGATGATCGGCTGGATCTCCATGGGGCAGAACAGCAGCGGAGAAGAAGAGCAAAGTCATTGGCAGGAGATGAAGGAGTCAAAGGGGCTGCAGGTCTGCAGGTGGCACACACTGCTGGAGTCCTAATGGTAACCAGGGCAGCCTGCAGATCCTGGGACCGTGGGCTGTCTTCCCTCTTTCTCAGTCAGCAGGAAGCAGCTGTCCCTTGCCAAGCACCGTGCTCTGAGTACTCTTTAACCCAACTTCTCAGTATCATCTGTCAGGCATTAGAAGTGACTGGGAAGCAAGTTTAGTTCTTGTCTTTCCAGGCTGCCCTGCGTTTTCCAAATCCAAATTAGTAACCCTAGGAAAAGCAAGGGCAAACCTACAAGATCCTCCCTCTGGCCCTCATCTTGCTCATTGTATCATGTCTGATCATCACAGTTTGATTTTGACGCTGTTTTCTTCTGGAGTAAATTCTCTGATCCCTCCCTTATTTGTATTAATGAAGTTCGCAAACATTCTTGACGCGCAGATAGCTCACAGATAGGCTGAACTGCATGCAGATCACATTTTCTCTCCTTTATTATCATATTTTTTAAGTCCTAGAAATGAGCATTTGGTGCCTCTATAGAGTAGATTTTTTGGGCAGCATGGGAACGCACTGTTGAATTCTCTATCAACTTTAAAGTGCCTAGGCATTATTACTGTTTCTGATACTAACTGATAGTGTTTATTTGGACTTAATACTGCCAGTATTCTTAATAAGGCATCCTGTGCATTTGTTAGCCTGTGTTACCACGGAGATTGCATGACGGATAACTAATAGCAGATTAATATTGTGACTGTACAATGCATGTTTGGATGCTTACTTGAAGTTCAAGGCTTCTGTCATCATGAATACCAAAAAACAAAGACCAGAACAAACTGCACGTCCACCTTTGTGCCTGAATCACTCTTTTCTGCATCACTGTTTTGACCATGTGCTATTTTGTTCTGTAAAAGTGAGTTTCATTCAGAAAAGCATTTCTGTGAGCATTATACAGAAAGGCTTTTGATCCTTGACTTCTTTGTTGTTCAGTTAAGCACAACTCAAGTTTGCTGAGGGCTCTTGTTCCAATGGGCTATCTGTAGTATCTTCGGGGATTGGAAAGAGGACCATTTTTGGCATGTAAAGGATGCCAGACCAAGTCACCTCATCTTTGGAACATTGTCTCCTGTGAGAATAGGTGAAATGGGACCCAGGGACCTGTCCTAGAGGGGCTGCTTGCAGGCTTGCTGGATGAAGTGATAACACTTTAATGTAGTTACTTTTCAGACTGTTTTGTTATTTTCCATTTTAATCATTTTTCCCATCTCCATGAGTCAAAGTTGTAGAGCCAATGGCTAGGGAAGAAGTCTTCATCTGCCTGGCTATAGAGCATTGAGCAGTTATTAGCTGCTGGAAAACTGCATGTGACACAGCAGGGGCTGTTAATTGCCTTGGGCAGTGATGGTGTGTAGATACAAAGGTGCCAAGATACTCACAGGCCATCAGCTGTGTGATTTTGATTCCCTGAGCTCTTTAGAAGAGGACTGGCATTTCTTCATTCCTTCTGATGATAGGAAGGAAATATTTGGCTGAAAAGGTTTCTCGGTTCTGAATCACCTCATGTTTTGTTTTTGCCGTTTACTAGCCTGGCACCAAATTCTGCCTCCTGCACTGCAGCTGTCTCCTTCCATTCAGTGGTGCTGGGCAAGTTTCAGCACTGGCTGTTTAACCAAAATTGAGCCTGGGTGCTGGTTTGACTCACACCCAGGCTAGCGAGCGCCCAGTGGGCAGTGGTGTGGTAGATGCAGGTTATCACCTGGGGAAGTCACTTGCACAAATGTGGGTGGGAACTTCTTCACAGTGCAGTGACAGAGCACTGGCACAGGCTGCACAGAGAGGTGGTGGAGTTTCCTTTTCTGGAGATGTTCAAGACCTCCTGGACACCTACCTGTACAACCTGTGCTGGGAGCTGCTTTGGCAGAGGGTTGGACTCAATGATCTCTAGAGGTCCCTTCCAACCCCTACAGTTCTGTGATCCTGTGAGGTACACAAGGGCTTTGTCTGTCCTCACAGGGCAGCCTAACAAGTGAGGATAATCTGTCTGAAGGAAGACTTCTGGTGTGGGTGAAACAAACCCCGCAGATGGTGGCTTTGTATGTTCTTACATCTACCTGCCTGAGCATCATTTTCCAGTGAGACTGATGGCTGTTCTATGCAGGAGGATTGTCCTCCATTGCCTAGATAGCTGGCACAATATCTGCTTTGCACTATACTGGGGCTTTGTATCACAAATCAGGATCTAACCCAAATATAACTGCATTTTTTGACTGCACTGTTAATTCTGCTGTGTTGTCAACAGGAGAGATAACAAGCATCTGAGTGATAAGAAGCAAACCAGGTCTGAATGAAACTTTTTTACCATGTTTTTCTTCTGGAAAAAGTACAGAAAGCAGACCAAATCAAAAGGTGCATTTGCTGATTTCAGTTGTTTTCCAATCTCTGCATTTTTTCCTAAAGTGCATAAAATGATGTATATACAAGTGTTTATAAGCAATTTTATTATCTGAGACGTGTATGTATAATAAACTTATTCAGATGATCTTAGTATCTTCTTGAAACTGTGAAGTGTCGCTTATGCTTAATTTAATGATTAGCTAAGGGAAAAGTATAAATTGGTAGTATGTTTCACAAATGAACTGGAGATAACCTAGATTTATAATTTTGTGATTAAAAAGAATTATTGGAAAGGCTAGTTGCAAAAAGCAATGAAGTGAATTCATTTTGGGCTTGCATGCTGTTTTCATATCTAGATCTTTTCTGAAGATGCAACACAAACGGAATTGAATTTTAAAGTATATTTCCACTAAAGAATACCAGGAGGCAGAGGAAAGCAAGAGACAACAGCATACATAGAGCCTGTTAATATCTGAGCACATGTTCAAGCTCTGCTCTCAGATGGAAGCAGCTTCCTGCATCATTGCAATAAGGTTTTGGCCTGATGTTTTACAAGAAAAAAATTGGAGGGAAGGAGAAAGGGATGAGGTGAGGGGGGAGCATTGTTTGGAGCTGCTGCTAAAACTGTTGGCACATCTGTGCCTTGAGCAATACATCTGCAAAGTTCATTAAATTCCAGATGAAGCACAGAGGAATTTATGATTCTTGGGATGAATGGTGTTGGGGGTGCTCATGTTTGCTAGCCATATTTTGGGATTTTGGTTGGTTTTCTGGTTTGTTTTTCTTTACAGTATTGACTATCTGTGAAACGAAGAAGGCTAAGCTGCAGCTCCCCTTTGTTTCAGAGCTCCCCTAACTCTTTTCATAGACAGATTGAGTTGGTTATTGCTAACACTGATACAGGCTGGCCTCGTGCTCCTGGTCTTTCTCATGTAAATAGCACTGCCCTTTCAATCACTGCTATAACCCTTCGTTTCCTTTAGGAGAAGCTGAGAAGTCTGAATTTCCAGGCATGCTCCCGTTGCTTGGGAATCTTGTGTCACACTTAGCTCTCCATAGGCGGTGGCCAATGGGCCCTGTGCCCCACTGGCCTCCATCCCCCTGTGTGCTGATTGCCAGTCCCTGCTCCTGTGGAGCTCCAGGAGAGGATCTGGGCCACGGGGTGAGCAGCTGACCTGCTTCTGGGAATGCTTTGGCACTTGCATGGCCTGACTATGCAGGTTTCCTAATGTGTGTTTTCTGAGATAATTTATCTCCTTTTGACACCACTGTCTGGAATCCCCTATGAGGTTATTTAAATTTTCTTGTCTGGGGGAAAAAAAAAAGAAAGAAAAAAGCTCCAAAACCACGGAACTGTTGTGTGGGAAGGAACTAACTGCACTGGCTTAAGCCCAGAATGCTGTGGGCAAAGTGCTCTGGATCCATCTCTTATCTCGAGCAGCGTCGCTCAGCTAGCTGCAGTCTGTTCCTTCCTTGGTCTCTCTCCAGCAGCACATCCCTGTCCCGCTAGGCTCTCTGCTGTTATTTTATTTCTTGTTTTTAATGTGTATTGACAACAGAACAGAATGATCTCACCGCGTTTGTATTCTCTGCAGTAATGCCAACTTTCAACTGATGCCCACAGAACCGAGTACCTCTTTTAGCCCACGGTGCTGCAGCCGTAGCTGACTGACGGGCCTGTTTGTGAAGGCTTTCTGTGCACCGTCTCCAGCACGATTTGATTAGTTTGGGTTTCCTTTCTACCACTGGCTTTAATTACTCGGGCCCTGCTGTGCACTGCTCCCTCACAGGGTGATGTGGTTGTGCAGCTCCTGGGGCATGGTGGGCAAAGGGTGGAGGGCTTTGGCAAGTGGTCAGACTGGACGATACCCAGACGTCCCTTCCAACCCCTGCCATTCTGGGATTCTGTGAGGTAATACGGTATTTTTAGTGGCTGCAGAGCCCATAATTGATTGATCTTCAGTCATGGACGTCTTCGGATGTTCTTAAATTCGCAGAACCGAAGGCTGCCAGCTGCTATCCATCATCTCTCCAGCACAAAGCCCAGGGTGGCTGCCTGGCAGAGAAGGCCTTTCCTCTGGTGGACGCTCATTTCTTCTTCAGCTGAAGCTGGCGCTGGCCTTGGAACCCACGTGCCTGCAGAGCTTTCCTCGCTGCCATATTTATCATCATCTTTAATCTGTACGATCACCACACTGCACCTCTCTACCTCCCAGCTGCCTCCTGCCTTTCGCACAAAATGGGGACATAAGGGCTGAGCCATGTGGCCGTGTCCCAGGGTGCTTGCCACCGAGGCCTCTGCACTTGTGGAGAGGGAATGGTGCTGTTTGGGTTGCGATGCTTTAGTGTTTACAAGGTTGTGACACCTCTTCAGCTCCTTGCAAACAGAGCTAAGGCTGGAGGAAACAGCCTCTTCGGTTCCTTCTGTGTTTTGTTTTTTTGTGTGTGTGTGTTCTGTAAAAGGACAGCAGAGCCTGAAGAAATTAGTATGCAGAAGCATCAGCTTTCCATTTAAAATGTACTGAGTGTGATGTTTGCAGCTATGGTTTGAGGGGAAGAAAAAGCAGCCAGGGTTTGTAGAATAGCTTGCTCTTTGAGGGAGGCAGGATTTTCCCTGCAGCGAGAGCTACCCACCAGAATGTTGCTGTACCTCAGGCAGCGATGCTGGCATCCAGCTGATCTTCTTCAGTGATAAATGCAGCCAGAAAATGACAGGTCTTACAGCTTGAAAAGAAATACAGGATAACTCCACATAGCTGATGTGGGCTTTTATTGGGAGCCTGGTGAAGATTTAGCAAGCGGTTGTGCAAGGAGTGAAAGCCCCCAGTGTTGGTCAGGAAGGTGATGAGGAGGGAAAGCTGAGTGCTCACATTGCTGCTGAGATGTGGGTTTGCTGTTTCCCATGTTTCCCACCTCAGTTCCTTAGTTCCAGAACTGCTGAAGGCATACAGCACTTTCCTTTTTTTTTCTCCTCAGCACAGAGTGAGCTCGTGCCTTCCCGCAGCCTACACTGTAGGTCTTAAGAAATGAATGTGTAAATATTTTGTCTCTCACAGCAGCCCAAGGTCATCTTTCTGGAACAGCAAACAGGCACAGAATCCAAAGAAGATCAGTCCGTCATGTGAGTAAGGTTAGCATCTGCACTTACAAATGACAAAGGCTATTAATCCTCATGCTGTAATCCCCAAGCTGTTTGCCAGCTGGCAGCAGGAAGATGTTCCTGCTCAGCCTACACAGCTATCCATGTTTTTTCACCTTTATGAAGCAGATATAGGTCAATGCTGTAGCCTGGATAAAGAACGTGGTAGGTGCCATTCATCTTTTATAGTGTTCCAGTCCCTCTCTTCTCCATGCAAAACAGCTGCCTGGATTGGAGGAATACTGCAGGCTTCCCCCCATCCCCTCAAGAATAGGAGGCTGAAGGTCAGCTTGTTTCCTCCGCGTTCCTACATGGGAGGAAAAATCAGGGAAAACCCAGCAGTTGGGTACAGCAGGTAAAAGTTCAGTGTGAAATATTTTCAATCATCGTGTGGGTGCCAGCTGGGAATTTGGGTCCTGCCTGCCACAGGGACATACTCAACCACAATCCTGCTGCTGGTGAGGTGGGAGCCATGGTGCTTAGTACCACTTTGCACAACAAACATGGTCACCATGTCACTGGCACTGAGCATTAGGCAGCTGAGGCTGGAAAAAGTTGGGAAGGAGTCCCAAAGGCCAACTGGGAGCTATGAAGACCCACTGTTGCACATCTCTTTAGAAAATCTGAGAGCAGAGTCTTAGGGCTTAGTGAACAAAACTGTGGTTTGGTAGAAATGACATCTCCCAGGGCAGCTACAGGTACGAGGAGGTGCAGACATGACCTGGCTCCTGTATTTCCTGCTAGCTGCAAGAGGAGCATCAAACAGATATCAAATGCTCTGGAGGTATCCCCTATAACTGCATACCCAGCATGGGCTGGTCCTATTAAAGAACGAGGGGCAAAAGCTGCTCTAGTCACAGGTGAAGGGCAGTGTGGATTCAGGATTCAGACAAAAGCTGAATTCTTTGCTGAGTCCCACTACCATTAATTGCCTTTGACTTCCAGGGAAGGCATTTTATTGCATGTCTCCATTTCTCAGACTGATGAGAAGCTGGCATATTTCTCTTCCCATTAGCAGCTGGGGAAAAAAAAATCATATAATTCTGCCTGTTTTCCTCATCCCAATTATTCTGTTAACATTTTCCAGGTGCTTATACTTCACACCATCTCCTATTCTTTCATTAATATCTGCAGGTATCTGCTCCGAGCCAGGGCCATGCCTGGCAGCAATATCTTCTGTTCATGATGCTCAGGACAAAACCTGTTCTCCAGTCTCTCGCTGTCACTGTGAGGCATCTCAAGCACAAGGTTTCCAATTAAAGCAGTCCCACTTCCCTCCCATTGGCCTCTGCTGGCACAGCTGTGGGTTCTGTATTGCTGGGCTCTGTTCTCTGCTGTGACTTCTTCCCAGCAGAGTTTTGTCTTCTGTTTGTCAAGAAGACTAAATGAAGTTATTCATTTGGTTGACTTAGCATTTAAAGACCACGTGCCATTTATACATGTGTATATAAAAATGTTTTTTATGGTATTGTGCCTCCAAGGCCTCTGCATGAAGCACAGTGCAATGTATATTTGACTGTTGATTTAAGCATACCATACTAAGTAAGTCGTTTTGTAGTGTGCATTGGCTGCTTTCTCTCCTGCAACAGTGCCCCATTTCTGGCAGGGTAAGTTTTTATGTCTTGCTGTTGAGTTTCCAGCTGGGCACTGTGGGTGCTCTGCTTGAGGTGTGCACATTCTCCTATGGTATGGCACTTTATGTCCGCAGCAAGGCTTGTGGGGCCTGAGTTTGTTGCTCAATTATAAATATGTCTATAGAAGGAGAATTGTTCATACTCTGAAGGTTTTACAAAACAAATTCATATCCCCTTTTCAGTCCTGTAAAGGTTTGAAGATTGCACTGAAAAGTTGCACCTTCTGTCTAGCTAATAACGGACTGGAACTGACTGGTGTGGCATCTGGAATGGAACTGGCATCGTTTCGTGTGCTACGTGTGATTGAAAGAGAGGAGCGGAAGTGCAAAACTGATTTTAAAAAAGGACCAAAAATACGACGAAAAGATGTTTGGATATTCAACAGGAAGAGTGATACGGGTTTATTCGTAGCTTTTCATGTACTTGACAATGAAGCATTTTTATTCTACTTAAGTGTTAACGTGCATGATCATACAATATATTGCCTCTCGCTAATTATATGCTGTGTTAGGAATACTAATGTCTCGATGATATCTGACTGGGAAAAAAAGAAAGAAAAAGCATTAAACCCAGTTTCTGCAGAATTCTGGGCTGTAATTACCCACACACACATACAACCGTCCACACCTTAGAAACAGTCTTATTTTGTTTCAGTGAGCAGGTTTTTATCAATAAAATACAAGCAGATGGCTCATGTAGACATGCAAAACCAGCGTGTCTTCCTTTGTGTTCTTACTGTGGCAGAATCGAGTGAATATGCATCTAGGAGAGGTGGACGTGTTTTGTCCAGAACAAAGACGCAGGTGGCCGGTGCATAATGCATAAGTGGGGGGAATGGGAATTATCCCCCCCTCTCCATCCCTGTCTGTCTGCACGTTGCCTCTTCCACGAGGGCTGCTCTTGGTTATCTGTGTCACCAATGTGTGTTATGTCATCAACATGTGCTCAGTCCCTTGGGTGCTGACATTGGGCTAATGCAAGGCTGGGCACATCCCAACCACAGTGAGGGTCGTGGCTCTGTCTGATGACTGCTTGGCTTGTGTGTGCCTTTGACCGTGATGTGCTGGTGTGAAGTACACCTCCATCAGGTAGCAGTTGTAACCTGTGCCCACGTTAACACAGGAGCAGACAAAAGCCAAAAAGTAATTCAAAAGGGGTGATTTTGAGCTGTGAGTGTTCCTCCCAACAGAGCACCGAGAGAGCAGCGATGGCAGATGTGGGGAACTAGGATTTCTGAATCCCTTCTGGGATCCATTTGGTTGTGGTGCTCAGGGACATGATTTAGCGGAGGGTTGTTAGTTACAGTAGTATGGTTAGGTCGTGGTTGGACTTGAAGATCATTAAGGTCTTCTCCAACCTGAGTGATTCTCTGATCTGCAGGGCTGGCTCTCCAGGATCACTGGTACAAATCTGTGATGAAAACTGAGTTTTGCTGAGGGCTGGTGTTGGTGGGGTGACCGGGTTCACTTCGTTCCCCTTCCACTTTTTTTCTGAAATGCATTTGAAATTCACGGTGCCATCTCCCATCCTCAGTTCCCCAGCAAACTCCGCATTTTGTTTTGCTTTGTTTTGCTTTGTTTAATTCCCATTGCTCTGTTCTCCCTCCAGCTGCACTTTAATTCCTTGCTCAGAGCTGCTTCATTCCTTGGCAAAGCACCAGGTGCTGTTTTGCCAAGATATCCCTAATGTCATCCCAGTTTTGGCCAGGTGGAAAAGTCACATTCTGAATGTCGCGAAACGAAGTTTTGAATTTCAACGGAAGAGTGATAGAATTTTTCATGAGAGGGTGAAAGCATTCCCACGTCTCCATCAGCCCAATTTAGGCTGGAGGAGCTGAGCTGTCTGCCATCTGTCTCCTCGCCAGTCTCTCCCCCACCGTCACCGTTTCTGAGCGGTTTGGCCAATTTCAATCACATTTTGAAGGAAGGGGAGATGGCTCAAAGACAATTATGCTTCTAGAAATCGTGTTACCTGGCAGAGGAGTGCTCACAGAGAGGCAGAAAGGAACGAGTTTGACGGCTCGAGGTCAGCCAGCATGATGGGGAGCTGCCTCCTGGTGATGTGCTGGAATTTGGGTGTTGGCACTGGGGTGGATGGTTGGAAGAAAGAGCACAACGGGTGGGATAACAGGCTGCATTTGTTCTGCTGCTCCCCAGCTGCCTGCTGAAGTCTCGCTATCGATCTTTTATGTGTAAGCAGGTCAAAAGAACAAAACAAACCCTTAACGTGTTCTCACATACCAATAAGTTTTCTGGCATGATGAACTGCAAGATTGAGCAGAAAACCAGAGCTCTGGGACATCTAAGGAGCTGCTCGCCCCAGTAGGCAGTGATGGGCCAACATCTGGGAACCCATCAGCCAAATGGGCCAGGCCAGGGATGGAAACTGGGCTGGGGACACAAATCCTTGCATCTCTGACTGCTCCATGTTCCAGGTACAGATACATTTCAGGTACATCTCATTATGCAACACCTTCTGCCCACCTGGAAGTAATTGTGCCGTTACATCAGTGGGTCCCTTTGGCTGTGTTGAGATATGCAGTGCATGAGGAGGTCGGTGCTCCCTGGGAGCACCACTGCCCCTGTGCACACATCTTATGAATTTTTGGTGCTTCAGTTCAGAAGGGCACATTAATTTAATTCATTTGTCTTTCATGATTGGCTCAAGGAGATATAACTGTTGTGAGATCAAGGAACTGATCTTCTAATCTTACTTGGCAGTTAAAGTAAATAGTAATGTTCTGTTGTTGTTGTTCTCATATTCCCAGTTGCTCTGAACCATTTTAAAATACACATTTATTATTTTATTATAGCACTGACTATGCTAGGCTATCCTGCTTTCCAAATTCTTAAGAGAAAAACATAAAACACCCAACACCCTTCTCTTCTGTTGTCTGCCTGTCCAGGTCTTATCTTGTGCAGTGCGCATTTAAAGTCTTATCTTTACAAATAATATCACTGTCAATAGAGACTTTGGTCCCAGTTCACACTTTTGTTTAATTTGCATTGCACAAAAACAACATGTGCTTCAGCTGGGCAGCAACTCCCAGCCAGGCATCCCTGGCAGATGGGAAAACTCTTCCCATGGGAGGGGAGGGCGTGGATCATGTCTCCACGACAATAGTGGGGTGGGATGGGATGGAGTGGGGTGGGGTAGGATGGAGCATTTGCTGCACATCTTCGTGCAGTTTGCATGACCAAGTTGTTCAGATCACTTAGTGCAGTGGAAAGCAGAATTTAGGTCTGTGTACACCAGCGTGCAGGGAGTTGGTGCCCTCGTGTCAGAGCAGTGAGCCTGCTAGCTGCACTGCATGCTTGTGACTGCTCAGGTCTGCTTCTCCTGCTGCAGCTCCTATGGCTGCAAGAGGGGCTCCCAGGCTGGAGCTCCCAAGCTGGAACTCAATTATCCCAAATGTTTGGATAGCCCACTTCCACACAAACCCTGATTTCAGCTGGGGAGCTGTATGTGCACCTGGTGGGGAGGGAATGAGATAGAAAGGCTCAGGGAGGTTTGAAGGAAAGAGCAAGGTTTGGATTTTGGAAGAATTTCCTCCAGGCTGCTCAGGGGATGGAAATGTTTCCTGGAGCCAGCTGGGGGAAGATTAGATGACCTTTTGGCTGTAAATTATTGCCAGCTAATAAGTCCCACTTGTGTGCTGACTTATTAGGAGAGGGGAAGAGGTGTCTTTGCAGCAGAAATTGTGTTGAATGTTAAAAAAAATAAAATACAATCAATCTCAGGAACACTGGAGTAGCACATCCTTCGTTCATTCAGCTCCTAGATGCAGAGTACGTGCCTCTGTGTCTTCCTTCTCTATCTCCATATCCAGCAGAGAGATTACTGAATTAATTATGACATCTTTGTGAAGAGCTGAAGCATTGCTCAAGTCCTCTGTTCAACAGTGGAAAAATGTCAGATTCATCTCACAGTAAATTTAAAATTACACCAACCTGAACTATCGCTACTGGCAGCATAATAATAAGGCAGGTAATCAAAATCAATTAAATTCCAGTGCCTTCCTATTGTCCTAGAAAATTCAAATCTGAGATTAGTTTGAGTTCATTTGACTTTTCAATAAAAGAAGTGGAACTTCTGAGCCAATTTGAAATAGGTGTATGGCTTGGACTGGTCTCTTCTTCAACTGCAAAGTCCAGAGATGTGTGCAGGTGCATGCATGGCAGTGCAGGCTTAGTGCCCAATACATTGGTGGTGGTGGTGGGGTCACTGTACCTGGAGGCATTACAGAGCTGTGGAGATGTGGCACTGAGGGATGTGGGCAGCAGGCATGCTGGGGGTGGGCTGGGGGTTGGGCTTGAGGATCTCAGAGGTCTTTTCTACCTTAAGCATTCTTTGATTCTGTGACATGGAGTAGCTGGTCTGAGGATGTTGTGTTGATGTTTTTAAACTGGGGCTTGGGATTGCCAAGAGACAGTGTTGTTAAATGTTGAGACAGTGTTGTAAAAGGACCAAGCCTCTGCATTCTGCTCTATGAGACCTTCCTGCAAACCTTGGAGCAACAAGCAGGAGGGAACCTTCACGTATCCCACCAGCAGTGACATCCCCAGGCACTTGTGCCCAGGGCCCCTATCTTCCAGATCACCAGAGACAGGGAGTTGTCTTGTATCATCAGCTTGTTGCCAGAATGGATGTGCCCCCATAACATCTTGCCTCGATATGGCACTGGCTGAATCTTCCATAGCAGAAACGGAGCATAGGATGAAGGGAACTGCCACCCAGGGTGGCTGTGGCATGAACATGAAGCTCTTGGGAGCAGTGGTGGCATCTAGTAATGGTAATGGTAGCTGTATGTATTGTATAAGGAGATTTTCTCTTGGACACAGAGCCCAAGCTGCTGAGCTGATACTGTATATGCCAATGTTGTTCTATTAGCTTCATTGTAGCTGCTGATACTGTTGTGGCTTTCCAAAAAACTTCTCCCCTTTTCTCAAGTCAGGAGTGGCTCACATCTTGCAAGGAAAACCCTACATACTGCTGGATGAGAGAAACTGACCGGTTTTACAAATAAGTAAGCACCTCTTTGCCATTATCTGCATTTAGAGTTGGGGTCTTTGGAAAAGGAATTGCCCCTCTTTGTACACACTGCTTTATGCATGTAAGATTTTACTTACTTGTTTTAAACTTTTCCTGAGCCTTGCTGGCTGGACCCTTGGTAATGAGGGTAGCATAAGCTCGATGCCCTATCTGAGCAGAAATGCCTGAGTTGCCCCATGTCTCACTGAGCTGCTGTTTGGGTTGTGGCTTTTTTTTGTGTGGCATCTCTTCCTGAAGCAATTCCTATTTCTTCCCATGGGATTTCATAGTGCTATGGTGCTTATTTGGGGTCAGGGATATATGTTCCATGGCCAGGGCACTCTGATGGGGCATGGAAAAAGCTGAGGGAAAGTTCAGTGTGCCCAGAGGGGGCATGAGCATGGGGTGGGAGGGCAGAGGAGTGTGAGCCACAGTGAGAGCAGACTGTGAGTATGCATTGCCAGCAGTCTCCAGTCAGACCCACCACTCTCTCAGGTCCTTCTAGGCACTGGGTTAGGTTTATCCCAGTCTCGATCTCTCCCTGTGCTGAGGCAGCTACCTGGCTTCCTTTCCCCTGCAGCTGCTGCTGCACTGTATACAGCCGTCAACTTGCCTATATGGGACATATGCTGTCCTCTCCACCTGCAAGGCACGGAGCAGGGCTGCCACCTCCTAGTCTGGCATTTCACTTCCCCATCCCTTGCCCCGTTGCACTGCCTCTGGCAGCAACTCATCCCCTTTCCAGCTCTGAGCTGTAGCACACTGCAGCCCAGCAAGCCACAATGTGGGTGTTTCATCCTCCCCATCCCATCATGTCCCATCCCGTCCCATCCCATCCCATCCCATCCCATCCCATCCCATCCCATCCCATCCCATCCCATCCCATCCCATCCCATCCCATCCCATCCCATCCCATCCCATCCCATCCCATCCCATCCCATCCTGTCCCGTCCCTTCCAACACTTCCCATCTCACCGTGGAGCATCCGTTCTCCTGCCGGGACCTCCCCTCCCTCCCCGCAGCCTCGAGTCGCGCCAGTGATGGGGAGAGCGTCACCGTCTCCTAGCAACGCGCCTAGCAACGCTCCTAGCAACCGGGCAACATCTGCTCCCGCTGGACCAATCCGTGCCGGGCACATCTGGGCGCCCACCTCCGCGGGCTGCAGCCGGGCGGTGATGCGCTCCTCAGTGGCTGCAGGGACCCGCAGGAGCTGCCACCAGTGCCACCACCTCCAGCGGCAGCCAGCAGCTCGGAGCTGCCGGGGAAGGACGAAGGACGGGAGCAGCTCTCCCTTCCAGATCCGGGGATCGCCGGGTGAGTACCGCGGGGCTGAGGGTGCTCGGGGACTCGGAGTCGAAAAGTGCTGGCGGGGCTGCTGGTGGCACGGAGGAAGTGCTGTACGTGCGAGCTGTCGGCTTTGCTGCGCGGTGGAAGAGGGCACGGCGCCGAGCAGGGCGCAGCGCTGGTCCTGCAGTGCTACGGGCTGTGCACCGAGGTCCTGCTCCGTCTGCCGTCCTCCTATGGGCAAACTCTGCAAAGTAAGCAGAGCTACTTTTTGTCGCCTGTTCGCTAAGTGCCATCCTCTGGGACGAGACAGCCATCCAAATATAGACGTGTTCTAGCTGTGAGACGCACACGCACACACACACATACACACAAGCTCTGTTTTCCTTTCTCTTTCACAGCGTTTAGATCTGTTTGTTCTTCACGTGTGGACACAGGCAGTGTGAGCATCTCTGGGTCTGCACACATGGATCTGTTGATGTTTCTCACCTGGAGTGGCAGTGCTCTTCCTGCTGTGCTCCACCCCAAAGGCACAGTGCCGTGGGGACCCAGAGAAGGCAGACATCCAAACATGCACAGTGCAGTAGTTCTGTGACACAGAACCCGTAACCTGACTTTCCCCCGAGCTGTGTTACTCTGCAGGCAGCACGGGGCGGGGAGGGGGGCTGCGTGATGGGGAACAGATGCTGCTGATCCAAGCGATGCTGTGGTTTCAGTAGCATCCCTTTACTTTCCCCACAGGGGCTGGTGGGGAAGACAGCACGCGTTTCACGAGGTGGTGCTCAGGCTGCAGTCGTGTTCTAGCTCAGCAAACTTCCAGGTGCTCCTGGAGCTGTACGTGTGCAGCATTTGCTCTGGGAGCATTACAGCTGCAACACTGAGAGGCTGATGTGCTTTTTCCCCCACGTTCTGGTTGAAGTCTGGGAGTTTGGATCAGACGGTCTTAGCGGTCTCTCCAACCTTAATGATTCTATGAGTTGGATTGACAGCAGAACTCTGTTTTTCCTGTTTTCTCCCCTCGTGCCTGTCCCGCTGCTGCCACCTGAGCTGTGTCTCCCCCTTGGTCACCCCACAGGTGACGTTCCACGGGGCTGTGCTGCCAGCAATGCTCGCTGAGCCTGTGCGAGGAGATCTCACCGGGACTGCTGGTGTCACCCCAGAGAGACCCTTTGCAGACTGACTCCACAGCCTCAGGTAACTACTATGTTTGTCAACTACTGCTGACCGGGCTTTGGAGTGAGGGAAATGACTGCTGAAGGGGGTTTGAGGTGGAAATAGGATGTTATTCTATTTTACTGATACATCTGGCCAAGCTTTGTCCTTTCTCTTGATCAGAGGGATGGAGGCAGTGGGACTGCAGGAAACGGGAGCGGAGCAGTCAGTCCATCACTGTGTCTCTGTTTTCATGAACTCATGAGAGTTATGCCAGTGCCTGTGCCTTGCACACAGGCATACCCACAGATGAACTAGGGAGATCTGTAAAGCAATTAGAAGCCCCAAAAGAAGGCAGGTTTCAAGTGAAAAGCCACAGCTCCAGCCAGTAGCAAAGCTGCTACCTTCCCACAGGAAATCAAGGGGGATTTCCGTGCCTGGGTGGGGAGTGGGAGATCCATCCCTATGCTCTGCAACTGTCAATCTGCGGTGGGCTGGTAGTGTTTCCCATCCACATGTTCTCTGCCCGTGTTTTGGAGGTTTGTGTTACCAGCTGGGAGTGCCTCAGTAGGACCTGAGGCTGCTCGCCCTGAGAAATGCAGCAGCATAAAGTGAAATCAGAGCAGGGTTTCAGCTGAGCACTCTGTAACTGCAGCGTGGCTGAGGTTAGAGGCAGGGGAATTCATCACTGCAGTTTGACGGCAGCTGCAAGGACATGGTTGTATCTCCAGCCATGTCAAAGTCACATCTCACGCTGATAATAAATGCCCATCTCTGCATGCTCAGAAGCATCGGGTTTTATATTTGTGCATGTAGGAGATGCTCGGAGATGCTCTCCGTTTCAGCCAGCTCTTTTGCACCTCTATCCCCTTGTGCTGTGATAGGAAGCCCTGTGGGACACCAGCACATTTCAGGTGCGTGGTGTTGTTGGCTCTGTCTCACTCAGCGAGCTCCCAAGTTTCCCCTGCAGCCGTCTGCAGCAATGCACTGAGAGCAGCAGCAGCTCCAGCCCCGGCACTGCAGCACTGCACTGCAGGGACACGTCCTCTTCCTCAGGAAAGGTGGGAAAAGCAGAGGTACTGAGAGCAGTTCTCTGCATAACCTGGAGAGCTGGGGCTGGCAGTCCCCTTTCCATCGCCTGAAGTGGGAAAGCACAATCTTTGCTTTCTCTCAGCTGCTCAGTCATTTGCTAAACATCCTCTCTGGGCTGACCTGCAGCCCTCCTGGGACCAGCAGTACCAATTCACGATGCGGAGAGGCACGATTGCTGCACTATGGGGGGCCCTGGGGCAGGTGAAGACAATTTGGCACCATTTGCAGCTTGATCCTTAAGTTGCCATGCTATAAATCAATTCCCATTTCAATTTAGATAAGATAACCCTCTGCCCAAACTCGCCTAATAACTCTGTGGGTCCACACAGCGCTGTAATTATTCCCAGAGCAAGGAGTAGCAACGGACACGTATTTGAAAGTACAGTTAAAGACCTCATGAAGCTGTGCTGGAGAGATCCGGGAGACGGCAGCCTCCATCCCCTCAGTGCCACGCATGGGATTTATGCTCCCAACTTCCATTAGTGCTAATGGTGCTGCTGTGTGCATTCCGAGCAGCGGGGCTGGGCCAGGCAGGGAGGGCAAACTTCGCACTCAGGATCCACCGCTCCGTCCCCGGGGGGGGGAAGGTTGGCCCCGTGCCTGGGATTGTGGTGCGGCACTGAAAAAATGTAATGTGATTAAGATGTATCTGTCTCCAAGGCTGGCTGAGGCGGAGGCGGTGACTCATACCACCTTGCTGTAGCTGTCAAAACACTTGGCTGGCGAGAATAGCCTTCCTCACAAAAAAGCACTGATTCAATATGTTTATATTTAAACAAAACACGAAGGGTCTGATTCACTGCCGCATTACTACCGCCGTGCGTGCCTGCAGCCCGGCCAGCCAGTCCGCACTGACTTTCAGGAGTCCTGCAGGGCTGGAGTCGCAGGGCTTTGCTGACAGCCAGCACTGAGCAGCTTGTGTCTGCTCTGCTCTTGGTCTTTGAGGAGCTTTGTGCTTGCAGGTGGGAATGCGTCCTTTTAAAATCAGCCTTGCAGCCCAGAGGTGGGGACAGTGTGATAGGGACAGGATCGCTAATGTTGGAAAAGAGCTCTAAGATCCCCAAGTCCAACCCCAACCCATCCCCACTATGCCCACTGACCGTATCCCTCCATGCCACGTCTCCATGGTTCTTAAACACAGCCTCCTCCTGCCCACCTGGCATGGCCACTCCAAGCTATTTGCTGGCCCTTTTCTTCAGGACCATTTGTTCTTAGAGCCAGTGGTGGCCCATTGTCACCCACCATCTCCAGAGTTCAGCCTTTTCAATGGAAACCACCAGAGTGTAAGTTTTATAACTTAGAAGCTTGTTCTGAAGGAGAACAACAAGGCCATGGTTGGCTCAGCCTGCACTGTGGGTTTGGCTCTGTTTCTATCCCCACTGGGCCATGGGAACATCACTTCATCTTTCGTATCTCTGTCCTCTTCAGAATAAGTCTGAGGAAAACGGTAATTATAGAATCATTAAGGCTGGGAAAAACCTCCAAGATCACCTAGTCCAACCGTCCACCTACCACTAATATTTCCCCACTAAACCACGTCCCTTAGTACCACATCTACACATTTCTTGAACACCTCCAGGAACAATGACTCCACCCACTCCCTAGGCAGCCTGTTCCAATGCCTGGCCACTCTTTCAGAGAAGTTTTTCCTACTATCCAACCTGAAACCCCCAGCACAACTTGAAGTTGGTTCTCATCCCATTGCTAGTTATGCTTGAAAAGAGGCTGGCCCCCACCTTGCCACAATCTCCTTTCAGGTCACTGTAGAAAACTATAAGGTCTCCCCTGAGACCTTGTATTGTTCTCCTATCCCACAGAGTTTGGAGCATGAATGCTTTTCTGCCTGTGTTCAGATAACACAGCAGAGAGGTTTTAACTTGGGAGAACCAGTTTCAGAGTAGTTAAATGCTCAGGGTGTCTCATCTCCAGGGTAAAACCTGCCAGCAGTGAAGGCTGTGCATTCATACCATGGTTTGCAGCTGCCCAAGGCTGGCAGTGCTGTGAAGACCATAGCTGTGTGCCCTGGCTCCTGAAAGCTGCATGCAGTGGTCCAGGTTGACTAAAACATGGCATTGTTGGCGTTGTCCTATTGCAAGGAAGGACAGTCCCTTCATGAGAAGTCTATTGTGAGAGCAGTGCTAGGTCCTAGAACAGGGCTGGGCCACTTGGCTCCAGACAAGCCATTAATCCACCAGCCAAGGGATTTCCACCCAGGTTTGTAATGTCCTTAATGGCAAACCTCCATCCTTACTGACCTGAAGTTGAAGGGAAAAACGTGGGAAAAGTCTTCTATGAAGATTTGTCCTCTTCAGGCACCTCCTGTGAGTTTTGGTGCAGAAGGAGAAAGGCAGAGCATATCAATCCCTCTTAACAGGAAAGAGAGGTGCCCCTGGCCCCTGCAGGACTGGTGTTAATGTCCTTTCACTCCCACCTGCAGCTCAAGGAGCTTCCCATTGTGGGATTCTTTGAGCACCACGAGCTCTCTCCTAGCTGTGTGGTGTATTTGGCTCCATTACTGTAGGAGACATTCTGCATTTCAGAACCAAGTCCATTATTGCCTCAGAAAGCTGAGGTTTTACACGCACCTCTAAAGGCATCTCAGTTTGAATAAGAAAGAGTGTGCTCTGAGAGCTGACTGTGAGTGACTCCACATGGTTACTTTCTGTGGACTTCAAAATTCACCATTTAATAACCTTCTGAAAAATAGCACATTTGAAAGCAAACCACAGAAACTGCTTTTAACAGAGAGAGTTTTGCCCGTGATGATGTCACCCCCAAACACTGCTGACAGTGCCTCCTGGTACAGTCTAATGAACTGGAAACCAAAACCCAGTCTGCATTCTGTCCGGCGTTCAACAGAAGGAAAGTTACAGTCCCACTGCGATGATGTGACACCTCTGGTAGAGAGGAGCAGCTGGGAGCAGCCAGCGGGACCCCCCAGGGCTCTGTGCCCCCCTTCCCTTTGCTGAAGGGCTGAGCATCAAGCAGGCTGTGCGCCCTTACAGCGACCCAGCGAGCAGCAGCAGCACACCGAGCCGGGCTGCACTGCTTCTTTGGGACCACACCACCACCTAGCGAGAGCTAGCTGCAAGGCTGCCCAGGAGCACCCGGAGCTGGGCTCGGGGCACCCCGTACCCTGGTCCAGGTGGCTATCACCAGCTGGGATCCCGATGGCAGGAGCTGCAGTGCGGGTGGTCACTGCTCTGGAGCATGGTTTGGGTTGGAAGGGACCTCACAGCCCACCCAGCTCCAACTGCTGCTGAGGGTTGGTTGCCATCCACCAGCTCAGGCTGCCCAGGGTCCCATTCGTGGCCTTGGGCACCTGTGGGGATGGGGCACCCACAGCATGGAATTTCCTCCGTCTAACATCTAACCTAAATCTCCCCTCTTAATTTTGCACAGAGCTGATCTGATTGGGGCCTACCAAATACATTAACGACGTCGAAAGTAGCCTACTTTAAGAGAAAATATGCAGAAGAACATCTACATCAAGATTACCATGAGTATTGTCCAAAAGTGAGTAGCTTTCTCCTTCCAGCTCCCATCCTCCCTCGGTTCCATCCCTCCTTACTAAAGACCCGTGATGCTCTTTGCTCCCCAGCACCTGATACTCCCTGAGGACCGGACTTGTATTCTAAAACTTTCTCTTCAGAAACTCCGATTCCTGGAAGATCCCGAAGCCTATCTCCGTAGGTCGGTGTTAATTAACAATCTGTTGAGGAAGATTCACCTAGAGACAGAGAGGGAGAGCTATGAATACTTTAAAGAGGCTCCGTGCTATAGGACTGCTTACTCTGACTCACGAAAACGGCTGAAGTTCATGGTACATGAGTGCTGTTCCCAGTCGCTCTATTATGAAGAGCTGCATTCGTATCGCATTGTGCCTTATTCAGCAGAGAACGCTGTCTATGGAATGGGCTACACAAGCAGCCACCTGGAGCAAAATTCTCAATTGCTTATTTATAAAATGAATTAAAGTAGCTGTTAGACCCACCGATGTTTGTTTCTGAATGCTTGAACTGCTTGCTGAGGCGTTAGGATGAGGCGCTGATTGCAGAGATGCCCATGGTGAGGTGGGAGCTTCACCAGCCTGGGGTGAGTTGGGTGCTTTGGGCACCACTCTGCAGCCCCACCATTAACCAATTGGCCACAAAGCACCGCACACACGCAGGGTGGGTGTGATACTGCAGTCCTCACCCACGTGCCATGTGTTGTGCGGGAGCAAAGCCACGTTGCAGTTCTCCGTGTGTAGATACAGACATTCAGAATCACTTTGCTGTTCAGTTGTGCCACTCCTAGCAGAAGGGGACCCCCAGGTAGCAGAGCAGTCCGGCAGCAAGGAGCCAGGTGCAAGTTTCTGACTGCAAAGGGACAGGTAGGAAGTTTCTCTGAGGAAATGCTTTGTACATGAAGGAGTCAGTGCCAAAGGAACGGCCTTTGCTTAGGATGGTCAGAGTCTAACTTGCTTGCTACTTACACTCCAGTGAGATTATTTTTAGAATAATTGCATTCACTTTTTAATTACATCATCTCTTAGCTGGTATATTCTTTGCTATTTTAATACAGAACAGACCAGCTCACAGGGTAGATTGTTTCTTTGTCCTGTCACCATGTTCCCTTACCTTCATTTGGGCTGCTTCCCCCCCACCTTCCTGCATGCTGACCTGCTGTTTGGTCAGGAGTTCACACCCGTACTAGGAAATATTAGATAATCATCAACTTCGACAGGGAAAGGCAGAAAAACAATGGTAAATCCTCTGGTTAAAGAATGAATGTATGTGACAGATGTGATTAGACTTTCAGAGGTACTCCTGGTGAAGCTACTCAACATTGGTAATGGTGTTTCAGGTGAAGTGTTATCATAGACCAGCTTGGGTTAAAAAGGACCTCAAGGATAATCAAATTCCAACCCCCATCTCAGGCAGGGTTGCCAGCTGCTAGGTCGAATACTACATCAGCTTGCACAGGGCTCCATCCAACTATAATGAATGGTACTGACCTTGGAATTAACTGTAGGGTATGTAAATATACATTTCATGAGCTGCGGAATGACATGAGAGCTGTTCAGCAAGTTGGTGACTATGAGTGGGAGGTTTTATAGCTGCCAAAGCTATACCATGAAAATACCAAAGAGAAATATAAAGGCAGAGATGATGCTCCAGCAAAAGCAATGATTGCACTATAACCTGGGGAAATGTGATGAGCGAGTTGCTATGTATCAGGGACTGATACACCTGTGACGTGGAAGCTTGAGCTGCTGAACTAATACACCAATGGCCCAAGCCTACCCTACAGAGTTGTAGAATTACCATGGGGAAACTGGCCTTTCCTGGCTGGCTGTCACCCCTGCAACTTTAGAGCAAAGCAAATAGCAGTACACTCTCAGCTGCAGGAATATTTGTATCCAAGAACCTAATTTGTTTTTGATTTTGGAAGGCTTTTTTCTCATGCAGATGTCGCTGATGTTACTTCTGAAGTATAAACATTGCTTGACTGGGATGTTCTCAGTGCAGGGTTACAGGAGGAAACTCAGAGCATCTCAGCTGTGTGTGTCATGCATGGCAGCTGCTGGGCATGTGTTCACAGCAAAGAGAGAGGGCAGAAGCAGGAGGTGTGAGCAACTCCTTCCCCCACAGTACAGCTTTAGAGGACAAAGCAGCAGCAAGGCACAGTTTATTAGTGCAACAAGTAAAACAACAGCTTGTTTTAAGAGGATAACCTGCAAAGCAGGGAGCGTGAGCAGCACAGGTGTTGTGGGAAGGCTGGGTATGGGGCACCACAGGAGCACAGGAGAGCAATGTGCCCAGGAGGGCAGTGGGGGCATGGTGTGCAGCGTGGTTGTTTAGTCAGTGTGATTCTTCTGCTCTAAACTCACCTGGTTTATGCACTTTTTTTTTTTTTGTTGTGTCCTTTTTTGCTGAAACTCACAGTGATCTAGCAGCTACACTGAATGCTAGAGAGCTTTTTCCCCTCTGATCTGCTCTATTACATTCAGAGGAGAGTCCCGGCCTGAAACATGAAACTGCTTACATCAAATAAAAATTGATGAATGCTCAGTAGGATTAAGGCCTTTAACCTTGCCTGAAAAAAAGCATTACCCCACCATCTGTGAAGACAATTGCCTCCTCTGCTGAATGGGGCAGCTGTGCTCCTGCCTACTGCGAGCTCCTCTGACAGAGCACTGTCTGCTTAGGATGTAGCACAGGCAAAAAATTGGGGTCAGACAGCAAAACCTCTTGGGTATCTGTGAAAGAGGGTAACACTTTACCTACATTTTCTCCTCTTGAACAAAAAAACTGTTGTCTGATTCTATTACTTCTTACATTTTTTCTTGCTCCAGAAGATGACTCTTTCTAGAAAGTTACAGCTGGCTTTGATTTGAAATTATTCCATGACTCTAAACACCAAGTCTGCTCAAGTTTTTGCTGCCTTATGATTCACGCAGTGATTTTTGCCAGTGAAAAGTGGATCAACGTTCAACCATTCAACATTAGTGCTTGATAGCCATAATCTACAATGATAAAGCAGTACAGAGGTGCAGTAGAGTTGCATGCTGCCCCAGAAATATCTGACATTTTTTGAACAATGTACTGCTTCTGTCACTTAGTTTCCATGCTCCTGGGCACCAGCCCTGTAATATAGTTTCATGCAGTGGTTGTTTTGTTTTAGGGTTCATAGCTGCAATTATGGCTCTGATGTGTGAACCTGCAGGTGGTCAGAATTTGGTGATAGGTATATAAGTATATATGTATGTTCCATTATGACTGTGCTAGGAACTCCCACACATGGGCTATGTTTGCACTGGATGTAAGGCAGGTCCTTCCTTCCCTCCAACTCTGTTGCCTTGGAGATAGCATTCATCAGGTGATGCTGGGTGGCACAGACAGACCTGCTCACAGGTAGCTGGTCATTTCCAATAGGACTGGTGTAGAATAATGTGTGGTCATCTTGGAACAGCACACGTGACTGTAATTCGCGTTTGAAAGAGTTTAGCTCCCTCTGTGCTGCTGTCTCCCCTGACTGTGAGTGCTGGACCTGAACTGGTAGCACTGAGCAGCAACAGGAGGTTCTGCGTGGATTCAGCTTTGCAACCTCACATCCCCAAATTTAGGGCTCTGCTCCAGCAAACACTTTGGTTATTGCCTGTGCCTCTCTGTGCACATCCGTGTGAGGCTCCTTGTGTGCTTCATGCTCAGCATGTGCAGCGTGGGGGCTGCCCTGCCCTGAGGCACTCCTCCATTGCTGAATTACCTGTGAGAAGTGATGGCAGAGCTGCTGCTTGGCTTCTGGAATACGTTGATATTGCACTGTAAATGGAATCATTGTTTTTGATGAATGTGTTGAGTATATGGACTATGGTGCCTTAAAGTCCCATCCTCATACAGCCTTTGTACATGCAAATCCACAGCCCGTGTACAGCTGACAGCCCCATACAATGTCATGCAGCCCCAGCTCTGTGCCCATGGGGCCTTGGGGAGCACCACCCCAACCTCATAGTTTGGCAATTCCCTCTTCTCCTCTTTTTTAGACTGCAGTCAGTCCCTGAATTTCTCTTTTTCCAGTTCCTCTCATCATCAGGTTCTGCACTACCCACAATGCCAGCGCTCTCCGTGTGAGCTCCAACCGGTGTAAAAAAGCTGTCTCCAGCTTTCAAATGCCATACTGCGCTCCCAGCAGGGAACCTCAACTGTATGTAATGTCTGCAACAGGTGCCATCAAGTATTTCATCCGATATTTGAAGTGGTTAACCCGGCAGAAAAGGGAACACTTGCTTCTGCTGGAATGCATGAGCCTGCGTTGTGTTACACGGTGACTGCACACCGACTCATTGGGACAATGCCTACTGATTCTGCGATGGAAAATGGCTTTTTAATGTTTAAAATTACTTGGGACCTGATTGAAAGGTTTTTATGAAATTGTTTTCTAAAGTGAATAGTAGAAAAATGTATATGTATTTTAAATATACATATAAGGTGCATGTTATTAATAAAGGTCTATTTCTATTGAATCAGACGGACTCTCGTTGAATATATGCTGCTTTCTTCACAAGTTAACATGCAAAGCCACCCAAGAAAGCTTTCTAAGGACATTAGCACTCTGTAAAATGAAAAACCCACCTATTCCCAGAGGGAGTGCACCCCAGGGGTGAACCTGGGCCCACCTGATGTGTCTGATGTGCAGAGCTGGGGCAGTTCCTCTGGGTGCCATGCAAACCCTGGCACTCCCTTGCCCTCTTCCCAACACATATTAGGAAATGTTTATTCTCAGGAGGAGAGGTGATGCAGTGGTACAGCTGCCCAGGGAGTGGTGGGATCACTGTCCCTGGAGGTGCTCCATAACCGTGGAGATGCAGCACTGAGGGACGTGGTCAGTGGGCATGGTGGGAGTGGTTTGACAATTGGACCTTATGATCTCAGAGGTTTTTTCCAACCTTAATGTTTCTGTGAGGCTGAGGGAGCTGGGATTGTTTAGTCTGGAGAAGAGGAGGCTCAGAGGAGACCTTATTGCACTCTACCACTTCCTGAAGGGGGGTTGTGGTGAGGAGGGGGTAGGCCTCTTCTCCCTGATAAGTAATGACAGGACAAGAGGGAATGGCCACAAGTTGCGCCAGGGAAGATTTAGATTAGACCTCAGGAAGCATTTCTTTTCTGAAAGAGTGGTCAGGCACTGGAATGGCCTGCCTAGGGAGGTGGTTGAGGCACCATCCCTAGCGCTGTTCAAGAAGCGTTTAGATGAGGTGCTAAAGGACTTAATTTAGTAGTTGGGTAGAGATAGTGATAGGAGGATGGTTGGACTAGATGATCTTATAGGTCCTTTCCAACCTTATGAACTTATGAACTTATGAACTTTCCTCCCGTGCAGGATAGGAGCCTGTGAAGAGCCTCTTAGAGCAGCCAGAGCCGGGTACCTCAGAGCCCACCTCCAGCCACAGCTCAGGTCCCATTTGGGGGCTGGCATGTGTCCCAGACCTGAACACTGCTGTCAGCTGCCTCAGGTTCATCAGTAAATCACTCACCTCTGTGCTGAGCCAGGGGAGAGCAGCAACAGCTGTAATTCAGCATTACGTCCCATGCTGCATGCATTTCAGGGCTTAATTAATTCAGGCCCTCAGATAAGCAGCACTGTTTGTCAGGCTGGGTGATGCTGTGTGCTCCTGGCTCAGGCATGCTCAAGAGCATCCTTTGGCTATTTCAGCTCAGTGGGTCGGGGTGTGCTGCCTCCAGGCTGATGTGCTGCTGATGGCAAATAATCCCCAGCTGGGCTGAGTGCTGCCAAATTGCAGCTCCTCCCTGGGCTGGGAGACTGCTGCTGAAGTAAACCACTTCATGGAAATGGTTGTCATTTTGCAGCAAGGCGGGCTGTGTGTTTCACCTGCTGGCAAGGAAGAACAGGGATGGCTGGAAGGTAAAAGTCTCTCCCTGAAATGTGCAGCATTCCCCGTGTGAACAGATGGAAAAGCCACATCATCTCAAAAGGACAGCCCACATCAGTGCTGAGACCACCGAGGGAGATGTTCCAGCTGCAACCAGGTTATGGTCTTGTGCTCCTGCCAGGACAGGTGAGCAAAACAGAATCACAGTCTGGTTGGGTTGGAAGGGACCTTAAAGACTCCCCGCGAGCTCAGGCTGCCCATCCTTTGCCTCGGGCATCTCCAGGGATGGGGAACACGCACCTCTCTGGGCAGCAGTGCCAGGGTCTCTGAGCAAAAACCAAACCAACACGAAAACAAACCAAAACGCAGCTTTGGGTTTGAAGGTTTGGGAAACCCTTGGCCGTAGCTGTGTCCACCTGTGTATGGCACTGACCTGTTGGGTTCATGTGACGGCAGACAGGGTCACAGCACCGGGCTCTGGTGGTGGCAGCGTGGGGGCAGCAGAATGTGCCCAGGACGCAGCGCAGAGAGCTCGCTTTGCCTGAAGATGGCAGTGCTGGATCGAAGGACGGCTGGGAATGGCTGTAACGGCTCGGGGATGCGGGCACCGAAAGACCTCGCCTCCCACACAGTCCTTCTCTACTCATTTTATAGCCTCTTTTTGAGTATTTCCTCAGCGTTTGGATCCAGACAGCGCCCAAGGTTTGCTATTTTGGCGCAAACCCTTTCTCCTTGCTCTCCTATGAAGCACTGTGTGTGTGTTGCTGAATGCTGTGTGGCTGTGATGTGACTGTAACAATACATAAGGAGCTGCTCCAATTTGTTCATAGAATCACAGAATCATTGAAGTTGGAAAAAACCTCTGAGATCCCCAAGCCCAAACCCAGCCCACTCCCACCGTGCCCACTGCGCGTGACCCTCAGTGCCACATCTCCACGGTTCTTGAACACCTCCAGGGATGGTGACCCCTCCCTGGGAAGCTGTGCCACTACATTGCCACTCTTCCTGAGAATAAATGTTTCCTAATGCCCAACTTGAACCTCCCCGGTGGAACTTAGGCCATTCCCTCTTGCACTGTCTCTAGCCTTTCCGTGTGCTGGCGGTAAAAGAGTAAATGGGAACGTGTTCCAGGTTTGTTTTGAGGCTCTGTTCCAATGTTCATGTGACATAAAGCACCGATGGCTGGAGCCACAATGAGGTGACAGTCCTGTTCCCTGCCCATGAGCTATGGTCATTGTGGGATAATCCTGTGCACCCACTATTTGATGGGGCTGGATTTAAGGATGTCTAGGCATCTGCATCCCTGAATACACATAGCAGAGAGAAAGAATAGTTATCCATTAGGACCATTCTATGCATAAACTAAAATAAATGCATCGCTGTTTGTGTCTATTTTCACCACTGGGGGGCAACATCCACCTGCAGACTGTAAGTAGGTTAGTCCAACCCAGGGCACCTGTCACCTTGAGAAAGCTGTGCGGAGGTAATTGGGCAGGGTCAGAAAGCAGAAATGTTTTCTTTGGCGAAAAATCTGACTGTGAATTTTGTCGGTTTGCAGTGAAAGAGCTTTTATCCCTGCTGGAAGCTTTGTGGTTAGTTTTCATGAAGGCAGCAAGTAGGAAGGGGAAAATTGCTTCTGAATAATGGAAAAACAGGTGTTTTAGTTTGCTCTGGGCTATGTTCCCTCTGTCACAAATAACCCACATGGACCATGTGCATCAGAGGCCAAGAGGTGCTTGGTCTTCCAAGCTTATTGTCAGACATATACTTCTGTGCTGGATGCTGGAATACCAAACCTCATCCCCACTTGGTTCTATGTGCATGGCAGGTTTCATTTTCCGGGCTCTTCTCTGGGTAATTCACCAGAGAGAAATAAGCAGCTCCAGCTTGACAAAAGAAGTGTCATCTCTGCAGTTTAAAGTATGCTAAAGCATTGGGCCTCTCTGGGGTCTTTCTTTATGCTGCTGTTTTTTTAGTTTATTTTTTTATTTATTTTTATTTTTATTTTTTTTTTTTTTATTTTTTTCATTTTAGCTTCTGCAGACTGCTACTCCAGCTTTGAATTCCTATTGCTTATGGCCATTGTGAGGCCCTTCTGGTGATAAGACTCTAAGTGAGAGCTGCAGGTTATCTAGGTGGGTGTCACTGTACCACAGTGCTTATTGTTGTAAAGATAAGCAGAATCAGGGACAAGCCTGCTTTTTGGGGGGATACGGCCTGGAGAAGCTGATCACTGCAAAAGATGATAATGCTTCTGCATGGCAATGAAGCGTGTCTTGATTGTGTCTTAATCTCGCCATCAAGTATACACATAATCAAAGAACCACCTCTCTCTCCTTTTTATGGGAGCGTGACACCTTTGCCAGCCAGACTTGGCACTGCTGCCTTTTTGCTGTGCCATCCTTCTTGGGGTCCACGAGGAATTCACTTAACAGCATTGTTCCTCCCATGGATCAAATGATGAGAGCTCTATTTGGGCTACAGAGGGCAGCAAACTGCTTTGAATAAGACTTCATCTGATGCTAGCTTTAGCAGATCCAGAAAGGAGCCTCTACTTCTCTTACATCTCCACAGCAGGGCCAGTGACTGGGTGAGAAACATGTTGCTCCCCTGATATTGTTGGTGATGGGTGGATGGTTGGACTAGATGATCTTAGTGGTGTTTCCAACTTTAACGATTCTGTGATTCTCCAAGGGATGGAAAGGTGGAAAACTGCACTCGTTACAGTTTATATTTTTCCTATATCCATATGTGCTCACTCCTGTAAAGACAGAGGTCCTCTGAAAAGTCCTCTGCATTGCCAGCTATGGCTTACACGTATGTGCAAACCTTCCTGTGCTGGTGTGCTCGGTGTTCCTGGCTAGGCGTTTGTTGTGGTTCAGTGGTTTTGATGCTGATATTCAACATCAGAGCATCATGCAGGGAGTTAAGGAGTTAATGATCTGGTGGGGAGTGGAAGAGGGGAGGAGCTCCGGGCCAGACACCAGCCTCTCACTCAGCTGCCCTGGAGGTACAGCACATGTGCTTCCCCTGCAGTACTAACATAAGCTCTCTGGAGTGCATGGCTCTGCTTGGGCGGCCGCGTGGACACCGATGGTGCAGTTTTTGGGTTTTTTTTCCTCCCTCTCTCCCTTTTTTTTCTTTCCTTGTGTCCCTGGCACGGATAACAACATGACAATTTTTGGTGGAGAATGTGGGCAATCAAGAATCTCTACTCCACTGTAAAACTAGTGCAAAAAGGTCTAAGGGCCATTACGTACCTTAGAACATGTTGGCTTATTTTTAAGTTCGTTATGTTCAGTACTGGAGTCATATCTGTGTATAGCCACTTAAGGACACTGATGGAGATACCTGCCTGGTGCCCAGACAACCCGGCTAATGTAACAGGCAATATGACATTTGGACTGGTTTCCAGGTTCTATTTCCAGTTCCTTATGTACGTTGAGGATGCCAGCCTAGGTTCTGTGTTATTGGTTTCCCTGCATGCACACTCTGCAATAGTAATTTACATCATGTGGAGGAAGCTTTCCTCAAAGCCAGAGAATGCTGAATGGCAGGGAATGTGGAGAGATTTAGGAAAAAGATTAGAAGTGTGAGGACCCCTAGTGTCATGGGATTTTAGTCTTCAACACCTGTGGGATCCTGAGAAACAATGCAAGTATTTGGGTGAGGGATGGTGCAGCTCAGAAAGATCTGAGGAGGAACAGTTTATCTGGGGCTTGTGTTGTGCTTACCAAGCTCTATATAATACTATTCTGGAGAGAGAGAGTTTCCAAACTGAGGCCTGAACCAGAAAGGGAAACTTCAAAGTCAAACCTGACCAATCACAGGAAGCACCAGTATCAATGTTGGTTGCCCCTTTGGAAGGCCAAAAATGGAAATGATTGTCCTTGTGTATAGAGCGGAAAGAAGAAGAAGCAGAGAAAGAAGAGGAAGATCCAGGTGAGGGGCCCTCCTCAAAACCACCACCACTGAGAAAGGCAACTAAGAAAAGTGAGAGGCATGGAGAGGGGAGTGATGATGAAGAAGTCACTGTTACCACTATTTGTCAACCGCTGAAGATGACTGAAATCCAAGGCTAAAAAAAGGAGTTTGTACGGCACTCGGATGAAACTATTGACACCTGGTTGCTTCAGTGTTGGGACAATGGTGCCAGCACTGTGTCCCTAAACGGTAACAAAGCTCACCAACTAGGAAGCATTGCCCAAGACTCAGCTATTGACAGAGGAATTAGTAGATGTCTGTCAACAGCCCCATATGGCTGGTGCATAGAACCAGTGGTGGCTGGTGGTAGATTACCATGGCCTGAATGAAGTCATACCCCCACTGAGTGCTGCTGTGCCAGATATGTAAAAGTTGCAATATGAACTGGAGTTGAAAGCAGCCAAGTGGTATGCCACCACTGACATCGTGAATGCCTTCTTCTCCACAGAAGTACCTTTGTCCACAGAATGCAGGCCGCAGTTTGCTTTTACCTGGAGGGGAGGTCAGTACACCTGGAACCGTTTGCCCCAGGGGTGGAAACAGCCCAACCATTTGCCACGGGTTGATCCAAACTGCATTGGAAAAGGGCAGGGCACCTGAGCACCTCCAGTATATTGATGACATTATTGTGTGGGGCGATACAGCAGAGGAAATTTTTGAGAAAGGAGAGCAAATAATCCAAATTCTTCTGGGTGCTGGTTTTGCTATTAAGTGGAACGAAGTGAAGGGACCTGCCCAAGAAATTCAGTTCCTAGGCTTAAAATGGCAAGATGGGTGTTGTCACATCCCAGGAGATGTGATTGACAAAATCACCAGTATGTGTCCACTGTATGGGAACTATGAATCACAAATGATTGATCACCTGAGGTGAGCACTGAGTCAGCTGCAGGAGCACAGGTGAAGGCAAAGCACCTGTGTGACTGGAAGGAGTGGAGTCTGGCTCCACCTCTCCCAGACCCCATTTAAGGGCTGACCACCACTGGGGAAGGATCTGTTGTTGGAGATCCCTCCCCTGTGGAGTTACCGGCAAACCTCAACCATCTGCAAAAGGTGAGCCTCTCTTTATTTACTGGTTGTCTGTTTACCACCCAGATAAGCCTTGCAAAATATACCATCTTCCTTACTATTTTCTCTGAATACTATTCTTTTGGGTTATTAACCCTACAGCCCACCTACTAGCAAGAAAGAGACAGTCTTTTCTGGTTGTAGTAGTTTTTATGGAGAAAGCACATCCCAAATTATAGCCTAATAGTCAGCCCCCTCTATCAGGTGACACGGAAGAATAATAATTTTGTGTGGGGTCCTCAGCAGCAGCAGGCTTTTGAGCAAATAAAGCAGGAGATAGCCCATGCTGTGGCCATGGGGCCAGTACGGATGGGACAGGACGTAAAGAACATCCTCTACACTGCTACTGGAGAGGAAGGTCCCAAGTGGAAAGACCTTTGTAGGAGGCAAAGAGCCTCTGGGAAGACCTAAGGCCGGCCCCTGGGATTTTGGAGAAGAGCGTACAGGGGGTCAGAGGAGTGCTGCGCTCCAATTGAGAAGGAGATCTTAGCCGTGTATGAGGGGGTTGGGGCTGCTTCTTAAGTAATCAACACTGAAATGCAGCTCCTTCTGGAACCTCAACTGCCAGTGCTGAACTGGATGTTCAAAGGAAATATTCCCTCTACCTATCATGATACTGATGCCACCTGGAGTAAGTGGATTGCACTGATTACTCAGCAGGCTCAGGAACCTCAGCCATCCTGGAGGTGATCATGGACTGGCCTGAAGGTAAAAATTTGGAACATCACCAGCAGAAGAGGTATTGTGTGCTAAAGAGGCCCCACCATACAATGAATTACAAGAAACTGAAAATAAATTTGTTCTGTTCACAGATGGATCATGTCGTATTGTGGGAAAGCATCGCAGAAGAAAATCTGCTGTGTGGAGCCCCACCCAACAAGTAGCAGAGAACACTGAAGGAGAAGGAGAATCAAGCCAATTTGCAGAGGTAAAGGCTGTCCAGCTGGCCTTAGATATTGCTGAACAGGAGAGATGGCCAGTGCTTTATCTTTACACTGACTCATGGATTGTGGCAAACTCTTTATGGGTTTGTTACACCAATGGGAACAAAATGGCTGGCAACGGAAAGAATATGGTTGTAAAGGTGTGCCACATAGATGCACATGTGCCTAAAAGCTGGGCTACTGAAGAACAGAAAAATAACCATCAGGTAGATCGAGCTGACTAAGTTAAGGTGGCTCAAGTAGACTTGGACTGGCAACACAAGGGTGAATTATTTTTAGCTCCATGGGCCCATGAGACCTTGGGCCATCAAGGAAGGGATGCAACATATAAGCGGGCTAGAGACAGAGAGGTGGACTTAACTATGGATGCTAGTGCACAGATTATCCATGGCTGTGATACAATTAAACAAGCTAAGAGAATGAAACCACTTTGGGGGGAAGGGTGATGGCAAAAGTATAAATATGGGGAGGCATGGCAGGTTGATTACATCACCATGACATGAACTCACAATGGTAAGCACTATGTGCTGACCATGGTGGAAGCAAACACTGGGTGGCTTGAAACATTTGCAGTACCCCATGCTACCACCTGAAACACTATCTTAGGTTTCAAGAAGCAAGTCCTATGGCATTGCAGAAAGATTTGAGTCAGATAATGTGACTCATTTAAAAAATTATCTTGTAAATACTTGGGTCAAAGATCATGGCATTGAGTGGATTTATCATATCTTTTATCATGCACCAGCTTCTGGTAAAATTTAAAGATACAACGTGTTGTTAAAAACCATGTTGACAGCAAGGGGTGGTGGAACAATTAAGCATTGTGAGATGCATTTGGCAGAAGCCACCTGGTTGGTCAACACTTGAGGATCTATCAATTGTGATGGTCCTGCCCAATCCAGCTCCCTACCTACTATAGAGAGAGATAAGGTCCATGTAGTACATGTTGAAGAGTACGCTGGGAAAAGTGGTTTGAGTCAAAGGGCAAACCTCTCCATGAAACTGTTTTTGCTCAGGGACCTGGGTCCGTTTGGTGGGCGATGCAGAAGAACGGGGAAGTTCAATGTGTACCACAAGGGAATTTGGTGTTGGAGATGCGCAGTCAGTAATTCCGTATATATATATATATGTTGTGTGTGTGTGAGTGTATTTAATGCATGTTAATCATTGTTCCTTTATAAATATTATGCATGATGTAGTGATGTGGAATAAGGGGTGGAATGTCATGGTTTTATAATTTTTGTTATTGGTATTCCACATCATAACGTTATGTAGTGCAGTGGGACTTAAAAGAGTTAATGCTCTGGCTCCGTGGATCATTGATAGCTGCAGATATACCTCAGAAGAGAAGAAGAACTATGTTCCCCAGAGGACTTTGCATTGCTTACAATTTTTACCTTTTTCTGCTCAGAGGAAAGATATTCTCTCTATCCTTGTGGACCAACCAGCAGGTGCTGGCTGCTGTCTCACCTTCAGCATTTAGCGTAAGGCCTTCAGTTTATTGAAGGCTCTCTCTTGCAAATTCTACTTGATATATTAGATCAAATTCCAATTATATTGTGTTACTTTGCATTCCAGTATCTTATTTAGTAAATTAGCTTTCCTCCTCAGATTGTTGCCGCTGTTTTCTTTCTAGGCCGATCTCCCTTTTCCTTTTTCCCTTTTCCCCCTTCCTTGGAGAGTGGGTCTGTGGGTCCCACACCACAATAGACATGGAACCAGGCTGAACCTGCCTGTAAAGCATTGACAGAAGTATTGATAATAATGATAAGGATAAAAAAATATATTTTTTTATCATCAGTGTCAGGAGATGTTCCAAGCCATGCACTCTTACTCCAACTTCAGGGATTGGCATTCTGGGATGCATTAAAAAGAGTGTGGCCAGCAGGTCAAGGGAGGTGATCCTCCCCCTCTACTCTGCCCTGGTGAGGCCTCATCTGGAGCACTGTGTCCAGTTCTGGGCTCTCCAGTATAAAAAAGACAGGGATCTCTTGGAAAGAGTCTAGCAGAGGGCCACAAAGATGGTGAAGGGCCTGGAGGATCTCCCCTATGAGGAAAGGCTAAGTGAACTGTGTCTCTTTAGCCTTGAATAAAGGAGACTGAGAGGGGACCGGATCCAGGTTTATAAATATCTGAGGTGTGGGGGACAAAGGGGTGAGGCCAGACTCTTTTCAGCAGTGTGTGCAGACAGGACAAGGGGGAGCAGACAGAAACTGCAGCACAGGAGGTTCCTCATGAATATGTGCAAGACCTTCTTTGAGCACTGGCGCAGGCTGCCCAGGGGAGTTGTGGAGCCTCCTTTTCTGGAGATATTCAAGACCCGTCTGGACGCCTGTTGAAGAATTACTGCAACAAGGCAGACATGAGCTGCTTCAGCTGAGCAATCCAAGCTGCCACGATGTCTATGGGGAACTGCTGTGGTTATGTAGTACAGCCTGCCTTCAGCGAAGAAGGCCTCACAGGACTGCTGATAATTATAACTATAGGTATTTTTAGCATGTTATGCACATTATTCTCATCCTACGTACATGACACAGTACCATTTGGGCTACTACAAAGGAAATTAAATGTACCCAAGATGAAATTAATGTAGCTACTTACAATCTCTTCACTAGAATGAAAAACAAGCAGGCCTATTAGTCCAGTCTTAGTCGTGAAAGAGTGCTATTTCCCCCAAGCAATATAAAATGGCAAAAATAGCCCTACCTTCCAGCCAGCTATGACTCTATTTCAATGGACATGTGTAGTATTTGTTTTTTACTGAGTTGCCTTTTGCAGACAAATATGCAGGTAATTTGTTTTCATTCTTAAGCACCTTCTTAAGCACAGTCAGTTTTTCTGGCAAACAGGAGTATCAGGAGAAACAATGAAGGATAAAGTTTTTTTCTTTTTTTTTTCTTTATTTTTTTTTTTTTTTGTTTACATACACTGCCTTACACTCTGAATGGTGGTAGCTTTGGAGAGCCCCAGACAACATTTAAAGCTGGATTCTCAGGTTTGCCTGGCAAACCTAGTGAAAAGACAACATTACGCGCTTAACTCAGAACAACTCCCAAGGACATGTTCCAGAATCCAATTTTACTTATTAAAGGGAAAGTTCTGCTCTGTAATCTTTTGCTGTTATTCCTTTGCTTCTGACACTATACAATCCATTTGAGAACATTTTAGTAAATGTACGATCTTCCACAGAAAGTTAAGTATATTAAAGATTTTTTTTAATGTACAAACTCATAAATACCACTGCTTCTTACCCCTTGTAATACTCAAATGCTGCATTCTAGTCCTATGCTCATAATGAGTACATGCACACATCTGCCACCAGATCTAAGGAATCCTTCATTTATGAAACTTCAGGGCAGCAGTTAATAGTGATTTTCCTAAACTTCAGATTTGAATTTAAGAAAGAAATTACCTCATTTTTGCTCCCTCACTGGCCCTAGCGAGATTTGCATATCTATTAAAAGTCAGCAAAGCCAGGTAATATACATTTTACAGATATGAAGATTGATCAGAGCACTGGAAACCTCCTAATTCAGAACCAATGCAAAGAAACTTTTAGAGCAAGACTGGAGCACTTCTTCAATGGAGAAAGGCTGATAGAGTTGGTCTTGTTCAGCTTGGAGTGGAAAAGTCTATGGGGTGTGTCATGGTTTTATGATTTTTGTTATCGGTATTCTACATCATACAATCACGTAGCACATTGGGAGTTAAAGAGTTAATGCTCCAGTTCCGTGGATTGTCAATAATTCAGGGTACCCTTAACTACAGCTCCCAGAAGAATTCATTATTCCATTTCCATTTTCCCTTCAGAGGGAAAGATAAAACTGACGGGGAGTCACAAGACTATTCTCTTGTTCTATTTATCTCTGTGTTTTCCCTAGCCATCTCATCCACAGCATTAGAGTACGGTCTTTGGTTTTGGACACATTTATAAACATTCATCAGTGCTTATAAATACCTAGAGGACAGGAGTGAAGTATCTTACTGGAGAAGAATGAAGCCAGTATCTTACTGGTGTTGCCCAGTGACAGGACAGGGGGCAATGGGCACAAACAAGAACACAGGCACCATAAAAATATAAAGAAAATTTCTTCACTGTGAGGGTGAAAGAGCACTGAAACAGGCTGCCCAGAGAGGTGGTAGAAGCTCCTTCTGTGGAGATATTCAAAACCTGCCTGGACACCTTCCTCTACAGTCTACACTGGGAAAGTCTTCTACCTAGCTTGTTTATAATTCAGTTCAGTTCACAGAAATGAGAGCTGAAGTGAAGTCCCAGTTTAATTTGAACAAGAGTAATTGCAAATACAGCTGCACTGATCTTCCTCTACCAAGAATTTCAAGAACTTGAAATTATTTATTAATTGTATGGGAACTGTTGAATTATGGCCTGAACCATTGATAGGTCACCTGAGGTGAGCACCGAGTCAGCCACAGGGACACAGGTGAAGGTGATATACCTGTGTGATTGGAAGGGGTGGAGCCTGGCTCCACCTCTCCCAAACCCCATTTAAGGGCTGACCACCACCAGGGAAGGATCTCTTCTTGGAGATCCCCCCTGTGTGGAGTTCAGGGTAAGCCTCTGTCATCCTGAAGGTGAGCCACTCTATTTTGCTATTTATCTGTGTACCATCTATATAGGCCTATTAATGAAAATACTATGGAAGATGGTATATTTTAAGTACCATTCTTGGGGGTTATTTACCCTACATTAATTTATTAATCACTGAAGTTTTCATTTACAGTTACGTTCACTTCAAATGTCCTTCACTATAACAATAGACATAAAATGACCTTTGAGAAATTATGGATTTATCCCACTGGATCTACTTCATTTGTGCTGTATGTTCTTCAGAACAGCTAGAGCAGAACACAAAATGAAGAAATAAAGAACTCTGCACAGACCAAAACCAGAAGTTGAACAAAGCCTGTGCATTTCACCCATCAAAAAAAAAAAAACACCTAGTTTTCTTAGACCCCCTCAACTTTGTTGTGGCAGCTGACAGTGCTGCCATTTCACCTGACTTAGTCAGTACACAAAAGCAGGAAGAGGAGGGAAGGGGCACTTGAGTTATCCAGTTTTGTGGTTCTTACTTGCTGCCACAATCACAACATCTAAGTTCTCCATGTACTGAAAACAAGAAACGTCAATACAATTCTTACATGCCCCTTGTCTCATTTTTCTTTATTCCTGACAAATATTTCAATGCCTACAAAGGGTACTTCTAGCAATGTAACTCAAGCAGAACAGCTTTTAACCAAAGGCATTGAAGCATCTCTCGTGGTCATTATATCACTCTCTTCTTGAAACTGGTTCCTTAGGCAAATCTAGGAGTGCTTCATTCCCTTGTTCTCCCACTCCTTACTGAATCCTGTCTCAGAAGGCATCCTTTTTCAGCATAGCCCCCCTGAGAAGGGATATTCCCAGAGAGGTCTCACCTTGAATGTGCCTGTCCTCCCTAAGAAAACCTTACTTTTCTGTTGTTATCAGTGTCAATTTTTTCCCTACAGCAGGAAAGTTTTCTTTTTAGTTTCCTGCTTTAAAATGGTAAAGTCAAAAGTACTGTCTTCTAAAGTGCCTAGAGAAAAGTCTGGGAGATTTACCAGTGATGAGAAATATCTCATATTCTGAAAAGAAAAAAAAAAGATCTTCATAAGCTTAAAGAAATGTCATGAAAACTAGTGGATTTGCACAATGGCAGACCAACAAAGAAAGGAAATAATTCAGTGTCTATCTGTAGGAGCTCAGCCTATCCAAGATAGTGTGTTCTCCCCATCTCAGCTTCATCATTTATCAAGCTTGAGCACCAAGGAACACAGCTGCTAACAAAAAGCAGACTGACACTATTAAGTCAGGATCAGATCAATACTTCTCAGCTGTTCCTGTTGCCATTTTCCAAGATAGCCCACAAGCCTCCAGGTAGAATTCTGAATCAATGATACTGTGTGCATTTTAAGAGGCACCATCTACTTTAATGTCTGATAGCCCCTGATGATGTGCCCCTACAACTATATTTTTGCTCAGCAATTGCACTTTGCTAAAAATATTGTATGTGTATGAATCTACTATTAGGTGGAAAGGAGCAGAATGCCAGAAAAAATCAAATGTAATCTAACACTTTACTGTTAAAAATCACAGTGGGCATCTTTAACACAGATTAACAAGGCTGATGTTACTGGTCAGTGCCTGAATTGCATCGGATAACTCAGAAGCTCCAGCCAAGGGTTCAGCTGCTGGCCATGTGGTCATTTTGCACAGTACAACTATGCAAAAAAATTGACTCCCTGGATAACTACTGATTAGTTGCAATAGTTTATAAGCTAATATCATGCAAGGAAAGGAAAGAGAAAGCAACACAGAAGTTGCTGAGAAGATAACTGTAACTGAAGAACAAAAAAAAAAAAATTACCAACACAGAATGATATAAAACCATAGTGGTGGCAGCTGAAAACAGAAATGAGCAAAATAAGGGATCCCCTATTCCAAACAGCAATACATCCACACCTGTCAGAAACTCTGGCCAGCTCGTCAGGCACCTGCAGATCTCTAGCCTGTCTGTGTGGTGATTGTCATCATAAAAGCCACCAAGCAGAGGAAGATGTGTCCATTAGATAAGTGCAGGTTACGCCCAGAACAAAGATCCCAGTGGTCTTGTGTCCTATTCACAGGACAGTACTACCCAAAATGAAGTCACAACTACTAATGACTCAAAAATGCCATTCTAAATGACAAGTGTCAACACAGCTGAGGGAGGGGATGCCATGCAGACCCAGACAGGCTTGAGCAGTGGGCTCAGAAGAACTTCATGAGATTCAACCAAAGTGTTAGGTCTCGCACTTGGGACATAGTCTCACTATTAATAGAAGCTAGGAGATGAAAAGATAGAGTGCTGTCCCGCCAAACGGAACTTGTGGGTACTGGTGGATGGCAAGCTAGTCCCAAGCCAGCCATGAGTCCTCACAACCTGGGATGCCAACCACATCCTGGGCTGCATCCAAAGTAGAGTGGTCAGTAGGTCATGGAGGGAATCCTGCCCCTCTGTTCTGCTGTGGTGAAATCTCACCTGGAGTACTCCATACAGATGTGTAGTCCTCAGTATAGGAGAAATGTGGACCCATTGGACTGAAGGGTGACAAAAATGATGCAAGGGATGGAACAGCTCCTCTTGAGGACAGGCTGCGAGAACTGAGGCTGTGCAGAGACTGGAGGAGACTCTGGGGAGAGCTGAGAGCAGCCCTTCAGTAATTAACGGGGGGCTGTAAGAAACAAGTGGACAGACTCTTTATAAGGGCCTTTTGTGATATGACAAGGTGAGGTGGTTTAAAACCTAAGAAAGGAAATTTAATTAGATATGTGAAACATAGATATGTGATAACCATCTTACAATAAAGGTGGTGAAGCACAGGCATAGGCTGCCCAGAGAGGTGGTGGGTGCCCCATCCCTGGAGAAACCCAAGGTAAGGTTGAGCACTGGATCAAGGTGTTCCTGTTCATTGCAGGGGAATTGGAAAATACCTTTAAATGCAATCTGATTCACCTCAAAACACTTTTATCATTCTATGCCTATGCCTAAAAAATTCTCATCAGTAAACACCTGAGTAACAAAGCCTTGGGCTCATGTGAGTATCCCCACCTATGTTAAATCTACAGTTCACTCTTCTCAATTTTTCTGAACTCCATAAAGACATTACTACTGTGTTTCATCTGTGAAGTGCCTGAGAGCTTCTTATATTTGAATGACTCTGGTGATCCCAGATCTTGACAAAGGAAGATTACCAGTTATTGCACCAGCATTAAGTCATCAACTGCTACTGTGTCTGCAACTAGTAGTGTGCAAATATTAGTCTGCAACTATTACTGTGCAGAGAAGAAATAGTCTTTACCACTAAGAAAGTGCAATTTCAGAGGCTGCCCTCTGCCCTTTTCTGTGAAGGACAACATCTATTGTCATCACCTTGATGTACTAATTTGTATTAGAAAGTTAACAAAGATAACTTAAGAAGCTTGCAGCAGAATCAAAAACTACATTCAAGTCTTCATTAAATACAAGGTAATTTTTTTTCCCACTTCTTAGAATGGAAGGTTTAAACACTGGCTGCCAAAACTGAAGAAAGTTCTTAGATTTTTCACCTTAAATAAACCAACCTGCTTCCATTGAAGGCTGCCATCTCACAGCACAATCCCACCTAATCAGAGAGCATCTGAGCACATACAACATAGCAAAACTAAACCTCAATCCTAAAAAGGAAAGAAAAAACAGATATAAATAGCTTGTTTCTCACTTAACAGCTCCCAGTAAAAAATAAGGCTAAGGAGAAAAAGTTAATCCTCCTGCGCCATCCTCAACTGATTACATTTGAAGTTTTTAAGGACAGGTTGAGTAAGAGAGGCTCCACCTTCTACTCCAGATTTTTTGCTATTCTTAGAGCCAGAAATTCTTATTCTAGTTTAAACATCCCTTGTTTTAATTTAAGTTCACTGTTTCTACCCACCATGTAGTTCAATTATTCCCCTACTCTTTGAAGCCACTTACAGTCTTAACACTACCGAAGACAGTTTTCTTTCTCCTTTAGCTTCCTCTGTTTTCAGAAGACACCACTTTCCACCTTCCTACCTAAGAAGTCCATTTTCCAGGTCCACAAACAGCACCACACTTTCCACCTAGCCTGCCTGTCCCTGATCACATTCCCCTTGAAGGATACTACCCACCTGAGGGCCATGCTAACTCCCTAACTCCTTCGTTTCCAGTGCCAGTGAGGAAGGGCAACATCCTTGGAAGGAGACAAATGCTTCAAGCTCTGAATTGCAGCATTAGGTAAAACTAGATTTCATTTCAAAACATTGGCACAATTGGAAAATGCTGCTAGTGCTTTCCAACTGTCAGCTCTTTGGCAGGGATACCGCTTCACTTTTGGTGCCAATCTGTCTTTAGATATCAGAGCCTATTAACCTGCAGATGGAGTTTCGCACAAGAAGAAGCTATCATGTCAGTCTGATTGTAGGATCAACTGGCCACAATCCAGCAGCACAGTCTTTCCCTCTTCTTGCCTGTGGGACTGGGTGAACAGGAAGCTGAACTTTTCAGAGTTGAGGCACAAGCCAGCAATCCTTTGTTCCTTCTCCCCTAGAAAAGTAGAAGCAATAGACTGACCAGAATAGATAACAACACGGAAATGTTCATCAGTATACATTTATTTGTACTGCAGGGATGCAGCTATAAGGATTATACCCTAGTCTCATAGCTGTGTTCCAGCCTGTTGCATCAGCACACAAGCTAAATAAAACCAAGTTCATGGTATTTAGGGGTCTTTCATTAGTTGTAGAAGTTTGACGTTAACACCTTCATTACCAAATGCTTGACTCTGCTCAGATCAGGAGCAGCCACATCACACCCTGTGCATACCTTGTGCTTTACTGAGGGTGATCAGATCATGGCATAAAGGTCTCCAGCACTATAATGAGGGATGCATGAAACACATGAAAACCAAGACATAGAATAGGCTTGTCTAGGCTGCCTTTATTCCAAACAAGGTATTTTGAGACTTACCATGAAAACTACTAGTGAGACAGCCACACACATCTATCCCTACTGTCCCAAATTACCTAGAACTTAAGTCAAGCTTTGTACCATACAAGAGAGAGCTGACAGATATATCAATGTTTTTCCAGCAAGCAAAAAAAATTAATTTAGGAAATGTTTACAGCATGAAGTGTGCCTTCTCCATTTGGCTTTTGAAAATAATTCAGATACATTCAAACTGCTACATTTCAGCCAGTAAGTAAAAACACCTTTCTAGCAAGCACCTCTGCAATAATAGCCTTTCAAGACATTCACTATATCTACTCTTTCTAGTTGCCAAATATACACTCATGCCTAAATAATCAGCAGATAATTTGAGGCTTCTGAATGTGACATTATGAACAGTATTCCCCCCAGATTAGTGGGAATACATTATGTTTCTCACATAAAAACTGCCTTCAGCATAGGAAGTAATTTAAACTACTTTATCAGGAGGTTATTAATTTTGGAATCTAAAATAATGAGCACTAGCTTGAGTGAATGTCTAGAAAATACTAGAAAGAGGAGGGAGGGGAAGAAAGCTACCAGATGACTCAGATTTAAAACATCATTTAAGGGGGAATAAGTACAGTAATTATAAAATGGCAATTGATGAAAAATTATGAAAAGATTATACCTGATATAAAAGTCTACTCAGGACTACAGCAGTTCCTCCAATCACATCAACAGGTCACATACCAAGCCACCATGGGGGGAAAAAACAAACAAAGAACACCCATCATTTCCCATCATGACAAGTTTGTTATAAGAGGAGAATGCCATGATACAGAACTGTTAAGGACACATGAACACTCAATTTGAGAGCCTGAGCCAATAAAACTGGCACAGGCTGCTCAGGGAAGCAATGGAACCTGCATCCCTGGAGGCATTCAAGAGCCATGGAGATGTGGCACTGAGGGACATGGTTAGCGGGCATGGTGGGGATGGGTTGGGGTTGGACTAGATGATCTTAGAGATCTTTTTCAACCTTAATGATGTGATAAAAAGTATTTTGTTTTTTTTTAGTCTAAAACACTCCAATTCTAGCTGGAAAATATATTTGACTCAACTGCATCTCACTGCCACAAACAATGTAATTGGATGCACAATTAAGTGACCTGCATGTAGGATGCAAAATATTTCTTCCAAACCATTCTTTACTAATGGAGCCAAGACAGTCTTTTCCTATCAACAGTGTTATAATACAGTCAAGATCACAGAACTGCAGGGGTTGGAAGGGACCTCCAGAGATCATCGAGTCCAACCCCCCTGCTAAAGCAGCTCCCCAGCCCAGGTTGCACAGGTAGGTGTCCAGGTGGGTCTCGAACATCTCCAGAGAAGGAGACTCCAGCACCTCTCTGCACAGCCTGTTCCAGCTGACCAGCTCTCACAGGCAAAACAATGTCTAGGTGAGGAGAAGCTGGAGGAGACCATAAGATGCAGACCTTTAGAAGATGTCTGAAGAAACACAGAAACAGTTTAGCTACAGAAAGAGAAATCTAAAAGGACACAAAACCATCTTCACATATCCAAGCCAGCTAGAAGAGTGGAAATAAGCCCTTCTCCACAATCGGGACAGTGAAGGTAAGGAGAAGCAAATATAAATTGTAGCAGAGGGAAAATCCAGGCTGGAATTCCTTCAACATTTCTAACACTCAGATCAGCAAAGCAGCTGATGGGAAGGGGAGGAGGTTTTGAAGACACAATTTCTGGAGGAGTTTAAGCACAGTGTCAGGGAATGTGTACATTAGGAATCACATGAGTAGCACTGTTTATGCTGTGGGGCAGGAGGATACCTTAGAATACCAGCTAACCATGGAAGACAAGAACCTTAAGCAGCTATTTGCTGTAACTATCAAAAGGGCAAAGTTCAGTTCCTGCCTATACAAAACCAAGCATGTGGCTTGGCAGGTGGTAATAGGTAGAGAACATTCCCTAGTCTTCAGAGAATTTATAACATACATAATGGGATGATTGTCTCTCTCACATAAGATAATTTCTGATAGGATATATTCTCATACAGGAAATGCTTAAGTTTTCCATTCTGCAGTCAAAATAACCCATCCAGTGCTCAACACAAGGCAACAACCAACAAACTTTTAACAGGAACCCAGAGAGCCCTCTTTTTTTCAGAAGCATGAATATTAAACCAATTTTCCCAACTACATTTCTTGTCCTTTATTAAAAAGTAATGAAGCTTTTCCTCTGTATTTATAGTACTTCATGAATTTGGGATGAGTACTAGTAAAAGGTTTAAGAGCTAGCAGAACAATAGTAAATAAACGCATAATGATTTGGACTTGCACTTTTGATGTGATAGTTCCTCCTCTCTTGATTCTAGTGAAAGACAGCCTGCACATCAGGCCTTGAAATGCATGGACTTTTACAGGACACAACTTTACTGAGACTAGGTCATCCCAATTAGTTTTGCCTTCTACTTAAGGGATCCGGCACTAAAACTCCAGAATACACAGATACACTCAGATATATAAAGGGAATGAACTCAAGAAACTTCAGGTGCAATGAGCTGAGTGAACAGTGCAGTGGGAGCAGATATCCAAACCTGAGCTCCCATTTAAAACAACCCAAGTTCCATCGACAGTCTGCTAGCACAAACAGGATCGTCTCAACTGAAAAACATAGGATAAGCTGAAGTCCACTGAATAATAACACGGCCTGTTAGATGAGCGACTAAACAGACAAAGATGCCTGGGAGAGGAAAGAAAAATTACATTGGATCTACAGGAACTTCAGGACTACCTCCTCTGTGCGAGTGAGTAGTTATTTCCTATCATTTCAAACATAATAGCAGATACGAAACAAAACAGCTCCAAGCAGCCACTTCCACAAATTCACAGATGGAAAGGCCAAACTCTTTGAGGCAGTGTTACCTCTTGCCTTCTGGTAGAAAACCACTCTGCTGCATGTGTGACTTGAGGGTTGTGTGAGTCTGCTGTTGTGATGGAAAGAAGGTACCACACTGCTGTATTTACTGAGAACCACTGAACATGGACAGCAAAGTTAATCTAGGTCTCTAGCAAAGAAAACTGCATTTTAATTTCCCCAGCAGTTACACATTTCTCTTACACCTGTCAGAAAGGTACAGGGGAAGGTACAACTCCATTTGACCTCAAATGATACTGTTTTACTGTTGCCTGTAGTAAGTTAGTCATTGCTTTGATCAAAATCCACAAGAGAGGCAACGTGTTTTTGTATAAACTCTGAAGCCTTGTGGGAAACATGGATGAAGGAAGAAAAATGTGTACTTTTCCTATCTTCTTCCTCCCATGCATCTCTGATAAGAGAAACGGCTGTGCATTTTGCATAGACCAATGGCTGGGGAAGACACTGCCTCTGAGCTCACATTCTTCCCCATGCTGTAGAGCAGCAAACCAGCACAAGCCCATTAGTGGGCAGGATACTTCTTTGCACAAATGCTTTGAGGAATGAACTTCACACCTTCAACCAGTGCAAGCAAGATTTAGCATAGCAGCAGTACATACAACACAGAAGAGAGCAGAGGCAGTGCTTGCTTCATACTGTCCTCCTAGATCAACAGGTTATTTGAACATTATATATTTATTTGCAATACCATCAGTGATTCAAAGCATCCATATAACCTTGTTTCATATATGATTTTTTTTTTTTAAACCAGGAGTCAAGCATTTAGGGCTGGCTCTACACAGCGTGAACCTTAGCAAACCTTTCTTAAAACAGAAAGGAAAGCAACCAAAGCATCAGCCTACGGACTACAGCCAATTTTGATACGATGCTCTGTTGAACACAATTACAGAACATTAGCCCCTTTTAAGGAAACAAGGCCTACGAAAACGTATTCTTAAAACCTCCCACATGCTTGCATGAAGCAATAAGTGCAGAAACCAGGAATGCTCACAACACATTTTTATAATGCACTTGCACATGACCATGTCAAAGCTCTCAGGGGGTAGCTGTTAATAAGCCAGTGACCTTTCTCCCAAAACATCCAAAGTTGCTCGTGTACGACAGTGTGATGACTGAAATGAGTTGAGAGCAGGCTCCTCCAAACTACTGGTTATGCAAAGCTGAATACAAACTATCCTGTAGATAACTGACAGCTAAAGAGAGGATAAGCAAACTTCTGAATTTCTTCTCCAAAGCACATGGCAGGAAACTTCACCTGCACACAAGGTATTTCAATACCCACCAAATGGCAAAACACAACATACAGTATTTCCCCTCCTGCTAAAACAATAAGTTCTCTTAACTTAGAGCTGCTTTCTGCTGATTGCTGGTGGCAGCCAGAAGGGCAGCTGGCAGAGATTCATTTTGGTTAGAAAGGCTAAGCATTGAGAAAGCACTTACTCCTCACTTTGCATAGTCATGGTTAGGCACTTCCATTGCTAACTTTTAAGTGCCTAAAAATATTTTATCTAAAAGCAGAACATAAAATTTTCTTAGTCCAAAAGCAGGCATTTTACAGCTTGCAAACAGCAGTGAGCTCTCAACGCAGGCAGAGAGACATGTGTTGCAGAGAACTGGCTGGTGATACCTTCTGCTTCAACAAGTGCAAGCAGCCTAAGCTACCTTGGACGACAACTATGGAAAACTTGTGCTTAGGACAAATGCATTATCATGGCTTGGAGGGAAAAAAAAAACAAAAACAAAGTGGAAGTGGGGGGGGGGAGGGAGGGCAACCTGTGCAGGCTCTGAATGCATATGCAGTGGCAGAAGCATCACCAAGAGGGAGAACAGGTGGATCTGCCCCCCCACCCCCCTCCAGTCACTCAGGTTCTCATTTACTGGTTCAGGCTGTGACCTGGCAATTTCATTGCACTGTCCAGCCTGAGATACTGATACTATCATAGAAGAAACGTGCCCTCGGAAGACCACGTGCCACTTGTTCAGTTCTACACACCAAGCCCCATATTGCCTCATGGGAGCAGACCAGACAAGCAAAGCAAACGAAGCCAGCAGCACTGCTGACAGAGCCAGGTAAATCCCAGTGTTGTCAGCACAACACTGTACTTCTTCCCATGCTCCAAAAGCAAGCTCTATACTAGTACTCATTTTTTACTCTTCTCCATCCTTGCCTTGCATGATTTGTTAAGCAGCATCCTGCCCAGAAGGCAGAGAATTTATTAAATTAATGAGGTTTCATCCTTTCAGGAGTTCTTTTTTTTTTTTTGGGACAGTAAATTTCAAAGCTTAGCTGATCCTCTCCATCCTACCTACATCCTCTTGCCCAGCTTAAGCAGAGTTGCTGCCTTCAGCCATTGTCCTGTTAAGAGCCTGTAACTAACACTATAAATATCCAGTATTCAAATGCTGGCACTGAGAGCCCAGAGAATAAATTTCCCTGATGGAAGAATGGGCTCATTAAGGTAACAAAATGACAGCTTTGAGCAAGCTCCCTTTACAGTTTCTGAATGTGTCCTCTCTGATGGAATTAAAGATGTGCTGTTGAGTTGGAGGAAAGAATGGCCTTAATGTCAGAACTACCTCTGGCTGTACACTTCCAATGGATTTTTTGCATGCTTATGTATGCAGAGATGTATATACTGGTAAGAGCAAAATATTTTTAGCTCCCCAGGAGCTATGATCATTGCACTGGTACATATACACATCCCTCATCTATCCAAACCCTTATGCATTCCCAATGCAGAAATACTAGCAAGCAGTCAGAGCACCATGTTTTCACCTCTCTAATTAACTGGAGAAAAAGGAGGAAAGCAAAATATTCCCTATCGATAATATAACACACCAGCAGGAAAGTCAATATTCCCCACCAACTCCCAGTTTTTTGTTTTGTTTTTCTTTTTTGATGGATCAAAGTAATGAGCTTAGATCATCACTATCATCTCTCACTGCTCTGCTGAACTCTGCTGAAAAGGAAGATTTCACTCCAATGTTTTGGGCAAGAGGTTTCTACTTCTACCTTTGTCCCTTGAAAGGACACTTGGAGCCGTGCAGCTGGTGGATTCCAATTACACCCCTTGCAAACCATATCTCCCATCCTTTCTGTGCGTTTTTAGCAGTTACCAAGGTTGATGCTCAAGCACCCACCTTCTCCCAGTAGTGCAGCCACAGCCTTCCATTAGAGCATGAAAATTTAAACTTGCATCTTGCAATATTTATAAATCTGTAGAAATAATGCATCCAAATCATAGTTGACTGTAGCAGAAAAAAAGCTGCTGAGCTTAGATGTTTTCCACTAGTAACAATATTTAATCTTTTACTTGCATCAATTTGAAAGAATTCATTAATCATATAACAATTCATATTTTATGGCAAGGAAGGGCCAGCTGAATGAACTATACTAGTTTTGGTGGGACATTCACATGCTGGAAATCTTCAGGCTAGAGTCCCAGTGAAGAAACCTAAACAACCAACTCTACTGCAGATGGTCCAACCCTCACCGTCCAGAACTCTGCAAAGTGGAAAGTGGCCTGACATACAGCAAGAGGCTGGCTTTGCAATGGAATCTGTCCCTTCACAGTCTTCTACTAAATTTGAGTGGCTTTAAAAAAAAAGTTTAAATTCTGTGCTACGTTAAGCCTTATTACACATTTGAAGCAACATTCCTAGAAATATTATGTTAACCTTCTCTTCTATTTCTTATATTCATAGTTTGTAATACAGGTTCCTTCAGAAAGAAATGACAGTGATATGCTGGGATAGGTTGTCATTCACCAAATGGAAAGGCCATTTCCTTGACAGGAGCCACAGCCCATCCCATCAGACCTTCCGTGGCCTCATGAAACAGGCAATTGAGAGAACCTGACTCATTCCACTGGCAAATCATCTTACATTTATGAATGTTCATTAGTTGCTAGATAGGAAGAAGTATTCTTTGGGAAGAAAACATTGATGAAGATATTTACATAAGATAGATTAGATGAATGCATACTTAAAATAGAATATGTTTATTCTAAAATGAGAACTCTCTTGTCTAATAATCTTCAACCACATAAACAAAAAAATATTTAAATCTTTCCAATCACAGAAAAACATGGATTAATACTATTTGAAATGGCTAATTTTTAAACAGATCATTTGTAAATCTGGAATGCATAGACAAGACAGACAAGAACTTGGGAAGCCACCTTAGCTTCAGTTTACTTCAGCCTTCTTTACAGAGTTATCAATGCCCCTCATTGTTGTCCTTGTCTCCTACATCGTTTCTGTCCATTTCATTTCACCTCCTTATTCCACATCTCTTGCCACGAGGGCTTTCTTGCACCATCTCAAGTCTGTGCTGCACATTGCATGGTGGAGCCACATTCTTGATTTGTCCATCAAAAAAAAGATACATCCTTATTAGCATAGGAGTTATTCTCAGAAGGCTCAGAGAACTTCCATCGAGCAGAAATGATTTTGTCTTTAAGGTTTCAGAGATGTTATTCCACCAGCTTTTCCCCAAACCCAGTCATAACTTACTAAATGAGACCACAAATTTACTTTAAACAGCACTCCTCCTCCTCACAGGGTTTCAGAGACTAATTTGCTTTTACGCCTGTTTAAAGGCTTAATGCCATTTTCTCCCCAGTTTCAAGAGTCCAGAAAAGCACAACCTTCTGGCCTATTTTCCAGCCTTATGCAAAACACTTGAAATGGCCATAAGACAATAGTGGGTAGTAAGGTGGGTAACCTTGAGTCTGTAGGGAACAGCGCACAGAGAATGTACAATAAAAAAAATATCCAACCACCTACATACCCTGAGCAGGTGAACCTTAACAGATGTCAAGTACTGTCCTCTGTCCAGAGATAAGCTCTCCCCTTCACAAAAATATAACCTACTTTACCAAAGCGGTGTTTTGAAGGTGCTGTGATAGGAAATATATTTAGCTGAATCACGGTAAAAAAATAAAATAAAATAAAAAATAAAAAAATTGTCCCACAATACAGCTATACTCAGATAGGCCATAGACATGCAGAGGGTCCCAACACAAGAACTACGAAAATAATACATCACAAGAAGAAATACCTGACTTATTCTAAGAGTACGTGACAATTATGAATAGGGCAGAACTTCTTCAAGGCTGTTAAATTCTCATAGCCACTAAGATTCATAGCATCAGTGCTATGAAAGACTTTCCACCAGAACACAATCTAGTTGTCACATTTGATGTGAATGAACATCTAAGCACACAAATGCTTGTGACTGTCACTACTTTCCTCTTCCACTTGAGTTCACCCAGCAGGTTGGGTGATATCCTTAATCTGGGCACCAGGTAGACTGCAGACTTCCCTATGATGAGAGTCAACTCTGCATAATGTGCTCCTTGTTCTCTTCAGGACATCAGTAACTACAGCCCTTTATCTCTTCCTTGTGGAAAAGGTTGTTGCATTGCTGGAAGGCCTATTCAACTGAGGTAAGACCTCTGGAGCAGGCTGCCTATCCTCCTCTTTGTCAGCCAGTTTCTCATGCAGGACCCCATACCTATTCCGGAAGGGTAACTGGGAAGATGGGGAACGTCAGGAGTATTTTACTGTCTGAGGTCATGCTAAAACTCTGGTAGCAAAGACTAGATAATTATCTCAGCAATAGTGATCCAGATTCTGGTCCTGGAGGCATTCAAGACCAGGCTGGATCCAATCCTCAGCAGCCTGACCTAGTAGCTGACAATCTGCTGCCCATGGTATGGAGATTGGAACTTGATGTTTAAAGTCCAACCTAATCCATTCTGTGATTCCAACCTAATGAGCAGCACGTCCAAGAAAACTTCTACTGGAATAGATGTAAGCAATTTGTATTCCCTTCAATCCTTCCTCTTCAGCATGCTATGCTTGTAACTGGTGCATATTTTTCCCATCAGCAATTTCTCAACCAAGCAATGCAAAATAAAAATACTAACTCCCACCATGTTGCAAGAGAACAACATAGCCTTGGGCACTAAGAATTTCCCAAGAATATTCCTTAGCAGATGGCATAAACTGAATGAGCCATGGATAGGAAAAAGACTTTTCAAGAAACACAGTGAAGGAAGATAATTTGCCTTCACGATCCTTTTCCATACAGCTCTAGACTTTTCTCCAAGTAGCGTTCCAGAATTGAGTATCTTCAATGAATCACACTTTTTTGATGAGCATGAGGAAGGAAGGAATAAAAAGCACTTCCTAATTTTGCAGAGAAATCCCTGAGAAAGAAACAGCCTACCCCCAACATGTGGGACATGAGACAAGCAGAACCAGCTGCAGAACAGCATGTAGATGCACCAGCAGTATTCAATTAGTAGCAGCAAATAAATGCCTTAGCAGGCATTCTGCACCCAGAACCACAGGTAACATGTTTGCTACCCTTTTTCTCAGTGTCATCTTCACACCTCCATGCTCATGGGCACGAGAATTCCCAGGACATGAGACATGCAAGTCACCTGCTGGACCGAACTCTAGGGCCTCCAAGGTCTGCACAATTCTGGCCACCTTGACAACCTGCATGTAGCTTATCACATGACGTATCTAAGCAGATGCAACAAAACAGGTGACAATCTACTGGAAAACAACACAGCTCTCAGGATCAAGAGAAAGAACCCTTTCTCATTCTAGAAATGCATGCAGTTTGGTTATTAGACTAGCTTCATTAATCATGATTTTAAGGATATTTCTCCTGCAACCAAATGCCTAAGCATTCCTTAGCATCAGTACCACTGTCCAAAGTGATACTTGGACAAATGAGCAAAAAAGTGCCGAGATTAAAAATGATACACTGCAGTGAGTCACTCAATTAGCAATTTTCATGCAACTTTTAGTAGACAAAAATGGCCTGTCCTGGTAAGTGATTCACAACATAAAAGAACACAATACAGCAGTGATCAATCACAAAGGTGAATAAGCAGCAGCAGTTTTGTACTGCTGAGCAACATACACAGCCACGCATCAATGTTCCACACTCATGCTTCTTTCTGCTTAGTTAAATGAGCTCTACAAAGCCTAAGTCAAATGTATCATGCAGTGCATTATCTAAAGGGTGGAGATCAAAGCTTATCAGAAGGAGAGGATTTCAGGCAGTCCACAGAATTCTTCTTAATAAACTCTACTGTAACAGTTGTCTGACTCCAGAAAACTCTTCAGAAGATCACAGGAAAGGAATTATACAATTATATGTAATATATTTCACCTGAACTTGGAAAATCTTCTTGGGAAAGACAAGAAAATTTTAAGCAAAATATTAGCACCTATCAACTTTTCTAGAGACAAAGGCTGCTCTTTCATTTACCCCAGATGCTCAGTTGAAGTTAAAGGACATCCTGTGAAGAGCCTGTTGTTTGGATCTCTTCAGGTGATGCTTCCAGGTGCCCCGGTACCTTCCCTGTGGACAGCCTCCCACCGCTAATCCCTGGAAAAGAGAGAGCAGTCACGTAACTTCCCACTCTGTAATGTTCTGAGTGGACCTGAAAACTGAGGACAGCTGAGTCTGCTCAGCATCACACAGGAATTCATCACACAGACCAAAAGCCCATGTGGCCAAGACATCCTGCAGCCGTATTAAGCCATGAAATTGACCCAAAATCTTTAACACTGAAAGTTTGACTCTTCAACCTTAACAGCTCTTAAGACATGCAAATACAGATAAAAATATCCTAACAATGCTTGTAAAACCTTTACAATGACTGTGTCCATGATGATCGCATCCTTCAAGGGTTATCAAGTTTGAAGTGAACGGCACAGTTCATTCAATTGATTTCTTATTCAGCGACACATAATTACAGAGTACGTCATGAACCTTCTAGAACACTATTATAATGTCTTTCCAAAATATTTCCAACCTAACATTACAACAGTTGAGTAAAACCATAAAGAAAAATAATGCCGAATGCAGAAACTCAAAAGGGCTGAACTCTGGAAAAAAAAAAATCAAGAAGATGTAGGAAGCAAGAAAAGAAAATAACCCTTTTTACATGTTAAGTGTTAAGTCAGAATTCCCAAGGATAATAATATTTTTCCACCTTCAATAGAATGTCACAGCCAAGACCCAGCTACACTGAAGAAGTTGTAGCGGGATGTTCAGGGAAAACACCGCAAGGTCTCTTTTCCATTTACATCCTTTTCCATTAAATCCATTGTGGTTTGAAGGCATAAGACAAGAGCTTTAGTTAGCATTTCCCCAACACTAGAGGCAAAAGAGAGCCTGTAAATCCCATCGTTATTAATTCAACAGTATTTCCACATACATTAGCACATTACCTTGGAAGTCAGCCAACTCTCTTTCTTTCAGCAACAGTTCATTCAACCTGTTAATTAGACATGAAAAATCCTGACTATTCCCCCTTTAACCAGACAAATTCTCAACTTGATAGATATCTGAACTAACCTGAAGTAGTTGTACAAAAGACTGTTCCAAGGGAGCTTTCTATCTACCTCAGAAACAGTCTCCAAAACATGAGACAACATCTTTTGGAATTCAGCCTTTTGACTGTCTTTGAGAGCTGCTCTTTGAGACTTAGCTTGACATCAGCCTTCAAGAAACCTCAGTGTATGCATTATTTCTACATTTTTATTCCATTCACAGAAATCCAACATTTTATCTCCAACCAAAGCTCACAGGCCAGAGTTGTTTCAGATTGTAGTCACACCCTTGAGGGTGCCAAGATATAATCTCCTGGTCAAATGATGATCTGAGCTCAAAAGGCACTGACTTCAGGGCAGTCTTCCCCTTAACTCAGGGAAGAAGGAATCATGTCTACATAACACTATGAACTTGCCTGAGCCTGTACTGCTCCAATCCAGATTACGTCCACCCTTTAAAATAATCAAGTTACCTTCTGAATTTTCTCACCATAACAGAACCAAACCCAAGATTATTTCAACAAACCAGGTCTGAGAAACACCTATGTCAAATTAAGATCTCCAAAGATTTCAAACTGCATTTTTTCTTTCTCACATGATAGCAACAAATCCACCCTTCACTATTACATGAGTACTACCCAATTATTAATTAGAAAGTGATGACCTTTTCCCATTCTTGCAATTATAAACAAGACTGTTTGGATGTTATATGCTGTGTGTCTGAATAGCAACAAGTCCAACTGAAGTCAAAAGAGGAGTAAAATACTACCAAAAGAGATGTCAGATCTGTATTGACTACATTTTCAGCATGAGACAGAAAAATAAAGCTTATTAGTCTGTAGAGGTGAAATTAATATAACCAAGGCATTAAAAGATCATTACATTACAAAAAACAGCATAAGATACTCAGGAGTGGTGCTGGAATCCTTTCATCATATAACTAACACAGGGAACATAAACACTAAAACATCGTTGCACTTCTGAAGCACGATGGAAAGCCCAGCAATGACAGTAGAATAACAAGGTGCTAGACTGCAGCAAGAAAGGGGTTTGTTCAAATACAACATCCATAGATACAGAAATAAAGGAAAGGAGCTGCTTACGTTTGGAAGACCTCAGGTATACAAGGATGCCTAGTGACAAACCCTCATCTCCACTGCCAAACCTTAAATTTGGGCTGGGAAGGGGTGGGTCCTGGCTCCACCCCTTGTGGTCACTCACACTGCATACCCCTGAGCTGCCCTGGGTTGGCCCTGCCTTCCCACCAGGAGCTCAATCACTGTTTCAGGCCATCACTTAGCATTTCCACTACAAATTCCAAAAACAAAACAAAAATTACCCAAAAACAAACAAACAAACAAAAAACTTGAAGAAAAAGATCTTTCTGGAAATTTTAGTCACCTTAGCATAAGCATACGCAGTTTATGAGAAAAACTTAATTAAAGAAGTTTTTGCTTAGCTATTCTATAAAATTCCAAGGTTTATATTCAAATCTGCCACCACTTCATCATCTATGTAGTTCTTTATACCTCAGATCTAACCAATACTTGTGATTACTTTTTTAAAGAATTGAATAGAGAAAAAAAAATCAAAGTCTGAAGAGTAGTCTGAATGTATTTTAGAAACTATGAATGCCTAAAGGTAAAATACAGAGAGAAATGTGAGTCTATACATCTCAAAACCAACCTGCCCATTTATAAAGCATTCCCTTGTCCTCAGATTCAAAGGAGCTTCTAGAGTTTTTCCTGGATTCTGAATTGTTGCATTCTCCCAATTTGTTGGGTAGGATGATATCTCTGAGTCAGGTACAAAAGAAAAAAAAAAGTGAGTTGAAGCTCCCTGCAGATGCAATTTTTGAACATTTTCAGCTTATTTTGTTACGTCGTAGCCTAAGCCAACTAATTACTTTGAGTCAATTGAGCAGTAACTCAACTATTCCTTAAAGCTGTGGATCAATGGTGCAGCTCTGGATTGGCAACCCAGGAAAAGCCAATTAAATCCATGGTCTCATTGTGGTGAATAGTGCCTTTAAAACAAATACTTGTGTCTATTATGAATACTAATACTATTTTTCTTCTCATACACTTCATTGTAAAAACATAAAAAATGTTTAGTAAGCTGCTTAGAATGAATAAGACAAAACCAGGTAAGGGTTCCTCTCCAGGGAGCAATAAGATACTTCTTCAAAAGTTTATCTACTGAAAAGTTTCAAGGATATTTTAGATCTTTTCCCCTGGAAACTTGTACTTGAAGAACTTCACCAGTAATATTTTCCAGTTTCTCAAGACAAAGTCAGAGAAATCAGAACAATTCTCCATAGCCTAAACTGCAACTGTTTACTGTGAAGCCTAAATCTTCCCTACGCATTCCACAACATGCAGTCACACCCCAAGCCTAAAGTGAACTCCAGGTGGACACTGCTACCAGGGAGATTTCTAAAATGAGATATAACTGGCTTTCCCAAATGACATTAACTCTTGGCTGGGTGGTGAGTGGCAGCTGCAGACTTTGGTCAGCATTTTCTCACTGGGATGTGAGGAACTCTCTGCTCACGTAGGTGAGGGGGGAACACCCAATAACAGGATATGCTGTAGTTTGAGCCAAAGAGCCTCAACACTGAGAGGCACTTCACATCCCAAATCCAGCAGGCAACTCAGAAGGAATCACTTGTGGCCCTATGCACTTAATTACAGGCTGCATCTCCTTAGGAAGAGGTAAAGTTGCACCAAATGAGGCTGAAACACTTTCAGGTCATCAAGCCTTAATTCTAGTGAATATTTCTCAAATGCAGATGACCAGCATCAGAAATAGTTTCGGATATCTGCAGAACTGCAAGAGCCCTGCCATAGCCTTTGCCATAAAGCTTCATGTAGGTTAACCTACAAGAAAGTCCTGTTGTTTCATCACTTTGAAGATCAGGGGTGTCTAAACACTTTTCAGCTCACCTGGGGTGGTCAGTTTTGTGTTCCCCAATGCTAATAATGCCTAACTCCAAGCAGACCCACCTGGAACTGGCCTCCAAAACATCAGGACTGGAAAGCACCAAACTACGTAATGAAACTTTGGCATATCCTCCTCGCACTACATCTGTTACAAAGAGCAGGGACTCAAGGTCTCTAAATCCCCTGCCTGAGGTGATTAATTGGTTGATTACTCACACTCAGAGCTTAATCTCCAGCACATGGAGACCTGTGGGAGTTTAGTGGCTACTGACCTGCAAGGTGCTACTCAGTGTATCCCCAAAGATTAATTATATACCAGACCTGCTCAGATTATATGCCTGATTTACAACACTACTCAATAGTAAGGGGGCATAACACTTCCTATTATTCAGTTTAATTGTAAGCATTTGTGCTGAGGTGTTTACATAGCTGATTCAGTATGCATTTCTATTTTTGGAGAGCATTGAAAGCCAAAGAGGACAGCAACTTCTAAGTTGGAGCTAAAAATAAAAAAATAAAACATCATTATTGAAAGAATATTGATTCGGTTCTTGGTGCCTGAACTGTGAGAGAGAGAGAAGGATTTTTAAGCTTTTATTTTGAAAACCTCTAGCACGGTCATGCTGTGGGATGTCAGCAATTGGAAAAGGGGTAGCATTCACCAATAGTGTGTTCTTTCCATCACCAAATGAAGTTCCACATTTATGATTTTGGGCATTTTGACTGCTGGAATATCCCAAGAACTCTATTCTCAGCTCTCACAGAGGATGACTTTCTGCCATTTCAACTGGACATTACTGTGGGCAGCTGTAGGTCCAGATGGAAGCAATGAACTTCTTTGAAATGTCCTGGGGCTGGGCATGCTGAAGGAAAGTACCTCTTTCTCTTTCAAATGCAGAAATACTATAGAAGTGAGGGATTAGCGTTTAAGGGAACAAGTTACAGAACGGGATGTAAGCCGTTTTGGAAACAGAAAGACTGAAACAAAGAGCTAGAGAAGATGAGAACAGATAGGTGGGAGACAGGTGTGAATATGATGGAACTTGTACTTGGTATCTTTTCAACAGAAATCCAAGTAGCTCCCACCCTATTTTGTATTTTATAGGAATGTGCAAAAGGCTGCTTTGATATTTGCTTTATACTCCTTTCTTACAATCTCTCAGTAGAAGCCTTATTCTGTTAGTTGCTATCTTCTTCCACTTGTGTGAAAATAGTGGGTATCTTCACCTGAAGGCAGATAAGCAGATCATGCTAGCACCAGTGTGCATGCCTCAGATCAGTACTGTCCTGCCTGCATGGCATTGCCAGAAGGAAAGTAAAGTTGGCTATGAAGGCCCGTTTATCCATCAGATCTGTCACTCAGATGTGGAAAAGTGAGTGCTGAGAGACAACCTAGAGCAGCAAGCCTCCTGTACACCAGTTACCTTCTAGGTTCACAAGCTACAATTTGAGCCTTTGTGAGAGACTGAGGGAGTGTAACTTCCTGACTAGCCCAAGATGGGTTAATAAACCAGGAGCAGGATCAAGGCACTTCCTAAGACTGTTACAAATATTTGGCCATGGAAGAATGGGTCTGAACTATACAACAGATTGTATTTTAGATTGTGCTTGGCTTATGTCCGCATGTCAATGCATAAAATACTTCCAAAGAGAAAACAGCCCAAGCTGTCAGAGCAATCCATTAGGCTGAAACTTTTAAGTGAGTGTTGCATTAGGCTATTTGGAAAGGTGAGATAGCATCTGCAGAACAGAGCCTGTTTCATTGATAACCTATGGCTGCAATGCTGTGATCTATAAGTTATGAGTCTGCAGTAGGGAACAGTCTGAAAATCCAGACCTATACGTCAGGGATTTCCCCAGTAAGAGGATTACTCATCAAAACAGAACAAAGGAACTGAGATGAATATCTTCTTGTAGGCAGGAAAAATAGTGACAGAGGTGTTGAGCATAGGTACAAAATTGTGACTTCATCAAAGCTGCTTTTACCAGTTTCCCAGGGATCTGGATTTCAGACCTCAGCCATGCTGTTTAACCACAGCCACCACCTTTGAAGAGCTAAGGGAGATGCAGGGAGGATAACCAGGAGACAGCCCAGCATTGGCAAATAAGCCATCAGCCACCTGCAGTGGAAGGCAGACATAAAGGTCTTCATTTCAAAAAATATTACATGAACAGGACTCCTTCAGCACAGGATGGCCATACTGAATCAACATGCTGACACCAACCCCAAAAAGGCACAAGGCAATACATACTCAAATGAATAAATAGATGTTAACCCTGTACAGAACTCTGCTTGTTGCTATAGTAAACTTGCCTGCTCTGTGATGTTGAAAGACTCGGCATTCTTTGATCTCCAGCCTAAGTTGATCATAAATTCCTTCATCTGAGAAGGACAGGTTCACAAAAACATGCTGTAACATTGCTCATTCAATTGCTCTACTTCCTCTGCCACTGCTTTTTCAAAGCTGCCAAGAGCAAGTCACCAGACTGGGTCCAGTGCCCAGTAACAGGATGCTGTGAGGGCATCAAGTCAACAAATTAGAAATTGGATTGATGGGAAGATTTCTCCACTGGATTGTCTTGCTGCAAGTCTTCCTGACTTCAAAGCTCACATCTGTCTTGTGAGGTGGGGGACAGTTTCTAATTTTAGTGTATCCAAATAACTTCCAGCCTTTTTCTGCAACACAGCGACACTGAATCTTAGCATTGTGCCTTTGATCACTGCATCACCAAAACAAACTTGCCTGCATGTTTGTGCAAAGACAGCTCTACAGGCAAACTCACGTAGATGAAGCCAATTGGTGATTCAATTCAACTAATTTATACAATTCATACAGAATAATTGAATTGTTTGAGTTGGAAGGGACCTCTAAAGGTCATCTGGTTCAACTCCCCTGCAGTAAACAAGGACACGTACAGCTAATCTCTGATTTGAAGTAGTAGGGAGGAACAATGAGCACAGAACCTGTTGGGCTTTATTTTCTACAAAGTGCTGAGTTTCTGTGCACTGTACCACATCTAAGAGCAATTCCTTACCCAAATAAAGTCATGACAAATTCTGTTCTCCATGAGATAGTCTTATAAGAAGCAGAAACAAGCTTTCCTGAAGTCTTAGTTAAGAAAAACAACTTACAATCACTGCAGTCTGCCCCAGCTCATGGCTAACAGCAGGCTAGGCCACTTTTCCCTTGAATCCCAAAATCTCTCCCATCTCTTTCTCTCTTTCAACAAAAATGCACACTCTGTAAATGCCAAATTAAGTTTCACATGAAAAAGATGTTTAGAACTAGAAAACATATGCTGATAGTAAGCATTTTAGTGACTTTAGCTCTTGCTCTACAGTAATAGGATGATACTCAGTCATAGTCTGTACTCGCAACACTGCTGACTTAGCTGTAATTGTAGGAAAATATCTGTAACATCTTTGGACTTTAAATTCTCTTATTGCAAATGAAAGTGAAACTATATATATATATATATATATAATTTGAGAAAAGGGCAAGACCATTTTTAACCACCACAAATCAATAAAATACTACACAACTTGAGCTATTGGCTATTCAGAGATATCACCCATCTAAAAAGGAAGCACAAACAATAAAAAAATAAAAACAAAAGAGGATGTATTTGGGGAGTTTTGTTTTTCAAAAAAAAAAAATACAAAGCACCTTATTAGCAGGATATTATGTACCCACTATTAGGCTCCATCTGGCAGTAACCCTACAGGCAAGTAACAAGCCAAGACAATGTCTGCAGTGAGAAATAAAAGAAAAAAGAAAAACGGAATTTAGGAGAAGCTATAGAAGCAAAATTTGTTTCAAGTATTTTCATCGTGTGCTTGCTATTTTTAAAACTATTTTAAAACAGGGTGGTAAATGTGTTAAATAGGTCACCCTTCGTATCCAACCCACAGATAAGGGGCTGTTTATATCTCCAAATGCAGAACTTTGGCTCTTGAGCTCAACTGGTAAGTGCTTACAAAGCATGTCTCCAGTGCTTGCCCAGAAGGCAAACGTTACAGTCACAGAAAATAAATAAATCTGACTGCTCCCATGTTTAGCCCTGCTCCAGCACACCAATTCTTCTACATATGGCAGCCCTGGAGCTCTGGTGCACAGAGATCACAGAGGAACTCACTGTGATTTGGAGAAGCAGTCCAAAAAATTTAAAACATTAGACAAGGAGTCAAACTGGATGGTTTTGTAAAAGGAAGCAAGCACAAAATAGGTAACACTGCTGCCAAAGGGGACTGCATCTTCTGCTGCTCACAGAACTGACACTGTTGGACTCAACAAGAAGTGGGAAGAAATGCTGCCCCAAATCTGCCTCATCTTTTCCTTGAGGAAGCCCATAGGCTACATGGGACAACTCTCAAGTACCAGGGCCCTGACAAGCAAGCAGCGTACCTACCTGTACTTCCCTTCCAAGTGGTAGTACCACCACAGCAGAGATGCCACAACACCAGCATTCTGCTGAGAGGCCAAAAGGTAGTGCTGGAGGTTCTCCAGTGCAAGTGGTAGTTTGATTCAATAAAACACAGATAAACACCATTCAGCCTGATGTTTTCCAGTTCCTTGGGGTCCTGTAGGAACTAGAGAGAGTAAAGATCTTTCCAAGACCCATGGCCAGACTGCCAAGAAACAGATTACAGCCCCAGCTCCTGCAGCCTAGAAGGGATGAGAAACAATGGGAAGGTGGTTGGGGAAATAGCTTTCCAGCATGTAAAAGATAATACTCAAAGAATGGAAAACTCTTGTATCTACTGGAGTGTGAAAATGGGCTTAAAATGCAGTAAGGCCTAATGCAGGTCTCCTCTAGGGAAAGCGTTCCAACTTTCAGGGAAATGGGAGCACTGGAATACAACACCTGGAGAAAACAGTGGGCAATGAGGAATGTGATCAGTGGGCATGGTATGGGTGCATTGGGGTTAAGCTTGGTGATCTTAGTGGCCTTTTCAGCCTTAATCATTCTATGGCTCTGTGATCCTCAAGAGCAGCATGAGCAATGAATCAAATACTGTTGAGCCCCAAATAAGGGACTAGATTAGATATACAGATCCCATATAGCCCTTTCCAAGAGCTGTATTTCATAACAGCCTATAGCCACATTTAAGCAGTGCTTATTACCCTGCATAAGCACTTTTACATCCAATTGTAATTGCTTCTATCTCTAAGCTGCACTAAAGGCTCAAGAAGACTGAATGAGACTAAAGAAGTCCTAAAGAGAGAGGGTTTTAAATGAAGTTTCTGCTTCCTCTTACCTTGAGGTCTTTCAGAGACATTATTCAAAACCAGAGCTCTCAATCTCCTCCTGGAAACATCTCCTTCTGGTGAAGGACTGGAACAGGCTGCCCAGAGAAGTGGTGAATGCCCCATCTCTAGAGACATCCAAGGTCAGGCTGGACAGAGCTTTGAGCAACTGATAGAGCTGTAGGCGTTCACTGCAGAGGGATTGGATCAGATGGCCTTTAAAAGTTACTTTCAACTCAAACAGTTCCATCATTCTATGAAGTCCAAGCCTAGCCATAAAGAATACATGATTTGAGAGGCTTTGAAAACCTGTAAAGCAACTACTTTTTGTAGTTGCTACCATCTTATAGCAGAACAGTACTGCGACAGCTCTTCTACAGACTCTACTCTTTACCTTTCAAGAAGTAATTCAGCAATAGAGTATATCACAGCAGAAGCCTGTAGGATGAATACCCCGAAAGAATAGCACCCACACAAAATAAAAGTGGACAGAATATTTTTGTATGGCTTATCCAGATAGCATAAAGACAACCAGTAAATCAGAAAGGGCTCACCTGGACCTCCACAGAGGAAAGATCTCTAACAACAGATCCTCCCCCAGTGGTGGTCATTAGCCCTTAAATGGGGTCTGGGAGAGGTGGAGCCAGACTCCATCCCTTCCAGTCACACAGATGAATTTCCTTCACCTGTGCTCGTGCAGTTGACTCAGTGCTTGCCTCAGGTAATCCATCAGTGGTTCAGGCCATGATTCAACAGTTTCCATACAAAGCCCAAAACACCTCTCTGATTGCACAGGAGTTAGCTAATTGCCTACTGACTTTGTGGGATAGCTCTGCCAAGAGGAGAGGAGTCCGGAAAGCCTTGTTACACCAAAGCTCTGAAAACAGCAAGGTGTTTGCTTTAGGAATCTCTTTCTTTTTCCTAATAAACCCTGTTAGGAGCACAAGCAAAACCACCTCAGACACAAAAACTGAAGAGTTCCATCTGAAGGCTGAAAAGAGTTTGTGAGACATTGTTTGAAAAAGCAGAAAACCAGAGGACACGGTGACTGAGCAGCAACAAAAAATTAGACCAATAAATTCTCTCGTCACATGCAGCCCTACCCAGCCGAAAACCTTAAGAAAAAAAAGAAACACCAAAGAAAAAGTAAGGCCTGTGGGTGGTGAATGCTGTTCTTAGTCTCTGCATTTCTTCTGTACCTCTGCCCTTTTGTTCCTGCTTTTGGGCACAGCAAGAGAAGTGTGGAAACAAATTAAAAACCAGCTGTACACAGGAGGAGCAAAATCTCAGAGAGCAGCTAACAGAAAGCAGAACATATGTTTACTGTCATTTTCCTCCCTACGTTTCAAAAGCCACCTTACTTCCAAGGGGGAGAAAAATCCTTTTGCAAGTCTTTTGGAAGGGAGGAGAGCACCTCATCAGCTGGGTGCTGGCTCAGCTCACAGCAGTGGTTCATTTCCCTTCGTCTGTGTGATCCACCCCAGCACACTGATGGAACTCGTGATTAATTCAGCTCTTTGCTCAAGTTAAATGCTGTTCCATGTTAATTTCTCTCCAGTGGAAAAAAACAGCATATTTTGGATCATTGTTCCAGATGGAAGGTTCGTATTACCACCTCTCACTGGGATGTTCTTCCAAGATAGGCACCTGGGCATGGGATAAGGAATGTGTCAGTCCCCACCGTACAGAAGGGTCAAGAGATCATCAGAGGGATGAGACCAACCCAGGTGATGAATTTCACTTCTGACATCCCTGTTTAAGAACAAAAATGTCTTACTGATTGCTTTATTCCAGGATTTAACTTTCATCAGCTATCCCTCAGTTTAGTCCAGAGGTGACTCCCCTTGCCCAAAAGCACATTCTGCATATAGTTTATTTGCACACCCAGCTCACTGGGAGACCAAAGGCTCCTTCATGTCTGGAGCTGGACCCAGCTGTAATGCATTATAGGCTTCAGGATAAGGAGGATTAAAACTGGACCATGCAGTAATTACGAGCAAATGACAAACTGCATTGCAAGGCTGTTGTGTATAACACAGCACTATATACACAACCCAAAGTGAGGAACACTTATGTAATTCCTTCACCAAAAATATACTATACAGATCCTGTGGTTTTCTACCACTTCATTCTCTGCTTTGTTTCAATCTTCCCAAAAAGTTCACTTGGGCCCAGGCGAAAGTTATCCGTGGAATTTATTACCACACTGGTTACTCAGGTTGGACAGCAGCTTTGAGAAACAGAAATCCAGAGCCATGAAGTGTTTCTGACATAGGATAGTAATAAAACAATTAAATAGGAAAAAAAAAATCAAGCTTGTAATATTACATATCAAGATGAGTGTCACCCTGTTGCTGTCACAAACCTTGGAGAGGAATTTATTCCCATGAATGAAAGAGTTCAATGTTTCCATACATATATAATACAATCTAATACAATATAATCCATACATATTTTCCCCAGTTTACTCTGGAAAGGATGCAAGTTTCAGATGGATAGTTTTCACTTTGTCCTGCATCTCACTGGCTACTGGACAGTCCCAAGAACAGCCCCATACCACAGCCCCATCGCACAAGATTGGAAAAGATCTCTAAGATCATCTAGAGTCCCACCATCCACCACTGGGCAGGATGTAAAAAGATTCTTAGATCAAGGATACAGAATGAAAAGAGAAAAGCCTTGAACTGGCAAATTAATCAGAATCAGACAGAAAGTGAAAAATAATACATAATGAGTCATTAAGGACATTTTGTTTTGCAAAACGCTCATGGCTGCATGCTAACTGTGACATGCCACAGCCAACACATTTGCTTGTTCAGAGTGTTTGACTTCAGTTGCTTGCCAGAAAGCTTCAAGGTGCTCTCATTAGTAGAGCTATCACTAGGAAATAAAATCTTGCTAATTAATATAACTCAACAAAACAGAGGACGAGTTAGTAGACAGCTATGATTATATGTTTATATGGAGGGGGAAGGGTACAGACAGCCAGACAGCCCGATGTCCTCCAGACCTCCACCCCTCTTCCAGCTCCCCGCCAGAGCATTCACTCTTTAACTCCGAGCACGATGTTCTGATGTGCAATACCGGCATCAGAACCACAAAACCACATCACAATGCATCCCTGCAGTTCTCCTCAAGCTGCTGCTAACAACGGCCTCTGACTAGGGCAGGAACATGTCTGAGCCCTCTTGTACCCCGAGCATGAGCTGCATCCAGAGGACTTTCCAGGAACAGCCTGGCCCACAGCTTGGGAGAGCAGCACAGCCAACATTTTGCTGGGTCGGATCCAGAGGCATTTTCTTCCTTTGAGGATTCTGGCTCTTGTAGCATAGTGTTTGACTAGCGCAGGCACACCACAGTGAGCTGTAACTCCATGGCACTGCCAGGATCAGGGCACGCATCTTTGAAGCTTTGTGTCTGCATTTTAGGATTGTGCACTTGTTCCCAAGTGAGTTCCAGACCCACTGGAAGTCACAATTGTGATAGATAGGTGTCCCAATCCTCCCACAGCCATCCCGCCCCATTGGAGATCTTTGGGTGCTCATTTTAAATAGTTTCTTAAGCAAATTAAAATTGGAAACACGTGCACAAGTCAGAGCAATTGGACTGGGCTAGTCTGAACATCCCAGGAATATTCCAGATAGAGAAAAACCGTTGTACCTTGCCTGGAGTAAAGAGTGGACTTGTTAATAGTTTCAATGGGAAGGTTCCTGAAGTGCAAGGGCAACGGTCACACTGAGGTCTTCATCATCCACCAGCTCCTCCTGCTACTGCATGTTGTGTCATTTGTGAAACTTCAATGTGCAAAGCAGAGCTCTCTGAAGGTGTTCTACTCTATGGAATCTATTACAACCAAAACCCTGTCATTTTTTGCATTTTAGTCTTTTGCTTCAGCTCTAGCTGTTGGTTTTCAAGGCTCTCATTACCCAGAGACACATCCTGTTAGATGCAAAATTGCAGTTACTGACATTTCTGGCTATATTACACAGTATACCTAATATATCAACCCCACATATCCTTGGATACAGAGAAGATAATTTTTTAATCTTTTTCTGAGTCATAATGGACAGCTACATTATTGGTAGAACCCACCAGAGTTACAGTGCGTAGGGCAAAATTATAATGGAAAATAAATTGTTTACAAATTAGTGAGTTTTGGGGGGTTTTTTTGTTTGTTTTGTGTGTGTGTTTTCTATCTGTTTCTGGTCATCCTCTATTGTATATTTTTAGCACAGCTGCATAATCTCATGAACCATCTAATACTTGTCATTGTTGACAACAGGATGTTGGAAGAAATAATCTTATTGTTTTGATCCAGTTTTCTCTCATTCCTGAAAGCATTCTACTTGGAGACTAATTAAGACAGAGGAGCATATTATGTCTCATACGTGGACCTCCTGTATGGGAACTGTTGAATCACAGCCTGAACCACTGATTGGCCACCTGAGGTGAGCACTGAGTCAGCCACAGGGCCACAGGTGAAGGTGATATACCTGTGTGATTGGAAGCCAGGCTCCACCTCTCCCAAACCCCATTTAAGGGCTGACCACCAGCAGGGAAGGGTCTCTTCTTGGAGATCTCCTCCTGTGTGGAGTCCACAGTGAGCCTTTATCATCCTAAAGGTGAGCTGCCTTCTTTTTGCTTACTATTTGTGTGCCATCTATGTAGACCTACAGAAATATACCATCTTCTATACTATTTTTGTGTACCATCCTTGGGGATTATTTACCCTACATCTCCTGTAGTGGAAGCTCTGTTCTTAGGGGACAATTATGCTTCAGTTCAAGGAATACAAAAATGTGCAAGTAGACGAACATGAGGAGTACTGATGGTGACTTAATTTATGCTGACATGTCAATGCTTCTAGCTATTCCAACTGTTATTCCTAACTCTTAAGAGATGGGGAAGAGGTGTGAAGATTTCTTGCCCATGAGGAAGTCATTTGCATCAAAGGCTGCTGCTGGAGTGAAGGAAACTCTGTTACCTGTGCTCTAGGCTAATGTCCAAGTGGGATGTAATTGAGATGAGAGTGGGTATGCTTAGGGGTGGCTCACAATCTGAATGAGGCTTAAGGTGAATAGGACCATTGTTTATTTCCTTTGGGAGAGAAAGGGTTCCTTATTCAGGAACGCACTGTGTACCTAAAAAAAACCATTAAAAGTCCCCCTAAGAATATTCAGAATGTGCTGAAGAATTTGCTCTGCCATCCAGAGGGACCTCGTATGTGGTGCCAGGTGAACCTCATGAGGTTCAATAAATATGAATATAAGATTTGGCACCTGGATCAAGGCAACCCTCACTGCTGATAGAAGCTGAGGGATGAAAGGATTGAGTGCAGACCTGGGAGTACTGGTGGATGGGAAGCTGAACACAAGCTAGCTATGTGTATTTGCAGCTTAGAAAGCCAACTGTATTCTGGGCTGCATCAAAAGTGTGACCTGCTGGCCAAGGTAGGTGATCCTGCCCCTCTAACTCTCTGCTGGTGAAGTCTCACCTGGAGTTCTGTGTCTAGAAGTGGGGTCCTCTGTACAGGAGAGATGTGAACTTGTAGTACATCCAGAGAACCACAAAAATGATCCAAGGGATGGGATACCTCTCCTGTGAGGATAGGTTGAGAGACAGGGGGCTGTTCAGCCTGGAGAAGAGAAGGCCCACAGCTGACCTGGTAGTCAAACCTTTCTGAATCTAAAGGGGAGATACAGTGAAGGAGACAGACTCTTCAGCAGGGTCTGTGGTACTAGGATAAAGGAAGGGGAACAGCTTCAAGCTTAAAGGGTAGATTTAGGTTGGATGTAAGGAATAAGTCTTTTACCATGAGGGTGGTGAGGCACTGGAACAGGTTGCTCATTTATGTGATTGATGCCCCATCCATGGAGACTTTCAAGGTGAGGCTAGATAAGATCCTGGGCAACCTGGTCTAGCTGTGGTTTCCCTGTCCCTAGCAGGGAAGTTGGACTAGGTGACCCTTCAAGGTCCCCTCCAAATCAAAGGATTCTATGATTCTAAAATTAACTTATTATTTATTAGTAAAAGCGTTTAGATTTGGAAAAGTGTTTGCAGTTTGGATTAATGGGCAAGATTATCAAAATAGCACTCTGGGTTAAACAGCCTGCTAAACTGCTGCAGTAAGGAGAACATCACTTGTCAGCTTGTGGTTCCCTGCAGTTATCTGGTGCTAACTGCATCCCAGCTGCTCGGAGTTCTTTGGTTGTTTTAAACAGTCTGTAAGACTTTTCAAGGAAGGAAGTCTTCTCTTTGCTTTACCAGTTTCCTCACATGAAGCAAATGCCTTTGGTAGTGGCTAACATTTAAGAGCTCATGACTGTTTTGTGTGGAGTTCATATGTGAGCAAAGCAACTACTTATTGAGACTCTTCTCCTGCACAAAGGACATCCCACAGGGCTAAGAGCATCTAATGCTGATACTATCCTTCATAACACACCTGTCTGTGTCATAGAGGCATAGAATAGCCTGAGTTGAAAGGGACCTCAAAGATGTTTGCTTTGCTATGGTTTCACACTCTTGACTTTTGTTTTTTGAGTGCAAAGTTTCTAGTATTTCAGTTTTCAGGAAACCTCTGAAATCCCCTACCATCCTTACCCCAGCTCCTTATCTGCCAGTGGAGATAAACTATTTTAGCCTAATATATCTGGCTTTCCAGTGCCTGTTTCTAGGAATCTATCCTTGCCTTTGTACTGTTTTTCTGGTCTCTCTTACTCTCCTGACTTTTCCTCAGGGCTTTTTAAAGCTTACAACTTAATATTTTTCTCAACTTCTTGGATGTCCCTCACAGTCACTTCTAAGTCATAAGGTTATGCTAATCATTTTCAGTTCTATTCTGTGACTTTTATTTCCTTCCTAGAGAAAATGGATGCAATTCTTAAGTACGTATGAATGAAGGCTGGACTCTTCTCAGCGGCATGTGGCGATAGGACAAGTAGAAATGGCCACAAACTGAAGCATAGGAAGTTCTGCACAAATGTGGGTGGGAACTTCTTCACAGTGCAGTGATGGAGCACTGGAACAGGCTGCACAGGGAGGTGGTGGAGTCTCCTTCTCTGGAGATGTTCAAGACCCGCACAGACGCCTACCTGTGCAATCTGGGCTGGGAGCTGCTTTGGCAGGGGGTTGGACTTGATGATCCCTGAAGGTCCTTTCCAACCCCTACAATTCTGTGATCCTGTGAATGTTTATATGGAGTTGAAAATTTAATTGAAACATATTTTGACTCAAAAGTAGAATACCCTCTGCTGAATATGCTTCTCTTAGGTTATGTGAATACTTGCTTTCTTTTAGGCCTGAATTCTGCAAGCGTTTATGCATGTGTTTAATTTTACAAATTGATTTCACTGGGACTGTCCCTGCATAAGCACTCAAGAAATCAAAGCCTTAGCCAGTTTTCTGATGCTATGTCCTTCCTTTTATATAACTTCTCTCTATTACAAGGTATTGTAGTAAAGCTTTTCAGGAGAGACCAGTGCAGCCCTCGCAGCTGTTTAAAGTGTTCTTCAGAACAGACAACTAAGAAGACTGCCTTGTGTTCCCTGAGGAGCAGAGGTGGGCCTTTTGGCTCTCTGCTTGTCCTTCTGAGAACATGGGATTTTTTGGTGTGCTCCCATGCTCCAGAGATTCTGGTCAATAAGTTACGAGGTAAGGAGACTGCTGTGGGAGACTTCTGCTGATACCAGGCTTAAGTGGTATGCAGCAGAGGAATTCCTTTCCCTGAAGGAGTGTGGGACTAATCCTGAAGGCTGAAATTTGGGTCTGCAGGAAGCAAACTTTGATGCTTCTCAAACACGTGCCTCCAAACATGAGTTTGGAAGAAGTTGCATAGTAAAACTAGAGCTTGGATTTCTCCTCATTCCTTTTCAAGATGTGCCATGTATGCATATGTGCAGTTATTGCAAGTTCAGTGTTGCAGTGGATTACTTTAAAGATGGAAAAACTCTCTTCTGAATTGAATCAATCATGAAAACATAGTATCTTCTGGGGATGCTTTCATGCATCCCTCTGCATTAAAATCCTGAAATCAGAAAGTATTTTTTGAGCATACAACTAATCCTGTTTCTTCTTTGGAAGAAGTTGAAAATAGGTGCTTAATTTATGCAGCATGGGAGTAGTCGTCTCAAATTTTTAGCCCACTTCTATTTCACAGGCACAAAAAGGGTGATAGAAGAGTGATGAATAGCTTGCTTTCTCAGAAGACATCCCTTGAGTTTATGGAGCTGTTCATTTCAGTATTAGTGATAGATCTTGAACTCTTGCGTTCTGTGTAAGAAGCAGGGTTATTTTTATGGGAAAATGACAGTAACTGATGAATGGGTAACTTTATTGGAATTGTTTTCATTGTGCCTCTGGGAAGAGTAATCTGTAATTAGAGAGCTGTGTTGAGGGTCTGAGTCTGGAATGAGTCTGGAATCATTCTACTTCTTTGACAAGCAGGCTTGTTAATATCCTAATTTTAACTTTGTAGTTGCTCCTTGCTAAATCCATACCTTACTGTGCATTCTATCTGATCATTTACTTCTTTTCTCCTTGTCAGTTAGGAAATGACCAAAGATAATAGTGTGAGTTCAATAAACTTCAGAATCCTGAAAAAGTAAGAATCTTTCATCTCTGTTCAGATATATTTTGGAAAGTTGTTGGAACATGAGAATTAAACTTTATTTTTTTCTAGCTTAGAAATACCTGAAATTTGACAAGTACTGTTCAAAAAACTTTATTGGCTATTGGGTCTATTGTCTATTTCCTCAGCAGGAGTAAAAGATCTAGATGCATTTTAACATGCATTTGAACATCAGCATCAGCTGTCAATCCCCTTAAGAGAGTTCACAATTACTAAAGCAATTATTTGAGGCTCTGAAAGATTTGGAAGGTAATGCTTTTTCCTGGCTTGCATGCAAGCTTGTTCACTAAAAATTTTTCTCCTTTTTTTTAATATACCTAGAAACTGGTTTTCCAGAGTAGATACTAGAATAGACCTCTAATGAAGGCCACAGCAGAACTGAGGAACAGTTTCTCAATAAATCACACTTGCTCCTCCAAAATTTTTGGGTGGGGTCCTGACAATTCTGCTGGGTGACAGATTTCTGAAGCACTGTTTCCTTGTGGGGAATGTTACTCTCCTTCCACTTTCCAACAATAGATGGGGATGCTCTATTGGCAGAACAGATCCTCTCTATGGTCTCACAACACAATGAAAAAATAATGGTACAGTTATTTAAATTTTGGACAAAAATGTAAGCCCCCATTCTGAAGAATCTGATTCTTCTCAAGCAATATCCTGGCTTATCTGAAGTTCTGTGTGTGCTTTCAGACAGAAACATGACAATTTAGAAATTACTGCCTAGAAGAGCAGTTCCTTTTTTTTTCCTTTCTTTTTGACTTCCTTGATTGAGTGAAATAATTGTGTATTAGTTACTGGCTGCTGCAGCTGACTAGGAGTGTTGGGAAGCTTCATTTTTCCCAAGGAATGTCACCATACTTTTTTCAGTACCATCCTTCCCTCTTGCTATAATGGTAGCTGCCTTGTTGCTGGATAGCTTGAAGGATGGAATAACTACATCTCACATCATGCCTTTTTCCCAAACTAGACCTTATGGACTCACAGTGGAGGTGACAGACAGTGTTAGGTTCCTGCTTACCAGGAGTGGAAGAGAGAAGTGGTCAGATGTGGTGGGGAATAAAGGTGTGCTTCTTGGAGATGTTCCTAGTGAAGTTGGTACAGGTGCTGAGGGAACACCTGTGGCTCTGAGACCATGTCTATTGAAGAATGGATTAGCCTTCCAGAGGCCAGCCTATTCATCAAGCAGAACTTGGCTTTTGTAGGCTAGTCTTTGCCACCTGTGCTGAGATTTTCCTTGGTCCCTTCAGCCCTGTGTTTCACGTTTGCTTTTTGCATACACCAGAGCCCAAGATTCTGCAGCAGAACAGCAGTGTGTTTGGGCTTTGCTGATACAGAAAGTCATTTATCCTCTTGTGACTTGCGCTATGTGCAGAGCAATAAAGAGTTCATGCAAGCAGGACTCCTGGTCTCTGGAAAACAAGCTAACTCCAGTTTGCAGGACAAGCAGTTAATTTAGAGCCATGAAATTAATCTTGGGATGCAATGTATTACTTTAAAGAAAGGTGGTAGGGTCTGGGGAGAAGGTAAATGGGAGAGAGCTGGTGTCACTGTATTTTCTTTGTATATTCTTTTTGCTGTAGTAACAAAGAAAAACTCAAACCCAAAACAAAGCAAAACTGGAAAAAAACCCACCAGTCATCTGGATCTGAAATACTGTCATGACAATGCACATTCCTCTCCTGATTTCTGCCATTTCTGGCAAATAGCATGTACAGCACAAAGGCCTTTGCAGAGTTATTAATCATGTTTGGCAGCCAGGCTGCACTAATCTACTGTCTGGAAATACAAGAAAAGTACTTTTTTATTTTTTTAAGCTGTAAGGATTCAATCTCTTGATACTTTTCTTGCTATAGAGAGAAATACAAGAAAAACTGGGTGACACTGGGAAAAGCAGAACTCCTCAACCCTTCCCTGTCCCCACTGCTAATGAATACAGTGCTGAGGCCTTTGTACTTCATTTTTCTGGATATACCTGGCAGCTCAACTTTGGAGAGGTGTAGCTTTGGCAATGTAACACAGCTTTGGTATACCAAATAAGTGTGAGGGAGAACACTTCAAATATCTTGTGTAAGGATATTAATGTTTTGAGAAAGTGGAAGGATTCAGAACTTTCTTTGCTTGGTTCCTGTCAGAAATATGGAAACAAGATTCTGAGCGGAAGGAGGATAATCTGAAGACAAAAGGAGTAAAACCTCTTTGTCTTGGTCTGTAAAAACACTATACATGCCTACATCTGTAATATGTGGAAAAGTGATGTAGATAAGTCAGAATTTGTATCTAGCAGAAAGTGCATGTGTGCACCTTACTCAGTCATATTCACAAATGCCAGACTTCACCTACGAATCATATTATTGCTTTGGATCTGAACAACTTCAAGCTTCAGGTGTACTTGAAGTTCAAACACAGACATGCTGCAGTGGACATGGTGATGATGGTTTGATTTTAGTGGTCTTTTCCGACCTTCATGATTGTAACTCTTTTGTATTTTACTAATAGTCCCTATCTGTATAGCACAGAGCAGGTTACTGCCAGCTCTGAAATGACTTGAAAACCCACAGCATCTCAAATCTGGTTGCAGATTTTTTTCTACTTTTGTGACCTAGCATGCTGGGAGCAGGAGAAAAGTTTTGTGATTATGAAAGATCAGACTGCTTGTGGTAGAAGGACCTGCCGTTAGTTTTCATTTTATTGTTGGCCAGCACATAAATGCTGTGTAGGTTGCATGGAGCGATGAACTGATACAGTATGCTTTTGGGCAGAGATAATGTTCTATCCCTCAGTCTGTTAGTTCCAGTTCCAGTCCTTTTTTAGGGACACAAATGTGTATTTTGCTGCAGTTCTCCTCCCAGGAACTTCCAGAAACTGAGCAAGTGGATTTTGAAGGAAGATTTTCATTTGCTAAATAATTGAAATGAAAACTAATGGTATGTCACATCTTTCTCAGAAAGTGGCCTAATTAATCCACGAAGAGAAGCTGAGAGTTTAGGGAAAGAAAAAAAAGTAATATTTGAATGGTTTTTGTCCAGAAGTATTTAATTTCTCCTGGCTGAAAATTTGTGGATGCTAAGGCTCAGTTTCCTATGTTTAAGGAAAGCCAGGCACCAGAAACACTCCAAGATTGCCTCCCTGTGACACGTAGTGAGAAAGACAATTTCCACAGCAGAGAAAGCTCGTTTCTGCAGTACTCTGGACACGAAATACATAAGAGACTTTGCGAAGGTGAAGTCCCATAGGATGTTAGGAAGGATTTAAACAATCAGTGACTGCATGGCTGAAATCTCATAAAAACAGGAGGAAATGAGTTTCTGGTGCTGTCTTACCCTTTAAATCAGAGGGGTTTGTTTTAAAGTAATTGCACTGGTTTAAGATGGGTGTAAGGAATTATTGAAACTACAATGAGTATCAGAACAGGGCAACCTCCTCAAGCTGATGCAGCCTGTGCAGGGCTTGATATTCTCCATAGGTGGCTTCCCTTCACCCGTGGTCCTGAGGTTCTGTAACAGTAGAGGAACTAACCTGCAGTGTATTGAACCATCTGCTTTCATCATAAATATGGAAAAGCCACTGAAAACTCAGAAGCTAAGCAAGCAGCTTAATTCCTCAAGAAATCTTGTGTATTTTCTTTTTTTTCCTTCTAGTCTAAGATGCTCTTTCATCCAGTTGCCTTTTCAGTACAGTAAGAAATTATACAGGCAACTGACTTGATTTCGTGGACATCATATATAATGGCTTTAAACTGCACTGATTTAGTACCATGAAAACCTAATAGAGCAGTAATGACTCAGTGATCTGCAGTAGAAAACAAAGATTCAATTCTCTTTTGTTGTTATACTGAATGGCATCACTTCTTGCATCATACAACACAAAGATAGGTTTAAAATACCTCTTGATTTTGGCATTATACACAGTGAAGATGGTTTGATGGAGAAGTCGTCTCATACTCAGCAGCTGACTAGCCATTTCTAGAACTGCCCAACTTTTAAATAACAGTGAACTTCCCAATGAGAACAAATTTCTGGAGAAACAGAGCACTTCTATCAAATTTAATGAGATGAGAAGAAAAATAATTCCTCTTAGGAATCTTGAAGAAGAAAATGAAATCAAAGTGATTTCATGAAAACCAGATTCATTCACAAAATGATACCTCCCTTCAGCAGTGTCTGGAGCGAGCTGTCTCTGGATAGCCATGTGTTATGGTGTTATCTGTCACGGGGACATGAGGAAGGAAAAAAAAGGGAGTGAGGGAGGAGAAAAAAAACTGCACAGTCCCCCGTGGGGGGGGGGGGAAGGTATGGAGATAACATGGGTCAAAAAAGGAAAAAACCACAACAACGATTTGGGGAGGAACTCTAACTTTACAAAACCGAACAATCAAGAGAGACAGAAGTTTCCAAATCAAATCTGAGAGCACACGTTAGAAAAACTGCAGGGGAAGCACACAAGCTGCACCTCTGCTGCAGCTGACATGGAGCCAGACAGCCCGGTGTCCTCTGGAGCTCCACTCCTCTTCTGCTCCGTGCCAGAGCATTAACTCTTATTTAGCTTAACTCATTAACTCCCAGTGTGATGTTTTGTTGTGGAATACCGGCACCAAAACCACAGCACTATACCAACTTGCTCTCAATTTTAAGATGAAATTATAATTTCATGGGTCATGGACTCAGCAGGTTGGGATGAAGAAAATGGTTTTACAAGCTGCTGATTGCATATAGTAAAGATTTTATGGCAATTAATACCCAGTGTGAAGAACTTTCTTGCTGCATCCATAAATTTGTAGTGTAGTGTGGCTGTCATCTGCATAAATTGGTACTGGGGTACTGTGTTCAGTTTGTGCTAAATTTTAATATATTAGTGTCCATCTAAACTGAACGAATTTTGGTATATTAATGCCCATTGTTGAAATAAGAGAAGTATTTACAGTTGTAGACTTTGAACAAGCAAGAACAAGTATCTTTGGTGCTAGGTCTTCATCTTTAAGTATTGGCTCTCAAGTGCAAATCAAATCATTGCTTTTGCAAATAATGTCTGAGATTCTGAATCTTGTGTTTTAATAAATATAACTTGCAACTCTAGATTTTTGGTATCTATAATATATACTAAGCATCTCCTCAGGCACACCAGTGGCAGAAATCAGTTTCTGTGAGACACCATTATGTAGAAAGTGATTATTAGTTTTGAGTATGATTCACTCTAATATTCTCCATCACAATCCTTTTTGTCTGCTAAATTAACAGACAGGTGATGGAATCTCAAATACTCTGCAGCTGGCTTCCAAAGGAAACCTATTTTAGCTTAGACAGTTGCAAACATTGGGAAGAGGTCTTCAGGCCTTTACTATTGCCTTTTGAAGACAGTCAGAGAAGTCTTGGATGACAAATTTCCCTTTGCCTCTTTTCTTACTGGAAGATTATCTGCAGCAGCTGTGCTCTATTTCAAGACATTGAGTATATCTTCATCATAAATGATCACGGAAGAGAACTGAAAAGTACATTTTCAAGGTGTTGTGCCTACTTGTCACATTATCTTGTGTGTAAATTTCAGTATTCCAAGGAGTGCAATTAAATATTCTATCATTTAAAATATTTACTATTCTGCTAGTCAGATAAGACACAATATTTTTAGTTGAAGATATTCCCTAGACATCTGTTTTTATTCCAGTCCATATGGTAAAATGTGTGCCACAACTCATCTGCACGTTATGCCATATAATTACTGCCAAAAAGAGTTCCAAGTTACTACATAAAGCAATTCAGTAATTGGGAAAAAATCCTCCCAAGGGCTCTCATGTTGTTATCACTCCATGCAATTGAACATCAGTATCGTATTTTGCCTTTTGTTTTGAAATAGAAGATCCAGCATCTGCTTTTTTTCACGCAAGATCTAGTTTCCTGAATTTTGTTCAGCCAGTTGGAAGGACCTGCCACAAATGTCACAAAGATCTGTTGAGTGAGATTTCTTTTTTAATTCTGCACATTTATTACATAGTTATATCACGATTCTTCTGCTAGATGGCAGAACAAGCAGGTGGATGTTGTTGTTTAAGAAGAATGTGGATTACCATATCTCATGTGAAAGAGGAGCAGGTCAGCATGGTGCCCGGCAGCTGATTTTGTCTTTTTTAAATGATTGTAGCAATATTTAATGGATATTTAGGTCTTGTGTAAAGCACAAGAAGACTATGCACAAAAAGCTTGGAAAATGAAGGAATTATTAGTGGTGTACTAGTCTTGCCCATGACTCTTGTTTTAAAGAGGAGCATAGAAGTTACTCAAAATCCTCCAGCTGACCTGTACCTTTTCTGCCCAGGCCACATAAGCTGTTGTTTTTTTTTTTCCTGTTCTTCTCATCAGTGCTATGCAAAAGTTGCAGTGAAAATCTCTGGGTAAGTACACTTGGGATTATCTAACAGCAGTAATGTATTCTGTTGCCTTTTTGTTACTACAGTTAGCTATCTTTGTTCTCAATTTAGATCTTCTCTGCAACATTTGAGGGCAGTTTGAATTGATGTAGATTATTCTTCAATTAAATCGTGGTTCATAAACCATATTCTGCTATTTCCGCCATTTTCCTTTAAAATGGTGGAGCTCTTTATGAATAGGTTTATCACCAAGGAGGAATGCCTTTTACTCAAACTCATGGAATCATTAGGTTGGAAAACCTAATCTTGACCTTTGAAGATCACTGCGTTCAACCATCAACCTGACCTAGATTCAGTGTCAGTCCAGTGTTGAGTGTGCTGAAGAAGAGTCTTATCTCTTACTTCAAAAGGAACATTTTTGGCTATCTTACTTGTTTGGGTAAATGTTGTTAAGGTGTTAATTGAGAACAGAAGCTTGTTCAGAGCCACTCAACATCTCTGATTTGTACCTTAAGTGCTGGTTTCCTTTTGTACATTTTAATGTCCATCTCCATGGAGCAAGCTGCAATTACTGGACAATTAATGTAGAATGGCTTGTGTAGGATAAAGTTCAGTAAAGCCATTCTTGTGCTACTTGTTGGCTAGGCTGGTTAGTTTCATGCGTTGTGCTGTAGGCAAAAGGTGTTAGCATGTAATCCTCTTACTGTATGATATTTTCCTGTTTTGATGCCTCATTCAACCATGAACTTTGCTGCAGAAATATTTCAGAGAGGATTTATTGTGCTTAAAGGGATGAGGAATCTCTATTTTCACGTCCAGATCTTGAGTGAGTTGAAATATAAACATTACCAACCTTCTTAAAACCTGTTCTGATTTTTGTCCATCTTAATTCCTTCCTATTAGTTTTCAAGAGCTGCCTGCCCATTTACAATCACTGAGGAAGAGGTGTGAAATGCCCAAGTCCTATGAGTAAATCCTGCTGCTGTACACTCTTAGTTCAGATGTTCCATAATGGAAGACCTTACTGAGTGTTTCTCACTTGCTGTCCCTACCTGTGACATTTACTTTTTCTTGCTGTGATTTTAGTCCCTTCCAACATTCAGCAAAGTTGGCTGGTGGGGAATGATTGCACCCCATTTTATTCAGCTTCTTCTGACTTCCATAAGAATTTTTATAGGCCCCTTGATCTGCTGAGGACCTGTCTGCCTTCCTTAAATGTATAATTATAATAATTATCTTTAATTAATGTGCGCACCTAGGTATGCCAGATGACTTTGTTTTCTCTCCTTCCCTTATTACAGCTTTTGAATTAGGGCAGCATTGTTAGTTTTTTCCTTCAACTGAGTTCTTGAGAGCAATTTTGTAGCCTTTACTGGATGAAGACCATCAGCAGAAACTTAGTTGTCTGATTGGTGCATTAAAAAACAAAGTACTTTAGGAACAGCACAGTATATATTTTACCTTCATCCTACTTCTTTTCACATTGGCACAAAATGGAATGTGTTCCTGACATATCTGGAGCCTTTCTATTCTTGTTAAAGATAACATGGGCATTAATCAAATGCATAGTTTGTGCTGTGATGTGGTTTTGCTACTTTTGATATAGCCAGCACCCCTGATGAGGAGCCCTGACCAGTGTGATCACATGGCATTTGCAGAACTCACAGTTTGCTGAAAGCTGGCTTAGAGAATCAACTGAAATAATGTATCTTCAACTTTTTTTTCTGACTTGTATAACAAAACATATGTACTTGCCTTTGTGTAGAATGTATTAAAGACCCAATATAGAGAGACATTTGCATTGCTTTAAGGGGCAGTAGAAAAGCTGTGTTGAACTGAGGTGAACTTAGCATGGTCAAATGAAACAGTTGTAGAAATCAGTGTCTACTAATACACTCAACAACATAATATAGACTTAGGAATGCACGTGTTTTTGTTTCTTCAGATCTTCCTGGTGTACAAAGGATCTGGAGTACAAAATTTTGCTGTTGTATGTATTTTGTCCCCCTTGAAATTTTTCCATGTTGTGTTAGGAAAACCACTGATGCCAGAGCCTGCTTTCCTTCCTAGACTACAGGGATGCAGACTGCAGTTGCCTGTGGGCACAGAGAAGTGCAAGCACAGCTTGACTAATGAGTACCAATTAAAAATCTGACCTGGTGTAACCTAGCACAGGGAGGAAGGGTGGAAATTACAGGTGAGGAGCAAATAGAAAGAAAGCTTTTGAACTAGCCTTTTATTCAAACAATGCAAAGAGCCTTTTACTTGCCTATATTAATCTTGGAAAATTAGCATTTAATTTCTGTAATTAGCCTTTCACGCACCCCAAGGATACAAGTGTACATTCACACTCATTCCTCTTAAATCTTGGAGACTTGTCATTTGGTTGCTAAGGGAAAGAAAAGGTTTTAGTTGGAGACAAACAAAAAGCAGAACTTGCTCCCAGGTGTTGGTGAGTCATCAGGGTATGAAGCTTTTGAAATAATATTTGGAGTTGGGTGCCGAGAGAGGCGGAGAAGGATGTGGGGTGTAAATTCAGTCTTCCTGCAAGGTACTGAGCTTGACAGCCCAAGGACTGCAGTCCAATGAGTACAGATGAGTGGTGGAATATGGCTGCTGCCTACCGGTAATCAGAAGGGTCCCATGGGTCCCACCAGTGCCCTGGCTCTCATCCAGGAAACAGTTTATAAGGTAGATGCAAGCAGATGTACTGACAGCTGGTGTGCTCTCCGTGAACGGTTGGACTGGATGACCTCTGTCTTTTCCAACCTTGGCCATTGGTGATTCTATGAAATACTATACACTCAGTGGGATCACTAACCAGCAAAAACCTCCAACTGAGGAAAATTGTAAGGGATTCAATCTGGCATAATGAGTGTATTTTACAGGCAAGGAAGCTCCTGGTGGAGGAAATAGCCTAAAAGGGAGCTATTCAGCACAGAGAAGAGAGCTTTTTAAAGACAGAGCTGACTGAGGAGGCATGTCATAAGATTTGAACAAAATTTTCTCTTTCCTTAATTTCAGAAATAGGGAGGTGCTAGGTAGAGCAGGAAGCTGATTAAAAAAATAAGAACTGAAATGTATTCCCTCTGAGTTACTGATCTTTAACAACTGAGTCCAAAGAGTAAGTGCAGGGGATTTTATTATCAGATTTTCAGAAGTTATTACTGTTCCTTAAATGTTAACAGTTCTTTCTCAAGATTTGCACCATACATCTGATTTTAAGAGTTGCAATTTTAGCCATAATTGATGCAGATCAAATTTTGAACTTCAAATTAGGTGCAGCACTCCACAGATTAAAGATTATTCATGGTAAATGTAAACACACCTTGAGCAAAATGGAAAAAAAACTTTCTTCTGTTTGTGGGTATCTGGCAAAGAAAGAAGCCGGAGGGGAGGACAATGACTTGAACTGTTTACTACGAAGTATCCACTGAAGTATGTTGTCTGTCATAATGAACTCCATCCAGCTGGACCTTTATCAAAAAACAGATATAACCGTTTATAGTCTTTGGCCATGGTCATGTCAATAAAGACAGCCTATGACTGTTAGGCACTGGGAGATCTGAGCTGCCTCTGTGAGTGGTTCATGCTTGCCTAGTGTTCTCTCAGTAGCTACTGCCATGAGTCTGAGATGTTTTGCATTTTCTTCCAGATCAGACTGATTTGACAGAAAACAGTTGACAGGGGATAGACATACCACAGCATTGCAGTCTCCTGCTTGGTGTCTTATGCTACATCAGCTCCTTTCTCCAGGAAGGAGTTTGTCTTCCATCTTATCATTGCCCCTTGTGTGGATGTGGTGGCTTAACCTGCCTGCAGGTGGTGAAACTCTGTGTATGTATCATGGGTGCCTTCTTTATGCTTATCTCCCCAAGGGAGGTGAGAAAAGCTGACTAGCAGAACTTGACTGGAGGGTGGGGATTGTCTCTCTCTGTTCTGACCCCTTGAGGCCCCATCTGGGGCACTGTATCTAGATCTGGGGCACCCAGAACAGGAGGGATGTGGAACTGTTGGGTCAAACCCAGAGGTCAGCCAAGAAGAGGTTCAGAAGGCTGTAGCCTCTCTCTTGTGAAGAACGACTGCAGGGAGTCAGGCTTGTTTAGCATGGAAAATAAAAGGCAGTGGAGAGATCACACTGCAGCCTTCCAGTACTTGCAGGGAGCTTATGAAAAGGAGGAGGACTGATTTTTTTTTTTTTTACACAGTCTGAAAGTGGTAGGACTAGGAGTAATGCCTTCAAACTAAGAGGGAAGACTTAGGTTAGATGTTAGGAGGATGGTGAGGCACTGGAACAGGTTGCACAGAGAAGTGAGGGATGTCCTGGCCCTGGAGGCATTCAGCAGCAGGTTGGATGGGGCCATGGGCAACCTGATCCAGAGATTGTCACCCCAGCCTGCAGCAGGATGTTGGAACTTGATGATCTTTAAGGTCCTTTCCAACCCAAGGTGTTTTATGATTGTGTGATGCCAGGTGCTGCTCAGATATAATTAGTCAATCAAGATAAAGTGAAATATGCAACAGAAACTTCTAGAACTGTCTTTTCTTTCTCACCCCACTGTAGAAAAAGATGCTGATGATCTGCACGCCCTAGTTCACTGTGCCAAGCCATCACTTGGACATGGTGTCCTTTTGTCTAGTAGGAACGGAAAGAACTAAATAACTCTGTAGCCAAATGTCAGCTTGGTTAGTCAATAATATTGCTTCTGACTTTCTTCTTGTCTTCAAATACTACAAAACTTTGCCAAGGAGATTATTTTCTGTCCCTGTTTATTTAGGGACTTTGAATACTTGTTCTTTCACTTCCACCTTGTCTTTGTCCTTCTGTTCTGTAGAGGATAAAATTCACTGCTTTTAATACCTGGTAGCGTTTCAGTAAGGTGTGCAGGCTTTCCTCCTGCAGTATGACTGCTATAAACACTGTCTTCCATTTTGAAATATGCTGTAAGGTTTGAGGTTTCAAAACCAGATTTTAGCTTTTTATTTTTTTAATCTACCATCACTCCTCTTTTCTTGTGCCCTCTCAACTATGACTCCACTGAGTCTGTATTTCATCTTGATTCTTTGAGCAGCGTTACCAGATGGAATGTATGCTCCAGAAAGTTGTGGATTATTTTTGCTGCTTTCCCTGTCAGTGCACTACCTCACTCAGAGTTGAAACTGTACCCATTCTCAGGCTGACAAAAACTTTCCAAGTAACTGCAGCACTTATTCCTCCTCCTCCTAATAACACAGGTGAGAAGCAGCTTGTGTTGCTTGCAATAGTCTCACAGAATTAGAAAAAGTAATTTAGGACTAAAAACATCACATTAATTCCATTGGGAATCAATGAGGTAAATTGAAGTAGTATAGTTTGAAAACACTGAAAATACAAGGAAAGCATTGCAGAGTTACTGGAGTTTGATTTTTTACAATTATCCCCTGCAAACAAACACAAAACTTGATAATTCAGTGCATCTACATTTTCAGATGAATATACTAGAGATTAGATAATGAAAAAAATCATGTTGCTGTGCAGAACTCACAAAAGGTAGAAAAATATGTTTAAACACCTTCTGTGGCATCTAAGCTGGTAAGATCGAGTTAAAACCTCATTCATCTTAGATGTATTTTGCTTGTTCAAACCAAAACAAATGAATTCAATAATACAAGGGCTGATCCAAAAGTAATGCCTGCTATTTTATTATGTTGGCCCAAGACAGCAGAGGCAGATGTTGATGGGATGACAGTAGAGGTTGAATCTTCCTACCAATATTCCATTACATGTTGTTGCCATGAGACAGATGGCAGCAGAGAGGCAGGCTGACAGAATGGTGCCTGTTATGGAAGTGTGTCTGAAGCAAAGGAGTGTCATTAAATTCTTCCATGCAGAAAGCATTTCCCCCACTGACGTTCGTTGATGCTTGCAGTGGGTGTGAGCACAGTGAAGTGGTGTGTGGTGAGTTTCAGCAGTGGCGACAGTGACGTGAAAGTTAAGCCCAACTTGTACAGCCATGCAGATTTTTATGTGCATGGTATGCAGGCTTTTGTTTATCACTGGCAAAAATGCATACCTAATGATGGCATCTATGTTGGGAATTTGTGTTTTGTAGCTGTGAATTGGCTCTATCAGATAGTCATTGTTCTCTTTATATCTATTATAAATTTTATGAATATATTTAGGAACATTACTTTTGGAGCAACTTACATTGACTTTTATGATAAACGCCTCAAGAAAAAGTTTATAAGCAGTCATTTTATTAACTTTAGACTGTGGCTTGTTCCATGTAATCTCTTCTTGTTAGAGAAGGTAGCTGGTATTTTGCTTTCTTTTTTATTTTGCATTTTAGAAAAATACAAGAAAAGGAGCATGTGGGAGTGTAGAAAGAATACCTTCCAGTTTCTGAAGCATTATTTTCAATATTGGTAATATGACAATACCCTAGCAGATTTTTTTTGTGTATGTACACACCTTGAAACTAAAATCCAAATAAAACCAACAGTTAGGAATTGGAGCCAGAATCTGAAATTCTGGGCAATTGTTGATCTTCAACTGAATTCCCTGCAGGACTGGAGCTGGGAAGAGAGTTGGTGAAGCCACAGACCGAGCTTTAATTAAAGGATACTGCAACCTTGCTTGGCTTGTTTGCTGTTATTTGCAAAAAGATGTCAGAGTCTAAGTTTGAGTACATATGCAATACATGAATGAGAAAAGCAAGAAAGCTTGACCTTTTGTCTTCTGGACACATCTCTGAGACAAAAAAAAAATCCATGCTTATTATCACTTGGGTGATTGAGGTGCTAAAGGATTTAATTTAGTAGTTGGGTTGAGATAGTGATAGGAGGATGGTTGGACTAGATGATCTTATAGGTCCTTTCCAACCTTATGAACTTATGAACTTATGACCTTCTGCCTTATAGCAAGCCACTGACTCTGAACACAGAGAGCCTTCTTTAGGGGTGTCTCCAGGCAGAATAGCTCCATAAGGAGAACAGATTCCCCACTGCTGCAGGTACCTGAGCTGTTGCTAAAGTCTGTAGCAGTCATGGAGTCTCACAGCATTAGTATGGGTGAGATTGTTGTCTTGGACTTGCTCTCAAGAATGCTGGCTGCTTTGCTGTGCTCTGTACAAATCACAGCCTATAATAAAGACTTCTTGCAGTGCTGCTCTAAGCAGGCATTATGCATTGCTATCTTCAGACATTGATGCTGAGATACACAAGGAAAAGTGTTCCTCTTGGATCTTTGCATGCCACAATGGTATACATGCGAAGAGAGATAATTTACTGAGGACTTAAGCTTTTGAGCCCCATAAATGTTTGTATTTGCTGTTAGTGCATTGGTCCCTGCAGGAAAAAAAGAATTAATTTTAATCTTACTTTAAAATTCACATCAATAAAACTAAGCCTAGGTGATATTCTTTTGATTTCCTTTTCTTTTTTGATTCCCAGGTGCACTCAAGAGGAAACAGTGACTGCATATGTTGTGCTCTCCATCATTTATTGTTGAGTAATGGGGATTGGATTTTTTTAATGAAAGCTTTGTCTTGGGTCAAGTAAAAGCCTGATGGTTTTGAGTAATTGGTGAGTTTGGTTGCCATGTCACCTATGTGGCTAGGCTCAGTTGATGGGTCATTCTTTGCTTGCTTTGACAGGAGCACTATCCATTGTCTGAAGAGACCTGCTCAAAATCAGCACTGGTTTTGTAAATCTGCAGAGCCAGAAAACAGAATTACTGGCTATCTATTCTGATCTAATCTTTAACAAAGTCCACAGTGCTTCCCAAGCTAAATACTTTCACTGACTAAAATAAATTGTTATTTAAAACATAATAATATGGGTCTTCAGTTAGGAGTCACTTACAATGGTGAATCCACTGATTTTTACCAATAAAGCCTGGAAAATCAGTTCCAAATTTTAATATCCTTTGAATTTAAACAGGATTTTTGAAGTTATCTGGTAGAAGTGTACTTTAGTTTTCTTATAGAGAAAGCCTACAACTCCCACCATGAAGTTCTGCTAGACTTACTATCTACTTTCAGTGTTCAAAGCGTGTGTGGGTGGTGACTGATGTAGATGTCTTGTGGAGTGAGTATGAATACCAAAAATATTAAAGCTCTTCAAGTTTTTAGTTCTATAGGAAAATGTATCCACTCCCTTGCTTTAAAATGCTGAGGTTGGTTTTCAAACACGTTGTTTCTGGAAACTAAGAATCAACACATGGTATTTTGTTTGGTTTGAGTTTCATTTCTTGGTTCTAATACTTTGCAATTCAACCAGAATTTGAATATGTTGTTCCTTATTGAAAACAAATACGTAGGCACTTTTTATTTGTACCTGTAATGTGATGTCTTCTTACACATAATTCTTATTTATATTTTAAATGTAGTAACTACTATGTTTTTGAAATTTGGTGTTAATGCTAACTCCCCATGAAAAAGATTTACTCTATTCTAATGAGACTTTAAATGGTTGTGATCATTTTCCTTTTTAGGAGTTGGTGGAAGTTTTTTTTAATCTACAAAACAGTGGTATCTGATGCCTCATTTGAAATGCTGTAACATTTTAGATGCAGTGACTCTGGTAGTTCAGAATCTAAAAGTAGAACAAAGTCCACTGCCTGGAGAGTTGGCTGGCTGGTGATTCTTGCATGTGAGAGACAGAGAAAATATTGCAAATATATTGAAAATGTCTGCGTTCTCTGTGTATTAGGAAATGTTGCAAGCTGTGAAACTACCACCAATGAAAGTGGGTCTTTTGGCCCAAATGAGAGTATACAACTGATTAGTGAATGATTACAGAGCAACAGAGAGGAGGAAAATGCCTTATCCGGAAATAAGTCCAATTTAAGCAGGGTGCTCAAATTCATGCTTTACTTGAAGCAGTAGATAGATTAAGAGAACGAGTGAGAATGTTGCTCTGTCAGGTTATAATTGGCTAGATAAGAGGTAATCCTAAAGATAGCAGGCTCTGGGGAAAAGAAGTAGCAAAGGCCATAGACTTTCGGGGACAGAAATTGCTTAGCCATTAGATTTGACCTTCCATATTAAGCTGTAGAGGTGAAGGAAAGAGCTAGGGTTCTGAATTTAAAAGACCCAGTTCCCACAGAATGAGGGTGAAGATGGGCATAGATAATTGGATACTGTTACTATGGGGTCATGATGGAGGCAGGAAGGCTAGCATGAAGCTAAGAACATAACTATTCATAGCTCAGCAGAACACATTCCTTCTGGAAATAAAATAATAAATAAATAAATTATGAAGGAAAACAAGGCTTATAAAGGGTTTGGGAAGATTACTAAACGTTCATAGTTTACCATAGGAACAAAAAGGGACTTTAAAAGAGTGAGGAAAAGTGAAATTTTTATACTGTCTGTAAAATCCTTTAAAAAGTCTTTCTGATAGTGCTTTGAAAAAAATGGTGTAAAGTGATGCTATGTAGATTGTTACTGCATATTTAAATACAGGTCAAAATATGTCAGCTACAAATACTTACTAGAGAATTCTTTGAAGCAAAGGAACTGGGAACTCATGAAATTTTCTCGCTTGCAGTAGACTTGGAAAATGATTGTATGTTCACATCACAGCATCTCAGAAGTACATGGAAAATACTTCTACACTATGCTAGAGATGTACTAGCTTACTCTAATGGCCTCACAGCATGCCTGCAATAGAGTTACCACCACAAATCTGTATTTGGACTTTGTGGCCTCTCTGAAGCATCTTCTTTTTTTTCACTTCTATTTGTGACAGGTTTTTAATATTTCATCTGGTGCTTGGATGTTTAACACAATAAGGTTTTGTTAGGAGTACTGCAATTTTGGTTTTGGTTGATATACTTGTAATGTGTTCTCCAAAAGTACCAAAAGGAGCGTGTGTTCCCACTGAATGCTGCTGTCTGTTTGGTTCCTTTAACCATGTTATTGAGCCAAATAATATTTGGAAGTGGGGAGCTGTGTAGGGGTAGATTTTTTGAAAGAACCTCAGACTAGATTTTAATGACCGCTGTCCCTGTCCAGTTTGCTTCTGAATACCTCCAAGGAGGGAGAATCCAGCTTGAACAACTCATTTCAGAGTTTGACTACCCCCACTAGGAGACTTTTTCTGTACATTCAGTCTCTCATTTGAATGTATATTGTGTTGACATTCTTGTACCCTGTCACTGGATACCTCCAAGAAAAATGTGATTTTATGGCTTGTTGGTAATTGTACAAGATGTTAATATTTCTGAACATTTATATAGTGAGGGAGGCACGTCCTAGAGGCAATCTGTAAATGTTAGTCTGGAAACACTTAGTGATCTGATCATGAACAGTTAGTAGCAGCCATGCTAGCTTCTCCTTGGTTTATTTGTCTTGCCCAGTAAATTTCTGAGTTTGATATCAAGGTTGAATTTTGAAATTAACATCTCAAAAATCTTTGGTTAGCGAAAACATGGAGTTGTTGGAATTCAGGTAGAGTGTATAAACTACATATTTATTTATTTTAAAAAAGAACAAAGCAGATACAAAATATGTAGTGAAAGATGGTCTTTAAAGTGTATTGGTGAATGTACCTGAGTGGAAAAAAAGTGTTTTTTTTGTATTTTTTTCCTATTTTAAAATGGGTCAGTCTTAGACTTGCCAAATAACCTGGTGTTTTCAAGACTTAGAGCATTCTGTTTTCAAATTGATAACTCTAAAAGACATGTTTGAAGCTTCTTTGAGTAAAAAGTTGACTATATAAAATCTACCATATATTGATACATAATTTTAGTGTAGTTGTAGTGTTATTACGTTAATGCAATCCTCACAAGCTACATAATTTTCTTTTTCTTAAAATTACATTTTAACTTAGAATTTATGTGCTGAATTACGTTATTTTTTTTAGTCTTAAAAAACAATTTTCCTTCATTTCCAATAAATTGGAAGCCAAGCTTGATAAAAGTCTGGCATTTGCAACCAACTTGTATCCGATTTCTTATATCTTTCCCACATGTTTGGAAAATTCCCAAGAAAGATTCCAGGTGAGCTGTTATTCACAGAGAAGTGTTGGAGAAAGCATAATGAAGGGAAATGGAAGCATTGTGGGAAAGTGTGTTATATTTTGATGGTGAAGCTGATGGCATAGGTGAGAAACTGAGAAAGTCATTCTGGTAAGTGGTACCAATAATTGCAGTGAAAGGAAGTTTGGAAAACATGGAGTATAAGTTAAACTAGCAATTATCAGGTGTTAATAGATGTTTTTTTTCTTAAAATGAAATCCACACATACAAATGCAAAGCATTCATAGCTCAAAATGAGATTTGCTATGTTTTTAGTAAAAATGTATTATAATATAATGTTAATGGGATTTATTTACCTAGTAGGTCTTCTAATAGCAAAGAATGTGAGTGCAAAGGGACCACACAAATGAGAACACCTCATTGGAAGGTATCTTGACACCAATCAAGCATCTCTAGTGGCAAAAGATAGGAGAGAAAACTTGCTTTTGAGCAATGACCTTACTGGAATGGACTTCTATGCAAAAATACTTATTCAATTTAGTTTTGATTGATTTAGGAATTAGGATGCAGTTGGTTGTAGGGAGCTCAGTTAGCTTTATGTCCATATTGTATGATTAGCAGTTTCAACCAACGAGGGGATCTGGGAAGGTTCAGTGTTGTTTGAACTAGTGCTGTGTTAGAAGATTTGATGTTAACACTTGAAATCTTAGCCTTTTTTGAGCCACCTCCAGCAACAATTTTTATCTTAAAGTTTGCTGTAAGGGATAATCTCTTCGCTGTTCCAGGTTGTCCCAAGTGAGAGTATCAGGCCCTGAGGTATTTATGTTGCTATAAGCACTTAATAATGAGAAACAAAACGGGCTACAGCCCGATGTACAGCCTAATTCAGCATAGCTGCTTTCCAAAGTAACACTGGCTTGCTCTCACTGAGGATGTAATGAAGTCATTTTGGACCTTAACCTAGAAGCCTCCTTGTTAGTACAGCAGCAAATGTACTCATTGTAATTAAAATTACTTCTTTTTCTCAGGTGAACATATGCTGAGCTTTTGTAGTTCATCACTTTGAGATAGGATTTCCTCAACTTTGCTAATTAGCAGTGTTGCCCAAATGGAAAGAAACATATGGCTCATGACGTGCTGACTTGAAACATTTGGACTCCCACTGGAGAATAATTAAAGTGATTTTGATTTACTGGTATGATGAAGAACAAGCCATTCTCATTTGGCCTCATGTCTCTTCAGCTTTCATATTTCACATTGAAAATGTAATGTTAAGGAGACAGCAAGTTACCTTAGCAGGACAGCTGTAATAATTAACATGAGCCAGATTGTTATTGTTCAGGTAGCTTTTTTGCTGTTAACAATCACTTGTAATTGTGAAGAGACTTTATATAACCCATGCAAGAACTTGAATTTACTTCTGAAAGTGCATGTTTAGTTGGGCTTCGTTTAGACTCAATGGTTGAGAGCTTCCAGCGTTACAGTTCCTTCTGAAAACACATTGGTTATTATAATGAAAAAATCTCTCCTGTCAAATGGAATCCTTTCCCCCTTTTTTGCTGATAATGCCAAGGAACATGCTGTCCAATACAATTTTTCAGAGGGAGTTATTTATCTTTTATTCATCCCTTTTGGAAACGGTGAAAATAGATATGCATGGAAAGGGAAGATTTCTTCTTTGAACAAATAGATTTTTTTTAAATGAAAGCCTGAAAATTTTGATCTAAAAAATTTAATAACTACTCAATTTTTTTTCTAGAAAACAGAAAATAATATATGTTCATAAGAGTGAAAACTGCTACCTACTAGGAAAAAAATTAGGCAGGATTGTAAATGTGAGTGAATAAATGGAAATTAAACTGTGTAACATAGGCATTGGATTTCATAAACATACACAGCTTAGAAAATGCATGCTAAATTACTGATTAAAAAACCTCTTCTCAGAGGCATGCTATATGCTGGCAGCTTCAGAAGTCAGGTTTCTTAAAACTATAATGCAGGATAAATATAAATAAAGCAAGGTTTTGTTGGTGTATATTTATGGAGAAGTCACCTAGCATCTGCGCATAAAGAATTAAACAGCCCTATGTTTTGTATGGGAATACACCATTCAGCTCTCTCTACTGGTGAAGGGCACCAGATAGGCATTGGTGCTTAATTAAGTATTTTAGAATTAGTCTGAAGCTGTTCTCTTTCTTTGCTAATACGTGTCCTACTCAAATAAACCACAAAACCGAACAGAGTTATATCCTAAATGTGAGTCTCAACCTCTCTCAAAAAGCACAGCACTCTTTCAAAACCATAATGCTGTGTTTGACGCAGGAGTTGCCATGGAAAAATACATTGAGCCAATCATTCATAATTTATTTATAGCAATTAGAATGTACATCCCAAGATCCAACAGTAACTCTGATTTAGAAAAAAAAACCAACAAACAACTAAACACAAAAACATCATCCAGACAAAGGATTGAAGTGGATAAATAAATAATAGGAATGTTGTGAGTCTATATGGTCAATTATAGTATTTTAAAAACTTGACTGTATATGTTCCGAACAGGGCTTTGAAGTGTCAGTGCTGTAGATATTTGCTTCCATATTTCTGCTGCTGATAATATTATTACTGCTGCTGTATTATTACCATCTGTTCAGTGACTATATGGTGGATACAGTAAATATCAATTCAAAGTGAGTTTTAATCATCTTTTCCAAAACTTTATGCAAAAGTGAATGTATTGGAGGAGTCTATACCCCTGTATCTTGATAGGAGCATGGTACCCAGGGTGCTAGAGCTGGCTGCACTTGCCTGTAGTACTCAAACTACATTAGACACTGGATTCCTTCCTTTTTATGGCATTAAATTGCATTCGAACAGAAATCTTTTATTTTGATTAACGTTACCTGCATTTCAGTGTTGGTCTTTTGTAGGTAACTGCTGAAGCATCAGAACCTTTGTGCTGTATCCCCTGTGCACTGTTTCTCTGGTCAATAATGAAAATCAAACAAGCAATTGCACAAGTCTTCAGTTTAAGTATTTAATGGGACAGTACATGATGGGTTTTGTTTTCTTCTCCAGGGAGGTGCCTTACGGTGACATTAATTCTATTGGAGGCTAAGAAACTCCTCTGGAGTTTATTGCCCTTGTCCTTCTATCATTATGTGGCTTGCTGAGTGTCATTTCAATTTGGCAGTGAGTTGAGAGTGTCAGCTCTCTTTGATGTATAGCTCTCTCAGAGGTTAAATCAATAATGTTTTAAGCATATCGCTTTGATTCAATGAGGCCACTGTTGGGGGAATTTTTGCAGCTCTTCAGCTTTCATATTTCACATTGAAAATGTAATGTTAAGGAGTAAAGTCCTCATACCAAAAATCCCAAAGCAACTACTGCATAGCTGATTTTAGTTTCCTGGTATCGATATGTGAGCCTGAAAACTTAGGTTTGGCTGCCTTGAAGCTAGGTGTGTAAGAAACTTTTCTCAATACAACATGAGCCTTGATCCATTCTCTCCTGGTTCATGTAACACCTCCTTTCCATAGGCTGAACTTACATTTAGACCTATTAATTTTCTCAAGACTTTGTGAGGTGTAGGAAAGGAAGATTAGCTTTACTTGATCATAAGCTTACCCGATGACCTCTCAGCAGGCCTTGTGAGGGCTACACTTGGACTCTCTAATGGGAGTGGGTTCCACATTACTCCTGGAGCATATGGACTCAAGTTTTGTGCCTCATGATGAGTAGAGTTTCCAGAGAACTGCTCCTTCCTAGAGAACATGCCTCCATGTGCTCCAGTGCAACACTCTTCCCTTGTCCCTTCAAAGGGATGTGGGGCTCTGTTGAATGTGTTGGTGGTGAGGTATGGTAGGGAACAATAGGAACTTTGAGAATTATGCTGGCCATGAGACACGAGACAGTGGTTTCAAGGCATGTGCATTCTTGAGCATCTGCTCTGAGCACTGCCTCATGATGCATTCAGCCAGGTGAGGGTCTCATCCCTCAGCTGCCTCTTGTATCCTTGTTCGACTTGGCAGCAGGTTAATAACAGCTGCCCCTTGCTGAAACACGTTGTTTTGGCTATGCGTGCCATAGGAAGCTTATCACTTGTGTGGGATTTTCTTTAGTGTGGATAATATATGGGTTGCTCAGAAAGTAACGCCTCCTATTTATTTCCGTGGAAACTGCAACAGATACAAAGAGAACAGTAACTCTATTTAATAGAGCCAGTTCTCAGCTACAAAACACAATTTTTCTACACAGTCACCACCATTAGGTATGAATTTTTTGTCAGTAAAATATAAAAATATTCAGCCATACAAAAGCCCGTATGTCATGCTTGTGAAAATCTGCACCAGCAGAGGTGTCCTGCTGTTGCCACTGCTGAAATGCACCATCCACCACTTCACTGTGCTCACATCCAGTGTTTGGTCTCCATAAATGTTCATCAAGCGTCAACGAATGTTAGTGGAGGAAATGTTTTCTGCATGTTGGAATTTAATGCCACTCCTTGGTTCAGACACACTTCCATATCAGGCACCATTCTGTCAGCCTGCCTCTCTGCTGCCATCTGTCTCATGGCAAGAGCATGTAATGGAATATTGGTGGGGAGGGTTCAACTTCTACTGCTATCCCACAAACATCTGCCTCCCCTGTCTTGGGCCAACATAATAAATTAGCAGGCATTACTTTTGGAGAAGCTCTCATAATTTTTCCACCCTTGGGGACTTATTACCATAGGATTTTCCCAGAAGTAGCAGTAGAGATCTGTGTCTTTTTTTATGAGAACAAAAAAACTGTAGTGTCGTAGCTGAACAAAAGTCCATGTTATCATATATCCTGTCTGCAAAATCTTGACAACCCCTAAAATTCACAAGGAAGGATGATGCCAGTCCTTTACTGATTTTGTAACCAGAAAATACAGTTATGACTGACTGAAAATTTCCTTTTCCTGTAGGGAGCAAGTGTAACAAACAACACCTCTCTTCCATCTTGATTAGTATAGCTTTTACCTCCAGTTCGGTAGAGAAGTGCCTGAGTTTGGGATGACTTTTTGAGCTGAGATTCATCTCTTTCACCTAGTAGCACTGACAATAGCTGTTCTGATTTCTTGTTTAAGTCTTTAAAGCTGATGGAGTTATTTATTTCATGCTGTGACAGCTATCCGTAATCAGGAAGATGTATGAACTTCAGAAGTTTCTATTTCTTCATTGGTTAGAAGTGTATCTGTGTTTAATTTTTTGTCCGCTTGAATCTCAACTTTCAAGGCAGTATTTGCCCTCCTTTAAGTAATGTTTTGTTCACAAAGTGCAAGCAGTATAGTAGCTGCTCTTCTCATCCCTCATCGCAGAACTTGTGGTCATGAGTTCCTACTTAGAAACTATTGCCCTTTTATTTTCTGATTCCTGGCCTTGCCTGTGAATACTTGCATGGTTCAGCTGAGGCCCTGGAAGCCCCTTGAGCTTGCTGTGGGAATTAAGTTTCTAAATACTTCAAGAGGCTTTAAGAAAATCTCATGGCAAATTTTAGTGTTTGGGAGGGAGCAGCGTGCTTTTCCTTCGTAAGAAATCAAGCTATGAGAAAATCCATCCGCTTCTCAACACTTTTTGCTTATTCCAGGAACAAATAGCTTTAGAAACTCACAGATATTCACCTTCCCCTGGCCCAGCAATTTGCCTGGTGTGTGGGCTGCCTGGGCTGGAGGGCCTCTGCATAACTGGAGCTCCTACAAAAACTGTTTGTCAAAACTTCCATAGCATCAGCACTTTGCTGTGCAGCACTCTTCATCCTGCTGAAGGAGAATTTTTTCCAACATAAATCTCTTTCATCTGAAAATCTCTAGCCAGTTTTGGCAGATAGCAGGAAATCTCACATCCTTATGAACTGCCTATAGGTTCTCATGCTGAGCTATCTAGACAACATACTACATGTTCATTGAATTAAACAGAGCTGAATGTGCAGAGGGAAAAATATTCTCCAACTTTGCCCAGATGGCAAGTTGCACTTTGCATCCTTCACTGAATTCCACTTATCTTTCTATCTGGTGAACTCAGCTAAGCTTTCTTCAAGCATCTTGTGTTTCTCCATCTCTAACACCTAGGGTGCTATACAAAATTACATTTAATAGGCACCTGCAGATCAGGGATGGATTTCCCACCACCCACACAACACACAGTAGCTGATATTTGCAGCTCTGTGAAACACTTCTGGCTAGTGATGGGGAAGTGTTGAGGTCCATTTAATTGAATGTGTCAGTTAGAAAATTTAGCATTATTTGAGATAAACATTAGCATATCTGTGAAAAACTACTGTCTCATTCTTCATTAGTGGCCTACGTTGAAGCCTAAAGAAATAGTAGAACACCCAAATCACAGACTAAGTAGGGGAAATGAGTAGTGTCCATGTTCCCTATGCCCCTTTGTGAGAGTGGGAAAACTTTTCCCCATGTCTCAGTATGAGCTCTGCTATTTGGACACCATAGTGTTGTACAATGATCTCTTGTTTCCACATTGTACCAATATCATTATAATTCTTAGAGATTTTAGATTTGTTTCAGCTAGTTTTACAGTACTGTGTTTGAAGTAGGAAAGTAAGAAGGTTTGACTTTGCTTAAATTGATCTCTTACACCTCCTGGAAATTTATTCATATGTGCTTCCTAGAAATAGCCATGAGAATTTCACCAGAAATCGATTATATGACTCAGTTGCAATCTTGAGATGGATTATCATAGTACTTATGCACAGGCGTTGATGCCTTCAGATTTTCAGTTTCCTGACATAAACTATATCACAGCAAAGAAGCCAGCTGAATCAGCTGTCCAGTGAGAATACTGAGAGCTGGGGCACTATCTGTGCTTGCTGTTGTGCAAGAGGGTAAATTGGTTGGCAGCTCCAAGACATATTTAGGAGTGATCTTTAATATTAAATGAATTCAGATTGATCTCTAATGGTTGTGAACAGAAATAGTATTCTCCTGTCAAACAGGTACATAGATGGAGGGTGCACATGAATGTTACTTCTTCCAGTCTTATTCTTCTTCTGAGGACTGAAGTTGCTGGAAATATTTTTCACACTAAAAGTCAGGTGAAGACTCTCAAAGGTGGCTTTCAAGATGCTGACTGTGAGCACAGAGACAACTTAAGACTTCTTTGCCAGCTCTCCTGTGTTACTTCTTCAGTTGTACAGACACAGCCTTTCAGAGCTATCTTGCATTATGGAAATGATGCAGATAAAAATATCTATCTAGAAAAGGGAGGGCAGGGAGTTATTTTTAGTTCGTTTTAACATCTAGCATTATTTTTGCACAAAATATGGACATAACTTAGAAGCTGGCCACTGTGGAAATGAGTGTTCATAAAGTGGCCAATCTGCATGGGAGGGGACAGTGCTTTAAGCTTTGGAATTCAGTGATTGAAAACTGAAGCCGTGATCTGTATTCAAGCACATATTGACAAAGTTCTTTTGCAAATGTGAAGGTAGAAGGTTACATGCAAGGGAAGCATTATGCTACCCTTGGAGGTTGTTAAAGTTTTCCAACTTAAAAAATTTTTTGGCAGAAAATGAACTTTTATGAAATATATATATATATTGCAGAATGCTGCTCTCCCCCCTGCCTTTATTATTTTAATAAAAGAAAAAAAAATTTCAGCTCCTTGTTCAGTGATTGTCATCTGGCACTTGATGAAATACCACAGAGTCAGAGAAGGCTCTCGCTTATGTATTTTAAATGTAGGTGAGAAGCCCAGTCCATGTAGGAACATACGTCAAAGGGCTATGAAGGATCTGAAGAGCACTTCCCATGAGGCTGAGAGGAAGATAGCTGGTCTGCTGTTTTGCTAGAAAAAAGCTGTCAGGTTTATGTTTATTTTTTCTGCCCTAGAGTCTAGTTTTCTAAAGTATAGCTGTCATTTCCCTGCTACAGCTGAAAAAACAGGAAATGTGTTGACCCAAACATAGCAGGGGTCTCACCTGCTTGCCCAAAGGTCTCCATATCAGCTCTGAGTGTCAGCAACCCTCTGTCTTTTTTGTATAAGCTCTGTTTGTGTATCTCTTCAGTCGTACTGCTGGAACTTATAAATGAGAGTATATGAGAAACCTCCCATCTTCCATAGACTGTACATTTGATGCTCTCAATAGCATCCAGAATAACAATTTAATTTAGCTAAATAGATAATTCCATATGTAGATCTGTTGTTCTCATATATGTTAGGAGACAGTTATTATGGGAATGAGTTGATACGCATTTGGAAGTATTGCAGAGCCTGATTTTTGTTCTTTTTCACTGCTTGAAGCCATTCCAGAGCCTTCATAGTGGATATTTAAATGCTTCTCCATCAATCTCTGCCTGCTTCCTCCTCTTCCTTTCTCCACCTGGAGGCATGTGATTTTATTTCTTCCCTTCTCAATGTTTTCTTTCTGACAGCAGTTGGGCTGGGCTTGAGAACCCAGCCCAAGTGTTGAACTGACTTTGGAACATGCAGCATCTTGATATTAAAAGAGCAGTTATGAATGCTGTTCACATTATGTGCTGCAAACTCTTCTGCTGACCAGAAAAGGAGTAAACTAACTGCTTTGGCAAAAAAAGCTGTTTGTCATAACGCACACATTCTCCAGAATCATTCAAAGGAGAGCAGTGCCATGATTAGTTTGGTGGTCTCCCAAATGGATAAATTCTTACTAGCTTCAAGCAGTGCAAGCATTTCAGGATGATGACAGCCAATGATTTGCTTTCATAAATGGATATATCAAAGTGCTTGTCTAGCTTGGTGTTGTCTAAGCTTAGCTGGACTTAGGAGATGTGAGAAAAAGCTGGACATCCAACCTAGACTTCTATGTTGTCTATTTATTCAATAGTAGCCCATGGATCTTGGTTTCTAACTCAGATTTAGAGGTGTCAGACTCAAGGATCTTCCCTTCCAACCCCTATGATCCTGTTATTACTGTTTTATTCTAGAAAAATCTCTGTCTTTCTTTCTCTTCCTTTCATCCACATAGGCTGTGTGTAATACTTTTAAGACAGAAGATGCCCAAAGAAAAAAAATACTTAGATACACACCCATGTAGATAGTTATTAGAGTTTTACTCTTCTAAAAAACAGAGTTTAAAAATGTGCTAGGCTTAGAAAACATGCATGGAGGTGGGGGAAGCAGCAGCAGCCGTTAAGAGCTGCTTTTTATTTTGCAGGTCAAACAACACTTTCTCATAGGAACCACACATTAGCTCACTTAAATGTGAATATACACCTGGAGATGTCCTGGATGCCAAAACTTTTTCGAGATCGTATCATAAGTAGTATAAATTACAGGCTGGTGTAAAGCTGCCTGCTAGAGCAGTAACCTTTAGCGTGCAGTGCTTCTGGAATACTTTGTGGAGCAGCCAGGATGAGTCAGCAGCTGATGGATGGAGGGAACTTGTACAAAGCGTATGTGTCCTCTCTTGCTAGACATGCTGCAAATTGCAGGATATACTTTTGCCTTTTAAGTGTAGGTTTTCTTTATGTTGCTTTACTGCAGAATGAGGGGGGAAAAAGCTCGTTACCAGACTGAGGTAAGTACCAAATGATAACATCGCTCACTTTTTTTGCTGTCATATGAAGTGAAAAGATAATTCCTCAAAGTCTCTGTGGCCTAAGCTGAGGTACTGAATGGGTACAGAGAGGCAGACTGCCAGTGCTTGTCTTCTGTAGTCCTCTCCAGGTGATAGAGCACAGAGAGAGTGATTCTTTGGCAGGCTACAGGAAGGTCCTTAAGAGGTTCTGGGATTTGAAATCATACCACTGCAGACTGGATCCTGGGGGAAGTTCAGGGGTTTTGATTCAATTAGAGATAATTAGCACAGCAATAACTTGGATGCTTGAAAATGACTGAAGACGATTTAGGCTTGGTGAAATACTGAAGGAAGGATCATACAGTCATGGAATCATTCAAGTTGGAGAAGTCCACTAAGATCCCCAAGCCCAACCCCAGCTCACCCCACCATGCCCACTGACCACGTCCCTCAGTGCCATATCTCCATTACCACTTTTCCTGAGAATAAAAATCTTTTGAGATCCAACCTGAACCTCCTCCCTGGTGTATCTTAAAACTGTTACCTCTTGTCCTATCAGAGAGATGGTGACCTGCTTCTGAACTTTTTGCTTTAGGATTTTGCTCATAAAATAGGCAAGATGCCTTTTTTCTTCTTCTTCTTTTTGACCATCTTTCACCTACATTTGTTTTAAACATTTTATGTCGAAATACCTCATATATTAATTTCCGCTTAGCATAATGGAGCAGCATAACGGTTGCATTTCTCATTGGGACTGCAAATGCCAGTAATATATTGCTTGTGGAACCGTTTTATTGTATAATTCTGTATCACTATAGAAAAATCAATGAAATCTTAATTATGACTTTTAGAGAAATGTAGGCTAGTACCTTAATCCTATATCAATTTACTTTTATTTCATTAAAGCATAAAAAATTATCTGCCAAAAGCATTATTAACTAGTTCAGATTTAGGACATCCAGATATAACATTTAAGAAGGAGTCCAAAGAAATGATTTATTTCATGTTCAGCCTGAAATGAGGTACGTAGTAATATGTTGCTTTAAGTGAAAGGGCTTGAAGACACTGTTTGTATTAAATGAGAGAAGAAAAGGCCCTAAGCAGAACAGGAATCTCTGCTTCTGACTTTCTCATGTTACTGTCAAAATTTAAAGAGCATACACTATTGGTATGCAGTTTTGCTTGAGAATGTTATAAATATTTGAGCAAGATCAAACAGAACAGAAAAGGAGCCCTGTTTTAGATGTGTAGCTTTCTGGAAGAAAAAAAAACAGATCTGAAACCAGTGAATATGGACTGGCGTCAGACAAAGCTCAGTGCTGGTGGTGTTTAGTCTGGGTTCTTCTGTTAAGCTGCATTACAAAAACATGGATTTGAATTCATAAATCCATGAGGTGATTTCTTCTTTCTCATTGCTGTCCTATATCTTGTCTTCTGATCTGGGGAGATATGGGCATCCATAAGAGATGGAAGCCAGAGATGGACCCAAAATACTTTTCTTTGTCAGAATACACCACTCAACTGTTTGCTTCCATTAGAAGAGCTCACTGTGATCTGTGAAGTTAACCAGCAAGCAGAAAAATCAGAGGTTAGGACCAATGTGTAGAAAGGTATTTGGGCACTTCACTTCTCCTGGTTGCTTACAGGGAACCAACTTTAAAATCCAGCCCTAAATTCCACCCCTAGGGAGGGTGTTAATTTATTAGGTTAATTTTAAGATGTGTAGAGTACTGATTCTGTTTGCTTACTTTAGAGTCTGATGCTGATAAGTTCCATTTTATGCCCTTTGGCTCTTGAATTGAGAGTGGTGGTAAGCTGCACTTTACTTTGTACTGCTTGCATGTGGTATAAAGCAAAGTATGTCATTCTCTGCCATCTCCTAAGAAGGCAATACTATTTTGGGTTCTCTATTCTCTGTTCAGCCATGTCATGATTGAAACTGTAGGAACTGTAATATCTTTTGAGACCTCTTATTCCAGTGACAAGTTGGCTAAAAGGTTCAAAACTTTTCTGGGGAGTTATATATGTACTCATGCTGCCAGGTGGCATCTGCTGTGTAAGTTGAATTCTGATTGGAAATGAAGGCAAAAATGGCAGTGGTGACTGGGAAATGCTTGTCTTTAGAAAACGACTGAATGATAAGGTTTGAAATATGAAAATTAAATCACTGCTGGTGGAGACATTGCTGTCAAAGAGAGATGCTTTGGGACCACGGTTAGAGAAAAATTGGCACTTTTTGTGAATCACTGGCTTGCGTTAACGAAGCCAGTCTATCACAGATGAACTGAGCTTTACAGGATGTGTTTTGAGGATGATAAAGATTCCTTGAGATTGGTGAAGGAAACATGGCAATAGCCACAGAATCCTGGCCTGCTCACAGGCAGACAAGGTGTTGCTGTGTTCCCCCCATTCATGTTATCTGACTTATTTGGCAGTCACCTTCAGTGATATGCTTTCTGTATCATGCTATTGGAAAAGTGCAGGATGACAGAAAATAACCTATTCAGTTGTCTGGTAATTCTCTACTAGAAACAATGTGATACAGTCTGTATGTTTTGGAAAGCTCCTCAAATGCTTCAAAAGGCAAAAAATTGTATTTGATGACTAGTACAGTACACTACACATAGATCCTACACATAGAGAGGCGTTCATTCACTTGTTAACTTTGTTTAACTTAAATAACACTTGTTAACTAGCCTGTGTGTGGGAGAATCTGAGCTTAGACTCAGTTTTCAAAACCAAAGATCTCCGAAAAATCTGCTCAGCATCAGACCTGAGCTTATGTCAGGCTCTTCAGATCATTCATTGCCTTCATGTTGGAATTGTGTAATGCTTCACTTCTCTGTATGGTTCATGTAATAACACAGCCAGCTTACACATTAGGCTTCCTTCTGGAATCTGCCAAACAAAAATGCCATGCTTGTTTGTAGTGACTTCCTGTGGTATAAATGATGGTTTGTATATTTGAAAAGTAGTTCTAAAGCACTGCTGTCTCCAGCTCAGCTTTGGGGTGCTGGGATCAGACTTGTTTTTAAAATTTATAGCCCACTTTGACATGACCACACTCCTGGAATGGCCTTTCTGGCATCACTGTACATGGAAATAAGAGAAATTAAACATCCTTCAGTCCCTCTGCCCCCAGCTCCGAATGTCAAACACTTTAGAAATGCCTATTGCAGCAGAGCCTGAGCAGCAGGCATTTCTTCTGCTTGTTTTTATGTGAGGTTTAGATTAAACACACAAAGAGAGTAGCTCACACACGTACAATGACCAGAAGCTTACCCATGCTTTTCTGCTAGGACGGATTGTGTCTTTAACAAGCTCCTGATAGCTGTCCTGGTAGAACAAACAATGGAAAATGCATATATTTCATAGAATCATGGAATTGCTTGTGATGGAAAAAAAACATAAAAGGCCATCTGGTCCAACCCCTTGCCATGAAAAGGAATACCTACAGCTCCATCAGGTGCTTAGAGCCCCGTCCAGCTAGACCTTGGGTGTCTGCAGAGATAGCGCATCCACCACCTCCTTGGGCAGCCTGACCTAGTCCAGTCTACTACTCTTGATGTAAAAAAATCTTTTTCCTTATGTCCAGTCTAAAATTCTCCTATATCCAGTCTGAATCTCTCCAAAATTTCATTGAATGCAGTAAGCTTTGTTGCCTGTGTTGTGGTCTTTCTCAGAGGTCTACTGAGAAAGTCAGTCTTTGTATGTATGGAGACAACAGAGAGATTTCTCCTGCAAGGTGACCCAGTCCTGCCATTCTCTCAGTGTGCTGGAGACCTGTTTTTTCTCTGTTCTCATTACTTGCCCAAACTGTCAGGGGTGACTGCAGCTCCATTCACTGCAGTGTGTCCTTTCAGGAGTCTTCTTCAGCCATTTGGAAAGTCCTGCAAACCTTGGAGATATGTGTTGTTGTCAGGGAAGACTGGGCTGCCCTATTTCTGTAAGCTTCACACAGAGTACTCCTAGCAAGGAAAGTGCTTCAGCAACCCAGTTTCTATGTGGTTTATCCACAGAAGGATGGTTTTGTTGAGACTCGAGTCTTTCTGAGGGAAGGGGTCCATATTCATGTGTGAGGGGAATTAAAAAAAGAAACATTTGCACGTTCTGATGGAGATGTCCTCATTTAACTTAATGACAGACACCTACTTACTTCACAGGGGTCAAGATTTCGGTATCCTGTGTGCGGGGGATCTGTCAGCTGTGTTATCCTTGTTATAGCAATAGCTGAACTCCTGTTAGTGTAACAAGCCATGGGGAGCTGCCAGTTAGCAGCTCTGTCACTTATGTTCTTCAGTGTGAATGTTTCCATTTGATTGCTATCTTGGCTAGTCCCAGACTCTTCATGTTCCTGAAATGCACATGGAATCATCTTACTGCTAAAAGATGAAGAGTTTTCTCAAGCTGGGCAGTTCAGTGTCTCTCTCGGGTCTCCTCACACACAAACAACCTTGCCTCTGCTGCCCTAACTCTCCCCCCATATCCTGTGTGCACAGAGCCACCTCTGAGACTTCTTTTGCCTTCCAGTGCTCTCAAGGTTTGGCTCTGCTTTAGAGATAGGTCTCCTGGTCTCTAATCCATTAAAAGGGAACAAGTACAGATAGAGGAATTAGTAGCATGACCTTTTGGAAAGAATGGCAATGACAGCATAGCACTGACTTCTGACTTGATAAATCACAACTCCAGAGTTGGAAAGACCCACTGGACAAGTAACTCTGGTCAAACCATCCTCTGTAGATGGCTGTGTAACCTGTTCAGGCAGATATACAGAGGAAGGTTTTGCCTGTGCATGCGTGTTGTATTGACATGGTGCTCTTCAGAGCTTAACTGGGTCAGCACTGTCACTATTCTCAACAAAATCTCTCTTATTTGTGTTCTCAGGTACCCAGTTCTCACATTTCCTTCCCAATCTATTTGAAATATGATGTATAATTTCCTGGGAAAATTTGCATCTTTCTTCTGTTTTTCTCAGCCGTGTATCAACATCTTGATATATTTCCACCTGATACAATGCATTTTGGTAGTCAGAGCTGTTTTATTTTCTGCTTGTGGGGAATCTCTTGACTAAATATATGTGACATCACAGGCTTTAAGATGACTGAATGTTTTTATTCTCTGCACTTGTGAAACTTCTGACACAGGGGAAATCCTCTCCATTGTACAGCTGTAGAATGTTGCCAATGAAATGGTGATTTGAGTCTGCAATAGCATTTTGGAAATTTGCATTTCTTCAGATGAAAAGATATTGTTATATCTGCTGCAAATGGTATTCTAGTCTATAAAACTTCTATTTTTAAACTTAGAAAAATTGTAGGCCTCGGTCTTTCAGATGACTCTGTATGAGTCTTGAATGGGTCTTCCACTTTATCTCTCATTGCTTACTTCTGTGTTTTCTGTAATGTATAGCAATACCCCAGTGAATTACTATCTCCAGTTTTCTCAAATATACTATACAACTGTTTCAAAGGGTTCTCACTTTCTATTGAAGTTTGTCTATGGAGTGTGCAGATATGACCAATAAATGAAGCTAGAAATGACTTCAACAGAAGATAGACATTTTGCTCCAAAATCCAAAACAGACACAACACATTGGTTCAGACTTTTTTAACATTCTGGAGATGACTCTGTGGTATAATCCACATATGTATAATAATTTTTTTTCTACTTGCTTTTTTCTTTTGTTAGGTTGGTTTTCATTCTGCTTATTCTTTTTATTTGTACTAGTAAGAACGATAACAACTGGAGAAAATAGCATAGCAGTATTTTAGGCAGAATAAAATTTAAATTTGGGAGCAACTAGCTTTTTCTCTTATCAAAATGAGATCAAAAGCTGAGCTGATTGCTGCAGCTTTGGGTTGATGCTGGGAAATGCATGAAGAAGGGCTTGTTTTTGAAAATTTCCAAGGGCTAACCTCAAATGCTGGAGGTGAGAAATGTTATTTAAAACCAGCAAAGTATTTAACAAACAAGTTAGTGTTTCTCTCAGGCAGGCAAGAAATAGGAAATGACATTAACCAAAAAATCTTTACAGTGTAAAGAAAAGCAGAAGCCTAATATTGATATGATACGGAATACATGGGAAAAGTAAATTACCTTTGGCATGGACAATATTTGTTAAATAATAAATCTGAGTTATTAGGGAATAGAAAAAAAAAAAAAGCTATCAAGTGATATGCCGGGAATGCAGATAACTTTCACAATCATCAATTGTTTTTAAATTGCAGTTGTTTTTTTTTTCTTTTTCTTTTTTTAATCTAGATAAAGGGATTTAGTGATGTACATATTGCAAAGTATGTTTTAGTTACAGACTATTTCCACAGTTTTTTAAATACAGTGCAATATCACTTTGACACAACTAGTTCACTTATCTTTACCAGATAACTACTCCGCATCTGTCAGATTACATGCCTAATTCATGGTTAATAAGTATATACAACGTGAGAAGGGTTTATAGAGCTGTATCTAAAGATGATGTGACATCTTGGTTGCTGCTAGCCTTGTTTCTAAGACACTGGAATTTGGAGTTAGTTAAAATAAAATTATTTTGATGTTGATTAACTCATTCTATTTGGTTTTATGTAAGCACACTTCTCTATATCAACTGTGGTCAGAGGGTTTTCAATCTGATAAATAAGCTAATAAAATGAAGAAATAATTGAAGTTACTAACCAGAAAGATGTCATGATTATGTCATCTGATAGTATGAATGCTAAAGAGCTCATCTGCTATTTCTGGTTAGATTTAGTCTTATAGTAATTAAACATAAACAAAAATAAAATGCTATGAATATTGCTCTTTTATCTAGAGTCAGTCTTGCTATAGCAACACTTGTACCATGAGATAGTGCCTGACAAAGATACCAGTGAGATCCTAAACTTCAAACCCAACAGACAAATGAGTTATTAAAAACTACAATAACAACAACAAAATTCACAAATGAAAACAAACAAAAAGCACCTGAAAAGGTATGGATATTATTATTAGTAGTAGTAGTAGCAGTAGTAGTAGTATCTCATGACAGCATCCTTTAAAGCTAAGCCATTTAAGTCTGGCATTGGATGTTAAGGAAGAGAATGTAGTGTGGTTGTGCAAACACATGAATTGCTAGGATAGCAGCAGAAAGGCATTTGCATCTGTACTGGATGTGGGTACACCAACGTCATAAGAATACTGGGAGGGTACCATAGCAAAGTTTAGAGGCAGCACCACCAGCAGGTACATGGTAGGAAGATTTTTGGTGTTTTGGGTGTAATGAGAGATATAAGTGCCAATGGGGTGGAAAAGTTCTAAATGGTACCAAATAAGTAATGTTTTTTTTTTTGTCTTGTTAAATGGAGGCACTATATTGGCTTTTGACATGGGAAGTTGGACATTTGATTGTATCCAGCTTGCAATTCTTGCCAGCGGTGCAATGGCCAGAAGAAGAATTAGTGTGGAAGAAGTACTTACCAGTGGAAGAAAGACAAAAAGAGATAGTGCCTCAATCTGTTGTATGACAGGTGACTTGGTGCTTAGAATTGCTGTCATTGTCTTGATAAAGGGAGCAGACTATAAACCAGATGGAGAGGTGGAGAAGGGGCACAGACAAACACACCACCATTTCCCCCTCTGAAGATGCTGAACAAGAGTCCAAAAACACCACATGTAAAGGTGGTGGATAGAATAGTGATATGTAGTTACGTAATTCCCAGACTGATCTTGGCTATTAGGTGAGATTCAGAGAAGAGTGGAGAGGAAAGCAGTCAGTAAGAAAAAAAAAAACATAAGAATGTTTAATCCTCCACAAATGCCATTAAACCATAAGAAACTATATTCCATGTGAATTTAGGAGACTTCAAGTGCTGATAGATGGACAATGATATGATGTTAAATATTTACATACTGAACTATGCCCATTTACATTCTTACAGGCATCCTTTGTTCTCTGTACAGTAAATTCTTCATTATAGAGCAGCATATCAGAACATTCAATCAATTCCCTACTCACATCTGAAATGTTCTGTGGTGGCTGTAAAGAAGAGAAAAAAGGAGAAAAAAAATCTTTACTTTCTTAAAATAGCTCAGAAGCATTTGAGTTCAGTACTGTGATTCCTTCTCTCTGCCTGAATTTTCCTAATCCTGTTATTGACTGGGTATAATGAACTCAGTTTATGTTTTATCTGTATAGATTCAAGAATCAGTTTGGCTCTGAACTCAGTCTTTTGTTTTACAAGGATCTCCATTACTGGACCTCTTAAGGCTTGCAGACTACTTGTAAGGTAAACTTCTGTTTGTTTTGATCACTACTGCTCTATGGTAGATGAATGTATGAGTGGATCAATCAGATCATTATAATGCCTTTTTTCATATCAGGCTTTCAAATAATAGAGAAGATCCTAAAATACAACAGTAGCTTCAGAGCAGCGTGGTCAGCTGTAAAGGCCGCTCTCTTTCTGGGTAGGTGTCCTCTCTAGACTTCATTAAGAGTTGATGAGGGGAGACAGGATCCTCTGAGGCTGAATCAGAACATCTGTTCTAAGTTTTTAGACTGAATGTAGCTCTCTATGAGAATCTATTTCTATTTCTTCACGGACTGTGCTGGAAGCATGGGAGCCTTGTCTCCCTGTGTTTACATGAGCCTTTGAATAACTGCTGAAGACATTGTAAGCTGTTTCTCCTAATGAGTTACATTAGTGTAATTTAAATCTCATTAAGTTAATTGTACTCTGTTAGACTTCGCAACTCTGAAAATATGTTTAGAAAACACAAGGGATGTTTAACACGATAATGTGCTATATAAAATATTCAGTTAACGTTTGGGTAAATTTTCCTTGCAGTTATGTTTGTATCTGGAATAGTTTGGCTAACTGAAGTGATACTCTACATAAAACACAAGTAATTATTGTGAAGCAATTGTCTCTTTTTATTGAATATATCAGTTTATTTCTTGAAGAGCTAATAATTTAAAGTTATGGAAGAATTGAATGTTCTCAGCATATTTTAATTCAGGGTATTGACCTATGTGTTTGAGATTTGCCATGTATTAAAGGTTGAGGGAGCTGGGCTTGTTCAGCCTGGAGAAGAGAAGACTGGGAAGACTTCATTGCAACCTTTCGGTACTTGAAGGGAGCTTATAAGCAGGAAGGGGAGTGACTTCTTACACTGTACAATAGTGATAAAAGAGGGGGGATTTAGGTTAGATGTTAGGAAGAAATTCTTTACTCAGAGGGTGGTGAGGCCTAGGCACTGCTCCCCAGGGCTGTGGGTGCCTCATTCCTGGAGATGCTCAGAGCCTGGATGGGGCTCTGGGCAGCCTGAGCTCTGGTGGGAGGCAGCCAATCCATGGCAGGGAGTTGGAAATAGATGATCTTTAAGGTCCCTTTCAACCCAAGCCATTCTGTGATTCTCTAACTACTGTTTAAAATACAAATCAGGGAGCCCTCCCCATTGCTTTGAGATAACTGCTATTGCCTTTCTGCAAAGGAGTAACTACCACATCCTTTTAAGATCGCATTTCTATGAAAGGTCTTCCAAAACAGTGGCAACCCAAACCCCTGCTCTACCTTGGAAAAATCTTGGCTACTCTCTAAGACTGTAAGATAGAAACAGCAGCGTCTGCTTTTGTGCATTAGATTGCTAGTTGACACATTTGTGTTACTGCAAAAACTTCTCGAATTATTTTCCTTCCCCAAAGAAGTGTCAGGGTTCCTTCTTCAGTGAATGTCTCATAAAAATCAGCTTTGCCTGCTGCAGATATTTCAGTCAGGTGTGGGACCTATTTCTTACACTGAGGAAGGAAGGTTCACCACAAATTGTGGGATTTTGAGAGATTCTTGCCAGCAACATGCTGCTTTGGCAGGGCCAATCCTATAATCTCTGCTTTGTTTGGGGAAAAAAAGTGGTCTCTCAGATAGGCAGATCCTACTTCAGGGAGGTTTTTATAGTACAAGAACCACAGGAGCTTTAGTTCTGAATGGGAAAATTTTGAAACGTTCTCAGTCACAGACTCTATCTCTTTCATCAGCTTGGAGTCCTCCTTCATGAGGGTTGACCTCTAATGCTTATCTGTGACCCGTCCCATAGGTTCCAACACGATGTAATGTACTCTACACATAGCAGTGAGTGCAGATTAGGATGACAAAGTGAGAATGTGTCTCTAGTTCCTGGTCATAAACAGAAAGCCTTCTGCATTGCTATTAAAACCCCCATGAATGTTCATGGGAATCTCAAACATTAGAAAATTGATGTTTTTCTTCCTTTTTTTCTGCCACGCACTGTATTCGCTGGGTTCTCCAGATTAGATTCTTGGTGAACTTGATGAGTCTTCTTTGTGCTGGTACACAACTGGGCTGGAGATGGATGACAATGGTAAGTTATGGTGAAAGTCTTCCTTATCCAAGAAATAACAGCAAGAGAAGCCTGTGATAATTAGTTAAACTTGTGATGAAAATAAGGCAGGATAGGGAGGGAGAGAAGAGGGGTTGCTGCAGCAACAACAGCTGTGCAGGTGCTAAATATACTGATTACAATTTTGAAATCCTTGGAGAAAGGGGATGGTAATAGCTTACTGCTGACAAAAACTGTTTCAGAAGGAAAACTGAAGTATTACATCTTTGGATATGCAGAGTGAAAGTTATGACTTTCAAAGTGATAAAGTCACTCTCGATTCTGCTTAGCAATGGGGAAATGTAGTGTTAAATTTGGAAGTTGTAACAGGAGGAGGAATCAGAGAGCAATGATGATTTGGATCCCCGCATTGGAAGGACTGACTTGCAACAGTGTTTGATAGCAACTTTTGCAGTGTTTGGTACATTTCCATTAGAAACATATCCACAGAACGGAGTTGTGCAAAAGGGAGAAATAAGGATAGCTGTTTGAGACACAAAGTGCAGAAGGCTTCAGCTGTAATTTAGATTTCCTTGATGTTCTTTTCTGCAATCCGTCCATACAGAGCTATGTCCAAGGAGGTGGCAGTTTGTGACATGTCCTCTTGACTTCAGCAACGGTTGACTTTTAAGTGTCATTTATTCAGCATACTGAGGTGAGAATTTTTGTGCAATGTGCTACAAAGTCATGTGAATTTTATTCTTTGAACAAAATATCACACTTTCACATGCTGCAGACCTTGATATCACGCCTGTGCCCTTTTGGGTTCTGGCCTCAAAACACTAAAACTGGTGCAATGTTTGGGTTCAGCTAGGATGTTTCGAGGGCTTTACAAAATGTTACTAGGATTTTCTCTGAAATAATCTGCATTTTCTGCTAGAGTTCTAAAGACTTTCTAATGTCTTTTAGAAAAGTCTGAAAGTCTTCAAATGATGGAGGGTAACACGTGGCACACTTCATCATGGACTGTGGGTTTAACAAACCTCTCATTATGATCTTTTCTTTTCCCCCAAATATATTCTAACTCCTAGCCTCTGGATCTTGTTATGCTGCTTTGTTCCAGTTCTGAAGTAGCCCATATCTGAAATCTTATTCCTGGTTATGTTGTGACAGGTAGGAAGTGCCAGTCTTGTAAAGCAGACGCTATGTAATGTGGTAAAATAGAAGGAGCAGCCACTTATTAAAAAGAGATGTACGTATGCATCCCACTGTCTGATTTGAACATCCTGATGATAAAAGGAACGGCACAATGAGGATGCCATTTTGCTCATCTATTCTTGTTCTTCAATAATCTGAGAATTTGAAAAGCATAAATATGCAATGAAATCTTTATTTTTTTCCTGTTCTTTTTATATCACAATGCATGATAAGAGGAGAGATTCTAGATGAGGTATTTTAATACTGGCCCTTTTTCAGTTGTTGACAACTGAAAAACATGCAGCAACAATAAGCTACAAAAACTGACCATAAGGCAGCTTCTAAATAATTACCACCACAAGCTTGTCAATGCTTTATTAAAGCATTATTAAAGTTAGGAGAATACAATCAGCACGAGCTGTTTATCAGCTTGCTTTTTTAACTGGAACAAGTTGGAGCAGCTTGGTAAGAGGTTGTCACGGAATATGAAAAAATGCTACAGCTATTTCTTTGGGCCAATTGTTCTGCATGCCGTTGTTTCAGTAGAGTTTTGCAAATCTCTTCTTCTGTGTCCTGTTGACCCAAATACAAAAGCAAAATGGGGGATGTTTGCATAAAAATGATTGGAGGTTCTGTTCTGCTGGACCTGAGTCTGAATGCTTTAAACAACAGCTCTCTGCAAATGCAACCTCCAACCCCCCAGAAAGATAAAGAAAAAAAAAATCGTGATGACAAGAACCCATACCAAAATGTACATGGAAACAAAGTTCATGTAGATGGCCAGGAAATGTTGGTGTTAATTTCGGTGGTGTTTTGGAGAATTTTCTTAAGAAAATTGTACTTTTTGAGGATTGGAAATCCAAAGCACATTTAATTATGTCTGAATATGTAAATCACATATCCAAAATTGAAGTAGAGGAGTCATCATCTCTTGTACAAGGAGAATTTGAGACGTGGAACTGTTTAATCTGGAGATGATAAGGCTCCAGAGGTACTTACCATTGTATAGAAATACTTGATGTGGTGTTGTAAAGAAAACAGCTCTGCATTCAGAGGTGGCACATGAAAGGACATGAGACAGTCAGCACAAATGGGAAGGAAATTCCATTTAAACACGAAATAGCTCCATACTTGAAGCTAGCTATTGAAAACCTGATGGGAGACATTACTGAGCCACCAGCTTTTGCTGCCGTTAGTTTGGGTAGGGGTTTGGGTTGGACCATCTTCAGGTATGCCTTCCTGCCTCAGCTGGGTTAAATGCCTTTCCAAATGAGGAATCCATGTGAATGAGGATATGAGGAGTGCCATGAGTCACAGCCTGCAGAGATAACTTGAAAAATTACGATATTAAGCAGCTTTCTGTCTAAGCCTTCTGTGTCTGTTCATTAACTTGAACATTTGAGCCTTGTGTCCTTCCTAGCCAGCATCACAATATGTTCCATCTAGTTTGTTACAAAAGCCTTATCCGAAGTTAATGTGTTGTTTCCAACTGACTTTTGTAGACAAGGCTTCGATTCTCAGTCTTGCTTTGTTTTCTGCTGGTAGCAAATGCACACTGTAGAGACAGGGGCTTTTCCTGGCTAATGGTGGAGAGTGATGCTGCCACCTGGGCTCTTCTAGGACAGGACTGATGTACACTGCTGTTCTTGGTCTGGAACTTTCCCATTTTGAAACAGCTGGTGTTACTGTTTGGGTTACACATTAATCATCCTCTGGAATGATTTGTCTGCAAAAACTACTGCTGTGCTGTCACAGAAAGCCTCCCCCCTTCCCTGCATGTGCACACACACTCACACCTCCCTGCCTGTCCTTTGTCTCTGGCTGGCAGCTATTTCTGAAAAGCTGTCTCTTCTTTTATCTCCTGCTTTTTCTGTCTTTGCTCACTTGCATCTCATCGATGTCATCTCTCCCTTTCACAGGCAAGGAGCTCTCCCACCACCTAAAGCTGCTTTGTTTTCTTTCCCACCCCACCAACCTCCATATCACATGCAGCTCTTGTCCTTTGCATTTCAAAGGACAGCTTGTGCTGTCACCAGCTTATTTCTTTAATAGGTAGCCATTTGCCTCTTGCCTTTCCTTTCCAACAGAGGCTTGTTTGCCAGCAGCCTTTGTCTTGCAGACACCTGCAAACTCCTCATTGATTTCTATCTGTCCTCTCCCTGCATGCTACCCACACTGTCAGGGCTCCAGCTGTTACCTTCCTGCAGCTTTTCTCTTCTTGTGGAAAGGTGCAGGCAGGTACACCTGTGAGCCCTCTATTGTCAGCAAAAATGGTGGGCAGAGACCAGAAGTAGAGCTTTGGAGCTTTAGGAGGAAATGGACATCCCAGGGTAAAATGAAGTGGACATCCAGTGTGGCCAAAAGCATAAATACCTTCCTTGCAGTCTCATACATCTATTAAAACAAAGCACTTTTATCTAAGTACTCACAGAAAGTGTGTAAGGCTCTGCTACAGTAACTTCTGTAGCTCTATAAATACACAGTCCTTTCCTTCCCCTGCTTTCTCGTTGTGGGTGAATGAATACTGCCCAGGGATGGTTAGTGCCCTGCCCCCAGTGGAACTGGCATTAAAAAGAAAAGAAGAAAAAGGGTTTGATGTAAAATGACCATTTGCTTCAAAAGAGCACTGATTGAATAATAGATCAAGCACCACTTTGGTGCAGTGCTTTTAATGAAAGTTGAGCCTTTGCCCACATGCTTCTACACAGCATTAACTGGAGAGACCCAGATGTACTAAGTATTCTCTCTTATTTAATAAAACAGTGGTTAATTCTCCTCTGGCTTCCTCTGGTAGTGCTCATCAGCCTCTGAAAATACAAAGGTGAGACTTAAATTAAGCTCAGAGTTTAGAAGCTTTGATCAGCAGAGTAGATGGGTTTATTTGGCATAAATGGGTTTATTTGGCATAAACTGACAGGCTTTGGAGTTCAGATTCCTAGCTTGAGTGAATAGAAGGCTCCTGTGATGCCTGGAGCAGAGCTGGCTTAGCTGGTGGAGGGCTGATCCCTTCAGTGCTTTCAGGGGAGTTTCCAGAGGTTTAAAATAGAGTGATGATGTGATATCATGGACTCCTCTGTCCACCACGATGGGCTCAGCTGCTCCAGCTGATCTCTCAACTCCTCTGGATCACATGCTAAACTTCACACTAGATATTCTTAAAGCAAAAAATAAGGTCACTTCTAGAATCATGAAAGCATCAAATCATTTGAGTTGGAGGAGACCCTTAAAGGTCATCTAGTCAACTCCCCAGCAATGAGCAGGAACATAACCTGTAACTTGCACAATATTGAATTGCCCTTGACTTTATCAACACCGAACACGAAGACACTGGGGAAATTCTTTTTTCTCCTTTGTGTGCAGTGAGATCACTTAAAATCAACCCATTCTTTGTTTTTGCAGTTTCTAGATGGTGTTCTGCTGTGCATGGCAAGACCCACTATTTGTTCTGCTCCCGGGTGCTGTCTGTGGAAATTTGGCCATTTACATGAATGGCCATGAAATCTGGGCATAATTATTAATATAATTTGCTGTATTGCTGTAGCCTAAACTCTAATCACTTGCTGATAGCTTGAGTAGTAAACTGGCTTTGATAAATTCCTTTGCCAAGATTATTTTATCATCATAACTATTGGCTGTCCTTTGAATCTGCAAATTATCTCTCACAGTTATATTTACGTATGCAATAAAAACTGGGTACATGATCTATTGTCTAGTTAACAGAAAAATAAGTAATTTATGAAAGATTATTCCTGAATTTTGGCACAGCCATAAAAATAAACAAGAAAAAAGTTAGTATGATTGGTTTTTAGAAGGCTTAAGTATGGTACAAGTTTGAGGTGCAACTCTTAACATACACGCTGCTGATGTCTGAGGCTATTTTTAAGCCACATTCATATTAGAATGGGAATTGCAATAGATTTTTTATGTTGAATCATGTGCTAATAAAATATCCCCATATAAAAAGAGCAGTCTTTAAGTTTGAGCACTGGTAGCTTAGTAAACAAATCTGCCTGTATTAAACAGTAAATGGAGGTACATCAATCACTTTTTTATGAGTATGATATCAACACAGCAAAAAAGTAATGTACCAAATAAGTGTTGAAATTGATGGCTTTACCCTTTATGGCTTATAAAAAATAAAGGTTTGTCAGGTGCATGTACTTTCAGTATTGTTGGGAAATTACTTTCATATTGTGGATACAAATATGACAAAAGCAGATGTAGAATTATTGCCACCCATTTTTATTTCAAATGTATAAAATTGCTGATTGGCAAGCACCACCAATCACACCTAGAATAGAAGGACACTTAAAGGAATATTTCAGTAAATGCGTCTTGGAGATTGTTTGTATGGTTTCTACAGTTCTTGTAATTAATTTTCTACATTTCCCAATGAACCAGACATTTTTGTTGAATATGAAGGAAGTAAAGTATCTTAAAGTCTCATGTGAAAGTGCTAAGGTAAAAGTTAGCAAAATAAATTTGACTTTCATTTTGTAATTGACCCATGAACCTCCACATCACCTCTGAGACTTGATGACAAATCAGTACACTTTATGTACTGCACAGTAAATAATTCATGAGCATACTTCACCCTGACAGAAGCTGAGAAAGATTGTTGCAGAAAAAAAAACTGTAAGAATGTTAAAAAAAATAATAAAAATCATAGTTGAAGTGTGTTGTGAAGTAGAAATGGGTCGAAATAAACAGATGATTACAGATTTCTTCTGAATGACTCATCCAGCTTTAATACTTACAGTGGAGTACATTCTGAAGCAAGAATAAGGACAATAGCTGTGAGTTCCCCCCTCCTTCTGTCACACTGAGCTAAGATGCAAACTAGCATGGGACTTAAGAGGTATATTTAAATCTCTTCTGCGTTTGTCCATCCAATTTTCAATCTCCAGTGGCCTATCTTCAAGTAAGATGTGATGAATGACTTACTAGTGCTGTGTAGTCATTTGCTAGAGTTTTTAGATGGCTTCCAGCCTAGAGTAGCTCAATGGCTTAAAGAGTGAGGAGATCTTGCCTATGACAGACTATGCCTGGCTACCTCAGTGTGCCCTCAGTTTCCTCAGTACATTTCCTCTGAGACTTCAGTTTGATGTAAAACTCCCCTATGCCTCTGTTGAAGTTCTACAGTGCTGTGTGGGGAGCCTGGCATGTCCTAAAGGAGTCTGTGTTTCAACACGAGTGAGCAATATTTGGGTGCCTGGAAATACCTATTGGGTGTTGTTGTTCTTCTGTGCTTCTTGTTCTGCTGTGTTTTGTTCTGTCAGGATAAGAAGCCCTATTCTGCAGTAAGTCAAGGTTTGTTTATGATGCTCAAGAAAGATAACAATGAAAGATAACAATGAGGGCTGGTGTTGAAGAAGGATCCATCTCTGACCATAACCATATATATAGGTAGTGGCTGGATCACTTTGTCCATAAGACATCTGCACAGAGTCGTTACATATATTAGTCCACCAAGGTACTCTTGGCCAGCCTGCCTGTGTGGTACTGAAAAGAATCAACTCCATGTAGAAGTGATATGCATATATTGCAACGTTCTCTTGGGAAATAATTGTGATTCCCATCTTGTCTTGCCCATACCCTACAGGTATACTTTCCAGAGATGTGATTATTGGGTAAGGCTTTCACAATACTATATAAATGCTGCTGTGTGTATGTAGCTGGAGTGGGAATTCTTCCAGGTCTGGTTCTGAAAGAATGTTGCATCACTGAAGAAAGCTATTGGAATAAATTCTGTCCCTTACTTGCACTGGATAACATGGAAAAATGTTAGAGAACACAATCTTGAGGAGGATGCTGTTTTGCTTTGCCTTGTATCTGAGATGTGCAGGGATGTCTCAGTGCAGAAATCCGTTTGCTACTGGGAAGAGCTGTTTTTGCCCAGACTTGCTCTAATGCATTCTGGAAGACATCCTTGGTTGTCACATACTGTTGCGTAAATATGCAGAGCCCTTTCCGATGCGAGAATGGACAGAGGCAAAATGCATCCCTCATCTGTGTTTCTGCTAGCTTTGTACAGGTTTGGAGTGGCCCATCTGTCTAGGGGCTTCCTTGATCCTTATTTGCCTGGTATCATTATGTAGTCTGCACCAGACATCAGCCCTGCAGAGCTGCAAGGAATAGAAGTGGAGTGATTGTCTCTGCTTACAGTCAGGTAAGCTGAGATCCCAGTCAGATTCAGATACCCGCCACCTCTGCTCTGTACACCTATGCAAGTTCAGGTGAAGTACGACTTTTACCAGTGGCGAGTGGCACAGCATCACTGCATAATCATGAGTTGACGTGTTTCATGCTCCCAGGTGTGCTCTGTACAGCTCCCCTCCTTTCCTGTTTCGTTATGTGCTCATTATCCCACTGAGTCATGGTCTCATGAGGGCTTCTTGCTTGATCTCCTTGCAGTGACAGGTGAATTGTTGGCTGTTCTTGCTCAGTCTGACAATTAGTGTTACTCTGTGTGTGAACAAGGGGAAAAACCGGAACCAGGTAATGACTCAAAAGTACTGTGTGTTTGCTGTCTTGATTCTGAAGGTACAGAAGCTGAAGTGTCTTATACACAGGGTTTGTGACCAAATAGCAGCATAGCCCCGAGCTTTTACTCTGCTTTTTATTGAACATTCTGTATAGACTAGCATGTGTGATGTGATAGCTACTTCACTTTGAAAAGCTGAAGCATGAGTTAACCTGTGAAAATGACTAATAATACCTAAGAAAAGGCAGGAGAGGTAAATATCAGTCCCTGCATCATAGGCCTGATAGTAGGATAGTAGAATTGACAGATGGCAATTAATTATGTCCTGGTGTTTTGTTGTACATCGTAACGCCTTAGAATTATTGTTCATTTTTTTACACTGTAGTAATCAATGAATGTTGCACTCAATGCTCTGAGCACTTTGAATGAATTCAGAGGAAACTGGCAGAAATTTTAAGGTAAATAAATATGGACTCTACTCTTTAGGGTAAGTCCCAGTGTATACGAATGTCTTCCTTTGTTTAAAGTGCTTTATCTTCCTATATCTTCATTATTCCACTGGTACATAAGTAAGTTATTCATTCTTCCCTGTATGGATGCCCATATTCAGACGGTATATTTGGGTATTCCTTCTTTCTTGTCAAGTACTATTTGGAGGGGACATATTAAACACACCTGAACATAAAAATTGTGAGCTGTAGAAATGAGAAAAGAGTAACAACTCATTTGGAGAAGGCATACAGTACTCCTAAAAGCTATTTAAATGCTGCCTGTCAGATCCTGGAATGGCAACACTATGCCATTTAGCTGGGATGGGATAGCTGCATACGAAATGCTGAGTCAAAGAGCTTTAAAAACTGGAGACACGGGCTCCTTAGTAATGTACACATACTTCTAGGACCTCTCTTGGTTTGGAAATGAATATAGGTTTTCAGTGAAATGTCTTTATTTCTGTGCAATAGAAAAATCCGTTTTTAGGCTTTTACATAATGTTTGGATATGTAATGAAGCAGTGAATATAGACAGAGGAGTCAGAGCTTTACAGGCAGGGGACTCCAGCATGAAAACTGACTGTCTTTTGTCACTTGAATAGCAGAAACTCTTCATCAAAATTAAATATGCTGCTGTTATAACTCTCAGTTACTAGCAAACTGTTTGTCTTACAAGGAGCTTGACTCAACCAGCTAGATAAAATGGGGCCATACAGAATAGAGCCTTACAAAATGGAGCCTTATGGACTGTACAGGGAACTTCTTGACTCATACACCTAGCATAATGACTTGCTAAGAGTGAAAGAATGAAGTTGAAATGACTCAAGTTGGAAGCTGTAAGATCTATGGACCCTCACTCTGGAACCAGATTGTGTGGGCTGTTTATCTTCACTTTCTCTCATGTCGCCTCATGGCTGATAAACATCAGAAAAAGAGGATGCATGACCACAAGAGATCCTGTTGATAAACTTCCAAATCTTCTGGACATGAGTGGGGCAGTCCTGGACCAAATGGACTACGTATAGATGAGCAGACACATTCACCTTTGTCTACCCACCAGCCATAGATCAAGACTCCAGACTCAAGATAGCACTGGATCCAGGAGTGGTTGATCCTCTAAATCTCTGTGTCTCTCTTTCTACTTCTTTTTCTTCTCTTTCTTCTCAGTCTTCTTTTAGTCACTTTTCTGCAGTAGCCAGTTGCCTAAAATAGCCTTAAAATAGTTGATAACAAAATAACACTTATGTCAAGTACACTTATCTGTGATGCTTACTCACTGTTATTAGAAAGTTGACTAATTTTGCCTCAGAGTAGTGAATTAGTTGTTAGAAAACTCAATAAATTCCCATGGTCTGGTTGCCCGGAGAGAAGGGAGTGCCCTATTTGGTGGGATTCCAAAGATTCACCTTACTTGCAATCTACATTATTAAAATAATGTACAGGTGTTCTGGCATGGGAGTACACACTGCATGTTTATTGTACTTTTATTGTGCATCTCCTGAATTATATTAAAGGCTGACTGAGCTGCACTAGCTTGTGTTGGGAGTCATCTGACTCAGTGCACTCTAAAACCAATATAACTCTTTAAACCTATTTAACCTTCCCATTTGGGAATGCATTCCATTGGACATAACATCTTGATGTTCATTAAAATTAAAGACAGAAAATTGTGTTAGGTAATGCAGTGCTTTCCCCTTGGTATCGTAGGTCTTGCACCTCCTTGTGTTCCAGTGTGACCTTTTGTGTTATTACGAGTAGCAGTAATTTATTTTCTCATGCTATTGCAAAGTGTTGTTGGTTTTTTTTTTTAATCTGATTGCTCCCAGTACTTTTTGTTCATGGTCATCACTCAGTAGATCTTGCCTCATTCAGTTACCTTTGGGAATATGGAATACCTACATAGAAGAGTTTTATACCTGTTAATGTTCCATCTAGCATATAATGATTGTCAGTTCAGAGTATTGGAGTCAATCATTTAACTCTACTTTCTAAGCCAAAGAAGAGAGATGTGGCTGTCAAGGTACAAGCAAGGTAGTTATTACAAGGTGGGCATCACTGTGGCTGCTTTAAAAAACTCTAAAATAACAGCATTAATGCTTGCATTGAAAATATGGTTTTGAAAACCATAGGACTCTGCTTCCAGTGTTGCACATACTCACTAGATGGATCTGTAACTGTTTTTTTCCATCCTATACAAGCCTGACCTACCTCAAGTTCTGAACTGGGCTGATATCAATAGAAAAAGAAAAGATGGAAGCCAGTAGCAGTCTTCAAACATGTTGAATGTGGATGGTGGTGTTTATAAAGCTGTAGTCCTAGGACTAAACAGTCATAGATGCAGAGAGGCAGTATTTAAATATTGACATAAATAGACCCTACAGAACATTGGAATTGACAGAACAGAACAAATGTACCCTTGGTATTAAGCTGGCTGATGCTGATGTTGCACCCCAGGTGCAGCTGATGCATGACATGAAAGAAGGAATACTCTGTTGGGGTTGTTTTGTTTTGTTTGATTATTTGTATTTCTTTCTGGAGACTTGTTGCTAAGCAATTGGGGAAGCAGTAAGGCAAAAGATATGAGGCCATAATTCACTTTGTAAACAACGAAAATCTTTGCAATTTCAGGAGAAGCTGCAGCAATAATACATAACATCAGAAAGGAGAAACTCCACAGAACATCAATAGAACATTATTCAGGCTTTTTTTAAGAGTGCCAGAAGACTGATGACTCAATGCTGATGTAGAATTGAGTTACCATCACTGATATCAATCATTTCCCCACCACAGCATGCTGTACCTATAACAACAGTGAAGTCAGAGAGGCGCATACATGCACACAGTCATACAGCAGATTTATTTCACCAATCTAACTTTATGATATCAAAACTGGTGATAAAGGTGGAGCTATTGTCTTAATTCTATCTGTATAAACTTAGCTCTTCACAGCTCTTTTTTTTATGATGGTTTCCAAGTGTGCTGATAATCCTGTTGTTGTGATGGCTTTTGCCTGTTGATTAGCATATGAAGTAATGACTTTTCAAGGACAGCAGAAAATTAGTTACTATTTGCCCCTACAGGTGAACAGGATTGAGAGAAGAAAACAGTCGTGCCTATTCTTTCCCAAACACAGCAATAGCAATTTCTTGATTATTACTTTTCCAAATGGTGTTGAGTCCCCAGCAGGGCAATTCCAACTGAGCACCCACCTCGGGGGCTTGCAGCATTTTGCTCTGTGCCAATCTTTGATTAAAGTGACAGGGCTCTTTTGAAGTCATTGGTATGAAGGCATTCACATTGCTGGATGAACAATCCAAATGCTGAAATTCTTTCTTTCCTACTAGCTCTACTAAATTTACTGATGTTTTTATCCAGCTTGAAGGTTAGCTTGAAAACTGTAGTAAACTTTTATCCTTTAAACCCACTACCAGTAGGTGCTGGACTCAGTAATCTTTATGGATCCTTTTCGAGTCAGAATATTCTATGATTCTACATCAAGAAAAGGAGGCAGAGTGTATTCTCCTACTATCTTTACAAATAGGAATCAATCCTTTTCTTTGAAACTCCTAATTTTGGGATTCAGATGTGCTAACTGCTTCTGGAGACCTTCAGCCAGGTTGCTCAAGCAAGACCATTCATGTTTCATACATGGGGATAAGGGAAGAACACATACATATATGTGAAAGTGATTGCATAGCAACTTTTCTGCTTGTGCTTTTCTGTTCCACCATGAATTGTTCTCCTTCAGTAAATATAAGGGGGAAAGCCCCAAGTGCTCTCTTTAACTGTGGACTGTGGCATCCAGAAAGAGCTGTTTCATTTTGTATAAAAAACTTTTCTTGGTTACTTTTCCACAGCAAAATCCTTTGGCCAATTTAGAAAACCTTTTCTGAAAGCTCTATTAATTCTTTCTGGCTACCAAGAGAGTGGAAAGTTTTGGACTTAACATTTTATCTTGCTTGCCAGCATCTTTCATGTGCACTTAGCTGAGGGGGAAAAAAAAATACCCCAAAGCCACTGTCTAATCCTCCTGTGACACCTCTAGTTTGCTGCCAGCTGATGTTGGCACGTGCAGCGTACCGCAGCTTATCAGATCTGTTTACTTTCCCAGCATAAACTGAACTGCAGCAAATACTCAGCACACAGTGCCTCACCTGAGCAAATCCATGGTGCTGTGGTTTTTTCATTTGCTGAGTTTCTGTATCAGTTTTCTCCAACTATCTGCTGCACTTCGGTGCACGGGGGATGTCGAATCCTTCTGATCTGCCTTTGTGTGTTCTTCAGGAGAGCTTTTGCCTTTACTGCAGTAGAAAAGAGAACTAAAACATAAATCCTTATGTGAGCAGTAGCTTTGAACGTCTGCCTTGAGCAATGGGACCTCTGGAACTAAGGCCTTAATTAAAGGTCTGAAATGAAATTCTAACAAGTTGCTATGAAGCTTTATGATCCTTTGAAATCAATAGCCCAAATCCTGTTAATTGCAGCAGATCTGGGCTTTGGTCTTAGGGTCTTTCTGCTACTTGCATCCTTAGAAATGCTAAGGACACTGTAGAGTCCCCTTCCCTTCTCTTCCCTTTCCTCCCTTTCTCCTCTCTCTCTTCTGCTCTCTTCCTCTCCACTCCTCTCCTCATTTTTTTTCTCTGGAAAGCTCTGCAAGTTCACAGAGGCAGGCCTGAAAATGTAGTGGACATTTGATGCTCTGCAGAAAATATGAATGTTTGTTGGTTTGGTTTTATTTTACAGCTTCATTTTGGGTTTTATATTTTCATTAAACTGCGGCAATTCAGATTTTATTTCCTACGCAAGCCTGGTAATATAAAGAGTCTGCTCAGTATGAAGGTGAACTCGTCCATGACAAATTACATGGAAGCTATGGAAACACTGCTTAATGGAGAGCAAAGTCAGGCTGTCTAATGCTAAAAAATTAATATTTCAGCTTCTTTTTTTTGTTTGTTTGTTTTTCACAGTTTCTTGAGAGATGTGGAAATAGGTCCAGTTTAGTACAATACTAGAAGACTAAATAATGGAATTGTTTGGACTTTGTTGAATTAATCATGGAGAGCAAATTACCTGACAAATTTAATCTTCCCTTTTTAATTGGTTGCCCTTATGCTAGCAGAAATGTTCATTTCTGTAAGCATTGATGGAATGATTTTTCTGAACTTTTTTGCAGCACTCCTGCCACTTGCAGATGTACCTGCACTCTTACATCCCCTGGGTCTTATAATGGGAACATTCTCCATTGAACAAGGGAGCCTGAATGCCAAATGGGGAAACGTTTTACAGATTTCAGAAATAGGAGAAATGAGATGCCAGGTATATAAGATCGTCGCCCTTAGTCTCTTTTTTTAATGCAAACATATAAGGTAATTACAGTTTAGGCTGTACTCATTAGTCTGGCCTCAGTAAGATTTAAGCATCATCTGGAGTGTTATGCTGATTTTAAGTTCACAAATAGAGTTAATTTTGAATGTTTTTAGTTAAATGGTATTGCTTTCACAACTGCAGCACACTACAAAGATGTATTATTTATATGAAATACTCTGTTGAGAATCAGAAAGGAAAGAAAGGACCAAGACTCCACAAATGGTTGTTAGGACTATGACTGGGCTTGCAGGAGACCAGATCTGTGCCCTGCTCAAGTCAAAGATCTCTGAAGGCAGGAGGCTGCTGTGAACCAGGTGAACTCAGTGTTGAACCTCAACCCTCTCCCATCCTTGTCTGGAGAGAATGAATAAGCAAGCTTGTATTTCTGTAGCTACTCTTCCATTCAGAAAATTTCCCCAATGAGGCTGTTTTTACCAGTAGCTCCCTGCACAAAGTCCAAATGCCCTCTCAGTGGCTTAGTGAAATGTCAGGACAGTAGATATGTCCATAACTATTGCTTGGCTCATGAATGCATATTTCTGCCTGGGAGTTTGTGTATGGTTAGAGCCTGAGTTCAACATGAAACTGAATTGTTACATCCAGACTGATGTATTTCTGAGCATGTAAAGGGCAGAATTTTGGGGAGTGGTTTGGTCTGTATACTATGTCCCTCTGAACCACTATCTTGGTTACCACAGAGAGAGGGAGATTATTTCATGCCCAGAGGAAATGAAGGACATTTCCAGGGCTTAGGTCATAAGAGGAGAAAGACAGCATGAGCATGCAGCAAAGTCTGAGAACAGCAGGAGATTACAAACTTCTACCCTTTTCATGAGCATACCTACTACACTATAAAGCCAGAAACTTGCAAAGAACTGATTCCTTCTAACCTTCCCATCTAGGGCTATAGATACCTACATATTTAATACTTTTATCTCTGATACTGCTTATACTGAGCTGAATGATGCATTCAAGAAAGGAACAACTTGGTTTAGGTAAGGAACAACTTAAACCTGGGAATTAATCTTTGGTCATCATGGGGAGGTTCAAGTTGAATATTAGGAAACATTTCTTCTCAGGAAGAGTGGTAGTGTGTTGGCACAGGCTGCCCAGGGAGGAAGGGGAGTCACTGTTCCTGGGGATGTTGAAGAACTATTGGGATGTGGCACTGAGTGACATCGTCAGTGAGCTTGGTGGGGGTGCATTGACTTGATGATCTTAGAGAACTTTTCTGACTATTTCTGTGATTCCATGATTCCTACAATTACACCATCTGGCAGGTACACCTAGAGATATCTACTTTAAGATATTTTTTTTTTCAGAGCTGAAATTCAGTTCACTTCAGTTTTATTCAATATTGCCAGAGTCTTATACAGCAAACCAATGCCAACTTTCTGAGGGTGAGTTCACCCAATTTTTTGTTCAGTGAAAGTAAATTCATACTGAGCATCATTAATAACTACATTCTGTGTGGATTAGAAAAGGATCCATATTTGTCCTACTCTCATACTAAACCAAAAGTCTTTCTGAAATACCATATAAACTTGTTCTCTTTCTGCCACCTTCTTTACCTCCATCTCAGCAACCTTCACCAGACAGATGGTTCCCACCCCCTCTCAGCTCCCCTTGACACCCTGCCAACGCCATGCCCAATCACCCTTGTCATCTGTCTCTTATCTCTAACCCAGATCCCTAAGATATGACAGACTACATTTTCCTCCTTTTCCCTAAAAAGAAATACTGCGCCAGCATGCCAGGACCCAGCAAATCTGGTCAAACAACTGTGGTCAGAGATCAGAGAGGGGGTGGAAGGGTTCCCTACAGGAGGTTTTTGACTTTTCTGCCAATAAAACTAGAAACTGTCAACTTCTAAGCAATATTCTTCTTCCTGTCCAAAAAAAAACAAAAACAAAAACAACTATACCCTTCTTTCTTTCTCTATTTGTTCCCTGGTTTGGTTAAAAATGCTGATGAAATTTGTGAACTCCAGATCAATGCCTTGTGCATCTATTCTCCTCCCACGTGTACAGATTCACCCCTCTCTTCCCAAGTCCTTGATCCTCCTAAATCCTTTTTCTGTGCTTCCCACATGAAACCCAAACCAAAGAGATGAAGAGAGCATGTGGGAACTCAGTGCAATATCACTAGCATGTCTTTTTTTTTTTGGGGGGGGGGGGGGTTGGGAGGCTGAAATCTAAGAACTCCGAATAACAGTGTTTCCATTTTCTATTTTCTCTAAAAATTTGAAATGTTTTAAGGAAAGCACACACCTTTGCTTTTCTTACCTCCTTAAAAATAAGAAAGACATTATCTCTTCTTCACTGTCTGCTGGAAAAGGTTTTGAGGCACTTCAGAAACAAGCTGTGTGCTGCAGTGTAGCCACAAAAAAAAAGGTAGCCACAAAATGTGATTTTTCTTAAGATGTCTCTAAGAGCTGCTCACTCCAAACTCAAAATATTTTTTTGTCTTTGGTGCTGTTGAAGTCATCTGATCACAGTATTCTGGACCAGGTTTTCTTGTATGTTAAAGAACATCATGTTTTCATTGCTCAGCATTAGATTTGCGCATAAACCTTTGTAAACTGGCCCCAGGAGAGTTTGGAGAATTTATAATCAGGATCATAACACATCTTCAGTAAAGCATCTTCGTTTAAGATTTCACCTTTCAAGTTAGACATGTGACTTTCTTATGTGGAGATCAAAATGGGACCACATCTAGTTAACGCAGAGCCTTCCCCTGTCTCCCTGCCAAGCATACAAATGTATTGATATTGGGCTTTCAGTGATCTGTTAAGCAACGCCTTGTCCTCTCTCACTGTTGATGCCTTGTTTGTTTTGTGTATATTCCACTTCCTGGTATTACAGTAATTCTATTCCTAGGTTCTTTTTGAGTAAGTGTCACTGGAGGTGACATATTTAATAAAAACTTCTAATTTTACTTTTATCTTTACATTTCACGTAGATCCTCACTCAGTAAGGTAGTGCTAGTACTGATAAAGAAGAACTTGTAGAAGCTCAGACATTTCTCTGCACTTAGTTATCATATAGATAAAAAGACACAGAGACAGTTAAGGGAACATAAGAAATTAGTAGAAAGGATACTCTAACATGCTACCATTTCATAAGGGCAACTATATATTATCATGGGAATAAACATCTGAATCTTGAAAGTATGCTGGTAGATGCATATGTAAGGCATGTCTCCATGGGAGTGCTGACTTCTAAATCCAGATCTGAACAGTTTAGGCATACTACTGCAGCCACTATGAGCTTGTTGCTGCCTCTGGCTCGTACCTGGCAAATTGGAGCATGAGCAAAACAAACAATGCTGTGCCTGTACCTGTGCATCACGCTGTGCCTGAGGTTATCTGAGGATTCATAAAAAACAGATTCTGTGCCTCATGGAAGATACCTAAGTACTCATCAGTTTTATTTTCTTTTGTGTAAGACAAACCAATTAAGTTATTTCAGGCATCTTTGTTTTCCTTTCTCGTTTTGGTATGTTGGTATATTTTGGTATATTTTGGTATGAGAGATGAGGCCTAAAGAGGGTACTAAAACAAGAAACTACTGCTGCACGCAGCCAAGTCAAGGTGATGCAGTCTGAAAGGTGGCACTGTTTGCTTGGTTTAACATGGTTGTGTGTTGCCTGTTGATGGGGAGAGCAACAGAAAGCTATCTACCTCTGCACATGCATCTCATTTATGGATTACAAAACAAAGCAAGGGGGAAAGCTACATGTCTTCACTACTTAATTCTATCTATCTGCACCTTACTGCTTTATTCATGCTGTGCTTCTCAGTGCTATGGTGTCTGTGGGGACAGTCGCCCTTTGAGTTTTCATTTTGCACTGCTTTGATATCGTACACAAAGTGCTATCAGTGAGAAGTATAAGCTTAACTTTTGGTGACAAATCTGTGGTAACTTTTGAAAACCTCAGTAATTCCATTTAAAAGCTGAACAGAGGCCTTAGAACTGGTCACTGACAAACGGAGCGGGCTGCTTTCTTCTGAGACTTCGCACTGATAATAAAGAGTCTGAATGGCAGAAAGTCCCATTGTGTAAAAATAGAGACATAGGCTGTATGACTTTCAAAAGACGTTCAGTGTCCTGGATGACAGTCACTACATTGAAAATTAGTGAGACTTTTGTTCTTAGGTCATTTAGGAAAAATACTCTCTCGCCTGTGTTTCACTTGATGATAAGCAAGATCATGAGTGTGCGAAGTGATTCAAGAAGACACAGTGTGCTGCCTTTTCCACAAAACTTGCTTTCGTCTAATTCCCCCAAAAATATTTTACAAGATGTTTCTGTCTTCCGATGGTGGTTGCCACTAATTCTGGTTTTGCATTTATTTCAACCTGGACAACAGAATTTCACTGATCTGTTTCTAGCAACAAAAGATTTCTGGCTATCTAGTCGCAGCCTGGCAATACCAGTGAGGATTGAGAAGAAATTTTAATTTACAGGACTTGATAATTCTGAGCAAACAAAACCACTCATATTTCATATTTCAATTGCCTGAACCAGCACAAATCTGCCATCCATAGCTTTAACACACACACACACAAATTACATTCTTAACATTAAGTGTAAAATGCTGGGGAAAGAAAAGAATAAATTACCTCTTATCAGTGTCTTTATGTTTCCTAAACCTCTTTTCTGAAGAGTTTAAGTGGAAGATGCTATTAAAAAGCAGGTGAATAAGTAAAAACTATCTTTCAGCAGCAGCAGCTGAAATGGGATGCAATCTAACCAGCTTTATTTAGAGAGCTCTGGGCTCTGTGATGTAATTTTAATGATGTTTAAATTTAGCATTCATATTGCAGAACAAAGAGAGATTTGCCCCCATGCAGCAAGGTTTCTCAGTTCCACACAAGGATGAAGGCAGTAAGAATTCTGCTCATGGCACCATAGATTGTATTCAGAAAGACAGTTGTGACTGGTGCGGAATACAACTCCCTGCTTGCCCCCATCATTAAATAAATATTTGGCCAATTAAAAAGTGTTCATTGTTTCAAGCAGTTAGGTTAGCATAAAAAGGGAGATTAGAAATCATTTGTTCTTGATAAAAAAGCAAGCCTTTTGACTACCCAGGTGTGATAAACAGCAAGGACTGGTGTAGAGACACACTTTTGTACCATCCCCGGAGTCCAAGTATCACTGAACCAATGTGTGATTTTGCTAGTGAGGGTAATTCCCTACTGAAACCTCTTATGAGACTTTTACTGCCCTGGACTTAACTGCCTTCTAGATTTGGGTTTGATGTTGGCATTGGGATGTGGGATCTCTGGACCAAAGGCTTATGGTTGTACGAGGCTCTGAGCAATTACATAAGCTTCTTTATACAGTAGATTTTGTTGGCCATAATATTTTTTCTTTACATACCTGGGGTATTTCTCCATGACTTGGAATAAATAAAATGCTAATCTTAAGGTTGGGTTTCATTTAAAATTGTAACATTTGAGAGTTGGCTTTTTTCTCCTTGGAAACTTCTTCCCTTTCTCTCTTTTTATGGCCTGGAGGTTTGTTCTCTATTTTTTATTTATCATCTCATATTACTGTAGTTTGAAGATATATAGCAATGACGCAGGCTGCTGCTGAGTTTTGGATCTTTGTCTGTTTTCTATTTTTAGATCGTTCTTAGCTGCACTGGAAACAAGAAGCAGCAACATTATTGGTCCCAATATATAGCACTTTTTTTTTTTTTGACAAAGGATATAATGTGAATAAAATAACTTGACCCATATCAGGGGACTGTGCAGAGCATGCCCCTTTTAGGGAACATCCTCTGCCTATATAAGCAATAGGTCTTGCTGTGGCTGTGCACATCTCCCTTGGACAGTTGCAACCAGAATGCATAACCTTGTCTCAGCATCCTCAGCAAGATCCAGTGCTGCATCCAGCTGCACCATGAACTCACCCTACAGATAGTGGTGTTATAAAGCTCCTCTGCTTTTTAAATTGCCATAGAATACTCAGCAGGGCCAGGAGCACAGATGTATTGTTTTGCAGGTAGATGCTCTGCCCAGCTCAGAGGATCAGTCTCTTTGTCTCTTTTGCCCAAACTTTGATCAGAAAGTGGAATGACTTAAAGAGGGGAAGAGACTGGCACCTAGCTCCTCAAATAAATGAAACAACAAAAGAACCAGAGTTATTTTTTCAGTTTGAGCTGACAGCACAGTGCCCATCATTCAGGATCCACTGAGCTCTCATGAGCCCTCTTTGTGTGGTTGTAATCTCCCTTCTTTGTCACAGGAAAAAATGTTGAATCTAAACTTTCTCGTGCAGCCACCTTGTATTTAGCTCAAACTCCTAACAGGAAAACCTCCACTTAGGATAACTGAACTGAAAAGTTTCCTCTGTAAGAAGAGTTGCCTGTGGAAGTCTCATTAAAATTGAAATAAACTGGTATGTGACTTCCTTATTTAACTCGGATTTCCCCTGAGGTATTGTCTCAAGAATTTTGTCAAGATTACATGAAGAAAGAATGTGTTAACAGAGCTGCTTTTGAAGAAGGAATACTGGTATTAAGAAAGAATGTTTCTGTGTGAGATTATCATTTCTCTAATTTAAAAATATTCCTCTATTTTGCATTATGAAAGCTTAACTACATTGTGCTGCTTGGATAGGTTAGGAAAGATGCCTTTCTCCATTTATTTTTTTAATATATATATATTTATATTTTTTTTTAATATATACATTTATATTATATATATAAAGCACCTATCACCTGATTGATAAACATTCTTTGGAAACGTTCATGAAAACATTAAAAATGAAAACATTACTCATGCCAAGCATTTAATGCTGAGGCACAACTCTACTAACTGTAAAACCAGCTCAGCTGGGGTAAGATTCTTGTACAGGCTCCATTACTTCTCACACTTTTATTAGATTCCTCTTCAAAGTTGTGTTTCCAGGTCTTACCTCACTTACATGAATACTTTGAACAGCAAATACCACTAAGGTCATGTCCAAGTTGCAGTGCCAGCTCAGGCTCTCTCTTTGCATCAAGCTGGTGGTCATCTAAGATCCCTGTGTAGGCATCAGTCAGGCACCATGGGATTTATCTGATGGAAAAGCCTCAGTGTGGACCTAGCTTCCTCCACACAACATGGATAGAGCAGATACTGAAGATACCTGCTGGAAACAGAACTGTCAGATTCTCAAGTTCACTTCAGGTGTATACTCATAAATTCCTGTTTTAAGTCAAACCCACTTAAATCTGCCAGGATTCAAATATTTGCTCAGCATGTTCATAGATTGTGGTTCCAAATGTGTTGTATTCCACTTGACACCCTGGTTTTATCACCCTTTCTCTATTGCAGACCAAGCCCATGGATAGACATGTACAAAACAGATTTTCCATCTTGAATCAGATCTTGTGGACATGTGCTTTGTGACTGTTCTCAAGTATTTCTGTCTGGCATCTGATTTAAACATATCTAAGTCAAGCTTCATAAAAATTTGTTCAAGGTAACATATAAACCGAACTGTGACTGTACACTCCATACTCCCACTTATTTCTAAGGAGGAACGTGCCTAATAGAGAAATTCAAATTCCAAATTTTTAGCTTAGGACATTTTCTTGACTTATCCTTTCAAATGCATGAGACCTCTTCTCCATCTATTTGCAGTTTTCTTTTTTAAATGATCCTTCTCCTTGCCCATCTTGAAATCAAAAGTTATGTGGAAATATAATTTTTTCAAACTAAATACACATTGGGAAGCTACTGGAAACCAGTGATACTTCTGAAGCTTATTCTTTTGTAAGCCTCAAGAGGAATTCTGAAGTACTTGGAAATTGCACCAGCATCTCCAAGTCTCTCAGAACAGGACCGAGAACTCCAAACATGACCTCAGCAGTGCAGATCAGAGTGGAAGGATAACTCCCTCAACCTGCTGGCAATGCTTTGCCTAATGCAGCCCAGGACACCATGGACCTTTTTGGCCACAAGTGCACACTGCTGTCTTGTGGCCAGCTTGAGGTTCTGTGAAGCTCCAAGGCAGATGTTAAAGGCACGGGTAAGAGTTGGGGGTAGTTTATGCTAATGATGTACCAGGCTGGAAATGATTATTTGGCACAGGGGTTCTTCTCAGAGAAGGCCAGAGGTGCTTTCTTAAGATGGCCACGGAATCAAACAGAACACTTTCTCCTTTTTCTTGGTGTGACAAGCCAATTCCCATTTATTCTCTCCTATGTAGCTTCTTGGTTTGACCTTGTACTTCTAGTACTGAAGGTGTGCTTCCATCATCCCTTCCTTCACTGTAGGCCTGGAGTTCAGTGACCACCCTTTGCTCTGGTCATGTGGGCATTTGAGACATTAAGCTTTGAGGCAAAAACTCTCCAGGATGGTTGCAAAGGGAAAAAGCATCAATATTTTTCTCCTTTCTCCAGTGCATTGTGCTATTGCATGCAGCCACAAATGGGAGTAATGGCCAGGACTGGTTGTGAATGCAATCCTGTTGAGGAAGTTTGTTTAATGCTTTCCTGGCTGAAGGCTGGAACTTTGGGTCTCACCCAACACCCAAAAGCTGGGTAAAGGGTCACATCCTGTATGCTCTCCTTTGGGTACTCACGTGTTTAGGTACCCTACACTAGAAGACAAGGATGAGAAAGCCATAATTTAAGTTCCAACAAGGCTGTTTATAATACTCAATTTTAGCTCCTTCCTACGATAGGACAGAATTCCTCCCAGTAATTCCTTCCTTGTGTGTTGCATCCCAACTTCTGTTTGAATTTGAGCAGATCTCTGAGAAATAGACATCAAATCTTGTTTCCACAGCAGTTCGAAATACATAATGTTCTGCCTACTCTTGGTAATCTTATCAGTCTAACCGAGCCCCCAAGCTAGGAGAGTAGGCCTCAGACTGCTAGCTAATGAACTGGAACTATAAACCCTTCCATCAAGTCCCCTGAAAAATATTTTGAAACAGATTTTCAAACTCTTAGAAACTTAATCTTACAGTTCTTCATCTGGAATTTTTATTTATTTTTACTTCAGATGCAGACATAACAGTCCAGTTGACCTCACCTTTTCCTCTGGATAGCTAAGAAATACTATTACTTATTAATCCACTGTACTGAGGTTATTCATGCATTAGCTCCTCCAATAACGTGAATATGTAACTGGTGTTGATGCTGTTATTTAGTCATTTATTATTTTAATCTCATTCAGGAGTGTAGAGTCCAGCTCCTTGTGCAGGTGCCAGTCAGGTAATGAAACCTCTAGCCCTAAAAGACAGATTGAAGATGGATGGCTCTGTCTTGCAGCAGTCATCACGTACACATTTGCTGATAAACCCAGTGCTTTTTCTGCATCGCTGACCAGTGGCTTGGAACTCTTGTTCTTTCTCATCAGTAAGTTGTAAAAGGCAAGTTTGACACTGCTTCCAAACACAGCCAGTGAGCTGGTGAAGCCTTGGCTGTCTAGGCCAAGGAAATGACCACCCTGAACTTAGGGAAAAGAATGGAAGAAAGTAAGCTGAAAAGCTAATAACATCTTCTCAGTCCTGTCTGCCTGGCTATGGAGCATTCTCTAGGGCTGCATCAGGTACAAACGTGCTTGACCCAGACACAGAAGTCAGTTCTCATCTCAAGTCCAAGAATTTAATTTCTTCAGCTTCCCCGAGAGCAAGATATTACAGATTATTATTACAGGTATTACAAATCTGTAAATGAGAAGCTGCAGTACAACATGCTGTTGGGTACCGAGGTAACCTTGGTAAGCTCTGAACCTTGGGGATAACATGCTGAATTTCCCCCTGCCTTCAAGGGAAGTAGTAATGCAGGCAAGCCCAGTTGCACCCATGAGCCGCATTGGCCCAGCACAGTATGCACAGCCCCCACAGCAGCATCCATCACTCAGCACCAAGTGAACATCAGTGCTTTATGAACCCCTTCTGGGCTGAAACAAGGGCATTCTCAAATTGAATGTACTGAGCTGCAATTTAAAATCTGATCTGGAGAGAAATCTCTCCCACTTCGTAGTCATGAAGTATTCATGGTATTGCTTTTCCACAGTATGTACATTTGTGAAATCTTGCTCAGGTAAGCCAAAAGATTGGACACCCATGCAGTAATACACTGATTCCCCAATTAAGATTAACCAGGTGAATGAGTTCCCTGAGAAGCTGTTGAGCTGAGGGGACAGGATCATCCCTGATGGAAAAGTTTTTTTAGTCCTGTCCAAATTAGAGATCCTTTACCATCCCATAAATTTGTTGTGAATCCCAGAGTCATTAAGGTTGGAGAAGACCTCTAAGATCATCTAGTCCAACTGTCCACCTACCACCAGTATTGCCCACTAACCATGTCCCTCAGTGCCTTATATCTATGGTTCTTGAACATCTCCAGGTATGGTAACTCCACCACTTCCCCAGGCAGTGTGTTCCAGTGCTCAACAAGGCTTTTTGAGATGATTTCAGGACGAGAGGGAATGGCCACAAGTTGCGCCGGGGAAGATTTAGATTAGACCTGAGGAAGCATTTCTTTTCTGAAAGAGTGGTCAGGCACTGGAATGGCCTGCCTAGGGAGGTGGTTGAGGCACCATCCCTAGCGCTGTTCAAGAAGCGTTTAGATGAGGTGCTAAAGGACTTAATTTAGTAGTTGGGTAGAGATAGTGATAGGAGGATGGTTGGACTAGATGATCTTATAGGTCCTTTCCAACCTTATGAACTTATGAACTTACGAACTTATGATTTTCCAAATACCCAACCTGAACCTCTCCTGGATTCAGGATGCTGCTGCGACTTGCTGCACACTCATTAAGCTTTGTCACCTTTCTCTTCCTATTTGAAAGCCAAAGATCTGAGCTCTGCAGGACCGTGGCACAAAGCAGCATTGAGTCAGGAACAAAACTTCAGCAGTGTAAGCAAACAGAAGTCAAAGTTTCTCCACCAACACATTGCTCAGAGCCAGAGAAAGCAGGGCAATTGTTCTTTTGGAGAGATCATTAAGTCCTGTGTAGTGCAGACATCACTGTTTCAATCACATGACTACTGCTTTAATGTAAGGACTGCTGTGTGGTTGCTCAATTGCAATAGAGTATGCATTTTAATAAATCATAGGATCTTTGTTTACCGAGGTTGGGTAGATAACAGTACAATGTATTGCTCGCTTCTTCATATTCTGCTCTAATCTTTACTTAATCTCACCATTCATATTTATTATTCAGGCTTTGCAAACTTCAGCATCCAAACATTGGAAGTTATCTTTGATGGTTTAAAGATTCTTCTGCACAGAGCATTTTCACTATTCCTGTCTCTTGCCTTCATTTAAATCGCATTTTAACTTTCTCTCAAATAAAGGAAAGAGCATAAAGGGAAAATCAGAATTTCTGTTCCATAAAAGATAATAGATTGTGACATTTACTTAATTGGGGCAGAAAATATCCTTGATTAAATGGTATTGCAAAGTGCTAATAACCTGATGGAGTAACAGTAAACTGTAACATTCACATATGACTCCAACCCATGGTTTTTGGGAGAAAAAAAATCTATTTAAAATGACAATATTGTGTCAAAAATTTTCTATAAGAAAAGATAACTTCAGATGTTAGATGATGCTGCTGAAAAAAAATACTATGTGCTCTCATTTTCTTCTTCATTTCAAGGGAAGTCTTTAAGATACACAATTCCTTTATAAATATATTCAAGGATGTTTTATGAGTGCAATGCCATAATGGGATGGAAAGTACTGCAATAACAGCAAGGAAGCAAATTCTTTAGCTATAACAAATAAGAATGGGCTCAAATACAGCAGATACAGAAATTAGGAAAAGAAGCTGTATACCTTCAGAAGACCCCCAGATAAGCAGGGACATCCAGCAAAAGATACCCTTACCTCCACTGCCAAACTTAAATGAGGTCTGGGAAGGGATGAGTCCTGGCTCCACCTCTTCTGGTCATTCATGTACATTGCATACACCTGAGCTCCCCTGGGTTGGCCTTGCCTTCCCACCAGGTGCTCAATCACTGGTTCAAGCCATACTTTAACATTTTTGCTACAAGAAGATTTTATGCTTCTTTATTCTTGCTTAATTTTTTGTACCACTTTCCTTTTCAGTACTTTTCCCTGTTCATTTGGTAATTGCATAAACAAGTTGCTATGAGAGATGTTTACTCTCTCGTCGTGTCATCGCTACGTATAGCTGTACCTACTACCCTTGACATGTTGCATTGCTTTGAGTCTTTCTGTCACTTATTCTGTCAAATGTTATGTTAATCTATTTTTTAATAAACATAGTTTAGTGGACTTACTGTTGACCAACAACTACTACCTTACAACTTTAACTGTTAATACAGTCTACTTGGGAAAAAAAATCTTACTTTGTAAACAACTCTTATTCTTTTAAAAAATTTAGCCATCAATGATTTCTTTACCTTTCATATTTTTACAAGTGTTTCTTACCCTTATCACTTGACACGTAGCTGATTGTTGACTCCTGCATATGTCCATAGAGGTCAGTCTGTTTGTTCATCATGAAGCAGCTTAGAACTTCGTCCCAGATAATTTCTCCTCCAGAATTTGTATGCTTTAGTGCCTACTTAGGTGGCTTCAACAATGACTCCCCTCAGAAAATGTTCAGGAAAGCATTTATTGTCTTGCTAACTTCCTGGTAAGCATTTCCTGTGGATGGAAACCTGCAGGGAATGATTCTGGTGGAAATGAGCTGCCTTACTAGGTATGGATGCTAGAAAAGATGAAGCCTATTCAGTGCTCAGTATGGAACTTCTCCTGTCAATCTTATATATAGGCTTTGGGAAACTGATATACACACCACATTGTTGTGTTCTTCTTGTCAAGTGTTCCTCTGTTCTTGTGGTTGCTGAGCTGCCATGAAACACCTCACAGTCATATTATACCCCATAAGCAGGCATTACTGGAGCATCTTTATAGGAAAAAACTTGAAATTTCTGTTGATAGTAGTGTATGCCTTTCTTATTATATTTCTAACTCAGGAACAGGGCCTAAGAACAAGGAGTATTCTGCCCTACTTGAGCTATTATCTTTGTTTCCTGCTGGTTTACATCCCAGACAGAATTTACGCATACCTTATGGGAAACAAAACAAAAAAAACCATGACTGTTCTTCAGAAAATCAGAACCTTTTGTTTTGCTTTGCATATAACTGTGAAGTGTCCGATCCGACAGTACAGGAAAGTACATGGGATACTTAGGATATAGCTATGTGCATGAGATGAGAGTCCAACCAAGAGCTTATCCTGCTGTAGAGTGTATTTCTCTCTCCAATTTTATTCCTCAGATGAATTTACCCAGTTACCAAATGACAAAGGGCTACTTCTATGTGGCTATTAGTTTCTTTTATGTGCTTACTCTTTCAGTAACATATAGACTTTAGTTTATAGACAATTATTTCCTGTTCTTGGGGATTAATCATATGGGTCCATAGAATTGCTGCCTTCCCCCACTACTCTTTATTTATAATGCAGAAGAGAACTGCTCCAACAGGAGAAATTTAGGAAAGCAACAGGCTGCAACAGTGATCCCAATCTTTGATTATAAGGATATTTTCCCAGATTGAGGGATATCTGGGTTCAGATATACATCCGATACATCTGTAATCAGCATAGTCATATGTAGGGATAATAACCTTGTTAACAGCCCCTTTTCTGTTTGATTTGGGTGAAATGCTGTACCCTTTTTGAGTTGTTAGTCCTGTTCTGATATTGTCATTAGCTCTGTTTTTTGTATGGCCAAAGTTGCCATAAAAATGTGTGTATTTCCCTGAAAGAGTTTCACTGAATGAGCAGTTTTTGGTGAAAAGTTAAGGTATTTTTATCTTTATTTTATTTTTACCACCCCTCACCTCAATAAAGATAAAATTCAAGAAGAAGGTACCAGGCAGTTATGCTAATAGTATGTTCAATGGAAGATTACAAATCTGGTTAAAAATGCAGTAGTAGCAGATCAGCACAAAAACTGATCCTCTATTCATCCAAGTATCAGGGTGCATAGCCCAGAATATGGTACATGTACATGGGTTATTGGTTTCAAAGAACCTGAAATAGATAGAAATATATAGAAAATTATATATCAGCAAAATCATCTCCAAGCATGTTTCAGAATTTTCCATGAGATATCAAGGGATCTTTAAACTAAGATCAAAATATATTATTCTGCATTGTGTTATATATTTTAGTCACAGAGTGACAGTTTAGGTTAATTTCAGCAGAATCTATGCCATCAGAATCAGACATGAATTCTCCTGTGACAGCATTAGATCGATCATATTTTAAAGAATGCAAGTAAATGCTTTTACTCCATCTTCCAGGATTGTCCAAAACTGACAATTTGGGTTCATTGCTACCTGAGTTGCCAGCATGGGCTGGAAGGGGAGAGAAAAGAATTGCAAAGCTGCATTTTTAATACTCATTTCTAAAACAAGTTGGCTTTGAAGAAAAAAAAAAAAGAAGAATATGACTTAATTTTTGAAAAATGCAACAAAACTTGGGGACTTTATTGTACTCAAAGTGCTTTGGTCCTTAATGATCATGTATAAGGCTGTAGTTTGAGTAGATAGGTCAGGGTTTGTGAAGGGAATCTTTCCTACACTGGTAAACCCAAACAAGCAGTAGAAAATGTCACCCAGGGGTTGCCACATTGGTGAATTCATTGAGAAGAGCTGGGTGGTACATGCAGTCTCTGAAAGAAATGGGTTACAAATGCAGTGAATGAGTCTTTTCTTATGCTGTAAGTGTTCCTAAAGATGATCGTGCTAAACTTTGCTAAACTTGCACTTCCTTTTCATATACTTGTGAAAGCATTGGAAATTCAAGCCAAGCCAAATCCAGACTAGAAACAGTCTGTGTGTTTTCCATAGTGATGGCAAGTAATCACTGGAGCAAATGCGAGGAGTTCTTGTCAGCTGTCTGTTGCTGGCATCTCTTAAATGTTTGAAGTTAGACATTTCTCTAAAACAGAACTGCAGTTTAAATGGGGTGAAATCCCAGGAAGTCCTTGGTTCTGTGTTACAGGTAAAGTCACAGTAGAGAACAGCAGCATTTCATTCTGACCCTGCAGTCTCAAGCTGTATTGTTTACCAGATGGTACATCTGTACCTCCAGAGAAGAAAGCCCATGGGACAATGGGAATTAAGATATTGGAGCTATCACTGTGCATTGAGAGGGCATTCTTTCTAGTGTCACTGCTGCTGTCATGCTACCCAAACATCCAACATACTTCTTCTGCTCCTTCTATGTTCCTCAAGGGGCCCTCTGAATGAATGTCACAGAATCACAGAATTGTAGGGGTTGGAAGGGATCTCAAGAGATCAATTCCAAGCACCCTGGCCAAAATAGGCTCCCTACAATAGGTTGCACAGGAACGTGTCCAGATGGGTCTCAAATATCTCCATAGAAAGAGACTCCACATCTTCTCTGACCGCCTTGTTCCAGGGCTCCGTCACCCTTACTGTAAAGTTCTTCCACACATTTGTATGGAACTCCCTGTGTTCAAGTTTTAGGCCATTGCTCAATGTCCTATCACTATGAACCACTGAGAAGAGCCTGGCCTCATCCATTTGCCTCCCATCTCCATTTAGGTATCTATAAACATTAATCAGATCTCCTTAGCGAAGGCCCTGTGGGGGCTGTAAGGATTAAATCTTTCAACTTCTTCGGGGTTTCTTTCAGGTAGGGTGTGTGTGACAGCACAGATCCCACTAGATAAAGACACAAAGTACAGGGAAATGGTGCACACAGTAAACTTTCTCCCTCCCTCTTCAAAATGCTTCCATTGGCCCTCCCCAGCTTTCATCCAGAGGCAGACACTAGTAATTGGTTGTTACTGGTTGTGATTAGGACGTGTGTAAGATCTGAAACAAGGCTAGAGGTAATGAAGACATGCCAAAAATACAAAGGACAGTTTTGCCTCTTTTCTGTGCCTGAAACCCTGCACCATTCTACAAGGAAATGAGAAACAAAAGGTTATATTGATAGACTTAATCATCTGAGTCTGTTTTTCATGTGCCCTTGATACTTAAAAATCAAGCCAATGCACCCCTGCCAGGCATTAAAATGCCAGATTTGAGGGTCATTAAAAGCAGTAGCACGCTTAATCAAGAGCCCTTGCAGAGCAGCACAAAGCTGCTCCTCCCTTTCTCTACATGATTTATTTTTTAATAAGGGTGACCAAGATGGCAGCCTGTGCAACACACTGTGCTGTGCAAGCTGCTCTGCAGCAGGATGATTTGCAAAATCTCTTCACAGTGTTAATGCCTATGTGAGCAACTTGGAGGAAACAGTGCCTTCTTATTGCTTTAAATGGGCCTTTTGCATTCCGGGGTAAGAAGTTGCAGGACTCATTATGTGGATATGAATTTTTAAATGGTGTTTCTTTATTACCTTCTAGTTTCCTCCACAGACTCCCACCCAGGGGTGTTTTGGGAGCTGCCTGGCCGTGCTTTGCAGAACACAGCCCTGATGCCATTATACACCCAACCTGACTGTCTCTTTCCATAGCAGGAATGTTGTATTTAGACCAAGCAGCTCAGAGCACAGATGTGTCACAGGTCAGGCTGGAATGTAGCTGGAGGACAGCAAATCCTCTGTCTTTCTACCTTTTTTGAGACAAGGCTGTTATGCTAATCTTTCTGAAAATGTGATGTTTTAAAGGAGAGGACAACAACAGGGAAGGCAGGCAACATTGTGTGAACAACACACGAGTGAGGAAGGCACCTGCTGTCCTAAAGCTTTTTTGAATGTTAAGGAAATATAATTGGAGGCAGAAGTTGAAAGAGTGCATGGGGAGCTCTTAAAGTGGAGGGCTGGTGCTTACATGAAGAATTGCCCTTTTGTTTCTCTGATCTTGGCATCCTCCAGAAGCTGTCATATTTAAGTGGCTGAAGGATTTGGAAAAGAAGTTCCATGAAGTGGACAAAATAAGGATCACATTATCTTTTCCTTTCAAGTCACCTTTCATTCTGAGTCTCTGCTAAATAAATCCTCACAATGTGAGTTACCATTTATTTGTCTGCATTTCAGACACAAACCTGCCTCTTCCATTCTGTATTTTGAGAGCCAGGGAGGTCACTCTGAAACCCTGGGGGAATGCAGCTGTGCATCTGATTTCCTACATGGTGAAGGCAAACATTTTCAAACAGATCTGATGACTTTGGGCAACCACTTTGTGAGAAATATGAAGGGAACCTGAAACTCAGAAAATGCTGAGCCTTTCAAAAACTGTCTGCTTAGACAGAATGTGATGGAAGGAAAAAAAGTTTGCTCGTTTTTTTCCTTCTTTTTTTTCTTTTTTAAGCTTGCAGATGGAGCTCAACTCTTATAAGAGTGAGGGATGAGTAGCATGGATGCGAGTCAGACATAGGGCTGGTAGGCTGTGTTGAGACTGCCCCAGATAGATGTGTTGATCCCTTGGCATGAAGCATTCTCAGCTGTTCCCATCCCAACAGCTCCTGATCTCGGACTAACAGTGAAGCTGTGGTGTTGATTATCATAGCCTGCAGGGATGGTTATGAAGGGCCTGCTTTTCATCAGGGAATGAACTGGGAGAATTCATTTCCCTCCTGTCAGGCCAAAGTTGTCAGACCAGTGGGGTGTGTTTTGCTGATCTTGTTGCATAAACTCATCCTGCTTGGGTGGGATGTTTGAAGATTACCCTGTGTTTGCTAAGAGAGCATGAGCTGGTTCAAATAACAATGAAGACAGAAGCCTCACATTCTTCTCCTTTCTTAGCTGAAGGATCCAGAGGCATCTCTCAAGTGATAAGTACACTACACCACTGAGGTGTTACCATTTTTAGGATACTACCTAGAGGTCCTTAGATGAACAGAGCCAGGAGTAACATGTATTGTGTAGCTATGGGTATGGGGTAAGTAGCCAAATTCTGGGCCAAACCATGTCCATTTGACAAGATTATAGAATCGTTGGAGTTGTAATGAACCTCTTAAGGGCCATCTGGTCCAACCCCCCTGCAATGAACAGGGACACTTGTACAGCTTCATCAGCTCAGAGCCCCATCCAGCCTGAGCTCTGGTGTCACCAAGGATGGGGTATTCACCACCTCTGGGCAACCTTTGCTAGTGTCTCAGCACCCTTATTGTAAAAAACTTCTTCCTTATATCCATTCAAAATCTCCATTCTTTTAGTTTGAAACCATTTCCCCTTGTCCTATCAAAGCAGATCCTGCTTAAGAGTCTGTCCACTTCTTCCTTAAAGCTCCTCTTCAGATACTGAAATACCACTCTCAGATCTCCCCTGGAGTCTTTCTTCTCCAGGCTGAACAGCCCCAGTTCTCTCAGCTTGTGCTTGTAGGAGAGGTGTTTCATCCCTTGGAGCATTTTTGTGGTCCTCCTCTGAATGTTTTCCAAATGGTCCCTGTCTCTCCTGTACTGAGGACTCCTCATCTCGACACAGTGCTTCAGGTGAGATCACACCAGTGCGGAGTGGAGATGTTCTGTAAAGTCCTGAATCTGAAGGACAGAAGTTGATTAAACACTTGGTATTCCTTTTCTGTGTTTGGCAATACCTGAAGGACTCAGCAGACTCTAACAGGGCTTGAACAGCTTAAAGGCACTGATAAATTTAAAATGCAAAGTTTTGCAATAATATAAGGTGTTTTGCTGTATTTAACCCTGTGCAGGTAGAAAACAGATTTCATGTTTCCACCAAGCTGGTAAGTCTGTCCCTACCTCTTGTTTATTTTAAATAAAATATATCCTGTCCCCAAATTAACCCCAAATCTCAAATAGGCAGCACTACCCAAAGCTTCCAAGAGAAATATTTTGAAAATGTTGCAGTTTGTTATTGAAAAAAATGAATATTCACTGTGCCTCTGCCAAGAAAGTTTGGCTTGGCTGTATTCCCTCTGTATGCTGATCACAGCCGAGGAAGGAAATCTAGAGCAGACAACCCGAGTCAGCAGTTCCCTATATGCACCCAGACACCCTACTTCAGGAAGTCTGGGGACACTGGCCCAGAGGGACTGATGGCACGGAGAGTCATGAATAGGGGTCCTTGTCTGGTCCCATCACCATCTTACATCATGCTACTTTTGGCGTGCAGCTCTACCTTGCTGTCTGTATTGTGCTCCTAATGCAATGCTTGTAAAAAAGCAGATTGCTTGTGAAGTGTCCTGAAATCAGTGTATCTCATCGGAATTGTGGAAAATGTGGTTGTGGTTGTTTTCTCACAAAGTAGAGATGAAGCTCAAGGTTCATCTCAAGGCAGTGAGATAACAAGGGTGGTGTAGCAGATACAGGCTATGTCTGGCTCTCCTCAAGGAACACCTGAAGAGGGCAGCTACGTTTATCTGTCAGGACAAAACCTGCTTGAAGGTTTGAAGCTGCTGTCTCCTCTGTCTCCTAGAAGCCATTAATTTTTTTTTCTGAACTTTCCATTGTCTGGCATCATTAATATTCCAAATGTGTGGATTTAGTTTTTATCTTTTTAATGATAAGATAAAAGGGCAGATTGGTAATGTTGGGGACAATAATTCCAACAATTTCATTAAGATCTTTGGCTGTGACTAGGGTGGAGAATTTAAATTTGTTTGGTATTATATTTCCATTTTATGAATTTATTCTATATGCCCCTTCAAGTACTGTGATATGACCACAGAGCTGATTTTCATTAAGTTGGTGCTGTTGCGTTGTCTGGAATAGCACTAGCTTTATACTTATGACATGAAACATCAGTGGTGTTACAGACAGACCAGAGTTAGAACTAGCACACACAGAGGATACATGCATTCACCCAACAGGGTCTGGTTCTATAGAACATGTCCTGAGTGTTAAAATGGCTTTCCATTTGCCCCAGATATCTTTTCCTTGAAAAATATTGCTGCTTTTTGAAGAACCTTCTGTCGTGCTTCCCAGTGAGGAACACACTGGCACTAGTTGCCCACTTAATACATATTCATAATTAATGAATATGCCATGATTTGCATTCACTCAGCTGCCCCAGTATGAAGGCATCAAAGTGGATGCAGAGGTTTTAAATGTGAAAGGCTGATTAAGAAGTGAGGGGAAGGCAAATTTCACACTTCAGTTGGTGCTTCTGAGTCAGTCCCTCCGCTGCAGATTGCCTAATGCAGTTGGCTGCTCCCACAGCTGCTGCTGAGCACATGGAGCAATCCAGCTTGCCCTGAAGTCTCTGGTTAACAGCAAAGGTCATGGGAAAGCAATACTGTGGTATTTGACAAGTTAACACTGCAATTAAAGAGAGGCTAGGAAATAAAATCCTGCTGATGGCTGGCTTACAAACTTTGAGTCTCTGAATTCTGGCTGATATTCAGGACAGATGCCTATGAAACACAAATGAAATCCATCCCTGTTGCGCAGCCTGAAGACAGGGTATGTCTTTCACACCAGGAAGGGCACGGACAGAGTTCAGCTCTGCTCAGATGCATGTCCAGCTGTATCCTGGCAACGAGCCCCTCTGCTGACAGTGGTGTTTAGTGCAGTGCAGCCATCACCATGATCCCTCTAAAGATGCATTTGGCCTTTTGTTCTGTTCCTCCATCCCCAGGATCACCCTTAAGGCCTCTTTTGGACCCTCCAACTTCACCTCTCCCATTTCCTACCCTGTTTCATAAAATCATAGAATATCTCAATTTGAAGGGGACTCACAAACACCACTGAGCCAGCCCTGGCTCCACACAGCACCACTCAAACCCAACCAATGTCTGAGAGCGATGTCCCAATGCTCCCTGAGCTCCAGCAGCTCAGGGCTGTGCCCACTGCCCTGGGCAGCCTGTTTCTTGCCCCCCATTCTTTGGGGAAAACCTTTCCCATGCGGTTCCCTTGGGCTCTGCTGCTGTCACAGAGAGCAGAACTGAGTGCCTCCCCTCATCCTCCTCTGCTCTGGGCCCAATAAACTCAGGCACCTCAGCCACCCCTCACACACCTTCCCTTCCAGACCCTGTCCTTTCTCTGTAGCCCTGTGTAGCCAAGTTTGATCTTGAATGTGAAGCACGGGAGAGCTGTGATGCTATAGCCCATAGGTTTTACTCCCAGTGCCAGGGTCTCCAGAGAGACAGGCTACTCATCCTTGGAACACTCTGTGTTAACTCCTAGCTGAGAGACCACTCCTTTGAGACGTAAGGTTTATTGGGAAAGAAAAAAAAGACAATGTTACATGCATTCTCAGACTGTACAATCCCTTGAGCACGTTGGAAGGAAAGTAATTCCTCAAATCTGCAGGGTGCCTCATTTCTATTGCTCCCACTGCCCCAGTAGGGTTAAAGAGCTTGTGTAAGCCAGGAGGGACCACAAAAACACCTGGTCTGTGTGATCTTCGCAGAAAAATCCTCTTCAGAGTGCCTTCCCGTAGGGTACAAGAGATTAATGCTAACTCTCTGAGAAAAGCAGGATCTGCTTAGGTGTGCACTGAGTAGCTGGGCAAAAGGAGTGCCTTTCCACACAAACTGTAATTCCTAGGGAGTGTATCTTCTCATGCTTAAACACAAATCACTTTTTTTCTTCTTTTTCAACTTTTTTTCTCTTTTTGCATTAGTCAAATTAGTTATCAAACACGGGGACATTTGTGACCCATTCTATCTCTACAAATTTTGTGTGAAACCCACTGAAGCCTGCAGTGGGTAAATGGATTCCCACAACTCTATTTCCTAGCCCTTTCTTTCCTTCCAGCGCTCTCTGAAATAGCTTTCCTGTCCTTTGGTTTATTAGATTTGCCTGAACCTGGCTCTGAAACATCATTATAAAAGTGACCAAGACCTCTTCCTGGGCATTATTGCAGGCTGATGTGCTGTGTGCAGCTCACTGTGGCTGCTCACAAAAATACCTCTGTGTATGAGAGGGAGAGGGAATACTGTCCATTGTATGGTAAAAGGCCAAGAGAAAAATTGAACAATTCCCCCATAGTGGTGTGTGATGATAGATCCTTTGTCCTTCACTATTAGATCTCAAATGCTCCTGTTGAAGGTGACTGGCCAGAAAATGTAATTTTCACTCTTCAGAAAACTTGCAAGTTTAGTTTTCAACCCAGCATAAGTCAAAATTAAACACTAGCAGAAGTTTGGGAAATGTTTTGTTCCTGAAAAATTGAAATGGCTTTCTTGAAATGCTTCATAATGGTAATTTGAACATTTTGCTCTTACTTCTGCTGCCATAATAATAGCTAAAATTATTCTATTGAAACAAAATGATTGGAATGTATCACAGTGAAATGTAATTTCTCACTAAAAGCACTCTTGGAATTTCATACTTTCCTGAAAAACTTCCTGATTTTGTCAAAAAAAAATAAATTATATGTATATATTTATTATTGTAAATCTTGAACAAGCAGCTTTTTAAAACTTTTGATTTCTCTTTATTGTCAATTGTGATATTTTGTGCAAAAACAGCAAAAAATTGAAGCCAAAGAACAAGAAGTAAGATTTTGATGTCTTGCCTTAAAGTAACTAAAATGGAGAAAAAGAATCAGACTTTTTTTGGTCTGTGTTGCCTCTGACTTTCTGTTCAGTTAACCTCATAATTTAGTCCCACCAAATTCTCTTGCATGGTGCTGTGGCACAGGACCTGAGGAGACATCCTCCCTCAGCCCCTGCTGGACATCAGCCACGTCTGCTGCAATATTTAACAGTGTGTCAGAGTTTGCACCTGCAGAGGATGCCTCCAATCCTACTCTGCAATATGCTTTGTCTCTGCTCAACTTTCTCTCTAGATCCTCATTCTCTTTCTTTTTTAGAGCTAAGCTCAAAGACCTGTGGCAGAGCGTGCAGGGGTTGCCAGGTATTAGATGCTATTTCACCAAGTGCTTCTCTTTCTGGATAAACTCCTTCCTACCTGTGCTTTTTAAAAGCTAGTCATTGCTTGGGAACTGTAAGTGACAGTCCTTTGCATCATATATTCAGAGGGGCACAGCTGATATCTACAGGATCTCTTGGGTGGGAAGATGCTGCCCACATGGAGTTATTCACTGCCTTTTGCAAGCAGTTCTCTATAACACTAATAGTCCTATTTGTTTCTAACATAGCAGCTTTGCTAGGCAGGGGCATAAAGCCCACATTATTAGCATCCCAGATTCGTTTCTATTAATAGCTATTCACTAGTTCTAAATTAGATCAGCATATATTGAAGGTATGCAGCTGAATTAAATGAGACTGAATGCAGAGCTACTATCAGAATTTTCAGATTTGCATTGGATTTTCCATTGTCTTCTTATTTTTATAGCTACGGTGATATTTTCCTTAGGATGCTGCCTTGACAAAATACAGGGCTTCTACAGGGAGATAATAAATAACCTGGCATACATTTCCCCTCCACCCGACTCCCTGCTGCATGATTGAATTTTTCAGCACCTAATAACAGTTCTTGCCAGCACAGCAATATCATTTCTAAATCTCAACATAAGAAAAAAAGTTTAGACAATATTGAAGTGAAGCAACTAGAAGTTGGAATTGAAGTCTTGGCACCGAATGTGACGTCTGCCACTTATTCAACATTTAAAACCTCCCAGGCTCCATTTCAGAACTGGCTATTGTGGATATTTTAATTCAATGTCTGAGAACTTTGTGACTTCATTCTAGGATTTTTAGAAGTCTATTAAATGTTCCAATTGCTTTTGCAGAAATCACAATTGTCCTCTGTGACTGACTGCTTTTTTGTTATTGGGTGTTTTCTTTTTTTTTTTTGTCCAGACTCTATAATTCAGACTTGTTCAGTGCTGACTGATTTTTTTCAGCTTCTTGAAGACATAACACCAGCACTAACATTTCAGCCAGCTTCTGTAGCTGACTCTTTAGCACTATGAAACTTCATAGGGTTTCCAAAAGACCTGGCTTATTCCCACTCATAACACAACTGTGCCAACTGACTAACACTTTTGACAGAGATACAGTGATCAGTGAAGGCAGGCAAGGGAGAATAATGTATCACCAGCGTGTATGATCAGTCAGGTATAACAACAACAATAAAATCTGGCAAAGCTGTCCTCAAACTGAAATAGAAAGCAATGTTTTCAAAAGTAGCCACTCAATCCTCCAGTGGGAGTCACTTGCTCGGGATGTCATGCTCCCACAAGTCCACCTACCTGGATAGGGTTATTGCAATAGGAAAACCACAGTCAAGAAGTGCTTTTCTAACATTTACTGCTGCACAAACTGTCTGCTGGATGATGCCTGCATAGAGTGTAGCTCTATTGGGGCCAAGGGATTTTGTTTGCTTTCCTTCATCAAAGTAGTCATTGAGTTCACCTAAATGTGCCAAACTGGAAATGCTGACATCTTCCTGTCTCTCTGAGAGGTGCCACAGTAATGTGGGGAGTGAGTTTAGTGAGGGGGTTTTGTGTGCCATCTTCATCATTAATGAGTGGCAATGAGTAATGAAATTACATGGTGTCTTTACTGTTGGAGTTAAATGCTGTGACCAGAAATGGCAAGTGCTGGAAGTGAAAAGACAGTTCAGGAAATGGTCAAATACATGAAAAGAAAACAAGTTAGTTGTCTGTGGGTACTAATTTTGGAAAATAGCTTGATAGGTGGAGGTGTGGTAGCCATTCTAACGAAGAATGGACAAGAATATCGTCAGACATGTAGAAGCAGTCTGCCTCTTGCACACAGTCTTTTAGTCTTCTTCAATTAAATCTGTTACTATTCTTGTTGCATGTCATACATGATAATGTTATTGGCGTTTCACAGTGCTGAATAGAGTAGGACTTGCCATGGGCAGCTGGCAGATGGAAAAAAAAACCATGGCTCATGTTCGGAAGGTCAACAGCAAACCTAGAATTCTACAGCAGATCTTTTATCTGTTCCTCTAACCACTAGGAATTGGTGCTTTCGTTTACTACTTGAATCTTGGGAGATATAGAAATAAAAATACTAATAAATGATACTAGAATCAATTTGCATGTTGGCTTATTATATGATATTACACATTGAGTATTTTAAGACAAAAATTCTGACTATTGTTAATTCTGTATTATGATGAAATTCAATTACTCATGAGCTCTTACTTGCTCTAGTGCCAATCTGGATTAATGGACTATGTGAACAAATTTCTCTCAAATCTATTCTAATGCAACCAAGATTGATAGCTGTCCATGAATGCTGCATCCTTGCCTGAGTCTGTAACATCTGAAATATAGACTTTTTTTCTGAACTGCCTGCTACTCTTGGTGCATCTCTAGCAATGCACTAAAAGTCAACATAATTCTAGTTGTGCTATCTTCTGAACAAGAAATGGCAAAACACTGAGCTGTGATCCCAAATGCTGGTTGTCAGTTATGCATTTGTTCGTAGCCTCATGAAAAGAAAGTAGCCAGAGTTGACTGCTCCTCTCAGACTATCTTTGTGGGCAGCTATCAAATGCTGTTGTCCTGCATCACTTCTTCAAAATCAAGGGGATGTACAATGGTGGAAAAGAGAATCTTTGTCTCTATTATTTACAATCTCCATTTATTTTCTTCAGCAAATACATGGCCCAGCAGAATACCATTACCTAATGGGATCTTTTCTGCCTGGCAGAATTTTGGTTTTCTTTCAGAGGAATCTGAATCTGAATATTAGTTAGCATTGTACAAAATAGAGATGCAAGTGTATTGAGCGTTCATTCAGACACATTGAGTTTTTTCATATTTTTGTGACCCAAATGAATAAGTGCCTATTTAAAACTGGATCAAGAAACCTTTGGTACTGGTCTACACGGGGCCTCAAATAACTGGAGGTATAGCATGATGTATAAGTTTCTCAGCGTTAAGATCTCTAGATCCTGGGAACTCACAGCATAGTGTTGGGATACACGGAGGACAAGTGGAGGTTTGCTAGACTAAAGCACACCATGCTGAGGCTACCACTGAATTTCTGCTTGAGGCAAAGTGAAAGGCTACTTCAAGTGTTATTCTGCTGGGGTGAGCTTGTTGCATCCTACTCCTACTGGTAGGAGGCAGCAAGGTAAGGAACAACAAAGTTTCTTAATTTCTTCTCTCCTGGCCTTTGATTAACAGACTGTCAAGGTGGTTCTTCATTTACAGCACTGTAGCACTGGCAGGTATAAGCAAGACAAATATTGCTCTTGCTGAACTTGGCTGGGGCAATGCAGTCAATGTTGACCCCAAGATCTTATTGCATATGTCATTGTCAATGTATTTTCTCAGAGCATGAGCACTTCAATCCATCAGAGTGGTAGTCCAAATCTAATGGAAGCAGAAGGATACTTTAAAAGACTGGAGCTCAAATGTTTTTACTTTTTTGTTCACTCTGGCTGAATATCAGAATTCCTTGAAAAAAACATGAAATATATCGATCCTCTGGTTCTCCTCTCCTGCAGTAACAGGGGAACACTGTGATGGACTTGCTGCCTCTGATCTTCTCTTGTCCTCCTGCTTGTCTCTCTTACATTCTGAAAACAAACTGTTTAGTTTGGTGTTAGCTGGTAAAGAGCCATCCATGCCTGATCACCTCCTAACAGTGAGAGCTGAATGCTCAGGTTCTTAATGCTGTTTCTGCACTTTCCTCTCCTTGATCTACATTTCTTATGAATTAAATATTTCTGACTGGGAAACCAAGAAGTGTATACGCCCGATTCAAAACCTATATTTTGTGACTGATGGATGTAAGTCACATACTTGATGCTATGTACATAGCACGCCATATATTCACTGGACAACATGTATCCTACTACTAATATTCTGGTTTTATAACTAAGTACTCTGCAGTGATATTTATGTACTTGGGGCATCAATGTTATTTGCTTTGTAGTTCAGACATTGGAAAGATTCAAATACTTGCTGGATTATGTATAATTCTTCACCTAAGCAATGTTCCCCTATTAAAAAATGAATCAATCATCACAGAATTGTAGGGGTTGGAAGGGACCTCTAGAAATCATTGAGTCCAACCCCGTGCCAAAGCAGCTCCCAGCACAGGTTGCACAGGTAGGTGTCCATACAGTCTTGAACGTCTCCAGAGAAGGAGACTCCACCACCTCTCTGGGCAGCCTGTGCCAGTGCTCCATCACTGCACTGTGAATAGCTTCAAAATCAAATATATTCAACTCATCAAATATTTTTTCTTAAAAATACTTGACATAAAATTTGTGGGATAGTTCAGAAACTGTTTAAAAGAAAATATGTTTTTTTCTTCAATGTGTACATGCTAGAATGTTTGTTCTACTACCCATGACATTTTATTATTAATTATAACTTCTGGAAGACTCCAGTTATAGGCCATGGATAATTCTCCTAGGTGCTGGAGGAAGCATAGCAGAAAAGATTTTTAGAAGATCATTATCACAGTGAAGAACTACTCAATGTATGTACATGAGTGTTGCTGCACCCACACACTGACCTTGTAGATGCATGTATCCACACATGATAGACAAGCAAAGGAAAATATATCAGGCTAAAAAGCCAATAATCTCACTGCAGTGTTTTTATGAGCAAAACGAGCGATAGATTTTCCCATGCAATTATTATTCTTGTTTTTAGTGGCTAAAACTGAATTGCCTGTAAAGCATGTTATGTAAACTGGCATTAGCCATTGCTCCAGAGAATCTGCAAGGTAGGAGGTGGCAATCAGAATGAGTGGGAAATAAAGTTCTCATAAAAGACTGTCGTTCCTAAAAGTGGCTTTTTAACCATGAAATTGTTCTTCTAGTAAGAGAAATGTGACGTTGCTAACATGTCCTGAAGCAGCTGGGATCTGGAAATTTTTAGCTGAGGTTTTGCCCTCCTCCTCCTATCTCTGACCTCTGAGAATTGGGTTCATGGCTCTGTCAGAACAGAATGAATGCAAGAAAAACTTAAATGGTATGCAGCGCTTTCATAATGCACAGAGCTCGGTATTTCAGTAGACCCACTTGGTATAATAGAATTGAAAGGTTCTTGTATAGCTATAATATAATCACTGTAGCCTAATGATGTTTTGTCCTTTTTTTCCCCTTTAATTATGGATGAATTAAATGTAAAAACATTGGCACAAAAGGGATCACCCAGGGCATGGAATGTAAACCATTTAAGAGCAGGATGCTAAGCAGTAGAAAGCTGGTTGAGAAATCCACAGAACAGCCACTGTTCACACATGCAAGCAATATAAAACATGTCCCACTTGTGATTAGTGTATGACTTTCAGCAAACGAACAAGAGTATGACAAAAAGAGGAAGGAAGAGGCTGAGGCAATCCCCCTTCTGTCCATTGCATGCAAGCAATAGCAGCTCTGAAGTATGAGATTCATATCACGTGGCTACTGAGCCATAAACAACTATCAGACCCTCTCTTCCTTTACCAACCTGTTCAGATCAACAAATCAGACAAATGCTTTATGCTCAAGGTCGATTCAAGATGATGAAAATAGAACACAGTTTGGTATCCTATGATGGCATAAGGCAGATATATCCTGGTTTGTGTTTGAATAATGATTCTGATAAACACTGCTGTTGTTTTTCTGCTAAGACAATCAAGTAATTGTCTTAATGACTTCAATTTTGCCAAGACTGTAACTTCCTCAATGCATCTGTAATTTAATAGTGGTTCTGCTACCTGCTCAGGATTATCTGTCTTTTTTAGGCTGTTTTACTTACTCTCCCTTGAACAGGAGCTGGAGTGGGCCAGGTTTTTGCTGCAACTCCCAGCAAATCGCCTGCTGGAGCTACTCTTTTCAGAAATAATTAGAAGATTGGTTACAGTAAGCCAAAAATTCTGCAAAAATTTACCACAGATGCAATGGGAGCCTTCATGTATCTATTTGGAGCTGATTTTAATTTCAGCATCAGCATAGGGTTTTGATCTTGCATTATCCTCAGCAACCTGATGCTGAAGTCCACTCATGCTCACTGGGGATGAAGTCTGCCGTTAGTGCAGTGTAAAAAGCACTCCTACTACATGCCTTATAAAAAGAGTGAGACTCAACAGTGTTGCAGCATATGTTCTGTGGATATACAATATTCCTTTCATACCTGAATAATAAAACTCTAACAGGGCTTCTTTCCAAGACATGTTGTCCCATTCCTCCTGCAACCACTCTGCAGAGAACAGCTTCATTTTCTCACAGCTGTCATATTGCAGCCTCTTTGGTAATAAGGTCTGCACAAAGCACCTGCTCCTTCAGCAGCTCCTGTCAGAAGGCTTCAGGCAGAGCCAAGGGGGTACATCTGCCTTGCTTTCAAATTTGCAAATAGATTGGCAACAACTGTCTCAACTATTCCTTGAGTTTCAGCGTAGATACCAATAATTATGGCTTTTTTTTTTTTCTAATCTGTCTGTCTCTAACAAGCCTGCTTGAAGCTACATTTAAGATAGTCAGCAGTTTTTCCTTTGGGTATCTGAGATACCCAAAGCTTCCTTGGGGTGATATAGGGCAAGAAGCGATCAACTAAAAGGCATTGTTCAGAGCCAAGAATCTTGGCAGATGCCCATGTCTTCAGGACTTTGACTCTAGTTTTGATCCATTTTGGCTAGCTTGAGCCTCTTAGCAGCCCTATATTTTGTTTCTCAGTGTAGACTCCTCAACATGTAGTTCCTTGTTTCCTTCGGTAGTCCCTCATACTAAGAGCTACGAAGAATGGCATTGCTTCTAACAGCTTTGCTTGTAAGAAAGTTGCTAAAATGGGGAGAGATCAAGCCACTGGGGTGACTACAAAAGTGGTGTGACCTTTCCTTTACTCACATCAGAGATGGCAGTCTGAGGGCCTCTCCTATGAGAGCAGTTATTGAACTCATTATAGAGGCTTTGAATAGAAGTTAAAGATGTTCTACATCCTCTTCATTGAGACATACCTACTGGATGGTTTTTTGCAGTTACCTTACTTTGCAAGGTAAAGCAGTTCCTTATTAGGCTTGTCCTCTGATATCCAACTCAGTAAAGCCTAGTTTGGACCCTGGTGGAGTCTTCAGTTGAGGAGACAGCCAAATCATACCCAACAGTTTTCCAATCCAAGATTAATTCTTGTTAAGACAGTCAATCAAAGAATCTCTTATTTTAAAATGAAAAATACACTTACTGGTGTCACCTCATAAAAAAAATGCATAGAAAAAGGCATTGATTCAATTTAGAGGCCTCTGTCTGAATTCAATAGCACCCAGCTTGACTGCATGCCCAATGCAGGCAGGGAGCCAAAGGAATATAAACTCCCTATCCTGTTCATTTGAGCGGAGTAGCTTGGAAGAGGCATGCAAAGAGGTGTTGAACCACGGACATTCAAACCACATTTAAGTGAGCATATTTCACCTCTTGGTGGTGCTCCTTTCTCACTTCCTTTCCCCATACCTTGCTGTGAAATCTCACCTCCTTTAACTATCTCACGGGTGACATAACATGCAATCATTATTTAGGCTGAGCATACAAAAGTGGCTGGAAGTCAGCAGGGTGGCTGCTGGAACACACTATTGCTTCCAAGGTGAAGCCCTGGAAGAGAAGGCTGCATCTGAACGGTGAGGGAACTGGCCCCATCTCCCCCTCACTGAGAAATGAGTTTCCTTTAATGGAATTCTGAGTCCTTTGTGCTAAGAATTCTAGATATGCTTTCCATTTACATAAGCAAAAGGTTAAATCTTAACAGTTAATGATTTTGCTGAAGGGGAGAAAAAGAATCAGCAGCAAAAAAGCGGTCACCAGACAGAAAACTGAGCTATGGGGAGAGGGATGACTGTGAGTGAAAAGAAGTAAAGTAAGGCATCAGGACCTGGAGGTTCAGTACCCCTCTCTGATTCAGCTGCTAATGCATGAAGAGCTGCTTAACCTTTTAATGCCTTAGGTTACCATAACGGTACACCATAGTACTTAGTTATCTTTTGGGCATATGAAAGATTTATGAATGTGAGGCTTGAAAAGAACACTGCCATCAGAGGGTAAGGAATATTGCTATCTACAGATGCCAAGAAGCATTTGTAGTCTCAGCACTTCTGTTAAAGGCTGAACAGGAGAAGTGATCAAAAATAATAACAACAAAAAAAGGAAGCTGTTGGGCTTCCTCAAGCCTCCAAAAAACATATCATGCTGTTGTTTCTGAAGACCTGGGACAAAGTTTAGGTTAATTTAACCACTGCTAACCTAAATAGTATCAATCTTTGTAAAAAATTTTTTTTATAGTTGCTAGAGAGCAAGCATGTACCGTTATCACTTGTTATACATCATTTACAATGGAGTCCTTTTGTGGAGAAAGGCAGAACATGGCAAGGTGTTGTGCAAATCCTTCTGGAGCCCCTGAAATAAAACACAGGGGAGCAGGCCAGCTCGCCTTGCAAGACAAAATTGGCCCTCAGCAACCTGAGCTAAAGAATTACAGGTTGTGACTGTAACATTTTCAGTGAAAAATCATCCTTTTATGGCTTACCATTTTAGACTCTAATTTTAGGAATTTTAGGTTAAACTGACTGCCTGCAGTCAGTAAAGTACTGCATTTTTAGACACTGCTGATGTTGTAAGTTCCATCCTCTTCCAACACCTTGTTGCTAGGAAAGACTGCGTTTGATTTCTTTTCAGGCAGTTTGGATAGCGGTGAAAAAAGTCGAACAAGAACTGAATGCTTACAAAGCAGAACTTATCTGAGAAACGTTTCCCAAGTTGAACTTGTGCTCTCTGTCCTTTTTTTGATTTTGATTTGTTAGTGGGGAACAAGCCCAGCTTGCTCTGTGATGGAGGAGTGAAGTAGCAAAGAACCATGTGAGGCTTTGATTACTGCTGGCTGAACACTATGGACGTTCAGGTTTGACTGTCTGTGTAGCAGTAGGCTGATAGCTGTAATAGGAATAGTTTCTCCTCTGAAGCAAGCAGGGAGGTGTGCAAGAACAAACCCACTACTATAATGGCTCTACAGCTATAGATCACCAAACAAGTTTGGGATGGCAGGGCTGGATGCCTGCTGCCATCAGTGAGCCAAGGCTTGTGGCAGCAAGGAAGTGCCATGGCATAGTCTACGCATTTTCACATCAGTGTGACTACTCTTCACTCCAGGAAAACTCCCTGAGCTGATGCTGATCCCCTCCCAACTGACCTCCACAGGGATTCCCTGTCAGATAGCTTTCCTGTCCACATGGAAGCAGACCACAGCCTGGCACACAACACCCATGCTGCACCAGCTAAGAAAAAAAAAAGCCTGATGGAAATTCTACTGATGTTAATAATTCAGTTCAGAGTTAAGGGAAGCTTTTGACATACTCCTTGTCATAGGTAGACACCAGAGATATGGAAGTAAAAACACACATGGAAAAGCCAGAAATTGCTTGTTGCTTTAGGCTTATTTTAATTTCTTGCTCAGTAGGGAATGCATTAGCCCTTCAGTTCGCTGGTGTAAGTAAAAATATTAGTTCTTCAGCTTTGGTTTTTCTGGTGGCTCTGGGGCTGAGAATCTTTAAATAATGAATGTACCATCTGTCAGTAAGCTTAGCTACTATTATTTGGATTATAACCAGGAGTGTCTGTTACAAAATAAAACAATCTTCCTAAAAAGGAAGAGATAGATAACAAAAAGAAATAGGACACAGAAGTTGTGAATTCTCTGAGCAAGGGGAGATAGAGAAGTTTTTAAACAAATGTGAGTGTTTTCTTCCTGCATTTGCTATCGTGCAAGGCACGTGTTCCTATTGGGCAGCTCATGAGGAGATTTGTTCCCATCACACACCGAAGTGGACATTTTGTCTACATACTTCAACTTGGTTCTCATCATGGACACTCTTCTTGTTTACCTCCTTGGACCTCTAACTGACTTATTCCAAGAATCCACTGTCTGAACATATCTTGGGAAAAAAACAATGGCATGAGAGGGTAGATATGGAAAATCTTTTTTCTGAAATCCAGAAACAGAGATCAGGTTATGAAGAATGTGTTCAGGGATAAGAGCATCTATCCTTTTCCCAAATCCCTATACATGCAACTTACCAGATCTCAATTTTGTTCCTCATTTCAACCTGTCAGCTCCACTATTCCCAGAGAAAACCAGTTGTCACACTGCATTAATGATCGAATTCTGTATTCTGGTTATCTGGAAATGATAGAGAAATGTCCACATTTGGACACATGGCAACAGTACACATGGCAACAGAGATTCTACAAGCAAGGGAAGGTTGGTGCTGCAGTCTCACTTCCCATTATTCAAAGCGAATCTGTTTGGGTCATTGTAAGACCATAGATTTGTTGTAGAATCATTTGAATTGGAAGAAACCCTTACAGGTCATCTGGTCCCAGTCAATGGACAGGGACACCTACAGCTCTGCCAGCTGCTCAGAGCCCTGTCTAACCTGATTTGGAGTGTCTCCAGGGAAAGGATATCCACCATTGCTCAGGATAAAGAGACTATCTCCTTCTTTCATGCAACCCCTCTTTAGATATCAAAGACTGCTCTCAGGACTTCCCACAGCCTTCTCTTCTCCAGGCTGCACAGGCACAGCTCTCTCAGCCTGTCCTTGTAGAGGAGGTGTTCCATACCTTGGATCATTTTTGTTGCCCTCCTTGGGAATGTTCCAACAGGTCCATGTCTCTCCTGTACTGAGGACTCTACATCTAGGAGACAGTACTTCAGGTAAGGTCTCACCAGCACCATGGACCCGTTGGCCACGCTGCTTTTGGCACTTCTTTTGAGCAGCCCATACAGATAGACTGGTAGCATTTGCAGAGGTATCTGCAGCACAAATATGAGCAAGTCTGGCATTCATCACAGGCAAGGTACTACTTCAGTAGTGTCTGCAGCTCCTTGTGTGGCATAACTAAATCAACGTCCTCTAGCGCATCCCTTTTCCAGATTGTAAATGAAAATCACAGCCTGTATTTCTTCTCTGTGTCCTTGGAGCATGAGCTGTAATTACAGAGCACATCTGGCTGAGTGGTGAAACTTTGACGGTGATGTGCTGCAGAGATGGGGCTGTCAGTTCAGGCTTTGCACCAAACCGGGTGGTCATTCAGGCTAGGAGGCCAAAAGTTGCTCGGTTATCATGCCAACCACATTCCTCTTTTGTTTCTCAGCAGTTTTAGGAGCAGTAAAAACATACCTACACTAACACGACGGACTGCATCAAAGTGATTTTAATGTGTAATTAATGCTCAGAGTCATTCAGGAAAAAAAATAGGAAGTAGGGGAGATAGGGATCAGTAACTAACAATTTGGGATCATGTTTGTTCATTTTTCCTCTAGGCCTAAGAGGATGGTGAACATGTATGCAAACGGAAAAGACAACTCAATGTCATTCCATTTCACTGATGTTTTACCTTCTGTAAAATGTTTTCTATGCCCTGCTCTTAATCACATCTGAGAGACCTCATTCCTCAAATCCAGGAATGCATGCCTGCAACTGAGAGCAAAACAAACCCAAGGGCTAGTATGGAGCTCTGGCTCACTGGTAACCAGGCCCAAGCTTGTCATCCTTGCTGCTTATCTTCTTGATTTGTGGAAGGAAAGATCAGGCTTCAGTGCACGGTTGCCCGTTTATTCCTTGAAAAAGCTTTTTTCAAGTGTGCGATACGTTTGTGCAGTTCCAGCACACTCACCCTAGCTTCTCTTGTGTGGAACACGCTTCTCAAATTCTTTTCCTGCTTCAGTGATCTTATAAAGCAAATATGAGTTTTGTGTTAATTCTGTGAACTAGGAGAGCAGTGCACAATTGATATGCTCCCTTCACAACTCTGCCAGGAGTCTCCTCTTCATATGCTGGAAGCCATAGGCGCCGAGACTGCTTCGTGCAAAGTTTCTAGAACTGCAAATGGTTTATACTCCAGCAAATAAGTTCACATCTTTAAAGCATCAGCCCTCCTGTGACTAACGACATGTCAGTGCAGCTTCACACAGGCACAGCTGGGTGGAGCTATACCATCTCCTTTGACTGTAGCAGTGTAAGACACCTGGGGTCACAGACCCTGGTGACAGCAGTGCCTACTAACGTGGTGGGGAAAACCTTGGGTAGTGGACCATGATGCTGCTAACTCTCTCCACACTGAGGTGATAAGTGCCACTTCAGAACCAATTTGGCAGTGGACTTGTCAGCTGCTGTAACAGCCCTACTGAAGCCTCAGGGCTAGATGCTCTCACTCGGTCCCTCCCTGCAAATATCAGGCATCACAGCTCCTCTTCCTCCGCCATCCTAACCTTCCAACAGCAGGCCTGCAAGGATCATGGAGCACTTCAGGAATGCTGGAGCAGAAAAGAAAGGCATTCAAATGGAACATGAAATATCTCCACACTTGTAGCAGGTTATTATCTATGCTCTCACTCTAACACAGACTTTTTTTTTTTTTTTTTGCTTCACTGATCCACTTAGTTCAGTAGGGTAAGGAAGCTATAGAAGAAATTCAGTTTGATGTATCAGACACATTTGATAGAAAAACCTTCACTGAACTGTTGAATAATGAGAAATAATCCGTTTTATCACTGTCAGCTTCCAATTCTATCAATGCAAGTTAATTCTAGAAATCCAATGAAGTAAGGTTCACAGTAAGAATACAACCCCATTTACAGATGGGAGGGATTAGACACCCGTACCCATCCATAAGCACTCCCATTTCACCACAGTGATGCAAAGAAATGCCCATCACATGGGTGACATCCTGTCAGAAAGCTGATGAGAGCAGATGCCAAGGCAAGACTTACTAGAAACATGGCCACCACAAACTACTCTGGAAGCCTGTATCTAAGCCTGTTTTAAATGGGACACAGGATTAGACTGAAATACAAGCATGGTCTGAACAGTCAGCACATGGTCTGAACTAAATACCACCAAAATCCACACACCTAAGAAAGTAGGCAGGCTCCTTTCTTCCTAAGAGCCAAAGAAAATAGGATACCAGCCAAAGCTCCATGTGGAAATCAACAGATTCAGAATACCTAAAGGCTAGTTTAATTGCAAAACGTATTAAGTAGTAGAAGCTGAAAATTGAGACAATAACAACATGAACAATAAAGTGCAAAAACCTTGTAGTATCAGAGATTCTGTATGGCTTTAAAGAGCTACCAAATCATACGTAAATAGGAAAAGTATTAAAATGCCAGGTAGGAGAGATTAAACCACAGTACCTGACCAGAAATCTGTTTCCTATTCTCAGTTTCTTTTGTCTCGCAGGTCCTCTCTTTCTCCTACAGCTGCTCCCAGAAATGAAGAACAAAACAATTTAATTCAAGGATCACCAACTCCCACTGCCAGGGAATCCAGGGAATGACTGGCTGTGACTTATAGTGTAGCCTTGGTCCCAAAGACCAAGAGGGTCTCTTTTTCTCCTTGCCGGGGACACCTTGATGCTCTTGTTACATCTCTATGGCCCTTCTGATAAAGAGGTGCTTTTGCTTGGGGTTCCTCCTTATTTGTACTTCTCTTCTTGTTGATTGATCTATAAGGTTCCCTCCAATTCTTTTTTGCTCTTCTGTCAGTTTCTAGTAACATAACAATAACATGTTTGACATGATATTACCATCTCCCTGTATCTAGTGCCATTGATAACCTTAAATTACAAATTGCAATTTCACAGAATTTTTTTTCTAGTCCTACTTTTCCCTTCCCACCCCCTCTACTTCTACTCTTGTGCTTCTCCTCTTTTGTCATCAGTTCATCTCTTGGCATTTGCTAAGAGGTTTCTCTTCTCCCACCCACCTTCTCACCAACCTGATAGAATAAGTTAAAATAAATAAATAAATAAAAACACAGCCTAGTCTTCATAAGCCTCCAACTGGGAGAGATTTTTGTTTTACTACAGCTGCTTGCTCATCTTACCTGAGGCCAAACAGAGCACCCAGTGAGGCTGTGGTTTCTCACTTGGTCAGGTAATGGCACACAGCTGAGGTCTGGGTGCAGCTCTTCCACCTTTTTTTAGCCTGATTGGAAGTGCACTTCATGTCATAAGAAGAAAAAATATTTTATGAAAATGTCACTTGGTTCCTGAGGCTGTACCAACACCCACACCGTGGAACAGCTCCCCAGATTTGTTTTGCCTGTGCATTAATTCTTTATTCAGCTTCTCATCAGCTTTTGCCTGGTGAGGTATTGTTCCAATTGCCCTTCCCCAGCTGTACATGCATATGTATTAAACCAGCATCCTGGCTTCCAAACCTCCTCTGTAAATTGAATCTGTGCTGATGTATACCCTAGGAACCTCTTGGGATGGTTTTCAGTGATTTTTGCCCTGTAAATAGAGATATCCTTTTTTTTTACCTCTTTTCCTTCTGAAAATTATATGGAGTTCAGTAGTTCAAAGGAATCACAGTGACACTATAATATCAATTCTTTCAACAATACGAGGTGAGCTTGACACAAGATATTAATTACTGACATCTATCTTCGTATCAAACATATAATGAACAAAGAAATCTGACATTGGAAAACCAGAAATCATTTCTGGACTGCTCCTTCTCAAGCTACCTCCCAAGGTGGCTTCTGCATGTCACTTCCAGCCTCTGTTTCTCACCATCTCCAGAGCTTTATGGTCCAAAACTCTTGATTATAAGAAGTATTTCATCAAGGAGTGTCCCAACCAATCACTCTTTGTTAGGGGTAGGTGTCTCAGTGAGGATGGAAGAACTCCTGGGGCATAAGGAAGCACAGAGAAAGCTGTGGGACATTTCAGAGGAGTTCAAGTTCACAGCCTTCACACTGCATTTTAAGATGCAAAGAGCATCACAGCACTGCCTGTACTAAGCACTCTTTCATATATGTAATGTATGACTTCTTCACATACTCATTGTATATGCCAGCACATGAGAATATTGTGCAGGTCACCACTATAACTACAGAGACTGGAGGAAGAGTGAGGGATGCTGGTATTGTTGTGCTCAGGCTCCTAATTTTCTTGGTGCACTTCAGTTAGCTATTTTAGCTTTCCCTTTTGCACTCCTTTTTGCCACTAGAGAGAGAGCTAAGAGATCAGCTCCTGGTGAAGCTCATGGTACAGCTGTGAGCCATTAGCTTGCAGCACATTGGAGGTCTGCACTGTGTCGTTGCAGAGTGTTCATGAATGCAACGCATCTCATGGGCACATAAACTTCTGAAATTCTGATGGAGTTTTGCTCAGAGATAGGTAGTCTCACAGAGCAAAATGTGGTTGCATTTGATCAATGCCAGGTAGGACTCTGCATGACATTTTTGGCTCTCTGTCTCCACTAATTGACTATACATGTTGGTAGGAAGTTTTAGCAAGAATTTTGATGTGAGAAGTTAGAATGTATATTTTTGCAGTGTAGTTATCACACATCCCAAACTCTTAAGGAAATACCTTTGTGTGTGCCTTCCTGATGCCTCTGGTTGGAAAACCAGAGAATATTAAGTAAATAAATTGCTTCCCAGAACGCCTTCAAGTAGTCTCCTTTAAATGAGCATGGACATGAAATGTCCTGTGAACTTGTGCCACAATTTTTCTTTTCCATTTGAGGTATTATCCAAAGCAATATTCTTCTTGAAGCTGGCTTCATTGTGGTTCAGAGGTGTCCAACAGAACATCAACTACTGCTGTCATGACTCAGCAGCTTCCTGGGAGTGTTCAGCTTGCTGGGCAAACTCCTTGTTGCTGTTTCACATTCAGAGCTGGCCATGTACTGCTCAGGCTCATTCCTCTTCCTCTAAGATTCAAATTTAAGTGAGATCATCTCTCGAGAGGAAGGAAGAGTTAACCTGCTGAAAAAGCAAAGAATTCCTTTCTTAGAATGAAATTGCAAATCTTTCCAACTCATTTATGCAGCTGTTACACCAGTGTGGACACTTGATTTACAGCTGTCTGAGATCAGATTTAGACCAAATTTCTTGAGTTGATTTTTGAGTTTCTTGAGTTAATGCAAGTGGGAACATAATTAAAGACAGTGGAAAGTGGGATGTATAGATGCCAAAGAGAGGAATAGTTAAGGGTAACTGCTGATTCAGGACACAAAATGAATGAAAAATATTGACATTCATATTGCTAGAGGTGCACCATGCCCAGATACAGTACATGTGAGAGAGTGTACCACCTCCAGGTAAATGCAATGTTATCTTCTACAACCAAAGCTAAGCTTGTGCAGAAACCCTTTGTTACACTGAGATCCAGTAAACCAGTTTCTTCTACTATGATGAAAAACTTGGCAGTCAAATGCAAACCTACCTCCCTTTATGTTGCCAACTTGATGAGAGAAAGAGAAAATCTGTTCGTCTAAAGCTGAGTAATTCTCGCTTTTCACTGTTGCTTAAAGTTACAGTGAATTGGCATGAGGTCAGGATTTCCAAATTAAGGAAATACACACACTTCAACACTTCTGTTAATTTTTACTTAACAAATTCTTTTGCAAATTTTTAGGGTTTTTAAATTATTTTTAGTTTATTTTTTAATTATTTTTAGTTTTATTTAATTCTTTTGGTATGAGAACGATGGTTCCATTGTTTCTGCTTCTGCCATATATTTTGTTATTGTGAGATACAGTCATTATCTCAGTCTTCTTCAGCTTTGATTCAGACTACCTAGCCAGGGGAAAGCTTCTTATCCAGGTAGAAGTGTACATTCTCTAAGTAAAATATCTTATAAATGAGAGCAAGCATCTAATATTAACTACACTGGATATTTTCTTTCTTGCTAAAAGCCAGTGTTGAAAGGCAAACAAGAATCAGAATCTTTTCTATTCATCAAAACTTAGGCTAATAGAGATTCCAAACTGTTTAAACTTGAAGTGCTAAAAAAACATCAAAAACCATACAAAATATTTTATGAATATAATTCAATGCCACTCATTCCTCTTGCTTTGATGAAAGTAAGAACAAATGACTTTTGACATTTTCAAAACAAAATGGGATAACCTCAAAAAGCCTTTTATTTATATATTTTTTCTATTTTATCTAATAATAGTTTGAAAACAGTATCCAGAAAAACACTTTCAGTGAAACTGCAAGGAATATCTCTTCTGGCTAAAATATTTCTAGAAGCTCTGGGATTGAAAAGGGTTGTGGGTTAATATTTATTTTACAAATGGTCAGATCTATTTCCTGGCAAGACCACCTGGCTGGTGATTACCAGAGACTAGAACCAACAAACCCAGGCCTCGGGATAAAGGTGTCTGTCACAAATAAATCAGTGTCATAAATGTAAAGTACATAAATGGAAAGTGGAAGAGGAGAGACTGTTAGGATTGTGACCATGTGAATTTATTAATATTCAGGTCATGCCAATGTATCACAAATTCCATTGGGGAACAATAATTCACTTCACTTTGGACTAGATAGATTACAAAATGTGTTATCCTGCCTTCATTTTCTGAGCTGGTATTTCATATGCATGGGAAATATAGAATTCACTATATTGGTGAGAAATGAAGATGTAGCGGAGAAAAAACCTGAGGCTCAGCCAAAACTTTTTAAGTGACAAATGACACTGAGATACAAAGTCCTATTTTTGGAACAGTGATTTAGAAAGATCTGTGTCTGTTCCACAGCTCTTCAAACCTGGGCACCTAATAATCGAGGTTCGCATCCTAACTTAATAAATCATAGTCTTAGTGATTAATTCTGGACTGTCTCTGGAAGAAAAAGCTAGTCTCAATACTCCTGTGGACAGAAAGAAATTGTGTATTTGTAAGTAATTTAGCAGTTGTCAACACTGGTTACAAGAATTTTAGGCAAACCCAAAGCCACAAAATATTATTTTTCTATAGGACTTCTTTAGCATCTTGGTTTCCTGTTTTCAGACAACTTATTCTAAGAACGTTTATTTATTGCCCAGAAGTTGGCTTGATTAAGTTTATTAGTGTGGTGTCAGGTGACATCAAGTGGTGATTTGAAGAAATCATTGTATCTTTCCATCAGAGCAGGGGTCACTAATAGCTCCGTAAACCCCCGAAGTCTGAGGTGCTCAAACCATAGTAAGAGCACAGTATTGATCCATGCTGCTACATTAAAAACATTCACTAATGTGTAGAACTCTGTACGACTACCTTGAACAGTCTCTGAAGGACATAACACTTCCTTGCTTCCACTCAATCTAATACTTGAGAACCAAACTGTAGAAATTACAAAGATTTTCTCTACTTCCATTAGCTGTATGAGCTGGTATCAATCAATGCTTTCCTTATACTGAAACATCTCATCAATGTGTACAAATGTGTAATGAATATAAGTAAAGATTGAGATTCTTTCTTTCACCGGTTCAAGGAACGAGAAATAACGAGCACAAACAGAAAAAAAAAAAGATCTCACTAAAATATTTTTTTATTTTTTTTTTTTAATACAAACAGACAAAACACTGGAACAGGTCACTCAGATACTTTATGGCTCCTCCATCTTTGGAGGCATTCAAAACCCAACAGGACAAGGACTGGCTCACTGGCTCTAGTAAGTGGAACTAAGTACTTTCCAACCTCATTTATTCTGTGGGTCTGCAATTCAGTTGTGCTGTATCAGTGTTGAAATTCTTGTGAAAATGATTTTGTATGTTTTGTTTTAGTTTGGTTTGTGGGATTTTTGTTTGCTTCTTTTCTCTTTTGTTTTGTTTACCTTTCTCTCAGTCATAATGTATTTTCTATTTTCAGATGTAATTTTCTAGTCTAATAACAGTCAGTCGCATAACTTCCAATTGGCTGTTGTTCCTGCAGTTGCTCTGTGAGAATATTGTAAATCCATTAGAATCAGACCAGCTTTAGAGTAACTAGTACTTGAAACCTTACTGAACTAGTTCTAGATTCATATGAAGTCTGATATATTCTAATAGATGCACAGATTATGCGCCTGAGGATGACAAAAAATGCTATAAATTCAGTTTAGTTATTTTTCATGTACATTGTTCCTATCTCAAAGACTCAGAATTCTGTCAACAATTACAGCAACTTTATAGAATCATAGAATGGTTTGGGTTGGAAGGGACCTTTAAGACCATCCAGTTCCAACCCCCTGCTATAGGCATGGACACCTCCCTCTAGAGCAGGTTGCTCACAGCCCCATCCAGCCTGGCCTTGAGTGCTTTCAGGGTGGGGCATTCACAGTCTCACTGAGCAGCCTGTTCCAGTGTCTCACCACCCTCACAGTAAAGAATTTCTTCCTGATATCTCATCTAAATCTACACTCTTCCAGTTTAAAACCATTTCCCCTTGTCCTGATGCTAGCTGTCCTTATAAAAGGTCCCTTCCCAGCTTTACTGCAGGCACCCTTCATGTACTGGAAAGCTGCTGTAAGGTCCCCCTCGGGGCCTTCTCTTCTTTAAAAATTTCATCTCTTCTTTTAACAAGTACTTCAGATTTAATAAACTTAACTAGGTTAATGTCAACTCAACCGTTTCTCTCGCTATCCTTGTGATGATCTAGTGGGATTATACTGCTTCCATCTTTTTCTTTTGCTAAGGTTATTTTGATAAATATGTAATACCACAGAAATGAACAGTGAACTAAAAGTGCTGTTAAGAAGTTGTGAATCAGGATTGCTTATAGTAGCTGTCGTATGCCAGATCTGTTTCAAGAGATTCATTTTTACTCAGCATTTCAGTTAAGGCATGCTGAAATCATTGTAGCTATAGATCATAGACAAGAAACATCCTTCTCTCTTTAGAGGTATTTAAACAAAATAGGGGAAAAAATGATCTAGGAATTAGGAACACTGATACATTCAGGAAGTATTTGCTTCTTTATAATGTTCTTTTTGTTGCATCTGATAATTAAAAAAATAAAAAAATGGGACAGAAATTTGACAGGGCTTAATGTTCTGTGATAATAGGATGGCTCTGGGTCCATCACAGAAAGGTAATTCTGCCTTACCGGACAAGGTCTTCTATTAGACCTTGCTTTCAGGCACTGTGAAAAGAGCAAGTGTCAGAGGCCAGAAGTAAGTCCTAATGCTCTTATAATGTTCTAGGATAGAGTCTGTTGCCATCACACCAATGTACTTCCTTAATTGAACTGTCTTATAATGATGACTGAGAATATCAAGGGATCAAAGAGCCCAAAAGGCCAGAGAAGCAACCCTTTATCATGGAAGCATTTGTTATTTGTGGTTCTGAACACAGCAGGTCTTTCTGGAGATAGTCACTGCCCCCACCTTATTTCTAGATACTTCTAGAAATACTTCTACACACTTTGGTAGGATTGAGAAGTCCAGGAGTGGAAAGAAAAGTTTTCATACTGTAGTAGACGAAGAAATATCAGAAGGTACCTGGATGAGGTTTACAACATGGTGTTGCTGTGAAGCAGAATTCTTCTGACTTGTAATTTGAACATTGAATTTGTCTCCTGTTCTGCTTACTGCCTCCCATAGGAATGAAACAGCTTGTCAGGCTACTTGAAAAATAGAAAAGTTACTTGTGAAAAGTTCCCCTTTTATCCCACGTGGATTCAGACTGTGGGTCTGTCCCAAAGCTAAAGTATATTTTCAGATATCAGCCCTTTCATTGCATCTCATATCACTTCAGTCTGTGTAAATAGCTACTGAATCAAAACTTCGTAAAATTTTAGCAGGGCTTCCTGTACCAGTGTACTCACATTTCCATGTAAAATCATATTAGGATCAATCCTTGATCAAACATTCAAAATGTCACTGTTATTTACCATTTTTGCAGTTACCTTCCTTCATATTTTCCTTCCCTATCTTGCTCAGACACTAATTTAAGGAATTCTTTGGAGGTGTGAAATTCTTTCAGCCTTTTTGATCTCTCTAAAACCTTTGATTTTGTAGGACTTGGTGGTGTTTGGCCCTATAAGCAAGACCCATTCCAGATACATATTTGCCAAGCAGTTTCGAGGCTTTCTGCAAAAGCAACAGAGTGGGAGTGTGTCGGTATTTTAGTTAACTGCAAAATAGTACTTATCACATCTAACAATGCAAGTAGGAAAGGTTTACATTTTGTTCAAACAAATGAGCAAGCAGTCCAAATCTTGAAAGAAAAGAAGGGAATTAAGCTGCCTGCAATGGTTTCTCCCGTGAAATAATCATTCCTGGCCACTGTATCACAGGTGCTTCCGTTTTTCAATTTATTTCTTAATTATATTTTCCTTTCAGAATTTTCTTTCTGACTTCAGGTGCCATAATTCATCTGTCTCTTTTCCTTCTTTTCTAAAAGTTACCTTAGACTCATTTAGAAACGAAGGGAGGGGAGCATACTGGAATGCTGATTGAAACAGCAATCGCTTCATTAGAAAGCAAAATAACAACTGAAACAGTTTACAGATGTAAAGAAAACAATAACAACAAGAACAAAAAATGCCATTTAAAAAATTATCATCAAGGTATTCATGGGTTGATACAATATTGTCGTATACTTTAAATCACTTCCACAGAAAAGTCACCGAAAGAACCAGCTTTTAAGGGATATTAACATGCAAACAAAGCACAACAGGGTGTGTGGTTTCACCTGGGAGAGATGGCTGAGGCTGTTGTCTTTAAGCAGATCTTGAGGAACTGCATGGTTGATGTTTTATCTCAACATTTGTAGTCCTGTAGGATGAAAAGTTACTGGTGAGCCATTGAATCTGGGATCTCTATTCAGTCAGTGGCATCACAAACCAATAGAATAGCTTCTGGTATCAAAATAGCCTGAATATTTCCCAAGGCTCCAGAGTCCCCATGTCCAATCAGGGCTCCAGAACAGTTCAAAGGTCTCCATGTCAGACCAGGGCTGCAGAACAGCTCCAGGGACTGCTGTGGACACCAGAGGTGAGCTGGCTGTGCATGAGTTTCTAGGAACATGCCCATAGGGTTTCTGTGCATCAGCAATAAACCTCTGCAAGTTGTCTTATTGTGCTGTGGCCAGATAGAGGAAAGTAGAGCTTCTGAGCAGTCCGTCATAACACGTTAGGGCCTTTTCTGTCTTGTTTGTATCTCATTGGCACTGTGCTCTACCGAGATGCATTTTTGCTAACAAAATCTGAAGGCCTATTAGGAGTGACTTTTGTTTCTTTATCAGCAAAAAAGCAGATTTAATCTGATATGAAAACTACTAATCCATTAGGACTTAGATATTTCATTAGTATGGAAAGAAGCTTTCATTGCCTGCTCAAGCTCATAAATTTGTCTCCTACTGGAAGGGAATTGCATGAAGTTTGAAATCCCGGAGTTAGGTAGTACATGTGCTTGAGGTGCCATGTCAGTCTCAATCACCCTAGGGAATGCTTGAAACACTTAAAGCCAGTGCTTTAAAGGTTTGGTAAGGAGAGATTGCTACTTGTCATGCTGCTCTGCAGCCAGCAGCATTGCCTCTGTAGTCACTGTGATAGAAACTGAAGGGTTTCTTGGGATAGTGTTCCCTGAATAGGGGTGAATACTAAGCTACTGGCCAGCCAGCTGAGTTATCCCTACGAACATCTGAGAAACTGAAGAAAACAGAAAAGTCATTTACTGAGTGACATAGGTATATGGGCTTCCCACTTAACAACATTGCATCCTGTCTTTGAGAACCATGTATTAAACTTTTGAAGTCCATTCCCCTGGATTGCCAATAGCTCTGTATTGCTGATGTGGAGAGACTGGCTTCCCCAGAGAACAATCCAGAGTGGTGATATTACCTCTAAAGTCTTACCTCCTCACCTACAAGCAGAACACAAAGTGAGCATTTCCTGTTGTTCCCTGGCTCCCTAATTGCCTGCCTTTTAAGTTATACTCCTCACCTTTCTGCTGTGCAATCTAATAGCTGAAACATGTCTCTGAAGTACATCTTTGCAACCTGATACAGCAAAAAATATTCCTGATCCACAAGTGCATGATTCATTAGCAGAAAGACAAAATAATCAGTGTATTTATCTGACCACTACAGCTGTTACACAATAGCTATTTGCAAATCCAGGGTTTTGTCTCACAGCTGGCACAGCCTGGCTTAGATAAATATAAAACTTGCTGTAAGGGAATAGCTCGTAATTGGGTTATGCACAGTGTTTTAATTAGATTTACGTAAATGCATACAATGCACTGAAGAAATCAATAGCTCGAAGAGCTTCTTTGATTTTATTGTTTAATTCAACAACATCAAGTCAGCTGAACTTAATAGCATGCTTACATATACCCCAAACTTGCAAAATGGCATTCTTAAAATGACAAATGGCATGTTTTAAATGTTCAGTGCTGCGCTGCTCAGTTTGCTCCATGGAGTGGGTCCACTGCCCAGTACTTTTTTTCATCAGTCTGGGCACCTGCAGACTTCACCTCTCCAGTACAAAGGAAGGAGATAGGAAGCATTTCGGTTCAAGGAGGACTTTAAGAATTAAACAAAAGCTGTGCCATTCAAAACAGTGCATGTTAACAGTAACTCACCTGACTTGGTAGCTTGACATGAGCTTGCCACTTAAGGGTGTTGTAGCAGTTAGCATCTCTGCAAATGGTAAAGAATGAAGCAAGGCCTGCTAAGATGTACAAGCTTATGGGCTACACATCTCATGTTTCATGGATAGATGTTCAGAGATCTTAATGAAAAAACAATAATATTTTCATTATTTATTTCTGCTGTGATATTGAAATTGTTTAAAAAATGTATTGCTACATGATGATAAAGATTTTCTTGTGTGTATCTATCATCTAAGAGGGAAAGAGCAGAAAGAAATCAATAATATCAGCCATTCTTTAATGGGAATAAATTCAAGTGCAGTGTGAGATGGAGTTTAAAAACTCTGGGGGTCCCAAATAGTTTTGTATGCATTTTGTAGGGTAAAAAGTGTACGTTTTCCCTTTTTTCTGTTTTCTTTCCTATCTCAGTGTTATCTGGTTGGTACCTGACCATCCTCTGAGTGAAGAATTTCATCCTAACATCTAACCTAAGCCCCCAGCTCCCTCAACCTTTCATTGCAAGTGAGGTGCTCCAGTCCTCTGATCATATTCTGATGCCTTTCTACTTACATAAAATAAGGGCAAGACATTTAGAACAGCCTGGTATTAGAGCTACTTGTTGTCAGTGGAAAGCACCAACCAACAAGCACTTCAAAGCCCTTGTCTTAACCTCATTTGCTGCAGAGAAATCTGTGACTTTCCAAGAATATCATCAAATGCAAAGTTACACACTCAGAAGTTAACCATCACATTTTAAGAGCTTGCACAAAGTCCAATTATTGTCAACATTTTCTTGATAATCTTTAATTGACTGATTACCATCTAATCCTCCTGTTTTATACAGTCTCCTGGTGGGCATCCATCTACAATCCTAGCTCTTCAGATCTGTCCATCCAACCTATTCATATTTTTGGATTTTTTTCCTATTGTATCTAGCAATCCTGTTGTCCCCTTCCTGAAGCCCTTCTGAAAGGTTTAGATACTGTCTCATCCCTTCGTTCTTCTTTCTCCATTTCCTCTTTTCAATCCTATCTGCCTCTTTCTTCACGTGAATCCCACCTATCTGTCTGTGCAGTCTTCTGAGAGCGAGCAACACTGAAAACTTCAGAAGTATTAACATCCAAAGCTGGAAAAATCCACTAAACTGGACCTTATAATTAGGTGGATTTTCACAGCAACAGGAAAAGGCAGTACTGTGACTCTAGAGATTAGCCCTTCACTAAACTGTAAAGTTTTTGTATTTTCTAATGACACTAAGCAAAACAAAACAAATCTAAAAGGGTTGCCAATATTATTTTAAGATAGCAAAGAAAAGTACATTTCCTGTTTTCTTTTCTTCTTGTTCTGGAGGTATAAATATTTTTCTTAAATGATTTTGACAAAAAAAAAAAAAAGAAAGAAAACAAAAGTAAGTCAAATCAATCCTATTTGATATCAGTTCTCAGAGCAGAAAATTTTGCAGTATGGCTAAGATAAAAGCAATAGAAAATAGGTCCTCTTAAAGGAATTATTGTTAATCAGGCCTTGAGTACATGTATAAACGCTCTCTAAAATAGATGTCTGACCATCTTGCTCTCAAAAGGTGGTGTTTCTCTTCATTAAACAATAGAGGTCGTGAAAATAATAAAAAATAATAATAATGATGCAAGTATAGGCACTGATATTATTGTGGGCTAAAGCTTTCACTCTGTCAGGTGTATAGTTAATGTGAATAGCAGTGGCACATTTATCCTTACACAGTCCCTAGAGCTGTATAGATCAGACTTAGAACCTCTCCCAACAAATCTAACATTTCTGAAATAGTACAATGTGTTGCTTTGACTCTATAAAGAGCACTTGGATCGTGAACCAGCCACAGATGCATAATTTTCATATGGCAATAAACATGCATACATGCCAATAAAGTATTTAAAATAAAAACAGCAACAATGAGAATAAAATGACTTTCAGTTCAGTTTCTGAACTGTAGGCTCCAGCAAAACCTGGTTCAGTATTTGGCAGACAGGGAATGAGGAAGAAAATCTGAATCTTCAGTAAAGTTCTTGCTTGTATTCACAAGAGTGATATAGCCAAACTAAGCTAATTTGAAATTGCACAAAGGAACAGACATATGGATGGAGCAAGACACAATCAAAACCACAAGAAATGGTAAATAAGAGTCAGTGCTGTTGTGGACTTGACAGATCCCCAGAACAAAAAATGGAAATTGGTTCCACAGGGCAACTAGAAGCCAGTAACATGTGAGTGAGGAGGACAGGAGACTGTGGAAGAAACCAGAAGAAATGAAGTCCTTCTGCAGGGAAATGAATCCTGGACAATGTTGCTTACCTATAGTTCTACTTACTTGCAGTAGCTGTCAAACGTAGCATATTCTGTCATCCTTATAAATCAAAGTAACACTGAGAGACTGACGGACCTGTTGTTTACTCTCCTTGCAACTAGTGTCATGGTGAAACTACGTTCTTTGTCAGGATTCACTACCAATCTCTTCTGACCCACTGCTGATGTACAGACACAAAGCATTCCTTCAGCTGGCCAGTCAAAGATGAGTGGGGGAGTTTTCCCTCCATCAGGCACAGAACTGTAGTGGCCTTTAACTGACCTGGTACATAATGGACTGATCAATCCAAGTCTTTCACTCTTGTACTGTCCCTTCCATATATCATTGTTCAGCCCTGACTCCTACCAGCTGGAACTGTTCTGATGGCATAGTAGGGGCAGATTTCTCCAGAAATGGAAACCTTAAGGAAATTCAAAAGGCAGAATTTTCAGGAGCAATGTTTTGTTTTTTGTTTTTGTTTTAAACTGGACTCTTGAGACTAAATTAACCTGAGGGAAATATTTCTTCATGAAACATTGCTGAGAAGGGACCTTACATTTCAGTGATTTCTTTTTTGCTCATTTTTCTCTGTAAGAGTTGTGTTATAAGGCATTCTGAAGTTATCTGTGTCTGATGGTTATTCTTGATGCTGATTTTGTCCTGTGAGAATGCCCTCAGGACATCATAGAATGGCTTGGGCTTGAAGCAATCTCAGGGACCAACCTGACATCTAGTTTAAATCTTCCCCTTAGTTTAAAATCATTCCCCCTTATCCTAACACTATCTACACATCTACAGAGTTGATTTTCCTCCTGTTTATAATCTCCTTTTAAATACTGGAAGGTCATAATGAGATCTCCCCAGATGCTTTTCCAGACTGGAAGATACATCTCCCAACTGCTCACAGTGCCAGCAGCAAAGGAATCACTGGTAACTCTTGTTCAGTGGCACTGGAATGTTTGCCATCGTAACTGTGTTTGCATACTCATCAGTTAAAGTCAGCCTTGGGTGAATTCATTCATGGATAAGACTGACAACGTGTCAACAGTTGGAAGTTTCACTTAGTATGGGGGAGAGTCTGCCATCTTTTCTTACAAGTTTGGTGTTACATGCGTTATTTATTGCCAGTTATTTCAGTGAAACTATCTGTGCAGTGAGGTATTCCTAAATGTTCAGAAAAGTGATAGAACCCAACTCTACCTCATTAACATGGCTATAGTGAGGTGGTAAAGACAGAATAAATAGCCTGGTATAATTATGTGTGTGCCAGATGTTCTTAATCACTGCACTTCAAGCCTTCTTTGCTTATTGCAACTCTGAGCTGTTTATGAATACATAGGAATTGGTAAACACGAGTAATTAAAAAGAAATGAAAAGGATTTTAGAAGTGAATTACTGTAGTTTCTGCAACATTATAGCATAATATAATTAGCACCTCTAAAATCAATTTGGGCTGTAAGATGGGCATTATATTGCACTGTGGATGTTTCATTTGTGATCTGCACTAAAAACATAGTCATTTTGTTACTGTGGTTAAACATCTCAACAGAACTGTGCCAGGCAAGTAAGGAGAAATTTATTCTTACAGCAGATTTATTAAAATAGGAACAGCAAGCCATATCTCAGCTGGTATAAATCACAATACTTGCACTGGCTGTTGCATGCTGAACTTGCACCAGCTGAGCCTGTGACCCATCCTCCATTTGTATTCATGCAAATGAGAGTTTGTCAGTAGCTTCTTAATAAATGATTTTTGCCCCTGTAGTTAGAACTCTTCTTTCAAACCAGATGAAGTTCCTGTAGCTGAAAGCAGACGATACCCTATTCTTAGTTTATTTTTTTTTTTTCATTTTTTATTTATTGATTCTTGGAATCTTCGGTTTTGTGGGTTTTTTTTTAATATTTGTTTTCCATAACTGTGAGCATATGAAGAAAACTGCACAACTGTAGCTTAGATTGTCCCAGAGAAAGTAGATTTTAATTCAAGGACAAAACAGTTCTGGTTGAAGTTTCCTTAAAGCCTTGACACCTCCTGTGTTTCATCTTCTCCTGAACACCCAAGAAGACAATTGTTTTCACACAGTGGTTTAGATCTGCTGCTGCTAAGTTGGCTTTCACTGCAATGTAGATTCTGAGTTATGCCAATTGACAGCAAGGCTAGAGCAATGCTGTTTCAGTGAGTTTCACTGGGAGGAGAACAGTGGATGCTGTGTACCTTGACTTCAGTAAGATGTTTGACACTGTATCCTACAACATTCTTGTTATGAAACTTAAAAAAGCTGGGATAGATGAGTAGACAGTGAGGTGAGTTGGGGACTGGATGACTGGCAGAGCTCAGAGGGAGGTCATCAGCAGCGCAGGGCCCAGTCGGAGGCCTGTACTTAGTGGTTGTTCCTCAGGGATTTGTGATAAGTCTGGTCTTCAGCATCTTCATCAACAACCTTGATGAGGGGATAGAGTCCACCCTCAGCAAGTTTGCTGATGAAACGAAGCTGGTAGGACTGGCTGACACAACTGAAAGCTGTGCTACCATTAAGCAAGACCTAGACAGACTCAAGAGTTGGGCAGGGAAGAACCTGATAATGTTTAACAAAAGTGTAGAGTCTTGCATGAGGGGAGGAATAACCTCATGCATCAGTTCAGGAACTATTCCTTTTTTGCAGGAATGTTTTCCATGTATAGCATGGAGTACAATTATTTTTATTGGTTTTTCAGCTTTTCCTTCCTGTTGGAGGAACTTTCTACTTTCAAACACATAATACAATAAACTGTTATTATGTAGAAGTCTTAGCTATCCCTAATCTTTATGGCTTCATTTGAGTTCAAATTGTATCTTTTGGTTTATCCTATGAACTGGGAGCTCTGTTTGAGGGACTTAGTCCAAAGATACAGTATAAGCAGCTAGTTTGGTTAAGCTGATTTTTGCAGTTCAAGTGGGTCTTATACACATCATGCCTGGGATTATCTTTATACTTCTGGTTAAATTTGACAGAATTTGAGCATTCTCTGTGTATTGGAAAGTACAGCTTGGAAAATAAAAGGGAACCAGACTGGTGTCTTATATATAAAGGAGTGTTTGAACTTTGCATAGGTCATCCATGTTTTCATTCTATTATACATCGCTCACAGAGAAAGTAAATAGTTTGGCAGCTTAGATCATGTGATAGGGAAACAAGAGACCTCATTAATTCAGATATTTCAGGTTCAACAATAGCAGAAAGAAGAGATTATGACTGCCCAGTTTGAGCCAACTGGAAAAATTCAAATTTAGACCATAGTCAGGTAACTTACAAATGAAGGAACAACAAACAATGTATTTAATTTCCTGAGAACTGTGATGAAACTAAGATATGATATACCTGAGAAAAGAACCTAATATGTCACTCAGTCCTATCAAGCACGACATGTTCACTATGTGTGTCATAGCTGATTTGGAAAGGTGATCTCTTAAAAAAACCACAGAATTTTCTATTTTTATTCTTTTAAGTGTTCTTGTCTTCAGTAAGGGCATTCATAGAGCCAAATTATATTCAATTGTGCTGTTTTATTTAGCAAAAGTCTTTGGGCTCTTCGTCAGTAACTGGCAACAGGACCACGCTTTTACTTCATCTGCATAGCTGACTCTACTGAGGGCAGAAATGGGGGAGCAGCACTGCCTAGAGGAACAGCAAAGGCAGTGGAAATATAGCCTATTTACAATGCTGTTTTTTTTGTGCTTTTTTTCTAACAGCTTTTGTTCTAGTGGGTGAAAAATTCCCATAGAATCCTAGAATCACAGAATGGCTTGGGTTGGAAGAGACCTGAAAGGTATCTGGTTCCAGCCTCCTACCACAGTTAGCATCCTCCTCTGCTTTTTGTTTTTGATTCAGCCTTCAGTGCATCTCAACTTAATTTTCAAGCACATGGGAATCTGTGTATGTGTGTATAAGTATATATATATATTCTTGTACTGGGGTATGTGTCTTCTGCAATTCGAAGGTATATTACTGGTCTCTCTTCAGGGCTCTTTTCTAAACCATGACATTTGTTTGCTCCTGCTTGAAAATAACATCCAGCATTTCCTTAGCCCTTATTAAAACAGATGTAGTTGGAATGTCACTCTCAAATAGGTGAGCTTACATTATAAACATGTAAGTTTGGGCTCTGATGTGTTCATATGGCTGTAAGGTCTAATGATCCTACATTTATCAGACACTGAGAATTTTACATTACGCTAGCCAAAAAAATATGAAATTATTAGTCTCTGTAACCCTCAGCCCAAGGTCTTCAGGCTAGATGAAGTTGAATCTCTCCTCTTCATTCCTGCATGTCAAAAGCTGGTTCCAAGGTATGGAATTGAAATTTAAATTCTTCAGTTATGTCCCCTCATTCTGCAGTACCAAGTTCAGAAGGAGAGAAAGATTTTGTCACCTCAAAAGCTGTCCCTTTCCTCTTCTCTCAGATGTCAGAATAAATACGAGCAATCCTTTCTCATCTCATCAACAGAGACACCTTGGGTGGTTCACTTCACCCCAGTACCAACCTCTCAAACAGATCAGAAGATGAAATCATTCTACTGTAGCTCTCAAAACTGTGGGATTGGCAGAGGTCTTATAAATGATAGTTGTTCTGGAAGTAATTCCTTCTGTTTTATGATCTTGACCCACAACATTAGAGGTAGGTGTTGGTTGTATGGCAGTAGAGGTTGAATCTTCCCACCAATATTCCATTACACTTTGTTGTGGTGTGACAGATGGGGCAGTCTGACAAAATGGTGTCTGATATGAAAGTGCATATTTCAGCAGTGTGTGGTGATAGGATAAGGGGAAATAGCCACAAACTGATGCATAGGAAGTTTTGCACAAATGTGTGTGGGAACTTCACAGTGAGGGTGACAGAGCACTGGCACAGGCTGCCCAGAGAGATGGTGGAGTGTTACTGTGCTCTTTGTATCTGTTGTAGTTTCCATGGAAAAGTTTTCCATGGAAGCATTACTTTTGGAGCTAATAATACATTGTCAAAATTATGGCTCCCAAACAGAAGATGCTTTGGGAGCCAGAATTCTGATGATTTCATGTTAGCAATATTGATTTATCTTCCTTTGCAGAGTTTTGAGGTCAATCTCCATCCTTTCATGGTTTCTTTCATAGGACAGTTAAGAAGAAATTCTGGGACAGGGTCTTTGTAAACCCATCGCAAGGGTGGTGCACACTGATTTTTTTTCCTATTGCTCTGAACCTTTGGGTTCAAATGGGCAACACTGGTGTGCAGCACTAGGTTCTGGTTGAGCATATGCAGATCAGAACTGAGGAACATGGGGCAGAACAGGACAGAGCCTGAAGCAGAAATGGGAACCCAGAAGACCCTTTTGGGGTAAAGCCCCAACTCTGCAGGCTGTAGGGACACTAGCACTGGCAGCATGATGGACGTCAGTGCTGACCCCTCTTTGTGACTCCAGCCCAGATCTTTACATCGATCTTTAGAGCATTTGAAAAAGCTGAAAGTCTCTGCACTTCGCTGCTAATGAGATTGCAGTGTAAGATAAAAGGAAACGTGTCTAACCCAGATTAAACTTGCTCCTGAGTTATTTTTGACTTACCTAAAATCTTTCAGCCCTTTTGGTACAACTCATCAAAATTCATCTCTACTAAAAGGATGTAACTTCAAAGAAGTCATATGCATTAAATGTCAACACACTTTACTCAATAGAAATCACAGTATCATTAAATCTAACATGAGTTAAAATGAGGAAGATTTAATTTCATCATCTTTAAAATGAAGGCTTTGTAGCAAGGGAATAAACTTTGCTTTTAAAATTATTTTTAAGTAAAAGTAAAGAACCTTCATTTTACATTGCATCATATTTGTGTATAATAACAAAGGAAAAATCTAATCTTCCACTGTGCTGAAGAAGATGTGGGAATAGTAGTGTACTTCTGCTCATTTTACATTCCTCTTTTTGGACATACTTCTAATTTAAATTATAGAAACTGGAGAGGTTCCTTTAAAACTGGTTGTCATGGTTATAAAATCCCAAAAGAAATGATGTGCGTCTGCATCTGCTAAGGGAAACATTTATGGTGTGATTTAGCAGGAAAAAAAAATAATAATAAAAAGCAACCACCCACCACAACCCATTTTCAGGCTTGCTTATTACATTACTTGATAATAGTCCAACACCCGCCCTAAAAAGCCTCAGAAAGAATTCTCACACATTTTTCACTGCATGGAGTTCATTAGCACATATCGCACAGTAAGCGGTCAGCTCTGACAGGCTCTAGCGGGCTTGGATTTTTTTGTTTGTCTTCTTTAGTCTTCTTTGTTTTAAGCAAGTTCATCTGGAAATGCAAAGTGTGTTAGACTGGTAGAGTATTTCTACTATCACAGTTGGTATCTTGGTGTCCCAGGAGGGTTGGTTTTGGTGGGGGTTTTTTGGTACGTTTGTTTTTTTCTGTGCTTGTCTCTCTTCTTGCTGCACTTAGAAAGATATTTGGCAACATAAAAAAAAACAACCCCCGAAACTCTGGGTCAAAGTGGCCAGAACAAGAGTCTACATTTTTTGATGGAGCTCAAAAACATAAAGAAAATCAACAAAATAAATAAGAAAGGGACAAGGGTAGGGAAACAAAAAAGAAGGAAAGGAAAAGGAATATCATCCCACAAAAGGAAAAACGAGTCTTTTGTAAAACCATAACACCTTCATAATCTCTTAACAAAGTTTCCTGACCTGTTGAAGCTGTAGGTTTACTAGCAATGATTCTACACTGGGCCTGTCCTTATTTCTTACAGGGATGCAGAGGATGGTGTATGTCTTCGAAGCTATTGCTTGGCACTTTTCATTTTTTACTCAGAAAAGCTGATTACATACACACTTTAAAAATTACACTGTGCAAGACAGAGGTTATGTTTTTTAATCTCTAGAAGGAAGGAGGAAGACAACGGGTGGGTGATCTATTAGCTGGAGGAAATCACTGTGGCTCCTGGCTCAGCTTCACAAAGTAAATAGAAGATAAGGACGATGGGGGTGTTTTAGATGAACAGTATGCTCTGTGTAATCAGACTGTGGACCAGAGATGGCATTCGAAGTGTCTGTATATACCCATTGATTTCAGAATTCTCTTGTCCAAAAACTGCTGCTAGAGATGAAAGTTTGGTGTCCTGAGCATGAAGGAACACTTCTGAGAAAGTCTGGAAAAACACAACGGGCTGAGCTACTTCAAAAAGGCTGTGTATATTTCCAGATCCTTTGATTTTTTTCCCACTGAAGAAACCTGGTATGCCATTTTTCGCTCTTCCATTTCAGTTGAGTATTGTTTCTAATGATTTTCTACACTCCAAAAGGAAGCCAGTAATGTGAAGCATCTGAATAGAAGAATCCAAAAAAATGGGGTGAGAAGAACAGAATTATGTTTCTCCAATTCTCTTCCCTCCCTTCATTCCATCTCAACACATGGCTGGGATAAACATGGCCTAGGTGGGCAGGTGGCTGTGCTGAGTCCAGATGGCCCCAAAGGTGGTCCCACTAGTCACTGATGCAGGATGCTGACAAGCTATGGTGTGGTGGAGTTGGGACTTTTGGATGTTACAACACACATATATACAACCACAGCACCTCAAGTGTCGTGCAGTTTTGGACCCCTCACTACAAGGAAGACATTGAGGCCCTGTAGAATATCCAGAGGAGGGCAATGAAGCTGTGAAAGATCTGGAGCACAAGTCTTAATGGGAGAGGTTGAGGGAAGAGGGATTGTTCAGTCTGGAGGAGGCTCAGGAAAGATGTTTTTGCCCTCAACAACTCCCTGAAAAGTGTGCTGTAGAGAGGTGGGGGTTGGCTCCCAGGTAACATCAACAGAATAAGAGGGAATGGCTTCAAGTTGTGCCAGGGGTTGGATATTAGGAAACATTTCTTCTCCAAAGGATTGGAAATGCACTTGAACAGGCTGCCCAGGGAGTGGTGGAGTCACCATCTGTGGAGGTGCTCAAGAAACGGAGATGTGGCACTGATGGGTGTGGTTTAGTGGGCACAGTGAAGATGGTTTGGAGTTGGGCTGGAGGATCTTAAAGGTCTTTTCTAACCTTAACGATTCTATGGTTTTATGAAAAACAGATGAATGCAGCCAAATTCTCCTCCTGTGCAGAATGGTGTCTGTGCTGCAGTCATAGACCTTGCATACTGACGTGCTATTCTTAAGTACTGTTTATATGACCGATTTTTAATGTCCTCCTAATATCTACTTGTAAGTAGACGACGATTGATTAATCAATCAAGTCTGTTCACCTACTTCTCATCTCTCTTCTTTTCTTGCCTTTGCTTTATTTATCGATCTGGCAATAACCTGATTCAGCCTATCTCCTTACCCAGCCTCTCTTCATTCCCCTGCTAATTACCAGTAAATGATTTGGCAGGCTCTCAGAGTCCCTCCATGCCATGGGGCAGCTCCCACCTGCTGCCAGATACTGCTGCACTCCACCCTACCTCTTGCCAGCAGAGCTCTGCTCTCTCCAGGGGATGACGACAGTCTGCCTGGCTGCAATCAGATTAATTTGGAAGTATGCTACTTCCCTGTAGAAAATGTCATAGAATTACAGAGGCAAGAGATGGAAGAGGCTTATTAAAGCAGCCAGCCTATCTGTCTGCCAATCAGTGGCACTTCCCGACAGTGCACACTCCAGGCTTTGTTCCAGCATTGTTTTAAAAATGCTTTGTGCTGCTGCTGCTGGCCTCTGCCCTGGAGGGCTCTTCAGAGCCTGCAACAGCCCACATCAGGAGGATTTATAAAATCATAGAATCATTAAGATTGGAAAAGACCACTAAGATCATCTAGTCTAACCCTAACCCATCCCCACCACACCCACTAACCACATCCCTCAGAGCCACATCTAGACATTTCATGAAAACTTCCAGGGATGGTGACTCCACTGTGTAGAACATCCTGCTGGTGGTTAAAGGAGGTGATGAGTGTAACCTTGGCACAGTGCCTGTGGAGCCAGGGAGTCCCTCTGGGGTAGCATGCTGCTGTTGGGCAGGAAGAACACCCTAATGCCTCCATGGCCATTTTTAAAACATTTCTGGAACAAAGCCTGGAGTGTGCATTCACACTCTGAACCATGCCAATAGGAAAAGTCACATGCAGGCTTTGTTGCAATGTTTCACCTGCCTCAGGTCTTTTATTTTCTGACCCTCTCAGTGAGAGTGTACTTTAAAATAGCATTTTAAGTTCTACTGGTCTTATGAGAAACAAATCCTTCATACAGTCTGAAGAAACTGGAGGTTCCCAAAGATATCCATGCCATTTGAAAGTGGAGTGGGGTACTTAATCACCCTTTGGGGAACATCTTTAACAAAAGACACATGTTGTTACTTGTTATGGCTTTATCTCTTAGCCCAGTAGCATTTCACTTCCAGTACCCAAGGAATAGTCTCATGCAAATTGCCTGGTCTTGTGCTTCTGGGAATACAACAGCAGTTTGTAGTACTCAAATACGCAAAGTCACTGCCAAGACTTTATTTTGGCTTCTGCAGTGGAAAGAAAGGTCCTAAAAGAGAATACATTTGAATAAACTGAACCTTCACTGAGTATGTTAAGATCAGTTAGAGCGGAGGCAACCTCCTGATCCGTCCTCAGCTTCTCTCTCCTGTCCAAAAAGAAGAATCATAGCATCATTAAGGCTGGAAAAGACCACAAAGATCATCCAGACTAACCATAAACCCATCCTCACCATGCCCACCAACCATGCTCCTCAGTGCCACATCTCCACAGTCCTTGAACATCTTCAGGGATAGTAACTTCACCACCTCCCCAAGAAGCCTGTGCCACTGCATTACCACTGAGACTGAGCTCAGCTAGTCAAGGAAAAGACAAAAGGTCAGCCTTGAGTATTTCATTATAAATAGAAAGCATTTTCTCCCCCAGAATACTGTCCCTATGGATGCTAGAGACTGCGGACAGGTAGATTTGGATGCCTCACCCCCAGACTGGATCCATTTCACTCCATCTGTCATCTTCTCTCATGTGCTAGTACCATCACAAAACCTGCAGGATCTGGATCAAAGCCATGGCAGGAACAGAAAAAACTCCATTGATTTGCACATGCTTTGTTTTCTGGGCCTAAGTGTAGAAGCAGCCATTGTTTCATGAACATGTCACCAATGCTGTGTGCAAGAGAAGTGGCACCTTGGCAAGGGTGAAACATTTCTGCCAGCACCCATGCTCCCAGTCTTCATTTTTCATTTGGAGTGAAATGAACACTGGATTTTTTTTTGGAAGCAAAGTAATGCCTTTACATCAATCTAAATGGAATGCTTTATGAACAAAAGGCTATAAACAAATACTTACTATCCATTTAGATAAAATATTCTCTCTTCCTCCTAATTTGCCATAGAGGTGAGGAAGAATTAAATGCTACAAATGATATAGATGAGATGGCTATGCCCAGCTCAGCTTGATTTATTTCCTATTGCCTTTAGGCTAGTGAGGGGGAAGGCCAAACACTGCACCTATTGTTCTGTATTCAATCTTTATTCAAACAATAGATCTGTGTGTCTTCCCCACCTCCAAGCATCCTTAAAACTGAGATTACATTTTGGTCATTAATTCCAACAAACACTGTTCTGCTTTGGCCAGGAAAGCAACAGCTCTCATTTCTGTGGTGCCAGAGCTCGTGAGAAGCAACAACACATGAACCCAAGGTCAATAAAATGCACTTTTTATTCTGTATCAATGAAAATATAGCCACATGTAAATAAAGACGTGTGGAAAAAAAAATCAAAGTTGATCCTCCCTGAAGAAGTACAGTTCATTGTGCTAAAACCCATAATCCTTTGGGTTAGAAACAGTTGTCTGCCAATGCTTTTAAAGTGACCCACATTTTCCTTGTTGTCGAAATTTAGCAAACAGAAAAGTGCAACGAGAAACTTTGCTACGGATTAACCAATGAGCATTGACCACGCAGGGCAATGTCCAGGAATGACAGAACTATCACCTCCCACCAGAGCATCCCCACGGTCCCTCCTTGGCAGGCAGGCGAGTGGTCAACGAGCATCCATTCTGCGTGAGCTGATGGATGGGTCTCAGTAGGAAGATGGTCCTTCCTTGATGTCATTCGCTTTGTGAATTTCCGATATGGTAGCGGAGGTGCATTCCTTTTGTAGCTGTTCAGTTTCAAACGCTTTATATTTATGTATTTATTTATTTTATTTTTCTCTCCAGGTTTTTAAAAGCTTCCTGCTGTCAAAATACAGTTCTTAATTGCTTTTGTAGAAATAATCCTGAAGAGCAGAGGCATTTAAAATCCTCCCAAATCCTCAGTATATTAACAACAGCAAAAAAGATAGCTGGGCTGTTCAAAAATATCACCAGTAACACGAATGCCATCTGCATTGGCAAGAGTACAAACAGCAGTAAGTAACAACAAAAGAAACATCATCTGAGCAATAACCCGTTCCCTCCATTTCCCCCTTGAAAAAAAGAGTTTTCACAAAATATTTCTCCTCCCCTCAGTCCAGTGTCTGTGAATCACATACATTCAAAAGCTGCAGTTACTCTGTAGGCCAGTTTTTCCAATATGAGCTTTTAAAACCAGTTGTTTTGCCCAATTTCTCTATAACAGTGTCACAAATGGGATTATCCAGGTGGTGCCTTTTCTGCTAATGGAACGCCTTGAAATGTGAAAGTGAAAAATAAAGACCTAAGGGTAAAAGGAAGTTTGCAAGCTCACTATTCTCCTCTGAACTAATCCTCCCTTCGGAAGAAAGTGGAACCACTCGCACAAACCAAGGATTAGTGTCACTGGATCGGCCCTGCTGACAATGCACTGATCCCAAGGGAAAGGGAAAACCCCACACCTTGGCCACACAGCTGCATTACAGCAGGGAAGGAGATAGGTAGGAAGGGTGGGATGGGTGCTCAGCACAGACTGTGGGTTTTGCAAGTGTGCTGGGGTGGTTGTAGGTTCAGCCTTTCCCCAGGCAGATCAGTGGTACAGCAGCTCCTGGCTCAGCTTACAATCTTAGAATCGTTCAGGTTGGAAAAGACCACCAAGATCACCCCATCCAATTGTCAACCCACCATCATCATGCCCACTAAGCCACGTCCATGTTTTCAGTTGTCATTCAGGAGGAGGAGGAAGCCTAGGAAAAAAATCTAGAAAGTTCTCATAGTAGTGAGGTACCCTGTGATGACAGTGGTTGGCTTAAGAAAGTCTCCATCTCCCACCAATGGTGTGCAGGGATGCTGTCACCAGGCACCCCTGGGGAGCTGGGGCTGCACAAAGGACCATACCCAGCCCTTACCCTCCTTTCTTCCCAGTACACATACCCCAGATTTTAATTCCTCTAAGAGCCCAGAATGACCTCTGAAGGTGAGTAGAAGCTCACAAGCATTTCAAAAGGATGGAGGAGGCAGAGGTGGCACTCCATGGAGATGGAAATTCACCCTTTGAAGCCTGGTTTGGGGAGGGGCCTACACTTCATGAAGCTATACAAGCTGCTCTGCCACTGCACAATGCTCTGCTCCTACCTCCTATGTGTCTGGATGTGAAGAAACCCAAAAAGACTTAAAAGTGGAGCACTATGGGCCATGTCTGGGCCAGAAGCACCCAGTGCACAACCCCCTCTCTCTGTCACTGTCCCTCTCCATAGCAGTAATAATAACTTTATTTTTAATTATGCTTCTCCCCAGAGAGAGTTTGCACAGCTGTTGTACCATATCTGGCTTGTACGAAGATATCTGAGACAGTCAAGAATTCTCAGCAGTTAATTTGGATATAGATTACTGACAGTTCAGACACCGAGAATAAGCCACCTAGATTCCAACACATATTAATTATAAAGAGCCCTTTCCCTGATTGGTTCTGATTTTACAGTGGTTTACCTAGCTGTCCCAAGCTTCAAACACATCCTCTGCATTTTAACTAAATTTGGCATGCATTCTGTGGGGCATGCAACCTTGAACATATTTGCATTAGACAAGGGCCTGAAATTAAAATTCTAGCACCACCAGTTCTTGGCTTTCAGAAAGCTCAGTCCACACCAGAAATCTGTCTTGGTGCCTCAGACCTGGGTGAGAGTTAGAGAAACCAGTGGAATAGCAATTCCATTTAATAAGAATTCTTGCACAGGATGCTCCAAGTCTGAAGGTGTTTATCTTCCAAATGAAGAACAGCATTTAGAAGATCTGCTGAGATCCCTTTACTGAATTGCTGAGCCACTGGTTGGTGTTTAAGCAGGACATTAACAAATCAACCCTAACTACAGCTCCTATTAGCATATTATTTCTTCTGAACACAAATAGAAAAACAGATAATTATCTCATTAGATCTGCTAGGGCCGCATAACTTATTAAATCTGCCTGTTTCTACAAGCTAATAGGTAGCCTAATAACCTAGACAAGGGGAAAAAAAGAAAGAAAGAAAGTAGTCTAGGAAAGAAGAAGGGAGGGAAAAACAAAGATAAAGAAGGGAGAGTGAGGGAGGGAGGGAAGGGAAGGGAAGGGAAGGGAAGGGAAGGGAAGGGAAGGGAAGGGAAGGGAAGGGAAGGGAAGGGGGAAGGGGGAAGGGGGAAGGGGGAAGGGGGAAGGGGGAAGAGGGAAGGGGGAAAAGAAAATACTCTGCTTCAGGTCATGTAGCTTTCAAAGCACGTAGAATTGAGAACAATCTCCCCAGCTGCAGTTGCTCACAACAGCCCCAACCAGCTGTGGGCTTCTGTCATGCTTAACAACAGCAAATAGGTATGTAAAGTTTATGGAGCATATCACAGCCTAATGCACGTGCAATGGGTTGCCACATGCCTCCCAACAATACTAACGGGTTTTGGGCACATAAGCATGCAGGGAGACCTCGGAGCTCTAGGCAGCCACAAGCATTATTTTTACTACTGGGACACTGTCCTTAAAAATTCAGTGATCTCAGGTAATTCCCTGCACTCTCACAAGCTACAGGTTTTCTTTTTGCTCTCACCTCCCTTATGGGACCACAGGTCTCTTGAAATACGAGCGATCAACAATCAGCAACAAGCAACAAAAGGAACACACCTATCCAAAGAGAAAAATGAGAAACACAACAGTATGAGCTGCAGGAACTGCTCTGAGACTGTCACACTAGCAGCAAGGGAAATAGATGGAGGTTAGCTTTGAAATTTGTGCCAGTAAAACAGTGCTAACTGTTGCACTGGGGGAAGATGATTTTTGTGTGTCAATTTGGTGGGGAAGCTGATTAGCCAATTCTGCACCGCACAGGCCTGAGTTCCCCTTGTCTGAGTGGAGGGATTTTATTGGGACAGCTGAATGGTACATTTACAGAGTTGCTTTGCACTTTGGCACTAATGAGCTTTTTCATTGGCATTAATAAATTCTGCTGCTCGCGTATTTAGCATTCCTTTGGCATGCATTGCCAGATAAATCCTTTATTGTCTTTCTGGTAGCTTGCCCAATTCCCACAAGGCAGATTTAAAAAACCCAAATCCTGCCTTATTGCTAGCTGCTGCCTCTCCCACTCAATAAATTGAATTTACCACTTGATAGAATTATGCAGTTGGTGGCACTCAGCCCTTCCCTTAAGTAAAAATGTAGCTGGGAACTTACAGAACACCAAGAGGTGGTAGCAAGAGCTGGAAGGTGCCATTGCATCCTTGGAACTGTGCTCATTTCCTAAGAGCAACATCATGGGAGCACCACAAAGAAAATTCTATTGCACTTTTGCTCCTTATTTCAGGAGAAAGACTTCCACACTGATGTATGGGTGACCCCAAAAGCATGAGCTCTAAAAGTTCAGTGGTGGCTTTAGTATTCAAAGTTTAAGCTACGTGTTTATGTGACATTTCAGCTCTGCAACTTTTAAGTACCATCTGACTGAGCTTGTCAATAATACCAGAACTCCTAATTATACCTAAAAAGAAAGGAAAAAACAACAAAACAAACAAACAAACAAAAACCAAAAAACCAGAAGCTGTGGCATAACAGCTTTTGATGATATAAGTGAAGGCAGCAGTAATTAATCCTGCAGGGACACCAGAGAAATAATTAGAAGCAGAACACAAATTTTGTTTTGATTTAGAAGAAAACCCCTTTTTCCAAGAGAGTTTGGGCAAGACACTCAATTTACAAACTGAACTGTGACCTCAGACTAATGATTCTGAGAGCAGCATCAAGTACTCCATCATCCCAAAAGTGAAGTGCATGGCATTGCTGCTCCTTGCTGCCTTGAAACAAGACTCACACGTCTTCTGACCTACCAACACAAAGCAGGGTTTTTGCTCTAGGAAAAGCAAATAACAGCAGGGAAGAGAGGTGAAACAAATCAGGAAATTCTTCTGAAGCCATGTTCAGGACAGGAAAGCACCTGAGCATCCCTGTGTAACTCACAAGGAAATGATGAGCAGGGCTCTAGGGTCAGCTGGAGGAAATAAGGAGGACCCTTAATAGCACTGCATGGCATCAGTTCAAAGTGCTGCCAGTGCTGAACTTCACCTAAGCGTAACTGCAGGAGGAATACAGAGAAAAACACACGGCAGATATTGGACTGAGCATGAAGCTAGTGCCTTGTTTGAGTTCCCCTTCTCATTAGAAAAGCTCATTAAAAAACACAAACACTCTGGTTCTTGTCATCCCTATGGAACACTAAAACATTCACGACTACAAAGAAGCGCCAAATGTAAAATAAAAATTAAGGTTTCTTTAATAAAATAATGCACTGAGAATGAAAGTTTTGCCTTGGTGTGCTTGATTTATTCAGAAACTTGCTGCTAAGTTGTGGTTTGGAAAGGATTTTTTGAGTTAACTCTGTAGGGCACCGTGGACATGCAGAAAGTCAGAGTGTTTGGAGAAGCAGTTTTCCAATTAAACCTAAAAGGGCCATGAGTAAAACTTGGGATAAGCCTGTAATAACAAGCCAGAAGAACAGGGGATGAGCCTGGGAATGGGGCTGGAACAGGCTCTAGGGACATGCATGGGCCTCAGGGATGTTGCCAGACACTATGGACAAGCCCAGTCTTGACATGCCAACAGTGAGAGCAGAAGGCTGAATTCAGAGGAGTAACAATAACCCATGGATCTCTGCCAGTGCAACACTGTAAATCAGCTCAAACGATATTGATATTTTTTAGTTTATGGCATTTCTAGACAATGCAATCACTTTTCAATGGGCTGGGGAAGAGGTTGGAAGAGGGAGTGGGTGTTGCTGAAGTATCTGTCTTAGTCCACTACTTCCAGAAACTGCATGGTCACCAAGACATTTTTCTCAGCATTTGGCACTGAGTGTGGATGTTAGCTGATACCAAGGGAAGGGTTTAATTCATTTAAATGGTGTAGTTTCAGAACGTGACAAATTTCTCCGGTGTCTGCTTGATAAGTATCAGCTCTTAGAAAAACTTTTTACCTTGAAAACTGACATCACATTCCTCAATAAGTTTATATTGAAAACAGGAAGATAATGAGACGTAACCAAGAACTCTCATATTTCACTTCCGATTTCTGCTACTAAAATCTCTAGAAACACCAGTGATAAAAAAACCACAGGTCAGGAAGGACTGCTGGGAAATTCTTTGGTCCTGCTCAAAGTAGGGTCAGCTTCAAAGGCAGAGCCCATATGCTGTGCTGAAGCACAGTCATGGAACTTTAGGAAACAGGACCCTGCCAGCTTCCAAATTACAAAGCACCAACAACTACCACACAGGGACTAACAAAAAATAACTTCAGCAATGTATGACCTTTTGTGGACCCTCATTCTTTACGTCCTTTTTTCCCTCCCTCCTCTCTCATCCCATGTTGCACAATATGGAGCCAGGGCTCTGCTCAGTCCGGGCAATCAGCTGCTGCTCTGTCACTTCTACCTTGGAAGCTCTCCACCACATATTTTCCCTCTGCTGGACATTTCCAAGACTAGGCCTCTTTCCACAGCACGACACAGCCCCACTATGAGACTCCTGACATTCTTAATGCCCCACAGGAAGCAAGATAAAAAAAAATAGTGGGCAGCCTCACACTATCCAAAAAGTGATGGATGATTCCCATCCACACCTTGCTGTTGCATGAGAGCATCACAATAGCCATATACCTGGGAAAATGAGGGTTCCTGGAGTATTACATGAAAGTACTGGAGTAAAAAGTCAAAAATCTGATCACCATTGGCTGAGAATCAAGCACCCGAGTGTTTTTAGGGAGCTGTCTCAGCAGCTTAGGAGCTGAACACTTTGCTTCTGGTTGCATGCTGAGATATTTCAATTTTCCCTGTATTAAAGTGCCTCTGTGATGGAAAGATGCTAAGTGGTTGCTTTTAGGGGCACCTTTTCATACAAACAGGATCAGACTGGGAGCCTGAGTTATAGGCTGGATTCACTTAACTTACCCTCCAGCACTCTACAAATCAAGTGTCTAATCTGAACTCATTACCCTACTGTAAGTGGTGAGAGACTGACACCTCTGGAGCACAATTTATTCCACCTGTCTGAAACACCTGACTCAAACAAGCCATATCTGTCTCTACTACAAATGGGCAGGTATATACACATATGATGTGCCCATACATCATAGGCAGGCAGGCAGAAACATATACTTTGCCATTGCTGATTCTGAATTGAATCTGCTCCTACAGGCATGTCACCGGAGCGGCTGATCCAAAGCACAAAGATGTTTATATAGGGCTTTTAATTAAAGCTAATAGATGTATCTGTGGCAGACAGCCAGATACAGAGTTGGTGCACACCAACAGAATCACAGAATTGTAGGGGTTGCAAGGGGCCTCCAGAGATCAAGTCCAACCCCCTGCCAAAGCAGCTCCCAGCCCAGGTTGCACAGGTAGGCGTCCAGGTGGGTCTTGAACATCTCCAGAGAAGGAGATTCCACCACCTCTCTGTGCAGCCCGTGTCAGTGCTCTATCACTGCACTGTGAAGAAGTTCCCACCCACATTTGTGCAGAACTTCCTATGCTTCAGTTTGTGGCCATTTCCCCTCATCCTATCACCACACACTGTTGAGAAGAGACCGGCCTCATCCCTTTGCCTCCTGCTCCTTAGATATATATATATTATTAGATATACTATAGAGCCAGACCATGGGCCAAGCAAGCTTGCATCTCTGAGTAGAAAACCATGAGGAAATAATATACTTCTTTGCTCGATAGCCAACAGATAAAGATATTTATGAGAAATTGCCCCAGATACCTGGATCCACCTGCCTTGCACAGAAGGCAGATTAACATAACATAATAAATCAGTATCATTTATTTACTACAGCTGGGAAAAGTCCTTTTTGAATGGCTATATCATCTGAGCATTCAAAATCAACCCACCACACAACACAAGGACAATTTTCTTTACTACTAAATACGCCCTCAGGAAGGATGATTTTATTTCATTTGTCATCTGTTGGGTATCACAACACTGATCTTTGCACAATGTTCTTTTTGACAGTATGAACATTTCTTGCTTTTCTGCCAGGAAAAGCAAGACATTTCTTTCTTCTTATCTATTTTAGCTTCATCCATCAATTTGCTTTAAGAATGCATTCTGTTTTGAAACATACCTCAACACATTAAAACCCAGAAGAAAATTAAGAGATCATGTTAATTGCTTGTATGAAAAAAAGTAAGGGGAAATGACAAAACCTATTCTCAGATGTTGAAGCATAGTCTATCAATCCTTCCTTCCCTGTGGGCACCATAGGAAGATGCTCTGGAGGCACAGACACTGGCAGAGCAGGGACATCCAGGAAAAGGACTGCATCAATTCTTTTATTTCCTTCCTTAAATTCACTAAAGGCAACCAGTGCAGATGCACAAGTGCCAAGAAAAACGTCAACTACTGCTGTTTAACTCTCACAGCTCAGGACTGGCGAGTTGCAGAGCACAGGTACCACAGCAAGATGCTTTTCTCCAAAGGAATTCCACTTCTTAAACACTCCCTATCAAGTTTGTTGGCAGCAAGACTGTAAAAGCATAATAGATCTATAGACTTGAAGATGTGTTAACACAAGCTTCTGATACAAAAAAAAAAAAAAAAAAAAAATCAAACAAAGCCTTTAGATACAGCCTGCTAAAAACAACTATAAAAAATCTGTACAAACTCTCTTCTGTAGGAAACCACTATTTGAATGCGTTGTTTAAAAAATGGGTATTACTTTGATGCCATTTCACTTAGGAAAAATATTTATTTTAACAAATAATCATCCGTCCAATTCTGACATCCAAAAAGATATGTTTGGGTTTTCCAAATGCTCAAAATCCAAGTAAGTAAGTGTCAAGTCACTGTAATGCATCCCACTTCTTCCTCCTCACTCCCGAACTGCATGTTAAACTTTTGGCTTTTGTGATTTTTTTCCTTCCAGTCTAGGATGTCTTTTTACCTAAAAAAGCCTCCAAGCTTTTTTGGTAAACACATCTGCTTTGTGACCCATGCAAATGATGAAGTCTGCATGACAGCCTCAGTTACTTCCAGAGTGACTGCTCACTGCTTGCAAATAATGCAACATTAATTCTGCAGCCAACAGTCCTCTACCATTGTCCTGGAATCCAAAATACACTGTATGGTCCAATACGTTCATCAGATTCAAACTTCAGCTCACACCAGTGTATCAGGATTGCTTTCCACATGGTGGTGAATGAAGACTCAGTTTGGATCTAACAATGAGCCCAAACGTCAGTGCCAGCAGCTTCAAATCCCTACAGTTGTGCTACTTCTGCAGAACAGGGAAAAGAGAAACCGGCAAAGCTTAAGACTGTCACTTCCAGAGCCAGCTCTGCTCTAACCCCTCTTCCCTGGCAAAGACAAAAACACAGAAAGCAGGATGTACAAATACAGAATCAGAAGAACCGAGGGATACTTCTATATCTTCACTACAATAGTTATTTGTTCAGCTATTAGTCAGAAGTGCTGTTCTATCTCAAATAGGCAGTATTACACAAAATCGCTATTTGAAGTACTCTAGTTCATTGGCTTTGGAAAGTGTTTACACGATTTGTTTCTATTCATACCTTATCCAGAAAGATAAAATCCACTTGTGTGTGGGTAAAATGCTATGTAGGTGCTATGAACACCGCTACCAGACGTGGCAGGAACATCTGTACACGTATGTAGCTCTTACAGGAAAGGAAAGCATGCAGCTGAGAGCTCCCTCCATGCAGCACGTGGCTGCTGGCGTAGGTAGAAGGGACACGTGTGGTCCTTTACTGCACAGCTATAGGTGGTTGCTTTGAGTCAAGCCTGAACTGCAACACAAGGACTCATGCTTCTTGAACAGGAAAGGGATGCTCTTGCTGGCAGTGTGCTGGATTACACCATGCACTGCCGTTAGCAGATGGGAAAGCTGAACAAGTGCCCCTGTGACAACTCCATGAAACAACACATAATGCTCCAAAATGCCTCAGAACTGTACAAACCTTATTTTCAGGGCTACAGCAAGTGGAGTTGAAGCTCCAGCTGCGTGCCCAGCACGCAGAGCCTATCTGCAGGGAGAGTTTCTGTTGGTTGCAAGACACTCATCACACTACTGCCTGAGCAAGGCACTGAACAATTCCAAGAACTTGCAACAGACAATGCTGGAATATCAGAGTCAAAGCAAAGTGACCCTGGAAACATGGCATTTGTTTCATGAACTTGCTATTTTACATTATTTATAGTGTTTTAACCAGTATAGTTGCACTTGAACTGCAATAGACATTCCGGACTCAAATAATTTTCAAGGTTAGATTAATCCTATTACATGATCTCTCATTGCAAGGTGGTACAAAGTTACATCTGAATTGCAAGATAAACTGAAACAGAGATCCCTTTGCATGCCATGCAGCTCTAGCTAGAGTTAATATCAGTTACACAGAAACAAAAGAAGTCCTTCACAAAGGCAGAGGAATGCCATTAAGGCTAAAGCTTTCTAACAGAGTCATTCCTACCACCCCACTTGTTCTTTCAGGGCATACTCATGCACTTGAGGAACTCCACTGATCCCCAGTCCAGGCAGCTGCATGGCTCAGCTACTGACTGGGCAGCTCTGGGCAGAGGGAAGCAAGCTGCTGTGTGTCTGGCTGAGCACCAACTCCAGCCAGGCAACAACAGTCACATCTTCAAAACTTGGCACTTAAGTTGTACCCCCAAGGTCTGTGCATGCTCCAGGAGCCTGCAGCAACCCCGTACCTCCTTAACACCACAACCCCACAACTCTGTCAGAGTACCAGGGGAAGGTTTAGAGCTGTTTTGCAAGCACAGATTGGCCGTGCTGACCAAAGTGCAGCTACAGATTTGCACTCATGTCAGAACAGCAGCTGCAAAATACAGCTGCCCTTTTTGACAATGGCACCTGCAGCTGCAGAAAGCATGATGAGCAGGCAGCCCAACACCAGCCTTTGGGAACAGCTGTCCTACCAGTGATTTTATATTTTTCTTTTTTTTTTTTTTATTTCTATAATTTCCTGAAGAAAGGGACTGAAAGAGAGGCAGAAATGGGTCAGAAAGGAATAACAAATGAGAAAGATCACTGTCCTTCCATGAACTGACATAACAGAAGCAATGGCTTATTTGGCTTTTTTAGGATCTTTTGGGAGTTTATGGGTTTGGACTCCACAATAGGAGATATGATCACCTGAAGACGCAGGTTTCTGATGAGCACTACCACAAATGTTGTTGGTTGGTTAGTTGGTTTTTGTTTGCTTTGGATTTCTTTCTTTTTTTTTTTTTTTTTTGGTTTCTCAGGTAGTGATCTAGTTCAACTGGGTTTCCTAATGTGAAGTACAATATCTGGTAAGGATGCCCACTAATTATAAACATGTCTTTTATTTACCTGATTGACAGTGATGCTCTGTGGCTGGTACATATGTTTTATTCCAGGCACTTCTGAAAACGTGGGACCTAGATGCAAGAGGCCACTGAAATGTGGTAGAGATGTCCTTCTCTGAAGGATCCACTGCTCTCTGCTATGCCACCAGTAGCTCTGAAGTCACGATGGCCACTTCTGCTGTCAGTAGCATCTGCCTGAATTCTCAGACAAATCACCCACCACACCCAAGTGCAAACTCAGAGTCCAGGATCTCAGCTTCCAATAGCAGAAGAAACAGGGTCAACTGGAAAAGCATGTCCTGCTGCAGCCCTGCAAAGCCATCACAAAGGGCAATGCATCAGCCTAGGGGGCGGAGATGGAGGCTGAGCATGGATCAAGAATGGGAGATGCTGATGGGAGCCAGCCAAGAGGAAGGTAAGAACACCTGAGACACACATACTAGCATTAATATGCCTAACAACTGGTGGTGTGGGCATAGAGAGCCCAAGCTTGAATCTTAATATCCCATTTGCCAAAACCTTCATCAAGTCCAAGGCAAGGAGGACTTCATCCCCACATCGCACGCACCACTCTTCTACCTCAACATCACCTGAGTGCCTCAGGCTAAAGGGAATTTCGTCATCACCAACTTCCCATCCTGACTGCTCATTTTCTCTTTCTCAAAGAGAGCTTCAGATGGATAAACACCCACAGAAAAGGGTGTGTAGGGGGATTCGCCGCAGCCTTTTAACCTCTGTCTCCCACATCTGCTCCTGAGGCTCCTGAGCAGCTGAAGCATGACTGCTTTCTCCCTTTGCACAGACCTCATTCAAAGTCATTTTGCCAAAGGCAATGAAGGGGACAGGGGGAGAGCGAGCTCAGAAAAAAGGGACATCCTAATGAAGATACTGACAGAAGCGGACACCATTGCTAAGTGCTGCGAAGAGAATCTACATAATGTCACTAACGGCTCAGTAAAAATGGCATCAGTAAAAGGAGGCTTTTCAGAAAGATATTACCCCTAAGTAGACAGTGTGTGCAGCTGAGAGAGCTTCTGTTTGTTGCATTTCATTACATATATCACCATTACTATGTCCTATCTACGATGTTTAAAGAGCAGGAGGATAGCAGGAGGATACTTGAAAGAAAAGGCTGTGCATGCACAACACCCACACGAATAAATTCCAGTGATCTACTTAGCACCCAACATGGTGCCCTTCCCTGGCAACTGAGCTGAGCTCTCCCTTTAGGAGGAGTAAGGGGACTTATTACCAAATATACAGTATATTGTAATGGAATGATACCAGGAAATGGTACTACTTGAAGTCTGAACATGTCCTCCACTTCATAGTAACCTACTGCCTAACTTGGCAGAAAAGACAATGAGGAGGTAAAAGCTCAATTCACCCAGCCTGAGATCAAAACTGTCATGGCAATATTGGCAGGTTAGACCCTGATTCTTTAAATAGTACATTGCCTTTGTTAAACAAAAGTCATTCTTTTATTACATAATAGAGATTATAAATAAATGTAAAGTGTGCATGCAGTCAACTGCATATTATACAAGCAATATCTATGTTAATAATTGTTTTCTTTGGCAGGCCAGAATCCAGCTGGACATGCAATATTTACATATCAAAATCCTTGTTGTGTTCAAGTCATATTGGATGCAAGTGAAAATATATATGTATATATATTTACCTTATACACACACCTATATATGTATAAAGGTATATACACACCTCTGCATATATACTGTATACATATATACACATAGGTATATGCTAAAAGTGGATTTCATCTTTTTCTGATTCAGGTGATGCAGGCCTTGAAACACTAAAAATATCCTGGCAAGGTATCTGGGGGGGCCGCTGAGGTGATAAATGGGATGTGGGGGAAGAGACCTGGGGTACGTTCTTTTCAGACAATATCTTTAAAATTTCTGCCACCTGCTTCTCAAGGGCAGCCATCCTGCTGCTTAGCAGCTGGATATCTTCTTTGAGTTCGTGCTTGACTTCCTGCAGCGTGGTTTGTAAGGCCTGCTCAGGAATAGGGTAGAAAGGATGCCTAGCATCAGCCTGAATGGGGCTGTGCTCCAGGGGGCTGCGAGTCTCACCGGCTTTATCCAAGCGAAGGTCACTTTTTGTTATTCCACTGTCACAAGAGTCTGTTTTCCTCAGTGGGTTTTTATTTACACCGTTCTCTGAGTCGTTGCACTTGGGGTCCTCAGAGAGCAACCCCATCGACTCAGCCTTCGTGACGTTGTTCCAGTCTTCCTTCTTCTCCTCATGTGTCCCCATCGTGTTTTTCAGTCGAAGCCACCCTTTTCCATTTCCATTTTTCATCCGCATGGGACTGTTCACTTTGAGACACTTTTGATCTCCATTCCCGTTGGGCTTGAGCTCCATTGCATCCCTGTTGTTCTGCTTCACCGCCTCACTGGTTTTCACATAAGCCAGGGATGTCTGGATGGGGGTGATCTGAGACACGGTGACCACACTGGTGCCTGTGATGGAGGCCCCATTCTGCACGCTCCGACTTTCCACCTGAAGCTGGTTCCTTTCTGGGTCGATGTGGGTTGAACCTTGATTCCTCATCTCCTTTTGCTGTTTGAACTTCTGAAAGAGTTTCCGCACGGGGTGGTCCACAGGAATGCTCAGCGTCACCTCGTTCTTCTGGCGCATGCGCTCCTCTTCCTCCTTCTTGACGTCGCTGATTTTCCTGAAGATGATCTAGAGAGGACAAGCCCAAAACAGTCAGTACCCACAGGACACCAAACACAACAGTACAGCAAGAGTTAAGTGGAAGACAGGACCTCAATGGGGGAAAGATATTTCTCCTTCCTTTCTATCTCAGTTTCTTACAGTGAATTTAAATGGTGCTGATCAAAACATAGTAACCTCGGATATATGCTTCCACATAGACATACACATATGCACATTCTATCTTAAAGGTATAGATTAAAAGCGAGTTTCACCTGTATTTTTGATGTAGAGGACATAGCCCTGAAGAACTAAAAATATCCTGACAACATCAGAAGGAAAGAAACTAAACAAAGGGAAGAAAGAAAGCAAACATGAACCTGAATACAAGTTCTGCACCTATCCATTACACTCACACTTTTCCCTGTTCCGTTGCTCTCTTTAGTGCAGATCAAAAGGAAATGGTAAGTCAGCAGAGACTACAAAGCCATAAGCCTAACTCAATGAGCACACCCTTCCAGAGACTGGAACATCCAAATGTATGCACTACTTCTTAGCTCTCCTTCTTGCTACTGTTGTGGCAGTGGCCAGAGGGTGTATTTAGGTTCCCCATGTACCATGTTGCATGGTTTCACACAGCAGCACAGCAGTTAATGTGTCAAATACACGTGGGTGCCCTGGGAGCACTGTAATGGGGCTGTGTGATTCCTGAACCAAGTAATATCCACTGTTCCTTGATGCTGTGTCACTCAAAGGAGAAAGGCATTTAGTGCTGCACTTGTTTCACCCTGCAGCATCACTCTGTAGCAAGAGGAATGTGAGCATGTGAAAGGGCCCAACAAATCACCACCTCTAATCATAATGATCTTTTTTGCCTTGGTTCAGTTTTCTTGAATGTACAACTTCAATAGGATAGGGAAATCTGTTTCTTTGGAACTAAGGAGAAAAGAGCAAGATCCAAATACGGACTGCGTTGGGACAGCGTTGGTAACAAAAGCAAAAGAAAGCCCCAGCAATACGCAAACAAAACCCCTCACACCTAGATGCAGTGACACATATGCTCCTAAACATACATGCATTTTGATGCTCCCTTTCCCTGGTGCCCACCCTCATGGAGCCACTCTCTGAGCCACAGCAAGGAAATGCAAAAGAAGTTGCCCTTGACTCAGCAAAGTAAACCACATTTAATTGAAGCCACATTTTCCAACCAGTGCTCTGCACCATGCTGTGCCAGGCCACATGCCTCAGTCTTTGGAAACATCTGAAGAGGGGAAATATCCTCTACTCCCTGCTCATTGGCCACAGCACGAGGTGCCTGCAGGTGGTTGGGGATCCTGCAGGGCTGGCAGTGCTCCCACGCCCCATGCACCAGTTAATAGGGGGCTAGGAAGGCATGGAGATAACATCAATAACTTCCACCCTGCCTCTTGTTTACAAAGACCAGAGCCAACAACAGAACAGCAGAAACAACATCATTTTTTTTTAATTTCCTCTCCAAGCACTTGTAGTTCACTGAAAACTTCTTCCCCTGCAACCTTTTTCTCTCTTTTTTTTTTTTTTTAATTTCTTGCTTTTCTCTGTTGAAAATTTCTCTAGCCAGAGGTTATCTCCTTGTGTAGAATATAATTACCCATGACTGCTGCTGCTGTCTTCTGCAGAAGAAAAGCCAAAACTTTGCTAACCTGACACAGTCTGTCTTTTTCTATGTCAGAGTTGACCTGGACGGGGCTTTGAACAACTAGATCTAGGGAAAGATGTCCCTGCCATGGTTGGGGCCTGGGTGATCTTTACGGGACCCCTCCAAGTCATTCATTGCCATTCTACGATTCTATGGTCCCAGTAGACTCCATGAGATTATAGTACCTTGGTGGCTGGAGTCTTGGCTCTCCACCCACTGAACTACTCTCTCACAAGGAGGAAAACATTTCAACCCTTTTTTGCACAATGGACACTGTCTCCATTTCAGGACATCCACCCTTAACCATGGGAGTACTAACACTAGCACAGCAGCGATTCAGTCTTAGTTGGGACTACTTGATATTGTCATAACATGTACAAGTAAAATAAGGAAAAATATACAAGCAAAGAACTGGAGAAAAAGAAAGAAAAAAGAAAAAGAAAAAAGGTAGGATGAAAATTCTAGATGTAATAGTTATTTTGCAGTAACAGTTAACCATATTAGGAATGGTTTCATGCGGTTGGATTTACTTCCACAGCGGTTTATCTGAAGTCACATCCAGATTAAATGTGTTTACAGAGACTTAATTCTATTAAAGTCTAATAACTACTGCTAGCTCTTTTTATCTGTAAATAAGCACAGAAAAACACCTCCTGCTGACATGCCTCTGATTTGTGTGAGGCTTGTTTTCAAACCTTAAATTGCATGAGCTATTTTAGTTGTCCCTGACCCTTTTCAGAAAGGTTACGCTTAGGCCTGTCGAAACATATATCCTAGGAACAGGCACAAAACCCAAAGGAATTAATCAGAAGAAACTGAATTAACTGTGAGAAGAGCACATCTCAAGGAGTCAAGTGCCATACTCGGGTCTCCTGGCAAGTGCTAAATTCATTAGAAGTGACAGGGATTCAGTGTAAGACTTCATTTCCTTTGTGGATAGGACTGTGAAAGACCACCCCATGCAACACAAACCCTGTTTCATGAGACCGAGCTCCCATTTTTCTTTCTTTAACTTTTTTTTAGGAAGGAGAGGAATAGGGATTATCTTAGTTATCAAGCTGTCAAAGGTTAAATAAAAGTGAACTTATGGTCAGCCCTGAGAACTGAGGCACTTGGGTTATCTACGAGGCAGGCACAGGGCAGACAACAGTGACTTGGGAGCTCCATTTGTTCTTAACCCCCATCTCCCTTCCCTGCACACTGCACTGAGAGGTAACACACCACAGTGGTGACCCCAGCCCACTGTCACTTCCAAAGCAACCTTTACAAGTCCTCTTGTTCTTTAAATTAGTGGAATTAGTCAGTAAATCTATGATCTTCTCAGATGTTTTGAAACACACCCTTTTTCTCCTGTCTTTTTTTTTTTTTTTTAGGTACCATAATGTGAAAATTATCTCTCCACAACCTTATTTGATTTCCAAAGACCTCTCAGTAAGTGACTCCAAGGGCATGAATGAATTAAAGCTTCCAAATTAATTAATCTTAAAGAATTGCAGTAAGTTCATGAAAGTGGCAAATACTGGACCACAGATCATTGTGTCCTGTTCCCAGAATGTCTAACAGCTGTTGTCAGTGGTGCACAATACATGACATTTCACGGAAACCTATAACAAAAGGGCAAGCAGTTGTCATGGTGACAAATACAGCGGGGATGCACTGAAGGAGGCAGAGGGGAAGCCACACGAGGCCGTCGATGCAAAGATTTTCCCAGTGATTAATAAAGTCTGGGTACCCAGACTGAGATGTCCTACAACTGTGCCCAGTTTAAAAGGAAAGCTGAAGTCCTCTGTCTGAGGAGAGCTGCCATGCTGACATGGCATTTCAGTGTCCCACAGCTTTACAGGGCCACACAAAGCAGAACAGGGAGCCCTGCCATTTGGCTGCCATGGGGCTGCAGTTGGCTACCAACTGATAGGGTACTTCATGGATAGGATGAGGAGGGTGTTGCTCACTTCTGAAATCTTTGCTCCAGAGGTAACTGTTCTGTCTGTATTTAACATCTTGCAGATGTCCTCTCATCTGGTCATGCACAAGGTGGTGTATATATTTAAAACACTGTGTTTTCACATCTATTTAATAAAAGAACACCATGGGAGACCCCTTCATTCAATAACGTGGCCTTGAAGGCAACTACTTGCTGCTCCACTCCCCTGAAGCACTGTAAGTCAGATCAGTGAAATGACTGAGGCTAAGGAATTGGAAGAAATAAAACTGTGGACCATACCAGTGATCTATCTGAGAGCACAGGCCCAGAGTTGTGCTGGAAAATGAAGTAGAGGTCAAACACAGAATATATGAGTGGGAACTTTCCCAGATAGTTTCAGTAAAGAGGACAGTGGAAATAATTACATTTTTATTGAAATACACCAATCTTTCGGCCACACTGAAGGACTCAAGGCTCACTTGCAGCTGTCTGAGACCCTTTGCTAATGTTCAGATCCCACTGGAGAGATTTGATCCAGTCCACATCCTACACAACTGCTTAATAATAGAAGAATTACCTTCCATTGCCTCTTCTCTATTTATTAACAAGCCCTGTACTCTGCCATAAGGCGAACATGCTTTGTAGGAGTTACATGCTGGGACTATCCAGGAATGTGAATACAGACAGGTGATGGACCATCCGCTACCAAATGGACTGCAGAACAACTGGGAAGTGCTTGATTTTTCCTAAAGGCAGCAGTAACTTAGATCTTTTCTTCTATAACCAGCAACTGATTTTTTTTTTTTTTAGGAATTTAATTACCCTTGAGATTTCCTCCACTCACAAGGTTTAGCTGAAGCTGGGCAAATGGATTTGAGAGTTCTTGGCTACATGACCAATAACAGACAAATACCACAATCACATACACTCAATTCCCTCATTTTCTCTGATAAAAATGCTAAACAAAACCCAATATAATAAACAAATACATAATAATATAATAAACAAAACCCAAATACAACTGAAAATGTTAATAAGGAATGCTTAATTCGTGTCTAGGCTGAATGATAAAACAAACTTTCATGAAGATGTTTGAAAAAAAACTTGGTTAATTTTCACATCTTCAAGTGGATCATAGAACAGAAATTACTGTATTTCTCATGCTAATGGGAGAGATGAATTTGTGTGAAACCTACAACGTGAACACTGGATAACCCAGTACACACTGTGCTCAGATAACTGTGCCATTTTCCTTCCTATGAACAAACTACAAACTGCACCCGATTTCCAGGCCCTCGGAGCAGGGTCCACCTACAAAGCCAATGTCTTCAACTGAACTCATCCTCCTCCAGGAGCCACAGACAGCTCAGGGTCTGAGTCATCTCACCTGCAGCTAGATGTTAAAGCAGGTCAGACGGTCTGCACCCTGAAACGTCTGTTTGTCTCCTGTGCCTAAAAACTGAGCTTTGTGCAAGTTGCTCGGATGCAGACATCCCCTGTGTGACAGTAGGTAAGAAGTATCCAAACCCTGCCTCTAGCAGTGCAGATGTCAGGGTTAGGAGCAGGCTTTGAAAAAAGCCCTCCTTTAAAGCTTTTGTGTGTGTATTATAACCTTCATCTGATCCTATTTTTACTCTCTCCAGCATGCTGGGGTTATGGCCAGTTGCCAGTAGGATGCACTGCCCACCCCCAGAGACCAGCCAGCCTTTCCAGATAAGCTGTACTATTTCAAAAGCTGCAGAGGGAGGATGAGAGATGACTGCACCACGCCAGGCTGGTGGATCCAAGTGAGTTCTTAAGAAAAACAGATGTTTTATCTGCACAGAGGGCTCAGACAAACCACCAGGGAACAAGGTACGGGTAACAGCATAAGACAACTGATGGCTGTGTCCCATATGCCAAATGTTGCCCCTGAACATCAACCGCCTTGCATTGCAAATCTCATCCCAATCGCAAATGTATCAGGAGGATAGATCCTGTTCAAATCTCTCCCACAGCAGAGGAAGATAACCACCAATAAATCCCTTCTAGTGACTGCTCTGATGTGCCCAGATGAGCTTAGGTGGCTTCATGCCTCAGCCCTTGAGGACTAGCTCTCTCTAGGAGCCGTGCCAACAAAGGGCATATCTGGAGACCCTCTTTTTTGGTATTCTTAAAGCTATCCCAATTTTTCACATGCAACCTTTGGTAAAGGCTTGCTCCAAAAGCAAAGTGTTTTTTAAACCTAGGCAGGTCAAAGAGAACATGATACACTGACAAGACATACAGGGTAACGTTTATCAATGTAATTTCTTTCAGATATTAAATATTTTTTATGTTAATTTTAGATGTTTTTTTCCCTTTTAATTTATATTAATTTAAGTAGATTTAAAAAGTTCATCTGTTGAAACAATGTACATAAATGAATACATAGGAAATAACTTAAAATGAGTCTTTTTATTTTTAGTTAAATAGAAACTGGACCTCTGGAGCATGGGCTAGTGAAATGCACAGGCCTTCTGTATTTGTTTTTCAAGTGAAACTGTGCAGCCTGTGAGCTTCAGTTTTGAGCCAAAGAAATGGAAATCATAGAATTGTTTTTAGTTGGAAGGGACCTTTAAAGGCCATCTAGTCCAACTCCCTGCAATGAACAGGAAAACCTACAGCTCCATCAGGTGCTCACAGCCCTGTCCAGCCCAACCATGAGTGGCCCCAAGGACAGGGCATCCTCCATCTTTCTGGGCAACCTGTTCCACTGTTTCACCTATCCTACTCACTCCTACAAGGCAAGGAGTTTGGAGCAGACAGTCAGGATGGGAATACCAAGCCAGCAACACCCACTAAAGCCAGCAAGGAGCACTAGCTTCAACTCATCTTCCAGTAACAACATTTTGGTACTGCTAAGGTATGAGAGCAGCCTACTCTGCCTGCATGGTGCTCTGCTGGCAGGAATTTCTGCAACCAAGCAGCATGGTCAGAAACTCTCTGCTGAGAATGACAGTGGTAAGAAAGCTGGCAGGAATAGAGGGCAGCAGAAGCCACAAGAAGTGAGAGCAGAGATCAAAGTCAGAGCACCTCCTTCCAAATGCAAACTGCATTTAGGCTGCTTCACCTAATTTACTCCTGTAAATCTCCCTGCCCTCTTAGCTCACTTTATTAATCCGCACTCCAAGGAAGCACGATAGATGGCCTGAAATGATGGCTTTATTGTTCTGCTCTGTACACTCCTCAGATAGATAGCTTTACTTTGATGTGAAATTCTGCCTCAAAACCAAATTGCTCTAACAACAGTTTTAATTGCTCTCCAGTAAATTCTCCTTAATCCTCCTGTACCGGGAACTGTTTTTTGTTAAACCACTACTCCATCTGCATGTGGGAAAGGAATCACTGTCTTTGGCTAAGCAGTGAAAATGACCGACTGCTGAGCAATTAGTTAATCTCTGCGATAGGAACGTTTCACTGAACAGTCTTTCATGCTGGATTTTGGATGAGAAGAAAATTTCTGTGGGTTACTCTGCTGGCTGCTTGAAAGAAATGGTAAATAAGAACCCTTCTGCTAATTTCAAGTGATCCTGACTTCACAGAAATGGTTGCATGCAAAAGTAAAACCTTGCTACAAAGCACATTTTAATTTGCCATGGAGAAACTGTAATTATGTAGTTTCCTCCTAAGTGATTACAGAATTGACAGAGGTGAAGATTTCCAATACAAATAACAAAGTGATGCCTTTTCAGGGCAAGAAAAGTTATTTCTGTGAGGTGGAAAAAGCCCTTTCAATGGAAATTTAATCACATTTTATAGGCAAGAAAGAGGTCGATCCTTTCAGCTTTCCTTCATATAGACATGTGTTCCCCAAATTGCTCTTCTAAAAAAGGCACGTAAAGAAGAGTCTCTTCAGAAGAACCCAGCAATGGCTGAACTCCCAGAGCCCAAAACTTGGATGACCTTGTTGCTGGTTGCTCTGTGTTCTAGAAATTGGACATGGTAGGTCAAACTTTAATTCGGTTCCATTTTGTGTTCACAATCAATTTGTACAACACCCAACAACTCTTGCAGAGAGACATCTGCAAGACACCCAGCATGCTGACAGTCAGTCAGGCTGATCTGTATCTGTGAACAAGCATGCATATTTAAAAAGAGAGTGGTTGAGAGTTTGCCTCAACTATTTCATACTTGGTATGGATCTGAAGTCATCCTGCTTTAACTTAAAAACAAGTCTGGATTGAAGAAGAAAGAGAAGCAGAATGAGATCCAAGTCACATTTGTCACATCCCAAGGACATCATGATCTGACACAGAATCATAGAATTGCTCAGGTTTGGAATTTGGGAGAATGGATGATTTTGCTGATCCAGATAATGGCCAAGTGGAAGGAACTGTGCAAATCACACTGCTTCTGTGCATCTCCATCCCATGTGGTGCATGAGAAGATAATAATATTGCCATAATTTCTGCAGTTAATTGGAAATCTCTATATTGTGGCTAACTATATACAACCAAGAGACTAGGATTCACAGGCTGATAGCAGAAAGAGGTCAGTGTTTTGTCTTATTGCCAAAACAGAGACAGTTCATTAAGAAAAGAAGCCATAAAAAACATGCACTGATGTTCTTAGAATTTCAACTCAGGATAAAAAGCTTAAGTCTCTGCTGTGCTGAGACATCTAGGGCAGAGCACGAGGGATATACAGCACTACAGGAAGGCCCTTCCTGATGCCTTGATACGCCTTTCAGACTCAGAGTAGCACTGACACCTTCCTAGCAAGGAAAGACCAGTCCAGTTCCACATATTGAGTGATGGGTATCAATTTCACCAAATGACATGATAACACATTCAACTAAGTGTATACTGTGCTTTGAGGATATGGAGTCAGATTTCCAAGATATGCCAAAGCCTTTACTCCTATTTACACTATCACTTACATATACATGATCCACAAGAACTTTTTTTGAGAACAGGTAAGCCCCTCCTGGTCAAGCCGCCCTGAACCCAAGCACCTTCTGTCCATGTATTTAGCCTCCTTTTTCTCTGCATGCCAAAGGAAAACAATGCATGGATTTTTGGCTGTAGCAGGCATAGCAGCTACATCAGATACCTCTTGGGCTCTGTGTTCCTGCCAGGAAAATGATGCTCAACAAGGGCACCGTGCACCTTTGGATATGAGCAGCTTTGCCACAGGTTATAAACCAGGCTTTAGAATTGAAACTAATCTTTTTTTTTTCCCCAGATTTGCCCTCACTATTTTCTGATTTCATTGCTGTAACCAAACAGCAGATGCTACGCTGCAGAGCACTGAGTCTGATCTATTTCTCCAAATACTGCAAATTTCACATTCCACATACACATAGTTATTTTATTAATTTCTTCTATGGAGATACTCAAGACCCATCTGGATGCCTAGCTGTGCAACCTATTGTAGGGAACCTGCTCTCTGGACTTACAAATGTTTCTCACTCGTACAGTACACAGCTTTGGCAAGAAGGGAAGCTGAGCTGCTTAGAGGAACCACAGAATTCCTCAGGATTTCCAGACCCTGTGGAAGAGCAACCCTACAGAAGGCTAAAAGCTCAGGCTTGGTGGACTCAGGCTCTCTCACTGGATCTGAAAGAGAACCACAGCAAAAACCACTTCCACCCACTACACCAAAACCATCCCTGAGATTTTTGAACTCCACATTGATGTAGATAGCTGGTGACACATATCGACAAGTGGAGCCCTGCAACCATATTGCCACTACATCAGCAGTAGGAACCTCAGGGGTCTAGGAGCTGAAGGGAGTTTCCCATTGCCTCCTAGCCTGGTTGCATGGCAATGAGCTCACTGGAAGGCAGTGCCTGTTCAACAGGACAGCTTCAACTCAGGCAGGCAGGACTGGTCCTCACAAGCTTACAGTGGCCACTGGATCAATACCTGCTACTGGCACTGGCCTAATGAAATGTCAGCATGCAGCACTGCCAATTGATTAGGGTTTTGCTGTGCTCTGGATGAGATGTTTAGTACTGATGATTAAAGAAGAAACTCCTCAAGGAAAGCAGCCTTCATTCTGTCCAGTGCAGTGTCTCCTAAGAGTGATATGCTTCTGCGAATAAACAGGGAGAGACAGTGCAAATTCTCCATATGACAGCAGGGTGGTTTGAGCTTGGGGCAGACTGCAGAAACGCTGCTCTTTGGGATGGGGCAAAGTGCCAAACACTTTTCAAGCTGCTCTTCAGTCTGATTTAGCTTGGAACAGAAAATCAATCATCAATAATAATATGCAGTACTAATCTGCCACTCTTCTTTCCCCATATGGGAGAAGGCTGGATTCGTGATGCTGCGTCTTTGGCCAGATGTCAAAAATAGGGCACAGAGAGGTCATATCAGTTGCCCAGGGTCACTGAGCTGCTTAGTGGATGCGTGAGAGATGAAACAAAGGTTTACAGCCCAGAGCCCCCACACCAGGAAAAGCCATGCTGTAAAAAGATTAAATAAAGAAAGAATTATAAAGGCCTACATTAAAACTAAATAAATTAATTAATACAGCAATAGATTTTCTTTTCATTCTGTTCACTCTGGGACATACATGTCAGGATTTCAAATAGCTGAAAGTTGGAAGGGCTAGACTTTAATTGCAGTTAACAGATGAAGTTAAATCCAGCCCAGGACATCCTTATTGCTGTCCAGATTTGTGTTGGAAGTGGGCAAGGGGACAGCCACTGCTATCTCTGTTCCTTCAATGCACATTTTCTGAAGGTCTTGCTTCTATTACACTGAAAAATATCAAGATCTACATGTTTGGCTTCTGGCCAGCTCTATTTCTGACAGACCCAGCATTCCTGAATATTCCTAGCTCAAAGCTGCATAGAATATGGGCCTGTAGGATTTGCAGAATTTGTGCTTTGTTTTCTGTGTTTCTGCCTGAAGATGAAACAGTCTCAATAAATACCTAAAAGGGACTCATTGATTACAAAGTAATTAATCAGTAGAAGAATTACAATTATTTCTCTCATCTTTAAGTAGAAATTCAAATTAATTGGAATTAATTTTTTCCCCACAGAATATTACTTTAATGGACTAGAAAGTGCTTGAAATTTAATCCGAAGCCCTCAGATCCAAAGAACAAGCTTTGCAACCAATAGCTTGTGGATTTTCCCATCCACATCAATTCATTTAACAAAATATATCATCCCCCCCATCAGCCTTGTTTATGACACTGAAGACATTCTAACTGTCTTTCAGAAACTTTGGTTTTACAGGGAATGTACTACCAGTTATTCTATCTGTTCACTGCATCATTTTCAACATTTTGCTAATTTATTGAAAAGCTTTTATAACAGGAGCTTCAATTAAAACAATGCATTCCCAGTGCCATGAGGTGCAGAACACCATCAGTTTTCTTTGGAAACAGTGAGTGAGAAATGAAGAAATAATTTTAAAGGGCAGAACATATGAACAACAGATCCAAATGAAAAGGACAACAGACAGTCTATGTACCTTGAAGAGCCAGAGCACCTTTTTGTAACTTTCCATATTACAAAATCAGGAAGTCAAACATTCTGCTTTATCACCAGGACACACTCCACACCAGAACCAAGTCCAACACTGGAGATCAACGGGGACAGCCATTGATTTCATGGCAGCATTCTTGGGTGGAACAGATTTAGGCTGAAGGATGGTTAATCACGTTCTTGTTTCCTATTTGCTTCTAAAAGTCAGTCAAGGATCTCATCTTTTAAATAATTATAGGGTTGAAAATGGCTGAATCTGACAGTCAACTAAGTCTAGCTTTTGGGTAATAAGTGCTGTTGCTGGTGACTGTCTTTTACAGATCTTCTGGGTGAAGCCCAAGTTCAAAAAACTTCTGGACATATCCCCATGCCTACTTTCCCACAGGACAACCTACAGATGAAGCCACAGGGATGCTAAGAGGAAGAATGAGTAGGGCAATTCAGCAACTCACACACACCTCTGCTTCTCAGTTCAGAGACACCAGTATGAAACTGGTAGTGCGACCTGGCAACTCTTTTGAAGAAAAATCAAGACTCAGCAAAGATGAGCACTTCTGGAAGATCATTCACTAACTGAAAGACAGGGTCAGCCCCCTGCATAACAGACAAAATAACTCAGTTAAACCATCGGGAAATCTCCATTTAACACACACACACACACCAAAAAAAAAAAGACCAAAAGGTTAGATGAACTTTTAATATCTACCTCGTTTAACTATGAAATGCGCTCTGAAATAACCTTAACAAGTATCCCTGGGATTCTTTGAGTGAAACATCTCAATCAGCAAGAGCTAAAATTTTCCCAGCTGAGAGCAGCATGCTGGCAGTGTGAGAGTAAGGAGTGCTGGTTGTTGAAACACACTGTAATTGCCTTCAATGTGCTCACAGCCAATGCTTCAGTGGGAAGAAATCTCTTGGGGAGAAAAAAAGACCCAAGACATAAGCATGCCAACAAAGAAGAAATACTCTATGAGGAAGATGTGCAACCTTCACCAAAGGATAAAATCTCCCTCTAGTCAAAAGTGGTCAGTGCAGTGTTGCTACGGAAAGCATTTTAGTTCAAGAGATTAAAGGAAACAGTTTTTCAGGGGTAATCTGTAATGATCAAAAGGGCAGAGGCCTTCAAATTACAGCATAATCAAACGACAACTTCTCAGAGAGCAAACACTCCATCTCAATGATTTTGTTAGTTTCCTGAAACCTGAGTGGGAACTAACGAACAGCTCTCCTGGGGCAAAAAGTCAAAGAAAACCACCCAGAGCCACATGAGCCTGGGGAACAGTTACCCACCAACTGCAGAACTACCTCCAACAGCACAGAAATACTGCAGTGCCAGTGCCCATGACAAACTTCAACCCAAAGAGAAGTGGACAGTTCCCTGAAGGCTCTCTGCGGAGAAATGAAGTTGCTGATGAGAGTCCTGTCAGAGCTTCTTGCAGGCAAACCACCAGGGAGGACAGAGTGCTTTGACTAATCCCCAAAGGACCATTAGGTGTTTTTTACAAGCTCAAAAGATGGGACTGAGGAACTCAGCGAATGGTGACTCCACAGAGCTTTGTGTTTATTCCTGAACAGCACCAGCAGGAGGAAGAGACTCCACAAAAGAGTTAACTAGTGGGAGTATGGGGATGGGATAAACAGATGGTGCGGTGAGGAGCCATTTCCATTCCATTTACATGCATTAAATCGATCCCTGGGCTTTCATGACAATAAGCCACGGCTCTGCTAGGGAGGATTTTAGTGATCTGGCTATATCCTACCTGCAGGCATCATTCTATTGTGTCCCAGCACTAAGCCTGTTCCCAAAGTTCCTTCAAATTTCTCCATGTGATTCTTGGTGATCTTCCCTAATACCTACATCGCAGTCACCTATTTTCTAGATGTGGATCTCTGCAAAGCTCATCAGCACTGCTTTATGTTCCTATCCATGCATTTAGGCACTAACACAGGATGCTCCTTAGGGGCTAAGCCTGCTGTTTTTGTAGCCTTAGCTTATCTCATTGCTCCAGACCCAAACAAATTAGTTTATAATCCTCAGTATTGTAGACTTTGGCAAATCTGGCTTTAAAAGTGATCCAAAATGATCTCCTCCTGTAAAATTGGAGTCAGTCCAGTTGATTTGTTCCCCATTCCTGTCTAGGGCCAGTACAAAACCTCTACTTGGACAAACAACAGGTCTTTGCAATCAATAACATTGATGATTCTGTAGTTCCTCATTAGTGATTATGCTGCACCCTGTTTACACAGTTAGTATCTTTTCTATCAATCCCTGTGCACACACAATTAATGAAACACCAGGTGCTAAATGACAAACGCTGCTGCAATGTTGCGGAGCGACAACACACAGAAGTACAGATCACTATCTCTGGCTCTCTTACCTTTTTCATCTCAGATACTGCATCCACTTTGAGGTCTCATTTTGACTTCTGGCACTTAGATCAAAGCATCGTCTGTTTTCCTCTGACTTGATATTTTTCTGGTGTCTGAAAAATGCAGCTAACCCCAAACTTGCCATGCTAGACACCAGTTCTCTAGTCATCTTCTCCCAGGACGATCATGTCCAGGCACTAGCAGGAGGCTGACTGTTCTCAGTGGGGTCTGGCACCCTTTTTGCATGTGGGAGGATGCTTGAAGATACATATCCATGCCAGACATTTCAGCTACAGGGCAGGGCTGATCCTTGGGGCAGCTGTACCTGCCCAGAAGCAGACTAACAGGGTAAAAGAAAGCTGATGAGAAATTTGCGAGGTCAATTGCTGTCCCAGCAGAGTCCTTATCTATCTATTAGCAGCTGTCTAACATCCTGGACTGATCTTGAGCTCAACTGGACTGAAAAGAAGCTCTTTGTGGGGACTCATTTCTTATGGACCACATGGCAAACAGTACCTTGGTCCCAGCTTTCTGAGAAATGCCTGAAGGCTGATGGTTCATGCTGGTTACTCAGGCACCTGTTTGTATACTAATGCAGTGGATTATAGAGTATTATTCATACTCTTTTGGAGAGCAACCTGAAGTTATTGGATAAGACTTTTTATTAAATGGAAATAGGGACAGTTAATAACACGTGGAAAAGCGTGGGTGGTTTAGTTCCCCATTTACCTTTCTTCTGCAGCCTTCTTGGTCAGATATGATACAGTCTGGGAGAAGGATGGGGGTCATTCATAAACAAGCTGCTTGGAACTACCAACAGCTGTTCCATTTTAAAATGGATGCAATTTCAACACACGAGGGAAATAAAATTCATTACAACGGCAGGCAGGCAAGGGAGGCAGATCAGTGAAAACCATGAGCTAGACCTAGAAATGGAGTGCTGAGAAGACAGAATGCTCTGACAAGGTCAGAGACATGGAGAAGGAAACCTAGATGTATCAAGGAGTAAGTGATGGGTACAAATGGAAAAGTAAGACTTGCCTAGCAGAAAGGCTGTAATTCAGCTGATCAGTAGAAATAGCCCCCTTAGAAAAGGCTGGTTTTTGCTAATTGCTTTGGTCCTCATTACCACGTTTCTAAGAGCAAGCAGAGTTTTGGGCTCTCAGAAGAAAGCAAAGCCTGCTTCGGTAGGAAAAGAATTGCTCTCTTTTTAAACAAACAAACAAACAAACAAAGGCAGAAGACAGCAGTCAGTTAAAACTGAGCCATGAGCTCAGAGTGCAAAGAGGTAAGCTGCCAGCCCTGGATGTGCAATGAGCAATGTAAGTATGCACATAGGAAGCACCTTACAAAATCTCTGGCAGCTGAAACATCTGCAAAATAATGAATAAAAAGTAATCTAACCTTCAACTAAATGTCCAAGGGGAGGTCTGAGTTCAAAAGATCACTGACTGCTTAATTAATGGAGTTAACAGAATCAGAGTATACTACACTCCTTTCCTAACCATACCTTACATCTGAAAACCACATTCTGTTTTTGTAATCTTTCGGAAGGGGGAGCAAATTTAGACCAGGGGCTGTGAGAAATTGAGAAGTAAAATTATGAGGAAAAGACATGGATTAGTAATAAGCACTCCTTCCTAAATGCAAGTTCTTTGCCTTCAAGCAAGCTGCTCAGAAGTGCAGTAACAGGATCAGCTCCTTTCAGGTGTTTTCCAGAATCCCCTTGTCCCTGTTCCCACCTCTGGCATATATGTAAATCAGCTCCTCAAAAATTGCTCTTCCAGAGCTTCTTTTCACAGGACCTAAACCAAGGCAGCTTTCTAATCACAGCAACTGGATGACAATTAAAAAAGGCAAAGTGAAACAACTATCATTAAGTTGGAAGTGACAGGCTGGGTTTTATTTTTAACTAAGACAAGTGGGATTCATACTAACTTCTCCACCAAGTTTCTCCTGCCCTCTGTCTACAGTTTAACTCTTACCTGAATGCAGTTTCATTGCAGTAGGAAGTAGCCCAAAAAGAGCATTCAAAAAATCTGAGAATCACAGTATTTTTAATGGTTATCAAAGGCTGAAACACCTGCTTGGGCATTATACTCTTGTGAAGCATGTGCTGCAAACAATAGGATAATGGATTTGCACAGAAAGTAAGACCTTATGTATGCGGGCAGTTTTATTTATCAGTTTACAGACTTAGAGTAAGGAACTCCTGAGAAGCCTTTCTATGCAAGTCAAGATGAAAAGAAAACACAAAACTGGAGAATTATGGAATGTCTCATGTTGGAATGGACCCATACAGATCCCTCCCTTATGAGGAAAGGCTGAGAGACCTTGATCTGTTCAGCCTTGAAAATAAAAGACTCAGAGGGGATCTGATCTACATCTATAAATATTTAAGGAGCAGGAGGGAGGCAAAGGAATGAGGCCGGTCTCTTCTCAGCAGTATGTGGTAATAGGATGAGAGGAAATGGCCACAAACTGAAGCAAAGGAAGTTCTGCACAAATGTGCATGGGAACTTCTTCACAGTGAGGGTGACAGAGCACTGGCAAAGGCTGCACAGAGAGGTGGTGGAGTCTCTTTCTCTGGAGACATTCAAGACCCACCTGGACACCTACCTACACTGAGGTAGCTCAATGCAACCTGGGCTATGGAGCTGCTTTGGCAGGGGGTTGGACTTGATGATCTCTGGAGGTCCCTTCCAAGCCCTACAGCTCTGTGATTCTATGATCATGGAGTCCAACTCCTGGCTCCACACAGCACCACTTAAAAAATCAGGCCAAAGGGAGGCAACAGACTCCCAAGATCACCCAGTCCAACCGTCCACCTACCACCAATATTTCCCCACTAAACCATGTCCCTCAGTACAACATCTAAACGTTCCTATACACCATGCACACACACTGCCTCCCTTTCAGTTGGAGGAAATTAGAAGCACTAAATTTAATCAGTGGGGAGATGTGAACAGAAAACATTTTTTTTTAATATTTACAAGATCAAAAATAGTAAACCTTTGATTTACTTTATCATCACTCAAATCCAGTGTAAGCACTAGTGCCCTGAATCAATATTACAGACAGCCTGTAGAAAGCTCTCTGAGCGAACTACAGAGTCCCTTAATTATGACAGCTTTCTAAACAAGAAAATGGTATTAATTCAGGGACACTACATTAGCAAATCACCTCCAGCCTGGATCTTCCCTCTAACAAGTGCAGTTTACACCTCAGTGGATGCTGCCAATCCCTGACATTTCCTGATCAACGATGTGTTCACATACACATAAATCACTCTGTTTGCATTTCCCTTGCTGCCTGAAGAAGAGATGGGGAAAATCAGCACTGCCTTGAGTAACAGCTGCTGAGTCTCTGCGTGCACAAAGCAGCACATCAGCACATACAATTCTCTTCTGCAGCCATACTGCACAGTTCAAAGCACCTTGAAAGCAAGGCTGAATTGCCATGTATTTCTCACCAAAGACCAGCAGTGAAATAATGGTCTGACAAATGAGATCAAAGCTATTTTGATTTAGACAGAAAAAGAAGCTGCATGTCCATGCAAAAGAATAAAAATCAAACCGTAAACCTCTGTAATGCCCAAGGATTATCACAACTGGGCTCAATCCCACTTCTAACAGAGTTGGTGGGATTTTGTCTCACAGAAACACAACTGAGACCTCAGGAGGTACTGAATTTAGAAATTATATTCAGAGTAGAACAAGAGTACAGTGGTACATTGTGGGACTAATGTGGCTCTGAAACACAGGCAGATACGGAGCTCCCCGCTGTTCCCCTCTGTGCCTGCAGTGAGGACACAGCGCTGCAATTGCTCCCACAGCCCCAGCTCCCCATGGTCTGCATGACCTGGCCTGTGCTCAGAAGAAGGGAGATGATGAAGTGGCAAACAGGAGAGGGAGGAGAGCGAGGCACAAGGGAAAGTCAGGTTCACAGCTACCAGCAAAAGCAAGAAAGCCAGCGCACTGATAGCTTTTATATAGCAGCCTCTCTGCTCAGGGACAGCTGTCCCATGATGTCTGGCAGAGGCACAGAGGCGAGAAGTTAATGCTGCTGCAGCTTTCTCTCTGAATTATGCTGCTCTTCTACCTAACGAAGTCATGCATGGCCCTCCAAGGACTCACTGACTTCCCTGCTGTGACTGACTCAGATCCCTGCGCCCCTGAAGTGGAGCACAAGGAATTATGCTCAGAGGAGCAGAAGACGAGAGCAAAGAGCTGCAGAAAAGCTTAAGTTGAGGATGCTGATCCATCCTACAGCACGTGGGATCATGTGGGCTTCTCTGCAGCAGAAGGGCAGCCTGGGCTATGCTTCTGGGCCATGCTGGGTCCCACACACATACGCAAGACTAGATACCTACCTGGGTCCCTTGCACAGGTCTAGACATCTCCAGAGGTGGTGCCAGATCTAAATCAGTGAAACAGCCCTTTAGGAAATATCGTAATGTAATAGTGGCATATCTGGAGATGGTTGAATACAACGAGGTCAAACAATAAAGAAAGAAAATTGGCTTAAGTGCAAGCTTCTTAGAGCATAATGGAGGCTGGAAGGCCTGCAAAGATGTGAACAAAATGAAACCATATTGATTTTGGAGGGTATAACTTATTTGCTTTGTAATTGTGCTAAACTGGAGCTACAGCTGAACTACAGTGTTAAGATTTCACTTTCTAGGACAAAACACTCATATAAAAAGAAGAAAACAATTGAGATAATTAAAAATCAGAGAGAGACAGGAAAGGGTAGGAGCATCCTGAAACAAGGTGTAACAGTTTTTTTCACATGGAGACAGATAAAGGAATTTTGGTGAAATTAAAGGCAAAGCTAATCTGTGAGATGTAGTGTGAGAGGAAGGTGGGGGTAAAAATCATCCTGGATGCTCAAACTGAGCTGACCTTAATGGTGTGTGGCTCATGTTGCTGTGTTGCACTTGGGCAAGTTAAGTTGACTGTCACCACGTAGAGCTGGGGAAGCCCTCTGTGCCTCCTCACATCCCCTAGGAGCTGCAAGTAGCCTGATATATTAGCACGCTGATGCTTTGAGTTCTGGGAAAGGCAAAGACAGGGAAAGGAAATACACCCTTTGCCATCAAAAAGTGGATCAAATTAATTTCAAATAGGCTTGAGGAAGCTGCTGAGATGCAAATACATTTTGATTTAAAAGTTATGCCAAAAGCCTGCTGGACATGTAAGCCCTAACAGAAATGGATGTGTTGGATCTGCCTTTCCAGGGGCTTGATCCTGCTCTCACTGGGACCCTTGCCACTGGCTTGAGTCAGCAGAGGAATAAGCTGCAGACACAGAAGACAGGTACCATGAGTGAGAGAGGGATGGGGACCAAGTGCCAGACTGGGAGTTGGCACCTTCCTCATCACAGGACAGGAGCCCAGAGCCCCCCTGGAGCCCATCTATCTTACTAGGCACAGCAACTTCCTAGGCAGCACATCTCCCTGCTTCACTTTAGGCATAATGATGGAATGGCTTGTTTTGCCCAGATAGGTTTGGTTACCACTGCTGTCCCACACGGAGGAAATTCCACATGACAGACTGCAAAAAGGGGTGAAAATGGATGATGGACCTGCCCTTGTGTAGATGTAGAGCAGGGGGTTCCCAGCACAATTTTCCCCACAGATTCCCCTCAGCTTTCTGATGCCAGCTACTCAAACCCCATGCTCTGATCCCTTTCTATGTGAGCAAGTCATTCCCCCCAAGCGGTCAGTACCAAGCAGGAGCACCAGCTGGCCAAGTGCAAACAGCTCTGCTATAATTGTGGCAGGCTTTCAAAGCTCAAAACCTGCGAAAATCTGCAGGTTTACCAGAACATGTGCAGCCGTCAGGACCAAGCAATGCACAGAGCAACACCTCCTGCCTCTGCATCAGGACACTCAAAGAGCTTGAAAAGTGACAGAGGAAGGAGATCCTGAATGACCTTTGGTACAACCTTCACTTTCAGGAGACGAGACAGAAGCACAGAATTCAAATTAAAATATATTTTTTTTGTTTCTAAATTATGTGACAAAGAAATGATGTATGATTCACTCAAGAAACAACACATGATTCATTAAAACCTCAAGCAAAAACAGAAAGCCAATTTTAAAAGAAATTCTTCTGACCTAAAATAGACAAAGAGAACATTCGTGTTAAGAGAGTCTGATGGCCTCACCTGCTTCACACTGTGCTGGCTGAATTAGATAACATCAGTTGCTCACAGCATTGTCCCTGGCTTTTAGGTTGTCACATGGAACAGAACAGAGCCTCTCTAGAGGGTATTTCACTGCCTTAAAGGCACTTGCTTTCTTCACATTTCCTTGGCTCATTCCTAACACACCTTTCAGGAGAAAATGTGCCAGAGAACCTACATGGCCAGACATCCTCCCCTTGGCTCCTCCAGACTCAGTTAACACAATTCATTTTGCTTACAGTAGAAAACAGCAGTATGCAACCATGTACCTTAAAAGCTGAGGAGGGAAATCTTTGCTTTACTGAAGCACAGGAGAATTTCAGCTTTGATTTCAGAGGGCCCAACATTTCAGTTTGATTTTTACTGCACTTTCACAGACTGATGATCAGTTAGCTGGAGATGGTGCATTAGTTAGTGTAAATGGAAGCAATAAGGAGAAAAGGCAAAAGCTTTTAAAATATCTCCACTGAACTCCTGTTTTTGTGAGGTAGCTCAATGCAGGCCTTTTTCCCTTATTTATTTATTTATTTATTTTTACTACCAATGAAACGTATATATATCTGTTTGGGTATGGATCTCTTAGAAGTCTGTCTTGGCTCCCTTCTCTTGGCCAAACTTAATGGCTCAAGCTTGCAGAGCCCTCACTCCAGCTGCATGAAATCTTGAAAGGCACTTAATGAATTAGACAGACATTATTAATATTCTCTTCCAACATCAGAAGGCAATACTTAACTCTTTGAAAACTCATCCTAAATGCTGCTTTCTAACTTCCAGTCCTCAGAGGCCGCTATATATAATCTCATTGCTATTTTATACAGTATCTTTCCAGATTAATTATTTGCCCTATTTGGAAAAAAAAAAAAGTTCAAAGTCCTGCCCCTGTCTTGGAGTGTACATTAGAGATGTTAGATGTGCCATAAAGATTTCAGAGCACGAAACAAGATATGCTGCAATGTTTTGCAATTACAGATTAAAAGTCACTTCGTCACCCTGAGCAGGAGAGAGGACTGCAGGTTGGAAAGCTAGCAGGCATGCTCACTTTATAGGCTCATAAATGCAGCGTGATGGCTGAGCTACCTAACACACAGAAAAAGAAAACAAAAACCCAGAGTTGATAATAGCAGGCTGAGCAGATGCCTTAAGTAGGTCATTCAACATGCCAAGCCTCTAAATGCTATCTGGGAGTGAGAAAACATTATTTCCCCACTACAGTGTGACTTTCTCTTCCCTGTCATGTGGAACTAACCTTTTGTGCTCAGCACTGTTATTAATTTATTAGCCTTTTGAACGTTTAAATTGTTTCACAGTCTACAGACTACATCTAAGTGCTTGTTGAGAGACAATGCAGCACAAATACGCGTGTGTATGCATCCACATGCACACATACATATTTGGAAAAGCAGACCTAATGAAAGAGCAGTTCTCTCTGTCTATATATTTTTGACAGTGAGAACAAACAGCCATTTTGTTGAGCACTGAACTGCAACGAGTGTATTTTTGTTATAATTAAATGTCAAACCTTACAAGTGATGACAACGTAGAAAAAGTGCTAAGTATATTCCTATTGAAATCAATTAAAGGATACAATGATTTTCCTTCCACTTAGATTACATGACTCCAGCACAAATTTCTGCAGTATAGTGCAGCTCTGTCTGCCCATTTTCAGTAACTGAACAACTGCTTTTTGTTCTCCTGATGAAACCGTTCTGGATGGCATGGCTTCTCTCGAAGGTTGAACTCACAGTCGGACACTTGGAGTCCAACAGGGAATTAGGTACACTTTCAGCAGATACATTATTTGAAACAATTCCCTGAATAATTTTATGTAACAGGACCTGGATTGTATTCCCATTGCTGAAAGCAGTATGGTCTGTTTTGTGCCTAGGAACAATACCCATAATTTCTGCAAAAGCAAGCACTGGCTCAGCACAACTTCCTGCAATACTAGGAGAAAGACTTCTGAAATAGCTCTTGAGTAGGAGACATTATAAGTGGAGTTCATCTGATGTACTCTTGGTATTTAAAAGTTAGAAACTGAGGATTGTTTCAAAAGTCAACAGAAAGTGATTGGTGAGTAGCTCAGATGTCACTGCCCAACTTTCCAGTGAAATTAATTCATGTACCACATTAACTTGATCTTCCTTTGACTCTAATGCCAACACATTTACCCAACTGACATTGCCTTTCCTTCTGCAAAATCCAACCCTTCTTTAGAAGCACTGTTCAGACACGTTTTGCTTTGTGTCACTGGGACCATGGCACAATCCATGTAACTTAATGCTCCCCGAGTGCTTTTCCACCAGTGTGACTCCCTCTCCCAGGCCCTGCTAGGAACCTAACAGCCCAAAAAAGGTATGTGACATAGAAAAACAGTCAAGTGATTATTCCCCTTGAGCATCCTAGGGCTGCAGAGTTGAATTCCAGCATGTTGCCCTGACAAGAAAACATCTGTCTGTGTTTTTCCTGTGCACAACCTTGTCACAGCTAATAGGGAGTCCCAGGAAGCTACCTGAAATGACAGATTTACCATTCTGAGAAGGAAATAATATATTTTGACAGTGTACGTGGTACTATCTTGTCCCATGAAATCACCATAAGGAAGGCCTCTCATCATTGCCTACTTGTCACATGCCACCAGCTTCAGACCCTGTCATCTCGGGTCTGAAGCTGGTGGCATGTGACAAGTAGGCAAGGGGGAATGTCAAAGTTACCACTTGGAGTCTTATCAATAAAAAAGCAAAAAGCTAGAAGCCCCAAAGCAGCTCTCAAGCCAAAAGCCCTTCTTCAGGACCAAAGTGGAGTTAACAAGCTTCAAGTCAGAATAAGTTGACAAACTGGAACCAAACCTGATTATAATTCAGTTCTTTGTGTCTCCTGCACAGACACAAGGGGATTATAATCCCGCTGCATCCACTTTTTGCCAAGAGTATTTTGTGCTATAGTTGGTACATTAATGAGCACAGGAACACACTAAAAATGAAACCTACTTTGTAAGATACTTTAATGGACAAGAAGAAACTATATCCAGAAAATTAAAATTCTAGTTCTGTTTAAGTCCTGTTGTTGCAGAGGCAGAAATTATCTTGTTAAATACTGAGGTAGCATAGATATCTTATGAGGTGAGATGTCCTAGCTGCAGAAAAAATGTGTTTCAGCAGCTAGAGGTTCTCAGTTAATGCTCAACAATCTATAAATTGTTGTTAGGAGATGTCTCTGTGCAAATGAAATTCATATAACCCTCATCAATCTTAAAAAAAAATAAATCATAAAGATTAAAATTTGCAGCCGCAATATGAATTAACGAATCCCTTAACCTGTTTTCAAGACATGTCCTTATAGCTAATTAATTTTTAGATGGAGTGCTCTTTGAAGGGACTAATGGATAGTGAGCATTGCTGATTGATTAAAAAATGAGCAGGAGGATTTAAAAAGTGAGCAGTGAATGTACAATTGCTATCAAGCTTTATTAACCTTGCCATATTAAAATTCTCAACTATGCAAATGAGAGAAGCAAGTATTAAAATAATACTTTTGCAGAGTACATTTTATTTATTTAACATCAGTGAATTTGTCCTAGTTGGTCTGTGCCATGCAAATCCATCAGAGTATTCTCTTCTGATCTAGCAGGAGAGAGACTGAGCCTTACCTCTGAAGAGTCTAAGATATGGACTCTCTCAGACTATTATTTTATACATTATGCAGCAGAAAGAAAAAAGAAACTAGCAAAGCAAAGAAAAAGAAAGTGTAATTCATATGTCACCCTGCCAGGATTGCTTCTCAGAGCTGCAAATCTATGGCTAACTTTTATTGAGCCATCATTAATAAAGAGCTACAACATCTATTGAAAGGCCAGTTAATCTGCAGTGACCCAAAAACATCAAGAGTAAACCGGGGGTTATTCAACACTGCAAACAGTGTGCAATCTCCTGGTGAAAGAAAGGGAAAACAAGAGCAGCTGCCTTACCCGTTTCCTCAAATTACAGGTGAGCGTGAGGTTCCTTGAGAAGGAGTTTGCAAAAGCAGTATAAAAGTCCAACACTTTAAGCAAGGCTTCTCGTTTAATAATATGTAAATCGCAGTATGTCAGTGCCCGTACATTGGCACATGCGTGAGCCAAACTGGTTTCCTTCCAGAAGATATCACCAAACACATCACCTTTACCTGAAAAACAGCAGGACAGAATTTGCTAAAAGTCAATGCTTACGTGATGTTCTTCAGCATGCAGATGATTTCTTTCCCAACATTCTTATGCTTCCGAATAAGATAACGTTGGCTCCCAACTGAAAACTAATAAGAGTAAAAGTTTTAAAAATATCTAAGGCATTTCAGCATCTTTAGCAATAGCCACAGGATTTTATAATATTTATAGATAGCTCTGCAAAGCATCACAGAGCATAAAAGTAAGACTTGTAAAGGTCTTGGTGTAGCTGAAGATTCGGGTAATGGATTTTCCAAAAGCTCCTGAACATAATAAGCAGTTAACTGATGGTAAGGTGACTGAATATTTCTGAGGGTCATTTCTAAGTGACACAGGAGCCCCGCTCTGATTGAAAGCCTATGTTATTTAGGCTGCTTTATCACTACAGCTTTGCAATGCTGTTTAAGAGCCAGCTTCCACATGCCACGGATCACTTCTTAAATGTTCATTAAACATTTTTGCTTCAGTGAGCAAGGTAACATTTCATCTGAAAACTCACCAAAACCATCCCCGAGACTTTTAACCTCTAAATACCTGGCTCTAAATCTTAAGCAGATCCAGCAGTCAGCTTCTAAATCCAAACACATCCACATGCGTAGAGGGTTCTGCTTGAGTCTGTATTAAAACATTTGCTGACTACGGAAGGGTTTGACCCCTTAGACACCGGCATATTTAAATAACTACAGCCAGATGTGAACCACTGCACACACCGGTACAGAATAGGGGGTGACCTGCTGCAGAGAAGTCCAGCAGAAAAGGAGCTGGGTGTCCTGGTTAGCCATGAGCCAGGAAGGCCAATGGTGTTCTGGGGGGAAAGAATAAGAGCTGATTCTCCCTCTCTGCTCTACTCTGGTGGGTCCACAATGGGAGTACTGCGTCCAGTTCTGGGCTCCCCAGTTCAAGAAAGACAGGGAACTGCTGAAGAGAGTCCAGAGGAGGGCCACAAAGAGAACTAAAGTAGGCAGAAGCCATCTATCACTGCCATGGGCTGGGTGAGGGCCCCAACACACATCTGGTGGCTGACAGATTCTGAAACAGAAACTGTAGTACTAACGGCACTTATGAAAGAAGGTTGCTTTGGTCCCCAGTGATATCCGAACTCTTTATTTTTGGAGTTATTAAGAGGAAACTAGAAATCAATCAGTCAGTGGTAGTATATCTATTGATTTTAGGTAGCTCGAGCAGTCTCTTGGTGAAGGTTTGTGATTTTATAGTTTGGGGAAATAAAAGGTAATACATTTTAATGCTTCTTACTCTAAGGACTTGCAACATTTCACTCAGCTCTATTTTAGGAACACAGAATAATACTTCATCCAACCTTACTGCTCTTTGGGGTCAGAGACTATTTCTCTATTTCTATTTCTGCCTCAGATAATGCATCCAGTAACAGGACTAACATTTCTCATGCAGCCTGTAGAGCAGAATCACCTCTCAGAAAGGTTATAGCATTTTCATTGAACTGCTTTAAAATAATTCTACATATTGAGATGTTATTATGATGAATTGCCATACTATTGCTGATATGGTTGATAAAACAAGTTACTTTAAAATGCTTTCCTTATCACAGAGCATTTCCTACAAATATATAATTTATCTAATGTTCTGTTTCAAAATTACCCTTTGCAGTTAATTACCCTTCTCTCAATCCACAGTTTAAAACCTGGATTACACCATACTCAGCACAGTTACATAATTTATAGAAAATAGACCATTTTGGAAGTGCACAAAATTGTTTAATGGATTTGCTCTCCAAAGTGGACACAGGACAGAACTGAGCCCTGGTTTCAGCAGCTGCAGACTCTAGTTAAAAATTCAGTAATGGGGACTGGTACGATTTTCCTGCTGAAATGCGAGCAGAATATTTTTTTTCCTTCCTATATTTAAGGTAATATATAAATAATTCAAGCTGAAAGCAGTGGATGCTGACTCAGAAGCTGTGCTACAGAACATTCCCAAATCACAGACAGATAAAATCACCATTCATAAAACCGAGATCTCCTCATCTTCTGCAGCTCAGTGAGGCAGGAACGACACCGGGTTCCTCTGAATGAGGCTGAGAAGATAAACTGAATCTTTGCAATCCTTCATGGGTCAGCAGCCAGTACACTTAAACGGGGAAGCGGTTACTTGAAAAGACAACTTAAAAGGTAAAGACGGTATTTGTCTGCTGCCAGTGCTCATTGTTTCATGGGAGGTGACTACAAGAGGCCCAAAAGCTTCTAAGTGCACTTCAGAAAGTACAGAATCTTGGAAGTGCTTACAGCTTTTTGAATTTCATGTTTTCCCCACACATTTCCAGATCTCATCTGCCCTCTGTAAACATGTTAAGAACTGTGTTGCATGAAAACACCCAAGCAGATTCTCCAAAACAATGCACGTTTCCTCATAAATACAGAGATTAATGTTCTATACTTCATCCCTGTTAACCGTAGCTCACTGAGTCGAGAGTAGTAATTGTCCACTCAAGTTTTATTTTACACAGTGCAACTAATGGGATTTTTTCATCTTTCTTAGAATTATAATTAAAAATGTACTTAGTAAGTTTTATACTCCGGCTACTCAGAACTCACCTCCCCTGGTGCAGACTGTGACAAGCACAGCATGCACGCTCTTGTTCATCACTGGTTAAAATGCATAGCTGATGGTGGTGACTGTTGAAAAATACTTTACTGTAGCTGAGAATTTGCTCTACCAAATAGCATCACTGTGCTCTTTGAATATCTTCTAGTTCCCGAGGAAATAAATATAAGGCATTACTTTTGGAGCAACATACACAGGTATCCCTACATATTTAGAGAAAATTAGACAAAATGTAACTACATAATAGATAAATATAATTCTATATATTGTTATTTTATATTATGGATAGATAACGTTGCCACACAGAAGCAGGGGACTGATGTTCTGAGCCACCTTGCACCGCAGACTGAGTTTCCACTTTGTGAGACAGGAGCTCATGGTTGGACATCTCATAAAGTTTTATCTATATGAAACTTTCCAGGTGCTGTAAAAGGGAATTAAAAGTCCTTGAATACACAGAGAGTAAAGACCCTTGTAAAACATCCTCTCAGAACCTCTATGTACCTATGAAATGGAAAGATTTATTTTCTTCAGACAGAAATCAAGCTAAAAAATACATCAGTGGAAACAATAACTTGATAGAGTTTTTGGAGAAAGTCTGGATGGGCAGTGAGAATGAATTCCCGATAGAAAACTGCACTGAGAGGAAAAACAAATAAAAGGGGCAAAAGGTTTCTCCTTAAGGCAAAAGCTCTTGTAGAGAGAAGCAGATTTGGAAAATATATGCTGTGCACTCCTGGCTAATAGGCCAGCTATACTACTCTCTGCTTTAAAACATCTCCCAAGACCCATCAGTCACACTAGCAAAAGCCAGACATGATGAATAATGCAGGCTTTCCATCAGGATATGCTTAAATCGTCTGTTACTTATGAACAGCAGAGGCAATACAGACCAATTTTGTTGCAGAATCAGTAAAATTGCATTATACACAGAAAACAATCACCTAATTTGCTCAGGTACCAATAGCCATGAAATGATGGCAGGTGCACAGAAATGGAGGTCAGGAAACAAATATCAAGTCCCTGAAGCCTTAATTACATTGCTACCTGTATATTCATGCACATACACCTGTCTGTGACTATACATCTGCAGTGAAACCTCTGGCTGTCAGACAGACATATCTCAAGCTGATGAAGACATGATGAGGAAGGAAGGAATTTGCAGTTACTTGCAGCAGCCCACAGCTCTGTGATTGTTGGGTGAGCAGTTAAGCAGCTCCTTGCCATGAGACACTGGTTGATCCAGCTATGAGGAAAAAGAGGATAAGGATAGGTGCAAGCTCACCAGCTGTCTCCTGCCAGCTAGGATATCACTGCTTCCTGTGAGCACAGCCCATAATGTGCAGAGGTGACTATCAGTCTGTGAGACAGGGCTCTGTGCCTTTGTGGAGGTTCTGGCCAAAATTTCAGCCTTTCCTAGGGTAGGCCAAGAAGCCAGGACTTCATTGAAAATCAGTTCACACCAGTCAGACATCCAGCTGGATGGGACCCCATATATTAACATGTGAAAGGGCAGAACGAATGGAGAAAAGAGCACTTTTAGCACTTGAAAGATTGTCAAAATAGCCAGCAAAGAAACAATAATAAGAGACTTTGCCCAAGACTCAAATCCATGCTGGCAAAGGCACTGTACATTATTAAATACAGTGCAACCTTCCCCATCTGTGCCTAAATACACAAAATAAATGTACCCTTCACCCAGCAGTCAGGACTGCTGCAAGAAAAGGGACAGGTCACTGTTCTCCTGTTATGACAGGTTAATGTTCCCCATCTCTCACACTTTTAGCACGTCTCCTCCTCATTTTTTTCAAGAAGCCCCAGCTCCTCATGATGGGAAGTCTCAGTTTTGATTTGATACGAAAACAAGTACCCATCCTTCCCAACTGAAGAAGTAAACTTGAAAGCATGACCTCCACCATCTTCAGTGCTCACAAGGCAAATCAGACTGCTTCAGACTGTTAATTTGATTTAAAAGAAATATATGATATGATTGCAAAATAATTTTTTTTCTTGTACTGCCAAGACTTTTGAGCTCCTGGGTTTGGCAGTGAAGCATGCAGGTTCTAATTCAAAAACATCTCAATTCAGTGGAAGGAATCCTTCTGACACTGGAGACTGCAGATCACATCTACAGCACACCAGCTGGCACTAAATTAAGATTGATGTTTCATATTATAGTTATCTACGGTGCAGGCAGAGACAGAAATACTTTAAACTTACAAAATGATGTGAAAAATTGAACACTCCCTTTAACTCCATCAGTAAGAGCTAATAGCACCTTTGAACAAGAAACAGTAGGAATAAATTTTACATGGTACTATGCATGTAAACCCAGACCTGTAAGATAAGACTCATTCCACAGAATACGTTTAAGAACTGCACAATGCAAAGCTGCGTCTCAGATCAATACTCTTTTGAGCACTGTATTTATATATCTATATCTATATGTATAAATATATAGATATATAAGATATATCTATATTTTCAGATTCAGCACTTGAAAAACAGCCTCTGTCACCTTAATTATTGCAGTCCTGCTAAATGGAAAACGCACAGCTTTCCTTTCTGAGTCATATGTCTTTTAGTTAATATAGAGCTTTAACTCACTGTAACTTTAACTCACAGTTGCAATAGGACATAGGTAATGTGCATCTGGTTGCAATTTACAGAACTGCTGCTCTGTAGATTGCTACCAGGTGCACATTATGGAGTTGGGGAACCTCAAAACCAGTCTGAATTATTTTACTTCAGTTAAAAAATAAAAAAAAAATCACTACATGATATTGAGCTGATTTTAGGTAAGGACAAATTTTCTACTTTCCTTCCAATGAGAGTTGAATCAAGCTGCAACTACAGTAATTAAAATTGCTGAGATGGGATTGGAATGTCAGTTTTTCACACCATAAGCTCCATCACACTTGGTCAGTCTTGTCCTGCATAAAACACACTCAGCTGAGTAACACCACAGAAATTCCAAGTGTTGATGCATGGATCCCAAATTCTGAATTACTAATGTTCATGGAATAGAGCGATGGAGCCTGGGCTGTCTAAGAAGAATAAATCCAGTAAACAACGCTGTTGCACTGGGACTGTATGCAGAATATGCTGAGAGTTAACATGCAACACACGAAGATAAAGAACAACTCAACTGAATACATACGGAATCAGGATCTTAAGTGTGGCCAAAACACAAGCTATTAAATTTATATTCATCCTGGTTTGGCTATTAAAACTGAATCTGTTCAGCAGCAGTCCCCAGCCAGGAACTCACTGCTCAATGCATTTCTATCACTACACAGTTTGAGCAATAGTTTTGATCAATTCCTACAATCATCAGTTGAGTGTGGTGAGTCATTATTTTTTTGTTAGCAGAAGGACTTCTCTAAGCCTTGCTGATCAATCTTCCCGGTTACTGCACAATTCACACACTCAGCTGTGCTAATACTGGATGCTGCAAAACAGCTTCCAGGCACTGGGCTGGCATTACCCCTTATACAAAACTCTTCAGCAGGAGCAAATTCAGGTTAATTGTGGCAGGGTGAGCTGCTCAGTGCCCTCTGCTAGCAGATGCCTTGTTCCATTAGATGACTTCACACCCCCAGTTTTTCCTAAGATGTTTCTGCTGGGAACATCTCCCCACGCATAGCAGTGGCAGATTGGTTGTTTACTCCTGCTTGAGGTGGTGGACAATTACAGATGTGCCTTCTCAGGGTCACCTCTCTCACTAGGAAAGTTTGGTTAATTAGGGACAAGGCTGCTTGCTCTTCTGCATTATCCTGACAACTGCACATGAGGTATGTTAAAATGACTGGATCTGTTTTTCCCAGCAAAGCAGCTCCCCTTAACTCGAACTCTGAGCACAGCGCTCACACTGCTAGAGCAGTGGTCAGTGTTTGTGGAAGGTAGGAGGCTGTCCCTGAGAAATGAAGAGTACTAATGAGGGAAACACCTAATGAGGAGTCCTAATTGGGCACCTGGGTATCTTCATTATTGAGTCCTATAAACCGCAGATTCTCTAGGTTCAATTGGGTCCATTCTCTTACTCTACTGCAGTAGCTGGGCATTTAATTTCACGCAAATGAGAACAAAACCAAATCAGGGGAGAATGAAAATATAACAGGGTGTAAAGTTGTCTGGTCAGTCACCGGGTTTCACCAGTTTTCAAGCACAAGACATGGCAAAGGTGGGGCACTGGAGCAAGCAAAACTGCTACAATAGAAAAATGTTGTTTTCTCTATCTTCTAGAGCCCTTGATTAGCACTTGGGTGGGATACCCAAGCCCCTGAAGACACCATTTTAGCAAGGAGGGAAGCTGTCTGCACCAACTTAGTATGACTGCAAGGTAGGGAGTTGCAGTAAAGGAGGATGAAGGAAGGAAAGAACAGCAGCACTGAGGAGCAATTTATGCCAGGATCTAAGGGAGGACAAAGCCCTGACCTTTGCAGAGAAGCATGAATGAATGCAAGGGATAGACAATGCATGATCTTAACCCACTTCAGTGCCCTTTCCTCATTGATTTTTTCTAAGATTCTCCACTTCTAAGACAACAAACATCCATCTACAGGCAAGCATGGCAAAATAAACCACCAACCGCTTCCACCTTTCTGCAATGCAAGTAACACTACACCTGGATGAAAGACACTACTGAAATAGTAATGGCACAATACCAGTTCCTTACCAAGCTTAGGAAATGGATTGCTCTGCAAAGGAAGTTAAGTGTCCTGCTATTCTCCTGCTCCCGCAGTAGAATACAATAAGGACCAGGTTCTGAAGGATGCTTACCCACTTTCAATACAAATTACTACTGGGGGATGAAGAGAGTGGACAGGCCAACAGTACAGCTCTGTAAGTCAACTTTTCCTAGGAACACCAGCGTGTTGCTGTCACTCTGTATGTCTCTGCAACTACATCTGAAAGAGATTTCCTTCCACAAGTGAATTTTTAGGATGCAACGTTTCATAATTACTCAGTACACCATTCTGTTAAATAGTCTGTCACAAGCAAAAGAAAACTTCTCAGTGTGCCTACGATTAAAATTAGCAGTTTATCTCAAAGTCAGATTTACGCATTCTACCAGTGCCCACAGTACACAATGAACATACCTCTGAGTCCCTAGATCACCTGACAGCAGCCATGAGAGAATCAAAATCATTTCTGGTAATTAAAGGTAAATTTACTTTAACTTGATATGGTTACAGGGCTTCCCAGCCAAATGCAGAATAAGATAGGTACTGGATTTACACTGCATGCAAGTGGGAGACAAAAAGTTCTCACTGTTACATCAAACACAATATTCATTAGCAAACACAAAAAAGTTTTGCATGTAATCCACTTAGTGATGGCTTATAGTTCAGTAAATTATATATTTGTTTCACTGTAGTACTCTGAGAACCATTTTGTTTAGTTAAATGCTGCTACTTACTCTTAAAGCTTTTCTTTTTTTAAATAGCTGTAAGCAAACATAAGAGACCTTTTTGTCATTGAAATTAATAATAAAAGTGAGATGGCCCAACAAGCTGAAGTACAAGGATTATTTTGCTATGGAAATTACAGAGTTAGGAGCTTTTATCGTAATGACTTCACATCTGAATATGGAAACAGATTCACTCTTGTTAAAAAAAAACATCAGTATATTCTAGAGAACAAAAAGCTGCAGCAAGTAGCTGAGAAGAGCACTGATGTACATACCCTGAGTACATATTCTCCATACACAACCAGTGCTGACCTCCATATCTGCCCTTTTTTCACATGCTGGCAAAACTCTCCAGTCCATCATGACCCTCATTTCCCAGCAGTCATCCCCATGAGGCACAGAAGAGACCCATGGTGTACTCTGGATCTGCTCTTACGTGAAAGAAGCAGCACAGAGGTTCAGTGACATGAGTGGTCCCCCAGCTCAGGACCAGCACTTGCATTTGCCTTCAGAGAGCCACGCTCCAGTTTAAGAGAAGGAAAATAGCTGATGTTCAACAGAAATAAATTCTACAATAAACAGATCTATTCCGAACAGGCAAGAGAGAATGACTCTCCTTGGAGAGGTTCTTTCTTCATCTATATTGTTATGCCCCTGAGGACAAGTCCTGTCTCAGCACTGGTGCTGACTGACCACTCAGTTCCGCCTCATGCTACAAAATTCCCAATCCCACACGAGTTAGTGAGGGGTCTGCATTTGGCTATTTCCCAACTACTGCTGGCAAATCAGACACTCCAGAGGAATGGGGGGGGGGAGGTTAACCTGGAATTCCCCCAGTACTCAGATTTCCCATGAATCAAGCTGGAATATACAGTGCATCCCTATCTCTTCACACAGTCACACTGAACTGTTTCTTTTCTGTAGAACCACTTCATTAAATATTACAATTTTGTTTTCTTGGAAGATACAGTTTGAAAATATTATTCTTGGCTAGAATACAGGCAAATGGAAAGCCCAGAGCAAAGGTTAATGTGGAAATCCTCCTGAGATAGATATAAAACAACGTGCATTTCCTCTAGCAGACTGTTTAAAAGATGCCATTCTTTTCTGCTTAGGGACACAGTAACTGTGACCAATGAACCATACTAGGCAGAATGAGCATTCTCAATGGAATAAAAGATGAAGGGATCACTTCCTGAGCAGTATCTCTTGAGACCTAACATCCTTATCTTATGACAACCACATAGTCTCAGCTCCTGTAAGGCAAGAGGAGCAAATATTCAAACCTACACAGAAGTCAAATGTATCCCAAGCACCACCATTTAAGGAGGGATCACAGTACCTAAGATAGCCACCACCTCGTCGTCCTGGATGACTTCTAGGGATCCTGAGACCACAAAGCAAAGAGCATCAACACTCTCCCCAGCGTGATAGATGAGGTCCCCCGGGGCGCAATGGATCGTCTGAAACTCCACGGCCAGGGCTCGCAGGCAGCCATCGCTGGCCAGTCGGAAGGCAGGGTGCTCGTTAAAAACTTTTCGGTTTAGGTGCACACAAATATCTGCTCTCATGTCCTTTGGGCAAATCGAGAGAACCTGAATGAAAGAAAGACGAAAAATAATCAGCTGGGAACGCGACTCTGCAGCGACGTGCGCTTTATGAAATAACTGAACTGGTAGTTTCATCTGGGTAGATCTTAAGCCTCTGGTGGGAGTTTTACCTTGAAATGAGGTAGCATTATTTTTCTACCCAGTTACTGCTTCAAGAAACACAGGTGAAAGGGTGGTGCTATTCTGTTACCCCTTCACACTTGTTTTCCATAATTGCAGGTGACACTACTTTGTCCCTATCCCTCCACACTTGGTGCCTAGGCCATCCGCCCACTGCTATGCTCAGTCCCTGCAGGCACACAGGATGGACACTCAGAGCTGAAGAAGCTTGAAGGTATGCAAAGGTAGTCCACTCACAATCCAAACCACCAGTGACATCAGGAAATCTAATCTTCAAAAGTGTTGATTTAAACAGCCACTTACCAACAAGTATCCAAACACACCTAGGGTTTCGTTTCAGCACTGTACAGACATACAGTAAGTAACCTGCCCTGGAGGGCTTACAGACTAGAAAATCCAAAGAGTTTAAGATTAGAGCAAAAAGAAAGTAACAGGAAATGTTATGAAATATAAAGCAAAGGTGAATGAAAACTGTCCTGTGAAGGTGAAGACGTATTTACTGCAGATCTATTAAATAAGGCCTTTAATTAAGTTCTTACCATCAATAGCTTTCCCTATTGAAACAGTAAAACAAATACACCTGAAGAAAAACAATGAAAACCTGCAGGTGTTACTACGCATGTGAATTATTTAATATTTGCACATCCTCCTAAACGCACCAGTATCTTTATAATTCTAAAATGCATGTCTCTATCTGTGTGGAAGCTAATTTCACTAAGAAACATATAAAACCGTGTAACGTTTTGCTAGGATAAATAGTGGAAAAAGGAAGAAGATGAAGAGCACTCTGTAAGAGTCATGTAAAGAAGAATGCAGATCAATAGTACTTACTAATTCCTCATTGTACGGAATTAATCTGGCAGCTTGCTCTGCAGACAGTTTGTGAGAGAGGGACATAAGGTCAATATGCTGACTAGCATGGAAAATTAGCAAACGGAGACTCCGGAAACCATGAATAGACTTGGAGGCAAATGGTCATATTAATTCACAATTAAAGTCATGACTTTCATTTTTGTTTAATGCAGAAGAGGTATAAAAGAGGTGTAAAGTATTACTACAAGATCCAAAAGCACAGAATGGGAAAAAAATAATGATCATTTTCCTGATTAATAAACTATGGTTCCTTTCTTATCTCAGTAGATGAAAGTGTTTTGCTGTCAAACACATAATGAATGTAAAAGGCTGAAAGTGGTGTTCATTGCCTTATTTTCTGTATAATAACAGCAAGCTTGCACATGGATGTACACTTTCCCAGTCTACGAGGGGTTACGCAACCATATGTACTAACCTCTTCCATCATGGGTCAACTCTCCTATTTTTCATATCAGCTCCAAAATACCTGGTAAAATTATGGCCTAGAAGGCCTTGATTTAATGCTTTCAAATTATATAGACTAGTTGTACCAATGGACAACTCTTCTAAAACATGCTGTTTCTGAAACATCTTTTGTTTGGCTTTCATGTAATAGCCAGTGAATCTCATCATCTTTCTCTGATAAAAGACCTACAATCTTCAGAAATCTCTTCCACACCTCTGCATTTACAAAATACGATCACGCCAACTCTCAGTCTCAACTTGAATAAACAACAGAGATCATGCTTCTTGAGTCTATCACCGTGATGCACAGTATCTCCTTGGAAACTTCCTTGTCTCACTTACAACAGCCCTTCCAGATATAGCAGGTAATTAATTTGTATTTGATTTGATAGAGACTAGGTTAATTTTGCTTAATGCTATTTTTCTGTAACGAAGTGTTGTACAGAACAGGTTCAAAAACCCTAAGTCTGTTTTATCAAAAAAATTTATAATAAGCACATCTGACAAGACATATTCTCCATAAACCATCATTTGCATCAGTAATAAAATCTTGTCTGAGTCACTGGTGAACATATCCTGTATCACTTCTTCCATAATTTTATGAGGAGCAAATGTCAGTTTTACAAATTTACACTCACCTGAGCTACTACATTTACCACTAGAAATATGAAGACACCTTCATTTTTCTAGTTTAAAAAACACATATTTTGGATACTTCTGAATACAACAGAAAGCTCAAATTCATTTTAAAATAGAAACATGCCACCTTTCTTCTTCTCAATAATAACTGCATGAAAAAATGCTGTCTTCTTTGGCATCATGATTGAAGATTTTTAACATTTTTATCTACTGTTGGGTCTAAATCATTGTTAAAAACTTTCCATGTCTCTATTGCTTCCACTAATATAACTGCTTTTGACTTAACAAGGCCATGAGCTGTGAGTTCTTCAACACTGCTCTTAAAAAAATGTGTGTATTCATACATGATTTTGATTTTAAGCTTCCAAACTGCAGGAACAATAGCTGAATTATGTCTTAAATGCATCCAAAATTGATTAAACTGTTGCAGAGGATGTTAGTCAAGTACATTTTATAACCCTTTGTTTTTTTAAGGGTAAAGAAACTGAGCTGTCCAAAATGAAAGCAGCACGGATGCAAAGAAGAGTATTGTTTCCTCACAAATACAGAGTTAAATACAGGTTATTAAAAGTGAGAGCTCAAAGCATTACTCTTTTTGTAGTCAAAACAAACATATCTATCAACACACTTCATCAAATAAAGAGTCAGAAAAAATTCCACTGCACACAATAAGCCAGTCTTAACATAAAGCAGGAATTTGCTGATGTTGTGATAAAGTGCTTCTCCTAATAACATACTACTGCATGGAGATATATGGAGATATCATTTATCAACGAGTACAACAGTAAATGAGTAATGATCCAAGAGTTAGCCAGGGATGAATAATCTTTACTCAAGTTTTATTGCCTGCTACTCTCCTAGTACTGAGATCAGAGAGTGAAAAAGATGATAATATTAAAAGAAATATTTAATACTGAAAGATTTGGTAAAAAGGCTTTGACAAATCAAGACAAATGCAGACATATATAGGGAGCAAATAAAAGAGCAGGGACAGATGATCTCAATATCAAGGTATTTGTTTAGCATATGGTGCAAGGACAAGTCTTCATGAGCTCCAACCTGGCTCTGCAGCACTACTTTTTAGGTTTACAAATACCAACAGCAGGAATTCAGGAGGAGTCTCAAAGAAACCACCAGCTTCTCTGCTATCACTTTTAGCTCTACTTTTAAAAGGGGTTGTTCATGACACAGTGATTTTCCTGTTTCCATAATAAGAGCAGAAAATGATAAAATGAGCACTTCAACTTGTGAACTTCTGAAAAAGATTGTTTATTGGTGACACAAGAACTAGATATTCTTGTGAAAGGCTCTTAACTGAGACCTCAGCATTTTTAAGGTAGGACGCAGTTAAAAAGATACAAAGGAATAGCAACACAGTTGTTTGGATCCAATGGTTGTACAAGTGCGCTTTCATAGCTGTAAAAAGAAATTCAGTTTACAGAAGAAGATAACCTGTAAGGCTCAATCTATCATTTCACTTTTAGTGAAATGCCTTCAGCAATTTTGTTAGCAGAATGAAAGTTCAGCTGGGACATTTGTTTGAATCTTAGTATCAGCAGTATAGCTAGAAAACATCAAGACAAACTTTTGAAGAGGAAATTTCCTTAGAGGATTCAAGACCTTTCTTGGCAAATCCTTGAGTTTATAGTAAGGCAGGATATTAAGGTTGCTGACTGCAATGCTTTACTAACTGATAGCTTTGGAGCACAGGACTTAGAGCAGGCTGCCTCCAGGGACCCGATGCTTGTGCTGCTACAGAAGCTGCTCCATAATAAATCTGTAGCCACAGACTTCATAGTCATCCAAACATCATAAAAGAAACAGAATCGAATACTTCTGATGCAAAATTGGAGAAGAAAACTGAAGTCTCCCCAGAGAAAAACCTGACTGTGTTAGTGGGGTTTTTAGCAAGAAGAAGCCAGGATCCATGCCACACTTGAACAGAGCTCACGTATCCACAAAGATCTGAACCACTATAAAGGTGAGAGAAGAGAAATGAAAACACAGAATAACATTTATCACCTACTTTCTTTCTGTAGGAAATTAAAATTCCTCAAATATAATTGCTGAGCTCTGCCATACGCACTCTCTGCTCCCTGGCACTCAGCTGACACAAAGCAAAGTGTACCACCCAGTGCAGAGACTCAACACTGCCATTGTCTCTAGAACACCCTATGGCATATCCCAAATGGTGGTGGTAAGCAAAAAGAGCTCATAGTTGCTGCTAGAGATTGGGAAAAGCTCTGGAATACACACAGGGAATTGGCATAAAATACTTCTCTATCTTTTCCACTTAAGATCTGGAAAGGGGGAAACAAAATCCCCAAAGAGGTTCAATCTGATTTTTTTCCACTCCCATCCATTTCCTCATTATACTCAGGCAGTTTAAGATAAGACTCTTGAACAGTTCAAAGGGCTCTACAGGGAGCAGAGATTATAAAGAACTCAAAGAAAAGCAACTGAATTGAAACAAAAACTGTACAGATTAAGAATGTGTTCAAATAATAGCTTTTAGGAAGGGTTTAAGTACTTTTAAAAAAATCTTCACCAGCTAAAAAACACTATGGGATGGCTTAGCAAATATTACAGAATCTATGAAGACTTGTTAACAAAGAGGACAGAGGACAGTGAATCACAAATGGTATCTACTTGTAATTCTCTTTCAGCACACACAATTCTCACTTTCCCAGGGTTGTACTAGAGGATGCATCGATTAACGTCCAAATGAAGAGCTCAGACAGTCTTAGCAGAGGAATAACAAGGATTATTTTTTAAGAGAATAACTGAAGCAAGTATTGAAGATATTCGGTAATGTCAACTTCAATAATAAATAAACTCTTCTGGATTCTAACCTGTCATACTCCAGATAGGTCTTTTTATTCTTTGGAGAAAGCCTTACAGACATATCTGGCAGTCATAATCGAGGTCAGATCTTTCCAAAAAACACACCACCTTCTAGGCACCAGACCAAATTCAGATTTTTAGAAGGTTTTGTTTCATTTGAGTGTTGAATTCTTTTGCAGACCAGGCTAAAAGTGCTACATTTTACACTGGTCTGGAGCCAAAGAGACAAAGGGAAGAAAACAGCTGATGGGCAAACCACAGAGCATTTTCCTGTAATAAGCAGATAATTTTGGATGTAGCTCAAAGATGATGTATGGAACTGAGTAGTTATTAACCCTGAATGCATTAGGGTAATCTTTAACACAACACTGAGTATCTCGGCTCTAAGAACAGAATCTAAGCAGCAACGGTCTGTTTCATTTTAAATTAATTGTCTAAATTCCTAAGTCGCTTTGATTTAATTGCTCAGACCTGAAAAATCATGTTTAGTAAGCTGAGCTTGAATTGTTTTCTTATGAATTATACATGACCTGAAACAGTGATCACAATGGTTAAGTTTAGTAGTATAATACCAAAACGAACCACATTTTAACTGACACGTTACAGACATTCACATATCTGTAGATCTCTAGAGTACGTTAAATTCAGTCTGTAAAAGAAAACAACTGTCAAACACAACAGAATCCAGCTAAAGGCCTGGAAAACTGCACGATAAGAAGTATCACAATTTGCTGTAAGGACTGAACTGTTTCTCCAGTACAGAGCCTGTTGAGTTGTCTAATGCACAAGAAAATGGAGCAGGAACTACACTAAAAACATCCACTAATGGGCATGCATCACAACTTGTCTAAATTTCAGTAAGTTAAAGGTTTCACTGTGTTCAGTCTTGCAATAACCTCTATCCCGAGCACAACCATGACTTTCTGATGAGACAAAAGATAACACAAGGAATTTTATCATTACAGTTACACTTTTGAGGTGACAGAAAGAAAAACAAACATCAGAAATAATGTAGAAAACATCAAAGAATGTCTCAAGTCACAACATTGTTTAGATTGACAATTTTTGGCACAAATGTCACCCTTGGAAGAATGAAATTGATCAACAGTTTTTTATTTCATGCTTCTGCTGGAAGAGGCTTAATTTTTTAACAGGTAGCATTATTTTAAATATCGTTCAAGAGAGAAAGTAATGAGAAAACAGATCTGAAGAAGACAGAATCAAAGAATGTTGAGGTTGGAAGGGACCTCTGGAGGTCCCTGAGATGTGATCGTTCCCCGAAGTGCGATCTCTCTGAAACCGACAGTCCTTCTGTCAGCTACATCCCCTTGGTAACAGTGCTCAGGGAAACCCTCGACCCATCCACACAGGTACTTCTTCCCCCAGACAAAGGGTTCATGAGCTGCCCTATCAACATCATTTATAGAACTTGCATTTGTTCAAGTATAAGAGGTTCATAGTTTAACCTGTGTCAACCCAAACTCAGCATATCCAAGAGACAGAAATAATTGTGGACAATCTTTCCTGGCTCAGCACAGTGCATACTGGAGATGAATCATCCATACCATTCATTAAGGTGAAACAGAAAGCCCCACTGGTGCACAGGCCCTGCGCTTGGACCTGTGCAAAGGACAGTGAGACCCTGACCGTCTCTCCTGCAGCCCGCTCTCCAAAGAACCGCGGATTGCAACTGTACCTGGTCCTAGCTCAGCTCTCTGAGGTGAGGGGAGACTTCTTGTTCACCTCGTCCCGATCTGCAAGGAACGACCAACAACCTCGCCTCTACAACGAAACAAAAATACTTGTCCAAATGGTTTTTACCTTCCCTCTTCAGCACGGGATTGTGGTAGCTGTCACGCCTAATTTTGTAGATCGCTTTGGCCATGAAGATTGGAAGCCTTCTACATCAGCCATCCAGGAGAAAATCCAGCCAGCAATTACAGACACCTCTATGTGATGGGGCACCGTAGGAATGGCAGCCTGATTTCCCTATTTATCACTGGGTGTTGGTAATTCTTACTATAGCTCTTGAAAATCTTATTAAGAACAAACGTAACTAAACTGCAGTGTACTTCTGTAGACTAATGTTTAATAAAGTCACAAACTGTGTCTATTTACCATAAACCTATCTCCCATAAATGAAAGCTTAGTGGGCCAGTTATTAATAGTTTTAATACTATCTTCCCATGATTTCCTTTTCAGTCATTTCAATGTGGAATTGGCATTCACTTGAATTGCCATTGATGCTTAGGTTCAGACTAAATAGAAGCATTTTCTTCTTTCAACCTATGGCTTTTCTGAACAAATTGACTGTTAAAACATGATAGACATTTATTTAATTGCTTTCTGAGCAAATCTTAAGCCATACAACAGCATGGAGGTCAAGAAGAGAAAATCTCTGACATTTCGGAACATTATCATTAGATGAGACCTTGAGACATCTGCATGTAAGTTAATGGCTGTTCTACTTTCATGTATAATGACCTATTTCTCATAGAAGAGCTAATATCTATAAATTTTTCATTTGCTGCCTAGTAGATTTCAATAAAAACTTAAGAGGTTTGAATTCAGTGTGTGTTTCATAGATTACTACTCTAAAGATTTTTTTCAGCTTCTTAAAAGCGGCCACATACAGAGAATGCACTGGCCTGTTTTATAACTCTCTCTCAAAAAAAAAAAATCCCAAAAACATATTCTGCTTTGTCAGAAATACTGTTTAAGTATATATGGGTTTATTTGTTTTTTCGTGGTTTTATTCATTATTAGATGAATAACCCCAAAACACACAGTATTAAATGTAAAAATAAATTCCATCTTGTCTAAGCCACTGTTACTCCAGGAGCCACAGTCCACATTCATGTACTACATACATCATCCTAGCTGACAGAGCAGGGCTTTAATGTTTAAGTGATTTAAGATAATAGATCATAGGCCACTTGCCTCCCCTTAAGTAATAATAATAAATACACTAATGCTTTTAGTGTCATTGTTAATTCCGTATTTGTGAACACTCAGAGACAGCTGAAGTGCTGTGGTTTGAAGATGGGATTTGAAGATGAGTTATCCCCAAGGAGAACAGTGAAGTCTAAACTGTGTGCTCAAGGAACCATCGCTTTGGTGTGGGAGAACAAGGCCTCTCCCACATATAAACACAATCAATGGGGGCTTTAAAACAAAGTTCTGTTTGAGACAGCCAGTTCCCACAAGCAGCAAGGATCTTCATTAATTTTTCTCCATGCTAACTTCCACTTTGCCTTCACTGCATATTTGATAATGAACTCACCCTTACTGGTTTTAGCTAAGATCTTTGGAAAAGTGTCATTCAAAGGTAGGTATTGGAGTTCTGACACAACACATCTACACATGTTAAATGGTAGTAAATCCAATCAAGCTATGAACTGTAAGTGTATGAAGGTAAAATCTTTAGTTATCAAAGAAACACATACACATGCTTATTTTTAGTACCTCAAATTGCTAGGATGGTTCATCACCATAGGAACCTACTGTAACACTTCTTACATACATTAATCTTCTTTTCCTCTGAATTTAGATTTCAAAACAAAGCCATTTCAACACGCTGAGTGACTGAATGAAATGTACTGCAAATCTGTGGCATATGACGTTGCAAGACACATTCCAGTGTGACAGTGTAGATATATTTGGAACAGTTTAGGATGTAATAATGCATGTTAGGTTAAAAAACATCCGTGGATGATGGAAACTGTCTGAGATGTCTGGTGGAAACTGGAAGTTTAGAAATTGCTCACTGATTTCCACGTCTTGTAAGCACACGTGCTTTGCAGGTTAATAAGCTCATTGAAAGACTCATAAAAAGAGCTAGAATGGGAAATCATTTGATGCAAAAATATCTGGACTACAGACAGGTTAGGATCTCACTATTGGAGCTCTGAAATCCAGACTGTATGGAGCCCCTAAGGCCATGTCCAGATTGTGAAGCTAAGCAAGAGAAGCTAGTTAAGACCTAGGTCCTGTAATCCCCTATTCCAACATACACTGGAGCGCTATCTGGATTTAGCAGCTCAGCTGCAAGAGCAGTGCAGTCCTGCTATCCCCACTGTGTCTACTGTAATAAATCTAAGTCTGTGTACCTTGGAGGTCTCTATAGTGTGCTTCCATCCACATGATGCTCTGGGGTTAGTACATATGGATTGAATTTAAATGCAGAGTGCCTTAAAATGAACTTGAAGGGGTAAAGATAGAACTAATGGAAGAGGAACGCTCCGCCCTACAAGACTAGTCTCTGGAACTGTACCAACGTTCAATCCTTAGCTGGGATTTACATTTTCTAATTTGCCTCGGTGCAGCATATCGCAATACTGTCCTGAGAGGAAATAAAGGTAGAAAAGCTGTCTTGTTATGAAGCAAATTTCTACCCGTTTCCAAAAACCAATCTTCACTTCACTACTTCAGTCTTCAGTTAAAGTTCTGAAGCCAAAAGCAAACTGCCTTAAACTTGTATAGACTCAGGGACGCTCGGTGTGGGCACTAAAGGTTGCTGGTGCTGTTGCTTTTGCAGGCTTGCAGGCTGTAGGGGATACAAAATACCAACATATTCATACCGATGCTCAAATTCTTACGTTTCTCTTGTCTCTGTTCTTCTGCAACATTGGCTTTTCTGGGAAGTTCGATTAGATCCAAATACTGATGTCCAGATGCAGAGGTTCCTGAAATCCTTCCACTGTTACAAATAGGTTTTGGATCCAGGCCTAAGTTTAGGCATGTCTTTACCAAGGTAAAATTGTTAAAAACCTAAGTCACAGATTTTACAGCCATATTAATTATCTATCTAAGCAGCCATTACTTTCTTACAACCCAGAGAACACTGCTTACCATGAGCCGAAGATTATAGCTCTAACTACATTTTTATGAGCTATAAAACTGGACATGTGTGGAAGGAAATTTCAGTAATTAAAGCACAGGTTTTCCTCATTAACTGCAGAGCATCATTAAAATCTAATGAAACTGTGGCAGAATAAAACAGTATTCTGGCTTAACTACAAGGAAATAAATGCAAATGAAAGCTCTATTTTCATGTTTCTGAGTTTACACTGTAAGACTGAATGCATTCACAGTAGTTTACAATAGAAAAGCTCACTTTTAACACCGTATGAATCAGCATTTGAAAGTTAGGGTATTAGTGTATAAGAAATTAACATATTAAGGAACGAGGGACACTGAACCAAAAAATCAAAATATGCATTAATTAATACTGCTATATTTGGTACGGTAAACTGAATTTCACTGCAGAAAATGAGTATGATAACTGTTGTTGCACCAGCATGATGTAAAACTAAATTTGTCAGTGTAGCAACTTCAATTTTGCATGTCTGAACAAATTGCATCATCATCCCGCACTACACAATAGATTTAGACAAAGCAAGAACTACAAAGCTCTGTAAACACTATCCATTTTAGGACACTAATCTGCCATGACAATTCCTTGCCCTCCTTCAGAAAATTGCTTTCTAAGTTCTCAGACAGCAAATCTTCATGGAAATTGGAGCCTGAGAGCCTAATTTCAGCTGATGTTTATCAGCTCTACAGATGTCAAAGGAGCATCACCAGTCTCCAAAAATTCTAAATCTTAAAACATTCATTCAAGGTACTTCAGGTAGAAACCCTCCCATCTGATTTAAACTCTCTAAAAACTCTAGCCCACAGCTAGACAGACTCCACTACACATATCTTAGAGAGAGAAGCTTGGAGGACAATTCACTTGGTCCAGCCTGAAAATGGATGAAACACTAGGTAGATAATCTTTGCCTTTAACAGATCTTTGAAGACACTTGAATGATCACTCCTTTCTGAAGGCAAAAGTCAGATAGGACTTCCACCCAGTACATCTGCCAACACTACTGCATTTTCTGCATCTCCCTACCAACCAAAGGCCTTAAGTTCTAGTTGAGAGATTTCAGCTCAAGATCAATCTCTACTGCTATTAAATTCTATACTAATTAGGCTGATGGGCATGTCGATGTCCTGGGCATCAGCAAAAGGTCCAAGGCAATCAAACTCATTTCCCTGCAACTCACTGATGCCAATACTTTTCAGAAAATACTGATTAGTATAGGCTTGACATTAAATTATGTCCTCAGACATAATTTGAAGATGAATTTCCCGTTGATTTCAATATTCTAGTACATTAAAGTTGTTTAGCATTTTGGTAAAGGCTAGAAAATAGAAAACATTTACCATAATGAAAAAAAAGGCATATTTCCAAAGTGACACAATCATCAACTCTGACAGCATTCAATTTTTGATCCAACCACAACCATAGTAACAGAGGAGCATGCAGTTAAGAATTTGTTAGTAAGTTACACGCTGCTACACAGTTCTGTTTAAAATAAAGTATACAATATACACAAACTCTCACTTATCTAAATTGTTACCTCAGGTACTCCTACCTTCTCTGTGTCAATTCCTTTTGACATGGACCAGGTTGAGACAATATAATCCATGACTCTTTCACTAAGGCCTTTTGGGACTTGATATAATTTTAGGAAATCTCTCACATTGTTCAGCATTTCGTGGTATCGGTTGGTGTTGGCATACATCTGCTGGAAAATAGTGGTGACATTTCCAAAAATAGTTGCATAAAGAAGAGCTGGAAAAAGAATTAAAAAGATAATTAATAATTAAAAAGATAAATTAAAAAGATAATTAAAAATAAATATGCATGTTCCAGTAAAATGCCAGTCACTAATGATTTCAAAAAACAAAACAAAACAAAACAAAAAACAGGCAATAGCTAACAGCAGAAATTCCCAGGTGTAGAGCCACTATGACAAAAAGAGGATAAGGTAGAGTAGGAAGCACTACAGCAATGCCACTCTTGGCTTTACCTTCATTTCTGGTTTGATTCTCCCTTTTCAAAACATGCTATCTTTACTGTCAAGCTCATTCTGGTGAGTTGTCCTTAAGAATGATGTGCCATATTCAAAAAAACTACATGTTCTGAGTGAGCCTTTCCAACTGATAAGGCATCATATTCAGTATACTACTGCAAGTGTGATGCAGCAACTCTGCCTGAAAGAGGATGGTTGATATCTGAAGCCTAAATTTGACAAAGCATTCAAGCAAAACCATAAATGCATACCTTTGCTTGAGCTGTCTTGAACAGTAGTGGATTGAAAGATAGTGTTAAAGCCAAGCAAGTTTAAAGCTCTTTATTGAGTCACAATATAATTACCCCTGCAAGGAAGCCCAAAATGACATTCTTCCACTAAGCAACACAGATTTTCCAGAAAAGAGAATTATTCTGATTTCTCATAATGCCAATGCACAGCACTTCACTTCTGCTCTTGACATGATCAAATACACTGAAGTCTGCCTGTCATTTTTAATAATCTTTGCTCAGAGGTACTGTGTACTCAAGTGCAGGTACGCATTTCCACAAAAAAAAAAGAAAAAACAACCACAGAAATGGCAAGAAATAACTCACAATGAAAGGAAAAATGCTTTCTGCCTCACCATGCATAATGTCTTCCCTCTACATAACACATTTCCACATCATTCCAGAAAACTCATTTTGTTTCATAGTCATTTACTATTGTTTATTATCCCTACTTGAAAGATGGAATTTTTAAACAAACATCATGCTTTTCTAAGACCTATTTGATAAAAGAAGTTGTACTTCCATATCTCACTGTGCTTTTCACTACATCAACATAAAAATTAGATACTAGAGTTCATTAGAAATACAGTATTCATTGTTTCATCAAAGTCAAAACAGTTCTTTCAGTTTCAACTGACAAACTGGACAAACTTGAAGTGTCACTTCTAAGCGTCACATTCTGCATCCTTCTGATAAACATGTGCTAATTTATCTTGAACTCAGGTCATCAGATATGGGAGTTCAGGGTGTTCCCCTTTCTCGCCCTCTGATGATGCAATCTTAAGATGTAATCTTTAAGACTGTAAAGGTAAAGAGAAATTAGAAATGGCCCCACAACCCCACCTCTCTCTGCATAACTAAAATGTATGCAATTCTGTAGCTATATTCATATTCTGTCCTGTGAATATTCAGTGGAAATGTTCTCTGCCCACTTGGCCATGCAAACCTGCACAGAAGATACAGTGTGTTTGAAAAACATGACACAGTGCCCTGTTTGACAGAGAAACAAAAGATATCCAGCTCTGACACTTGCCAGGCTGGAAACAAGTTATGTATGCCATGGAGAAAACAGCTTGTCTGAAACGAACAGCACATATTCCCTCCTCTGCAAATAAAAGACTCTTTTAGCAGGGGATATTTATAGAAAATGCTCAGCCAAAACAGAAATTCTGGTTCTGTGCCTCTGAATATAGGATCCTGGAAAGTTGTACTTGAAGAAAGCATGTCTGTTCAAGAAATTGTGAACAGAATAAATCCTTGGAACAAGATGACAAAATTGATGGAAATATTACCCCACAGAACTCCACTAAGTCAGAATTCACAGGCCACAGAACCTGCATTCAAGTTACCTTTGCCTACTAGCTCACTACTTGAGGATGGGGTAACTACATCAGCAGCAAATATCACGGAGGCCTGACCAAGGAGGTGAGCTGGTTCTGCTCATTTGGCTACTCTCTGCACAGAGAGCTGGCAGCCTTTGAAGCCCTGCGGGTTCCCCTGCCTGAGATCTGTGGGCATTACTAACAGGCACTCCTCAGCCTGTAAGAGCTGAAGGATCTCCATAAATGACCCATAATTTGCTTAATGAGTGCATTTGCTTAATGAGCAAATGTCACAGGGCCAGGTGTGGACCTTACCCCTCACCTTTAACAAACAAAGACAGAGCACTACTGAATGACTTTCACTTTTGGCTGGATTGTAATTATTTTTGGCAGTTAAGATCATTTGCAAAAGGTTTTGAAGCTTATAAAAACACTGCACGTCTCTCGAATGCATGAGGATTCATTTAAGCAATCTCTAAAGAAATCTCTAAAATTATACATGCACTTCAATAGTTTTAATTTAGTCTCTCCTTTTGCAAAATGGAAGATGGAGGGGAAATTACTTTAGCCGACCTCTTGCAATGACTAGTTAGGTCAGAAACCATTTATTCATCTTCTCTTTGATGGCTCAGAGATCTCCAGAATTTTTCTGTTTCCTACAGTCATGCGATGCTCACTTACTTAACTGTCCCATCCACGTAAATCTCAAACAGTCCTCACTAGATTTCACACCAATCGATTTAAAATAATGGTGTATAAATATTTCTTCTCAGTCCTAAAGGTGGATCAACTGTTATTTGGACTTCCATTTTTACTCTTCAGCGTTAAAGAAGCATTCCCTAAATTATATGCAAGGATCTAAGTGGCATATATTTTTTATATCTAAAATGTGTTTTGCTATACCATACTTGTACACACAAAAATATTTTTGCATGATTTAGCAACAGCATTACATAAAACTTTAGGGTTGTTTAAAAGCAAGAAATTTTCTTTAAAAAAAGAAAAAGAAGACTCAGATTTAGCTGAATTATCCCAAAGTATTTCAGACCTTTTATTATCTTGACTGTATGCTAAACAGATCCAAATGGGAACATCTGCCTTCAGGAATTGAAAACCTGACAGAGATCAAATTTTCTCCACAGTCTGCTCTATGATAAAGTATTATTTAATTTAAGGATATGCAATATACCTTCAAACCAATTTTATAGAAGATGAAGCCTCAGTTTAGGAAAAACACAGACACATATTTTTGCATGCTGCAGAGGCTAGCTGCACCTTCTTCAAAGAATTTTTGGTATTAGGCACTTCTGTAAGATTATTTGATTAATCTTATAAAAGCTACATCTTCCATCGGAGAGATTAGATATAAATCCAGCTTTATAGATACCAGATATAATTAGATATAAGATCCAAACTCAAATGTGTGATTTATTTTAAAAGCAGAGCATTTTTCTGTTACTCCTTTTCTTCATGTACTGGCTCATACTTCAAGACAGCTGCAGGCAGCACAAGTAAAATAAATAAATAAATAAATCTCTTTCCTCCTATTACACCTGCAGCCATATCACTGCAATTTCTGTGCCACATAATCCAATACATTTATCCTCCCATAAGCCACACCAAAGCCTTGCTACGTCCTGCCAAAGACCTGGACTCTGTATTGAATTTCATCTCTGAACTTCTCAACAAAATCATCTGACTGCTAAAATAGAGTTGAAAGCAACTGTGTCCAAGAAATTACTGCAACAGCTTGAATCCATCACCCACATAGCCTGTATGCTCTACATGTAGCTCCTGCATCCAGATGCGTCCCACATTGCCAACACAGGGAGGAGATGGTGGTCCTCCACAGACTCCTACTGCAGTTCACAGAAGGTGTACAGCTCCTCTGTCAGACCAAGTGATGTTTACCCCTGCTCTCCTGACTCAACACTTTGATAACTGTTAGGCAAACTCTAAATTAAGAGGATAATGATAATAATGATAGATCTGTAAAATCTCTGCCTTTTTTTTTTTAACTGATAAGATATTTGACAAGAACTAAGTAATTATGTAATTACAAGTATCATCAGTAGTAAACTGTAGGAATTGACACTTGCCTGTTCTTTTCTCTACAAGAGATGCTGTTTGCACAGCTGAGTGGAACAGCTGCTTCAGATGCAGTTACAATTTTGCATACTTTATGCATAAATCCTTATAAAACCAAGGGCTTTCAACTGCACTTGCGTAGTCACTAATTTTTAATGGGAGCATTTTTGTTTATAAGAGAACTTATAAAAAGGAAAATATTTAGCGTAGAGCTCTGATGCCTCTACACCGTGCAAAAGTGATGTGCTTTATTTTGGGAAACAGTAGCAATTAAAGACAAGCCAAATTGGAACAAAATACAGTACCATGCTTGCTGAGAGAGTCTTAAATTAAGGTTTGTGTTGCCCATACCTATTAGCATGTCCAGTTTCCAGCCTCTAGGAAGCAAGTGACAGTAGTAGGAGATGGCTGAGGCTCCTTGGCAACATACACAGAAAAAATCCTTCTGAATTTTAGCACCAAGGTCTGACAATGCAGATGTCTAAGCAGCTTGAGGTTACAGCTCACATACAGTACCTTCCCTGCTCAGTACACCCTACCACAGTCACTCCACACTGTTAGACAACTTTGTGCTGCACATAAGAAGCACAGCCTTGCACAGGTTTAGTGATCTTCTCTTGGCATTCATATGCAATTTATGGCATTTTCATTCACCTGGAAAGCTTTGCATGTCTTGGTTCTGCTAGGGCCTGCTTCTTCACTGTATTATTCCACAGTGGTGAGCATGTGGGCTGACACAGTCTGAAAAATGGCAGTGACTACACAGTAACAGGCAGCAGGGCAAACAGCATAACCCTCTGTTAACTGAGTAGTAAAGCCTCACAATGCCTGAAAAATCTATGTCTTGTAGCAAAGGAGCCTTAATTGTGGACACTGTTTGCCTGAGATCTCTGCTGTAAGAGGTTGAGAGTTTGGCTTTTTCTACCTATTTCATATGCAGTGGAAATTGGATCTAGTGGGTCACAACCTCTGGTGGTGACAACTGGTGGAGGAATATTTAAGTTTCCACTTATAAAAAGAGCATGACATAAATAAAGGAACACAAACTATTAAAATGAACTAAACCATTACTTACACTGATGCTGCATTATTTTTATTTCTCCAGAAATCGATCACCTCGTTAACAAAGGACTTATCTAGTATTTGAGATGCTGCATAAAGTCCTGTGCTACAGTAAATGCTCATACTAAGGCAATCACTTCCCTAAAGGCATTTAAGTTCATAAGGAAAGTAGCAAGGAAGAAGATGACCAAAATTCATGAAAATTACATTCACCACGAATGCCAGCAACTCCACATTTCCTGAACTTTGCTCCCTTCCTCATTTATCATTTTCTCCATTTTGAGTATTATTCTTAACATTGCCTCATTTCCATGCAAATCCCTCCATCATTTCAAAGAAGTCTCAGTGATGACTGTCAAACAATCATCTACCCATCAAAGAATTCCTTCACATTCCTTTCTCCATCAAAGAACAAAAGAAGTTGCTTTTCCAGAGCTAAGGCTTACACCTGTGGATTAAAACCATCCCATTTGCCCTTCTCAGTGTGTCTCCCTGTGTCAGATCTGTCACCAGGAGCAAGTGCACAGGATCTCTTACACAACTGTATGGAAGCATGGGAACCAACAGTTCCTCAGAACTAATCATTTCCAGAAAAAAAAAAAATATCTGTGTAAAGTTGGCAGCTGTCAGTATTACTGTGTGAAACAACTTGACAGCTTGTTGCTAGATTTGGGCTCGTGGGTTTTTTTCCTGCATTTTTTTTCCCTTTCTTCAGTATTTTTAAGGGATTTTTTTAGTGGAACACCAAGTTCTTGTCACATTAAGATGAACTCAGGACAGCACTGTTGCTGGAGGCAGGATGCCAGAACATCTCTTTGAGCACTGAGGAATACTACCTAAATTGCCTGTCTTGTTAAAATACAATAGGAAATTCGTAAACACACCTTCCAAGTATTTAACTGCACTGGAAGATATTTCTAGCTCTCTCCTCCCAGCCTCCTTTTTTCCCCATATGCCAATGTAAAAACTGGTACTGCATACACGTGTTGATGTGTATAAGACTCACAAAGACTACATGTAACAACATCATGTAGGTATGCACAAGTATGGCTATATGTATAAGTAGAAGTGAATATACAGTATGAATGGCCTTAGATATTCAGCAAGCATTACTTTTCCTTCCGGTCTTCTAATTTTCTCATTCCTCCTGCTTCTCCCAAATCTAACGTTGTTTGTTTATTTAATTAGATGTTCAATATCCATCTCTACACAATTAAAAAGAAAGGAATCAGAGCAAGTTAGGCAAATGATCTCAGCTATAAAATACTGGCCATGCATGGCCTTGAGAGGTAAGGAAAACACAGCAGTTAGCATAACAGTATCACTTACACAATAACTACCTGAAAATGATAATAAGACAGAGCACAGGTAAAGCAGTTCTTTTTCTATGCAGTAGTTCCTTCCTCCTGTATTTTAATTAATCAGCCTGCAGTTCAATGAGGATAGGTCTTATATGTAATTAAAAGGTATTTTTAGAAGGAACAAAACAAAGCAACTTAATATTGTTAAATACTAAAACTCTCCAATTTGGAGGTGATGCTTATGTCCCAACATTTTCAGAGTAATTCTGCTTCATAAAATGACCACAGAACTGATATAATTGAACCAAATGTTGATTCTTGCTCATACAAGTCATCCACACATAAAAAAAAATCTCCTCTCACATTTTCCATCCTGCAAATTCAGGATCCAGACAGAAACAAGCAAAATTCTGTGTCCAAAGCTTTATGTGGTGATGTCAAATGCCTGTCCTGAATTAAATGGGTCTTCCCTCGAAGTAACAAGAGGACAAAAATAAAAAAGTAATTCACAAAAAATTTAGACAATTCACCTTCACATTTTACAAAGCTAAAGCAATTTATATCAAAACATTTTTTCTCCCGTCTCAACTTCAAGACTTTGGAATCTAATCAATAGAAGAAAATTCCATTTCAACACAAAAAAAATGTGTTAAGAGCATAAGAAAAAAAGGAGAACTCACTACACACTCACTGCTCACATCCTTTATATCAGTATTGATATAACTATGTTGGATGCTGAACTGCAACTGGGCCAGATGGCTTCTTCAGGGCCTCGATGATGTTGTCCCATAAAGCAGTTAATGGTGAAACCTAGCTGCAAAAATGAGCACATTTTCCACTTTTATAGCCCACGTTCACCTTTGTCAGTGCCACAAACTGCTCCACTGATGAACATCAGCACGGTAAAATGGCAGGCAATACCCTAAACGTGTTTGCATTTTCCCCCAGCAGAACACAAAGACAGACTGTAATGTGCATGTAGAACTGGACATCAGCACTCCAAATGTCACACAGTCCTGTTTTCAGCTGCCTAAACACTACACCAAGCATGTTTCCCCCTTGTCTTCCCACCAGTACCTCAGCTCTCCACAATACCAAGCAAACCAACACTGCAGGAAACAGCAGCAGCCACTGATGTTGCAAGAAATCCTGGCATGTTCAACATAACAGTGAAAGACTACAAAAACTAGCCAACCAAAAGAGAAAAAAACAAGTCTAGCTTTTCACTTTAGCCACTGTGGACACACTGCAAAAATCTGCATGACCACGTGAGACGGGAAAAGCGTCTGTGTTTCCTGGCAGCCCGTCCTGCTGCACTCCTCCCTGCCCAGCTCCTTCTGATCAGCACTTGTTTCTATCTGATTACCGTTTTCTTGCTCACCGTTCCCGGAAGGAGATCTTAGAATTAAATTTGCTGTATTTCCATTCCTACATTAACACTAATTTCACTGAAGTTAATGAAATTTTACTGATGTCTGGAGAGTATCAGAAGAGAGTAATTGAGTGTATTTTACCACTTTCCTTTGACTTTTTTTATGGTTGTTTAGCAGCATTTTTAATGTCCTATTCCACTTAAATACATGTACACTGCTCTTAGACCTTGCAATAACGTTACCCTCTGTGTGGCAATGGTGTTCTCACTGCAAAGCTCCAGAAGCTGTCTGGAAAATGCCTGGTAGGTATATAGCCCTGGGAGCTGCCAACAGTAACAGTGACACACAGCATCACACCTGACTGCAGTCCCTTATGAATACTTCAGGTAAGACCATAAGAAAGAAGGTGCACAGGGCATTTTCTTCATTTCCACAAACCCAGGATCCAGGAATTTTCTATACTGCACACTGCATGCAAACACAGGTATTTATTTACCACTAACCAGACCTCTCCCCTGAGAATAGTTAATTCCTTTCCAAAAAAAACTCTCTCTGCTTTTTCTCACCCAACATCATGCAGTGAGGTATTTAGTCATGCCATTTAGTCCTGCTGCAACAGCATTACACTGGCCACCCCAGCTCCCCTTGTGAGAAACAGCAGGCAGTAGCTCCTCTGCACCTTCTGTGCACACCTCTTGGCTTCTCCAAGCTTTCTCCATCATGAAAAGTCCTCATCTAAATGACCTCTGGTTTGGAAATCATTTTTGTACAGGCATAGCTAGCTATTTTTTTGCCTAAATGCATTAATTTGCATGTGCTAACACTGAATTTCATCTGTCCTTTTTGCAACTGTTCTGTGAATCAATACATCGAACCAGAAACCCTAATGTCAGGATTAAGATCTGCTGCCTAAGGGAGTAAAGCTGCACTCACTACTATGAGGCAAAGAATTAAAAAAAAAAAAGGGTAAAATTAAATTGCTACTTAGATTTTTTTAGTCTTATGCCAGCATCACAGTTTAGGTCCCACTAATTGGGAAGATTTTATGATCTGTCTGCTGTAAGTAGTGCTGACTATTTCCCAGTGCAGGGCAAATACAGATAAAGCTGTTCTGTCTTGAATGTTATCCAACAGTGAATAAGCTCACCCTTAATGTCCAGTGAAAATACATAAGTCTGACAGAATAAATGACAAAATAAAGACATCTAAATGTGACCTAAGCATTCGACAGCTGTGGGACGCCTCTCAAACTTCAACTCTTTAGCAGCAAGAGTAAGCATTAGTTTCTAAAATACATATTCAGCCTCCCACTTTGGCAGCTCCAGTGTCATACCATTACACCTCCTATTACAGAAAGGTGCTTCACAGATATATATTCAAGTAGAAATTAGATTCATTATGAATGCAATTGGTTAATTTAAGTAATTTGATGCCTTCTAAGTATTTCTTCATATGCTGAAATATTTATTACTTCAGGGTCTCTTCCCCTGCATATTTTGCCAATTCTTCTCAGCTATTACAAGGCACTAATAGCCAGGCATGTATTCCATGTATTTCTGTTGTTTAAACTACACCCTGAATAGGAAATCTAGATAGAATGGGAAATTTGACTGTTTCTCGAGGTTTTTTGGTCCCTCTGTGTTAATGGTAATGTTAATCCTGTTAGTGCTACCAACGCTGGCAGATATCATTCATGTTCAGTTGTCCCCCTCACTGAAAACTTCTGTGAGTAAAAAACAGCTATAAGCCTTGCAGGATGAAGTCTTCAAATGCAAAGAAAATGAAATTCAACAACCCATTTATGAGAGCAACTTCTCAGGCCTTCCAGCCTGCTTGTTCCCAAGCCTTTGCAGTATGGTACATTAATTTTATACTGAACTATTAATTGTAGTTGACTTTACAAAGCTGTTTTCTTTACATTTTTATTCAGTTTTGCAAAACCAGTCCCAAAAGAGCTCATTTTATTCCCCACAGTTTCTTTGATCAAATTGAAAATATTTCTTTTAATCTTTTAAGGCATAGGAATTTACTATCTAAGGAACAGAGCCTCTTCATCTCCTCTACTGATGGTTTGGGAGAAACAATCTTTCACATATTTCTCATTGTATGCAAGTGTTTATTCCTGTAAGCACATATTAGAAAGTATAACATCAGAACACATTTATGTAACCTAAATAAAAACACTCTGAACCAAATTTGCAACCTAATCCACCTTGGTTCTTAAATATATATGAAACACATTTTTCCCAGAGGTCATGATCCAAAATTTACTGAAGTCAATAGAAACTGCTGGTGTTAGAGAGTTTTAGGTTTGGCAATAAACACATACATTCATCTACTCCTTCAAGAATCTGTATGATAAATTTTCCAAAGCTATGACAAACAGCCTTTGGGAAGCAATTTGATTTTTTTTAGCATCTGCTAACAGTAAGTTCACTGCATGGACACTGCACATACAGAAGGGTAGGAATTGTTACTGAAGTCAGAGGGAACTAAAGAAAAAAATGGTGCTACTAATGTAACGGCCACCACTACATATTTGATATCTATATAAATATTTAAAAAGAAAGAGAAACAATTTAATTTTATTCAGTATCTTTCACTTCATTTCTCCATGTTATATTTTTCATAGAAAAATTCTGAAAGAAATATCCCATAGAAATGAGACATTTTCTTAATCTGAAGTTCTAAAGTTGCAGTGAAGTAAAAACTTTACTCCTTTATTTCCCACTTTTCGTACCATCAAAGTGATAAGATTTTAAAAAATAAAGCAATATTTCGGCTTATTTTTAAAACCTTTCAAGCAAAAAAAAAAAACAAAAAAAAAACCAAAGGATTTCTCTCCAGTTTATTTTCAGTGTGGGAAAAGAGCTTAAGAGAAAAGAAAGAGAATGAACAAAAAAGAGCTCCTCTGCTCTCTTGAAAACAAAGACCAACACAGCTGAGAAGTAAAAGAAATAAAATAAAATAACAGCTTGTATATATTAATTCCTTTTTGCAAAATACCTCATTGTGAGTAAAAATCCATTTTTCAACAGAACTAAGGTTTTGTTTCACCGTATTATTTGAATAAGTTTCTACTATACTTTTTTTTTCCACTATCTTCCCTCCACTTTTTCCTCCCGCACCAAGCCTCCTTTAAGCCTCTGCTGAAGTTTTCCAGAAGTAATACAGCACATTTCTTGCATTGTTGAGAAGCTTAGCTGCCTCCCACCTCACATTCCCCTAAGCTGTTTTTCTTCACTTCACTCTATGTTGTTCCTAATTATTTATCATAATTAATAAGATGCCTCCTCTGGGCAGAGCTGGTTGCCATGGCACTGTTAGAATCGACTGTATTTCCCCACCCCTAGATCTTTTTGAAGCATTTATACTCAACATCTTGCTTTCACCATCTCCCCAGCTTCACACCCAAAATAACTAACAACCTAACCTTTGCAGCCAGGTTTTATCAGAACAACAGGGCTAAAAATGGTTCCTTCAAAAAGTTTTTCTCCTGCTAAAACTGGCCAAGATGCTGTGGTTTGAGCTCCATGCCAAAGCACTGCACGCCTTTGTCATTTGAAGTGTTATCAGTCCAGCTGACAAACTACGAACTCTCACCACTGGGGATTTGCTCCACCTAAGTAACTGTAATTAACAGCCTCATCAGCTTCTACCCTCTGACTCCTGACAGAGTTACTAGTGATGCTGAAGGCTCAGGGCTGCTTGAGGATGAAGATTTTTCTAACCTGACCGCTACATGGTGTACCACAACTTGGTTTTGAGTAAGACATGAGACTAGTGGAATCACCTACAGAGCAGAGCTCAACTGCTACAACACAAACAGAGGCAACTTTGCATGCCCCTCCCAGCTCTATGTTCATCCTCAAACTGAGACAAAACTCACCTTCCTGCATCTGCCATCATCTTCCATGTACCACCACCATCACACATTCCATTCAGCAGAATGGACTCAAGAGCCTGCTTCCAGCCCCTACAATTCTGTGATTCTGTGACTGCTCCTATGGCACGACAGCTAGAACTGCCCACTAAACACAGGAGTAACAGCACTTAAAAGACACATGCTCTTCCTCCACAACCTCGATGACAGCAAAGCAGACAGCACACCTCTGGCCATGGAGAAGTGTCTTTGAACTCTAATGGAAAAAAAGACTTCATATCATACTTATTACTGGTGTGCTGGTGGCTTTCTAGGCTGTTCACTAGGTCTTGGACCTAGCAATTGACCAGGTCACTGTTTTGGATGGACATTTTTTTAGGATAGATCACACTGTGAGAATTTGGAAAGTAGGGTCAAGATGTGCCAGACCTTCCAGGCAGTTTCTGCTAGCCAGGTAAGGTGAAGATCATCACCAGTGAGGAAATAAGGATCTATTCTGCAAGAGAATAAAATGTTTTCCATGGAAACAAACCAACTGTATGTGCACAATCACACACAACTGTGTATTCTGTATTATTTAATTACATGGTGAAGCTTTTGAGATGAACTTTCCAGTAAGCCTATAGCACAGCCACAAGCTCAGTAACAGCAAACGTCTGAATTTTTATACATCTGGTTATATGCACCTCAAATAATTTCCAATAGAAAAGCCTTGAGGAAAGAAAAAAATACTTCAGGAAACCTTATCTTCTTATAGAGAGAAAGTGAGAGAAAAAAGAGAAAAAAGAACATTACCCAGCACAATATTTTTAACTATATCTATCTATATATATATACAGATATTTATATATTAACGGGTTCTAAATTTATGGGTGGTATATTTGAATGACAAAAAGATAAAAAGAATCCATATAAGATGCACTGTCATCTATTTAGAGAAAAGTGACAATAGACATTCTGGAGATGTTCATTATATAAACCTGGAATCAGAAAAATTAAGTTGTGACGATTGCAAGAGTCAGCCCCTATGAGCTGACTCAACTCCTTTTTCAACACTGCCTTGAAAAGACAGAAATAAAATGGGATAAAAGACAAAGAATAAGGACTGGGTTTAATTAGTTACACAATTTTTTTACTTTTTTTTTTTTTTTTGAGTTGTTGGCAAAATGATTCTGTTGTTAAAGCCTTTTATCTTCAATATATGAACATTTAATGATCCATCCATAATCGATACCTAAAAGCTGCCAGCTATTCTGAGAAACAGAAAACTGACTAAATCCAACCACTACACATTATGTGCATTATTGGAGGTGCTGAATTAACATTGTTCTGACAGCAAACCTGCAGACTGCTTCCTTTGCCTCAAGCAACTTCAGAGTTATATTTTGGAGATGTGTATTGACTTGAGCACCAGCAAAAGTGACAAGGAAAGGTGAAAGAATTTAAGCACGGATTTGCTCTGTTACCCTAAAACTATTTTTGTCTGAGAAAAGAAATTAAAAATTGGAAGGTCTAAGATTCAGGAATTTGGATAGTGGCGTAATACGAATGCCTCATCTCAGTCTCAAACCAACCACAAAAACACCAACAGTTCCTCCGCTGCAGATCAGTGCAGAAGATAACAAAAAGATCTACTTTCTGTCCTCTGTCTTAACAAAAATAAATAAAAGGAAACAAACAAATACTCTCTAAAACGTTTAGAAAAGAAACATGATAACAAATGCAGTAATGCCCTCTCTGTTGTTCATAAAATTGATAGTGCCTTTAAGAGGTCAGATGCAGTGGGACAGCAAATGCAGGTGCAACCTTCTCCTCTCTTTCCAGATCCCTCCAAAATTACCTGAGAACTGATTATTTTTAGATTCTCTTTTCAAGAAATAAACCATAGCTGCTCCTTTTCCCCCTCAAGTATCAGTTAATTTGCAGTGGAAGCCATTTGAGTAATAAACACTTATTATATACACTAAAAATTAAACCTTTTCTAAATACAAAACCTTCACATAATTTTCTCTCTTCTTTAGAGGGTGTAGAAAATGGCTACAGAAGTTACAGGTTTTTATAATTACTCCTTAATGCACTGACCATTTTTTTCAAATGTTGGAAAAAAATCAATGTTCCTAACTAGCAAGCGTTTGCACACAAAAAATACAGTCACGATCATTTAAATTTTTCAAGGTGCGAGACATATTCCAAAATAACCATTTTGGAAGAAGCACTTCACCTAAAAAATTACTTTTTCTTCTTAATTGGTTATGTAATGGTATTTAATGTTCTTAATCATTACAGTTTATGAATAAAGAAGAAAGTCAAAGTGCAGATTAAACTGAACTGTACACACAGCTTCACCTCAGTACAAGAGAATTTCAGCATCGACATTCAGAACAGAAAACTGCAAAGTACTCATCCAGGTGAAAAGAGAGAAACAGGTCAATGTTATGGTCCTTGGGCATTGTGGAAAAGATGCAAAAAAGAAACACAATCCCAAACCAAAGAATTGCTCAAAATCACCTGCTGCTTCTTCTCTTTTTAATCTAAATAATCCCAAATCACCTATAAGCATACTCTTCTGTTTGCCTGGAAGCAAACAGTATCATGAAACATCACGGTAGTCTCCTGACCCAGCCATACTGGGACCCAAAAACACATCTAGGTAGTCAGCATCTGGGCTGGCATGGGGCAAACAGAATTGGCAAGGATATGGGAGGGACCAGAGAGTGGCACCTGCAAGTGAGAGTGGCTGCTGAAGTAGGATGATGTGAGGAACAGTTAACTTAATAGTTATGGAACAGCTGGGCTCTGTCACAGGAGAGCATGAGCTCATTTGGAAGAGAAACAGGCAGGAGCCTGGGGCAAGGTATAATGGCAGAGGACAAGTCAGAAAGGTGACCTGGAACCTCTGGGTGGTGGAAGATACAGGTTTGAAATGCCCCAGGTTGCCTGGGCCCTGTGGAAATATTAAAATGACCATTTTCTCCCCAGACAGTCAGGTGAGGGCAGCCACTGTGCCAAGGAGAACCTGTTGGCTCCTTTCAGAGACTAACTTCTGGCTCCCAGGTGCATTGGTGGTGCTGGGTCTCAAGAGTGCAGAGGACGCCAGTAGCCACCATACCTTATAACCTTCTGTTCATAGGATTTCCAAGACTTGGATACCCATTGTGTTCAAACAGCAGCCCGCTAGACTACGGCCACCTCATTTTTTTTTTTCTTCTTGTGGATCCACTTCAGCAGAGCAAGCTTCCTCACACTTGTAGTAGAAAAGAGGGTATTTTTTTTTCCTGTCTTCACAGAACTCTCTAAAGCTGGTTTCCTTTCACTAATAAACGTATATTAAATTTCTCCACTAATTTAAGAAGCCAAGGTCACAGCTAAGGAGTTGGAAAGTGCTCTAATGGAATTACTACTCTGAGATGGCTTGAATGTCATCATTTCTTTCTCCTGCATAGCAAAATCTTGACAATCACATTAGAGATAAAGGACAAGAATAAATGCTGCTCGCTTTTTCAGAGGAAACATCATTATGGATATTAACACCTTCTGTGTTAACAATAATAGATACATTAAATATAGCAGCTTGAGTGACTGAAATGTCTATAAAGCATCTGCCACAAGATAAAGCATAAAGAAACCTCTGGGCTGAAAAACACTCTGGAGAACTGGAATTAAAACAAGATCTCAAGCACACATAGACTCTGAATTCCATCAGACTGCAAATACAGTTCATTTCAATTCATCTTCATACTTAAGAAAATATCTAAGCTATTTTGACATGGAGCTATGCAGCATTTATGGTTTTGACACTGTATCACATTTCTCACAGTAATATCCCTATGCTCCAGACAAAGAGATTTCCATTTTATATGGTGCTGTTTTAGGGGACAGGTTAAATGTCCTCTCTGCTCTTCACAGTAGATAACTCTCTCACCAGGATGGGAACACAGTTAAAGAGACAGTCCGCTCACATATAGATGGAGATCATCTGTATTTATACTGTTCTAGTGTCATATGCACGTCATTATTATTTTATGAAATACACACACACGTATTTCCCTACCAGTAAAGGCAGCTCAGTCTTCCTGCCACAAGCCTAGAGCAGATGGCCACACAGTCATCCTTAATCCAGGAAAGACAGTGTTAGCATTGGGGTGTACTAACAGCACAAGTTCTCCATGAACCTCAAGCAGCTCCTGAACATTACCCCTGTTTCAGCTTTTGAAAACAAAAGCCCTCCTCAGCTCAGTTTCTCTATAACCATTCTTACATAGTGCATAATGCTATTTCCCCACTGAAGCTTTCTCTGTGCAGCAATTTCAAAACTGGCAAACAAATCGAGCATCCACACAGACAACACTGCCAAATAACTTCAGGATACAGCTTAGCCATCAGTATTTGCTGCCACAAATTACTGCCCCTTGCAGTAACGAAGGAAACGTGAGGACAGTTTTGTCAGCAGGTGAGACCTCTAACATAACATCTGGACTTTTAAAATATTATTTTATAAATCTCTGACACCATTGCTGCTGTGGCATTTCACCAATGAAACATAACAAAGACAGATTTAAACACAGGAAGCTCTGATATTCCTTGTTTTGATGGCTTTTCCAAGGCTATTTGTATTACAGCTATTCTAATGCATGATCTTGGAAACTGAATATTTAATTTGCTGACACTGTTGAGTGAATCTGGAATTGGCATTTAATTTTTAATAAGTAGGAGGGGAAAAAAAAAGGAGGCGAGGGGAGGCGGAGGCATAGCAGACACAACCTTCCTTTTAATTAAAAGGTTTATTGAAATCATAATGGCAATGATAATTTGCACTGATGAATTTTAGCTTATGATGGGCAAGTTATCTACTTGGGAACTGAGTCACTGGAAAAAAGCAGAAGAGATGTTCAGAAACAACTTTGACAGTACACAGTTTTTGTCCAATACTTCTTATAACTTCTTTGCCAGACTTTTTACTGCATAGCACTGCACCTGACAAAAAAACTCAAACAAACAAACCAAAAAGTCATCTACATCTTTTACAAAGTGAGAGTGAAAAATAAACCAGCATTTGAAAAATACCTTTTTGCTGTCTGTAGGAATAATTGCTCAGCAAGAGTTGAGCATCAAACCCCACTTTTACTCAGAACAGCATCTTATCCAGAAGGTACTACATGGTGCTGCTACGTCCTCAGCTGAAGGCTGCTTTGAAAACCACCTCTAAGCCACAGCTTCACAACACATGGCTGTAACTCTGCTAATGTGGGTGTGAGGCTCAGCACCATTCCAGCTGCCTGCACCCCTCCCTGCTTTTGGTAAATCAAATCTTAATGTCAAGTGCACAAGGACAAAGCAGTGCCTATACGCCTTACTGTACAATCCAACCAAAGACACACCACAGACAAAAGCAAGCAACTTTCCAGCAAATTTTCCAAATAACATGATTATTTCAGCAAAGTAGCAGCAGCAAAGAGAATGAGCACTTAAAGTGACAAAATGTAAACAGCAGATGGTCTTACATAACTAGCAGAAAGCAAAAAGGATGGGAAAAAATCTCTTCATGAAAGGGGCTAAAATGTTGTAGATTAAAGTCTCAGTTTAAAAATTAATGCAGTATGGGAAACTGAGTTTAAAAGAAGAAAAATGACAGGACGCAGTCTTTCATCTCTTTGTCCTTGGCTTGAGCTAAGTGCTGGTCAGCATCTCTGTATTTCTTGCTGGGCCCAAACACAAGAAAAGGGCATTCAAACTCTTTACTCTGTGAGCCTGCAGACACCTCAACATCCATGTAACTGCAAACACTCCCAACTCAAATCCTCCCACAGGATCTAATTGCAATGATACAGTAATCAAACTCATCAATGTTCATCTAAGCAGATGATACCCTTGTCAAGGCAGCTTGATACTGTTTCTTAGAACAGTTTTTTGGCTTAGAAGAAATTAGCTGAGATTACACTTGTCTATAATGACATAAGGAGCATCTTATAACTCTCAGCCATTAACCAGAAGCACGCCAGGAAGGCTCATTCATAGAGGTCCACAGCTAACTTTCAAATGCCAGATTCAAAGATGTGCTTACACAAAACCCTCCTACACCCTGAGCTCAGGAGCGGAATTAGTGAACGGATTAAACCCAGGAGGTCAAGAAATAAAATCTGTGATGGGATTAGAACCAAGAGGCCAAGGAATAAAATTCTCAAAGAGATTAAGGGGACAAGGTCAAAGAGTTAAAGAATTACCAAAGGGATTAAGATTGTTCCCTGACTATAGCTACAGATGCTTCTTTCCCAGAGCACTTACTCTTCAGCATTTTGAAATAAAATGCTTATGAAAAAAAGAAAAAGAAAAAAAAAAGCAAAGAGATCTGAGCAGTGATACTGATGATCACAAGGCAACATGCTTCTCCTTACCAAGGTGGTTTCTTCACCTACCAGGTCACTGAGAACATGTTTAGAAATCTCCCTTTTGTTTATTGACTGGAGAAACATAAACAACTTCTGGTCCTCCACAAAGACCTTTATCTCCCGCTGTTTAGAAAAAATTTAATTAGAGAGAGGGAAAAAAAAATAAAAGGATTCATACTTACTGCTGAAATCATCATGTTTTACTGTATATTTAAAATTTCAAGAGGCATTCAAACTACTTTGCTGTTTATGACTTTTCTAACGACCTCTTTTCTCTGCCCAGTCCTGCTGAGCAAACAAACTTTTCAATGTGCTACAGTCTCTGTGCATTACTTTATGCAAGTCAAACTTCAGAGCAAAGCAGTTTGGCAACTGCCCTTCCGTTAACGACAAACGTTTCTATAAAATCATTAAGTTCTTCAAGGCCCACGTGTGACCACTTAACTTTGCACTTTGAAGCACACTCCTGACTTTTTGAAGAGACTCAAGCACTAGACATTTGAAACATCATTCTGGATGGCAAGATCCATTCCACAGGGGCAGAAACAGGTAGCACTATATGCTATAATGAGGAGTTCCTGTTAAAAATATTGCTTCCAGGGAGTATCAAATGACACAACACTTTCTAAAAGTTACTTCCACTTATGGAATCATAAAATCTTTGGAGGTAGAAGAGACCCTAAAAGGCCATCTGGTCCTATATGGTTGCAACGAGCAAGGATACATACAGCTCCATCAGGCACTCAGTGCCCCATCCAGCCTGACCTTGGGTGTCTCCAGAGATAGGCACCTCCTCTCTGGGCAACCTGAGCCAGTGCCCCATCACCTTCATCATAAAAACAACTTCTTTATATCCTGTCTGCATCTCCTCCTCTCCCCATGAGAATTCGGCCGTCATCATTTTCCGTTTTGCATCTCAGCAAATGGGAAGGAAAAAAGAAATTCAATGTCTCAGTGGGCAGATAATGCAGAACGGAAGCCTAAGCTGCTCAATACTGAGCCTTGCCTTATCTCCAGTAACTAAGCATCATTACTATCTGATTACACACCTCAGGTATCCCTTCTTTCAAAGTCACAGAATTTCCTGGGTTGGAAACCCCAGTGATAATCCCTCATTTTTATGATAGGAATGTATTTATCAGAAAAAAATCTTGAAATGACAGAAAGAGTTAGATGCCTAGAGGCAGCAGCTTAAACCTCCTGAATCTATTTTTACTTATGCTTTTTCTCCTTTGACTCTTTGTCGAGAACATTTGGTCTTAGCAGGTTGAAAAACATACCTCCCTACCACCAGCTCCTGTGTACTCAGTCTATTGTACACTAGATAAGAACAAAAATAAATAAATAAATCACGCTTTCTATTTGTAATTCTTACTGCTGTTGATTAGCTATAACATTTGTACAAATAAGTGGTGCTCCATGTTCATTGCTGCAACGCAATACAACATGCAAGATAATACGGTGTGATGTGAATAATAGCATTTGAATAAGAAAAACCTAATTAAATTTTTTATAGAGGAACAAAGCATGTAAAATACTAGAGAAGTGACCTACATTGTTTGGCATTTTGCAGCTCAGTTCATACTGAAAACAAATGTTTTTAATTTTATTTGAAAACAAGTAGGTTTTTGCTGGATTATAATTATATTGATTGTGTCTTCTGAAGGTGCAACCCGGAACACAAAAAAAAGGTATTGCCTCTGCAAGAGGTGAACACAATTACTCGGAAAAATACTTATTGCAGTTTTCGTGCCTCCACTCTCCACTCTTTGTAGTGAATTTATATAACAATATAATCAAACACTTTGATACTTCTATAGTTTTAAAATAGTCCCCAGCTCCCTGTCATCTAGCAGTTTTTGAGATCGACTGTGACCACTGCAGGTATTATAGCAGCACAGTTAATAAACTTTAACAAAGTGATGCTGCCAGTGAAGTTACACATTGATATCAAGCGTCAAATATACACAGATCACTCCACAATGCAGAGAGAGAGATACTTTTGCAAAGGAGATAAAACAAGCAGTCAGCACAGAAACGAGCTGCAAGTGACCACACATCACATCTGCATAATGCTCATTGTGGCTGCTGAGCTGACAGGGTTTGGGAGCAGCACAACTCCAGGGGCTCTGTTGAATGGAAGAGATGGTTATCAATTCTGCTTTCACTCTCACGGCACTTATCAGCTTCCCCTAAGCTGTTCTCTTCCCAAGTGCATGGCTGTGCTGCTGTCCCATTTGCTAGCAGGCGTTAGGCGGGTGGCTATTGTGCAAAGCAGCACACTCAGCTCTGTCATATTTACCACTTAGGAGATTACCAAGTGACAAAGGAAAACACAGACAAGGCAAGAATATATCACCATTCTGCAAATCTGCTAAGGGAGTGTGGCTGCAGCTCTTCATTTTGTCTGAGATGGCTCAACCAAAGCCATCGATCACGGAGGTGCTATCTGCAGGATGCACTGTGCAACTCAGAGCGTCTTTTCAAGAGCGGATAAAATAAAGTAGGTCTTCAGCAACACCAAACTGCTTCAATTTGCAAGTTTTTCAATGCTCAGAGTGATCGCCCTGGATCATGTCTTTATAACAAATGAAGCTGATCCAACTGTTGCGACTGCAGGCAGCACTGGTACACAGGGAGTGAGTGCATCACAGACGTGGCCAAACAGGTCTCACTTCTGTTCATAGTTGAAACAACATTAGGCAAAGTGCTTTCACATGGGAAAACACAATTAGACCGATTAATACAGCCCAGTTGTGGGGGATGGGCAGCACATAAATACCCAGAATGGGAAAAGAAAGATTCGCCTACGATTGAAAGAATGATAAAAGCACAGCGATTATAAAAACAAAGCATTCAGACATGTGCACCAAGTTTATGTATAAATTCACACCCACCCACACACACTCAATATGCATACAAAGAGAAACACTGCTTTTTGCTCTCTCCCACTTCGTTTCTCACAAAAATACGCTGTTTCAGTTCCACAAACTTTCATGACAAAATATTTACTGGAATTGAGCAAACCTTCAATGCTTCATGGGGTGCTTCTATCTATGCACAGCTGCACTGTTCTTACCAAGCTGTAACTGTGCCTCTAAGGAAATGCTGGATATGGGTATCTACATTTAAGTTAGTTTTATAACATATTCTGTGCCTTCAACGCATCCATTTCTTGTACATTATTCTAAAAGAAACCTGGGAAAATCAGTACTTTCTTACACGGTACTTCTTCAGTTATGTGAGACAAATTCTAATCACAGGGACCATCTTAAAAACATTCTGGACCACATACTAGAATTAACATATTCATTTTTAAGTAATAACATGCTTTTTTAAGATGACAGAGAATCTGAGTTTATGTCCCCACCACGATACAGCTGCTTACTAGGAAAGTATGCATCTTGATGGGTGTTAAATACGAAAACTCCTACAGCACGCTGAGAAACTACAGCCTCGGGACAGAAAAGAAAATCACATAACTTTAATTAAAAAGATTATTGCTGAACTGATGAATTATGGATGTACTCTGAGCCCCCTAAGGGAGAGACTTACTTCCCACCTCCACCTAACCCCATCCTTACATGACGTACACAAGTTAAGTACCTGAAATGTGAATGAGCATAAAAGACACCACTGGGACAATCCAAAGTAGCACCAATAATTTTTTCAGGACACAGACCAAAATGAAGGTCAAGTTTTGTGCTGACAGTAATGGTCACCTAGCACTATTACCATTATACATCAGAAACCTATTTCTTTTTTTTTTAGTTTCTCCATTTATTAGCCATTAAAAAAAAAAAAGTTTTCTCATTACGGGCATCTTAGAAACAGCTGTGCAGCTTTTTGTGCCTGGTTGAATCAGTCCTCTGTATCCCTGAGGAAATATTCAAGTTGAATAAAAGTCCACACTGTATTGGTGAAGTTGGCTCTGAGATTAAAAAAAAAAAAAAAGAAAAAAGAAAATGAAAAGGAAAAAAAAAAGAAAAGAAAAAGGCAGCAGGATGAAGGTTCAAAACCATTTTCTTCTGGTTATTCTTCAAGGACTTAAGAGCACAGGTGCCCTCAAACTCCTCTCCTGCATGCTCCAGGTGCAGGATTCTCTTCTTAATTCCTTTTCTCCCCCATAATTTTTTCAGGCCAAAAAATGAACTGAGGAAAAAAAAAAAAAACTCCAGATACAGCAGTTCCACCTGACTATCTTGCTTATTTCACTCTACTGAAAAAAGAAAAAAACAAGAAAAATTTACAAGAAAAAAACAGAAAAAGTGCCCCACTTTCTGTGAAGATGTGTCCAGTGCAAATAACCCCCCCCCATGAACAAGTGTTCCAGTTTCGCCCCAGGTTTTATAATGAACCCAGGTAACTGTTACTGGTGCAACCTGGTCTAGGGTGACTGCTTTGGGAGGAGGGTTCGAACTCTGTGATCTCTAGAGGTCTCTTCCAACCCCTACAATTCTGTGATTCTGTAATTATTGACATCCCAAACCTATGGCCTTCTTCCTCCATGAGGTCTTCGATGAGAAGAGCTGCACCTGACTGCTATGCTCTCCCAGCACAATCTCTGCCTTTGCTTTTGCTCACAGTCTTTCCAAGGTAGTCTAGATCTTTACAGGGATGAAGTCTCTGTCATCCACAGAAACAAGCTAGGAGGAACAGGCCAGCTCCCCTCATTCAGCACAATGATTTAGCATTTCTTGCATTTCCTTTATTATTAATTAACAGACAACAGTATCGCATGTACTGTTGAAAAAGTGAGTCTCATTTTTTTGTGGGAAAAGCTTGTATCAAATTTCCCAGTAAAAAATGGGCAAGACTAAAGCAGAAGCAAACAGAATAACTGCTATGAAATGGAATGCAAGTGCTCTTTGAATACATACTTCAAATGTCTGTAATATTCTGTACTTAAAGACACTGTCAACATAATTCTGCACAAAAGCTTATTGATCCTGCATATAAATGCAGAGCAGCAGTGTCCTTAAGGAAAGAAAACATGCCCCACTGTGGTAAAAATAAAAAACATTTCAGAAGACATCACAAAATCTCTTTTTTAGTAGAAGGGATCCAGCATCACCACCAGCCCTCACCCCAGCCAGCTGGAAAAGAGGCAGCAAAAGTCCTGATTGTAATTAATTCAAACCTTTTGTAATTTCAGCATGATCCATACTTATGAATATTTTCATTAACCATCCCATACGACACTCAGATACATACTTCATCTAATTAGATTACAAAAATGGTTTTATACTAGGAAGGTTTAATTAGCAGCAAGAATTTTACTTGCTATTTCCACTATATGTAATAGCATTTTGTGATTAACTACCCCCTCACCCCCCAAGAAAGTATTTTTCTTATAATACCACATTTACCACGATGCACAACACAGGCTTCAGTTTCAGCATGTACGAACTGATGCTATGAAGGGCCACAAAACACCTCAACATTTTCAGTACACACTGGCTCAAGCCAGCCTGGCTTTCATTTAAAAAAGAAAAAAGTAAAAAAAATAATTATATAAAAAAAAAAGAGATGGAGGCCTTAGTTTTCCCCTGTTTTAATGAGAAGATGCCATGTAAATCACTCTCCAAGATATCATGCTCCACGTTCAGTCTTGTCACAGAGAGTGAGCGGAAATTAGTATCAGCAAGACACTACTGCATGGTTGAACCTATGGATCCTGCAGGTCTCCCTTCAGTGTCAGAAAAGCAGGAATAAAATTCTAGTTGCATGGAAATAAGCAGAAAAATGATGTCAGGATATTATCCTGGGACAACTTAGGTGGCCTTATTCCAATTATAGCTGCACAATAACTACCTAGCTGGATGCTGGGTCAACAGCATTGTGCCACTTCAGCAATCTCTTAGGGGGAATATAAGAAAATGAACACACTGCCATCGTTGTGAAAACTGTTTCAAGTAAAACACATACAAGGATGGAGTCTCTGAGGGTAACAATGGGATAATTGTCAAAACATATTTATCCGATGTATCAGATATCCAGAACGCAGAAACACTGTGTAAGTCTACTGTTTGATATTTGGTTTTGAAGTGAATAATATCAAAGCCAAATAAACTGAATTGACAAAAGCTACCTTTGCCCTCATTTATTAACGTTCTACCAACAAAATTTTCTACCTAGGATATTAACTTCCATAGTATTTTTATTTAGGTGTTGTGAAGGAGAAGTAACTATAAAATGAAGGAAAGAGAATATTACAAATATAAAACTGACTGTAAAATTTTATTTGAGGCAGGAGAAGATAGTAAGATAATACACTATGACCACAGATGTCTATCCAGTGGGTTTTTAACAAAGTGAGGATGTTTAGTTTGTAGTAAGGGAGTTAAAATGTTACTTGCAGAGTGAGCAAACAACCATTATGACGTTTCACGTCCCAGCTGAAACTTTCCTCCTTTCCTAAGTTGAATTTGTTTTGGCCTGATGTTTTTCAAGTTCAAAATAATTTATTTGTAGGTAATTTGAGGGAAAATGTGTTCAGATGTTTTTCATTTGTTGTGGCTGTGCATGAAAAGTATACTCTCGTTCACTTCTGGAAGTACACATAAACACATAAGAGTAACAGCAGTTATACTCAGAACTATAGATGTAATTATGAATCATGTTATGATAAAGCATATGTACAGGCTTCAAAAATACCCTTTCAATGTTAAAAACATTTCAGTAATACAATGTTTTGTTCATCTATGGTTCAACTGAATTTATTATGCTTTTTTCTTAGCTTACTCCAACAGAAACAGGCTGTAGGAACAAGTATGCAAGGAAGTCTGGCATGGAAAGCTCAATACAAAGACAAGGCATGACAATTTTAAATAAAAAATGGGAGTAGTTTTAAGTAGTTCATTGTTGTCTTATGTGGGTGAGAGGGAGTAGATGTATGTAATATTAATTTAGGCTTAGCACTTAAAGACATAGTATTCAAAGGTCAGGCAATCAGAGTAAAGGTGTAATGGTTTAATCATAACCTTGGTTGTTGCTTAGCAGCTTTATGGCACATTTCCTATGAATAAATAATATTTTAGGATCTGGAAAGGGAGCAATTTACAACATCGTACGTAGGTTCAAATGCAAAAGGTGTTCAGGATAAAAATGTGATGCAAAAGTCCAGATCGCTCTGAAAGTGAATGGGACAAACTCTCCAAAATCTATCAGCACATTTTCTTCCGCTTTCACCTAAGCTTATTAAAATGCAGATTGGTAAAAATTAAATGCTTCCTGTACTCTCTGAATTTGACCTGAGGTCTTTACAGTATGACAGGAATGTCCACTGCGGTCCACCACAGAAATTCATACTCATTCAGTGCAGTCACTTCCTTATTTTACGACTCTTGGAACATTTCCCTTTGTTTCTGTTGGCCCCTTTCAACCAGGAACGTGGTTTTGTATGCAATGCACAAAAACACAGGGAGTTCCTGCCCTCAGCTGTTTAACATCTAAACCAATAAATCAGGCACAGGTTTAGAGAGGAAAAAAGAACCACAGAATTTATCAAATGCCAAAGTTCACAATTTCACCAAATGTCAGACTTGGAAATTAAACGTTTCACATTCCTAGATGAGAGCCATAATCTTTCACTATTTCTAGCCAAAAAAGCTGTTGTTCCTCTGCTAAATGCTAGCAATTAAAAGAGACCACAGCTGACTCTTTCCTTTTCATCTATAGATGAAAGCACAGTAGTTAACAACCTCCATGTGCTGCCATTATCCCCATATACGAAGACATTCTGTTTTTACAGTTAAAACCCCAAAGACAATAAACTATGTGAAAGTCTGATCCATTGTGACATTCTTATTGTAGTAACATAAAAACCATTAAAAACATCATGCCACTGCAAAGATGTCTGTGTCACATTGACACAACAACACGCCTTTATCCACAGTATAAATTTGGTTACAAATATTTGTGAAGCATGTAAAGGAAGAAAGGAATAAATATCTGGCACAGAGATAAAGAACACAAGACTCTCTTCCCTTTGAATTTATAATTGCCAAGTGCTGTATTCCAGCAAACACCCTCCTTGTTGCTTTCTCAGCTGGCTGAAAATGGATTATAAGGTGAGGATGCATAACTTCTCTACGGTCTGTTATTTCTGATTACCATACAGATGGAGCATGGCTATTAGACCGGCACTAAAAACTGTAATGAACCAAAGTATTTTAGATTACTAATTCTTCAACAGTATGTTTGTATATCAATAACAGAGTAAAAACAACAACAATCTGACTAATTAGGTACATCAAATCTGTTCAACTCTGCATCCTGTCCCTCCTATTCTATGTCCATGTGGGTGTTCACTACTGATGCAGTTCCTATTAAACTCCTTACAAATCCCCTAATCATTTCTTAAAATACTGCAGTTAGAAGCATGTAATGGCTTTTCTTGCATACAGGAAGCATTTAACCAAAACCACATCTACATAAACCATATGAATAATTTTCCAGCTATTCTTGCCCGTAATTTAGGGGTGTTTAAATCTCTCCTAAGTTGGCTAGACAGTACTTTACATGGGAAGGCCCTAGTATTTAGCACTTAAGGATCTCATTCAGTTGAACTTCGTGATATTCCTGGATTGTCTTTTTTTTTTTTTTTTGGTAACATGTCTTACAGAAACTTAATTAAATCATGTGCTTTTCTTAGCAGTTGGTAGAATACATACTGCACCTGCAGTGCTGGGCCCCACTCTAGATTGGGAGAAATAATACAGGTAAAGGTATATGGAGACATATATAAAAACATTTCTACAATTGGACAAAGCAGGCTGACAGATCTATGAAGTCACTAGCTTCCTAAAACTGTAATCCTGCACCAAAGCCTGTTAACCTAGCATAGATAATGTACATCTGCTACAGTCCCTGAAAAATATCATTACTTTGAAATGAAGACTAATGCTTCAGATAAATCCCTCTAATTCAGCCACAGAAAACACCATTTAACAGCAAATGCCACCCCTCAGCCTCCCAGAAGAACCAGCAGAGCAGCTTTGATGTGGGTGCCTGCTCCAACCCAAGCAACAGAAGAGGGAATGGGAAGCCTGTCCCACAAGACCTCAGCAGAATCTCATCGGTGTTTGAATTCCCAGCAGGACTAGACTTTAGGCCATGCTAGAACTGAAGCCTCAGTACATCATTACACTCAAACATGTGTACAGAGTCTGGCCTTAAGCTTAGGCCTTGCTGCTAAACCAATATGGTGCATGGGGGAAAAGGGAGGTTGGCCAAAGTCCTCCAAGGGCTATGAGTTTATTATGAGCGCTGCAGGCATCTCATACACTTGTTTCCCAGTTCTCCTTCAATTCATTTATCTCTAGACGAGGCTGTACTATGAGATTTCTTGCACAAGCTATTTTCATCTGCGTTTAATCACATCAGACTTGTATTCTTCAGTCCTTTCAATATTTTCTGACATGGCACTAACACCAACAGCATTTCCTTACCTTACTGACTTGCTTTGTTCCTTTTTCATTTCCTTCCAAGCACTAATGCAGAAAGATTGTGTTTGATTAACTAGAAAGTTACATCCTTCAGGTAAGGTGCACTATCAGTTTGGGCAGGAAATGTCTGCATTAATGAATCAGAATAGTAAGCTTCTTCGCACCTTAATTTCCTATTCAAAAACAACGAAAGGGAAGCATGCATCTGATTTTAGACTTAAAAACAAAATTTCTGGTTAGGGAAGAAAAATGGCAAACAAAGCCAGTCCTTTCATCATATAAGGCGATGACAGTGCTCTCATGCCTTCTCCGAACAGGTGAACATTCTGATCTATGATGTAAGAAATAACTTTGATAATGGAACCTCATGGAGATGGATGGATGGCCATAGTTTACAATCAGCCTGCATGAGTTTTAGGCACTAGTCCTAGTGACCTTCAGATGGGTCTTTGGCTCTTAATTCCCTCTCAACCACATTTGGAAGCTCCACCCATAAACCTCAAATGCTGAAAATGTTCCCTTCATTATGGCTGGCAGCCAGAAAAACACTTAAGGTAAGCTCACATTAAGCAGTAATGAGGTCAGTGGGACTATTCATGTGGTTAAAAAGCACCATGTGTTTAAGGTCCCGGTTCAGGAAAGCACTGTAAGACCTGACTGAACGTTTTTTTATAGAATAGGTGAGGATTCATCACAACTTGCTTTGCCTTCCTTGGCTTTAACCTAATCCTGTTCAGTCAGATACACAGCAAGAAAGACAAGACTTAAAGGGTGCAATAATCCATCCTAAGTCAGATAATGTTTGACCATGTGAAGACTGATGATGCATTCAGGCTGCTCCATTTTGGCAGTTCAGATGGAAAATTACAGTTTTGCCCAGCCACTACTGCTACCATTGCCATGTGCACACACAAACTTGCGCATTCAAGGGATGCTGATATAACTGCTGCTTTCAGTGTTAAAGCTTCAGGGAAGTTCCTCTACAAGAGGTTTCTACCTCAAAACTGATCATATTTAACTGTGGAAAAACTGAGACAGAGCTCAACAAGATGCTATTTCTACAGAGCTGGGCTTTTTCCTGCAAAGGAATTCAACCTAGAACATCTCTAATTATCACAGCATTATGTAGAGATCAGTGTCAGATGTTTATAATGGCCTTCCCACCAATTTAATCATATCTCAATAGAATTTTGAAATATGTTTCAATTTTTGTAATGATTTAGAAGATATTAAATATTCTGTTCTATTAGAAAATATTGTTAATAACAAAAGTAAAAGCAAAGACAAAAAATACCAATATCTTTCACTTCAACTCCATAAAAATACAGTTGGCTATCTGTTATTCTTCATTTTACCCACTTGCTTAGTTTCCTCTGGCAGAAGAGACACATTGCTAAAAATAGGAAAATCACCTCAAATTTTCTCAATCCTTAGGAAAGATTCTACTACTGTCCTATTATTTTTCTCATAAGTAATACAAAAAAGTTGTGGGAAAAAAAATAAAGGAATAAAGACAGGAAAAAAAAAAAGGGGGGGGGGGATAAAATTACCAGGTCAAAATGCCTTCCAAAATTGTTAAAGAATACATCCACTATCACATAGCTCTTGTATTTGAGGGGAAAAAAAAAACCACTGAAACTTTCTTTTAGTGCTGAACACCCTCACTCCCATTTCAATGCCTTTCAGGTTACAGCAGCATTACCAGAGGCAGCAGAACAGGCACACAGTCTCTGCAGTTAAAGTAAGCAAGCAATATAGTATGAAGTGCAAATACAAAGTCATTAGTTACATCATGGATCACACAACATCAATAAATGTTATAAGATGGTCAACTACCTAGAGAAAGCGAACTTCACTAGTTTTGCCTTGCTTAACACATAGCAGGAATTTTCCAGCTGTATGTTATTCTTAAAGCAGAATCACAGGGATGCTGGGTTGGAAGGGACCTCAACGGATTGCTTGGTTCAACTGCCATACTGAGGCATGAGCAAGGCTACCTGCAGCAAGCCTGACAGATACTTGTCAAGCAAATGGAGTTCACCACATCTGGTGGTGGCTTTATCCAGGATCTGAAACCTCACTATTTGCCCTAATTCCAAAATTGCACTTTCTTTCTGTTCTAATGGCCATGTTCAAGCACACTATTCCAAGGTAGAAGTCAGCCTTCATGTTGCCATTCCAGCTTCCATCAGCTTAAACCAAGTAAATCAGTTCTCAAGAGATCCTGTCTTGTAAGAGTCTTTTATTGATCGTTCTCCATCTCTCTTAAAATCCTCTATCAAGAGAGATGTCTCAGCAGCTCTAATCCCAGGAGAACAAACACCTCCCCTTCCTCTTGTCTATCACACTGCTCCTGATGCTTTCCAGAGGGAGATTTACTGTTGTGACCTGGAGCTGCATTATGCTCAGCCTGCAGTTGCCTCTCCCTCTCCTTCCCATCCCCTATCCTTGCCAGCCTCAAAGCAGCAAAGTCAGCTGTTCCCTATATTGCACATACACATCTGATTTACCCTCCTTATACACAGAGTACTGCACTTGCTTTTACTGACACTCACCATAGTGATTTGGAGACACCTTTCCAATTTATCAGGATCACTGTGGATTCTGCTGTCTTGTAAATCATTTGCAACTCTTCTAACTTTCTTGATGTAGTTGCTCTTTCTACCACTCAATTCTGCTAATGAAAGTGCTGAACATGTGGGGCAAAGATATCCCCAGCAACTCCTTCCAGGTTTGACAGTGAAACCTTTGATTATCTTATGAGAAAGCTTTTTCAATCAGTGTGGTTGACTTGGCTAAGTCTGTGTTTAGATCATCTTTCACTCATTTACTGAGACTGCCATGCAAAGAATTGTCAGAAGCCTCTTAAAATGTTCAGATACATCAATCCACTAGATCTCTCTTATTCACCAGGCAGTTATCTTGTCAAAGAAAGAAATCAGATAAACTTGCCATGAACTCTGCGTGACAAATCCATACTGGCTGCTGGCCAGCCAACTATTTTTAATCATTCATGACCCACTGAAGCACTGCTTTGACTCAGCATGGCAGATGCCCAGGGGAGAGGAGCCATTTTGGATGCTATCCCCATCCCTTCTCCAAATCAAAGCAAAAGGGGCAAGCATCTTTAAGGAGGAACTTCAGTCATACTCCCACATAGGGAATACTTCATTTTTTTTCCTGATTCTGGTGAGAAAAAGCTGCAGGAAACAATGAACAGAGAGACGTGCAGGCTCAGCCTCCAATGCTCTCAGTATTTTCAAGAAAAACATGCTACTCCAGAGTACGAAAAATGAAGCAATGAGAAACCAAGAACTAGTATCTGTCACAGTTTATACAATTACCTGACAACTCTTAGTACCACCACATCACGGTAGCTCAAGCAGCAGCACAGTAATGAAATCTCCCAGAGATCTGGGCTCTTCATTTTTCTTGGAGAAAAGAAAAGAACAAACAGCTTTTTTTTTCAGCCTCTCTGAGCACGCAATGATGTCCCTTTTTTATTTACTTCTGAAATTCAACCCAAGGAAATTTGGGCAAGGAAATCTCTTGATTGAGATGAAGAAGCAATTGTATTCTGAAGTCTGACTCACTGACACGATTCAATTTTTCTATATTAGGACATTCCCTAAAAGAACTTGTCTCCTTGTTCCAGTGCCCTCCCTAACTTCTGTACCCTCTGGTTGATAAACCATAGGTTCTGACTGCAACTTAAGTCGGGCCAATATCAAGTAGATTTAACTGAAAACACATAGCCACTGAAAAGCCATGAGCACTGAATCAGGCGTTGCTTGGATCACTGGCCTGAGCTCTTGCATCTGCACGTTGCCGAGAGCATTTATACAGTTTTTATGTTATACAGTTTTATAAATGCCAAGAGCATTTATACAGTCCAAGTGCCAACTCCACACAGGTACTGCCACTACGAGCATACAAAATTATGTCCTAGAGTTTTCCAAGGATCTCTGTGTAGACACATGTTTAGTTCACCCACTTTCCTTTGTAAAACTTAAAACACAATTCTCCAGCCTCTTCCATCCAAGTGGTATAACTTAGGAGCTATCTAGGATTTGTTTACCTGTATAGCATGATGTGCTATGCAATTGTCCCACGTTATGATCTAGTTGAATGTATTTGCTGATCCAGCTGGATTAATTAAAACTTTCTGCTTCCAGAGAAATACAGATGTAATGAGTAATCTGGGACAATCTGCTAACCCCCTGGGACAATCTCAGGTAATTGCTTGCACCATGTGAGAGCAACAGCACGGTGGAAAGGTTGAGTTTCCACGTTTAAGTATTTCATTTATGTAATAGCATTTTTCAGTTGTTTTAAATAATATAGTTTGATAGCACTAAACATTTCTTCAGTCTTACCTCTCCCACTCACTGCTCCTTCTCTCCTGATACCATAAATTCATTTAAACTTATCAAGCCAATGATAATAAAAGTAAAGCTTATGTAAACACATGCTAGATATAACCTAGCAAAAAATTCCCATAAAGCTTTCCTAGGAGGCTATTTTACAATTTTAAAACTGTTTATACAAGAAACAGATTTTTGCCATAAGCTAGGTAACTGAATATCTGAAAACATACTGCCATGTCAGAGTTAAAACAAAACAAGGCACATATGCCCCCTGTGATGCTTCTGCCAATTAACCTTATTGCATCTACCATAATCTAACTCTTTGACTCATCTAAAACAGAAAACATGTTAATTTATTAAATCATAGAATCATTTGAGTTGGAAAGGATGTTTAAATGCCATCTGGTCCAACTTCCCTGCAACGAACAGGGGAACCTACAGCTCTGTCAGGATCGCTGAGCCCTGTCCAGCCTGACCTTGAACATCTCCAGGGACAGGACATCCATCATCTCTTTAGGCAGCCTGTGCCAGTGCTACCTTTATCCCAGTGTCCTTAACTGTATCACTGTCTTAGTTGTTTATAAAGCTTTACCCCTGGCCTTGTAAGTGACCCGCAGCCTTTTGAAAATATTTCTTCGAGCTCTGAAATATTAAGATATGCTCACTTCCAAGTCCCAGAGTAATGGAAATGCTTTACTGCTGACATTTCAACCAGTTGGATGGTGGTCATGAGGCCAAGTGCCTCATGTTCAGAACAAGACAGAAACACACCCAAATCAGCCCTTCTGGGAAAATCTTTGGCCATCAAACATAATGTGGAGGTTGGGAGAGGACTCCTTTGCTGACAAGGAACTTGTTAACGCTGTATTTTATAGAGTTATCAGTAGCACAGTATTAGATGCAAACATACAATGCTCATCTGCTTAAAACCACCTAGTGTCAAGCACATCTGTACTGCAAGGCAACCTCTGCATCAACAACTCCTCCATTAGCCCTATGTCTCTAAGAAGGCCAATCAGAAACCGATGATTACCTCTACATAAACTCCACATCCTCTGAATAAAATTCTCCATCTTTGAGGTGTAGTGGTTCATGTATTTGAATCCATTCCCTCCTGAGTGAATGTATGTTTGTACAGAGAAAGAGAGGGAAGAAGTTGTACACAGAAGAACTTCTCATTTGGGAGTATCCTTGCACCTTCCTCTAAGTGAGCCTTGATAATGCAAACAGAGTCAGCCAGCAGGGCTATTCAAATAAATGTTTCCCAGTGAAGGTGTGAGGGGTCTGGAGCACAGGTCTTATGGGGAGCAGCTGAGGGAACTGGAATTGCTCAGTCTGGAGAAGAACGATTTTTGCTAGAAGGTACCGACTTAACACACGCATTTTTCCTCAGGATCAAAAATTAAATCCTATGGACCCCTGGGATTGCTTGCCTGGAAGTCTGCCAGACAAGTGCTTTCCTACAATTATACACTGTGGTGTCAGTGCGTGGGTTCAGCCACCACTTAACAAATTTACTAGATAAACCTCCGTGATTCATACCAACAGTGCTCAAGTGGCTAACTGCCATATACTGGCAGGGAGCTGACTAATGTTACTCGAACAATGAAAGAACACAGTTGAATAATGAATTGGGTTTTGGCAAATCGATGCGGAGATGACTGACAGTCTGTCTCTCTGCTCCAAAACAAGAGCTGAGCAACAGCAAAAGGGTGCCACAGGCAGCCAACAGCTTGCTACAGAAGGGTTTTACAACTACAGGTGCACCTATTCTCAACAGAAAGGAGCATGTCCTGCTCTCAATGTTTAGTACAATTAAAAGAGCAGAGCAGGGTCTCGTGAGGATCTCACTCATGCCTTCCTTTACAACTTGGGGTCAAAGCTACAGCAATTGCATGGTTGTTTTTTTCCTAATGTGCAAATTGCCATCGTGGGTACTTTTAAGATGAAAACAAGAAGTCAGCATTTCAAGTCATGAAATTAGCAACTCCGTTTTGGAAAGAGCTGTCTAGAAATTACTCCAATAGCTGTCAGGAAGGATCAATTTTCCAGAGGAGGCATCCTGTACAACCCTCAATAGCAAATTCTGTGCATACATAAAACCCATTTGCGTTAACAAATCTGTCTTCACTACGATTTAAATCCAGTCATTGAAAAACAACAACTTCCCCCAAACCACTTCCCCATAAATCTGAAAGCAAACAGAACCCAAAGCAAGGTATGTATGTAAGAGATCTAACTACCTCTCCTAAAGCAAGAACAACAAAGCACCATTCCTGAGCTATTCTGGAGAAGGAAGAATGACTGATTCTTCTGGGATGTTCACATTCTATGGAACAGTGAAGTGTTCATAGGCTTTTGCCTTGGATATCATTCCAATCTTCCCTTGCAGTGGGAACCATCACAGTGCTTCAATCACTGCAAAGTGAAAAAGACTGAACTTCTGCCACTGCTGAGATGAAATATTCAATCAGTTGGGCACAATTCAGCTGGACAAATAAACTCGTGTAAAGGCCATATTGCTGGGGCTACACTGACCGTGCAACCTGCACGGTGTTGTTCAGCACTATTTCACTGCAGTGTTGCATGTGGTCAGGGCCAAGCTGATTGTTCCAGGTTACACAAGAAATGCACTGAAGTGTAACAGAGACATTTGGAGACACAACCTGTAAATCTGGCCACTTTTCTCCCACTGTAAGCACGAGAGAAAAGAATGTATACAGCTGTATACAGAGCCCTACAGCTTTACCACACAGTGGTCTACAAAAAAAAGTTTATTTTTGGCCTTTTCCATAATACCATTTTTGTTGTTGTTTTTTTCAGTGAAAGGCAAAAAGCCAGTTCATTTTATGTCTACATCTACGGCTGTGGATGAAGCTAAAGCAAAGTGCAACAGAAGAGATTGAACTGATTGCTAAAGATACAAGTATGAGCTGACAGAAGTTAACGGGACCTTTGCAAGAAAGGTCTTTCCAGAATGATAAATGATTCCTGCTCCACTCAGAGGATCTGATGGATGCACTTATCTATTCTGCTCTGCTCAGCGGAGGGGATGAAATGACCTATATCAATACAAAGGGAGTGACATCAGTCAGGTTCTCAATGCATATTCAGTAACTCTAGGCAACCAATGCAGAATAGGTATTTAAACAGTAAACGTAGGACAAACCTGGCAGCCTCTTAGCAGGATGCCTTATGATGGCTACTTTTAGCATTTTTAAGTGTCAAAAAGCAACAGAAAAAATACTTCTGTATAGCAATACACACCAAGAAAGAAGCATGGGTGGTGAAAAGAACTCTGAAGTAATTTCCACCAAATGAGGTTATGTTATGCAAAGCCCTTCTTCCCTGTAAGACACAAGGTGATGTATCTCAGTCTAAATATCCCACTTAATTCTGTCCTCAACGAACAACTGAGTGGCAAAACGCTGATAAAACAAAACCACCCACATTCATCTGGGTTTCCACCACCACCATCCCACATCATGAAATGCTTTATCAGCAGATACAGAAACTTAATTTGGCTCTTCTGATCAAGCATCCCAGTGTGCAGTCCTGCCCACCAGAAGGATTTACATATCTCTGCAAAACCTCCTCCAACATCCCGATAACTTTGCTGGCGTGAATAAGAAACTTATGGCGTGCAGAACAAGTGGCTGCCAGCTGACAACGCAGCAAAGAATTTCTTTCATATCTGAAGTTTGCACGAGTAGGCAGCTGGGACTGTGATGAATTACTATCTCTCATTCCAGCTCGAAGAATGAGACATTTATTTGGCAGAGTCTGCTAGGAAAGACGCTGCCAATATCAACTACTGGTATTAGCAAAGTTCTTCAGGAAATCTACCAAAGGTGTTCACAGTCTGCTTACAATAGGAGTTAGTACAGGGACCAGCATTTTTTCAATGACTGAATGTTAATTGAATTTTGCACTGTTTCCAAAGAAAAATGGAAACATTTTGTTTTGAAAACAACTCAAATTAATCATTTTCAGTACTTATTTACTCTTATTCTTGGGGCCAAAACCTCTTCCCAGTCCCACTGAACACTTCGTCTGAGAAGTACCATTTCCCATCAGTTATTTACTGAGCTTTTCTGCCCTGGTTTTGATGTTATATTGCTATGTTTTCAGCAGCTAGCACTACAAAGCGTGTTTACACAAACCTGCACATTTGACTTCCCTGCACAAATATTCCAAGTACAAAGCCCTTGCCTGGTGTCTACTTGGAAATTGATTTATTTTCTATCCCATATTCAAGCAACCAAGCAGTTCCTTTAGAATTCAGGAGCAGTCATCATAGTGGGATATATTAACTAAGAATCTCCAAATCTTCATTGATATGGCTATTAAAGATTCAGCTATTTGATCATCAAATCGGGCCTACTGGGAGCTGTCCCTGCCCCTGGCAGTGGATTATAACTATGGGATCTTTAAGGTCTCTTCCCAACCAAACCATTCTGTGATTCTGATTCTATTCCACATCGTCGCATGTGATTCAGAGATGAAAAAACAAGCACGACCCAGAAAGCACAAATACAAAGCAGGTTACAAGCTCCATTTAATTTCACTTACTGAGGCCATGTAATTATTTTGTTATTACTACAATCATTATTATTATCTATTATGTTATTATGGTTCTCACTTCACTCTAAATCATTTACCACTGCTATTGGGACACTCCTCTTCAGGGCAACAAAAGTCCCTCAGAAAGCCAAGGATAGAAATTACTGCTTTTTCAATGTTCTAAATCCACTGTATTACTCCAAGCCCAAGACCCCTGTGAATTCCACCAAGCAGTTTCAACAAATAGCTTATCAGCACCTATAGATTTTCCATAGCCCAGCTGCAATGGCTCATTAATGATCTAGCTTGGGGAATTGTTTTTTAAGGACTTTGTAATGTTTTGAAGCACGTCAACCCATCATTTAAAGATTCTGCTGAGAATAAATTTAATTTCACACACTGCAAGTAGAGTCCTAAAAGCATAACCTTGTTTTTAAATAAGTATTTAAAATTATCCAAATAAATAGCTTTAATCTTCTGAAGATCTAGAAAGACTTTAGCTAGGAAAGTTCCTCTTTAAAGTTCAATATGTCTCTGAGATGAGCTCACAGTGTTAGCAGAGATAATTAAGAGAGATTATGCAGATCTTATTTTCAAAAGGTTTTGTTTGTTCTTTTGTTACATAATTGCTTAGTACTCCTTTGGAACTTAGAAAACAGAAAGCATCAGTGAAATACCAAGCATTATTTATTTAACAGAAAAATAATTTCGACAAATAGCATTAACATTTTCAGCATCCTTTGCTGTATTTTGAAATGCCTTGTTAACCTGGAGAGCTGCTCAGCCATCCAACCTTGGCAGCATTGTAAATGGGAAATGTGCTTTACCACTATTCATTTTAAAATATTTAAGAAAAGATGAGAAACAGCAGAAAGGAAAGGTGCACTGTAGTGTTTTGCGAGCTTTTTCATTTCTAGCCTTGCTGGTGATGAAGGTCATCACACTCGTGAGATTGTTCTAAGTCAACTTGTTGGTCTTGTAAGTCAAGCTATTGCAAGAGAGTACACGATTACCATGGAATCACTAAATGTAAAGAGAATTGGATGAAACCACTTCAAATATTTCCAAGCCTGCCCAAATCTATAAGCAAAACTCAACTAGGCCATGTAAATTAGAGTATATAATCCAGCTTTCAAAAAAATTTCAGTCAATGCCTTTTAAACATGACAGAAACCATCTTTAAAATGTAAAGAAGAGGATCTAAATTCAATATATAATTATCACCGGATACATTTACGTGCTTACTATACTTATTCTTGCAAACAAGTTAAAATTCTACAGCAACTACATAGTTTAAATTTCTATTTTCAATTAAAATTCCAAGTTCATTTAACGGCCATTTACAGGGACTTCAGTTTTTCTATGGTATCAAGAAATCTTACTGCAAATATTCTATGCAATCACCTCACTGCTTATGTAATCACTTCTGGCTTAACAACAATAAAATTGAACTTTACTTACAGCCAACCATCATCATGGCCACTGAAAAAATCTTCTCTCCATCAGTGGTTGGTGCTATGTTTCCAAATCCTATTGTTGTAAGGCTTGTCATGGTAAAGTAGAGAGAGGATATGTACAAAGAGTCTTTACTGGGTCCTCCTTCCCACTGCCCTGAGCCAGTGGTGTTGTATCGATATGGCGTCCCAATACTCAGTGCCAACTGGTAGAGCCAGCTATCTGTTTTAATTGTGTTAGTGACTTCATCTATAACTTCGTAGTCCCCAATGCTGTACCATATGCAGGCTAGCCAGTGAGCCACCAGTCCAAACACACACACCAGCAGTACCAGTACAGCAGCACCATATTCCAAATAATGGTCCAACTTTCTGGCAACTCGACCAAGTCGCAGAAGACGCACCACTTTTAGCGAACTGAAGAGGCTACTGATCCCCTAGAAAAGAAAAAAGATTATTATTTCATCAGAGGCATCCTGTTGGTTAACAAAGAAAGCTGTACACTGATTTCTGCAGCTATCTGAAAGCTCTCTGGAAAATTTTTGTGCCCTGGATGAGAGATGACAAGATTTGGTACTTTTGTCCTCAGCAGGGTAAATTAAGCTTGGCATTGGATTGCTCTGTAAGTTACTTAGTTCAAACTTCATCCTTCATAGCAACATAAAAGAATCCTGCAGAATCCGAAGTGAGAAATGGCATGCTTGTTACAACACAAAGAATTTGATATTTTGCCAACTTGAAGTAAATAGTACATGTTGCTTTGAACTCAAAAGTCAAAGCTCACTGACTGAACACAGACCTAACAACTGTGTTGGCACATGACCTGCCCAGAGCGAGGGCAATACAGACCACAGAGCACTGGCAGGAAAGCTGCATGTCTTTGCATACAAGGTAAATTTCTCTGCATATCTACAGATATTGTAGATACCTTCCTAAAACAAGTATTTGAGTGGTTTTTTATCAGGCAAGATAAATGAAATACAAATAAGTGGAAGCACAGATATTTACATAACAGAAGTGCAGGGACAATCAAGAAGTTGATGGAAGCATCTGAGAGGGAACAACAAGAAATGTGTTTGACCTTTTAGGTACACAAACAGTTGGCAACGTATTTTAACAGTTTATAGATGCAGAAAGAAGAAAAATGTTCCTGATCTACTGCAATTCCATGAAATGCCTAACTTGTGCATTAAGTTAATTAGTGATTTAAAATAGCAGCTTTGCAAAAGAAGGTTTCTAATATAAAACATTCCGAAGCTGAAGACATTTAATTTAAAGTTGAAATTAAGACATAGAAAGCAATGAGGCAAACATTCCTAGTTACTGCGCGAAGACTAAATTGCCCTTTTCTATGCATCATTATCAAATCAGCCTAGTCAAAACACTGGGTAATTATATTATCAAACAGTAAAAATCTTCACTTTCTGGAGTTTTCCATATGAGGGAGACCCTTTTCTCTTTTGCACCTCTGTTTCTTTTCACAATTAACATTTGAAGGGTGAAATGTAGCAGATATTTCTAGACATAATCTGTTCAACAAAGTTCTTGTATGCTTTTCAAATCCTGTTGGAATTTGTTTCAGATCCCCAAATCCTTAATAAATTGAAGTTCTTTATTTGCATTCAAGCTGACACGATGACTAAAATCACGGAGGGAAGTGGAAATTTCCCATTTTGACTTCTATATTTTGCATTTACTCTAGATACAGGTCTAGTCTATCATACTTACTATCATTTAAAAACTACCTATTTAATTGGTTTGGTATATATATCTGTGAGCCAGTCTGCATGGTCAACCAGTGCAATAATCTGGGATGTTCCTGAATGAGTTCATTATGCAACAGATTGGTCTCAGTGGACTTCTGCATGAGTCAGGAACACTATCACAGAACCACAGTATCTAAGTTTAAAATACATATACGTGTATATATATATATGTGTGTGTGTTATTTCCATTTTACTGTTCATTACTGGGCATACAGCTATGGAAGGAGCTGGAGATCTGAAATCTGAACTTGAAATCCCTTTTTTGCACCCAGTAGTTTACATTTGTCCCAGCAACAAGGTTTACACTGCACTTACTGCTGTATAATCCCAAACTAAGAGCCAGTCCCTGACAAGAGGGCCATCCTCCACCCTTATATTACATCATCTTTCCCTAAGTTACATAAGTCATTTAACAGTAGTACAACTAACATAGAAGTACAGCATTCATGTCAAAGTCTGTAAGATACAAACTCTGTGCTGTGACCTATTTTTCCTAAGCAGAGATAACGATCACATATTTTATATATAAAAGAAAGATAAATGTTTTGTTTCAGCTGACATTCAAATGTGTTCTTTACAAAGAGTCATTGAATGAATCTTACTCAGAAGCCCTATAAGTCCTATTAAGTCTTCAAGTCTGCTCAGTCTAACACCCTGCTTTACAGCAAAATAATCAGAGATGCATTTACCAAGAGGTTACATTTCATGTCTAATCTTGCAAAATACAGAGAATGTCAGCAGCTTTAAAAGTGTATTCCATAAAAAACTACCAAGGAAAGAGCAACGTGACACGTGCTAAATGAACATGTGACGTATTGCACTATTAAGTGCTAGGTACTTAAAGGTGGTAGGCTGTACCTTTTTGCTTAAACTACCTCTTGACAATATCGGCTCAACTCTTAATACCTAAAGCTCTGTCCAAGATTCAGCAGCACTCTCCTTGCTGGAAATATAAAACCTAACAGCCTTGAATCAAGACTGAGCTATTACAAATTTTGGTGTTTTTAATTCAGCTGATTGCTTGCTGCCTTTTATTTCATTTTTCTTTTAACTGTATTTATGCTCCATAGCAAATACTTTGAAAACCCCTCTACCAAAGAGTGAGCACCTGCTCTAATTGAAGTAACCTCAGCACTCATGGAACAGAGAGATGATTAGAAACCTTAAATGGAGCATAAAATCCAGTTTGGTGCTGACATCATTTAAGTAATGCCTGCTTTTGATATTGAAAATCCTTCCTTCTGAAAGGGATGTGTGCTGTTCTATTGCCATATTTGGGGGCAATAATCTGTAGTATCTTTTGCTTACTGTTTCGACTATCTCATGGTATGAACTATCTAATCCTGTCCTTGAGGTTTTGATCCATGTTTATGACAATGTTTTCATCAGAAAAGGACATTCATTCAAACTGCTTTTCTTCATCATCTCAGTCTCGGAAATACCTTAACAGGAAAATGAGCTACTCCAGAACAGCATTCTGTTTTTCAAGTTTGGAACCTGAACTCCTAAACCAAATCAGCTTAGGAGTGTGAGTCATACATCACTGCAATCTGCAGAGAATTTCCCCATGACTTCATAGGCCTCTGGATTAGGAGAGGACATGCAATAGCTGTGAACCAGCAGTTTTTGCGCTGCCATTTCTATTTAGTGAATAGAAGAAGCCACCACAGAGGAAGCTGCCAATGTCAAATTTATCCAGGACATTTCTGGAGAAAGAATGTTCAACTTCAGAATTAAATCAGATCCACTCACGAATAAACGAAGCCCAAGTTTATTAAATTTAACATCTTGCAAAGTCTGTTTTCTCAATTTTTCTCATATGCTGAGAAAAGGAATCCAGTTTGACAGTGGGGGCACAAGTTATGATAGCACTCTGAAATGCAAAGGGGACCACTCCTTCCTGTTAAAGCTACTCGAACTTTCCTATTTCAGATCCTAAATGCTACCTCTTAATGAAACTTTGATCTTCAATAAGAAAAGAAGCATCTAAACTGCATGTCTGCTTCTGGCTAAATTTTTCTGACCAAAGGCTGAGCAAGATCTTTTTTACAATTGCAATACAGCCAGTGGGAACAGACCTCTGGACCCTGAGCAAGAAGAGGGAGCTCCCACATATAACGAATCCCTGATAAGCTAGGCAGCAGGAAGAATGAAGCTTTCAAAAATACATTACACAGGGGTCAAGAGTCAGACATGGTAGAGGATAAAGGGAACATCGTCAACGAAGGAAAATGCAGGTTAACAAGTGCAGGAATCATTCAAGTTGGTGTTAGTGCCAGAGATGTCCTCTCCTCAGCTGGAAGACACAAGAGGAGGGTCTGCTGTACACGAAAGGAGCAATACTAACAAGAGCAGAGCTGCATCTTTGCATAACACATGACAGATTTAACCAGCTGGTTACTTGCTAATCCAGTAAGTCTTTTCTGCAATAGGAAATTACTGCATAAATGTTGTAAAACGTAAAATAAAGACAGAAGCAGCCATTTTCTATCATTTAAATTTACTAAAGTCTGCTCAAACCTGTAAATTAAATCCCAGTACATACAATGAAATGGTAAATTTGTGCTTTTTTTTTTTCCTTTTTTTTTCCCTTCTGTTAGGAAACAATGTGTTTTTAACTCAGGCACTTTTTTGATTAGATTTCACTCCATGATATTTTGTTTATATGTTGCTTGCTGCAGGCGTATATGCAGCAGCAACAACAACAACAGAAGAAAAAAGCAAAAAAGAAAGAAACTTGCAAATTAAATGTGTTCCAACATTGATATCCTTCTGGCTCTGAAAATGGGGATCGGTACCGCACCATTTAACAGAAAACACTGTCTTCAGATGAGGCAAGAGAAAAAAAAAAAGAAAACTTTCCTCTGTCTTGATGTTCAGCACATAGTGATTTTGAAGAAAGTCAGAGAAAGTTCCTGGAGTCACCAAGAACGACAACTGAGGACCTTTCTGTGAAATATTTTAGGGCTTCTCACCACAGCCAAGAGAGTGATGACAGCACATATGGACCTTCTTTAACTAAATTTTAGCTGATAAACTTAGAGTTGTTGAATCCTAAACAATTGCAGCAACCTGCACTCAGCAAACCTAACCATTAAAGCAAGAGCAACACCCCCCCTCAGGAGTCCGCAAGCCCAGGCTGAGCTCTTTATCTCCATGCAAGAGCAAAATGGTTTCATGCAGGCTGAGCTGAGGCACACAAGCCCCAGTTACACCACAGCCAAACTCTAAGCAGCTTCCTGGGGTGAGGTTCAGCTCCTACAACCTTATGGCAAGCCACCCGGTCTATGTGAATTAATTTTCCTCCCTGGTGCCTGAAGAGAGAGGCACGTCAGGAGAGGTTTTCATCCAGCCCTTCTCAGGCAGCCAGTGAGATGAATCACCTCCTGGAGCTGTCTCTCCCCCCTCACTGAATGCAAAGAGGCTGAATGCTATCACTTACACGGCTTACAGGAGGGAAATTAAACCCATCCTTAGAAATCTGGATAGCCCAGAGTTGAGCAGCATCCAAACCTGTATTATGTTATTACAGAGACAGATATTATAGAGCACTGGCTCACAATGTGAGACTTAACTTTCTCAATATGAGCTTGGAGAATAAATGCTATTAATATCACTAGGACAAGATTTTCCGCAGATGCAATAGCATGTTTATTTCCTCACTGAATACTCAATTACTCCACAGAAAGCGATGCTACACTACATTTCGTTCTGATAGGAATTTGCAGAAGTCCCCACTGACTCCAAAAAGGAATTGAAGCATTCATAAAAAATGAACAGTCACAAAGTAAACTGGACTAGGGTTCTTGATTTCAAAAGTGCAACAGCTGATAAATTAGGAATGGTATTATATTGATTTACAAACAATAAGAAGAGAAGACAACTGGAGTCGGAGAGATGAGAGTTGGACAGTTGACAGCGGAGGATGCCTGGAGTGTCCTTAGCTCAAAAGGTACCAAAAATATCCAGAGGTTGTGTCTCAAGACTGGAGCAAAACCTGTAAACCTCAGCACTGGTTCTAAAGAAAAATCATCATCCCAAGGAAAGAAACAGAAACAGAGAACTGACATATGAAACATAAAAGAAATGCTCCACAAAAACATTACACCTCAGAAAGTAAATGAGTAGGTAAATAAACAGTTATAAGGTGAGAACTGCCAAAATTCAGGGCAAACATTTCCTTGCAACAAACATTAAAATAAATACCCCGAGATTCTTCACATTCATAAATGGAGGGAAGAAAAGAATATAAAGAACAACCAACACGACCAGGATGCAATGATGTAAAAATAATCCAGATCCGGGCTGAAAATTAAATTAGTTTGTAGCTTTAGTTTTCAAAGATGATATAAATGTTTTTCAGAAAACTTAATGTATCAAGAAGGAAACAAGCAGATATATTACCTTAACAAATGTTAAGGGAAAGAGTAATTAGAAACATTGAGATAAATCAAAATGCAATCAATGTAGCAGCCCAGGGTTTGCTAAGGTTTGGTTAGCTGGGGTCTCGTCAAGCTTTTCTGACAGCTTTTTCTGATAAGAAACCTGATTTTCTAAAGAAAAGAGATGCAGTATATCTTAAGGGGTGAAACTGTCAGGAAACAAAGAAGACAGATACAAGACCAGGAATGGTAAGGTGACTGAGGAACTTGTGGAAAGGCGGGCAAAACAGAGACCACTCAAGGGAAACCTAGAAAGGGCTAAATGCCAAATGGCTTTGTGATTTTGTTTTCATGATGCAAGCAGAAACATTATAGGCTTATGAAATCAGCTAGTGGCACAGCTTTGGAAATTGTGTAAAGGAGAGGGAATATCCTTGTGGGGAAAAAAAAAACAACGACTGGGAATAACTGGGTGAAGACTCAATGATTCCATTACAAAGATTATTTATAAGAATTCCTACTACTAAGAAACCCTTTAGCTGAAAATGATAGAAAATAAGAAATATTTGGGTACACTAGTGACATGTGTGATCATCACCGTGATTCAGAGCAATCTGTGGGTTGCACTCACAGAAAAGGTTGATCTAGCTCCAGAATGCATCAGGTGAGTGCTGCCAAGGGCAAGAGGGAAAACCAAACCCCACTCCCAATGGGGAGGTGATGGATTCATACAGCTCAGCTCTGAATAGATGTATTCAAACACAGTGCTGTGCAGGAAAAAAAAATCCTAAAACCTCTTTCATATAAAAAGTTTCTAGACAAGATCAGCTTGCTTAGACTGCATAAAGGAAAATCAATGTGCGTGCATGGGGGGGGGTGACTGTTCTTTCTAAGCACACCAAGGATATAAACACAAGGAAAGACGAAGAAATATTTAACGTAACCAAGAAGGATGGCACAGGGACAATTGAGCAGACTGCAAATTAAGACAGATTTGCAGACACCATGAATTAAGGTGGATTTTGATCAGTTTATCAGAAGGCTGATAGGACGAATCTGACCACAAAAGCCGTGAGCCAGTGACTCAAATAATCTCTGTGATTTTTTTTCCCTTACTTATTTTTTTCTGCTTTTGTTCTTACTGTAGTGAGGTAAACACACGCAGACTCAAGGGCAGGCTGCATCTTATCTCAGCCTAAAATACATTGTAAAGGGGTCCACATCTGAACTATTAACATTTGTATTAGTAAAAAATGAGCATCTGGGGACAGACCTGTTTTAGAGACACACTGTTAGAATACTGTTTAGCCCAGAGAACAGAAGGCTTTGGAGAGACCTGACAACAGCCTTTCAGTATCTAACGGGGGGCTTTAAGAAAAGAAGGGGACAGACTCTTCAGCAGGGTCTGTTGTGATAGGCAAAACTTTCATTATCTTTCTCTCACCAGAAGTAATTGCACCAAAAGAAAACAAAAATCACACAAATCAAACTCTTAATTGTATAAAGTCAAGGTGTAGCTTAACACTCACTGTTGAAGCAGTGGAAAATGTACTGTTTCTGTAAACCCTGGGAAATCTCCACTGAGCAGTTGTTACACGTTGGCACACAATGGAAAAAAGACAAAGTGCCTACGTATTCTGAGAACAGCTGAAGTAGTGAGCACTTGTCAAAGCCAACAGACAGACCTGCAAGCCCATCTCCAGCAGGTACGTTGCTATACAGCACAGGAGGACCATCCAGAAGGACAGATAGGCTGCTCAAAATTCAACTGGCAAATCACTGCCAAAAGAAATTTTCAAGCTAAGCTACTTAAATAGAGCTTAGCTCTAAAATCTCTGGTTAGCTCCTTAATGCATCTTTACTGGAGTTAATGTTGAAATAAATCTTCCAACATATCTCAGAAGCCATTTATTTTAGGTAATCAATTAGAGCAATAAAGTTGCATGCATACAAATCAAAATGCTGGAATGAGAAAAATAAAAAAACAACTTTTCTGATTTATCACCACTTTAAGGACTGAAATTATGTCTGGATTCAGTTACATAAATCTACACTGAAATAAAGTACATTGCTTCTGCACAAGCTATCTTGACCCTGGGTCCAGGCTGAACCCATTTAATGTTTGGTCCAGCACCTGTGATAGCAGTGAAAGTAGTGAATGCAGTGAGCACTAAATTGAGTCCCTACAGCAAAATGCAAGCAAGTACATTTTATCATGCAGTTCCTGAAAGCATCTCTAGATTTACTGCTCAAGGCTTTTCTTTCACTCCATGGAGATGGGGAGCTTTTCTGTTGTCTTCTTCCTCTCTAAGAGAAATATCAGTAACCTATAACACTACAATTCCAGTGAACTGATTATGGTACAGCCACACAGCTCAACACATTTCAAACACTGAAGAACTGAGGTTAAAAAAAGAAAGGTTTCCAAATATTGATTTTAGATTCCAGTAGAGACGTATGTGGACTTCTGTAATTTTTGTTAGTACAGCAGGGTGCCTAACTGGGCAATGATATCATAAAATATGATAATATCATTAAAATATAAAGGTATCATAAAATGCAGTAATTTTCACTCATTTGGAGGAGGCAGACGAGGGCCAAAACAGAAGGAGAGAAAGGGGAGTCCCAGCAGTCACGACAGCTACTGAACTTAGTTGATAGCTCAATGTCAACAAGAATCCAAAAATTTCCTATCCCAAATACAGAAGGGAAAACAGAAGAAATACTTGGAGAGAGTAATATGAGCTGCAATGTTTCTGCAAGTATTTCTGAAGCTACGTGGAGCCCTAATGCCGAGAGCCATGTGTAACACCAACCCACTCTTCAGGATTCAGCAAAATAAAGACTTGCACCAGGTTACAAGGCTCTCATCACAGAATCACAGAATTGAAGCGGTTGGAAGGGACCTCTAGAGATCATCAAGTCCAACCCCCCATCAAAGCAGCTCCCCAGACCAGGTTGCACAGGTAGGTGTCCAGGAGGTCTTGAACATCTCCAGAGATGGAGACTCCACCACCTCTCTGTGCAGCCTGTGCCAGTGCTCTGTCACTGCACTGTGAAGAAGTTTCCACACACATCTATGTGGAACTTCCTATGCATCAGTTTGTGAAAAACTGATAGAAAATGTGTCTACTTAAACAGTCAGCCATACATTTATTTTATCCAAAGTTGTATCTGGGATCCATTTTGTGCACAGCAACTGCCTGCATACCCAAAGACTGTAACTCCTTTCCTTCCACTTGTGGCTGTGTGCCTCAAGCTCAATTATGTGGATCTGCGCTATTCCCATCAGCATTACTTAATTCAGTATTTGACTGGATTACTTCATTTGCCTTGTCTCCTCTGTAAAGCTCTCCTCCTCGGCAAGAGACAGCACCCACAGGATGCAAAGCGTTCCTTGAAGTTCCTGGAAAGCGTTCCCCATACAACTTGCCCTAATTATACTCTTTCAGATAGATAGTTAAACATCTATATTACGTCACCCATGGTTGGCTACACTTATATTTGGACATCTTTACCAAGCCACTATATTATTAAATTACATTTTTCTGCACACTGCAGCAGGATGACAGCACTCTTGGTATTTAATTGCCTTCCCACTGCATAACAAAGGGGAAAATGCTAGGTCCCAGGCTTAGTGTGCCTGTCATTGTGTTGCTAGGAGTTTTCAACATAGTTTAACAGTTGGCTGCATCAGAGATTTAGTTCTGGGAATTATTTTCTTAGATATTATTGCAGGGCCAAAGCTACATTCTTGAAATGTGTCAATTTATCTTCACCTTGCTTACACCACTCAGTCTGGGGTCCATAAAGCTTTCTTCAAGCAGCTTTGGAAAAGAGAATGCTTGCAGAAAAACACAGCATACAGGAGTATGAAGCTAGTTGTACCAGCCTTTGCTTGCATTTAGTCTACACACATAGCTGTTTTAGCTAGCAGCAGTGATGCAAAGAAGATTCTGATTGCTGAAATAGATCAATAACAGTAATTAAAAGTAGATTATACTTGCCAGGATTTTACACCTTAATATGTCCTGCACAGATCACTGCATTTTAAAGGCCACTGGGTCATGTAGTCTTACATTATTAAACAACAGACAGAATTTCAGCGCTTTATCTCATTGAAATGTCTTTTATACAGCTCATTTGAAAACCAGTGATGAGCTAAAAACTTGTAGATTTTCTTTCGTCACAAACTCAGAAATTCATGAAACTAAGTGAAAATTGCCAGGAAAAAAAAATAAATATATAAAGTGCTCCAGGATTTTCCAAATATCCAAATGGGAACTTTGAGGATGCGGATTCCATACCTACAAAAGCTCATCCACCCATCTAATCTTGAGGCTGGTCTCTGTACTAGATTCCATAAGCTCAAACATAGCTCTCAGCAGCAGCATGATGATGTACCCTTATCTGAGTGTGGGCACCGAGGGTGCTTCCAGTTCCAGGGCATTCTCCCATTTGCAAGGCTTCAAATGTCTGAAAAATACCCCATGTTCCTTGGAAAATAAATGCACACATCTGCTCCCAAAGCAAACTATAGCTTGGTTTGACTATATCTGGACAAGTGAAAGGCCAATGTCAATGGACACATCATAAAACCATCAGCTGCAAATTCAGCCCAACCTGAACCTGATAAACAATGACTGATAAATACTGTGTCTAGTGTTAGGGTTTATGGTTGCCCACATTTTAACCAACCTCTTAGCAGCCCAGTGACAAAGGCTACATATTAATCTCTCTCAAATAGCCAGATCACACAATAAGGATGAGACTCAAGCTAACAAAATCCTCCAGCTTCAGAAGTAGGAAGAGATGCTTTTAGAAATCCATGTGACCATGTATACACTAATGGGAAGAACTGTTACATTCAGTTATTACTCAGGGGAAAAAATAGCATAGTTTCATTATGTGTATATACATATATATATTTCCAAGACTCCATGCAATTGGATTAGACTTCAAATTTCTACAAACTTTTAATCAGACTAATAACAATGGGGATTACACATGACCAAAATCTCTGGATCTAAACGTAATTCTTTCTTTCAACAAGAACAACAAAAATACAGCCCGGTTTCAGGGATTCTGAGTTCATAGATCCCATTTTGGTTCACACCTAGAAAACCGGCTGGGTTCCTCAGCGTGTTTAGCATGGTCTCTTCTTATACTTCTACAGATGAAGAATTTTCTGTATGGCTTTGCTTTAGCCAGAATGTTTTTCAGTGAAAGTAATATTTCCCAATTAGGAAAGATGCCATACATGAGATTTCTGGGACAGTCTCATCCTACCAATCTTCTTAAATAAGGCAAGTATCCCACTAAGCATGCCACTTCCCTCTCTCTGAGCTTATTTTTCTCCAACCTATTTTCCCTTGTTTTTCTAACCTCTCAATACCATTTAGCCACTTAATTCCTCATCCATCACATCAATTTAGATCACTCTAAGCTGTGCAGAGTATTTCTCTCTCTCTCTCTCTCTCTCTCTCTCATTACCTTACCTTTTCCTTTCGTTGTCATAAATCCCTGAGAGCAGAATGTAGCAGCCTGGCTCCAGGAATGAGAAACTACACCTCTAATTCTGCATCAAATCAACCTAATTCCCCCAGTTCTCAATTTGTGTGTTATAATCCTTTCCATTGCATCCACCTATTGAAGCTCTATGTCTATTCAACAACAAAATAACCTTTATTTACAGACATGCTTACTCAGGTTGGAAGATCACAAGACTGCAGCTTTACCATAGTGTTTGTAATGGAAATGGCAGAGCTCCTGTTCTGGCCAAGGTTGACTGTCATTTTGCGACGTATTGGAACAAGCTCCTAGGGAGGTGGTACAGTCACCATCCCTGGAGGTTTTCAAAAACAGGTATATATCACACTAAGTGACATGATCTAGAGCAGTCAGAGGTACAGGTTGACAGTTGGACTGGTTGATCTTATTGGTCTTTCCAACCTTAATGATTCTACAGCTCTATTTGGAGAACTGAAATCCTCAGCACACAAACTTCTATTAGCATCACCAGTTTGGACTGGATGATCTTTGAGGTCTTTTCCAATCTTGGTAATTCTGTGATTTTTTCATATTTCTTTGGTGAAACTTTCTGTTCCTTTCTTTAATTCTAACTTTATAAAATAGCATCAAGTGTGTAAGACATTTTGTACAATGGCTCAGCCTCTGCATGAGAAACTTTCAACCACCTATAAGAGTACAGGCTAGCAAACACATACCCTGAAGTAGATAACACTGAACTGGCAGCTTGTGTTTTATTGTGTCTGGGCTAAAACCAAATCCACATGTACTAAACACAGAGCCACAAACCTCAACCTCCTTGTCATATCCTTCCTTATGCACCCCAGACCAGCTCAAGGGGAGGAGAAAAAGCTGTCTGCACTGGACTCCTCCCACCTACAGAATCTCTTAACAACTAACAAAAGTACTTTCAAAGTCTTCTGTGAAAATAAACAGCCACGACTGGATATGAAACAAGAAGAGCAAATCTGGAATGACATCTTTCACTCAGCTGGGGCAATTCATTCTGATTCAGGTCCTCACCAAGAATCCAGAATCTGTTTACAAGACCTCTACCATTAAGCTTTGATTTTCTATTAACTTCTCCAGAAAACGCAACAACCACAGATTTCAACGCTAAAGATAAATTACCTTATCCAAAACACAGCATCAAGATAAAGAGCAAAAATCTACCAGAATTGAGAGCTAAAAGAGCTTCTCTCTCTTCTACTTGCCCTAAGGAAGAAATACTCACTTTCTAATGAGAAACACTCTCCTTTCAATCAACCAGGATAATTCTTCCAAATTAAGGTTATCGATTTACTTATTTTTTGAATAGCGTTCAAGCACATTGCTGCTACAGGACAAAGAATTTAAATCTTAGAGAAGAAAACATTTAAAATAAATGTTAAATAGAAATGAGTATAAAGTGCATAATAGCTACAGCCACCCAGAACACACCAAACAGCTTAAAAGGATATAAATATCACAAATGAAAACATCATCAAAGAAAAGGGAAAATGCAGACCCAAGGAGGACAGACTTGCTGTTTACACACCTCTTTTCAAAATCACTTCCATTCCTTTCAGGTGACAGAGAAAACTTGGGTTGAAAGGGTTTGAAATTAAGTATAGGAGTATTTATACTCCAGGGTCTGCTACAGGCCCAGGGCCATAATGCATCATTTCACAAGAAAGAAATGCTGCCACTGGTTCTCTTGTTAAAAAGGAGCTGGTATTTCATTTGTCTGAAGGTAAATCATAGCAGCTTCAGGATCACTGCAGTTCACAATACCTTTTTATTGTTACTACATTTTGGTTAAAGTTTTGCCAGTCTAAGAGAGCCTCACTAAAAATGCACTATGCCAAAGATTCTTTGCTGTCACAAGCAGTGTAGATGGTTTACCTCCCGTGTATATATTAGAGAAAGAGCTTAAGCTCATAACTTGTTTAAATCTGTATGGGTTGGGAACAGAAATTTTCTGCTTGCTTTACATATTAAAGCATGAAAATCTGAAGGTAACACTGAATTTTTACAAAAATGTTTTACAACCACTCTTCTCTGAAAATGTTACGTTAAAAAGCTGCATATTTACAACCTCAGTAATGCCACCTCCTTACACAGCCTGACTGTACAACCTGATTCCAGATGGGCAGCCTTCATACAATCTTGAATTTAAGCTCTAAGTATTATCACTTCTGTCATATTTGCTATAAATAAAATGGAACAATGTCAGAAGAAGGTACTCAGTGCAGAGACAGGGATGGAATCTTAAGGGCTCTACAAAACAAGCACCAAAGTCTGCATTAAACAATACAAACTCAGATTTCATGAAGTGAGGATACTTAACTGCAGATTTTTCTAAGAATTGAAAAAACAAAGTGTTCTAAGAAAAAAGTGTTAAAATGTTTTGTTTAAAAAGGCCTTTTTCATCTGTTTATGGTCCTAAAGATAAAAGGCTCTAGAGAAAAATTAAAACATCCTAATGCCATTATAGTTGCATTTTAATAATGAATTTTCTCTGCACTGACTTGTGCCTGCATTATTTGTCCCAGTTATTCCTTGTTCTCTCTGTTATCTCAGGCTTCAAGCTCGACTTATTAAACGTTAATATATGCAGCAGTTAAAAAGCATTAATTTGGTGTCCCTTCAAGATGTGTATGTTCTCTCTCCTCAAACTGTTTCTAAAATTCCAGCACTAGTCTAACAACTGTTCTTTTTTAAAAAAATGGAGATAAACCTCCTTCTCCACCAGTCACTTAAAAATGCAACAGAAGAAAAAGAAAATTACAGCATGGTCTACAAATTAATTTCAGGGCAGGATTTAAAAAACACTCACTCAGAGGTATTTTCTACTTTTGTAAAAGTCAGTGGCCTATTAGCCACTAGCTTCAGCCACAGCAGAAACAGAGTTTAGATTATTTACATAAAGTTGCATCAGGCTGTCCTGCAATGGCTTAGGAACACATAAAGGCAATCTCTGAGTCTGAGATGACATGAGAGGCTGTGGTGGAGGGACATCCTGACTGATTCAGTCCACTAGGAAGTGGAAGTGAGACAATGTTTTTGGATGAAATGAAACTGAAAACCATGTTTATTAATGCTCATGTCACCAGGTAGCACTGAAATCTTAGGATTTTAGGACCTTAGGACCTCTCTTCTTCTCAGGAACAGAACGTAACACAGGTGAAGTGCAGCAGCCTAATTCCATCCCCACATGCTTGCACAGGGCTACTGTTGCCTGTTATTGCTGCCAGATGCAGGGAGCACACTCCTAAATTAATTTCTAATTAAAACAATTATTTCAAGTTGTACTACAGCAGCTTACCTCATCCACATTCTCGAAGGCATTGATGATGTCATACGGTAAACAGGACAGAAGATCAATCACAAACCATGTCTTCAGGTAGTTCATCCTTATGAGTTTGGGATCAGATATAACCTCTCCACCAGGGCCAACAAAGGTTGTATGAAAGTTCAAAACAATGTCAACCAGAAAAATAACGTCCACAACACTGTCCAGCACAAGCCAGGCAATGTTGTTCTGTTTCGTCTTGAAAGAGACGTTATATGGGACCATAATTGCTGTGTAGAAGGTTAGAATTAAGATGACCCAGTCCCAAGTGGTCTTAAAAGCACAATAATGTAATATAATGTGCGGGGGAGTCTTTGGAGCTTCTTGCTTGTACTGAGGAAGAATATCAGATCCCAGCTGCAGAACCTGTAAGAGAAAGAAAGCAAACATTACTGTTTTCAATTAACATGATCCAATTAGGAGTTTCACAGATTTCTGTCAGGAGAAGCACAAAGACAGGACTGTATTCATTGGACGTTCCAAGACAACCTATAGTTTCTATATTACTTGTTTTATTTAGCCAGCGAGCATGTTGGTGCATAAGTTACATAAGAAAGAGCAGAGACAGCCATAAGGAGAGCATACAAGGATAACCTTGCACAATGGCAGGTCATTGCAGATGTACTCAAGGGAAACCATACCTACAGCAAGGGTAGAGGGGCTCCATGCCAACAGCTCGTGGGTACTGCTGCATGGGATCACGCCCTGCAGTTACAAATGCGAAGTATTCATTCGCATTTAGAAGTTTAACAAGACTAATCCTTCACATCTGATCTCTGTTTTAAATCACTGCTTATAAGTTCATAAGTTCATAAGGTTGGAAAGGACCTATAAGATCATCTAGTCCAACCATCCTCCTATCACTATCTCTACCCAACTACTAAATTAAGTCCTTTAGCACCTCATCTAAACGCTTCTTGAACAGCGCTAGGGATGGTGCCTCAACCACCTCCCTAGGCAGGCCATTCCAGTGCCTGACCACTCTTTCAGAAAAGAAATGCTTCCTGAGGTCTAATCTAAATCTTCCCTGGCGCAACTTGTGGCCATTCCCTCTCGTCCTGTCATTACTTATCAGGGAGAAGAGGCCTACCCCCTCCTCACCACAACCCCCCTTCAGGAAGTGGTAGAGTGCAATAAGGACTTAGCCACAGCAATGCCCTATCTAGCCAGATATCAGCTTTGCTGGCTGACTGCTTTCTAAAATAACATGCACAGCTTCTGCCCTAACCATGTGGCAATACCATGCCTCCTTTCAATTCTCTCCAAAAAGTCGTTGCCTTTACAAGCTCAATAACACCAGTGAGTTCTCTTTTATTTTTTGTAATTTTTCTTTTTTTTTTTTCTTTTTTGCATGTGACTATAACCTCTTCTATGCTCATTTTTGTAAATTGTGGAACTGGGAACATTGGGAAGGAAACAAGCCAAATTCAGTCAAGACATTCTTCCCAGCTGATCTAATTACCACTTATCTCAGTCCAACACAAAGGAACACACAGCATGGCAATATACTGTGCTGACAACTGAAAGATTCGTGTGCATTTTGGAACTAATCGCACCTTTCTGTTTTTTGGGGGGGAGAGGGGAATCTCAAGTATGTGTAGGATAAAATAAGTAATTCCAGACATTTTAAACTCATTTCAGCCCCGTGACTGTCCCACACTGATGCACCATATTTGCAGGACAGTTAGACTGCAAATAGCAGCCTTGTGTGTAAAAGCAATCAAATGCAGAATGGGTGCTCAGTGAAGAGGAGTGAACGGTTCTGAATAAACAGCACAACTAAGAATATGAACTGAAGCATCCCAGATATAGAATCTCTATTAATTCTTTACAACATTATTTTTAAGATGAAAAAAAATCGTTACTGAGAACAGGTGAGCAAAAACCTGGCTCTACTGAAAAATCTGTCCTCCAGAAACCACCAAGGGGCAACAACAGCAGCCTCTTGCACTCTGTGGTAGAGGATGCTGTTTCCCATATGTCTGATCTGGCTCCATGTCATTCTGTAACCCGATGGGGAGCAAACCTCCCTGTGCCTACCTGATCCCACCCTCCCTTAATGTCAGATTTAGCAATCATATTGTGAGAAAAATAAGCTAAGCTGATATAATGAAAAGTTAACTCACTGTTACATTAGCAACCCATTTGTTTTCTACAGAATTAGTCTAAATTGAACAAATCTATTCTGTGGTCAGAAAACCACCAGACACAATATATGGGAAGCAGTGAGGGTGCAGCAGAGACCTCCAGGAGACCACAGCTCTAGTGTAACGCTAAGCCATGTGCTGAGCTCCAGCCAACCAGCAACACAAGCCAAGCAGCCCAGATGCAGAGGCACTCACCACATGCCCTTAGAGACACCAAGCCTCTAGAGAGACCCACAAATTTATCAGCCTCAAGGTGCTCCTTCCCATGCCCAAGCCAAGACTCACATACAGCACTCATCTACTTGACCTACTTGTAGATCCGTACTTCCTTTCTAGGATAAAAGCAATGTCCAGTACATTTGGGTTTGTTTTTTTTCCTCACCCCGAGTGTTCTTCTCCGCCCATGAAACCTTTTTCAATGTCAAAATGATCACCTGTACTTTACACACCACTACACACCATTTTGGCTTTGACTCAATCTGACAGTTACCTCCAGTTATATCCTCTTTCTGGCTTCACCTGCGGAGAAGTCAGTTCCACACTTCACTATCACAATATATCAGGACAGAGACTTCTTTCCTTGGTTTCTCCAGACCTGTTTGTTCCCTGTCTCATTCATCAATGAGGCAGGAGTTGGAAACAGTAACTCACTATAACTGGAGGAATAATTTTCCTTGGGCTCAAGCTGAATGCGATGAACATATGCTTGATAGTTCCCTATGCCTCTGGTGGTGGAGTTCTTAGGTGATCCCATGGTACTATAAAGACATAATTATTACTTTTAACAAAACATCATGCTGAGTTTGACATGGTATGTTGGTGGCATGTGGCTTAGGAGACCACTGAACTATAATGATTATTTATTCCATGCTGCGTGAATTTTTAATTTTAAACCACTACAGAATACACAGTCCCTTGTTACTCAGCTGCTCATCACAGACTGAGTGATTCTTGTTTACAATGTGACTGATAATGGGCAAATCTGGTGAGGTGGGTAGTACCTTCTGCCAGGGATGAGCTGTGAGGAAAATGCACCTCAGACACAGAAGTATGGAAAACACTGCCTGGATGGCAATTGCACATCTCTACCTGGGAGAAGCAACCCACTCTCCATTCCTGACACATTTTGACTCTAAAGCATTCTGCAGCTCTAAAATCTTGTTAACAGTGGAGACTATACGTGGGATTAGGTTTTTGGGAAAGTGTATAAACTTCACCTTCACCTGAGCTTTTCCTGTTGCCTGCCCTAAATCCCCTACTGCAATTTAGACCCACTAGTTTTTCCTATAGCTAGAGTGGGCATGCTGAATTTCCTCTTTTCTTCCATGCAACTGCTTTAGACATGTTTGAACATAGTTACCGTATCTTCTTCAGTCTTTCTTTTTCTAGACAAAACCACTACAGAATATAACCACATTTACAGAACTTGGAAATATCAAAAATTAGAAAAACAAGAAGTGAGAATAATTCAGCACTAAGCCAAGCTACTGGTATGGGATAACTCTTGGAAAACATAACGCTGCCAGCACCTTGAAAATTGTAAATTTCCATTCTTATTTCATTTTACATAAAGCTTATGATATACAAGTCCACTTAAGACAAGAAAGGAAAAACAAAACAACGACAATGAAAAAGCATTTTAAACTGCTGCCAATTCTTAGCATCAGACTCAGGACAAGCTCTCCAGCACAAGGGGACTAGGGCTGTCACATTTAGTAGCCCATATATTTTCATCACATTTTTTATCCATATAGTTTTTATTATCAATGACATGAAGATGAAAGCAGTACCTCTGTTTCATCAGTTAACCTGAAGGCTTTCACTTGTTGCACCATCTGCACTGTTAAGGAGATGTTTGCAACCTGCCAAAGAGTTCATTTTATCAGTTCTGAAGAAGAAAACTATTAGCAAAGTACTTCAGGAATGACTTTTTCAAGGAAGTTGAGCTTGAATGTACATGTGCCTGTACAACCCCAAGGACCAAGGCAGGGATCACCTTGCTTTTCAAACAGTCCCCACTTGCCCAGAAGAGTAGGTAACCATTCACGGGCTTCAGAGACATTGAGTCTAGTTCCATATTGCTGTGAGACAGCATGTAGATGACCAAACTGTGCACCCCAAACTAAGCAGCAGCCCGCAAACTTGAAGCTGCATTTGAAAATTAGATCTTTTAAGAGTGACTAAGAGATCGTTTCCATGACTGCCTCCCTCTACTATGCCCTCATGAAGCCCCATCTGGAATATTGCATCCAGACCTAGAGCCTCCAGCACAAGAAGGATGCAAAGCTGTTGGAGTGCAATCAGAGAAAGGCCACGAAGATGACCAGAGGACTAGAGCACCACTTACATGAAGAAAACCTAAGGGAGCTGGGCTTGTTCAGAGAAGAGAAGGCTCTAAGAAGACCTCAGTGTGGCCTTCCAATACCTAAATAGAGCTTATATACAGGAGGGAGACTGACTGGTTACATGGTCTAGATAGCAACAGGAAAATGAGGAACTGTTTTAAACTGAAAGAGGGGAGATACAGACATTTGGAGGAGATTGTTCTCTTAGAGGGCAGTGAGACCCTGGCAGTGCTGCCCAGAGAGATGTGGGCACCCCATCCCTGGAGGTTCCTAGTGCCAGGCTGGATGAGGTCCTGGGCAGCCTGAGCTGGTGGGGGGCAACCAGCCCACGACAGGAGGTTGGGGTTGGACAGCTTTAAGGTCCCTTCCAGCTCAAGCCATCAAATGACTGAAAAAGCATGACCTGCCCTGCAAATATGCACACGGCACACAGTGCTTATTAAGGAAGAAGAAAGCAGAGGCTGAAAAATCAGAATCAGCAGATCACCCTAAAAATATTATTTATTAATGGAAACATGCCTTCCCCCCCCCCCATCTTTTCCTGCCTGAAGAATAAAGGTGTCTGTCCCACTTACTTCTGCCAGGCGGGAGTGCTTGTGCACCACCTCAGCTTTGTTCATTGGCGTCAGCTGCTGCAGCACGCTCCGGCTGTTCGTCAGAGCCCGTGTCAACCGTGCAAACTTTGTCCAACCTGCAGGAAAGAAGGAAATAGGGTGAGAAGCACTTACACCCCATTCAACACGAGTAAGTCTCCTTCGTGTTCACTGATAGCAAGTCTCAGTCTTGAGCAGTTTCTCTAAATGGCTGCACAGAGCAAGTTCTGGCTCCAGGCTCCACAACACTGCGTGAGAGGAAGAACACCACTGCTTCAAGGCAAACGTAAGTGTATCTGAGTAAAACAAAAACACTCTGGCTCGTTCTTTCTTTCAGAGACATTGTGTTAGAGGGATTGTATTGCACTTTCAGCCTTCTGGGTAGTCACTCGATTGCTAAAAACTAATTCTTAAGCACTGAAGTTACCACAAAGGCTTCCCACATCTGCAAACCACACTGAAGTGAAATCTTGCCCAGCCACCAAGGGCTTTAGCTGGAGCTGCCCCAGAAGTTCAATCCTTACATTGTTATTGTTCCTTGCTCTGATCAGGAATACAATTCAGAGGCATAAAAATAAATTAAAAAACAAAAACAAACACACACAAAAAAAAAAAAAAACAGCAAAAATGTAGGGCTGTATCAACTATGTTTCATAGTAGAAGAACTTTACAGACAAAGAGCTAGATTTTAAATGGCACTAAGCAATTCATTTAGCTGTTAAACTAATGATAAGCAGCTGCTCAAATGGTAGCTTGGGACCTGCACACTGGGCCATCACTGGGGAATGTTTTTCTGCAAAGTTCAGAAAGGAGCAATCATTGTTTGAAAGTGACAGCAGCAAAGAGCCAGGAATGTGTCACTAAGTCAAATGCCCTGATGTGACAGCTGGCACAGATGCGTCACTGGATGAGGCAGAGCAGTGGTAGCAAATGAAGAGTGAGGGGTTTCAACAGCATAGCACTGCAGCGTTAAGCAGGAGAATTAAAAATTCAAACGTCTGCAGGAATAAAACTCCTCCCCCCCATGAGCAGAATAGCAGTTCTTTAATCCTGTTTTGATGCAGTTTTATTTTAAAGTGGTATTGCCAACAATCCCACTTGCTCAACACTCAGTTAGACCAGGTATAACCTGTCACCTTACCACAAAAGTGTGTATAAAATAATAAACGTCATGGATAAGAAATGGCTTTGGCGAAAGTTATGCTTTTACCTAACTTGAATGCTGAGGAGGTGAAAATTAGAGCAAATGTCAGATACAAGAAAAGGACAAAAAATTTCAATACTAGCTTGGTTTTGGTTTAAATGCCTTGTCAGGCCGGTCTCTAGGGCTGGCAGTGATAGGAGATGGTCTCTGGTACTGCCTTGCATCCCTTTCCTATGATGCTTCACAGGCTGAGGCACTCCCAATTGCAAAAATCTGACTTTTCAAAATGTCTCTCCTCTTTCAAAAGCAAAACTAGTAAGAAATCCCTGGTCACCATCTTACGTAAGAAGAACACCTTTTTGACATTCATCACATTGTTCAGAAAGCCTTGGGAACCTGAGAAAGATGTAGTACAAGGAGTTGTGGAAGCTGTGTAAGACAGGAACCAAACGACAGGGACCCTTCTGCTGTAAAAATAAAAAGCATGGAAGAACGATGACTTTCTCAAGTAATTCTTTTCCACCTCAGTGAAATGATCATTGTCATATGAAAAAAAAAAAGCCGCACACTTCGGCATACAAGTTTCCCATTCCAGTTATTTGGCCTGTTCTCTTCTTTCGATGGTGGAAAATTTTTCACAGCATCCTTTCTCCACCAAGACCAAAGCTCTGAGTTAGGCTAGAGAAGACCTTTCACCAAAACCCTTTCAGCCCCATTTGGAGACTCCACAATTTTAAATTTCTTTCCATATCATGAGGACTGTGACTCTGGAGGTCAGAAGCATATAACATGCTAATGTGACTTTTTTGTAAATCAGCACAAGGTCCATCATTACCCACTTCAACTTATCTCACTTCAATAGTGTTAAGCAGCAAGTTCTTTTGTTTCCTATTTACAACCCCAAGAGAAAAATACAGTGACAGCAAGATGCTAGGGTATGAGTGGGAAGGTGAAAATGTATACAGACTGCCTTGTGTCTGAAATAATCGGTACAGGGTACATTTTTGTGTTCCTTGACCTTGTAATAAATTAGCTAAGTTCAGAATTACATTTAAAACCAATGTGTATGTTTAAATAGATCAGGTAACATTTGCATAGCTGACTACTGCTGTCAGTATTTCTTCAAATGATTCCTTCCTATCTTTTCCTCTAGAGACGCTTAAAAATGAATGATAATTTTATCGCATATATTAGCGACTGCCTGTCCTCACTGATATTTTCAGACTGGAAGGAGAAAAGTAGTGGCACGAAGAAGTGGTGTAAGGCAGAGGGAAAAAAAAAAAAAGCAACACTTCTGATTCTCCCTTCAACCCAGCTGGATTGTGTCTTTCTTATGCAGCTCTACTTGAAAAATACTAACCTGAACCTGCACCATGAAACTCAAATTCTTAGGAACAAAAACAACATGGCATCAGATTATACCAGCAGCTGCTTCTCTTTGAAAGAAGCCAAGCTGGGTATTTCAGTGGAAGATACAAACTACCCCACATAGAAAATTCTGGAATAGTATACGCATAAAATAATTGTTTCCCTTGGTTTTCTTTAATTATTTTCTACTTCACTAACAAAAACAGAACTTACAACCCTGCTTTTAAGAAACCTCACGATTTGCATTCATTCTTGTGATTCAAAATAAGCATTGATTCTTACACAGAAACCCTACCAAGATACCTCACTGGTCCTGTCCATTACTAAAACTGAAGTCCTTGCACTGCCAAGAATTCAAAGATGCAGGTTTAACAACAATAGTCATATTAAAATAGGACATGAATAAGAAGCATGCAGATATCCATCAACTAAACTAGGCTCTGCCTTGGTCAAGCTGTAAAGTTGTCTTTCCAAGCACGTAACTTTCCTTCCTCTTCCATGGTTTCTGTCACAGTACAGTGCTTTGTATCAGCAAAATATTCTCCATGTCTCTTGCTCTAATTAGGACCACAGATTTGACAGTCCTCTGACTGGAGCTAACTGCAGCAGGCACGGTTTGATGGTGTACCTGAAATAATGGCTGAGACAAAGGTTTCTCTGAGGATAAAAAAAGGAAAATTAATTAAGGATTGGTACGTCTTTCAAACTTGAGCCACTATTACATAAATTTAAGCTGCTAGCACTGTGTCAGGATGCTAGGAACACAGAAAGGAGGTAGGCAATGGGTCAAGTGAAGTGGACAGAGAACACAAACACTTCCCAGCCTCAGTGGAGAAAAGCTTTTCAGATGCTTCCAGAATGCTCTGTCAACTACTCCATAGGCGTATGCACTACTTGAGAACTGACGTAAAGCTTAAGTGGAAAATAACATAAACAAGAAAACTGGAAATACTGATTCCTCTATGTGCAGGGATGATACCTTGTTTACTACATCAGAGTTTGATCCTATCACCCCTCAACAGTCAAAAAGTCCAAGTTCAACTGAAACAACCTACTCATGACAGTAGGTTCATTTTCATCAGTTATTGCTCCAACAAAAGTATTGTAATGCCCACACATCACTCTTCCCGAGACCTGAATCACTCATTGTGTTTTATATTGGACAGCTGGAATGGGAACAGCCCTGCTTTTGTAACCACACAGCACACTACCACACAGCAGCACTAGCTGCCCACACTAAGCTCACTGACCTCCCGTGAACTTCACTCTTGCAGTGCCATGGGGACCTCAATCTCTGTCTTTTTGGTCATGATTGTTCTTCCCATTAACAGACTACAGAGCTGAATGCAGTACACAAACACTCTTGTCCATTCCAACTTCCTATTTTACACTATCCTCTCTGAGTCAGAAGAAAAGTCATCCAGGAGTTGAAAGATGCTGCTGTGGTATATGACAGAGCATAAAAAGAGTAAAAGCTGTCCAAAGAAAGCCCAACATGAGAGGTTTCCCCAAGCAATCATTCCCAAACAAGGTTGCTCGAGAGTGAAAACCCTTCAGAAAGATTTCTTCAGAAGTAATGGAAAACAATCACAGAATGGTTTGTGTTGGAAGAGACTTTAAAGATCACCCAGTTCCAACCCCATACTTCGGACTGGTTGCCTCCCCCCATCAGCTCAGGCTGCCCAGGGCCCCATGCACGGCCTTGAGCAGCTCCAGCTCTCTGGGCAGTCTGTGCCAGTGCCACACCACCCTCTGAGGAAATAATTTCTTCCTAATACCTAATCTAAATTTCCCCTCTTTTAGTTTAAAACCGTTCCCCTCGTCCCATCATAACTGCCCGGTGGAAGTGGTTATGCCATCTTCCCTGTAGATACCTCAGCCATCAATAAACATGCCCATTACCTTCAAAAATAATAGTAAACATTTACAAATATAAGTATCTGCAAGTGACAAAACCTTTCCATTCCTACTCTAATTAGGAGTTGATCATATTTGTGTACAGGTGCAAATACAGATTCAGCAACCCATCTAACAGATGCACTGAAAAAATTTACAATCTCCAGTTCATAAACTATACTATGTTATTTTAAAGCTAAATCCATACGCTGGAGTTTAAGAAGAGTTTTAAAATCTCAAGGGAAGATAATAACATTGTTTATGGTGCACTTGTTCAGAAAAATCTAGGCATAACTATTTCCCCCTAATAAAACATTACTGTAGCTCTACTGGGTTGCAATTAACCTTTTCGTCAAGGTTTGTCTGATCTCAAAAGGAACAGAAATAATGAAAGCTTTTAAATCAGTCTTTCAGGAAACCATCCATTACCTCAGACTATAGTGAAAACACCTGGGTTAACAATGATATTCTGTGTAAAAAACAAAGATGAAGAGGGCAATGACAGCAATGCTAATGTGGATTTATGCCTGAAGGAGTGTTACAGTTCCTGACCACAGGAAGGTCATTCTTTACCTCTTGCTATGGAGCATGAAACAGTTAACATACAGTGTTTAAATCATATATACCCCACGACTTATCCACATAAGTGAACTGCTCATTTAGGCTACTTGGATGTCAACTGATAACATTGATCATCCTTGTGCACCAGTAGTTAGCATCTACAAATCTCAATTATTTATAGACATTCAGACAGTAAGGTCATTGCAATGGCTGGCTATTCACTCTTTATTGCAGGTAAAATATGGCTGGAAGAGCTTATTCTCTCATCAAAAAACTTAGTCATCCTGCTGTTACTTTGTTTGAGAGAGAGAGATAAATGGGATTCTTGAATAAATAGAATAATTGTCAGACAAAGCTCAATCACTCCCATGATGCAGTAAAAGTATTCATGAGCTGAAGAACCACACCATCTATGCAAATGTAATTCAAAATATTAGGATAAATTTTCCTACTTGAAATTCTGTGCAATCCACTGCCTGACAATGTACTGCACTCTTGGGATAGTTTCTGCACCTGACCTCTTATCTTGCTCAATTCTGCATTCCCAGTTACTATCCACCCACTAAACTACTGGGGAGCTCAAAATGGATGACAAAGCACCAGGTAATCTTGAGCATATCACTTCAACATTCTGAGCTTCAGTCTCCTGCCCATAAAATGGAGATAACACTAATAATCTACTTTGTAAGTCATTTTGAGATCAGTTGATTAAAGTGAAAAGATTTATATATTGCTAGATTACATTTGGTACAGAATGTATTTATAAAATTAATTCTGACATAGCTGCAAATTTACAGTGCACAATTACTTAAATTTCATGTTTCTGCAACAAGATAAACTTTATTCTCACGCACATAGGGCTGCCAAGAACTTACCTCTCATAACTATATTAAAGAAATGTAATTTTAGGAGGAAAAAAAAAAGCCTGAACATTGTAAAAATCAGCCAACTAACTTTTAGTTTATCAGAGAGCAAAATGATGCCATCCAATGGTCACAGAAAGGGACTATACTGGCCAAAAGATTAGACTCAAGAGAAAGCCCACAATGAGAAATATAAAGGCAATATACAACGAAGCACACAGGGATGGGAAGAAAGAGAGAACAATTAAATATGTGCATGAGAAATTATGGGTTATGAAATAGTCACGGAAAGCTCCAAACATACGGGGAAATAAAACCTCCTCTGGCTGGATTTACTCCAACAATTATCAAGTTTTTAAAGAATTTCTAGACTATGACCAAAAGGATTTCTGTACCCATCTGCAGAAAGGGCAAATAGGAAGAGCAAGTAAACATAAGGTACCAAATTTGATCTCAGCACCATGCAAACTGAACAAAAAGCTGTATGTGACTTTCAAAAAATTGAATTAGGGCAAAAAGAAAAGGAACATTAAGATTGGCTGTCAATATGGAATGACGTACAATGCACAGCAATGTTAATTTCGTTATTTGATAAGAGTATAAATTTGGTTTCAGAGAGACGGTCAATCACCGTGACCAAGCTAGAGGCTAAATGCACCAGACAGATAGAACTGCTGAACATGGAAGATTCTCCCAGCTCCTCCTGTATGGCAGTCATTGCTGACTTGACACTGCATGACACTCCTGGCAAAATAAGGGTATGCAGTTCAGTAAAACTCAGGTTAAATGGCTGAAGAAATTGATACCTGCCAGATGTTAAAGGAGGGGTTGTAGAAAGTAGTAAAACGTTGTTGAGAGCCTTTCTGACCCAAGTGAGCAGATCCCCTTCTAAAAGCATTATGGCTTGAAAGTCATTATAAAAAACACTGATAAAATGCCAGACAATAGAGAGATTAGAGGAATGTTCAGCAGGATGATGTGCTGTATAACTAGGCCTGGACCAATACAACATGTTTTACATTGACATCAGGTATGTAGGTGAAAGTGATACAAATTGTATTTACAGCAGGGGAAGGGGAACCTTCCCTAACAAGAACAGTTCTGTAAAGGACCCAGAGGTCCTAGCAGATGAGCAATTCCATATGCCGTTTGCTCTGGCAAAAAGTCACCTACTCTTGAGAAATGCAATAGCTAGAGCTAAACATGGAGAAGCTGAGCAATATGAGCAATACCTAGCTTCAATACATAATAAGCTGCAGAAATGTATTTGGGAACCAGCGAGCTTAAATCCACGCTACCAGCTTCATCCCAACTGCTGCTAATGAGCTGGATTAAATGCAGCTGAAACACTGGTATCTGCCATCACCAGACCTTCAAATTCAGGCTAGATAGAGCTTTAAAGAGCTCAGCTCATTTATTTTATCTAAAGGAGGCTGAGGGATGGTTTGATTACATCTGGAAGTGCCTTAATGGAACTTTTTTTTTTTTTTTTTAAGTAGAGTGGAAAAAATTTTTAAGATGCTGTCACTGCAAGGAGCTGCAGCCAGGTTAATTTAAATATAACACTTTCTTTAAAGCCATAAGTGTAATGAAAAATTGAGGAAAAACATGAAATGACACACAGGAATCTGTTCAGAGTTCTATAGATTTTGAAATGGATGGTATAGTTCATGGGCTGAGGAATGAAGTAGCTTAGAGAAATATAATAGCCTGTAATAAACAGATTAGAATCTGAAAAAACCTTAACTCCACTGTATTTATAGTTATTTTATATAAGGTTTATGAACGTTCAATTTCCAACAAAAAAAGTGTATCCAACTACAAACAGTTGCTTCTATCAAATTCCAGTTTAATTCAATCTCTCACAGGGCTATGTTTGATTCCAGTTGAGATTTTTTTTCATTGCACATTATATTACTAGAAATCTACAGACATTTAATATGCTTCCTGGGCTGTTAATAGAGCACACACAGACCTCAAAAGACAGTATCAGATTCAGAAATGTACTTGAATTCTGTGAAGGAAACCAAACAGCACTGGATATGAAAATTGTCCTTCATCACAGTGATGAAGCAAGAGCAGGGGCCAGAACTAAGTCCTGGGAGCATCACCCCTAATATCAAGTTTAAAAGTTTTAAACTTTTAAAAATATTTTGGTGACTACTTAGCCTATGCAGTCACTGCTAAGTTTGCCACTAAAACATCACCAAAGGCATTAATGGGGACATCCGAACTACAGGAACAGGAGTGGGAGCCTCAGAAGGTCTTCCAACTTACGAGCAAGCTGTGTACTTCCAGAATGGATGGTTTCAAACACTGAGATACTGTATACTAGCAAAATTCCTAGGAGTTGTCTGCTCTTTCCATCAAAAGTCCACCTAGTGCCTAGGCAGATGACCGCTTCTATGTCATCTTGCACAATATCCTTTCTCATGGGCCAGATGGTCTCAAGAGAGAACAGAGCCAGAAGTGAAGACACTTAGGGGTGCAGCTCTGAAGAGCAGAGCAATGGGAAACCACAACAGAACAAACTGCACTTGGTTCTATTAAGCACCAAAACGCTTGTAATTACAGCCATGGGAAAGTGCAACGAACACGTGGAAAGGATATCCAAATTGTGACCTATTAAATTACTGTGATGGATTACTGTCAAGGTGATATATTCAACAGGGTACACTGTGCTTCAGCTAAAGGTAGAAACCTCATTTTCATGCTCTAATCCCTCCACCCACTTCTATTATCACTCGGATTGATACCCCCTCAAGGAAAAAATTTCCCATGTGCAACTAGTTATATATGCTTAATAACTGGCACTTATTAAAGATAAAAAAGGATCAGAATTATAGGCTTAGCAAGGATTAGCAAGCATAAGTGCATATTTCTGCAACTAGCACACTTTTTATAGCCCTGTCACACTCTGAGATAGAGTTGTATCGTTATATGGAGTTATATAACCAGAAAGAGTTATATCACTGGAAGCAGTACAGCACTGTCCCAGACAGTCTTGATTATCAAAGTCTGGCAATACCACGTGAAAAAAAAACCCTTTAGGATAACTGCTGTGCCATCTTCTGATCCCATCTGTTAAGGGCACACAGTTGTAGGAGCCTCATCAGCACACTGTTACACCTTAATCCAGCATCCCATCTCCATCAGTATCGACAGGAACTTCCCAACCAATTGCAGCTGCAGAAAAGCTTGATACTTCCCTCAAAAGAATCTCAAGACAACCAGCGAGAATCACAGGCAAACAAACTTTCAAGTTTACCTGGAGGCCACGTTTTTCTTTCACTGGTGATAACAAAGGAAATAAAGCTATTGTGTAACTAGGTGGCATTTCACCATAACCTAAAAAAAAAAAAAAAACAACAAAAAAACCAGTCTCTTTCCTTTTTCCTTCCTTAAGCTTACAGTTTAGTGTAATCTACAGCACTCTTGGCTTCAAACTGTGTTAAAATTTTAAGTGGACCAATTTGCCCTCCTAATAGTTAGGGCCTAGAAAAATGGCTTTTTTTTTTTTTTTGACAAATAAACATAAGATTATTACCATTGTGTATCTTTGGAGGGGCTGAATGCTTTCAGATGCTTTTAAAAGACCACTGGGTAAAGACAGAATAAAAGCACAGCAAGCTGATAAAAGCATCCCACTGTGACCGTACAATGGCACAAACATAAAAGAGAAGATTCTTTGGGCTTTATGCTCTGGAAGAAAATACCTTCATATGCTTGTAATGGCCTTCTACCTCTGCTGTGTAAGACATTCAAGCCCAGGCACCTGGAGAGCCGGTTCTCCACCACCACAGATATGACCTATTGCCTGGTACTGAATCCAGATCAGATAAATGTTCAAATTACCAGAGGTGCAAGGAAAGAAAAAGCACAGAAGACTCAGCACAGCTCTTTAAATAGCAAATAAGGCATTGTCCTGGTGACCACCACCAGCTCCTGCAGTACCTCCTGCCCCATCACCAGTCCTCACACCTCTCCTTCCACACTACCACAGATCACAACCCACACAGACACCAACTCACGAGCTGGGGTGCTACAAACCATCAGACAAGACAACATACAGCTCTCGTCCCTTCTCTCTGCACCTGCACAACTGCTGGTGGCATCTTCATCCAAGAGTAAACACATCCAGGGCATCACTGATATCTTTTGTTATCACTGCCTTAACTGCTTCTTCTACACTTTGCAAACCCTTCAGAAGTATATGCATGCTGCTGGAGGAGTGGGGGGAGAATCAGGAGCAATCCAAGGCACTTAACAGCTCTGTATCAGTTGGATTAGCAGAATAACAAATATACTGTTCTGTGTTTAATAACAGTACCCTACATGATAGGTCTCCTGCACATCACTCAACATCGATAAATAGCAGCACAACAGGAAAACAAGTCAGTCACATCCTTACTGCTGTACTCACTGTACAATCAGAAAATTAGGTTTCTGATCTCTGATGATGTATTTTACCAGAGGAGGGTAATTTTTAAGTACCCCTTTCCTCCAGTCATGCTTTCAGTCCAGTAAGCTTCAAAAGTTTTCGGGATTGCAGCAAATTCAAAGCCTGCCAGGTGACCTGGAACATTTTTCCCCTTTTGCTCCCCTCCTGCAAGCAAAGCCCCCTCCCCCTGTTCCTCCTCCTTTTTTTTCTGACAGCATGAGCACATTGACATCTGTCACAGTGCCCCACCCCTCTCCAGCTCCCCTCCTTCCCACAGGACCAGTCGCTGTGATGTCAACTAGATTTCTGTTGCTAAGCCTTTCAGCAATAATGGTTTTGAGCCTATGTTGAGCTAAACCTCTGCCTTGCAAGGTACTTTGCAATAAGATCAATATTTTGGTTTAATGCCCTGTTTTCAAACAGGACGAGATCCCAATACTTCTGAACAAATATGCATCCTCATCATGGAGGCACCGCTGCTGGTTCCCTACAACAGCAGCTGCCCAAGCAAGGAGGATATTCTGCAGCCACAAGTGGGTCCAGCAAACACAACCACTCAGTGACGTGCGGACATCCTACCCTATAGCTACACCCACTGCAATGATTTTAATACCAAATCCTTGTACCTCATAGGAATGTGATACACTGAAGCTTCACAGCAAAGCAACATACCTTCGAACAGTGCAGAATGCATCTATGGGGAGATTATTGCATAATGGCATCAATATTTTATGTCTCTTGAATTTTTTATTTCAAATTTACTGCTCCCATATGTAATAGACAGTAACTCATCTGCACCATAGTTACTTATGTATTATGTATTGCATGGTCCTGGCAGAATTTCTGAAGAAAAATCTTTTTTTTGTTATTGTTCTTAATAGCTCTTCCAATGACAAATCCCAGCACTTAGCAGCACTATTCTATTAAAATGCTTTTTTTTTTTTTACAGAAGTTGAAAATTTCTCCCCTACATTGTAATGTATATGTTTACCAATCTCATAATTCAAAAAGAAAGTGGCCTGACAGCTTCTAAGCACACTGTAATGTTATCTGCAAGGACAATGAATTATGCATATCTTATAGCACTACCTCTAACAAAACAAAGCTGTGATCCCAGTGCAGTGGGATCCTGTGGATCAACCCAGTTGAAATGCAGACAGTAATGCAATAGTACTGTTTCTCCAGCAGTGAAATGTTGTTAATATTTGAATACCATTTTTCTGTATATTTCCAATATAAAAGAAACTCTGATTTAAGCAAAAAATAGACGAAAATATGCAAAAGGAGAAGAAAAAAATCAGGTCAATGGTTTGTAATTATGGAGCTTGCTGGATGTATTGATCAGTGTTAATCAGTGTTGTAATCAAAGTACACTGAGGAAATTCTTAGGACTCCAATTGTAAGCCTTAAGGCAGATGCAGCTGTACTGTTTGTTGTTCATTTTGTTTGGCTGTAGCTTTTAAGTACAACTTTTAGAGAAGTAAGAGCTCTTCAAACATGCAGTCAAACCCATCTGGCTGCTGCTGACCATATTTTGCAATGTTGATAGTTAATACCTGACACTGTAATTAATGGTTCCCCTCACTGGAGAACAGCACTAGACACATTACTTTGCAGCTATTGCTCTTTCCCATAGGAACACATATTGTTTCTATAATGGATGCCAGGTGGATTCTGTTCTTCCTCAGCCACAAGACAGGGAGGAGATGAGCTCAGCATCCCCAGAACATCTCTCTCTCTTTCCCCAGAGAACAAATCTCCCAGGCTGAGAACCCAAAGGAACATTTGCAGGATGCCAAGTGAATTGTAGAAGCAGTAAACCTTATGCTGTCTGAGAAGGTTATTCTATATCTGGATCTTATAATTGTACAGATCATACTCTATAGGCAAAAGAAAAAATCTCATTTTTAGTGATAGACCAAAGAGATGCTTTTTGTTTTATGTCTGCCTTTCTCAATCTACATTTCACTTATCCAAGCACATGTAAGCGCTAGCTATAGATCATCAGAAAGCAGTTTAAATTCTGTTTGCATTCAAATGATAGCTTCATCCTAAGGAAGGCATCTTAGAAGGCACCTGGCTCTCAATAGAGAATTGAGAAATCAAACCTTCTACAAGCATAAAGTGAAAAACAGAGCAAGGAATTAATAAATAGAAGGTGACTGCCTAGATAAAATGGGATAAGGATTCCACAGTAAAAATGCCCTTCCTTATGGAAGCATGCACTATTTTATCCAAAGTTAACACACAAGACACCAGCCACGAATCTTACAATCAAAGCACAGAGTGTTGCCAGATCCTCTGCGCTTCTCCCCACCAATTTTGTCTGTGCAGGATGGGTCATCAGGTGATAAAAGCATCACACACCTCAGCAACCACCACCAGTAAGAGCTAACAAAAACAAGCAGAACATCCACGGTCATACAGACATCATTGCTGGCCAGCAAGAACATACCCAGATGGGCTGCTTTTTCTGAATCTCAATGCCAAGAATGAGAAAGGAAGGTAAGACCAACACTTCAAAACAAAGAAGTTGACATTATTTTTGACAAACAGAAAGTACTAGTTCTACAGAAGGTCTTCTAAAACAACACAGTATTATAACGACTCAAAATCATGCAATTTTTAGCACGCACCAGCCACAGTGAAGACACATTTATATTACAAAGAAAGGAAGGTTTGCAGCTCTGACAAAACACTGTTGGGGAATATTCCGCTCACAATGATTTGCTTTTTAATTCTAATCAATCTTTCAGGAAAATGGCATTTAAACTCTGACAGGTCACAAAAAAATTTCTGAAAGCAAGATACAGATCACAGCCGTGACACAGGACTCAGCCTGAACATGTACTTGACCAACTACAGAAAACTAATAGTATATTTCATATTTACCTTTTGTTGAATCATCTTCTATTGGTTGCTTGAACAAAGTGATATCCTTAAAAGTGCACAGGAACAAAACCACTTTTTCATGCTCATTTCTTATAGGAGCAATTTGCATGTAGAACCAAACTGGGGTTCCTGGAGCAGAGAAAAAGGTGACATTGGATTGTGGTGTAGCACAGTCTTCCCCCAGCCTGTTCAAAGGATACTTTATACATCATCTAAGACGTGTAGTTTAGGATCACATCTAGGTATTTTCTACATGTCACAGATCTTTAATTTTACAGTTTCCCCAAAGGAAAACAACACATTCTCATTTTTAAATTTCAATGGGGTAACGCTACAAATCCGACTAGTTCATAACAATAGACAGAACACCCTAAAGTAAAATGCTGTTCTTTCCCTCTAGCTCTTGGTCTTCCTCACCATGTCTTATTAACTTAGTGTCTGCAGAGTAGTCAGTTAAGAAAAAATGGTGATGCTGTCTTTCAATGCCATCAAAACCAAAACTGATGGAGCACACCAACAAATGCTTCAAATATCATAGAATCGTTAAAGTTGGAAAAGACCAAAGGGACCAACCTCAATCCATGCCCACTTCCTCAGTGCCATATCTCTACATTTTTTTTTAACACCTCCAGGGATGGTGACTCCACTGCCACCCTTGGCAGCCTGTGCCAATACCTCACCACTCATCCTGAGAATAAATTTTTCCTCACATCCAACCTGAATGCTTAATATCCAACTTGATGCTACTTTGTTATTCAAGAGAACCCAAACTAATTCAGACATAAAATCTGCATGTCCTAACTAGACAAATAAGCAGATTTGATTTCATTTTGCATTTATGGTCACATCCTTCACTTCCTCATTGTGGCAGCCTCCTCAAGCACATGCAAGTCTGCTCTGCAATAGGCAATGTCCTAAAAGACTTCAAACATTTGCTGAGAAATACCCTGTTCATCTGCAGGGACAAATGTCAGTGCTGCATGCCACCAGACAAAACTCCAAGCCCACGTGTTCCCAGCCCTATGACACCTCCACTCACTGTTCAACAAATGCCTTCACACTCGGCTCAATACCTTTTGGATTTGATATGCTTTCAGCCAGGTGATATAATGGCTTTTCTCCTGAGCTGTCTGAATGCCAGCCTAAGCGTTGGCACACTGAAACAAGCTGCTCACTCGCTGACATCCCAGGGCACTGCTGGCCCCCTCCAAATCTCCTCTAATGTACATCCATCCGGGAGCCCTGCCAGGAACTGAGTGAGGGACACCCAGAGGGCAACAAAACCCATTCAAAACAGGACTACTGTAGGGAAGGTCAAAATCCACAAGGGTTCACGGTAAAACTCAGCACTGCTCTATTGGTATTAAAGCAGTAACTCGATGACAGCAAACTGGAGAGGTGGGAGAGACAGGAGACTGCTTTTGGTGGTAATTCCAGAGCCATTATGCTGATTACTTGACTCTTTCTATTCCCAGTTGCTAACCCAAGATAAAAGGCTCCTTTCATACATTCTAAGAAAGAGTGCTCCAGCTCTCTGGAGTGATGCTGTGCTTTCATTTGTACCTGCCAACTCAACAGCACCCTTTGAAAAGCTCCAAAAGTAGGCAAAATAACCTGTACAACAGCACTGCTAAAAATCAAAGACAAAGGCAAGGTAGGTAGTGCTGTAGAAACTGCAGTCTGGGCAGGAACTCAAAAGTAGGCAAGGAGGTTTCCTGAGTATTATTCATGTACATGTACATGCCTACACGGGTGCTGAATAGTTAGGTGGGTAGAGCTGAGAACTATGTAAGAAGGAATGCAGTAAAACACAAGAAATCTGTAGCAAACTTCAAGATCTGCACCTGAAAACTGCTAACCAGGTTAAAATGCCAATGTGAAAGCAGCAGCCATGTAGATGCTGCCTGAGAACGATAGCTCTTAAAGATCATCGCTGTGCTGAAGGACAGGAGGATAGGAGAGGAATTTGAGAATTTCAAGATACCCCTTTGCTGAAAACATAAAAGGAATGAATTAGAAAGAAAAGGCTGTGGTACAAAATAAAAAATAGTCTGATAATTATAGAATCAAGGTTGGAAAATACCACTAGCCTTAACTTCATCTTAGTCCAACCGCAAATCACCCCCACAATGCCCACTGTCCATGTCCCTCAATGCCACATCTCCACAGTTCTTGAACACCCCCAGGGACAGTGACCACACCAGGTCAGGCAGGCTGTGCTTCTGCATCACCAGGTAGGAAAGTGCTTGGTGAGCACTGCAAGCTCCACACAGGAGAGAGGTAGTTTGAGGCCTCTGCAGGTGATAAACACAAGCCTTTCTACAGAGTACCTCTGAATACTCATCCCAACAGACACTATTATTTATTACTTATCTGCTCTCATATTCAGCCTGGAAGAGAAGCATGTAATTTCTTGAAGAACCTTCTTGAACAAATCTCGATATATGACAGATGGAAGCAAACCCAATGCAAGCCAGTTGCTAAACTGGAGCCAAAAGGTGAGCCTATCTACTGGTGCTAGCAAGAGGCTGAAATTCTGTGCTTTGGGTAATGGAAAAGAAGCTGGCAACATATTATAGCTGGGAACTGTCTCAAGACTGAAAAGAAAAATGAGTGTTTTTCCATGAAGTCATTCTGTAATCCTGCATATCTTACAGAAAGTACAGGCTTAGAGATTTAAGCAAAGGCTCAGTAAATCCCTGGAACACCATCAAGATCAAGCAGACAATCTGCAACTCAAAGCAAAAAAGCAACTGGGTAGTTAATGAACAATGACCAAGGTAAGACTTTCCATTTGTTATATTTAAATACAATGAAAAGCAACTTGGTTAAGAGCACCTATTCCAAGCAGGAGCCACCATCCCAGTTAAACAAGATAGAGTTTGGGAAAGACTGAAATCATCTTTTTCAATCACCTAGACACCAGACATGGTAAAGCTGGGCATCATCACCTGCAAAGAACTAAACAAGGGTCTGTCCATGAAATCTTCATGATGTGAGAGGGTGCCCAGGTACCTTGTCTAGGAACTGGGCAGGTAGACATAAAATCTGGGGGATATGTCCATATGCCAAGGAACAAAAAGGAGGTCACTTGGAGAGCTATCATGGGTACTTGCAGGAGCAGCCAGATTTCAGCACCACTCCTGCTTCTCTTTTTAATTTGTGTTTACTAAGATGTTTTAAAGCAAGAATTGCAGAAATCTGAAGATGCTTCCTGTCATTTAAGTGCACATAGAGGAAGACTTAGTTTAAAACAGAAAGGTGAAAATAAAGCATCAGAGTACGTTTTGAGAAGCTGAGGTATCCTTCCACATTTTTAAGGGTTTATGCAAGTTTGCATTGAAAAGGGCAACCAGGCATAGCCAGCTTCTTCCCTAGGGCTCACCACTGCTTCCCACAGCCTCACAGCTCAGAGGCATCTCCACCACCGGAAGCGACCACTCACAGAATCAGGGAACTGCTCCTCACTTGTGCACATCAGGGGATGTTTCCTGTGGGGAAACTTCATTCAGAATTTCTTTTCATCTAACCCAGTCAGATTCCCTTCAGGAATACAATCTTCAAAATTAAATATACTTTGGAAAGAGGAATTCAGACCTGAGATACCAGGAAACACTTGCTAGCCCTGGCAGTCTGAACACTTGTCCTACTTTAAAAATGAGCTCTTTTCCTCAGCAGTGATGACCAAAATACCCATTTCTTCTCTGTATTTTGTCCCCAAATTTATATATGTGTCAAAATGAGTATTTTAGCCTGTTATATAGTTATATACTGTTATAGAGTAATATAATTTTCTATATATTGTAGTACATTTAGATATACACAACATGTATTAAACATATTATAGTATGCTATAGAATCATAGAATCACCTGAGTTAGAAGGGACCCTTAAAGACCATCTGGTCCAACCCCCTGAAATAAACAGGGCAGCTCCATCAGGTGTTCAGAGCACCGTCCAGCCTGACTTTGGGTGCCTGCTGGGACAGGGAACCCACCCCTTCTCTGAGCAACCTTTGCCAGTGCCTCACCACCCTCATTATAAAAGACTTGTTCCTTATATCCACTTTTAAGTTCATAGTCTGAAACCATTTCCCCTTGCCCTTTCACAACAGTGATATATACAGTGTATCACATATATTAGTATAGGAATATATGTAACAAATATGTATTTATCACTCCCAACCCCATACACAAATAAATACATACTGTTTTTCTTGTAGAGGAGAATTTCAAAGCAGTTTGACTCATAGTTGTCAAAAGTCTGTCTGACTTTTTCAATGGTCTTCTTGTCTGTCAGTTCACCATACATAAAACTGAAAAAGAAAAACACATTTGTCTTTTTTTTGCTGGACAAGCAAAAAAAACAAGCAGCAACCTCAGACTGAACAGCCACTGGGCATGCTATTCACTGCCATTTACCAAAGTTTAACCATCATTTACTCTAATTTAAATAGCTGTTAGGAAACCTACAATAGTAAGTAACCATTGCTGTCTTTTTTTTTTTCTTTGTAAAGCAGATGTATTTGCTGTCATCTAACGTTTCATTAAGTGCTTTTCTGAGCATATCTATAAGGGCATATTGTTAGAAAAAGAGCTGATAGCCTATAAAACCATTACTGCCACAGCTTGAAGCCATGAGAATATTGCTGTGAAATTGGAGTTTACTGAGCAAAACCTTGAAAACCTCCCAAATTTCATGCAGTCCCCTCAAAAAGGATTCTGAAGAAAGACTGGAACCCGGAACAGGTAACAGATGTTGGCTGAACCAACACTGCCGGCTGAACCAGTACTGACGGCTGCAGACGTAACCGTGACAACATGCAACTGGGACAAGACATTCAGAATCCTTCATAAATACCAGTTACAAATTGAGGTGGGAATTACCCAGTAAGAACTAATTACTGTAACTGTCTGCAAACTCAGAAAGCCAATGTGTGAGTTGTCTCACCGCAGCTTTATCTGCATTACTGCTAAAGATAACCACACACACACACACACACACACACACTCATTTTTCTTACGGTATACCACATTTCTTAAATATTTCACTGAAAATATGGAAAAATATTTTTGAAGACTCATTTCTCTCCAGACAAAGCTTGGAAAACTCTAATTTTAGCCCTGCTATTTCTTGCACCTCGACCACCTCATCACTCTTTTCCAGGTCAGACTTTCAACTGGTGTAAGTGAACCCACCCCCACTGACCTTACTTGTGAAAGCCTTTGTAAGAAAACAGCCAGGCTTTTCTTGTCATTCTCCCCTGGATTAAAAATAGGTGAAGACTGTTCTGTGCAAATTCCCAATTATAGAACTCAAGAAAAAAGGAGCATGGCATAAAAGCTTTCAGACATTTGGATGAATACAATTCTCACTGATCAGACTCCCCCCCTCCATCTTCTTTGTTCACAAACATTTTGAGCTCTGGCTGAAACCTACAACACACAGCCCTGAGAACATGAAAGGGAAAAAGAAAGGCTATCAGCGCCGCTGTGGTTTAAGTCCAGCTTCCCTTTTATTGATCAACAGACCTCCAGAGGTTCAATAAACATTTATTTTACGCCTACCGTTCTGAAACAATAAAACAGCATAGTGGTTAGTGCCCTGGCAAACATTAAAATGCTCAATGAAGGCTGGATGGTGAATCTTTTCTCTACACAACTGACCCAGGGAAGTGATAGGGCTGCTCCCACAATATGGTGTTGTCACCTTTGGGTCAGAGTAGTGATGGAGATGTCTCTGCAGTGACAGACGTCAGGACATAACTCTACTGGGGCAGGAGGCTTTGTTAAGGTACCATGTGCCACTAACTTGCATAGTCCTCTTCAGGGAATGCAAAACAAGGCCTGCTGCTCACTTTCAAACAGTCTGCCTTTCCTTCCTCAGCTCAGCCAATAGCGTTTTATACATTTATACATGAGCTGGCAACAAACAAAAGTTTGAATGCTTTTCTTTTTAAATCTAACCCTTTTCAGCACTGATGAGGCAAAGCAGACTGCTCAAATCTGCAAGAAAAATAAGAGCTGTTTTTGTTTGTTTGTTTTAATACAGCCTGTTATTTTCTTTTTTGCCATCTCAAGGACTAAAAACATTTATCTTGAGTCTCAAAGGAAAAAAATAACGAAAATTTGCTAAAGTACATGACTGTACATGGTTTTATAACACAGAAAGCCTTCATTAATTAGTATTAAAGTGTCAAGCCACCCTCAATGATACGACTGGTGGTCTGCACCAATTAGCACTACCTGGAGGACTAAAAGCTGGACATGAGCCAGCACTGTGTGCTTGCAGCCAACAGCATCCTGGGCTGCATCAACAGAGGAGTGGCACTGGGGCAGGGAGGAGATCATCCCCCTCTGCTCTGTCCTTGTGAGGCCCCATCTGGAGTACTGCATCCAGGCTTAGGGCCCCCAGTACAATAGGGATGTGGAGTTGTTGAAGAAGGTCCAGAGGAAGGCCACAAGGATGTTCAAGATGGCTGGAGCATCTCTACTATAAAGGAATGCTGCAAGGAGTTGGGTTTGTTTAGTCTGGAGAAGAGAAGGCTCCTGGGAGGGAAAATTTAGGTTAGATGTTGGGAAAAAATTCTTTCCTCAGAGGGCACTGCTGTCCAAAGAGCTGTGGGTGCCCCAGCCCTGGAGGCATTCAAGGCCAGGTTGGATGGGGCCCTGGGCAGCCGTATATAGCGAGTGGCAGCCCTGTCCACAGCAGGAGAGTGGGAATTATCTGATCATTAATGTCCCTTCCAACCCAAACCATACTATGAATTAAAAATGTAATCAACTTTATGTTTTAGCATCAGCTTATTATTGTTGTAAACATGTAAAACTCAAATCTTGCATTATTTTCATATATAAAGAAGCACTTAAAAGGCTTGTGGAAGGAAATAACTATTTTTCAAAAGGTGATTTTTACCAGCAGGCACCAAAAAGGCCTCCAAGCCAATCACTGTGCAAGTTACATAAGATCTGTGCTTATCATAGGTTTAATTTAATCTGCCCTATTTTGTACACAAGGAGGGACTCCTACTTCTTCAGTCAATCACTCTGTCTTTTTCTGCCTCATATTTTTGTTACTTATTGCTTGTCAAGTGCCTTCAGTGCAAACTGTACAAGACATAAATATAAAAAACAGACTGCTACTGGGGATCTTACTAACTAGAAAACAAACGTATTGAGAGAAAACAAAGCTTACTGAAATACTCCGAAAAAGAAATCATCTTAAATTCCCCATCTCTGCAACAGGCCATTTGCCATTTCACATGCCTGTCCTTCTGCCTCCCTCTGAAAGCATCTCTCTATGCAAAAAAGCAGCATCTCAAGCTTTGCACTGTGCTTCCATGTCCTTTGTTAGGATCCAGAAAAACATCACTGGAGCAGCTCCTTGTATGCAGTGCATGCCAGGGTGGTGTTTATGGCTGTTTGAGAGGAATTAGCCAGATAAGAGGGCAGATAAAGGATGGAAGGCATATGAACTCACATCCAGATAACAGTTCAGTTTATCCAGAAGTGTTGGACGAAAAGACATCAATTACAAGCAACCAAGGTTTACTCAAGAGGAATAGCAAATACTGTTTTACATGTCAATAGCCCCACAACTCTTCAAGTCCAGGAGCAGGCCTCGCTCCCAAGGAGGTAGGGCAGGTCATTGGGTGTAGTCATTGGTGGGCTGAGAAAAGTTTCTGTGCAAAGCTTTGGCATTACAGGGGGTCTTTTCATACAGGTAGATCAGTTAACAGAGGCAACGTCCCAGTATCAAATTTAACTTGTCTCCAGTCTGGCACACTGTACTCACCATGCAAAACCCCTTTTCTTTTGAGCAAGGTGGGAATTTTGCCATTAGCTCCACAGGAGCCAGGACTCTCAGACATTTTCATCCCACTTGCAATGGCAGTAAATCAAAACAAGGGAGAACAGAGACGTTGAGTGGAGCTGTGCAAGTGTTTCAGTGGAAATGCAACCTGTAAACAACTGCAGCAAGCAGATCCAATTTACTCCCACTGTACAGCTGGAAGGCAACACACAAACGGGTCTCGGAGCAAGTTTCCTCAATAAAAACAAAAGCAGCATCCAGATATAACCACACTGAAGTGAGGCTCAAGGTGCAAGGAGGGGTAAGGAGAACGGAGCCTGAGGCAATAGTCAAGCATAAAATGCCAGGGCAGATCTACTAACCAGACACCCAAGGGTGCCTGCTCTTCTAAAGACCTGTCAGGAAGACTGAACTTAATTGACAAGAAACAATTTTAAATACTGATATTATTCGTGACGTTTAATAGGGTTTTAACACCCCAGAGCTGTTTATTCTTTCAGCATACTCATCACAGTATAAACTGTCATGACTGTGGGCAACTGGGCATGAAACAAGTGGTTCTCCTACACGCTGGTTAATCTAGCAGCACACCTCCAGACAAGAGCTTTTGCACGGTTAATTGAATGTCAGAGGTGTTGCAATTGCAGATGCCCTCCCATTTCCTTCCAAACTGGCAGCTCCTTTTCATTTGGCACCACGACACTTCACAAGCACACAAGTCTTTCCAGCTAAAATTCTCATGCATTTTAGCATTCATACTGTATATTCTGTTCCAGTTTTTTTTTGCAATTTTTGGTCCACTGCACTCCCAGAAAGAACACACACTGACCCCATCACACAACATTCAGGAAGTGTGATATGAACCTTGCCTTTATACAGTGTTCACGAAACTAAGAGACTGGCACCTCTACTGAGGTATTTCAGAATGATTTTCCTGCCAATGCACAAATTGTTGATTAAAAAGACGAGAAAAGTGCATGAATCAGAGGGATTACCAGCTGGCTATGGGGCTACCTGGCTGCCTGAGCTGGATAAAAATCATTCACAAATGCAGTGCCTTTGATACACATCCAATCCAGAATCAACCAAGACCAAACATCATGACACACGAGCAACCCCAGTGTAAGGTATGGTATGTGACAGACAAATAGGATACAGTGAATACAGATGGAGAACTCAGGAGAAAAGAAGGGGTGAAAAATAATGTGAAGGTGCTATACCTTACCTGCAAGGGCAAGTAATCGAATTATTTTTTTCCTGTATAACACTTACAGTTAACAGATAACAATTTGTATCAAGATTAACATTGATTTTATTTGTGTATTTTTCTTCTGTTCCATTTTAGGCATTAACAAGCTCTAGAAACAGACCCTTTCAAAACCTCTAATGAAAGTGTGGCATCACAACGCTCTTACCCCATTAACATTTGCCTTAGAACAGTAAAGCAAACATTCTGCATAAATTATTTCTTATGCATAATGGAGCAATTTGAGTCCAACACAGCCAATCAGGACTGAGAGCGAGACCTGGAAAATAAATTAATGCTCTGGACATCTAAAACCTACAACAGCATTCTACTAAGTAAACCTAAGAAGGTACCATTTGGCTTCAAGACCATTTCCCATTTTCATCCATATAATTCACTTGAATATGGCCACAACAGGATGCTTACCAAATAGCATCCATCACATTCATAAAAGCCACTCTGATTAATTAAACCTTTTGGTCCCCTCAGAGGCGCAGAATTATTATTAAAATAGAGGTATTTCTCAACCTATTCCCAACATTTTCCTAAAATCCCATTTTGCGTGTGTAATGACTTAAACATGCACAGGCTAAATCACTGACTCACAGAGAAACAGAGCCAGCTTAGGAGAGCAAAGTATGTGTAAGCATATTTGGGATAGATGCGATAACAGCTTCTTTCAGCCCCATCACGTAATCGACTTGGTTTCTGCCACGTGAATGAGTATTGCGTGTCAGCAGCACGTGCCCATCCCTCCTCCACTGCCCATCAGAGGACACCTAGCTGCACAGAGCAATTTGGGATCCCCAAGGCTTTTCCTTTTCCCTGCACACAAAAGCAATGACCACACATCAGCTTTTCACCCCTGCAGATAATCAGCCCACTATTCCCAGGGCCTGGAGCTGGTCATTCCCTGAACCACCAAGGGAAAACCTACACAAACTGGTATCTCAGTCATTCCTTTCTCCCTCTGCCACTCCTGGTTACTTTGCTCACCCACCCACACACGCATTAGAGATATAGTCTTTCCCCACAGCATTTCCTTTTAAAGGATGCAGCAGAGCAGGCGCAGATGCACATCCAACCATAAATCACAGCTGTCCACTCCTGAAAGACCACCAACAAAGGGGAAAAAAAAAGCCATAAGGCTGCAATGCACAGAGTAAATACATCATCAGCCTAATCGCCCTCTTGGGAATAAAGATGCCATTTGCACATCACTGTGCCCTCTGAGTGTGTGTGTAACAACAGGAACCAAAATGGGCATCAGAGTAACATGCTCCAGAATGAGAATTTACAAAAATCTACTAAAAAACTCTTTGCAGTATACCACTTGAATATCCCACTTTCTTTACCAGATCATTAGAACACATTCATACTGATACTAACGAGGACAGATTTCAAAAGAGAGAAGAATGATGTCTAAACCCTCAAAATATTTACCCCAGCTTTGGGAACACCTCTAGTTAATCTTCATTCACTGCTAAAATTTGTTAAATGTTCTTCCACTGAACAGACTTTACTGATCCAATGCTCATTGCATCTATGCAATTACCAGAGGATGATAGGAATTTACAAACCAAAAAGGGTTGTCTTGACTTCAATAATGACTCAGGTGAAACACATTAAATTTGTAGATGCCATAAAGAAAAAAATTAAAAATAAAATAAAATTAGAACACTGGAATGTAGCTTTCTTTTAATTTAGGATTAAGTCTTACAGGACTCTAAAAGTCTTGCAAAAAAGTGCTTCACTTCTAGCAAGGGATGGAAGTATTTGAGTAGTTTGTTAATCCTGGTAAAGCTGGTCATTGATATTACTGGGAGCCAGTCAACAAGGTGCTCAACTGAATGCACATGGTTACATGCTTTACCATGTCCTGGGTTTCATTCATTTGAAGCCTGTTTTAATACATTCGTTTCTGCAAAACAACTCTCTTACCAATGCTTTTCCAAAATCTAATTTTTCTTCCTAGACTGTAATTGTAGAAGTGCATCAAGTAGTGGTGAACAACCTACCTGCAAGTGCTGCTCTTCTGCATGACGTCAGCGCGATGATATCCAGAGAGTTTACAAAAACCGTCATTACTGTAAACTACAGGCCAGTCCACAATCTGGGCATTTCCCAACAAAAAACTGGATTCTAAAAGAAGAGAAGAAAAAGAAAGGGCTGTTGAGAGTGGCAAAGCACATACACGTCCTGTTACGTAGCAGATGCACAGAGTTATTCACAGTGGAAACCTCCATTTGGAAATCTCAGAGAGAACTGAAATCAAAGTGGGCATCAGAAGGCAAATTGCGATGAAACAGGACAGCCTTCAGTAAAACCAAGAGCTTCAGTAAAATAAAATACTGATACAAGCACCCACTCCTTAATGATTTAGAAAGGATTCATTTATTCATAACATACGGACAAGGTATCATATATGATTTTCATTTTATGTGTGTATATTTCCTGAAATTAACCTTGAAGTAATTTGAAATTTGACCTTATTGAACTATTTGTGTTCCAAGACCAACAACACTTTTGCTCAAGTAAACTCCTCCTTCAATTAGAATTGAAATAACACAAAACACGTCCAATTTCAGTGACAGTCTACACCAAAAAGCTAAAAAGTGGGCTTGGTTCATCCTAGTAGCATGCACCAATTGCTGTCAATACACAAATATAAGTAAGGAATATTTTTAGGAGGCTTAACTCAGATTTAAATACTGCTTCAATCATCTATTTTTTCAGTCATTGCCTACAGTTTATACGCACGGACTGGCACCAACACATTACGAGTTAGCCCTAAAATAGTTGTATTCACTAGTTTGGAAGTATTCTCCCATCTCTGCTTTTAGAAAAGCATTTCTAAGGAAGTAAATAATCATCTTGCTCAAACACGTTGTGGAATTTTATCGTCATTGACATTGTAATGTTGTTTCAAAAATAATATCCTCAGTATATCACTTAGTAGAGGTTCTCAAGCTGTAGTCTGTGGCGATGTTCAAAAGCTTTGCTTATTTTTAGTTGCAACTTTCAGTTGCATTGTAACGGTTGCTGTGGAACTGTTAACACTAGCCCATTTGTTCATGCTAAAAAAGACATTACAACATAACTATTAAAATCCCTGCTGTATAGAAACGATAGTAGAGGTTTCTTTCGGCAGTCTTCCTAAGGAAAAAAAAAAAATTAAAGGGAATTTTTACAAATTCTTCTTTTAATAGCCGAAGGATGGTTCTGCCAATCACTTTTACAGACATACACTCCGGTGCACACATTAATTTTCACATAAAAATGACACTGGGCTTCTGCGAGCTATATGCTCCCTTTCCAGCACACTTCCAACTGCAACCGCAGCATACATTATTCAAGCATTATTCTTTTGAACAAGGAAAACATATTCTAAAGAATGGTCATTGCTCTTTTTCTTCATAGAATGGCCTGGGTTGAAAATGACCACAATGATCATCTAGTTAAAAATATTAATAAATGAAAATTAATATAAAAATGCTTGGAAAATAATAATCTAGAGATTAGTAATCTTTCTACAGAAAAGACTGAAAAAATATTTTAAAACCAACCATCATGATAAATGTAAGTTCAGATTGTGAAATCTAACACTCCTAAGCTCAAAAGCTTAAAGAATTCCCTTAAATCCATCACAAATAGTCTTAAACCTGAATGCCAACTTTAAAAATCAGTTTTTCTGCCCAAGGAGAGATGCAGTTGCTACAACCAGCAGCAGACAGTACACAGCAACTGCTAGAAACAACCAATACTAGTCCTCTGTCCAAAACAAGGTTAGATTTGCAAAGAGGTTTCTTTATTGGATTATCTTTCACCAAGGTTTTGCTTTCATATCCAGATATGAAGAGCACAACCTGGGCAATTATAGGCAGCAGATATTCAGACTCTTTCAAGGATGTGTGCGGATCTCTGAGAACCACAGTGCATAGGCCAGTAACCCTGTTTGAAACCATCCCTTCTATCTCATATTTTGGATGTGTATCCCTATCACGTAATGCTGTGCTTCAGGACACAGAATATTACTGCAGAAGGTACATGTTGCAGCCACAGTATTCGATGGACATCTTCCATGGATTTTCTACTACTTACACACAAGAGTCTCAAAATAATCACTAAGACGTTCATCAAACTGATCAAATCCATCAGTATATTGGGAAGGAACAAAACATACCACCAAATTACTGATCTTTCAAGAAAAGAAAAAAAAACACACCATAAAATTAGGAAAAAAAAAGACTCTAAAAATGTGGTTTTTTTAGATACTAGTACTTGTAAGGCTGTAAATATATAAAACATGGACTAGTAACTTGATTAAATACTAGAAGTATATTTTTGTTTGTTCTCATGAAAATTCCATTACGTAACTGACTTTTTTTAAACCTTGCCTTCTACAGCAAATAATATTTATTCATCCATGCTCTGCATGTGCACACATATGTGCATGTCCTGTTTCAACCAAACAAAAATCTTAAGTCAATGTTCACATGTTGTTAAAGACCAATGAAACTAACTGGAGGCACAGAGCTACAGGAACCCATGTTACATTAATGCCACTGTTCAGTGACACAGCTTGATAAAATTAAAGGTAGAATGGGTCAACATCTGACCTTGGGGTTTTATTATGTACCCAAGTCTCAGCATCTGCAAGACTCCACACTTACCCTACATTTTATTGGTAGTCATGTTCTTTTCCCCAGCACACATACTAATTTTTCCCTATTTCTAAAATTTCTCCAGATCAGTACTCCAGACAGATTTAATTTTACATCAGCCTCTGCTGAGAAATCTCAGCCGTGACTCCCTGCAGAGTTTCTAATATGACTCTGTTTTAGAGTGTAATTTTGGTGAACAACAGTGAAGAATACCACTATACAGTTTCTATGAGTTTTGTGTAGTTTGAAGAGAGACTTTTGCACCACATCACCATCACTAACCTAATGGTCTAAAACCATTTTCTTGTTCAATTTCCATCCTTCTATCACTCACTTACACGGCTTCCTTGCTAAAAAATAAAAAAGGTCCATTACAGTTGCACATGGGATTAAGATTCTCATTAAACTGACTAAGGCAAATTCCAGTCTGTTGGATCTCCATCTGGCTGCTTGAACTGGTTTAAGAGACAAGGACTAGGAAAACTTCATTTCTTCTCCAGGTCCAGTTGCCACAGAGCAATATCAAGAATAAGTAAGTCCAAGGACCCTTTCAAACACAACCAGGTGTGTGTTCCTCAAGGCCCCACTTGCCAGCAGCTCCAACACAAGGAGCCCTCTGCCAAAGGAACCTGACATCCCCTGAGCCATGCTGTGGTGACACCACAGTCAAGTCCCACAGAGGCCTGCAATATAAATCCCAGAGACTTGCACCAAGACATCCTGTTGGATTCAAGATATAGGAGCTATAATTTTCAAGCTAGATGTTTTTTAAGATGACATTGGAGGTATTCACAAGGATAAGCCCACCTCTGCCCTCCACATCAAGCAGCACTTAGTCTCACAAGCACTTTATGGTGAAGACTGAGAAGAAGCTCTCTCTGGTACTGGCACTGCTGAAGGCAGGCAGTAAATCTGGCAGAACAGTGGTCTGATTCCACGTGTGAAACTCTGTGCAGCTGTAAGCTGAATTATCACATGGTGATATATCGCACTGTGAAAAGATTAACATGGAGCCAACTTCAAAACTTCCATACTAACGATTAGCCTAATGATTAACATTCATTCTTGCTTGGATTTCTCCGATGTGCTGAAAATACATTTCCACTTCCCACTTCCTTTGAGACAGAAGTCAATTTTTATTATTTCTAAGATTGTCTTGATATCATTCCCTTCAACTATCATATTCTCCACCCTATCCCCACTTCTGATATATTGCAGCACAAATCTGTAGGCTGGAGGTTTCTTCAATTAGACAAGACTGAACACCAATGCCTGTCTGTAAGAGCAGGGAAGCAGGGCACAGGAGGCAGACATGCCCTTGTTGGAGCTGCTAGGTTCCTCTAGGAAATCAGCAGGCTTTTTATTAGACAGTATAACTCTCCTATTTGCAAAGTTAATATGGATGGCAAGGAATTAAGATATTAAGGGCACACAGCAGAATTTCATATTTGGAAAACACAGCTGAGGTAAACAATATAAACAGCACTGTATTTGCTGTTCCTGTACTTCTACTTTGCAAGAAAGGCTCTGTTGTATAAAGGAACTTACACCATACAGCAGCAAGCCTTTAATCTTACTCTATCTTGCAGCAGCTAATATTCAACCTAGCACTGAAGCTCATTTAGTTGTTTTTCAAAAAAAAAAATTAAAAAATGATCACAGTATGCAAGCAATTTTTTTAACCACCAAAATGCCCAAAGCAGTGTAAAAATCATGTTATGTAATCAAAGGAGAGCAAGAACAGCTAAATCATTGTAGCAAAGATGTTTAGCCAAGTGAGAAATGCCGTCTCTAATCATCTTTCCTCAAGAGTGCTTGGGAATTGCTTGTGAACAAAACTGCTTCCATCACCATTCCAGAATTCAATCCCCACTCATGGAAAATACGCAACCAACCATTTTTTTAAAAAAAGTCACCATTGAAAAGATGCAGGGAAAAAAAAAAGAAAAAAAAAAAGAAGCAGTAGCACAACAAAAATAATGATATTAATAAAAAGAAGCAGTGTTTCCATCTTGGAATAAATTCCTAACTTGAGCAATTTCACTCTGAGCCGTCGTTCCAAATTCCTGTCCTTCCTACATGGAGCAAGTGCAGCACGGAGCACAGGCCTCTACGCAATGCCTGGATTTTGCCTTTTTTGCTCTTGTTGTCCTTTATAAGCACCAAACCACTTACAGTGTTGTCGACTGGTCTGCTTATAACCACAGAGTCAGTATATTGCTGCAATCTGGTTTAGATCACCTTGGAAATATTGAGATCCTGGTAGTTGTGCTGGGGAGGGGACTCATAAAACATTGAGGTTTTGTTTTCTTCTAGCTCCTCTAAACAAGTCTTGGCCCTGTTTGTATATATTTACGTTCATGTTTCTATACAGTGAATGCAAACCCATGCTCAATGTATCCCAGTAGAAAAGAGAAGAAAATCAGCCTGGGCTGACACAATGCTCAGACTTTGGGGTCAGCTGCAGACAAACCGCTGTGCTTGAAGCATCCAACCTACACCAGTACTCCTGGCTGCAGAACCACACCGCTGTTTTCTAACAAAGCAGTTATTTCCCCAGTGACCTTAAACCATGCAAAACATCAGTGCCATCCAATTTATCCAGCACACAAAGCGTTCCCCGAGAAATAATCTCCTGAAGGACAAACTCTTTAAGTCACCTTTCTGTACCACTGTTGTTTTTATTTAATACTTCTATTATGAAAAGGTATGGAGGTCTAAATCCAGAGCAAGATGCTATCATACTGACAAAGCTAAAAGGATCTAATTCCTTCACCAAATTGGTGTTCCTCTCATAAAAGTAGTTCAGTGCTGGCTGAGATTAAATCCACGTGTAAGTCACTCAGTTGGCAACACAGCAGCTTTCAGCAATTCAGCATGCAACCTGAAGGATTAAAACCTGTTCAGAATTTACCTTCCAAAAAGTTTGAAAACTAAGTTTAATCATTCTGAATGTGAAATCCCACAAGCATCACACTTCTTTATTGCAGCACAATTTTGCTGACTTCAGGAAGAGCTTTAGATCAATAAGGACAAAATAAGATCAGAAGGAGTTGCCTGAGAAATGTCATTTCTTTCAGTTCTGATCATAGGTTCTCTGCCACATACTCACTTATCCTACGGTTAGACTAATCCTCACCTATGCTTGTTATCTTCTGAATGCTACTGCTGAATCTGCTCCCTATTACAACTGTGCTGAATGTAAGATAGATGCTGTGAGGCTAAATTTAAGCTGGAGCATGCAGACAGCACATGGGCGTCCTCAGGGAGCAACCAAAAACCACGTATCTAGCTATGTACAAATGAGCACACTTGTTTCGCATTCCCAGAAGAGAAAATCACAGCAATGGCTGCTGTTTGTCTTGCAGACACTCATCCAATGGTTACAATTTCACAGTGCATGGCTGAACGTCCAAAAACACTTTTGACAGAGAGAACTGTGCACCACTCCTTGAGCAGGTGTCCAAACGTGGCTGATGCAGAGCATCTCTGCATCTCCTGGAGCACAGCATGCAGATGTGGAGTCTTCAGCACAGGACAGACATAGACCTGCTGCTGGAGCATGTCCAGAGGAGGACCACAAAAAAGCACCAAGGGATGCCTCCTTTCAAAGACAGGCTGAGAGAGCTGGGGCTGTGCAGCCTGGAGAAGAGAAGGCTCTGGGGAGAGCTGAGTGCAGCCTTTCAGTATCTAAAGAGAAGCTGTAAGAAAGAAGGGACAGACTCTTCAGCAGAGCCTGTTGTGATGGTGGAAATGATTTCAAACTAAAAGAAGAGAGATTTAGATTGGATATAAGGGAAAAGTTTTTTACAATAAGAGTGGTGAGGCAGTGGCACAGGTTGCCCAGAGAGGTGGTGGTACCCCATCCCTGCAGATACCCAAATTCAGGCTGGATGGGGCTCTGAGCACCTGATGGAGCTGTGGGTGTCTGTTCATTGGAGGGAGCTGGACTAGATGGCCTTAAAGATCTTCCAACTCAGACGATTCTATGCTGATTCCATGATCCAGAGCCCCAGCCCTGCTCTGGGTGCTGCTCCAGGCACATCCTGCACAGGGCCACTCCCAGCACCAGCACCAAGCACAGGGCAAAACTGGACTCCACCATCGGGGTTAGGCAGTGCTGAGCAATGCAGTCAGGCACTCGACGTGCTGATTAAACAAAGTTTTTAGACTGACTTTTTTTCTGAAAAGCAGGTTATTAGGAAGCTAAGTCCAAAATCTTCTTTCCTTTACTTAATTTTACCTAACCACAAAACCCTGCTTTCTTAGCTCACCGGGAGAATAACTCAAAACCCAGGCTAACCACCGACCAGCACCTCCGTTAAAGAGGCTAATTAAATGCATTTCCACAGCTTACTTAACTTCCTGACATTAGTCTTTGGCTGCATACTCCTTCCCACGGCAGTAACGGAGGTTTGCTCGAGAAATCAGTGCTTTCCTCTCGCTCTCCTCTCCCGTTTCAGTACTGGCTGGGAGAGGCACAGCTCTCGCACTGACCTCTGCTGGCAGCGCCTGGTAGCGCCCAGATCCTATAGGAGAACGACGTCCCACCACATCCCCCTCCCAGAGACGCGCAGGAAGAAGTATTAAAAAGAGAACACTCCTATTTTACAATGCCCCCACTCAGAGACAGCTATTCCCTTCGCTAGCCATATGGTATTATTCGAGTGCATAAATTAATGCGATGATATTGAACTGATGTGATAAAAAATAAGAGAACACAGAAAAAAAGATCTAAGTTGCAGGTTTCAGCAGGCATCAGATACGCCTTATGTTTCAGGATGTGGAACAAGAAAGAATGGCCTCTAGTTGTTCCAGTGGAGGCCCAGGTTGGATGTTAGAAAGAATTTCTTCTCAGAAGGAGTGCTGATGTTTTAGAATAGGCGGCCAAGGGAGGTGGGGGAGTCACAGTCCCTGGAGGCATTTAAAGAAAGGACAGATGTTGTACTTTGAGACATGGCTTAGTGGGTAACATTAGTATTAGATGGATGGCTGGACTAGGTGATCTTAGAGGTCTTTTCCAGCCATAATAATACTATGAAAGTAGGGCCCTTGCAATTGAAAACTACTCTCAAGTGTCACCTAGTAACGCTGCTTCGTGTAAAAACTCACTTTGCATTGATTTCTGTCTCAGCAGGACGCCTGCAGCCAAAGAAATCACAAGCACGGCCCTGTGCCAAAGAAAACCCCAACTATATAAACTTGTGACCATCCCTTCTTGACTTCCCCAGAGGAAATAGAACTGGAGGGCAGAAATTTCTGCCCTGTGGTTTACAGCATCATTATGGTTCTCAAGGCTGGGTTGGATGGAACCCTGCACAGGCTGATCCAGTGGTCAGCAACCCTTCCCTTCCACAGGAGGGAGTTGGAGCTTGATGATCTACAAGGTCCCTTCCAGCCCAAGCCATTCTACAATTCAGCTAAGTGCCGAGGGCCAGGATTTTTAATGCAGAAGACCCCTAATAACAGACATCTGTGAACCTGCAGTAATTTACATTGAAGATCTTTCTCTCCGCACCAAATGAAATTTAACTTGGATGAGCTGAAAATGCAGCTTGTATTTAATCCAGGAGAGAGCCTATGAGTATCGTGTCCAATGAGAGCAACGCTATGTCACCTTGCCTGTAAGAATTCAGGTATGCTGCACAGACTAAGGAAGGATAGGAGAGACAGCAGACACTTTACCATTAGTGCCAAACTAGTAAGAATGAAAAAGTGTCTTAGCACTCTACACATGGGATGCTCATTTCCCTCCTCTTCCTTGATCAAAGAATTAATTGGTTGAGGTGGAAGGGACCTTGAAGTCCACTCAATTCCAACCTCCTGTGGTGGGCTGGTTGGCCCCCACCAGATCAGGTTGACCCATTCAACCTGCATCCCAACACAGTCACCTGTTATCAGGCTGATCTCATACTCATTAAACTCAGAGGCACCCCATGGGGCACAAAGCTCAGTCTGAGGGAGCTGATGCACAGAAACATGTTTCTAGGCTGGGAAAGAGGCTGGGAACTGAATGTTAGCTGCATTAAAGCTTATGTTGAAAATCCTTACTGAGCCATGAGTTCAGCCCAAGAGTCAAAACACATTTGTGAAGACGTGAAATGTTCCTTATTCTAACAGTTACTGCAATAGAAACGATAAGGAATAATGACTACTGTTACCATATTTGTCTTTCACTAGGCTGTTCTCACTTCTACTACACGTGGCCACAAAGTCCCTGAGTTAACCTTCTTCCAAAATCAACCCTTTACCAAAGAAACAAATTATGCCATTAACACACCGTAGGCAGAAACAAAAGCTCACTGCTTTTGCTGCAACAAGATGTGTCTGTCTTGTCCATCTGTCTTCACCTTTCTGGCCACGAGATCTGATGGATTTCTGAGGTGAGTACACAAAGTTTAACCCTGCTCCACAGATTTGCCCAAATCTGTACCCACACTGCTGTGCCAAGGTCAGCACCAGCACAGAGGGAGCAACCAACAAAAGCAGTAGTAACAGGCACGGACTGCTGAGAACTTCTTAAGAAAGAACACTGCCCTAAGGAAGATCCTCATTAAAAACCCAAAACACCAATGGCATGAGCAAGCAGTCACCTTAAAGTACTGCCCCCACAAAACACACCTGCTTTTAGCTTAGCAGAACACCTGGTGTTCTGGATCCAGGGCACAGCCGAAACTGCTGTGAGATCCCATCAATCCTTGGGAGCCTCAGATAAGAGCTGTATTTTGTGCATTTTCACTGCCTAAAACACTGATTACCCTCAAGACAGCTCTGTGTGCTCTGGAGATCTGCGTCCCTCTGCACGGCCACGGTCACCCCATCTCTATCTGTAGGGCTCTCAGCTGCTGTACCCACCGCTGACACACAGGGAACACTTCTCTCCTAATTTTAATCTCATTTGTAGCTGTAGGTTCACAATATTCCTAAAAAGCAAGTCCCCAAGTAATGCTGCAAATCAAATACACGGCTGCTTTTAGCACCAGGCTGCCCACCACTCTCAGTTCCTGTTGGGTCCATGCTGACGTTCCACGCTTTAAAACTGCTGCAGTTTTATCTATAAATGCTTTCTAGATTGGATCCATCTCTGCCAATTCCAAATAATTTGTCTGCACTTGTGTTTCATTTTGAAATCTACCAGTTCCATTTCAGACCTGATGAAGAGTCTGTCTGCCAAAATACCTCATTTTTCCAGCTGTATCTGTTGGCCTAAAAGAAGATATTATCTCTATCTACAAGCCCTCCCCAGGTCGTTGAGAGAAGATTTATGGTCAAGTGCGATGAGATTGTACAAGTGTGAGCCATCTCAAAAGAGAGTGTTCTTTAACCAGGAACAACGATGGAGAGGCTTTTTTTATGAGGACGCTCAAGATGTGTTTTAAAAAGCTACCATCAGTCTTTCTCCTCTTCCTCAACTTGACATTGAAAAAACCCCTTTAGAGCTGGTGAATCCAAGCATAAAAACAAAAGCCTGGACGTGGTCAGCAGGCCAAATCCATGCCTTCAACCAAGCGTCGGCAGGGGATACTTGAACCAGATTTGCTCTACTGGACACCGTTAAGTTCGGATTAAACAGAGCTGAATCCAATGAAAATTACTATTTCTATAAAGGACAAATAAGGCTGTGACCTGGATGACAAAAATAAGAACTAAATCATGTTTCAGTGTACAATACTGACCGCTAACATGAGTTAAAAAACAGATTCCCAATCCACTTTTTGCTCTGATGTCCAGTGGGACAGATTTGCCTCTGTAACATCATGCTTCAGCAGAGAAAAAGCAGAATGGAGACCAGATCGGCATGATTTATGCTCCCAAATTAGGACAGGCTAAAACCTGGGGGGAGGAAAAGGTGTTTTTTAAAGTATAATCTTCCAAACCTTTTTGAGTTTTCCTGGTTTTTTGGTTTTTTGTTTTGACATCTCAGAGCTTTCCCGAGCCCTCAGCAGGGAGGACATGTGATTTAATTAGAGCACAACTCAGAAGCATGGTGCTCCCAAACCCTGTCCCCAGCTGTGCCCCTGACTTCCCACATGCCTCTGGGACAACAACTGCGGTGTCTGAGCCACAAATGTAAGAACACATCGGGAACACCTCTGTGCGTCCCCTTCCACGAGGAGCTGTGGAGTGTAATTAAGCTCCACTCGGCACTTTGAAATTATCAGAGGGAAAGTGCTATATAAAGCCCTATTAATTAAGCTTGCATTTAATATTCTAGTAAATAATGCACTATTGCAGGAAATTAGCCTCCAGTGATGTGCAGCTAGAGAGCTTGACAGTCAGCTGCTGACCACAGAGCTGATGCAGGCAGCAGGAGAGCATGGAAACCCCCCCAGAAAGGCTGTCATCTTAACACGCAATGTCTTAAAACAAATTCTAGGTCCTCGATCCACTCCTTCTATGGAAATCAATGAATCACTAATTCATTCTTCGCCATCAAAATCGACTCAATCCAGCACATCAGGCTGCATTAATATGAGTGTGAGATAAATCCAGAGCTGTGCAGTAGGAAGGTGGAAGGAAACGCTTCTCAGCAGGACTTCACATCACATTAGTGACTCCATTAATAATATATATGGGAACTTTTTTCAGCGCCTCATTCTGCCCACCTCTCCCACATTCCTGCATGGGTTGCTCTAAGCCTGGGCTCTCCAAGAAGAAACCTTTCAGCAGATGCAAAGTTGAGCTCTTTTAGCAAACGACATTTATGCAAGCACTTCTGTGTCAGCAGTGCCAGTGCAAAAAAATAAAACAGCTTACAATAGGAATGGATGGAGCACAAGACTACACCAACACACAGAACACTAAGGTTGGAAAAGACCCCTGAGATCATCCAACCCATCAACCCGACTCTAAGACACGGTCCACAGCCACCACGTAACTTTACCGGAGCTGTGCACAGTGCTCTTTGTCGCTGCTTTGCAATTTGCTGAAAGGGTGAAACGAACTCCGGCAGCAGGGAATCGTTCCCGCAGCTCCGTGGGCACCCACCGGGCAGAGGAGCAGCTGCCGGCAGTTCTTCACCTATTTGTGCGGGTCAAAACGCAGTCACCCTCTCATCCCGATACTTGCCACGCACTTTCAAGTGTCATGAAGACTTTGAAAACGGCCGCAAGGCCAATTCTAAACAAGAAAGAGGAGGAAAAACCGACCCGAAGGAGAGAATGTCAGAAACGTGAATGACGGTATATTCAGAAAGGGCTCAGCAAACCCGCCCCGACCCCGCAGCGCGGAGATGCTGGACGTGAGGGGGAACGGGGCACGAGCGCGGGGGGAAGCCGTTCCTTGAAGGCGCCGACCCACGAGCGGAGCAGCGGCTCGGCGCCCCGGGCACGGAGCGACGGACGGATGAACGGAAGGATGGAGGGGACGAACGGGCGGAAGGAAAGAGGGGATTTCTCACCGCTTGAACGCCGGACGATGTTCTCCAGGAAGGTGTTCTGAGGTGCCACCAGCCCTCTCTTGCCCCCCGGCATCCTGCAGCGCCGGGCTCGGGGGCCGGGGGTGCGCGGCGGCAGCGGCGGCGGCGGCGGCGACGGGGGGGGGCCGGCGGCGGCTGGTGCGCCCGGTGCCCGTGAGTCGCGCAGGGGCGGCCGCGGCCGCTCATGGTAGTGGCGCCCCCGCGGCGGCTGCAGCGCGGATTGGGACCCGCCGCGCACGGCGCCGCCGAGCGCCGCCGCCCGCGCCCCCCTGCGCCTGCGCGCCCGCCCAACCGGGCCGCCCCGGGACGGGCGGCGGGGGCGGAGCGGAGCGGCTCGGGGCTCCGGGCCGTGGGGATGCTCCCCGCGGAGGGTGAGCTGGGGCGTGTCGGAAAGCGCTGGGAAGTCGCGCCCTGCCCGAAAGAGAGAGAGAGAGAGCGCCAGAGCCCTGGGTTTTCGTCTGGAAATTGCTTTTTTACGACGGCATTCCCGTGCAGTCGGTAAAAGGGAAAAGGGACAGCCAAATGCTGGTAGGGAAAGGGAAGCTGGATGTGTTATCCCAACGATAATGACCGTTAAGTGCGATGAAACGTGTAAAAAGACAGCCTCGCATGGAGCCATCAATCGGTGTGGGGGGCTTCCTCCTTTTTCCAGGGAAAGCAGGTGAGAGGCAGAAGGAAGCACGTTTGGGGCTATAGCCCTCTTCTCTGTCGTTTTATCCAGGGACCGGGCACTGCCTTGCAGCTCCGGAGCCGCGGAGGAGCGGATGAGTCAGTGCAGACACCGCGCTGACCCCCGTGCGAGCTATCGCTGACTCCTGCCCCAGCCACGGTCCTCTCTCCAGTTCTCCTATTGCTCAGACAACGCCTCTTGAAGATATCGTTTGCAAAATCCTGGAAGGAATTTCACCACCTACTGCTGTCTCTGCTCGTTTTGCAGAGTACACAGTAGGAAGGCTCATAGAAGGCAATGGCAAATAGCTATTAGCTTGCCTAGGCAGCGTGTGCCAGGGCAGGAGCACGGCCAGTGTGCTGTACTGTGCTGCCTGCTTCCAGCATCCCATCCTTCCCATGCTTAGGTCCTGGTCCGAAAAGTTGTCTTGAGGTCACTCAACCTCTGCTTAGAGCTGAAGAGCTCTGCCTCACCACGAGCTGCTGCAGGAGCAGAGCTTCCAGACCCAGTGCCAGAACTGCTGCTGCTGCCAGCTGAGATCCGGTTCTGCTTTCATTTAAACAAACGCAGCCAGGAGCAGCTCCACTGCTGCGGTTGGAAAGGTGCTCCTGCTGAGTCCTGCCCCGTACAGGGAAACCTACAGCACCCTTGTGCCACTGAGATGAGCCATAGACATTGAAAATACCTGTGCACAGGCAATACCATGTATCCAACCTAATTACTCAGTGTGGCTGGGACTTCTGCCCGTCGCTTTATTCATTTCCACACAATCTGAATTCTTGTACTAAGTTCCCATCCTTGCTTTGAAATCCCTCATGCCCCAGGCACACACCTTTTTCATTACACATCAACCCCTTTCCTGATGACAGGTTCATAGGTTCATAAGGTTGGAAAGGACCTACAAGATCATCTAGTCCAACCATCCTCCTATCACTATCCCTACCCAACTACTAAATCAAATCCCTAGTTTTCTACTGAGTAGACAGTTTCTACTCAATGTCTTCATCACGTCCAAGAATCATTCCATGCTCTGGGCTTCACCTCCCCAGCTTCACGTCTCACGTTTTAGTTTTGCTGCTGCATTTCCAGTGGTACAAACTGAAAACTGGGCTATGGATAGGTACAAGCTCCAAAAACCTATGCTTAAATGTAGAAGAAGAGTTAATGGTGTGGAGCCCAGGGAGGTTCAGGTTGGATATTAGGAAATGCTTCTTAGAAAGAGTGGTGATGCAGTGGCACAGCTGCCCAGGGAGTGCTGGGGGCACCATCATGGAGGTGTTCAAGGATGGTGGAGATATTGGCACTGAGGGACGTGGTCAGTGGGCATGGTGGGGGTGGAGTGGACTTGAGGATCTTAGTGATATTTTCCAACCTTAATGATTCTATGATTTTACAAGAAGAAGATAGCTAAACAGCTTCTTTCTTAACCAAAAATGCCCCGTCCCACCCAGTGGTTCTTAAACAAGGCAGGAAATCTACTGTGGTTCAAAATAGATAATTTTTTTTTTATTTTTTACCTTAACTTTTTATCTTTCCCAAAATAAGTAAGTCAACACAGTTTGAACTTTAGGGAATCAATTCATTGTCTGACCTAAATGTAACCATGTTCCTGACAGGAGATCAGAGAATTCCTAGTGTTTCTTTCCCCCTAGCTTCCCAACTTCATTTCTTTAAGCTAAGAAACAGGCTTTGCTTCCCTAAACAATGCTAACAGGGAGTGAGCACACTAAAGGAGTGTCTGCAATTCCTTCCATTTCTTTTCCTCTGGAATTTTAGACACCTGCTCAGTGTGCTTTATGTCTTTATTCCTTTATTTGCATCTGGCATTTCTACAAAAAGCCCAACACCCCATGTGCACTGAGCAGCAAGCAGCACAGCAAACACAGCCAGTGCACACTGCATAGCTCATCTCCATCTGGAGAAGAGCTGACCCTTTGAATGTGAACCTTTAGGACAGAGTTATTTTACTTCAGGGAGTACTAAACATTTTGGAAATAGTTATTCTCCATAGCATGTATTTCCCATACATTTATGAATGAAGAATCATCACCTTGGACTCAGGGGGCTCCTAGAATGAAGTGGAGGTCAGACACTGATCTCTGACAACTGCCCCAATGGCCTGAGCCATTAAAACATGCAAGCCAAGCCAGAGCATTACCTTTGTCTGTATTTGCTTGTAATGAGAAGAATCATTCCCTGAGAGCAGCATGGGTACCCACAGTGACCCACCCACGTGAGTTTAAGCATACTGTGAGCAGCACAAAGCAGTGGGATGCCATCAGCAGTGCTTGGGGCTGTTTTCTGGCCCAGGTGCACACTACAGTATAAAAATAATAATCACAGTGACCATAAGTTTCAGTTATTAGCAATGTGATTTGCACGCAGCAGTCCATGATCTCCAAACCTAGCAATGTTTGATTTCCAGTATCTCCTCACCTATGGGTATACTGCTGAAACAGAGACTCAAGTGGGAAACAGGTGCCAAAGGGAGATGTCTGAAGTGTTCTGGTTGCAGGAGAAGCAGTAGGATTTGCTCCTTCTTTAAGAGAATCTGCATGACAAAAGGGACTTTTTGGTATCTGACAAGGCATGAGTTCCTTGGCGAACCTTTCCCCATGGCAAAAGTATGCCTGCTGTCACACACTGGTGCAGGATAACAGATGAGTTCACACTGCAACTCTTCTCAATGCAGAGTAACAAAGTCTTTTTGTTACTACTTCCCCAAATCTGCCTAAGAACAGAAGCCTTGAAGCCTTTCACCATTCAGGTGAAATCTGACTTCAAAGCTTACAGTAGAGATGGCCAGAAGATGTATCCAGATTTCTTCATTATTTTCTGGGACTGCAGGCTTTACAAAGGAGGAAATAGCTTTGCATGTAGAGGTATTTAACAGCTGATAATAGCAATAAAAAATAATTGCAAGGGGAAAAAAAAGGTCGGGAAAAGGGTTACATAAAAGATGAAGGAATAGGAAACTGTTGTTTTGTTCTTCTTTCAAAAATTGAACAATTGGTTTGACAGACAGGAAATCAATAAAACCTTGACAAAAGTTGTTACCTCTTGTATAAAAATAAAAACTGATGGAAAATGTTGATGAAAATTCAGAGCCAAAGTACTTGCTGGTATCTGACTTGGCACCAGTGGGAATTCTTCATTCCGTGCTGTGTTGTGCAGGTAAGTCTTGACAACCTGACCCAGAGGTTATGGAGCTCCCATGCATTACTGTCTTTGGCAGTGCAAAGCAAAGGGATGCATAACTTGCTTGAAGGAACAGCATTCAGGTAGGAAAGCATGGCTGAGGCAAGCACACAGATCAGGAAGAATTCAGGCTCCCTGTGTGTTATGCATCTAGCATGCACTCAGAATAGTTCTCAGCAAGTGAGTAACTGCTCAGCATTTCTTCTTCACACTTCTCATTCAGCATGGCCCTGTGCCATACAGCCGGGACCCCAGCCAAACTCCACTCAAGTATGGAGGAATTAATTTCATCATGGTGCTCTTCACTAATCTCCTGGTGCTTGGTAGGCATCAGTGAACTTTTGCCTTCTTCCTTGTCATAGAGGGTTCAGACAGGAAACTGGGGCACGGTGAGATTAAGGTCAGAATCATCTGGTAATCATGAGCGTCTGACTTGAGATACCCAGGAACAAAGGAGTCCCACTTTGACAGAAGATTACAAGTACAATGTCCACTGAATTCATAGAACCATAGAATTGTTTGAGTTGGGAGAGACATTTGAAGGACTAGTTGTCTATTTCCCATGAACTTATGGAAACATCTGGAGGAGCAAACAGTGGGAGACACCATGTTTGAGTGACTTTCGAAGTTTCATAGAAAAACTCTTTCAGGATTTTACCTGTAACATGAGACTTTTCATAGATCTTGTTTCATTGCTTCATATCTTTTGTTTTTACTAACATAAACACCAAAGTTGCAACAGGCTAAAGATAGAAGTTGCAAGCAAATGGGCAAGAGGTAGATATGCATTCATATACAAGAATGAGTCTGGAATGTAACCGAAAACTATCACAATGACTAGACCCAAGGGCAGAAGCAACCACCATATAGGCATTGCCCCACTTCAGAGTACTTAGTCTGAGAAACTCTATTGTTGCCGAGAGCTGAGGGCACCCCATTGCTTGGAGGTGTGCCCAAGGCCATGGATGTGGTCCTGGGCAGCCTGAATTGGTGAGGGACAACCAGCCCTCAGTAGGGGTGATCTTTAAGGTCCCCTTCAACCTAAGCCGTTCTATAATTCTAGGATTTCTCCATAGACTTTCCTTGAGCCAAAATCTGATCCTTGACAGGAACAACCACAACAAAAAAAAAAGTAAAGCAGTCTCATTTTATGAACATTTTTTCACATCCCTTTGCCCACAAGGTCTTTGTTTCAGTTACCAGCAGTTGAGCTGTGCCATCGTAGGCAGACCCCAGAACTTCTGAGATGAGCCCATGTAACACTTCTCGCTTAATGTCAAAACTTTCTAAGTCCATTATTTTATAACCCTGGACTGAGGCTGCAAGGTTTGAACTGAGACTCCTGTGGACCTCGAGGAAGTTTCCTTCCTTTTAAGGGCACAATACATATTTCTAGCCCTGCAAGGAAAACTGCAGATGCTGCAGCACATTTGAGGCCAGAGGAAAAAAAAGCTGTAAGAAGAAAAAGTTTTCTACATCTTTGAGACTTCTGGGAAAGAGAAAGAAGGAATCTCAAACTCCAGCTTAGAAAAGAAATGAAGAAAAGAGTTCTCTGAGTTAATCCAAACATTAATAAAAAAAACCAGCAGTAAGACCAAGTATTATTAGGACAGCAGCTTGCAGCTGCCCAACAAGTGAGGATGGGTACAGCAGCAGGAAGGATACAGTCACAGAAGTCCGTGGTGTAAGTGGGTCTGTAGGAATTCACCTTCTAGGTTTCTTCCATAGAAATAAGGTGAGTGAAGCCAATAACTTATGGTCTGACCTTACAGAGGGAAATCACTGGAATAATTACAGGAAACAAAGAAAAAAAAAGTTTTCCTTCTCTTAGCCTTTTATTTTTTTAATGAATATTTTCTCCTAAAAATAATTCTTTCCACAAATGGGTGATGCCTGAAATGACAACTGTGTGAAGATAAGGTACACAGAGAATTCCCGTGCTCCAAAAAAAAAAAAAAATTTTTTTGGGGTTATTTTAGCCAACAGCTGACTTACCAAAGGTTTTCAGATGGGAAACAATCCATACTTATATCTTTGAAGAGATGATTTGCATTCAAAGTAGCACCCAGATAAAAACACTTCACAGAAAGTGTTGGACTACTTCAACTGGCAATAAATCCCACTCGCCATATTGGCTGGATACTCAAAAGAAACAGTATCCTAAGATCAGAAATGGAGATTTTCAGGGTGGGGGGACAAGGGCAGCAGTGGATAAAAGTTTAACAGAGACTCCAAAAAGCATAATATCCTCCTTTGAATCCCAGTTCCACCAACAGGGAACTGAGGTACTAATAAATGAATACCTGCTAACACACCCATCCTCCTGTCAGACACAGTAGGAAAGCAAGCATCCTGCTGGATGATGGAGCCATTGCCTACATCGGAGATGGTTTTCAGGCTTCCTGCAGATTCAGACATGAATTACTTCATAGATTATCATTTAACATTTCTTCCAGGCTTTATTTTTGGAAAAAAAAAACATTTTTTAAAGGCAAGAGTGGGATTCTACATAATTCTGTGACTTCAGGTCTACTCTGGGCTCTTCTGTTTGGCTGTGATACCAGAAGTTATCCCAACCTTCAGCACCTCCTCCTACCTCATCTGTCTACAAGGCCCACATCACATCCTAGAGCCTCATCTGAAATGGGCAGGAGCTCCACAAAGGCCTTCTTCAGAACCACCCCCCTCCCACCCCCCCGTTTTCATCCCTTTGGAGGGATGCCTCCAAATCTTAAAGCCTATACACTAGAGAAGTACACTAAAAAAAAAAAATCAAGACTTTTTGGCAGCTGAAGTATCAACATGAATGGATTGTATTAAATTGTCCTGAAAATTACACACAAATGGAAATGATTTAATCACAGCTTAGCTTTTACTTCTAATTTTGCAGTCAAAGTTGAGCATTTTGTATGTTTTGGGTAAAGTGTTATAATAACAATGATGCAGTTAAGAGCAATCTTTTTTCATTTTTTACTGGTTTTCATACAATTACTTAAAAAAAAAACATCCTTGAGAGGAAAATTACTTATGCTGGGACTTAGCTCAGCCATGAATTTTTGTAGCAATTGTCATTAGAATTCAGCAGGGGGGTGGGGATAAATTTTGAATTTAAACATGCTTGCTAAGATTTGTATTGCTGCAAAGCCAGAAACTTTCAGCAGTTAAGGCGTTAACCCCTTTGTGTGTGTGCCTATATATTGAGCTAGTCAAAAGACAGGCAAAAAAGCATTCTGTCTGAATTTTCCATCTATAGGAGAACAGTTGTGCTAAATAAAAGCAAAAATGTCAGTGTGGAGCCAACAATCAGACCCAGATCATCTTCTTACCACCACTCTGATGCCTCATGTTCCTTCCCCAAAGGCATTTTCAGACAGAGAGGGATGACACCAGATGCATGCCTGCTTCAAACCTTTCTCTTCACAGAGACTAGTTTGACATAGAAACCTTCTCTTTAGCCTATAAATAGCAACAGCAATTACCCATGGATGCACCACATAGCAGAGGAACTGATAACCCACACCATTCTGGAAGGCAGCTGAACATTGCCCTGCCGTACATGTTAGTCTTCAAATTAAACCTAACTGCAATAAGGGGGGGAAAGCACAAATTAGTGAGTCCCTTTTCCTAACTCTTAAGATGAAAGTTATATTCCCCAGTAAACATCTAATTCAGCTCAGTGCTTTCACACCAGTGAAGTTTTGCATTGAGCCCAATGCTAACGTGGCTTATGTATGGTTTAATTGCCCAGGTTGAGGTTGTGTGCTGTACAGCTCTCCTTCTTCAGATTACTTCTATGTAAGCTTCCGTATTGATTTTCAGAGAAGCAGAAAGAAGTCCTTAAGCTGGTATGTTTACTCCTTAGCATAGTTAATCTCAACCCATCAACTCACTGGCACAGTTTTCTCACATTACATTTGATTAGGGTTTGCTGCTGGCTCTGCAGAAAGCATAACAGAATCTGCTGACATACAAACTTCTCATAACAAGCAACACAAGTGCTACTCCAGCATTTCATTGGAAAGCAGGAACATCTTGGGTGATTAACTGACTAGCAGGGAAAAAGATGTCTCCAATTTGCTGTTATATTGGGTACACAGAATATCAGAACTCTTCACTAACACAAGCAGGTCCAATGGATGTGATGTGTAAAATGCAGTTCAGACTTAGTTAAGTCTAAGGAAATTGAATTCTTCTTTATGGAAAGGAAAGATGGCTTTCTATGGCATTTACCAAGCAACTTTCAAAGAGAATCTTTCCAGATGACCTGGTTGCTTTCCTTAAGACTACAAAACATGCCAAGTAAGCAATGCAGGAAAATACACACTTTTGTTTTTATAGTGAGTGGCCAGTCTGAAGTCTAGTGACCTCACACACTGCTAAACAGCATTTCTGGACTGTGGAAGAGGTCCTAAAATGTAGGATCACTCAACAGAGCCATGACCTTACTGCAAGTTGGAACAGCTACAGGTTCCCTTTTCCTGAACCAGAACAATCTAGTTTGCAGCTGGTATCAGTCTCTAATAAATCCTCAAGACCATCTACTGCTTTAGAGAGGTGTCAAGAGCAGCAAAGGGCCACAGACAGCACAACTGCTTTTGGGCCTGGCACAAAATGAGACATCAAGACCAGTGCATACAATGTCAGGAAGCTGTTCCTGACCATGGGCCTAAGTGACTCAAGGCCATCTTTAGAAGAGGTCTGCAGGCAGCATAGAGGGATTTAATTTTTCTACTTGGCTCCTGAGCTCAAGTCTGATCCATAAATTGGGTCTTTCATGCTTTGGAAATCTCAACAAACTGCTTTATAATAGACAGACCGAGGGGAAAGATGAAAAAATAAATAACTGAGATTTCTTTCAGTGATTTTGCTCCAACCTTCCCCCCAACTAGCTACTTCTCCTTTGTCAAACAAAAAAGGCACACCTGTTCTGAAGCCTTGGCTGGGAAGCTCACCTCCATCGCTTGGACTTTAGTAGCAAACAGCCACTGAGAACATTAAGCAGATATTCAGATACATGAACCTAATACTAACAATTAAAACTAAGCTGTTTTCCTTAGAGCACTGAAGGGAGCCTGTCTCATCCTCCTAACGTGGATGTGGCACTGACAGGCACATCCATAAGCCATGCTTATATCTTCCACGGTCTACTCAGCAATGCACAACTGTTTTCCAGGATCCAACACGCAAGCAGGCAGTAGCCAGAGATCCCAAGCAGTGACAAATTGGACATGGAAACATTTGTGCCTAGCTCCTAAATGCCTACAGCCAGCGTGGATGGAGAATGTCCTATAACCTCTTCCAACCCATCCTCTCAGGCAGGAAACCCAAATGGAGAAAAGTTCTGCAGCAAAACAGAATTTATCCCCCCCCCAATCAGTGGAAATACATCACCCTCATTCAGAAGAGGGTCAGGTTAGTTACTGTTCTTCACCAGAGAGTAGTGGGCGTGGAATAGGCTCCCCAGGGCACTGGGCATGACCCAATACTGCTAGAGTCCAAGAAGCATATGGACAACACTCTCAGACATACAGTCTGACTGTTGGGTGGCTCTTTGTGGAGCCAAGAGCTGGACTCAATCCCTGTGGGTCTCTGCCAATTTGGGATATTCTATGATTTTATAATGCGGTGCCACAGGTCAGAAAGCAGTACAGCCTTCCCTTCTAAGGGAACTAGGAGTAAAAAATGAGAGCAACCTGGGCATGTCAGCAATGCCACTACTACATATTTCCCCCTTCTGCTCGATTTGGGTTGGGCAACCTGCAGAAGGCACTGACCATATTGACTTAGCATTCAGGAAAATACCTGGTTTGCAAAGTCGTATCCGTTTGTCTTATGGAAAAATATTATGCTTTATCAACTCACTTCATAAGCTTTTACCTCTGCTCCTGGAGTGGCTGTGTGCAGTTGAATCTCTCTCACCTTTGTTCTAGCTAGATGAAACAAACAAAAAACAGAACTAATCTTGCCTTTTCTATAGTGACAGTCATATTAAGAGGCTCGGGAGTAAGGAAGATGCTGTGTGCCTCTGATCCAATTAGAATACTTCTTACCTGACCATGGGGGACCAGAATTACTCACAGAATCCCAGATACACCAGCAAAAGCTCTGCTGCTGCTATTCGTTGCTCATTTGTTTACATCGCTTTAAAAAAAAACATAACTGCTACTTCACTTTGGAGGAAATTAAAGTTATCCAGTTGTTTAAAACCCATTTTAAAGGAATGCAGGTAATGAAATCAACTCTTCAAATCTTACTGCATCAGCAGAATTTTAGCCAACAGTTCATTTTGACATATTTATGAAAGCAATTCTCCCCAGCATTAACGTTTATTTTCAAGTCCTGCTCGATTTAACCATAGACTGTAGAAAGCACTTCACTTAAAGGTTCATGTAACCACGCGTATGTGGCAGCAGCACAGAGAAGGCTGCAGTTTTTAAAATGTTAACAGGGAAAACCTTCTTCAGTTGGTGCCATAAACATCAAAAACCACATCTCTCTCAGAATGTATGTGAAGAGCCCCATGTACATGAGTGGTTGTAGCCATCGTAATTATCTCAGTAATAAATACTACTTTCATTGCCAGAGACCACAATTCATGTCCACACTGTAGCCTCTCACTACTGCTCTTTATATTCAGTAATCTAATAACTTAGGCAAAGTTTTCTGCCATAATGAAGAGCAGCAGCTAGTTTTACTGCTCCATCTGACTCCTATCAGAAAATTGTAATTGCTGCCTAATTTTATTTCCTGGTTAGAAAACTGGAAATCAACAATGCAAATCAATTTGCACCAGAAACACTTAGATTTTTCAAGTGGTTTTTGAGCTAAATGTCACACAAATCATCTGGATCATAATTATATCAATCTCATTTATTTTCATCTCAAGCTAAACACAAGCTAGGCAAAGGAAAGAGACTTACACATTTTCTAATCATAAATCTTCTGGAAAAACAGGGCCTAATCCTACTTATTTGCAGGATAAAGGATTCCAGTCTTCCTGATTTCAATCAAGCAAGGTACAGATTTCTCCCTGCTTGAAGTAGAAATACACATTTAATCAGCATAAACCTAATGCCCCCTGTTGGTTATATATCGCTAAATACACAGCACACACACGCAGGGATTCCTCTGTCTCCTGCTGCCAACAAAGGCATCATACAGGACATTTTAATCTTACATGGATGCAGGGACTATACTTCAGGTATACCTGGAGGCATTTGACTCTCCTTTCACAAGGAAGGAGCTACATCCCTGTGCACGGGAACCTTTTGTGTCTGCAAAGGCACAGGAGTGCTCTGCAATAACTTGTCCCGAGGCACAAAACGACACATGGTAGCCTGCAGCCATAAAGCCTGGAGCCTTAGGAAAGCCAAAAAATGAGTTTGGGATCAGGTATTTAAAACTCTCTGTGCATATTTTGATAGTTCCTGAGGAAAAACAAAGTGAAAAAGAACAGCATTCTCAGCTGGCCAACCTGTCTGTAGTCTCAACCTCATCCTGCACATGGAATTATTAGAAGAAAAAAAAAGCTTCATCAGAAAGGTGGCCCAGAGCTCGTTATCAGCAAGTGCCCACCTCCTTCTGGAGGCATATTTGGTTTCCACTGTGTAGATGGCTGAAGTGCCCAGAGCCTCAGTGACTTCATGTATTATGCTGCAGTTTCACAGCAGAGCCAGCAGCAGGAGGCAAAAAATCCCATTTTATTCCCTTACCTTAGTTTCTGAAACAGCTGCCCCTCACCAGGGAGTTAGCCTTGCCTCTGTCCTCAGGTTGGAAGTATGCTAAAGGCATCAGGATTAGGACTGAGAGGGATAAAAACAGCTGATGAAAGGACAGAACATTAGAATGCAAGACAGTACCAAGAGATGCCAGCTCAGCTCATGCCAGGCTGTAAGAGACTGCAGATCTCTGCAACAAGCCCCTGATGTACCTGTGAGCCGCTCAAGTGCCATCCAACCCCACAGTGTCACTGCCACCTGAGACCAGAGGTACTGACACCTGACTGCACAAGGTCCTTGGAGCTGTGTCTCACCACACCTCCACAATGGCTGTCTCCATAGTGACACAGGGATGCCCTCCCTGGGCACAAAAACCCCCTCAAGAGCTCAGTTAGGCCCAAGCATCAGCCATGCTGCAATGGGGGCAAGAAGCTGCAGCAGCACTGTGAAAACAAGCCTTGTTTATACGTTATTAACTATTATTTCCACAGTTGGACAAAGAAGAGATTGAGCTAGTGTTGATTCAGCCACCTGGCTCTCATCTTACCTGAGGCAGAGGGGCAGCTGGGTGCACCCTCGGAGCAAATGTTGGTGAGCAGAGCCTCCAAGCACTACCCTTGAGTCACCCCAGTCCTCTTCTGGGTTTGGCAAAAATGAAGTTGAAAACTCAAATTCTTTTCATTCTCTGATCTCTAGAAGACAAGCTGTGCAAGAACTGCAATAAAGCACAAGGGTCCTCAGTTAAAATAGTACATGAAGAAAGATGGCATGGCTGAAATGAGGGTCTACAACATGGAAGCAAAATTTAAGCATTTATTTGAATGATGAAATCACTAAGGTTGGAAAAGACTGCTAAGATCATCTAGTCCAACAAAACTTGAACCTGGCAAAGTATGATTGCAGATACCACTCTGAAATACCCCATAATTCCTTCATCAAAAGGAAATTTCCTCTCAGCGCTCAAACTAAAAGCATCCTACATTAGATGATTCTTTGGATGTTCATTAATGAATCATTAATTAGCTAACAGTATTCCTTTTCTGTCTGTTTGACATACAACTTTCTCTGCTGAGCCATTTGTGAACCAATATTATTTGGATATAATAAATAACATGAAAGAACATTTTAGTAGAGCACAAAGATCCCCAAATCTCTTTCTTGGATTCCTGCTTCATGTCATTTTAAAACAAATCCAAGGAATTGCATGAGGAGTAGAAGAGAGAAGACACTGAGAAAAACATCTGGGTTTAAGAGTGTGGTGTAATGCAATGTGAATTCATTCTGTACTGAGAAACCTAATGTTAATCGTTGTACACAGCCCTTTGTGAGCCCTAAGACTGTGAAGATAAGAAGAACAAAGCTTCTAACATAATGCAAGGTCATATTGCTAAAAGATTCCCACAAATCTGCCTTTTAATCTGGAGGGAGAGAAGCAGACAAAAGCTTAAAAAGCACACAATACTCTACAAATCTATGTAACTACTCAAGAAAACTTAAGGAAAGAGCAAAGAAACACCTGAAAAGCAGCACTGAAAATGGCACATGATGCAAGAAAACGATAGAGAAATTTCTGTGGCCCTTATGGACATCAAGTGAAATGCAGAGTGCTCCAACTTAGCTTGGATTACTCTCTGCTCAATTTGAATTTCAAGTTCTGCTGCACAAATGTCTTTGTTTCAACGCATGGTTTTGAAGTCCTGCAGGAGTGACTGCGGGGGTGCTTTTGCTTTGAGGCCATCTAAATCCTCTGTCATCACTGTTTCACATTAAAATACATGTTCTCCATTGCAGGACCCAATGAAGAGATCTTTAGCCATTCAGTTCCCCCACCCACATACTCTTACTCATGTTGTTTTTCTTTAGTCTCCAAGAACATGCAGATTTAATGGAGACATCTTCAAAAAAATAATGCTTTCCTTATGGAAAGTAATATGTTAAAAGCCATTTGTTGTCTCCTTCTGGCAGATTTTTGCCAACAAGACTAGAAAACATAATATGTTCAGAATGATGTATGCAAGAAAGCAAAACTGTCTGCCTCTTATAAACCATTTCCTTGTCCCAGTTACCCCAGCTCCTAGCATTTGTTTCCATGATTTTAGCTCCATTCCAGCTGACTCCAGAAGGCAGCAAATGTAGGTGTCAGCTAGCATCACCAAGTTCTGCTGTCTCCCTGATCCCCTGCACCATCCTGGCTCCCACGGGATAAGTTTGCCTGTGCTCTCCTTTTGCCTTCTTTTCTTGATTCCTTCACCTCCCTTCCAACCTTAGCTAACCTCATGGCCCTGCTTGCCCCACTATCATTCTGCTTTCCTCCTTTTCATCACTTAAACTCCTTTCTTCTTAAGCATAAATCCTCCACCTGCCTCTTCTGGCAGAAAATTTGGGATCACCTGTGACCCTGAGCTCAGTCCTCCACCTCAATCCTCTCCAACTCTCAAGAGCTGAAACTTCACCCTAGCTGACCCTGACACGAACAATTCCCCCGTGCCTCAATCTTCTCACACGAGCTATCAAAGCCCATTTCTTGTTGAAGAAATCCATGTTTGGAAAACAAAAAAAAAAAAGCTTCCAGAGTCAGCTGAGCCCTCCAACCTTAGAGGCAATACACCCCCACTCCAAACAAAGATGATTCTCCTAAGACCAGCTTAGTTTCCTTTTCTGATATCCCTACTCTATCTCCCATCTGATACCACTGGTCGCTTCACATCAACTGGCAGATGCATAAATAACATCTGTGTGTTTTAAGCACAGATTCAGCCATACCTACATTTAGATCCATCATAACATATTAAAGGCACTGCAACTTTGTTGTAACGCACACAGAGATCAAAGTAGCTGCTTGCTTAGTCAACTCTGAGCAAACAGCCAGAACAGCCAGTTAGTGAAGACTTCAGCCACCTAAATGCTATGATATATGGTTTGAATCGACAGTGAAATACCTTACCTGCCCTAGCAACAGCTTCAAAGTGTAATAACAACTTTTTTCAAAAGGATGCCTTCTCCAATAGGATTAGATAGGACCAGAGGAAACGCCCCAAGTTGCTCCAGATTGGATGTTAGGAAATAATTCATAAAAGTGGTCAGGTGATGGAATGGGCTGGCCAGGGAGGTGGTGGAGTCACCATCCCTAGGGGTGTTCAATAAAATATTGAACAAGGAACACAATTTGGTGTTTTATTTAGTGGGAAATATTGGTGGTAGGTAGATAGTTGGATTGGATGACCTTAGAGGTCTTCTCCAACCTCCAAAAACCATTATGGTTTTCCTGCCAGTTCCTTACAAATACTGAGGCATCACAGGCTGTCTTTTAAGGCATTAGCACAATGAATTCAAATCAGTATCGAAGAGTCAGTAGGTCATTTATATTCCCGTAAATAGATAACTCAGTTTACAGACTGTTTTTTAATTTCTTGGTACTTCTTTACATAGTTGTTGTCCCACCTCATGTTGCCTCAAATTTTATCTCTTGCAAGAAGATAAAGAAACTCAATGGAATATGAAAACTGCACTATAATTGAATGAAACAGCACCTAAGGATATGCTGCTTTTCCAAAGGAAGCATTTCCCTCTTTTATGTTGTATATAATGAGTAATACCAATCGCCAATTACACAAAGATTTTAGGCAAAGCAGAATATGGTTTAGAAATGTAAATACACCACAGTGATTCATGAGCTGGTATAATTAGATCAGTGAAGAGACACATCTGTGAGGAACAGCCTTAAAAGGGGTTAGAGCATCTTTAGCCACAGTACAGGTTGGGGTGCCTCTAATTGCTCCACTGCCTTCACTTGGGAGGCTGAATTTCACCTACAACTGAAAAGCAAGGAGTGAAACTCTGTGTTAAATGAGGCAGATTTACTAATCCCACCCTGTGAACTCTAAACAGAGACTCAGTGTAGAGAGTAATAGCTGCAATTCTTTTTCCTCAAAGTTTCTCCTCTCTTTGCCTTTACTCCACCTTCCACCTCCTAACTATTTGCCCCCTCATATCCCGCAGCTCCAAGTTATCCTTATGTTTTGATGCCCTGTTAATGGCAATGACCACCATCATTTCCTTTGCAGTTAGCATCAGGTAATGACATTATTACATCCCAGCTCTGTGGGAGATCATCACACTGCTTCACAATCTCTGGTTCTCTATCACTCCTATGCTCATTCACTTGTCTTCTATAATCCTGAAAATACTTCTGTGTTGCTGATAGACTCTGCCAGGCATCCAAATATAGCACTCCTACATTCACTTTCCCAGCAGCCAAAAAGCAAGGTCTAATATAGTTACTTACTACTGAAGGAGAACCAGCTACAAAATGAGTTCTCTGCTTCCCCAGCCTCCAAACCCAAACACAGACCACCTAATTTTCCAACAGCCTATCTCCATGTAGATCCTCACTTGCCTCCCATGTGGCTCCAGAAGTTTCCTTTTTGCTTTGTTTCTCTTATCTCCTCATTAAGAGGATAACACCTTTGCTTCATTTTCCCAAGCCTGTTTCAGCCCCATATATCTTCTCAAGCAATACAGGAGCTGACGTTAATGCACAGGACCAGATCATCACCCCAGGTTGTAGTCTTGGGAATCAACTTCCGTTCCCTCTCCCCAGCATACACATACAACCTGCTGTCCTCATGGAGAGGAAATGATCCAACTGCCTCCAGCATTTAAATCTATCCAGCAGCTTTTGGTAGAGGTCACTTGAGCTGCTCTGTTTTATATCCTTCTGAGGTTTTTTAAGCCACTACCCAGCTTTGATTAACTTGTCAGGCCCCCAGATTTTCTGTATTACTCCCTATTTCCTTGTTAACAGAGTTTACTTGCTGTTGTTAGCTTTTGACAGCTGCTTTGCATTGCGAAGACATTTTCACTAGGTTCAGGGGATATCTCAAGCTTTTTCCTTCAGCTAGGGGGCCTCACATAACTCAGAACCTACATGCAAGGGTGACATTGCTCTATGTTGATTTTCAATTTCCTCCAGGTTTCATAGCTAGGAGTCTCTCAAAGGGTAGATTTTAAGAAATTAGTATGAACACGGACCACATAAATTTTGCTAGAAACTCACCAAGCTCCAAGACAGATAATGTCTTCCACATTCCTGCAGGATATCTCCTATTCCTGACTGCTTTCCCAGAAGCAGCATATCAATAATGGCACACAGTTCTGCCTGGGCTGTCAAAGGCAGAGGCTAAGCACTGCTTTCTGCTGAGTGGAAGTCTATAAAAGAACATAGAAAACCTTAATGAAAATAGAAAAAATTGAGGATTTATTTGGAGAGTGCTGGTGTACAATAAGAGGGGCCTTATTCACGTCCTTCTGGGATTCCTCAAACCTGTTCTAATTAACTCAAGTCACCTATTACATCTGCTTAAGTTTTCCTTTTTGAAAGGTGTTTCAATTAAATGTCTTTTTCAACATTTTCAATATTTTTTTTCATTTGCTTTTCAGTTTTTGACTTGAAATGCTAACTATGAAATTTAGAAGAGAAACAACAGTTTATAGCTTTATTTAGACCTCTTAGATGTTTTCCAGCTAAACTAACACAAGCCAACATATAAATACACCACTCAAGTTCCATTGACATAAATAGGGCTAATTCAAATAGCATCACATAAGGGTAGGAGCCTCTCAGTGCAGTGAGAATTGTTTAGCTATCTCCAGAGAGAACTATTTCCTAACCCATAGCTGTGTACTTCTTTAGCCAAATGAAACCCCACTGAAGCATTATGTCTGGAGGCAGTGTTTGTGTTGCCAGTCGCTGTACCAAAGTGACTTGGTTGTACCAAGCTGAAGTAGCGCAGACAGTGTCTGCTTGGCCAAGGGCACAACACCAGGGGCCCACTGGCCCTTTCTATATGATGCTTTCCCAGAATAATGTTGCCATATGACCTCTCATAAGTGCCATAGTGGCCTGAACCATTTCACTAGACTTTTCACTAGACTGCTGCTACTGTATACTACTTCCCACTTAACTGGTCCAAAGGCCATGCATGCCAGAATGGCACTTCAGGACAAGGAGAAGGGAAGCAGGGATGTTTCTGACTTCCTGACAGCAGTGAAAAATGCCAGTCTGGGCAGCTTGATTAAACCAGATATATTAAACCAATCTATTTTTTTTATTTTTTCCTATCTCTTTGAGAACTTACTCTCGCAAGGAGTTTTATCAAGAGAAAGTCAAGGCACGAATGAGGTCATATTACAAGAACCAACCACAAAAGTTTCACTGCTCTGTTTGCTATTGAATGAAATGTGTGAATCGGTATTAGTCTTTTAAGGGGATTTTCGTAAGGCTTTATGAGATGTCCTTTTAATTTGTAATGGTTACTTATAAAAAGTTACAGTTTCCTGTTGGGGGCCAGCAGAAGACAAGAAGGAAGCTCCCAACTGCTCTGTCTCTTTTCATTTCAATACATCCTGTTCTTTTTGCATTTCACACACAACCTTTGTCATGCAGATTACCATATCAGCAAGCTAGAGAGGCAGTCTTATTTTCTGTTATGATGCACATCCAATGCAGCTCCACACTTCAGATGTGTAGCTGCTGAGAAAAGGTGTCAGAAGCAGCAAAGCCATTATATTTTTATGACATGAAAAAGGAGCATGAGGACAAAAAAAGAGATACTACCTCAGATGAAAGGCCAAGTGTTCTGTTTCCAGAGCTGGCCAGGAACAGATACGTGAGAAGGAATATAAGACCAGAGCAAATATGTGAAGATACAGTCTCAAGTTACCTTCCAAAGCTGTGATAATTTGCAGTTCAGGAGCCTCCTAAAGACAAGGAATTTTCTTTGCACTTCGTGACCTCTCTCAGGTTCTTTTTCCATTACTTTGTTTAGCTGGCTTTTGAACCCTGAGCCAAATATCTAAACTGAAGTCTTTATTTGTTTGCAATCGCTAATCTGAGGGTAGCAGCTGACATCAGGACTGATTCAAAGAAAAGAAAAAGTATAATAAGTCTCATCATTGATGCACGTGGCTCCCAGGGAAACAAAATAAAAATGATCCGTGCCAAACAATAGACAAAGGGCTAACATATATATACAAATAAAAATGTGGAAATAACAATTCTCTTTTCTATATTCCCTACTGGCAATCTCCTGCCCTTGAGCTTAATGGAAAAAAATAAATATACAAATAATTAAAAAAAAAAAAAACCCTGAAAATTCTAATTTCAGACAGTTTAGACTCTTTCAGACAGTTTCAGACTCTTTTTTTAGTTTCAATAAAATAAGCACTTCATTTCAACCAGTGCTACTAAGCATTGTGTCAGAGGACAAAAATATCCTGTAAAACAAAGTTTGTCAGAGATGTAATGTCACTTCTTATTTCTTGATCCTTCTTTGCTGTTCATCAAACTCTCACTGCCAAAAGGGACAAATTTCATTGATGTGAGTGTGGATCTCTGAAACATAACAGAAACCACAATTCCTGACTCCTCCTGGGACTGCCACAGTAACACTGATATGCAGTGAAGTGACTGAGGACAACTGAGCACTTGGCATGGTTGGGCTCTAGATTTCTTAGCTCACAAATGCTACTCAGTCCAAAGAAAGAAAATTTATACCTGAGAATTTCTCCTAATTGTTTTCCCCTGCCAGAAAACAGGATCAAGAAATCTGCATGAGGTGTATTTTCTCTTGCCCCATATTTAACTACAGTGGCATATTTCTATAGGAACATTACTGTGTTTTATAGATGTGTTGGTGCCATCACAAGCTTTTCTCATTATTGCTTTCAAAAGCTCATGGTCAGAGACAACTACAGTTTTCCTATATGAGTGCTCACAGCTAGATGTAGACAGCCACCACTGTATGGTATGGGATACATCTTTTGCAATCTGCACATTGTTTACTTTCACAAATGCAGGACTTCTGAAAGGATAAACAACTGGTTTCCCTCTTTTGCAGCTGTATAACTCCAAACCTTTGCACAGATGCATCCTTTATGTCTTGTTTCAAATGAATTGGCAAACCTTGAAGGGAAACGATGCTTTTGGTATTTCTGAATCATAATGAAATAATTCTCTTATAGACATGCAGCTTTCTGATGACTTTAAAGATCATTGTGGTTCACTCTTTGATCATACGCACAGTGCAGACATAAACTGAGGTAAGGGTTTTCACATCCAACCTACATAAGAATGGGAGCCACCCAGAAGGGAGAGCTGAGCCCTGGGCCCTGTTTTTGGAGAACAAAAGTAAGATCTTACACATTGTATTGTATTATATTCATTATATTCATTATATCTTAATAAGTGAAGGGTTATAGACTCATCTTTTACCCTTAGCTCTCTGGAACCTCTGTTTCATAAAGAATCCAGCTGAAACATACTGTTTTAATGAGGCTATTTTTCTTCATATTATAATCATGTTATATTTATATTCAGTGCTTTCTTTAAGCTCTCTGGAGTGTTAGTCACTGTGTCATTGCTTGGAATACACTAGGTTGTTCATCGTGCTTTTGAAGCAAGACACATTAAGGGATTTGTGCCTTCCATTGTGCTAAAAACTGTCTGCTGCCAGCTGACTGCTGCTGCCTTTGCTGCAGAACCCTTCCACAGAATGTCACAGAACCATTAAGGTTGGACAAGACCACTGAGATCACCCACTCCAACCCCAGCCCATCCCCATTGTGTCCTCTAACTATGTCCTTCAGTGCCACAGGACTTCCATGTCCTTAAATTCCCTCTCTTTTCCATGTGCATTTTTTTTTTGTCTTGGTTTTGATTCCTTCTGGTTTCTGAACAATTCCCGCAGAAGGAGATGCAGTCAAATGGAGAACTCTCTCCAGAATATCCAGCAGGTCATTTCTGCAAATGACTGCTTGAAGTAAGATGGAAAGAAGTTGCGTCTCCAATGGGATAAACAGTAATTTTTCTGTAAGATCCTATCACTACCTTTGAGCACAGTTCTGAGCCCCATGACTCCATCTGTGACAAGGCAGAAAGCTGGCTGTTCAGCTCGCTTACTACAGCAAAGATTCCACTTGTGGAAACATTTAGGCCTCTCTACCTGGCAGCAGCAGCAGGGAGAGGTCTGGCACAGCTATGTGGTTCATCTTCCCACCAAATTCTTTATTTGTTCAGCAATAACATCTTGAAATCCTTTAGGAAGTAAGCCTTGAGTAGCTGAAAGGACTGTCAGCACAGCCTAGGGAGGGACAGATTCTCAGGCTGTGCCATGGTTCATCTGTGCAGTCTCCTTGGCAACTTTCCATTACATGTCTGGGGTTGTTCCACCCAGAAGTTCTTCTTTTCCCATGTCTGTGGCACACGATTTTCCTGCATGTCCCTCTACAGCCTTCAATCCACCCTGGAGGGGTGAGGAGGCAGCAGGATAACATCTGGTACTCAGCAGGTCTTGTGCGTAATACTTAATGTCAAGCTGTCCCAAGGACCACAGCCAGGCAAGACATGGGGACATGGCTCATATCCCATTGCAGGATTTCCATAGGTCAGAAAAGCCAGAAGTTGTGGTTGCCACCAGCTGTGGAATGGAAATAGGCTCTGGTCTTCAGCAGGAAGTTAACAAGATATTCAGAAACAGCAGGATTTGGGAATTATTCAGCCAATTTGGTGCTGTTCTCCAAAACAGTCTCTGCAATTTTAGTCTCTAAGATGTTTCAACCACATAACCACACCTAAGCACAACAATTAAGGTATAAGTTACAGCAATTGCCTAACTAATATATGCAGTTGAACTGCTACACAGAGCAGATTCAATACTGTGATAAAAGAGATTAGTTTTGAAAACATTACCCATACAGACATAATTCCAGGATGTTCAAAAGAGTCAGGGGAAAAAGATGCACAAATGTGTGTCACAGGACGTAAAACAAAAAACAAACAAACCAAAAAAGCACGAGCAAAACAAACCAACCAGTCAAAAAGAGTGACCATGACAAACAAATAGAAACAAACAAAAAATCCAACATTTTTCATCTGAACAGCCTGTTGGGCACAGAGCATTGCAACTTCATCATCTTGCTAAGGTAATTATTAATTTTTTTACTGTTTTCCCACACAACCAGCCTGAAGTTGCCCGTGCAGTTTTACACTAATTCTCAGTTTGTGTATGACAGTTCAATCTCCAGTAACTCCGCTTGTGTTAATGGAGGATTTGGCCCAAGGTGTTAAAATATTTACTGCAGTGAGAGTCACAGATCTGCTATAATTATGTTTTATCCACTGATCAAACCTCTTACTGTTCCCAGCGCCTTAATTACAAAATTTGGATCTCTTCCAGGAAGAGTAAAACACCAGTAGACAGATGGGGAAAGAAAAAAAAAAAGAAGGGAATAATTTAACATTTCCCTAGGGAAACGACAGAGAAGAAATCATTCAACAATAACCAGAATTAAGTAAAGATTAAGATGTTCAGCAGTCATTGTTCAAGAACAAAATCAGACACACTCATAATGGCCATAATCCATAGACTTGTATATTGGGTGGGTCACTGGTGCTGGTTAATGAGGTTCCTCCAGCCATGTTCCAACAACCCTCCTTAATGGGATTTTGACACTCCTCACATGCATTTTTCAAAAGCTTGGTACAATACACCGTTGGGAAATTGCTCTTGTTTTTCCACCTGAGGTTTTAATTTTTAGCCATTATAACTTAGGTTTTGAATGCTCTGTGACCTCTTCATGCTGTTCTGCCCCACCATAGCAATTTACTAGTCTCCATGCAATCATCTGTGCCATTTTTCAGATGAGGTTAGAAATTAAAGCAACACACAAGTCATTCATATTAGTCAACACTACTTCCTAATATTACAAGGGGTCATGCAGAGCTTTCCTGTAAATTGATGTCAGAAAGGCAGAAAGGCATTCAGGAATTTTGCAAAGCAGAGTTTCCACCAAATCCTTCTCTTGTGAGAAAGTTGTTTGGGGTCCATGAACAAGAGGACCAGGAAATCTGTTGAAAATCCCTTCCTGGATATGCATAATAGACACACACACACACACATTAGGTGCTGGAGAAGAGCTTGAGTGATGAAAAAAACTGTTCTTGGAAGGTGACATGAGAACTTTTCCTATCCTACCAAACCCCTGAGAAAGCCTGAAAGAAAGAAGATGAGGGTGTGTTGTTCTGCAGTCTCATCTTTTCTGCTCACCACCCCCCTTCCCACAGGAACTATCTGTCCATACTCAGTAAGCTGAAAGGAAGTTCACCTTGAATCCTACCAAGACCCCTGGTGTCAGCCAAGAGTATTAAATGCATGTAGAAAACAGGGACTGAGAGCAAAAAATCCCACTGCACAGTCACCAGTGGACTGGCAGTGTCAAGAGTTCAGTTCATCTGTAGGAAATGTTAGGAGACTTGCCAAATAACATGCAAGGCTGCAGTTTCACTGCTAACCTGATAGTTCCCTTCAGTGCAAAGCAATTAACTAAATCTGGGCCCCATCCTCGCACAGCACACAGGACTGCCTCTTCCTGACTTAATTCAGACTCTCATTTTGCTGCTCCTGGTGCACAGTACAAAACTATAAATCACATTTCTTGAAAGAGCAGAGGAAACTGCCTGCCCTGGTCATCCCAAGTGACAAGACAACCACAATTCAAACTCAGATGTTCTGAAGATGTTGCGTTAGAGGCCATTTTGTTTGGAAAATCAGAGTTAATGCCAAAACCATCTGGAACTTCAAAACGAACAAAGATTTACCAGGTACATTGTTACAGGTTTTAAAATATTCCTCTACACTAGATGCAAAACAAATCACCTGCATTATTAGTCTTTGTTAGTTGTATTGTGAAACCACTCCTGAGCCTCAGCTGTGAACAGCAACCACCAGGAGCAAGGCTCTGTGCAAACAACATAGATAATTATCTTTTGACCTGTTTTTGACATTTATGTAATTTGAGCCAAATTCATCTCAGTGAGCACAAAAGAAGCCAGTGAAACAACACCCAGCACTGGGTCAATTTAGTCCTCTCCTTTAAGTTTTCAGCCAATACCCATTTGTTTTTTTAGATGTATTTCTCATTTCCTCTTTTTAAACACATTCTGTCTCAGACACCACCCTGTCAGCATTTGAATGTATCCTATTTTAATTTTTATCCTATCTGGCACTTCTTTTTACTCTTCAGGGAACACCAAAATCTCGAATATTTTTAGCCCCAGGAAAGAGCTTGCTGCCTGTCTTGGGAGCAGCCTGTTGGATTTCCATCCTTGGCCAAGGACTGGACTGCTGCTCTCTTGTATGCACAAAGCATTTGCTGTATTTTTCTGGGCTTACCCTTTGGTCACCTCTCCGTGATCTAAAGTGTGTGCATTTTCCAGCCAGTCTCCATCCATTTATGTATGGCATACCAGAATACAGATAGGTTATTATGGAGGACTTGTCTATCTAGTGACCCAACACTCACATCTTCCTAATTAAGTACTTTTTAAAGAAGAAAATGGGTACCTCCACAACAAAGCTGCGGTCTCTCCTGTGAAACTCCCTTTTGGCATCTCCAGTACTCTATACACTTGGCTGCAGTCACTATTCAACAGCAGACACTTGACTGAGAGCTCTCAGGAATGGAAGTATGGAAAATGAACTACGTGGTCATCACATTTCTACACCAATTTAACTTCTGCTGACAAAATACTGAAGGAATGAACCAGAAATCTACTTTAAATTATTGAGATATTTGACTTGGGAACATGATGCAGCTTCTGCTGCAGGAAAAAAATAATATTTTAAAATAAATATTTTAAAATGCTTTGGTCTTTACCATGGAAAAGCGCAGTAGAAATGAAGTGAGAAAAGGAAGATAATTACTGTCAGAGAAAGCCACCAAAAAATTCATGGTGTGAAGGAAAGAAGGAGACAGTGTCAAATTAAGTCACTGATCCCACGAACACTTAAATATCTCATCTCTGGGAATTCAGTCATCCCTTTGTATCTTGAATGTGTTATGTATGTCCGTGCACAGGACCTAAATGTCATAGCAAGGGGCTAGGTGTGAGCCACAGGTCTGCGTGGTAAGAAGAGAAAAATGCTTCTCAACTCAAGAATAACTACAATCCATCACAATGCCTGCTCAGTGTTAAATGAGAGAATATTTCATGTCATGTTACAAATTGGGGTGTTAGATCTGAAATTAATTACCTCAGGAACAATGAGATTTCCTGGAACTTTCATTTTCTAAGCTGTGAGAAACAATCTCTATAAACATCAGTGCAGTCTGTACACTTGGGTTTAAACATTGTGTCCTGTAAAAACAAAGAAAAAGGGAAAAATATATTAATATATAATTATTTACTGTATTGTTAATAAAATTATTAATTATCAAGGTATCTCTGGAATCTTGTCTTGTTTTCTCATGCTCTGACTAATAAAAAAAGGATGTAGTTATCAGCAGCAAGAAAAGCACAGTTTTCTTGAGGGATATTTGTGCCTAACATAGCTTATTGAACAAGTTTATAAAAGTGTTGTGTCCCAGTACCTAATGCCCCAAAACAAGTCAATAACACAATGTTCTAACATTTAAAAATAGAAATTTCTTTCCAGTAAGCTGCTTGGGAAGATGATTCTTTTTTATTATTATTAAACTACAGGCTTCTTTCCTAGCTTTGAACACCAGGGATTAATGTGGATATGACTGAAGCTACATGGTGTACACACATTCAGGTTATCGCTGCATGCTGGAAAAGTTAAATTCAGGAGATGGAAAGGTGAAGAGCTGTGCACTAAATACCAAAACACCAAAATACCAGAAGCCAAACTCCCAAAGTTTTTGATGCACTCTGGTCCCATCGCTGTTGTTGTTCTTGACTAGTCCTTGCAGTGACTCAGAACAGTTGTCATAATGCAATATCATCTTGCTTCTTGTTGATGTGAAATCACTTGTACTGCATACCAGAAGGGTAAACAGAGTACCTCTCTGTTTTAAAGGTGGAAAATGAGAATCTGGGGAACCATAAAACTGTCAGTCTGGAACTTGACTAGAGCAAATTATTAAACAATCCTTTTACAAACAGCAGGAGGAAAATAAAGAGATTAAAAGAAGCCAGAATGCATGCATCAGGAACACAATGTACCAAACCCAAACTCATTTCCCTCCCTGGTAATATCACTTAGAAAGGAGGAGGGGTGGAATTTGGATATCTTAACTCCAGTCATAGCAAGCTGGGAAAACCTGGTTTCTATGGGCACCTGCCTACAAAAGCACATCCCAACAATTTGTCCTCGAGCTGACAACATAATACATTGGGGATCCTGAAGGGTCCATCCTGCTCAATTGCACTCACTGTATTCATTGCTCATGTTAATGATAGCAAGTAGAACTCCAGGAACAAGCAGATGGCCTCAACCAAGAAGGCTGTATTTAACTGTTACTAAGATCTTATTTAGCAATCTTTATTTAAGTTGAAGCACTCTGGGCAGCACAGGCTGCCCACAGAGCTTGTGAATGCCCCATACTTGGAGATGACCAAGGCTGTGTTGGATGGGACTATAGGCAGCCTTATGTGCCAACATAGCAGGGTGGTTGGAACTAGGTGGTCTTTAATGTCCCCTCCAACCTAAGCCATTCTATGAATCTGTGATTTAAGATCTTAAGTGAGACTGTGTTCTGAGCCCCATCCCGTGTTATTTATTTCAGAGAAGTCAGCAATAAAACAGACTGAAATATGTATGACTGTATGTTTAAAGAAAGCAAGGGCAGCTGGTAACACTGACAAGCGAGCTCTGTTTTCCTGTTATTTATTGTGCAAAGGTATTGATAAGGAGCTGGAGGGAAGATGCACATCTCTCTCCATCTGTTTTATTGTAGCAGTGTAAGACAGAGTATGAAAGGTCTCTATTGAGTATAGAAATAATGATTAGGTTTTAGACAAAGAAGAAATTTAACTTCCACTTCTTGCATAACAGACTTATCCCACTGTACCTTGCAGGAGGACAGTTGCAGATGGGGATCCAATGCCATTCTTCTTTCTCCTCCTCACTTGATCTATAGGACAATTTGGCCCCTTCCCATGGTGCCAAATGGATTTCAGATTCCCTTTCCATTTTAGGGTTTTATTAAAAATAAATTCTGTCAGATAGATGAAGAAGTTCATGGGAAAAACTCACAGCAATGGGAACCCATTTTCTACCAGGGGAAACATCCATCTCCTCTCCAGGGTAAATAAAGCTCAGAGTAGTTCAAATCTCAATTAAAAGGATTTATTAGATCAGCTTCTTGCTTCATCTGTTTATCTGGGGGAAATATAAGAAGTTTTAGAGTATAGGAGGGGTGTGCATAAGGGAAATGCTCATCTACAAGGGCTGCAAGTAGGTATCTGTGGTGGGTTGGTGGAGTAGCACCAGAGATGTCCTCGGGGTCCTCCTCCACCCAATGGCCCTGTGTTTCACAAGCAGCTCCTCCTATGGAACTGGGAAAGGCAGATTTCTTTGTCCTTGTGAATGCTTCCCTGCAGCACCCAGGAGCCTCAAGTATTTATAGATCGAGCCAGGTAATATCAGAATCAACCCAAAAAAGACTTTTCCATGAATCTGATCTCTGTGGTGTGAAATGTGCTGACTCTGTGCATCTTTTCCCATCTGTATGCAGAAGGGCAGGACACAGCCTAGAAGAGGGAAGGGCAGCCCAGAAGTCCTGCAGACAACAAGCCTCAGACAGCATTTCTGATGCAAGTATAGACTTTAATTACTATATTTTGTCTATGATTTTCCAAGCACTGTTCACAGAAAGATAAATATCGTTATCCTCATTTCAAAGTTACAGAATAATAATGCTAAAATGGAAAAGATGATGAGCTCTAGCTCTGAGACTGAGCCATACATCAGCAGCACAAGGCACTGCTGGGGCTGCAGGCACACCTGGCTCACTGTGTCTCACAGAACCATTAAGGCTGGAAAAGACCTCTAAGACCACCCAGTCCAACCACCAACCTACCCCCACCATCCCACTGATCACATCCCTTAGTGCCATATCTCCACGGTTCTTGAAGGCTCCCCATAAGACTTGTGCTCCAGACCCCTCACCAGCTTTGTTTCCTTTCTCTGAACATGCTCCAGGGCCTCGATGTCTTTCTCAGTGAGGGGCCCAAAACTGAACATAGCCCTTAAGGTACAGCCTTGCGCTAAAAGGGGAGCACTAAACAAAGCAGTGCCTTCCCCAGAAAGACCATTCCCCATGTAACAGCCACGTGGGCTCGGTATGACTAGTCAAGCAGAAGGTAGTGGAATGTCTCATGAGAAACGTTTTGGCTTCATGTATACTTTTTCAATGTTACTGATTACACCTTAGGGCACTAGAGTGGGAATAATTCAAGCAACTGTTTGCTCTCACAATTTACTCTCTTTGCTTCTTTATTCAAATTTAGACAAGTACCAGCTTTGCTTAACACAACCATATGCATTTTTATTCTATATTCTTCTCCCCTTGCTCAACACTGCAGTTTGCAGAAGGGATTACCCACCACCAGGACAAACGGTTGAGCAATGAAGAGATTTCTGCCCAGGTCGCATATAAAATTTATTCTCACTCACTGCAAAGCCCACAGCAGGTGGATTATGGAGTAAAGAAACATGAGCATCCACCACTCCATCATTTCTTACAATCATTTTCCAGCATCAGTTCAGCTTCTTACCCTCTTCATGTTTTGATGAGTGTATTAGAAACAAAGGGATCCTGCAGAATTCCTTCTCTCTCTCTCCATCTGTTCCCAGTGCTAGCATGGGGAAAAAAGAGCAAGATGCATCCGTCACACTGCTGGTAAACCCCTGCTTTAGGCCACCACTCTATTAAAAAATCTCCCAATGACCACTAGGTGGGGAGAGACTCTTATTGTCCCCGAGCCTCTGGAAGATGACAGCAGTGCGCGCCTTCTCCCTGCAAATCTACATTTTAAGCAGAACTTTTTCCTCTCTCTGCTGGAGATCGGTGTGGAGGGGGGGAAATTGTGAACTGGATGTGACCAGAGACAAAGAGATCCTTCAGAGTGAGCTGCACGTTCCAATTGAGACCTGCAGGTTTTCCAAGCTCCGTTGCAATCCCTGAGATATTGAAACTTAGATTCATTGATGGTGCAGGAGTGAGTTTAATATTACACATGGGAAAAGCCAGGCCAAAGCAATTTTTAGGGGTAAGTTCCTTGCTGACAGATTTATTTGTCAGAGGGGTTTCTGCCATTGTTATTTTCTTTGTTAGTTAAAAGTATTCTAAAAAAGATCTGGGTTTGCAACTTGAGATTCACAGGAGAAAAGGATCAAATGAAGAAGAGAAGGATCTGGGAAGATCAAATAACAGCTTTTCAGTATGTACTGGGGGGGTGGTGTGCAGGGAATAAGGGGTTTGACTAGTTAGCACGGTCTGTTTTGATAGGATAGGGGGAAATGGTTTCAAACTAAAAGAGGGGAGATTTAGATAGGGTATAAGGAAGATATACAGTGAGAGTGGTGAGGCACTGGCACAGGTTACCCAGAGAGGTGGTGAGTGCCCCATCTCTGGAGATGCCCAAGCTGAGGCTGGACAGGGCTCTGAGCACCTGATGGAGCTGTAGGTGTCCCCCATTCATTGCAGGGTCTCTTCCTAGTCTAACGATTCTGATTCTGTTATGAGTGGTGTCCCACTAGCTGGCATGGATTTGGAACTTTATGTCTCCGTGTTACCATTACAGATTACCACAAACCCCAGCAACATCAGTTCTAGAAAGCAGTATTGGCAACATCAGGCTTTAAATTTTCCACTGAAGACAGACACAAGCAGTGAGCTGCTGGCTGCTCCATAATGCAGCAGTAAGTATCACTCGGAGCTGCTGTTCTTCAGCTAGGTCAGGTCTGGCTGTGTCACTGGGTAGCCACAGACATGGCTTCAGCATAGACATATCCTCAGAAACCCCAATTACTGGTGTTTACTATAGAAACTGAACCAGAAGTTCTCCTTCTCACTTGCAGTCATAGCTGAGAATGACAGCAGCACCCACAAACAACTGTGGTGGCTATAAAAACCATCTCAGCCTCTTCGTCACCTTTCAGTAACAAATACCTTAAAAGTGTTTGGCATCTGTCACTGCAAGTTTCTCACTTCGTGCCCGGTAGTAAACAGCATCATCCTTCAAGTGAGATGAGAAGGTTGCCATGGAGCTCCTGGATCTTTTTGATCAAGGAAAAGTTAATGTTTCAAGTATAACATTTTGATGAGGAATTTCTGTGTGGTCTTATTATTTTTTTTCTTTTTAAATCTCTGCATTCCCTGATAGAGCAATCATTACCTATGACCAAATAAGAGATGTATTTGGCAGCTACAGCCTTCATCTGCCAAGTTCAGTGCAATGTACTTCCAAGAAGAACATCTGGCTCTGTAATTTTGTTCCTTGGCAATGCAGCTGTTGTCTGCACGGCTGACTACCCCTCTCTGCTGGCAGCAGTGAAGCTGCACTGGTGCATGCTTTGCACACTGCAGCTTCACAGTGTCTGGATGTTCTTTGCCCTTTCCCATATCACAGACTTACCTACATCTAAAAATTAATGAGTGTAAGATGCAGTCCCTCAAATTACACCTCACTGCATATGGAAGCAACCAGAGACAAAGCTGGTGTGGGGTCTGGAGCAAAAGCTGAGGGAACTGAGATTGTTTAGTCTGCAGAAGAGGAGGCTCAGGGGAAACCTTACAGCTCTTTACAACTCCCTTGAAAGGAGGTTGTGGTGAGCTGGGGGTCGGCCTCTTCTCATGCAGAACTAGTAATAGGACTAGAGGGTATGGCCTCAATTTGTGCTAGGGGAAGTTCAGGTTGGATATTAGGAAAAATTTCTTTACCAAAAGAGTGGTCAGACATTGGAACAGACTGCCCAGGGAGGTGACTGAGTCACTGTCCCTGGAGGTACCCAAGAAACATTTTGATGTTGTACTGTGGGACATGATTTAGTGGGGAAGTATTGGTGGTAGTGGACATTTGGACTGGATGATCTTGGAGGACTTTTCCAACCTTGCTGATTCTGTAATTTTATAACAGAAGCACAAACCTGTTCACCTGCTCACCTGAATTAGTCTATGAACAATCCAGAATTGGTCCATGAACTGGAGACCACTGCAAACTAAGCACTTGTGCCTGGCAGGTACCCATCATCGTATGTGTTGTCCCCATAGAAAACAGGGTATGAGAGAAAAAGGAACTTCTGTCTCAGCTGCATGCTATTTTTTGGTACCTTCACTGAGATCTTAGGTGGAACTGTTTAAATTCTCTTGAAAACTAATTAATGTAAGTATATTAAGGAATAGTAAAAATACAGGATGTACAAATATTAAATCTGTAAAGGGAGAATGCAGCGTTAAGAGTTACAGTGCTTCTTAAACATGTGATGATCACTGGTATGTCACCTAAATGCCCACAGAAAGCAGTACAATAAATTGTAGAATCATTGAGGTTGGAAAGCCCACTAAGCTCATTTATTCCAACCATCAGCTCATGCCTGTGACCTCTTTTGACCACGTCACACAGTGCCACTTCTCCACAGTTATTGAAAGCTCCCAGGTACTGTGACTCCACCACCTCACTAAGCAGCCTGTGTCAAAGTATTAGCACTCTTTCTGAAATTTTTCCTAATATCCCACCTGAACCTTCCCTGGTGCATCTTAAGGCCATTACCTCTCATCGCTATTTTTTTTTTTTTCCATAAACCATTAGGATTATATTCAAGACTCAGAGGATGAGCACCACTGAGCAAAGGCCTGAGGCTAAAGGAATTACAGGTTTTATTTTCTCCCGGAAGAGAAATTCCCAGGCAAAGAACCAAGATATTAGCCAAGAAAAGCTGAAAACACGGATACTGCAATGAATACCATAAAGACAACTTTAGAAGGTCGGTGGGAGAAATGAACCAGCCAAGGAACGCATGGAATAAATTGGTTACTGTTACACAATACCCATTGGTGGACAGAGCCTCATACTGTACAATGCTGAGCCTACAGATAGCACTGAAGGATGCCTTCATGTTGAACAACAGCAGAGCAACACATGCCATTGACTGCCCACAGGGACCTGTCAGGAGCTGTCTGGAAGGAAACTCTGGGGTTGCTAGAAGTCCCCCCTGGACTAATAATTTCCAGAAAAAACAGCATCTGTAAAGGATTTAAAAAGATTTTCTTTTGGTATCCGTAGGCAAGGCTGCAAAGACAGGTAGGAGGCAGCCTGATTTCTGTCAGGAAACAAAGTGACGTCTGTGATATTTTCCAGTTACGTCAGACAAAGGTGGCTAACAATAAAACAAGGAAACAATAGATGGCCCTTTGTGTTCCACACAGAAATGGAAACATAGGAGAGAGGTGCTTGCAAGTGAGGCAAGAAAGAGAAAATATGGAAGAGGCTGTGAATTATCTAGGAATGAGAACTCAATCTGAGGAGGATTGAGTCATTTAACTGGAGTAGATCCTGCAGTTTGGGTTAAAGAGACTGCCTGTAAATACAGAAGCATTTTCCAATAAAGTATTTCAATTTTTTTTAAAGAAGAGTTTTCCTCATCAAGACAGATTTTACATGAGAAGAACACTGCCACTGAATTGCAGCAGGATAAAGGATCCTGGGGCAAAATGCCACATGAAACCAAGAGCCTAAGGCCACAAAAAGAAATACTAAACTTCCATATACTCTGGCCATCATCACAGTGTCTGGCCCAAGCAAAAACAACTTGAAGTGTCCACACATTTCTATGCAGGATGAAGAGATCACAGGGGCACTTGGAACAGTTTTTCAGAGGCAATAGAAGAGCTCACTTCAGAAGAGGAAAAAAACGGATTGAGCTGTAGATGTCCATGTTCATTGCTGGGGATTTGGACTAGATGACCTTTAAGGACCTTCCAATTCAAACAATTCCATGACTCAGTGCAACTGAGCACAAGGATGCTTCAAGTCTCCCAGGTGCCTGTAGGCATTTCAATAGACCATGACCACAGATCCCAAATCCTTCTTTTCATTTGTGATATCCCCACTCCAATCCTCCAGATTTTTCATCTGGCTGTTGCACTGTTCCCCAGGATTCAGACCTCAGCTGGCCTCTGGCAGTTGGTACAACCTTTGGAGCAGGAAAATCCACCATTTGATGCCAGGTACAGCTGAATGTTTGTTACAGCTCCCTGGTGAGTTGCTATGAAAACTCACATCAAATTAATAAAAACCTTAGGAAAAAATGTCACAGGGCCAGCCACAACTCCATGTTTGGGACTGTTAATTACAGAGCAGCAGGAGAGGCTGAGACAGCACCTGCTGGCACTGCTCAGGGGCACTACAACCAGAAAATGCCTGCACAGCTGGACACGGAGGTCAGCTGTGGGAAGAGACAGAGAAAGGGAAGCAAATAGCTTGTTAGGGTCTAAAAGCCCAAGTTTTCCCCAAAAGCAATAAAAATGAAGCTGTATGTAACCACACTGAGACAGCTGTGAGAAGCTGTGTATGATGAGAGGAAACTTCACAGTGTTGTGAAGTTACTTGCTGGATCAGATCTGTTCTGCTCAGGCATAAACCTGGTTTCTACGCTCTTGAAGGCAGAGGGAAGTGGTGAGACATCCCATAGCTATACTGTCATACCCTATTGGGTTTCAAGCCCTTACTGAATCTGCTCTTCTCAAACTTGACAGCCCGTTGGCTCACAAGCTGACTTCTGTCAGCCAGGAGCCAAGGGAATTGCCAGCCAAGGAAATTCAGACACAGGCAAGTGTCCAGATTTGCACTTGGTCTCTCAGGGCAGAAGGACTGCAGCCAGCACAAACTATGTGATGCAGCAGGTTTAAATCCAGACTCAAGCCTGGTCAAAGGGCAGAGCTTGAACGTGGAGAGGCAACAGGAAGATGGAAGAGCTGAGCTAAGGCATGGTGCAAGTGTCCTCAGATTTTCATTGTCTCTGTCTATAGTCTTTGGTACAGCTGGGTAAGGAGAAAAAATGTACTTTTCCAAATTACATCACAAGTAAACATATTTTTTACCAGGAAGAAACTAAGGGGAGTCTCAGCCTGAGCCCACACTTTGTGTGGACTGCATCTGAGTTGCAGAGAGGGCAGTTTTATCACCTTACACTCAGTCCTCCCCAGTTGACTGCAGGGTGACAGATTCCACACCAGGAAAATCCCATGAACAAGCAGCTCGCCTGGTCTTGGATTTGGAGCAACCAGATGTGGGCACAGCACATGACTCAAAGGCATTTAACTCTGAAGATAACCACTGATTAATGAGTCAAGGGGTGCTATTTCTAGCAACACCACTACAGAACACGTGAGCCAGACAGCCCTTTATTTTCTGGCTCCCCTGCTCTCATTCACATCTTTAGACTGCAAATGTCACAGGGTTGAGGCTGTTGAATTTTCATGTACCTTTGTACAGTGCTTAATATAAAGGGAGAATGTTTACGACATAGACTTCTAAGTAGTGCTGAATGCAAACCCGACATGTCAGCACGGAGCAACAAGAGCAGGAACCACAGTAACAGGACAATTAAATTAAGACACTATGCAAACTCTCAGTGAAGCACAAACCAACCTTTTTCCTGAGATAACAAGAGCTGATTAACTTTTTCTTTATTTCCACAAGCAGGCACTCACCCCAGTTCCATCAAGTGATGCAGGCAGTGACATGGTTGAGTGCTGAAAGGCTGTTGCTTTGCTATTCGTGGCATGACAAGTTGCAGAAAGATCTGTCACATGAACCCACTCTCACACGATTTCCCAGTGGACTGTTTTCCAAAGCTTGTTACCTACGTGCAAATCTGGAAAAGAATTGAGAACTGAACCTGGACCAAAAAGCTGGGAAATCTCATGGGGACAGATTTTCTGAGGAGCTTGGCAGCTCCAATACAGTTACTTCTTTTTCTTAATTTTTTCCCAAGAATAAAAATATGTCTCAAGATGGTCCCAATAAAAATCCCTGGTGGCAATCTATAATTTCAGTCTGTTAAAAAGAATTAATAATGCTCAAGACACCAGAGAATAAGGAGAAGTGTACAAGCACTGCACCATTATTCAGATGATTAGTGAATGGGTTTAAATGATGCTTATTTAACCAAAGCCAACATATGGAAATTGTTCTCAATGGCCATTTTGAAAGCAGATGAAGCTCTACATATGTCCTGCAAGAAAGACTAAAAAATAAAGAAAAAAAATCAGAGGAGCATTTAAAATGGTAGCAAGCTGAAATGAAGCATCTTATTCCTGCTGTTCATTTTCCTCCAGTGGAGTGGGCTTTCAGCTGCGATAGAGGGAAAGACATAGAATGGCTTAGGTTGGAGGGACCTTACAGCCCACTCAGCTCCAGCTCCTGCCCCAACCAGCTCAGGCTGCCTAGGGCCTCATGCAGCCTGGCCTTGGGCACCCCCAGGGATGGGGCACCCACAGCTCTCTGGGCAGCAGTGCTATGTCTACACCACTATTAAGGATAAGCAGTTCTGCTGAGAGCTTCCTGCAGCAGCATGCTCAGGATGCTTGCTTGCCTAAGCTGAAGAAGCAAAAGGCAGTCTGTGACAAAAGAAAGGCTGCACAGCTGGGTCCCCTGACAAAAGCCAGTGCAACATATGGTCACGGGGCTCAGATGAACACAGCAGGTCCATGGCTTGGGGAAAGCACTTCCAAGAAAAGGTCCTACTGGGGGATTCCTACTGAGAGCAGGCTGTGTCTCCAGATCACCTGCATTAATTAAAGCACGTAAACTGGGGCTGTTCTACTCCTGTCACTGGGGAGCACAGTCCATCAAACAAGTCTGATGCTTATCAGCTGCTTGCTGTTTTCAAGTTCGTTCCTCTCCTGTTTTGCTTCACATGTTAAATAAATCCACGTGTTTCAAGTCTCTTCATCTCCACACAGCACTGTTCACAGCCCTCTCCCCAAAAGTTGCTTCCGAGTTACCTGCTTCTCAGAACAGCTGAAAACACAGAGTTCATCCCAAGGTAAGTCAGTGGGAAAGGTCTGATGCCTGCAGGGCACAGATCAGAGAGACAAGACCAGAAAGAGAATGGTTTCCCCCTCACCATTTCCTAGACATTATTCAACTCTGTAACAAACAGCAGGCAAAGTCTGACTATTAACCCAAATGTCATGAAGACAGCAAAGAAGTTGGAGTCATACTCAGTCAGTAACTGTTCACTGGGAACCAACAGCCATATTACTTTGCACAGTTGTATTCTACAGCACATTTGTATTTTTGTTATGAAATTAATTAAGATACACACAAGATCCTAACAATACAAAAATTGCAAGGATTCTGTACAAATTTTTGAAATATGTTGCAGTCCCATGCCTTAGAGATGTGTGTGGAAAAAGGCATACAAAACATATATGCATGGTAGTTCATTTTACATGGGGACAGAAAAGAGATTGAAATGCATGGTTTATCAGATCACAGAATCACACTGGTTGGATCCAACCTGATCAAGGTCACCAAGAGCCAGTTGTCTATGACTGCATCAAAATGTCTTTTGAATATTTCCAAGGATGGGGACTCCATAACATCTCTGATGCATTACAGGACCTTTGACTCCAGTAAAGTCAAACCAAACTGAATATTCTCATGAGTTGTCTTTGCCTACTAATTCTCCCTTACAAAATATATTTTCATGAAGACAGCGTGGTCTCAAATGCTGCAGAACCGAGGAAAACAATCCATGGGGATTCTTGCCACTTAATGGCAGACAGCAAAAGCAAACATAAACAGTTCTGAGATGGTGGCAAGTGTGCAGCCAGGCTCATTTTGTAAGCATGGCACAGAAAGAGAACAGGAATCAGGGAAAGGAAATCCTGATCCCTAGGAGCTTCATAGAGTTGCATATAGGATCATAATATATGGAAAAGACCTCCAAGATCATCTGTTGCAACCATCTACCTCCCACCAGTATTGCCCACTAAACTCAGTGGCACAATTTGCCCACTAAACTCAGTGGCACTGTGGTCTCAGTGCCACATCTCCAGTGGTCTTGAATATCTCCAGGGTAAGTGACTATATCACTTCCCATGGCAGCCTGTACCAGTGCCCGACCACTCTTTCAGATAAGTTTTTCTTATTATCCAACCTGATGGCAGCACAGAGCAGGGAACAGCTGCAGCATTCAACAGCCCCAGTTTCCCAGTGATACACTACAATATATATAGTGTATTTATATATATATATATATATATTTATATACCTAAATTTCACAAATGGCCATCATGGAATAAATAGTGCTTGCTACTGAGAGAATAAACTAGGCAGCAGTGAGAAAGAGGAACGGGTGGGTGATTTTTTTTTTTCTGAATCAGCCTGAAAGAGCCAGGAACATCTATCACGCCATGTCTGCTCTGCCACCCAAAGCTGTGGCTGCAGCTTATAACACAATCAGCCAAATGTGTTAGCACCGGTACACTGACAGCTGTATAACCTGCAGCAAGAGCTATGCTGAGCACAACAAATAGACTGCTTGGAAAGCACTAGAGTATATGCTACTCCTCCAAGCAGTGAGCTGCCAAATATAACTCCTGCAATTGCTGTGGCTGCAAAAATTGTCTGTGTGTAGCCTCTGGATACTTGTGCAAGTCTGAGTGATGGGCCTCAAAATGGTGTTCCCCTTGGCCACTTTGCAGCACCTTTGTCACAACACTCTCACCAGGATAGGCTCAGCAAGGAGACAGGCAGAGAAAGTGCCCAACCAATCTTAATACGTGTTTACTTTCTGCTGTAGTCTTCTTTCCACCTACCTACTCCTCAAATGTGGATGCAGTGCCCGCCTGCTGCTAATTTTTGGGTGGATACAGAAAGATCACACATTTCCTCCCTGGAAGCAGCTCGCTCCTTCTTTCCAAGAAAGTAAAAGCTGCAAGGATGTTTTCTGAGAGAAAAGCAGAGCTTAGTGGAGAGGAGAAATAAAAACGTTACACAAGTCAGCCACGCAAGACAGAAACCAGACAGCAGAGAAGGTAGAGGTGACAGCCAATAATTTTCTGGAAGGAAATGAGAGAACTCTCATGCAAACAGAGGGACGTACCAGACCTCCAAACGCACACATTTCCAGAGGCAACTTTAACACCTCCAAGGAAAAGTGATCCCCAAAATTCAAATGCAAGTACCTCTAAACAGAAAAGCTGGATATACCAAGACTTGAGAAGTACTACCACCTGCATGGATGGGTAATGCTGCACTATCTACAGTCAGTGATACAAAAAGAACTGTGCATTAACAAGCTGATCATCATCTTTCCTAACTGCAAATAACCATCCCCATTCACACATGCACAAATAAATCACGTGCAAGTCTTATTGTATAGCAGCTGTCTTTGAGAAGCAAGCTCAATGGTTAGGGTACTCCGATGAGCCGGACGTGAATCATCCTTTGCTTGACCTCATTTCCCAAAAGTAATTTGTTTTATAAGCTCCTCTTTCCAAAGGGAAACCTAATGACACTAATTATATCCACGGCAGCAGCATGAAACAGGAGACGCCCTGCTGCTGGTGTGGACCACCATGCACGGTGGTGGCAGCAGCATGACTGATGGTGTGCAATGGCTGCTGAAGGCCTGCTCTCACTCAACAAACCTCAAAGTGGAACCCCAGCACCTACCCTTCAGCAGGCTGCCTCAAAAAATGCTTCATGCACAGCACTTCCAACCCTGCTGTGGTCAATGTTAAACTGTTATTTTTCCTCTGGTTTGTCACTGCTTCTGCTTTTCAACAGAGCAAATTCACTTGAGGTATCAACAGCCATTTCAGCAGTGTGGGAAGCTGATGGATGGAGCTGCCAGTAAGGAGAGGGAAAAGAGGATGGAGTGAATAAATAAAAACAACATTTTCATTTCAATTATTCTTAGCACATGGTGGAGGCACACACAAACAATCCAAAAACAAAGAAGAACAACCCCAAGACTCCTGTATGTAGTAGTAGAGGTTCCACTGAGAATATCATGTCTGTAGGGATGCTTAAACTCTTTATTTCACTTAATTGCAAGAGTCTGGCTCTTACCATCTCACAGTTTGGAAAAGGTGCTGAATCTGACCTGGCTTTGAACTGCACAGTGATAATTAAGCTCAGTATGGTTCTGGTATGCTCAGATATTAACACAGTCCTTGCCCTAAGAGACTCTGACAACCTCAACAGATTTGACAAAGGATAAGAAAAAATGTGAAAAGATTTACCTGAAGTCAATTTACAGTTCAGTAGCAGTGTCAGAAACTTCATTCCCATGTCAATGCTGGTAGGAGGAAGGAGGGAGGATAGACAAGGCTGTTTCTAACAGTAAGAAAAGCTCCCAATCACCTTGAAAATCTTTCACTCCATGCAGCTACCACCTATGGGTTAGTATGTAGGGACTGATCTGTCAAGTTCTGGTCAAGAAATGATGATGAAGGAGGATAAGGCCTAATAGAAAATGAGGTCCCCATGAGATCCAGGCGGTCAGATTTGATGACCAAAATAGCAAACTGAGAAAGTCTTCTGATTTACAAGGTTTAAGTTCATAAGAACCCATGAAGAAAGATGAGAGGAGGCATCATGGAATCATGCAGGAGCAGCAAATCTGGTCAGGGAGAGAGAGCCGGGAGGGCAAGATACAGGTGGATTTTTTCCTCATCTGAAAGCCTGCAAAGAGTTCAGAATGGGTTTAATTGGCAAACACGCTGCTCATTGCAGAGCTAATTAACAAATGTGGAAGTATTTCACCTCCTACAGACATTCTCACAGAAATTTCTTGCTCTGGCCTTGAACTCGATGATCCCTGAGGAAGCAGCTCCCTGTCAGACTTGGGCTGATGAAGACGAAGCTGATGTTTCCATGCAGGCATGTGGGAGCTAGAAATACTACACAGTCCTGGGAATAGATCTGCTCCCAGTTAATTTGTTAATTAACAAAAGGTCAGAGGCACTTCATCTGGAGCAGAGCTCTTGGCTTGAGAATCTTTGCTAGGAAGTGCCTCAGGTGACAGCTTCACTCCACAGTGCTAAAAACGTCTGCCTGTCTCTATTATGGCCTCCTTCAGAGGCAGAAGCCATGATGGTCTTGGCTAGAATCTTGTAAAATGAGTGGGAAGAAAAATGGTTCAGTATCTGAGAACCACACATTTCAACAAGCTTTCCAAGCATTCCAACTAGTTTGGTTCACTTTTTTACTTCAGACACGCCTTTCCAAACTTCATGGCTTGAAACCAGCAAGCTCTTATTGGATTTGTAAGCTGAGAAAGACTGGGATCTTGTGAGAACATTTGACACTTTCTAACCTGATTACAGAAAGAGCAAATAAGCCCTGGTTTCAGACTGAATCACCAAACATGAGCTTTGCTAACCAGTAACCCTGTGACTTCCATGTTGGGATTTGTAGGCAGCTCTGCTGTGCAGAAGCATTTTCAGTGCAGCTGAAATATCCAGTGCAAGTATGCAAAGGTCAGCTTAACCTGAAGTATTGTGTAAAACATAGCAAATTGGCCTCAAACTTTTCTAGATTTCTGGACAAGATGATTGGATCATTAATTCATACAGCAAAGTCAGTGCCAGCTTTGTTAGTAAAAGACACAGTCCCAGGTTGCAGAAAGGTTAAGGTTGCCTCAGCCTCTTGAGAGAAAAGTATAAACCGATATGATTGTATGCTACTGCCACAAAACCATCTCTTAAAATATTTTGGTCCAACTGACCTGAATGATGCCAAATGAAGATAAAGTCATAAGGTTTAACAAAACATAGGCTTTTAGTCCAGATGCAGCTATTTTTCTTAATAACATCACTGTAGTTCCACTAGAGCTGTACACATCATCTATATAGCTAAGGTGAAATTGTATCGCTGAATTTGACAGTTAAACAGGCAAGATGCCAGTCTTCCTCACCTTCTAGATAAGCACATCTCGTTAGCCTACTTGAAGACCATTAGGTAGAACCTAACGAGTGGCTTTGCTTCCATTATCATAGAATCATTAAGATTGGAAAGACCACTAAGATATCTAAGTCCAACCATCAGCCCATCGCCACAATACTACCAAATCATGGCTCTGTGACATCTACCCTTTACTTGAACACCTCTAGGGTCAGTGACATCACCACTTCCCTGCCCTGAGCAGCCTGTTTCAATACCTTGCTACTTTCTGAGAATAAATATTTTCCTAATATCCAACCTGAACCTCCCCTGGCATAAGTTATAGCCATGACCCCTTGTTCTCTCACTAGTTATCTAGGAGAAGACCTCGCTATACCCCACCACAACCTCCTCATCAGCCACTCCCCATAAGACTTGTGCTCCAGCCCTCAAGACTCCAGAAAAACTGCAAAGGAATTTCATTAACTTCTTGCAAAAAATGAAAGTGGGCACAGTCCTGCTGAGACTGCCTAGCTTTGTGGTCAAAGCAACACATGCCTGCCTTGAGTGGAGGAATGAGCTGTGGGGATACGGTTGTAGGCCTAAATCTGGACTAACTATCATTAAGGCTTGACTTAGCTGGAGGTATATCTGATGCTAGAAAAGCCTGCAGATAAATCATGCCATGAGACAGTTGTTGCTACTGTCTGATGGAGGCAATGGGAAGGTGCTGAGAGCCCATTCTATCATACGGCTGGGTCCCTGCAGAACTCTGGCAGCACTGCAGACGTGGGGCTACGGAGATTCATTATTAAGGCTCATAGAATCATAGCATCACCAAGGTTGGAAAAGACCTCCAAGATCACCCAGTCCAACCATCCACCTACCACCAATAGTTCTAAACCAAGTTCCTCAGCACAACAGCTAAATGTTCCTTGAATACCTCCAGGGTCAGTGACTCCACCACCTCCCTGGTGTTGGTCTTTACACATCCAGGTGCACATTTCCCAGTGGCTGTGTGAGCTTTTGAGCACTTCACAAGCAAGGCAGGGGGAGCCTTTATCGATGATGAGCTTCCCCTAGAAACCCAGTGGGGGTTGTCTCCCGCTCTCAAAGCCTTTAAAGATTGTGGAAGAGAAACACAGCCAGCAGGATGTGCTGAGCTGCTGGGCTGGGGTTTATGTTGATGTCTGGCTCATTTCTGCCGGAAAATGAAAAATCTTTCTTGTGGAAGGAGCAGGGAGTTTGGCCCTTCATCTTGACCACATATAGACTGACATAGATTTAAAATGAGAGGAGCCAGGAGGTACATGAGAGACCAGAACAAAATTGAGATTAGGAGGCAGGGATCACACAGCTCAAAGCTGTTTTTCCACAAACTGCTATGGGAAGTGTTTACAAACATAAATATACACACACAACTCTTAATTTCTCTTTTTTTCTCTCTCTCTCTGCCTGTGTTTACCCAGTTATTCTAAGGGTAAAAAATGTCTCTTTTTCTTTTTTTAATTTCCTTTCTTGGGTGGATGAGGGGGGAATGCCAGGGGTACGTTCTGAGTGATTAACCTGAATAATCAGTGATTTGTTATTGCAAACCGAGGTGTTTTTTGGTGTTTTTTTTTTTGTTTGTTTTGTTTTGTTTTTTATATAAAGAGCTATAGACACAGACCAAATTCACATTAAACTCTACCAGCTTGTTGTACCTCCTGCCTGCCTTTCCAGGTCCCCTCCTGTCTCCCACATATAAGAAAACACCGATATGGGATCAGTAGGGATCGTGCCCACGACCCTGCTGGGATAGCACAGAGCTCCCAGCATTGCCGTAGCCCCACAGCCACACGGTCCCAACTCCTCTCTGAAATCTTCCTCACCCAAATCAGTGCCAGCAGCCCCGAGAGCAGCCCGGGCACGGGATGGAGCAGGAAACCTAAAAACTTCAGTCTGCAGAGAGACCTCTAGTGTTTTTCTTTCTCCATGTCCTGGCAGAGTTCCTCCAAAGTACAAATACACACAGAGCTCCCATTGTTTGCAGCCCTTCACAAGCCCACTGATCCTAATATGGAATTCAGCAGGAAACCCATGATTTCCTGACACACAGCAAGCTGGAGAAAGAAAGGAAAAACTCCATTAAAAACCTCCAGGCTCTCCTCCATGTTAGAAATGAGATGGAAAATGGAGTGGATTTAACAGGAATCCCCGATCCTTGCGGACAGGCGGGAGGAAGGCAGACACGAAGCCAAGCCACAGGCTGCTGATATTTTTTAAGTTGCAATAGATACGGAGAACTGCGGGGCAGGATGAGGATTTCCTGACTCGGACGGACAAGAAAGGACAGATCGCTTTTTCATGATACTCCTCTCCGTGAATTTAATCTATTCACCTCAATGATTCTCTGGACTGCTCTGGTAATTGTTAGAAGCAGCTGTGACAGCCTGGAAACATTAGTATGATTTCCTGAGTTTGAGATTTCCCCCCCCCCTCCCCTTCCCCAACTACTCCAAACTCAGGAAAAGTCCATACAATCGCACTTCATTTTTCCTTCATGTGCACTTGGAAGCCCCGGGAACAGCAGGAGCAGCAGCAGCAGACGCAAGGATGAGCTGCAAGGCAGAAGGTGACAACTGCACTGACGGGAGCAGCAACAGCACCAAGAAGATGTTAAAATGTGTGGTGGTTGGGGACGGGGCCGTCGGGAAAACCTGTTTGCTGATGAGTTACGCCAATGATGCCTTCCCTGAGGAGTACGTGCCCACTGTGTTTGACCACTATGCAGGTAAGGAAGGGCCTTAAAAATCATAATCAAAATATTTAATTGAGAGCCAGGTGGGAGGTGAAGGTGGATCGAGGATGGGAGAGGATGGTTTGAAGGCAGTGCGTGGGTTACTGCTCATCCAGGAGCGTGATTCAGACCTGGACAGTGGCCAGAGGGCTTAGATGGCAGTTCATACAATTGGGGCAATATGGGATTTATGCTTGCTTCTGATTTTTAGTAAATAACCAATGTTAGGGACACACAGGGTTTTCAGGACAACAAATAGAATTCAGCCTCTGTTGGGTTATTCTCAGCTGCTTGGTTTGTTTTTTTTACAAAAATCCTGATGTTCTGAACTTGGCAGGCTGCAAACGGTGACGATTGTGTTGATGCGTGTATGCACTAAAATGACAGAAGCATTAAGGTTGGAAAAGACCTCTCAGATCATTTAGTGCAACTGTGCACCTACCACCAATATTGCCCACTAATCCATGCCCCGAAGTACTACATCTACCCTTTCTTGATGACATTTTGCTTCATGGCAAATAGTGCATAAGTTATAATATTTATATCCTATTCAGGGAGTAATCTCTAAGAAAAGCAGAGCATCTCTGAGTGCTGTCAAAATGTAATTCTCCTTTCAGAGACATTTGTTGCTCCGTCTATAAATAGAATTTAATATTATAACTTGGAGGTGGGGGAAGCGGAATGGGTGATTGTTTTGAGGGCTTTATAGGGAAGGAATTTTTGATTTAAGAAAAAAAATACAAATCTAACAAAGATAATACATGACATTCACTGAATCGCTGTGCAAAACAGACCCACAGATGAAGTACAACATTCACAGGCCTCTATCCTTAACGATTATTTTACCCAGCTGTGTCCAAAGTTACCACCCAGATGGTGTGACAGCCTAAAACTGTTGCTCAAACTATTCCTTAAATTTCCCTATCCCAGATCCTGCTGTTTTTCTTATCTCCCTGCTCCTTTGGCTTATACTTGTTGTTTTTAAGATCCCCTCCAAAAACAGATTTTAGCACTGTGAAACCCACAGCTCTCTGTGCAGTAGCAGCTGGATTTTCCTTCTCTCTCTCTGCACCTCCTTAAAAACTGAATTTTCATGGCGTGGCTTATCATAGATTTGGTGTTCTGTAATGGGAAAATCTCTGTTTTCATTCTGGCTCCGCGTCAGGTTTAGCAGATGAACTGGCCAAACAAGAAAGCTGTGTAATTGCAGAATCTGATCCGTGGAAATGTGAAGACCTTTTTCTCCACAAGAGTGGGCAGTGTCACTTCTAATGTGAGCAGTGCTCTCTTTTCTCTATTATTCCCTCCAGACAGATCAAAGAACCATTCTAGAAAAAATCTTTACCCAGAGGTGATATAGGGAAGAGCACTTCATGGTGTAAATGAGTACTTTCACAAGGGAAAAGCCATAGGCAAGACAGCACAGATTTATGTCCTATGTTGTGATAGAGCCCACATACTTTCCCATGATAAACTGAGATCTGTTTGTCCCCTAAGGCCTTGCCATACAGCAGTACACCACTCCCAGCATCCTCTGCAGTCTGCCAGGATCTTTAAATACGTTTGCATATGGAGAAACCCATATATCAACTGGCCCCAGCCACTGACCTGTAGTTTGGTGGCTTTGGTATGAGCATGGGAGTTGTGTGCATATCCAGCCTGGGTGGGGGCACCAGGCACGTCCCTAACCAATAACGCTCAGGAACATACCTCGATTTTGTCTCCACTCCATCAGAAGTGGTAGAAATTGCCAATGTGCTCCGAAGTTGATGAGAGAAGGACAGGCAGATGGAGAGTGTCACTGCATAATGCTTCTTTCCTTAGGGTAACAGGTAAAAGCATGAGCTTTTAAATCAAGCTACATTTTCAGGCTTTGAAGATTTAGACCTCTAAAAGATCTCCTGCTGCTCTTATTTGCCTTCTAAACCATGATAGCACATAAACATAAGATAAAAAAGTTCTTGATAGCAAAGTTCAGAAAGATAAGGGAAAAAATAGCTCTGTCTATTAACATGCTATTCTGAGACAAACCCTGTCCAGCGTCAGAGGTCAAAACGTGCACTGATCAAAAATAGAATTTACATTTGTTGAGAATTTCCAGTATTTAATAGACCCATTTCACTACAAAGCAGTACAAAAAAAAAAAAAAAGAGCAGTGGAAATGACTTCCAGAGCAGAGTGCTTTGGAAAAAAAAGAATTAAAAAAACACCACACAAATCTACTAATATAACATGCAGTCACAGGCATGGGTTGATGGTTGGACTAAATGATCTTGGACATCTTTTCAACCTTAATGATTGTATGAAAGACATTACGTGGCGTAAAACATAACACAATCTATTGCAATACTTCAATATACTCTAGGCATTGAGAGAGGAAAGAGCTCACTTGGGGCAAAATTACCTCTGATCTCACAGTTGTTGGGATACTCTGTGGCTATGGACTTTTCCACTGCAAAGCTCTTGGCAGCCCATGGTCACAAGGAGAGGTGACATGGAGGTAATAGGGGAACACAGTGATATCAAAATGGTGCGCAGAAAGATTCTGTACATTGACACATCCTGAAACATAGCTGAGATGCTGGAAAATCCCTTTTAAATTTACCCTACCACACAGTTTTATCTGCCCCTATCGTAACTCAACCATTTTACCTTTCCCAAACGAGCTGAAACCATTTGTTTCAGTTGAAGCTATTTGTTTCAGATGGCCTGCATTGAAACTGCTCAAAAGCAAATAACTGCTGCAGGTTTCTGCAGAGCTGTGCTTCCCAGTGAAGTTTTTTCACCCAGTCCATTATTACCAGCAGCAAGTGCTTCCACTTGCCTCTCCAGGTCAGTTGTGAGTCCCAGGGCATTTACCAATTTCCTTCTTTCTAATGGAAAAAAATAGTGGTGGGGGGAAGCATTAAAAATTGCGGATTCCAATTGTGATCTCAGAGCAGTTTCTCACTGCCGCAACTCTGGCAGCTGGGGGGAGACAGCGATGCTATCCAGCCCAGAATTGGGAAAAGCTCCAGATGCACCGTGGTCGTGGCCAAGGCGTTAACTGTTCATGGCCCCGCAGCACCAGCTGCATCTATTTGCCAAGCTCTGTTGCATCCTTTTAGCTGTAGGCCTGGGGTAGGTTTTCATGGTGGAGATAAGTGTAACAACAGGGTGTCCTTGAGGATGCACACAGCTTGGACACAGCAGTGCCTGGGATGAAAGGCTGCTGGTGTTTTGCTGTACATGCAGCTGCTCTGCACAGAAGTCCAAACCAGTTATTAGCTCCACACTAATAACATTCGGCCACAGATTTCACCCACAGTCCACAAAAATGAATTTGTTCGAGGCCTGTTGCCAGGGCTGAGATGCGATGGATACAGAGCAGAGTCTGAGGTAATGCCAGACAGATGGGGAAGGCAAATTTGTTATTTGGATACAAAACTGGGCTCTTTTGTTGAACGTGGGGAAGTTTACGAGTCTGTTTACTTCTCAAAACATTATGAAGAAGTTTAGCTGGAGGCCAGAACCCTGAGTAGGTTTCCTTACATTTGGTGAAAACCCAAGTCCCACAGTGAAAGGGTTTAGCCACAGAGTAAGTGGTTATTTCTAGGGCATGCGAACCAAAGTGTGATCCCAGTGACAAACAGGATATTACTGGCCATAGCTCTAACAATAGGGTCTGTTTGGATAGTGAGAACATGCTTTAATATGGTGCTTCCATTCCGTCTTTCCAACTTCAAACACTGATTTTCCGTGAGCAAAGGTCTCTCAGCCAGGGTGACTTGTATTGTGTCTAACTATGTGAAGTTATAAATGTTTAATTGGGGCTGAGATTGTACCCATGAAAAGAAAAAATTCAATTCAACTACTAGCCAAGCTGATTTAATAGTATCAAAATTAATGGGGTTGCAGTGTGGAAGGCAGAAGGGAGATGTATCTTGTTTTCTAAGCTAAGAAGCCACTAAGCATCTTGTTTCATATTTCTGAACACTAAAAAAAGCCAGCAGTTTTTAGCATGAAATTCATTCACACCAAAATTTATACCCAGAAGTTCATTTTTTTTTTTCTATGTGAAAACTCTCCATCAACGGGGAAGCAATACTGATTCATATGCTTAACTCAGCACCCTGCACAGCCAAAAGTGGATAGACTCATTAGATGGTTGTCTAAGGAAAAGAGGGTAGTGAGTCTCAAACCATTTGGTTTAGTGACTGCACACAGGTGAATGCCACACAAATAGCTTTAGTAACTGGTGGTGTATCCTGAGTAAACAAGAGAGAGGTCAGCATGTCCAAGGGAGAACTGCAAACATCTGGACTGAAGACTTCATGTATATGGCATAAATATTTCCCTCTTTCCCCTTGTGTGTCGTCACAAACTGGTGAACGTTTATAAATAGTGAATCCATTTGAAAAAAATTAGCAGTGGCATATGATCAGCTAATGAATAACATACAGAATAGTTCAGCCATGACAGAAGCTTTTGAAATTAAAAGCAATGTAGAAGAAAACAATTATTCATTACCATCAGGAGACAGAGATTTTGTTATTTAGTGATGATTCAAGCCAATGTGGTTGATTGAACAGTGAAGTGGGCTGGAGTGCTCACTGAGCAGCTTCACCTCCAGGAGAGGACTCACACACTGAGACAGGACAGAAATCATGTAGGAGCCTGAACACCCCAGGTCAGGTACTAGGATAAACTTCTTCTCAGAAGGAGCGGTGATGCAGCGGCATAGTCTACCCAGGGAGTGTGCAGTCACCATCCCTGGAGGTGTTCAAGAACTGTGGAGATGAGGCACTGAGAGACATGGGCAGTGGGCATGGTGGGGATGGGCTAGGGTTGGAATAGTCCATCTTAGTGTTCTTTTCCATCCTTAATGACTCTGTGTCTATGAAACTCCTCCAGCTGCAGGAACAGCAGCACATATGTCCACGTTTTTGATATTACAGTTATTTTTTATTGATTACTTATCCATTGCATGGGCATACAGATTTCAACCTGTTTGTTTGGCACACGGTGTCAGCAATGACCTAAATACCATACTACTTCTATTTTCCTCTGTCAAAATTTTATTAGGCTGGATAATTAGAATAGAAGAGGCTATCCCAGAAGCCTTGTAATTTCTACATGGGTGCTGCTATGGGAGTCTTCACACTACCGTGTTCTTGAGATGGTTGTCTCCTATAAACAGTCTTGGTAGCACATTAGATGTTTCATGTAATGCTTCGGGTCATTAAACTGAAAGAGCTATAGATAGCACTGAAAGAGAGCTGTGATGTTTATTTTCAGGGATGTTTGCAGTGGTTTTCTTCCTTTTAATGTTCATCCAGTTTTGATCAAACAGATTTGAACATTATCCTTGAGACAGGAAAACACTGACTCTTTAAAGATTTAGGTCTCTAGACTCACAGCCACTGAACAGATTTGTTCATTTTGCCTCTCAGCAGCTGAAAGGATTTTTCTGTGCCAATCTTCCCTGTTAGCCAGAATAAACCAAAGGTCTCAATAACACACTCAAGATTCAACTCAGCAGAAGGCCACCAGTGCAATTCAAAGATTTCTGTGGCTGCCTTTTTAGGAAGATAAGTTTTACAGAACCACTAATTCTGAAGTTATTAAGGCAGGATGTTTAGATAGTCTCCTGCACACCAAAGAATAGATTTTTTTACCTGAATCATCATGGTCATCCCACACTCAAATGAAGCAGGCACCATATACACACTCAAACATAGAATCATACAGGTTGGAAATCATAGAATCATTAAGGTTGATTAAGACCTTTTTAGTCCAACCATCAACCCACCTTAAGACCTTTTCCTTCTGAAGGGTGTGAGGAGCCAAGATCACTAACTCTTATATCCCCCTTCCTCACACACATCCCTGTATTGTCCTGTGCCTGCACGGTCCACTTGAAGCCCATGGAGGCAGAGGTGTGTGCATGCTTCGTGGTCCTATTTACTGAGGGCAGATGGTTTCTGCAGCAGTGACAAAGTACTGACCATTGTCCCCAAACAGTACTGAAACACAGCTCAAGAGGAGCATGCAGCCCCTGACAAAAGCTTTATGCTACAAAGAGATACCAAAAAGCTGTGTGCCAGTCCCTCCCATGCAGTGTGTATTGTGTTTATCACCCAGGTCTGAACTCAAAGCCCAGAAGCTGCTATAGCCCAATGCAAAGAGCTCATTTCCTCACCTGATATGAGCAGTCAATGTATATCCTCATGGGTCAAGCACGGCAGGAGACAACGCTGTGTCATGCATAATGTTTACAGCCTAAAAGCTAGACACAGAGAATAAGCAAACTACAATGAAATCCAGCTCAAATTCTGTTTCAACCAATCATCTAATATTTCTTATTAGATCTGTAATCTTTCAATGGCAGTAAGAAATACAAAGAATATTAAGTGGTGAGTAAGTTAGACCTTTGAATGTGTCCTGATGGTACAAGTGTAGAAAGATGGCATTTCTAGGGGGCAACCACAACTGGAAGTGCATTTGAAAGATGAGAAAGTCAAATGACATAAAAACAGATGAATGGAGTGAGATGAACCCCGTGAATTTATCAACGTGAAACTTCTCAGGGGAAAATTTTAATAACGTTTGCAAAAAGGGAGGTTGAACCTGAAGTAAGGAGACTGAGTTCTACCGTAATTGAAAAATAAGACTTCTGCAAGTGATAATAAAAGTGAGCTGACAGGTGAACCTCTCTTAGTAGTCAGAATAAGACCTAAATGTGTTCTGAGGCAGCTGGAACAGAAGAAGGGTTAACAGTAGATGAGAAAGTGACCCTCTCCTCCACCACTCCAAGACAGTCTTCCCCTCCTCTTCTTATGGGTGTAGCATTGCAGGAGGTGACATCAGCTGAGGAAAAACAAAACTGAAACTATGATCTCTGGCTCTTGAAGGAGATCTCTATAGCTTGAACTAAACATCACTGCCACTGTGTTGAAAGCAATAGTTTACTCAGTTTACTCAGTACGTGTGGTTGACTATCTTCCCCAGGGGTCAAAACCATGTAAAGCTGGTGCCATACCAGGCGTCCATGGACAGCCAAGCAGATGCTTTTCAACAGCAGATACTCCACATGAAGGAAAAAAAAAACCAAAAACATAGTAAGCATGTCTACACAATGAATATTCCTAGACAAGTAAAAACCGCTTCATTTCTGCAGGACGTGGCAGTGCTTTACTAAATGAGTCACAGTTAGAATGTTAGAACTTACTGATTAAGCCAACTCAAAATGTCTTCACCAAAATTTCCATCTAATTTTCTCTTCTCTTCATAAACCTTGAGACAGATCTCTGTGCCAGCAATACTCATCATTGGTACCATACGTTGTTGTGTACGTTTTACTCTGCAGGTAGTGCCTTTCCTATGTTCTAACTTTTCAGTTGCTAGGGCCAAACCCAATGACATCATGGAAATGGTAAGGGATGAGGAAGAGCAAACACATTTCCTTCAATTGTTCTGTTCAGACAAAGCCATTAAACAATAATGACATCTCCTGTCAAATTATTTTTTATCTTTGCAATGAAAAAATCCAAGTTATTATATTTCTGGTCTGCTTTTTACAATGACTACTCACCAACCCCTGGACAGACATCATATTCTTGTATCCCAACATATGGCTCTTCCAGTCACTGAATAAGATACTGAAGAATTTAAGATTTATAAACTGTGACCTCACAATTTGTCAAAGATATGGATGAGCTCCAGACTGCATCTTTGAAGGGGCATTTACTTCTCTTTCCCAAAATAAGTTCTGGAAAAAATAGGTTTTAAAATAATTTCTAATAATTAAAATCTTTAAAAATAAATAAATAAAAATTTATATACACTGAGAGGACTTTCACTCAAGAAAAGTCATGCTACCAGCAGCCTTGACTGAATACAGGGACTGAATTTTATGTGCAAATTCTACATATGCTAAAATACTCAAGTACTATTAATCAGCCAATGATTTCCTCATGTACCCAGGTGGACTGGAAACCTCTCCCAAAACTGAGAGTAAATCACTGCACCTCATTGCAATCCCAAGCACCATCCATCACGTCTCTGCAGTCTGAGAGACACAGCCGCGTGAGCATAGCATGAAGGAGGATCTGACAATACTGTCCAGCTGTGTGGTTGCTATCACCTTTGGCTGAGATGGATGCAGATCTCATTATGCAGTGATGGCTTTTCCTGAATACTTGCTCTGTAGCATACATAAGTTTATGACCATGAGCAATTACCTCCTCTTAAACAGATTTCACCAAGGGTAAAGAGAGTCATCATATGAGCAGGAAAGATGGCCTGAGAGGGTACTGGGTGAGACAGGGCCATCTTTCCTGCAGCAGATGTGGCAACAAGTGGTGCCTTCAGCTAATCCCTACAGCCACAAAGTGCTGATCCCAGGAAAGGAGAAAACATGAGGACCGTGAGGGGCCACATTACATTTGGCACAATTCCTCAATCTTTCTGTGGGCCCAGCGCACCAAAAATTCAGCAGTGTGATTGCCCCAGGGTTACCTTTCTACCTCAGTTAGTGGCACAGCAATAACTCCATAAATATTTAAAGTGCCAACCAGTCTCAAGGGAAGAGAAGCCTGGAAAACTCATTCAATGACAGGAGAAGCATGAGGGGAAAAAAAAAAAAAGGGAGAGAGAGAGAAGGAAAGAAAAAAATACTCCCACAGGAGAGAGTGAGGCAGCTGTAAAAATATTCCCATACAGAGTGGCAGAGGAGGCACAGTCAGGAGTGGGGTGGCTTGGGAGCAGGAGGGGAAAGAGCACCACAGTGCTGGATCCTTTCTCCTGGTTTGGGACAGTGTACATGTCTATAATGGAAACAGCAGTCCCTGTGACAGGAGCCAGCAGTTAGGCACCCGAAAGAGTTAAGAGCAGAGGGGCTGGACAGAAAGGCCCAGTCACAATGAAGGAGGATGCCTGAGATGACTCACTAGAATGAGTTTCCAACCCCTGCAATTCTGAGGGGACAGAGGCCATGTCTTTTATTAAAGGCTCCCTGGCAAAGACATTCAGATAGAACTTTGAAGTAATGATATTAACAGTATCTGCTAATGCTCAGCTTTCTGCAGACCTTATGGAAAGGAACTGCTTCAGCAATGAGTGGGAAAAACATACATTTTCAAACAACATTAATTTTTCTCCCTTGGGAGATGGGACAAAAAGAGCATCTATTTACAATAATAATGCTGCTCCACTGAGAACAGACCATAGGGAAAATCCCATAAGGCTGGAAAATTTGCTTTAAGTTTATAAACTGTCCCATGCTTCAGCTCCAGAGTGGGCAGCCATCCAGCTGCTCTGAGCAGCTCTGTCCTCAAAGGCCAGACCCTTCCCAACTCGGACGCTCTCTGTTTCTGAGCAGTCTTCCCAGCTCTGTTTCAGGACCGGCTGGATTACCTCAGAGTGTTTTCCTCCAACAATTAGGCACAGAGTCAAGGTCCTTTCCTAACTTTTGGGGCCAGTTGCTTGAGATGCTTCCCATGAGCAGCACAACCACAGTGGCAACAAACAGCAGAAACACAAAGACCTGATTTTTCATATGAAAGGTGAGGCATTTCTAATGGGGAAACTCAGCTCTGGAACAAACTCTCTGTATTAAAATGAACTTCCTGAGACTGTCTATTTTTTTTTTGCTATAAAGTTCAAGAAATGGCTTGCAGAATTAAGGCAGAGCCCTCTGGCTTAGAATCATGGAATCATTAAGGCTGGAAAGACCACTAAGATCACCTAGCCCAGCTGTCAACCCATCACCACCATATCACTAAACCTTATCAGTCAAGGTGACATTTACACTTTTCTTGAAAAACTTCGGGGACAGAGTCTCTACCACCTCCCTGGGAAACTGTTCGGTTTCATGTTTTCCACTCAATACTGATAGGTTTGGTTGTATGAGCCCATTTCCCAGATGGCTTCATTTGGGCACTCCAAACTCAGCGAGGGTTCAGGATTTATCATCTGCACAAACAGGCATTTTGTAATTGCATCTTTGTTTTTAGTTAGCTAGAACTACATGCACACCTCCACTGCTACAACAAAACTCAAAGGACGCTATAGAATTGTTCGTAATTTCTTTTCAGTGTAGCCTGTATTTTGCTTTCTGCAAAATTACCGTTAAAATTTTCAGTGAGAACGTGAACAAAATCCAGGAGGGTATTTGTATTCTGTATTTAATCATTACGAAAGAGTGTTGCTTTGCTTTGTTTTGTGTATGTAACCAGTAAATCTCAGGAATCAAGTACAATTCCCTTCATCTCGCTGCATTTTAGTTACTGCTGTGAATATTTAAAGCCTCTTCCCAGAAGTTCAAGGGAATAACATCTCTCATTAAAAATATATATTTGAAATACAGCTTCAAGAAAGTGATTTTCCATGAATACCATCCATGAAAACAGGATCAGACTCTATGCTAAAAGGGGAGTTCATATTTCAAAAATATTCTGCTATCCTGCCAGAAACCAGGCCTAACTCCAAAGAACTCAAAATTAGCTGATCCCTTTCATAATATCATTAGTATAGAGAAATTCCCTTGCCATGCATTGAAATATTCTCTGATGGAGTTTGCCACTTAGATCTGCAGGGAATTTACCTAACCAGCCAGTTTGTTTGAAGCCCAGAGGGATGAAGTTGATGTAGTTCCTGCTGTTTTAATATTTTAGAGTGTTAAATGCATTTTCTTCCCTTTACTGTCCCTCCTGGGAAATGGCTAAAATGGTTAAATAATTCATTCTTCCATTATTTGAAGTATATTTCCCAATTCATTTATTTTCCTGTACGAGCTGCTTGTAGCAACACCATAAGTCCATCCCGATGCTTCCAAGGAACTAAGAAGCAACAGGGAATATGAATGCAGAGGTCCCAAATTTGAAGTATTGTTTGACAGAGGAAATGAATGCCAAGAAAACGGTGAAACAGGAATAACTTGTGTTGTCTCCATATGCTGCTCCCAACTGAGTTTCTTTCCCCCTGCTTCCTATTTAAATGTATGTACATGAAAGATTGAAAAATTAGTCTTGAGACAATTTTGCAAGGAAAATGGTGTTTTGAGACTACACCCAGTAGGGTGGAAATTCCTGAGAACACAGGGAAACCTTGTCCCTGGGTGATAACATTCACGGTATGTCATGGTGAGCTGCATGAAACCATTCATACAAAGACTTACAGAAGCACTTTGTACTTTCCACCACGTTAAGTTACTCCACCTCTCGCTCTCCTTACAGTTTCCTCTCCATCTTTCAGAATGCATACATGCATTTCGTCTTTTAGACATTTATTTACCACACTGCTTTTTTTTTCCCCTCAAAGTATAGGGTCTTCCCACCTGAAGTGTTAGAAAAATGAAAGACAATTTCATTTTCAAAGCATGCAGCACAGCACATGGGGCTGGCCAGCACTAGGTGTAGGTCCTGTAGAGCCATCTCTGAGCCAACTGGGTCCCAAAACCCAAACCACAGACATAGCACACATAGCAGCTGCCCCACAAGCACTTAGTGGTAATTATTACCGTGTGGCTCTTCTGGTTTCCTGAAGTGCTGCTGAGCTGGTGAGGGCGGCAGCCGGCCAGGGCATGGGAACAGATGTTTCTGCCTTCTCACGGATGTCAGCTCTGCCTGATGGAAAATGCCATCTGAGAAGAATTAAAACCAAAAAGCAGACAGACAGGGATTTGCAGAATGGTCATGGGACTGCCATGCAGTGACCACTACCCATTACAGAGTCCATCCAGCAGCCACCTCTTCCCTAAGTAACCTCAGCACAGCATACTTATCTCAGCATTGCTTCTTGTGCATAAGCTACAGAAGGTCAATAGCAGTAGGAAGCTGCAAGAGAAACAAGAAAAGCTGAAGAAAATAGGAGAAAAGAACTGCATGAGGGTGGAAAATGGATATACATCCATAGAGGATGAAGGGAAAAGGTATGCTTTAGAGAAGACAGTCCAGAAACAATCTATAAAACACAAAGAAGTTATATGTAACAAATATGTTTTAGGGAATAAAACATCATTTTGAACTTCTAGGGTTAGCAAAAGTTCAGGCCAGAGCATTTCCAATGAAGTATCCCACCAGGAGAAAATGCTGATTCATTAATGTTGAAGCATTTTTTAAATACTTGGAAGGACAAATTCTTGAGGTCCAGGACACCCTGGTTATTCCTGACAATGCAGCAAGAAAGACCTAAATTGAAAACATAATATGCAAAGGTCTTGTTTTCATTCCATTGTAAAATGAAAACAAATTGTAAAACCTCAGAAGCTGTCGCAAAGTTGAATTATCATCCCCCTGGATGCTCTTATTATCCATTTTACAGTTACTGTATTGTAAATGTTATTATTTAAAGGCAGATTTCCTCCCACTTCCTCTAAATGAAAAGTCTGTGCAACAAAGAAAAAAATTCCTTGAAAATGCCTCAAATAATACCAGCTCAGGTTTTAAACTTCCCCAGAACGAAGAGATGCAATGGTTGCAGGGAGAGGTTGGCAATCCTTGCAAGCCCTGGCAAACAGAGTGACAGCATAAGTCAAGTGCTTTGGAAAAGACAGAACAGTCTTAGAAAGAAGTATCTACCATTCTGTCTTTAATCTTTCTGGTATATTCTACCGATAGAGATGTTAAGATGTCTGTAACCACATTCTATTGATGTTGCTTACAGATTATGCAAGAAATGTACAGTAGAGGACCTCTGAAATGTCCTGAATAATTTAGGAAGGATATCATCATAGTCAGGGGAGTAAGGATGTGCGCTTGTAGTCTGATCTTTAAGTACAGCCCATATTCCAGCTTCTGAGTTCTTTTATGGTAGGATTGCTTGCTATAAGGTTCTTCCCACATTGCTGCATTTCTATTACTTCTCACGTTAACAAAGCAAGCCACTGCTACCAGTTAGACTCATCCATTAGCCCGAAGATAGAACAGTCTGTCTTTACCATGACTTCCTCAGCAAAGGGCCCAAAATCCTGTTTCTTACTATGAATTACATTTGACCTAAAAACGTTCATTTTGGCTGTCTGAGGACAACTGAATTTCAGGTAATCTATATAGACAGCCCTTTTTAACCTGTTCCAACTGCCAGGTAAGAATAAAGCCATCAGAGGTAATGAGAAGGCACTACCCAAATGGATTTGATTCCTTAAAAGAGCTGGAAGCGTATCCTGAAAGAGACTGGCTTTCCCTATAAATGTGAGTACCCAAAATTAAACAGAGTTTTTACTAGATGTAAATATTTAGGCCTACTGCCATCATACATAATTTTCTGTCTGATGATATTCAGAATGATGAAATTGTGTTAAACATATTTTGATACCAAACAGAGAGGAAATAATAGATTCTTAAGAAATCCTTTTTGAGATTAGACATGGTCACACAGTACTGGGTTCATCTGGTTTTGGAAGCCTCAAATAGCTGAGTACAAGCACATCTAAGTCAGGAAACCTTTGAAGTGAATGAATGTGTTGCACACAACAGAAGGCCAGTAATTAGATCAATAAAATAAATGAAAGAAGTAGACAATTTCCTTAATGCATTTCTGTGAAAACTCCTAAGCTTCAAGGAAATAAGAATGAAGAGATTTATGAGACACAAGAGATAATTTCTCAAGAACAAGTATCAATTTTCACCTTATATATTTGCAGGAGATGCAAGGAAATGTTCATATAATAATGGTGAAATTTATTTTTGTCGGACTTACCAGATTACAAAGAAGACACATTTGGGAATTTTTTTCCTGATTTTCTTATATTAATTTACAGAAGCAGTAAAAGAAGTGTCTGTAGTTTCTGCTTTACATAATCTTCCAAACCTTTTGCACAGATGCACGTCACTAAACAAAGGCAATAGTCCTAAAGCTGTTCGCCATCTCAGAGACATAACCCCTGCTAACTACAGGTGGTAGCAAATGAGCTTAATTTCCCTCCATCTGTTTTAATAGTGGGTAGAGAAGAGTAGGAGATTGATCAGCAGTGGGACACATTTGGCATGGGGCAGGGGCATGGCAGCTCCGCGCTGCAATACAGGAGAGTGGACAAAGAGCAGTCACAAGTGCCAGGATGGCGGCTGATGAAATACAGCCCAGAGGGGAGGCAGGAGGAGATAAGAGGAGTAAAGTGGGATGGAAAAGCCAAAAGTGCTGCCCCTCCTGTTCTCACAGCACAATAGCATTGAAAAATCTCCCATGTACCTCCTCAAACAAAGACAGCTCCACCATAATCCCGGTAAGGGCCAAAGTTCACCAGCAACAATGGGAGAGGACAGAAACAGGAACCAGAAAGTTAAGGCAGATCAGGTAAAATAAACACTGACTTGAAAAATATGTGCAAAGACCAGAACAAACCTGGGCCTTGGCATTTGCTTTGTACAATGGAGTCATTTCTGGTGTAGAAGTGTGGCTGCCTGGAAGACTTTTCTCCTTGTTTGGGCACTTAGGAATGTGGGAGGATGTAAAATCTCCTCTTTCTCTCCCTTAAAACTTTTGCTGGAGTTTCTGAAGGCACCATGTGGTACTTAAGAGCCCATTCAAATTCTATTATTGAGTTTTGAAAAGAAGCACGTTGGGTACTTGGAAAATCTACTGTCCTCATTTTTGTTCCAGTGAGGTTCAAATCCAGTTATTCAGCTTCCTTGAAGGCTGAAGGTTTCTGCTTACCCCATTGCTCACTGTCACTGACATCATGGTCTCTTCTGCAGCACAGCAGAGTGCTCATTCCTCACCACACCACTCACCCCATTAGTTTATAAAAGATGCTCATTAAGTTTGACTTTGGAAGGACAAGAAGTAAGGAGGAGTCTCCATATCAGAGACTCTTGGTAGCTGTAGAAGAGGATGTTAGACACATCAGAATTTTTGCAGTCACCTGTTTGGAGGGAAGACCACAAATTCCCTTAGGTCAGCAAAAAAATATATGGCAACTGGGTGATGCTCACTGACACTGGGAGAGCAATGGATACACTCCAGATGTCTCTTCAGCATCTGCTGGAATTTATATCCACCCATTGACAGATGGCAAACCTCAGTTCTGAAAAAGACCTATGGGTTGAATTTATAGGAAGGTGGCCGAGGTCAGAATTTCTCACTATTTGTTTGTCATCTTGCTATTTCTAGAAATACCTCCCTCTGCTGTCTTGGAACACAAGTGTGTGCATTTCCCAGACATGTAGCCAGCCTTGAAAAAAAAGAAATCTTAATGTAGGGAGGTGCAAGCCTATGGGAAAACAATAAACAAGAAACAATCCAAAGCAACAGGGCTAGTAAAAAAAATACTGAAGAAAAATTATTGTGAAGGAGAGCAAATTAGTTAGAACAAACACTGGCTGATGTGAGCTGCTCAAAACAACACTGCTCTGATATTCTTCAAATTCTTGTTTCACTTCGTTACAGAATTATAAAAAAAATTGTAAGCTTATGATGATGAACTTACACATAAGATCGAGCTAATTTGTCTTCACTATTTTCCTACGTTTACAAGAAGACAAACATTTTTTAAATACCCAGATTGACTGACCGTCATATCCTGGGAAATGTCTGAATTCATCAATCTCTCTGTTCAACAATATGGAGCCTGCTCAGAGAATGCAGGCTGCCCATGAACACAGCAATAACAATTTATTGTTTCAACAGAAGGAAAGGAGTTTCAAGTGATATGTAGGCATATATGTCCTATTGGTTTTCTCTTCTTAATTTGACCAGAGGATCTCAGTACTGATAGCTCCATCTGTTTTCCAGAATTTATTCTTAAACTGGAAGTCCAAAGATCCTGCTTGAACAAAGGAATGCTGCTGTTCAGACAGAGAAGAGATTTTGAGAAAACCCTCTGTTCTGAAATCCTGTGAAAACCAATCCAAACCATTCTCTTAGAGGTCCTTAGTGGTGTGGTATAAACCAAATTTAATCCTCGTATCTCAGCCATTTGCTCACTGCTTTCCCAACTGAAATGACACCAGCTGGCCATCATTACTTCACAGTCTGGAGGGTTCAAATGTTCACTGGTGCTCTGATTTTGTGAGCTCTCATCACCAACGGCTGTGTGGTCAAAAAACACACTTCATATGAGAGCACAACATAATAATATACATGCTGACTAATGTTAAACAATTCACTGCATGATATTGAATGCTTAAAAATAAAATGAACAACTGTTATTTTATATTTTCTCGATCACAAAAGCCCTGTGGACAGCAGGCATCACAGCAGTTAATATTAACAGCAGTTAATATAGAGGAGTGAGCTATACTATGTAATCACTGAGTTCAACCCATGAACTGTCTCTTGTATAACCACAGTGATATACAAGAGTTCGTCAGGCTTCATTTAAAAGTAAATTCGTTTCAAAGCTCCTATTTTATTTGGAGGGAAACACTGGCATTGGGAAAGTCACACAGCTGAGGGCAGGAGCCAAGCCAAGTCATTGGGGTCGTAGACCAAAACTTCACCCACAATCTGCCTCACTTGCCATTTTGTATTCACATTACTCCTGACTGTATTTTTCACCTGGAAGAGTTCAAGACCAAGCCTTGTTTCCTTTGCCAAAATATTTCACAGCTAGCCACATACAACATAGTATTCCTCTCTGTCTCAGAGTCTCTTCACACGCAGCGAATGGAATCTGGTCTGCTGAAGGCAATGTGCTCACTGTCATTGTCAGGATGAGGGCTTCATACCCTGCCCTAAAGCCTTTCCAACTGAATCCATGCTCACATGGGTGATAGCAGAGAATGCTGAAGTCTGTTCTTAGGAAAACTGCAGAAGCACAGGATAAATGACCACAGATCGCATGATCACAGCAAACATATGTGCTTTCTGCCACTAACACCCACCTTCCCTTTCTACCTGTGTGAGTTCCTTCAGCCTCAGTGCAGGTGCAAGCACATGGTTGCCTCCATGCATGTCAGGAAGCCTAGCCCTTTGAAAAGTCTTTCCCATAAGTACGTTAACAGCCATCTTGGCTTAAACACTAATTAAAGATAAGCACACGCATGTTTTGCTGAAACAACCCCAGCATGAGGAAAGTCTGAATTACGCAATATGAAAATAATACTCTCCATTTATTAAGCACGTCTTGACAGTACATAAAATTCTGGAGCTTTCTTCTTGGCCAAATATTTCTCCCACTTCATACCATAGGTATGCTCCAATTATGCTGGGAGCAGAATGGCAATATTATGACTCACTTCATATTGTAGGCTGGAAGTACCGTATTTTGTTCCAGAGAGAAACAGAATGTAAGCATAAGATTTAAAAGGCAGCTTTTTGTAAACTCTGCTCCAGCCTATGATGTGCACCATCCAGTCCCTCTTCAGCTTCAGCTCTGACTGTACTCATTTTTAAATTTATAATTGTGCTGGGAATAAAGCACGTCCCAATTAACTTACAGCAGTGAGGGAGGGACTCAAATGATTTTTTTGTGTGTTTTCTCCCAGAACAATTCTCATGGCAGTAACTGCTGCCACACACTTTTGTCATCAATTCAATGTTTTGTCTGTGCTGAGGCACTCAAACACAGATAAAATGATGCTGTTCTTGTGCCTCATCAGGTCTCATTAAAGACAACCAAAGCTTTCTGTTAGCCTACAGAGAGTAGAAATGATCACCCTCTCACTGTGGTTCTGCATGAATTACACAGGCCTGCCCACCAAGGGTAGGGTGGGCTCAAGGTTTAGATCTTACTGTCTTCTATTGTGGAAATGGAAATCAAATTAATTTCTGATACTAACAGATGATGTAAAGTCTCTGTGCTATTTGGTATCAGCAAGTCTCATTCTTCACACTGTGTCCTCTGAGTAAGCTCAGACACCAGCTAGTGCCATGGGTCCAAGCAGAACTCAATTGGAAACTTTTAGAGGGGACCTGGCAATTCCTAATAAACATAACGGGATTAGAAACAAACCCTGGCAAGATAATACCTTGAACCACAGCCTCTCTCACCAGAACAAAAGAATTTTTATATACTACTGCTATGTTTCAGAAATCAAAGTTCAAAGAATCACAAAATATCCCAAGTTGGAAGAGAGTCCAACCATTGAGTCCAACCTCTGGCTCCACACAGGACCACCCAAACTCTCTGACAGCATTATCCATATACTCCATGAACTCTCTGTTCAGGGCTGTGCCCCCTGCCCTGGAGCACCTGTGCCATGTCCACCACCCTCTGGTGAAGGACCTTTTCCTGATAGCCAGTCTCAGTCTTCCCTGTCACAGCTTCATGCCATTCCCTTGGGTTTTATCACTGGTCCTAGGCACTGTGTTTTGCACTTGGGACTACCTGGAGAAGTAGCAGAACTCAGTAAGCAAAGCCAGCCAGCTTGGCTATCTTTGATTTGAATTTCAAAGGTCAGCATCAGTATACTCATCTGAAGCACGTAGAAATGCTATTAAATGCTGGGGGTTCCCATACATCCAGGCTCCACTGAAGAATGCACTTCCCTTCTGCAACTGTGATTTGATACCTGTGGTTTCCACTTAACCAGCATAGCCCCCCCAAGCACCCTCTGCAAACCTTGGCAAAAATCATATATCCAAGAAAAGAGCACAGGTTGGATGGCACTGTCAGTCTCCAGACTGCCTGCTTGTGGCTTCTAGCCCAAAATGCTTCCACCCTCATCAACCTTCCCAGCCCCTGGGCAGCCCCAGGCTTACTATGATCAGCTGCACCTGATGCTTTTGGCTCAGGGATGCATTCCTCAGGGGAACTCTGAATTCCCTAAAGGACCTGCTCCAAGCAGATATTTTCCCCCTTAGGGAATCAACAGAGCAAGATATCGGAGGCTTCCGTCCTAGGAAAAATGTGCAGATGAAGGCTTAAAATTGTTGCTGATGTAGAAGTGGTTTTGTGACAGATTCATGTTGCTTTTGGTGGCAGTACCCTCCTGAAATAGCACTCCCCATCTGACTGCAACCTGCATACCTCAGAGCAAGCAGCACGCTCACTTGGGTGCAAAGCGAGATTGCACACAGCCTGGCCTCAGCATGGGGAAAGACACTGCAGGATTAAAACAACAGGAGTGCAAACATGTCCTGTACAAGCATGTAGGATTTGTATCACTGTTTACCAAGTCAGCTCATTGTGCCCTTCTCAAAGATACGCTGGAAATGGGAAAAACCCTGAAAGTCACAAAAAATAAAATGATAGAGTGTCCTGAAAATAGTGTCTGTAGGGAAAAAGTTCAAGTAGTGCAAGTGTCAAGAGTGGGGATTTAGTGGAAAAAAAAAATAAATGAGAGCAGCAGGGTAACAGTACAAAGGGACCAGTGAGAAGCAGAATTGGAAGCTTGGGGCAGAAGAAGGCAACATTTCACCCAAGTGTCATACACACAGAATAGCCTAAATGACCTCCAACTGCCAAAATCTACTATGCCTTCTTTTTTTTTCTTTTTTTTTTCAGTAAAATGCATAGAGTGATCTGTGTGGCAGTTATAGGGCTGAGGTAGCAGCCCTGTGAAACTCACAGGTTATTGGTGTGACACTGATGCACTATTCAGAGGAAGAATAGAGAGGGAGTGAATTTTCATTCATAGCACTCCTTTACCTCCAGAACTCATGCTGTTTTGTTTTGATTCTCCTTATCTGGCCAAATAAAAATATGCAGTAATATTATTTAAATCATATTTTTCAAAAAGCCATTACACCTCAACATTCTGAGAAGATTGGGGAGTGTGCAGGCACAGCAAAACACCCTTCACAGCATCCATCCAGTTCAGTGAAAGGGTCAAGCAGAGGGACATGTCTTTGATATCCCATTTGCTGTTGTTACAGATTTTGGTTTTCAGTTTTAAACCCTCTAATAGTATAGTAATGAGCTTTCCATTTCTTTGCTGACGTGGTTAATGCCTGCAGGCTATTGAGTTTAAAAGCCAAAACACACAGACACATAAAAATTGCTTCAAGGTTGAAAAAATATATATGCTATTGGAAGGGTGGGATTTAATTTGCCTTTGTTCTCCCAAATCTCACATAAACAAACTCTCATATATCTCCCAGTGCAAGGCAAGAAAAATCAAGAGTACCAGTTCTAACTGGAATCTTACTAGTCCCTGGTGGCTGACAGCAACACATGTGCAAGCTGCAAGGCTTGAAATTTAGGACTTTGCTTCAGAATGTCCACATGGATCAGAGGAGTGATTGCCACTCCCTGAAAGAAATGGTGTGCATGGGGACAGATCCTGATAACCTCAGTTGTGTGGGCTCACAGTTGGCTGTCCTGGGTCTTCAGTCATGCTCACAGTCAGTAAGTGCATCAGGATCTGGTGCAGGACAATACTTTATGACCACAAAATAGCTGTTAAAAACAAAGAAACAAAAGGGTTAAAAAATATTATTTTTGAAATGGTGATTGTTATCCATCTCACTACATTGAAAGCATATAATTATATACTGAAACATGCATTCTGCCTTTGTAAAACATCTGCTGTAACTTCCTAGCTACCAAAAGCAACTGTTCAATATAGCTAGGCAATAGCCCATACTGTCTGCTGCACTGTCTGCCTCCTCCCCCTCTGCCTTTGTGTTTTCTTCCTCTCTCCTCATCCTCCTTACCAATTTTATGACTGTAAGAAATCACTGTCTGCTTCAAATTATGGGAACTGGGAGCAATTCTAATCAAAATCAAACCTGGAGGAGGTGGATCTCTTCAAACTGAGAGGGACTCAAGCAGTCAGAGAAGGGTTTAAATGCAGCCTGTGTCAATGGTCTTCATTACTAAGGCCAGAGCAGAAATGGCAACAAGCATGGCAAAGTACTGTTAATACTGTTATTGAACACTAGAACAAAGAGCTGTAAGTTTGCAAAGCCTGTCTGAAAGTCCTTTGATGTGAGTGTATTCTACAGACAGACGTCTTAAAGATTAATAATAATAATAATTTTAAAAAAGGGAAATACAGGATAGTGATTCTTGATCCAAATCAGTCCCAGTAAGGACACTAACAAAACACAAGGTCACATCCCTGGCACACTCTGCAGTAGATTCTGTTTTTCCATATTGAGGACAAAATGTAACAGATATTCATACCTTCATAAGATGTTACGCATGGAAAATACGTGAGAGATCTTCTCTTCTGTGAAAAAACAATTTAATCTAAATATACAGGGTCAGACCGGTATGGCAGCTCATTGCTACTTGAGTCACAGAATCATTGAAAAAAATATTATTAAAATGGGCTCTTCCCAAGTTATCCAAGGGCTGGTTTCTGATTCTGGTGTTTGTTTTAAATGACATTATGTTTTGCTAGATAATAGAGAATCAAAAGCACAGACGAGTTTCCAGAGAAGCACTGACCCCTTATCCATAATAATGGAAAATTTTCAATAAATGCCAAGAGAGCATAGGGGAAGCTCATCACAATGCTTCTGCTGTCATAGCTTGCTCTGTTTTCCCAGGGACCGCTGATTGAGGGGCTGTTCCACTGGAGGTGGAATTTCAATGAAGGACTTAACATTTTAGTAAGTAGGGACTGTAAGAAAAAGCTTGTGGAAGGAAGGCAGCCATATAAACCATATTTATGAATTTGCATTCAGGCCATGCCTGGAAAGTACAATGCAGTCTTTTTGTATTAAAGATGTAAAGCAGAGTACAACAGAGCCATTTTCCTAATGTGTATGTGCTATACAGTGGAAGCATTGGCTGGCTTTCATGTTCTGCAAAATTCAGTCTCAGTAGATGGAGTCCCTGCAGTATCCCAGATGCACAATGCACATGTCTGTGCACAGCCTACAGCCCAGAGTCCCCTTTTCCAAAGTGAAAACGAGTCTTCACTTTCTCCAGTACTTAGTACTTCTGAAAGCTTTTTTCTGCAGCACTTTTTTTTCTTTTTTCCCCTACTTTCCTCATCCATGTATGAGATAAGCAAAAACTCTTGCACCAGGGATGATGCCAAGACATCTCAGCCAACAGGATTAGCAGCAAACATCTTCACTCATCTCTACGTGCAGCCCGTGATCTCCCCTTCAAGGCAAGAGAGAACTGAGTCCTGATGATCTGAGAGTTCCAGTGACCTGAACTTGGCTGTCATGTGGTGTTGGATCACACTAGCCATATGCTACCAGAGAGGTAATTTCTAGATAGCCACAAGAGTGCCAGCCACTATTGGGCTGATACCTAACGAGCACAAAACTGCCACAATTTATTAACAGGACATAATTCTCAACAAGCATTTTTTTTCTGTTCTGGCTGACCTTGAAGACTGGTTCAAACATCTGACAGAGTTTAGCATTTCTTTTCCAACTGGAAGTGGCAACTCTCAAATTTTCTGCGCAAAGTATCCCTACAATCCTAAAGAAGGAACTCTGAAAGCAGAGCACAGCAGAATATAGAGGAGATAGACACACATACACTAATTTACCTTGTAAGGGTAAAAGGTAACACTTTTTACTGGACTATTACTACCCATCTCACTACATATGTTACGAATTACAACCAGTGTCAAGTTCAGACTACAAAGAACCCAACAGCCAGTTCCTGCTTCCAGTGCAGCCACAGTACTTTTCCATTGACTCAGCGGGACTCAGCCCAAGAGACACTTAATAAAAGTCGCAATGGCAAAGAACAGAAAACATAACCCATGTGATAGGCAGGGAATACTGAGCATATATGCAGAAGTCACTGTATCAGAAGAGCAGGATAGATAATACTAAATTTGGTAGCAAGTTGCTGGAATTTCTTTACATTTTTAAACTTGCACAGCAAGGGGAAAAGAAGACAATTTACTTAGTCTCTGAGTGTGCTTAACAGACTGCCCCACTGTTTGCTGACATTTAAGATCTTCAAATCTTGCATTGAAGCATGACCTTGCAAGGCATGGAAGTGAAGGGACCTTCACAGAACAGAACAGAAATCTCCTGAGAGCATGACTCTAACATGGAGCACCAATGGAAGAAAAACTGCCTCTCTGTCAAGACAAACTTCTGGGGCATTTTTAGCAGCACTGTACTTCAGAAAGAAGGAAATAGTCTTTTTTCACTGAAAAGACTTGGGGTTACTTTCACAAACCTTGTTGGAACTGTGTTGACTAAGTTCCCATCACCGACAAGAAAAAGCTTGGGTACACACACACCGCAGGTCCCAGCCTCTAAACCTAAGTGTTCAGCTATTATTTAATGTTTGTTTTGCTTTTAAAAAGATTTGAAATTCAATATTCAGTAAAACAATTTTTTATTTTTGGGTGACTCATTCAATTTTGGATTCTCCAACATTCAGTGCATATGCAGTGGAGTCGGCCCTGTGCAAATCCCATGGATTTCTGAGTATTTCCAGCCAAAGCTTACCCTTGATCTGGCTGGTGTCTAGCTGGTTGAAGACAAGCAGTTTACAGGAATAGCTGGGGCCCTGGGACATGGTGGAGTCACTGTCCTTGGAGTTGTACAAGAAACATGAAGATATGGCACCGAGAGACATGGTTAGTGGGCATGGGATTAGATGGGAGTAAATGGGCTGGGGTTAGACTTGATTATCTTAGGGATCTTTTCTAATCTTAATGATTCTATGAAAATTTGGATCCCAATGATTGGCAACAAGGTAGGATATGGTGAGATGAAAGAGAGAGAATGATTGGGAAAAAAAAAAAAAAAAACCCTGAAAAATTGAAACATCTACCGAATTCTTGAGAAACAAGAAAGTGACAGAAGTGTCAAAAGTCACCTAGGCATTACAGTTCCTGGTGAGAATTAATGGGCACATGGATTAAAATCATCCAGCTGCCTTTTGAAACCCCACACTAAGACCTCATCCAGCAAAACCCCAGCCAGACAGCTGGCTTACAACCCCATGTGTGCCTTCTCTGCAGTCTAAGGAGCTCTGCAGGAACACAAGCATCTGCCCACACATGTCCAACCACAAGATTAGAGCCAAAGTGCTTAGCAGTGGAACATTACCTTTTTTTTTTTTAGATCTGTTTGCATCAACACTGGCTTCTAAGCATTTTTCATGATTTGATAGTAAGTGGCATTTGAAGGGACCAAAGATCTTTTTGCAGGCAGCACAACACAGCCAGCCATGCCCCCACTGCTTCCCTTCTGACAAATGCTCTCTTCTCAGAGCCTTGCACAAGGAAAGAGCATGTCTGTCAGATGTGTTTCATTGTCTTTTAACTCTCCTGTCAGCACATGTGTCAGCTGTTTGCGAGTCCCCCTGTGCAACTAACCTTCCCTGAGCAGTTCTGTAGTTGATGCCTGCAGAAGCAGTTTGCAGATGATCTTGGTGCAGCCTGTGGTGTCACAGGAGGAAGATGACATCACACATCTTCCACCCAGCACCAAAGGGTGCTTTTACTTCCTTCCAAGGCCTGCACCAAAGGAAGCTGATGTTTTTAGGGTGTTTCCTAAGCACTGTAATGTGAGTCCTGCAGACCCTTGGGCTGGAAGCTGTACCCGAGCAAGGGAAGCTGGCATTGACAGGCAGTATTTCAAAGAGGAAACAATTACAGTACCATAAAATCAGTAAGGTTAGAAAAGATCTTTAAGATTTTCTACTCCAAAGCTGAACACACCACTTGAAGTGCAGCCTCACCTGTGCTGAGTACAGAGTCCATCATCTCAGTGTTCCTGCTGGCTGCACTATTTCTGACACAAGCCAGGATGCCATTGGCCTTCTTGACTATCTGGGCACACTTCTGGCTCATGTTCAGCAAAGCCAACACATCCTTTTTTTCTGCACAGCTTACCAGCCACCCTGCACCAAGCCTGTAGTGCTGCGTGGTGTTGTTGTGACCAAAGGGCAGGACCTGGCACTTTGGTTTTGTTAAACCTCATACAATTGGCTTCAACCCATCATTTCAGCCCATAACAAGAAGAACCAGGTGCTGCAATGTGAACGTGCAGCATGCAGCCAAGTGTGCTGCAGTGGGCCTGAGCACGGCTCATGCTTGCAAAACACACAACAGAGCATGGAGGATGCAGGGTGTGAGCAGAGCCCATCTGACTCAGACAAGGATGCCTCTCCCCTCCTGGGAGCAGTGTGGGTCAGGGTGGAACAAACCGCACAAGCAAGATGAATGTCGATGACAAGTCCATGAGGAATTTGATGGGGGAAATGAGACAGCAGTAATTGAGGAGAAACTTCCCCAGAGGGGATTTAACAGGGTTTTTCCTGATAGAGTTTTGAACTGAGAATAAATCCAGTGGAAGTGTCCCCTCTCCTTTACTGTATTCAAATCCCTGTGAGCAAGGACCCCAGAGCAGCAGTGGAACTGAGGTCAGCTTCTGTGTCTGAGCAGGAGAAAGACAACATTTCAGACACAATGACACAACATTCCTGGAAGAAAAAATGCCACCGACTCAGAAATAATCAGCCTCTGGCCCCAGGCTGTGATTTGCACAGACACATCACAGCTCCTTGCTGAGCAGCTGCTTTGGATTCCCTGCAAGAACCCACTACAGGCAGGGGCCAGCAGCACAGGTCAGCTATTAAACGATGCTTTTGACTCTTGCAAAGCCGTGGATCTCCTAATAACTAGATTAAAGACAGCTTGTCTTTCTACATTAGGTAAGAGTAAAGACATTAGAGAATTTTACTAAAAATTGTGTGTCTGGAAAGCAGAATACCTTACCTTACACACAGCAGCACCAGGCTGAACTGCTGCATGACTCACAGAATGGCAGGAGGTGCACCAGTGTCCCAATACTTAGGGCAAGACATCGTTCAGTCCTTCTCAGTGATACAGTGCAGACATCTCACTGTGTGTGGATCGGAGACAGAATTAAAATCAGATAGCAAAGACAGAAGTATGGCAAGTTAAGAGGGAAACAACTCAAGAGTATATGCCAAGCATCAGTGTTTGCCATATGAGCGTCAGCAGTGAAGCATGCCAGTTTGCATCACACCAGACTCAACACTGCCTGGGCAGTGCAACTGCCAAAAATAGCTGTGTGCATCACCAACCACCAGACAGCTCTATCCATCCCACTCCACACCAAGCTGCTGTGTCACAAACCTCTGCTACTTCTCTGCTGCCTCCATTTGACTTGGGCATCACATTGAGATGGCACTCTATGTGATGGATTTAAAGTGATACTGCATGGTGCAGCTATGCCAGCTGGCAGGGGAAAATTCTGTGATGCCATAAGTCTGCAACCCTACCTGTGCCCTCAGCTTTTCCACCCTGCTCCAAATCATGGTTCTGATTTACAACGCATCCTGAGTACTTACATATTGCAACAGTCACTTAATCACCTCCCATGACCACCTCTATTTAAGTCAACTCCAAGGATGAAACAACCCAGGAAGCCACTCCCAGACTTATGTCTCTAAACACTCATTCTCCCGGAGGACCAGGAAGCACTTAGATCTTGCTATGTTTATATTACACTGAAAGAGCTGCCCATTTGTTCCAGCATCTCTTCAAGAACCTTAGCAAAATTAAATTCAGCCCTTCCACTCTGCTATGTTTTTCAAGCCAGAAAAAGCCCATCTCCCCATGAGTATTCTCAGAGTTATTTAATAATGTAGGTATAGCTCCAGATACTGCAGCTTGCTTTTTGGCTATGATGATAAATGCTTAGAAAACAACAACAGACAGAGAGGCTGTATGCCAGAGGGAAAATAAATGAACAACAAATTTGATTTGTACAGTAGGAGAAGACAGTAATTGTAGCGCATCCATTGCAGTAAAAATTTGGTGTATGCAAGAGATTAAATTCTTTCACTCCAAGCATACAGAGGAGGGAAAAATGGGCTTAGGGCTGAAAGCACAGTTCCAGCAAACTGGATAATTGTGGCCCCATTTACACACACACTCAGGTGCAAACTTTGCTCAGGCACCATCTGTGGAAAATGTCACTTGGCTGAGGAGTATACAACCAAAAGCAACTGCTGCATGCACGCACACATACACACACACAGAGTAAAAATTGTGGTCTGCGATGTGTGGTGGCCTCTGGACAGTGATATGTAAACTATTTACTGTCCTACAGCACGTGACATTCATTACAGCACCAGGTCAGCACGGGTATAGGCAGAGCTCACCTCTCTGCAGCCACTAAGCTACAGTGCTAGAAGTCTGCAAACATCTCAACAACTAGCACTTCAGTAGATTCTGTTTTAATCAAAGTCCTGAAGACTATGGTGGGATTGATGTTCCATTGGTGGTGTAGGTGTTTAAGAAAAGCTTTACCTTCAAACTTTCACGGTTTGTTCATCAGGCAAAGGCAGAAGGGCCGTGATGCTGAGCCTGGAACAGATGCACTGAACAGCATCTGCGTTGCCTTCCTGCACCCCATGAGGCATAGGCTGCACAGCCTGATGCAGATGCTCCCTGCCAGGTTACACACAGCCTTACAGCCAAAGTGGAGGCACAGCTTCATGCATGCTTTTGTCCTCTTTCCACTTGGATTGGAGCTCTGGGTAACCTTGAGATCTGTGAAAAAGGCAAAGTGCAATAGGTGAAAGCAGCTGAGCTTATTTATCTTCTGTGCTTTATAGAGTGAAAATATACCTGGTTTACACAGCCTTGGGCTGAAACAGGCATAGAGAGAAAAGAGAAAAGGTCCTTTGTTCAAAGCACTAAAAATACCAGCTCTTAATGCAAAAGTCACTCTTTTTTTTCTGTTCTCTCATCAGTGTCTTCAGGTTGTAGGCCAAAGTTCTGTGGTCCACACTCGCTTCCTCTTTCCTTCCACTTTGTTTTGCCACAAGCCACAGCAAGCATACAATGCAATCACTGATTGCAGAGCAGTGCACCCCATTGTGTCAGAGTGAGCAGATAGACTGATGACACATCCCAGACAGACATGGTGCTTCCTCCACCCATGTAGGCAGCATCAGAGAGAGTCTAAAACCAGCATCAACCTGCCCCGTGCACCTCCATCCAGTGCAGCTTTGTGGTTGTGTTCCTTACACATGCGAGTTTGCAGGGAGCTACAGGGATATCCTTCATAATGTCAATCTGAGCCAACTGAAAAGGCTTCAGAACTTGAGCTGAGAGGTGTCTAAGTTGATTCCTGCTTTACTTAAACTGGCAGCTTAACCTTTTGTGGTTGCTCTTTCTGAAAGAGTTTCTGGGAATCCCTCAGACTCTGACAGGACACGGACTGGAAGAAAAGGTTATCTGGTGGTCTGACACCAAGAGGGCTGGGTGTAGGAGGTTATCGCCCTGGATGAGAGCTCAGAAGATCAGAGAATCATAGAATATTCCAAGTTGAAGGAGACCCACAAGGATCAATGAGTCCATCTCCTGGCTCACCTGAGCACCACCCGAAAGCAAAACCCTATGTCCAAGAGCCCAAACACCCCTCAAACTCTGGCAGATTGGGACTGTGCCCACTGCCCTCAGCATCCTGTTCCAGTCCCTGACCACTCTCTCAGTGTTGAATCTTTTCCTCATACCCAACCTGAAGCTGTGGGCTTTGCACCCACGTCATCCTCAGGATGCCTGCTTGGCCCCAAGGAGCTGCATCACCTCTGGGTACCTCGCTTCCTCTGCTGTGAAACAGGAAATTTTCCATCTCCACCTTCATTGTTAGAGTGTTTGCTCTGCAGAGCCAGGCTGGTCTCTGCCCCTGTGTTTGCACTGGCTTGATACAATGGAATCATGATCCTAGGTGTTGCCATCATAAAAATAGAAGCAGAGAACAATGCCTTCTTTAAAAACAAGGCTTTTCATGTCTCTGTCTGTGTAAAATATGCTGTTTAAAATCCATTCACTGTGCTAAGCAGCACTCAAATCAAAGGAGCAATTCACATCATGCTTGGTAATAATTTGCAGAAAGTAGCTATAGATTTTCTACCTGGATTAATTTCCCTTTTATTTGCAACATTCTGTGATTTTTCTTCAAAGTCCCTTTTCTCTGAAGCCAGATCTGATCCCCATTAGTGTCGCTTTCATGTAACCAAAGAAGTGTGTCAACATTTTCCAATACAGATTAAAGCCCCAGAAAACAAGGGGAGGAGGGGGGAGGAGGGGGGAGGGGAGGGAGGGAAGGGAGCTTCTTGGTTCTCAGGAGAGCAGTATGAAATTGAAAAAAAATTGCCAAGCATTGTGTAGAAAACTATCTTTCAGAATGCCTGCTTTAAGAGCCCTCTATTTCAGTCAATTATTAAGCAAATACAGCTTTCAATAATGATAGATGGAAAGTAAATAATATTTCTGCCAGATGAAAGAATAATTTGCAGAGAAGCCAGATTTCCTACAGGCTAATATTATTTCTTCTTTACCTGAGGTATATGCTGCTATGCTGTATTTTGCTGATGAGGTTCTTTTTTTGTTTAAGGGAACAGAGGAAATGTTATAAAAATAATCATTTCAACATAAATTTCCTCTGTTCTGGAACTAAAGTGACCACCACTTTTTAAAATAAAGCCATATAAAAGGTATTTACATAAAAATATACAGCACTTGTTTCAAAAATCACTCTCTCGCTTTTCCAACACGAAGACATTCTGATGGATGTTCCTCCCAACTAAAAGCCATTTCTCTGAGCCCAGCAGAGCTGCCTCTGGTGTTCACAAGGCAGGAGAAAAGGTGAATGAAGCCTAATAAATTTTTTCAAGAGTAAATACAGTCTAAGCTGGGTTACAGCCAACAGGGAGTGCAAGATATTCCTGGAAACCCAGCTCAATTGAGGCATATGATTCAAAAGTAGTATTGAAGCATGGAATGATTAGCAGGATGGTTAGATGCACTAATTCTAACCTGAGACAGAAGTTTAAAGAGCAGAAACCCATTACAAATTCCTGTCTCTTGAAAAAGCTGTGCAATTCAGAATTAATTTTCAGTGTAAAAGAGGCTAAAAAACATAAAATGTGCATAAGAGAAAACTTCCTGCAAATAAATAAGTAAATAAATGTGTCAGCTGGAAAAGCAGAGCTGCCTCAGTTTAGGGTAAATCAAACAGGTGCTCACACCAATCCACATCAGCCTTAGCTCTAAAACATTTGCAACAACCTTCAAAAATTTTGACTCAACATTTCTAGCACAAGATTCCTGTCCGGCTCTACGTGGAAATTTGGATTATTTTGCTGTTCAAACAACAAATTGCACCTGCCCCAGATCAACCAGCTCCTTCAGCCTCTTCCTCTCTTGCAAGATCTAACCCGGCCTCAAAAGTCACGAAACTATCCCACAGATTTATGTGGGGTAGAAAGTGCCCTTCTCAGGTCATAGGGGCTGTACTGAGAGCTGTGGCTGCCCCATCCCTGGAGATGCCCAAGGCCAGGCTGCATGGGGCCCTTTGCCCCAGCCAGGTCCCTTCCAACCTAAACCATTCTATGGTTGTATGATGACGCCCTATCCCACCTTCTGCTTCGCATGAATGCAGTCACACAAAAATAAAGGTTAAGGACCTCATAGGCTCAGGTTGGCCCATTCTCTCCCTCTCATAGAGAGTTAAGACAAGGCATCTCAGCCATCTGCACTGGTTGCCTTTCATACACTACAATCAGTTCATTGTCCGCAGTGGCTGCCACACTGAGAGGAAAGTGGAAGGCCTCTCTGCAGGACATAGAGAAAGCATTAAGAATGTATAAAACCTCCAGGGTAGCTGAGAAGAAAAAAAAATACAACCTTCTAACTTTAGGTTTTCTTATCAGAAAGTTTAAATATTTCCAAGATTTCTGCTTACAGTGTTTAACATTTATGCTTCCTCAGTTATATGTGTCTAGAGCTGCTGGACAAATATCGGGCTGATATCAAGCTGCAGGACAAATATCTGAAGTTGGGAACCTAGGGCTGAGGACAGTTTTTATTTCTTGATGTTCTTTCTGGGAAATGCAAAGCAGCACTTTTGCTGTAGCCCTCCACGTGCCCAGGAGCAGGCACATGCTTTTCAAGTTGTTTCAAGCAATTTGTATTTCTTCTAATATCAGACTGCTATGGGAAATACATTCCTGACCTGATTTTTCTTCCCTTCTACCTTTCACATCTGTACATTCTGTTGAACAAAAGATGGGGAAGAGTATGGAGGGGAAGACATATAAGGAGGCTGAGGGGAGGCCTCATGGTGGTCGACAGCTCCCCACAGGGAGAAGAGAGGCCCAAGCAAAAGGCGTGGGAGCTGCATCAAGGGAGGGTCAGGTGAGGGTCAGGGAAAAGCTCTGCCCCAGAGAGCAGTGGGCATCAAACGGGCTGCACAGGGCAGTGGGGCACAGCCCTGAGTGAAAGGGTGTGGGGACACAGCTCTCAGACATTGGGTTGGGTTTGGGTGGTGCTATGCGGAGCCAGGACTTGGCCTCAGTGATTTTTATGGGTCCCTTCCTACATGGGATATTCTATGACTCTAAACAGAGAAGCCATTTTTCCCTTGAAGCACATCCAGCAGCCAGGGCAGCATGTTTCCACCTCCTTCACCCAGCTTCCAGGACACATCCAGCTTAACTCCATGCCCCTCATTCCTTGGCTGTTCTACCGTAATTACCAGTACTGACTAATGAGGGATGACCAGCAGAGACTGTCTGCTCAAGAGGCTCCTCATCCACACACAGCCAGGAATTCTTCAGGAATGCTAGAAGTAAAAGCTCCTCAGTTTGTCAGCCTCAAAAAATGCAATCCACTGAAGTTATAGCTGCTGAGGATTAAAATGCCTTTGCTGAAGTTTTTCTCAGTAAGTGCCAAGGACCTCTGTCAAGTTCAGGGCATAGGGTCTCCTGCGAGTATAAGTCACAGTGAAATAGCTGCTCCATCATATAAGAGCCAGCTCACAGTGAGGATAACCTGGCCACTGCAGGCTGGAGATTTCATGTCTTTCTATGAACACTATCTGCTCCCACTGCCATCTAATGAGACCATGGCATATCAACACAGTTTTCAGGGAGACAATTATTGTTTGTTTCTCTGGACTGCTCTTCTCTCCTTTCCAGATAAAAAATAATAATAGATGAATAATTAAATCCGGCTCTGATCTTCCAGCAGTGGAAGAAGAGAAGCAGTGGAGAACTGCCTGGATTCCACCAACCACACAAACAGCCTCTGTAATTAATTTGAGGAATTACCTATGTAATGCCTGGGCACATTTCAGTGAGATTTGTCCCATTTTGCCACTAATCTTACATTTATTCCAGTGCTGCTGATCAAGTCTCATGTTCCCTTCATAACCACGTGTTTGGCATAACTTTGGAGAGCCTTTTCTCCAGCACTCAGCTGCAGTTGAAGCAGAATGACTTTTGCCATGTGTAGACACAAGAGAGTAGCTCAGCAAACACTTCAAGACTCCCTTCTTCCCACCATGCTCAACATGATCATAACATCTCTGTTAAGAGCCTCCAAATACATCCATCACAGAACTGGGTTTCAATAAAGAGCTTGAAGAGCTTAAAGAGTCCTGACTAACTCAATCTGTGTTAAAATAAAAGAAAATGTCATAGCATCTGTTCAGGTCAGGTCAGCACAGCTAGTTACAATACTAATAAGATTATTCCAATTATCAATTACTCTTTAATTACCTCAGCACTACAATGCCCTTTGTTATTGACATGGGCCATAATCCCAGCTGCAGCAAAACATATTCCTAGACATTGTGCTATGGTGATGGAAGCTTAAAAATATTTAGTAGAGCTAAAAATGTAGATATAGATAATAATCTACATTCTGCCTCTCAGTTTTTGAATAGGATCATGCTACAGTCACAGCCAAAATTTTCTTCTGTCACTCATCTCAATATCAAACAACCATGTGATATCGTGAAGGGCACATCCCTTCCATCGGGGTGAGGAAGATGTCCTGTGTTCTTCATTGTTTAGGAATGATCATAATGTTTTAACAATATGCTCAGGTTCTGTCTATTTACGCTACTTAATGCCACGCTGTTCCTCTCAGGTTTGCTTGGGTTTAGATCAATTACTTTCAGAAGAGAGTGAAAAGACCCTATAACTACAGTATAATTGAAATGTGCACAACAGAGTCTATTTGCCTGCAAATTTAGTGCATTTACTTAGGCAGTCATTATTAATTTCTAACCTGGGAGCAGAACTGCCTTCCATGGGGACAGATGACAGTTCATAGTGAGCTGAACTACTCAGGAAGCACCTCCCAGCCTGCTGCGGTGCATAGCCCTATATTTAAGACAGAATGAAACCTAACAAAACGCTTCTAGATACAATGTCAGTTTTCCTCAATTCCCCAAGCACTGTAATCAGGGTGGTCTCTTCCATCTAAAAGAGCTCTGCACAACATTGAGGTTCCAAGAGCTCCCTCAGTACTGTAATGCTGAGGAAACTGGGCACAGCTTTCCTTGCAGAGACCCCAAGGCTCCTTGGACTCTGCTATCAGCAAAGCTGAATTTATTCAAGGATTGATCAGCAGAGCAATAACTCACTGAGATGCGTGGCAAATCCTCCAGTGCTGATTTTACTAACAGTGAGGTCAATGATTCCAATAAATCAACTCCATTCATGCTGTCTATAAATAAGTAATGTCCCAGAGTGGGAAGAAGCTGGCTCATGTTTTAGTGTTGTGCTTGTTCTGAAAGCTTTGGGAATTTCCATTTTCATTCAATCATTTCTGGACCAGATGCACTCTGCTTGATCTTCTTAATCCACTTCCACTGCTTTTGTGTTCTTTGTCATGTAGGCTGGCCAACACTAACGTCTGTCTTCTCAACACACTTTGAAAGATTTGCAGCATTTCACATCAGCTGTTTGAGTAAAAATGATTATTGGACAGTACCTCTCTTCTGCTAGCTTTCTCTGCACAGCAAATGCCCAGCTGTGCGGAGCTGCAGGCAAGATATAAATCTAGGGCCTCTATCTTCTCAAGATGCTAAAAAACACAAAGTAAATCATAAATCATTTTGTGAGATGGCACTGTCTGGATGCATCTATTGCTGCTGCACAATAGGACAATAGAGCTGTCATTTGGTACTGGTCTGCTTTCCCAACACAGCTGCAATGCAGGTCAGGGTTGGGCATTTTCCCACTAATTTCATTATTTTGCAGTGTTCAAAGGGTGGGCAGGGGTGCCTGTTGTTACATATGTCCTGCTGCTTGTCTCTTCTCATCCCTGATGAGACAAGAGAGCTGAGAGAAGTTGGAGCCTGAGGAGAAGCACAATGCCTGGAAAGGAAACTTTGAAAGCATTTCAGAGCAATTACAACACCAAAAGGCAAGAATGAATTCACTTTGAGCTAAAGAAAAGCAAAAACTACTGCAAAGCTCATTAAGTAATGACAGTAGTCAGCCAATGCAAGCTTTAGGTCAGCAACTGAGGAAAGACAGGTAGGAATAGGAAAGTCGTGTTACCACTGGCTAAATTGTTAAGGAAAACCATTGCTTAGACCTCACTGTCTCATCCCACTGAATGCTTGAGAAGGAACTGGGAGAAGAGCTACAGGAACGGTGTAAGAACAAGAAAAGTGCCTTGTAGGAAGACACTAGGTAAGCTATTCAGAGCAGAATAAATGATGCTATGAATCCTATCAACTTATATCTGCGGGGTACAGGCAAAACTGTGAATTCCTGACCACCTCATTAGTCCAAGAGCTCTGCTGAGCGTAGTCAGGTGAATCTCAGCCCCAGAGGCCTCCTTGTGCTCCCACCTTGGGGAGAAGACTGGCTGTGTTTTTTAGATACTGTGAATGGCCAATTGTTTTTGCTCAGCAGAAGAGAGATCTCACCCATGGTTGAGATGACAGCAAATCGTGAGACTCAGAGGCTTTCTTTTGGAAAATATTGGCTAGCAGAGTCCTGTATGAGCTGCTAGAAGATGATGACAGGAGCAATTAAAGAAAGGCATTTAGTACAATTCTGCATCCTAAAGTATGGTATTTAGGCCAATTACAGGGCAAAACAGACTACTTTTGATTTTAATTTCCAGACAGAATATATGTAACCAGCAGGACAAATCTGAGGTAGAAAATCAGTTTCCCTGTAATCAGATCTTGTTTTTCAAAGAGGAGGAAACTGGGGGACATGCCAATAGTGATGTGTCACTTGATTTCCTGGAGAGGACTCCCACACATGGAAGTGGAAAATCACCCAGTTTTGAGTCAAGGGGCACTTGCAGACCTGGGGGAGCCAGATGTCCCATCCCACTGCTCCTCATCTGCCACGATATCGGCCCCACAAGGCAGTAATGCTGCATTCAGTCAAAGCAAAGGGAGCATTTCCAAGAGAGAAAAGCTGCAGTGGGACAAAGCTTAACAGAACGGATTGTTGTTCCTAGCAGAATGTCAGGGACGTGTCATTAAGGCCTTAACACTTTTTCTGACTGGCTGACTTCAGTGGGGGCCAGACGGCCTAAGTGTCCTTATGGCTTTCACCTGCAGGTCTCCTTAGCATTCCTAACTTCAGGTGGAGCTGTGTAACATCTGAAGTTAGGTCCATGGCAGCTAAAATGAAGTTCACCATACACTTGAGCCAGTCAAAAATGAAGCAGCATACGAGAAGTTAACCCCTAGCAACTTGATCCCTGTTTTCCTCACATAGATCAGCTAAAAAATAAAGACATTTTTGGAAAACAAAATCATGACCAGAGCCAGGATTCAGGAGTGCACTTAAAGTACATAGAAGGAGCTACAAAAACGTACTGCCATAGTGACTTTGTATTCTTGTTGAATATTCAAACTATTGCTTTTTTCAAGCCCAGGACATGTAGTTTCAGCAGTATTTAGATGCTGAGTTATGGGAAACAAAGGCAATTAGAGACTGAAACATCTCTGAGGTATGTCTAGGTTTCAATCTCTATCTGGATCATAACAGGGATTCTCACATTTCAGTCACAGAAAACCTGCAGTTGCATTTATGTTTTAAGACAAGAAGATTTACAAACAATATACTTTTAAAATCATTATTTTCAAACAAGATCCAACAAAACACATTCCTGTCCTGCCTGGGCTAAGCCCCACAGAACTGCAGACATTGGGAATGGGAAAGGGCATTCCAGTATCAACTTCACTTCTCAGAAACCATTTTGAAAGGCACCAGAAGAAGGACCTTGAGGTCCCTGGTACACTCAGAAATTTGCTGCAGTTCATATACAATGCATTTGCTCTTGAGTACAAGGTATGGATTTGAGACATGCATTACAAAGACAATTATTCTACCAGAGAGTGAACTCCCATGGTAAAATCATCTACCAGGGTCTCCTTCTGAAGAGTTCAACTCTTGGTACCCCTTCCCTGGGCTCTTCCACCCACAGACCTCAAGCATTTATGGTACCTCCATGCCCAGCAGCTAGCCCCATTTCAGGTCCGCATGGGAACTGCACTGCATACACGCCACCTCCCAAAGTGAGGAGATGAAGGAGGGTTCCCAAACCCTTCCCCATCTCCTCTTTCCCTTCACAACATCACAAGGCAGCTTCAGCAGTGTTCCGTTCTGCTCTCATCAGCAACACTGCTCCTTGCTGAGCCTTTGTGCTTTCAGGATGTCAGTTTTGTTCTGTTCATGTGTTAGCAAAACTACCGCTTTGCTTTGCAAGCAAGTAAAGCTGCTGAATAATCAATCTGTCCAGCCACAATGACAGAGACTTTAAGTCTAAGAGACTTCAAGCAGGACATTGCTCTTCAGTCTAGAAGCTATTATCTTCTACAAGCTGGTAGGTGCTTTTCTGTTGCAAAGAATATTGTAAGACACGCGCTAATGTCCAGCACAGGTGTGTATTGGCATTTTAGGATTATAAGTTAATAAAATGATTCCACTGGCTTGTGCATAAGCAACATCCCTCTGCTTCTCTCTTTCAGTAACCGTGACTGTGGGAGGACAACAGCATCTTCTGGGACTTTATGACACAGCAGGACAGGTAAATCACTGCTAAACATCTATACGTTTCTCATAATTTGTTACTAGCACATATCAGGTTTTGTTGTTTTGTCATGTTGTTTTGATGTTGTTGTCGTTTTTGTGGGGTTTTTTAATCAACAATTTTAATAACTGATTATGAGCTGTAGTAGCTGAACAGCTGACCTCCTTTTTGTTTTTTTACATATAGATTTCATTCTTGTTCAGCAACAAAACATACACACATACACATCCCTAAGATGGGATTTTGTCTAAGTAAAAGGCAAAGCCTGATTGGTGATGTTCAGCCTCTCATACACGCACTCCTCCTCCATCCAGAACAGATACAGCCTTTTAAAAAAGCCACTGTTTCCTTTCAATTATCACATGGTGGCACTGGAGATAAAAGCAAGAATTCCAGTTTCCAAGATGAGAAAACCAGTAAAATACAGCAGCAGCAGGCTATCAGTTAACAGCTGTTGACTTGGGACACATTAACCCAGGCAGATGGGCAACCATCCCAGGATGGGATCACATCTCAAGCAGAGGAAGGTACCAGGAGCAATACATGTTTATGATGAACTCTCTCCTACCTCCCAAATGCCAGTGACTTACAATGAAGAAAAGACCACCAGTGGCACAGAAACCTTGCACCAAATCAGCTGCCAAGAGGAGAGGGAGCAGATCCCAGCTCCTACCCAGCCAGGGAGGGCTCAAACCTGTATCTACCAGCTACTCATACAATCACAGAATCATTAAAGCTGTTGAAGACCTGCAGGATCCCCAAGCCCAAGCACAACTCACCCCTACCATGCCCACTGACCACATCCCTCAGTGCCACATCTCCACAGTTCTTGAAACTTCTAGGGACGGTGACTCCACCACTTCCCTGGGCAGCCTGTGCCAATACATTACTACTCTTTCAGAGAAGAAAATTTTTCCTAATATCCAAACCTCCTAATATCCAACTCCTGTCAGAGCTGGTTCTGGAGGCAGCAGGGAGGAGCAGATGTGAGAGCCTGTTTCTCTCCCTGGGACAGAGCAGCTCTGGGTGCCAGGTTTTGCTTTCAGGATCTCTCCTTGTCTGCACTTTTCTGCCCATGGCTACTATAAAATGCATAAACAACACAGAATGAGACTCTCCTGTCTGCGAGAGGCCACTTACTGCACACTGTACTTCACAGCAGTGTGCAGAGAGGTCAAAAACTGCAACACGACAGACTGTCGCTTCCAGAAAAAGCTGCACTCAGCAGTACCTTTTTTGCTTTTTTGCTTTTTTGCTGTTTTTGCTGTTTTTGCTGTTTTTTTTCTCTTTTGCTGTCACGTCCATAAGCCGACTCATAGCTAGCTCGGTGTCAGTTACAGTCTGCTCATCCTTCCTATTTACAAGGTGTAAGCAGATGATCTAAAATCCAGTCCTAAAATATGACCCAAGTCCTCACTGCACATCAGAAATTCAAGCAGGTGCGCATTCAATTTTCCTTTCTGCACTCACAAAAGCAGAGCTCAGAGCATGTCTGTCACGTTCTGGCAGCACTGTGAGCCTCTGCAAACGAGACTGGAGTTATATTCAGTTCTCAATCAGATTTTACTCAGTGCCTTAATATTTCTGCTTGTTTTGAAGGGCTGACAGTTCCACCTGCCACCCATTTCCTCAGCAACACGTCCTCTTATTTGTTCTCCTGAGCCAAAAGAACCATGAATCTGTTTCTCTGTCAGACCTCACCCTCCCTCCATTCCACAATCATTTTGCCATCTCTTGCTTCCAACCATTCAGACCACCACCTGCCTCCCAGTGACATTTCCAGCTCCTCGGGATCTTTCCCATCTCAGACTTTGCTCCAGAGGACGTGGCCATACAGGCAAAACCTGGAACACGAATCACTGTTTGATGACTAGCTTGTGTCTGCGTGGAGGCAGTGGGGATGATGCTTCCCACATGCTCAAGCTGTAACGACAGATCATCTGGGTTGTTTCCTCACTCCTTCTCCTTGCGTTGTGTGGCTTTCCAAAGGCATTGGTGTGAAGTCATAGCCAAAAATAGCACTTGGCATTACGATGCTATAAAACACATGCTAATGAAATAACAATTGCAGAATGTACTTCTGCAGCAGGACCCTCTGTCAGCCTGCAGGGAGAGCTGGCAGGGACCCCAGAGCTTGAGGATCTGGTTTTCTGCATCTCTGGGCACAAACAGTCCTAGGAGGGAAAAGAAAACATTGCTTTGGTTTATTTTCCCCTCAAGCTGAAAGTGCTTTAATGGCAGGGAGTGTACACAGGGAGACTGTGACAGACATTAACAACAACAACAACAAAAGTTTTGTACTTCCTTGGGCACAGCACATCACAGGCACATAGCTCAGCCAGTGGCCAGGCAGCGTGGCTGGGAAGCCCTGCATTATCCAAGTGACAGCCAGTAAGATACGAGCATGAGCCAAGGAAATGGATTAATGATCAGCTACAGCCCACATGCACAAAGCCTTGTGTCCCTTCTCAAACATCACTGTCACTACAGATATGCCCCGAAGTGGGGTAAGCATCCAGCATCTTTTTTACCCTCCTTATTTGCTTTACTTCAACAATGAACCTTCTCTGAACAAGAAACAATTCTGATGGCTCAGTCACAGCTTCTCTAAATAGGCATGTCTGGAATACACTAACTCGTTATATTTAGCCAATTTCGCTCCAAAAAATCCCAAATTGAGATTCCTAGAGGGCTTGCTGCCACCACGTGGCTGTTTTAGGAGGCTGATTTGCAGCAATTAAATTGAAAATACATAGGAAAGGCATTTGCCAGGCACCTAACATCAACCCAGGTCAGCTGTGGCATTCTTAATCTTGGAGTTGCCAACATATCACCTCCAGAGCCTCGAGCAAGCATCCTCCCACCAACTTCACTTCTTAGAGGCCTCTGTCACTGAAGTTTTCCATTTTGCCTCCAAATTTCCTTTACAAAATTCCCTATGTGTGGGTAGCCATTCTTTCTTGGCTGCTATGTCAGAACATCTCCTGTTCCCATTAAATCTTTCTTTAAATCAACACTTTCTGTGACATGTAGCTCAGTCAACAAAAACTGTGTGCAAAATGCAGCAGGTTATCTCTGTTACTAAATTTCCCCAGTGCATCAAGGGATGTGTTCTTGCTGAAGGACAGAGGTCTCAGATGAAGTTTTCCAATATCAAACAGCCTCAGATAAAAAAAAATTCTCCTTCCCCTTGGTTGGGTCAAAGGGAGGTAGGAGTTATTCTGACTTATAACTAAACGCAGTCAGAAATGTGACTCTTGAGCTGTGCACAGCAGGGAGTCTGCAGCCAGGACTGGAAACCGGTGTGGTGCTGGAAGTGGTAACTGGGAATGTATCCTTCCTCTCAAAGTGATTTGGGACAGTGAACTTGCAGCTAGACAAAACAAAACATTTTGTTTCTATTTTAGGATGTTTCTTTCTTTATTTTTTTTTTAAAGGAGGCAGGGCATTGAAACTTTCTAACTGGAAGAAAGAGGTTTCAGCAGATTATTACCCAGCCACAGCTACAGGCTCTCAGTATCAGAAAGCACCAGCCTATCCATTTCACACAACTCACAAAACTCTTAGTTCTCTGGATCTCAGGTTTGATTCTTCCTTGAAACTCAGCTGTTGAAGCCAGCTTGCTACATGGCATTGTTGTGCTTTGAGCTGGTTGAAGGTTTGCCCTCCTCACAGCTGCCACAAGGAGAAGAGCTCTCCCCATCACAAGACCATGGCCTGTGGAAACACCAAACTCACCGTGCCAGGTCTGACCTGCTGTGTGTGCTGAAGATGAGCATCCCCAGTCCTACCCCCCTGCTAAAGCAGTTCCACACAATAAGTTACACAGGAAAGTGCCCACGTGAGTTTTGAATATCGCCAGAGGAGACTCCATACCTCTCTGGCAAGCTTGTTCCTGTGCTCTGTCACCCTCAAAGAAGTTTTACTTAATGTTCACATGGAACTCCCTATGTTGCTGTTTGTGCCCTTCATCCCTTGTCCTGTCACTGGGCGCTACTGACAAGAGCCTGGTCCCCATTTCACTTGACTCCTGCCCTTTAGAGAAGGTCCTCTCTCAGTCTCCTTTCTCCAGGCTGAGCAGCCCCAGGGCTCTCAGCCTTTTCCCAGAAGGCAGATGTTCCAGGGCTCAACCATCTTCGTAGCCCTCTGCTGGACTCTCTCCAGCAGTTCCCTATGAACTAGGGACCCAGTAATGGGCACAGTACTGCAGATGTGAGCTCACCAAGGCAGAGCAGAGCTCAGCAGCTCTCCAAAGGCTGTTACTGCACATGCGCACGAAGGGACAGAGCTAAGCAGTCCACCATGAGGTTATGCATTCTCTTCACCCATTGTTTTCCACCATCCTGTAACACACTGCCATTCTCTCTCTGCAGGAGGATTACAACCAGCTGAGACCCCTGTCCTACCCCAACACGGACGTGTTCTTGATCTGCTTCTCGGTGGTAAACCCTGCCTCATACCACAACGTCCAGGAGGAGTGGGTACCTGAGCTGAAGGTCTGCATGCCCAATGTGCCTTATGTCCTCATAGGAACACAGGTAACACTCCTCTGAGCACAGCTCATCTCTGCAGAGGTCCTCACAACCTCAGAGCTAAGGGCTGGAGGCTGAGGCTTCCTATTGGACTTCACATATGAAAGGCAGAATTCAGCATTGGAGGGAAAGTCATAGATTGAGAATGGAAGCCAACATGCAGTTGTCCCATTGAGTTAGTCACAACTGGCAAAACTCTTTATTCATATGTATATTAATATGGTATCAAGGCAAAAGAATCCTGTAGAGATAAAAGATTTCTGATGAATCTTTAATGGGGGAAAAAGCAAATATCAAAGGCGGTGGCTGGAAGCAGAAGCTACATTCAAGCTAAACTTTAAGAAAGAACAATTAGCCAAACAACTTACTTAGAGACACAGGAAGGAAATAGCCTCCCTCATGCTTTACATCAGCACCACAATTACTGACTCACCATCCCACTTGTGCTTTAGGGGATGTTAGACTGAACAATAAAAGCACTTTGTTTCAGCCTTAAAACCTATGAATCTATGGGCTTCCAAGACACCCACTGGGCAGACACCATGAGAAGCAGTGATGCTAAAGTCAGGAAAATGTCCAATCACTGGGCAGTAACCTAAACCAAATTAGAGAAAGAGATCAAATTCTGAGCAAAAATAAAATCCTCATGCCATAGGAAATTCCAGTTATTCAAACTGGTTTTTTTCATAGGAAATTCCAGTTATTCAAAGTATCCCACACTGGAATACTCTAAAACAGAGGTTTTAAAATATTACCCTTTGGAACACACAATCTGAAAATGGATGGTTATGAAATGCCAGAATGTTTCACTTTGATATCTTCCATAGAAATAAAGGATTTTGCTTCAAGTCAGTCAGCCAGAGCTGTGTCTGCCTGGTCTGTCACTGTGTTTTACAGGTGATGCAATGCAGGATCACAGCAGACTCCCTTCCCAGCGTGGCTCAGGCTTCTACCAAAACTTTCTGTGATGTATTGTGAAAGCCACTGAGAAATGCATCTGCACTATGCTGCAGCCATCTGAGCCGTGGCCCAATAACTGGCCAATAAGAATTAATCCATGCCAAACAGAAAATTTAAAAAAGGAAAAAAAGGAAAAGACATACGTAATTCATTTCTGTATTCTCATCCCATGCTGGGAGGACAGACATTATATCACAGGGATATGGCTAAGGGCTTGTAAACCTACAAATATATATTTCAAGAATTATAGTAGGGTGGTACTGAGCATGGGTTTTATGTATTTTCTACTAGATTGATCTGCGAGATGATCCCAAAACTTTGGCTCGTCTGCTTTACATGAAGGAGAAACCACTCACCTATGAGCACGGCGTGAAGCTGGCAAAGGAGGTAATAACTCTTTGGAGTCCCATGAAATCAATTTACCACAGCTTTCCATTGGGTTTCATTCCTTCAAGGCAAATTTTTGTTCGGGCTCATTAACTGGTCCCTGACAAATATCAAACACCCTGGAAGTAGAAACAGTTTTTGGCTCCTGAGCCCATTGCTTTGCTGCAGCACCAACCTACCTCCAGGCAAAGCTGTAGTGGGGAAAAGGGGCAACAAAACAGATCTTGTTGCCTACTTCATCTAGTAGCAATTAAGAGCTGCCTCTCTGGCACACTTGTACAAAGTCCACCCCCTTCACCACTTCTCTTCCTAAAGCAGACAGAAGCATTCCAGTTTTGGTTCATCAAGGGTTGGTGGGGAAGAGAGTTTGGCTTACAATGCTAAGAAGTCCTGAGCCACACCACAGCCCCTCTATCCAGTGACTGATAACAAGAACACCACAGCCAATTTCCAAAATAAATGGGAAATGTGCTTCAAGGGCATCTAACATCCCTACTTCTCATTTCATTGCATCTCATTGCATTCCCCCATGTTTGGTAGCCAGAACACAGGAACAGAACACATCTTTTCTGCATTGATAAATTAGACAACACTAGGTGCTCTCTCATTAAGGATGACCACTGGCCTTGCCCCTCAATACTATAGGCAGTCAGGTATAAAAATAATGGTCCTCATCCTACTTCACTTCTCTAGACAGTGGGTACTCACAGTTTCTCTCTTCCCTTTCAGATTGGAGCACAGTGCTACCTGGAGTGCTCAGCCCTCACACAGAAAGGCCTTAAGACTGTCTTTGATGAAGCAATCCTGACCATTTTCCACCCCAAGAAGAAGAAGAAGCACTGTGCAAAGTGCCACAGATGCTGCACCATTGTATGAATTGGAAAGAAAAGTGAGATGAGTTCAATGAAACCAAGCAGGTTAGAAAGGCAATGAAGGTCATATGCAACTGAAAAGGGGAACATGACCAGAAAGGGGTCCTTTTTACCCAAATAGGAGCCCTCCATTCTGTGAAACCTCCAAGCTGTATTACAAGGGGCCAACTCTTGTCTACGTGCTTTCCTAAAAACCTTCAGAGTTGTATGCAGCCTGTTACCACCACTGCAGACTGTGCTGAGCCAACAGAAACAAGGATGCCTGCTCCTGCTTAACTCTTCTTGACCTTAGGAATAAGAAGAAGGCACTGTGTGGCAAAAAAAAAAAATTAAAAAAGGGATAAAAGAAACAGAAAAAACTCCATTTGTGGCCTTAAGCAAGAATCGATCAAAATTAAGAATTTGCAGTACTTAGGAATTTAATCTGAACTGACTGAAAGAACATGAAGATACGTAGAAATCTACTATGTAAGATATACACTATAGGTAGGATGAACTTTTGAATTACTTTTATAAAATTCATTACTTCAGGATATACTTCTGTTTGTTCAGTCTGCATGGAAGCAAAGGTGGAGCGATTCACTTAATGGTGCAACTTCACAGCGTCACTATGTTGCTGCACCCAAGCTTTTAGAAAAGATCAACGTTTACCTCCAGACTTAAGGAATGTTCTAAAACTAAAAAATGCAAGTAACTCTATTTGTACAAGGGAATATTCAGGCTGAGCCATGTTTCCATAAGCTGGGAAAGGAAGAACAGTGTTTTAGCATTCATGTACCAAGACAAAGATATTCTGCCACCAAAGAATATTGCCCTGGACATGAAATACCAGCTTGGAACAATTGCCTTTCCAAACTGAGAACATGAAAGAGGCACGTTGCCATGGCAACTGAAAAATTACCTTATAGATCAGCTGGATTTCTACATCTCAACCAGCAGAGAAGAACAGCAAAAGCCAAAAAGCCAAAGGTCACACCGATCTCAAGTACTTTAAGATGATCCAAGTGCCTTATGATTCTTTTAGAGTATCTCATGTAAAAACCTTATCAAAGCAGAGTTATAATCATTGTGATTTACTGTGGTCCCCCTCCTCTCATTCATTATTTCGCTTTGCTCCCGCTCTTCCTCACTGCACTAAGTGCCATTTAAGTTGCAGTTCTCAGCAGTGGACTTTCAGAAGATGGGCTGCAGCCCTTAGCACAGGGGTGGGAAGTCCAGACTTTGAGGGAGCACAAGCTGCTCCCTGTGCTGTTGGAAAAATTGTGCCTTTCCACTAAAGCCTCTCCAGGAAACCTGTATTTTGCACATCACAGCAACACTGATGCTCAGAGGTGAGCTCAAAGGGCATCTGCCTTTGGGAACAATGGCAGTGCCATGAGATTGTCCTGTGGATTTCATTCCCCAAGCAAAAATCATGCCAGAAAATAGAGACCTCTAATATAACTCCTCGCAAAAGCAGCATCTCTAATCAGCGTTTTGAAAACTGCTCAAAATAAGCAGCAAACAGAAGAGAACAATCATGATATACCATCCTATAGCCATGGATGTCAGCCTGTTTTCGCTCGAGCACAAGTTTTACTTACCACGGACACTGACAGAAACCAGATCAGACACAAAACGTTTCCAATAGGGATCAATCAATACTGACCAAAGCTGAGGTCAATGCCACTCACCACCTCCTGTGCTGCACACAAAGCATGGATGATAGCTAAAATTACACTAACGAATAGCTATACAAAAGAGAGCTTCTTTACTGCTAGCAATCATTGTGTATATCTCAGATCGTGTCCCAGAGAAATGAACTGACACAACACAGCTCGGAGTGAGGACAGAGCTGAGCCTGGTGAAGGAGCTCACGTTGTGCCATAGAGGCTGTGCTGCTGTCCCAGCACTGAGCATTCACACAGAGGGGACACCAGTAATCAGCTGATCTGAAACGTGTAACACAGTGTTAGAAGAGCATGAGGAAAACTAGGAGTGGCCAAAAATCCACTGAAAAATAAAGGAAGGGTTTCAACAGAAAAAAAAAAATAATGAGAGCTTCACTGTGCTGCTCTTTGCTTCAGTGGAAATAAAACAGGGTGATGACTTTGTGATTTAGGCTGCTGTAAAGCATTAGCCTATATGCAACTCTCTGGTTAAAGTAAGTGAAGTCTGCTGTAGCTGAAGTGCAATGGAAACACTCAGTTTGGAGCTGCCAGGTATTCACAGAGCTTTACAAAATACAATTCTGTGGAAACAACAATTCAGACCAATTGCTGAGCTTACTGTAAAATAACGAGCACAGAGGAAAGTGCAATACAGCATTCCCTGCGTGTTTCAGTGAAAGTCATAACAAACAAATGATATTTTTGCCTGGTATCAGGGGTGCCTATTAATACTGATGGGATGGTATAGAACAGACATACAAAATCATATAGGAAGTTGTACCATTAACGTAATTGCAGTGGTCTGAGAAAAACATAACTTAGAAAAACCCATATCACAGAATCACAGAATTGTAGGGGTTGGAAGGGACCTCCAGAGATCATCAAGTCCACCCCCGCTGCTAAGGCAGGCAAATACAGGGATGAAGAAGCTAAAAATGCTGCTATCCTGATTTATTAAAGTGTAGCACCCTGCACAAATTGTTGCACAGCACTGAAAGCAGATATAGGGAAAAAATATTACGACTAACCAGGGTTTTATTTGTATTTACAAAGTCTATCGCATCAAATTTGCAAAATGGTGCAATTTCAAGTTTTTCAAGCTGAGACCAAAATTTGTCATTTGGGAGCTGCAAGCAGGGGTGAGTGGTTGAAATCCACACTCTGTATTCCATTTATTTTTCATTTCTCTTCCAACAACAAAAAAAAACCTGATTTTTTTTTTTTGAAGACACGGCTAATGCAGGGCTCATAAACATCAGTCCTGCGTTAGGTTATATACACGCATTCTTCCATCCAGTGTGGCATTTTTTCAAGGATCTGCTGTTTTGGACAGGAAGGAATAGCACAGGGAGGTGTTGTAGGCAGATGTAAGCAGACTCATTGACTATCTGGCAAGTCATACCTAATATCTTTCCTACAAACCAACAGATGGTATCTGGACAGGCAGCAATCCTTATTTTAAGAAATATCTAAACACCAGGCACGTGTGTAAGGCAACAGAGAGAAATTTCAAGTTATTTTCAAGCACCATTAGTAACAAGAAAAGAAAATCAATATGTGACTGCCAGCTGAACAGAAATAGGTTTTCTCACTGTTAGATGAACTGGAAATCAAACCTGGACTTCACCTTCAAAGGAACGCAGGTAGGATAGTCATAAAGGCTATGAACCACCCCAGGAACCTATCTGAGCATGTCGTTTTAATGCAAGCATTGTCAAATCCCTTCCTGACAGCTGCCTTTGCTAACAGCCTGCTAACACTTCATCATAGCTTGAAATCTGCTAGATCCTAGAAAACACATCCTCTTCGGCCTCTTCTGAACTTCTGTGAGGAGTTGTTAACTTGAATTTCTCTGACAAAGAAGAACGTGGAAACAAGGCTCTAATCCCACATAGCAGCAATTTGTTCCAGCGGGCCTAAGTGCCATGAGCTTGTCCTCCAGGAGAGGTGGGGAGCAGCTCTCAATCTGAGCTCCCCCAGCTGTCCCGGGTGCAATACCAACAGTCACAGCAATGCGTAGCTCAAGGTCATGAAGAGCAAGCCATTTCATCAGTCCAAGAAACAAAAAGCTTGCTATAGACTCATAAAATCATTAAGGTTGGAAAAGAGCACTAAGATCATCTAGTCGAACCATCAGCTCATCACCAGTCTTTCATGTCTCGTGCTGGAGAGAAGGGAATTAGCCCCAATTAGTGCCAAAGGCGTGATACAGATCACTCCCTTGACTTCCACTGGACCCGCTACTCATCTTGTACTTCAACACACTGAAAAAGTGACATGAAGGATCAGTGTAGATGAGAAAGGAAGCTCCTCTTGCTAAGTGTAGAACTCACACTGCGTCCAGCAGCACCACTGAAACAATCATTCAGAAGCTGTCACTGATATTTCACACATTCCTCCTCTTTTAAAGCACTGCTTCAGCTCAGAACAAACACAGCTGTCAAGATCTCATGCAAGATACCATTGCAAGACTCCAGAGACCCAATTTGAGAGGCCTTTACAGGAGCTTGGAAAAGGTTGTAGAAGTTCTTGCAAACAACTTCTACCACTGCCTCTCATCATCACAACCAGCATCATACAGCAAGCGACACAGTGGCCAATTACACCCTGAATGTGTGTCTAACAGATTTATTTTCACCATGAGCTGGCACCTCCATCAGTAAATGTCCTTCTAATCAAATATGAAAGATGCCTATTTGTTCACATAGCTTGCTGGTAGTCCATGACCTTTTCTCCAGGTTTTTTTTTCCCCAGTGGCATAGCAAATACCTCCTGACTCACTGTACCAAAACCCATCTGGATTAAAAATAAACTGCATTGGCATCAAGCTGCCCCAAGGCGGGCTGGTCTGAAATACAAGCACAAATGAAGAAGGCACATTTGCCTCCTCCACCAAAGCAGTACAACATATGCTCGTATTAGCCCAAGGACCATCTGTTCTATGAGCAGGTTGAATGCAGGAAGCAGGCTGCACATGCATCACTCCTCACATTTTCTTTTTTTGCCTGAAGAGTACATGCGATTTGTTTTACCTTGCTTAAAACGTACAATCTATAAATAACAGAACATTTTCTGGACATACATCTCTAGAGGAGTGGAGGGGTATTTGCTGTGACAGGAGGTGAGCATGGAGCAACCTCTGTCAGATAATTTCCAGATGCATTTGTGCTCTAAGTAAAAGCAGAGATAACTCAGCTATAAATGCCTGTTTTTCTCTTGGTGAATAGAGACCCTGCGAGGGCAGGAGAAAGCCTCCACAGGATTTCAGGAGTGGCTTGTGACCTGTTCTCTTTACCTAATGAAGCAAAACACGAATAGAAATATTTTGGGGGACAGAAATCTGATGAGGAGCAATGAATGCAATGGAAGAACAGCATCATCTCTTCTGCTGTTGGACAGCTGCAAAATCAGGGCCCAGAGCCACATTACAATGAGATTTCATTTTAAGATGTTGAGTATGCCCATAATTAGGATGGCATTTTTTTAAATTATTAGTTTCATTTTACTTTCTTTGTTTCAGTTAAAGCTTCCAGAAACCCATGAGCAGGTTTCCAGGAACCCCAACAGAACCAAAAGAGTCAGAAACTTTTTGCAAGAGCCAGATCAGCTCACAAGCCCATCTATCACAGAGCATCACGCAGAAACTCATACGAATTCCTGTCAGTGATGAAAAATCCCTTTGACTTTGAAAATACTACTAACAGAAATAACACTGAGCGTGATTCCCCTGTCCTTCCAGAACCATAATGCGGTGTTTGGCCGCTTCTTCCAACTCTAATTTAAGGACAGGATTTTCAAAGATGCAGTGTTCTGGCTTCATTTCAATTCTCGTGAGTACAATGGAGGATTTCAATGGGCTCCACATATGACTAATGTGGAAAGCATTTGAGTCTCATTATATTTCCTCTTCTTCTGCCATTTATTTTGTGACTGACGAAGCCTTGAGCACACAGATATACTGAGCCAGGTCCAAGAATCTTTTGTACCTCTTGGCCACTGTTTGCTTACTCTCAAAAGAAATAAGGCATCTGGAGACTTTGCTGATTTGATCTTTAGCTCAAGCTCTGGAGATGGGATTTGTAACTCTCATTTTCAACCATCACTGAGGCTGAAGGTGAAAATGATTACATTAACAGTGTAATATCAAGACAAACAGGTTTCTTCACTGAGTTTGACACTGCACTCACTGCTGTCACTAAATTTCATTCCAACTCAGTGGAATGGTAGCATTCAGGATGCCAGATGGAATTTTGGATTGGTTTTGTTGACAATCAGTTTGAGCTCTCCTTGATATCATTGCTGGCAAATTTTGACTTTGATCAGAGGTTAATGAATTCACAGCAAACAATTACCACCAGTCTACAGTTCTCTGGTCTTCTGGCACAACAGTACTGATAGCACGTAAAAACTGTTGTCTGACACCTGTCAAAGTAGCTCGGGTGTAAGCAATATCCATTGTGTGACTGTTATACCAACTCTCCCAACACACTTGCCCAAAGAAGGCAGCTGCTCTACCAGCATTACTGAACTGGCAGAATGTGGAACTGTCCTGACAATACGGAGTAAACAAGCCCAAACTTTCCCCAAACTTGTAAATATTAATTCATGAACAAACACTAACATAAAGCTGCCAAAGCCTAATTCACTCATGAGCAAAAGTGACCTTGGGTGGTGAGGCCAGGTTGCCAGGTGGGAAGGCATAAGACAGATGCCCACATCCCAGTGGCATGACCCATGAACAGGGCTTGGAGGTGGAGCCACATGGAGTCACACTGGAGCTCAGCAGCACTTTGAGACTGGGACAGCTTCCCAGAGGAAGGCTGCAGAGGGGAGGAGCAGGGAGACAAACCTGGAGTGCAAGGATAACTGAATCCAGCTGAATCTGTTATGATGTTGATGCACTTGTATAGGAATATCACTGCAAAGAGATTCCCTGCTTCCCTGAGAACGTTTATTTCCTTTCTTTTTGCATAATATCTCAGCAATACTTACAGTACCAGTGCAACAATTTATTCACATTGAGTTTGACTGTGAAGCAAATGCAATGAGTTCAGCCCGAATCAGGACCTAACACATCACCCATCAGCTGTTAGCACGGTAAGGAAAACAGTTATTCACTTAATGTGAGCAATAGAATTTCTCTCTCACAAGTCACTATGTGCAATATCTCCGGAGTATAGGGGTGGTAAAACCAAAGAACAAGTACTAGAAAGCTATGCTTGACTTCTGAGTGACGTAAGACTTTTCAAAGATGAACCAAATCTTCCAAGTTCAACTCAAAGCAATAAAATTTCAAACCAAGAATTTCCAGGAATTGTTTCACATATTTTTAAAATCATGTAGACAGTATTAGTTTCCTATCTACAGCACGATGATTCTGTACTCTTTTGCTTACCCTCTTTTAAACATGTAATTATTGTATATTGTAACTGCACATTAATATCCTCTATTGTACATAGTTTATTTTAACAAAATAAATGTATTACTAAGTATTTTGACAGCATCGTTTGAAGAAGGTGTGCTGCTCTACCTATTGTCCCAGATGCTCATCAGGCAGGAAAAACACACCCTGACATACACAATGGTCCTGCGACCACCTGCACCTTCCAGTGTCCCCTCCAACAATGCAAAACTTTAAACAGGAGATGACACTGCTGACACTGAGCTTTGAGAGGTCTCGGGCACATCCCTTTTGGGAAAGTGCTGCTCAACCAAACTCACTACAGACTGGAATGTGGAAAAGGGTGGGCTTGAGGTAGTTGGTTTGTTACTCTTCCAGATGTTCCTCTTTTTTTCTTCTTTAGATAAAGGGTTGTTGGCATTACTGTTTTTGGCCTCCTCTGAAATACCACAGCACCATCAAAGATTTTTTTTTCTCCCCTGAGTGAATATTTAAAGTGTTTTAGAGAGAAGCCAGTGTGCTGTGTCCTTGCAGACACAGGAGCTCTCTTGGAAAAGCAGCTAGGAAAAACATTAGCCCAAGTACTGAGAGCTTTGAGAGGAGGTTATAACCATCTGACAAATCTAACACGTGGATAACAAAACCTTCCAACAAAACTGTAGCAATGGCATTGAAGATGATGAGCTGTCTAACACTTGGCTCAGATGTGAGACAGGACAGGGAGAGGCAAGAAAGAAAGGAAAATGGTTAGAGGGAAAGAAATCATGTGAGGAAAGATAGTCCTTAAAGGCAGTACTGGAATGAAGAATATGACTAGTTCCAGATTTCCCAAACTCAGCACAAAATATCAGGGAGGGGAGAGGGAGGGATTAGGAAGAAGAGAAGGGGAAAGGGAAGGGGAAGGGAGATGCTGCCTTCATTACCCAGCTTTTCATCTGCATTGATTTCCACACCAGAAACAGTCCCATCAACCAGTAGTCTAGCTTTCAAATTGAGACCACAGACACCACCATTCCTCAACAGCACCCCCAGCTCTGACTGGGCTAAACTGTTCACATTCCTGCAGCTTGTGAAGCTCACCAGCTTCTCCCTGGGGAAGTCCATGACAGAGCAATGACGAAGATAGCAAGGTCTGTCCCTACAAAGAGGCACCACAGCCCAAATCCCCAGCTGCTATGAATGGTTACATCCCCACAGCATCCGGGGCAATTCACAGAAGCAGAGTACACAGCCTGAAATAGTTTGACTGACCTGCCATGGGAGGAAGCTGGTGTTAGTCATCAGACCTTCTGTGTCCAGACTCTCCAGGAAGCAGCAGCATGGAGGACGTGCTGTGGTTAACAACAGGCTCCTGAACGTGTCCTCCAGAGTAGAAACTTCCTACATTCAGCCTAGAAATTATGCCTGGATGGTGTTTTGCCAGTACCATTTTCACAGGGACAAGTTCCCTTCTACACATAGGGCATAATTTCTCTCTCTTGTTTTTAGGTAGTGGAAGTCGTGACAGATTAAAACTTTCAAGAGGTCTTTGTGGCAGTTTATGAAGATTTCTGCCTGGTGCTGGTGGTCGGTGTCCAGGTGAAGAGGACAAGGGTTCTACTGGTGAAACAGTATGTGAGATGTGATAGCCTCTGTCACAAACACTCCGTACAAATTCGTACACCAAAGACAGAAAGGCTGTTTAACTGCTTTGACATGTGGGAAGGTGATATACAAACCTACAGCTCTTCAGAGCATTAAAAAGTCCCCAAGGAGATGAAGGTAGCTTGGGAAGGGGACCTTCATTCTCTGAACTGCATGGGTTACTTTGACTGTCCGGAAATTCTGAGCCAGACATCACATCCCAGCTGCAGCATAAAGGAACTGAAAGCTGAAAGGCCTGGTTCCAAGTATCAAAATTGGTGAAAATTTACTACAATTAAGGCCTACTAGCCTAAGACCTAAAAAAAAGCCTGATATTTGCAATGACCAGCAACAAGAATCAAGAGAAGCTGTAAATGCCCCATCCCTGGATGGGCCACGTTGGATGGGGCCCTAAGCAGCCTGATCTGGTGAGATGTGTCCCTGCCCATGGCAGAGGGTTGGAACTGGATGGTGTGTAAGGTCCCTTCCAACTCAAACCATTCTCTGATTCTAACATTGCATGAAAGGATGTACATTCACCATAATTACGTCACCCACAGCAATCCACAGCATCTATTCACTTTTGCTCTTCTCCTTAAAAGACCATCCAGAGGTGTTAGCTAAGATTCAGTCAATAACATTCTTCCCACACCTCCCCTTCCGCCTCTTGAATCTGGATGCTGCTACATCAATCAAAACCTTCTTTCACATCATGTAGTACTTCCTTCTGAACACTTGCTTAAGGTTTCTACTGCCTCACCATATTTGGGTACAGCCCATATCTCCCGTTGGTTGCAAAGGAAGGAAGTTTGCCACTTTTGAAGCCCATTTCTAATCCTGAGATTATAGCACAGCCAGACTCTGTGAGAGAAACCCAGCAAAGGAAATGACTTTGCATTAGGATCGAGGAGATGTTTTGCAGGTGTTCACAGCTCTGGCAAAGAGTTCGTAGGAGCTTACATATATTCTGTGTGAGAAAGCTTTATGCATAAATAAAGAAGAACACACTGATTTAAACTGCATCCATAATACAATTTGGGGGTTTTATTAAGGACATAAAATAATTTGTAGGTTTCCCATAGTAGTTATGATGCTGCTTAGAACAATAATGAGATTAGAGAGACTGTGAGCTGCAAGTTGAAAGAAAACAGAAGGACTTTTTTAAGGCAGTTAAACTCACCATCACCAGGAAACTGCTCCTGCTGCTGTTTGACATGGAATACAGAACTACTGAAGGCAGATGATAAAATATTCTCTGTTCTACTCAGTCACAGGGCAGATTTCACAATTCCACTGACAAAACATGACAGCAATTAATACACTGCAGTTCAAATTAAAAACAAAATGATTTGTCTCTGTGAGGACAGGACACCTGGGGAAGTTTCAGGCACACAAGAGTGGGAATGGAGGAACTGCATCCAGAAGACACTTAATCAGAGGGAGAGGCAGGTGCTGACATTCTCACAGCAGCAGCTCTCTCCTAATGGCTATCTGAGAAGCTGTCTTTGTAAGCTCCTGTGAGCCTCTTGCATTTAGCCAAATTTTGATGCTTTCACATCATTTCCTATTTTGCTCGGGGGGAGAAATGAGGGATGCACGTAGATCTGTCCTCCTCCAGGTGGGAGCTGGAGGACAAAGGCACTTACACAGCTGTGTTCTATGGAAGGGGGATGCTGCAGCAGCTCCCATGCGTCACCCAGCATACAAACAGTGGGTCTGAAGAGCTGTGAACCATCCTTCAGCATGTCTGCTGCCTTCCCTGCCCTGGGCCCGTCCCACTCATGCTGGCTGCATTATTGGCAATCAGACATCTCCTCTGCACTCCCATGAGCACTTCTGGCTGCCCTCTGTGCATCTCCTTCCTGAGGAACAAGTCCCTGTGTGGCTGACAGTGCAGGGAAGTGTGGGAACACCCTTCATAGCCCCCTCTGTCCCATCACCTTGGCCAAGGCTTGCTGAAACCAAACCACGAGCACTGCATTTTGGCTTGGTCCCTCTAACTCTGGGAACTGTCAAGAGAGGCCTTTTAGGTTATGCAGAGCCTCTCTGGTTTTACATGAAGCCAATTATTCTCCTGGGCAATCCCAGACAAAAGCAGGATGGGAAGAAATGCATCTTAGTTCATTACACATTCAATGTGCTTCTTTCTGTTTTTTTTTTAAATCATCTCCTGTAAGGCAAGATTTTTTTCAGCAGAAGAGCTCCAATTAAGCAAATCACTGAAATATGCACTTAATTGTAAGTCCACTGACATTAATCAGAACACTCAGGCATGAGCTCAAGTCCTTGGCTGAGTCAAGGCCTAGGATGTACTCACCCTAGTTTCAAGGTGGCAATTTGATACCCGTTTCCATTTTGTTGGCTTTATGGCCTTTTCTTTGACTGATACTCTTGACAGACCTCAGTGTAAGAAAAGCAGAAGGGACGAGAGGGAGAAATGTTGGTAATCACTCTTACATTGCTGGGAAGATGCTAAAACTAAAATGAATGAAGAAGCTGTTCTACCAGCTGTAATGCCTTTATGGCCTGTTTCCAGCCCCTCTGTAACTGCTCAGCCCGTGTGCACTTTGTGCATAAAGAAAGGTACATGACACTGCGTAAAGCCTGGAAGGAAAGGAAACAGCATCAACTCTTCTTCCATGGGATTTGCTATTGTAAGGTCACGTTCTACATTCCTACAGCAAGGGAAGAAAGAATTAAACCTCATCAACCCAGAAAAGTCAGTGATTGGGAGCATTAGATGGTGAGACCAAATTCTGGGCTGACCCAAACCCTCTGTGAGGTAGCAGGGGTGTAGAGCCAGGGAGGAACTTGATCTGCAGAAGGAGACCTCAGGCAGTCTCACACTCGGTGGTGGCCGTAGAGCAGAAGTCACAGTCGCAGCGTATGGCGACTGGGTAGGTGTAGAAGGGATCCACGCCAGGGGCACACTTGGGCAGCATCACTGTCACCAGCTTGGTCTCGTTGTAGGTGCAGACGCGGTGGTAAGATTCAATGTAAGGAGGTTCCAGAATTGGCCTCTGTGGGTGAGAAATGCTGGCATCAGGCAAGATGCAAGACAAACACTGGGGTTCCCAGTTTTCTCAAGAGGAATAAACAGTGGAGCCACTGGATCAGGATGGAAGGGGCCATGGAAACAGCAGCAGTCAGGCTACACATCCTGCAAAGTCCAGTAGATATATGCCATGGGAAGTGTACTTGGCACTGCAGGTAGCACTGAAGCTAGCAGTTTTTCATAACATGAACAGCTAAGGCCAGAGACCTCAACAAACAAAAGCAGACAGGAGCCTGAAGGCCCTAAACCCCAAACTCCCACAGGGAACCACGGTAGCATGGATTTTGCTAAGAAGTGTTATTTTCCTCAACAGAAGCACCCATTTTCCAAAGACAGGACTGGAGGGAGCCCGCTGAAATCTTCTCCCTCACACAGATGGGGAACAGCCTGAAGTCACACTTGAGCATGTTCTTTCTTTCTCTCTAAGCTGTGCCAAGAGCCTGCCCCAGGAATGGAGAATGATGGCACGGAAAAGAACAGATGCAATTTCTTGTTTCAGCAAGAAGATATCCAGGCACCCTCCCTCTTACCAACTCCTGTATCCAAGCAGGCTGTGAGGCTCTGTAGAAGCTGTTGACCCTACATCCAGATGCATTCAGCATTAACTACATCCCTGTGGTATTTCACTCTGCAGTCACAGGAACTTTGCTGAATAAATTAACCTGGTTTTGGCCCCTTGAGCCGTTCTGTGACAGAAAGGCAATGAGAGTCAGCAACTTGTTCTCTGAAGTGTATGTAGACTTATGCTCTTTCTGCCCCTCTACACCCCAAAGCATAGCTACTTCTTATTTATACAGACCTGTGATTTAAAACAGGGCCAAATTAGAAACAGACATAATCTTTGGGATAGGTTTTTTTGGAACAAAATATATTACCTCTCAAGCAAGAGCTCCGTCTTAATCTCAAAGGAATTTTCTTCCAGTAAAGTAATAAAGGCCTCCTCTCCTTAAGTGTCTGAGCTTTAAGAGGCTTTCAAATTGCATAATAAGAGTATTACGTAAGCAGTTCATTAATATGATCACATGATGCGCATCCCCTTTGAGACAGCACAAGGAGGGAGGGAACCAACTGCAGCAAAGCACTTCAATGGGATCGTGGAGCAGGACACGGTTCTTGACTATCTCACTGTTTAATGCTTTTTTCTTGGGGAAAGCGTCTCACCTCCCAGGTCTCGCAGCGTCCCCAGCACGCATCTGTTGTGATCCGCAGCGCCTTGCAGCCAGGCTTCTTGGCCAGGAAGGTGAACTCACGCACAGCACAGCCAATGAAGGTGCGCAGGTCGATGGCAGAGGTCTCTGTGCCTCCATGGCCAGCCAGCAACAGGAGCAGCAGAACACCCAGGGTCACACAGGAGAGCTTCATGCTACAGCAGAAGGGAGAGGATTGGGAGAGCCAAGATAGTGGCACAGTCCAGGGGCCAAGAAGTCCCTTCGCCCCTGGACCTAGCACATGGGTTCAGCCCAAGAGCTGGGATGCCCCTTCCTCCCCTTGGGCACAATGTTCCCCATCTTCACTCATCCCAAGAGAAGACAGAAGATAAGAAGTCACCTGCTCCCAGAAGGGAAATGTCTTATTGCAACAAACTGAATACAACTGCCACTGAAATCTCCATACTTCAAGCTTATTATGCAGCAAATGCCTTCCTCCCAGTTAGGCTGCCCTAAGCTTGCACCAAGCCAAAAGGTGGAGATGGGTTTTGGTTGCCCTCTCAGTGCAAACACAGAGAGCTGTCAGCATCTCCTAAAAGTGGTATCAGTGCTGCCAACACCACTACCCCAGCACTCAGCTGGTGCTGGGTCATGAATGCAGCCCTTCTTTTCCACCTCTGTACACACTACAGTCAGCTCTAACTCCACCAAACCAGTAAGAGGGGCTGGTTGGACAGGGATGGACATGGCCAAGGTAACCAGAGGAGGCCCTCCAAACAGCCGACATCGGCCAAATCCCCCTGACATTTGCTGCCTTTCAACCTCAAACCTTTGATGAAGAAATCAATCAGTCTCTCTGGAAAACTGTCAGAAGAAGAAAGAAATGGAATGTACCTCAAGCTCTAAGCCATCATATACACTTTGTACCTCATATATTTGCCTTGCATTTAAAACACCTATCTAGAAACCCCAAGCTTGACATTTAATTTAGAGGGAGAAGGCTGCCTAGAGAATATGGCGCACAGCCCTGCACTGGGCTCTGTCCTCAGGTGGATATGTTTGACATTAAAGAGCTTAGACTTTCTGCCTTGTCTATGCTCCTATTAGACTAAAATGCTTTAATTTAGCTAAACTGGAATTTTAGATCAGCACATGGTCATGGTGTTTGCTAGAGTGAACCCTTCATATACATGGCTGTGCATGCACAGATGTTTAAATAAGTAAATGTTGATCTATGAGCTTCAACAGTTAAAGAAGAAACCTAAATTCCTTATTTTTAATAGCAGACATTTGAGAGCAGAGACAACCTTCCAAACACATCAAACACGGATTCTTCACCACCTTAGCAAAACCTACTGCTTTATTCATGAGCCAGAGCCATGACACAGAGCAAACACAGAAGCACACTCACCCAACTTGTTGGAGTCAGATCTCCTTCTGCAGCTTTAAATTGCAGATGGTGTTTCAGGATGTCAGAGTGAGCAGAAACAGATCTACACAGCAATTTTTGTCAGGTTCGTGCTGACTAGATCTCCTTAGCAGCTGCTACTGGGCTGCCTAATTGCACACATTTATAGAAGGGGTTTTGTCAATCAAGGCAAGACAGAGGCAGATCTGTACATGCACAACACAAGGCATCAGAGTCATTGACTGTGAAGCAAGCTGCTCCTTTCCAACAGTGATTATCTTAAAGTATATTGTTTCATAACACCAAAGCTGAAACAAAAGGACCATCTTGGTGAGTGACATCTGCTAATAAGGTAATGAGCAGGCACTGGAGCAAATGGGATCTTCATTTCCATAGCAGAATTGCAGTACCTTTGCAAAGAGATTGTGGGCTGCTTCCTGAAATAACCATTACCCCATCTTATTTAACAAATACTGAGTAAACAGCCTGAAGGGAAGCTTGGCAAATATTCGTGCAAACAGAACTCTGAATTTTTGTCAACAGGATAAGACCTTTTTTATTTGATTGCTCTGTATAAGCAAGGGCAACAGATCGGGGAGAACAAGAAGCTGTCACACAGCAAAAGAAATTTGGAAACCTAGCCCATTAACTTCACCATGCCAATACAGGTTCCATCTACTCACAGGACAGAAGGATGCTGAGGAACCTTGGTACTAGAAAACACTTGCTGGTCAGTGAGTTTCTAAAATCCGAGTGACAGAAATGCAGCCATACGCTCCCATTGCAGCCTCAGAAAGTCAGACTCCCCTCCTCACTGCCAGACAGTGATTTCCCAGTTCTGAATGCTTTAGTAGCCAAGCACATCACTAAGAGGCCAAGTATCAGTGGCTACAGACTGCCTGTGGTGTTGCTGATATAGGTGGCCACAGCAACACGCAGCCCAAAACTGAGAAGAGAAAATGACAGAGAAAATTTTGGTTTAGATCGACTCCATCCTATGACGTTTGAGAGAAATGAAACAAAACCTCAGCTGTTGATGTCACAGAATCACAGAAAGGTTTGGGTTGGAAGGAACCTCAACCATCAGCTAGTTCCAAACCCCCTGCCATAGGCAGAGTTGCCAACCACTAAATCAGACACCAGATCAGGTTGCCCAGAGCCCCATCCAAGCTGGCCTTGAACACCTACCAAATGTACACTTCGGGTGGGTTGCATTCCAGCCTTCTGTAGCATGACCTGAAAACCAGCAACAAAGCATTGAGTCAGTGTGACAGTGGAGCACACAGGAGTAAACAAGGTATATAATGTAGGTGCTCTCCCTGTTTCAGGCTGGTTTGGAAAAAACTCATGGTTTGGAGTCTTGGTTTCATTTCCAAAATCAATAGCATAAATTTGGAGTAGTAATAGGACTCAAATTCAGACTAACACCTTCAGGAACCCACAGAATTTTTGTCTTCCTATACTTTTCAGCTTGGAACGGCCACTGCTTGACTGTTTTTCTTGCTGTCACGTGGCCCTGCTATTTTCCTGATCACAGTTACGTTGGTTGCATGCAAACACACTGATTTGTATATGGCTTGTTATTTGCTCCTGAGATTTTCTGTTTCTCTCTAAATTAGAAAATGGTGACTGGAAGAAATGGAAGAGGGAAGTAACTCTGTTCTCTGCAGGCTCAGACTGACCTCCAGACATTCTAATATAGCCAAGAGCCACTGTCCCTTCTTTAGAGATGACACATGGCAGCAGAGCCTAGATTAGTTTCTCAGTTCAGATAAAACTTACAGGATATGCTGTTGCCAGCACCAGCACAACCATATCAGAACATCATCTTAACTCTTCTCCTACTTTCATGTTTCCCCTACCCAGATTTACTTCAGGTTCAAGGAAAGACCCATTAGGTGAGATGCTGGAGGAGTATGGGATAGAGGTATTGCAATGGGTTCCACAGATCTCACCACCAGCCATGTCCTGGTATCCTTCCTCTTACTGAAACCAATAGCATCTGGGAAGTGCACAAGAGTCAAAGCCACATCAGATCACAAGGAGGTCAAAAGAAACTGCCAGTCTTGCCACAGATGTAAAAATATTAGCAATTTTCACCAAAAAACCCTCTAATTTTTTGCTTGTTTCTTTGACATCATGGACCAATAATAAAGCTATTAAAAAGCAAACCTTTATATACTTTCCTACTAGCAGAGAAACCAGGTAAAAGTAAAAATATTGGTCAAAATTTTCCTTTCTTTGATTCTGAGAATGTGCCAGCAAAAATCATCCCAAGATTACAGCCAGACTCAGGAAATACATGCCAGATGGCAGGTCAACCAGCTTTGACACATTCTTCTTCTATGGATTAGGAAAACAGGGGCTGGACTTCTGGACTGGGCAATCCATTTTGGATTCACTGACTTCTGCTGAGATTCTGCTTCTGTCTTCACTTGTACTGAAAAATCTCGTGAAGTGAAGTGAGAGACAAATTGCAAGTTGGCCATGCTCACTTATTTTCTCTCCTGAAAGTCCTGTCTATTTGTGAGACAGATGCTGATTTCTGAAGAAGGATTAGCATCACATCTCATGAAAAGTATGAATGCTGGCTTTTTTCCAGGGAATGTTTTGTTGGCTTTTATTAAGACTAATTAACAAATATACCATCTACATGCACAGTTGATCCTCAGTGTACATTAGAAATTCAAAAGCTGCGTATTTTTATTTCCCCAGATACTTCAAATTTATTTGAATGAAGGGTGACAAGCAGATAGAACTTCTAAACTTGAGTGTGTCCACCATTTACCTTCCCATTCCTTCTTTGAAACAGGAGACAGAAGGAGGTTGACTGGGGAGGACCTATCTTGAAGACTGCGCACCCACTCATCCATTTAGGTTTGTGCAGCTTTTCCTCTGAATTCTGGACAGGCAGAGCACAGAAACCAAGTATGTTGTCCAAGGTATCAGGTTATTAGCACTGCTAGCTTGCAGCTTTGTCTGCTATTCATTCAAGCTCAAGTGAATCTCAATGGCTTTGCAGAAGAACTGCTAGGGAAGCATGAAGCAACCCCAGGCACTGTGTAACATCAGAGGTTATAAAGTGTGTGTGGCCTTAATTCAACCCCCTCCCAGCAAAACCTGGGATGCCACTGCCTCCTGGGCTCTCAGTCCAAAATGTGGGCAATACCACAGCTGCAAGAGAGCCTGGACACACGTAGGCACTTCACTGCCTTCTGGATGCAACTTCATGCTCAGTCTTTCCCTATCCACTCTCCCTTGTATACAAAACAGAGAAACACCAGGTGCTATTCACTTCAACACCACATGATTACCCAAAACTAAAAGTTATCCAAACAAATAAACATTAACAATGATTCTCAGCTATGCAGGGACTTTTTAATCCCATACCTATTCCTCAACAATGACCCCACAACTTCAAACAATACCCTAATGTATTTTCCCTAGTACTCAAAATCTCTAAGGATTATTTTTGTTTTGTCTGGACACAAGATATTCCAGAAACTATGAGCAATCAGCCTGTATCCTAATTAATTCAAAATTCAGACAGAGAAACAAATAGCGAGGGCAGAAAAGGTGGAGAGCTCATGCACACGCAAAGCAGCACTGACAAGAACTGCTGGTATTTTGTGTAACATTTGGAGTAAGTGAAAAAAAACCAACAACTTATCAACACTATTCTAACAAAACAGAAAACAGGTTTCCAATGAAAGATTACTGCTTTTCAGATGTCAAACTTCTGTTTTCAGATTGAAAACATGGATATTTTTCAACCTACAGAAATGTCTATGTTCTGAGCCAAATTTCTTGGACTTTCTTTCTAACAGAAGTAAACGTCCTCATAAAATGTTGTGGTATGGATAAACTGGGAAGAGAAAAAAAACAAAAATTTCATCAGCATCTTGTGGATATCAATAGCATCACTGAGTTTGGAGAAGGAACAGAAAACCAAACCTGGTGGAGGTCTTACTAATGCTCTATCTGAGGTGCCTGGCAAGTAAAGAAATAGAAGAGGACATGGAAGTGAGGGATGTTGAGATGCTGTGTAATATCACCACACAAACAGAGGCTGGAGGAAGCAGGCTGTAGAAATAGGCAAGTAGATAGAGGAAGGAATATAGAGTTAATTGGCTAGAGGTTTAAGTGGAATCAGCCATAAGAAAGGAGATGAGATTCTATTTAATGAGACAGTCCAAGAGGAACAATAATGTTGAGTGGTCAAACAAAGTACTGCAGGAGCCATGTGGAGGCTGACAGGACAAGAAGAAACTGTTTGCCATTCAGGAAAGCTAAGCCATTGGCTAGAAAGGATATACTAATACATTGGAGATCACACAAAAGAGATTACTCAGAGAAAGAAGTTGTAAAACATGTAGTCATTAGAAGCATACAAAAAAAGGAAGAGTTAAGGATGGCTCTCACCAACATCATGAAGGGTGGTTGTAGGTTCAGAAGTAACAGAGCAGGGAAAACAGATAAGGAAATAAAGTGGTTTGGCCAAGTTCAATGGAACAGGCAAACAAGAGATGTTAGGATACAGGTTAGAATGGAGTGAATTAGGAAACCAGGGCTGAGAAGAGGTAGGAGATGAAGCCACATATGTCAGATACAAGTTGATGAACTCACTGAAAAAAAAAAATTACGACCAGACTCACTTTTTCCTCTAGCTTCTTTATCTAATGCTAGACTTTGCCTCAGTAAGTTGTTTGCTCTTTGCTGGGAGTTCTGAAAAAGAAAAATAAAAAATAACCTTTATGTCCCAAGAACAGCGTTATGGACAATTATATGAACATTCCTTAATCCAGCCTCCCAGCTGCTGCATGTGTGTCACGGAATGTGACTTTTTGTCATCTGCTACATTTGTAAAGAACGTGACAAACTGATCTGCAAAGGGACAAACAACATACATTTAACCTTGAGAGGGCATCGCTGATCTGCACATTAAAATCAAAGGAAGCAAGTAAAGCTCACAGAAATGCTCTGACAGAAATACTGCTAAATGTAAGCAGAGAAAACACAGTGCAGCAAGCAGGAAATGTATTCTCAAATGGTAATTAGATAAACATTGACTCATCCTACAAACAACGGGACACCAGTCCTAAGAGAAGGTCCTGGGAGCACAGATCCACTCCTCCTGCTTTAAAAGATTTTCTGCTTGTTCTCTTTTCCTGAGGTTATCACAGCACAAACTGGCAGCGGCCAAACGAGTGTTTGGTGCAAAGAATGAAGTCAGAAAAGAGGATTTGTCATGCCTGTTGTAGAAATAAATCACGCCACGCTTAGTATCTAGGGGAATGGCCCATCTCACAATAAAACAAAAATATACTATTATTTCTGTGCTACAAATAGCAGAACGGCCCAAGCAAGTGAAACAACAAAATCTAGTCCCAGAGATCTGCTGTGAACCAGCACGGTACTGAGTGCAGCAGTATCACAGCTGCTCCAGCATGGACTGCCTTGCTAGCATGGCCGTTGCAAGGGCACTGTCAGACACCATTCATCTCCTTCTGCATCCAGCCCTGGAAAATGAATCCAAGAGTATGCTTAACTGTAAGAGAAAAGTGCTAATCCACAGTTCGCTTCAGACATACAGAGCTCAGTGAGATAAAAGTGTTCTGCTGAGAAAGGGCTGTGGCTGTGATGGATTCATTCCAAGGAAGTGGCAGTGGAGGTCTTGAAGCCACTAGAAGAGATGGAGTTTCTATAAAGATTGGTAGTGAGCATCTCTAATACACACAGTACATCCAGTACAAGATACATTCATGGCAGAACTGAAGGATCAGTTTGAACTCTTGATCACAGCCTGGTTTTATATAATATGGGCTAACAGAAGAGCCTATCATACACTCATATATGTGGTACTTCAAAAAAAAACAAAAACAAAAAAAAATTTTTAAACCTTTGATTCAGAGGAAAATGTTTTGGAAGAAAAGCTTGGAGGGAAGAACATAAAGGAAAACAGAAAGCTAAGAATGTCCATACACAAGAAAAGGACAGCTTCCAACAAAATAACCCTGACACAAAAGGGGAAGGATAGTTACAATTTAAAACTAAAAATTAAAAAAAGTGATAAAGCAGATCTGTTTCCACTATATCTGCCCCAGCCCAGGGCAGACAAATGCTGATTCAGGTCCCTCCCAATGAAGACTGTAAGGGTAGCAGTATCAAGAGTGTTGGCTGGCTGGAAAAAAGAGGAACTCACACCTGGAATGGATGAGGAGGAAAGTAAAGTCACAGCCCCAAGCTCAGGCTGTAGAACTCCTTTGTCATGGTCCTCAGGGGAGTCAGGTAACTCCTTCCTTTAGGCTACCATGCCCTCGCTCTGAAAAAAATGCATTTGTCAAATATAGCTCCCAGTACTAAGGAATAAAGCACCACCAATGTGGGGAAAATTGACATTGTTAAACCAAGAAGAAATGTGTGATACGTTCAGAGCCTGGAAAAAAATACTTTGGAGGAAAAGGAAGTGTTAATTTAAGACAAACACACACACACACAAAGTCAAAACTGGGATCTGAAAACAACAGCCATCATATATGCTTACAACTGACCATGACCAACTTGCATACCCTACAATAACATGAAAATATGTCTAATTAACTCCAAAATCATCCTCAATACAGAGTTGTGCAAACTTCCCAAGAGAACATAGACTTCTGCTTGGCATGATGTCCTTGAGTAAAACTCTATGGTTCCTGCCAAGTTTTGAGGTCTTCTGAAATGTCTAAGGCAAGGCAATACGTGGGTGAATGCAGAAATAAATGGCACCCTGTAAGTGACAGCTTCCAAGATTAGCATTCCTCTCAGTTCAACATTTCACCTTGTCTCAGGGGAAACTCTGCAAGGAAAATTGTCTGAGCAACCTGAGCAACACCTGCAGAGCTGAGGCCAGAACAGGAATAGTAAGCGCTGACAGAAACAAGCACTGACATATTGTTAGAGTTCATGGGGGAAAAAAATAAAAAAATAAAAAAATCCCACAAGAACAAAAACATACATTGATCTTAAAATATTAACTGTAAAAAGGGTTCATTCTTTGATCCCCAAAACACACATGTTGGGTGAGGTTGCAACAGCTGTGCTCAGTAACATGGACCATACCACACGACCTGTATCCAATGGTTTCATAATACCTGAACAATATTAGGAATTATGAGTACAAGCATGTAAGCACGATAATAAACCTAACATTATTCTGTTGAATTTGCTATTAATGGCCAAAGGGCTTGATGGGAATAATAACAATTAAGGTGAATGAAATGACTGACTGTTCAACAAAAAGCCCAGCTTTGAACTTTTTAAGACAACCTGAGCAAAACTCAGCAGAACAGTAATTATTTACCCTGAGATGACAGCACTTATGTTTCACTTTTTTATTATTCTGGATACAAAACTTGCAGCACCTTACTTCTGTGCTTTCTTTTTGCCTCTGTCAAGGCTGTACTTTGACAAAGCAGTACTGAATAAGTGACTTTGAACATCACACGCTTTAATATATTCCTCATTTCTCACAACTGCTTTTGAAAGTGTGCAAGTAGAATCACAGAACAGAATCATAGAATCAAAGATCTCTAAGATCATCTAGTGCAACCATCCCCTACCACCAGTACTGCCCACTAAACCATGTCCCATGTAACACAATCTTTAACCTCAGCATATTTTCTTACCTGATAGACTGTTTAGGGCTGTGACTCTCATTACACTGTTTTCCAGGCCCATGAAAACGAAGAACTCAAATTCAATGGAGCTAGCTAAACACTGACATGGGTGAGAACTGGGTGCTCTAATTGCACATTGGGTAACTGCCTGGATATCTGCTCTCAGTTCACTACAATGTGAAAAAAAACTCCAATAAATGTCGATGCGATTCATGTTATACGTGACTGCAATAACCAATTTAACTCAAATCACTTCTAGCCTTCCTCTAATGGTCTTCTGAAAAAAGATTTTAGGCTTTTAGGACAGACTAGTGGGTAATGACATAACTCCATTAATCCTCTTATCTGGGCTCAGGAAGATGAAACTTCTTAGAAAAAAAACTACAGAAGTTTGAAGATAAATAAATTATCTTAATTCATTATTTTCCCCATTGTTCATGTCCTGCACCCTGGAAAAAAGACACCTCGTTTTGACACGCATCACCAGCACTGCTAATGCTCTGTTTTCAGCACTGCTTTGGTGATGAGTGAAGTCTACAGATTATACAAAGCTGGAAGTGAAGTCTCCTGAAACAAAGCTACTGTCTCTTCCTGTTAATCTTTTTAAAGTAAGTTCATGGAACTACTGAACTAACCAAAATCCAGTCAGGAAACCAAATACGAGAGTCCCAGACCCTAAGAGGCACTTGGCCAAATCAAAGCTTGTTGCAGCCAAGACCCAGACAGTAACCTGCAAGAAGTATCAGCAGCAGACAGAACCAAATCCTCCAGCCTGAACTCTTTTCGCCCTCTGGGGAAATGTGAAGCTCAGTCAACAACACTCCGGAGTTCTCAGACTATTTCCAGTCTGAGTTCATCATCCCATTCCCAGTGAGTTTAACAAGCTCCTCATGTGCTGCTATCGCATGTCACAGAACCAGCATGGCTGACAAGAGCATAGGATGATTCAGAAAAGTAGTTTTCATCAGGGCTGAGTAACAAACCTTAAAACCTTACAAAGACAGCACAGGTAACCACAGGGTTGCCCACGGGGTTGTCAGCAACTAAAAGTTTAACAGGACAGGAGCATGAGAAGGCTGGGAGATGCCTTCTTTCATCTGTTAACATCACTCTGCAACTGTCTTATTGTACTCATCCCATGCCCTTCCTGCAGGGATCTCTGTTTTCATTCTGCTGCAGTGCCTTTGGAGATGGACAAGTAAGTTCTTTGTGAAAGAAGAATACGGAGGCCATAGCAAGAATGTATTTAGTGCTCCTAATTTTAGCTACAACGATCATAAAACAATCCTGAATACTGCCTCTTAGTCACAATCCACCTCAAAATCACCTTAGTAAACCAAGCAAACAACAGGCATATGCTGGTGTTGGCCATAAAATGCCAACACCAGCACAAAATGAACAAAGTCCTGTCCATGGAGGCAACTCGTACATGCAGGGCTTTCCAAAACACAGCTCTACTCCGTCCCAAAAGGGAACAGATAGATCACTGCAAACACATCCTTCATTATCAACTGTAACTTACTAACAAATTCAGGAATTATAATTTACTAAAAACTGTTGATATTGACTTGACCTGGAAGTTCAGGTAGGAGCCAATCGCTTTCTGCATACAGATTAATTGACACATTAACTGAAAGAGAAACACAAATTCACTTTCATGGTACTACTGCTCTATACCTCTGTTCTTCTCCCAGCATTTTATATTCAGCAGTCTTTGCAGGATGTGTCCAATTTAATTAGATTAGACACATCAATCCTGATTGAAACAAAATGTTTTTGTCATTGAAAGAGATTTCCAAATCAGAGATTAATTTATAAAGATCTGATAGACTGACAAGACAAGCTTCATACTTCACAGGGCTTTATACTATATTCAATTTGTACAACTTCCGCTATATTCTCTTATGCTCTGAGGTCAAATATGTAAATCATGGCACAGTGTAATTATTTCTTCTTTTGCTGGCAGCTGGCATGTGGTGGACTGATGCTGAAATCCAGCTGTTCAAGTCCTGGATCAGCCATTTAAGTTGAAACCCAGCAGCAGAACGACTAAAAGGTATGTTTTCAGAGGAGTGTGCCAAAACGTACCCCAGGGATTCCCACTCGAGTTGAAATACTGAAAAACTCTGAACCCCACTGATATGTAAAGAATACAGCATACAGATGTTGCTTTATAAGGCAAATGCATTACAAATGACTCACAGATAAAGCTGGACAGATACTAAAACGCTGGGTTTGACCCTAAACACAAGGTTAGAAAATTAAAGGTTTGTCTCGTTAGTGTCAACAATGAGCACACGAAGGGATCAGACATCCTGCAGTCTGCAGTTGTATGGAAGGGAATTCTGAACCCACCGCCCTTCAGGAACACTCAGCAGCAGCACGCACTGAAAGCTGGCTTTCAGAGTAAAGCACTGGGCAATCCCCCACTGACACTGATGGGAGGATGAGACTGCCCTACAGTATGTTTAGAAAGCACACTCCATGGAGATTGGTTCCAGGCAGAGTTCTCCTGCAACCCCAAGGATGACAGTCAGGTACCCATTTTCCTGCTCTGGAGTGGTGTTTTCTGCCTAGCACGGCGAGTTGTGGTGGAACAAGTCTCTGAAGAGACCAGTGACAATGACAGCTTCTGTACATTGAGCTTCACAGCCTTTTTCAACTGAGATAGTGCTTCATTTATTTTTAATCCAAGGAGCTACAGCGTTGACAGAATGATGAAAATTGGCTAACTTGTTATTTTCTCCCAATTTGTTTGCTTGATTACATGTGCAGGACTGTGTCCACGCAGGATTTTAGTCTGAGGCAAAAGCTTCACAAACTTTCTTCTAATACATAGGAGCAAGCAGTGACTCCAGGCTGAGCAACAAGAAGTTTTCCATCCCAACCCACAGGCAACTCAAGGATGAGAAGGAATCTTCATGTCAGGGAGATGTGGGATTGTCACCCTCAAAAGAGTGCTGCTCTAGGCACTTCATCCACCTCCCTGCTCACTCTGCTGTCCTCAGCTCTGAACAGAGAGATCCCAACTTCTCTAACCCTACACTGAGAACAGTTTAAAGGATTCACACACCCACGGAGACTGGGAAATGACATGTAACTTCTTTGCATGCCCCTCCTCCTAGATTCCTATCAGATGGCAAAGAAACTTCATTTGGACTACTTATTGCTGGGGAAATGTCAGGTGCACTAAACTTCCATCAGCCAAGTGCTTGTCTATACCCAACAAATTATTTGCCTGTCAGACAAAACTAAAATGCTCAACCACCAGAACGGCACGAGCAACCAGAGCAAGAGATCCAGACTTTGGCTGGTATGGCTGTAACAACCCTGCCCTGAGACACTGGGGTGACTGGAGTGAGCATTTTTCCTAGATGTGATCAGATGTGTTCATCATTCAGAAATTCTTTTTTCCCTGATTTCTTAAAAATCTCAGCACCCCTGAAGGAGGATAAACATTGCAACAGATTTGCCCGGTCTCCATTTTCACTTCCACTGTTGTGTCTCAGAGCAATGCATTTCATGAAAGCAAACTTCCACGATCTGCAAACTATCAGCCCACCTTCACTACAGGATGCTGTAATGGGCAGCGTGCACCCTGCTTCTCAGTACCACACAGATGTTTACCACAGCTGTACAAAACACATCCCCTATATGCATTTGGTACTCACAGAACATAAGAATTGAAGTTACACTCCTTAATTTCCATTTTTCTCTCACTTCAGAAATTAAGTAATCAGCATTTGCTCAAAACATTGTTTTAACTACTAATAATGAAGCATCCCAGAGGAGAAAACACAATACCTCAGTAACATCAGCCTTTAAATGACAGCTGCAGTAGAAAAGAGTATTTCTCTGCCCCTGAAAGCAAAAATCTCCTTCCAATTTCCATAGTAGCACGATACCATCTTTTTAGCAATGGCACCCTGTTCATAACCAGATTATTTTATACACAGACATCGTGTCTAGACAGTCTTAGCAAAAACTGTCTCTACTTAACATGAAGGGGTTGAGTTTTATTGTTTGTTCTTAAGTGTGTGACTGCAGGCTCACGCACCATCCACAAATAAATGTATTAAAGTTTTCTCTAGAGGCAGTGGGAGCATCCTTCTAAGGCACGCAGGAAGCAAAGAGGGACTGCACTGTTCCGAAGCTTACGTGCATAAAAGCTTTTTAGAGGTCATGCAGCTAATATACACAAAACAGTAGGCAACATTAACGGGATAAATTTATGGCAGGAAAAGGAAACGACGTCCACATCATTCCTATTACTACTGTCCAGTTTCCCATACAGACACAGTAGATTTGCCCAGTAGCCTCACAGATCTTTATTTTACTTTTGTTGACAGCAGTGGGACTTCCACCAATGACTCCAGCAGGAAGAGCATTAGGTTTTGCAGCTCACAGAGACAGTCCTCGCCTGTTCTCAACAAACTTCTAAGCTTAGTAGAGGGAAGATCTCCCTAATTCAAGAAAGCATGAGTGCACCCAAGGAGAAATCATGAAACATTACAGATAGGAGTGTGAACTCTGGAGGGCAGGAGGAGCAGCTTCAGGCAAAACAAGAACCTGCAGGCCAGAGGCATGTGTTTTGGGGCTGTAGCAGTTAGGCAATAAGGAGAAATGGGAAATCTGAGGACTGGGAAACCCAGGAGAGCAGGCAAGGGTCACCCCACAGTCTGCAGGCCCTGCAGGTACAGAACAGATATTCAAGACATTCAACCTTTCTCCTTGCCTACCTGCCCAGTCCTCTGTCCGCAAGCAAAAAGAGAAATCCCCCAACCCTGAAATCTGCCAAAGAGATATTTCCAGATGTTACATAGAGAATGCATTAGCACGAAAACACTGACGAGGATAATGGATGCAACTGACAGAATGCGAACACACGGAAAACAATTCAAGGCTACAGTGAAGGAAAATACATTTCAAAGCCTCAACTGCTGCCAAGTCAGGCAGCACAGGAGGGAGAAGAGCCAGCATGGAAGGAAGGTCACACATTTAAACTGACAGACAGCATTTCCACAGCAGGCTTGGTATCCATGAACCTAAGCCCTGCCTGTATTTGTACACTGTGGGTACTGGAAAACTGCTGCATGGGAAATGCATCCCCTTCTATCTGATTTGTTGTTGCTGTCAGTCTGTTCAATAAAGCACTGAGATATGATACTTTTCCCAGTTCTGCCTCAGGACTATCCTATCATAACGAATGAATGTTGGGCAAACTGTCATCCCATGAAATTAAGCTTATGCAGACAAGGCAAGCTCTGGAAATTGAGTGGTTATTTATGAGTGCGGGATCTGGATTTCATGCTAATACTCCCTGCTGCAATAATGATGCAATCAAAACAGGATATCCTACATCATTAACTAATTGAAGCTCAATCAAAAGAAAATACCATTATGACACTAAATGTCTTATTTCTAGGCTTTGTTTGCCTAGACAATAAATCCAAGCATTACATTTAATTATTGTATTTCAAATCCCAATAATAGGTTGATTTTTGTTCCATTAAACTTCACACAGCACACATTTCATTGCCAAGGATTTGAAAATGCTTTGGTAACTTAGAATAGGAAAAGAGAAAGAAGTTTAATGAAGGTGGATTTAGCAGGGATATAAATCACACTTGATTAAAAGGGGGAAAAAAAGGGAAGGGGTTTCTTAACAGTCTAACTGGTTTAATTAATCTTTTTTTCTAGGCAATGAATTAATAAATGGCAGACTGTACAGAAGCAGTGACTTAGGCAAAACAGCATGATCCTGCAACTGAACACTGGGGCCTTCTTGGTTTGGTCAAGCAAGCTTGAATAATTTGTTAGAAACCAGGGGTTGATGCTGGAACAGAATTACTCATGGTTCAGTTAAGGAGCTTCATAACCCCTTATGATGAAGTTTCCTACAGAAGTAAGCTCAGTTACCATTCCATCTGCACCTGACTGCTGGCAGTTCCCTTCTGTCCACAGCTTCTGTCATGGTTAAGTTCAGCACATGCCAGAGGAGCCTGTGCCTCAGATGTAGCTCCTACTGAACCATAGAGAAGGGCACAGCATGACTGCTTCTGCTGATCCTGATTTTTTATTTTTAATAAACTGCATTTGGACTGCATAAAGTTATTAACACAGAGAGGAAAAAGCCAGAGGGAAAATAAAGCTGATGGACTAAAATGCCATATTTTAGGTCCACTAAAAGGCTCCCAAAAACCTACAAAGCAGCAAGACATGCCTGGGCTGACCCAACTGTTTTAGCTGAGAATCCAAAAGGCTTTACACAACTGTAAGGTTCTGATTTTTGGACACATTAATCACAGGTAACTTTAAATTAAGGCATGATGTTTCCATGAGCTTTTGGAGTAACTGAACATCAGTTTCCATGCAGTGGAGGGCATGAGGCAGTTGTGCTGAGATTGTGCTGTACAGGAAACTTACACGAACCCTCTCTGGAAGTACAGATCTTGAAAGCAGCTCCTTTTCTCTCCTTTTGTTCAGCACTGCACAAATTTGAACTTCCCGTCAGCAGAATTATCTCTAGAGCGAGAGAAAACATAAATAGATTGGGTGGGAGAAAAAAGAAAGGAGGGAGAAGTCATTCCCTGTGTGATCTTATACCAAAGCATCAAATCAAAGCCATTATTCTCTTACGTCTTTTTCTGTTCTGTTGCATTTATTGCAGTAGTACTGGAGCAAATTGATAGAATTCGACATCTGCAAATACTTTACCAACAAATTCCAAATAACCAAAGAGACAGCAATGGGATTCAGAGTAGGTGATAAGTCGGTCAATGGCTCAAGCTGGAAATTTTGGAGAGAGTTAATCCATTGACGGTCATCGCAGAAATAGAATTTGAATTTAAAAAAATGTTTCAACAGTCTCTGCTAAAGCAGAGCTACAGCACAAGGTCCTTTTAGAACAAGGTTCATGAAGGCCACTCCAAAAACCACACATTTAGCTCACACAGAAAGTCACATCCTTGGGTAAGGCCAAAACACAGAGTGGTCTGGGCCATCAACCTCACCTCCTTAGGACAATTCTGAAACAGAACATGTTTTCTTCAACAAAAGCTTTCTGCCCATTGCAAGCACTCCTGGATGATAAGCCTTGAGCTGGCATCATTTGAGATGATGATGTGAGCAGGGGCAGCAGGAAGCACTCTATCCTTTGTATTCCTTGGGGTAATTCCAGTCTCGCCAGAATTGATGCTTGAAATAATCACTAACCATGTGAACAATTGCAGTCTGATGAGTGCCACGCAAATAGTGATAATATCCCCTTGTGTCTGTGAAATAGTCTGTGGACTAATAGACTAATTACTACTGTCTGAATTGCATGTGTCCTTGCTCCAGGAACCAAGAGTGCAATTTGCCAAATTTCAGTTTACTCTGAGATGTACCACCAGCAGAGACTTCAGCTTACGGCCCCCAAGATGCCCTACGTGAGGAACACGTAACACAAATGCCCATTTTTGTTCCAGGTATTCATGTGTACTTTCCACTGATGTACATTACCTGCAGAGTTTATCAAGTCTGTAGACATTCATGGGAGCCATCACAAAATCTGAGCAGCAACAGATGAGCACAATCCAATGTCCAATTCAGTACCTTCCTTACTTGCTGTCAGGCCTGCTCTGCTTGAGCCTCATGGTGCTTTGGCCAGCAGGTTGGCATGCATGACCTCAGCATAGCACCCTATGAGACAACTGCTCTGCAAATGCTGCCTCCTGGGCTGCTGCTTGCACTGTGGTGAACTGCAGTCCTCATGCAATGTCACGAGCTTGTTTCAGCTGGTGTCACAGTAACAACTTTGAAAACAAGATTCAGAAGCCATATAGAGTATCTTAACTGCCTTTCCGTTTCCCACACTCTTTTGTTCGGGACCTTCCCAGCTTCAGGGCCAATGCAGAACGCATTCCCACATTTCCATGTGTGTATCAAAGGTACAGGCCACTGCCCAGCAATATAAAATACTTTTTAAAATACACCACGATTTCCATTTTGTCTTATTTCTAGGCTCTTGAATCTTAAGAGATTTCAGTGAAGAAAAGCATTACATAGACAAAATGAACTCAAAAACACTTGGGAAAAATCATAAAGCCTCTGTCTACCATTTTTCATGTCAGAACTCGCTGTGGGCTCATACACTTCCTATCGAAGTATTTACTAACAAACTCAAGATATTCACTCTGGTTTCAGCATTTAATCTTTTCAATAGTGAAATCACACTGCAAGAGTATGTCGCAGTTCCTAGTTTAATACCCAAACTATTGCTTTACTGTACATGGAAGTGATAATTGCACAGAGTCTTGGGAACAGCCTTTACCTGCAAGCAAAGTCACTTTTGTAGGCCACGGGCTTGTGATCTAGGATCCAAACTTAATGTAAGATAAACTAGAAGCTCAGATATTACATGAGAAACGAAAACAGTCCTGAGAAGGAAAGACAAAAGATGAAAAATTAGCAAAGCAATTATCAATAGAAGAATCAGGAAACTAAGTTTTTAATTCCAGTCCTTTAAAGATTGCTTTCTAACTTGCATTTACTGAAGATAAATCCTAGCCTGAAGGCCAACCTACTGCATGTTCTTTTTTTTTCTTGTGCTTCTTTGAAAATACTTGCCTTGCATTAAGGGAGTAAAAAGACAGAAGGAGGGCAAGTGATCTGAATATGATCTTACAAGTACCAGAGAGATTTTTATAATGAGCTCTGCTAACAAAGGCATGCAAGATCCAACTGCTGGAAATGGAATTTGGAAAAAAGTCAAAAATGGGAAGAAATTTATAGAATTATGCTACTGGAATAACTCACCTAGGAAAAACAACATTTCAGAATCAGAAGTGTAATAAATACTGACTAATTAGCTTTATTGCTAAAGCTGCTCACCAGCACTACCCCTCACGTGGCTCTACCTTGTTCCCCCCAGAGGCTGTTTCCCCTCTAATTAACCACCTTACGCCTTTCTCCTCGCTTCCATTATGGCAGAGAAGCACAAGCACTGGAGCAGCAGAACGATGCTACAGATGTCATGTTCCTTCACCAGCAGCAAAGCACAAGGGTCAAATGGCTTACAAAGGACACAGTGTGGATCTAACATCTGTCCTAGCTCCACTGCTCTTTACCTTCTTCACAGGTTCGGTTGCATGCAGCACAAGGATGCTCATCATCATGAGAGGACCTTAAAAAAAAATGCATAATGAAAACTAGGGAGTCTACGCTGGTAATTCTGGCAGAAACATAAGTTACCTCGTCTTTGGGTGTTCTTTTTTCATAACTGTACTATCCTTAATGTTCAGCACACAAGAATGGCCAGGAGGTAGCTGGAAGCTCTCTGCTGAAAAGGTAGATGAAGTTTAGATGGGAGGAGGTGGGAAAAAAAAGCCAAGCACCTGGTAAACACTTCATTGCTTCTTTATTTAGATGCACCCACAGTACAGAGCCTCTTGAGCATGTGCATAAGAGGAAGATTACACATTTATAGCTGGGAGCACCATTGAGTTCGAGTTTCTTTGATACCATTTTTAAGAAAGTAAACTATTTCCAAAGAATGACATTTGAATCCAAGAGCTTAAGACCTGCTTGTACTTTATCCAGAGATGGAAGGCATTTTTATTATTACTTTGATGTAAGTAGAAGACGTGTTCACAGTCTGGTTGGACCAGTATTTATATTTTCGTATGCACCTTTTAATATAATATAAAAAATGTTTCATTTTTCCCCCCTGCCTACAAATAGTTAAATGCTTCTAAATTTAAAAACAGTAATGGACCAGAGCATTCCTATGGGGAAAAATGAACTTTTGCTGCCCTCTCCTGCTTAAACAATGAAATGCTAAAATATTAAGATCTATGAACCTAATGCTAACTTTTAAACAAAAAGCATGACAGGTCATTCGCTATACTACAGTCAAAAATAGGCCAACAACAAGAAATGTATTGGTACTATTTATATTTGAAAATCCCTCATTATACATGAGGTTATGAATACAATTTATTTACAGTGAGCCAAGTAACAAAAACACGTATTCAGAGCGGTCATGGTAAGGAGTGTGTGCTTCTGTGGATAGGAAGCAACACTGGGATTAAAGTTTCCAATGAAAAATTAGTTCCATCTCATTTCAAGAAACTGTTTCATAGACTTTAAATGAAAAACTGGGCAATACAAAATCTGCCGCACGTATCGACCAGGAAAACTAATTTGTGCCTCGTGATATAGCTGGTAAGGGAAGCAGATGAGCCAAAATAAAAAAGTCACGTGTAAATAAGAGCATTCTTCAATCTTGCACTTCATCAGCTTTATCTTCTTCTAGGGGAAATGCTTGTGAGGATAGTCACACGATCATGAGAAAATGCCATCTTTGTTTTTAAAGACAGAACTAAAGCCAACTCATTTTGGTTTTATTTGGGGGTAGAAAAACCTGTTCAGTTCTTTCCCTCTCCTCACAAAACAATACAAAGGTTTTTAAAGCTCCTAATATATTTTCCTTTCCTTAGAGTAGGAGAGCCTGAGGCTGTACTTACACATGTATAACGTACACACAGCTGCTGCTTTCCATGCTCAAGCAATTCTTGGCTCCAACAGCTTTGATTTTTTTCCACATATAGGAGGAGATAAAAAATAAATTAAATCCTTTTATTTATGCTAAGAGAACCAAGATTAAATTTACTAGTGAAAGATCCAATGGCATTAGAATACTTTTATTTAAAGCATTCCAACCTTTGGAAGAGAGACAAAAAACACTCAAAAGCAATGAAAGGAAAACAACAAAGGAGACTTGCAAGATGAAGAAAGCAATATGTGCTCAATTTGAAGTATATGAGAGGAACTTTACTTTTACAGTCGTTATATCCCCATGACCTGATGCAATGCCCTTGTATTGAAAACACAGCTCTTTCCTTTTGCCAGACAGCATTCAATCCTTTCTCCTGAAACCAATATGGCACAGGACATGAGCGATCACCCAACCACTGCTCTAAGAGCAGTTAATAAAAACATTTACACAAATAAAGGTAGTTTCTGGAACTCAACAAGCAAATGAAAACACAATTAAATAGATGCACTGATCACACTTGGGCCCATTCGCTGCCTTCTTCTTAGTCTAAAACTCCAACTGATCCCAAAGGGAGCTCTGGACAGCGGCAGAATATTGCATGTGGGTTGCGGCAAACAGCGGACCCTGGGGGTACACAGTCAGGTCATTGTGGCAAGTGCTTCTTCGCATACAACACAAAGTGCAACCCGGGGTCCTATCAGCCTTTTAGAGTCTTGTGACTAATATCACATCGTCCCATTTCATTCAGAGAAACATTCCTTCTTGGAAGTGATAAATCATCTACAAACTTCAGATACTCCCCGCTATCCCCACATGAGAGGTAACATCAGAGGTAACAAAATATTGCAACCCTTCAGGTTCTCATCAGTTGCGTATGATCAATACCAGAATGTCATATCAAAACCATAAAGTTATGGACAAACAACACTCACCTAAACTCTAAGTACAGGACAAGGTGCTTTTTCTAATTTCACATCGTTCTGCTTTACTCCACCAGGTGGAAAATGTTTTTTTTTTCATTCCCTTATATCTCAATTTTTCACAATCAAACAGTCTTTAAGCATGATTCAATCCATCCTTTTGTAAATCATGGTAACTTCACAAAGAAATCACACCAGCAAATATTCCTTTTGAAACAGAAATAAAAGACTGTCAAAATCAATGGGCTGAGGGACGTGATTTGTTATAAATTTATTTAATCTTCAGTATCTCAGCTTGCACCTTCGCTTCAGCACTTTAAAATAAAATGTTTCAACTATGACAGTAACTGATGTACACTGCGTCCCGATCAGTGTTCTTAGAAGCTCGTTAATCCCATTAAACCATGTTGTGTTGGGTGCTGCATATGACTAGTTCCACTTTTTGGTTTGTTTTGTTTTTTTTCCCTCCTCTCCCACAATTAACAGTGTCAAGCTTTTACAAAACTGTCGAGTTTACAACATCTGTGTGTGCAGATCCAGGAGTGCAAACTGTGACCTGATAATCCCGAAACAGTCAGTAGTCAAGGATGGGATTCTCTTTTTTTTTTTTTCTCCTCTTTTCTGAGCCTGAAAACAAGAAAACTTCAAATTCTACTGTATATTTAAATGGTAGGAAGAAAAATATACAAGCATGTATTTATACTGTATTTCTATCAATGGCAACAGGTCATAAATTCATGTTTGCAACTATCACAAAGACTCATGAACACCAATTAAGTTTTATACTGTAAATACTGCTGGATTGATGGTTTAGGATTATCAATTCACTGTTGTCATATGACTTTAACAGTTCAAAAGCATCCTGGAGCAAAATCCCAAAACACATACCTTTCGGTATATAATAATGCAACTGCATTAGCTAAATATTTACTGTACATACGTAGTATCAGCGTTTTACCTACCAAAGATGTAAATTCCACTTTCAAATACAAAGCAGATAGCCAATAATGTATACTTATAATACAGCCCTCTTCTTTATTTTTTTTCTTTTTTTTTCTTTTTCTTTTGTTTTAAACAATTTGGTCACAATGCACCTTTGATATAAAAGCTTTATTATTAATACTCAGAACATTAGGATTTCCAGAATTTTTTTTCAGTAGCATTTGTAGAACCACTTTTGGTAACAAATACAGTAGTTAGGAATGAGCATCCAGATGAGAATGCAGAAGTATATTATCCAGAATCCTTTCCAGCTAAGACCATAGGGCTGGTACTGTGATGAGTAAGAGTACTAGAACCACAAAAACACTATAGTATGTTTCTTAGAGGCTACATCCTCTTTTGCTGGAACACTTTATAAATACATATTAAAAAGTAAGGCAACAACTCCAAACAGTCCAAACTGCTATCTCATTTCCCAATTAGATCCATGACCACTGGAGATTAACTTCATGCTTGCACTGTTTAGCGTTTGTCTTTATTCTTTCAAAATGGTCCAATAAAAACATACTGTAGTAATTTAGGAATTAGTATTTCTAGAACAGCTCTGGTACGTGTGTCCAATGCTATAACGCTAATACTGGTTAGGTACTGAAATCTAGTGTTACCACTATCCATTTTTCAAGGATTGTGGACACTTAATTTGGATTTGCAATAAATAGGTGCATGAATCCAAAGTTTCCTTTCCTACTATGTTTATCACCTACTTGTTGGTTTTTTTAGCTCCTAATGTTCAAATTAAAGAAGCACCAGAGACAAGACTGGTACCAAAAAATGCTCACACCAGTAAACAAAACTTTTATTCAGGACCTATGTTTTTTTTTCACGGCCCTGATCTGAATGGACATTCAACTTATGAAGATGTGCAAAAGGAAAGAAAAAAAAGGTCAAATTACAGTAAAGTTATCCAGAGAAGGAGGATGTTACACAAACTCATAAGGAGATGACAGTCTTTTTTCTCTTTTACTATAAATACACTTAACAGTTTAGCAGAAAGACAAGCTAAATTTTAAGATTGTTCACATTTGAAAGTTGTATTACACTCTCTGCTAACGATAAATAAGGAACAGGTGTCCTGACAATGAAATTTGACATTGCAATTTTCATCAAACAGATCTTTGAAGACTGGTTTTCAAGAAGGGTTAAAACAATGATTATGTTTGCAAAGTTCTGAGAAGTCCCATCTGCTGTCCAAACTTTGGGTTAAAGTCCTTATTTTTTCCTTTACTTAGAGACAGGTATATACAGTGCTGTTGTAATAATGAAACAAATGTGAAATCTACTGTAAAGTTGCACAATACAGAAAACTGTTGCTCCATCTTCTACTACATAAATGTGTGACTCCACAGGTTAATAATGCTGTTTTGTTTTTTGTTAAGTTGGAATTATTCCATCACGTCTAAGACCTCTCTTTAATTCCAAATCCTCCAGTTTTTTCCACAGTTCTTCACGCTCCTTTTCTTTCTTCTTCTCACTGACAGATGAAAAAAACAAAGTTAGCAGACAAAATTAACTGTTTCCATTTTAAAAAAGACATTAATTAGCAGTACTAATTAGCAATACTGATCTTTTTCCTTTTTATTTTTTATTTTTTTTTTGCTTTTCTTTACCTACATAAATGCTACTAAAAAAAAGTAAAAGGATAAAACAAATATCGATATTAGTGCTAATATGCATTTTGATATTTTCAAGTCTATTTATTTAGGGCTTTCATAGACCTCAGCAAAGCAAAAGTTCAGACACAAGATGCATCTTTCAGTCAGTGCTTTAATTTTTTTTCCCCTCCCAAGTTCTATGTAGTATTCTCTTTAACAACAGACTTTAAGGGGTGTTTTGATAAATTTAAACAGCCAAGCTAATATTTGCCTTACCTGCATTATTTGCCTTCTGAATTTCCTGTCTCTGCTGTAGCTTATTTTGAATCAATTTCCCTGTATTTCAAGGTACAAAATGCATCCCATTTCTGTTACATCACCCTGCACATTCAGATTAACTGAAAAGCTAACAATAATACAGATTCTCTACCTGTCAGATTACAGGATTTTAAAAAATGTTTCAGTGGATTAGAAATATTACTCCTACTTATCTTGATTCAGCTGCAATCTCGTATCTGGTTATAGTATTTTCAGCATACAAAAAATGTAAGTAACTCTTACCTAAGTCCCTGAAGATCACTTAAAATAGAGCCCACTGTCTCTAAAACATAGTATTACAAGAATAAACAAAATAGCCTGACATTGCAAGGCTACTGATCAGATATTTATTATCCTATCAATATAAAATATATGCCTGCTTAGTAAAAGGCTCTGAAATGATGATAACCTCATTCAACTTATCTATCTGACCTATCATAGTCATTAATATTGAACATTTCTCTTGTCAAGCATTAAGTAGTATTAAAGATACGTTTCTAAAATGCTATTTTATTAATAGAAATAAGTTTTTCTGTAAACACCATCTTTTTCTTTAAACATTCATTAATTAATTATCCCTCTTTACACATGCAGGTATCTACATGCTTTAAAACGATAATTAGTTATCCAGACATGGAGCATAACTACACTGGTGTACCATTCAGTTAAGAGCTGAGTCTCTCATCTTAAGGTGCAAAATGCAAATGACTTTGATTTCAGTCACTGAGGTTCCTCTGAAAATGTCTAGATTAGAGGACCAGTCCTGAGATTCTCAGCCTTTCCTGATGGAAAGCCACACATTATTGTCTTGGCTGCTCTATTAGACAGAACCTTATTTATCTTTGGCTACCTAGAATTCACATGCATCTTAGCTCACAGATCTGAGTCTTTAAATTTAAAATGCTTTATTAGTTAATCTGTTCAGTGTGGATTTTTCACATACAAAACTTTTTACTTTATAGCAATGAAGCATTAGCAAACAACAACATGAATCCAAATATGCAATTCAAAAGCTCCAGCCTCCAAGAGCCTTTGAGATTACTAACATAAAACTATGTAAGTTTTTATGACTTCCACGACCCTTAGTTTTACTTGTAGGAACTTCAAGTCACACAAAAGTTCAGAGTTCCTGTTTTTTAATTATTTTTTTTAACCTGCTACTTTAGATAAACTAAATCTCTTGAGAAAATAAGTTGCACAATAATTGGAAAATGAAGAAGCACAGGAAAATAGAGAAACTACACGTAACTGGTTGGAACAAATGAGTGGTGCACCTAACAGATCACACATCCTCAAAGATTCAGATAGAGGAAGGCTTCTCATTAAGAACTGAAACAGTTGAAAGATGCCTCTGTACTTTAAGACAACACCTAGTCTATAATCACTGATTTGGAAAATCAAAACATGAGCATTTTTCCTCATTTCTCTTCCAGTATTTGTTTTAAAATCTTTAAGCGAAGTCATATCTTTAAAAACTTGTTTTCTTTTATCTTTTTTTTTCTCCAGCAGGGAGACTCCACATCCGCTGAGGGCAGTGAGTCCTGACTGTAGAGTTAAGTGCTTCCTGATATTTAGATGGAAATAGCTTGATACACCTGAGTCTTTTGGAATACAGTGTCAAAAGGAGTTTCCTGCAACTTCCCAAGCTATGTAACAGGTACCATGTTTTGTAAGGTATAAAGATGAACATACACATGACATTCTCTTACGACTTGTGAACAGTAGGCTAAAGAGAATACAGGGGAAAAAAAAAGTAGGCACTGTGTAAATTATGCATGAGATTTTGCAATTGCAGCTGAGTGCAAAGGAAAATCTAAACAGCAGTCCTTATGCACAGCTGACAAAAAAGCTGTAAAAAGTTACCGCTGACGATCTGACTTGTAAGTGGCTGTCAGCTCATCAAACATGGTGCTGTTCATTTCCATAAACGCCTTCAAGACATTGTAGACTAAAGCCACAATAGCCCTGTGAAGCATTAAGAAAGAAGAAAGGAGTTTATTAGTTTCAGGTGAAATCAAACAAGAAAACTATCTTCCCTTACCAGCACTTCTGTGACCAATTCTGCTCTTGTATGTATGCTAATTTTTATTTCAATGAAACTACTCAATCAACACCTTTAAAGCTATGAATCAGTTCTTGATAACTCTAACAACTACTTACATGAAGCAAACCAAACCTCTAGGGTAAAAGGTAACAACAGAAAGCTGTTAGAAATAATGTCAGACTCCTCCCTCATGATGCTGAACAATTCTGAATGCAACTCCAGGGATTCAAATCATCAATGCTTGCTGAAGTAACAGAATTGAAACAAAAAAGGGAATGATTCATATATCCTTACAATTCTTCTATCAAGCTGAATAATCCATGCCTCTATGCAAAATACAAGGCTTTATTTCAAGAATGCTTTCCTTGTATCATTACATTTCATATTCAGTCTCACTTTGGTTCATTAAAAAAAAATGTGTGAGATGTTGCTCTACCTACACAAAGCAGTATACAGTGTGTGAATAAACCTCTGCTGCCTTTGCTCACTGCTGTAACACAGAAGTCAATACACTACTGCTTATTTTGATTATAGTTGGTTAACTGAATAAAACAGGACCTGTTCATACAAAAAGAAATGATGCATAATGCTAGTAATTTCAGAAAGGCTTCAAAGATATTCTGTCACACAAAGATAACCTAAATATATAACAGTATTTCCAAAGTAATAGGAGATTGCTATTACAGCCTGATTTATCTGGAGTTCAAAACTCCTCTCTGGTAGCGTTGAACATAAAGCACCAACATAGCAACGAAGGAGAAGGGGAAGAAATGAATCTCAAAAACATTTAAAAAAGTGAACAGAGAATCAAGAGACCCTGATCCCAGATCCAATGCCACAGGTGTCATCTCCAGACACGTGGCTGCTTATGAAACAGCTCTTCAGCCACCATGAACACCACAGTGCTAGGAATATTTGGAGCTAACCTACATAGCAAACATGAGATTTCCATATTCTCCTGTCTACCATTCACCTTTATCATTTTTGCAGTCCTCATTTATTAATGTTCTGATAAACAAAAAAATTCCTAGAATATCTTCTTTATTCAACATACAATTCTTAACCTGGTTTGCCTGCTAACAGTACAACATTCCTGTAGGTATGCACACACTGAGAACTGGAAGAGTAGCATGTTCTCATTACTTGAGGCATGCCAGTATGTAGTACAAAAGACAAGACAGGGTGAGCACTGCAAGGTTTCACACCTTCAGTGCAGAAGTATGCCACTTAAAATGTGTTTCTGTTACCAGTCTTTACCATGGAAGGTTTTCAGTAGCACTTATGACGAAAGCACACAAACTCGAGGGTGGGGAAGATGTAGAACAAATAGCATTGTTTTAAACAATGAAATAGTTTAGCTTTCCAATAAAGTCTTAGCAAAATGACTGGGATCTGAGCACAGTACTTCTCATTAAAAATCCCAGGTTTACTAAACAGTAATCTGTTTGGCTTATAAAACATCTCAACCCAAGTATCGAATACGTGACATCTAACCATAACGATGTTTTTCTTTATAATGTCTACTAGGAAATTCAGTTTGAAAACAAGAAGGCAAAAGGAAGCTACTAATCTGTGCATAACAGAGATATATTTCAGTAAATTTAGGAAAAAAAGCAACTCTACCTAAGAAATAACGGATGTTTATATGCTCCATAAATATTCAGAAAAATGTTGGTACCAGAGGGAACAGTACCATCCACAATACAGCTACAAAGCTTTAATAATGCCAAGCAATATTGTTCTAGACAACACATTTACCAGCTGTTTGTGGGAAATGCTTGATGAGCAACACTTTCTCTTCAATAACAATATAACACCTAATTTCTCTTTCTTTTATTTTATGATAAGGTTTATTTTTATCCCCTAATGTACTGATTTTCATACACATACCAGATAATTAATATCATTTTGAGCCAAGATCAAGCACGGTCTAATTTGTATTGGCATTAACAGAGCTGCACCTGTTCATGTCAGCTTTGAATCTGGGTATCTCCTGTTCTGACATTCTTCAGCACACACTTCCTAAATTCATCAGCAGTTTGACAAGAGGCAATTTTAAATTTAATTGCAAGAACTTACGGATTCCAGTGTTCTTTAGAAATCCTATAAAGGCTGGAAAACATGATGGGAAGTATGACATTTGAATTCTCCTCTATCAAACTCATGATGTATTCATTATTCCAATAGTACAGTGCTCTTTCAGCCACCTTTGAGTCAAAGAAATAAAATATTAACAGGAATTCATACACCTGTATTCTTTCTAATATTCTGAAGAAAAAACAAACCACAGAAATTTCATTAAAATGAATTAACTCTGGAATTAAAACTCAGTAATATAACCTGTATTCATAAATTCAAGATTGTATACTGTAATTAAGATCCCATATTATCTACCCCTTGGCTTTGGAAGTGAAAGAACAGTGGAACAACTTTCTCATCTCCTCTTTTCCCTCTACCTCTGATTTCCCACATGGAAGGAACAGAACAGCACTAGCATACAGGACAAAGGAAACAGGGTAATTTCCAGTGGCTGGGCTGAATATTGGAGATGAGATGTTAAATGTGAGCAAGGTACCAATGACAATGAGGAGGCAGTTGGGAACTAGGAGGAGAAACACTTACCTACACTGTACTAAAAACAGAAGTAGTCCAGGAAAGAACCTATAGCAGTTGTATCGAGAATCAGGGGTTGGAAGGGATCCCTGGTTATCCCCCACTCCACCCCCCTGCTAAAGCAAGATCCTATAGTTGCACAGGAAAAGTGTCCAGGTGGGTTTTTAATATATCCAGAGAAGGGAACTCTACTACCTCTCTGAGAAGTTTGTTCCAGTGTTCTGTCATACTCTCAGTAAATAAGTTCTTTCTCACGTTCACATGGAACTTACTGTTTTCCAGTTTGCATTCACTGCCCCTTGTCCTGTCACTCAGCAAGACTGAAAAGAGCGTGGCACCATCCTACTGACAGCCATCCTTTTAGCCTTGGCAAGATCCCCTCTCAGGCTCCTCCAGGCTGAACAGCCCTGAGTCTCACAGCCTACCCTCATAAGGCAGATGTTCCAGGCCCCTAATCATCATAGCAACCCTCCACTGCTGAACTCTCTCCAGCAGTTCCCCTTCCTGAGCTCAGGAGCCCACAGCTGGATACCATACTCCAGATGTGACCTCACCAGGGCAGAGTAGAGGGGGAGAACAACATCCCTTGACCTGCTGTCCATGTGCTTTTAACACACCCCAGGACACCAGTGGGCTCCCTGTCCACAAGGGCACACTGCTGGCTCAGGGACAACTAGGACAGAGAAAGAAAGAGATCCTTTCCAGCAGGTAAGCCCCTAATCTGTATTAGTACATGCGGTTCTTCCACCCCAGGTGTGGGCAAGTGTGGAGTCTACACTTACAGCTGTAAGAGTTCAAAGTCAGTCTGGACACAGTTTAAAGCCATATGTGGCTTCAAACTGCACATTCTGTGATATAATCCTCAAATATACTTAATCACAGAGCTCAGAACTGAACTTCTACTGCAACATAGCTTTCCATCCAGAAGCTCAGTATTTAAAATCACAGAACAAAAAATAGCATTTATATTTGAAGAGGTGTTATGCTAGAAATTCAGACTATACATTCCTAAACAATCATCTCCATCACTGACCTGAAAATGAGGGCTAGAGACGCACTTGGCAATTTGTTTAAACAAGGGTTCCTGGATTTTGACAAATTGTGATGGTTCAATTACATCCAAGATTTCCTCCAGCTCTCCTAGGAACATGACCTACAGACAAGGAAGGAAGCATAGAATTCAAAATGTCTGAATCACATTGATTAGTAAAGTGCTCCATACCTTCAACTTCTCTTGTTGTAAACTCATCAGGACTCTCATTCAAAAAAACGTGACAACTTCTGAATCTAAAGTATGCAAATGCTGCATTTAAAGTAGTGCTTTGAAACAAACTTTGCAATTGCACCAGGACATCCATGCTGAAAACCTAGCCTCGTACAAAGACTTTGACTAGAAAGTCTTCAAATCTGATAACTAAGGACAGTCACATAATTTTATCTCCTTTTAAAAAGTAATATTCAAAATAAAAGTTTTTCTGTGTCATAAAATCTCCAGGAAACTCAGATTTGTATTAAGAATTTTAAACAAATATGCAAACATTTAACAGCATCTTTTATATGTTCGGTAGGTAACAGACTATTTCCAAATATTAAAAAATTCCAAATCCAACAGTTGTTTTTATTAGGCCTCAATATATTTATTCTCTCCTTTCTAAATCAAAATCTCTCTGTAAAAACTAGTGCTTATTTTGTGAGTAGAAACTACAGCTATCAGCAGCTTTTCTCTTCATAGTCAAAACTGCCAAAAAAAAAATCAACAACAACAACAACAAAAACAAAACAAAACAAAATCCCACAGCAGAATTCAAGTATGCAAAATCATCTACAAGAATTAATACCAAGATCCAACACAGCATGTGCAGTCTGTATGGAAACACCTAAATAGTGCTGCATATCACACTATAGAGCAAACTAACTCCTACTTTTCTGGTTAACACTAGCAATTCATTTACCTCTTTCTGACTGCATGTTTTCGGCCAGAATTTCATTAAGCCTCTGATGACCTAAATTAGAAGAAAAAGTAGTTATATAATTTTTTTAACCTTCCTCACAACAGGATAAACAGCTTATCATGGAAAAAAATATATATGAAAAATATTTACTGGTTCTGTGAGTGAGGGGTCTTTCTCCAGAAACTGTACTATGCAGTATGCCAGCTGTGAAGAGGTAAAGATTTAAGAAAGCAAAGTTAGAACATTATAATGAAATCACAGACTAACATTTTCTTAAAAAAAAAAAAAAAAAAAAAAAAAAAGTCACAGAGACAAGGGAAGATGTTACATAGCTTTCTCAAAATCAGTCAATCAAATATTTAAGCTGAGATGCATAGTTTTGCACTGTGCAAATCCATTCTAAGTCAAGTTATTAGGAAACAATAAAAAAAGAAAACATTGCAAAAATTTTAACATGACAAATTATCACATACAATTAAAAACCAGAGCAACTTGGAATTCAAAATACAGTGATATACAATTATAAGATTTTGCTAATCCCTGAAAAACACTTCTTGTGTATTGGTAAAATTGTGAAAATTCACAAGATGAGCTGGCACAGCTCAAACCCCAAGTAATATGTTTAGCTTTCAAAGCATGGCTTTGAAAGAATGCACTATCAGAAAATCAGACAGAAAGGGAGCGGGTATTACTTATCAGAATAGAAGTGTCATCGTGACAGCTGAATGTATAAGGGACGTAGGAGAGCAAAAATGTGATATAAAGTCAGTAAAGAAACACATTAAAGATCGTGCAAGAGCGAAGGCATTGGTATTCAGAAAGTTGCCAGAGTGAAGAGCCTCGAGAGCACAGGACTAAGGAAACTTAACAACCTCTTGGGACAGGGAAAGGGGATTACAGAATGGGAAAGGCAGCCTTGTGAGAACAAGGAAAGGACAGAAAGGGAAACCTGGAGAAAGTTTAACTACAAAAGAAAAAGTTCAAAATATTACAGATCTAGGTGACATTTTTCATTACCTAATCAGAATAAAAGCAAGGTATTTGTCATAAAAAAATTATATGAATAATACTGTATTTTCCCACATTACAGAAGTTTCCCCCCACCTTTTATGTACTAGGCAACTGAATTTCCAAAGTAACTGAAAAAATATATAATTCTAACTGAGCAGAAAATATTTTTGTAACTTCTACCTGTGCATGGAAGAGTGATAAACTCCTGACAGTATGTAAAGGAATCAGCACCTTCACCAGAAACTGTTTATGCTCTGCCTTAAGAGGTAAAGCAAAACCATTGATAATACTAGAAATCAAAAAAGAAGTATTTGTTAGTGTTATCATGACAGAAAACATTCTTGAGGTCTGAACAAGAACTTTCTACATTAAAATCATTTAGCAGTCAGCACCTGTATTAGGCTCAAGTTATTTGTAAGTAGATACTGAAATCTGTCTTCCTTTATATTACCAGTTCAGTACATATCTAGGTAATAATTCAGCTTCAACTTAAGAATCATCATATAAACAACTTCACAAACCTACTACCAAACAAATGAGAACTTGTCTATGTAATCTGCAAATTCACATGTTCTTTGGTAATTAGGTTACTATAATTAGGTTCGCTTGAGATATTCACACTGCTACTGTGCTTTAAAACATCTGCAGTATATAAGGATGAAATGTAACACACACACACAAAATCAATCCAACACTTCTGTTACTTGCATCCCTGTATGAACTCGTGACAAAGACAGGAAAGAGATTTGCACATGGGCTTAAAGATGAGCACACATATCTTAAAATCTGGGTTTACAGCAATACTTCTCCTATATCTGACATTACTCTGACCTGTCCAAAAGTGAAGTTTGGTATTGGTAATGAACGCTCATTTACCTTCCTAAAATTTCCAACAGCTCAGCTACGCCATTGAAGTGTTCAGTTTCATAAACAAATCTAAAAAAAGAAAAAGTTAAATATAAGTAATGTATCAGCTTACTACAATATTTATATGAGAAAAATATCCTCTCCCACAGCTTACCGTAGAAAAATATTATTAATCTGTTTTCGGATAAATGCTCTAAGACCCAGAAACTTGCCATAAATTCTGTGCAAGACTGTTTTTAGGTAGTCCCGTTCTCGAGGGTCTTCACTATCAAACAGCTCCAACAACTGTGTTTAAAGAAAAAAAGATGTTAAACTGTAGATTGACTTTACATTTGACTAGCATGACACACAGAAGTCTATGTGGCAGTTAAATTGCTGTAAGTGCACGTAAGGATGCAGTGTCCATAATACCCAAGGTACAGAAGTACAGTTATTAAATATATATGTATATTGCAAGCCCTGTACATCACCACAAAACTCTGCTTATTCATCTTAAATTCCAGCATAAAAATTTAAAGATCTTCCAAGAAGACACTTCTGATTAACCAGCTCCAAAATGCTGCCTTCTTCCTCCTCCCTCTCCCCTCAAAAAATAAAAATGCTGTCATATCTACAAAATTATTTCTTACCATTCTCATTTTCTCACTCTGAATTAACATACCTTCATTTTAATTGCATAAGTTCACATCAAGGTCACATATTCTAAATTATTTTCATTTATAACACAAGGTCCTTTCTAGAGACTGCGTGGCTTTCAAGACTGTGGACTCAATAGTGCAGCCTGTGGTAGCACTGGATGCTGCTGCCACAGGATATCTACCAATTAATGCAAATCAAATAATCAATCAGGACTGACTGCAATATCCAGTTAAAAAAAAAAAAAAAGGGAAAGGAAAAAGTTTCTTTTATTTGAAACTGTTAAATTAGATTTTCAAACAGCAAAATAATTACGTGGTTTTCAGTCAAACAAGAAAAATATCCAGTGTGTTGTACTATAAAATATCTATCTCAAAATACTGCTCTCTAATGTTTCCTCTAAGAACCAAGGTATGAAATGAGCAGCAAGAATGTCAGTCTCACTTCTTCAGTCTATTCCCCTCAAACCCTCAACCACAAACGTATGAGTTTCAACTCATCTTTTCAGTTCCATCTTTTTGACACCACAACATCTGCTATTTTGGTAAATTTCAAACGAATTAGAAAAAACTTACTAAAAATAAGTTAATATGCATTACTTTCTTGGCAATTCTAAGTACTAAGAAAGAAAAGAAAGAAATAACGGGTATTAAAAAGAACAAGTATCAATCTTGCATGCAAAAAACAGGTAACCGTCAAGCAGTACATATCTTGAAAAATAAATGAAGGCAGCTTGCCAAAGAGGCCTTAAAATGTTTATGATGCTGGCAGAAAAACACTAGGGGAACAGCAGAAAGCAAAATAATTCTCAATCCACAAATAAATTCTAATTATTTTAAGCAGATACGTACGTGCACATACACTATCTCTGTAAAACTGGTGCACAATTTTAAGAAGGTGAAGAAGTATGAAGAAAATCAGAAAAAGATTATAAGAGATTTTTTTTAAGCTTTCTGGGATTTTGCTTTCTAATATCTGGGTTTACAACTCATGTATGTATGCTTTTTCATCACGATGGACATTTTTCTCTATCTTAACCTTGCAATAAGAATCCACGATGGGAATTTCAGGAGGAAACTATGGGGTTTGTCAGCTGCCCTCTAGAGGTTATCAACACATTGCTTTGTTCAATTAGTCCCACAGTTTAAGAAATATACATTTACCCCATCTTTCCCCAAATAGCAAATTTCACCCAAAGACAGCAAACAGCTGGAAACGCTTATGTTTTTAATATTCTTACTGGATTGTTTTTAGGAGCAAAATATAAATATTTCCAGTTCTTTTATACAGATCCTCTGTGGAAACATTGCTGAAGCCAGACTCGGTCTCTCACTTAAAACAAAAAGATGCTTATTTTGATTTGTCCAATTCGTTATCAGGTTTCAACAATAAAGTCTTATTTTTATGAACAAGCCGTGCGACCTTCTATGATTTACGTAACTACTCTGACACTAAACATACACAGAAAAGGGAAATAAAGCCTCCAAAATAGCAACCTACAGTAACACGGATATGTGTGGAGATATTTCAATAGTGCCTCTTAGCAACCACTGCAAACTATACACAATGAGGATTTAGGAACGAACACGCTGTTAGTGTACAACATTCTATCAAAACATACTGCTGAAAGCCAATAACACATCTATATAAAAAAAAAACCCACCCACATCTGTCTCACTCTTCCCCTGCCAGGGCACTTCTTGCTAAGAAACTCTTCACTGAAGTCCATTCCACATTCAAAAACAAATTACAATAGAGAGAAAGCTGATGATAAAAACTGTCATAACTGTATTGCCAATGTCAAAAAACAAAAGCATGTCTGGTGTTTCAAAAGCCTCAAACTGGTTCCCAGTATAAGTGATCTGTAATCACAGATTCTTAACTCCAGTCACACCAAAAATACAATAAGAAATGCACAGACACCCAAGTTCCTAAAGATCAAACAAGAACACCTATGCACAGGGAAGTATCTCTCTCTGCACGTGTATATGAGGTTCTGCAAAACTTTTGATAGAAATACATTAATTTTTAACTGTGGAAAGCAATATATAAAAATGCATCACTGAACCATATGGTAAGAGCTTCTGCATTCCTAGAATTCTTTCAATCTCATTTTATCATACATTTTCAGATAAGTAGGTTTCAAAATATCACACTTCTCTCAAACTTGGTAGATAAACACTAACGGGATCTTGAAAATCCTTGTTTTAGTCCCATTCCCTGATGCTAGATCTTAATAAGGCTGGATGCCTTGAAAAGCTCCTGACTTTGGAGTTATCCTAATCACTTAAATTTAAGGATAAAAATTGCTCTCTAAGCTAAATTCTTCAGGTATTCCTTATATGAACAATGGACAAGGACAGCAAATCTCTGCTTTTATTGCCTAAGCATCACAAAAAAAGAAAAACAACAAAACTCCAGAGGTGAAAGTAAGGTCATCAGCAATTCTGGGCTTTCCCAGCCATTTCTAGTTGGGCTTTTATTGAAGTTTCAAACCCCAGGAAATTCCCTTTTCCAGCTAAGTGTGGAAATTTGCAAATTTCCATGATTTCAAAAGCCAGCTACAAACTGCATTAAGCATAAAGTTGATTCTGATTTTGTGGTTCTACAGGAATTCACAGGAACACAAAACATGAACAGGCCTACTGGTGAAAGCTGAAGACAAAAGGCAAAAGGAGCACAGACGTGAAGTTTCCTGCCTTATCCCAGAAAATATCATACTTCAGCCATCTCTGTTCAGGCCTCTGGCCAGGAACAAACTTCCTCAGCAGAGGAGACTAACTACTACGGTCTCAAGTAAAGGAGGAGGAAGATGAAATGTGTAAATCATCTGTCACCTCGCTGACTGAGGCCACCTCACCCAGTTAGCAACAACAAGCAAATGTCAAAGACAGCACTTACCATTCCTTGCCAGTGTTGTTTACTTCTGATACTTCTTCCTCTGTGCTTTTAACAGAGCTCAAACTTTATATGGCTTTCTTGTTTACTTCCTCCCCAAGCTCTACAATGCTACTGTTTTTGACACTGCTTTGGGAATAGGCTTGTTAGTGAATATTTGCCCTTGCTGCCAGCTCTCCAACAAAGAATAAAAAATTCTCCTTCCAACAGAAATATTTTATCAGTAATATGATACATTAAAACTGTGGTTTAAGTAGTGTCTCTAGATGGCAGCATATTCAGAATAAGTCTTTCATTTTTCAACAGTTACTGTTTCAGCTTGCTCTTGAGCAAGTCAAATACAAGTGCTGATCCAAAAGTAATGCATCCTATTTTATTATGTTGGTCTATGACTTCAGAGACAGATGTCAGTGGTACAGCAGTAGAGGTCAAACCTTTCCATCAATAACCCATTATATTTTGTTGCCATGTGACAGATGGCAGCACAGGGACAGTCTGACAGAATGGATTCTGACATGAAAGGGCGTATGAAGCAAAGGTGTGTCAGTGAATTCATCTATGTGGAAAAATGACACTCACTGGCATTCAGCAATGCCTGCTGAAGGCTCACAGAAATAGGAGTGTATGTGAGTACAGTGAGGTGGTGGGTGGTGCATTTCAGCAGTGGTGACAGCAATGTGAAAGACAAGCCACATTCCAGACAGCCATACACAACTGTCACACCACACAAGAGCATCTTGAGCAGCTCACCACCACAAATTAGCTGATTACCATCAGGAAACTGTACGGGGGTGAATGTCAGTTTCAATGTGTTGGAAGCAGTGGTGGCAATGTTGGAATACTGCAAAGTTTGCATGAGGTGGGTCCCACAAGTCCTCACACAGGAACAGAAAGAACACACACCATGAGGAAGTTTGTCAGGAACTACAGAACCAGTAGGAGGCTCAAGGTGACTGTTTTCAGGAATTGCACCATTACGAGCGATGTACTGCCACCACTACAAGACTGAGTCAAAAATGCAACCTAAGAAGTGGCAAGATGCGTATTTCCTATTGAAGAAGCTGTTCAAGATGCAGCCCTCAGCAAGTACAGAGAAAATATGAGTGATCTTTCTGGATTTCCTGGAACTCAGACAAACCATGAACTCTGACTGATTACACCAAAGGCTCACACTTCCACAATTAGGCCAGAAAAGAAGACAACCTTTCTCCTGCAATGCCAGGCTCCACAGCAGTTTGAAGACCATGAAGCACGGTATCAGTTTTCACTGGACTGTCCTACCACACCCACCACACAGACAGCTTTGGCAACTTCTGACTTCCACCCATTTGCTCTGATGAAAGACTGCACGGGCAACATTTTCCTAGCAATGATGCTGTCAGAACTGTGAAACAGTGGGTGATCTCCACTGGTGCAAATTTATGCTGGGTTTTTGCTTCCTTGTTTTTTATTTTTAAAAGCACATCATGAGGGCTTTCATTCATTGCTGGTGGAAATGCATAGCTAATTTCAATGACCATGTTGATAAAGTGTTTTGTAGCTGGGAATCTGCCCTCTCAAATGGCATTACTGTGCTCATTTTAGTTGCTGTAGTTTCCCTGGCAACAAAAAAGAGGCATTACTTCTGGAGTAACCTACATATTTTGATTAATGTATTGAAACAGAGGCCAAATCGGGCACTGTAAATGTCTATAGCAACAGAGACCAACATACTTACCATTTGTGTAGTTTGACACCTCCACTGTAAATGCTCACTGAGCATTTTCTGTTGTAATAAATGTTATACTTTCAAATCCTACAAAACAGTTTCAAAGCAACTTTTTTTCAGAAGCAAAGTAAAGCCTTAAAGAAACCATACTGGCTTACCTGCAATACAAATTTCTGATCTATGTACTTTTTGGCAATGCTGGGCTGAAATTCTTGGCTTTCCAAAAATCGTATGAAAAACTCATATACAAGCTGCAAAATGAAAAACAATGCTTTAGTTTATGTCTTTATTATTGTTTATATTTCTAAGTGTTTCATAGATTCATTCCATATAAAATAAAATACTTATTTTTCCATAAAGCAAAAGGATGAGAAAAGGAAAAATATTTTCCTCCTTTAGCAAACTGCCACCTTAACTGTTTCAATTAAATAAATATGACAGTTTTCTAAGTTAGTTTTGCTTATTTAACTCCAGTCAGAGATATCTAATCACCAAGTACAGACACTGCCATCTTGTAATGCTTGTTATCATCTTGTAAAGCTAACTAGGGTAATTGGAAAGCTCATTTAAACTGCCCTCTGAACTGCTTATGTCATATCAAATAAAAAAAATACAATTCTGAAAGAACTGGTGAAACAAATAGGAATATTAAATTAGAAAATGCTCAGAGTTGCTTTCTTTGACAACTTGAAACACAGAAAAAATAGAAAATGGAATTTAATCAGGACTTTCTGACTTACTGAAAAGATTAGCATCAAGGACAGAGAAAAACCTGCTTGCTTTCATTCAATTCCTGTTCTGCCTAAATTATTCAGTGCAATAGCAACAGATCTTTCATTTAATATATAAAAAGAAGTGCAAAAAACACTGGCCAGAAGGAAGTGAAAGAGGCACTGTGATAGCCATTACAAACACCATTATGCTGCAACACTGCTGCTGCTTTATGTCAGCGTTCTCTAAGCTCTTGTAAAAGGCAATAATCAAAAATCAGAACCATGGAAAGGGGCTGAGAAATATTGTGGAAAAAGTGACAGTTTACGTCACTAGCATCAATTCAGCAGGAAACCTATCAACTTCTGACAAATACTTTGGTACCTCACAACAGTCAGTCATCCTCTGGCTAAGAAATCATTTACTTCTTAAATAATGACTTTTAAAAACACAGTGCTAGTGTCAATGAATGTCATGTGCCTCTGCTGCTTGTAATTTCCACGAAGATGTTAGGATTCTTATTTTGTGAAATTTAATATAAATAAGGGATGAAACCTACATTTCAAAAGAGTCTAAATCTAAGAGAACAAGAGAGTGAAAACTGCTCACAGGCAAAGATGTGCATCCAACTGTTAAATAAAATACTCATTTCAAGCTGAGATCAATTGCGCTGCTTTGCTCACAGATCCTAGACTCCACAAACTGTTTCTCTGCCAAACTTCTTCTAAATTTATCTGTAGCATAAGTCATAGTCCTGACTAACAAAGTCAAGATCTGCAGTCACATTTTCTATAGGAAAATGTTTTTTCTATAGGAATTCTATAGGAAAATTATTTTAAAGGAATTTACTGCAATAGCGTTACTTATGTTGTTTTTCTCCAAGATTATGGTTTTTGTTCAAAATACAAAATTGATAGTTGAGATACAGAGGAAGTAATGAGAGCAGTGACCATGCACTTTGCTACAAACACCTGAAAGCAAACTTCAATTCAGGATGAGGAAGAGAGATATAGATACAGATTCTCACTTGTGTTTCTGATCCACAGTAAACTCCTGTGTGCTTTCATGTGAAAGTGAACTATGCTCAGTAAAACAAAACTGCTGGATGTACTATTATTATTGTGTACCAGAGCAATGTGGAAAAAAGAATTAATTAACGAAGGAAAACAGGACTACAAGAGACACCATCAATCCAGTTTTGAAATAAAGTTCTAACAGCTCCCAGACTCATGTAGTACTCTCCTATCTTTGTGGATACTCTGATATAGCCAATGACAACATTAGTAAAGCAGAAATCGAATTCTGGTGTAATACCTCATATGCTAGTTCTCATTCATAGGTTAAAAGAAGATATATTAGAAAATTAGATATATTAAGCAATGGTAAGCATTTATTTTGAAATAAATGGTCAAAAACCTGTAGATGTGGCCACGACGCCTCCAAGGTGGGCTCATCTTCTTCTGGATCAAATTCATTGCTGTCACTAGGTGGGAGAGTTCTGAAGATATTGCAAGATACCTGGAAAGTGAAAGAAAGAATGAGATCTGTTTTTCAAGCAGGTACTAGATTACAGGCCTCTGTACTTCTATGGCTACTCTATGCATCCTCATCAAATAAGCAGTATTTCTATTGCTTACTGTCTGACAAAGCTCTTGAACAATAGGTGGAGGTCAAAGGAACCTACCACTTCACAAACCTACCACCAACCTTGGCACTTTACCTTCTTCAGATCTCTTTGCTTCTTTCTAGTGACATCCCAGCACTGCCCAGTGAGCCATCACTGCTGATTTCCCCACGCTTCAGATGAGCCCACTCTTATTCCCTGTTCTGGTGGCCATTGAAGTCTGCTAGGTCAGCAGCATGGCCATCAGTATGCACTGACAAGGATTTTCGTATACTTCATTTTCCCCTGCATTAATGATATCTGCTGAAGTTCTCATCTGTCAACACTTTCTTTAGTTGCTGTGTTCCTCACACAGTATATGCCTGGTCACTTTGCATCAAGTTCACAACTTGGTACTAAATGCAGGCAACAAATACTATTTGCTTGTCACTCAGCCCGTATTTTATTTCACGGTCGCTTCACTTTGCTTAATCTTATTTAGAGGTACTTTGCTCAGAGTGCTTGGCTTTGTGAGGCTCGTGCTATCAGCAAAGACTGAACCAGAGTATTCTCCCAGGTTAATTACAGTGCTGAATGGAGTGTACTGTTTATTATGCAGCACATCTTATAAACTGTAAACATGCTGCAGGGCCTCTCCTGCACTTTAAAGGTGTTGTAGTGCCTTCCTTGCACTCTGCTACTGTATTTGACCCATCTCTAAGCTGGTTAATCAAACAGCTGGGAAAGGCAGCATATTATCTCCTAATCCTGTCTATACATGACCCCTGCGTAGCAGTTCAGACAAATTAACCTATTTAAGCAACAAAACTAGTACACTCTTCAACACCCTGATTTATTTTTCCAGCCTTCTATAACTGTAAATATTTTATAGTTAGCCTGTAAGGCAAGTCTTCAGTATGTTGGCAGCTTAACATGAGAAGACACATTAAAGCCAAGAGTTTAAATACAATCCAGACACCGATGAAAACAGACTGAGTCAGAGTGAAATTTCAGAACTTGCAAGGCAAACCAAAGAGAACTGGGCACTGTGTAAATAAGATGAAACAACAGAAAACTGTAGGAAAGCACATACAGTACATAGTGGCATGGAACATTCACTGAATACCAGCGGAAAACGAAAGTATTGGCTAGTTGAAGAGTACATATGACAAACCGGCGAGCACAGATAGAAGTGGTCGTATGGCTTTTGTAGTTGGACTTCTTCTGTTTGCCACAAGAGGGAGCATTTCGCTACAGTTACAGCAAAACACCTTGGCAGAACCCTTCAGCGTATGGAAATCTCGTGTTGTCAAGTCGCCAGGCTTTCAACCCTAATAAGACAGCACCTACCAGCCTCCCCTTAAAGGGACTGAACTCTGTTCTCTATGCACACCTGCAAACGATACCTAATTCTCAGCAGGAGATGTTCTCTTTCCTCCTTTTCCCAAGTCCTCCACCTCCCTAAAGCCACCCCTTCTCAACCCCACCTAAAAAGACTTCTGGAAGTCAAGCACATACTTCCGGAATATACACATATAACAATCTGTTCTGCCTCGGGGATTCCTTACCCCATCCTTCTAGCATCCCTGAGGTGGAAGAGCAGGCAGAAGAGGAAAGAGATCAGTAATAACAGGACAGAGATCCTTATCAGAGCACGAGGCAGTAGAAGAAACAGAGCCCGAAGGATTCCCAAGCATAAAGGGGAAAAGGCACCTACTGGTGCCTTCCATCTGAACACCTGGGATTCTGCAATACTTACCAAAGCATTTTTGGTTAATGCTTCCTCAGCATTTGGTCCCAAACAGGGAACTAGCAAAATCAAAAGCAGTCTGCAGATTTTATTCTGCGTTAAACTTCTTTCGAAAGAAGAAAATGAAATACTTCTGCAAATTTCAATTAATGAAATTTGTACAAAAAAATCCAAGAAAACGTAAGTCTTTATCAGATGTTAAGTTTTAAAACAAGAACAAATGCCAAGATATGGCACAAGCAAAACCTGCAAGGAAAAATACGCACTGCCAGAACAACAAACTAATTGAACTCTAATTCCTGTGAGATTTCAATGAAGTTGATCCAAGTTTCACGCAGTTACTGTAGCAGCATGATGGAAGAATGAAGATTTCAGCAACAATGTAAGTGTTAAGTGCCAGGACTGACACTTGAATCTTAAGCTCATAACAAAACCAGAATGACCTCAGCAGTGTGTATTTAAAAATAATAATAATAAAAAAATTAAAGTCACAGAATCACAGAATTGTAGGGGTTGGAAGGGACCTCTAGAGATCATCGAGTGCAACCTCCCTGTCAAAGCAGGCTCTCTATATCAAGGTTTTTTTTGCATAAGAACATAGAACAGAGAATGCAATGTGAGGTAGAATTCTCATATAGCTTGCTCTCTGCAATTTTCTTCTTTTGGCATTGGGAATAAAGATAAGTTATATGGAGCCCAAATGCAGTCATTCTCCTGAGGAAAACAGACAGAACAGGTTATCTTCAAATGATTCCTGGGGTAATCATAATTTTAAAAGATAATGTGTGCCATTACAGTTACATTAATCACCACAACACAGCATGAGAACTCATTTACATGCAGTGTCAATTTACAGCATGCTATCTAGATCAGTAGCCTCTGGGTGGCTAATGTTCACAAACCCCTAAGGGAGAACTGAAGGCAACAAGTTCCTCCATGCATGAACTGCCCAGCTGTTCAAGAGACTGACAGCCATCACACAGCGATGGGAAAACGATACACCAGATCAGGGAATAATAATTTTTCTCACATAGACATAAGGTAGCTATTTAGCATTTGTCCCTGGGCCCAAGCACAGTGCCAAAATACCTCCAGCTCAATCGATGAATCACTTCCCTTCTGACCTCTGCTGGCTCATCCAGCCATAGGATATCCCTGCCAGCCTCTGCACAGCCCTCGACAACTCCTCTTCCACAGCCAACTCAAATGAGTGCTGATCAATGCTGACTACCATCTTCCACCGATTAGGAATGCCTCCAAGCCCCGATGTTTCTGTACAGCAACCTGAACTCTAATATTCTGGAAAGTTCTGCCATGACAGATCTCCTCTATTACACGTTCCACAGTCTTCCAAGAGAGTCCCTTCCAGGATCCTCACCAAACAAACACAGAAGTCAAACAGTCCTTCCCCAGGATGTACAATCTGAATAACCAAGTGCCAGAAATCAACTCAACAAATCACTGAAATCCACTCATCAGCAACAAATCTAAAATCCCCTGGAACATGTTGAAATGCCAAAATGAAAGATGCTATTTCAACTGCAGAAACCTCTAAGCTCAATGTTGGTGTATCAGATGGGCACAACTGTGACAAAATCTTCTCCAGGTAATTACGGTTAAGTGTAAGTTCATTGAAAACAAATGGAGAGATAGACAAGGCAGTTCTGGTACCACCACAAGGAATGAACAGTAAGGTCTGAACAGGTCAGAGAATAATAACTGGCAATCCAGAACAAGGAAACTTTGAATACACAATTAATTGGAAGTAACAGGCTTCAAGAAAGTTCTGATTTATATTTATATTTGAAGTAACTTTTAGAAAATAAAGTACTAAGTTGCTTAAGTCTGAAGTCAGGAGAAAACGTTTGAGAAGTCCTCTCTCCATCCCTCACTACAGCATCATAAAACACACTGTAACTGACGTTACAGAAACACATCATAAATTCTATTCCAGCTCAGTGCTCATATGCCATGCTGTCTGAAACAAAGATTTGATCAGTAATATTTTTCCTGAATGGAGCCCTAAATGAAAAGAAACATACATGCAAGGAAGTGTAATACACTAATTATACAAAAACAGTACCAGTGAAGTGCTTTACCTGTGCTTCTATTACCAGTATGTGGTAGCATCCATCTAAACGCAACGCATATAAGAAATTGAAATTGGCTATCTATGCACACACCATGTTTAAATAAGTTCCACGTACAAACAATGCGTGCTAACAACAAAATGCAATCAGGCCATATATGAAGCTATTTTAACTAGGAGTCACCAATGGCTCATAGTACAGTGATGCTTATCCTTCTGAAATATATCTGCATATGTGGTTGTTTTCTTTTTTGTAATTGTTCATGGGTTTCCAGTCACTCATCTGTAGTCTTTCTATTTATGCCACTAAACTGTTTCCAGAAGTTTCAGGTGTACCTTACAGAAAGAAAAATCCAGTCTTAAAACATTATTAACCACTCTCCCAGCACTCACAACGCTGAGTTCTGCTACTGAACTGACCAGGGTAGTGCTGTTTCTGGTTCTAAGGCTGAAATAGCCTGGTTCCCATTGGATCTTGTTAAACCATCAGATCACCTCAGTCTCTCCCTCTAAATATATCTGCATATGCAGTATGCATCTATGAGTGTACATTCATACATATAAATATATGACACCTCTCAAAGTCTTTGCTGCTAAATGGAAACACAAAGCTACTGAGCCCAGGCAGATGTTGGTTTGTTCTGCATCCTGTGATTGTTTTTCCCACCTTCCTTTAAGCTCCCATCTTTATTTTCTTAACACCTTCAAATATGTACAGCAAATGTGCTACATGTGCATAAAAAGCCAGACCACTTCCCTATTATTCCCCGTTTTTGAATACTGCAGTGTATCAGAAACTTCTATTAACACAGTCAAGATACTCACCCACAATTGTTAAGCCCCTTCTGCATCACCACTTGCCAGTCATTCTGAGTTGAATACTATACGTCTTCTTTTTGACCAGCAGCATTACTTTTGACTGGGCAATGTAAAAATGAACTATAATGGATTGCAAATGCAGTCATCAATCCAGACCATATGGAAAAGGCGTGGAGAGCAGTCTTACTCATCTTCTCTTCTAAAAATTCTACCAATAACCTGCTGAAATCTAGCACTAAATCTTGGTCGCTTACCATCACCCACTTCGGTAGTGGCAGCTTCCACCCATATAGATGTGCAAGGAGTGTAATTGAGATCCCTAGGCTACGTCTATGTGAACCAATAGGAAGTGCAATTGGAGTAGGCTGATATACCTAAATACAAAATACCTGCTGCACAGGAGGTGAATACATACACTACATATGTTTGGAAAGAGTGCTTACTTCCTAGCCATCTCCTGTACTGATGCCCAATAAGAAGTCGAGAGCAATAGGCACACCTCTGGAATACACATCTGACCCCAAATGAATCAAATTCACAAACTCTCAAGCTTCTCTATGACAAGCATCAAAGTACACTGCGAACAAATGGGAGATGCACTTCAAAAGCACCCTCAGGATCCCAGCTGCCAGTGCTAGCACAGTCATGGCCCTGGGGAACGCTTGCAGGCACACCTCCTCCCTGCTGGAAATCAGAGCTCTGAAATGCCACACTAGATGCAAACCACATGGGATACCCTGCTAGCAACAACCTCATTCATTGCTATCTCCTTGTAAATACATTCTGAGATGATCCAGTGAAACAGGCTTTTGTGTCATGCACAGTCACCTGACTCTATACCATCATAATATGACAGCAATAATTCAATTATTTTTGACAAATTAAAGCAGAAAGAGCCCCTCATCTCTTCAGCAGGCATCTGATGAAGCAAAAGCCTGCCAATATGCTTGAACTCTAGACAGCATTACAAAACTCTTACTGTCTCAGACTCCTATCTGAAGAGCAAAACAAGATATTCAAAATCTAAGAAAACAATCTCCCAGAAGATTCATGCTGGGCTGATCTGCAGATGCAGTGCTAGGAAGATGACAGAGCCAAAATGTGGGGGTGAGAGCGTATATTCCTCTTAAAACAAAACAAAACAAACAAAAAAAAGCTGCAGTTGACACAAGCACTTCTCAAAACAGTTTATTTTTTTTTTTTTGCTTTAGACTGAGTCACTGTACTATTATGCAGACAACATCTGACGAATGAGAGGCCTATGGAACCAACAGGAGGAATAATGGATAAAGCTAAATGTAATTACATACTGTCGAGAAAAATTATTAGGGACAACTGCTGCAAGAGAAGCTGCCTCCAACTGTTAAAGGAGCACAGAACATCGAAGCCTCTTCCTTTACTAAGTATTGTGGGTTTTGTACAAACAAGGTGTATAAAGAATATTAAGTAGTATTGATATATCTCACACTAGAGAGCAGAGATCTTACAATATGAAACGATTTTTTTCTATTTCTGTTAATTTCAATAGCATGTTTGTTCCACCACAGTTGCATCCATGTGCCATTTCTCACTCCAAGTTCATTCTGGGGAAGTCAAAGAACACTGCATCTTTCTTTCAGTATTTGGGATGCATTCAAATCGATCTTTTTAACAATGCCTGATTCAAGTTGAAGTAAAGATCAACTCCTACTATTTTACACTGTTCCTGATGTTATATAAAACTCATTTTAGACAAGAGGCATTATTTATCAATCCCCAGAAGAGTAATTGTTTATATTTATTTCTCTTAAACTCAAAATGACATTCAGCATTACGTTTTTAAATCTAGTATCTAAACCAACAGGAACAAAAAGAGGTTTTGCTGGATCAAGAAGCTAAGAGTGAATATAGGTAGTTTTGCATTTAAAAAAAAAACGTAGAGTATAAGAAATTAGAGTCATCTCTGCACAAAAAAGAAAGAAGACCAAAATGATATTCCATTATACAAGGTACATCTCAAAAAAGTTTCATTATGCACCTCTTATGGGCTGGCAAGCATCCATGGATGTTATATAAACATTACAGTAAATGTTTGGGGTTGAGTTTACAGTTGCTGGAGAAGCAAGTAGGAGAGTTTAAGTGTTGCTCATCCACAAGAAGACTTATCCAGGTTTCTCAGCTTAAGAGCTTGTCAAATTCCCTGTTCATTTCATTTTTCAAGTGAAACTAATGAGTATCGTCAATCTAAGTCTTAATCCCCAGAAAACACAAAAAACTGCACCACACAACACCCTGCAGGATACCATGTAGACAATAAGCACGTTTTTCATTCAACTACCATTGCCTGTCCTACCAGCAAAATCAGCTGCATTAGTTTAAGTCTCCACATTTTGCTCAGACGGGCACAAATTTTAGATTAAGAGCCCAATTATTGGCTCATAAAGTCGCATTACTGGCACTTCCCTTCTCAGCTGAGTGTGTTTTAACTGGCAAGGATCTTTTTTCCAGAGACTAGCCTAATTCTGAAGAATGTCATGTACCCTTCTGCACAGGGCATCAAAACCACAGGGGAAGTGCACTGAGTAGCATTCATATGAATGCACCTGTCCAGCTGGTACCATTAACACAGATCCTAACCACACTTTCCATTAAGTGATATTGATGACAGTGACAAGGCCACTCTAAACTTGCTTTGGTGGCCATTAGTAAACCGTACTTTTTTTCAAAATAACAAATTCAGCACTTCTGAATGTATGGAGCAAAAGTAAGTGGTTTAAAGAAAGAAAGAAACAAAGACTACCAAATACATAAATGTTTTATCTCGTGATTCTGTATATACCTCAATGTGAAATCATGCAATAGTACAATTAGGACTTAATGTTTTAATGAATGAATTTAGGATGACTAGCTTTAAAAATGCCCAACTACTCTTATACTGGCTATCCCAAATGATCATTTAAGAAATCCTTTTATCATCACACTGTTGCATGTTAAATGTAATTAAAAATCTTGAAGTTTTTGCTTGATTTGATAGGCAATTTCTTCTATCCTACTATCTGTAAACTTGAACTTATTCGGTCACAGAATAGAGACCACTAATATACACGTAGTTAATCAACCTTTAAGAAAAGACTGCCACATTGATATCAATTCTTCAGGCACTTTAGTTAATTACAGTAAGAAGGCAGTTGAGTCATTAATCCTTGTTCATAAAAATCAGTAACTTTAAAAATCAGCTTCAGACTACTGCACTTTTTTTTGCTTCTCTTAAATGTTAGTACAACTTGCAAATCAGCTTCTTGTTTTATCCCCTACATTTAGAACACTTCTCACCTCCAAATTTCAGTAGCCCAAAAAGCCAAGCAGGAAATGTTACTCCCTGCATTCATATGTCACTACCTAGAATCTGAGTACGGAGCACAACAGGGAATAGATCTTCCAAAGGGAAAAAGAACATTTGTGCTCTATTCTGCTGTGTTTTAAGCTGTCGACCTTTCAGTCAAAACACTTCCATGACAGCTGTGGCAGGCAGTCAATTTGGAAAGGACACAGAACTGCTCTTTTCTTCACTATCGTGACAGGTCAGAGCTTGTCAACTTGACAGGGCATTTGCGAACACAGTTGGAGACCTCAATGAAAATTCTCAGGAACAGATAATAGTGGCAGTTGCACAGCGAGCTCATGAAGTCAACTGTGTACAGTTTAGTCTGTCTCGGTACAGCAGATAAAAACACTTCATGCTTGAAACAAGAACATGCATTTATCACAAAGAGTAAGTCACACCAAACGTCATGCCACAGCACCAAGTGACTTGCTGCCCCTAATACAGACTAATGCTCCCCTGCTCACCAAGGGCCTGAAGAAATAGCAAGGAGTTGGATCAGGGGAGGGTCAGGTGTGGGTTAGGGACAGGCTCTGCCCCACAGGGCGGTGGGCATGGAACAGGCTGCACAGGGCAGCGGGCACAGCCTTGAGTGCCCGAGCTCAGGGAGCACTGGGACACTGCACTCAGACACTGGGTTTGGGTAGCTCTGTGTGGACTCAGGAGCTGGACTCGATCCTTGTGGGTCGCTTCCAGCTCAGCATATTCTATGATTCTAATTTCCTCCAGAAATTATTTAGTTTTTTAAAAAAATAACCTTTTTTATTTGTAAGAATCTCGGCTTGAGCCACTGACTGGACAGATAGGGGATTTGAGAACACATGCAGTCTTTCCCCTTCTCCCTTCTTAAAATTCCCATTGTTCAGGTTAAAATGTAGCTTAAGTTCAGCATTAGACCCCAAATACAAGGCAGAAAAAAGAAAGATGAGAAAGCACAACAAAATGAAAGGAATACTAGAGAAAAGAAAATAGCTTTCCATCAAAAATGAGACGGGATGAAATTCCTGGAGCTCCATTAGCAAAAACATCTGTGAAATCTACTGGAAAAATTTACACTTTATCTTCACTTCCAGGGACTGCTCTGTATCATATTTACTGACTATACTGAAGTAAATTATTTAAAACCGTGCTTCTCAAACTATTTGGGCAATGCATCATTTCCTTAAGATAAGAACAGTTTAGTGAATCAACATAAATGACTGCAGGGATTGTACAAAGTGCAAGCAAAAGGGTTCTGCGCCTCGTTACAGCTCACGTACAGATTGCTTCATAGGTTATGATTTATTATTCAAAACTGAACTTTGTGAGCAGTTACAGATCAAACACCTCTAACTTGTTGCTACAGTAAAAAAAAATGTACACAAAGTGAATGAGAAAATAAAACCTCAGTAACAGAAACACTAAAACAAATACTAAACTGACATAGAAAGTGAGATTGAAGGTGTCATCTGTGAACAGAAGTACCCAAATTTAATGAAGCTATCTGGGCATCAGTGTCCTGTCTATACAAATCGTCTGATAACATCCATTCATTTCAAGGGGTACAAGGAAGAATAAAATAACGTCTGCAAACCATTTAGATGCTGCAAATTCAGTATAAGCAGAAGAACTCAGCAGAGAACTAGTAATTCAGACTAGTATTTGCATTAGACCACATGCTGAACACATAACACAGCAGAGTGACAAGCGGCTCATTGAGAAAAATTTTCCAGTAGAGGAGGAGAAAAGGGAGGGCAAGGGAAAAGGGGGAGAATCTGATCATGTTACTACAGACTCTCTGAAAATGCATTCAGACTACAGAGCCACACAAAGATTTTTCCATACATCTTAATTCTGTTTTTGCTTTTTTTAATTCACTATTAAGTGCATAATGAGTCTGTCATAATTTTCAGCTACTTTTAAGTATTACAAACAAGCGATACAGCACATAACTGTGCTCCAGGAAAGCAGTAAGGAGCACACATAATGCTAATTAAAATCTATTCATGTTTCAGCATCACCAAATTCACCCTTAACTAATTGTCTTTTCATTTTGATAGCAGGCTGAAAGAGTTCCATATGGTAGAACAGAATACGTTTAAACGTGCTGACTGATTTTGCCAATTACAAAGGATGTTCTTCACCGTATAGCATCTGATATTGTTACCATTTTTAGATTGAAAATACTACTACTGGACAATTTATATGCATATGTAAGGTATGGCTTCAACTGTTGAGTAATCTTGCTTACAAACAACAACTACCATGACTCCACATAATATAATCACAGAATTTTCACACTGTTTCCATACAGCATTTTTACCATTTCTTCTTTAAAAATAGGTTGAAGTGTGCACGAGTAATTATCTCAGAGCTTCAGTACCAATTCAAATGCTTGGATAAAGTTCAAAGAAAGAAAAAAACTTGTAGAAATTAATCCATTATTTATACTGGGGAGGGAAGGGTATGGGGGAAAGAGATGGACTCTGATATTATGTCTGCTGGGTCTTTTGATTAGGAAACTTTCATACGTTTCTGACTCTATAATAGTCATCATCTTCTTGATTTTAATTAAGCACATATAAAAATTAATAACTTTGTCTTTGGAGAACTATCCCCAAGTGATGTCAAGTAGAAAATAAAAACCAAAGGCCTCATTTAATCCACCTACTCCAGGGTTCAATTTCGCCCACAATGTACAACTGGAATTGCAAGTGGATTTAAAGAGACCACGAGAAAGAAGAAACTCACCATTCTAACTACTTCAGGGTAAGTCTGCTCTGTCAAACAGCCTCTGCTTATTGTAATGTAGTCGACCAGTTCATTAAGAGTGGAGCGCTTGTATTCTTTCATTTTAAGGTCTGAAAGCGTGTCCATGAAGTCAAAAATGACACAGCACTGTTGAAGTTTCTTTAGGAACAGTTCAGGCTGCTCTGAAGATGGAACGTCTGTGAAACAAGAAAGGAAATCTTTGTGAGTCTGGCATCTTTTTACACAAAACGGGACTTATTTTTGAAGATCAATTCCAAAGAAAAGCAGCATTCAAACAGTTGTCATAAAACAGAGCTCAGATTACCAAATGGACCCCTTATAGGAGCACTGTTATTACTGTTACTGAACGATTTGTTGTAGTAAGTTATCTGCTATTAAGAGAAGAAGGTTCACAAAAGAAGTACAGGCTTAAGTGGAAAATACAAATGCAAAAGCATTCAAGGCTTAATTTTATAGTACACCACTACTTTCATTGCATCTGACATGTGCCATTGTTAACTTGCACACCAAAAGATGATGAAAGAACTGTCACATTGATCAAGCTGGAGTCATTTTATACTTCCAAAAACACTGGGTCACTTGTAAGTCTATATGTATAGGTATGAATATGCATGTGAATATACAGAAAATTTCAGAATTCAATCATTACCTTCACATCAACATAGCAAAATCAACTGCAATTTTACTGAAACAGTGAGGATACGCTGCTCCACTACAAACACATAATATGAATTATCACACAAAGTAGTCACATGTACTTGCCCCAAAAAGAAAGTAGATTGTATTATTTTTTCCTATATCAACTTCTTAGTGGCTTGTTAAGTTTAACAAGTGTGTCAAAAGAGTGCACAGAAAGCCTAGTTTATCCAGTGTCCACGTACATGAGGCTAAGAACAGCAGAAGAGCTGCATGAATGAAATACCTATTTTTATTCTGAAAGATGCCTTCAAATGAGAGAACACTTCCTTTTTTTCTTTTTTTTATTTATTAGGCACAAATGGGTCTGTTAGGAAATGGCCTTCTCAGCAATAATCCAATATGCAAATGGAAAACTTTGCTAATTTCAACTAGAAAAAATTAAATAGTAGAGAACTGATATTTATTTCTTAAATCTTGGACATTCCAGTATATAAGCTAACCTTAGATGGAAATTCTTATCCTTAATACACGATTGAGTACACCATGCCAAGGAATACTTGGTAAACACCAGATTCTGTAAACAGTTTTACAGCAGTTTTAAGGAGTAGCTTTAATGAATTTGTTTAAATTAAAAACACATGCTCAACAGTACTAGCATCAAATCAGAAGATCTACTGAGCATTACAAGGCCGCAGCACTTCACATCAACTCCTCACCTTGCTTAATCACTGAAAAGAAAAAAGAATAAATTTGGATGGTGATACAAATATGCTACACACTTTATGATCTGATATCAAAAAGCACAGTGTGTTTACTGACCTTGTTACACGGACAGCAGTGTCACTGTGGCAGGATTAAACAACTATTAAACCCTACCCCACAAATCAACCAAGATCCTGACAAAGTTTAATGGACAAACCAGGTCGTATGCACCAATCTCCTATTTCTAAGATCTGGGTAAACTCTGCAAAAGTTGCATCCAAAGCAAATTAAATGGGAAAACGTGGTATAGTTTAATACCACACTTCATATCTCATACCATATGGGACTGTGGGATGAACCACAGGTTTTACTCATCTGTGGAACAGAAGATGAAAGAAATACGGTCCTGCAGAACCTTCAACAGGAAGAGCAGTGCAGGAGAATAAATCCATTTGGAGACTTCAAGAAGTCTTAAGGTAACAAAACCAGGCCGCTCTGAAGTCATTGCACTGACCAGGTGCCACACATGCTCAAACAATGCCTCACAGCAGACTGCACTGAAATCTATGTTATAGAACCAGAGAAAGGCATCAACCCTTGGTCATAACAAAAGAGACCACTTTTGCCAGCATCCTTCCCAAGGCAGGAGCCAGTCTGAAGTCTGTGAGGAGACGAGGGGCTTGAGGAAGCTAAGCATTTGTGATCAAATGCGTTACTGTTCTCCAATGATACAAAAGACGAAAATGGGCTTCAGAATTCACTGTTACTAGCAATCAATTAATTGATCAGCAAATTCTTCCCAGAGACAAACAGTAAACACAAACCAGAAGAAAAAAAAAAAAGAGAAAATGCTCTTGAGCAGTAACCAACTGCACTTATTCCATTCTAACTTGCCCTCTTCTTCACACAAATCCAGTACATAACTTTACAACATGTAAATGGTATCAATAAAATCTATGATGTTACATAAACATAATGGGTTTTTGTTTGCATTGCATGCAGTTACTCCAGCTGACAAGGATATTCCAGTCAATGGCAAATACAGGCTGAAAACAAACCAGAATCCATTATGGTTTTCAATCCAGCGTCAGTTATAACCAGACTCCAATGACTCAGATCTACATTAATTTTAATACAGTGTCAGCATTAAATTTAAATATATATATTAAAGCAATAAAACATCTAACTAAAGGTTACTTTTTTTTCTGCTAAGTATCTGGAGGTGTGGGAAAGAAAGGAAAAACAAAATTAAGTTCATCTCAAGAAAAGCTCTTGTAGAATGCTACACAAATACCATGCCAGCCTTACTGTGTCAGCAACCACACAAAGTGTATGGGCAAGCTCGTCAAAACAAAAGAAAAACCCCAAACTTGTTCTGGTCATGGCTACTTTTCTTTATGGAACAAACTGGCATTCACAGTGCAAAATACAACTGCGAGAAATATCATGCTTCGGTAATAGGTAACATCCAGTGCCTAGGTTTTTCTACTTGGAAGCAGGAAATCTCTGAGCAGAAATCAGTAACACCAGTTTGCAAGCCTACCTCTTTGCCTACATCATCAGTTGGTTTGGGCTCTTTCTGTTTTAGAAGAGTTTTTTGGTGTTTTCCCTAATCTCTTAATGCCTCTCTGACAGATGTACCTAAGATCACTACCACCCTCACACCCACTGGTCCTCTGGTATGGGAGCTGTTCAGCCCCACAGCAGAGCTCAGCTCCTTAATACAACAACCTGAGTCGTGCAGTTCATTACTGATGTTCACAGCTAGCTGATATAAAACAGCAAACCTCCTTCTTAGTTCTCAGCAGACAGACATAGAGAGGTTTCAATGCATTTTGCAACAATTTACTCTTGCGCTGGCAAGCAGCACTCATACTGAAATTTAGCAAACTTCAACATTACCCTGTAACCAATTTTAAATGAAATGGAAAGTTGAGCAACTTTAGTAATAAATCGGTGTAAAGATCTACAGTACTTTTACATATAAAATAAGATCAAAATTACACTACTGAGTGGTACGTATGATTTACATTCAGTGCACAGGAGAGCATGCATTTATTAAAAACAAAATTCAACGGCAGATAAATTTGTCTGATGTCTGCAAGAACTGACCTCATTTTCAGGGGAAAGAAAACACACCTCTTTCCTAGAACTTCATTTTCATGCTGAATCACAGAATTGTAGGGTTGGAAGGGACCTCTAGAGATCATCTAGTCCAACCCCCTGCCAAAGCAGCTCCCTAGACCAGGTTGCACAGGTAGACGTCCAGGTGGGTCCTGAACATCTCCAGAGAATAACTCTCACTCCCAGTGGATTACTGGTGGTAAATTATAGCTTCGGTCACCATGAAGTTTCTGTTCTACAACGAGTACACTTTCTCATTTTCGTTCAAAGAAAACTTGCAAAGCTGAACTTAGAAGCCCTCTGATCTCCTCTGAAGAGATCGTTTCAAGAGCAGGTCCAGCAAAATCAAGCCCAAACCCCTAGCTAACAAAAGGCCCTGTCATACACACACCTGGCATACAGTGACCACATTTCTGTACACCATCTTTCACAGTGGAATCCTGGTCTTAAAGATGCCAAGTAGTACAAATGTTTTCCTTCTTACACACTCTTCTTAAGAAAAGTAATCACTCTGCTGATTACATTCATTTAATTTTCATGACTGGCTGTCAATATTATGAATGCTTTGTGAAGTCAGTAATAATTCATTTATAATAGGGTTTTTTTTTATAAAGCTGTTTCCCCAGTCTGTTCTCTATACTTAATAATCACACAGCAACTGGGTACTGTGCTCCAAATACAGAAAGTCTAACCAGTACCAACATCATGCACGCTGCAATAAATGCAGTGCAACAAGCTCAAGGCAACTTTCACGAGTGAAGACACAGGAGAAAAGCACAACACTAACATACTGCTTCCAGCACAGGCAGAACACACAACCAGAAGTGTAACACGGAATACACCCCATCACATTGCTTTATAATTGCTGCCTCTTATCATCAATAGCAAAATTGAGATTTATTCCCCTGACCATAATGTTCTCCCTGATCAAAGTGAACAAGTTCTCACTAGGTGGGAATCTCCTCAGGTTTTCACAAAGTTTGGATACTGTGAATCTTTCTGTTACTTGCTGATGGTCTCTGACCATCCCTCTGAGGTTTCAGCACTCATCATTTACTGGGACAAGCAGTCTGAAAGCAGTCCACAGCTATGGTAGGACTAGTCAAAATGATGCCGTTAAGCTAAGCTCTGTCAGCAAGTGATCAGCACGTGTTCCTCCCACCACTCACTACGCCAGCAGTGGTTGTGCTGTGGATATCCTTCAACTCAGAATCAGACCACCACTATAAGCTCAGTTGTCAAAGCTTCTGACAAAGCGGAGTCAAATACTACCATATATGTGCAGCAAAAGGATGGCATTGATGTACACGAGCATGATGATGTGCCACTCAAAAGCGAGCAGAGTGCTTACAAAGTGCTCTAGGTATTGCAAGTTCAGGTTCACCTATGCATCACTAAATTAACATGATGAAACCATTGTGAAGCAGAGTTATATGCAACACTTCAGATAATTATATGTAATCGAGGAAATATTTGGTGGACAGAATTCAGAACACATGAGCACCTAATGGAAAACAACCTTATCAGGATATTCAGGTACACCAATTGCTGTTCTAGGTCCCACAGAAATAGTGACTCAAAAGATATTCAGCATGTAATAGCTCTCACACTGTTACTAGTAATCACCATGCAGCAGGAAACACATCTCTTCATAATCAAGTCGCAATGCCTTCTTCCTTAAGTAAGCTGACAACATATTTCAACACCTTCTCATTAGTTCAGCAATGAATGGGAAGTTTGGACTAGCAGAGTAATCCAAGACAGTCAGAGTATGCCCACAACTACATTTGAGCCAAAACCAATCCTGGTCAAAGAAGATAGCTGAGAACGTACAGAAAAGGATTCAAGTGACACAAATTCTAGAGAAAAAAAAATGATGCTAGAAGTCTACAAAAGAAATTTCTAAAGAGATAGAAGAACAGTAAATGAAGAGAAAGAGAGGGAGAGAGAAGCCAAAGGCAGGAGAGCAAGAACAAAGAACTGAAAGGCCAAGAGAGAAAAGAAATGAGGAAGCATATGAGCTAAAGCCTTGGAAAAGACAGAGAGAAGAGGTTGTGCAGGGAACAGGTAATGCAACTAATGGAGAGGAATATTTCAAAAGGAAAGCAGGAGCTCTGAGTGTTTAAGCAAAACACAATGAATGAATTAGTGGTTAGGGGCTGGATGTGATTAAGCAACTACATACCTCCAGGTTGCTGATACTGTGTGACATCTTTAATAATCTCATTACACTATTTGCATTAAGTTCACCTCGACATGAAACGAGTGCTTGTTTTTAAGCACCAAGCTGAGCGTGGGTTCTGTGGACTGCTTTCCGTCTCTCCCCATTTTTAATGGGATTTCAAAACCAACGATTTTATTTATTTATTTTTAATGCAGGTGAAAAGGGCTGGCAAAAACACACGTCCTTTCCATTTCCTATATTGAATATGTGTCATAAAATCCCTAAATAAGACAAAAAATTTTGCTGAAACACCAAGAATTACTGAGGCCAATTTTCCTGAGCTGACTCAAGTTTCTTTGACACTGGCTCAGAAAGTTCATGCTAGTTGTGTTAAGCAAATTATTACTGAACTGCACTTTCAAAGCAGAAGCTAACCTTCATTTAAGGAGTTAAAGTTGCTGGGTCTGCTAACTATTAGCAGAGTGAGGATCTCTCCACGGCTGTCCTGCCATGCGACAGTATCAAACTGAGGTACTAAACTGTCAGGACAGGTTGGCCACACACCTGCCTTGATCTCCACAACTACGTAAGGCAGACATTGCTGCTTCACTTCACATTCTTCTGCAAAGGAAATGAAAAAAGAAAAAGATGGGATGGGTTTTAAAATATTCTTAAAAACAAATAAAAACCATACGCTCTTTGATTTCTACTTTCTACATTTATGTAAAAATTAGTGCATGTCTACCTACATTTTTTGTACATCTACCTACATGCATTTTAGGCACCAGTCTGTTAATTCGCCAGGTGTGCTCCTCCAGCTGCCACTCAGAGAGCTGCAGTTTGAACTAAGCAGAGCAGCACACCTCTGTTCAAATACATGGAGTTTAAACTCAATGTTTAAACAGCAGAAGCCACAGGTACAGCAAGTACAAAATAAGCTGAACTTAGCAACAAAATGCTGTCTAATTACTCAGCTCCTCTACCCTCAATGGTATAACAAATAGCTGAGACAGGAGCAGAGTGTACACAAACACAAAACTCATTTTCAAAGTGATTTCTCAAATTACAGTGGCAGTGCAAAGCTACACAACAGTAACCGCACGCTCCACTGTGTCAGCCTGCTCCTGCTGTATTCTTTTCCTTCAAAATCAGTGAAGAGTCCTTCAGGCTGTTTCCAGGTGTTTACTTTCAACTGCCCAACTCTTCCTTAGGACCACTGACATCCTCCACCCCTTCCTGGAGTTTTTAGCAGAGCACTGATACTCCAAAGGGCAACGCAGGCCCAAGCCTTGGCTAATGGTCCCCATTTTGCCATGCTGTTACTGCCTTGCTCTCACCTAGCACTGCTGATTTTAGGGAAAGTGATGGTCAGTGCTGCAGCTGCATCTTTCTAGGGGTTTTGTTTTGCAACTTTCATCAATGGTAAACATCAGAAAACAGCATGACTAGAATTTTGTAACCAACGGCTCGAGATCTCTGGGATCCTTAGACAGTAAAAAAAAAAAAAATAGAAAAAGGAAAACTTTAAAAAACTGTTTATATAAGTTCAAGGCTATTTAGGAACACCTGTGCAAAAAAAAAAAAACCACGACTGCCTGCTGCTGACCTAAGACAGAAGAATCCTTAAGAGGATTATTATCTTCTTTTGATAAGATTCTTATCAGATCACAATTTTTTTTTTCTACATGACACGAGAAGCTTTTGCTTTGTAATATACTGAATATAACAAGTCACAACAATCCTCACTTCCGTTCTAACTGTGGTTGCAAGACAACCTGGAATTTGCATGGGAATTCATTTGGTACGTTAAGTACATATTGCAGTCACGATAAAGCTACATAGATGAACATGCTATTCCATTTTACGTGTCTTTTAAGAGTGCCAAAGTTATACCTGGCTTCTTAATTGCTCTGAAACTGCTCTGGACTCAAATAAAAACATGCAATACTCACTTGGCTCCAGTCATAGAGTTTCTAAATAAAATTTGTTCAGAAACATCTCAATGCTTTAAAAACAAACAAAACATTGAACCAAGAGCAGAGGAAACTCAAAAAATAACTTCCCTCCAAATGGACTGCTGGATACTGAGCCAATAAATCATACCTGAAGTCACAGTACTTCATTCTCCAGTGAAAAAAGTAATTAAGTGGGAGCTATCCTCAACATTCAACCAACTGTGAAAGAACCCAAGCTTCTATTTTAAATTGTTCACATTTATTAAGTTTTAATTAATATACATACATACAAATATATACTTACTCTTTCAGAAGAGTTCAGTTGTACCCTGAAAACAACATTTCCATCCTCTTCTCATTTGGCAGTATCAATTTAGCCAAAAGTATATTCTATTTAGCACTAATTTAGCAAAAGTCTCACAGTATTTTCCAGTAATGTGCTGTGCCATCACACACTGCCCATCATGTGTTTGCATTCTCATTCTCTCCGTAGAGGGAGCAGTGTGTGTAATGGAAGAAGAATTTTATGGAACTACACACATGTGTTTGTGGACATTTGTGTAAGAAAGTGATCAGATTCAATAAGCAGCCTTCAAAGTCACGATGGAAGATGCTGAAACAAGCTGAGAACTCATTCTAGAATCCAAAAGGACCCTCCTGAAGCCCAACCTCCTACACAGGTTCCCTATTTCTTGCTGAAGCTCCAGCACAGCAGAAGAGCAAAATCATCACGTTAGGCCTTCAGCATTCATTTTTGTCTTTTCAACACCAGCTTTAGCCTCTACAGGCTTTAAGTTTTAAGTCCTCTGCGATCAGAACCAACACCACCAGCTGTATCCAACACTACACTAAAAGCACAGGAAAGCTGTAGGGGGATATGTGCCTGTGACAGCACATCCCTGATGTAAGGCCAGCCACAGAGCTCACTGCTCATCTGCACTTCCTTAGTACTGAAAACAGCCTCATTACATTCTGTCTGAGCTGCAGCAAAGCACAGGAAAACCTGAAGGCACGTCCTGATCTCTTTGCCAACCATGACACCAGAAAGCATTACTCAAAAACGCTACCTGAAGACTTTTCATATACAAGCAATCCACATGGTCTGCTTGTCAAGAAAGGAGGTTACCACATCATTCCTTTTCAAGATGTTTTCCTTCCATGAGGCCTTCCAGTGTTTAGACTAAACCAGCTACTCTTCAGACACGGACACCTGTAAGGTCCAGACCTTGTTACTGAGTATCTTATGACAGTAACTCAAATCAGTCAAGATGCTGAGTTAAGGGAATGCCCCTACTCATATTGCCTATTCTAGTAGATCAGTCTCAGTAACAAAATAAAGAAATAAATGTGCTTTATTTTATTTTGCTACTGTAATTCCTGTTGGGTTGTCCCAAGTACAGAAATTTGAGGAGGAAGTTTCTCACTCAGACGGTGGTGATGCACTGGAACAGGTTGCCCAGGGAGGCAGTGGATGCCCCATCCCTGGAGGCACTCAAGGCAAGGTGGATGTGGCTCTGGGCAGCCTGCTCTAGTGGTTGGTGACCCTGCCCACGGCAGTGGGGTTGAAACTAGATGATCTTCAGGGTCCTTTCCAACCCAGGCCATACTAAGTTTCTACAATTCGGTGAAATATATCCCCATACTCAACTTTCTACAGCACCCTCTTCACATTATTCCAGATCTGGAACAATTAAATAATAGAGGGAGAATGATTGACAAGTAAATTATATTATCAATAACCTACAAAGTGAGACCACATTGTGCTGGATACTTCACATCACTGGAATCATCATTACATATTTGTGTGTAATACCAGCCATCTCTTCAAAAACATAATCTTACCACATATGAGAGATTCATTTACAGGTAATCACCATTCCCATTCTGAGTTTAGAGTTCAGTTACACCAGAACGGTGTATTTTTGCTAAAACTCTGAAATTTGAAAAGAACATCAGGACACTTTTCTGTCTTTCAAATCATAGCATTTTTGTTCCTTGAATACCAAAAGGAGTACACGTCATCTCCCTATCACAAAGTTCTAGAAAGCAAATACCTCATTTCTGAATATCTGCAATTGTCTAAAGAAGAACCCTTATCAGAGCTGTGCATTACCATCACGTTCGTGGAAGTTTTCTCCATATCATCTCTACCTCTGCCCACTTCTGAAAATGCTAGATAAAAAAAGACTTTTTTCTTTGGGCAGAAGATATTTACTTGCATGCATGTGTATCAGTCATGGTATTTTCCATCCCTCAGAAATGTTATCTGCTACTGCACAATTATTTCACTGGGACCTTGACATTATTCAGCACCTCTGCATTATGCCCATCAGTCTACAACAGCATATTAACCATAAAAATATCCACAGTGGATCAAATACTTTGTTTTGTATTAAGTTATTAAGATACATAAACAAGCTCAAGCAAAGCGAAACCTACACGGACAAAGGTATGTCATGTAACTAATACAGCTAGGGGAATCACTCTGTTGAACATCAGAAGTCACTTTGAAGACCTTTTTCAGTTTAGACCACTACAAATACTAACAAGGAATAACTGTTTAGGCATTAAATATACCTAATTAAAATCTCTCCTCTGTGGTTACCAAACATTGCTCTCCATTGTCATCTGCTACCCTCTCTCTAAATCTTCTCAAACTACTCATTAGTTTAGATCCTCCCACAATGAAAATGATAAACAGGGAATTAGCTTATCAACAGTATTTTTCCTCAGACGTACTGTGATTGCAAACTGAATCTCCCTTTGTCTTCAGTTTGGACAGGATGCCAGTGTCAGTGTTACATCAGTTCACCAGAACTGCCATAACCCCTTTGCTCTAGTCGGCAGAGAGTTCACTGCTTACTAATCAAGTAAAGGAAAAGCATCTCATCAGTTACATTTTCTATTAAAACATAATGGAGAAAAGCTCAACAGGAAAAACGTGCATTTTGCCAGTTAATACATATCCAGGGAAATCTAAAAGTACCACTTTCTAAGTGAAGTTATCCACTTTTGTATCTATCAATACATCATTGATGAATTACTAACATTTTTGAAATACATTTTTACAGCAAGTAAAAAATACCAATCAAGAAAGCACGTGTAGTACAGCAAACATGCATTTTTTCTGACTACATGAATACACAGTGACTACGTTCTCTAGCCTGCCCATACATTTTTGTAGTAGCAGGTTCATTACTATCCAGAACTCTCAACTCACACACATTCTTTGCCTATTTTTTATGAAGTACTTTTGAGCTAGAAGTTACACATCTTTTCTTGCCTTTTTATTGGTCGTGAAATATCAAATTCACTAACACATTAAATGACAAGGAGAGCACACCATTTATAATAAAAACAAGTATTTTAAAAAATTCAATTGGACCGAAGATTATCTAATAAGGCAGACAGCATTCTACATTCTGTACATTACTCTCAGACTATCTCCAAGCACATGCAGTTGGCTGTGTCCCAAGCCAGTAGCTAAGTCAGCACAGGTCAGTAAAGAACAACAGGGATGTAAAGTATGCTAACAGAAGCTTCAGCATCCTGCAGGAATGACACAGAAAGAACACTGAACCTGCTACAGTCATAGGACAAAGTTATAACTGTAAAAGCTGGAAAGCAAAATATAATCTCATGCCATTAGGCTCACCACCACACACTTGGCACTTGACTCTATTTGGTCTCAGTGTAGCAACTAACCACTCTCAAGTAACCTACTGAAGAAGCACTTTCATATGTATTACTCCTTCCTCTGAAAGAGCACTGAATTATCAATTCTTAATAAAGGGCCTAAAAATCTAGCAAGCTTTACACCCACTCTGCTGGTTCTAGTCATTTAGAGGATGTTACTGCTTCACGTTAATATCAATGCTAGCATTATCCCTCCTATCAGAGGGGAGTGAAGAACCCAGCTCAGACATTCCTCCCATGGCAGAGGCCCTTCAGTTTGGGGATCTGATCCTGTTCTACTCCCTGCCTTACCTCTGCCTGCTGATGGAGTTCTTCCACGCTCATATCTGTAATACTCGTTCCTGAAGCTTGCCTCTTTGTCTCACTTGTGTCAGTCTGCAGCTGAAGATCTCCAAACAGCCCCCAGCTTCTCCAAATGCCATCTATTTTTACTTAGGTGCTGCTGTCTCATTCCGGACGCTGCTAATTGGCCCCTTAGTCACAACTGGAGAAGTAACCTAGCTGAGTAACTCTTTCTCAGCTGCTGCACTGAGGAACGTGTATGCTTCATACTTAACGTATTCAAATGAGGAAACTTCCAGTAAATTTTTTCCCATGCAAGAGGAAGCCCAGAGTTTAATACCAATTAAACAGACTTCAGGCTGTAAGATGCTATAGCAACTTTTCTCACACACTTTTCAAAGTAATGACACTCTTGCATGAGAATGTTATGTCTTTAAAGCTCTGACTCCAGTAAGAAAGCACAACACAAAACAGGTGATGGCTGCAGCATTTATCACTGCTTTCTGCTTATTCAGCAGTCTCTTTTTCTTACTACGTATCACCTAGACAAATATATAAACATCCAAAGCTCTCCCCAGAAGAAATGACAGAAAACCTATGCAAAGATGGATTTTTAAAGAGTTTTAAAGATTTTTAAAGAGGATTTTTAAATGATGAAAATACACACATTCAAACAATAAATTCTGAAACAGGTGTTGTTTCATGCAGCTGTCTTCCCAGCTACCCAGCACACTTCAGAATACTCAGGGGGTCCTGACTGCTTCTCAGTTATACTGCTATGGAAAACTTAACTTAAAATACACTGGAATCTCCTCCCAGAAAATCTGCTTCTCAACAGTTATCAACCAGGATGGCTCAAAGAGGAAAAAAAGATCATCAGACAGACTAGTTAGGCAGCTTTTACTAGGAAAACAGTGGGAAAAGTAAATAGCTAAATGCTCCAAATTCATTCTCAATTACTTTACAGTCATTATGACACTTATTCCACTAAAAAGGAAAATTCAAATGCTGAGTATTTAAAATTATTACTTCAGAAATAGAGAACGTAAATGAGAAAATTAGCATTTTATTAAGAGAACTTGAATCGTTTTTACTAATGAGGATCGCAATAATTTAATACTGCTGTAATGAATCTCCTCTAGAAACTCTGCAGATAACACAGACAAACACAGAACATATTTGATAACACAACTACAACCATCAGATGTCCTGAACGTGATCTGTAAAAACTAAAAGCAGAGCTTTTCAAAAGATTAGTAATCCTGGATTCAAGAAATACGGGCAGGATTAATACTCTTACTGAGGACGAAAGAAAGATCCTGTTCCACCCCATAAAGACTGCACAGGCTGCCAAGAGTACTGGGAAGGGCCTTCAGCTGTGAATCATTAAGAAAAAGCCATTTAAAAAATGGGATGTTTTGGAGGACACAGCATCCGGTAAAACAGCGGAGTACTTTTTCCATGTGGACCCAAGAGAACCTGAAATCATTTGTTTTCCAAATGAGAAACTGCATGTTTCTATGAACGTTTGTTTTGATACATCTGTGAGAAAGGAGCTTCCTTCTACTTGAAACAAAGGTGTAAGGGATGTGCTTGTAAATTTGACGTGGCCAAAAAGAACTAACACATGCAGCACACTGCAGTCCTTCCCCTGCATTCTGCCACCATTAACCTGGAGGTTCGGGGTACCCAAGCAGCCTGTGCCCTGGAGAGGGTACCCCTGCCTTCACATGGTATGCATCCACCCAGCACACCTGCTGCCTGTCCTCTGTGCCCATGAGGCTTTTCTGTCCTTTCAGGGTCACTTCCTGCACTCAGCAGGACCTGCCCTCCAGAGATGCATCAGCTCTCTGGAGCTGTTTGTCCTCACTTGGATGAGCCGCAAAGAAGTCCCTGTTTATTGTCTCTTCCTGCACACCGCCCTACCTGGAGAATGGCAGGACACACAGGTTTCTACAGTGAGATAAAGATACACCAAGGCAGAAGACATGAAAAACAGCTTCGTGAGTAATGAGGAGAAAAACAGCAGGTTCTTCTCCTTTGGGCCCCAGTCTTCCCACCATGAGATAATCCTCCCTTGAGGCACCAGCACCACCTTAGGGCACTCACAGTTCAAGTATTTACCCACGGCCCTCCCTTCAATATCTCAGATCACCTGAAAAAAAAGCCAGTGAACTTGAGAATTATACTAGCTTCCAGGTGGATGCAAGTTGATTCATCAGTACTTTTGACTGAAGTAGGTGTAAACAAAATCAGATTATTGCAAAAACTATGTGATCCACCTGTTCAGGTATAACATTTTATCATCATTTCTCAACATCCTCGCTACCACCGTTTAACGGCATGCTATGTAATACTTGTTCATTTTATTCCTTTTTTATTCCTCTCAGCATTAGGAAGGAGCTAGAGAAGCAGAGCAGTTTGGAGAAGGAGGTCAGGGATGGAAGCAGCGTGCCCGCAGCAGCGCTCTCCTGCTCTCGCACACAGAACAGATGAGCTCAAGCAGAGCTCCTCACCCTCTGCGCTCAGCTTCCGGCATTAGGCAGCTCTAATACCTCCACTTGCACCAGATATAACCCAGGGCCTTTATACAACAGGTCTTTCCAGTTCCTCTTTGCTTCCTGGTTCTGAGTGAGCAACAACTTCTGCCTGGTTTTCCCCTTCCAGTGATCAGCCCACCTCTTCTTGTGACTACCTGATAAACTGCCATTAACCCTTTACTTTTGGGTAGGTCTAAGATAACAGCTGCAGCTCATGTTATGCTACCTGACTTCCTCTGGAGTCTCAAAACAAATGTACAGATATTTTTTCCCCTTAACATATGCAGCAAAAATCACCAAAATCTGTAGGAAGAAGAATTTTCCAGCTATCTGAGTATGATTACAAGCAAACTAACAAACAATAAAAACAAACACACAAAAACAGATGACTGGAATAAGTGTCTGAATTACAATAATTTAAACTCCTAATGTTCTCTGAATGCCCAAGTGGTAGGACATGCAGGCTACAGGAGGGCTACAAACCTCTTGCAGGACAGGAATTGTAAAAGCAAGCTACTCACACTGAGGGTATTTTATTGTGCATAATCATCGATGCTGATGTCCTTTCTTACACTGAACACACACACAGTGTTGATTCTCTCTGGAAATATTTAAGGACATGTGACTGGTAAGAAAGCTGCTGCATTTCCAAATTTCACATAAAAGCTTGGAAAACTGGAATCCTACCTTGTCTTTACAAGTCAGCTCTGCACATAACTCCCTGTCTCCAACTGGAGGAGAATCAACCTGAGCCCTGGTCCATTCAGTGCCAATTTCAAAAAGTACTCTTAACTTCAGCAAAAAAAGTTTGGTAAAAATTGCAGTACAAATGCAGTCCCTCTTCACATCCTTGAACACAGAGATCGCCCCTCGCCTTATGTTAACAGATAACAGATACTGACACACACCTTCCTTTCACATGCCTAACTTTCAAATTCTGGACCCTATTCAGCAGTATCCTCTGTCACCACTGCTTCGCCACACGGATATTTAAAATGATAACTGCCAATAAAAGGCCAAGAAAGAAAAACATCACGAGCTATCAGCAAACCACATAGGCTTCCTACTTAAAGATTTAGGAGAACCCATGCCATAAACAATACCAAAAAAGAGTGGTAAGAAGAACGTGCCCTTTGATTATGTGTGACAGTGCACAGCGAAAAGTCATAGCAAACATTATGCCAGGAAATCCATTTTTAAGTATACAAGAAAACTGTAACCAATTTCTTAGCTTTTCAGTTCTCTTCAACGTAAGAATCTTACCTTCATCACATCCAGAGGTGGAACACTGCCCCGTGCCATTACTGTATCACTGCGAAGAGCAACCCCAACCCTCCCCTTCTAACTCAAGCCCAGCACTAACCTACAGTCTCATTCACTGGCCTAACTACAGAATTATATTCATAACTGGATGGTGATTAACACCAAACAACCCAAGGCTCAAACAAACAGCACAGCAAATCACTCTTTTCAAACAGCCAATCACTGAGGTCGAAGCATGCATGCTTTAAGCCACATTAGAATCAACTTCCTCCCCACCCACTCTATTATTTGTTATTCATGCATTGACAAGAGCATGGAAACTACTCCATGAGAAGTCACAGCTATCTCAGAAGAGCCTACACTGCTTAAGGATGAAGTGCTATTCACAAACCAAGAGAAGGAACAGCGGTTTTGAGTTAATAAAGCTTATTTCCCATTAGTTTTAAGATATTTCCTTTTATCTTCTCACTGCTCTTCCTGTTACAGAGCCCTTCAACCACGTCCATCTTCAGCATCACGACAAGAATTTGCTTTCTACTAGAAAAGAAAGGAACATTCAGATAAAAACAGCAACAGCATGCAAATGGCTTGGAATTCAGCGCTCACTGTTAGCCCAGGAAAATGCTTTTAGGTCTTAAACCTGTGGCTGTTAACACAAAATTAAGGAAAACATAAAACTACTTTCAAATATTTTCTGACCAAACGCTAGCAGCATCCTTGAGATACAACTTTGGAAAGCAGCAAGAGCATGTAAAAGACAGACAACATCCCCAAAGGCACAGGGAGAACTTGTGAGTGGCAGAAATTTCAAGCAACACTGCTGACACATGTTTCTGTGCCTGCCAGAGCTCTCAGTTTCTGCTTACCCACCCCAGCTCCTGAAAGCAATCGTGACGCAAGGAGATGGCCATCATCCTGCCAAGGAGGCTGCTCCCAGCACGTTGCCTGTTTACTGTCCCCAACTTCACCCAAGGTTTAGGAGGTAAACATGGGCTAGTCGGAGTCCTTTCATTATCTGCATAATCCCAGCCTGTGTGACTGCCGTACGGTAATGCTAGTGCCCAAGTGAGCTTTCATTCCTGAATTACGTCCACGCAGAACACGGCCGGGGGAGTGCCAAACAAGATGATTAAGCAGCAAAATATGACAAGGCATGAATTATATTATTAGTACTCCTATCTATCATTAGCCACAGAAGTGAGGGTTTTGTGCAGCCAATAGCAACTACGCATAAATAAAGCTCCTACACTTTGACACACTTTCAAAATAAGAGCAACTATTTATTTTGAGTAATTCTATTCTTTGGTTGGCTTTGACAGGGAACTGTATTTCAACATTTCACAAATTACTTCCTTCTTCCAACTGTACCTTGAAACAACTCAGGAGAAAACCCTGCTGGTATAAAAGCAGCCTTAAATTACAATCCTTTCTTTTCAGAGGACAAGAAGCATAATCATTTTTCAACGAGGTACACTAAGCAGCTTTCATTTCAGCAATTACTGCTTGCAGTTAAGCACGTTTTGAACCTCCTCACATTTTGGATTCTCCAGTACACACCATTTCATTTCCTCACATTCGCTAGAAGACTAAATCACAAGGCTGGTTTTAAGGAGCTCTCAGAACAGCCATGAGACTCATTGTTTCTGTTTGTTAGTTTTATTTTAAGTCACCTTGCCAGCACCTTTGAGGTTTCACTCTCATTTCTGCAGGGGCGCCAGCCTTTTACCTTGAATGATCTGCCTAACTTCAAGAAAGTTGTTTGGAAATGGGAAGGCAACTAGCCAAGAAGGGCAAAAATAGTGTCAGGAAACAGAAGATAGCAGAGTAAGTTACTACATGTTACACTGCAGAGTGAGCGGTCAAACTGTGATACCGAGAGGCACTTGAGAGCACGTCCACAGATAAACTTTAAGGCTCTGCAAAACATCACTTTGCAGTTTTGGTACAAATAGTTCAGTATTCCCTGAGCTGCAGAGTCAAGGAAGGGGATAACAAGTGGAAAGGGAACATATGATAGATGCCTGTGGTATCAGGGCTCTCATAGCAGCTCAGAAAGACAGGCGGGAGGGCATGCAAGTGACTTGTACGGGGTGGGCAGAAGGAAGTGAGGAAACAGAAGGCCTTCAGCAGGATCACAGTTTCAAATTATTATCAGTCTACAGCAACACCCCTACTTCAACCAGGCAAGGCTTGCTAAAATTTGCTTAATGAGAATAAATGGACCTGGTGAAACAACAAAATGAATTAGGGTTTTCAGTAAAAACAGTAACATGGCATGCTACACTTAGAGAGGAAACTGAACTCTGCATGACAAAATAATAAATTAAAATAACAAACTAAAAGCAGAATAATTAATTCTAATGTTTTATTACTTAATAAATTTATTAGATTAAGAAGGAAGGACTTGGCGTTCAAGGTGAAGCAGCACAGTGACAACATTCCATCCAGGATCGTGCATCATCACCCATACCCAGCACTTAGAAGTACTGGTGACAGTGTGATTTCTTGAAAGAAAAACAGAAGAAATCTTTCACGCTTGTTTCTATTAATTTAAGATTAGAGCAAACTTCCAGTCACTTAGCTGTAATAAAAGCAGCTAATCTTCAAGAGCTGCCATAGCGTGATACTTTTTCTCAAACCAAACAAAAATAACACTTTCAAGGATATCATTTTTATGCTGCATTACTCACGAGATACTAATTCAGAAGTACGCTGAGAAATAAGATTCAGCATCCATTAATTTTCAATGCTCAATTTGAGACATCCTGGATTTTCTGAGCGGTTACGCAGCACTGTGTAGTGCTCAGGCCTAGCTCCCACCAAGCTCATTCTCATTTTGAGTCATCATCTGCTCTGTGCATCATGACCTGCTGTCTCACACTGAGTGGCAAAAGGAGTGAGCAGCTGCCAGAGCACCATGCAAGTGTCCAGAGCTGAGGAAACAGCAACATACAACTCCTCCAAGGAAATACCCAGCTATTCTACCCAGGAAAGCCTCACCATGCTTCTTTGACAACCTTTCTGACAAAATTTCACAGCTTCTGAAATGAATATAGCTGGGAAGCTTTACAACAGCTGGAAGGGACTACCAGAATGCATCACCCAATGCAAATGAAGCCATCCATCAGCCCCACATAGAGGCACCCCATAACTGCACTCAACTGCCACACAGCTTTCAGGGAAGCCCTGGTATAGAAGCATACAACACCGAATCTAACCACGCTTTATGCAGTTCTGAAAGCACATATTCGTCTTCAATATTACAAGTGCATGCCTTAGTTCTGGCGTTCTGGTAGTAGTTAGTACTTTCTTCCCATAACACACGACGACCATACCTCCTCTCAACCTTCAGATGAAAAACACAAAGTATTTTTCCCCTCAAATGTATCACATAAGACGTTTTCCCTGTTTCTTCCATCATTTCAGATGTTGCTCTCCTCCTACAGCTCCTCCCAGCATCCCACCTCCCAGCACAATCTCGCCATGCCACACACAGAAGTCATGCTGACACCTCTGTCACACCTACGAGGAAACAAATCACGCTCGTCTATCTCTGCAAGCATGACATACAGGCACTCTGGTTAATAACAGATGCTAAATGCTCAATCGTTCCTAATTACGATATCTACCTGGCTGTTACACAGAAAATAGTTTCCACCGCCTCAAAACACTGCCAGATTTGGGCTGGCATTGGTGGACAAAGCAAAAGTATTACAGGGGGCACAAGAAACACCTGTGCCAAGTGGCAAGGAGATGCCAGATAAGCCCTCAAGTGAACATTTAATATGGGCAAAAGTATATTTTTTTTCTACCTAGGAAAGGAAGAATACCTTTAGAAATTTTGCAAGAAAACTCAGAAAAATATCAAACTGCATACAGAACTTTCAACCACAACTGTCACTGTACAAAGCAAACTAAAAGGAACATCTATGAGAAGTGAAAAATCCTTCTGTAGGATGCAGAGCACACTGCCTGGACAGCCCCACACACATTCTGTGATAAAGCCTTCGCTATGTTTTTGCTGCACGCCGGAGGAGAAAAGTATTTCTTCTTTCAGATAACGCTGTAGAAATCTCCACGGTTTCAGTGAAATTTGCACCCCAGGAAATGATCACTTCTGCAATCATTAGGCAAGGGAGAACTGCATTTTCCATTCAGATTCAATGAGATTTTGGTTCATGTGAGTATTGCTTTGTGGCTCTACGTGAGCTATGGCTGAGACACACGGAGGAGATTTTCCCCAGTTTCTGCAGCAGCTCCTAGAAGCTTCAGGCATACAAAATCAGACATATTGTAAAGGCACAAAACATCAATCACCTCTTTTGACTTTTTTCCAGGTTAAGCAACAAATGCCTTCTACTGAAAAAGCTTATACCCACACGCGTGCAAACCCAGGCTTCAGAAGCAGAAATACCTTCATTAACGTTAACTATTCAATGACCCAGTACAGCAATCCCGTCATCAACCCTACCCATGGAACAGGTCATAAAGGGAACTACACTCAGAAATTAATTAGAAGTTCACACTCTTTGCTTAAATTAACTACTGTGGTCCTGCGCAATGGCTTCCTTAGGCCTCCTCTCTACATTTAGGCATGTAGCACAACAGCTTCACTCCACTTCTCTGTTTCCCCTCCCCACCCTCAAAAGGCAAAACAAACCCAGACTGCTGGGGTAGCACATTTCATGCATCCCACACAGCACCTCATGGGTCAGAAATGACACAGCTAAGAGAGCTCAGCAGCAAGGTGAGGAACAGGGATAGCTCCAGGGCCCAGCAGAGTCCAGTGCAACAACAAGGATGGTTCAGACATCTCTTGAGCATGCAGCTTGCAGGCAAAAGGAATCAAGCAGTCCCACCACCCTGCTTCACTGCTCTCAAATGTGGCAGCACAAAGCAAACCCCTAGGGTAAATTTTTAGAGTGTTACAGCTTAGGAAAACCTTAAGATCAGCAGACACACTGAGCCTCCTAAGAACTTCCGAAGACAACACCACGCAGCTCTGAGCTTAACTTACATAATCAAAAACAGTCCTTATTCCCTTTGAAAAGAGAAGTCAAGGTGTTACATAAGCCAATATAATTTACCAAAATATTGCAGGACAGGTGGGAAGAGAAAGAAGGACTAGGTCGGTTCCCCCTTGTCGATATTTTGCAGGAGTTGGCAACTTAACTCCACTGTATTGCTATTATTATTCAAGATGAAGAGCAAATAAAACCCAGACAATAAGCGCATTTCAAAACAAGAACTCCTGTGCCTGTCATTTTTTTTCCCCAGGAATTCTTTCAGCCATCAAATGTTTTTTAAGCGAACCTCAACAGCCGCTTAATATTTTGAAGTAGCTGCGGTCCAGGTAGCATCTGCCAACCTCTCGGCTACATTTAGTATCCTCCCACAGCCGAAGCACAAAAGACTCCTCTATGAAGACTTAAATCAGCAGTCTCTTTGTCTCCATGCAACTGCTCTTTTACTGAAAATGGTATGGCAGTACGGAGAGCACAATACGAATTTAAGCAGCAAAGCTAATGCCCCGCTAGACAATTTCTAGTTGTCTAAAAGGAAAAATGCAAATTTCCACTTATTTCCTCACTGGAAATTCTGTTAGCAGCACAAGTCAGATCTGCAGGCCCTCCCTCCCTGCACCCACGCGATGCAACAGCACTGGTGTTACAGGAGCAGCAGCAGAGGTTTCAGTGTTCATATTCACACGCTCCCTTAGCTGGTTTGCTGTCCTCCTGGGGAAAGGGTGAGATGGAACCATTTTTAAGGGCAAACAGGGCCCGTGCTGCTTTACGTATGTCTTTTTTCCTATAAAGGAAATCTCTACTCATGAAAACAAGCTTCAGTACAGTTTAAATCTCCTCACAGGATTCTCGGAAGTTTTTTAGATGTGTAATCCTGACATTCCCCACTAACGTTCTCCTTCTGTTCAGTATTATAAGAATGTGGATTTTCAGTGCGACACGCGTTCCCGGCCTCTGCAAAGAACAACAAACACCAGGACTGTTGTGCCAGGTTTCCTTAACATATCTGATCTCAATCTTCTTCTACAATCTGAAACCAGAAACATTCACGTTTATCTTAACGACATTTAAAAAAGTAGGGCTAAATGCTGATGGTGCTGGAGGCCAGGCCTGCTGAGCAGCGTGCCCTCGTTAACAACGACCCATGCTGCACAGGTTTGCCATTGAACGGGATCGCTGCCTACCCCCCCCTCAAACAGAAAGGCCTTGTAACATCAGATTATTTGTCACTAAGCAAAATGAGAAATCCATCATCCCCTGACAAATGGGACCTAATGCCTTAGGATTAGACAAACATAGAAACCTGACCTTTGACAACTGATTTTATTTAACAGTTCTCAATTGCTGTCAATTACTGAAGCACGCAGAAGCAACACTCAGAAAAGAAAGTCGACTACATTTGCATTTAACACTTGTGGAAAGTAGTGATCACCCAGTACAGCAGGCTGCCTCAGATTTTCACTCAAGAACAGTGTTCTTAAAGTTTATTTAAATTAAAAAAAGAAAACCTTCTAAGCTTTTGACAGCTGGCTGCTCGTGCCTGGTCTTCCCTTCATCTGTGTCTTGAGAAAGGCACTACTTATCAAGTCCACCAAAACACACACCCCTAGCAAAACCAGTAATTTGTTTAAAGGTCACATCTTGCCTATTTAAATAGTTTGTCACCTACACACAACTATTTATTCTAGGTAATGGAGCCACTCGATTCCATGTAGTCAGCCCTAGAAAAATAAATAAATAAAAATCAGTTTTCTACTTTAGTGATACATAGAAGGGAAACATCCCTAAGTTCAATCTGACTTCACACAATAACCACTGTAAATCTAACTAAAATAAATCAATTCCTTTCCCTGAAGGCTGCAGGTGATTTTTCAGATTAGTCTGGTAGTACATTTCATCTTTCATTTTATCATAGCCCCAGACAGGAAATACTATAAAACTTCTTTGTTGTTTATTATTTGCTCATTCCATAGAAACGAAAATATGAGTACTTAATTTCCTTAACTCTTCATTTCTTCTGTGGGGCATTCATCAAAGATTATCAGTACTGACTTCAGAAATTGAACTGATCTCTCCAAACTTTACATCCCAGAATTCTCTCTCTCCTACTACAGTCTTCCTTACCCCAAAGATGCAGAACTGTAAGAGATAAAGTGGATTAAAGACATATTGAGGATTATAGATTATGCAGTTAGAACAAACAGAGGCAAGTATTTCAAACAGCTGACCCTACAGAAAGGAATCACATTCTGTTCTCAAGATGACATACGAAAATAGAACACACATTCCACTAGGAAAATATTTACTTAATAATTTATCATTTAAGAACCTTTACTGTACAAATTGAAGCACAAAGACAGCACGTTGAATTCAATGTGAAGATGTATTTGCAATCACTATAATACAACTTCAGTTTTGATTGTGATTAGATTTATAAATTTTGCTCTGTTCCAGCATGAGAAACAAAAGTCAAACTTCTCTTGATCCCAAAGCCCGATGTTTAAAACTGGTTCCAATACTGGGGTTTGAGGGGTGGGGGCAACAGAAAAGGCACAGAAACTCAGTACTGCCAAAATGCCTAGAAATGAAAGGATAGGAATCTTTAATAAGGAATACTTTAATAAAGTATCCACATGGAAAGAAATGCCAGCGAGATCTAAGAATCAATTTAGCCCAGATATTAATAACTTCCTTAATGATCTATATGATTAAAATAGCATATAGACAACTAGAAGGATATTAAACATCAAACTTGGAATAGCAGCAAAGTCAGAAATAACACGAAGGAACTTAAGAAAATTCTTTATGTGGCCAGAAAACAAAGTGAAATTCAGTTTGGAAAAACACCAACTAATATATCTGGGAAAAATAATCCCAAATACTGATATTCAGTATACAGAAGACACCTGGGAAATAATAATGCAGAGAAACAGCACTGACCACAAGAGCTGAAAAGAGGGGGAGGCACTGCCGCCTAGCCACTGAATCTGGAGTAAGGGGAAGGCTGACTTACCTTTCCCTTTCACCCATTTGCCTCCTCTCCCAAACCAAAGCACGTACAGTGAGGCACTCTACCCCACTATCTTTGCTGCTACTCCAGATATAAGACAGATCCTGTTGCTTGAGACATTTAAATCTATACAAGCAAAAATGTTATTAAGCATTGAATGCTTTACCCAAAGAGCCCGATGGTAATGAAAAAATACCTGAGGTTTTGCTATTCTATATTGCCTATCACCACAGAGCTTTTCCATTAACTTTATCTGAAATATCATGGGTTCAATCCAGAAGCGTAATACATATCCAGAACTAAATAAACATAAGAATATGTCCACTTCCAAGCTATTTGCTTTTTATTGTCCAGGAAACTTTGGCACATTCCACTACAAGTGAACCAACTTTGAAGATGTTGGCTCCCAGATTAATTTTTGCTCTGGTATGACGCCTGTTCATGCTCGGATCAACGGAGTAAAATGAGGGGAGACCAACAACCTGCTCATGTCAAATGAGGCCACCTCCAAATTTAGTCAGTCTTCCTCTGCAAAATCCATGATTAGCAAATTTTTCTGCAGCAGGAGTGGCTGCTCTGTACCAGACAGGAAATAAAAGCAACTCGGAAATGTAAGACAGACACTTCAAAACCTGTTCCTAGCCACTCACTTCAGCTTCTAGATGCTATGACATTCCTTCATTAAGGCAAAAAAACCTCAAAACTTAAGACTTCTCCACGGCTAATGTAAATTCAAATGTACTCTCTCAGAACCAATTCAGAAGCATACGCAGAAAGAAAGATTTGGGTTTTGTGGTTTCTTTTCCCCTTTGTAGAAGGGTTACTTTGGGATGGGGTTGTCCCCCTCTGTGTTAAGGGGTAAGAGCTGTTATGCTTGAGATCAAGTCATGTGAACCAACCTTAAACTTGGCCCTGTCTGCCCAAGCAGCAGAGTGCTCCATCCACACGTTGTTTGTTGAATGGAGCTGCACTCATTAAGGATGAGGTAGCTAAGGGAGAACGGGACACAGAAAGATGAACAGACTTGCCCTAGGAAACAATCACAGTAATTGAAATATGGGGTAAAGATAACCTCAAGCATCTTGTTCCTTTCTCCTTCCTTTCCAGGGCTACTTTTGATGCACCATGACAAAGTGCCTAGAATTTTTCCAGGAGCCTTTTCACCCTCAGCTTATCCCTAGCCCACAGTGCAGATCCCACTTCTCAGTTCTCCAATATTAAGGGACTCGCTGCAGCTTTTTTCACTTGTGGCCAACAAGATTTAATCCAGCAGCTCAGATGATATTCTCAGGCAGTTTACAGCAATGACACTTTTTTAGTTTATGGCATCCAAAATATTGCCTAACAGCAACTGTGACACACTACCTCTTCCTCAAAGTGCACTAAAAGCACTCCATCTCAACCTTCCCACACACACCTACAAGGTCTGCCGCCGTGCTTTGCCATCAAGCACTCTCAGAGACAAATAGACCACTTTTCCAAGAGTCAAATCCTGTGTCAAAACTTTAGGCACCATCTTCATTACTGTTCCCAGAAGGACTCATAACTATTTCCCCCATCAGACCCATAACCAATAGTCCCTTTCTATACCTAGATGCTAGAATTGAATTTGATCTTGAATGAAATAACTGCTAAGATTAAGGTTTTGTCAAAAGCAGAGATTTCCACTGATTCCCTACTAGAAGTACATCAGAGTAGCAGCTATTTTTTCTGTCTTGCCTTTTCCACACTTACTGTGCTTTTTAAAGATGAGAATAAATTTCAACCACCGTAGTCTCTTAGCACTGGGACAGTGAAGATGATGTTTCTTCTAATAATAGGCGGGGAAAAAAAAAATCAAGAAAATATATGGCGCAGAAGGGATGAGGAGGACAACTGCCTGAACATAACAGAGGGGAAGGAGGCCTATCCTGCAGTGAGGTGTGATGAAGCAGCAGAGGCATGATGGCACTGGCACACTTCACAGGGTGGATCTCCAACCTGACAGGTCTCATCTTGCCTTCAGAAGTGCAAACAACCTCTGCAACACACTGAAGGAGCTTAAGATGACAAAAAGGCATTTCTTTTTCCTCTTTCTAAATATATCTGATTTTACTATATTGAGATTTTCAATAACCTCTGCAAGCCACTCCACCTGGAATGTTTGTTTTTACATGCACGGGTGAGTTTTATCACCCTCTTGTGGAAAAATAAGTGAATTGTATCTGTCAGAGGTCCGAAGTGGAAAGCGGAATACAGAAGACAGTCACAGAGAACAAAGAAGGGAAAAAAAGAGGGACAATGTTTGCTGGGCGGAATAGAGGGGCAACACAGGGAACAACAGTAACCTGTGATACAGTGCCAGCTCAGCTCCTGTCAGCAAAATCCACTTCCAAAAGGTTCTTTGAAACACCAAAAGATAACTGGCTGCCAAATTTCCTCACCTTTGGCAACACTGTGTTCAACAAGCAGACTATGTTCCCTACGTTGGTTTCAAGGATTGCCTCAGCTGTAACCATCACTTTTGTTTCCACTGATGGAAAAGGCAGATGCTCTAACTGAATTCAGAAAACACTTCCTAGATACATCTTCTTTTTTAAAAACATTCTGCACATATCATCTGTGCCCTACTGTAATTTGGAAGTGGAGAAGACAAGAGAAACTTGCCAACTAATGGAAGTTCAGGTATTTGCATTACATCCTAATGGTTCTCGTAACAGAAATAAGAGTATTTAATTGCCCTAAAACCCCTTCTTCATCTTCTGACTATCCCCGTTATCAACTTGAATTTACATCCAAAATTTTGAAACCAACAAATTCATTGCAATCTGCATTTAAAAACTTGAAAAACGTACGCTTGGTTGGTACAAGCACACAAGAGAGAAGCAATGAAAGTTGATACTACATGAGATCGATGACACTGCAGAGACAAAAAGAAATCCCAAGCGAAAAAAAGGCCAGCTCAGATGAGACAGATACCACAGGCATGGTGAAAACAGTAAGGGAACATCTCACACGTCTCTCTGCAGCTTCCTGAAAGCCTTCAGCAATCCCGCAGAAAACCATAGACCATATCCAGCACAAAACACAGTTGTTCCTTCTTTCTAGCACCAGTCTTCTTCATGCACCTCAAGAAGTTCCAAACCCCTTCAAGTTCTTAATTATCAATCTCCGATTAATCTTCCAATCTTCGATCTTCTTAATTATAGTATAAAAGAGTAACTGAAGAAACAGTTTTCCCTCACGTTACACAATGAACAACATTTATATCCACATACAATGAACAGTATACAGTGGGTAACTACGCAACAACATTTATTTCACTGCTCTAATGCTTCACAAAGGTATGGGATTTTTCTGAATCAAATTCCAGTATGTGAGTGCTTAACCATCACCTCCAATGGAGCAGTCAAATCCTAAGAATGAGCTCTTCTAATGCCAACTACACACAGTTATCTGCACCTACTCATCATCCCAGGGGTATCACTGATGATTTCTTTTAGGCTCCCCAAAATACCACCAACTAAGGAAGGCAAAGCCTGCAAACGATGTTTTGCAGCAAATGCATCCGTTTCTTAAATCTTCAAATTCTATGGCTCAAACTCACCATACAATGTATAAACTTTTATAATAGGAGTAACAAACTGCTTGCCTCCACCTCTCCTGTAACTTGTCTGGAAACGAAGTACCGCATTACATGGCTGAAACAAGCTGTCCAGGTCAGAGGACACATGAAACCACTGTTACAGATGAGCTAGCTACACGTCCAATGGTGTTCAATGCAGTTTCTGTTTTTCCTGTTAGGAAGATACCCAGAAGAGGCTCATTCTCTTCCTCACTTTCTGACCATTTCAGCTTGTACCTTGACCCCTTTTCACTGTGGTCCTTCTCTGCCATAAACTCCAGCAGATGCTAGGGAAGGCATTAGGCACCTCACCTTCAATAACTACCACAGCTGAGAACCTGACATATGGATCAGAAGGGACAAAACTGTGGCAAACAATAAATGGTTTAAATACAAAGCAGTGATTCTATTTTATTCAAACGCACTAATAAAAACATCATACACTGTTGAAGTGTTTTAAAATGAAATTATTATACACTTTGTTCACAAGCGATACTATTTAATATAGCAGTTAATTAGTATGAGACATGCTGTGACTTGAAAAATAAACTTCTATAGGAGGTTGAAAATGCATTCTTTCATTAAATACATCTAAGTACATTTAAAAAAATCAAAATTACACACATCACTGCCATTGAAAAATCCTACAAGCTATTATAAATCATTAGCACTTCTGATCAAAACCAGTTCCCCTGCAGCTCAGCTTTAAGGCTTTACTCAAAACAATTCCTCCATCAAGTGCAGCAGCTGAGGGGCACCGAGTACTCGACACTCGTTCCTTGGACAGCTACTGCAGCTTTCTAAAACATGTTACAAAGGCTCTCAAGACCATATCTGCAGCAGCATTTTATTTCTTTTCTTAGCAGAAAACCACGCTCAGAATATACCAACTCTACGTCCAAGTCCACCACCATACCAGCTCTGCCAATTCAACCAAAAGGGCACACGATACTGAAGCACCTCACTAAAATCATGAAGGTTTAAATCAATAAACAGGAGGCAAAACATTTTTAAACAGCCAGACCCCCAGAACACTTGCCCCTGCGTATATGAGACAGTGCAGTGTAACTTCTCCTGTGAGCTTTGCCTCCAGAATACAAAAATCATACAACTGCATCTGCAACAAACACCAACACAGCCATGGACTTCTGAAACAAGATGCTAGCACTCTTCTAAAAGATTTTTAAGTTTTTAAGGAATAACACGTGTCCTTTGCTGATTTTTTTTTTAGTTAATTACCAAGATTACCACAGAAGCCCAACCCCACCAAAACTCGCTGAACTCACTGAGTCCTCCTGTGTGTTATGGCTAAAAACCATTGCACAACTGAGCCAAAGAAACAGCAATCGTTTGAATGAGCAAATTGTAGGTGAAAGGAAGTTACCCTGAGTCTAAAAATAGTTTATTGTCCTCCCACTCCCCAGAAAGTGCAAATGAAAGCACTCATTTTTCAGGAAGGCGTGAGCTTACAACGGATAAACATGAAGGCACTGTTTCCATACTATAAAACTTCATTGATGGACAGAAGTAGCATCCAAGTACTGTATTTTAAAAACAAAACAGAAAAATGAAAAAACCTGATATCTACACTTTCTGTATTATATTAAGTTTTTTGTGTACACAGATGTGTATTATACGCATTTAATACACACAAACACAAGTAATAAACCACACACATGACTCCAGACCTTTGGAAAACATACATTTACAATATAAAGCTCCATATGATCAGAAGTTATAAATAAAGGCAGCACTATACTTCAACATCCACATACACTGTATAGAAATAATTGTGCACCCAAGCCAGAATCTGTATTTGTTAAAAATACTTCAGGGAAAAGGAACATAAAGGAGGTACTTATTACAGAAACAGGAGGTTTTATTACAGACTCATCACAGATACACCTGGACACGGAGCACTTTAATATTAACAGATAAATGAAAATACTGGGAAGCATATTATAGAGACATACTGCACAAACACAGACTGAAATTTTTTTTTTCTGATGATGGTGAAGTTTGGACATTCCTGAAAATCATCATCAAGATTTTAGACTCAACCTTGTGAAGAGTACAGAAATATCTACTACACAGCTACTGTAAGGCACTTCGGTCTCTAAGATAATTAGAAAGAAGTGGGAATGATTATTCCTTAATGTTTCCAGAAAGCAGCGTGAGAAATTCAGAAAGCAAGACTATTACACTGAAGGTTTGGGCAAGGGAAACACAGGCTGAAGGAAGAATCCACATTTCTAACTAGGCCTAGGAACACATAAATAAAAGACAGCTGAATGGAAACAGAGATTATTAGAATATGAGGGCTAAGCCAACAGGATTTCTCACCAACTGCAGTTTCACTGATATACTGTCAACGTGCAAAGGTTTATTTTGTTTCACTAAGACATTGACTTCCAAGCCAACATTTCCACAGATACACTTTTCCTGCAGAGAAACTTTCAAAAAGCAGAACATAATTGCCAAACCGATTTTATAACAACCAGAAACACTGAACATCACTGGAATAAACCAATCTACACTGCAACCACCAGATGCTTTCAAAATTGAAGAGGACATTAAATATATACCCAAAAAGAACTGCCAAGAGGACAAGAAAAGGTGAACAGTTTAACTGAGCATGACAGGAACCCCACACATAGTAAGGCCAAAAGTAGGGATGAACCATTCTTCCTTCTGGAACTGTGGTCCCCTTCCTAAATCTTACACAGAGACAGCCTGCTATGTCCAGATTTATTTCAGTCACAACAAGTGCAAAATCCCTTACAGAAGTTCCAGGACTGATGTTTGATTCGCCATTATGTGCAGAATAAATCATGTTCCAAGGTCTCTTTCAGACAGTAAATGAGGATTTATTTCCACTTAAAGAAATAAAGCAAAATTTGATTTTCCAAGTCACAGCCATTATGATCCTCTATTCTTGTTTGTAAATTAGGACAAAGTATTAACTACAGATATTTTATTAATAGTTAATTGATAATTGTGAAGATTCCAAATTTCATAAATGGAGACTAGTATAGAAATGACAAGCAGCCAACTCTCATGCAAATCAACAGAAAATCCAAGCTTTCTTCCTCTATAACTCAGCTAATAACTACCACTTCCCAATATGTACACTTCTTTAGTCTGAAAGAAATATTTTTAATGCATGATAAAGAGCATTTTTTAATGAAATGTATTTAAGAAGGAGGGTACACATCTTGCAGTTCTCACATAGGCAAAAGTCTTCCCAAGTTGAAAGCATTTTTGACTATTTAGGAACTTCAGCATTTGGACTACAGACACGATTCCTAAGAAAAGCTTAGAATAAAATCTCACCTGTAGGGAAATAATATAATGATCAAAAGCAAACAGCAACCAAAAGACTTTCCCTTACTGACTATGCAGCGCTCTTTTGTTGTCACTACAGCAATTCTTTAATGCCATGGAAACTATCTGATAAATGTATAAGAAGCTCAATAAATTTCATAATATTGAGGTAGCAAAGCAATTGGTATTGTTGACAGAGAATTTCTGTTCCAAGTGCCTATTTTAAGAAAGAAAAATTGCCTAAAATAAAAATTATAGTTTGAGTCAAGGCCTGTTTTCAACAAAAATAAACCTGGAAGTAACTACACTGCATGAGAATGCTGGAAAATGTGGGAGAATGACAGGAAACAATAGGCACCCCTTGAAATTATAAAAATCGGATACACCACTTTAATACTTAAGTCCTACTTTTATATGGTTTGCTTGACCTTATTATGCATTTTAATGTGAATAGAGGAATAAGGAGAATACTGTGAATCACATGCTAGCTTTCTGCTCAACTCTGTTCAACATTGATTTGTAAGCCATATGATCTTTTTACTCATCTGCATGCACATCTTCATCCTCTGGACACTCCCTTAACATGACAGACACTGGCAGAAAACAGGAATGGACTCTCTCTGTTTCTACAGGTAATAATGAAATTGCTCTGTTTTCATGTGCTAACTATTACAGCGTAGGACATGTTTTTTTTCCAACCAGTGTTGCATCCCTGCTGATCTTCCTCTAAAGACTTTTAAGTTAAAAAGAGTACCTACAGAAAATGAAAGTAAAATAACCTTTGGTAAGCACCACCCCTTTCCAACCATACACAACAGACACCACCACCTTCCGCTACAGAAGCTCTGAGGCGTGCCACAAACTTGGGTAAACTCTGTGTGGATGTGCCCAAGGCACAGAGGTGGATGTTGTCATTCGGAGATCAGGGCCCTCCACCAGGACTCTGCCACAAACCAGTTACCTCAGGGACCTGCCAGCCCTGCTGATACCAGGAGCCTCTGGAGAAGCAAAGGCAAGCCATAAAGCCTTGTAACACAGGGCAAGACACACCAGACAAGAACATGCAAGCACTTAAATGCATGTGAGATTTAAACCTTGTTATGATCATATACATTAAATATGCAGCCCAACTGTACCACAGCTTCAGTTTGCAATTCTTGAAACAAAGGAAGAAAGACTGCTTCTGAAACATTAGATTCAACATCAGACGTATTACAAAACAACTCCAAATTATGTTTAGTTAGAGTACAGTAAATAACAACAATTAAATTATCAGAAAAGTCTTGACCGTAGAAGAACAGAAAACACAAAAGTCTCAATTGCAAGAGTTCTTTTTTTGCTTGAGGCATTTGAGAGTCTTGACTCAGCCCAACAGGGCCTCAGAAGGCACCTGCATCTCATAAATACATTAAATGTTTGTTCACAAAGAGCTAAACAATACACACCCTTATGCTAATTAAAAAAAAATAAAACACACAGTAACAACTTAATTCCCCTGTGCTTTAAACAGAATAAGCACCGCTGAAAAGTCCAGCTCTTCTCACTACATTCCCTAAATGGCAAGTGATCATTCAGCCTTGTACATAACACTGAAACACATTCTGCCTCCTATTTCTTTTTCCTGAAACGTTATTATTACCAAATAAACAACAGCTCCGACTTATCTGTTCTTGCAATGCAGGCATGTATGTCCACAGAAAGGAACAGACTGCTTTAAAACACTACCAAAACAAGCCATTTTGCTATATATGACTCTGCCCCTGGGGAAAGGAACGAGAGCAGATAAGATGTGACAGATGCGTAGTCACGTCACTTAATACACGACTGGAAGGTGCTCAAATCATTATGGTGACAGGCACAGCATAAAAACTTGCAAAGAACGGACAAAGCATTTATCTAGTTTGCTGCATACTTTATTCCTGTAATGAAAGAAGATACAAAGTCCATACAAGTGATTCTCCGAGAGAAAAAAATAGCCTGCAACTATCAATATGAAATATAGTTCAAGGGGAACAGGAAAGAAGATGGGAACAGGAAAGCGGAGCACAGCATGTGTGATTTTGTCTGTAAAACCCCTCCATCACAAATATAAAATGTTTAAGGTCAAATTCAAGGTCTGTCCTCTAAAAAATTCCCATACTGAAATATTTTCAAACAGGTTTAACTGAACTTGAAACTTGCCCCAAACAAGAAGCATACTCAGCAAACACAGATCTCCAAGCTGATCTCATTATTCAGTCTTAAAAAAAAAAAAAAAAAAAGCTATTTTGCTGAAAAAGATTTCTGATTTTAAAGATTGAAATCAAAATAAAATTGGAAATCGTGGTTACTGAATAGGACTGTTAGAGGGTAAGGGCAAGCTCAGAAGTTTGAAGATCAGTACCTTCAGACAATCGTCCAGGAAAAGCATGAAAAATGCAGATGAAATATCCCTTCTGTCAGGTTAAATAATTCCAGTTGTTACAATAATCAAAGTAGACCAAGAATAATTTTAAATAGTAGTTTTTAACTGTTGGTGTCCCTTCAGCAGGGAGCAATACTACTGCTGTTTCAAATGTACATTAGGCCCAAATCCTAATTTGTACAGGGCCCTGTGCCTATGGGAATCCATATTCAGTCAAAGAGAGTAAACCAACTCACAAGATCAGATTCTTAATTTGAAGCTGGACCAGTGTAACTCATTATGACACTAACCATAAATATCTCAGTAACCCTCTCTGTGTTCCATGTGTTTTATCTTATTACAGCTTTATGTCTCAATCCACAGCTCTAGCTACAGTAGTCACAATAAGCACCTGCATACACCTATGCTTCTGCAAGATCACATCCTCACACAGAGCCAACACGTTTCTTATGCCTCTGCACATGCCCACCTACTGAACAGGACTATACAATACAACCAAATAATTTTAACACTCAAATACAAATCTAGACGTTTTTCAGCAATGTAGCCACTTAAGCCAAAGGACAAACTCTATTTACTGTAATGCAGTAAGCAGTAGTTTTAAGGGAAACGATCTGCATCTCAAAAATGACCAGCAAAACCAGACAAGTGGGATTTAAAATGACTTTAAATGAGCATCTGCTTCTTCATCGTACTTTCACAGAACAACTGGAAAAGTTCACAAAAGAAAGTTCACTACAAACCAGAACACCAAATCCACCAGCACCAGAAGACAGTCTGAGAAATGGAGAGCAGTGGAAGCACTCCAGGCCCACTCTGATCTTCCAGACTCCTTTACACTTCCAAATCAGCCCTTGCCAGATTAATACAGTGGGGTCAGATGAGATTAGATGGTCCTTGGGACCTCTCTTTTGAGCAAGTATGATTATTTGCACATTCTCACACACATTCCAAAGAAAGAAGTCTGAACTATTTTAATGACAACTCCAGCAGAACAAATCCTGCAATCCAAGTTTAATTTAATTTAAGAGATACATGTAAGCTGTGTGATTACTTTTTTTTTTTTTTTGCAACTTCTCTGTTCTTATGAAGAAGCAAGGTTATGAACCAAACCAAAGTGCAATTATACATTCATTGCATATTTCAGTACTGATTACCAAATTTGTCAAATGGGTAGAGGAAGAGATCTGGGAAATCTACATGCCCACAAAGCAAAAATGAACAGGCCTAATATTAAACCTATTCATCTTTCTATTTTCCAGAATAATCAGCACAAATTGTGCTTAGCTCCATTACTTATAACAGGAAAGAAGAATGACAATGAAAAAAATCACAACACTGAGTAAGAATTCAGTGAAAGGAAAGGCTTCTAGAAGGTGATCCCTTCTGCCACACCACACATAATTCTGCGAGAAGCTGCTGGCCCCTGGATTTGTACTGAAATTCAGCGCCAAACAGGATTTAGAGGAAGCATTTTAGAGAGATACCGTCAGCCTTTTAAGAGCTGTAAGCTGGATCATCGTTTCCTTTCCCAAATTAGAAGTTAAATTTTCCTGCAGAAACTCAACTGGAGTGAGGATACACAGGCTGTCCGAGCAGTAGCACCTTGCCTAACACCTGCATCTTTCCTCTTGAGATACTGCAGCGCGTGGCACCTTTCCATTCCAAATCCCAGCAGAAGCCAGGAGCTGCATGCAAGTTTCCCTTTGCTCACAAGGCAGCTGGGCCTCACCAGAACTATTGCTCAGTTTGTGTTATCTGCTGAGTATTCACAAACCAAAATACCCACACACACAGCCTGGGTGCCTTGAAAATTCAAGTCATTGTACAGGTTAGCATTTAAAACTTCCAGAAGTAATGCAAGCAATTACCACACCCTCGAGTCACAGATAAAATATTCTGTAGAGCTTAAATACATACATTTCTGGTATGAAACATTCCTCATTACTGGCAAAATTTCCATGCAATTTCTGGCAACAGAACACTTTCAGTTTAGAAGTCAACTGTAGAGTAAAACTGTTTACTTCTGGTTTTTCATTTTGTGTATTTAATTAAAAATCATTCTTGAGCTTACCTTTCAGCAGAGGCAGGGGAGTTAACTCAATAGGCTTGCCCTGAGACCTAAACTGGGAGGAGCTTTGTGACCTCTTCTGTCTGGCTTTTCTGACGGACTTCCGAGAAAATCCGTCTACTTTATCCACTGATGGAGGAGTAGTTGGTGCTGAGGACATATCCCTAATGAACAAAAGCAAGTATTACAAGTGCATTCCAAAACTGATGAAATACGTAAAGATTAACTGACATTTTCCAACCACCCTGCTCTGACTTCACCGCCCTCCTCCACACAACTTACCCACCAATATATAGCAGGTCTTATGGAATAAATTTAAGGAATACTGCAATTGTTCTTTTCTCTCCCTTGTTTTATCTGTCTCACATTTACCAAAAACCCTACAACAGGAAAAATTCTAACCAAGTAATGACATCATTGTGTCAACAGAACTTCATACACCTGTAAACTTGCCCCCAGCATAAGAAGCAGAGCTCTTGGGATAGGTCCAGAGGAGGCCACTAAAATGATCCCAGGGCTGGAGCACCTCTCCTATGGGGAAGGGTTGAGGGAACCGAGCTTGTTTAGCTTGGAGAAGAGATTTCATTGTGGCCTTCCAATACTTGAAGGGAGAGTATAAACAGGAGGGGGAAAGACTGTTTACATGGGTGGATAGCGATAGGACAATAGTGGAATGGTTTTAAACTAAGACAGGGGAGACCTAGGTTGGATGTTAGGAGAAAGTTCTTCATTCAGAGGGTGGTGATGCACTGGAACAGGTTGCCCAGAGAGGCTGTGGATGCCCCATCCCAGGAGGCACTCAAGGCAATGCTGGATGTGGCTCTGGGCAGCCTGCTGTAGTGGTTGGTGACCCTGCCCATGGCAGGGGGTTGAAATGAGACAATCTTTGAGGCTCTTTTCAACCCAGGCCATACTATGATTCTATGATATGATTTTATGAAAGAATTGAAGCCTTGGACTATCACGTGAGACAAAGTAACTTGAACTCATGCTGGAAGGCAGATTGCAAGCTAAACGACGGGTACTCAAGAAGGTATGAATATATTTTTCACTTCAGAGTCATCTAAGTGCACAGGACAGAATAAACAGGACAGAAGAAAATAAAGTTTATTTACTACACCTACATTCAAAACCTTACAGCAACATTAAAAAATACCATAAAAAGTGCTGCTATGCTTCACAATTTCTCTAAAGCTGACAAAATTTCACATACTGTTTCTTCACTCTCCATTTTAGACGTTCTGTTTTTGTACTGAGTCTCTTGACACACAAATGTTCTGGCATTTCAGCAGTAACAGCAGTGTGGTAGCCATAATAGTTCTAAGGGCACAAGCCAGACAAGGTTTGCAGAGAGGCAGAGAGCCAAAAGAGGTTTCTGCAAGCAGAAGTTTGTTTGTTTCCCAACTGTATCAGTCTGAAAAATAAGCATTGCCTCTTCTTATAAGGCATGGCCTGGTAATGCTGCTAATTCGATAGTACTGAGAAATACCAAAAGGAAGCTTTTGAAGAGTGAATTCCTCCAACCAGCTATTGTATTTAGCAGCCTGTCTCTCCTGTTAAAAAGACACACTGCATCTTGGTGCAATACATGAGTAATATGTCAGGAAAATAAGATAGGAGGAATTTTGGCCTACATAGTTCAAGCAGCTCTGCATACAGTTAACTTTACCAGCATGTGCACCTCTATTATTCACATTAGGAATACCATTATTAGGCAGAGCACTCTGCCAGTTTCAGTAGGGCCACACACTCGTGCAAAGTTAAGCATCGGCATAAGCACTTGCAGGATCAGGGTCTTAGAACATGTCCTTGGAAAGCATTACTCATCCTCAATGTCTGTTGACTTCAATTACCAAAGTGACTCGCAGGCTAAAAGAAGTTGATGCCACACAATTCAGAACACTTTCAAGTACTTATTTTATTAAAATATTTGGTTACTCATACGCTGCATAAATTATTAAAGCCACTGAAACAGACATTATTTGGATCTGTCTCTTACAAGAGAAGCTTTAGAAAGCACAATTTAAGGCAGCTGTAAACAAGTTCAGAAAGATAAGAACTGTTTAATGCAAAATTATATATATACGCGCACTGAATCTCTCAAAAATGGAAGTACAAACTCCACAGCTTCTCCAAGACAGCATGTGCAGCACCAGATGCTGAGCTGTGCAGCTGGCATTACCGTCACGAGAAAGCCTTACACCATCTTTTTCATTTTCCTGAGGTGCTCTCCACCACCAGCTCATGCTTTCCAAATATAATATACTATCGGCAACGCGATCCCATTCCTTGCACCGGGTTTGTTTGCCACCCAGGGGGAAAGAAATGCCCCCATCACCGGGGCATCCAGGCCCCAGCTGGGATTAATAAATAAAAAAGTCAGATAAACTGAAATAGAAGGGCCTGTGCTCCAGCACCCGCTTCTAAGGTTCCAAAGCTCCACCAAAAATATACACATAAGCACAAAGTTACCTGTTACATAAACCCAAATTATGGAAAATAGCAGCAGGAATACACAGTTAAAAGCCGGATCTGTTGGCCTTGTTTCATCTCATCAAAAAGATTCCTCTGCCCGTCACGTGCACGGCTGGAGTGTAACCATCCCTGCACTCTCTCTCAAGATGAAATCACCAAAATAATAACGCTAATAACAACGGGCAGCGACCGGAGCGGATCGCCGAGCCGCAGGATCACAGTGCCAGCGCCGAGCCTCGGCGACACTTCACTGTAAATTTAGTAACAGTTTCCCTCACCTGCGTTATAAATTATTAAAGCCTAATTCTAATTCCACAAGGCTGCATCCAGCCTGACAACCCCCGTGGTAAACACCGATCCCTTTTTGGCGTCCCTCCGAACGAACCTCTGCTCTCCTAAAGGCACTACTGGGGCGAAACACGCGATTCCAACGGCAGAAGGGGGAGGGGGGGGGAGGGGGAAAGAGGAAAAATAGGAATAAAAATAAACAGCGTGAGGTTATTTATTGCGTGGAGGAAAGCTGCGGTGTTTCTCCCAGCGAGGAGTCTTATTCTCGCAGGATGGAGCGCCGGGGGGAAGGCGAAGCCACGCACCTCAGATGAGGGGGGGGGGGGGGGAACGAGGGGACGTGAAAATAGCGACGGAGCGCAGCGGGAGGGCCCAGGGCCGCCGCGCCGCCATCCGCCGCCTCCCGCCCGCTGCCATCGGCTGTCATTTCCCGGCGGGAGCCCCGCAGCTGGAACATGTCCTCCCGCAGCTCCCCCCCACCCCCCGGGCCTCCTCCTCCTCCCAGCGCCGCGATGGAGTTACCTTGACCCTCCTGGTTGAGAAGCCGGAGACGGGGGGGAGGCGGCGGCGGCGGCCTGAGCCGGGCTCGGCGGAGCGCGGCCGATGCCTGGAGTGCGGTACGCGCCGGGCTCGGTCCCCGGCGCGGCGGCGCGGCAGCCTGTAGGCCTCGGCGGCGTTGGCGGCCTCCCCGGCGCAGGGCGGCGTTGGCGGCGGCTTCAGGAGCGGGCGGCTGCTCGGGCTGCGCTCAGTCCCATGCACTCGGCGCGGCCCCCTGCCTGCGGTGCCCGCTGCCTCACTCACATTCCCGGCGGAGCCGTGCGGAGGGGGCCCTGAGGAGGCGGCTGAAAGGGAGGGAAGGGGAAGGGGGGGGGGGGCAAAGGGGGGGAGAGCGGGGGGGAGCCGAGGCGAGGAGAGGGGGAGCGGCGGGCGCGGTGCGGGCGGTGCCGCGGAGGGAAGGAGGGAGGGAAGGCCTCTTCCGCCGGCGGGTGCCTCAGGTGAGCGGCGGGGTCCCGGTGGACGGCGGGGTCGCGCTCCGGGCTCGCTCCTATTGTCACTCTCAGCGGGCTCCGGCCATGGCACGCACACACACACACTCCCTCCTTCGCTCACTCACAACCGAGCGTGCTGCCACCGCCCCCCGCCCGCGGCCCCGCCCACCCGAGCGCCGCCGCGGGGACGCGCCGCCTCATTGGCGCCCGCCGCTGCCGCCGGGACAGCCGGGAAAGGGAGCGGAGCGCGGCTGGAGGAGGAGCGGCCTTCCGCGGGCCGGGCGGGAGCGGGGCGCGTCGGCTGAGGTGAAAGCCCGAAATCCGTGAGGCCAAGGCCCTGAGGTGAAAGCTGACGTTGCTGAGGTAGAACGCCGCGTTGGGCCCCGCGCGGGGCGGGCTGCGGGCGGACGGCCCCGCTGCGGTGTGCAGGGATGTGCCCGCAGGGATCTCCAGCCAGGCTGGCTCGCTCGCTCCCTTTCGCCTTTTCTGAAGTGTATTTATAGGGGAGCACCGCGAACCGCTGGGGTTTTTTTGTTTAAATTCGTTTACTTGCTGGCCTGATTTCTTTCAGAACACAGCGTGGCTGCTTGTGTTGAAGGGTGCTGTCCCCTGTGGCGTTTGTATTTCTGGTGGGGAAAAAAAATGAATCCTAAGGGCTGCAGGGCTGGGTTGGTATAGCCAAAGGCCCCTGATGCATGTGAAGGGCAGTGTGAGGGGGTTACATCCCCTGTTTGTTCAGGTCCTGAGTGCTGAAACCGTGGAAATGACCACTCCTGTGAGCAGTAACCACTCCTTGCCCACTCGTTTACTCTGCAGAGACGTGAGCAGCAGTGCTGGTGTAACAGAGGAGTTAGGACTCAGGCGGATGTAATTGAGAGTGATTGAAGCTGTTGGGAAAGCTCTTTCAGAATCACTGACTTTCAGCCAGGTGAGTTCTCTGGTCCAGTCCTCGCTGCAGCCCCAAGGAGAAGGAGGAACTCAATAAATAAAAGCTCTCTGCTACCGAGGTATAGCAGAACAGTTCTGCCTTGCATCTCTCACTGTGCCTCTTCTGTGTCTCCCCAAATAAGTTTTGTTATCTGCAGACCAAACCATTTATTTTCCATTTTCCCTTGTGAGCCCTCTGAATGTACATATTCCCCCCCCCCATTTTCTCTCATAACCATCCACATTTTACTGAAACCACAGCACCCAAGACTGGATGCAGCGCTACAATCAATTCCAACAGCATCTGCTATGTCACGCCCATCACAGACTGTATTCCAGTTTACACATGCCAATACAAAGACTTTGCAGACGGTGATCTATCTGCAGTATTGCTGACCTGTTTCACCCCATCATCCATTTCTCCTGACCTACCAGTTATTTCTCCTTTGAGTAGACAGTACTGCCACTCAAGAAATGATTTACTGCAACAGTCCTAATACTTTCCCTTCTCTTTTATTGCTGGATAGATGGACAGACAAGCAGTCAAGACATCTTTTAAAACAAAATTCCATGTGCTTTTAATTAATAGTAGTGTCATCTTTGTAAGCCAGCTGTACTCCTGGGTTAGAACTGTGCCATAGTTGCAGAATCATTACATACAATTGAAACTCTTAAGTTCACCTATACCAGCTTAGCTAAAATCATTTAAGTGCAAGCCACAGTCTGTAGAGAATAATTCAAGTCAGTTTGGTTTTTATACCAAGTTTTTGCAAAATTTTACCTAACTTCCCACTGCTGTGGTAAATGAGGAACCAACCCTGCAGGTGCACATATTTTGCTTTGTTATGTGCACTCAGTTCTGTTGCTTTTGTTTATCACTGCCCTCTACACTTGTTTGCTTCTGGACTGAACAGTGCATCAGGCAGCTCGTAAGGTTACTGATGGCAAGCTGTAAAAGGGAAGTTCTTGCGCAGGGTGATGGCTGGGCAGGCTTCTTAGGTGAAGTTGAGCATGTCATTTTAAATGGCTGTGCTTAGGTCTTCCCACTGTTAAATTAAATCTAAAACTGAAGTGTGTGATATGGATGGTTGTTAAAGCCTCTGCTGTAGAAGGGGTAAAACTCTGGACCTCTATCCCAGTTTGCAGTCCTGCCTGCAGGTTTTTACTTCTCATTCTGTCCCTGTGAAACAGCTGCAGAAGTAGTTCTGCACTGGGGTAAAGGATGCACTCAGTTTGGTTTCTCTGGAAAGTGCTTCATCTGGTTTTGTCCGTTCTGACCATTTAAAGCATTTTAAGCATGTGTTTTATATTAAGTGATACTTGTAACAATTAAAGAAAAATACAAGATTTTGGTGAATAAAGAAAGATCTTACCTTTTCTTTAGCACTAGGCCAGCAGCATTTACAGAGTTGCCTTCCCTTTTTTTTTTTTTTCCCCAGGTTGTTGTGTTTTTTTCTGCTTTGGTCAGGAACATCTCCATCTGTGAGGAGCTTTACGATCACGACATGAGATACAAATGTAACACTGCTGATATTTAGGAGGGGCAGTTACTTGGGAAGTGCACAGGTCTGAAAATAGTCATGCATGCAATACCTGCACTCCTTCCCAAAGCTCTACAAGAAACAAGGTTTTTAATCACTGTATCTCCACTGCTGACAGAGGCACAAGAAAAGCTTATTCTTTTAAAAGTTACAGTGCCTTACTGTTCTACAAAACAGATTCTTAAAACAGCACAGAAAGGAATTACCATGGCAGCTCCTCAACCAGTCCTTTTAGCACCCAAACAGTCAGAACAGCAGTCAGGAGTCCTCCAAAACAGATTTTGCACCAGTGACTCAGGTTTGTTCCCCTTCACGTTTTCTGTGACTCAGGTTCCACTATAGACCATCTGTTATGGCCACTCAGGCAGGAATACAGAGCTCAACGTCCATGCTGGTGTATCCTGTCTGTTCTTAACATAGGAGCTTACAAAACGGGACTGCCAAACAGATAACAGAGTGGAAGACCCACTCTGCTGAGCAATAAACATAAATGGATTTAACTGGAGCTTGTAAATGTTTCAGGGAACGCATCCAGTGTGTGTTTGTCTACAGTAAGGGTCATACAATGCTCCATAAAGATCTCCTGTAAGTCAAAAGGAGCATTATCAGTGGTACCATGGGATTAGTTCAGATATTCCCTGTACCAATACTAGTAAGCAAGAAAAGATGTGATCTCCCCAGAGAACTAATTATTCAGGCCAGCAGGAAGAAAGACCAAAAAGAGAAAATGTTCTGGAGGAAGCAGTGGTGCTGTTTGAAGAGGCACAGCAGCATATGAACAAGGCTTTCCTGATGCATCTTTTAACAAAAGGGAATGAGGTGGAATGCTGCATCAAAGTAACTGTTCTGCTCCATCAATTTCATTGAAACAGTATGATCTGACATTTTTTGTTCACTTTTGGATCAAATTTGTCAGGATCAAAACAATCAGTGCCAAATTTCAGTCATAAGAAGCTTGTGCTGCTTGCCTCCGTGTGCCTCCATGTCTCAGCTATTGTGATAACACTGTCCATGCCCTCAGGAACTGAATTCCCGATATGCATTTGGGATAAGGATTTTAGGGTCATAGACTCAACTGCCCAAATGAGAACTAATTCTTCTCTGTGTATAGACACGGAGGTATTTGAAGTCTGTTTCCGTAGTCAGTGTGGTAAGATTGGTGGGATCTCACTCGCCCCTGCAGCTGGCTAGCTGCCTCCTAGCACAACAAGCCTGGTTGCTCTCGCTTATTCCCCAGTTACCTTTTTTATCCTTTTTTTTTGTTGAATCCTTCCCCTCCCCCAGCTCCTTTACTTGCCTTCTAGCCCCAGGCACTCCTTTAGGCTTATTTTTCCGAGCTTTTTGTTAACTTCCCTTCTCTGCCAGTTTCACTCTGCTTGCTCCTGGCAGCGCGGTGTCTTCCTCGGTGATCTCTCCAGCTGTCGCTCCCTAACCTCTGGAGGCTCCAGGTTCCAGAAATCCCTGCGATCTGAGGGCGCTGCCTGTGGGGCCGCCTCTGGGGGCTGAGAGCACACGTGGAAGTAGGGCACCAGCCCATGTCTTTCCTTGTCCCCTGTACCACCGGAGTATGCACAAATCGCAGTTTAAACGACCTCTCCTTCCATTTCTTCTTCCCTTTCCAGTTACCTCCTCGTTCAGAGCTGACCTTTGAAGACGGGCACTTCCACAGAGCTTTTGAACAAACTGTTACAGACGTGTTTAGAGCAAAGATACTTGGAAGGAAATGGCTAAGTGCTAGTTACAGGTGTAAACACAAATCCTCAGGGGAGTGCTGCATCGGCAGGACTGCCCTCATGCTGAGCAAAACAAAATAAAGACGTTGGGAAGGAGCTGTGTGTTTCCCAATCTTAAATACTGAGAAAAATAATAGGCAAAGGCATGGCAGGAGGAAGAGCACCATAAATAAACTGCAACAGAGGCAGGAACCTAGCAGGAGGATAAGCTTAGTTCCCTGAGCAATGGATGTGGTAAAGGCAGCTTAAGAGACTGCAATCACTATAGGTCATAAAGTATTTCTTTGCGTGGAAAATCGAGATCTGGAGCAACATTTTAGACTGGAGATGAGATTACAGTGAAGGAAAGGGTCTTACTTCTACAGTCCAAGTCCACTGTCAAGGTTAAGCAAATAGGGTAATTTTACTGCTGAAAAAATCAGGTGAACAGGGAGAGATCTGCACGGGAATTACAGATAAATGACAAGGAGGAAAGGAATTGTCTGCAGATGAGAATGGGAGCTAGAGCTGAAATTACGAAGCTACAAACCCTAGAAAAACACAGGAATTGATTAGATTTAAATAGAAAATAGCAAATAGCAGCTTAATATCCTGACTAAGCAGACAGTACAGAAATAGATAACCGGAACAAGAACAAAAATGGTGCTCCAGCAACTGCTGGAAGTTTAACGACTTAGTTGAAGAAATGCAGATTTCTCACTTTAAATGAGCACATTTATAGTAGTGATTTCTTTGAAAACACTGAGAAGGATTTGTATTCAAGCCTCTACTGTACTTGATGACAAAAAGAGACTAGAATGTTAAGATTAGGAAAGAAACAGGGAGTAAGATGGGGAACATCACTGTGCCATTGTACAATCCATCGTGCATTCCTTATTCTCAACTGTGTAATGTGGTATAGATTGTATTTAGAAGAAAGAATGCAGAGAAGGCAAAGAAAAGACATGGCCTGCTGCAATTGCCACACAAGGAGGGGGTTCATATACTGTGAATCCTGAACTTGTGAGACAAAGTGTTGGTATAATTTGGCAGAGGTCTGTCAGCATTGCTGATGGGGAGGAGCTGGTGAATGAGTGACTTAGTTTTCAAAACTGTATTATTTGATCCCGAGTTATCTGGCAAAGTGGAATACCACAAACTTCCACATCCTGTTACAGAGGCAAAAGGTAAAACAGGTGCAAAAGTTACAGTGTGCTGAAGGACACCAAGGAGATTAGACTGTCCTTGCACTTGAACAAGAAAGCATAATTGCAACACACATTACATATACAACACGTTAATGAGTTTGGAAGCTTATTTGCCACTAGATAAAAATGCAGCACCATTAGCTTTACAAATCTGTTACACAGAGAAGTCTAGATACCAGATCCAGAGAAAGATAACTCAGTAAATATAGAGTAATTTGAACCAGTATAAAATCTGTGATGTGTTAGGATAAGACCTGTCATATTCAATTATTAAGTGGCAACTTTGACATGTTATTCAACCCGCATACATACGGAGCTCTCAGCATTCTTCAGTGCTGGGGTTTCCAGAAGTGTTTATAGCAAGAAGCTATAACCAAGGCTTGAATGAGAATATATCAAAAATAGCACTGAAGTTTATTTTAAGAGAATGCAAGGAGGAGTTAAAGGCATCTTTTGCAAAGGCACCACAAAACACCTCTGGAAAATTCATTTTAAGCCATATTTAGTTCATTCGAAGAAACAGTGGCTCCCACCTGAGCTATATCAGCTCAAATACAGATAAAAAAATAGTCAGATGACATAGACTGCTCACTTGTCTTGAGTAACCAAATATCTAATGTAATTGTGTGCTTGTGAGTCATGCCTGGTTTTAGTATGCATGTTTCCAGGTGAGCAGTGACCTCTAAGTAGAGTTACCTCCTCACTGCATTTCTAGAGGTGTACATCCATACTTCATTTATTAAGTCTGTAAAAGAACATGTTGGAATAAGGAAATTCTACTGCTGAGAGCTTTTAGTTCACAAAAGCCAATGGGAGCCCTTCAGTACACTCTTTCCTGCAGTTTTTTTTTCAAGAATAATTCCAGCGCCATACTTGGTTTAGTTCTGACATCATTCTGAGCCTTTTTTCCTTATATTGATATTTTATAGTGATATTTTTTTATATTGATATTACATCACATTCGTATTATGATCTTAGAGTCCTTTTGTGAAAACTCACTGCAACTTCATTTGAGACCTAAAATACTATGTTCGTTAGCCAGAGCCTGGAAAACATGAAGAGAAAAGAAACCTTTCTTCCATCTTCTATATAAAACATCCTGTCTGAGTTACTGAACTTTCTTCTAAAGTACACTATTTCTGATCCAGAGTTTGATATTCAGACTGTTAGCAATCCCACCAAATGGCACTCCAGGTCACCTACAAGATACCATGCATGCATATTTTAATTTTATTAGCAAATATATTTGCTGCCCAAAACATGATGTGTTTGTTCAAACCAGCAGACAAATTTTGGTAAAGTAGTCTGTTCTCCTCTGTGATTTACAAAGACACTACTTCTATCTGTGGGGGTAAAAAGAGATAAAAAATAATAAAAGAAAAGTAGGGCATCTATTGCTGATATGTGTTTAATTTTATTTGATTTACTATAGTTTGCTTTTTTCTTTGTTGCCAAAAACAACAGTAGCTGTTGCTAATGCTGTTTGCCAGCATCTCCGTCTGCATCTTCGGTTACCTCTTGGCCTGTTGCTGTTAGCACTTGCAGAGGTCTGCTTGCAGCTCTGAATTCTTCAAAGGGGAATTTTTCCCCATTGGTGGTTAAAATTCACAGCAGCGCGAAGTTATTCACATAGTGAATTGCATTTTCTCTAGCTCAAGACACCTGGGCCCGGCCCCCTCTCAGATGCCCTACATGATGCTGGTGCTCTCTGGCAGTGCTACAGAACACCTCTGCCTCCTCTCCAGAGGTCCCAGAGGCACTCAGTATGTGCCAGCACCAGTGTTAGCACCAGGTTCCACTTTGGGGCGTTCATCTAAACGGACCTCACAGTTCCATCACATTGGTCTACTTAGAAACAGGACCTTTCCTTCATTCTTTCTTTTGGAATGATTCCCATAAAGCACTGAGGAAAGCAGTCCGTTTTGTCTCCAAGTTAGTGCTGCATTTGTTTCAAATTTTTGTCAGGCCTGTTTTCTGTGACTGTTTACTTCAGTGGTTACGTGTTTAGGTGCACGCAGGTCTATTTTTAAGGCTTTCAATCTCAACTCAAGCCCAACTTATACAAATGCTACATTTAACAATCTTTTTCTCTGGAGCTTAATGTCCCAGTTGTCTTATTAGTACTGTGACATGTCTGCTCACATGAGGCACATCCACTGCACATCTCAATAAAAGTAAACATCCTGTGTTTCTCAGCCTTCTCTAAACCCCAACAGATGGCTGCTACTTTAACAAACTGTGCTGAATTGAATGGCTCACGTTTCCCTTGCAAGAGCCTTATTTCTGGAATCCAAAGCCAGTATAATTCTTGCAGTTCGGAACAGGGATGCAGCCACAGATCAGTGGAGCCTGCACCAGCCCTGTGTGCTGGCTCTTCGCAGCTCGGATCGCTTGCTTTTTGGAATGGATGTGCAGGGGAACATACTTGGTATTTCTGATCCATCCAAAGCTGCAGGATGACTTGTAGCAGCTTCCACATGTACGTCCTTGATCATCTAACCTAAAGGTCCTTTGTGCTATACATCTGTCAGAACCTTTAATGTTCTTTTTTTCCCAGACAGTAAGTGTTTTTTGGAGATATAGAGGATATTCTTAGAATGACTGAATTTCACCTTCACGCTCAGAGCCAGACCCTGCTCAGGATACTGTCAGAATCTGTGGGAGATATCATACGTTGTCTCCACCTTAACTAATGCTCAGCAGACACATGCCACAGGCGTATGGCTTAGCCTGACTTTGCAGCAGCAGCACTACACTGATGTTATCTGTTCTTACCCCCATCCAGGAATCAAGGGCGCTGCAGTGCCTGGGTGAATTAGCAGCAGTGCCAGCTTGAGACTTTACCCTGCATGCATGAAGGAGATGTGTTCCCGAAGGAGATGCTCATTCCTGCCTCGTTGTTTTCCCCAGAAAATCAACACTGGAGCTGCTTTGGCTGCAGGTCGAGGCAAGCAGTTGCCATGTCAGTTTCAAAGCAGTCTCAAGGCAGTTTAGGAATGGTCTTCATCTTTGCCTGCTGTAGATTTTTCTCCACTGAATAGCAGTCTTGCATTCAGCTACCTGTTCCTACTTTCCAGTGACTGTATTAAGTATCTAACGTAAAAAAGAAAAACAAAAGCTTCAGTGAGACCATCCCGAGTTCTTCTGGACCTTACAAACTGATTTTTTGTTTTGCATGGAAGATATTCAGTGAGCTGCACAACTGTTCTGCTGTGTCCAGAGGCCCTAAAAATCGCACCATTAGTTTAGGTATGTTTATGTCAGGTTCAGTCCTTGTATTTCTCCTCCAAATATACTGTTTACCAAAATCATTGAGTGCCAGCTACTGTACTAGCTACCCTTGTATACTTTCATCACCAAACCCTGTGTGATTCATAGTAATAGCAGGGTATTTTCTTCCATCATACCAACATAGAAAGCTCCCAGTGGCTACAGAACATGTGTTTTCCTTCAGAAACCAGGCTGCCACAACCCAAAGCCCATCCAGTCTTTTTTATTTTCTAAATCAGTTATTTACACTTAAATTTCCTTTACCATTCGTGTGATTTTTGGGGTGTTGTTTCTTTTTAAACAGACTCCCTTTGTTCAGCCTATTTTCATTGTGTTTTAAGTGGTTTTTTTTTGCACTGTGTCACTTGCCCTGTATCACTCCATGGTTAGCCAGCTCATCCTCCATCACTGCCTGGTCATTTCCGAGTGACCCCAGAGGCAAGAACTGTGAAACCAGAGGTTTGAAAGGCTTCTGACCAGAGCTCAGCTCGTGGTGATGGCACTTGTGATATAACTGCCAGTAATTAACGTCCTCTTGGAGCAGTTTTTCTGTCGATCAAGATGTCTGACTGGCTTAAGCTGAGACCCTCCTCAGCCACTCTTGCGGTGTTTCCTTGAAGAGAGGTTCCCTGGGTGGTCACATCCATTTTCCCACTAATGGGACCAAGTGTCACTGACTGGTGTACACAGCCAAAGAGTTTCCTGAGAGGATGTGTCCGTTTTTTGTTTTGCTTTGTTTTACAAAAACTTCTGCTCAGAAAAATCAGTGTTACAGAAAAAAAGCAACCTGTCAACACTTCCCAGCACATAGAGCAGAGATTCCATTTGCTTTATCTAGACACAGCTTCTGAGATCAGACGGACTACTCACATCATTGACTTCTGCCCAGAATTTCATATATTTTGTTTTCTAAAAGAACCCAAACACTGCAGTTATCAAAATAGGGCTGCTCATCCCAACCCTCTTGCAGGTGTTTTCTAATAAACTACAACCAGCCAGTTTCTATCTACTTCTTGCCTTCCATCTTCACTTTTTTTTTCTTAAGCACAGTCATACTTGTTCAGCTTCTCCACTGAGCTTTTCTAACTCAGTGAAGAAACCTGTATTCAAGTGTGAGCCCATAGAGAATATACGAAGGAAAAGGCCGGGTGTACAGCCTTACAAATTTTAAGTGGAAGAGAAACTTTGTATGAAAATGCTAATTGTAACGCGTGCTGTGAGAAGCCCATGGTAAACACACACAACCTCTCACCCTTTTACTCCACATCCATACACAGATCGTACAGTACTGCCTCCATCTAGCTCTTTTCTCTGTTCATTTGTAAGTACTGTGCATGCTTATGCTGAAATCTGTTCCAGCCACTCAGAGGCTATTTGCTGCTACAAAGGAGGAAGGCAAGGTCAAGCTAATCAAGCTCTCCAAGAGGATAGCAACCCATGTGGCTATTAAAGAAGGTTACAGTGGGCTCAAAGTTGCCAGGAGAGACATACAAACAGCTCCTTATGAGTGGAAATAAGGCAGATTAGAACGCATTTAATTGTGCGTGCCTGTCTCAAAATCTGGCTCGTCATTCTTCTTCCCCTTTCTTAGTCAGGGTCATCAGTGCCTGAAAACACTGATATGCCAAGGAAGCCAATTCCCTGTGGGAGCATGAGTGTGTTCCTCGCACAGAAATTTCCCCTTCTGTCACTTGGCATAGTTCAGTATGTGACTTGCTAATTCAAAATATAAACAGCAGAGCGGAACTAGGGCCAATGGTTGAAGAGCAGCAAGCAGAATTCTCAGTCCTTCCCAGTAAGCGAATGATACCTCCCCTGTGGACCCTGTGGAGCTGTCACCCATTTCTCTGTTCTTTTTAGCTTAGCCAGTACTACATCCTTGGAACTTAGGAGGAAATGGGAAATTTGCCATACTCAAACACACGTGTCAGGCTGAGAAAACCAACCACTCAATGTCTGCAGTGCATGACACATAATTTAGCAGGCAAGTTTCTCTCATCCTACAGTTCTTTTGTTCCCATGAATTGCTTATTTCCTTTCTTTCTCTGTATCATTTTTCTCCCATAACTTTGTTGTTCTTTAACACCTTTTAATTATAGTATGAAATACATAAGCGTGTATTTAAATATATCTCCGTTCCTGCTGCTCTCATCCCTGTTTCAAGTGCCATTTAAAAACTTTACACATTTTTATGCACCATTCATCAAGCTTCTAAGGAGGAAAAGCTTTCCTCTGTGCCTTCCTTTACTCGTTTTTTCTTCATTTCCATGTGTCAGGGTGCACGAGGCCTGCTGCAGCTCTGCAGGCTTCTCCTGAAAACGGATAAGAAAATGAAACGTCCAAGCTAAAACAAATGGCAAATGCACTAAGAGTACAGACAGACATCTTCTGAAAGCCAAACTCAGGACGTTGCCTTTCCTTTGGTTCTTTATCTAACCCAGTGAGGGCCGACTCCCTCGCAGCACGACGGTGAACTTCAGCAGGAGGCAGCAGTGATGTCTTAGCAGTAGCTGCCATAGTAACGGTGAATCTTCCTTCCCCTCCTGCAGCAGGATGGAGGACCTGGTTCTGCTTTGGAAGGAGAAACCAAGAGGTTTCTTGCTTTGGGGCAAACGTGTCCATCTAGAGCTCATAAGGCTTTCTTGACACGCAACATGTGAAGAGGGAAGCAGTTGCAAAAAGGCTCCCTCCTCCATTCAGAGAAGCTCATCCACACTTTTATTACAAAAAAATACTCAAGAATTAAGACAAAGACCCTAACACATTGTGACTTTCACTCACAGAACAGCACCTTGGAGCGTGGACCACATCCACGCGTTCCGAAACGATCCAGTGCTGCTCATGGCTCACATTTCATTTCAGAGCCAAACTTGGAAAGCTCAGGCTAGCACGTGCATTTTAAGGCAGCTGGCTTCACCTTCTAAGTGTCTGAATTCAAAGTTCAAAGCTAATGTTTCAAATTAAGGAAAGCTGATAATTTATGGTAATACAGAGGGCATGATGCCTTTAATAGAATCATTAACCTGAGTTAATGAGTGGCAATTTTTTTTTTCCAATATGAAGGGAGCAGAATGCCATGAAAGTTAGTACTCCTACCCAAAGAGCTGAAAGATCGGTTCTCCTGTTCTGGTTCTTTTTTTTTCAGTGAAATAATTTTGAGAAGAAAATAGTTTATCAGTGTTGAACCATGACGCTGCAGGAAGCAAGCAGCTCTCAGCAGTCTGCCATCCTGAGTCTACAGTGTATATTCAAACGCCCAGCCTCGCAGACAGGACTCCGATGGACCTGAGATGGGTACAGTCCTTGGACACAGACACAGTAATAGACATTTCTGGTCATCAGGAGCAGCCAAATTCATCACACCAGGAACACACCAGGACAGTGATTTCCCCCAGATCCAGCTGGCTGGGAAGAGGAGCGATCCCATGACCTCACAGCACAGACCAAGGCCAGCATGAAGCATTTCCATTCCCAATTCTACAAAAAGTCCTTTGTCACTTTGGGGAATTTCCTTTAACATCCTTTTGTATCACACTAGTTCCCTCCGAAAGCAGCTGCTAGAGAAAGTTCTGCAGGCTGAAGTTGGATTTGGAGTACATCAATGCACGTTGCTGAGCACACATGCATTGCAAACAGTAAATCTCTTGCAAGGCAACGAACACTTGGATTCGTTCTAGGCAATGTTTTATTTGGGACGGGGTGCAGCCCGAATGGTAGAGGATATAGGGGATTTTTGGCTTTTCTCCTTTACATTATTTAACAATCAAAGGGAGGCAGAGGCAATATGTGGCTTTAGCAGGGCGTGTTTCATGTTTTTCAGGGGTTTTCCATGACCTGGGGAAAGCCTAAGTGTGTTCTGAGAAACATCTTCAACCTTCCCACAATAAAGGCCATGAACGATTGCAGCTGCTTAAGACCTGCCCTGGTTTCTAAGGAAGATTTTAAGGGCACTGTCAGTGGCTTTAGTGCATTAAATACAACAGCAGTGATCTGTCAGTAACCAAACAGACGTGGCAGGAAAGCACCGTGGGTTTGTCAAACTTCAGTGAAATGAAACACACACTCTGTCACCTCTGTTCCTTACATAATTACAGCAGCACTGTGTTGCAGCCTTCGCTCCTCACACATCTCACATTGTTATCCCCGGTGTGCACGGCAGAAAGAGCCACTGCTGTCCAGAAAACAGGGACAGGGCAAGGTTGGGGTTTTCTCAGCCCGCAGCCTGCCTAGCTGGCATTCTCTCTTCACTCATCTGCTTCTGCTCAGTGTGTTTTACTCCCTCTGGTGCACTGGCTGTGCCACAGTGCGAGGTGAGCACACAGCAGCACGGCCCAGCACTCAGTGGCACTCACTGACACAGGGAAGAGTTTCTTGGGGATAAAAAATATAAAGATAAATGCCAGTTTCTCTCTCTCGCTAAAAGCTGGTGTTATAACAGTTTGCAAGAACATTCTGCTCATGACACGTACCACAATGAAACCACCCTGACAAATGGACTGCACACTGTACACAGCACATGCTGCACCTGTCACACACCTGAACTGTGCTTGGCTTCCAAGGGCCTGAAGGTTGAATTTTCCTCCTCGAGAACCACTGCGTAACGTACCTTTAAAAGCCAGGGGGGTTATGTTTAGTCATGCTGGAGATAATGGAAAAAACCTCAAATCCTGTCTAAAATCTGGGAAGAAATAAGCTCTGAATGTCAGGACACCGTTTCCTTCCAGATTACCGACCGTTTATTATTGCGAGCGTGTATTTAGAATACTAGAATGCCGCGGCCGCGGCACAGCGCGGTGTCACGGAGCAGTGCCATCACCAGCTGCTCTCCCTGCTGCCTCTCACCCACCCGAGCATCCCGTACCCCGCTACCCTTTGCATTCTCGCCCAACTGAGCGTTCAGCTTCGCACCCACACTGCCTGTCACCCTTCTCCGAGGGTTGCTAGGAGGTCTCGGAAGGTGCGGTGACAAAGAGCACCTGCACGGTGCCTCAGCTGTCCCGGGGGGGGGGGGGGGTTACATTTGGCAAACAAAAGGAAGTTCATTTCCTCTGTCCGCTCAGCAGAGCGTTAGGTGAAAAAGGCACCCGGAGCTCTCGAAATACCTTCACTTATTTCTGAATCTACCGGATTTATTTATAGAGCCATCTGAAAAGCATTTGATTTTTCCTTTACAAAATACTGCAGAGCTTCGCCGAACTGCTCCATCAAGCACACCCATGGTAACAAACACCAGACTGACACGAATCAGGAGCTGCAATCCAATCTCAGGACTTCGGGCTTCTTTTTTCTCACTGCCTGGGCATCCTGGCAATAGAGTGCAACACAAATGTTGACATAATCAATCTAATAAACAGAAATACGGATCTGGGCTTGTTTTAGCCAAGATGTTTTAATAAAACATCACCACACGTTCCTCAGCATGGGGTGGGATGCCCACGTGCTCCCACTTTATCACCTCAATCCTTTCTGCTGTTTGCAGGACAGACACACACAGAGGACGACCTGAGATCCCTGTGAGCACCACGTTAATGGTTTTGTTTCCAGAGATATTCTGACAGCTTTTAAACAAGTTTCGCATTGCAAATGCAGCTCTGCAAACCTACAGCTTCCCAAACTTGAGGGAAATCCTGCGAAGAACTTCCCACTGTTTCTCCCAATCCCTCGTTTATCAGTCCTAAGTCGACACAGTTCACCACGTTCGTTGCTGCAGTGAAGTCCTGAGGCTTCCTTCCCCAAATCCATCCCACAAAGTGCTGTGAGAGAACACTGGTTAAGGTACAGTCCCTTCCAGGTTTCTTACGTGTGTGCTCACTGGGTTTGAATCTGAACCTGAAGCAGCGAGCGGCGGTGAGCACCGCACTCCCAGGAATTCAGCTCCACTGAGAACTAACAATTCCTGTACGAAATACACCAAGAAGAGTGAACTGTGGCTCCCCATTTGTGCTTCAGTTGTGTCTCTACTTCTCAGTGCAGACTGTGCCAGGTGCTACTTACAATACATCAGTCCTTCGGCGATCTGCTGAAGTGGAGACTGTTTTTTTTGTGTGTTTGTAGTAACGTTTATTAAATACTGAACCTCCTCAAATGACTTAAATTAGCACAGAGAACTGTCTTGAATTCCTCCCAGCTCCTCTCACAGTGGCAGAAGTCTGCTCCAACACCACCTGCATGGGATTTTTAGCAGCGTCAAATGTTCACTGCAAACATGAGAGGGTAAGATTGATATTGAACTGAAAACTCATGCATTCCCATAAAAAGATTGGAGCCAAAACTGCATCACGAGTGTATAGAACCAAAGTGAACAGTACTTTCTGTCATTCCGCTCCCAGAATGGTAGGAGTACTTTCAAAATGCAGATTTCAAAGGACATAAAGGTACGAGGAGACGAGACAAATAAATGCATATGCTGATATTGAAGTAGGACAGAACACTGCAACAGCAGCAGGAACTGAAGTTAACACCACTCCGCTCCATCAGCCCAACATTCCTGTGCAAGTAGATAAACTGATATAGAAGAAGGAAATAGAAAACAAAAAGTCCCCAAGTTCTTCACAGCTGGGCTGTTAGGTTTCCTGCCAGTAACTCTCACAAGGAGCCACTAAGTGTGGTACACCCAAATCACGCAGGCCCTGCCACTGCTGCCCAGAGCTGTGCGTGCCCCATCCCTGGAGGTGCCCAAGGCCACAGCCCTGTGCAAGCTGAGCTGGGGTGACGGGTCCTGGCAGGGAGCAGGAACTGGGGTGTCCTTAAGGTCAATTCCAGCCCAAACCATTCTGTAGTTCCATGAAACTGCTAAGTTCACAGACTTGCACTGGTTGCAGTTCCACTACTTGCAGCTGTTATCACCACGCTCACTTTCGCCCTTTGCCAGGAAACCCAGTGGTGCCTGCACAGTAGAGGCCGTGGTACTGGCTCAACCCGTGGCTCCCCTCACTGCCACAAGTTAAGGAAGAAAATCCAACCCCTGTGAGCAGGCAGCTTCTGCCTCTCCTGCACGCTTCACTGCTGAATTGTTCATTCCACAGACAAACAGGAACTGGCTTTTATGCTTCAAGGGTGTTTATATTTTGCATAATTTAGTGAAGGCCCTATCCTGCTTCCATCAAGCTCACAAGCAAGGCAAGCTGCTACACTTGCGTCAAAGGGTCGGACTCCGGAGCTGAGGAGTGTCCCGGACAGCCCTGAGCAGAGGCTTGGCAGGGATCTGCCCACCTGTATTCACCACTCATCAGTGTAGTACGTAGCAGCCCCTCAGCCTACACAACACTCAGAGGAAAGGGATGGGGTTCATCCCGCTGCAGAAACACAGAGAGCAAAGCACTACTGCCTCTGCTCACCTGCCCTCAGCACGTGTCAGCACCTGAGGTTTTAACAGACACGCAGTTACATCCATTTGAATACCTCAGATGTGGGCTCTAAACCTTTTGGTCCACTCAGACACAGAACTGGCAGTTCCACAGACACGGGCGATGACCTGGGAGGACAGAAGAGCTCAGCGGGCACGGGGTGCAGGTGCATCTCAGCCATACTGAGAGACACTGCCCGAGCAGTCTCAGAATTGCATAAAGTCATTTAAAAAGCAGCAGACGACTTCTGTGACCTTTCCTTTATAAGGACTTTGGGCGCAACTTGAATTTAACAGCACTTTTAAAAGAAGCTTAAAGCGACTCTTAAATTGAAGCTGCAGCGTTAAATAAGCAGCAGGAACGGAAGCAAGTGAATCACATCCTAATTACCAACAGACCCAACACCAGTGTGGACACACAGCTGTGGCTGAAAGACATCAGACTGGAGAACACACCACGTGGGAACCTGGTACTCCTAGAGATGATGAAGGCATCTTCAGCACAGCCACAACTGCACACTTGAGGTCCCCGCTGTATCTCAGACACTGTTTTTGAACTCCTCTAAACCCAAAGCCCCCAACTTGTTTGGAAAGAATTACCAACCTGTGCTCACATGAAAAACCTTTCAATTCTTTTACCAGCTGTTCTATAACATCACAGTCCTTAAATACTCTTTTGCTGCCTCCAGTTGTAGCTCACATATGTTAAGTACGGTGTAATTACCAACCAATATTTGACTGCAATGGCACTCAGAAGGCCGGAGGTAATTGTGTGTGCAGAGCCAGATGCATAGATTGGAGTCTGCCAGTGGAGAATAAGCAGAAAAATTCAACTGTTTCAGAACGGGGCAGTTTTGGCAGCACTTTAGAGCTGTCTGATGAACACTAAAACAAAGCACTCAATGTCGCCTACACATAAGCGCAGCTCCGCAAAGAGCCGATCCTTAGAAGGCACGCGCTCACTTCTAAAGGGTCTTACAGCCTTCTCACATCGGCCCAGGACACAGTAACTATGACCTCATGAGACTGGTTTTGTTTTTAACATTCCCTGTTGTGTGGGAACTGCTGAATCACGGCCTGAACCACTGATGGATCACTTGAGGTGAGCACTGAGTCAGCTGCAGGAGCAGTGAAGGCAATGCACTGTGACCGGAGGGGTGCAGTCTGGCTCCACCTCTCCCAGACCCCATTTAAGGGCTGACCACCACTGGGGAAGGATCTCTTTCTGCAGATCTTCCTACCATGAGCCTAGGACTCAGGTGAGCATTTTCCTTTACTTTGACTGTCTCCTTCTATCACCACCTTCTTTCTAACTACACTATCTGTAAAATATCTCAGCTACCATACTATCTGCCATTATCCATTCTGCTAACCATACACCCGTGAGCGTGCAGTACCAGCTCATTTCTAACACAGGATGAGAGACTCCAAGCACGACTGGCATTGCTGCACCTATTAACAACATTAACTCCCCAACCACCTCCCATCCTCCAGATGCACCCCCTGAGATCTCTTACCAGCACAGAGCAAAGCTGCCCGGAAGATCCTCAGGTACTTTCACAAAGCAGACACGCCCTAAGCAAGGCCACTTCTAACACTTCTCACAGTTATACATAAGCTGTGCAGAACAGTGCATTCCCATTTGGTTGAATAGATTTAAATCTTCACTGTAAAAAAATGACTCTATCAAGTGCTGCTTTACGAGCTCGTTATAAACCAGCACTATGACAATGCAGAAAGAGTACTACCGAGCATTAAGAAGTGGCATAAAATCTTTTAATATATTGAGCAATTTCATTAAGTTCTCTGTAAAGAAAGAAAAACGCAGCTTGAAATACAAAAGCTTTTAGAGCATGCCAGGGAATCTCGCTGGGAAAGTAACAAATTATGCAAGTCACAGGCCCATATTACGCATTAAAACGCTGGCTGAGACATTAAACAACCATAAAAAGTATTTTTATAAAAAAATGCCTGAAGATGTATTCTTCATGAACCACTGAGCAAACATTTACTCTTTTCAGATTAATATTAGCAACTTTTTTCTTTAAAAAAAGGCACTCATCTGATGGCCGACGTACGTTCCCCAACGGAACTCAAGTATTGCAGTTCTTTCCACCTCCAAATAAAGCAGCAGCCAAGTGCTGCCTGGAAGAACAAAACAAAGAGCAGAGCCTCACGGAGCAGGCTCCCATTCCCAGAATTTTACTTCCTCCTGCTTTTGAGGGAGCTGCTGTGAACTCTCACTCTCTTCTGCACAGAAGAAGCGATCTTCATGGACGTCTTCTTTGCCAGGGAGTGTTCCACAGCTCCGGGCCTCCACAGCAACAGCTGGGCATCCTCTCCTCCCGTCAGCAGTGACTCCTCTGCCGGGTTCCAGCAGAAAGAGCGAACAGCAGCAGAGTGTCCCCCGGGAAGGGTACCTGCCAGGCCCAGCCCAGCAGCACTGCAGCTTACCAGGTGAATGTCTCCTGCTGCTGTTCCTCCGATCAGAAAGAGTCTGTCTGCCTTTTCATGGTACATGCCCCCTACCAGGTAATCCAAGCTGCTATTTTCGATGCAGACTGCATCTCTGGCGTCCAGAACACGCAGTAGCGTGATTGGTTCTTCAGTATCTAACTGAGTGAGGTCCCACCAACAAAACCCCTCATCGTGGGTCATGCAGTAGACCTGGTCATAATCCTTCCCAGACCAGCCAATAAAACTTACTGAGGAGTCTGAATTACAGGTTGACATCAAAGCATCATCTTCGTTGTCCTTGGTAATGTCAAACATGTTAACCAAACCATCAGTTGACCCAGAAATGACCAAACTGGGTTTGACAGGATGAAAACAAACTTTAGTGACATCATCATTGTGACTCTCAGAGTACACTCCCAACGGTTCTCTAGCTGTGCTGGCGCAGTCCGTGCTGCCTCTTGCATCCCAGAACACCAGGAACGTATCTGCTTCTACTTTTTCTGTTCCAGCACAAATCAGGAGATCGCTGCAATTGATATCAAAACTGATGAACGTGTTGGAAGGATAACCGCTGAATACCTGCGCAGCTTTCTGAGCCGCTAGACGAATGTCCCAACACTTCACTGTGCCATCACTGCACGCAGAAAACACCAAGCTGTCACACCCGTGTGCAAATCTGACGCCGCTAAGTGTCCCAGGACAGCTGCTGTACTCCCGCAGGAAGTTCAGTGTTTCTCTGTTGTAGACCCTAATTGATTTATTGGAACACGAAACCGCCACAAAGCGACTGCTTTCAGACTGAGCAGATCCAGAGACGCTGATATCCAGCAGGTAAGCAGGTTCCTCGCTCAGCACAGAACGCCTCGCTATGCGCAGGCTGGCAAACTGCTCCTCGATCTTCTCCACTGCAGACATCTCAAACGCTGTCCCTGAAGTTGTCAGGAGTCTGGAACAGATGAGATACGAGGTTTAATTATAAAAGTCTGAAATAACGTTAGCTTGAAGCACGTCGATGCGAAAAGGTTTCCTGCACAGGGCTTACACATGAAATCAGAAGTCAGCCATCCTCAAGTCCAGCCTACCATTTTATTTATGGAAACAGAACTGTCCAGAGCTTCCCTGGCAAAGGAGTTCAATCTCCTCCAGCTGTAAGCACTACATCCCATAATCCCCTCAGAGGATTAAACAGCCTGTTGGTGAATGCTGTGAAAGTCATTCAGCTACGTTTGTGTCACGGTTTTGTTTCTTTTTTTAAGCAAACATTAAAGCAACTTTCCCTGCAAGCAGGAGCACTGCGAAGACACAGTTACCACCCGAGGAACAACTGCTGCCCTGAAAGGCTGCTGGCAGGCACAGCCCACAATCAGTTGCAGCAGTACAGCTGCAGGAGACTTCTTGGGTCAACCTCTCTGCTGGGAGCCACACAGAGCATGGGCAGAGAACAAGACAGAAAATGAGGCAGAACTACAGCCTGAAAGGGACAGACAAGATACATTTTACAGCTGTTCAGGTGACACACAGAAGCGCCCATCCAGCACACTGCATGAGGACAACATCACAGTCTGGGAGAACGAGGCACCTCTGACATTTTCAACAGTTCTCCTAAGAACCAAAGCCTTTCCTGAGTTTCAGTGATCCATGTGGATATTTAAGTTTAAAGGAGATGTTTACCATCAAAATCAATAGGTGGTTTCAGTCAGTTCATGAACTTGGATCACATTCCAACAAAAAAGAAGTCAGAATACAGAAAGGAAGCAGAATCATCCACATGGGATGACTCTTCTCCCCATTATAGGCTCAATGAGACCTCTTCTGTGTTACAAAATAAACTTTGGGGGAAATCACAGCAGTTTCAGCAGGGATCAGTTCCCTGTTCTCACTCCTATGGATGTTCCAGTTAATGCAGAAAAGGGTAAAGCAGTACTCCAAAATGGCCTCCTTTCCTTAAGAACAAGGCCAGTACCCAATCCCAGTGACCACACACACAAGGATTCTTTCTGCAAATACCAACACAGAAACCAAAGAAAAATCAGGGAGGCCCAGGATGCAAAACAAAAAATCGTCATGCTTTCCCAGCTGTCCCATTGATTTTCTTCTCCTAATTCTTCAGGCTGGATTTTGGGACGCAGACGAAACGAGCCAAGTGCCATGTACTAGTTGGTTTTGGCTCTTTGCTCTAATGTTCCACAGGAGGCCAGCAACAAAGGAAAAGTTGCTATGACAAAACTGCATTCTGTTTTGTTTTTTTCCCCATGGTGTTGTGGTAGTTTCGAGGCCCTGCCCCCCCCACTCTGTTTGGTACATACAGATACTCAACGCACCACGTGATAAACGAGCAAATTCTTCAAAAACAGCTTAAGTAGACACACTCATAAAAGCTTAATTCCCAAGTCACAAATAATCTAAGCTATTCGACCTGGTAATATCCTGACAATGAGGTCCCAGGTTAATCTCCTACATCAAAGCAACCTTTCAGAACACATCTACAAGTAATTTTTGCCATAAAATGCAGACATCCTGTGGAAACTCCTTTCCCCTCCAAAGAGAAGGATTTCAGCATGTTTTCTGGCACCAGCCTGCGTACAGCCCTACTTGCACACTTCTCCGGGTATGTACTGCAATGGAACAAGATTTTAGCAGAGCCAATCTAGAAGCAGACTGCTGTTGAGCAGTGCTTGCTCAGCTGTGCACAAGGCTAAGGCCCAACTGCAGCCAGGTTTGTTGAACTTTATTTCTGAAAAGTCACCAGCTGTGAGAAGCTAGAGTGTGAAAGCACGCTTCATTCAGATTTCATGGTACCCACTGGGAAGCAGAGCGAGCCCAACATAGCTTTGACTCCTCAGCGATACAGGTGGAGCTATTTTGCACTGGCAGGAAACACTCTTTGCAGGATAGCTGTGCAACATGCATCGTCAGCAAGGCGGAGCACACGGCCTCCAGAGCTATTTCTGCAGCAGCAGCTATGGAGCTGCAGTTCTGCATCTGATGGCAGCTGGGTTTTTGCTCAGAACTCAGTACAATGTCTGCCCCTGCAAGAAGGCCTTCAGGCCTTTATGAAATTGGGATTGAAGGTTATATAAACAATTTGTGCTCGAGCGTCAGGGTGTAGCTGCCAGCCCTTCCTTTTCAGGAGGGGAAGTCACTGCTGTACTTTGATGGGAAAGTTTAAATGGCAGGAATAGGATCTGTGTTAAATTTATGGGACAAATAGGAAACAATGGTCTTCCAAACACAATAGAAGATCACTAAGCACTGGATGGCTGCCACTCTGAAAGCACATGCTGCTCTGCACTGCAGAAGAAAAGCACTTCTAGTTCAGCACTCCTTAACTTTGACGACCCAGGTATCCAGTTTGTTACGGTCACCAAGAAGCCCTGTGCCACATCAGCAGCTTGGAAAGGCTTGGGCATGGCACAAGAAGCAGTCACAGCGACAGTGGGGAAACCTGCCTGTGAGAAGCAGACAACAGCTCCGCAGGGGGAAGGCAGCTTGCTGCGGGACTGACTCTCAAGAAGTGGCAGAGATCCCTTGGGAAAAGGGTTTGGCTGCTCCCTCCTTTCTTCAGGATATGTGGTCACTAGTAGATCTCAGGTTCTTCTTTCATTCCAACTCACAGCAGCCCAAAGTCTGGATCTACAAAACCCACGGCCTGGATTACACATGAGTATCTGGCCCAGGTGTCTGGGTAACGCTGGCTGCTTTCATCCTCAGTGTCTGCCACTCCTCACGTGGAGCTGCATCTCTCACCACCATCCTCACCGAGGTGAGGCCTCCTGTTACAGATCAGCCCTACTGGATGTGGTCCTACAAACTACAGCCTCTTGATCTTTGCTCTTTGTTCTGCCTGAGCGTACACTGCTGTGCTCTTCGTGCATATTCTAACCCTCACAGCCTAAACTCAAGCCAACAGGCTCACGACTCCTCCTGATTGCAGAAAGCTTCTCAAAAAGAAAACCAGCAGTTTCTCAGTTATTCCTCCTCCTCCTCGCTGTGCTCCTTTGGCAAATCATGGAGTTCTCGATTCCAAAAGGGAACATCAGCTCTGCGAATCACAGCAAAATAACATCACCCCTGAAAAATGCCACAGAAAATGTGGCAAGAATGGATCTTTGCCTCAAAGACTTAGTGCTAAGAGTGACTTGTAAGAGAGGAGAAACACGTAATAAAAATGAAAACAACCTGTAGATTTGGCAGCCTTCTCTGCAGAGGTCAAATACCAAAAATAGCAAGGGATTTGAACAGCAGTAGATGAAATCTTACGCTGTTCTTTCCTACTATAAACAATGCAAACAGACCCTCCCTTTATTTTCATGATTATCAAAAGTTCAAGAGCAAATTAAGAATAAACCCGAAGCTCTGGACAGCGGAAAGCAGTTCATGCATGCAACATCACGTGTGCTCGGTGTCTTAAGACAAAAACAAAGCGTGGTGTTGGTGGAGGAGCACACATTAGTGCGCTGTGCTTCACTAATGCGAAACGCCTTTGGAGACCTCTCCTCGTTGGCACCGCTGCACAAACAGAAGATGGATCTGCCAAGTGATCTAAGAACTGAGGGGAAGCACAGCCATCCCATCAGGCACACAGAGTTGCTGCAGGATACGCACTCCTGTACTTGGTTTTGGTTTTGTACCGAAGCAGTACGAGGTGTCCTTCCAGCATTCCCACCTGCAGGGCAAAGAGCCGGGAATGCCGTGCCCCAGAGGCGAAGCTAAAGTGCAGAGATGAGATGCAAACTGCCAAGAGAATTACTGCATCGCTTCGTTTCCAAACGAAAGCTCCTCATCTCAATTCTGCATTTGTAGCACAGAGAAAAATATATCGAGAAAGCAGACGGGAAGAAAAAAAGATAACAGCACTGCCACAACAAATGCTATGAAAAGAACAAAACCGAGCAAACAGAGAATGAACTTTCTGCATTGCATCACATGAATTTAATCCCATGGGGAAATGGCTGTAGCTGTACTGATGAGAGGAAAAGGTACGAATCAAAGAGAGAACAAACGGTCACGGGAGATAGGACATAGTGCCAAAAACGCTCAAATTATTAATTCTAGCTTCAGACCTAAATCGAAATCATGAAAACGTGATGCTCAGAGCGCTGAGCTTCCTTCTCCAGAACAAGGCTCACACTTCTGTCAGAAGGATTTGAGGGCTTTCTTGGTTTTAATCCCCACTCACCCACTTCCACACTGGTGACAGACCCATCCATTGAGGGGTACAGGAAGTCCTCTGTCACCAAGCCAGGAGCGACGGAGCGCTGATTTCTGAAGGTTTCCTGGCAGTGACCTCATCAGGTTGACGTTGTAATTACACCAAGGTGCTGAGGTGGTCCAGCACAAAAGAGCACACAGTAATACGAGGATACAGGGCACTCTGTTTTGCTCCCATTGCTACTCCCAAAAGAAGCTGAGAGAAGCTACGGCAGATGCATTCCTATCTTATAAAGACAGACCCAACAGACTGCACAGGAGTAGTTAAATTACAGCTACAGATACTGGGAAAGCTGTCCCAGCAAGGCCTTCTGCTCCCAGCAGTCTGCCTGCAGTGCCACCACAGCCAGCCCACCACAAACCATGAGGAGAACCCAAGTCTCAGCCTTCTGCATTTGCGCTTATCTCAGACCACAGAAGAATCATTTCCTTTCTCTTATGAGCACCTCCCATTGTAAACACACTGACTTCACTTTTTGTAGCTTCAAATGTACAATAGGAGAGAGAACTGATAGTCTTCCCCATTACACCATGCCAGCAGCTGCTGGAAATCACACGTGTAGGGTACAACATGCTACTGGGTGCAGCATTAACTTCACCTCCATCCGCTCTTCCACAATAGTGCTGTTATCAGCCATGAACATTGAAGCTCTCTCCAAACCTGCCTCCTCACTAACAGCATTTTCTTTTGTTAGAAGAACCAGCAAGGTGTTTGGCTTGGCACTAGGGCTACGCACTGAGACAGTCATCTCGCTGATAAGGAAGGCAGAAATGAAGCTATCTAGCTGAGTGGGAGGCTGCACTTGAACCAGATGTTGGCCTACAAACACTGCCTAGCCCTGAGGACAGCTGAGCAGCTTTCTGGAGAAGCTCCCAGCAATTCACAACACTCTCTTGTTTCTTAATCAGTGAAGCAAAAGCAGTATTTGCCAACTACACAATACTCATGCACAGAACCATTACTAAGTACAGTGAGCAGCAGGCTCTCAAAAGCAAACAGCTCGTTCTGAATGCCCGTGCTACTGGATCGAATGCGAAAGGCACAGGGGTACTGCAATCCACCACCAGAAAGTGCTTCACTGTCCCTTCAAGCCCAGGATGACAATGCAGGGCTCTAGTGGTGAGGACCTGCAGTGCCATTTTAAATGAAAGAAACCACCCCTCCAATGGGCAGCGCCACGACCCGCCCTACAGAGGAGAGCAGAGAGGAAAAAACACTTATACAGCCGCATGAATTATTCAGTGGCTCTGAAATAAGAGCATTTACTGCCTTCCAATTACACACTGCTACTTGGTATCAACATCCTCGTATAAAAAAAAATGGAAATGCGGAGATTCTTCCCACAGATTAGGAAATTCTGCTGAAATTCTTCCAAGGAATTTGTTTCTACACCACAGAGGAAGCCTGGGAAATTTCAGCCTAAATTTAGCAGCAATCAGAATAAAAGGATACAAAGACACTTAAGCTACAGCAGGAAAAATAGCTCCTGCCATCACACACTGGTGCCAAAATACCTATAATGAGATGAAATGTTTTATTTACCAGGAGTTTTCAGAAGTTCTTTCACAACAGTAATTTACCCTTAAGCACACCCACTCCTCAAAACGCAAGGCTATTATGTTTTCAGGACACTCTTCTTAAAAACCCAAGCCTAAATCCGTACCACACTTCACATCTCCCCTAGGAACGCTGCTGGGAAGCCGATAAGATGATGCTCTCCATCATGCCCAGACATGGCAGCTGTATTTTCCAAAGGACATTCCTGTGCCTGACCATTTCTGACCCTACGCTAACATCCCCAGTTCTAGACGTGTTGTGCAAGCAGAACAGCTGCAAAACCCAAGCGGGGGAAATGGCACTGCTGTCTTCTCCTCCTTTGCTGCCCCAGGAATGTGCAAGTTACTAGGGCATCCCCACCAATCACACCCCCAGCACCCCTGTTTGATACTTAGCGAATCCAGAACGTCACCGCATCGAGATCATTCGTCAGCCCCTCTCCAGTATCAAAGCAACAGTGGAAACTGGAGATCCCCATGTGCCTGTGACAGTTTGCAGACGATCGGTTTCCAAAACATGCTCTTAGTGCATGACAGCTGGCAGGCTGTGGGGAACCATTACCGTGCCCTAAGCTTGCTTCTCAGTGCTTCAGAGCAGACAAAAGGAAAAAGAAGCCATCTAAGTGCCGGCAGTAGGACTCAGCTGTAAGAAGCAGAATCGAGGAAGGGAAGGACAAAAGAAGTATTTAAGCATTAATACTCTATCTCTTTCTGATCAAAGAGACCTATAGAGTACATGGCAACACGGCCAAACCCTGCTGGCAAATCCTAACCAAAGCTGTGTGATCTTGTTAGCACCCACAAAACCACAAGGATCTGCAGTGGAAGTGTACTTTCCAGAGATCCACAGTCCTTCCCAAAACCTTCAGCCGACAGCGCTGCTCCAAAACAAGGCAAGTATGAAAAGTAAGTCAAAAGTTTCATGCATTTTAATAACCCTGCTCTGGAGCTGTATTTGTTCCCAGTGCTTCAATCCAAATTTTGCAGGGTCACGGCCAGCTGCCAGCAGGACTCGTTGCTGAAGCCAATCTCTTGATAACTAAACCATAACCTAGCCCAGAGGACGGGTTAGATGATCCAGGGAATGGACTGTTTATTTTACAAGACGTAGCTGGGATGCTTTGCCTTGTATAGCTTGGCAAAGACAGAGACTGAGAGGGCACATGATTACTATCTGCAAATACATCAAAGGAATAAATGCAGGGGAAGGAGGGGGCTACTCAAGAACAATACTGGCACAGTTATTTAAGACTATAAACTGACCACTGGGAGGAGAAATGATAATCAAGTTTAACTGTCCAAATACTTTCCAACTGGAACAGCATGGGCAAAAACTTTGATTTACTTTATCTACTTCTGCAACCCCGTCGGCCTGGCACCCACAACCATCCCTGCACAGCCAAGAACAAACAGGAAAGCTGACTGAAAACCAAGCAACTGCAAGATAAGCAGGCTCGTTGCTTCTTTCTGGAAGACACCAAACTGGCAGCCAGACAGCAACGAGACACAGCAGCTGCTCACTGCACATTCAGAAGCAGAACTAAGCCCACCTCCAGCCTGAGATGGCTTCCTCTCCCCACGCCCCTGAAATCACGGGGACAAAAACCTAACAACTTGAGTGCACCCGTACTAAAGAGCCACATCTTTTTACAGAGGCTGTGTGAAAAATGCCGTGTCTCCCTCTCACATCTGAACGTTTTAAGAGACACTGCCACCAAGAGCTGTGGGTTTGTGCTGCAATGACTGCAGCTCTCAGCACCACAGCCAGCCAGCAATCTCAGAGCGAGCTGAAGGTACCAAGCGCGCTAAGGACACAACGTGTCATTTCACGCTCAGCCCACTTGATGTCACTAATGACCACCAGTCAGACAGCTGAATCAATCTGCACAGAGCTGAGGCCTGGCACGCAACAGGAGGTCTCAAAGAACAAGAAATCATTCCAGATTAGCATATCTTTAAGGGAAATATTAACGTGAAATTGTTATAATGCACAGCTGTGTAGTTGGTGTTTGCTTCCTTCCACCGCTTACAAAATATTCTGATGGCTGAAAATGCTTGAACATCTCTACAAAGAGAAGGTGCATTCTAAAGCTGGGACCTTTGGAACAGCTTACCCAAACAACTCTGTGTTGGTAGAGCAATTCGAACCGTTTCCTTTAGTGCTACAGGTTTTCTAGCTTTGTCTTTCCAGTGAGCTATCTGCCCCCGTTGTGTGTTTGGGTCTGAAACATTTTTAATCAGAACTCTCACCAAAATAGAAGACAAATGAAAAAGACTGTGATCTCTAGAGGTCCCCTCCAACCCCTACAATTCTGTGATTCTATTTAACCAATCCTACAGGAGATGCTCTAAGCTTCTCTTGCACTGCCACACGTCAGCAAAGCCCGGGCTGAGCTGCTCCCTGCTGCAGCTGCTGCCACGAGCAGCTGGGAAGCAGGTAGGAGGAAAAGGGAAGGAAAAGGAGGCAACAGGAGGAAATAAGCGAGGACACACCACTAAGAACTTGGTGATCTTTCTGTTAAAGAGGCCGTGCAGCAACAAGGGAAGGAGGTAACGGAGAAGCCGACAGCGCATCAGGGTAAACTTTAAAAGAGGGCAAAGGCGTGCGCGAAGCTCAGCTTCCCAACCCCACGCAGCTCAGGCAACGTCACGTGGGGGCCCACGCTGCTGGAGAGCCGGCAGCGCAGTCTCCGTGGGCTCTCGCCTGCCCGCCTTACACCTTCCACTGTCTGTCCTGCACGTCCCAAAACGCAGCCATGCCCAAACCGGGCACGCCCGCGCCTGGCCCGGCAATCCCAGTGACAGAGGACAGCTGCACGTCCCAAAACGCAGCCATGCCCAAACCGGGCACGCCCGCGCCTGGCCCGGCAATCCCAGTGACAGAGGACAGAGCTCTGAGCACAGCGCGGGGAGCACACAGCTGCTGCGGCCGGGAGGGACCTCTGGAGATCATCGACCCCCACAGACGCCTTTCACCCACCACTCAGACCCACACCCCCTAAAGGTCCTCGGGGCCCAGCAAACGTACACCTCTAGGGGACAACGAACTTGGAATTACGCCGTTACAACCGACATCAGTCCTTAACGTAACCCCGCGCCGTCCCTCACACACCCCCGGCCCAGAGGCCGCTCACCTCAGCCCGGCGCCGCGTGCGCCCCGCCCGACATAAGCTCCGCCCCAACAACCTGCCCCGCCCACCCCCATTGGCTGCTCCGACCGCTCCGCCCACTACAAGCCCCGCCCCGGCCCCCCCATTGGTTGCTCGGCCCGCCCCGCCGGCCGCCATCTTATCTCCCCTGCGGCGGGGGAAGAAAGGGACGCACCGGAAGGGGCGGGGCTCAGGAGGCGCGGCCTCGTCCTGTTGCCATGGCAGCGCCGCCTTTGTACCACTTAAGATTGTATTTGTAGTTCCCCCCCCAAAAAATATTCTGTATATTATGTTAACTAACGATACACCCAACACCACAAGTGAAGGCTTCGTTTTTAATAAATTCATTTTTTTTCTGATATTTTTCAATCTGCAGCTTTGATCTCTTTGGTAATCACAGGCACTTTTAATCCCAAAGCATACACGTTTGGACTGACAGCTTGTTTTCCTGGCAAGATAAAGAGGCTTTACCTAAGCCCAAAAACACAATCACATCGCGTGGGCAATTAGCACAACCCATCATAAAAAACCCTTAAATCCACATAAAACACTCCTCCTGCAGTTCAATGGCTTTCACTGACAAGTAAAGGGAGCAGAACTTCAGCCAGAAGCTAGGTGCAAAGTACTGACACTTCACTGCTTCCCACTCGTGTGCTAAACTTTAATTCAACATGTCTCAACCACTGCCGTCATCACCACAGCTACTTATGTACCTAACAATACTACTGTAGTTTTACAGGTGGAGAATGCCCATTTCTTTGTTCGTTCTGCAGTACTGAGATGGTCAGCTCATATTTTACAGATACACTGATGATTCGCCTGGGCTGCAGCTTAAAGACAGCTTGCTAAATAATTTATTAGAACTAAAGTTAACAGCTATTTGTATTTGTGAGGAGTCACAGGTGCACAAGCAGGTATCACAGAGGACAGACCCACTCAACAACTGCCATAGAGGAACACTTTTTTTTTTTTAATTTACAATTTTTGGAAACCTCTTTTTTCTTAAATATGAAAGCACGCATGACAATAAAGCACAAAAAAAACAAAGTACCTGCTCAGTGTTTTCACAGTAAGTGCCTTCCATAAGTCTGTCACCCAGCACTACAAGTGCTGCTCAGATCAGTAAGTATTTATGAACACTTCAAAATTAGATCTGTTTTAATTGAAGAAATACTGAATTTCATACAGTAAGGCTGTATTGCAAGTTTCAGCAATACAGTGAGAAATATTTTTAGCTGACGATTTTATATCTGAGTTTTCCAGAGTGATTAGTATTGTCACAAGTTCAACAAATTCCTTCTGTTCATTGTTCACATTAGTGAAAACAGCTGCAAGATCAACTGGAATGACATAGTTCTACAGCCACAGATTTGGCATTCCCAAAGTACTCCCAGATTAATCCAGCTCTATTAACAAAAAGTACAATTTTCATGATGGTACACCAACGCTGTTGAGTCACAACGTGCGTTCGTTGGAAGTACATCTGTAAATTTCAGCACAATAATTGCATGACTGCCTCTGGAGATCATTTGTAACTCCTGACAGTTACTTCACAGACAGAACTTGAATACATGTTTAGAAAGGAAGCTCTATGAATCCCCTTAAAAGACAGCATAGCTATTTAGACAAGCCTGAGTTGCAGTGTCGTGCACTCTAGGACTTAGGTGAAGCCTTCAAATAGCAGGTTCTCTGCAACAAGAATTTCTTGCTGTGTGCTTGCACAGTGCCACAAGATATGTTGTGACACAACCATCCCTCAAGTATGGCCAGCAACTTCTAGATGCTGTCCTGATACACCACAAATATTTCTGGTACCTTGCTTTTCAACCTGCATTGTGTCAAATACAGGTCAGTGAGGAGTGTTTCTTTCTCTCACAGCAAATTAAAGGAAGAGAAAGTAAAAGCTCCATTATTTTTAGAGTCATTTTATGTCTAACATTCAAAGTAGAGAAATATCTATATGTAGCTGAAATGACTTTTCTTATAAGTAACATTGGTGGGGCTTGATAACAATATGAATGTTGCTTGTTGCAGTTTTAACTTGCACTACTCAATCAAGATGTATCAAATTAGGGAGTGAAATGCAAATTACTTAACTATTTAATTCATCTGATGTACAGTGAAAGCTTTCAACTTACTGTCTTATTCACGGTTTTTTGCCTCATACAGCATCTTCTTCCATGGTACATCACTCCAGCATGCAAAGATTTATCTGTAGTATATTTTAGCCACCCATGGCAACTTTTGCAGTAGAGCTGCAGTGAATCCGCATATGCATGATGTGTACATAAAAATATAGAAACACTAGGTTATAAAGGACCTACAAAATCATCCAGCCCAACCATCCTCTCCTAGCACCATCCCTAACCCACTAAGCTACTTACTGGGGAACGATGAATGTAGCTCCATTCACAGATCTCCTGCAGCTGAAGGACCACAAGGTAATGGGATTTTCTGGGGTTGATTTAAACCATCTTTAAAAATTACATCTCATTGGATTGTTTCAGTTTGCAGTTTCTGCCCGTTTGATGTGAGGGTGTGTGGGTCACTTCTCTATACCACTTTTTACTGTTATTCCCGGAGAACTTGAAAGAAAGCATAAAATGAGGGAAATTTATTGTCACTGTGATTATCAAGCACTACTTGATACTGAAACTCTGTTGATTTACAACAATAGAGGATGGTCTGATTGCAAAGTCAAGCTGCTTGATAAACTATTTTCTAGAGTTTGGGAGTCACCATTGCTATCTTTGCTTCAAGGTTTGGTCTGCTAATTAGCTGAAACTAGTTGACTACGAGATGAGTTACATAAAAGACTTGGTCCCAAAGTGCTCATCTTCTCTCTCTGAAAAGAGAGAAACAATGACTTCAAAGGTGTTACATAGAACTTATCCAACTGTGTTATGTTCCACAGACACAAAGAAAATATAATTCTTACAGTAGCCTGGGCCCACTTGGCCAATAAATCTCTTTAATTTGCAGTTCCAACATCTACAACTGAACTGCTGAAGTCCACAGCAATAATCATTAAGAAGTCAGTAACCATTGCAGCGTGAACAATGCTGTAAACAGTAAATTACCAAAACTGAATGATCAAAGTCCATGCTAACTACAGGGAAAGCATAAGTAACAGGCTTTGTGAATCTCAGTTCAAAAATCTGTGCAGGTTAGTAGAAATCTGGGTCATTCTGTTCTGAAACTTAATCATTCTGTGCAAGGAATGTATGATTACATCCCCTTGCTTAACAGCAGGAGATTAGCAATTGCAAAGTAGCACTTCGTACAGGCATTTCTGTTGGCAGTCTTCCCAAGGCAGCTGTGGACTTGATTAGCCACTAGGCCTGAATTTTCCACAGCAGGAATTATCCAAATACAGCTACTAGAATACCAAAGGAGAGAAAATATAATGCACTAAATAATACAGTGCAGTTGCATCTTTAACTGATTAGAAGCAGAACTTTTTTTCTATTTAAGGATTCTAGGAATCTGACTACAAACACATGAGACAACTTGAAATCAAATTGCACTAGTGTTAGTACAGACAATGGACTGTATAACAGAGATCACATTTCTAAGCCAAAACAGCTCCTTGTTCTCCAACTTCAAGAAACTCACCAGAAGTTTTTTTTAATATATTTTGAATATAAAAAATAACCAGGTGCAACTGCGTGTTATCTAGAGAAAGAAGCAAAATATTTCTTCCAATAGAAGACAATCAATATAGAATTTGTCCCTAACCCTAATTTTGTTCTGAAAAGGGCAAAGGATTTACAGCTCACGTCACTCACAGCTCTCAGTGCTCTCCTTACTGTACTTAATCTGTCAATCAAGTACTTGCCATGCAATTCAAAGAAGTTTTTTGCACGTGGGCAGAATAAGTCACTTGTGTAAAGACACTGCATTGCAAACTGTAAAATGGGGAAAGGTGCAATTCCCAGCACACTGCAGGTTTAAGCTCTTAGGCACAAACTTAGCTTTTAATGTAAACTACAGACCTTGCACAAACTAATTATTAAGCAAAAAGTTAAATCAGATGTAGACCATCTTGCAAATCACAGCTCAACTGCTGTCAAAGAACTATTGAAGGTAATTTGTACCTGTGTGGTTGATGCATTTCTCCTCGCCTGGTACACTCTTGTGGTCTAACAGTCTCAAAGAACTGGAAAGGAACACAATAGAAAAATCTGTCTCAGAGTGGTTGGGGTTGGAGGAGAACTCTGATGGCTGCCAGGTCCAACCCGTGCTCAAGAAGGGGCACCTCCAGCAGGATTGCCCAGCGCCAGGTGCAGGTGGTTTTCAGATATTTCTGGTATCTCAGGCCTGCAGAGAGAGAGTTGTCAGCTCAGTATTATTTGTCCAAGATGGGCTGGGCAAAAGAGCTCCAACCACATCTTTCTGTTTCAGTTTACAGCATGAACTAGAACTGCCACCACTCCATCAGCCACTTAAGTTACTCTAAAAACCTATTTTGAAATCATTTTATTCAAAAGGAAGGATTAGAAAGACCAACTACTTAAAGTCATTTTAATGGAACCAAGTTTGGTGCCTTTAATAGACTTTCTTTCCACCTCCTCATCCCCAGCAACCACAACCAGTTACAAATATCAATAGAATGATTAATTACAATTGCCAGAGATTTAGTTTCATTTGTTGAGATTCTCACAATAAAAGTTTTTAAATGTACTTCATTTTGGGTTTATCCCTGGGTTTTTGTTTTGTTTTTTCTCAGCCCCAGAACTATCTTTAAGCTGATGTTTGTTATAACAATTAGCTAGAACAAACTACTAACCAACAGAACAAATATTTCTGTTGATTTCTGTAGTCCCTGAGATGAACACTCCGGTCATCTAGTTTTTGTCAGGTCTAACAGAGGACAAGAAGGCCTCGATGGGACAAAAACCACATGTCTTCAAGTAGCAGAACTGCATATCATAAAGTTCTTCCCTTATGTAAGAAGTAGAATAATGCTTGCTAGCACCACATAAATCCTTGCAATTAGCACTGGAAGGAGAAACACTGCGCAGTGCTCAAGAAATGGGCTTGAAATAGCACATCTGCTTCCTCTTAAACACAATTCCTCCCTGTATAGTGTGTTCTGTGACACTTCTCAAGCATCATTTAACTGCTCAAACTTCCTCATTTAGTATTTTACCCTACAACTGCAAAAAGATAAGAAGCAAGGCTTACAACAACTAACTTGTTTTGCTGCACTTCTCAAAGAAGCTTAAAGCTTGAGATAGCTACGCAGATATTAAACCAATATTTTATGGTGGTTTGTTTGTTACATAGGAGTTAAAGCATCTTGGGATCACAGTAATACAAACTGAAGTGTTTCAAATTGCAGTTGGACTCATTTACTAAGCAATGCTCACACAGACACGTTGCCCACACGCCTCCTATGAAAAGCTGCAGATACTCAATAGTCTGTTAAAAAAATACCTCCAGTTGGTCAATCTCCAAAGCATCTCTGGGAGATGAGTTACTGAAAGGTGGGTGGCCCAACGGGAAACAAACTCATGTCATTGAGCTCTCACTGTGTTCTTCATCTACCTCATTAAGCTAGAACTGCAGCATAAGTCAGGGTACCCATCCTCTGCCCATAGGAAACCCAAACAGCTCCAGAATCTGTGAAGCTTTTCTTTCTTGTCCACAACAGGTGCTGCTTATGGGCAAAGCAAGTTCATCAGTTAGAGCAAGAGCATCTTACCAAGTTCATTCAGCATGCAACAAGTAGAAAGAAAACTAAGATGTAACTTCAGTCTCTGCCTGCAATTTGAACAGTAACTTTATCATTTCATATATGAGGCTCAACAGTACCAATGTTAAGATATTTAAATATTTCTTCATTCTTCTGCCTGGACTTGTGCATCTAAAACAACGCCTTGAAAGGCAACGCTGCTCTAGCAATCCTTGCTACGTGACAGCCTGATGCCATGTCTGGGATCTGGGATCACTGTGCTACCTTCGTGATCTGCATCCAACTGGAAGGAACAAAAACAACAGAACGCAGCTGAATCCAACAGTAGTTTATTACACACTCTTGGCAGATGAAGTTGGACACTTCAGTTACCAGTAAATAGGGATTTAAATATTAGTTGACAACTGCAGAAAGTGTACAGGTACAAAAATATCATTAACAATAACCAAAGGTTCTGACAGTAACTTCTGAACAGCAGTTACATGCTACTATACAGCAACCACCACACGATCCTCAACCTAAATCTGGGCTCGAACTTGAAAGCACTTTTTTGTTCTGTTTAAAATAAGAGCTCTCCAGAAGGTGGAGAGGCCAGGGCTGACAGCCACAGAATTTCTCAGAATACTCTCACTGTATACCCTTGTCTAACATGGAGAAACCTGTGTTATATTTTATGGATACTCACTTTTATCAGGGAATACAGAACAAGAAAAATATATGCATAGAATTTTAAAAGCTAAACTCCAATATGCACAATATTTTCTATATATATTTATATATATAGTACTACAGATTTCATATAAATCAAGTATAGGCCAAATTTCAGCCTAATTTTAAGTGCATTAAGTTTAATACAAAATCCCCTTCAGTCTTCGCTGTCTTTGCTCTCACCTTCCAAGCTACTAGCTTCCAAGCTATCTTTTTCAGTCTAGGTATTACAAATACCCCTGTTGTCAAATGTATTTCCATTTCAGGAGCATCAGCCCTGACTTTCACTGGACTTTCTAACAACAAAGGTCTCAAAAAAAGCCCTCAGTGACTAATTCAGTCACATAGTTCAGTCTGAACTGCTAGGGTTTCTAATTGACACTTATGATTAATATTTTCAAGGTAGAATTCTCCTTTGTACCCTTTGTACTCTTTGATCTTAATTATACCCTGCAAGCACATTCCACTTCGCTTCATTTTGTTAAATGGACTCTTAGCAATATGCAAATTATTTCAGGTGCAGAACTAAGTGCAAAAAACATTTTCTAATGCATAATTAACTTGCTTCAAACTCAGCATCTGATATGAGCGCTTTAGAGAACACCTGAAGAGTAATATTCTCTCTGCCACATGATACCTCATTTTGTTTCCAAATTAAGTTTTGTTTGCCCTTGTTTCACAAAGTAACATAGGAAGAACAACATCAGCGACCCAGCTTCTATCCATCTGACACATTAGGTATTTACAGTAAATTTTAAATAAGCTCATATATCAGCTGGAACAAAATCACACTTGAGCTTTCCTTCAGAGTAGAGGGGAAAAACTTCTTTACTTTGAAGGTAACAGAGCACTGGAAGATTCTGTGCAGAGAGGTGCTGGCAGCTCCTTCTCTGGAGATACTGAGAAGCACCTGATGCTCTCCTGTGTGCACACTGGCAGGAAGCCGCACGAGCAGGGGGCTGGACCACGTGACGTCCAGAGGTCCCTTCCAACCCCTACACTGAGTGATTCTGCCAAAGACCTGGCATTAAATCATTCAGTGCAACTTCCTGGCACAAAGAAGTCAAAGGCTCCTCAAAGTCATTTGCAGAATACAGCAGTAAATTGTATAACCCAGAAATAATTCTACATCTTAAACCAAAGATAATTACAGAAAGTTGGGTCTCAGTAACCAAGAATGAGTTCTCCTGCCATTATTGCAGCTACTGACAGCATTCCAGGATCCTGTTACTCAGCACTGCTACGGTACAGAGGAAAAAATATCAACTGCTGCCCAAGTACAACCAGTTCCAGCTCCCACAACTTCCAAGTTAAACCCTTTAGAAGTCTTGTAAAAATTGGGCTAACAGTTCTTAAGAACAGACTCCCAGACCTTAAAAGCAAGGACATGATGACACACACACACCTTAAAAGGTAAGTCACTTAATGCACTCTAATTACTGGATGCATTCAGGGCTCATTCTCAATGACATACGAATGGAACTACATGCAGAAATCCCAACATTAATAGGAGCTCAGCAAAGGCCCTCGTACAATTGAATTGTTAAACATCTTACATGTGTCAATCTCCCTTTTGTATTGAGAAGGCAAAAACTGAAATAGAGACAACTCTTAACATAACAGATGTATTTACATACAGCATGCAAGGCCTGTTGTATGTATTTGAGCAGCTAAAACAGCCACTAACAGCCCTTAAGTATTTACAAGTTCAAAACAATCTTCACATAAGCAGCAATTGCTTACAAGAAGTTCAGGACACAACTTGGGAAATAAACAAGAAATGTGTAAAAAAAACCCAACAAAAGTAATAATAAAATCTAGTAGCAGAGGAAAACGTGTCAGCTTTTAAAAACCTGGACTATTTAACACTGTTGTGGTAAGAAGCAAACAACACCACACATCACATTCAAAGACACCGTTTATAGAGAAATACATCTTTCTGGTATCAGGTTGGTTGTTGCTTTTAATTTTTCCTCCAGAAGAAAAGCTGTACCAAAGATTTTAAGTAAAGAAGATACAAACTCCCTTCCTTTGGTTTGCCAATTTACCTTGATTTTTTAATTTTAATTTTATTTAAATTTGCAAGGTAAATAAGGCAATGTGACCAGGAGCTGAAGAGCCCCACGGGAGAAAGATGCTTCAGCTGCAGTGCACAGAATAGAAAGCAAAAGTAAGAGCTTCACTGTAAACAAGAAACTTCGTTCACAAGCAACGATCCTAGAGCTTGCACATGTGTTGCATCGTGGGTTAGTCCCATTTGAGGGTCAGGAAAAAAAAAATCAGACTACGATCTCTGACAGAAAAAAAAGAACTGAGTTCCAAACTGCACTCTGCACCACAGTTAGCTTCAGTTTTGCATTTCATGTGTAGTCAAATGATCCCAGTTTAGCTCATATCTTTTTCTAAAATATGTGCATCCCTATTTGCTTCAGTAACGTAGTTTTATCTCAAGACTTCATAAATCAGAAGAACTATGAGTCACATGTGAGTAATGTTTGTGCTCCACCCCATGAGATGTATGAAGTATATTTTCCTCCTGAAAAGACACTTAATTACCTTTTTAAAGCTATGTTAAATGCATTTATAAATAATTTGGCACTAGCTGGTGCTCACACCAAAACCATTTTTTCAAATCCAACTCCAGAAATAGTTTAGGGAAAAGAAAGTACTCTAGTTTTGTCTGTTTTACTGTAACTGGAGGAATCTTAATTCATTATTATCCAAAAATAAATTAAGATGAAAATATTTTAATTGCTTTTTTCCCCCCCTTTTTTTCTGCTTTATAATAACAATTCACACCACACAGTGTTTTGTGCTAAACTGCCCTTCTGAGCCTAGCCCCTTATAAAAGGTGAAAATAGAGGAGGAAGAGTTTATTCATGTAAACCTCAGAAAAGTAGCTGCAATCTTAGCAACAGGGCAGTAAAGGTGCTGTACAAAGCAACACTCCAATACACATCTCCTACGGACTAAACAACGTGGCACATGGAACATGACACTGCAGTTACCCAATGTGATGTACAAAAATATAAAATATATATTTGGAGTAACCGTAGAATAAGCTGTAGTGCAACTCTCCTTAGGCAGCTGAAAGCCCTACCTGCACTTCCCCCCACTCCTTCTAGGTCAGGTTCCATTAATAGTACAACAGAGCAAGCACAGCTACCAAAGACATTTTAAGAACACTCTTCTTTTGTAAACTTCAAGCTCCTAGAAGTCAAATACGTACCGTAAAAAAATTAGTTTTTGTTCACACATTCTTTCTATGCTACAGTTTAAATATGCTTTACTACAAAATGTAAAGTTAAGACGTCCAATGAAAATATGTCCTAAATTTTAGGAAACATCCCATCGTTGTCGTCAGACTTCAGACTGCTTCAAAGTAATTGGAACCACTTGTTGAGGGCTTCGAAACATAAGGCATTTTGTGTTCATCCCTCCCAGCTATTTACTCATTGACTACTTTAGTGCTCAAAGCCAAACCAGAGGAAATGAAAACCCTCCAAACCTCGGGAACAAATTTATCTTTGTCATACATTCAGCGTAAAACCGCAATAGGGGAAGAGACAGAAAAAAGAAAAAACAAATATGCACTGAAATAAGCTGACCATCTACAAGGTGAGACCTTTTCTGCTGTAAAAGAAGTTCAACACCATCGATTCTTCTGAATACATTCATAGCTGTGCATTCTGAATGCACATGACAACTGTCCAATTTCATGCCATTTATTGCCAGTGCACGGTATCTTGGACTGCTGCGAGGAAAGAGATACAAAGCTTTTCATTTACATATTAACAGTTCTGAGCTCATATCTCCGGTGAAAAGAACCTCCTGATTCCCAAAATTTTCTAAGAAAATGTAAGCTTTGTCTTCTAGCTAGATGATTCCCTGACCAAATTATGGGTTTCCCAAAGGAAACGTCGTGATACAAAAGTAACTCCCATCTGATCAAACAGTAAGACAGCTCTTGCTGCAATTCCGAACATGGAAACAAACCCAGTAACAGTAACAGACAAAATGAAACTCAAAAAAAGAAGCAAATACAATTACAACTAAAGGGTCACACCCTGCTCATCGCTGTAAAACCAATCGTGAGAAACTCCAAGGTGCACAACAATAAGATCAGATATGCACAAACCATGTATGAAATGACCACAGTGTCTTCTGAGTGCTCATACCAACCTGTGGGAATGCTGAATAAATTCAATGGGATCATTATCTTACAGCTAAGTTGGGTAAAAGCAATCATTACCTTTTAACACAGTATGTTAATGAATTAAAATACTTTGGTTTTTTTTCCCCCAAGAATAAGGACATTTTCTAAACGTATATCTAAAAAGCACAGTACTTCTCAGTCAGGGTGCAGTACTACGTGAGGTCCCTTTCGTACCAGAATGGAGTATTTTTATTGTTTATATTTTCAGATAAGCTTTAACATCTCTCCTTTGTAAAAACCATCTCCAGAAAAATATACCCTCTAAGTGGCTTACAATGCTCATTAAAAATACTTACAAAGAGGTTATTGTCCATTTACAGTCCCTTCCATTTACAATCTCATGAGGTCAAGAACACAATTCTTGCATCATTTCATGTATGCAATTCAAACAGGCTAAACCATGAATACTCCAGTTCACTTGAGCCACGTCAGCAACACGGACAGTCACCATTTAAAAATACCTGCCTAATTTATGTGATTTTGAACAAAATAAGTCTTTTTACATCACAGTATACATGGCATTTCTTAATTTAGCAACAGAAAGGCACAGTTATTAAACTGTAATATACAGTACCTGAATCATACATGCTCTAGTTTCATCTGCCACCAGCGCCAAGCCAGACAATTTACTCTGTAGGGGATGCTGAATGAGCTTCTATTTGGTGGGGCTTTCTTTTAGGAAAAACTCAACCATATTCCAAGTTTGGTCCATTAAAAACTCCTACTAGCCAAAATATATTAAGCCCAACTTTGGGAGATAACTGAGGAAAACCAACTTAGTACTAAACGGTCCAACAACTTGAATAAGTTACTATGAAATGCAAAAAAAAAAATCATGAATGTAGCTTTCTGATTAGCTGTCAGACATACCTGTTAGAGCATCAACATATACAGAGACAGCATGACAGACATTCCAGATACATTCATTGCATCACACACAGACAGACTTGGTGACAGCAGCAGGGCTAGACATAGCATTTATAGACTTCAGCACTTCTCAAGGTATCCAGCTTCTGGCCCCATACCACACCAGAGATGTGCAAGGTCCTCTAAATGCTTTGTCTGCTGCGTACTGCTGTGGAAGTGAAGACCCTGCTAAATCCAAGCTGGCCAGCCTTCCCTCAGCAAACCTGTGCACCTCTTCCAAAAGCGATTAGCTCTGTTCTTCCTATCTTAAGTGCCAAATCTGCATCAGGAAAGACCAACAAAACGGAAGACGCAAGGAACAACAGACATGAGGGAGAACCCAACCATCCCATACGTAACATAGCGATAGGGCAGCTCTACTTCCATGCGCTGTCTCGCCTTCCGTACGTCGCCGTGTGGTATGCGGAAGATCTTACATGCCAGCGGAATAGTGGCTTTCTTCATTGCTATTTTTGTTAGCAACAGAATTATTACTCCAATCAACAACCGTAATATGGCTTTCCCAAACACAGTCACGGTGAGAGAGGAAAGGGATAAAGGCAGTGCATCAAGAGGGGGATCTAGTTTCACACCCATCATGTGGTTAACGTGAGAACCACAGGCTACTCCAGCACCACAGCCCAGAATCTGAGCTGTGTCTCCTCGTGAGGTGCTCCACGTGTCCAGAGTAAAAGAGAAGATGCCCAGGGCTAAATGCAGACTGATGATAATTAGGGGTGCATACTTGTAAGTTAAGTTGAAGTCGTCAATCAGGTCCACAACTGGATGGAAGACAATTAGGATGAGAATGGCATACAGAAATCCAGCAATAACATCCTGTCGAGGAGAGAAAAAGATGCTTTCAGCATAGGAACTATTTTAAAAACATAAGTTACATTAGCATGGAGACAAGTCTACTTGTAAATTTCTATCTTTTCATATTTACTGGATGTGCCTTTTTTTGTTAAGGGTAAAGTAAGGAATTTATTTGATCAAATGAAATTGTAGAACTGCCTAACTGCTGACTACATGGGCTGGCAATGAATAACAGTAAGGTAGCAGAAGAATACTGCAGCCACATGTTAGAGCAGCTGGGACTCCACACAACTCCAGATTCAGAATAAGCAATAGCAAAAACAATAAATGCTTCCAATTGTTCAACTACTGAAGTAGAGAAGGGGAAGGAAGTACTGTGGCTTCATACCTGAAATTCAGTTTTATTATTTCATAAAAGCATCTTCATGAAAACGTCCCTCTTCTTATTTTTCAACTTATTACTAAATTTCAGCTACTGTTGATTAATTACTCTGTTGCACAGAACTACCTATGAATTCTGTCACCTTCACTTGTTAATAAGCCTGTTGAAGTCTTTGGCCTCTAGTGCTTTCATGTCTACAACTCACCTCTATCACATGATTACCAGATTTCCCATGCAAGCCAGGAGGTATGATTTCCATCTGCAGCATTTGTACAGCTGTCTGCAATCAATCATTTTTATTCACTTCCACTAATTAAATGCTTGATAAAAGCTCTAATACAATTTGACTGGTACAAATTTCAGAAGACTTGCTCATTTCAGAAGTCTTCCACAATTTGCCACCCTAGCCTCAACATTATGCAGCACACTTCATCTACATAATAGGTAACAAAATTAACATGATTTTAACTGAAACACATTTTAACTCAAACACTGCAGAGATACTGAGTTCTGAGTACCCCAGCCTACATGATGCATCGTTACTTCTTGCATGACTTGGTTCTGGAGCACTATCTGCCTTTAGCTGAAATAGCAGTGCATCCCAATTGTCCTCCATGCAAACAGTGCTGACCTGGTAAGCCTCCAATTGCCAATGTAAATCAGTTCAGCTTTCCCCCAGCTGCCTTATTTTCTCTTGCTCCTTTTATGCTTCCTCCATCCTCCAACTTGTTTACTCACTACCAAGTTTACCACTTCCTGTCAGCTTTTCTCCTTTCAACACGTAAACCTCCTTAGCCATCTTACATTCAGATTGCCATTTTGTAGTGTTCTTTTGTTTCCTATTCATATATTACCTGTGTTCTCGAGAATGAGAACTCTGTTATTCATTTCTTTTGAAACTTTGTTGAGTAAAACTCCAGCATATGCTTTGAAACCCGTGTGCACGCTGTCAGCCACTCTATTATCCTACAGAATTACTTCTGCTCTGAAGGGGAAAGGCAGCCTACACTTGCTACCTTAGCCACCCATTCTGCACCTACATCTGCTGGAGTATAAATTAACAGAAACTCGAGATGCATTTTTAGTTACTGCGTCAGTTCTGCAAGTATCCTGCTAAAATACCATGTACAATTTAGTTGAAGCAGGTGTGCAAAAAGATCTGGATCAGCCTAAAGGAATATTTTCCAAGAGAGATACAGAGTACCTCAAGGGAAGACACAAAAGCCTTTTATATACAAACATTCTGGAACAACAAATACATACCTAACATTCCACTGGTACTTCAATAAATGCACCAGACAAGTGCAGGAGGCATTTCAAAATCGTTCCAACTGTGGTTCAAGCAACATGCCTCATTTGAGTGGTCTGTAATTTGGTTTTGCTTGTACAAATATAATCAGCTCAGCCTACATTGCTCTGTCACACCACATCATGCTCTAGCGATCAATGCATGCAAGTCTAAAGATGGTGGAAAAAAATCCAAGCAGGAATTACTTTGCCACAAAACAAAACAAACCGACCAGCTTTCACATGCAGTTCCCACTCCACTTTTGTCACTTGCAGGACTTTCCCAGGCCTCTGCATTCACTATAAACAAATTCCCAAGACTGTTCAAGCATTAAAGATGACGTAATAAAATCTGAACTCTACTGAATGAAGGCTGACTACAAGCTTTTTCTCTGCACTGCAAAAAGCCTGAATGACAATTCAGCCACGCAAACTTTGGTACAGATTATTAATGCAGACTGTTTCAACATAGCTCAGCAATTTAACCCTTCTTTACATCATGCAACAAGAGCAAATGCAATCTTAAATACGTAATCAACCATTACTAGTATTCTAAAAACACTGAAGAATAAGAGGTGCACATTACTGTAAATCGTGACAATGCATTTATTTATATTTCGCTTTATTTCATTCAGCTTCTAACACATTCTGAGATCATCTTCTCGATGACTTTCTGCAGAAGCCACCAGAACTGCTACTCAAATATGGCAACCAGGTAATAACATCACTGTTTGTATTGATCTCAAATTTAAAAAATGTCAACTTACAGAAACAATAACACAAATAATGCTGCAGAAACCTGCTAGAAAACTGCTCCAAGCTGTTCAAGTCAACTGACCTTTATTGGAGCATCCCGTTATTATAGGAGAGCCTAATAATACAGTTAACATGTCTAAGTGACTTGTCCCTTTCTATACATGACTCCTGTATGCTAAGAATAGCCTACAAAAACTGAGTACACATTGCAGATCACATTGCAGCATGTTTTCTCCACTGAGGAAATGCAAGTATTCTGTTCCTGTAAGTATCCTACACATCCTATATATCCTGTCCTGTATCCTGCACGAGATACTCCAAAATAAACAATATTAGATACAATGAGTGCACCATAAATACTTGTGTGGTGGAACTTATGAAGACAGAAATTAACAGAAGTTGTTAAAATAAAAATTCAGTATGATAATCTCTTACCAAAATGGAATGCATTCCCATATAAATTCTACTGCAGCAAACCAAAGAACACCAGCAGAACGCAAGGATCAGTCCAAACATAAGGGGATACTGGCAGGAAAAAAATGAAAAGATTGTATTAGTATTTGGGAAAAAAAATAAATCACTAAGAAATCTATGATTAACTGCATGAATGTAACTTAGCAACCACTGATAAATGCATCTCATGCTTACCCCTTTTTCTTGTCCAAGTCTACCCAAGCCCACCTGGTACCTCCACTAAGGCTGCCATGAATTAAGTCAAAACATTATAAAAACCAAACTGCTTCCAATTTTTTCCTTGTCCTATTGCACTCAGGCCACATGAAATTCAGGGTGTTAGGATTTTGGGGTCTGGGCTGTTTCGTTGTGGTTTTGTTTGTTCATTTTTCCCAGACAAAGCAGGAGCAAGTTAACAGATCCTTATAACAGTCTCACCAAGCTATGGTATTCTAAGTTGGGAACATAGCCAGAGTTGATCCTTGCATTATAAGCTGTGGAACAGTTTCACTCTGGGTAACTGGTAACTGGTACAGCTTATATTTGCATTATAAGCTGTGGAACTGGTATTTCACTCTGGGTAACTGATACGCTGGTATTGTTAACAGATATCCAGGCAGAATCTAGTAGCTTTACCTTTCTCATGATAAAGCAGAACTCAATAATTTACTGCTGAACTCAATACCCTACAGACTGTTTTAGAGGTTCTGCAATCCATGACTCAATCCCTGAGCACCAGTACTAAACCCCTAGCATAATAATCTTAGATCTCTAGGAAGTCGTATAAATTTCTCTTACAAGCCATGTTACTTAACCAAAGCCCATCAAATTACCACTAAGACCTTCTGTCAAAAGACAAACGTTTTCATCATTATAAAAGCTCTTCATTAGGAAAGAACAATTTACTTGTTTATAACAAGCATGTAGCAGGAAGTGTGGAAACAGCATATTAACTTTTATAGATTTGGGATAAAAGACCATGTACTACCACCTCCACTTCTTACACCACAGTAAGAAACTCTTTCCTCACCACTGCTTTGCAAGATGTTGTATAAAGCAAGACACAACTTCCCTTTTTCAGTTGTAAAAATATTTAGCAGTTACATACAAGAAGCAGTCACAAGACAAAGCATTTCCAAAATTGCTTCACTTCCTATATCTTGATATCGTTGCTTTCATAAAGTTCTTCATTATTTTCAACACAAGCAGTTTAGATGTATGTGCTACCTCAGCACAAATAAACGAAATCTCTGGCCCTTCTCTTACTCCCTCGATGCAAGATGAAGGGCAGAATACCCACTATCACACTAGAGAAACATCTTTAATTCACTTAAGTTTTACACTCTTTGTGAAGGCTGTTTAACAAACTCACAATCTTCTACATCAGTATTCCAATGAAAGTTTTGAGAAAGGGCAGTGATGGAGCACTGGCACAGCTGCACAGAGAGGTGGTGGAGTCTCAATCTCTGGAGATATTCAAGACCTGCCTACCTGTGCAACCTGGTCTAGGGAGCTGCTTTGGCAGGAGGTTGGACTCAATGATCCCTGGAGGTCCCTTCCAGTCCCTACAGTTCTGTGATTCTATTAAAGCATTGCCAATTTTCTGTATTATCACATCCTTCTTTGAATTCTCAGCTGAAGTTGATCTTAACAAGACAAACCTCAAAGAAAAAATTCCCAAACTAACAGAAAATCAGGAATTTTACATTTCACACATGAACAGGTTCTACGTTAAAAGCATTTCCCTGTGCCGCATCTAGTTTAAACTGATTATTGAAACTACGAGCCTTTTTTCTACTGTAATTGTCTGCAAACTGTACCCAAACAAAATTACATTCCTAATAACTTCTCTCTAATGGAAAGGAAGGAAGAAGTTCAGAAGCTGGAGCTTTGACAGGAAGACTAATGAAGTGGCAGGATCAGCAGGCTACGGCAGCTAATGATACTGTGATAAGTTTGGATTGTGCAGGAGACAGCACAACAGCAAGAGCCTCAGAAGAGGGGGCACAAAAAGAGGCATCCACGAGGAGCCTTGCTGCCAGAGTTCTCAGCAAGTCATTATATGCAGCAGGGAAAGGAGGAGAAATTCTGGCAATGAAGCAATTGCTCTCAGGAATTCTCAAGAGAGAGGTGTTAGGGGAAGAAGCAAGCTGTACCACTAACTCCACCTTTGAAGAAAATTTTGGAAAGAATACCTGGCTCTCATACTAATAATTATTTTTTAAGATGTTTCATGTTATTGAGAACAGGCCTCCATTAAAACCTCTAAAAACACTTGACACTTGTGCCAAAGCAAGTGCATCCAAGAGCTCAAAAGCTTCCCTATTGCGTCCCCAATAAAAAGCCAATTATACATCCTACAGTGGTTCACATATTCTTAAGCGTAGAAGAATTTTTAACTGAACCCAAGCAAATCACTCTTGCTGCAGCAGTTTTAGTATGACCCACCAAGAAACATGCCTGCAGCATTAAGCACACTCTGATTTTTGCTCCTTTTATTGCATGATGCTGATACTTGAAGTCCTAAATCCAGACAATTTCTTTGCACCCAGATGAGCTTACTCAGCACAGTGTATATCGCACAAAGCTGTCTCCAGCCCACCATAAAGAAGCAAAAATTATTCTAATTTCCACTGAAATAATATTCCACAATGAAGCAGTTTTGTAGATCTCTATGATTAGCTCCCACTCCACGTGTCTCCTTCTGTGCTCCCAACAGGCACACGTGGGCAACTGTAGGGTTACCCAAACAGCTACGTTATTTTATGGACTGATACGAAAGGAAGCTTCAGATATGCACATTTATGTATAAGACATGAATACAATTTGACCTATGAAAGGTGTTAGCCTTTCATCTGGCCTGCCTTAGTCCAGGATTATTTCTGTGCCTCCGTGCATAGCACATGCAACTGATATGACCTTCCCAAACCCCAGAACCCATCATTGGAGCATCACAAAGTTGTAAGTACGCTTCGGGGCTCCAGAGTCCCCCAGATTTCTGCTAAGGAGGTCAGCAGAACAACCTCCCTGATAGAACTAAAATAAAGCATGATATCTTGCTTCTCTGGGGCCTGTTTTCACTCCTACCTTTTAAAAACAATGCCGAAGATCAAGAACTCTCAAGCAGGTCCTACCAGTTTGGTGTTCTACAAGCTGCCTCGAGGTGATAAGGCAATCACATATTTTGTTCTCACACAAGAGATAAGTGCACCAGGTGACTAAAGAGAATATTAACACTCTCACACACCTTATAGCTCAGCACCATGTCAAGTTGTACCACCACCTGGAGACATCACTGTGATTGTTAAAAAATAATAAGAAGCATTAGCAAGTATTTTCCAGGTGATGTTTCATCTGGGAAATAATGTCCCATTTCAGTACGTATACATCCACACTCTGCAGTAATACTATTCATAAGCTCCCACTGCCTAGGCATATGAAATCCCCCAGTATCATTCATCACCTACTGGCATAACGCCTCAGGGGTATTAACATGTGTTACCAGCCCTGCTTTACAACCGTGTGCTTCACACAGCTCCTCTCTCAATCATAAATGAATCTTCAAAGAAAAACCAGCATTGTAGAAATGATGCTTTTGCCTTAAAATAGGCACATGTTTTAAAATGTTCACATTAACATTCCATTAGAAACAAATCTGGCGTTCACTGAACACATGCCTATGTAAGCCCTCTAATAGCAGGTATCTCCATTGCTTCTATGTCACATCAACAGTTCTGAATACGTGGAATCTTTGTTGAACTGTGTAAAGCATTTGTCTTTCTAAAGTAAAAAAAACCTTGTAATTTGAAAATCTGAACCTCACATGAAAAAGCTCACACTGTGCTCAAGCTGAACTTTAAAATCACATATTGACTCCAAGCCAACATTCTCCTTGAGGAAAGCACCCACACTTTGCATTAGATCAGATCACTGATAACCAGCTTGCACAGATCTTTTTCCAAAGGCCAGAATGAGGCTTTGGTAACACGCATAAACACGTAGCACACCAAATACTCTAAGGAGAAGCAGAGGCAGATGGAACTGACAGTGATACAGAGCACAGGTGAAAAAGAAATGCAACATGTAGTCAAGTGACAGCCACTGGCATTTTGGATTTTAATGTCTGCATTGATATGTTTCTTTGAAGGCAAAGTGTCCTGGTTTTTTTATATACAAATGAGGGACAGATCTGGAAACAATGCTGTAAAAGAATGAAATTGGACAGAATAAATGAATTGATTTACTGAACTCACACATGAAGTTAAAGGTCTGGGAATAAAGCTGACTGACTGGAACACCGACCTTCCTCCAGGCCTCAGTTTTGTTCCCACATCCAGGAACTTGTTTTAACGAAGTACTCTGAACTAATGGCACAGTTTGGAAAACAGCAGTGAATCCACTCCCAGGTAAGCTCCTGAGCATTGTATGCCTTATGCTTTCAGTGGAAAATTCCCATTCTCTTGAATCACATCCTCTGAAGAGAGCTTGCAAGCTTCTAACTGGATCACACAGCAAATATCCTCCCACCCTTTAATCTGACTTTATGCCAAGAGTCTTAATAACATAACCATTGTTTAGAAATGCTCATAAGGAAACAATCTGTCTGAAAAGCTTTGACCTAGGTCAGAAAATCTTTCTTTTAGAATGGAAGATTTGTTAAACATACTCTAGACGCTCATTTCTTTACAATTTCAAAGCACACTCTGTACTGGATAAGCTTCCAGTACACATAAAGGGCTCCAAATTACTTTTCAACTATATTCAATGTTCTGTGGTACAATTAAAAAATCACTGAATAATAATTCAGAATCTCAGGTCTCATTTGGGCCAATTAGAGGAAAGAAGGCAAGCAGCAATCGCAGCACCACGCGTTTAGCGGGCGGTCCGGGCTACGCATTGCTGGCAGTCATCTGAAAAGCTATAAACAACTTTGACAAAAACGACTGAGACACTCTTTGGTCAAATGAGTACAAAGCAGAGCATTATTTTCCTTCTTCCAGTGATGAATCCTAACATCAAAACGCATAAAAATCCAAATGCTGCACGACATTATTAGAATGTCCTCTTTAAATTCCAAGATAAAGAATTCAGTGCCATCCTTGCAGGGAACTACGGGTTTGATTTTCCACTAGGTATCTGAAATCAGGAGTTAACATGAACATAAGCCTGTTATTTCTCCTTGCAAGCATCACAAATAACCTCCGTCAATACATCCTGCAAGAATCACCTAGAACTTCCTCTGTTTATACCTAAAAAATGTTTTTTTCTGCAAACTGATATTCTACACTACTTAAAAATTTGTTTACACAGAACTGAAAAATATTTAATGCCAATCAACAGAATTCCTTAGGACAGGCTGGAGCCCTAGCAGAGACACCCAATGGATTTGTAACAGGTGGCTTTGCTCAGCTTAGTGCAAACTCATAAGAGCACGTGAATCAAGCAGGCCTCACCATTTTTCTCCAGCTTTCTCCACAAATAAGCTACAGACATTCTCATGGGCCACAGAATATGACAACTCAGATACACAGCACAGGGCAAATTCCTCCAAATTCACAATTCTGTCTCAGGATTCATCTACTGGACAAGTATTTGAGGCTTTCAGATCTCCTCTTCAGCCTGCCTTCTCACATCAAAGGAGTTCTAGTTTGATTGCTTAAGAAAAATGTAACAAAACCCAGACAAGCATGCATCCTGCTCTCTGTAAAATTCCCATGACAGCAGTGTTCTGATGAGACTATTCAGCCAGCACCAACAGTTAATTATTCCCCATTCCTGGGGGTATCTAGGAAGTCAGCCTCTTGAAATAGAAGAAAGAGGCAAACAATTCTAACAGTAAAATTTAGTAGCAGACCAATGGAATGACACAACTCAGTGAAATCCCAATACAGGCCCTGTCAAACCCAACTCATTTCATCAGATTCGTCACCGCTGCATGATAGAAATAATGGTGCAGATGAAAGATTTCTGAAAGGATGTTTGAGTTGGTGCCACACCACACACTCACACTAGCTGTACTACGAAGAATCAACACAGCATTAAGTAAATGAAAACTACAGAATGCTTTGAGGTGAGTCAGTCAAAGCAACATTTGCAGAATGGTTGGACTCCCTCAAGTCCAGCTGTAGTGCTTAATAGGCCACCACTCTCATCTGCAGAGTCACTGTTGGCAGGATTTGTTTATACAATACAGGCAGATGAGTACACTGAGAGGACAGTGCTGTCATGCTCACTGATCTAAACCACTTTGCAAGATAAGCCCTTCCCAACAATGCTCGTTAACACAGATGCAAGTTACTCATCGATCAAGGCTCTGAACTCCCACTGAACATCAGTTTAGCCAAGTTGGCTCAGCAGCCTGCAGCTTCTGACACAGCTTGAGAAGGCAGAGCCCTTAAGCCAGAAATTGTAGCCAGAGCCAGGGTGAGCACTGAAGGAACTTTGGGAGAAAAGTGGTTTCTGCCCCACTGAGCATTTGCTCTTTTTTTGCCTCCTCAAAATGAAACAGCAAGGTTATGACAGTTAAGCTGTCACCCTAACTCAAGCACAATACCTAACTGAAATCAGCAGTTCAAAGCCATCAATTATAATTTAAATAAAAAGTCTTTTCTCCCATAGTTTCAGATTTAGGCTTTTGGAGATCCGGTAGATAACAACTAGCAGAGTTCACACCAGCTCTTCCATCCCGCTCAGGACTCTGTTTTGAGCCAACCTGCACCTAACTGTCAACATTTCAAAGAAGGCAGGTTTCCCCCAGTGTGACAAAGGAACAGCATTCCCTACATTGTATCAGGATCTACAGCCTCACTGTTGGTCCTTAAGAATCTGTCCTCTTCTGTCAGGGTATCAGAGCATTCAAGATGGGAAGAAAAGTATCACCTGTAACATTCCTAAATGGTTGATTTGAGCTTTGTAATCCAAGCTTACCGAAATGCCTTTGTAACAGGTAATGCTTCCAACTGGGATTTAAAAAACAATATAATATTTAATAAAATGATGCAAGTAGAATCAATAGTTTCAGGCAAGCTCCCATAACAAAAGGAAAAAGTGAGAAACTACAGTCTGCACTAGAAAGTGATTGTCACTGAACTCCTCTGTGAAAGTGCCACAGCCACATTTAAAATACACCATCTCTCCAAATATTTTACTTCAGTAATTGCACTTAAAAGTTCATACATCAGCTTTGCTACATACAGCCTAAACTCCTTCTGAATACTACGTGAAACTCAAGTAGCTTGAATAGGATTAATGATGGACATTGAATAATAAGAAACCTCAAACTTAATTCAACAAGTTCAAAGTAAATCATTGGAAATGAAAATGTTTGTTTCCAAATGAGTGATTTGGACCTTACCTAGAAAAAAAAAAGAGCAGATTTGCTTTGTTCTCTGTATTGTTTAAGGAAAAGGCTAACAGACTGTTTGATTGAGAAGTATTACACAATACTAGGAAGCTATAACCCAGTGAAAGCAAACTTCAAATAAGTTACACAGAAAGTGATTAGCTTTCACTTGAGGAAGCTCTCCTGGAGCAGGAGATCTTTATTAAAGCCCCTGAAGTGTCCAACTCGGTCAGTTACTCTTACTCCAGGAAACCCTGAGACTTACAACTGTATCTCCTGAAACTCAGCCTCATTACACGGCAATTTTCATGAACAAACAGCACAAGGATTTGGAGTGCTATTTACCATGATAAGTACTGTGTTAATACTCACAGTGAGCACAGAGAAAGGCCGTCTCCAACATTTCGAAACAAGTTTACAATCTAACCACCTGTACATACACATCTGTAACTTAATTGCTTGTCACTAATAGCTTTCCAAGTAAGACGGATGCCAGTTCCAACTGTTTCTGTCCGTGGAGGTTTTGGTTTGAGGCATCTTTTTGGTGGTGGCTTTTGCTTTTTTTGTTGTTGTTATTTAAGTCTCCTCTATTTGCAAAAGAGTACAACAATAGAAAGTTTTCATACAGATCCTACACCTTTTTCAAAGTCAGTAAAAATGGAAAGCAGCAAGCAGCACTACATGAGTAGTTTAACTTGTAGGTTAGAGACGTACTGAAAGACATTCAACATCCTGTAGGTAAACTTTTAATAGCTAGAAGTAATTTTTAAAAGTCAGAAAGCTTTTAAATGGTAGAAGCTGCTTTCAGAAAGGTCTGTTTTTCAGACTCGTTCCATAAGAAGAATGAATTCATCCAAAGACTTGCTTTGCTCCCTTTCTTAAGTGTAAGTGAAGAACAAGGCTGCATGTATATAACTTCTTAGGACACATTCATTACAAATGTATCTAGTCAGCACAACATTTCATTGATGTTGTAGAGCTAGCAAAGAGGAGACTCAATCCAGTTCACTGGCAAAAGAACTATTTAACACACTGTCAGTCTGCTGGTTTTATAAAAGCAATCAAGGCAGGTTCTGCTACCCATCAAAATATATTTTTGCCCAGCAAAAAATTGACTATTACTACTAAATGAGTTTTCCTACATGAAAAGGAAAAAATCTCATTCATCCTTTAATTGACATCACTGTCACATATCTAAGAAAATATTCAGATTTATATAGAGAGCTGTAAAAAGCAATTTTATGATGAAGCAATTCAGTGACAGAAATTCAAACATTTATTTCCTGAATGTCCACAAAGTGTGACCCACAAATGCCTGCCAGGCTGTAGCAGAGCAGGCCATCACGTTTTCCTACCAAAGAATAAAAATCCCCAACAGCTTTCTTTCAGGCACGCTGCACCACCTCACAGATGTAGATATGTAAGCTCTGATTAAAGAGAAGACAAGCACGACTCAAGTCTCCAACCTTCAACTCCTTCCTTCCTCTTGGGCACTCATTCAATACGCTGAGATAAAGCCACAGAGTGGAGATTGTAAATCATAACTGGAAGATAACAGTTCAGCTTCTGCGTACAGCTTAAGAAAAGATTTCTCCTTAACAGCACACACACACGGCTTAAAACAGACAAGTTTCATAACAGTTTGTCAACATTAACTGCTTAAAAGTAGAATTATTACTTCAACTTCACACACAGAGCCCTCAAAACCCTACGCTGAAAGTTTGCAACCTGGGAAAGCGTTCTGCCTCGCTTACTGGAGGAACTGGTGCAGTGATTGAGAGGCCCGAGTACGGGTTAGGCTTCCTTTGGAACCCCTGCTGCTGACCATAGCACAGTGTGTGCCACAGCCCGTGTGCACAGATGGCCAGCAACGTTCCTTCGGCTTCATGCACTGCCTCAAAGTGCAACGGACCCTGACATTTGCTGACTGCGGGTTCTGAAAAGGTTCAGAGAACACGTCCCGCTAATTATTGCCACATTAATAGCTGTAAAGCCATCTGAAACTAAGCGTAAAGCATCACTGGTTTACGGGATATAAGGTAAAGGCAAACTGATTCAAGCTACAGAGTGACTCAAAGCAAAGCAAGCTCAGCAAAAAGCCCTTTAGTTCCTTCCTGGCTCCCCACCAAATTCTCAGTCAGTAGAACCAGAAGCCTACACAAACATCGGATGCCTATTGCAAACCACTACAAGAGCAAAGCTGGAAAACCTCACGAGAACAACGCGTCCGTTTTTATTGTGGACTTGTAACGCGTGCCGAACTCATCACTCACTGTCAGAAAGGGAATAAAAAGAAAGGAAACGCGGTATGCCACAGCCGCGCAGGACGGGGAGCTGCGCGTTACCTGCCAGCGGCCGTAGCTGAGCAGCAGCAGGGCCAGCGGGATGGCGGTGCCCGACATGGCGTGGGTGGAGGGCATGCTGTACTCGGAGTTGTAGAAGACCTCCAGCTTCACCACGGGCGGCGATGCGGGCCGCGGCCAGCGGATGATATCCTTGGTGCACTGCCCCAGGTACATCACCCACACCCAGATGATGATCAGCCTGCGGCCCAGCCACGCGTCCAAGTTCCAGATGCAGAAGGGAAAGAAAAGGATGTAGAAGAGCTCGTTGCCCAGCTCGGTGCCCAGGCTGAAGAGATAGTAGAGGAAGCGGCTGCGGGTGCTGAACTCCTGGCAGCCGTCCTCCTCCGTCAGGGAGTTGCGGCGCGGCCTCCGCCAGGGCTGCGGGGGAGCGGCCCCTCCGGGCACGGCCCCGTTTCCCTCGGGATGCCGCCGCCCGCCCGGGGCGGACCCGCCGTTCGCCACCGGCCCCCGATCCCCGGCCCAGCCCGCGGGGCCCTCCACCCCGCACAGCCGCTGGAACGCGGCCACGCCGCGCGGGTCCCGCAGGCGGGCGGCCAGCTGGGCCAGGCGGCGGCACGCGGCCATGGCGGGAGGGACGAGGCCGCCGCGGCGGCGGGCTGAATGCGGCCCGGGAGACGAGGAGCTGAGGGGGGGAGTCGAGGAGAAAGCGGGGCGGCTCACGCCCGGAGCGACGCTCGCCGGAGAACGGGACGAAGCCCGACCGCGCCCGCCCAGCGGCGCCTGCGCGCTGCCCCCATCCACACGGGCGGAGCCCCCCGGGGTGGGGAGAGGGGGATCGGGGGGCAGTCCTCGCGGCGCGGATTGGCCGCTGCTCCCTGTAGGTCCCGCCCACAAAGGAATGGGGAACCAATCGGGGCGCTGCCTGGGCAGCGTGCCTCGGCCTCGAGCGTGAGGCGCGGAGGCGGCTGCGGGCGGGAGCTCGGTGGTCCTAGGACTGCGCTCCGCAGCCGTCCCATCGGGCTGGCTGTCCTTCCCTCCGCCTCAGGGCCTCAGCCTGGCCTCCTGGCTGTCGTAGCAGTTGCATTTGTTGACTTAATGTTGCCCTCGTACGATTGTACCTTGCCATAAAATCCGGTGGTTAAATGCGTTAAACGCGCTGCCACTCCCTGCTTTGTGAGCGGCACAGCTGAAGTGAATGGTCAGGATGGAAGCCTTCCTCACCCGGAGAGGAAATCCCATATGGAATTCAAATAATAAAAGTTGGAAGGGACATGATAGGGAGGTGATGGTCTCTGGACTCAGAGGCCGCTCCTCGAGAGCTGCGCTCAGTACTGAGCCCCTCACTGTGAGAAAGACATTGAGGCCCTGGAGCGCATCCGGAGGCAATGGAGCTGTGAGGGGTCTGCAGCACAAGGCTATGGGGGCAGCGCCTATAGCAGTGATTGGAAGCAGCTGCTGAAGGTCATCTCAAAGATTAACAGAGGCCTGAGTAGAAAATGGCCAGAATGTTGGTAGAAACATCCCATCCAAACAAGGAGCTCAAGCACGGCAGTGTATCAGATAGCCAAGTGTGTGGAGGCTGTAGCTATCAGATATAAGGCTAAACCCTGGGAAGATACTGGCACAGTGAGGGATTTAGGGTTAGAATAAATTTGCATTTACAAAAGGGCTCTGCCACACAATGCTATGACAGAAAAAAAAAAAAAAAAAGGATTAACCAATGTATAAACAATGGAATAAGACAGTGTTCATTGTACTTCTTGTGTCTGGCCTCAGCAGTGCCTTCCACAGGACAGCTCATACACTTACAGTATTCATTTCTGAAGGAGAACATTGGGAAGTAATAGAGCAAATGCTCAGGCAAAAGATTCTGGTGGTTGGGGAAAAAAAATGCATTACACTGGGAGGTTTTAAGGACTAAAGCTGTTAAAAGTAATCTAAAGGAATTGAGAAGTGACTTGACTGTAGTGTATAAGAACATTCCTGGGGGAAAGTACAGGATATTAAAGGCCTCTTTAATCTATTGAAGAAAGGCGTAATAAGAAGCAGTGGTTAGAAGCAGGCATTCAAATATGAAATAAAACACACATTTTTATATGGTTAACCACCAGAAACCATTCCCAAGAGAAGCTGAGGGTTTTTTTCATCATTTCATGTCTTCTGTTGAAGATTAGATGTATTTCTGGAAATTATTTTTTAGCCAAGCAGAAGTTACACTTCAGTTTATTGGATGAATGCAGGTTGAAATCTGATGGTTTGTGATACGCATTGCATCAGGTTAATCTAGTGGGACCTTCATGTTTTAAATTTTTAAGGCCCGAAGCAGACATTTCATTAATAACCATGAGCATTAGAATAATTATCTTTTTTTTTTTTTTTTTTTTGCTTGAAATACTTCTGCTCCATAAAAAGCTGATCGGAATTAAATGTCTGACTGCAGAACATATTACTGAGACAAGTTCTGGGGGTTGTGGCCCTTTTACTTCCCAAATTTACACTCTTGGGGTTCCTTAGGAAAAGGATCTCTACATTTCTATTTAGATTCCTAATAGATCCTTACACAGAAATTTCACATGAAGTCTGGATAACGATCCTCCTACATCAATTATGTAAAATTGCCTCTAGGCCAAGAAGTTCAGAGAGCACCGAATGAATCCTGATAGATTTTCTGTATTGTACATTTTATATATTTATATGTTGCCTATGTTTGCATTATAGAGTCAACCTCACATGCAACATTATGGTAGCATAAGCAACTATATTACCAATGGAAAGGCTGCTGTTACCAAAAGAGGGATGAATGAAAGATAAGCAGAGTTTCAGATCAGCAGCCTGTCAGAGAAACACACACAAAAACCCACCCCTGAAACGATACATGGTAAATTTTGCCATCTTGAGATGGAAGGTGTGCTGCCATTTCTCTGCCTTCTGAGAAATGTGCAATACTAATCCTGCAAGATATACATGCTTCCTAATTTAAATGCTTCCCTTTTTTCCTGGCTCCTGAGCAGAAAATGCAAAAGCAGAAAAACAAGCTGCTGCCTCCTTTTTTTTTTTTTTTTTTTTTTTCCCACGGCCAAGCCACAATCTTCCTGTAAATACAGAACAAACTGAAATCTGTTAATTAACTTGATGATGAATTCTGGAGTGTGATCTGAATAACTGTACAGGTAAAACAGTCACTGTGGTTATAAAGGATGCAGTGAAACTCGTCTTTATGGTGTGCTCTCAGTAACATAAAAAAAGCTCAAAGTATGTGTGTGTGGTTGAAACTTTTTACTTCGACTTTGAACTATTAGTGTGAAAATTAGATGGCACTGAAACTGAGGAAGCTTTTAAATTACTTTTGTGTTTTTGAAGCGAATAACTGCTGTGTGGGCACTCCAGGACAAGCGTGCAGTGCACCCTACAACTGAGTTTTTCCAGAAATGTGTTTCTTTTTGCTGGCTGCAATAGATGGACCCAAAACTGTTGTACATACCTTTCAGCTGATAGTGGAGGCGTGACATTGTACCACATGCATTTCCACAGTTGGCAAACCAGCATACTCACAGCTACATTCCCAGAGGCCATAAGTATCCAATGGCACAGCTGTGGGAATGGATGGCCAAGGAGGTGCAGAACTCATCTTGCTCACAGCTGCTGCCGTGACCATCCTATAACATGACAGAAACAGAATCAGCACTCTGACAAAGTTCTTAACAAAGTTCAGCATTCTAACAAAGCATCTGTTTGTTAGTGCTTTTTGAAGAAAATTAAAATCATTTCCCAGCATGATGGAGGACAGAAAGGACAGGCTGTAGAGGTCTGGATTCCTGTGAAGTCGTTATTGCAAGGCTTCTAGGATTTTATTGTATTACTGATAATGTTAACGCACCTAGAGTCAGAGGCAGGCTTCCTTTTAGATCATTTGGATGCAAACAAATAAATACGTGTTTGTTGCTTTTGAAAGAAATTTGCTGAGTTGAGTGCCCAGATTTGAGAAGACAAGAGTGTTTTTTGTTGTTTTTTTGTTTGTTTTGTTTTGTTTTTTAAAGAATTTATCTTGAATAACACATGGGAGAATAAGGAATTACGTATTACATACTACTTCCAGTTACCATGGTTTAGTAATTACCACTCAGGAATTCCAGTGAAAGATTTTTCAATAGAACTTACAAGAATTTATCTATCTTTAGTAAAAATATGAGTAATGAACCACTTTACTGGCTATGGGTAAGAAAATGTTAGGTAGTTTGGAAAGAATAAGGATTGGTTCTTCTTTTTCTTGTTGCTATTCATTGCTATGCTATAAAGTTTACCAGCTGCAATAAAAAAGGAGTTCAATGACCTACTGCAATCCACTAAAGCCAGTTTGGCCTGGCTGTGCATTTATTTCTGCTGGTCAAAGCTAGAAGTTGAATGTGTAAGAGTGCCTTGTTACTCTTAGTTTGCTTTCATAGCATTTTCTCCATACCATCTGCTTTAGTAAATTTGTTAATTATTTTAGGCAACTATTGTGAGTTATGACACTCATCAGTTGTTGCAGTATTTTAGTGTGATAGGGGAAGGTCACTGTGTGCTCAGAAATCTCATCTGTTGGCAGAGCAGACACATTGAGTCATGAAGTCCTGAATAGCTCAGTGGCAGGAACATCAGCAACAAAAGCAGAAAGCCCAAGCTGTGTTTAAGTGGCGAATGTTTCACTTTAGAACTTGGATTTTCCAGGGAGTGAACTACGGTGACATCTGTGTGTCCCTAGTTTACCTTGGGGTGGCAGAGCATGTGTTCCTGTGGCACAAGATGTACTTTTTATCACGCTGCTGCCTCACATGGTGAAGGCTGAGTGTGCCCACAGTCACCCAGTCTCCCCAGCTGTTCGTTTTTTTGTTTTAATCCACATTGTTGTATTGGCACATGGAAATACAGTGACTAGGTAACTGCATGAGATGCAGAGAGTAAAATTTTATGACTTGCTACAGCAAACAGGAATAAAAAAATTAAGTAATAAAAGAGGCTTTAGTGTTATGATCTCCCCTGCAAAGCCATTCTGGGAATGCAGTTGTTATCACAGAATCACACATAGGATCACAGAATCGCAGGGATTGGAGGGGACCTCAAGAGATCATTGAGTCCAACCTCCCTGCCTGGGCAGGTTCCCAGAATAGGTCACACAAGTAGAAATCCATCCAGGTCTTGAGTGCCTCAATAGGAGACTCCTCCACAACCTCTCTGGGCAACCTGTTTTAGTGCTCTGTCACCCTCACTGTAAAGTTCTTCCACACATTTGTATGAAACTTTGTATGTTTTAGGCCATTACTCCTTGTCCTGTCGCTGCGCACCACTGAGAAGAGCCTGGCCTCATCCATTTGCCTCCCACCTCCCCTTAGATATTTATAAACATTAATTAATTCCCCTCTCAGTCTTCTTTTCTCCCTGGGCTGAACAGACCCAGGTTTGTCAGGCCCTTTATCATCTTCGCGGCGCTGTGCTGGACAATTGTATTGTATTCTTACTTGTTCTCCTGTGAGCTTAAATCCATGTGTTCAACTATATCACTTGCCCTTTCAAGCATAATTCAGATAAGGCGATCTTATTTAAGGCATATTCTGTTATGTTAAAAATGAGATTATTATTATTATTTTTTTTATTATTCAAATCATCTTAAATTATTGTATGTCCTCAATAGCAGCGTGAGAGTGCCTTGCAGTCATTACTTGTTAAATCCTTATAACTGCTTCACGAGGTACTGGAATGTATAATTCCTCTCCACTCTGTTTTACATCTGGGGGGAGATACAGACATTCAACAATATAATTACGCTTTAGTTTCTTCCATTTTCCCAGGTTCCCTTAATTTTAATTATTTTAATTGTGTAATCTATTGTCTTTATGGTGTGAAAATGGAAATTTGTCTCTGAGGAGAGTGAAAAGCAACAGAAGACCCTGGGTGTTTTGCCTCTTAGTCCCAGGATTTGAAACTCAAAATTGTTGAATCTGGGGACACGGGAGAAGTTTGTTGCTTTGTGGGTGGGTGGAGTTTGCTTTCTCTTTTTATCAGATACAAGGAATCAAAAACAGGGGAGGGGGGTTAGATTCTGTCTTTTTCAATGTTCAGATGAATAATATTTAGCTGTAGGTGTGAAACTCATTTCTAGAAGGTGTTTCTTCAATCTGCCCACCAGAGATTAGACAGTAGAACTGTTGGTTTTCACTTGGAATAGCTGACTGCCTTCAATCTCATGTTCTCCTCTATTAACCACAACATTTACACACAGAAAAGACAAACTAGTTGCTAACCCAATGCATGCACCCCTACCAAGTTCTTTTATAGCTATATTTTATTACTAACAAGGCATCAGAGAACGGATAGGATGAAAAATATGCTCGTGAACGGCTCTTCATCATCTCAGAGCCCTGATCCATGTACCATCTGAGCATTTCTGCTCATACAACACCTGCAGCCTTTTTATCTCCATTATATCTGCAGATCCCTTAAAGATATTTGTCCTCATTAAGACAGGAACGAGTCCTTTCATGCATATTTGCATCAACTGGAGTTAATGCATATTGAATGGATTTTTGGGTGCAAGAACAGAGTTACATCAGTACCTGCAAACCAGCTGCACTGCGGGTGAAATGAGGGCTGGGCACCTGGGACAGCAGGAAGCATGTTCTTGTTGGAGCATGCAGGGAGCAACAGGGATCTCAGCTCCAGGCTCCCCACTGGCACAGCCCATGAGAACATACAGCCCATGAGAGCATATTCCCAATCCAAGGAGCTACACCAAAAGCTACACCTCGAAAAAAGAGGTTAGATATGTTCTGGTTACTCGAACCCATCAAAGGGTTATGTTCCACACTTCACTAATGGAAAGGAAATATTGGGAATCAATCTGTAGAGAAGAAGCAGGAGAGTTTACCATGTGACATCCAAGGACATGGAAGGGAGGAGAGATGCAAGCTGCTCACTTCCTGCATCAGTTCACACAGGGGGAGAAAGGCAAGGCAGAGATCTGATACGTTGTGAGAAACAGTATGTGGAGCTAAGATACATAAGAGAGAGAGATTTGCCTTAGCATGCGCACTTACACTTTTTAATCAGTTCCAGATCATTTTTCCTGGAAAATCCAGAATTGACAAGATTATGAAATGGAGCCAATTCTTGTTCAAGGATGTGCTGAGTTACTCATCACTGGAGCAGGAGGATTGAAGTCTTTCTAAGGGTTCTTTCTGACACTGTATTTTTGTTTTCTGATCAGAGGTGGAAAAGAAGCCACAATTTATGGAATATGATCATAGTTTATACTATGAATTCTCTTCAGTTTCAGAAGAACTGTTTGTAGCTATTACAGCTGAGGTCATTGACAGGACAAAGTTAAGTCCAGAGGTTTCCTCTGCAATGCAATGGGAAAGGCAGATGCTTCAAGAGAGTCCAAGACATCTACAGGATGTTAAGGGAGCTGTTGGGAGTTAGATAATAGCAAGCCAAATGTGAGGATGACTCTGAAAATCCATCCCACACTTCAGGCAGGGCTACTAATAAGATATCTTGAGTTGTGTACCATACAGGATCTAGTCTAAATCCCAGTGATAGCTGGAGTTGGTTATGAGTATTTTTACAAATAATTGGGAAGAGTTCACCTTTTCACAGGGTAAGATGGCCACTTTCATGGTAATTGCCTAACAGTTAGAGCTCTTGCCTGGAAAGGAACTTTCTAATCACCAGTATTAATTCACTGCCATTATAGTTCTCTTCACTGCAGGTCAATGGAGAACATCCACAATATCATGGAGAACCTTCTCCTTTCATTCTGCTGAAAATGACAGTGAGACATGTCCTCCAGTCTTCCATCTTCGGGATGGTATGTGCTCTGTGTCCTGGGGCTGGGTCTCATGAATAAGGCCTGGTGCTCTCAGTGATTCTCACAACTTGCTTGCCTTAGCACTGCACCCTTTTCCAGATAATGCATCCCATGTATCCCTGGGCAAATCACAACCAGTGTAACAGGTATTGTGAATGGAAGCAGTACTGCAGAGTCTCGCTCTCAGGGTAGCGTGATCATTGCTGTTGTTAATTACAAAGAAAGTGCTCAGAATTATGTGGGGGTATGTGATGTTCCCTCAAATGTAAATTAAGCTTTAAAAATACCATCATGATGTGAGCAATTAAAATGCTTGTGGCGGATGAGTTAGAATATGTAGGAGAATTCAACGTCTTGCCCTCCAACATCCAAGTCCTTCAGTAAAATGCATTGTCATGATGGATGGCTTCTAGAATATTTACTTGGCATGCCAGAAATGAGACTCAGAGGGGTCCACTTGGTTCAAGAAAACTACCTGTATATCTCCTGCTTTGACAACTGCCTGACTCCATGGTAGTCTGAAAATTCCTGCCACATACTCATTGGTCCTGGCAGCGGCACAGGTCACTGAGCTGCAGTGCCCAAGGCTGCCCAGGCAGCAGTAACAGGTAGGGCTGGGATCTCAGCTGAATCCTGCCATGGTTCAGACACACAGCAAAGACACGTCCTCATTCCACCTGAAACCCTGGGGAAGCCCATTTGGTTAGGCACACACCAGGTTTGTCACTGTTGACAGAGAAACTCACCTAGGGGGTGGGAAATCTAAATTCAGTTCCAGCAGTGTTACATGATCTGAACTGAGAGGTATTGGGAATTTCAATGCTTGTGTTGTATCCCCCTGAATCCTACCTTTGGGTGGAATTAAATTTAAGCAGCTGAAGGTCTAGACTCAGGGTGTGCAAGTGGTCAGAGCTGGCCAAGAATTCAAGACTGCTGATTCACAGAGCTGTGGTGCAGCTGTGTGTAAAGCACACAGGATGTAGGAGCTCTGTGTTAATTTGCCTGCACACCTCCTAATACTGTCGTGATCTGTTATGACTGCTGAGAAGGAAGCAATGAAATGGGATGTACAGAAAGAGAAGCATTCATTATGGAGGGGATGGGAGGCTGCTTATGTGTTTGATCACTGTATTTCTGGAAGGAAAAAAAAAGTCATTATCCAAACATGACTGGAGGAACTTGCAATGTGGGTTCAACAGCTGAGAGGCTGAGTGTTCTCAGGATTGTTTGGTTTTGCCCCTTTATTGTGCTAGAAACTACATACTGCTGATGAAGGAGCTTTTAAAACCAGCTTAGCCAGGCTGGTCTAAGGAAGGCTAAACACTGTTCATGAAAGGATTGGAGTTGTCATGCTCCCCTTATCTTAAATTCTTCTATTTTTTGCCTAATCTCATGTTTTCCTCCTTATTTCTTGTAGACTGAAGACACTTACTATTTGTAATGTGATTTTGCTATGTGTGGCTGTACTGCTGTCTGTCTCTTTATGTGTAGATGCATGTGTATGCATGCACACCTCTTTTAGTATGCTTTCTTCACACAGGCTTTGGATTTCATGGTAATGCTTTGTGTCGTATCCAAAGCAAAATGGAGAGAGCAAGACAAACTCAGGACAGCAATGACTGGCAGCTCTCTTTCAAGTGCAGATTTAATAAGAATATCTTCTTAGTTCAGCAAAATCATTGCCCTTCCTCAGCACTCTCTAGAGCAGAACCAGGACTTCTGTACTGAGAAAGAAATGGCATCTGAATGGTGTGAGAGGCAGTTCATCATGCTGCTCTTGCATACCATGTTCAGCAAAATCTTGGCACACTGTGCTTTGCTCAAGTGGCTGACCATAGTGTTTAGCTAGGTAACAAATGCCTGGGAGATTTTTAATGAAAATGCAGTGAGCTTTTTGTAACTTAACAAGCTACCTCCATTTCTTAACAGAGCTTGGAAAAAACACTGCAGGATGTCAGGCTCTCTTAGCATGAGCTCAGTGTCTGTGGAGGTGCAGTCCCACAGCATCAAGAGCACAAGGAGATTGGTCCATGAACTAAAATACAGATATTTTTGTCGCAGCATTCCAAACATTTGCAGAAACACAGGAAATCAGAGTAAATCACAAATCCAAACCTCAGATCGTGTTCTCTGAAGGCCTGGACAAGTTTTATTAGCCCATGAACCCGGGCCATGTCTTCAACAAATCTGATATGACACAGCTTTTGACTTAAATAGTTTAAAAACATAAATTTATAATGCTTGTACAAATAATTACTTACTGCCTTCTGGTTTCAGCTGCATTTTTGGCCACATGCAGTTACTAATATCAATGCTCTTTTCATGCAGAGATGGAGGAAGCTTGTATGTGGGTGGCCCTTGGGGAAAAAAAAAATAGAACACTTGCTTACTTAGTGTTGAAATACTCTCTGTAATGATGGTGAAGGTAAATACAATAAACAGACTGAGTTGTAAAAGAAATAGGTCCAGGTTTAAAACTGCTTAATGGGCCTCCAGGGCTCTCCTAACTCCAAATAAATCTTAGAGGAGCCAGAAGTTCTTAACACCTCTGAAAGGCATTTTGCTGTTACAAGGAGGTGAAAAACTTATAAAGGTATTTCTCCTCTCCAATAACAGGGAAACAGGGGGACTGATTTCCTTTGTAGATCAACTGTTGAGAGGTGCCAGAGGAGCCGTGTTCGATCAACACCTCAGGTGCACTTCTGAATGATTTCCACATACCCTTTCAGAAACCCTCTCACCACTCTACAAAAGCTTTTCATTGAAACCACTGATGTATCCTTGTCTGACAATTAAAATCTAAACTGCCACACAGTTCTTGACAGAATGAAACTGATACTTTGTAAGAGCTCTTTTCAAGCTCTTCCTCATATAACTTAACAGCACTCCAAAGAAAAGCGTGCAAAATACAAGATTATCACAACATCTTCTCCCACTGTGCTGGAAAATTGATGTCAAACTCATATTCATGTCTGCTAACTATGCCAAAACAGTAAAGGCAATTGCACCAGAGCATGCATGTAACTTGTATTCGGCATCTAACTGCTTCACAGAAGTGTGAAGTCAAAGCAGAGGGTCATTCTGAAGATGACAGGTAGCAAGGTTTCAGGAGAAATCCCTGCTAACAGGAATACCGACCTAATGATAGCAAACCTAATCTTTACATGGCCAAGAGCCACAGCATCTATGGTGGTCACCTCCAAGGACAGGCCCTGGGGTCAGGAGGTGGCCCTGGCTGGACTGGGAGAGGTGTCCATGCAGGACAGGTACCCGTGTGAGAGAGCTGTCCTTGAGAGAGAGGCGTGCTTCTGAGAAAGCTGTCCTTGTACCAAATCCCTCTGCACACCCAGGCTTGCTGCAGGGCAGGAGCAGGCCATGGTGCGGAGACCTCACTTCTTGCTTCCTCTGTGCTGTCCATTCTGATCTGTGGGTATGAGCAGTCCAGAAAAGATGGCAGAAATTCATGAAGGAAAGCGTTTAAGAAATGAGAAGAACTGAATCACAGCTTGCTTCTAAAGGAGGCTTCAGGCATCTGAGTGGAGCTCCATGGCATTTCACTTGAGAAAGGGCTGGTATAGAGAGCCTGGCTGCAGAGGAGTGCAAAGTCTGCTTGAAGGAACGAAAATCTTAGGACAGAATTTGCAGACTGTGGGCTAAAGGTGGGCAGCTGCAAAATGTTTAGCTAAAAGAAGCCAGTGAAAAGACATGGAATGGCTTTTTAATTGCTCTGTCTGGGAAAAGATTATACAGAGATTAAGGGAAGGGCATGTTTGCAGAGATAATGCAGATCAAGGGACAGCCAAGAGATCAGAGGTTGCCCCGAGCTTCAGCATCCAGCCTGCACCTCTCATCCATGAAGCCACGCAGTGCAGCTCCCACCAGAGCTGGTGCTGCCAGCACAGCCCAGCTGGGCTTCACCTAATGTTTGGCAGGTGCTGGGGTTACAGGGAGCAGAGCAAGGGCACATGGATGGAAAAAGTACCCAAAAACACTGAAAACTGCTGAGGTCTTCAGGTTAGAGTTTTTTGTTTTTTGTTTTTCCATATTTATGTATATGTTTATGCTTAACTTATATTTAATTTAATTTATCCTTCTCTTCCCTCAGAAATCTGCTGCTGGTCCAGGACCTCTGGGGAAGCAGCATATCTAAAACCATACGGCATAGAAAGATGGCTCAGGGCAGAGCCTTGGATCGAAGCGGTGCAAATCAGCACGTGGCAACTCAGAGAAAGCAGTGCTGCAAGGCAAAGAAAGGTCTGAGCTTGATTATCTTGGTGTCTTACCAGGCTGAGGCCATCTCTGCTGATTACCTGGAGGTGGGAGCCATCTAGTAGACAAGCAACCATGTCCAAGCTCTTTGCCACTTTCTAGAGCAGAAGCATTCCAGCCTTTCTAGCAGCAGCTGGTTTTCCTCTTTGAAATCTTACCCGATGTGTGTAAAACTGAGTGCAGACTTAGCAGAAATCTGCATGTGTGTCGCTGTGTTTTGTCTCACAGGGTTACTGATGATTTGTCTGAAAGAAGAACAGCACCACACAATGTTGTGCTGCTTCACTGACTGTTATACACACGCTTTTTAAACAGTAAAATTGTTTAGACCTATTTCAGAGAATTAAAAGAGCATGGACTGAGTTTGTCTTATTTTGCTTGCCACCTGCTTGAATAAATGCAGGAGTTACTGTAGGCCCAGCCAAGAGAGCAAAGTCCGTGCATCATCTGTATGATTTATTTTAATCCTCATCATGCCATGGCTTTGAAGCACAATAAATCAGTGCTTGGCAGAGCTCAGGAAGAGCACTGGCTCAAAGCTGTATCCCAGCTCTGGATACCACCAGTCACAGAGGAAAATTTCTGCATCTCTTAAGAAGAATGAGGAAAGCCATTTCGGTTGGGAGAGCAGGCCAAATTCCCACTCCTGGAAAAAGGGAGTGGGGTGAGGCAGGCCGCGAAAATGCAAGGAAGTCTGTGTCTTTAGAAAGGCTGAGGGAGACAGCAAGTGATCGCCACAGTTCCACTTCTTTGGGACCATTCACATCTTTGCAAGCAGCAGAGTCACTTCAAGGGCCGGAGGGAAGGCACAGCTCCCTCAGCATATCAGTGATTAAACACAAGCCTTTGTAAAGAGTAATAGAATAGGTGGCATGTTCTTATCTAAATGGTGTATAATCTTTGCAGTGTGAAGTTATAACCCGTATGTCAGAGGTTTGCTTTTCACAGTGTCAAGGTCTTTGCAGCTATGTGCTCAAACCGTATTGCATTCTCATTTACATTTACTCATTGACATTTACTCATAAATTGCAAGTGAATACACAGATCGAGGAGTTTTGCTAAGTGATGTTCTTATCCTCAAAGCTCCTCACTGACATGAGGACTCCCTATTTATTGTGTTTTATGGGCTCATGGTGGGGTTGAAAATAAGGCACTGATGGTAAATAAACAAAAAAGAGCACTGCTGCTTTGTTACCTCAAGTGGGGAACAGGAGGGATTTCCTGACTCTTGGCAGTGAACTCAGTTCACTGAGTGCCACTGGCACGGGCAGTTTGTTCTGTGTGGAAGGAACAGGAGTGCTGTATTTGCGAGCTGAGCAATAGCATTAATGGTAAAAAGGGGTGGGACTGAGTGCTCAAGGCTGCCTGCAGGCTGCTGGGAGCTGTAAGGCTGAGCTGGCGCACACACGAGGGCAGCAGGGCTTCCAGCTTTCATGCTTGTGCTGGGCAGAGCGTGGTGCCAATGTGTGTGTGTTTGCTGGGCTTCTGACCACAGAGAGTGTGTACGAAAGCATATACGGTTAAATGTGAAATGCCAGTCTGCCCTTAGAGATGATGCTGGGAATTGTTCTGCCTCCAGATTTGGTGTTCAAGACTAGAAGTGAATACTGTAAGGGACCCAAATGCAGCCATTTGGTGTGTGTTGCTATAACCTCACTGTTCACTTTGCTCTGCTCCATACAAAACCAAACAAAAGTTGGTGCCCGCAAGGATTACGTTCTGTCTTCTTCCATCAGCCGCATCTTTGCTTTGTATGTGATGGGCTTTACTGAGCCTCAGCATCCCAATGAAGCCTTAACAAAGCATCCCACGGCATAGGCAAAGAAAAGATGTATGATGAGGAGGGTGCAGCATCCCACTCTGCATTGTCAACCCACCCCTCTCATGGGCTGGGACCTTTTAGGGTCTGAGATCTTGCTGCAGCAATGAAAGAGGTATTGTGAGACACGAGACTATCCAGGGAGAGGCTTTACTGCCTATTTAATACACTCCCTAAGCAGAGACAAAAAAGAGTCAAGTATTTACCTTGAGATTTAACCTGAACACTAAAGTAATCCTGAGCAATCCATGTTTTCTATTTGTGTTGGGTTTTAATGAGCAAAGCTGAACTGGGCAATGCTTTGGCTTTCTGTGTAACAGAAATCATTACTGAAGGCCTTGACTGAATTTGAGGAAGTACATATGTATTTTTTGTCCAAATTTTTCACGTTTGGAAATACTCTTTTCAGCCACAGACATTTTCTCTTTAAGAAATTTCCTGAGGTAAATGAAAACTAGACATTCTCTGCTCACATTGCCAAATTCAAAGCCCCTGGAAGCTGCTTCTGTCTCCGTTTTTCTGGTAGGAAATTCCGATCTTGGAGGCAAATTTAACCAGTAGGGAGTTCATACAGTTTAAAGGCTTGACATGTAACTGCACTCTCCAGACAGGATGAAAAAGCACAACAGATCTCAAATGTACAGCTATCTCCTGTTATTTCAGCCTCTCTTGCTGATGCTGAGGGGCCTGTCCCTGCTCTGGCATGACAGACTGCAGAGCCAAGGGAGTTTTCCTTATGTCATCACAGTGGCATTTCCCAGCACAGTCTTGCATGTTTTTAAGCTGTGGAAATCTCACTGTTCGCTTCCATGTGGTTCTTCTTATCGGGCCTATAAAACTAGCTATTGCTTTTTCAGATTTCCAGGGAAACACCTCTCCCTTTAACTTCCCTTTTGCTCCAGCTTCTGGTCAAATCATCCTTTTAAAGCATGCAGGGAGGTACAGATAAAAGTTCCCATCTCACTTTTTCACGATTGCAGGAGGATGATGCATACTGCATGGTGTTATTCTGCATTTATGTGAGCTTGTAGTGGAGCAAACCAGGCAAAAATCACTTCCTTCTGCTGTTTTAACCTGTCAGTTTTAAGGCTAGAGCAAGAAAGTTTGGTTCCATGATGTTTCAAACACAGCAGGGCCGGTCTTCAGGCTGTCCTCCCTTCCTGAGAGAGGAAACTTGGGGTCACACACCATTTACAAATCACTGGGGTACCTCCAAGACATTTCGGTAGGAGCCTTTCCAACAGCTAGCACCAGTGCTGGTGATTCCTGCTTTGTTAAATCCCTCTTGAGTGCTCATTGCTTGCTGGCCCAAGTGGTCACTGTGATTTGCAATAGTGAAAGGACAAGTGTGGAAGGGCTTTAAACTAAGAGGGGAAATTTAGGTTAGATGGTAGAAGGAAATTTCTTCCTCAGAGGGCAGTGAGGCCCTGGCACCGCTGCCCAGAGCTGTGGGTGCTCATCCCTGGAGGTGCCCAAGGCCATGGATGGGGCCCTGGGCAGCCTGAGCTGGTGTGGGGCAGCCAGCCCACGGAGGGGTTGGGGCGGGATGACCTTTACGGTCCCTTCCAACCTGAGCCATTCTGACTCCGAGTTCCACGTCAGTGTTCCCCGCTAGATGTCAGTGTTGCTTCTGCGAATGGCAACAGCCGGGCCGGACTCCAGGATTTCCTGCACTTGCTTAACTGCATCGGCTCATTTGGAAATGAGACTTATCTAACTAAATACGAGCCACGGCAGCCCCACTTTAACACAGACGTAATATTCCTGATGCCTTCAGTGCCTGTGTCCTGCCGGTGTTGGAAGCTCCTGCAGCATCCTGGAGGATGGGGATCCTGTCTTCCGTAGCAGAATGCTGGGCAGGAACAGCAAGAATATTTCCATCATTCAATGGTTGTTCAATACCTGGCTAAGGATGGCTCAAGAAACAGATTGGAAATTGAAAAAGAAGGAAAATCTTTTTTTTTTTTTTTTTTTCTTCTCTCATCTGAGGAGGGAAGGAAGAAGATGAAGTTAAGAGCTTTCATGATGATTCATTTTTAATCAGAAGCCGACCTCCATTTGGTCTGACCTAACTGAAAAAGAATCTTCTTTGTGCATTAGAAATAAACATCAAAAATGAAACAAAACACCAAAACAACATCATTCATCACTTCTAATCATTTTATTAAAGAGATAATTATTAGGAGTCTGAATAAATGCACGTGAGATACAGACTCCTGTGAACAAGCACAGGTTTAGGTGCCCTCCTGGTTAGTCACACCTAATTAATTCTGGCTGTCACTGGAATCGATCCTCCTTTAACAGCTGAAATAACTGTAAGGACCCGATGAGAAATGACAATTAAAATAGCAGCTGGATTATTCCTTTTTAAACCAAGGCTTCCTGGTTGTTAAACTCTGTCATTGTTAAAATGCATCCCTGCAGTCTGTCCCTGGAATGTACAGTTCATTGTCTCTTCTAAATACAATGCACTGTAGGCAATTGCCCCTTCTCATCCACATATCTGGATTCAGCTTTCTCGTCAAAATGTAATTACAAGCAATCTTTGAGGATGTCATCAAAATCAATAATTAGCAGCACTGAAAATGAAGGTTTAATGGCATGAAATAAACATCAGCTGTGAGCAACTTGTCTTTGCACTTCTAGCCTTTCACCCCTTTCCCACTTCGCTTTTGGACTTGCCAAAAGTGGATAAGGAGCATGGAGCAAAATTATGCAGTGAACTTTGCTATTAAAACAGCATGGAGTAATACTTTGAACTGGAGAGATATTTACATTTTGTTTTGGTCCACAGTTGCAATGGAATAGAACTGCTGTGTCACACAGGGCTCTCTGAGGGGCACTCACAGATGAGCAGTCTCATTGCTCCAATGAGCACATGCTCTCCCACATCCAGTGTTACCTTGCTTAGAACAGCAAGAGTCAAGCTTCACACTGAGATGCCTTCTTTTATCAGGTGATATTCACTGAAATACAGCGTGCTGATGCACCTCTGCCTGCAGCCTTTTTTGTATCACCAGCTGAGACCCTGACTTGGCTTCTCATCCCAGGCAGGTGACACACGGGGTTCATTGTGCATCTGCTCATCACCGTGGGTGTTCTCCCCCTGCCTGGCACTGCAGCCCATGTTGTGGTTCCACTCTGGAGGGATGGCTTTAGGGTACAGCTCAGCTCATTGGACCAGTGGTGAATGCAGCTCCGATTCGAACTCTGAGACAGGGAGCTAAACCAGCCAAGCCAGAAGCTGATGTTATCCTTTGCAAGGAGCTGTTGGTTTCTTTATCTCCCTGAGCATGGTCAGTGAGTTCTGCACAAGGAGAGAAAAGGGGGCTGTAAGCACGTAGCTGTGCTTAGAGCATGAAGCCACATGTGTTACACCTAGATGGCATGACCATGGGATTAATTTGTTCAGAAAGCATCCCAGAAAGTACCTCCAGAGAGCAGCTTTCTGTTGTGTCTGCTGGTTGGCCTGACCCATTCTGAGGCCTCCCATCACTAGATCTGGTGTAAGGTGGAAGGATGTAGCACAGCTGTGATAGCTCAGCATGGGATCCCATCTCTGTAACTGCCTGGCTTAGATACAGAAATGGCTCACACTTACCTGCGCTGGCAGAGCTGCCATGAGCTGCAGCCCTGCTTCCCCTTTTCTGACCTGTCAACCATGGTCCCATGCACTGGATCTGGGCACCCAACAGAAAACCACCCACATGCCTTCCTCAGGGCCATTTTCCAGATGCACTGACTCTTTTAGGCTAGGATAAATGAGGATAAATGTCTCCCAAAAGTGACAGTCCAGTGATGAAGAGGTGAAGAGCACTTGGCTGGAGATGGCAGGGAAGAAGCAGCAGTGGGGTCTTGTGTTCACCACCCTCTATCAGAGCCACTTTCCTGCTGGGTTTCATTTTCCTCCCCTTTTCAGCTGCTTCTTCTCATCTGTATGAGCTTCTGCTCTGCTGGGAACTCCTCTGCCCTCTCTCTCTGGCCATCCACTGGGACCATTTTTCTCCCCACCATCACACCCCAGTGAAGCTCAGGCATGGCTTCAACCAGCTGAGGCCAGGGCTTGTCTCACCTCTGCTCACCCCAGCAGCAATGGGCACAGGCATCCCAAAGGACACACTACAAACCCTCATAATAATACATTCCAGAACTACAATCATCAGGAAGTTTCCCTGGTGTCTGCAAGATGTGCTTTCTGGAGCTCGCTTTTTCCAGCAGTATGCATGATAAATAACAAAGCATCATGCTGGCCTCAATATCAGTAGATATTCTGCAGAAGTTGGAACTCAAAGAAAATTCTTCTTTCTGTGGAACAAGGGCCAGAGGCTGCGGAGATGGTGGCCAAAGCTGGGGCATGAGCTGCACCTGAGGGGGGGGGGAATTGTGGGGAGCAGGGCCACGTGATCCTTCACAGAGATCCCAAAGCTGTATGGAAAAGTAAATGAAGAAAACAGGCATGTGGTGGGTGCTGGCACAGTGCTGGCTGGTGCTGTCTGTGAAGCAGAGTGTTCATGGTGCAGCAAATTCCCCCTTGCCTGGTAATAGGGCCTTGGCAGCCAAAAATAGCTGGGTTTGTCATGGGGAGGATGACACTGCCAGGTGGACTGGGCCACGCCGCAGGGAGGGCCTGACGCAGTCAGAAAATGCAATAGCCTCTTATTTAGCACACATTTCATTTGTTTTTAGGAAAACTATTTACAGATCAATGCAAAGCCCTTCACTCAGGAGCTGGAAGCTTCCTGTACTGCTGCAGAAGGTTCAGTAGCTTGGGGACCTCACAAAGGGCTTAAGGGAGAGGACACAGCCCCTAAAGCCGCTTTCAAAATAGATGGGTGTGTAAATGAAGGAGCAATTTAAAGACTCCCTGTGATGCTCCCAGTCAGTTCTTATCATAACATCAGAGCTGCCCCATACAAATCATAACAGATGACAGTTTACTAAATATATCCATGATGCCAAAACAAACAGCACTAACTACCAAAGCAGGGGATCAATCACTGTGGTCTGTCTTCCATGTGCCGATTTTCTGTCTGGTCTGCACAAAATTGGAGCAGTGAGGACTGAAAAATGAAGCAAAGAGGTAGAACACACATTAACATCCTTCAGGAAGATGGATTTCCACTCTGGCAAATGCCTACAGATCCTCTATGACATAAAAAGTCACACCTGTACAGAAGATCCTACACTATATGCAATAGCAACTTTGCACAGGTAAGGAACGAATGCGACTTCTGAGCTAAAACCAGTATCAATCACAAATTAATCAAGGCAAGGAATTAAAGGCAATACATTATTTATATTTTCTGCACCAGGGTTCATTTTAAATATTGTCCACTTTTTAGACACGTGCATGAACACTCCTCGTTCTGCATCTTGAACTGAACAAGCACTTAGCTCAGCTGTCTTTCTGCTGACAACTCTGTGGACTTATACTATTAATAGTCCTAACAATTACTTAGTAGTACTTGCATTGAGGTCCTGCTACAAGAATCAAAAGGTATTGCCTGAAATCCAATCATAAATATTGAAGAACCTTCTGTAGTTGTTTTATTTGTATGAAATCATCAGCCTAAAGGAGTCAGGAACACACATCCTACTGAAACTTAGGAAACGATGCATCTAATTCCCCCAATTCTTCTTGCAAATCTCAGCCAACTGAGTCATCAGTGAATAAATAATCATTTCAGTGGGATTCCTAAATAGCACAGGTCTCATCCCAAGTAAGAGCCGTACACAGATCAGGGCAGTATCCAGGCAGACTCACGTTTGCCTGGGCTTTAATTCCCTTGCAGACAAAAATCCCAAACTTGAATCCATGGAAAATTGGTGTTGCTAATCTTATTTTGCAGGAAAAAAATAATGTACCACAACCAGCATCTGGCAAAGGTACAGGCTTTTAGCCTCTGACTTAGAAGAGACCTTGTATACATATGCACTGCACTACTTGGTAGTTTCTAGGATTACGCTCTTTCTCCTTAAAAATGTTGAATATGCAATACCAGCCTGAATCCCCTTTTCTGTATCATTTTCCACTGTGTAGAAACAGCAGGGCAGTACACATTTCATAGGCCATAAAAATCAGACTGGGCTTAATCCCCTTCTCACACGAGATTTACATTCGTGTCTCTGTGAGTGAAGTTGGCGGTAGAGATGTTGACAGAGCACACAGCTGGCTGGGGCCCAAGGGCACACATTTTTGAAGGTGGTGATTGGGATTGCTCAACCTTGCTGCCAGAGAACCTTTATCCTCACATCTTTCCATTGAGGGCATTTTGTTCTCCATCGAATCACATTGGAAAGCGTGTGGCAGCCACCCCACAGCTGTAGGTGCTGCAGAGGAAGCAGAGGCAAATCAAAGCTCCTGGGAGATGCTGAACAGGGCCATAGTACAATTGCTGAGGTACATGTAGGTACCATTTCTTCTACAGCCCTGAATCCAGATTCAAGTGTCACATCGTAGTATTGTAGCTTCTGCTATGATCAACAGAATACAGTGTTTCTTGGCAGGTTTATCTTACTCAGCTTCTCTGCTAAAACTGAGATACCACAGTGCTGCCGAGGTGCAGCGGGCTCCGAGTCACCCGCCAGCCCTGGAGTGTGAGGGTAAAGCTGGTAGGATCAGTGAGGTCTTGATGGCAGGCTGCTTATAGCCCTCTTACAAATACACAGCAGCACAGGTGCTGCAGCTGTGTTAAAGATAAAAAAGACAATTTTTTCTTTCCTATTAGCCTAACATAATGAAAACAGTGAATAAACTTCAGGGTTTAAGATAAAGGGATTCCGAGCCCTTGCCTGAGTGTACTGATAAGATCAGGTCAAGGTCTGACAATCAGTCTGATAGGCTTCTGAAACTGTCTGCTAAGCCCACAAGGTTCATGGGGAATGCAAGGCGAGCAGGATCCAAAAGGCACTCAGTACCTGAAGCAGGATGTGGGCACATCGGTGGCACCTCAACAGAAAGCCGGGATTTGAGTAAGTCTGCCTAGGTGGCACTATGGGCTGGAGGTGCACAGCTGTTACTTTGCCATTTTCAGGGTGGAATCATTTATTCACACACCAGGCCGGTGTTAGAAGTGGAACACATGAGCTCCGTTCAGCTCTGATCGCTGGTACCCGTCTTCATGAGGCTGACCTGGGCTGTGTCCCCATATGAGTCTGGCACCTCAGATCTGGAAAACAGGAGTTTGCACCAACTTGTGTGCTCAGCATTTCCTCTTGGTTTCCTGAAGACAATTCCCCATCTGAAACCTCTCACAGATGAGGCTGTATAGGAAGATAGAGGTGTGTGGTGCAGGCTCCTGGGGGCTGCTATAAGGCCCAGGCATTCATCTGTAGGAGTTTTCAGTCTTTTCTTTAGCCAGGAACCATAGTCCACAGGCAGAAAATGGAACTAAAGAGAAGGTGAAATATTTAATTTGAATAATGTAGATTTCCTAACAATGAACCCATTCCAGTGTTCCTACACATTTGCTGGAACTTTAGCATTATTAACCTATTTTTCACTTCTGAAGCTGTGCTTCTCTGTTCTTAAATTAGCTGGTGACCTAACAAAGCATTTAAGTATGTGTAACTTTAAACATGCAAGTGCTGCCACTGACCTCAGCAGGAACAGTTAGGTGTTAAAGGCAACATCCCTCCCTAAGTGGTCTGCGGGGTTGCTGTCTTATACTCTGAGGAGGATGTCATACATAATGCTTAGATTAAATGGGAGGGGAAAGGGAGCATTCCTAACATGATTACATTCAGGCTTCCTTTTATGTTTTGCAGAGGAAAACAGTATGCAAATACTGCACGTGCCTGCACGGAGTCAACCTTTATTTCCTCTTTTTTGATCTCCCTAATTCTGACAAATACATCGCCTGTGGTTGCTGAGCAGGAGAGTCTCTCCTCCAGGGACTGTGCCGTGGGCTGTGTGGGGGAGTGGGCACTGTGTATTTAAGCTGATCCCTATTCCCCTGCTTCTTTTCCCCTCCAGTGCTCTTGCTCCAGCTGCACCTCCGCAGAGATGGGGTAAATCGCACCTGGGCACTGAGCCAGGGTGAAAATAATGGGGATTGGGAGGGTGCTGCTTTTTTTTAAGCCATCTCTGGATCTGATTGACTGCACAATGGCACAAGGAGCTGCACCAGCATAATGGTTGGCATGTAAGCCAACCCCTCCACCAGAGCACTGCATGCAGAACCACCTCTTTTCCTCTGCGATACTGCAGCAGCAGAAAGGAGGGTAGGAGAGTCCAAAAGTGAGTTTCTACTGTCACCTCTCCCCTTTCCTGTTTCTCTTTCCTGCATGAGATGGGGCAAGAAGAGTGCGGCCAGGTGTGGTCACAGTGCTGGTCCCTTATGCTCTTGCTGTAACATCCTGTTCTCAGCTCCAGCTCATACTCTTTGTGTCCATCTCTCTGCTGGATTTCGCTCCCCCTCAGCTGTACCTGTTTGTGTACGACGCTGCCACCAAATCCTGAGAGCAATCCATCTGAAAACAAAATACTGTCTATCTGGGCTAGTTGCCATGTAACTCCCAGCTTCAGCACACACAGCGTGCTGGCACAGCGTGAGGGGTTGCATGCAGGAGAGAGAGGAGGGTCACCAGGCCAAAGGTTCAGTCCGGCACACCAGAGCGTAAACATGGCTCCGAGTATCCAAACAAACACAGTTTACACAGACATCACTATCATTCAGAGTTAACATTTTATCCAGCAGACTCGGGGAATTTGCTCTTCCTCCCATGCCAGATTCCAGCCCAGCAAATTCTCCATCACTCCAATGGAGATCATGCCCTTATCTCACGTGGGACCTGACAGCGTGAGGCACCTGGATGCCTTGCATAGGCATGACCTGGATGACTTGCACTCCTGCTGGTGTAGCCTGCACTGCTCTGTGGGTCTTTACCTCAATGCCCTGGGGTCTGTCAGCTCACTTTGGGCACCTGTGGACAGTAGCTGAGAGCTCTGGTTGCACAGCTTCCAGCTGTAACTCATCTTCCACGAAGACTGACCCACAGCAGCTGCCTGCTAGCCTCCCATACCCCTGCCAGGTTTGCAGCAGCTCCTACCTGGAGGACTGTGGATACAGAGAGACTAAAGATTATTTTCAGAGTTTTCGGTTGTTCTGAGTAATCAACAGATGTAACATTTGGATATAAAGTAGGCACTTATGACTTAATTTTACCTTTGAGTCTCACAATGCCTTTTTAATGGTGTTACTATTTAATCGTCTGCATTATGTCTGCCCAATAATACCACTTAATGTAATACTTTGTGTTGTGCCTTCAAAGTACCTTATAAGCTAATTATGAAATGAATAATTTAAGTGCAAATGAACACTGTGTGTATGTATTTGACAAAGCATGACAGAGAGCTGCAGCACTGTGTAAGCTGAACGAGGAGCTGTACAGTTCATGGTAGAGTTAAGTCAGTGGGAAAAACATGGAGTGCTAATGCTCCACAGCTCAAAACGTTGAGGCTCCATGGGACCTTTTCTGCAGTCCCAAAGCCAGCAGGAGCTTTGGAATAATTCTTGAAGTAACAAAGCTTATATTTGATGTTACAACTTCTTCTGTCCCTTACTTAAACTCAAGATGGAAATCTAGCAGCCAAGGGTTGTAAACAAGTTGGCGATGCTCGTTTCACTTCAAGCACGTGCACCTCAGTAACCACAACACAGAATGTAGGAGACTACAGCAGACAGCCTGAATGAAGCTCTCTGCCTTCTTCTGTGCCCAAGGAGTATCAAACACCATCATTGTACAGACTTGATGAGAACCCCAGCACTCGTGGGATGGTTTATCACAATAGCAGCATGAATCAGAGCAGGTGTTTGCCAAGGCAGGGCAGTCAGGTTATAACCAGCTTTGACTGGCACTTCTGCAATACAGTGCATTCTTGGCTCCAGCTAAAATAGCAGTGAGGAAGGTACAGGGCTCACTTTTGACTGGGAAGGAAAAATAGTCTTTACAGAAAATCACCAATGGGCATAAGGTACTTGCCTACTTAGTCATGAAAGAGTGAAACACTTGGCTTTCTAGCCCTCAGTGGCTTTAAACAGGAAGAGGATAGATGTAGACCAGATATTAGGAAGCAATTCTTTACTGTAAGGGTGGTGAGACACTGGAACAGGTTGCCCAGTGAGGTTGTGGCTGCTCCTCCCTGAAATCATTCAAAGCCAGGCTTTGTAAATCCCACAGCCAAGAGCAGCCCAGTACCAAACAAGCAGAAGGAATTCCTTCCTGAGCTTTAAGACAAACAGAAGCCTCATCCTCCGAAGTTCTGAAAACCCTTCAAGTCGCTGTGCCCACACAGTCGGTCCCCATGCGGGCACTACCCAGGCGATGCCAGCTGCCGCCGCCCGTTCGGGACCCGCGGAGGGGAAGCGGCCCCGCGCGGCCGGGCGGGCCGGACAACGAGCGAGAGCAGCCGGGAGCGGCTCCCAGGCGGCGCCCCGCGAGGGGGGGGGGGGGGACGGGGGAGGCGGAGCGCGGGCCGCGCCGCGCCGTGAGGGCCGCGTCCTCTCCGCCTTGCCGCCCGCGGGCGGGGGGCGCGCTCGCAGCGGCCGGGGCGGGGAGCGGCCGGCGCCGGTCCCTCCTCCCGCCCGCGCTCGCTACCGCCGCCGCCCGCGCTCGCCGCCGTTGCCGCCGCCCGATGTCCGGACCGCTCCCGCGGTGAGTACGCCCCGCCGGCTCCCGCCCGTCCGAAGTTCCGCGCGGACCCGGCCTCGCCTTTGTGCGGGGATCGGCCCCGTGCCCCGCCGCGCTACCTGCCGCTCTTTGTTCCCGCCGCCTTTGTTCCCTCGGTGCCGGCTGCACCTTCGGCACCGCCCGCTTCCAACCTCGGCCCCCTTTTACTCCCCCTCCGGCCGCCGCCTTTTAGCCGAGAGGAAGGGACGAGGAGCCGCGGGGCAGAGCGGGCCGCCCGGCGGAGTTTACCGCGGGACGCGGCCGGAACCGGGCGTGGGGGCTCCGCGTGGGGCAGCGCGGGGCCCGACCCCGAGCTCGGCGGAGGCGGTGCGGGCTCGGAGCGGCGGGGCGGGCAGCGCTCGTTGCCCCGCGGCTCCGCTCGGCGTGGGGGGAGCGGAGCGGCCCTTGTGAAGTCCTCTTCTCTTCGGCGGCGCGCTCAGAACTCGGCACGGTTTCTCGTTCCCGCGAAGTTCCCTCCGGAGCGAAAAGCAGCGGCGATTTTCCCGTTAGCGGTGCCGGGGCCGCTCCCGCCCCACCGACGGCTCAGGGCTGTGCACCCCGCGCTTCCCGCTTCTTTCTCCGTCCCTGCCCCGGTTCCTCCCTCCTGCTGGCTCCTGCAGCAGCAGTGTGCGCTGAGCGGTGCCGGCGTGGGACGCGGGGATGTAGCGTGGGTCAGGTGCGGGGCTTGGAGGGAAGGATCCCTCTGTCCCAAACGGTTCAGAAACACGGAATCGTCGGGGTTCAAATGGACCCCCATGCTCCATTCAGTAGGTTGCACGGGAAAGCATCCAGGTGGGTCTTGAATACCTCCGGAGATGGGCACTCCAGCACCTCTCTGGGCATCCTGTTCCAGTGCTCTGACTTCAAAGTAAAGTCTTCGCTTTTTGCCCAAGAGCTGCTGCAGGAGTTGGGGCAGATAGAGCAGGTGCACGCTGCTTGCATCCCTCAAAGAGCTCAGACAGGAGTGAGTTTGTTTGAGAGCTCTCACAGCCTCTCGATCCTTTGTTGGATGAGTGCACCTTTCAGGGTGTGCTGTATCCCACCTGTCCTTTCTTCCCCTTTTTCTTTCATTCGCTCATTTTTCCCCATCACAGCTCTCAGGACGCGCTCCCATCACAGAACGCAGAAGTGCCACATGCAGAATCTTGGCTCTTCACTCTGAGTTGGCCGAGCTGACAAAACCTCTGCTCACACCTCTGTTTGAAAGGTGAAATCTGCAAATGGGTGCATAACCTCTGTCCCCCAGTGAGCTGTCATGGGCTTTTGCCACCCCTGTGGCTGCTTGGCAGCGTGGTGGCAGCTGTTGGCACTGCCTACAGTGACAATCCCCACCGTGCCACAGTCACAACCACCTCACCTCAAAATCAGGGCAGCCCAAAGAGCTGATTTCCAGGATGGGAAATCAGGTGGGAGGGGAAGGGCAGCGTAGATTCCCTGGCACCTGCCAGCAAGGACGGGGATGAGCTACAAAGTGCAGGGTGTGATAGGCAGTGGCACAGGAGGGACGATGAAAGTGCCAGTGGTAATTGCAGCCAGTGCTGCACTGATCGACACTGTGGCAGTGTGTGGGTCCCCTTGTGCTGTACAAATACGTATTCAGAAGTGCAGGTGGTTGTTCCCATCCTCAGAGTGAAGGATGTTGAATGACAGCTGCCTTTTTACTACAGCTATCTATAGCAATGTACATCGGAGTTCCTTTATTTAAACAGTTATTTACAGATAACTTCAGGAAACAGATATATTTTAAGAGCCATGGATATCGACTGAGAACTGAGCAGGACAGTTTAAGAGGGGCAAAGAAACTCTTTTTCACCAAGTAAATCTAATCTAAAGTTCACTGAAGTACATGAGACTTCTGTTGGTGTGAGCAGTGCTTGTCCAGTCCTGCAGTGTGCTGTGGTTTATTTATCTGTCAGGCAAAGACTATAAGCACGGTCACAATGAAGTAATTCAAGAAGTGGCGTGCCTTAATGATCTAATAGGTTTAAAATGCTTTATCTCCCAGGCTGCTAGTTTTACATCGTTAGTGGAAGTAGCAAAAGGAGAATTGCTACAGTTCCTTCCTGTACTGTTTTTTTCTCTGGATTTTATGTTGCTTCTTTCAGTAGGTTTCAGGCAAAGTTGCTTATGGGGTAGATTATGGGGTGTGTTTGAGGGGGAAAATGGGGCACAGTTTAGCCCTGTTACTGAGCTCATTGTAAGCCTGTAGCCTCCCTTTACCAGTAATTAATTCCATAAGCAGTGAGTTCTGCTCCATTTGATTCCTTCACCATCTGAATACAGAAACGAGTGAAAGAAGAAATCCCAAAGAGGGCAAGAAGAAGCGCAGCTTGAAAGATCAGGTATAAAGAGCCCCATTCATCTGGGTTTATCTGTAGTACAGGGATATGCCCTTACCCCATGAATCATCTTCTAACATCTGTTTGCAGCTCTGTTTTCTTAGCAACTGAGGCTCTATTAGATCTGGACTCTCAATGGCCGGGTTTGTACAGGGAGATGTGAAGAGACAATCCAAACTCTCACTGCTGAAGCTGTGCCTTTGAGCCAGTTCAACAGATTTATTTTCTTCCCTGGAGCACAATGCATACTAGTTCTAAATTCTAGCAGCTGGGATGTATGTATATATGTGCAAAGAGATGCTTATCTGTTGCTTACCACAACTGAAGTATTTCCTCAGCATTACCTGGCAGCGGAGGAGGACCAGCCAGCTGGCTGTGCACTTGCTCATGTTGAAGGTGAGCCACTTGTGCCACACTTTCCCCAGCTTCCCCTCAGTTTGTTTTGAGCTGTCATGGGGCTCTTAGATGTGGGAGAGGACATAGTTTCTTCTTGCAGCTGGAGAAGCATTTGAAACAGAGACAGTGATTGCAAGAGAAGACTCCCAGCGACGTGCCTGTTGGAACATGCAGTGAGATTAGTCGGTGGGATTATAGTGCTCAGTGCTGTATGACTAACACTTTGGGACTGGATCCATAAGCTGTGATTAAGGGGAAGGTGACATTTCGTACGCCTCTCACCTAATCTTCCTTTGCCTGAATTTCATCTGTGACTAGTGTGAGTGGAAGAAAGACTCCTGTAACTGAGATAGAGGTGGCCGTGCAGCTGCTGGGAGATCAAGTTTATGTGAGTTTTGTCAACTGTGCTCTATCTAGGTTTGGTACAGATTATTCAGCTGGGGATTAATTGGTCTGGACCACAAATATTTGTATGGGACTACCATAAGCAAGTTCAGGTGACTGGACTGTAGATCAAAACCTGATACAGGGTACGTTACCTCAGAGGACATGGCTGCCCTTCCTGACTTGTGTCCCGTGAAGCATGAAGGGTGCTGGCAGCAAGTAGCTGCTGTGGAGGATGAACTTATTTTGGCTTAGGATAATGCTGAGAGCGTGAAGACCACTGCCTTTGTTTATAAAGGGGTTATGGAGTGGAGATGGGAGGACTGAAGAGGTTTTGCTAATACTGGTCAGCTTTGTGTGATCTTCATGGATCACAGGACACGAATCTTGGTGCTAGAGGGCATATGAAGAAAGCAGCCTCTGAACATCACCTAGATCACAGTTTTCACAGCAGCAATTGAAGGAAGCTTATTCTGTGGAAGTGCTAAGTGGCCAGAATGGAGTGGGGGAAAATCTGGTGTTTCACTTAGCTGAGCACATGGAAAGGGAAGAGAAAAAAGCTGTGCTGGGGAAAGGCTGGTGTAGGGCAGGTCATTATCTGCCCACAGGAGGGGAAATGGGGCAGAACTTTGGCTCTGACCTAAACCACAGCCACTAGTCTGTCTCAGAGAGGCTTGTTTGCTTTCTCACCCTCCTGCAGCCTGCTGATAACTCCCCACACAATGCAGTCGTGCATTCAGGCTTGAGATATTTTGAAGAAATTGCTGACCCTGATATAAGAACTCTCTGCAGCCAGGGACGGGGGAAAGAGGGGAAGAATGGTATTAGGTATTTGAGCTTTAAGACTCAGTCTGTAAGTTCTATCAGAGGAAATGACAATTAAGATGGAAAACAAAGCACTTGCAATTACCATGGAAGTGTAGGGAGGAGGCAGAAATGTGGATTTTACTGGAAAAAGTTTTATTTTCTGGGTCTTACGACTTACTGATTGTCAGGAGAAACACAAGAAGTTGGTGAATGATGAAGTGAAAGGTTGAGGGTGGAGAGGGGAATGCGCTGCTGACTGTACCCTGTGTGTCTGTGGCTAAGAAACGCTGTACAAACAGTCACAATGTGCTTGTAAAAATGTTGGAAGTGGACAGCTTTAGATTTTTTTTTTTTGTGATAATTGGTGTCAGTGAGAACTCTTCTTCATGTTGGGTAGGTTTGTGTTGTTAACATCCACCTAAGTGATGCAGAGAGAGAAATGACAGCTGCTCCACGAGCAGCATGTCTTACTTTTTGGAAGCTCTCATGAATCAAGCTTTGGTTGTAGATGTATTTCATGAAAGCTTGAAGTTCACTGATAGAATCATAGAATGTCTTGAGTTAGAAGGGACCCATAAGGATCACTGAGTCCAGCTTCTGGACCACATGGGACCACCCAAAAATCATACGTCTGAAAGCATTGCCCTGATGCTTCTTGAACTCTGGCAAGCTTGGGGCTGTGCCCACTGCCCCGGGGATCCTGTTCCAGGGACATGAAGCTCTTCTAACAGAGCTAAGTCTTCTCAGTGAAGGTAGCTGCGTGTCATCCAGCTGCAAGATGCTGGTGAGGGAGGGATGTGCAGGGCACTTGCACCTTGTGCCTCTGGTGGAGGCAAGCTTTCTCACCTATGCGGAAACACAGAGGTGCTTCTTTGTTTATTTCCTTTCTCTCAACTTAAAAGTGTGAGATTCATCTTGCCAAATTGCAGCATAGCTGTCTGCATGCGAGACAGTTGTCTAGACTCCTTTCATAGTCACCAGAGAGGAGCAAGTGCTTCTGGGCCATGATTCATCCATGCTGACATCTAAAAATACCCTGGATGAACTGCCCTAAAAGTGCCTGTTCCTCTCCATTGTTTCTACAGCGTCTAAACAATGGAGGCACATGGAGGCATCTCTGTTGGGGATGTTTAATGTCAGGAGAGCTGAGCCTCAGCCAGAACGTCTAATACCACAGCACAGGTTCTAGGAGGGCTGCGTGTGTCCTCACTTCTGGCAGAGAGGTTGTGCTGTGCGAGGTGGTGGAGCCTTGAAGGCTTGACCTGCGAGCAGAGGGCAGACAGCAATGTCCTGTTCAAAGCTTTCCTCCTCCCCTGAGCGCTCTCTGGATTTGGGATGGCTTCATGCTACACCTGCAGTGCGAGACAATCTTCTGCTATAAATAAGAGGCCAAAGGGGATTTGCAGAGAGGCTTTTTCAAGGTCGCCCCTCAGGTTAGTGGCAATGACGATGACAGCAGGCTCCCAGGGGTGTGTTCCTTGCCTGTGCTCCCTGCTGCTGCCTTGCAAGTGGCCGCACTCCCAGGGTGCCACCTGCTCAGTGAGTGGTGGTGGATGGCACCAGGTAGGTAATCATCACCTTTTCATGAATACTTAATGCAAAATTTTATGTATACTATTGTATTCCTGTAAAACCCATGCTTCAGGCACGTCACTGAATTACTGCGTAGCCAGCGGGCTAGTGGGGATAATTGCATGCATGCTCAGAAATGGCTAAACCTTGAAGGTCTAAATGCGCTGCACTTCAGGCTTACAGTGGTTGAAGACAGCATGTAGGATTAATTGATGATGTGTGGAAACTTTTAAACTCACCTGAAACTTGCAGTGAGCCAACACATTGGAGTCACGTGGGGAGCTCTGACCCATCTGCTCTGGAGCATGGCTGCTGCTGCAGTCCTACTGGCAGCATGGAAAAAAAAGCTTGAGTTCTTCTGGAAAAAGCCTGACTTATCTGCACAGGTAAACCATGGAGGATAAGGCTAAAACTTCTCCTGTGTGGAGAACTAGTTTGCAGCAACAGGACTTCCTTTGCCAGGTGCTGAGTGTCTGAGGGGGGAATTTGCTGAAGGGATTTGCTCAACTAACAGATACAAAGTACAGGTGAGTGCTGAGCATTAAATGGTGCTGCTTCTCCAGTTTCAGACAAATACTGGAGCATTCTCCTATCATTTTTTGATAAGAGAGAAAGAATATGTTGACAGTAAAAGAGAGCGCGCTATCTGAGGCTGGCTTTGGATCCTAAGCTTGTGCTCTGTGGATCTGCAGTTGCACTGTGTGAGGTGAAACAAATTGCAATTTGATCGCAGGAAGAACAGATGGGAAGAGGAGGGAAAGAGCAAACTATTAAATAAGAGCTGGGAGAAAAGCCAGTCTCCAAACATAAACATTGAAGATCAATTCCAGGTACTTCCTGGTATTGTCATCCTACTTCATCAACCACTCTGACTGTAACAAGTGGTTGCAGTGTTAGCAGGCTGACAGGTTTACAGTTGTTCACATAAAGTGAAAACGACAATGACCCAAAACAATACTTACTAAAAAAAACAAACAAACAATGAAGGAAACCCTGTCTGATAGGTTGTTTGCAAAGCTGTTTCTGACGCAGATCTGGGTGGGATGTTGGTGATTAAATACTCCTGGGATGGAGAAGGCGGAGGAGGAGAGTAAGAGTAGAGCTGACTTCGTTTGGGAGTAGTGAAAAATATGGATTTTCTTCCCACTATGTGCCCTGGGCACCTGAGTTCCCAAAGAGGAGGAAACAGGTAGTTGTGCAATGAAGAGCTGCAGTGCCTTGCTGTGCAGGCAGACTTTACAGATACCCTCTGCAAGTAAAGGCTTCCTGTTTGGAAAGCTTGGAGACAGCTCTTAATGCCTCTCTTCTTGCAGAGGGTCTCAGAAAAGCCATTCCAGTATTTCACTGTACTGAAAGCGGGAGTGTGGATTGTAAGGAAACAGAGGCATGTCCTGCTCTGGGGATGTGTGCTTGTGGTTGCACTCCAGCTCCTTGCTGGAGTCTCATCCAGGACAGCAGCTCCAAGAGAAAGCAGTGCAGTAGCACACATCACCGTGCTGCAGTTGGTCAGAATGCCAGGCATGGCTCGCAGCTCCTGCTGGCTGTGATGCTGGCGGGGGGAGCATGGTGCAGTGGCAGTGCTTACGTAATGCACGTTTTCTATTGCTTGACTGGACTTGTCCATAAGTAACTGGGTGTTAGTAATCCTGCTGCCTTTCAACGAGGGAGATGCGCAGGGCTCGTGGGCATTCGTCCTGCTTGGTCTCCACGGTAAGAAATCCTGATTCTGAAAGAGGACAACCACCTGGGCAGCTCTGTGGTTCAGACACCAGCAAGAGAACTGAGCATCCTGCAGGTGGGGAAAGCACCAGATGAGTTAGGCATCCTACCTTCTGAGCTATTTCCTATTTGGAGTCAGTGGTTTTGAAATCGCAACCGTATTTTTCTTTGGTATGACGAGAGTGATTTGTTGTAGCATGTTAGTGTGTACCAGCAAGTTCTTTTTTCTTGGTCTTTCTATGTGCAGTTTGGCTATTTGTTCCTCTCTGACAGCAGTACTGCATCAGAGTGTTGGCCTGGTTTTTGCAGCACACAAAAAGTTATTCTTCAGGCTTGAAACTATGCTATAAATTAGAGATTTACATCTGCATGGGGATTTTTTTATTTCCTAAAGCAGCTAACTGCAAAGCAAAAGACATTTTGTCTACAGCAGAAGGCAGAAGTGCTCCACTGAAACTGCTGAGTTTGCAGAGCAGAGTACCAATTTTCTGCCACCGCAGAGGGTCCTACAGAGGCAGCATGGGCGCTATCACAGTCCAGCAGCTCTTCCTGCATGTGCAGAACCCACACAGGTGTGTCAGTGTGGAGGTTTTCACAGACAGGTGTGCAAAAAAGACCCCAAGTAGCATTTTGGGGGGAAATTTCAGCTGAAAGCATGACTGGGAAACGAGAGGCAGCCCCTCCAGGTCAGAGCAGGACAAGCAGCGATCTGCGCTGCTCAAGAGAGAAGCTGATGAATTCACAGCTGCCAGGCTGGGCTCTATCATTTAAATTGTAATTGCCCTTCTCATTTTGTTACTGTTGGAGAAATCTCTTCTGTGCTCTCCTCCTGCCTCTGGAGCAGCAAGCACTACTTGCAGTAGGGCTCCTCTTCTCTGCTATATTTAGTGATCAAAACAAGCCCGTGATCTTTGCAGGAATACTGCCAAAGCAGATAGGAGTTGCATGAGACATGCCCTTTCTTTCTTGGCTCCTGAATACATGTTGCGTTTGACTTCCCTCCCCTGCCTTGACTCTTCCAGCAGCTCTGTCTCCTGAGGTCTGTGTGCAAACATTGTGCTGTTGCCTCCAGTTCTGCTCTGTGAGAAGAAGTCCTCAATCCAGCAAAAACTCCCACATTTATATCACTACTATCCCTACCATTCCCTTCTCTTAATTTCCTGCAAAAGCAGCTTACCGCTTTTCAGAAAGATCTGAGAATGGCCTTATGATTTAATTGGGAAACTCCAAGCCATTGTTGCTTAGGCAAGGTTCACTCAGCAGAATAATCTGCTTGTTAACCATCTGACTGTATCCTTTATTCGGGGAAAAAGGGAATTAGTAAGGCAGTGGGAAGGAAGCATTTGTATTCCTTCAAAGGCAGGGTATTACTAGCAGCCTGATTCTTGTTAGTATAATGTCATTCATACAAAGTGTGTGTAATTATTACTTAGCACTATTTTAAATACCTTCTACACCATGTAAAGTGATTTCAGTGTTAACAGCAGGCTAGCTATGAATCTAAGAAAATATTAAGAGAAGGATTTCTTTTTCGAGGTGGGGGGAATCAGATAAATGAAACAAACGAAAGAAAAAATTATTGCGGTCTGCTTGCTTAAAACGAGCAGTGTTTTCCAGCCTGTTCCAACCAGAGTCCCCTGTGTGGCAGCTGGACTCGCTGTGCTGGCAGCCGATGGCCTGCCCCTTCCCTCCCAGTTGTCAGGAGGGACCCAGCTCAGGAAGCACTGCCATGAGCTGTTTGCACAGCCCCGTACTGCAGGGTGGGAGCAGCAGGCCTGAAGCCTGCCCGTGCCCCTTGGTCACCTGGGAATGGACTAGATCCTGGGCCAGTTGAGTTTCTTGTGTTTATAGAAATCCCACCCCAAAAGCCCCCTTATTGGTGGGGCTGTGGGGTATGTGACTGTACCCCACTTTGTGGAGGCTGTTCCCTCCTGGCCTTGTGGCAGCAGCACATTGTATATGAGACATGGCTCTTATTTGGAGATTTTGGGACAGAGTTTGGGCACAGGGTATTTATTAATTGCAATTAGAGATTAAATTGTCATTCTGGCCCATGGCAAAGCTACCACAGTGGGTGCTGGGCATGGCATTGGCCTTCTGAGTCTCCAGGCACCCAGTGCTCTACCTTTTACACTAACAGTTGTGACTGAGTTCTGAGCACCTGTTTTTATTAATGATGTGAGAAAATGTGGATGCTAGTTGGAAAACTATGTTAATAATTTACTTAATTAAGTATGCTTCAGCAATGTGATTCCTCTCAGGAATTGATAAATAGGGATTGGCTCTGGTTCTGAGCACACAGAACAAGCAAATGCATCATGGACCTCCATGGGTCAAATCTTGAATGAGGCTTAGCTCTGTTAATAAAAGCATTTCTGTGTGTTAACAGCAGCATGGAGTTAATGCTGTTTTCAAATTGTGTAATTGTACCAGGATGGCTGATATATTACCACCCCCCAAAGAAAGAAAAGGTCGGGAAAGACACTTTTCTAACCGTGTTTTCAAATTAATTAATGCAGTGAGAAGATCCATTATACCTCTGTAACAGGAAGTATTACCGATGTGTAAATCAAAGACAAACCAGCAATGTTTGCTGGCCTTAAAAAGTGGTGTAGCTTTTGTATACTCAGACGCTTGTCCTGGCACGTTTTCAAGATTATAAATAGATTACTGGGAAGTCCCTGGATAAGAAAAATGTCCTGTTGCTGGTTGTCATAAATAAACTAACAGGACATGTCTTGGTCTTGCAGCTCTTCGGAGGAGGAGGAGTTCTAACTTGTGCATTTAATTTCACTGTGTCAGTTCACATGAGTGAAGACTGTGGCAATGAGGTGTAGTTTTGTGTCCATCTGTATTTCTTGCAGATTCTATATTCTCTCAGGTTGGTTCTTTCTAAGCAGTTGTTCAGCCTTTTCCATGCTGTTTCCTTTTGAATTCCTTCATCTCCTGCTGCTGAGAGCTTAATAAGACCCAAGGCCGGACTCGAGTCTCTAGTGCTGTTTCTTAAAGGACTGGCAGATACCCATCTAAAAGCAATGGGTTATTATGTAGGATCAGAAGGCTCTACCCTCTTTTCCCCGTCACCTTCAAAGTGATGGAAACGTAATGTGAGACTTTTATTTCCTCCTGAAAGCAAGGAGGATGTGCCGCTTATGCTTACTGGATTATGACTTTTTTTCTGAGAGTGAGCAGTCAGTTCAGCAAGTAGTGCAAATCGGGACAGATCTGTCAGTGGTGTTGTTCTAGTTTTTGTTACCTGAGATTCTGGCTTTGAAGAGAAGGGGATCAGTGTGTCTGCTCTGTGATCTCATTCTAGCTGTGGACTTGTATGCTATATGAGGGCACCCCAAAGAGCAGAAGTATCTGGCATTCTACATTTGAAAGGAATGGACATCACTTTGCAGTTGGACTTCCAGCACTGAGTACTGGAAAATGCAGACGTGAGTCCCAGTGTTGGCATTTGAAAATGGTGAAACAGTTGAGGAGGAAATGTGACATCAAACAGCACTGTGGGCACTGTTCTGACTTGAGTGCGTGAGCACACTGAATGTGAGCAAACACTGTTAAAACAAAACGAGCAACCCAACCAAACAAAACCAAAACACCTCAAAGCCAAACCTGATCAGAGAAGTTTTCCTTGGTAATTCTTCAGGTCATGTTATTGTGATTTGAATCCCAACAGTTTGCCTCTAAGGAGACCATGTCAGACTTAAAGAAGAACTGCTTGCCAAACGAATGTTCAGCAGCATTTTTATTAAGAAGGGCAATGATCTTCAGTCAGCCTGCATTGTGGAGTTCTTCCTTTGGACAAGTTTGCTAGAGATAAAAATCTACCGTTTCTTGTTATGACATCAGCTCAACTGGCACACGAGTTGCACGCTGTTGCTAGGAGCTTTCAGTTTACAAGCAGAGGTCTCTATGGAGTGAAGGTCTGAGTCCCAGAGCGAGCCATAGACAATCAGCAGCACTTCAAAGAAGGAAAAGTGAAACCAGGTGGTTGGAGATGTCATGCAAAGATGTCTGTGATGCCTATTGCAACACCAACTGAAAGCATGTAGGCAACATAATTGGGAAAATATGAGGTATGTGTCTGTAAAGGCAAAAGCAATGAAGCGGAGACTCAGTGACAGCAGATTATAACATTCACCATATAAACCTCTAGATGGGCTTGTTTGAAAGATCTCTGCTGCTTTCAGTTGGAAGGAGTGCATTTGTGAGCTAATTTAATGCCATATGACTTTCCAGGGTTGGCTTCCTGAGGGCTCATCTGCCCAGCACGCTGCAGCACAGGGATGAGCACAGTTAGCTGGTACTGAGAACATGGGGCCGTGTGGAAGTCATGCCAGCTAGTTTACCTGATTTTCATCATGAATGAAACACGCATTTTGTATTTTGATTGTAGTTGCACATATTCTTTGAAAGCAGCAGCACTTCTGCTGCAGAGGGGCATTCTATCTAATTTCTGTTCTGTTCACATGGTGAAACCCTACTGCTCTTTCTACTTGGACTAACTGAAGGGTGAGTCTGTAATCCACACTGATCCAAATTGTTCTGTTGAGGCTACAGAATCCTTGCAGTGAGTCTACCAAAATCCATCCAAAACTTTTTCCCCCTTCCTTTGAGGCAAACAGATGAAGAAGAGCATCTCTTAAAGTCGCATAGGTCTCACTGGAGACATGGAATTTAAGTTCATATTGTCTGTTCTCATGATGATCTCTCCAGAATTTAAAGCTGAGGTATGATTATTTTTAGGATATTTTCTTGAGACTGTGTGTTACCTTCTCTTAGATTTCTTGGTCTGCCAGTGTGCCTATGTTCCTCTGTAAGTATTTTTTTTAATCAGCTGACATTTCAGCTCAATTTCTGAAAGAGAGATCTCCAGAAAGTTAAGTTGAAATTATGTGTTGTGAGCATACTGATCTAATTCTCATCTGTGTGCTTAGGTATCCATTGTGAGAACTGTGGGAGAGGTAGGGAAAGGAGTTCCCTACCAACACCCACTAGCAGAAAGCCTGGCTTTGAGACTTCCCAGTGTCATTGGCACAGGGAAAGCTTTGGTTGACAGTTGAACCATTTGAGTTGTATTAATGCCAGACTGCAGAAGGGTGGAAACACGAGGCATTCTCCTCACCTTTGCATGCTTTTCTTTGCAGTTTGTTTTCAATGCTCTGGATGTGTGCTTCACAGTTATTCAGTTTTTCATGGAGCTGAAGGGTTTGGTTTAGCTCCGTTGGTTCTTTGAGTTGTTTTAAAACAAGATAATCAAATAACAAAGTTGAAAAGATGATAGTTCCTAAAGCCTAGGAGAAGCATTGCTAAGTAATCTTACCAGCACCTCCACGGATTTACACCCTTCAAAGGTTGATACAGTTACACTTATTGTGCTTTATTTTAATGAAATTCTGGGGGTAAGGGCAAAAGGACTAGCCTCTTGTCTCTGTGTAATCCCATCTCAGACAATCTGTACCTTGTACCTTCTAAAGAATACTAATCCTTGCAGATACGTCCTCAAGGAGCGTGCATGTCTCTCTTTAAAGCAGCTGTGGGGTCTTGTGCTGACTGGGGCAGGACAGGAGCTGGGGTGGGGAAAAATGCACTCACTGTGTTGGATAGGATGGCTCCAGGGCTGTGAAAGCTTTGGCATAAACTTCTCATGTATTAGTTCTGCAGTTTTATAACCTGCGCTGAGGATTTATGGAGTGGATTTTTGTTTTAAAAAAAAAATAAAGAAAATTCATCCTCTGGATAAAGAGGCCTTAGTTTGTCCTTAAAAGAACATAGAGGCATATGGTTTTGTTCATTTTATATATGTTCTGTGATCATGTGCCATAATTTTGTTGGAAGGGATCTCTGGAAATGTTCTCATCCTACACCCCCTGCTCAAAGCATTCATGCTTTAAATTTTGCTTCTTTAAAACCCAAAAGCTTTATTACATTTTGTCAGTTTCATGCCAAGAGATCTGAACTGAGGCTGGGATCCCACAACATGAGGCAGATACAGGCAGATACAAAAAGGCACTGCCTGCTGTGTCATTGCTGTATTTGCTGGGAAGAGATGTGGACAGAGGAGGAGTGCTCACAGGAAGGTTAAAATTGCATTTGGTTGTGTTTCATAGCTCTTGCATCTTAGGTATTGTAATGCCAGATACTGTTCCCTTTCTCTAGACTATGCTCCAGTGACTTTAGCGTTGTGCAAGTCAGGTGGATGTGACTTAACTTTACCTGTGTCACCATTTCAAATTTGGATGCAGAGAAGTAAACAGGTGTGCTTTCACTGCTGGTGATTTGGTGCTGCATCACATGGTGCTACATCAACTTAGTTTAAAGATTAAAACTGGGAATAACCTTGCAATAAAGGGAAAAAGCATGCATTTTTACTGAAGTTTAGTGTGTGACCTGGAGCTGCTGAGGAAGGTATATAGTTTTGGGACCTTTTACTTGTGGTTTATGCTCATGTGGCAGTGGTGGGGGCCTTACTTGTGTGCTTCTTGTCCTGTTCCTCTTTTTTTACATGGTTATAAAGTTAGGACTAAATTCAGGCAGTCTCATGTTACCTGTGGATTCATTGTTGCCATATTTTCTATTTCTTAGTGTCCTGGTTTTAGCTGGGAAGGGTTAATTTTGATCATAATAGCTAGTATGGTCCTGTGTTGTGGATTTAGGACGAGAATAATGTTGATAACACACCTATGTTGCTGAGCAGTGCTTATGCTAAGTCAAGGTCTTAGCTTCTCCTACTGCCCTTCCTGCAAGGACCTGGGGGGGGGGAGTGCAGGGAGCTGGGAGGAGGGGGCACAGTCATGACCACTAACCCAAACTGCCCAAAGGGATATTCCATACCATGACAACATGCTGAACAACAAAACTGGGGAGATTGGCTGGGACTGACTGGGCAGCTGTCAGCAGGTGGTGAGCAGTGGTTTTGCACATCACTTGTTTTGTATCATCTTTTACCGTTTTATTATTCACACTTCCATTCTACCTTTTTTCCAGTTCTGTCTCCCATCCCACTGGGTGGGCAGCAGTGCTGAGCTGCCCAGTGCACTAAGCCACAGCACTTTGAAATAGCTCTGAAAGCCTACACTTGGCCACTGGAAAATTCAAAGTGCAGGGAATGCAGTAAACTCTGCCTGTACCCTGTGAGCAAAAAGCTGGAGATCTGCTGGTGTGGTTTGTACATTTAGTTCTCACTGCTTAGTAGCCTTCCAAGTAGCAATCACAAAATCATATCATACAGTGATACCCACAAGATATTAAGGCTCCCTGACACATTGCAATTTTAGGATCTGGTTTTGTGTTGCTTGATCTTGGAGAAGGAAGGAGTTTCCCAGGAAAGATTGTGTAGCCTTGGGCATAGGCAGTGCTGCTGGGAAAACTGGATTCTAGTTTAACACCTACCCAGAGTTTTTGCAAGACACTGGCACTCATCTCCAGTGTTTTTATCAGCGACAGCTAACTGTGTGCTTATTTTCTGCTTGCCTGTCTTGAGACTCAGAGCTTGGGAGCAGAGGCCCCCATGGCTGGAGTGGCAGCCCTGGACTGTATGGCATAGTACCCCACGGGGATCTCCATGGCTGCAAGTTCTTTTAATAAAGGCAGTCTCTTTCTGTTGCCCATTTCTGATCAATTCCAATCTTAAAATCATGTAAGGCCTTTGTGGCAGTTGTATGTATTGAGAGGCTTTGTATTGAGGGACTACTTATTTACACTGTTTTACACTTCAAGGCATGGTTTATTCATATTGTCTTGTTCTTATACCTAGCAGAGATTAAATAATACTTTTCCTCCAGTTCTTGCTAGGCTATGCAAGCTAAACCTTATAAAATATTTTTACCTTTCCTCAGATAATCTAAATAGCTTTTGTCTTTACCTTCCCAAGCTGAAAACACCTTTTCTGGTGTCTGGTGCCTTAAATTTTACTCCCATGTTATTGATGACCTGCAGAAAGACTGCGTGCCCCCTGCCAGCTGGAATCAATGCTCTGGACATACAAAATTACATCTATTTCCCTGGGAAAACAGAGTCAAATTAGCAATTTTTCTTCACCTTTATGCTCTCTGCACCTTTGCCTGGCATTGGTAAAACGTGTTCAAATACTGCAGTGATGAGTGCCGTGGAAAATGTTGTGAGGAGCTTAATAATCCTGTCATCAGAGCAGCACTCGAATAAAAGCACAAGGACACGCGTTGCTCAGGGTGTGAGGAAAGCCAAGTGCTGAATAGCTCCTCATTACATGAGTGTCCTTCATTCAGTGAAGGGAGTGAGGGAAAACAGTGTATGGTGGAGTAAACAGAGGCTTCGTCATCATTCATATGCACAGGGAACAGAATGAAAATGCCACTGGCTTTCTTTAATGTTCTGTTTCCTTACTCATCGGTTTTTACGTGTCATTTTGACATATACTTGGTGTATGGCTTGCTAACATCTGGTGTCTAAATCCTGGTGCATCTGATGAAAAGGGTGTATTTCTTTTAGGAAACAAAGACTGTCTGAGGTGATCCCTTATTTCATCTTCAGCTTTATTTATTTTTGAACTTGTTAAAGTTCTGAGCTTCTCAGAGGCCAGTTTTCCTGCAGTGGCAACTTGGACAGTATTGCTACTGTGATAACAGAAACATGAAACAGAAACAAATACTTCCATGAAAAGCATAGTATATAATTCCCTGAAATTGAATTAGGGACAGGGGAGGTATCCAGGGATGGGAGAATGGTGGAGCTGGAGAAAAAACGTACTTCATCATGGGGATTAAGAAGTAACAGCACTACTAGGTAGAACCAGCAGCTGTGATTATCCTCTTGTATTAACCGTTGCTTTTCATTTCACCTCAATCTTTGCAGATTCTGCATTAATTGTTTCCATTCTGCAACAATCATCTGGGCAGGAAGGAAAGTACAAAGATGAAAAGAAAGCCTGGGAGGTTTGGCAGCAGCAGATCTGCAGAAGGCACTTGTGAGCCTTTGCCAACCTGGCTTCCTAAAAGAAAGTGACTGTTTGTCTTTCCCTAATCATAGTGCTTTTGTTTGCATGGCAAGGCACACTTGCATCCGTGGTTTGTGTTGTGGAGCTCTGCTGGCCTTTGTTAGAAAGAAAGTGAGCAAAGCCAAGGGACAAAAATTTTGATTCATGCAATAGGAACACTCATTTCATTCCGTGTGAGCTCCAGAAACAAAGACAAGAAAGCCCCACGTGACACTTAGCCTGAGTGTGCCTTCACTACTCTGATATCAGCAGTGTTAATGTAAAACTCTACTGATTATTTTTTCTTCTTGTAATTTCAGTATGGAAATTGATTAAAGCGTCTCCATTGGATTTAATATGGCATCGAATCAGTCATCTCCCTCAACAGAGGAGCAGGCTTCCTCTGAAATAGATGATCTCTTTCTGTCACTGCAAGGTAAGTTACTATAGTTTCCTGTGCTTTCTTAATGTGGATTTATGGCGAAATATGTCACAAGTTAAAGGGAATTCTGAGAGAGCTGTTAAAACATAAAACTAATATTACAATCACTGTTGTCTGTTCATGTCTGTGTTAACTTTGCTGATGTTTCTGCTTTGTGAAAAGCATCCCAGCAATGAACTGAAGGTTACAGCTCTGATAGTGCTTTCTCGTGGTATTTTCAGAGCCATTGCCTTTTTTGGTGTGCATGTTCTCACTCTGAATACACATTACAGTAAACTGTTTTCAAGGGAATTGCCAGTGCGAAAGCAGTTGTGGTATTTCATTAGCTTCCTTGTTTTCAATTTGCTGACAATTAGTTGGTTGCACTGAGCTGTCTTAATGAGGTTATTAACTACAATGCAATTTCATTTTGTTTCTTTTATTTACTTTTCAGTCCTCATTACTTTATCCCATCCATGTATAGAATCATAGAAAGAAAACTTGTGGACAGAACAAGTAGAAAAATAAGTAACTGATATGCAAATTGCTTACAGGTCAAAGTCTTTCTTTCTTTTATCCTTACTTGCAGTGATATCTTGGTATGTAATAGTAATTGTAGTAGCACCTACTTGGACATTTAAATGGTCATCAGCGTGTCAGAGGTGGCCTATCATGGAGGCTTTATGGAATGTTGAATTTAATTCTCTAAGAATTTCCTGGAAAGGCTGATTTTGCTCTAAATGTAGTCATGAAAACCTTCGTGGAGGCATTAATCAAGGAGTCCAGTCAAGCAGCAGGGTTAGCATGGCTGGAAGGCTGGTCTTCAATGTGCTTAAAGCCTGAGCATTCTAGAACAGATGAACTAAATCATGTTTCCACAGACCTATTTCCTTTTAGTTTCGTTGCAACCAAATTACTATGGTTCTTAGTTGAGAGTAAATATGTTAAAAACAGATGGTGCAAGAGAATATTCTGCCAAATCATTTTTACAATCCATATTTGCACTAATGTTACCACTGAAGCCATGCATTTTGATGAGTGAGTGTTAACAGTGGTCTTGAAGCCTAACATCTTTAATGGTGAACTTTCTTTTGTTTTGTTTCAGTATTAAGTTTTCAGGATGGTAAGCAAAAAACCGTAGCAGATGAGTGCTAGCCTGGCTGCAGCACCAAGCACAGCTTGTGTGACACACGTTTGCTGTGCCTGTCACACTCAGCCTTTGGTACAGAGACTGAATTGGCTGCAGTCATGAGATGGGTTTGGGAAAGGCTGTGTAGCTTTAAGGCACTGAGTTGGAGATATGTGGGAGATCTTTAGACCAGGGTTTTATTTTGAAATAATATCACTACTTTCTGAGAAGTCAGATGTGTCCAGTGAAAGCAGAGTTCTTTGATCAGTATCTAAGTGAAAGAATCTTGCTTTTGAAATAACTGAATAATATTTGTATGCTGTAATAATTTGAGTTCCTAGATTATGCTGACGTGGTGCAAATTGGAGCCAAGTTGTTTGTGCCTGCCCATTCTAAAACACTTTGAGAGGTTTTTAGAAAGTGATGTAAGCAATTTTTGTAACGACTGAAGATGCAACGAGTGGTTTAGACTAGTGTGTTGAGCACTGATGCTGCAGCATCTGATCTGGGTCAAACAGGCAAACGTAATACAGCTGTGATGGATCACTGGAAACACTTTCCCCGATGTGACAAACAGAAACTATTACTAAATTACTACGGATTTGTAGTAGAAAGGATCAAATAAGAATGTTAGGGTCATTCCAGGAAAAGGGGCTGTTTTAATGATAGGGAATCTTGGCACGAGATTTTTAAAGCAATTGGAGACTTTGATTACTTTAAATCTTCAGGTTCACCTGGAGAAATATTAGAGAACTGTTGGATTTAAGAAGTGACTACTCTTAACTTTTAGAAAAGCAGCTCAATTTTTGGGTGGCTGGAGGTGGTTATAGTATGGGTTATGATCAGCTTCTCAAGTTTGTGGGTTCTAACTTGAGAACACATCCAGTGTTGAAAAAGTACAGTGTAACAGGACTTAAGTGTAAGCAGTTGGCATAGGAAATAGAAGTAGGTGCAAGATCTAGTCTGAATTGCTTGTACTTTATTCCACATTTAATTTTGTCATTCAGTCTTCTATTATTTCTGAATGGCAGTGATGTTACTGCACTTGTCTGAAACATTTAGTGGGTCTTGTCCTAATTTACCAGTCACTTTGATCACCGTGAAATTTTCTGCTTAAAAATGTAATAAAATGGTTCACGTCTCTTTTTTTTTTACTGCATATAAACCCAGGCACATTGTTTAGGTAAGGTTTGATTGGGATTTAAATCACAATCTTCTGTAGGAGGCCCGAGTGCTTTCTGAAAGAAAAAGAAAGGAAGGGGGGAACAATCATAGAGTAGTCTTGAGTTGAAAGGGACCCATGAGGATCATCGAGCCCAACCTGTCTCCACACAAGAAGAACCTTAAAATAAGTAATAAAGCAGTTACATCTTAGCAGCTGTTATCATTATAGAAAGCCTATTAAATTAATGCCAGTGGCTTAATACTGTACAAATCAGCTTTAGTGGACTTTCTGTAAGTGAGTTCTCAGGTAAGAGAATGTTCAAGGATGAACATTCACTTTCCTTTGTAGTGTTCAGTGCGAAATATGCAACAACGAAAGTTACTGGGATACAGGTAAAAATAATTTTGTTTTCAGTGCATTTTTCTTTGCAGCTCAGTATTTTAAGGAGGTACAATGAAGTTTTAAAAACATGAAGAAAATAAGTAAAATGAAACTGTATTTAAAGTCCAGACACTTTCAATTAATGATGCTAATCACAAAATCATGAGGCTGAACTGAAAGCTGCAGAAGTATAAACCCTTATGTATATACTTTATATAAAGGAATTTAATTTTTCTAGTTTTCAAGCTGATCTCCATAGGCAAAAGATAAATAGCCACCCCCAAAATCTGACTAGGTTTGTTCTGCTCTGGAGCTTTCAGGATGTCAGTGTGACTGCCTGTAGGAGGATGCAACTTCCATCTTCTCTCCCAGTAGCAAATACTTCCCCTTTCCTGCCCAAGACAGCAAACAGAGCCTAGGTGTGGCTTTTCTCACCGAGTCTCTGCAGAACATTGTTTTCCATTTTTCTCTCCACACTTCTGAGTAATTCAGACCAAGAAGTGTGTGTTTTAGCTCCCAGAGTTTGAGCTGTGTACTTACCTCACTGTTTAATTGCAAGGATTTTAATTTTTGGCTGTTCCTATTGACCTATGTTCATGCTACTGTTTATTGCTGTAACTGAAGGGATAACATAAGAATGTGGCTGCTAAAACTGTTTCTGAAGAGTGCTTAACGAGATAAGTGAATTATGTTATTGTCATGCAGTTAGGTCTTATCCTTTACGAATAATCAAAACCTATCTCTCTCTGACTAAAATTAAATGCTTTGATGGATTTTATTGTGGAACTTGTAGTAGATTGCATTCATATCTGAGTAATTGACTTAAAGGAGGATATTGCTCTGAATTGCACTTAATCTTCCAGAGGTCAGGGAGACATATAATCCTGACCCAACATTTATTTTGCTCCAGCTTTTGCTTCATCCGTTGAGGCTGGTGTACTATTACAGCTACACGTTCATTTGTTGATCATTTTTTTAAAAAAACAGAGTGATCCAAAAAAGTCCATTAAATGCTAATGATTTTTCAAGGCTGACTTTTGCAAATGGAAAAGCTCCTAGGGGAGGTGCACTGAAATTTATGCTCTGTTTACACTGCCTGGGTGAGGAGCTGGTCTGCAGCTTCTGGATCCGAACGGCTTCGTGCCATGTCATGGGGCTGATCACACCAGGAGACACACGAGACTGGCTTGAAAAAAATCACTCCTGGATATTTTGGTCTGTTTATCGTACCCAATGAAAAAAAATTGATTGTGCTGTTGTGTAAACGTGTCCCCTGCTAGAACAGATTTCAGTTTGCTAAAGGCATTGCTGAGTGCACAACTTGTTATAAACTGGCACTGCAGTGACTAAGGGGAGTGGGGTGCTTCTGAGTCAGTGGCACAGGACACTGAGAGCTAAGCCACTTAAGTTCAAGGCCCTGCTCCAGCCTGGGTTTGCAAAAAAATATTAGAAAAGTCATGTAAGCCCTTGTCATTAAAGGTACATCAATTTCTAAATGTCATTTAGTACCTAAAAGAATTTAACCTGCAGCCTCTGTCTGTGCCCCCAGGTACTGCAGTGCCTCGCTGCAGGGGCTGTTCTGTTAGTAAATGCCACCATGACTCAGAGCTGCTCCAGGACCCCAGCAATGAGACCAATGAAAGTATTTAAGAAAGCCAGGAGTGCCAAACTCAGTTTGAACATGCTTCCTGAGTTAGCAGCACTTCGGGTAAATTTCAAAAAGAAAAGGAGGTTGAGGAGATAGTGTAGAAAGTTCCCACTTGCTGCACAGACATGGTCGTAGTTAATTAGTTAATACTTAAACGCTGTTTGGATTTGAAAAGACCCATTTCTGTAGAAAAATTTCATCCTGTTCATTGGCCTTTGGAAAAACTTAATCTTGACAGAAATATTGTTTGTTTTTAATTGCTTAACACTGTGTTACTGAACATAAATGCTGGAAATAACTCTGTTCCTCCGCTTTCCTGTCTGCTGTAAGTAAGCTGCCTTACTGGGTGGAAGGGAAGGGAACACGTAATGGGCAAGGGGACCAATTCCTCACCACTCCCTGGGTAGGCAAAGACATAACAGTCTGATAGTTTCTACCCTTTACTCATGTATCTGCTTGGGGTTTTAGTTTGTAGCAGGAGTGCTCTTTTGAAGGAGCCCTCCAAGCTAACCCTGATGTCTGTGCTCCTGCTGAGCTGTCGTGGAGTGCATATTTTGGATGCAACTGAAATACGTATCCTATCAAAAGGTACCCCAGTGATCTGCAGCCATTCAGTCTAGACCTGCTTGGGTACAGTCTTTCTTCCTCTGACACATGTGGTGGCTTCTGACCACCAGCTCATTGAGCTCCTGATTTGCTTCTACTAAGCTGCATGACTTCCTCTCATAGATGTATCCTTGGGTGACCTGAGTGTTGGAAGGAAGATGCAAAAATAGCACATGCAAATAGTAATTGTATCAGTTGAATCAGAGGTGGGAAGATGATAGAGTCGTGTTCACTGATTTCAAATAATTGTTTAAAATTAAAGAAAAAGGCCACTCAATTGTAAAGGATTCACTGACAATGAGGCACTGGTCCTCGAAATAGAAGAAAGCTTCTTCAGTGTTTGGTGACTTCTTTTTGACAGGCTGAGTGGAACAGGCTACATCTGCTGTGCTGAGCTGGGGGTTGCTTCCCCCAGCCCCCTGCCAAGGGAAGGAGTTATTTCTGTGGGGTCATCTCCCACCTCAGGAAAGAAGGAACAAAGGGCAGCCGTGGAGAGGGGATGAGTTTTAACTCTGGCTTTTCTGTATCACCATCAGAGGAAGGCTGACATTCCTGCCCTCTCCTCTTCTTCCTCCCAGGAGATCTCAGCGCTGCCATGGCCCTGCTGCAGTCTATCCATGTCCCGTGCTCTAGTCCTTAATGATTGGCCTATTTTATAGCACTTGCTGATAGCTCATTACTGGATAAAACAGCTATTGTCCTGTCCAACAGTATCTATTGATTTACAGCAAGTCTATGTGACATGCTTCTTCTATGCTTTTCCTTTCTGAAGAGTTGTCCTGAAAATTAGCTCTAAAATGCAGGGTGAAATGTGATAGATTTTGGATTTTTCCAGATTAGCAGGTTCTTATGTTGTTTTCTCAGATTTACTTTCTGTCTTGGTTAGTTGCATCCCAAAGTGAAATAAATGGTCAGGATTTTTTTATGTCTTTCTTTATTCTGGGTCAGTGGCACTTTGAAAACTAGGACAAGATAAAACCAAGGTCACTTAGGCTCCTATAAAAAGGCCTGACAAAGAATCCATTCATCCTCATAAAAATAAAAATCCGTATTAATTAACCACGTGGCAGAGATAAGAATTTGAGAGCTTGATTAAATCATTGGAGCCTCTGTGCAGTGGAGTTAGGGGAAAAATAGAGCCTGAAAATTGAAATATGACTGCCTACCACCTTGGCAGCAAAACATTTTCTTATTGATTTATAAGGATTTTTTGGTAATTTTGATAGGAAAATGAGCTAGATTGCAGCTGAGTCTGCAGCAACCTGAGAGGCAGGCTGGTGGGCTGCATTAGACTGTGGGTTGAGGTAGCATACCTTGTACTTACACACAGGCAGCAAAATAACTGCTTTGTCCATTTGCTTGTGAGATGTTTGCCTGAGAGCTGCCCATGTGAATCAACACTTGCAGTTCCTGGCCCACATTGTGTAATGCTTCTGTACATGAATGTGAAGAGATTAAACCAAAACAAGACCAAATGTCCTCATCCTAATGGCCTTTCTGTTACTAACTCCAGCAGCGAGTCCTCCAAGTTTGTAGCAGCCTTTGGCAAGAGCTACACCTGGAAGAGTCACAGACGAGTGGCAAAGCATTTAATATTTGCTTTCTGCCCCTTTTCAAGTGCCAGAAATTCCAGCCTGATAAAAGAGTGCAGCTACTCAGTAATCACTCATTAGGTAATTGGAATTGCTCCCATGCAGGTATTATACCAAAGGGTGTGGTTGGGTCCTGTGCTAACATGAAGCCAACATTTCCTTGCTGTTTTTGTCCTCTGTGTGTTGTGAATGTGATTGGTCAGTGTGTAGCATGTGTGCTTACTTTTTGTTTTCCAAACATGTCTTTAAGAATGCCTTCATCTTTATTGTTCATCACCACCTCTGTGTTACTTAAAAAAAAAAGCTTAAAACAGTTGATCAAGCAGAGGAAATCATCTGCTGTATCAGGATGTAGTATTACAGTTTAATCAGAATCATTAAGGTTGGACAGACCACTGAGATCATCTAGTCCAACCATCAGCCCACCCCCACCATGCCCACTGAGCGCATCCCTCAGTGCCACACCTCCATATCTCTTGGGCACTTCCAGGGATGGTGACCCCCGCACCTCCCTGGGCAGCCTGTGCCAATGCATTACCACCCCTTGTGAGAAGGTTTTATTTCCAAATATCTAACCCAGTTAAGGAACTGTTGGAAGACCAGTCAGCTACAGGATGCACAACAGCCCCCCGTGCATGCAGTGTGTGTTTTTCTAGCTGTTCACCCACCTGGTGACCCAGGAGGTCACCTATCTGCATCACCCCGACCTCAGCTTCCATAGCCCCATCCTCTGCTCCTGGCCACCCAGCGCAGTGGGAAGAGGCCTCGTGCTTTCTGTCTGCTTTGCATCTCTCCTGCCCATCTCACCTTGCTTCCCTGGTGCCTGGAGGCAGGCAGACAGGAGGGGCTGAGCTTTGCCTGGGGAGCTGCTCTAGGTATGCACAGAATGGTATGGTGTCTGCCTCAGCCTCTGGCAGCTGAGTAGGCCACAAGGCTGGCACAGGCTGAAGGCTGTGGTTTAAAGTGAATGGAACCTCTGCTCATCAGCATAAGCTTGCTCTCCCTCAACAGTCCCCATGATGTGTCTGTTTGAAACCAGTTCAGCCTTCTGAGTGTTGATTCAGATGGCAAAGGGGGAAGGGAAGAAGAGGGGACAAGCACCCTTCCTCAGCTCCAGGCAGGCCCCCAGGGTGAGCACTGCTTTTTGGCTTGTTCTTTGAGAAGCCAACCTGAAAACAGGTTGTGTTCATGTGTGCTCCCAGGAGTCTGGGGTGGCTGATGCGTGGGTTGTGAGTTTTGCATGTGGCAGTGCTCATGCAGCATCTGTTTTAGCAGCGAGATAGAAAGGCTCTCATCTCAGTGGTCAATACCTGCTGTTATCTCAGCATGCAGCAGGGTTGTATCCTTTTATGGCCTGGTCTTGGCATCTTTCCCAAAGGGGGGGACGACAGGGGAGCTAGTCTGATCTGCTTGCACTGCTCAGCTTTCATACACTGGGGAAAAGGGTGAACAGTTTAATATCTGTAGTGAAGTGAAACTAGGCCCTGACCCTCTGCTGTTCAAGTGAATAGTTGCTTTTGTATAGAATGCCTCATGCCAAGTGCAAAGTCTTGGTATTTATTTTGACAAGGTACATACCTTGTTCTCAGCTCCCAGATCTTCCTCTTCACTTTCTGGGAGAACTAGACAATGATTCCCTTTTATTCATCTCTGCCACCCACAAGGCACAGAGAAAGGCTTTCCCCACTTCTGAAATTCAGCCTGATGCAAGAAATGGTTTAAATATTGTTTTTTAATGCAGGGGCTTAGGTAGTTTACTGTCTTCCCTTGCTGATGATTTTTCACTTTGTGACAGCCTACAGGACCTGGGTGACAGGCTGGGCCTCTGAGTGATGGATGGAGTTATTCAGGATGGGTTGCTCTCTAGGATGTTGTGTTCACAGCACTGCTTGCATTTGCTGAGCCTTCAAGAAAACCTTAGTTACTCCTTTCTATATCTAGTAAAGAAGTATGGTTGATAGTTGTAGAAGTCCCTACGTTATAATCTCTGCAAGCAAAAAAATATGAAAACTAAGAGTTGAGAAAAACTGATATTGAGCCGTGTCTACTCTCATATCTGCAAGAGCAGACCTTATCTTTCTGAGAAAGAAAAATAAAACCAGATCATTTTATTTTTTCATTAACCATTTTGCTTTTCTTTTTTCCCCAGTGCAGCGAGAGTGTACGCAGAAGAAAACATTTACTACCTGGATAAATTCAATATTGGCAAAGGTAAGAAGGGTATTCTTTAGGAATGGAGTGCTTTTTGCCTTTTTTGATTTGGATGTGTTCTTAGGAGATTAATTATTTTTTTTTATTAATGATTAAATTAAATTATTGTAAGATTTTAAGCACTGGCTGTGAAAAATAGCCCTTACAAAGCATTTGTATATTAGGTGTAACAGCACTGTATTGGTGATAGTCCAAGGATATTTGCAAGAGATTGTTTCTGAGTAGTTGACAGTATCTTTCTTGCTGACTTTATAAAACATACTTTATGCTGAGTTGTGGCATGAATATCAGGGTTTTATGAGATTCTAAATTTCTGATTAGTATTGCTGTATTTAGTATTACTTATGCAATCTGAAAACACAAGTTTAATGAGATGATCACAGAGCAGTTTATAGAGCATGTGCTGTGGTTGTGACTTGCTCAGATAAAAAATCCACTTTTGACTGCTCCTTGAGCAGAAGCCATTAAGCTGATGATAGATTTGTGTTGTCCACATGTAGGTGGAAGAGCAAGGGCTTACTTATTCAGCTGTCTAGATGCCTTTGTACTCAACATGAATTGAAAAGGAAATAAAAATATGATTAACTGCTTATGTTAACTTTCCTTTTGCTCCAAGTTACTTCTTTTTGCCACATATCTCCTTGAAAAGTATAAACACTTGAAAATGCAGTCCAAAGTAAGTCTTATAAATAAAACTCAGAGATGGGGAAAGTGGGAATGAGAGACGAACACTGTAATGTGTCAGAAGGAGCAGGATATGGCTGATTAGATGCAGGATTTATATTTCAACTTATTAAAAAATAAAAGATATTAAACAGTTTTTTTAACAACAAACTGGAATAATCCGTCATGTTCTATAATGTGGGGAAGTAACTAAAGATGGTGTCACACACACTGATATTTATTTTGCAGCGTACACCTCCTTCTGTTATCTCAGACCTGTATACAGACATTCAGCAAGGACATATGCTTTTGGATCTCTTGGAAGTGCTTTCAGGTCAACATCTGGTAAGACAGAACAATACAAATGTTACCTCAATGCCTTGTCAAATCTAGAAGAAATTGCAGGATAGTCTTAATTGTTAGGATGCTGACAATCCCCCTGAATTCAAAGAGCTATTTGCAAGTGACTTAAGTTTATATCACTGACACCTAATCACACTGAAATGATTTGGTTGTTCATGAACATTTGCAAGATTCTCCTTATCAAAATGGAAATGTAACAAATTTTTACGACTGAGAATGTAATGTGTTCTTTTGCTTTGCAGCCACGAGAAAAAGGATTTAATACCTTCCAGTGCAGAAGCAACATAGAAAATGCTTTGACATTTTTAAGGAGCAGATCAGTAAGTATTAACTTCAAAATTCACAAGTAAAGCCTGTTTAGCTGGTGGAGAATTTTCCTTGTTAACAATGATCCTTTTTTCCCTTCCTAGCTCAAGCTTATAAATATTCATGTTGCTGACATTATTGAAGGAAAACCTTCCATTGTGCTTGGCCTAATTTGGACAATTATATTTCATTTTCATGTAAGTATTTCAGTAATGCAAGGGAGTCTTTCAGTAGAGGAGGAAAAGCACAAAAATATGTTGGCTTACGTGATTGCACATAGAAACAAAGCAGAAGATTATTTTCTGACATCTTAAAATGATGAGTCAGAAAAGATGCTCCAGTGCATCCTGCCTGTCCCTGAGCTGCTTATCCAATGTGATGGTGGCGTTACAACTTGATGGACATCATTTAACTGAAAATGGTAGGAAGTGCAGATATTGAGGTTTTCTTTAATAATAGTTAAAAATTGGCTAAACTGCATCTATCTGTCTAAGGCCTGTAATGATTAAGCTCTTAATAGAGCACCAAATAAAGCAATTAGTGTAGAATGGCTCACATCCTTCTCCCTCAAGGGCAGACCCTTCTTCAGTGTTGGTTGTGCTTGCAGTTTTTTGAGCTTTTGTGTTATTCTTGCTCTTTTTGTTTGTTTGTTTTTGTTTTACAATACCAAGTATCAGAAATGACACGAACGATGTGTCACGCTCCAATATAAAGGAGGGAGACGAGGTTCTTTATATGTATATGTATACCCGATGGCGAGATTAAGACACAACGGGTCAAATGTTAGCCCAACCAGTTTATTACAAATACTAGTTGCTTAGGGATATGGGGAAGGGAAGGTGTGCGATAGAAAAGAGATGAAAAGCAAGGAGACTTGGCAGAAAGCAAGAGAGATATAATCACCACCGTGGATCCAGCGAGGTTCGTAGTAGGTCCGTTGATCTCAGGAAACTTGTCTGGTCACCGCGGGGGATGGGAGAAGGCGGCAAGCAGGCCTCAGGGTCCGTCCTAAGTCTCTTCGGGAGTTCTCCTCAAAGATTTCTTCTTTGGGAGTTCTTCTCCCAAGTTCTTTTCTGAAAGTTCTTCTCCCAAAATCCTTAGTTCAGTGAAGGCCTTTTATCCCCATTTCTCAGGAGTTTATTTGTGTGTGACATGTCTGGCCCAACAGATAAGCCAGCAGCGGATGTTGCCTTCATTGCCATGCAGGAGCATTGTCTTTGTGGTGGTAAGCTTCTCCAAGCTGTACTCCCACGGGAAAGACTATTTGCACCTATTTCTGCTTATCTTTACAACCGTAAGCAGAGACAATGGCACCATAACACCCATCCAGATAACCGGCAGTTATCAGTCAGAGTCTTGTCACCAGAAAAGGCCTTACGAAGCAAACTTTGAGACAAAAGAAAGGAAAAACAGTTTCTGTCTTTTACACCACCCGGTGGCTCAAAGATTGCTTGAAACTGATGCGCAAACATCTGTCCACGGTGGTGAGGGAAAGTTAAAAAACAAAAACAAGCAGAAGGGAAAAGAGGGGTGGGGGGAGTAAGGAGGAATTAAATGTTACAAAATTGCTGTAGCAGATTTCTCGGGCTTAGTTACAAATGTTACTCTGATCTGTTGGTTTTGTCCATCATTAGTTGAAGCAGTTACAATGTGCACTGAAGTTACAACATATTGAATAAATTGAATATAACAGGGAATCATGCAATAAATTGAATATAACAGGGAATCATGCAAGGAATAGACAGAAGTGTTGCAACTACACACAATAGTTAAAATAGAATACATTTCACCCATGGGCCACCCGGAAGGCCAGGAAAAATAAGATCAGAGTCCAAGCCTTTCCAAGTTTGGATAGCAACATGGGCAATTTTCCATATACCCTGGGCAATTTGTTAAACAGCTTTACCATTTCCATCGATTTTAGACAACAACTAGAGTTATTCACTTTGTCACAAACAACCTATTCCTTAACAACATACCAAGCACTAACTGGTTTTGCAATGCATTATCAGTACTTCTTGCATTGGTGATTTTAATTCTCAGAATGCATATCTAGTCTAATTCAACAATACGTGGATTTGCCATGTAATGTTTTCAAAGATCATAGATGGAACAAACATGTTTTCTAATAGGCTGAGTGAAGGTATAACTTCACCACGCTGCAATACTGCATGTTGCTTCAAGGTTAAATATGAACCGAATTGTCATTTAAGCATCTCAAAAGCGATTGAAATGCTGACAGAGATATATACTAGTTTGGCAAGTTCAAGTATTGTTATAATCATAGAACTTTCGCAGGATAGTGTGTTTAGCATATCCCATAATATAAAACATTAGAGAAACATACACAGAAACATCACAGAAACATACACCTTACTCAACAAAACATAAACACTTTCCAACAACCATGTTTTGGATGGAACTCCTGGACTGGTGTTACAATAAACAACATAATGGGTTTCTTTTTGTGGCCACATCTGACAGATATTAGATGGTTCCTTTGGTTCATTTCCAAATTTATTAGGAAGTTGGAAACACCATAGCAGAGTTACATGCAAATCATAGTTAGTTTGATAAAAAGAGGTAGAAGAAGTGATCAAAAGGAATGGCATTACTGTGCAGGGAGCAGCCAGTAAGCCAGCAAAACCTGTGAAAACTCAAACCCAAGTGTGAAGTTTAACAGACCTAAAGACAACACCCACACCCACAACAACCTGAAACACGATACTATGCAACCCAAATACAATGTAATCAAGAGGTATATTCAGCGTTCTAGTATGATCAAATCTTCAGTATTTGTCCCAAAACACAAAAGATTAAAGTCAGCTGTCTGCCTTTCTGTGTTCAGTCGAGGTCCAACGGGGGTCTTCTGTAAAACAAAAGAGGACATCGGCTTGCCCTTTTGGGGCTTGTTAATATGGTTAAAATGAGGGAATAATCCTGTGAGTGGTACTTTGGTATTCCTTTTCCCAGGCATCCCTAGACTTCTAAGCGTATTTAACAGGTCATTTCCTTTTGTTGTAAGTTTTCTAATGTACATCCACCCTCCTCCCCCCCACTCACTTGAGAGGGGCGAGAGCCTTAGTTTTCCTGCGGTCCTAGTGCCCGTACTGATTCCAAAGTTGGGGACACTCGGAGGTGGAGTGTCACGTCTTTCAGACTTTTGTTTTGGCCAGCCATTAACTAACTTCTCTAATCTGTCTGTAGGCAATCCATCCATTAGTTCTCGCGGAATGCCCTTCTGCCGGCCCAGCATCCAAAAACTATTACGTTTATGATTTATATTTCGCCCACTTGGTTTCACTGAAAATGAGAACCTTTTAGATCTGTGGGGGTCCCGGTTAGATAGGGGAGGGGTCGAATTGGCCACTGCACGCCTCACTGCCTTTATCTCAAATTTACTGTTGAAGGAAGTCACTGGTCCATATTTTCTCCCATAGTTAATTAATTCTTGGGCAACCTCCCCCCACGTCCATACTTTATATCCTGACTGCTGATGGTTAGAGGCTGCAGCACCTTCTAACGCTGCCTGAATTCTTTCTCCCTGAGGCATAGCCTGTATTTTTCCTTGTAGTTGTATACCTATAGGTTTTAATGATTCAGGAAGCCCCCTAATTAAAGGAGTCATCCTCTCAGGATCAACAGGCATCATCATAGGGGATTCATGGTGTGGCTGCAGCTTTCTATCATACATCATTTGCAGACAAGCAGCCTTTTGAACACTTTCTACTAACTGATCAACTGTCCCAGTAATGGCAAGGGGGTCTCCCCTTTCTAGAGGGTTAAGACCACCTGCCCAATAGGCAGCTCTCTGTGTGAGGGACCAGGGAGCACGATTGTTACCAGTAGTTAAAAATACTCCTGGTCCCCAATAACCTTCAGCCTCTTTTTCGGTTAGAAGTATCTGGTCTCCACCCGTGAGGCTGACCCTCCATACGTACTCTGTTTCTGATTCTTTAGGAGAGCGGCCAAAATCTCTTTTCAATTTTGCTAACTCAGTAGCAGAAAAAGGGGTTTCTTTAATGTTCATTTGAGGATCTAAATCCTCGCCATTATCGTATGAATACTCAGTTTTTATTAAAGGACGCAACTGAGCCGGGGGAGCTTCTAATTTGTCAATATTTGCCTTTAAACTTTGCAATTCCTCCCTTGGATAAGTTTTCTCTTGAGGTGCAATAGTATCACTAGCATCCTTACCCGTTAACACTTCCCTTAAGACCATTTGCAACAGATCAGAATTATGTTTTTCCCTTTCTAACTGCTTCTCTAGGTTTGCGATTTGATTTTGCAGAGATTTTATCAGCTCCTGACTTACTTTAACCGATTCCTGCAGTGCTTGTAAAGCTTCGCTCTCTGCTTTAAGCTGCTGGTCGCGGAATTCTATGGCTGCAACCAGAGCCGAACCCAATACCGCACAAATAAATGCCTTTCCTTTTCCAGCTCGGATACGAGCATTCTTTTGCAAAACACTAATACGGTCAGAGACGCTCTGCACGTTATACCAGTTCTGCCGTGCCCACTCTACCCCTGTTAACGAGGGTCTGGCACCGTGCTTTTCTAAAAGGTCAAATAATACATCTTCACCTTTCATTGTGACTACACTGTCACTCATTTTTCAATGTGCAGAAAAATCTACACTGAGAAAGAGAGAGGGAACAGAATCCAAAACTTCGAGTCAAACAAATGCAATCGCTCAAATCACTCCTCTGTTTACTGTGAGGAGCATGCAAAAGTCAAAGAAGATCAAAGAAAATGCAAATACGTAAATCGCTTCTCACTTCCCTGTGAAACCACACAGAGAAAAAAAAAAAAACCTTCAAACCCCACACCTAAGTTAGGAGGAACCCTTACATTTCGAGAATGCACAATAATCTTCACGGGACTCAAAATTACTTAATAGGTTCCCGAGAGGCATACACACAAACAGTTCCAAAGACACAGTTAAGTTTCAATATGCGGAGTGATTCTTCCTGTAGAGGTACACACGTCTAAATTATCACAATTATCACTCCTTACAACTCCAGGAGGCACACACGGGAAAAAAGTTCAAATTTCACACTTAAAACTCAATATGCTGAATGATTCTTTCTGGAGAGGCACTCACATCTAGATTATCAAAAATATCACTCCGGGCAACTCCAGAAGGTACACACATCAGCTATACTTGGAAAGGCAACACTCTCACTGTCGGGTATCCTGCCGACTACGCCATTAAAAATGTCACGCTCCAATATAAAGGAGGGAGACGAGGTTCTTTATATGTATATGTATACCCGATGGCGAGATTAAGACACAACGGGTCAAATGTTAGCCCAACCAGTTTATTACAAATACTAGTTGCTTAGGGATATGGGGAAGGGAAGGTGTGCGATAGAAAAGAGATGAAAAGCAAGGAGACTTGGCAGAAAGCAAGAGAGATATAATCACCACCGTGGATCCAGCGAGGTTCGTAGTAGGTCCGTTGATCTCAGGAAACTTGTCTGGTCACCGCGGGGGATGGGAGAAGGCGGCAAGCAGGCCTCAGGGTCCGTCCTAAGTCTCTTCGGGAGTTCTCCTCAAAGATTTCTTCTTTGGGAGTTCTTCTCCCAAGTTCTTTTCTGAAAGTTCTTCTCCCAAAATCCTTAGTTCAGTGAAGGCCTTTTATCCCCATTTCTCAGGAGTTTATTTGTGTGTGACATGTCTGGCCCAACAGATAAGCCAGCAGCGGATGTTGCCTTCATTGCCATGCAGGAGCATTGTCTTTGTGGTGGTAAGCTTCTCCAAGCTGTACTCCCACGGGAAAGACTATTTGCACCTATTTCTGCTTATCTTTACAACCGTAAGCAGAGACAATGGCACCATAACACCCATCCAGATAACCGGCAGTTATCAGTCAGAGTCTTGTCACCAGAAAAGGCCTTACGAAGCAAACTTTGAGACAAAAGAAAGGAAAAACAGTTTCTGTCTTTTACACGATGTGATGTTTCTTACACAAGATAATGTGTGTGCATCTTGGGTGGCAGGACATGATGGGGAGAAAGGGAAGTTTGAAAGTGCATTGCACTGTTGAAGGACTGCAGAGAATGATGGAACCAAGCAGTTATCTAGCAAGAGCCCTGCAGTGAATTATCATAGGTGGTTTTGGGATCAAGTGATGCTGGGGGCTCAGGAGAGAATCTATAAGCAGAGTTCTTTAACTACTAGTTGTAGCCCATGTTTTTCTTTGTAAGGGTACCTTGGTGCTGGAGTATTTGTGCTGCACATAGTGGTATGCATGATCTTTTACCCAAACCAGACCTCTCTAACCAACTGTAGATTTCTGAGGCCTATTGAGTAAGATCTGCACCCTGAGCAAGCAAGCAAAATCATGTTCAACATGCCTGATTGAACACATCACAGCACAAAACAGCTGCTGTTGGTTTCCTTCTCTGGTACAAAGGGTAGGAAGGAACACTGTGAGAGAAAATCCCTTCATGCTATTACTGATACCCATGGATGTCTTGGGTGAATATTTCCTGCCAAAAAAAATGAACAGTTCATCTTGAACAGATAAAATTTGACAGTAGTTGAGAAGCTTTATCCAAACTTTGGGGGCAGAGGACTGCTGTTACAGCTTAATTGAATCCTTTTTAATTCTCTGTGGTTTTCTGCCATTAACGTCTTGGAAGTTTTCACTGTAACCTCATTGCATTCTGCCATCATCTCTGACAGATTGAAGAACTTGCCAGGACACTTGCTTGTGCTTACAACCAGCCTTCTCTTGATTGTTCAAGTACTGTTGACTCCTCTCCAAAGGCGAGGCGATCAGCTAAAAAAAGTGCTAAAATTAAGGAGCGGTGGAAGATATCTGCTACAAAGGCTCTTCTGTTTTGGGCAAAAGAACAGTGTTCACTGTAAGTTTCATCTGAGGCATATAAATAGTATTTTACGTTTTGTGTTTTCAGCTTTTCTCTATTTTTTTTTCCTTGTTTGTTTATTTATTTATTTATTTTAACATTACTTAGTGATGGCTTAGCAGAAAATACTTCAGAATTTGGATGATGTTATCGACACTTTTAGCATCAAGCAAGCCCGAAGCATTATGAAATGAGACCTTTAAATATAATGAAGTGAGGCTAATCCTACTAATAAAACACCACAACGTAAATTAGTTTGTTCAGCTTTTCTCTTTTAGGAGCTTACAGTTTCCTGTGTGATAAGTCTAGTGGAATACTTACATGATTTGCTAGTTTTAATTCTCATGGTTGGCACCAGTTAACAAAGTTGCAGCAGTTACTTATTTTTTGAAAGGAAAATGTAGGGTTTCTGGGATTCTGGCATCTCTCATGGGACATGAGATGGACAGAATGACAAGTATTCTGTCAAAACACTGCACGATCCCCAAGGAGGATCCTAGTGAATGGAACAGGTCTCAGTCTAAAATGTCTTTACATGTCTTTTTATTCCCAGGGTTACATGGCTTTGTTGGTTTCAGTGGGAGCATTCACAGCATGCAGCCTAAAATAAATACAGATGTTTATTGCAAGGGACAAGCTATACATTTTGCATTTTCTTCACAGGCTACTGCAACACTCAAAGACATTTCAAATATCTTTTAGAATGATGTGAACACTTTCTCTCCAACTTTTTGGTAGCTTTATGTTCTGAAGACATTCTACTAATATTTGAAGTTGTCAAGTGGCAGATAAAGGCCTTCAGCAGCACACTGTGTACTTTCTTAGTGAATATTTTTAGTCACTGTATTTTACATTTTACTTTGTTTTATCAGAACAAGACTGACCAGCATGTAAAGAGAGTTCTGTCCATTTAACCCTCCTCTTTGTATTGTTTTTTTTTATTTCTTTGTTGTTTTTTTCAACGATATTACTGTCTGTTATGTATAATCCTTTCTGAATTGTGATGGCAAGTAGTAACTTTGTTATCAATTAATCACAGAGTATTTGTTGAAAGAAATTTTTTTATAAAATCCTGGCTCATTGTTTTGTAGCTAAGTTTGATCACCTGAAGTCCTATGTATTTTCCACTCATAATACATGAGCTGCTTCTGGGAAGTTGTCCTAGAATTCAGTGTGGCTCAGAGAGCTTTCAGGGCCCCTCACAGCCCTGTCCAGGCACCACTCAGTGCAAGATGTTCAAAATGAAGTAACAGAGAAATATCTCTCCTACAGCGATAGATCAGTTTTATGGTCTGGATTCTCTGGAATGACAAAAATTATTTCAGTACTCAGTGATCTGATGGACAAACACTTTTATTTTGTTGCAACAGCTTCAGTGCTTTGCTTGTTATTTCTCCATGCCATAGAATGCATTAACTGTGAGAGCAAAGACTACTCAGAAATAATACTGAATCAGTAAAGCTGAGCTTGAGAATGCAATATAAGATGAAAACATTCTATCATTTTTCAAAACCAAGTTAAAAAATGTGGTTGTAATGATGAGTACTATTGTTTGTGTGGTTTTCTGACCCAGCTTCTTCAGAAATATAGTGGCATAGTTCTCTGTAACTTCTTGGATTTCCTTCATACATCATATTACGAAATTTATATTGTATTTCTGGATTCATACTTATGACATCTGAGTAAATGTGCTGTCACATTTTGTTTCTGATCATTTTTGGGATAGGTATGGTTCTATCAATGTGACCGATTTCAAGTCAAGCTGGAGAAGTGGACTGCCTTTTTTAGCTATCATCAATACCTTAAGACCAGGTCTAATAGATTTGGAGAAGGCAAAGGCTAGAAGCAATAAGGAAAACCTGGATGAAGCTTTCAGAATTGCAGAATTGGAGCTCAATATTCCACGGCTTCTTGAACCAGAAGGTAAGTGATCTGCTTTCTTGTCTTTGCTGTAAGGAGTGAGATTAATATAATCTTCCAAAGTTGACTTGTAATACAGGAGAAAGTAAGGCTGGGTTCAAGTTTGAAATGAAATATTGATCTTCACTGTAATCCTCTAACCTGCAGTTCTTTATTGTATAACACTGAGTATACTTGGGATTTTTAGGATTTTTGAATTGGCAGCATATGCAGGAACAATATGAAGAAGACAGAGTATGAAACTTTTCCATTCATAGAAGAAACTTGTTTATTAGTTCCTCATGTTATATTAAAGTATTCCCAAGGAAGGAATTTCATTACATACTAATTTCTGTCAGTGATATGTTAAGTGAACTACAGCAAAACAAACATATTTATGGTAATGTGTTTTAATAGCTGCAATACAGTGTGTAATTATGTGATCAAGTCTAGAGGGCTGCATAATTATGTAAATGGTGTATTGGCTCTTGTAGATGTTGATGTTATGAATCCAGATGAAAAATCAATCATGACTTACGTGGCTCAGTTTTTACAATACTCCAGAAATATGCCTGAGACTGAAGACATGCAGGTATGCAATATGGTTTATGACTGAGGCATTCTGTAATGAATGTGCATTGTTACTACCAAGTTCATCAGTACTTTCTTTTCCTAGTTTATAGCGTGGTGCAGTAACAGTTATCCTTCACAGTGTGATCCTCTGATTCAGCCACTCACAGGGCTGAATTGGCTTGAACCTTGTGATACTCCTATGTGTCAGCTAAGACAGTGCCATAGATTTTGATGGTACAGTTGGAACTACGGTACAGATGGTCTTGTTTTTAGTTTGTGCATTTTTGTGTTTGCTTTTTTTCCCCCTCATTTATCTATTACAGAGCACATTTTTAAGCTTGACTGTTTCCATGTGTGCTCTCAAATCAATGTGTAAACACTAGAGTAGAAGCAGATAAATTTGCAAACATGCAGAACAACCAGCTTTAAATTTAATAGTTTGCATGTAGAGTAGGCAGCAGTTGTTCCTCACAGGCTAGGCTAGTCGGAAAACCAAATTATCTGTTATCTATGTTCTCCTAAACTATGGTGGTTGGAAAACCAAGTTGTCTGTTGTCTCTATTCTCCTATAGCAGGAGAGTAAGAACTACATGATCTTAAAGATCCCTTGCAACTCAAACCATTCTTTGATTCCTATTAGAGTTTACACATTAATTGCCTTAATTAATTGCATTAATTCACAAATCTCCATGTTGATAATGTCCTCTAGGTAGGCTGCAATCAGGCTCTTCTTTTAGGGTGGCTTTGTATATCCAGGAGACAAGTTTAAAACTTTGGCCTTGCTTTATAGTAGCATCTGGCCCAAAGCTTATTAAAGTCTCCTGAAAACATTGTTTATTTTTCAAAGGCTTTGAATGGGGCTTATTGCATGCTCAGTGTATGTTATTTTGTGGCACAATGTGAATTAAAAACAAGACTTTCTAAACAGAAACATGAAATTTTCTGCTCTAATTACTAGGGTAAAGTAACAGAGACGGTGAACTGGTTGGCTGTTCAGGGAAAAAAGTTATCAAATTTGCTAGTGGACACAGAGAATGGAACATATTACCAGAAGTACAAAGTAAGTTGCATTTTGTATTTAACTGCTTTTTCAAAAGTAAATATTAAAAATGTTCCAAGAAACAGACTTTTGTTTTCATTACCTAGGCCAAAATGCTAAATGAAACAAGTGTTGGAAACCTTGAATTTGGCAAATGCTCTCAAATGATTAAGGGAAGAATAGGGTAAATTTTTTTCTTTGGAAACCTATATGCTGTTTGGTTTCTGAACAGAGGAAGGCTTTTTGGAGAGAGTACAGTAATGTCTTTTAATTAATTGACATAGTTGAAAACGCAGACAAGATTCCATAGGGCCTTCCTAAGGTCAGCTTCTCAATTTCTGTGATGATAATTATAGTAGATTTTATTCAGCTAATGACAGAGGGATTCTCAAAGTTTTGGCTATAAGTTGTGTCTGAAGTAAAATTTCCTTTGGTTTGTACTGTAGTCAGAGTTAGCAAAAAAAAATGGCCTACATGGCCATGAAGGGAGGTATTTGCACTTTCTATTGGTTGAAAGGAAGAACCATGTCCTGATATCACTGACAATATCTTAAGCACAGAGTTTACTAGTGAACGGCACTTTCAGATCTAGTTCCTTGCCTTTCCATACATCGCATCCTTTGACGTTAATGGAGTTCCTACCAATATGTTCAAAGGCAGTGTTCAGATCCATGAATTCCATCTAAGTTACCTTCTATTACTCTTCATTTTTATCTGTAGGAAATGATGTCATTTATGGAAGCATTTAACCAAGAAAAAAAAGCATTTCTGTCCCTGTTGTCAGCAAAAAGAAGTGAAACCGAGCTGAGCGAAGGCCAGCAGCAAATTAGGGAAGAATGGAGTAAACTCGTCTCTCAGGTCAGAGGCAATTCTACCTCACCTTGTTGCATGTGTGAATGTGATAGATGTGGAATCCTAAACTTAGCCCAAGGATATACGCAGGGAAAAGCAGGGAGGTGATACTTTATTTGCAACAATAAAAGCAGTACTGATCGTGAACCTAAAGTTCAGACAAACGGAGTGGTGCACAGTGCCCAAGAGGAGTTGGAAGGAGGCTGTGTACCCTTCTGCTTCCTGAGCCTTAGGACCATGAGAGATCTGGGAAAAAAATAAATAATTAAAAAATGTCTGCATCTGATTATTTTTGAGCAGCCTTCAGATCAAAGGTTTTGGCCTGTTAATGCTTACAGGGTTAATCCGGGACAAAATTATGGCTCAGATGGTGTTGCAGCTGAGAGAGGAATGATGAATGATCATACTTTCTTTCCCACAGCACAGATTGAAATGTAGCTAGATCAGGTTGGTCAGTGCTTTGCAGTGAGTTTAGCTGTGTTGTCTCCCTCTGTTGCAATTGAGGATGTGTTGGGCTTTGTTGATAATTGCTCTCTATAGAAGAAATGTTCACTTGTCTCTTCTTATAATATAATAGACTGCTGGTCCAGAGCATCCCTTGTTCCCTACTTTTTTTTCTGGGTTGTCTGGAGCATCAACTTGCAGAGGATATGTATTTATCTTAGGGATGGAGAAAGGAAAAACAGTGACAAATTTAATTTTTATTTTTAAGATTAATGAATGGAAATCAGAGCTGGACCAGATGTTGCCCCCACCTCTGGATGGCATTGAGGCCTGGCTTCAGCAGGTAGAACATCTGCAGGCAGAAGATTTGCCTGATTTGCAGGACCCATTTAAAGCCATGTCACTCTTCAGTGAAATAATTTCAGTGTTTAAGGTAAGGTGCTCACGGACAAATGTTCTCCTTTAGTCTCACCTAGTAAAGCACTTGTTATGGAATTGCTGTTTGATATTTTGGAAAGTAGTGTGGATATGTTTATCTTCTGGAGATGAAAAACCCTCTGGAAGATACCTTAGATTTTTGTGGGTTTATTTCAGTAACTGCATATGTCTGTTAGGAAGGTTTTTGACTTCATTGAAGTGAGATTAAATTTAAATGCTATGTGAATGAGAAAATTATGCTATTTTATGTGGTTCCTGCAACTTGTTTGTTAAGTAATAATACAGAGTAATTGCATCCCTATCTTTAAATCTAGGCTTGATACATACCTGTTCAGAAAAGCACTTGGGCTCAGGGTTACATGCCATTATGTTCACGCAGCTTATGTGTTTAAACTTAAGTATTTGCTGAATCACTCTGTTATTCCATTCAAAGCAATGGAAAGTATTCTGATACCTCAGTATCATGCAAGTTATTTACTCTGGTCTTTTGAGGTCTTTACACTGATAAAGTTTTAAATGCTTTGAGTTAGAAAGCTTTAAAGGGAGTAAGTGTATTAACACTTGGTTGGATCACTATGGTACTTTACTTGTTTGTTTTTTTTTATGAACAAGGGGAAGCTGAATATTTTTGTAACTAGTCCTTGATGTTAGCTTTAAAGAATAGGAACAAGAGGTTGTTGTGAGTGGCTTGATAACACCACTTTTTTGAACTGTTGGTAGTCAGTGCCTGGTAGGAGAAAAGGTTTCTTTTTTCACTAATAATGGCTTTGCTAAACATTAGCTGTTCCATCTATGATTTTCGTTGTTCAGCTAAGTATTTGTAATGATTTAAGAATGAGACAGAGGGAGACATGGTTGATTCAGGGCTTTTTTTTTCTTTCTTTTTCCTGTTGACATGTAGATACAATCATTGAGTTTCTTAAGAAGCAGCCAAATCTGCTTTGATGGGATAGGAAGGCATTCTGCTGAAATTTACTCTTCTTTTAATCCAATCTTTTTAGTATGATTTATATAGAGACCTTGCTGCCACAGTGGTGCCTCTTGATAGAAATTCTACTTTCTCTGAAGAACTGGGAAATTACTCAACAGTGCTCACAAATGATTAATGTTTTATGTTATCAGCATGATATTAAATTGAATTTGTTGAGCATTCTAATGAAGTACTAATCAAATACGATACAATAAGTTTATTCAGCAGGTTTTGCTTTCAGGTTTTGCTAACATATAGGAAGGAAAAAACTTAATATCCTGAACCTGTTAAAAGGACTCATTTTTGCTCTAAAGATGGTAATAAAAGCAAGGAGGAAAACCTGATGGCATAGGTTGTGTAGTTCCATGCACCTTACGTTTAACTAGGTGCCAGCAGTAAGAACAATTCCATGTTAATATAGTAAAATATACATTTCAGAAGTTGATATGATTGATAAGACTTTCAGACACATTAATGAATGAAGACTGAAAGATTGAGAGATTGTCTTGTGCTGTCTTGTTTTTAATGGCTTTCACTGTACTAGCAGGTGACTTGCAGATTCTAGTGAGGTTTAATACTGGTTGACTCTAGTATTGATATGAATAACTTACTGTTTCATTTTCTTCACAGGGCTTGATGAATTCTTTTGATTCTCACTTGGATGCCCTTCAATCATTCGAGAATAAAGATGAGAAGAATATGCCACTAGTAGTGCCTGAAAAGCTAGAGGAAATGAAAAGAAGGTTGTAATACTCAAGTTCCTTCTCCTATGACTATGCTGTATTCTAGTTTTGCTATTGACTTGCACATAAAGTGTCCGTGCCTTGCAGAAAAAGAACATTTTCCATTTAAGCACATATTGACTGGTATTCTGAGCAGGTAGTTTAATTTGTTAGTCCACTGAAGGTCTAATTATTTGTACGAAATGAAGCTCATTAATAGGAGCTTTCCAGATGCTCTGTGCTAGTGTGGATAGGAAGTACCCACTTGAGGTAGGAATAAAATTCTTTGAAAATAAGGATTTTTCTGGCTGTGGGGATTCTGTACCTAATTTTTATTTTTTACCTTATTGGAAAGCTGAGATTTACAGTCTCTGCAACCCTATATAGCTTTTGAAGGCTATTTTCAAAAATAACCAGTGAATCCATTCATACAGCATGAAATTCTTTCACAGATGGATAACAGATGCCCTTATCAAGCCGTTTAAGGCTTTCCATAAATTGAACTACTACTTTAAAAAGAAGAAAATAAAAACTATTCTCTAAAAATTTTACTTCTGCTGTAAAGACTTTTACATATAGAATTGTAGAATGGTTTAGGTTGAAAGGGGCCTTAAAGATCATCTAGTTCCAACCCCCTACCACAGACAAGGCTGCCAACCAGTAGATTAGGCTGCCTAAGGCCCCATCCAGCTTAAATCTTCCCTTTTTTTTGTTTAAATAATTAATTCCCCCTTGTCCTATTACTTTTAGACTACGTAAAAAATTGGTCTCCCTCCTATTTATAAGGTCCTTTCAAGTACTGGAAAATCTCCATGAGAGATGGAGCCCAGCTCCCATAACCTGTTTTCATAGGAGAGATGCTGCTGATCATTGTGTCTTCCTCTGGACCCACTCCAAGAGCATTTTGTCTTTCTTATACTGTGAGTCCCCAGGTCTGGGTATAGTATTCTAGATGAGGCCTCACAAAGGAAGATTAGAGAGCAGCAATCATCTTCCTTGCCCTGCTGGTCACCCCTCTTTTCATGGAGCCCAGGATGAAGTTGGTCTTCCAGGCTGCAAGTACACAGTGCTGACTGCATGTCCAGTTTTTCATCCACTTGAACCCCCAAGTCCTCCACAGAGCTGCTCCTAATGAGTTCATTTTCCAGTCTGTATATATAACTGGGATTGCCTTGGCCCAAGTGGAGCACCTTACACGTAGCCTTGTTGAACTTCATTAGGTTCTCATGAGCCCACTGCTCAAGCCTGTCCAGGTCCCACTGGATGTCATCTCTTTCTTTTTTGTATCAGAATTGTATTTCAGAATTTTTTAGGCTAAAACTCTGTACATTAATGCCTTCTGCATCCAATGATTTGAGTCAACTTTTGGAATGTTTCACTGTTTGCAGATTCAGTGATATTCGTTTCATAAATTCCAACTCCCTTCTTGAATACCACTATGGTCTGTGCTCAGCATTTGCCAATGAAGTGACATTGAAGCTAAATATTTGGGATGTGAAATACGGGACAAAAGAATCCGTGGAGTCACTGCTAGAAAGTTGGAATGTAAGTTTAAAATAATTGTTTTTCATAATCACACTCTAACAATAATTCCTCTTCTCTCCACTCTCTTTGATTCATCCCTTTCAGTGAGAAGAGACAGGTACCTCCTTTTCCACTTCTGCACCTCAGGAAACTGCAGAGAGCAATGTGATCACCCCTTAGCCTCTTTTTTTGCTCCAGTTTAGACAACCCAGATGTACTCAGCCTCTCCTCATAGAATGTGCCTTCCAACCCATTTACCAGCTTTGTTGCCCTTTTATGGATGCTTTCAACTATCTTATCCTTTTGAAACGTGATGTTTCTGAAGTTTCTCTGCAGTTTTTCAAGCTGGAAAATCCCTTCTTAAATTCATGGAAATTTCATCCGAACCCTAGTGGGAGGCAACAAGAAGTTGTACAAAATCTTTTTCTCTCTCTCTCTTTTTTTTTCCCCTGGTATTAGTATTACCCATAAATGAGGTGGGAATACAGCATCAATCTGCACTGAGTTTCTTGATGCAGTTGATTTCATAAATACTTATTACCATGTTTTTTCTATGGTTGTGGTTCATGGAGTAAGATGCACCTTAGACTAAGAGCCTGCGGACCAGCTCTCTCATTCCCTTAGTAAATGTTCAAACCATAAGTCTCTTCCTCTACTCCCATTTTTTCCTTCCTAACCTGTTCCATCCCTATTTTGGATCATATTAGATCTGTGGTGGGAAGTATGCACTACAGTATTTCTGTGCATGCAAGGAAACCCACCTTTCACTTCTATCACTTTTTTAACATAACTGAATTCTTCACAAATTGTTCCAGGTACCTTTTCTCAATATAGCCTTCGGGCTTAACTTTTTGAAATAAGTAGTTCTGACTCATAAATGGCTGTGACTCAGTCAATGACATTCCAGAGTTTGTATTTCCCATTACTCTCTGCATGAGCAGAAAGCAAACAGGTCAAATTCTAACTAAAGGGTGTAGATGGGTTGCTGGATGGCCTTAGTTTAATTTACATTTAACTCCCAGGTTGCAGCCTCGTATTGAAAAAAATGTGTCCCAACCTGTATTTGCTACCATTAAGTTTTATGTGGGTTATTTTTACCTGTACCAATTCTTTTTCACTTTTGGCAGAATTTCGTTGAAGAAAAGAGACTTAAAACACGGCTAGAAACTGCTACTCACATTTGTGAAGACTTGAAAAACATAAATGTAAGCAACCCTGACTTAGGTAAGTTAAGTTCCTACTCATCAACTCATAATGAAAAGCTCTGTTTTGAACTGGTGTGCTGTCACTAGTTTTAATTCCCACTTAGGTTTCTTTTTTTAAGTACTAATCCTATTGAATAAATCTCTCTGTTTCCAGATGTATAACATTATCCCCTTTTTGATATCCTAGCTGGAGATCCTCAAGAAATTAGCAAACTTTTTAAGACAGCGGAGTCAAAGATTTCTATGTGCAAAGACTATATTTCCAATGTAAATACTACACTACAGAAAGTCCTGTCTTCCTGGAGTAATTACACAGAAAATCTCTGCTTACTAAAGACATGGCTGGAAGAAAAACAAAAGGAGTATCCAATAGAGGTATGTTGTTGGATTTCTTTTAGTCATGATGGACAGAGCCACCTGGTAGGAAAACGTTTTACATGACAGTGGTTGTTCTTGCTTTTCTGTTCCTTGTTTTGGAAATCAACTTGTGGCAGGGTTCTCTTTGATATTATTTCAATGCCTCCCTCTAGATCCCTGCTGAACTCCTGGCAGACTGGAATTCAGTGCATGGTTCTTTAAACGAAGCTGGAAACTATCTCATTGAAGTCAGCAAAGTGCAAGTTGGATCAAATATTGCCAAAGAGCTGAAGAAACTGAACAGGAGATGGGCTAAATTCATCAAGAGGACACGCTTTGTAAGATACCAGTTTCATAATACTCTTTTGATGAGCAGCCTTCAAAATCATCTTTTCTAAACGTTATCAGCTTGTTAATCAGAGCTCAATAAATCTTTCAGTCAACTGAGTATTAACAGCTTTAAATCAAGAAGAACAGAGAACACACAGAGGCATCCCAACATTTCAAGAGATGTTTTTACGAATTACATTCAGAAAGCAGAAACAGACTATGTTACAAGTGCTTAAGGACATAAGGGGTTATTTTTCTGGTGTTGCACTGGACACTATTTAAACACATGTATAAGTAAATGCAGTACATGGGCAAATATGGCCCAATTACCAGTACCATTAAACCATCATCACACTTGCTGGCCTGAATTTGGCCAACATCTATCATTCTATCATTCCTAACATCTAACATTCTGTCATTCTATCTACCCCATCTATCATTGGGATACCTGTGTGGGCACAAGTTGTGTTGCCCTACCTGCTCCCTGGTGATTTATTTACCAGTATAAGTTTGGTGTTTATTTGTTCTTCATTGCTTGCTGAGTGCAAAAGCTGGAAAGTAAGCTCCATGACTGTATGTTACAGGGGGGTAGTGGGTAGATCCCTGTGAACTAGTGATGAGCGTGAATATCTTACCCTACTCTCTGTTCATAGCTTGGAGAAGAGAACACAGATACTGCTGGAAAGGCCAGAGAACTTCCAGGAAGCATGGAGAAAATTGAAGAGCTCCTTGGAAGTGTTGACAGCTGGGCAGCAGAGACTGAATGCCTGCTTGGTGAAATTGGTCATAAGACACCTGTGGAACCTCAGATGGAGGAACATTTACAGGTGAAAATGGAAATACATTCATACATGCATACAGCTTAAAATATTTGTTCATCAGATTTTCATCTCTCAGAGTGGATTTATGAGTTGGGTGTAATGCACCTTCATCATGAAGAAATGAATGCAGGTTTTGTGCTATAACTCAAGGTGTTAAAAAGTCAATCAGTGCTAGTATTTTGATGTTATTTCCCAGAATCAGTCCTAGATGATGTTTTTGTGGGCATATGTTTACAAACTAATCCTCATTTTGCAGTATGACACCAGTTTGTTGAACACAATTAATTTAGTAAAGACATCCTGAAATACAGCCTCCAAATATATAAGTGAATTGTGCATTTATGTTTGTGAGCAGGAGAGATCCAGACTCTAATTGCCCACTGCACAATAGGTCAAGAGCCCACTAAAGCACTGATTTTCATTAAAAGAATGCTAATTGTCAACTTCAAACAGGAAAATGTGTTGAATATTCATAGATCAAAGCAGTTCTAATAAGGACATTTCATGATAAATATTCAATTATGGCATATTACTTTTTACATGGAAAATAGCCAGCTCCTTCCTGCCTTCTAGCACTCAATACCACAAGAAAGTTTGAGTCCGGATTATGAGCTTACTTTTGGATGACTTCATGATCAGGTTATGCATATCCAAATGTGTGGTTTGTGCTTTTGGAAGGCTGTTCAGATGAGAGACGACATTTAAATAATTACTTTTAATTGAGTTTGAGGCAAAATACTGATGATATCAAATTGACAGAGAGAATGTGTCAGCAAACAGAATCCCCTGTGGATGGCAGCAGACTCCTGACACAGAGATTTTGCAGCAAAATACACTATTATTGGAATATATGATTTTGTTCTTGGCCAAATATTGACCATAATTAATGCTGGCTTTTTCATTCAGTTTCTATAAACAAAAAGACATAAATACTGTGCAGACTTCTAATACTTTTCATTCTACCAGAGCTTGGCTGCAAGGGGAATCTCGTGTCAAGAAAAAGTTGCAACAGTAGAAGAGATATTGCAATCTCTGATGAAGAATGCTTCAAGTCAGGTGTCCCAACAGCACACCACTGGGTTGCAGGCACGAATTAAAGAAGCCAAAGACAGAGTAGAGGTACTTTTTGTTTGTTGTTATTGCTCTTTATACCTACAGTTTTTAGCTTTATGTGTTTAGGACGATTCCTTTCCATTCATGTAAAACAAAAAGAAGTATATACTGTTGGAACTGGTGTCCTAGACTCTTGCCGGGGGCAAAAATTAGAACATTTCAAAGATCAGTATCTCAACTCGAAAAACTTGAGTGATGTTATGAAGCAATCACATTTCTTAACTAATGAAACTTGTGCATGTTCTGAAAAGTCTCTTTCTTCCAAGGCTGTCATGGGTGACATGAACAACATCTTACCTAAATCTGAGAAGAAACCCTCAGAAAAGGAAGCTTTACTCAATTTTGAAGAATCTCAGAAGGATATTGAGGTTTCCATTTCAAAGGTTGTGCAACTTGTTAGTCAAAAATTAAGTCCTGAAGTGCATATTTCAAGATACGAGGTAGGTTCATTTTCTGAGTCAGCTGAATGGTGTATTTCTTAGTGTTATTTAATGTCTAAAAAGCTGAGATTTTTTTGGGGTAGCTATTAATCTCTTTTTCTTTTTTTTTCCAAATTTTTAGTTTAGTTTTGTTAGAATATATTGACTGGACAGACAATTTGAATGAAGAAATATGAGTCTGTATATCAGTTTATATAGTGCCCTGTCTGTAAATTATTCATCATTCTCAGCTCCCTGTTCTGAGCTACCACAGGTAGCTGATAAATAATTAAGATTCCCATCTTGAATCATATGCCTGAATTCTTGGACAAGTTATGAAAAGTATGATTATAAATGCTGAATCTCCACTTCTTTTCCCAGTGGCTAAATGATAAAGGAAGTGTCAGATCTCAAAATTGATATCTCTTAAATGGGTCCATAGTGAGGTATGAAAAACGGAAGCGCTCAATGCCCGTGTTGCCTCACATTGCGCAGTGAGTTCTGGGCAGCCCTGGGCTGGCAGCTGCACTGAGCTCACGTGGTCCCATTGCACCAGGGCAGACCTTTCACATACCTTATGGCAGACATGGGACATGGCCGTGTATGCTCCCTGGAAATAAGCAGGGTTCAGGGACCTTAGTCTTTTCTCCTTGGTACCTCATTTTCCCCTAGAAAGATTTATTAAAGGAATAACATCCACTTTTGTCTGTATGACATACACTGATAGTGTCTACTACACTTTTGGAATACACAGGAGTGGAGAATGCCCTTGTTTTCATCCATGCAAGGGCCATCACAGCCCACATCTGCCATGTGTATGTGCTTTGTATGTGTCTTTTATAGGCTACGGATGACATTTGATTAGATTAATAAGCTACATTCAGTTCTGTTTATCTTTTGTAATGCTGCTTTTTTTATTTTTTGCAGGAAGCTTTTAGTGCTCTGGACAATCAAGTTCTTGACAATTTTTTGAAAGCAGCTGAACAACTGAAAAATATTTCGTCTGATCAGGAAAAGCTGGTAGTGGAAGAAAAGAGTAAAGATATTTGTAAGAGATGGGAGGTGAGATAATATTGGAAGGAGACTGTCTGTTCTCGTTATGCCTTGTATCTTGGAAAGCAGTTTTTTTTTTGTCACATTGTGTTCTGAGACTTTCAGTTGCTTTGTAATACTGTCTCTACATCCCATAGGGATAACGTGTTCTGAATTTTGCAGGCTGTTCATAATGAAATTATATCCTGTGTCCAGCTCCTATTAGAAAGGGAAAAAAAGAAATTCAACACAACGTTTAAAAAAATCAATAAGCGATTAGGTAAAGAAAAGAAACTCCTAAATATGGATAAAACCAAAGGGCTCATCAAGGAGCATGAGGTATGTGACCCTTTCCTTTTCTGCTCACTTATTTCTTTCTGAATGCATTGTCCTTCCTGCTTCCTTTAGAGGATGTAGTAGCTTGTGTTTGTGAAATAGAAACCTTTTGTTATGTAAACAGAGAACAGAGGCCACTAAAATTATTTCACACTATTTCATTGACTTTCTGACTGCAAATAATAGCCTCTTTATTACTTATCTCCTTTTTGCATGGATGTTATCTTTTTTCATTTTATTTATTTATTTATTTATTTTTAGGTCAGTCTTGAAGCATGAAACAGATTTATCTTTGGAAAGTGTAAAAAATAAGAAACGTTTTTGTGTTCTTGATTTGTTACACTTGTTTTGCTACAGTTGAAAAAGCTTGGTACCTTCAGTGACTGTATTTCCTCACAGTACAGTAGTCCCACTTTTTGTTCATGGAGCATATATATTAATCAGAGTTAGATATAAGACTTCCATTTTTCAATTGTTGGGGTGAGGCATAGTAAATCTTGCAATGGTTTTTAAGCTTCATTGCTACTAACATTTTTGTACATCCTTTTTGATATGTATTGATGTTTCCAGTCCACCACTTAGAAAGGTAATAAAATGTTCTCTGTTGAAATTCTGGCCCTTGCTGAAGTAAACACAGTTTTTGTGTTTGCTTTCCATGAATTTATTCAGACCCGATAGTACATTTGCAATAGAAAAGAAAAATAAACATTCTTAGATGCATTCCTTCCGTTTGGGAGTATTTTAAATACATTTTCCAATTCTATTTTTTTCTGTAGTCACTATTTTGAATATCAGTGTGCAGATGATCAAAAGTAACTAAACTTGTAGTTACAAAAGTAATTTGAAAATCAAGTGTGAGTATAGTCTTGGAAATGCATCTGGGGAACACATTCCCAAAAATCCTACTTTCTTTCCTGACTTTATTTGAAGAAAATATCAAGGAAGATAAATGTTTCTCTTGTGATTTGACAGCTTATACTTTAAATCCATTCATGTGAGAAGACAATGGAAATAGGAACATGTATAAGAATAATTAGAGTTGCTTATCCTTATGGCTTAACATTAGATTACGATATTATTTTCCTTTGTTTAGGCCTTTTTTTCACGTGAAGGCAGCCTGAAAGAAATTAGCAAGTCAATAGAAGATCTTAAAATATTGGGAAAACTAGCAAAAGAAACTGTCCCAGACCTACAGACATTTGCTGCAGACTCTGAACAAAAGCTGGAAAAGCTGCAACAAACTGTGGCAGATACCTACACGGCCTTGCTGTCTCATGCTGGAAAAAGACAGCCATCCAAAAAAGAGTGGGTGACTGAATGCATGATGTGTTATAGCCTTGTAAAAAGCAGATGTGTGAGGAGAAGTTGTGCTATTGTAAACATACTCCCAAGTACATTACTATGGGCAACCGTACTTTTTAAACATTTAATAGTGCATTTCATAAATTAGTAATGTTTGATTACCCTTACACACAGCTGTTAGGTTTTAATCATAAGCTAGGATTTCTTTTTTCACCTTCCTGTTTCTTAAGCTGAAATTTCTTTTAAACCGTAGGGGCTCCATTGTTGCTTCTGAGAATGGAGAAAAGCCCACTTCTACTCAACAAATTGATATCCTTTCAGTAGAGGAGGTAAGAAGTTAATACCTCGTGTTAAGAAACAGTGCTCAGTGTGGAGATCACTGGCAAAAAGAAAAACTGATTACTTCTATTACTGTTCTTATTGTGGCAGATTTCAGGGCTCTGGTCAAAGAGCAAAAGCCCTGTTCTACTTGGTAATCTAGAAAATAAATGTTCAAATGTAACATGCAGGTAACGGCCCTAAGCATCCTGAACATATGTGAATCTCCTGTCTTGCACTGTATTTTGCTAAAGAGTGCTTTTGAACTGAGAGAGCCATATGTGAAGCTGTTTCAAAGTGTAAATCCCACATAGTGGCCCAGTAATTCAAACAATTTCTAAGGACACAGAAGAAAATTAGTGAAGAGTTGAAGGTGTTTTCTTAGAAAAATAGAGGGAAAACCAGAATCCATGTAATTTCTAAGAAAAAAGTTTGGAGAGAAGACATTACTATTTATGATTTGGATAGCTCATTTAGGATAAGCATTCATGGAAGTGAGGCTGCAGATAGTTCATCAGACAGCAAGCAGGCTGTCTGTTGGAAGGAATTTACATTAAGTTGGCAGATACTGAGGAAGTGGCTGTAGTCAAGGAAGATCTCTTGCAAGACTTCTTGTATTGTCCCTGATAACAATGATAAATTCTGCTCCATCATGGGTAATTGGAGTATGAAGTGTCTAGCTGATGTCAGCTGGCATTATACTCAGGAGACTATATCCTGGAATCAAGAACAAGAGATGTGCACAACAATCTGGTATGTGCAGCCTGAAAAAAGGTACAGAAGGCAGTGCTGTTTGGTTTCTGCAGCAAAAATTCACACAAATGGCTTGTGATTGCCAGAGTTATGATGGGGCGGTTACATGTGCAGAGCCCCAGCGTTACTGTGGAAGGAATGAATGGTCTGGCTGCAAGTCTTCTAAAATCTACTGTTAAGGCTCATTGAGATAAAGCACATCTTGCATTCATGAATGGTATCTCTCATCTCCTTTGGCACACATGAAGTAATTGCTTCTGTAAGGAGATTACAGACATCTGCTGATCTTCACTATGTTTTGACACAGTGTGATGCAGCAGTCATTGTTATCTTTTTTTTTGACTTAGACATCAAGACCCTCTGAAGATATAGTTTTGGAAACAGATATGAAACATCACAACGGAGAAAGCTGTGAGAAGATGTTTCAGGAAGACAGTGATTTACCCACACCAGCTTTATTAGAGAGGTAATTTTTAAAAGTAAAAATGCATGCATTTAAAGAGATGGTATAACACTAGATGTTCACAATAGCCTTTATGAAACGTTGGGTACACTTTTGATATGAAGAACTCTGTTCTTGCTCTACTACTGCTTACTTAGTATTTCTTTGTAATTGATAAGAAAGCACTGCAGTAGTTAAATAACACAAATATCAGAGTATTATAGGAAGAACACTTACAGCTGGTACAGAGAAATCTGTATCCATCTTACCAATAACTCCAAATGCTGCAACATTAAGGAAAAGTGGAAAGTTTTTTAAATATTTCACATTTTTGCAATTATAAAACAGAATGTTAGGAATGCCAGAAGGCATTTGCACATGAAAATTATCCATGTGAGCAATGTCACAGCTACTGTACATATTGCTTATTTATGCCCAATCATTTGCAGCTTAGGTAAAAACATGCATTTGCAATAAACTGTGCTTATTTTATATGGCAATCTTGGTTGACAATACTCAACTTCTGCTATGTTCCATTAAAGTAGAAGTAATACTCACACTGAAAGTGATTGTGTCTTTCTTTAGCTATAACAAACAAAGAAGGAACCTGGAGGAACTTTTACAAGTAAGCAGAGACAAGGTAGCATCTGGCTTTACTGATGAAATAAAAGGCACTTCATGCTTTCAAAATAAATTGCTTGAATTACAGGTAAGTCAGTCTTCATCTTTTAAAAACATCCTTGGTGCCTTAATCGTTATTTTCTCCTGTAGAGCCCTTACCTTCTATGTGTTATGTGTGCTGTCAAGGGATACAAAGCATCCTTACAACCAGGTTTATTGAAAATACACAGAAATTAAGGGTTTATCTTTTAGCAGAACCAAATTCCTATTTAGCAGTGGAGTTCTGCCAGTATTGCTAAAAGAGGAAATTACTGGCTATCAGTTTATAATTTGCAAGATCTAATGGAAAAAATAACTGCAGAAAACAGCTTTGTAGATAGCAGGAATGGTAAGTGATAGACCATGGCCAGTGCTGGAGAAGTCTTCAAAATTGAGCCATCAAATGCCAGTAGTGCACATGCAGAATGAAACTCTTCCAGGAGTTAACAAGGTTTGTGAGAAACTAGAGGTGGTGTCACAAGGCATATAATTGGAGATAGAGATTTTATTATTGCAATTTTTCAGCTCTTCCTTTGAAAGAAATGCAGAAGGTATCTAGTGTGTTAGAGCTTGGTTCAGCTCTAAGTTTGCATTTTGATCTTTTGAAAACAGTTAAAATGAGATATTTTCTATTCATTCTTGTGTAAAAAATGGCTAAACCAGACTTACCAAGCATTTCTAAATTGTAGTGAGGGCATGTATCTGACACGGGAAATTCTTTCTAAAAACTGACAGAGATTCATGTGCAGCTGAAAATTGAGTCTTTGAAAAAAGAAACTTAACTGAAGCTTTTTCCCCAGAAACTCTTGTGATCATCATTTTATGAACTGTCCAGTCTGTTGTAAAGAACAGAATTGTATTAAATCAGTTAACCCTGCGTATCTTTTAGAGGGCAGAGAGTGATATCAATTCTGGTTGGACACAATTGGGAAACATCTCATCTACCTTAGAAAACCTTGTGGATGAAGTGCAGCAGGCTGCTATTTCTGAGACAAGAAGCAAACTAGAAGGAGAATGGAAAGAACTTCAGGATATTATGAGTACCAGGTATGAAATAACATTTCATGGTATTAGCAAAGGAATTGTTTGTTATAAGTAAAATGTGTATTTTGAAGTGAACAGTGTGTGTTATAAAAGTGTTCCCGTATTTTTAACCACCTTTTGTTTTAATTACATAAAACATCTTTTTCTTAAATATACATGGCAGGTAGTTTGAATCTCTTCAAGAAGCTCAGGGTGTAACAGTACTGTGCAATATTCTTGAGCTCATTTTTACTTCCTGCAGCTTTCTGGTTAAATGGACCATGGTTCACACTGCTTCTCGTATTTATCAACAGAAAAACTTCTTTGGCCTCAGGAAGAAAAAGAGTATTGATCAGTCAGACTGTCAATTACAATATCTTTGTGTTTTTTTGTGTGGTAAAATGTCAGGTGTCTTTTCTTGCTGCTTTCCCAATTTGCGTTTCTTCACCTTTCTTATAGAAAGAATTCTTTAAGGACTGCCTTGGAAATTGTTTTACCAATAGAAAATGAGTCCATTCTTTTATGTGAATTAAATCAACAACTGAACAAAAGAGGCATCCAGCAGTTTAATCTGATGAACACTGATCTTACTTACAAAGACCTAAAGGTAAGGAAAAATGCTGATAAGCAGGGACAGCATCCCAACCAGAACAATTTTTAATATCCCTAGGAACTAGGGGACTGCATAAGGTTTCTTACTAAGACTAGACTTTTGCTCCATTCATGATACTTCCCAAAACTTTTGATGTCCAAATGCATTTTAATCCATTTGCTTTAAATGTTGTTGCTCCTGTAGAGCCAAGCAGGCACCCTTGATAAGCTCTGCTGTAAAAGGCATAGCAATGAATGTTTAATCTTCGCTCAGGTCTTTTCATTGTTACAGATTTACACTGTCCCCACTTGGCTGTAAGTGATGTGGTGTTAATTAATGAGCTAAACGTAGCTGTCTCAATCGCTTCTGCGGAGGGATCTGAATGTGCAGCAAGATTGGTTTTTTTAGCTGCTTTCAGTATCTTTCTGGACTCTGCTCTTTCTATTAAGCAGGGTGGATGTTGCTTTGTCCCTGCTAAACACATAGACTCCCACACAGTACTGAAAGTTTGCATTTGTTTGCCCTTGGCTCTCAAGCTGAATAGAGTTTCAGTCTTTCAGGCTCTGGGGCAGAGATCATATGCACTCTTTGTCTGAGATGACCCTTCCTGGCTGGAAGGGTCCTGCATTTTTTCCTAGATTTGCACTTCTGAGGTTTCACAACTCTGATGTACTGCTGTTTGTCTGAGGGCTGCATAATCCTTTAACTAGGTAATGAGCAGGCTTCACAAGGAGATTTTTATATGTGTGTAAAATACAGCAAAAGAGAACTTAAGGTGGCAGAAGTAACAGTCATCTGTGTGCCAACCTGTACTTCCAAGTCCCAAGCTTCATCTCGTCAGCTTTCTGTCCTATTTGTCTGGTTGCTGACAAGGATAATGCTGAATAAATTTGCTGTATGTGGAATACCATTTTATTTGATTTTTCTCTTTTAACCCACCCTTCACCAAAACTCAGAGTAGGAAAAAAAAGTTTTTCTTTCTTAACCACCGTATTTAAAATAGTTACTCTATTGCTGTGACAGTCATTCTGCATTAATGATTCCTGTTTCGTACAAACTTATGTTTGGATTTCTAACATGATGGATGTTATCTCTTAGCAAACGGTGAACTGAATGTATAGGCCTAGTGATACAGATTTAGCACATCAGTTGCATTTGATATTGTTTCCATAGCTAGCTCTTCCACAGAAATAAATTGTAATGGAAATTTCAACCACCACAGTCCAAAAGCTATTCTCCTTCACGCTTTTAACAATCTAAATACATACACTTTATTTGGATTGGTAGAATTTGTTTTTCATTGGTTCAGCTTGAATACAGGATTCAGAGTTTCTTTCACTTACTAACACTGTTGGTGTTTTTCTTTATTTCAGGAGCTACAGAGATCCATATTAAATCAGATTGAAGTGTGCAAGCAGTTGGAACACCTAGATAGCTCAGCAAGAGATGAATTTCATCCAATAGATCTTCAAGCTGCAAGTAAAATTACATTTTATTATCAAAACCAGCTTGAAGAAGTGAGCCATAAAATGCAAATCCAAGAGACAGTCCTTAAAGATCTGGAAGCTTTTATGGCCTCTTTGAGAAAAATTAAGTCTTTTGAACATCTCACAAATCTCTCAGGCCAACCTGAAATACCAGGAAAAACGTGGAGAGAGGCAGCGCGAGAAGTTTCTCATATGGCAAAAGAGGCTCAGTGTTTGGATGAACGCTTGAAAACAGTTGATATCTGCTTGGAAGATGCTGAGTGTGGGACAAATACTAGCTGTGAAAAACTTGTTCAAACTTTATCTGAAGAGCTGAATGCGAAAGGTGATCACTCAAGTGAACAGATGTTTACAGAAGCAAATGATTTAGACAAGGCTTTTTCCACCAGAAATGATGAACTTCTCAAAAACATTCAAGATCTACGTGATAGAATTAACAAAATAGGTTTGAAAGATCCAACAGTTCCAGCTATTCAACAAAGGTGAATTGTTTCTCAGAGCTCTTGTAGTTAAATAATTTCAGTGAATTCAGAGTGTCTGTGGACTCTTTGCAGTAGAACTGAAATATGATGGTGTCTTAAAGCCTCTTCATTGCACTTGAAAGATTGTGAGTTGTGATTCATTCCCTTACAACCTAAAAAAGGAAGCCTTCTCCATTTATTTTGATTATTTTGTTTTAAATGTATGTGGTTCTTTGAAGTACCATTGATGAAGAGAAAACAGGAGATTGATTGTTATGATCTTAGTTTTCAGTAAGATAACTCTGAGACAGTTCTTCCTGAGCAGCAATGTGATCTAGACCCCTGAGTAATAGCATTATTTTACCATACCTTGAGTAAGTCATTCACATGATTCCTGTATCTCAGATACTGTTTCAGAGGAGTTCTTTGCAACCTTACAAAGCATGATTAAACAGTTCACTACAGTCTTAGTGTGGGGAAAAAGAGAGAGGGGTTTATAGTTGTGAATTCCCACACTATGCCATAACTTCCTTTCTTAGACCTTATTCAAAAATATCCAGATTGCACATCACATTTTTATACATAATAATTTACTGTGTTCATACAGAACTCATTGCCTCTAAGGATATGGGATTGTTTTCTCAAACAACTCTTAGGTCAGTATAACTCATCTTAAAGACTGTCAAATTTCATGATCTGAAAATCAAATTACACTTCTTACGATGTCATTTAATATATTAAGTGTGTTCAGCTCAGGATGAAATTCTAGAGAGCTACAGAGATTACAGTGATGGAAAAAAAAAAACTTGCTTTAGTGTAAGTCTCAATTTCTTTTTTTTTCCCTAATAAAGGTTAAAATCATTAATGGAATTGGAAAAGGAATTAGATTGTTCTGCTGTTGAAATGAAATCTGTGCGAGAAATTGCTAATAAGCTCCTGCAGATGAAAGAGGAAAAAGCAGAAGAATCAAATGAACAATGCAGAGTTACAGAGAGATCATGGGAGGATACAAAACTCTTGCTTGCTGAATGGTAAGGACAAAAGTTGTATTTTAAATAGTATTTTACAAGTGAGAAGTTTTCTTATGAAATGAATCAGCAAAAAAGTCTTACACCACACTGCAAAGTAAGTGAAATTCTGATGCAGTAGGAAATGTAGTTTTACAGTGCTGTAGGATGCCACGATGCTAAGAATGGTAGATATAAATCTGCAGCCAAAGCTCATTAATAGTACTTATTTTTAAGAAATCACAATCCTGTCATGTAACTGGTATGTAGTGACATATTGAACTTGATTGGTGTCCAAAAGAAAAGTCTGGCTGTTGGTGTCTTGTATGTTAGCTGTGAATGTCATGCCAGCACATTGAAAAAGAAGTCAGACTGAATCAAATGAAGGAAGACAGCTGACGGGGAGTCAGGAAAAAACTAAGGAACCTCATTTGATAAGTGTAAGAGAGTGTGGACTCCCCACAAGTATATAGGGGTGAGGGCAGCAGGGGGGAGGCTTAGGCTGCTCCTTTATGCATTGTCAGTAAATAGTTTATCTCCTTTTTCAACAGCCAGGAGCAGTGTGCGAGGGCTCTGGAGCTCCTGAAGCAGTATCAAAGCTGCAAAAGTAGTCTAACCAGCATCATCCAGAAACAGGAGATTGTGCTTTCACAGCAAAATTCGTACATGGGGAAGGACAATTTGAACAGACTGATAACAAAGGTGAGTGAGAGGAACTCAATGAAAAGTTAAACGAATAAATAAATTACCTTCCCTGGGAGTGTAGGATTGTTCAGGTGTGTAGGGTTGTATGCCTGAACTTCAGGGTAAACATTAAGTCCTTACTTTCACTTTGGCTTCCAAGGTACTTGTAAGGACTATACTGTGATGTTAAATTGATGACTAGCTTTACTTAGTGAATCAAGTTCTTGTTAAAGGAGATTTTGATCTAAAATGGAAAAAACTGTTTTGATCCAATATAAAAACAAAATTAAATCTTGTTCTGACAAAAAAAAACACATTCTGAAATCAGCAATTTCACTCATATTCCTTGGAACATTTTTATATTTTCTATCAAGTTTAAAACCTTGTAGTAGGTAGTTTGCAAATATAAGAAAGCAGCAAAATTCATTCACTAAAAAGAGATGGTTTAAAAAATTGTAAACAACACAAGCAAAAATAATATCTAATGCAGCTCCTTGGAACTGCTTGTTCATCTGCTGTTTTGTAATGTATAACCAAGAATTTAGATCTGCATCCTCTTCCTGCTCAGGTCATAGTCAGAGCTGAAGGGTTTGTTTGCACTGCACAGTGTTATGTGGAGATTTTCATCTAACCCTGAGAAACAGGCTGAAGAACAGGAGGTTTAAGACTGTGTCAGTATGGCATATCCACTGAAGGACTGAATCATGACAGATCTATTCTGCTTCCCAGGCTTGAACTTGTGTACCTTGCTGTACATCATTACCAGCTTGTTCAGAGCCTGCCTGGGGTTGCCAACATGAAACTGCAATGGGATGGAGACTTATGGGAGCCAGAACAGTTTTGGCTGGCCTGACAATTCAGTATTTTATTGAGCTGTGTTTGCAACATAAATCTCTGATGTCATACTGACTTTGCTGTCCAAACTGTGTTTTGGTTTAGACAAAAGCTTGACTGCTAGCTACATGATTATTATGTAAATGAATGCAAGTACTGGATGTAGGTGTCCATAGCTAATGGACTGTGGAACAGCAGCATTTCCATTGTAATCATTTTGGTGAACAGGTTTCACCTTTCCTGAATGGATCACATAACAAGCTGTTTAGGCTTTCTGATGAGGCATCAACCATACTGTTCAGGAACATTCGCTCTCAGCCAGTGCCTGAGATGATTTGATTTAAGAAGAAGCATAAATGTTTTCTTCCCTCATGGTGGTGTCTGTGTGCATCATCTGCTCTTGAGCTCAAGCAGGATCTTTGCTTGATTTCACTGGTGGAACCTCTGGCACCTCATGTTGCTTGAGCTTTCACTGCAGGGGAGCTTGATTGCATGCCCAGCCTCTAATATTTTGGAGACCCCTTGCTTGGCTTACAGCTCATACTCCTCTGCCTGTTTTGCAACTGCCAGTGTCAGAATGCAGGTTTGCAAGAGCTGCTGCATAGTACAGATATGTCCTTCGGTATTAAACTCTTTTTTGTAATTAAGTATAATGGTAAAAGAGAAGATCTGCCCTGTTGAGAGTTGTGCTGCTCTGCCATCCCTCCCCTTATCTCTGGTTGGCAGGATGCTTCTAATCTCTGGGAATTAGAGCTTTTAACAACAAACTGCCTAACGCTAGAGGTCAGTGTTTCTTTTCCTGTAGGTTTCCGTGTTGTTTGTAAACACCGATGTTGCAATCGAGCACAAAGAAAGCAGTCTCATGTTTAAGTAGAAAATAGGAAAAATTGGCGATTTTATTTCGGGCAGATTTGACAATCCTGAAGTGGACTCTTATGCTTTTATGAAAGTAGTTCAAAACGTGGGGATCACAGTGCCAGGTTACAAGGTTGTGAGACAATTATTACACTGTACGTTGTTTATTTTTGTAACTGAGATGCTGTGTTTGCATATGTAGTCCCATGGATGTTGTGATTGTTTCTTTAAATCAAACCGTGCAAGGTCTCATAGTAAGAAGTACTCTATCCATAGCTCTCACTCAGCTGTTCTGCTAGCAGTGACAGAATGAAGAAGAAAATGTACTTGGCAGCATGGCAGGGATACAGTGGCAGAGAATGCATTGGTAGTCTCATCATATTCTGTTGAAGAGGTTATTTTGTGTAATGCTATTAATTTATCTAAACTGAAAGTAAACAGCACATCACTTAAAATGTTTTGCCGAATAAACTCTTTTAAGTAAACGTGCTTGCAAATATCCTCTTGGTCTCTTTTGCAGATTGAAGAGGCAAAAGAGGAATTTAATGATCACGCTGAAGATGTAGACAAAATAAATCAGATCTGCAAAAACCTTCAGTTCCAGCTCAATAAAATGAGAAGCTTTGAGGAGCCTCCGTTTGAGAATGAGGCTAACATTATTGTGGACAGATGGCTGGATGTATGTAAAAAGTAAATTATCAGGGTGGTCTTATCCGCTATGCATTATAGTAATTGATTCTGACTCATGTGTAATATTTGGAGTAAATTAAGTGCAATATGGCAAGGAGAGAAATCCGGAGCTAAGTTTACAGTGTCTGTTGGTGTAATGCTTTGGGTAGTTTATATCATGGGTGATCTTAACAGTAAATGATGGTGGGAAGTGCAGAAGGGCAACATGTGTGCTTTCAGCATGAATCTGTAAGCTTCTGTAACAACTTCAGTGTGTTTAGACTTTGGAATCAGTCAGGACAATTACAGTGCTGGTGCTGTTGGGGAGATATGTTTGCCACAGTCGGTCTAAGCAGTGCATCAATACTGAGATTAGATGGTATTTACTGAGAGTAGATAAACATTAATGAGCAAGGCTCCTTCCTAAACCTGCCTTAAAACTGGCAAGCTGCTGTTTTGATTGGTGGCTTTAGCGACATGTGTAGCAGGGATTTAAATATCTTCTCCATGACCAGTTTGCTGTGAAGACACATGAGATTTTTTTTCCCTTGCTGTGTGTATTGTTTATGTGGGTGGTTTCGTTTTGCCCAGATTTTATTACTTTGCCTTTGTTTTTAGAATATAACTCAGTGTTTTGTGTATCTGTGTGTGTTTGCTGTGCATAAATCTCCTGGTAGATCAATGAAAAAACTGAAAACTACTGTGATAATTTGGGAAGAGCTCAGGCTTTGTGGGACAAACTTCTTGGTTTATCTGGCACAATCGATGCATGGGCAAATGCAGAACTGAAGAACACAGAAGGCCGTTGTCTGACTGATGAGGACCTTACACAGCTGAAGGTAATTCAAATGGAATTCTTTAAACTCATATTGTAGTGATGGGAACCTTTGACTATAAATATGCAGATCTCAAAGAGGTATGAACTCTGCAAAAGCAGTAGAAGTCCTAATATTTGCAGTTATATCTGCTTGGACAGTTTCACTGAAGATACTGCATAATGTGCAGGGTATGCAGGTCTTGGAAGCTAATATGAATGTGTATATGTATATACAAGCTTTATGGATATACTAAGTCTTTTGAATTAATGCAGCACTATAAATACTTTATTATGCTATGGAAATCACCTCCTCCCTTTGTACTGTATGAACATACAGTGAAGTCTGGAAATTAATAGTCTAAGTACAGTGGTGCACAAACTTCCTTTTACCTAGAGGAGAGAGTATGTGGTTGCTAAGAGTCAGCATGGGCAGCGGAGCCTGGGCAAGGCCTGCCCACAGCCCTATTGCACAGATTCTAGCATTGACTCTAGGAATAGGGCTGCACTTGGATGTAGAAACACATGTACCAGCCCTGTGTCATTGAAGACCCTCATGTGTGGGGATAAGTATTTTAACTTCTGACAGTAGCAGTCATAATTGACGAACTGTGCTGCTCTGTTGTAGTTCCAGCCATTCTCTACTCAACAGGAGTAATTTCCTGCTTGAGAGGGGTTGAAACATAAATAAGTCCCAGATTTGCTAGTTTGAAAATATGCAGGCAGCACTTTCTCAGTGTTTATATGCTACAAATGCTCTGTTTTCATTGTGCTTATCTGCAGCGCTATTGCTACTGCTCTTAGTGCTGCTCATTTGTTTTAATTTGCAGAGCAATAAAAAGCCAAGGTGTTCTTGTTATATGGATCTTTCCAGAGAAACAGTAGTATGCATGCTGTGCACAGGTGGATGTTCTGTTGTTATTGTTGTTTTTACTGCTGTGTTCTCAGCGTTAACCTGGGGCAGTTCAGGTCCCCGAGGACTACACTAAAAATACACCAGCTGGCAACTGCATCTTAAAAGCCATTTTGTTACCTGGAAACTGCTGAAGCAGTGACCATGCCCCTGATGTGCCTTTCTGCTGGGGCACAGGAAGGGCTGTGATGGAGGTGGCTGAGGTTACTCCGTTGCTCCTGCACAGGAAGATAATTCTCGAAAGAAAGGAAGGGAAACGGGGGTGGGGGGGGAGAAGAACTCTTTCCTATGAGCTACTGTGCAAGTGGAATAGCAGGAGAGAAAGGCAAATTCAGAGCATTTGTGGTTTTGTGAATTCTAAAGTTTCCAGAAGGAGCCAGGTTCATTTATCTTTAGTTATCTTTTTTTCTAAATGTATATATTCTGAAGTATGTATTAATTTGCTTCACAAGCCCAATGCTGCAGTGTTGCACAGCACTGAAACCCAGGATCATTTGTGACCACTCAGCAAAGCACAGGTGCATGTGCTTTCATGAAACCTGTCACAGAAGTACTGAGTAATGAATTTTTGACTGTATACTTAAAGATATAATACATACTGAAACTGTCAGAGAAGTCCTTTCCCCTGTAGGCACAATGGAAATGGAAGCTCTTCTAAATGCTGCAGGGATTGGATGGGTCTTGAGTAGAGATTGCAAATGAATATTTTGTCCTGAGGGAATTTGGAATCCTGCAATCAGACACAGTGTGACTACTTTTGGCATATAGTGTTTCATAAGTTGAAACTGGTATTTTACTCCCACATTATTAGATGGTTCCAAAATCCAACAAGCAGAGTTATTTTTACATACACAGAAATCTATATTAAAAAAGCATATATAAGATGTTTTATCTCATTCCTACCAAAATGCATAATCAGGGGACCAATTCTTGACTTAAGTGCATGATATCTGAGAATATTTCAAGATGTATTACCCATTTTGTAGACATTAAGAAAAGCATTAAGAAATGCTTAAAACAAGCCAACAAAAAAACAACAAAGACGACAAAATAAAAGAACATTATTTTCATGCAACTTTGCGTGGCTAATATAGAAGTAGAGTAGTTAAGACTGTTTTGTGCTAGGTTTGCACTGACAGCTACTTTTGCCTGAAAAGCCTGGAGTGTTTCTGACCCCAGAACAAAAAATTGTCAGCCTAAATTTCTAAAATGAAGATCTTGAAGTAACCAGCTGTTGAACCGGTGGGAGCTGTTTATGCAAAGCAACAAATCAGAAAATGAGTAATATGTTTTTCTAACAGAAACATGAAAATTAAATTTGAGAGAAAGAGAGTTACAGAAGTGCTTTTTCCACCATTAGGCATGCTTATGTGTCCAGGAGCAGAAACTTCAGAAATTTGACAATACAGTGGCTGAGATAGAAGAACTTCTAAATAGTAATGAACCTCCTCTGGAGCTCCAGGTAGGAAGAAGCTCTTACAACTCATGTACTGGTATTTGTGACTACAAGACCTACTTCTAGCGTCACTTTTGCCACAGTAATTTCTTGGTTTGACTTGCCCAAAGATAAACTGTGGTTGTTTTGTTGTCTGTTAGCACTAACACTTCCATTTGTTGTCTTTCTCAACTGTCAGAGCCAAACCTGTCGTCGTAAACACAAACGCCTCTGTTTGTCATATGCCTTTTAGAGGCTCAGACGTGATCCAGCTGTTCCACAGTCCTGCCTAAAAATGCCAACATACAGTCTTTAACTGTCGGCATAGAACATGGCACAAAGGGACTTCGTTATCCCTTTGTGGATCCCAGTAACTCAGCATGCTGCTTGTCTATTTTAAACTGTACCTTTAACTGTGTGTGGCTTAATGTAGCTCGGTAGTGTGTAGGTATTTACAAAGGGGTGTTTATTATGTTATTTTTTCCTTTGGGATATCATAAGGAAATAATCATCTTTTTATGTTAACGTCACAGATCAAAGAATAAGTCCTTCTCCACTGTGAGCCTACCTTGATCCTTTACCAATTCCCTAGGCTTCTGCTCCCTGTCAGACGTAGCTTGAGCTTGACCTAGTTTGGCTATTTGTGTGTTTATCCTCAACAGACAGTGAAGTCAGAGGAGTTTCACTGAGTAAATTCATCAGAGATGCTTAGGAATGGACTCAGCAACCACATGCTGTGTACATTGTGCTCCTCAGGAGTGCCAGACATGCTAAGCCCCCTAGGATGGTCTTTCAGCATGTAGCCATAATTCCACTGAGTTGGTTTCTTATGCATATCTGTGGAAGCTTTAAGGGAAAGGTTGTTTCCCTTTGTTAGTCTTGAGGCAGAATCCCCACTGGGCTTTCTGCAGGAAGGCATGTTGCAGAGGGGATCTGGGATTCTCTTTACCTTGGCAGCTGAAAGGCATAGAAGGTTTTTATCCAGCTGAGAGTCAGCGCGGGAGTACACCACCAAACAAATTTGGTGGCAAAGCATCATCAGTAAATGCATCACTAATGAAGATAAATGGAGATCATTCCTCCTCAAAGTAGGGCTTAAATAGTATTATTGTTCAATTTGTGGAGTGGGAGGGAACAAACTGTGGTTGAAGTGTCTGGACTGCAGATCATGTAATTGCTTTTTATGTCTGTTGTGCAGTTCTGCAGCATGATAGAAAATCAGTCCACTGTGATTTCTTACTTTTTTTTTTGTTTCCAACATTAAGGTTATCAGATCATCTATTGTTCAAAAAATGGAATTAATAAAAGACCTTTTGACAACAAAGTGGCGTACCAGTGAACTCAGTGTGAATACGGCAGAGCTCAAAGGAGACCTTGATCTGGCCAAGACACAGATTGGAATGACTGAATCGCTTTTAAAAGCTTTATCTCCGTCTGACACCTTAGAGATCTTTACTAAATTAGAGGTAGTGTGCCACCAGTTAAGCATCTTTTACAGTTTTGTTAATTTTTTCTCTCCTGGTACATCTTTGTAAGTTTTTCTCCTGTACATTTAAGCAGATAGAGTAACTTAAGAGAAGGGCTTCACATGAATACTTCCTGAAGATGCTGGAAACATGAAAGAAAACCCCAATTTCACTGGATGTTATCAGATGTAGTTAGTTAACCCTTGCAGCTACTGAACATGCTTAGTGGTAAAAATTCCGAGAATATTCTTCCCAAGATATGATGAAGCAGTTGTGGCGGTACTGGGTTGTGTCTTCGTAGGTAATAGAATAAAAAAAATAGTTTTAAGTGGCCTGAAGTTGCGCCAGGGAAGATTTAGATTAGACCTGAGGAAACATTTTTTCTCTGAAAGAGTGGTCAGGCACTGGAATGGCCTGCCTAGGGAGGTGGTTTGAGGCACCATCCCTAGCGCTGTTCAAGAAGCGTTTAGATGAGATGCTAAGGGATTTGATTTAGTAGTAGTTGGGTAGGGATGGTGATAGGAGGATGGTTGGACTAGATGATCTTGTAGGTCCTTTCCAACCTAATGTATCTATGAACCTATGAAATTAATTCTCCCAGCTGCGCTGAAGTCATCCATCTATCCACAGTGACTTTATGGGCAGCCTAAGGCTTGTAGAAATGGAATAGTGCATATGGCAGCTAAGGCGTTATCAGTTCTAGGTGTAATATGCTCTGGAACGTGCTGCCTTGTGATGCCTCTCACATATCTGTGTGATGAAAAATATACATGACAGTGTGGTTGTATATACAAAGAGATGTAAACACGCACTCAAGTAGAGTTCAGTGCTTATCTCTATCGATCGATCTCTTTCTTAATGTCACTGTGCTTTAAGAAATTATTTTGATATACAGGCAGGAATAAACTCTTGCAAAAATCTGTAATTGGTACTAAAGCAGCTGTACAGTAAGCTTCTGCTCATACTTATAGGTTTTCTTTTTAATAGATGTCCTTTTTCTGTTATTTTTTTTTAACTTTAGGAGATACATCAGAAAATTCTACAACAGAAACATCATGTGACGTTACTCCAAGAAGAGACAGATTGTCCTGATGTGGATGAATTAAATAAGCAGCTTCAATGTGTCACCGATTTATTTAATAAGAAAAAGCATGTGTTTCAGGACCACTTCATTGGTGTTTTGAATCGTAAGTGAACACTTCTCACATTTAGGTAGCTTTCTAGGTTTGTAGGTACACTCTGAATCAGTTTTGTTGAAAAATTAGTTGATTTTTGTTTATTGTTAAAAAAAAATTTATTGCCAAAGTAACAAGATAAAAATTGGATAAAAACGGCTTTTTTTCAACAAAATTCAGGAGCAAATGTCAAAACGTTTCATTAAAAACATGTAAAAATAAAACGTCTTTACTTTTTCTAATTATTTTTTTTTAGGTGCAAAAGTGATCTCATTGTCAGATGAGTAATGTTTGTTTGTGCAGAAAGGAGAAAAATTCATAATATGGTATTCCAGATCTTGTTGACTGCAATTGCTATGACTCGTGGACCATCCTTTCTCAGGATATAGTTATGTTTAATGTCAATAAATGTTGAGTGAAAAGAGATACTAACTAAAGCATTTTCTTTCACATTGCCTGTAGTGGAAAACAGCCTCTGACAGCAGCACTGATAAATGCAATTACGAATTGTCTTGAAATGTTCGTGTTAAATGGGGTTGTTTTTTTTTACAGAATAAAATTAATGAAGAAAATTGGAATGTCTTTTTTCAGGTCAGTGCAAGGATTTTAATGACTGGTTCAGCAGCACTCAGCTGTCTTTGAAGGACTGCTTTGACCCTTCAGAAACAAAACAGATGCTGGAAGAAAGACTGCAGAGACTAAAGGTAAAGTATTAAGATATTCTTAATTTCTATTGCTGGTTCACCTTGAGTTTTTACTTTCTTATACAGGAGATTATTCTTGAAAGTGATTTCACATTTGTAACTTGAGGGCGAAAGAGCACTTTGTGTAACATTCAGCTTTAGGACAATAAATGTAAAGTAAATCTGATTTAAAATTGAATAATATAGTTCAAATTCAGATCAGAGTTGGTCATGTAAGAGACAGGACAGTACTTAGTGTAAGTCAGTGGACCCTAACCACATAGTTCAGCGTGCAGAGATGCAGAAAGTAAAATCTGTCATGTGATATGACAGAGGCATGGCTTAATGGGCTCGGGCAGGGCTAGGCTGAGTTTAACTAGATGATTTTAGAGGTCTTTTCCAACCTTAATGATTCCACGATTCTGTAGAATGAAATTGTGACCTCTACTGGATTACAGTGTGGGAATCACAGAATCATAGAGTGGCCTGTGTTGAAAAGGACCTCAGAGATCTAGTTTCAGCCACCCTGGTGTGGGCAGGGGTTGCCAACCACTAGAGCAGGCTGCCCGGAGACACATCCAGCCTTGTAAACCTGAAGCAAAATAATCAGAAGACTGTGTGAATAACATACAGTCATTGTTAGAAACCGGAATGTTGAAAATGTTGGAGATGACTGGGGTCAAAGTACTCATGAGGCTTAAACATCCTAAGATGCACAGGATGGTTTGGGCCAGAAAGGGACTGTTAAAGGTGATTGAAGTCCAAGGGGCAGGGACATCTTTGACTAGAGCAGATGGGCTGGAGCCCTGTCCAACCTTGGCATGGGGTGGGGCACACCAACAACTTCTCTGGGGAACCTGTTTCCAGGGCCTTTTCATTATGAAAAGAGTAGCTGGTTGTCAGAAGTGGGATTCGAACCCACGCCTCCAGGGGAGACTGCGACCTGAACGCAGCGCCTTAGACCGCTCGGCCATCCTGACACTGGGATCTGCTCTACAGCAGCAACTTTCATGTTTGTGCTTTCATTCAGCACTTCTTAACTTCTGAAGGGAAAGATGGAGATATCCAAGAGGTCAAGACTTTGCTGAATAAAGTGAAGCATTACTTGCCCAAAGCAAGCATTAACCAGCTGAACAGTCGTGTGAGAGATCAAGAAGCTGAACTACAAAGACTGATATCCAAATGTCAGAAACGAGAAAAGGAACTTGGTACTTCTCTCCAGCAGCTCAATAGGTATGGAATTAATGTCAACGCTGACATTTTAGTCACAAGTGATACAAAAGGGTTTGTTACTGAACAGCCACAGTGAGTGGCAGAGATGATGTTTTAATGAAGTTTACTGAGTGCTTTGTCGTATTCTTCCTGTGATGTTGAAGGATCAGTGTTACATAGGAGCATACAGTGATGTGTTTCATGGGAGCATGTGCTTACCTATTTCACTATCATGAACCAGCATACCTAAAACTATCCATAAGCTGAGATTTAAGTACAAGGTTTGATCAGGTGCTTGGTGTTCATGTTTTTTCAGCAAAACAGTGTTGTCAGCAGGTTTTTCTTGTGTAAGGCTTCTTATTTTGACCTGCACTTATATTTATTCTCTCTTTAGCCTTCAAGAAAGCAGCACTGTCTTAGAAAAATGGCTCACCACTCAAGAAGAAAAACTGAAAGAGATCAAAAAAGATGAGACAAAACTTGAAAACCTATATAAAACATTATTAATGCAGAGGTATTGTTGTCTTTGAGCTCTTCCTAAAGATTGCTCTGTGTTGCTATGAGAAATATATGTTTGTTCATTTGTTTTATTTTTCAGAGAACCATTTGATTCCTTGGCTCAGCTAGCAAATTCCTTGAGGGAGTTTGGGCTGACAGAAGATGAAATCATTTCAGAAACCAGTGATCTTGTTAGTAGATATCAAATACTAATGACACATGTAAATGAGATGGCAGGAAATACTCAGGGACTTGCAGTGGAAGAACATTTCAAGGAACTTGCCCAGGATATGTCTAGTTGGATCAAAAAACTTGAGAAGGCTATTAGTGATCTGAGCTCACAGGAAAGTGAGTTGTCACCAGACGAAAGGATTAATCAAATAAAGGTATTATGTTACTCCCATTGCACTCCACAGCTCACACTTAATGTGAAGTGTATGCTTAATGAGTCAGTATATTATAAAACATGTTACCGCCCACTTTTTTGGTGTGTATTTGTGGGGGGGAAGTGTTGTACTGTTTTCTCCTTTTTTTAGTTTTGTTTTTGCATAGTTCATTAGGCACATAAGGGTAGATTTTCTGCTACACCTCTAGGTGAAGTAGGACTGTATTCAAAGCCTAGGGAGGGATGCTGGTTGTCATCCATCTTCCCATCGCAAACTACTCCAGATGTGGAGAGTCTCTGCAAAATGTGTTGATTCTTGGGTTCTATTATTCTATATATTAAAAAGAGAATTCTTTTTTTCTCGAAACCAAGTATGAAAGATTTTGTTGGTAATGCCTTTTGCTCTCTAATCTAAGATAGTTGTGTTTGTACTGCTTCTTGTTTAATACAGGAAATCAAAGCTCTCAAAGATGCAGGAGATGCCAAAATACAGAACATATTACCTCTAGTAGAAATGTTAATAAGAAATGACAAAATCAAGAAGCCAGATGTTCAGCAGACTGTTTCTGAGCTCCAGAACCAGTGGGAAAGGACCTGTCAGTTAGCCACTGCATGTAGAAGGTAATGTGGAATTTGCCAAGGAGTGGTATGGATCACATTGTTTTAGAGAGGGTGTACTGGTTTAGCCCCTGTTGTGGCCCTTCCCTATGCTGTGAGCTGGGCTCAGGGCCCCAGGCTTGCTCCCGAGCTTAGCTGGGTTCTACCTTTGCACACACTCTTAATGCTTCAGAAGAGAGTTCGATGTAAATCCAACAGGTTGGAATTTTTAAACTACAATTTTTTAAGTCTGGTTTATTCTGACTGTCTGTGGGACACTTTCTTGGCTGTGGCAGCTGTTCTGGCTGCAAGTTATTTTCTGCCAAAGTCTGTTCATGGGTAAGTCAGCAAAGGCAATCGAGCATGACACTGTGGTAGCTGTCTGATAATCAAATTGATCCTTTAAAACATGTCACATGGTTCCAGGTGTGTGGTGAAAACAGTGAAGTTCTGATTTTGCAGTTGAAGGTGATTTCAAGTGTTTTAATGTCCTTGAATGGTAGAGCGGTTCAGTAAAAACCATGGGAAATTTGCTGTTGAGATAAATGGAAGCTAGAGCAGACCTACTGTATACTTCTAAAAAATCACCAGGGAAGGAATTGTTAAAAATAAGTACTGTTTAGAATATTCATTTGCCTTCTGTTATTAATAAACACGCAGTACAAGCAGTACAAGTGGTGTTCAGAAAGATCAGTGGCTAAATTAGGTCCATTGTAATAAAATGCAGACAGCCTTCTTCATGGTACGTTAAAGATGTGAGATAAGGTGCTCAGTGGATATGAAGAGATGTTCAGGTCCTTGCAGGATTAGGCCTGTGAAGAGCAGATATGATGCGTCCAGCAGCATGAAATGGGAATACTGAATTTAAGACAAGAGTACTTAAACTACAGGAGGCTGTGCTCTATTTCTGTTTTACACAAAAACACAAATCTTGAGACAAAAAAAAAACCAGAGTACCGAAGCTTTACTTTTATCTTCATTTTCCCCACTGTACTTTGTAGAATTGCAACCAGACTTTATTTGTTTGGAATTTTTAGTGTATTTTTTTAGATCGTATTTTCAAATGTTGGCATTTAAGTTCCATCTGGAAAACATTGTAGCTTCATCACTAAATGTGAGCGTACAACTGTTGTTTAATGTCCTCTTGTCTCATTAGTTTTAGTTGTGTATTTTCTGTGGACAAGTGTAACCCGTTCACCTTCAGTGGATCATTGTGTGTATTTGTAAAACAAACAAATCAAAATCTAACAATAAGATCACTGGATTGTGATAGCAGTCCTTATTTTGCATGCTGTTTTTGGTTGTCTGTAGATCTGTTCCAGCACTTCCACCTTGAACAAAACAGTTTCACTTCTGCAGAACATTGCCTTCCAGGAGGCTGTCTGAAGATGTTCTTACAGGAAAAAGATTTATAAACTTACTGTAGTTTAGAAAGAGGACTTCTGATGGAATAATAAAGCTGAAAATACAAAGCATGAGCATCTTACCTCAGATAGTAGAAACTCTGGGTTTGTGGGTTACAATTTAAGGCATGTGTAAGAGGGCTAGTCACTTCTCCTGTATTTATGTCCGATTCAGCAGCACTATCTTCATTGTCTTTCATTTTCATACCTTTGAAAATTCCAGCCTAAAGTTGTTCATTAATTTAAAATCTGAAGAAAAGCATCCAGTATGCTGGTTTTCATACTAATGATTAACTTGACTGTAATTTGTCATTTTTTAGGTAATAAATGCAAAATATTTTAATACTGCTAAAACCAGTATCTTTTTCTTAGCCCTCAAGAGCAACTTCTTTTCAACAGGGAGCAGTATGAGCAGAGCAAAGAGGGTCTGAGACTGGCTCTAACTGAACTGAAGAAACAGCAACAGGAGATGGGTTTTCCCCTTCAGCCTGGTTTGCTGGAGAAGAAAGCTCAGTTGGCAAGTTATGACCAACTCTTGCAGAAAGCTGAACGTTTAACTTCCCAGTTTAATGAATTAGAAAGCCAAGATCAACTACAGAGCTTTCATGAGAATCCCTGTTTCACAGAGGAATCGTGGTTGGAATTAAAACACCAGCATGAAAATCTACTCAGCCAGCTAAAGGTTGGAACCTTACTCTGTTTTCTTATGGGAACGTTGATGTAAGACTAATATTTTGTTGCAGATCTTACTGTTTGTAGTCTCACTCGACTGAGAATAGTGCTTATACCTATCTAAGCAGATTTGTATAGCTTCAGTCTGAAGCAGCCATTCCTGAAAATCTCAGTCCTTTTCTCCTTTTAGAAGAACGAATGACTTCTTGAATGTTGTTTGCTATTGTTTCCACCCAGTTAAATTCCAGTAAACTGCATTTGAATCCCACGTGGCATTCTGCATCTAATTTTTCATCCATTTTGAATAGACAGTGTCTATTTTAGAATTATATGGAATGCAAACTGCTTGTTAGTACTAAAAATTTTGTTCATGGTTGAGTTTGTGATGTGCTGGGAAGAGGGAGAAGATTTTTGTGCAGCTGTGATTAACTGGATATTTATTGGGAAATAAGCAAGTGTTTTCTGCTGATGAGATACTGGAGAAGCTGTATCAGTCTGTGGCTAAGTTATATTTGTGTCCGTTAATGTTGGTCTAATCCTGGAAACTCCTTGATTTTTTTTTAGGCTGTAGTGGAGACATTGGAAAGACATGTTCAAGAGCACCAGCAGTTTCGGGATATGGTAACAGGCTTAAGTGCAGAGCTGAAAGCTGTCTCCAAAAAGCTTGCTGATTGTATGAGTCCAGCAGTTGAACAACCATCAGCTGACCAAAACCAGTTGAAATCACTGGTATGTTGCAGGTTTTCCATCATGGAGAAAGTAGGTCCACCCTCTGGGTGATTGTAGAGATCACCTGATTTATAAAAGATCAGAGCTACTCATGTGAAATTGAAGAACCAAGAAACACTTTGAAAATATTAAGTATGCATTATATTCCTTTCATAGAGGTAAATGTAGGCCTGAAAACACTCTTAGTGGGCTTTTACTGTCAGTTAAACAGAAGGTAAATTGTCTTCATGTCAAGCATATAGACTTAACTTGGTTGGTTGTGGATTTTTGGGGGACATAATGAAGAAAGAAATTGTCAAATTTGGTGTCTTTAAATTAGCCAAAGGAAGTTTATATAAGTGTCAGTGAGCTAAGTTCAGTTATAAGAGGCATGCTTCACAGACAGGTAGACGTTGTCCTGCAGTTTGGTGGAACTGAGAAGTCTTGTAGCTGTGAGCATAGGGAGCTACTGTAAACTGAAACTGTAGCTCAGGTGTTGATCACTGCTGTTCCTCTGCCTCCAGAACTTGCTATACCTCTAACAAATTTAAAAAATTGAGTAATAGGTGAGGGAGGAATTATGTTCTTAAAACTTGACTAGATCACCGTGTACCTCATGGATTTCTGTCTGGTTATTTTATCATTGTGTTAGTGCATATTGCTTCAGGTGCTCTCTGTTCGCAAAAATACAGGCAAATATTTGCAGCAAATAGGTCTTCACATACTTCTCAGCTTAGTTTGTTCTTCACAGTAAATATTTATGATTTCTGTGATTGACTTTAGATCTTAGCGTTAAGTATATTGAGTGAATATGTGTTTCAATGGCATGTTTTCTTCCTGTTCAAAGGAACAACAAGCACCTCTTTGTCATTTTGAAGACATGTTAAAGAAGATTTTGGTTTTAGCAGAAACTGTTAAACAAAACACTTCTTCACCAGGACAGAAGTTTATTAAGGATAAGATTGAAACACTTCAGAGTGAACGTAGGAGTCTTGAAGAAAAACTTGAAAATGTCAAGCAAAAGAATGAAAATATTTTCAGTGAAGCCCTTGAGTTAAAAGATGACCTCACGAATGGAATACAGATGGAGAATAAGACAGATACAATGCTAGAGAGGGAGATGCAAATCACTTCAGATACTCCTATTGCTGCAGAAGAGGGCACCACAGCAGTGGAGTTAAGGGAGTGTTTAGAAATGCGTAATGTGAGTATGTTTCCTGACAGTAATGACAGCAGGGGACTAGTTAAAGAAACATCTGTCTCTCAAATGCCTTTTGTAAATTGCATTCTGTTTTGCATCCTACTGTCTATTCAAAATGGCAACTTTCAATTCAATCACAGACCGTGTGTAATTAGACAGAGCCTCCCTTGGGGGGAAAAAGTGTGTACATATGAAATTACAGATGTACCTCTGCCAAAAAAAAACATAGTCCTTTCTTTTGCATAATTTCAGAAATTGGAGAGTTTCTCTTATACAATTAAGACTTAGTGGGAACTGTAACACAACATTTTTCCTGTTTTTTTTTTACATTTTGTTTAATATATTCATTTTTTAAATGTTAAAATTTATTTACAGTCTAACAGGTTTTGTGTTATTTCTCTCAGGGTCAAGTTGTAATTGGGAGTGTATCAGAGAAAGAGAAGCAAAATGGTTTGCTTTTGGAAGAAAGAAGTGTGTTGTCAGACAGCCCATTACAGAGTATCCACCAAGGAAAGGACAGATACAGGAAAACTGCTCAGGTACCTGACAGATAAGTTTCAGTAGATGTCAGTGTGTATACATGTCTGTCTGTTCAATAGCAATGCCTATTTAAATACTGAAAATTTATGGTCATACGGAGACATATTTTCCTCACCAGATAAAAGGAAGGATACAGGCACAAAGTATATACTGAGAGGTCACTAACCTGAAACTGCTTGTCTCTAAATCACCTCAGGATATTTACACCATAAATAACTTCATCTGAGGGAAGCTGAAGGAGTAATCTAAAAGATCCCCCATTGATCTGACCATCCATTAATAGCAGTTGCAGGTGAAGATGACCATTGAAATAACTGTCCATATAGAGATTTCTGGAGAAGTAGAAATATGAACTGTTTCATAGTTACTAAGGTCCTGGCAAACTGATCTGAGCAGGTTTCCCAAAGACACTGTGTTTGGGTTAAGAACAGGTGGAAAGCTGATGGAGTGTGACGATCTTTGGTAAGCTTGGATTTTGGACTGTTACTTTTACTGGTTGTAAACATTTTGTGTTTTTCAAACCAGGAGGAAGCTGATAAAGAGAGGCCAGATATGGACAGATGTGATGGAGTCCAAGAGGATCTTTTGGACAGAGCAGAACTGGAAAGGCATCAGGATGGTGTTGGTATTGAAAGTCACGAAAAGAGAAAGGGAACGAGTCCAGTGAAGGTAATTGGACATGAAATTGAAGAAAGTGATTGAATTTGAGGGTGTGTGGTTACAGTTTAGTTGCAGTGGGGATGATACTACTAATAAATAACAAAAAAACAGATGTTCTCACCTGATGTGTGGTATACAGTTTTAATATGCATTAAATTTCAGAATCCTTTCTTGTACATTTAAAATGTGTATGGAGGGATTGTTTCATTACTGTGGGCTGCCACAAAGTGGCTTTTTAAGGGCATGATATTCCAAATCACCTGGATGTATTGTGGTGCTTTCTAACCATTTTGTTTGAAAATTGTTATTTTGCTTGAGTCTCTTTCATTTATTTAGATTTCTTATTTATTTATTTATTTTGTATGTATGAGGTTGAATATATATTTGAAATGCGGTGTCCTGTTTTGCGCACTAAGATAAAAGAGGAATTTTGACAAAATAGAGCTGGAACTATGATGTGTGGGAAGAACTAAGTTCTTGTTGGATACAGAAAGCTAATCCAGGGGTCTTGTTGCCATCATCTCCTCCCTAAAGAGCTGTTACATAGATGATGGAGCCAGATGCTTCTTTAGTTTTAGTAAACTGCATGAGATGCTCAAGGCAGTGTAGCCATGACAAGATGAAGCACAGTGTGCACACAAACTTGCTGAGAATTGGGGTAGTTAGCTCATTCTGGGTTGTGGGTGGACTGCTTTCATTACATATTCTATTTGACTTGTAGCCTGTAGCTCAGATATCCCTGCAGCACAAATAAATTGCCACAAATAAACTGGGGGGTACACAGTTCCAGATCCATTCCATAGTAAGGATAATGAGACATGAACAGTGTAGATCAGAGGAAGAACACTTGCAATCTGTGATATTTCTCAAAATTTATAACAAAATTACAGCACTGCTTCCTCCAAGTGGTTTCCTTTGCCATAACCATGTCCACAATAATTTAAGAGATAACTGTGTCTTTCCTAATTTACCTGTAAGCATGGGCTTCATAAATATGCTTCTCAAGCACTGTAATTACTATTCAGTACATTTGATTAGGGCTTTTTTTTACTTTTTTATAATTATTATCTACAGCAAAAGGAGAAACCTGTTGATGACAAGAACCAATCCTACAGAGAAGACGAGGAGCAGGTTCAACCAAGTGTGTGCCTGAAGAGTCAAGTCCTGAAACCTGTAACAGATGAGACAGATGGTCTGAAATACGAACCCCCAATTTCTACTCATGAGGTAGATTCTGATACTTCAAGTTGCACTTGTCAGAGTTATGGGATTTTTGTTACAGAGAGCTTCAGCTGAAGTTCTGTTCTAGATGAAGAGGCAATTACTGTCATGTAAAAATCATGCTCATTGTGTATAATTCAACTTTGTGTACACAGTAATTTTGAACTTTTATCTGAAATACTAACCACACTTATTTTTTTTCAGTGGATCTGTTCAAAAGAGCAGTGTTGGTTTTCAGAACCATCATGATCAGTATTTTATATATAGGCTTTCTCTTTAAATTGCTATTCTCTACACTGTTCCATGTTACTGTGGCTAGCTGTCATAGTCTTTACCATCAGAAGGAATGGAGATTAGAAAGCTGAAATCCAAAAGAAAATAAAATAGAGAAAGAATAACAAAATTGTAGGGGTTGGAAGGGAGCTCTAGAGGTCATCGAGTCCACCCCCCTGCCAAAGCAGGTTCCCTAGACCAGGTTGCACAGGTAGGCAGGTCTTGAATATCTCCAGAGAGGGAGACTCCACCACCTCTCTGTGCAGCCTGTGCCAGTGCTCTGTCACCCTTACAAGAATTAAATTAAGAAGAATTAATTAAGTTGGATGAATAACCAGGTACCTTAATAAATGGCATTACTAAGTGCATTCTTTAAGAATAATGGTGTTTCAGCACAAACAGTTGAGATTTTAAGGAGAATTCTCTCTGCTCTATGATTATTGATCCTTGTTCACCACTTTTGTCCCTAAAGTTCAGATGAAGCCAGATCCAATCTTCGTAGTAAATCTGTAGGCAAGTCTTCAGATGATCTTTCCATTGGCAGGTTGTATTTAGGGCATTGCATAGGGAAAGTGAAGTGGGTTACACTGGCTTCCTGAAGCATATCTGCATCTCTGGATAAGAAAAAAAGATAAAGATTTTGGACTACACTGTGGACTGAAGCCAGAATCATATTTGGCATATACTCCTATTTTTGACAGTTTCCCACAGACCTGCACTGTGAATAGTGAGTAGTGGAGCCCTGGGTTTGTTCCTGAAGAGCAGCTCCAATTTTTCCTCTCTTTTGCCACCTGATGAGCTGAAAAACTGTGGAAAAAAATTAAAAGTACTGAGCAAGGGAGGCAGTCTATCTGTGTATCTCTTTGTCCAGATGAACGTGAGTGGAGGCTAAAAAGAGCCATGTGTGTGTACTGCAGAGAGGGGGAAGACAAGGTAGTCAGAGCTATGAATTTGAGTTGTCAGTAGGCAGAAGTGGCTGCAAGGAAGATGGTACTTGAAGAAAGGGGTGTCAGAGTTTCAAACTGTCTCAGAGATTTCTCAGCTAATTTGAACAGTACTTGCAGGCCAGAATGACTGCAAAGGTGGGTGGTAGTGATGGGAGGGCCTCCTAAGAGGAAGCAATAGCAGGATTTAGTCATGGCTCAAACATATGAAGCCAAACGTTGGAGTCAGAAAGCTTACCATTTTAGGAATCCTTCAGAAATATGCATACTTTTTTGCATTGCAGAAGGAAGGTGCAGCAGTGTTTGATGAGAAGGAACTACTTCCTGGAGTGCAAATAAACACTGAGTATTTTGAGGAAGAACAAAAGGTCAATGAGCTGAAAAATGAAGTGGCTGAACTGGATATTGTGCTCATAAATGAACAACTGAAAGAGCTGGAGGTATGGAAACTGCAAAGCCATTCCTCATTGTTAATGTAGCGATACACTTACAGAAGTATAATTCAGTTGGGCAGAACAAAATTGTTGTGTATTATCCTCACCAAGGTTTGACTCTGTGGTTAGACAGCCTGTGGAACAGGTAATCTACCTAATGCTGTGCATTAATTGCAGATCTTCTGAAGTGTACTAGTAGATACACCTGTGATTGCATGTGCCACTTCTGTGATGCGTGCTCATTATGTGTAACCAAGGAAGTATATGCATGTGAATGTGTCAGTATTTTGTGCTGAAGCTGAAAGTGGTTAAGAACCTCTTCTAATCCTTTCTGTGATGGGCTTCATTGTAGAATTTACAAACTGAACTGGAAATGTGGAAAGCAAAATCTTTGTGTCTGAGTCAAGAAACATTTCCTGATGCAACAGGATCAAACAGAGCAGAGCTGCAAACCCCAGAGCCTGTGGTGCCCTGCTGGGACAGGCTGCTTCAAGAACTGGATGCTGTTAAGGCAGTAAAGCAACAACAGCGCTGTTTAGTTAATGAGTACCAGAAAAATCTTTCTGCTGCTCAGTCCTCAATGAAAAATTTGGCAACAGAAAAAGATAACATAAAAATGTAAGTATAGTTGTGGGTTTCTGTTAATAGGTTGCAAATGAATCTGGTCCTTAAATTAATGTTACTGAGATAGGCTGATTTTCATGCCATGCTTCAATAATGTTGAGAAATACATTGTTGTGTACACCTCAGTAATGCTTGATAGAAAGAGAACTCTCACAGGTTTGTAAAGTGATGTTAAAATTGTACATGAAGTATTTAAACAGAATTATTACTGGTTGTTCTCTACTGTAATCTTTTAGCAACATCTACTCGTTTTGGTTTTTAAGCAAAACAAAGGAATGGTTGCTTTGCTAATGGTCTATATAGATGCCATATTAAAGTATTTTTGCAATTATTCTTTTTCTTTAAAATGAATTAGCTAGGAAATCAGAGCAATATTTATTTTCAAGGACTCTTCAGTTACAATTTTTTGCCAAATTAAGTTTCTCATAACTCTGAAAAATAACTTAATTGACAAAAAGAACACAGCAGTAAATAACTACAGTACCAATCCAAAGGTAACCAATGCATGCAAAATATTTAGTACCTTTTATGAGTTAATCTTCAAAACATGGAACTATTGATCACAGAAAGGTAATGCATTAAATCATTTTAAGTTTTCTAATTATAAAATTATGTATTTGCAGCAAAGGGATTGGAAAGAATTGAATAAAAATGTAGCTGCCAGATGTATGTTAGAAGTGAATTTCAGAATACTCGTGGAAATGAAAGACAAGTCGATAAGTGATTTATTAATCCTGAATGATTGAGAATTTTGGAAGTTTTCCTTTTAGCCAAGTTTTGGTTTTAATTGTATAGCAGTATAAAGAAGTGTTGTTAATTCACTTAGAGATTACTTAACGCTGTTGTTGATTTTTAAAAAGAGAGACAACTTTTATTATAAGAAATGGCACATTCTGTTGTATCATTATATGCTGCTGTTTTAAAGAATACATGTTAGAATGTACCTTTACCTGCAGAGATATCTGGAAATAACTCACACTCCATGGATAAGCAAGGAAGTCATACTGCAGTGAGTGTTAGGACATTTGTGAGAGAACATTAAGTAAGATATCTGTGTGAATGAAAACAACTGACTCATTTCCTGTGTGATGAAACTCTCTTAAAATATGTGTAGTTCATGTTGTTTTTTCTTTGTAAACCTGTTCACGTTTTTGGCAGGGGTCCTATGAATAACACAGTTCTTCTGGAGAAAATTAAAGCATGTGTACAGTCATTACACAAAGAAAGAGATGTTTTAAAGCAGCTGAAAACTCAACAAGAACTTTTGTCTCAGCATTTAACATGCATGGACAAAGTGTTAACAGCAAGCCAAATGAGGCAACTGGAGCAGTGGTGGCAGCACATGGAACAGGCAGTACAAAAGAAGCATGATCAGGTGTTGGCAGAAATCAATGAATTTAACACGCTTATGAATAAAGCACAGGACATTCAGAGATTGATACAAGAACAGTATTTACAAACAGAATTGTCTTCCTCAACTGGAGAAAAAGCCAAATGCCCAATTGTTTGGACAGCAGAGTTACAGAACATTAAACATGGTCTTTCCCTGTTAAAAAGGAAGATAGAACTGCAAATGAAAAGAATTTGGAGTGATGAAGAAAAGATAGCTTTGGAGAACTGTATACAGGATTTGCAGAGGAAATTGGAGGCTTTATCAGAGCAACAAACTCCTCAAGATGATGTTCAGATCACTGGTCCTGCTATGAAGAAACAAGACATAATGAAGAAGCTGAAAGAAAATATTTCATGGGTCAAAGATTCACTATCCTCTCTTGATCAGAAAGCAGCACTTTTCCCTTGCGATGTTAAATCACAGATCAGAAATTGTGAGCTTATGAGGAATGAAGTTCTAGATAGAGAGCCTGTGATTGAAACACTGGGTAATGAGCTCCAACACATCCTTCCTAACTTGAAGCCAGAGGAGATCTCTGATATGACTTTCCTCCTAGAAGCATTACAGAATTCATACAAGGCTCTTGTCTTAAAATCTGTTGAAAGATTACAGCAACTAGAGCTTCAGCTGGAAGAGAGGCAAAGACTTATTGCAGAAGTAGAAAAAGTTCACTGTCAGCTTCGAAATGCAGAGACACTTGGCAGGCCTGACATGAGCCAAACCAGCACATGCTCAGAGTTAATCAGCCAACAGGAGATTTTAAAGGAGATTTTAAAGGACATTCAAGAGATTGAAGGGCTTATCTCATCCCATTGTGAAGAGAGTCAAATCACAGCTGGGGAACTGAGTCTATCTGAACAATTATTTTTGATTGACCAGTTAAGAAGTCTGAGAAATAGAGCAAGAAAGACACAGGGGCAAATTCAGAGTAAATGTCATGAAATGGGGAAAAAGATTGCAGTCTACAGAGAGTTTGCAGAAGGAATAACTTCATTGCAACAAGATCTTAGTGATCTACAGCATAGTGAATTGAAACTGGAAGAAGAACTAAAAGGGGCCACGCAAGAAGTGAAGAATAAATGCAAAGCACTTAAAGAAAAAGTATTATCTTTTCAGTCTAATTTGTCACAAATAATGAAGTTCAAAGAAATCTTTGAATGCATAGGTCTAAATTGGGATTCACTCCAGCTGGATGAATTGCACGAATTGCAAACTCAATTTTTTAAAATTAAAAAGAAAATTAAAGGGAAGATAACACATCTTGGTAATGTTATTAGGGAATGTGAGAAGTTTAATGCATTGCTAAATGGAATCCGGACTATGACATCTGCTGTAAGAAAAGAAGCTAATATTTTAAATGATAGGTCTAAATCTTCTCCTGCTGAGAACTTAGTATCTGCACAGATTCTTCTTCAGACAATTGAACAGATTTTGAACTTAATCCAGGAGGTAACAAATCAAATAAACAAAAATGAGGTTTTTGATATGCTATTCAAAGAATCAAAGAGACAAGAAGTAAAGAGCATGGAGAAAGATGTTGAGGAACTGAGTCAGTTTCTTCAAAACTTGGTCTCTAGTCTCCAGCATGTAAACAAGGAAGATATCCATACTGTGGCAGAGCACCTATCCCAAGCCATAAGGCATATTCAGTTAGAGCTCCAGCAGCCGTTGCTAGTTGACATGAAAATGATGCAATATGAAAAGATGCAATGGGAATCAATTCAGAATATGATGGCAGCAGAGTTTTCTGCTATTAAATGTATAATGGAAAAAGAGAGGGAAAGCCAAGAAGAGAAATCTCTTGATGCTGGTCTAGAGACAAAATTAAGAACACTGGAAGATCATGAAGTACAACTGATGACAGACATTGCTGCCCGTGTTGTAAGTATACCTAATAAAAACATATATCTATGTCCATAATGAAACCTATGATTCTTACGTCTTGCCATTCTTTACTCTGGACTTTTCTAGGATTGGTAGTTCCTTTATACCCCCTGTCCCTAGGTTTGAGGGCTATCAGTACCTCTCTGTGACTAAATGGGTAATAGAGGGCATTTACCACATCTCCTCAGGCCACTTTTGAGAGTTTGGGTCTTGAAGACAACCACATGTGAAATTCTGAGAAGGCCATCTGGCCATCCAGAGGAGCACAGCAGTCTTTCTTGATTGTTCCTTTATCTCTCAAACACTTTCAGTCTGCTCTGGAGGAGGCATGTAAGGCTGGTGAGCTTTATACCAAGGCTGTTGAGAGGGCTGCCGAATTCCTTGAGGACTGTGAAGCTCAAGTTCACTCTGCTGCAGTATTGCTCAGTAGCTCAGAGGACACCTATCAAACCCCACAGTGGAAACAAGAAGAGTTTGACTCGGCAAAGGCTGACATAGAGAAGTTGTACTTCAAGCTGAAACACCTGGTGAAACCAGAAGACAAAATATGTCTGGAAAATACTTTAAGAGAGCTAGTCAATAAAAGTTTGGCATTAAAGGAGAAGATTCAGAGAAGTGAGGCTGACAAACAGAGGTAGGTTCATGTTCCTAGATCATATTCCTAGTTATGACAAAAAATGAAGTTTTGTTTCTTCTCTAATAGAGACAGATAATTGCAAAGTGGAAAGAACTGTAAGCAACTTGGTTGTCACTAGGTGTGACTTTAATGGAAGGAAGATGGACAGACAATTATTGCATTTATGACAATTTATAATGCATTCAGAATAAGAAGCACATTTCCATAGCCTCTAGTTCTGTGCCTGTGATGGTTTGAATAGTTTTCATAGGCCTGTAATGCATATTTTCTATGGGCTGTTCCTATGACTTGAGAAAATCAAGACCACACAACACAGGCTGTAGCTTCTTTCATTCATAACTAGAAGAAACCTGATGAGACTTTAAGTAAATACACAGAATAAGTTTGGGAGAAGGTAATTTAAAGTGCTTGTTGGTGATCCAGTGCTTCTGATACTGTTGAGCATAGCCTCGCAATCTGCTTTTATAATCAAAGAATTGGATGAATTTTAAGTCTTTAGGTAATAGGAAAGAAATGATAAGATATTGAAATAAGAAATTTCAGTTGTACACATCACAAACTGTAGGGATAAATGAAATGTGTGCTGTAAACTGGGAGCTCGTTTTGGGTAATGTTTGAGGATAATGGAGAGTTAAGGGAAGACAGACAATTCTGTCAAGCAGCTCTCTGGCTGATACATTTTATATACACTCCTCTGTTTCTTTGCCACTGGGATATCTGTACCTGGATGTCTTAGTATCTCAGATTTTGGACCTGAAGTATATTAAAAAATGCTAATTGAAGACAATTTGCAAAATAATTAGTAAGAACTACTAGTTTAGAAGATATTTTTTTTTGCTTATTATTTGAGAGGGTGTTATGTTTGGAGAGGCAGACAATCATTATAATTGGTCTGGTAATTGTTTCCTGCAGATATTTGGAAAAATACAAAAGCTATTCCAAATGCAAGGATAAAGTGCATGATGATCTTAACAAACTGGGAAAGATGCTCGGGCAATCTTTATCCAAAATTCCAGTGTCTTATAAGGAAGCTTTGGAGCACTTACAAGAGTGCAAGGTAAGAGAGGCTCTGAAGAATGTGAAAAACTCATACAAAACTGTGATGCAGTTCTGAAGGGCGTTATGATATCAGAGTAGTAAGAAATGCAGTTAACTTATGTTCATGTATATGCTAAACCACAACGTGTACTTAGGTGTCTATAAGTAGACTGGATTATAATATGCCATGTAAAATGAGTACATATTGTTGCTGTAAAAATCAGACATTACCTGTGCTTTAGTTTGTGTTGCATTTTCAAATTCCTTGTTGCTGCTTTGCAGGACTGGGACTGGTCAGAGTTCTCAAATTGCTGTTATTTTCTCTCAGATGGGAAAGTCAGAGTACTTCCGACTTCCCCATCCAGGAGTCTTGCTTCCTCCTCACCATACCCCTGCTACAATGAACCTTTCTTCTGTCTTCTCTTGTAGTACTCATCATACTGCAGACTCTTTATATTGTGTGTCTATAACTAGAACACATTCATTGCCCTTCCAAATAACCATAAAGTAAAAGCAACCTAATTTCTTGTGCATGCTGTTCTTCTGATTGTTTTGTTTGTTTTATTTCCCTTTTCTACGTGGTCTGAGCCAATACAGAATTCCCTCACTAAAACCATATTTAGCTAGCACAGTGGAGTGATTTCCATTTTAATAGAGGATTCTAATCATGTTACTGAATGCTTCATTAACACTTCTGATAGGCTGTATTTATTTATTTGCTTGTTTATTTTTGCATAAGATTTTAGTCTCCAACATTGACTCGGCTGAAGATGATCTTGTGAAGCTAAGGCAGGTCTCAGGAGAGCTGATGAGATTATGCAAGGGAAGTGACAGGGCCCTGGGCAGGATTGTAACAGCACTGTGGGAAAATTGGCTGGGTTTGCTTGAGGCAGCAAAAGAGCTGGAAATCAACTGTGAAGAACTAAAACAAGAATGGAAGTTCATCAATGAGGAGGTGAGTTGCCTAACAAACAGTACGTTTTGAGGAATGTGATAGAGAGGAGACCCTTAGATGGTAAAACTACCTGTACAGGGCTGAGATCAATACAGAATGATTATTATTTTTGTCATTGGTCAGCCAGTTACCTACAGACTTTCTTGAACCTGAAATCAAAAATCATGGAGATGTAAATAGCATATGTTGTGTGAACCCAGCATGACTCTCTGTGTGGTTATATTCTTTGTTGAAGCAAACTCAGATGTTTTGGCACCCATCAGAGGTTCACGCTTTCTGGATATGTAGTTCCTACTATTTAGTTATGCATATGAGTAAATAAATAATATAACTTAAGTTGATGAATTTTAAAAGCACTTCAGCTTACTCTTTGGCATGCTGTTTACTTAGCTGGAACGAGAAGCAATCATTCTTGATAAGCTCCAGGAAGAACAGCCAGAAAGTCTTAAAGAGAAAGAGAAGGCCACCAGAGAGGAGCTGGTAGAATTACTGGACTCACTGTATGCATTTGAGGAAAACATCAACAGGCAGCAGCTCCTCTTACTCTTACTTCTTCACCGAATAAGGAACATCCTGAATACATCTGAAAATACAGAGGCAGAAACTGCCCTTCCTGCCTTATGCGAGATAAAAGCAATGCAAGACCGCTGTGAAAAGTAAGTGGTGCAAAAGTTTGGTGGAATTTGCAACGTATGATTACTTAGAAGAACAGCATTTTATTAGATATTGAAGAATGTGTGAAAGATGTACTGGACTTAAAAAAGATAATCTACTGAGTCAAACTAGTGCTCCATCTAAGCCATCTGCTGTTTTCAGCATGGGCAATGGGAGATACTAGTTGGGGGGGGGAGCACTTGAGCCTGAGCATGTCATATGTGATCTACAATTCAAATGTAGAAAGAACCATTAGGATTCGAGATTGATTTTGGAGGCTCCAAGCTCCTCTGAACTTGAATGAGATGTATGAGTCTTCTACTCTCCTGAAAGTCAGACCTTGCACATTTTTCACAATGAAACTTTTACCTTAATGAGTACCTTAATGAATGTTTAAGATTTACTTCAAATGGTTTTTGCAAAACTGTGATTACAATCACCATTCTCCATGCTTAGTTTTTTTACATGGAAATCTTCATTAATGTCTTTTTCTCTACCATGGCTTTCAGACTCTTGAGATTATAAACCTGTTTTCTGGAGCATCATTCCTGTTTCAACAAATTCAACAAATCATTCTGTTATCTGTCATAGGTTGTATGAAAAGACTCAAGACCATAAGAATTTAGTACAGTCTGAGATTCAAGAGAGGAACAAGATTGCTGAAGAAATAAATGCTGTGAAAAATGTATTGCAAAATGCTCTATCTTTGCTATCCCAAGATGCCGTTGGAAAGGCAGGACAGCTAGAGGTTAGTAGTTGCTTTGTGACTCTGGGAATGTTTGGAATATATTCTCTTTTATGTTGGGGCTTGAAATCACTCCAAATAAAATTAGTTGCAAAGTATGTATATCCATATGCACACCGAGTTAAAGAGAATGAGTCTGGCTCAACGGGATGGAGCTGGCCCTGCCCTGGAATTGCTTTGCACTCTTCTCCCTCTTCATAGTTCAATTAGCATGCACAGAAGCCTTTGCAGATTGTGAGGGGATTCACAGCCAGTTGCATGCCTTCTAGGAAGGACTGCTCAGTATATATCCTGTTCATCCTACTCTGCATACTTAACCAGGGCACCTTCAAACCTTTTCCTTTGGACACTAGTGTTGTAGCAGACTCTGCAAGTGATTCTTGTAAAATCAACTTGGGGAATCCATAAAGTCCTTCAAATACTGACATAGTGTTAATGAGTACAACAACTTTGCTGTAAAATTAGGCAAAAATATGTTTCATAGTTGCATTTTCTCTCTCCTTCTCTCTCTCTCTCTCTCCTTCTCTCTCTCTCTCTCCTCTCTCTCTCTCTCTCTCTCCTTCTCTCTCTCTCTCTCTCTCCTTCTCTCTCTCTCTCCTTCTCTCCTTCTCTCTCTCTCTCTCCTTCTCTCTCTCTCCTTCTCTCTCTCTCCTTCTCTCTCTCTCCTTCTCTCTCTCTCCTTCTCTCTCTCTCCTTCTCTCTCTCTCCTTCTCTCTCTCTCCTTCTCTCTCTCTCCTTCTCTCTCTCTCCTTCTCTCTCTCTCCTTCTCTCTCTCCTTCTCTCTCTCTCCTTCTCTCTCTCCTTCTCTCTCTCTCCTTCTCTCTCTCTCCTTCTCTCTCTCTCCTTCTCTCTCTCTCCTTCTCTCTCTCTCCTTCTCTCTCTCTCCTTCTCTCTCTCTCCTTCTCTCTCTCTCCTTCTCTCTCTCTCCTTCTCTCTCTCTCCTTCTCTCTCTCTCCTTCTCTCTCTCTCCTTCTCTCTCTCTCCTTCTCTCTCTCTCCTTCTCTCTCTCTCCTTCTCTCTCTCTCCTTCTCTCTCTCTCCTTCTCTCTCTCTCCTTCTCTCTCTCTCCTTCTCTCTCTCTCCTTCTCTCTCTCTCCTTCTCTCTCTCTCCTTCTCTCTCTCTCCTTCTCTCTCTCTCCTTCTCTCTCTCTCCTTCTCTCTCTCTCCTTCTCTCTCTCTCCTTCTCTCTCTCTCCTTCTCTCTCTCTCCTTCTCTCTCTCTCCTTCTCTCTCTCTCCTTCTCTCTCTCTCCTTCTCTCTCTCTCCTTCTCTCTCTCTCCTTCTCTCTCTCTCCTTCTCTCTCTCTCCTTCTCTCTCTCTCCTTCTCTCTCTCTCCTTCTCTCTCTCTCCTTCTCTCTCTCTCCTTCTCTCTCTCTCCTTCTCTCTCTCTCCTTCTCTCTCTCTCCTTCTCTCTCTCTCCTTCTCTCTCTCTCCTTCTCTCTCTCTCCTTCTCTCTCTCTCCTTCTCTCTCTCTCCTTCGCTCTCTCTCCTTCGCTCTCTCTCTCATCTCCCTTTTGTATGAGGGGAAAGATCCCCAAGCAAAGATTGGAAGTTAGTGGATCACTGGTATCCCTGATTGGAAAAAGAGGATGGTGTTAATTTTGATGCCTGGTGGGAGCTTTTTGCCCAGTAACATCAATAACATTTGAGTTTCTCAAGTTGCTGAATACTGGAAAAAGGAACCATAAAACAGAACTTTCCAACTTGAAACTCTAGAAAACCTTCAAAACAAATGAATTTCTTCATTCTTCCTGCAAGAGACTTGGGTCAGATTTTATTTCTAGGCCACAGGCTCTAGACAGTTGTTCAAGTTTCTTTTATCTCAAACAACCTGCATTCTTCATGCAGCACTGGAAAATAGTGCTTTGAAAGGAGCCCGCTGTGCTGCTCTGCATAATTGCCTGAAAGCAGACACTTCAGCTTGAAATCTGTTGCTTTTTGTGGCTTTTGTGTTGTTAATAATAATGAGGGAATGAACATAGGCTATTAAACATCTTTAAAAGAGAAAATGCACTTTCACTAAAAGGGACAGCACAAAGGTTAACATTTAATCATTGCACTTTGTATGATTATGTTGTTATACCTGTCAAAAAATACCAATGCGTCAGTTGTTTGACATGGAATAGTATCAATTTTAATTAATTCTTACAGATTGAAAACATTATTTGATTCAGTGCGTGAGTATTTCTCGAGGTTAATCAGCTTTCAGAGGTAGTCAAAGAGGTATTTACATCTCAGAAACAACTTTTCCAAGTCACACCTGTGGCAAGAAATGTAAACCACAGTATATATGTGTATGTGCTCTGTAAAAGAGGGTAAAAAATTCTCTATTTCGTAGGAAGTTCAGAGTGTAATTGGTAAAGAAAGTGAAAAGCTTAAGGACATCATGAAGAAACTCCGGATCAGATATTCTGAAATGTATACAATAGTTCCTGCAGAAACTGAAGCACAGCTGGAGGACTGCAAGAGAACATTGCAGGACCTAGAAGATAAGGTAATTGTTTATGTGATTTTCATACCTATTTCTTTGTAATGCATTCATACAGTAAGATTTGATGAGCTTTGTAACTACAAATTTAAAATTAAAACATTGACTATTTTTCATTTTTGCAGGTTTTTTTTTTTTCATTTTGCATTTTTCCTCTTGGTGAAAGGGTGTGCTTGAGAAAAAATTCCTAATGTTAACTGTCTTCTTTAACTATAAACTTCCAGTAAGCAGCTGAATATAAAATAGTGTTGTTGCTAAAAGAAAGCATGACAGAACTAGCAATAACGATTGGATTTTTGGATATTATATGAATGTGATCCTCTGTCTACTCTGGTTCTTAAACTGAACTAGTAGTCAAAGTTGGTTGGGGCGTTAGTTTTGCTTAACTGAGAAGAGTTTTTACAACTGAGTTGAATTTCTCCTTTAAAACCACACACACATATATATATATATATACGTTATATATATATATATTTTTTTTAATTTAACTTGCATGTATGCTAAGGGATCAGTGCATGGTACTTTATGCCACCTCTCAGGCCATGATTGCATTCCTTTAAAAGCAGACAGATTATTTGGGTAACTAAATTAGAATGAGATGCTTTGTTTGCAGTGTTTTCTGTATAAAGACAACGTAAGCAGTTAACTGAAAATATAATTTAAGGAAAATAAAGTAATATTCTAAGTTTGGGATGAAATTCTTCTGGTATAGTTGTCATTTTTATTGATTCATTTCTGTTACTTTTAGAAATGAAAAAAGCCATTCAGTTTCTTGCTGAAATAATAATATTTAATGCTAATTTTAAAGACTGAATCTCAGTTAATTTGCTACAACCTCAAAGTTTAATGACACAATTTTTAAATCCAGTTACTTGTTATTGTCATTCGTTTTATTTTGCATTAAATATTTAGAGAGCTATTTATTACAGTTTATTAGTTTTAATTAGGTTTATTTTTACAGTTTTTATTTCAAATTGAAACTCTTTTGAGAACCAACATCTGGATAGGAGCAAGAAGGAGAACAGGGGAATAAAACAATATTTATGCTTTGGATTGTTTTTTCTTTTTTGTTTTGCTGTTTCAATTTCTGAGATGAATGATTATCCCGATGCATACATTACATGCTGAAGTGTAAGAACTGCCCTGGAAATATTTCAGTTTTGAGTAGAGGAAAACAATATGGAATGTGTTGGAATTTTTTTTAATGTCTGAAGGAAACCAAATAAATTCTACTGGAACTGGAGATCAGCTTAGGTACAAAGCAGGGAGGTACTAGCCTGTGCTAAACTGAATTAACTTGTCATATTTTAAGAGCGTTCTACTTTCTTCTAAGTATGCTAACATAAGAATGAATATAAAATGTATTTCTGATGCCATGCATTTTATGTGACAAAAACTATACATTCAGACTGATATGAGTGACTGAAAGTAAAATCCTGCCCTATGGATGACCAGAACACTGTCAGTTACAGCAGATTGTCTGAGGAAAGACAGAAGTCTGTGAACAGCCTGCTTCCTTATTTCCAGCTGTGTCACGTTGCTCATGCGTGATTCTGTTCCATGTTTTTTGCTTCGTTTTGTAGGAAAAGGTAGTACTGCACATCCGTAATTTGTCATGCTGAATTTACTTCAGGGTAATAATAATGGTGAAGTATTTGTTGATTACAGTATGAGTTCCTTTTTCCAAAGAGTTGTAGGCACAAAGTATGGGCTGGACTTCATACTTTTTTTGTATAAGCACAAGTACCCACGAGAGGGACTTGTAGGTCTTTTTCCTATACATTTATTTTGATTACTGTAGTTTTATCAATGCAATACGTTAGTATGGCTATTATATTTGTCTGACAGTACCTGTCAGAATCTTAATAAACTAACAAGTATTAAGAATTAAAAACAAGTAAATAATTTACTAAATAAATAAATTTCCTTATTTCTCTTCCCACAGAAGAGGAATATTTCAGAATAAGTAGTGACAAGCCTGATAACTGGTAACTAGAAATCTCTTCTAACCACGCAGCATAAAGCTGTGCAATGTGCATGTGTAATTGAGCTCCATAAATCCTAGGCACACAAGGAATTCACCATGATTTAACAATATTCTGATAGTTGGCTGACCCTAACAGCTAACAGATTTGAGTGAGGAGAGACATCACCTCGGGCAAGCAAGGACTTTCTCACCCCCTGCAGTTCTTCTAGTTCATGGTAACCTGGTACCTCCTTGTGTCTCTCATTTCACTGCTTCGGCAGTGACTCTACTTCAGCACACTTACAGCTTCTCTCTTTACATCAGAAATCAGTCCCTTCAGTGTTTCGGTTTGTCTTTCATTTTTGCACAGTTCTGCAGGATAAAATTAAGTTCCACGTATTTTATGGGGTTCAAAGATCTTTATTTTTGGAATTAATCTGATTTTTTGTTTAGAAATTCACTATGCAGCGATGCTTCTTAATATTTCCTTATTTCTTAAGTGGAAAAAATTGTCGAGGCACAGCAGTGCTGTTCTAGGTTTGTTAGAACAAGAATCTGATTGTGACCCTTTCCACTCTGCAGTAATGATTGGCATCTGCTGCAGATGAAAAGGAGTCAGCTGAATGCAGGGAGTTGCAGGACCTTACTATTCTTTGGATCATGATTGCTGGTCATTTTAAGTATGGAGAAATTGTTGAACAAGATGTGAACATTCGATCTGGTCACATTGATGCTTCTCTCAGAAAATGTAATTCCATTCTGGTGTTTTTAAGTGACTCATCATGAGAAACATAAAAAGACTTCGAATATTTTTAGTTAGGGAGTACACAGAGACAAGCAGATCTTTGTAATCTCCTCTGTCGTTTTCTGTGACAGGTTAGCTTTGAAAACTTGCAGAGTTCTCCTCAGTATGTGCTGAAAGGAAAAGCAGAGACTATTAACAATGGCCTTCAAGCTATTGAAAAGATGTTGGAACAGAAGAGTGAAAACGTTGCAAAAGCCAAAGAAGTTCAGAAGGTAATTTTGCCTTTATTTTTTTGTGAGCACTGAAAGATTTTTGGTTGCTTTTACAGAGCCTGGTTTATCAGGAGTGTTAAGTTGCCTCCATTCATTCCGTGCCTTTAATAGAAGAGGTACAAGCAAGCATTTACGTGATGAACATTTACCTTTTTTTTCTCACAGGAAAATGCATTTTTTTTTAGCTGTGAATCACACCAGCAGATGCAGAGTGTTATGTTCTTGTTGTATCAGTTCTGAAATCTTTACAATTCCACATGCCCAACATGAGGAAGAAATAACTCCTTGTTCCCAACCATATATTTCATTTCTCCTTTCTTTCCATGCAGCAAATCTGGGATATGCTGGACCTTTGGCATTACAAACTCAATGAACTGGATGCAGAAGTGCATGACATAGTAGAGCAGGATTCCTGCCATGCACAGGAATTGATGGATATCTTAATGACTCCCCTTCAGCATTACCAACAAGTCTCACAACTTGCTGAGCGCAGAACAGCCATTTTAAACAAGGTAGAGGCAAATGTAAACTTTAAATTTTCTCAAATTTCTCAACATTATATTAAAAAAGAAGCAAAAGCAATAGCAACAAAAACTACAAAAGAAAAAAAAAAGGAAAACCATAAAAAGGCTTTGCACAAAACATCATCCAAAGCTCCCAAATAAACAAAAAGCCAAAAGTAGGTGCATTGACTCATTGTACCTAAGAATTTCTGGAATGATAAACATAACCTCCAGTTTCCAGTCCAAAGGATCAACTCTGCATCGGGGTTGATATGAGTTAGCATGGGTGATTCCTGCCCCTGGATCAGCAGTGTTACAGTTTATGATACCTCTGCCAATGTGTTATCCATTTAAATAACGTTGCCACATAAATCACAGCAGTGTCCCTGTGAGATGTAAGCCCATAGACACCAAAATTACTTTTGTTTAGAAGATGAAACTGTTTCAGAAAAATTTCAATTGTACTTCTCTTTTTCACCTTGATAAAAATGTGTCCATTTTGCTTTAAGTCTTGCCCACAGACAGTAAAATAGAAATGTATTTGTGCCTTTTTAATAAAAACATGTCGTTTCCTAGGCTGCCAACAAGATGGAAGAATATGGTGAACTCTCAAGGAACATGAAAGTTTGGATAGAAAACACCAGCAGCTTGCTAAGAGCAGGTGCTCAGAATGACTGTGCAAAAAGACTACACAAGTATGCTGATGGCCTTCAGGTAAGTGTTAATACAGATGTATGTTCTCATTATAACTAGTTGCTCTATAAAGAAACAGTTTTGCTTTCTTAACTCTTTCTGATATAAATAATTTTCAATTATTACTTTAAGTGAAAAATAGTTACAGTTTAAAGGCATAGAAATAAAGATAGGTACTTTTCAGTGGTGGACTTAACTATCTTGAGAAAGTGCTGGAGTGTAGTGCATCTATCTTCCAAAAATAAATGTCTGTGTGTTGTATAGCTATAATCAGTTATTACTTCTTGAATATGTACAGTTTTATACATATTCTGTATTGTACATATGATCCAATATAGAGTGGTATTTTGATATTCGTTCACTTACCAGGAACTCTGAAGTGAATCGATGTGCAAGGCAGTTCTCACTGTATCTTGAAAGTAATTCTGACTTTCAAGAATCAAATGTTTTTAATGTTACAGAGCCAGGCGAGTGCCAAGATGATTTCTAACAATTTCATATTTTAAAAAAAAGTTTTCTATATGTCCAACTCTATATGAATTGGTGCTCTGAATATGGATTATTGTATTAAAACTAATTAGAATTTCTTTCCTGTATTACAAGGGGTAGTTGACAGTTCTGAACCAATGTGTTTCAGATCACACAGTAAGATTGAGGAGATGGCAGCTAACAAAATTTGTGTATGTTTTCCTGAAAAAAGCTTTATTTTCGTTTGCATTTGTGGTTTTTATGTGGTTTAGGCTGGGAAGCTTGTGGATTTAGAAACATGAACAAGGCTTATCATAAAGTTCAAAGATAATTTCAGTGGTTTTCTTTAGTTGGCACAAAGATGAATCAATCACAGATACTGCTTACAACCTTCACTATTCTGTGTGAAGGCATCTGCTGTAATTCATAAAGAACAAATTGTGCAGTTAGCTGCGGGGAGGTGGGAAGAATGTTCACATCATGCACAACTGGCCAGATATTTTCTGCAGCACTTTGGTTCATCTGCTGGTGTACAGAAAAACCTTTTCATGTCTCTGGCTGACATGTATGTACTTGAGGTCAGCCTGACAATTGCACAGAAATTTGGGTGGGATCTTCTCCAGGTTCTCATACTTCCCTGTTTTGGGGGTAGGATCTCAGTGTTTAAAACCTTCCTCTACAGGACTCATTATGCTCATGTAGACTTGTTTTACCTAATTGATGCCGTTATAGTCATAGCAGCACTCTATCAGATTTTTTTGCCTGCAGGATTCAACAGTTTGGTTTCATTAAGCATGAAGTGTTATAATCTGAACTAAGCTTTTGGGAATACATGCAGTGGTCAGTGGTGTACAGGAAATTAAATCTGATTCATTCCGATCCAAATAACTTCAGAACTTTGATTTTTTCCACTTTCTCAGAGTGGTGGAGGCAAGCTAATTTCTTATTTTGTCTGTAGATGGCCTTGGAAGACTCAGAACAGAAGCAAAATCATCTGCACAGTGTTTACTTGGAGCTGGAGGAGCTAACACCAGTCTTCGAAGTAGACAGTATAATACAACAACTGAATGAAGCAGAGGAGGAAGTAGCAACGTTACAGCAAGAGATAGCAGAGATTCTTCCACAGATCCAGCATGTGGCTGATGTAAGTTTGGTTATCTGTAAGTTCTTTTTATTGGAGCTTCACCATATGTTTTGAAATACAACTTACATTGTCTGCGTATGTCTTAGTTTCAGCTGGAATGGAATTTTTTTCAGTGTCTGGTTGGATGCTTTGTTTTTGTTCTTGGAGAAAAACAGTGTTGATATCACACTTAGTTTTACAGTAGCTGCAAAGGAGTATTTTATAGAGCCAAGGCCATTATCACCAAAGAGCCCAAGGAGCTGAGAGTGAGCAGAATTAGGACTGACTTAAAGTTTTCAATTCTCTCCCCCATCCCACTGGGAAGGAGGGAAGTGAGCAAACACCTGTGTATGGTGCTGAGCCACCTGCCAGCAGCACAGGAAAAAAAAAGCATGTGGATTTTAGTAGATATAGCTAGTAAATAAGAAGTAAATTATATAATAAGTAAATTAATTGTTGGAGACAAATTTGAAGGAGTTTGGTTAATAATTAAGTTCAAGAGTACTGATGACACCCCTTGTTTGGAAGATGAAATGAGGGCTTGTTGACCAACAGGTGAAAAGGGCTTATCTTGCTAGAGGGCAGGGCTGGAGGGCACATGGATAAGCTGAAGAAATGTCCTGACAGAAATCGTGTTCAACAACATCATGTTCAACAGTTCAATGCACTGCACCAGATACTAGTATAGACTGGGGGCCAACCATCTGGAAAGTGGCTATGCCAAAAAGACCAGAGGTCCTGTTGATCAAAGCATCCATGGTGCAGCACCAACAGCATCCAAAACTGAGCAAGTGTGTAGCCAGGAAGTCCATGGGAGCAATCCTACACTTCTTTTTGGTACCTGTGAGGTCACGTGTGGGTGGTATGCCTATTTTGGATTTTCTCAGAGCAAGAAAAACTATAGACATACTGCAGCAAGTTCAAGAAAAGCCACAAGAGCTTTCAGGGTCTGTAGCACAGTACACAGGAAGAAAGGCTGAGAGAGCTGGTAAATTCAAACCAGAGAAGAGATGGATATAGGGGAGATGCTACTGTTGCCTGCTGCTAAATGGTGACTGCAAACAAAATAGAGCCAGACTCTAAAGTTGTGTGTAGTTAAGAGGTGAGAATTAACAGACCCAAATTATAACAAAGAACTCCTATCTACGTATTAAGAATGGTTTTTTTTTTTCAGTGGAATTGGTGAAACACTGGATCAGGAGCCCAGAGTCAGGGTGAAATCTCCATAGCAGGAGGTTTGCACATCTCAGCAGAGTCAGGCCCCAGACACTGTCTGGAGACCTTCCAAGATCCCTTCCAACATAGTTTATTCTTTGACTCTGTCTTCATGAGAGTTATCTGGGATCTGTACTGTACGCAGACTCATTTTCCATCTGAAATAAGTCCTCGTATAGAATGCTTAATTAGAACTGTTTCATAATGGGAAATATCAACAATGAAAAAGTATATTGTCACCAGTAGTAATTTACAATGTGATTTTTCAAGGGAAATTCAGTTCCATACTTGGGCTTTAAAATAGACTAGGTGACTATATTTTATTACTTCTTTTAGATGCTATGAGAATATATATGATCTATAATATCTAGCTTTTTGGTCAGCAGCAGCATCTGTTAAAATGTCCTGCTAACACATTCTAAATATGCTGCGTTTGTTTTGCAGTATTTCTTTTTAAGTTTTGAGTAAATGTAGAAATTCAAATTTATTTTGTTTTTTGAAGGGAGTTTCAAATCTATCTACAAATGTTCTTTGTTCCCAAAATCTAGGAATTGGATGCCATTGAATCTCATGTAAAAATGTTTGAGAAGGATGTTACAAAAATGAAGACAATCTTATCATCAGAAGATCTGCTGGAACTTTCTCCTAAAGACCAACTTAAACACGGACAGGTCTGTGAAAACTCCTATGTAAGCTTTTTCCAGCAAAAAACTGTTAAGGCTGTTTTGTGACTGCAATATTACAATGAATGAATTTTCAGTGTATGACTTGGAAATGTCAGTGTTACACGTATTCTAACTCTCAGGTCATTGGCAGTTACTACAAACATTATTTCAGGTACACATTTCCAGAAACAAATAGTGAAATCCAAAAGGAGCAGATTGGTTGGGTGAAATGCTTCAGGGGATCTGATGTCTGTGCTGTATCTGTCTTGGGAGCTTACTTAGGACCAGACTAGTGCTTGTCCAGGAGGCTGGGCATCCATTAGTGAAGGCCTTTAGATACTCTTCTGGAAAGTCACAGCTTTAGTTTCATCTGAAGGGAATAAAATTTACATACACCAAGACGAGTGTGCAAAAGCAACTCTTAGATGAGACTGTTGGGATATCCCTTTAAGAAGCACAGTCCTGGTCTAACCTAGAACATTTGAAACTAAAGCACAATTGAGAATATGCCAATAAACAAGTGTGCAAGTTGCCAAAGTGTGCAACTAAGGTATACAAATATTCCTGCCATATTTGAGTCCTCCATTTTTGGGAGGATTATGACCTGATATGCTCAGTGTATATTACTTCACTTAGCATCAAACAGCTACATTATATGGAAAAGCTAAAGCAATATTTCTTCTAGAAAATAATATTCACCTGCTACTTGATTTTAAACGGAAGTCTGGATAATATGCAAATAACAAAATCTGATACGAGCTGGTTATGAATGGGACAATAAACACCTCTGTTCCAGTTGTAGTTATTTACATAAAATCTTTTTGCGAGAGAGTCTAACAAAAATGTTAGTAAGAAAAGAGTTCAGGGCTCTCATTTATTTATTTTCCTTCTGAAGTTCTCTGGTTTTATATTTCTTCAGGGTAACAAGGAACTTTTGAGTTGCTATTGCCACTCTGTTCTTCCAGAGTTGATCACAGAGTCTTCCATAGAACATGTATTTTGCAGTATGAAATTATGTGCATTTCTATCATCCAAAAATGGCAAAGGTGATTGTAAACTGCATCTGCTCAGAATGACAGAATATGAGAACCTGTCTACCTGACTTTAGGTGTTTGTCCTTGTTTCTGTTTCTACTCATCCCTATCTCAGCCATGTTTCTCAGCAGTGATAGGGGTGTTTTTAGAACCTTCAGAAAAAGGTTAGCTTTAACACAGAATATTTTATGGGTGGTTTGCAGTGCAGAAAAGAAAAACCTGAGTTGGCTACAGTGACAGCAGAAGGATTAGGCCATTTTTTAAACCGTCTTTGTGGCCAAGATTCAGCACTTTAGAATGACGTGTAATAAGATAAGTAACTACTCTGAATATGACCCTTTTTTGTCATTGTGCAGCCTTTATGCAAACCTGTAAATGTGAGTTAAATTTTCCTCCTTCTTTAGAGAGGATTTGAAATCCTCATTGTGGATTTTCATTTATTTCTTCTAAGAGTAAAACATTTTTCCTTCTTAAATAGGAAAGTCAACAAAGACAACTCTTGCATATTATAACTGAGGTGTAAATTTGATTTTTTCTGATCCACTCAATCATCCATTATTTATCCTGTATCCTAATAGGTTATACTTGACCATATCGGTCCTATGCAGAAGACCATTGTTCATATACAGTCCTATGAAGAAGCCCTTCAGCTACCAGGGATGAAAAAGCAACCTGTTTCAGTCTTCCTAAGGGCAAAACAACTTTTGGGAGAATTGAAAAAAATAGAAAAAATTACCAAGGAGCAAAATGAACTGCTGGAGGTAATGGATTTGCATTCATTAATGTTATTTTATTTCATAAAAGATAACCTCAAATACCTTCATTTTACAGACATGTACTGCACCTACCATGTTTTCTATGTAATGTTTTAGGGGATGTTCTGATTTTTTTGAGGGGAGGAATTGCACACTACAACAAAAACATAGTAGGTAGAAAAATGAAATGAATTTCAAGTGATGCATTATTAGGTTTTCCAAACCTACTATAGTAAAGCAGAGTGCTTTAGAATATGTAACTTCTTACTAAGCATTCCAGAGGCCAGGTATATGCAGTGCAGCTAAAATATGAGTCTCTGTCTTTTATTTTCAGATTGAAAATTAAGGCATTCAAAGAACATTGCTGTTATCAGACTGAATCAGCATAGGTTCTTGAAGGGAAAGTTCTGTCTCAGTAATTTGATCTCCTTTTACATAAGGTCAACAACTTAGTGTGGATAAGGGAGAGGCAGTGGAGTAGTCTTTCTAGGTTTTAGTAAGGCCTTCGATACTATTCCTCACAGTATCCTTCTGAACAAATTGTCCAGTTGTGAGATGAACAGGTTCGTGTTACACTGGGTGACAAACTGACTGAACAGCAGAGATCACATGGTTGTAGTGACTGTGGCTACTGGTGGCCAGTCACTAGTGGTCTTCCCCAGAACTCAGTCTTAGGGCCAGTCCTATTCAACGTTTTTGTCAGTGATCTGGATGGAGGAGTTGAATGTATCCTTAGCAGATTTGCTGATGGTAGTAAATAGAGAGCTGCTTTTAACTCCATGGACAGTCAAGAGGCTTTGTGGAGCAATCTTAGGTGGTTTGGAGCACTATTCATAGCATGGTAAAAGAAGTGATTCTCCCACTATACTTTGTGTTGGTGTGGCCTTTCCCTCAATGTTACTTGAAGTTCTGGGTCCACAATATAAAAAGGATGTTGAGATATTTGAAAGTATCCACAGAGCACTGCAAAATTAGATGCTGGGCTCTGCTCCCTGGTCACCAGTGACAGATGGGAATGGCATAAAGCTGTTCTAGGGGATGCTGGGAAGAGTATTTTTATCATGAGGGTGATCCAGCATTGGAACAGACTTCTCTAAAGGTGATTGATGCCCCGTTCCTGACAGTGTTAAAGAGATATTTGGATGGATATTGGCCTTAATAGTATGCTTTAACTTTCATTTGACAGCAAAGTGGCCAGCCAGTTGGACTAGATTGTCTTTGTGGGCCCCTTCCAACTGTTCTGTTCTGTTTAAAAAGTACCAAGAGATAAACCCAAGCATGCTACATGCTTGCATGCATGCTGCAGACATGCATGCCTGGTGCTAAAAATAGAAAATGAGTCTGAAACCCACATGATTCCTAGCATCTTGGGGTTTGATGTCTTCTTAGGTCTGAAAAATAGATATGGTAAAACATACATATTTCAGATAAACAGTTGCCAGATTAAATATTCAAGAATTTTTGAAACACTTGTAAGTCCTTGGAATTCAGGTGCTTTGCCATTACTGGCAAGTCTCATTACCATAATACTTCTAACTCATTTATGTAGAGCATTAGGTTAAAGTTTAGATTTTTTACCTTTTCGGAGCAGCTGTAGTCTTCTTTTTGCTCAGCATTTGCCTTTATCTTATACACTTCCAACAATCTGTAAATTGTAAAATTTCTTTGTGAGAAAACAGATTGGAAAAATTAGTTTTTTGCTGCAAGGATATCCAGCTGTGCAAAAAAGACTTTCCCACCCTATCGAGTGGGTTGAAAGCTGCAGTGCTACAATATAAGTCTGTGGCCACCTGAGACATTACAAAGAATAAAGCTATTGAAGGATGGCATTTTTTAGTGCTGCATTAGAAAAGTAGAAAGTATTTTAATAGACAGAAAGCCACATTGGAGACAAGCTACCTTTGTAGGTACATACTTTTTTTTTTTCCCCCTACTCTCAGGATTATTTTGTCATTTTAGTGTTGGGATGTGGTTGCACATATTTGCTATCCATGTTGTCATACTAGGAACTTCTGCATAATTAAGTTTCAGTTTAACATCTGAAAAAGTATGACAGAATCAAAATGTGTAATAGGTACTGCGAATGCTTCAGGGCAGGATTTTAGGAGACTTGATGTGTGTTGCCCTTTGTGTTTTTTTATGGCCTGTTAAGAACCACACCTATCGCTACCTAGACAATGCCATCAGGAACAGGAACTGGAAGCCACAATGTTTTACCATTTCTCTGTGCAAAGGAGTGGCAGTGTTTGCATATTTGGTGATGTACTGTGGTCATTTTTTAGTATCTGCCCTCACACTCCTAGCAGCAGTGCCTATTCCATGAGTATGTTTTCTAGTTGATAGGAAAAGCAAAATTTAAGTATGAAGTAAAGAGAGAGGTATTACTTCTTGGTAGAGATTCAATCACACAAATAGGACATAATATATGTTCTATCAAGAAAAGGATAAAATAAGATTTTTTGTTCCTCAATGGAAGGTAGAGAATGGTTGAGTGATCTGCAGACAGGTGACTGGACTCACATATTGGTTTCTGACAAAGGAAATTGGAGTCTATATACAGAATATTCTTCAGTTACTCAAGTAAATTTGAGATATTTACTTACTACTGAACAGTTATGAGAGCGTAGATATGGGTAAGAGACTCTTTCAGAAGGACTTGTATTTTCTTACTGAAGCTGAGCAGCAGAATAACTATTTTTATTCCCCTCTGATTCTTTATGTATGTCATTAAGATTATAGACTACAGTTGGACATCTTCCTTGACGAATTTTTTTTCACTTTTTTTTGTTTGAAGTGGGAAAAATACTTCTTTCTGTATTTTGAAACTTATAAGTTAAAAAATAATGATGCAAAACTTTACTAATGTGTGGGAGCGATTGCTGTCGTGCAGAAGTAAATGAACAAGTAACATTATTGTTCATAGACAGAGAGACTCTGCTCTGAAAGGCAGTCTGTGTGTGCTTTGCAGATGAGTTTTCTGCCTCCCAGGCTGCTCGCATGCTGCTATCAACAAAGTAAATTTAAGCCTGCTGTCTACAGAGTTGCATTTTCTTCTTCACTATCTTTTGCAGATGTCTGAGGAAGAGTCTATTGATATTCTTTGATTCTCAGCCCACAGTCTGGAAAACAAAGCCACAAAATGTTTTGCAAATTAAATGTTTTCACAAATTATTATTATTTGTATATGTAACAATTTCTTAGTTACCTGAGACACTGTGACATGTGGTGGCTGGCAAGCATTAGCAATGGATGTGGGGAGGCAGCTGACTTCTGCATGAAGAGTGCTGATTAATGAGAATTTGCTGTTACTGTCGAATGAATAAAAGTGAATTTGGCTGATGATGACATATAATAGGCAATCTGATAAGTCATGCAAGAAGAGGAAGCTCACACAAAGTGGAAATATTTATTTTATAGAAACTATTCAAATTGTTAGAAACTGTGGTTGGCTTATCTTCCGAGCTGCAGGTTCTGCCTGAACAGCGCAGTTCATTTTTGGCCAGTGCAAAACTAGCTGGCAATAAAGACCTGAGCACCAATTAAAGCAGGTAGGCTTTGTAACTTGATATGAAACTGACCAACCCTGTAATTTCTCTTTATTTTCAACCTTCTATAAATTGTAGGAAATGTGATTAAATATGTTCCACTTTGTGTTTTAAAATTCATAGTCCTACTTTCGAGTAGGCAGTGATGTGCTTCCAGGCAGAATTCTAAACACTGTGGAGTTCTGCAGAGTTAGCAGAACATCCAACATTTACATCTAACTACAGGAGCAAAAGAGACTTGAGTGCTCTTTGGTTCAAGTTGGTTGCATTACTGACCAGTTTGTTTCTGACCCAGTCGATACAAATTATTTATAAGAGTTACTATTTCACAGGAGGCTGTGAAGAAAACAGAAGAATGTGAGCAAGATATTGAAAAGCTGAAACAATTCTTAAAGAATCACTTGGCTGAAAAATCAGATGAATGTCAGCCACAGGCTCAAAAGACTTCTTGTCCAGAGGTGGGTTTCGTGTCATGTCCTGAATGTATGACAACACATAGCTCTGAGAAGTAACAGTGTGCTTCCCCTCCCTGCTCCAGTCAAGCAGGCAATTGAATACTGTGCTGTGACTGTACGTACATTAGTTGCTGTATACCAAGAGATATAATAATTAGTATTAGTTTCAAGTTGGGCATATGTTTCACATTATTGATTTGGATGTGCTATTTGTACCTGAATCAACTTCCAGTGAAAATCTAAGCGCCATTGTCAGCTGTTGTGGTAAAACAATATGCAACACTGGCAGCTTGCCTGTGCTCATTGTCCTGCTAACGTGGCTGTACAAGTCGACTGGGCTAGCAGCTTGGGATAACACATGAAGAGAGCACTGTGTCCCTTTCCTATCACCGACCATGCAGTGGTACTTCTGGTGATTCTGGTTAGGGCTAGATCTTTCAGATTCCTTCCCTCGTCCTTTCTGACACGCTGGGTTTTCATCAGCTGATAACAGATGCTGTTTTTCTCAGCAGTTGGCTTCTTTCTGTAATGGGTGAATTGCTTGTTTAATGCAAAAATAAGAAGTGTTTTAAAGACAGCACTGCAGAAGTCAGGAAATGACTAATTAACTTTAATAAGTATTTTTATAAAGTGCCTCTGAGATGATCAGCTTTTTGCAGTCACTAACAATGAAGTTAATAAACATACATCGTACCTGCTTAATAACCATAATCATCCAGTAGGCTCCTAAATACATAGTTGCTCTGCTTTCCGGTGATTGGATGTTGGAGACTTAGTGCTAATAGTAAGCATGACTCATTTCCTGGCTCTTACTTGTTTTTTGTCTTTGAATATAAGACTTTCTGTTTAATATCTCCTGTTTTAGAAGATCTGTTTCACAGTTGTAGCATTTCATTGATAGATGTGGCAGTGGAAGTGCCCATCTTATTGAGGTACTTCAAGTGAGGGAGCGGTGTGTTGGTAAAGATTTGGTTTCTTGACTAGTTAAGTTTGGAAAGCAGTAGCTGATATTTGTAGTATAAAGTCTGCTCCTGCTATAAAACAAATAGAAATAACGTTCTTAGCAAACATTTATGTTAAATTATCATAGATGGCCACTAATTCATTCCAGTGACTCTTTGTCGCTTTAACTTCTGGAAAATTTTTGTCTTCTGTTTTCCACTGTATAAAAGGAAAAAGCATCATTGTCTGAGCAGGGTTTCCACAGCCTTTGAAAATCTGCTGGGTCTCCTGTCTTCACCCTGCTAGTCATGCATGCACACTAGCATTATTTATGGAGGAAACTGTAGTCAAGACAAAAACCAGCCGTCTTACTGCTTTCTGCTGTCACAGATTATTACTTACTTAGCGTTATTCACAGTGTGATAGAGCAGTGTTATTATTTTAAGCCTAGCATCAAAGCTTGCTCTGATGGACTGGTCCTGTTCTGCAGTGGGGTATTTAGTTTTCTAATCAAGCCATAGTACTTCAAAGAGCTTTAGCACTTTCAGTAATGAAGGAGTTGAGGCATTTTATCCTTGACCCCATCTTGGTCTGTTAACACTTCTGCTTTCATTCACACCTGGAGAACAAATGGCAAGGACAGATTCCTGGAAACGGGCTCTAAAGGCAGAACACTGACTAGAGTAATAGTTATGAACAAGGAGGAAAGCCAGACAGATTTGTTTCTCTTTTGTTAATGCAGGTTTATTTGGATTATTGTTTAGACCCTGCAGAATATTAAGCATGTTCCTTGTACTTTCTTGTGAACGGTATCTCCCAGTGTCACATGCAAAGACATGGGATAATTCTTGTCCCTTGCTGTGTTACTGAAACCCTCCATTGTTTTTGTCTCCTTCTGTTAGCTAAATTTCTGCTCAGCCCTGAATTACCCCTAGCTATATTTGCCTTCACCTAGGCTATCCCAACTGTTCTGTGTCAGGTTTCCAGAAAAGGCAGTTGAAAGTAATATCATCTGCTTTGACTCACAGAGTAATGTAACTCAGCTACATTCCCTCTGTCCTGAGGGAAACTCATATTCCCCTGTCTATGCAAGACCTAGTTTGATTCATTTATCCAGCCTTGCACATTTCCTTCCAGACTACCAACTTCTTCAGTACAGGTGGCACTGTCCTGAACAGAATCTGTTGCTATTGTTTCGCATGTGTCAGGACATCTCCTGCAGTGACAATGGGGAACTGTCCCAAAGCTATGAAAAAGGGAAGAGGGCAAATAGACCCATTCTCAGTAAGATGCATGATGTCATCAGTTACTTTACCTCTTGTTTAACTAAGAAAAATGCATACTTACAGATGTTGTTGCTCCCTAGGGAGAAATGGAAGCTATAAAAGAAGAAATCATCAAGCTGTGCCAAAGAAAGGAGGATATCCTTACCGGGATGAAAAATGCAATGTCTGAGCTTCACCAGCGCTTACAAGAAGAAGCGCCTGAACCAGAAGATGAGCCCACAGCCTCTGTATTTGCACAGATTGACTCAGCTGGGACTGATGTTTCTGATCTGCAGGTACGTGGAGCACCATTTTGTGATCACTTGTCCAAGAGACGAAGAGGTAAAGTATAAAGCCCTTCTTTATCCAGAAGGAGTGACATGTGTGAGAGGAGCATCCCTGCAGCTTTGAAGCAAGGTTATTTCTCTCCTTTGTGCTTTTAAACGGTCCCAGGAAGACTGAGTATAATATATGTCTAGGAGAAGGCAGGAAGGAGGTGTGCCTCAGGTTATATTAAAGCATGAGCTGATTCAGCATGAAGTTTACACTAAACAATCAACAGCAAAATGCTAGGTGTGTAGTTTTATTGATGATGATCAGTTGTGGATTTTTGAGTAAATTGGGCAAAACAAAATTCGTCCCAGTTATATCTGTGATGTTGAAACTTCACAAAAAATTGATAAGTCCCAGTTTTTAGAGGTGTTTAGGGCCTACAGACTTATTTCATTACTTATTACTTTTCTTAATTACTTATTAATTACTTCAGTGATGGATGGCAAATGCTCAGTACTTCTCCAAAAATGGACCCCGAGTGCTAACTGTCTTTTAGAGTACATGCAGAAGAGCAGAGGCTTCTACTGTTCTTAACATGAGTAAATGGGCTGTCTCTTTTTCATATTTTTTAGCTGAAGAAAAGAGGACTGATGTCCCTTCTGCCCTGTTTAGATGAAGAGTCAGAAGACTCTTACCAAAGCAAGGTGAGTTTAGTATATGTCTTAAATATACAGCTGTAAGATAAACTAGTTTGTTACAGGGAAAATTATAAAAGTGTGTATACATGAAATAATTTAGAATAAAATGAAGCCAAGTTTGTTATAACAAGAAAAAGTACTAAGAAACTGTGCATGAATCAATGTCACTATTACATAGTAACTCATTCTGTGATATGTGGTCCTGCTTTTTGTGGGATTGCTTATACAGCGATACCTCCTTTATGCATGAGTTAGGCAAACGTGAGCCTGAAAAACAGGGTTTAAAAGTGAGTTTTCTTTCAGACAAAATCATACAACCTCTGAACTACTAAAGTAATCAAAGTATTTGTTTTACTATGCTTGAGCGTAAGAAAAATAAGGCATGGTCAATTAGAGAAGAAGTTAAGTTAAGAGTTATTTCTAGGGGAGTGAGACAAGTAGGGAAGTGCTACTCAAGGTGTTGCTGTGAATGTGGGATGTCTGAATGCACAAATGAACTGGAGAGGAGCAAAGCCAGGAGTAAAGTTTCATGGAGATGTTAATAGATTCAACTCTGTATGCCTTCTATTAACGTCTAATCCAGATATATTTGTGCAAGCCATACAGGCCATTCAAGCCAGGAGCATACAGAAGTGCTGGTGAGATTGTAGCCTGGCTACCCACTCTTCTTTGGTGCAGTTTTCTTTACATACTGCATGTGGGGGTTATTTTGTTTTTAGATGTCAGGAAAAGAGAAAGGAGTGATTTGGTGGTGAGTTTTGGTTTTTTTATTGTTTGCTTGGGGATAGCATGAAAAAACAGAATACTCTTGAGGTCTCTAGAGTGTCATCCAGCAGTCATTCATCTTGGAGTAGAGCCATAATGCAAGGGAAGAGGTGAGATTTGGGAAACAAGATAGATAAACAAGGCAGAAAGAGAGCTAAGTGTTAGTAAAGGTTTGTAGTAATTTACATTGCCTGAAGGAATGCCTGAGCTTTGTGTTCACAGCCTAATGCTGAGCTGTTATTACTTTCAAAGGGAAGTACAGCCTCAGAGAGAGAGATGAGCTTCTGGCCGTCATTAAAATACAAAGAAAAGCATAAGGAAGACAGTGCAATCTCCTGGTCTTCTGGTACCTTGTCAGATGGCAGTGCACAGGTAATGAACTCAGATTTATCTCGAGAGGGCAGAACTTGTGTTTGTGGAAAGAATTTACAAAAGTTGTAGGTAATGCTGAAGACTTTGAAGTAAGAAAACTTTACAATTGCAGGGCAGTAGCCTTATTAAGTTGCTCTGTCTTCCACATCACACTAAAGTTTTCCATTTTAAGTATTCTTTCCTGTTCTACAAACCCAAAGACACAAAGGTACATGTGTTAGCAGTGATTCATTTCATTAACTCTTGGGAAGGCAGTAAATGTATAGTTTGTTAGGAGATTATCTGTAGAAGAGATTCCCTTTGTAAATGAGAAGTTCAACATCTAAAGTTCCTGACCAGCTACAGTTTTGGTGATATTTTGCTGTGTTCTTCATAGTGTCTTGATATTATCTGATGTGATAGGTGCAGTTGTTGCTTCTGTGTATCTATGTCACAGGCATAAGAGACCTTATCTCCATGATTTTTCTTGGTTCAGGACTGCTGTGCACTGAAGGGCTGCTACCTTTTGAGGTTTCTCAAGCACAACAAGGCAATAATGATAGAAATATTTCCACTGTTGCTTCTTTCTCTTCAGGATGCTGCTGAGATAGTGCGATCATGCAATAAACATGATGAGGAATCATCTTTGCAAACTCTGCAGGGGACAGAAGGCTCTGGCACAGGTCATGAAAGTCAGACAGTGGTGAGTTTGAAAACTTGAAGTAAGCTGAACAAGCTGACCTTCTGTATAACCCAGCTACTGGTAATGATAATGGTGCTGGAGTTTGTGTCAGGATTAATGATACAGTAGGATACTGTATGGGCTTCTTCATATTGCTCTTTTGAGTGAAAATGATTTTGTTCTGATCTGTTCCTTGAAAATGAAGTTTTCTTGGAAACAAGATGTAATATTGGCAGAAAAAAAAGATGTTGGCATTCATAAAGGTGTGAATGGAAGATGATAAAATCTGCATCAGTTACTGGATTTTGAAGTTAAAGGATGAGTAAATGAGAATAACACTCCTATATTTGCTGCTTTGTGCAGGATGTGCACTAACTTACAGAGGAATGGGCAGCAGCCTATAGGTTACATGCAGAAGAGCATATGGAGGCAGTCTTGAAAAGTCCAGCAAGACCAAGTGCAAAAGAGTGGTAGCAGAACAGCCTCAGCTCTAGCTCCTATTTTCTAACAGTATGGAAGAAGCTAAAATCTGTCACTGTCTGAGGCAAGAGCACGCTCCCAGGTCACTGTGTCTCACAGTGTTCCTTGACTCCTTACTTCATGTGACTTTCAATATATAGTTGAATAATGGGGAAAAAAAGTAGTGTCAAGGGAGAATTGGACATGCCCTTTTTTCGCATTCCTGTTTAGGAGAAAAATACATAGCTAACTGTTAGAACTTAGTCAGCAGCTGTTGTGTACTAATATTATAAACAATAGCATTCTGCCTCATATGAGTGAGTGTATTATTTATGACCTGTCTGTACACGTGATCTCTCTGTGTCCTTTTTCTTTGCTGTGCTGCAGTGCTGTTGGCCTCTGCTCGTACAGGATGTCTGTAAGCTCTCTTTGGAGGCAAAGGAGATGCAGTCACTGCAGTTCCCAAGCACAGAAAGTGGTTCAGCTGAGCTTTCACTGATTCTCTGTGTTACACTGGTTTGAAGTATTGACTGCACTGACTAAATCTCAGTTGGGAGTAGTTGACATTTAGACACTTCTGTTAGAGAGACTTCATTTCCAGGTCAACTTTTTGGGTATCCAGGCACCTCTAACAGGATAACATATACTGGTACCTCTGTTGTCGCCACGTTTGTCAACCTCCTGTCTTCAGAGGCACACACAACCTGTTGAACACAGTGATAGAAAAGCTCAGCAGAGCAGTTTTTCAGATGGACACAGCTGCTCTGTGTTGTTTGCACAGAATGTGGTCAGGCTGTGAGCCACAACCCTCTGCTCCAGCAGAGAAAGTCATCCTTCCTCAATTCATGACAGACAGCAACAAAGCTTGCAATATTGCAATATCTTTTCCATTTCAGTGTTCTGCTGCTCTGTGCCATTTCCATATTCTATATAACTCCCATTAGAAATGTGTTTTTTTTTCCTGCTAAGCAATTTATTTACAAGATCAGTTACTATGTGGGGACAGGAGGATATATATTTTTTAAAATGTATTTATTTTTTTCCCTTAGAGAAGCACTGAAGTGTAGAAATCTGTGGAACTGATTATATTCATGTTCTCCATTTAGGGCTTAAACATACACTAACATGAATTTATTCCCACTATCTTGGTGATTGCTAAATGATACGATATCATTGCTCCTGGCATGTTTTCCCTCCAAATTCAGTTCTAGTAGCCTAAAATATGTCTCTGCGTGCATGTTTGTTCCATTTAATACTTGGTTATTTTTTGCCATTATCAAAATATGCTCACTTTAGTGAAACAAAATGTTTTGCAGTCCTGTCAAAACTAAAAAAAGAAATATATATTGAGCCTAAAATGGCAAAATATTTAAGTGATGAACTAGGACAGACAGGCTGGGAGCTAAAGCCAGAAATTTCAGGTGGAGGTTGAAGTGAACTGGTACTTATCTTCAATTGCATGAACCTCAACAGTTTCCTGGAATGTTTCAGAATCTGTACACTCGGACTATTTCCTGTGTTTAATGACATTGCTGCAAGGTATCTGAGAAGGAAATCAGAAAAGTGATGGTTGAAATAAGATGCTGATCCCCAAAACAATGCATTCTGCCTGTCTCATGTTAGCACAAGGCTGATGCACACACAGTCTCAGTGTGTGTGCTCTGGAGTCGTGGGAGCTGTACAGGTGGTTTTCTACAGAGGCGTTGTGCTTCATTTACTTATTAACTTCTTTTGTTTGCATATGTGTGGATATACACAGACCTGTGCAGGCTTCTGAGCAACTGCTGGTATCTCCAAGCACTTTAGACTTCTCCTTATTACGGAAGTTTGCAATGCTGCTTCTTAAAGCAATGCAAGCAAGAGGAAAGAATTACACAAGATAGACTTAAGAATACACATTATTTTTCTGTGTGATTTAGAGCATGAATAGAACTTGTTTGAGTATTGGAACCAAATGCATGCAAAAACCTTCTAAATGATGCACAACAGCTTGCTTTGCAGCTTTAAACTGTGTTGCTCTTCCATCTAACTCCCACAGCAGGACATCTCTCCTCAGGGGAGAACTGGTTAATGGTGAGTCATCGTACTTCCTGTGGCTCAGGTATACCTGCGGGGATGCAAATTGTGCCTGGAAACCTGTTACGCCAGATCCTGGATCGCCTGCCTGCTCAATTTCCCTTCCTTCTTCTTTCATCTTTAATTATTACTTTTTTTTTTTTTAAACTGTGAAGTCAGTGACAGAGTAGTTTTGGAGCCCTGTGAATGTGAAAGTTAAACATTTCTCACTGGTAAGGGGGTGGGGAAAGAAAGGAAGAAAGAAAGAATGTAATAGATAGATAACTGCATTTTTTCCATTTGCTTTGCTCTAGAGTGGCACACCGACTGCTGTCCCCAACACCACCCAGGGCTCTCCAGGGAAAGCAGGAGAGACAGAGGAAGCAGTGGATGGTGGAAGGCCCGAGCCGGAAACAGTCCTCCACGTGTGCCAGGCCCGTGTTGCTGAGATGGAACAGTGGCTAGACAAAACTAAGGTGTCCCTGGGCTCAGACCCCCAGACCCCCAAAATGCAGCAGATGGTAGAACTACAGCTTGATGATTATGAGGTAAGAGGGAGCAGCCAGTTGCTGCTGGCCATCCACGTGAGCCACCCTTCCCGGGGGTTTGTGAACACAGGAAAGCTGCTGTTACTGCTTCTCGCTCCCTGCTTATTCAGCTTCATTACGCTGGCAGGCAGCTGGTGACTGCTCAGCTTCGGTTTCAGGTGCAGCTTTCCTAGGGCTTAGTTAATACCTGTTTTTAGGATTGTACACGGTGGGATCATTATACACCTGAAGGATTTAGTTAGAGCTCAGAGTGTTTTTACAGCTTTGTTTTTCTTTGTTTTTGCATCCCCTGTTAAAAGGCGGCTTTCTGTTGGTCTCTGTCATGATAAATCAGTGAGAATTAAGGATTTTTTTTTGTTTTGCTTGGATGTTTTCACTTTAGATTTTTATAAGAGTAATTTCAAAGACTAGCATAAAATCCTAAACTGTAAGTTGTTCTTTTGCACTTTAGGGCCCCCAAGCTGCCAGCATAGGGGGAAGAGACTGACACTTTTCCACCTTGAGTAGTGTGTATTTAGATGTACTGCTTTAGATCTAGGACTTTCTTGCTCCAGATGGCAGCAGAAGGAACAGAGTGGTCGTTTGTTTTGGTGGGTATGGGGGGGGGGAACAACAGAGGTGACGTGAAGAATTGGGCTGAGTGGTATTCCTGGTGCAGCTTTCTTTCTCTGACACACAGATTAAAAGAAAATGTGCAGGCATTCAGCTTTGGAGTACCCCACAGTGCCAGGCCAATATTCCTGTCTGCTTGGCTGCTGAACTCTGGGAATTAAGATCCTGAACACGTATATGTAGCTGGCTGTATCTCAATCCCAGTCAGGATTTGTGTCAGTGTAGGCCTTGATAAGGCAGACACAGCAGTAAAATCGAGCAGGCTTCAGGCAGCACTGGGCCCTGCTGAGTTCCTGCTAGGTTTTGACAGTTTTGCTCAATGTTGACACTGAACTTGATGGATCAGAGAAATGTTTTTCTATCCTAATCAAGATCTACGTGGAAAAATGTCCAACATACAAAACAGAAGTGGTCTCTAGATAGATAGATATGATGTAGAACAATTAGTTTATTGCATTTGATTACTTTGCAGTTGAGTTGTAGTTTCTGTCTCCACATTCAACCTTAAAAATGTGAGTTTGAAGTAATGCAGAGATGCTGTGTGAATCAGCAACAAAATCCCAACAGTTTCCAGTGGCCTGGCTAATACATGGTACCTGTACTGTATTTTGGTAGTTTAGATTGGATGATTGGATGGTGGGAAGGATTTCTTCACAGAAGGGATGGGCTGTTCAGGGAAGTGGACTGCTGTCCGTAGCTCCAACTGGCCCTAGGGTATGCGTGCCCCTCTACTTTATCACTTCATTGAAAGCTCAGTGGCATTTCAGATAAAACAATCTCAAGTAGTTTAAAACTAAGTTAACAGGCTATTCATTTAGCTGAGACATGAACTTCACCTGCTGATTCTATTGTGAAGCCAGTAGCTCCTTGCAGCAGGATGGAGAGCTGGACGTAACTCCTTAACTCATCATAGCAAGATTTGTGTGAGGTTTACCAGTCCACACCAATAAGCTGTCAACTTTTATCTCCTTTCTATAGCCAAAACTGTTTTTAGAACTGATGGCCCCAAATAAAGGCTACCCTCCATACACTGGCAACGTTGTCCTGTAACGTAAGCAGAAATTCTGCTTTGCTTCTGGTTGATGTGACTCGGAGGAATGAGAACTGTCCTTACAGTGAGCATCAGCTCAAGGCTTATTACTTCCTCACTTATCATAGTTTTGCACAGTTTTGGAAGTGCCACTGCCTCACAGTGAGGTCTCTTGAGATCATACATCCACAGAACTTGACCATCCCTAAGGGTGAAGTGGTCAGTCTGTTCTCTGCCTTCTTCTCCGATGTGGTGTGTTGTCCTGGTTCATCCAAATGAGGTCTATGATTTCTGCCTCCCTTTGTCATTATCAACTGAGTTAATACAACTTCCCATAGAGAATGTTTTCTGAAACAGTTTTGTCTTTAGCATTGTATTAAATACACTTTATTGTTCATAGCAAAAGGAGACTATATTAGAGAAAACCCAGGGAGTTTGCAGGTATTTCTGATCTTTCCTCTTTCTGTTCATTTTAGACAAGGTTAAGTGTAAGCACTGTTTACAGAATGTTATCAGGAAAGGAGTATTATACTTCAAAGAATGAATAATTGACTCCTATCACTTCTAGGTGATATTATCACAGATTGAACAAAATCTTGCTTTACTGGAAGATTGTGGAGACAGTGTAGGCTACCAACAGCAGATAGAGTTTCTTTCCTTGAAGCTGAAGGAAGTGAAGTGTAATTTGGAGGAAGTCCAGATGATGCTTCAGGATAAATACAGTGAAGAGCAGGTAAAGCGTATGAATTCTGTGCTGAGGAAAAGTTAAGAGTCCTGTTGCTGTCATGTGCTATAGTAGCAGGAGAACAGTTAGAGCTCACCACGTGAAGCAAGAAAGGGAGAAGAGTTGATCAGGAATGTCAGACTTGTTTTTTTTCCAGTTTGCACTGCAGTATAATTATTTTTCATTTGAAGTAAGTAGTGGGAATTTTAATGAATCTTTGAGCTACATCTTCTCAGCTTTAAGTGCTCAGTGGCAGTAGTTAAGATTTTGTGAGAAATACAGCAAAAGGTTAAAAATTTTTGGCGAGGTTCTTTTTGTTTGTTTTGTTGGTTTTTAATGCCTTCAAATTGCCATGATGTTTTGATAGTATCACAGCAGACAGGCCTTAAAGCAGTAACTTTCTTCCAAGAACACCTAAGTGGCATGAGCAGTGACTCAGCTTTCCAGTGCCACAGCCCCATAGCTAGACATGGACAGGAACTAGATAGAAGTGTTTGCAAGAGTGCCAACTGCTTTTGCACCGCTGATTCTGTTTACAAGTGGTCCAAAACAGCTCTGCTTTTGCCATTTCCCCAAACTGCACATGAAGATTCTGCCTTCTTGTCAAGTCTGGAAGCTTTCCCACAATGGTTCTCTCTTTACAGATTCCCAATACGGAGAGGATTGACCCAGAGTCCCTCAAGATCTTGCACTCCAATGGGTCCAGCATGTCCCACCTTGGCCTCACTGAACAACCATTCCTCCAGCAAAACAATTTCCAGAACCCACAGGTAATTATTCTGCCTGACCAGGAATTCAGCTGCTCTGTGTCCACTGTACATGTAGGGGGCTGCTGCATATATCACCTGCTGCAGTTTTCAGTGTGGGACCAAGTCTGCCATGGACAGGTACCTTATACTCTTCTCCTAGAGGATTTGAGGAGTTAAGAAGGATGGAGAAAGGCCTCCAACCCCTGAAAACTCAGATTTTTTTTGTCCAAAAGTTTTATGAACCTTACAAAACTGGATTGTACCCCTTCTTCACTACACAGTGATTCAGATGGAATCACCCAGCCCTCTGATTTCCTGCGTTTAAAGCACTGTTGTATTCTGAAATCTGAAAGTGCATACTGAAACTTCTTTTAAAGATGGATTTGACTGTGAGGCTTTCTGAACATTCTCCCATGGACTAACTCAGAATGACTCGAAGGTCATTGTTAACATTATAAGGATATCCTATGATACTCTATAAACTACTTCTGTTTTGCTAACTAGAAATTAGCTTTTGCCCCTCTCATGCTCATAGGAATGAGTTGGAGAAAGTGATCCAGCCTGAGCTGCTAAAATTGCTCAGTTTTCAGTCAGTGCTCTCTTTTTAACTAATACATTTCTAACTCATATTTGAGCAACCCTGCTTTTTCTCTATATAAAGGTGGCAGTCTGTGGCCTTTACATTTTTGAAAATGTATAATGTATTTCTGACTGAGGGCTTTTGCTTTTGAAACTTGAAATAAGGCTGAAATATATTCTGTAAAAACACGTTTTTAGAAAACTGGTAACATCATATTTACACATTTGTACTTGCTTTTTCTCCTGATAGAAGTATTCTTAACTTTGCTAAATGCATTCGTTTGAAATGCAATTGGAAAAGTACAATAATCATTTCAGAGGAATACACTGCACACAGTTGTTTTTTATTGTTAATTTTTTTCTCTGTTTGCAGGAGCTGAAAATAAATGCAGCAGAGCAGAAAAGCCTCATTGACTTCATTGAGCTGTGCGTGGAAACAATGCAGCCACAGTCTGAGGAAAATGTGACTCAGAAATTAGAACCCAGGTACAAAGCAACAAAATCACTCCCCAGGTTCAGTTGCAGGAGTGCTGTTTGGAGGGATATGTGCCTGTAGAAGAAAACCTGCAGGAGCTGGGAGACTTCTGCTATCAGCTGTCTAAAGAAATTGAATTTCATTTACTTCCACAAGAAGTTTTACAAATTTAATTCTGTTTATTCTACTTCAGTATTTGACATTCTAATGTTTTCTTAATACAGCAGTAGAGAACCTGATCCAAAACTCAAGCAGGCTGATCCCACTTTGTCTCCAAAGGACCAAACTGGTAATAAGTGGCAATATTTACAACAAGAGCTTTCCTCCAAGATGAAGTCTCCTCTCTGCCCGCTTGTGGAGCCTCAGGTCTGTTTAAATTCAGTGAAGCACTCTTTGTGCAGCCTGTTGGTTTACGTGAAGATAACTATTACAATATCTTCCTGAGCCCTCATATCATGTCTCTTCTTCATCAGATAACTGAAATCTTTGCAAGCACTCTCCTGAAGGAATTGTTACTGCATAGTGTTTTCATGATTGTCTTTTAATTTTACTTTAAGGTAGATAATGACTCTGGAGCTGTGACTATGAAGTAGTGTGGGAACATGTAGGTGAATTCTGGCACTCAGCATTCAGACCTGATGTTATCTGCTTAATTCTTTCAAGGGAATTAGGCAAGTTATCCAGCAAGCTCCCAGCTCATTTTTATGGATGTGGATTAAGTCCCAGTTCCTGCAAGTGAGAACATCTTAGTCAGAAGAAACTTCTAACTTAAATTTTCTTCTACAATTTGTCATAGCATTTTCTCATTCTCTCTGACACATCAGAAGTGGACTTTTCACTGCCATAAGTGCTATGCATTTATTCAGAGCAGACTGCAGAATTGTACTGCTCAGACAAAGTGTATTTTCTGTTGTTAGCAATTTTGCTCACAATCAATTAGAATGGCTGGATTTATTCTTCTCTGAAAGAAGAGTACTGCATTAAATGGAAGAATACTGGTCGAGTGAAAGGGTGAATGTCTGCTCTTACTCAGGCAATGCAGTGGGCAGCAGGCCTGCCTTAATACTGGCTACAGCCTGTAGCCCCTGAAAGTGGGAATCAGAGGCTCTTTTTTCAGTCATGCTCCAATGAGGGCATAGGCTAACCAATTTCTTCTTGCCAGCAAAAAGGGAGTCCTGGTATCCAAGTGCTTCATATTAATAACTTGACACTTGTATTTTAATGTTTTCTAAAAGGAATGTGATGCAGTTGCCTGTAGCCCAGACTTCATTTGAGCTGTTCACATAATTGCAGTATTCTCTTTCCCTATGTCAGATTACAACAAAATTGAACATGCTGCCCCGGGGCACATTCCCAAATGCAGTGACCCCAACCGTGGAAGAGCTGAAAACATACACTGTCCAACTGGGAGACCTAAGCCAAGAAGCAAATGTGGTACATGCACAGGTAAAAGTGGAATGTTCTAGCATTGCCAAAAGCACCAGGAATTTTAGACACAGTGAACTTTCTGGGCATTGAGAAGCATAAACAGGGGTTCACTGTAGTGTAGTTTTTGCAACAGCTGAGGGGTATAACATGCATTCAGGTTAGGAGAAAGATTCCAAGTTTCAACCATGACACTTCTACTACCTGAATCCAGAGACATATTAGTGTGGATAAAGATTGTTCCTCGCACTCTGTTAAATGAGGATCCTGTGAATGATTTTAGTAAATGTGCAATATGTGATCCGATGAGGCAAATTCTTCTGTGCCTGTTCCTGAGTTTAGAAACCTGTAAAACTGCATCTGCTCCTAATACACTGAGGGTCATTCTCAATATTGTCCTTGACAGTTCTGAATATTGCATGCATATAACTGTCCCATCCAAGACTGTCCTTCAGTATTTCATTAACTGCATATTATTATTATTAACTGACTAAACTTCTAACTTTATGCCAGTGAACAAATCTTAGGCGTGTCTTGGGTTAAAGTACTGACAAATTCTGGCTTACTTTTGTGCAGGAGAATGTGGCAGAGGAAATTTCTTCCAATTTGGATAAAAAACTGTTTGAGCTACTTCTGGCAATCAGCCGGTGTTTGAACAATATGGAGGAGATGTTGAACACCTCAGTCCTCTCCACTGAAGAGGCAGCCGTGCAGCAGGTTCTTTATGAGGTAACTTTCCTTGAACATCCAGAAGAAAGAGGAACCATAGTGGATTTCTTTTGCGAGAAAAATTTGTATGGCCTGTCATTTCCTCTCATCTTTGCTGGTAAAACTCAGCAGTAGCACAGTCAAGTTCTTTGGTGGTGCACAGATCTGGGCCTTCTGTCTGTTAACAATTACCAGCACGTACCACTGCATTTTACAGGCAGGTCTCCTTGGACAGAGACCGTTTTCACTCATGTTATCTTTTTTCCAACCCTTTAGACTCTTTCTGTAGAGCTGCAAAAACTTCACGCGGATCTGAGTGATAAAAAGGATGATCTTTTAAAGTCTATAACCTGCTCTGGTGGGAGCACAGATGTGTTCTGTGAGTGCTTTAACAACTTACAGGCATGGCTGGAACAAACTCAGGCTGCCACTGCTTCAAGGAGCAATTCAATGAAAGCTGGGCTGGATCATAATAGCAGTTACCAGGTACTCCACTGTCAAATGCACATCTTGTTTCACAGCATCTGTTAAGACTTCTCAGTGTTAATGCATTTGGATTACAAATGAGGCATCTGCAATGGTCTTTTTTTTTTGGTACTAAACAAACTTGTCTTGGTCTCTCAAGAAGCAAATTTATTTTGCTTTTTACAGCACTGTTTACAGAGCTGACTGCCTTAGAAGTAGAAAATTTGCATGCAAAGCATAGAAGTAACTTGGGATCCCATGTATGCTGATCTACAGGCTAAACCAAGTTTCTGTGGGGAAGGATTAGGCCAGGGAAGGGTTTGTGTCTCCTTTGTACTACCTTGTGGACTCAGGAGTGATCAGAGTTAGTGCAGTGCCAAAAGCTCTGTTCTCAGAATATATGTTATGGGACACTCCTTTTTTGCTGCAGTGTCCAGTGCTGCTCTACCTACAGCTATGCACTGGAGGCTGATTTAACCCTTGGTATTTACTCTTCCGTGAGATTTTGTGCCACAGGAATAGAAGTCACAGTGTTGCAAAGTTGTGTTTCTTTTGTCATTCTTCAGAAAAACAAATAATTAAAAGCTTTGCTGTAGATTCTGGTGTTAGGCTAGGTCTACTAGCTGTCGTTGAAAAATATTTCATCAGGAATCCTTTCTGAAAAAAAGGAGAGAAGAACTTGGTCTTTGAAGTACAGTTTCTGATGTTCAGCAGTGCTTCAGTGTGCTCATCATCAGCCTATCTCTGTGCTGCTGAATGATAAGAGTTCCTTTGAAGAACACTGGGGTGTTGTCTCCGAACAGGAACAGGGCTGATACTGCTATGCTTACTCCTGCAAAATCCATTGAGCTCTATCAGTTATCAGTAATAGGCTTATTTTCTCATTTTCAGAAGGGAAGAATTTGTTTCTCTGTAGGTTTCACAGATCTGTACTGTCACAGAAGATCACTGTGACAGAGAAATCTCATTTTTTATACACTGACAGGGAATTTCCCTTTCGAAATTATTCCTTTGACCCCAGAATGTGTATGCTTTTTTTGTGTGTTAAAGTGAAAAAGTGCTTTTGCTGTAAGAGAGCCATCTTGTTTGCTGTGTAATTTTGTCTGCATATTACTCTACTTGTATGTGATATACTTTTGATGATTGTTACTTTTTCAGAATGAAACCAGGCTGCTTTATGATCAATTAACTGAGAAAAAAGCTACTGTGCAACAATGTTTGAATGCAATTCATGGGCATAACGTTTCTGAGCAGCTTCAGGTAATTTCATTTGTAGAAAAAGAAAAGCTCGTGTTTCCAGTTTTCTATGATTTACTGTTTCATATTTTTTAAAGTTTGAGTCTTATTTGTGCTTTAAGAATGAGAGAAGAATTCAGTATTTATCTATATTTATTCAGTATTTATTTATAGTTCAGTATTTATCATCCCTTTTTTCCTACAACATCACAATCCATAGCTGGACTTAACTCCAGTCTTTTTATTAGCTGGAGTGGAGGAACCAGTTTCCCCACAACGTCTTGGAACAAATACACCCCAGCCTATGGCAGAGAAGAGAAAAAGCTACACATAGTACAGCAATCCACACATCAAAACTCTACTTTTTCTTCATGGAAAATAGGGCTACAGTATTTGTATCTACTCATTCAGGCGCTATAAGCACTTCATCATAGTGTGGCATTTGACCAGTTAAGGTTTTCTTCAACTTTTGTAGGGATTAGCAGAGAACTAAAAGTGAACAGACAACATATCCTCCCCAGAGTGATCATCTGACACATATCTTCTTGCTGCAGGAGCAAAAAGGGGTCCCACAATCATTTTTATTACAGGTTCATAACCTTGTTTACATGCATAATTTCTGCTGGGCTGAAAGCCATGTTCAGCCCCCAGGCAGGAGCTGCTGCACCGAGCATGTTCTGTGAAGCAACCACTCTTGGAAAAAGAACATCAGCAGTACATAAATTTCCTTCATTCAGAAAGAACCTGTCTCAGTCCATCCCTGATTGAATCTTTCCAATTCATGAGAAAATAGTATTTTCTGAGGCCAGGATTCTTTTTAATGATGGATGTCAAGTTAGTAAACTGAAACATATTGAATGTTATTCTGAGACACAAGACCTGAGCTTCCTTCATGGCTGTGCCTTGTAAACCGAGTAAGATGTCTCATGAACACTCTTGTCTGTTTATCTCATAAATTTATAATTTTGCCTTTAATTTCAGAAAACTGATGCCTGTGCTTTGGAACTGCAAAACTTTGAAAACCAAGTGGCAAAGCTGAGAGACTATGGGGAAAGATTCCAGTTACCCACCACCTTAATCCAGGAGGCTTATAAATTAGAGGTGAGAACATAGTACAGTTCTACTTATGCAACAAGGTTTGATTTTTCTGTGCAAAGTTTTTTAAGCATCAAAAGACTGATAATTATTTTGCAATCTGGAAATGTGTGCTTGGATTTGTAGGATTCATGTACGTATTTAATGAATCACTAAACTTTGCTCACATTGCAGGATGTTTTGGATGACATGTGGGGGATTCTGAAAGCAAAATATGTGGAGCTGAATTCTCCTTCCATCAGTGAGAGCCAATATGAGGACCTGCTTCATGGGTTTGCAGAGCTAGTTGCTATTGGACAAGAGAAGATTGCACAAGATACAAAGCAACTGACAAAAAGCAGAGCAGCTCTACAATCTTACCTGGAAAATCACAAGGTATGGTATTTCCATCACAGAACTGTAGGGGTTGGAAGGGACCTCTAGAGATCATTGAGTCCAACCTCTCTGCCATAGCAGCTCCCTAGACCAGGTTGCACAGGTAGGTGTCCAGGTGGGACTTGAATGTCTCCAGAGAAGGAGACTCAACCACCTCTCTGTGCAGCTGTGCCAGTGCTCCGTCACTGCACTGTGAGGAAGTTCCTATGCACATTTGTGCAGAACTTCCTATGCATCACAGAGCTGCCCAGATCAGATCAGCATAGTGAGAGCACTGTTTTCTGTGACAGATTTTCCTTGAGTGTCATAGAGGAGAATAAGTATCTCAGTGTACAAGAGGGACTGAAGTTCATGCAGAAAACAGTGAAAAGCTTTTAGTTATCCAAAGTAGGGCCCACTAAAACAAAAGAAGTTATTGCAACTGCAGTTTTGGTAATAAATAAAGATCGGGATTTCAGTTTTGCCAGTCTGTAATATACTGTGGTTTACCTCAGAACATAATGATGTGCAAAGAAAACATTCTAATTTTTCATAATTAGATTCCTGAAGTTGCTGTCTAACAACTAGGAGTTGAGGCTTTGCTTCCAGCATTTTATGCCCTCATGATTCTATGCCCCTCTTTTATGAAGGGAGGGTAGTTTAGATCCTCCTCTTGTCAGTCCACTATTCCCTTTTCCCAGCTGCAGTGTGTTTTATGGAAGATCCTGAGAATACACATGCATCCCCATTGTCCTTCTGCTTGACAAAACCAACGCTAGCCACTGGAAAATCTTTCCGTCATGCCAGTGCCTTGATTTAACTGCCCCATGTAGCCCAAACTCCCTACAGAATTGCTTCAGGATGCCAAGTGCTGCACATCACTACTCCAGAATGATGTTTGTCACTTACTCACAAATTAACCTCAGCAAAGTAAAATGTTTGGAATTTAATGTACAAAGGAAAACATATATAGAATATATTTACACTCCAAATTTATACTTGTTGATTTACAAAAGTAAAAGGAACTGCAAAAGTAATTGTTCCTGCCCTGGTTATCAAGACTTATCAGAATGTTCACACTGTCTAGGATACAGTCCTAAAGTGAAATCCTTGTACTAGATATTAGTTCTTAGTGGAGAAGATCTTGATAGAGGGGTATGATCTTTAGTCCTTAAAACATTTTCATAGGAGAAAGTATTTTGTTGAGATTCAGCTGTTTCCTGAGGGCTCATAACTAAATCAAGTTCTTTGAGCTCGTCCCACTTCTTAATCCTTAGAACTGGTCATACTTGATGATTGGAGTCATCTTCCATCCATGTGAAGGAAACTGAATAATGACTGTGTGGTGTCAGCTAGACACTCCCCTCATGCTGAATTCAGCTCAAGTATCATTAAAACTCTTCTGGTTTTGCCCTCCAATATCTTTGTATTTCATATGAACTGAAGTCATAAAGGTAGATCTTTTTCTTTGCAAATGTATAAATGAAAACAGTGTATTAAACTCATCACTGGTTCCTAGTCAGATTGCAAAATTAACAGTAACCCATCTTGGGTTGGTGCAGCATTTGGGTAGAAGGCTCCTGATCCAGCTTTGCTAGGCCCTGGAAGTGTCTGCTTTTCACAGTGAACAGAGAGTCTTCTGCATACTCCTGCTCTTGGTGCATGATTTCACTTACTCAGCAAGCTTTAACTTCTTTTTTCTTCAGGACTTTTTCCACAACCTCATGACTCACATGGCTTACGTGCAAACATTTTCCAAGAAAGTGACACCCTCTGTTCTACAAAAGAGAGATAAATTCTGGAGTGGGCTGGTGAATGAAGTCAGATTGCTGGAGCAAAAGGCCAGCCAGTATGGTATACACTTAGAGAGCCTGTTAAAGGTAATGAGCCAAAAGAAACCCAAAGTAAAAGTTGGAGGGAAGGAGTAGTTGCTTCTAGAGGAGTCCTTCCCACAACAGTGATTCTTTGTCTAGTAGTTATCCTTTTCTGGATAAGTCCATTGAAGAGTAACTTGTTCTCCATGTATCAGTAAACTGTCTTTTTTCCTTGGAACACCTTTTTAAGTGGGCGTTTCAATCCGTTACTCTGATGTGGGTGACTTTCTTGCGGTAATTTTGGAGTGCCTTGACTGACAGTAGAGATGTTCTAGACATAAAATACTGGTACTGTTTTAAAATTAAGTAAAAGTTGTTCTTGAAACACCCCTAGGGAAGTAAAAACTGAAGCATACCGCTTTCAAATTAAAGATCTTGAAGTTTGAGTTATTTCATCTGTGTTAAAATCACATCTCATGTTAATATTTCACTTAACTGCTTAAATGTTCTGTTTCATTAATGCAAGAGCTGCTTGTGCCTAGATTAAGCATTAAGTCTGATATAGTGGAAGCACCAATGTGTGTTATTTTAATGGTGTAATTTGTTTTTTAAGGAATGGACAGAATTCGATGATGGATGTCTAGCCTTCAATAAGGAATTAGAGGCACTTACTTCTACATTGCCATCTGTGAATTTGGTTGAAGAAACAGAAGAAAGATTAATGGAAAGGATTGTACTTCTCCAGGTATTGATGTGTCTCTCTCTCTAATTGGTTTTCTTCTTGAATCTGTAGGGTTGGCAAAAAAGAATTAGATGAATTGGCATATGAGGAGAAGCCAATTTGCAGGGTGCTATTTCCTTTTTGTTTTTGTTAGCGTGAGCATGCACGCTGGCAGCTTCTGTGTTATTTTTTGTCTCCTGTTCTGATTCCTGCCTGACCAGTGAAAATAAAATTCCTGTTGTAGAAAATGGCAAGTAGTCTACTGGCTTGTTCCCAGCTGCATCTCTGATGGTGCCTTGGAACATCAAGTCGTGTTTAAAACATTTTAATTGTTGGAAACATACAAATATAAGGATGTAAAAGCAGCCTTTGTGGTTGTTTTATAAAATTGACAAGAATTAGCCTTCCATAAGCTTAGTGATGTATCCTCCGAGAGAGATCTGCTTTCCTTACAGGTTTGACCTTTCTATGTCTTCAGAGGACCTACTCTATTAGAAGTTTTGAAATTGGGTCTATGGAGAGTCCAATTTTATACTTACATTCATGGACTATAGAGGCAAAAAGAAGTACTGAGATTTAATGTACCTGATTGTATAAAAGAGATGACGGGAGGTTCTCAGAAAATTCTGAGCTATGGATATCTTTTGAATTAAATCAGCAGTAGATACTGACAATCATAGTGGACCTCTGGCTCTTTTGATGTCCATCATAGTGAAATGAGAGATTATATTTGCCTAGCCATTCATTGTAAAGTTGTTTTGTTTCCTTTATTTCTTTAGAATGAAGGGGTAGTTAAAATCTTTAGTCTTTATTTTCTTTAATGACATCAGAAACAAAGTAGTAAAGCTTTAGAAGATGCTTTTGGGAGGAGTCCAAGCACTGGAGCTTCACAGTTTCAAGGACAGAGCAAAATAAAATTCTCTGGAGCATAATTCTTGCTAGACAAATATCCCTATTAATTTTAAATATTCTATCTGGAGAGAAGTGAGAAACTTACATATCACGTAATTGTTCCTTTCTGCCTTCTCCTGAGGACCAGTCTACTTCCTGGGATTTTTTTCTTCTTTTCCCTTTTCTCATTTTGACCTTCTGACAAAGTGTAGTAATGACAGTCATGCTTTGCTTTTATTCAGCTGTCTAGGCAAGCCCAACTCCTCCTATGTCTTTGACTTAACATCTTCACTGTTCAGCCTCATTCCTCCTGGCCACCATCATTCAGTACATATCCAAACAGCTTCTTCAGCTTTCCAAAAGTCTGGTAACATTTTTTTTAATAAGATAGACAAAGAAGCACTACTAAGAACAGGAGGGCAGTAACATTCTGCTGGCAATGGGCATGTGCGCAGATGATGCAGCCGAGTCTTATAGACAGCATCCATTCATAGCCTGAAGTTTATTTGTTTATATTTGTTATATTTATCAAATGTGTTGATTGCTTCAGAACAGAAAATAAAATGCATGACATACTAAATGTAAGATTAAGATGTTAGAACAAATGATATGTATTTTGCTACTCGTGTTTTCAAATTTTAAAATGTTATTGTTTTGCAAACTTGCCATATTCTGATAGCAAATCAAGAGCACTGTTGATGAGAAGCATGCCAGGCTGTACCAGATGGTGAAAGAAGGGAAGAAATTGCTGACTGCTGTGAGCTGTCCGGAAATAACAAGTCAGATTGGGAAGCTGGAAGAGCAGTGGTTGTCCTTAACCAAAAAAGTTGGCAATGAACTACACAGACTTCAAACGTTACTCAAACTCTTGGTCAGGTGGGTCATAATTCAGAAGGCAATTGGAAATAGCAGCTTGAAAAAACAGTTAGAAACTGTTTTCTGAAATATTGGTAGGCAATAATGAAATGATGTAGGGCCTTTTACTTAAAAGCAGGAAAAAAACACATTGGTGATCAGAAAACTGACCCTTTATTACATAGCATATCTTCTCACACTTGCTTTGCTTCCCCTTCACCTTTCTGGGAACGGTTTTGATTGCTGTCATTGTTAAGTCAGAATACCTAGGTGAGAGTTAGCTACATCATGCTGCTGCTCATGTATTTGAAGTGCTATTGGGTGCTCTAATCGTGGTGCCATAAGTACTTTAGCTCACTATGTATGCAAGCTAACCTTTATTCCCATGCAAAGGCATACTGCACAACTCCACGTGTAAACGATCCCCCTTATAGACACTCAAGACCTGATTGAAATGCTGCCTCAACCTGTGTTTCAAACCTCTGTGAAAATCCCAAGTATGCTCTGTTGCATTCACATGGCTCTAATCAACTGTCAGTGCACCACAGGTGTCAGAAGAGCACATGCCTCCTCCCAGAGAGTCCAACTTGGAGGATGAGAAATACATCCCAGATTCAAATAGAGACACGTGTCTACATGTTTTGTTTCCTTCTTTTAGCTACAACAGAGACTCAGAGGAGTTAAAGAAATGGCTGGATTCTGCTGAGCAGAGAATGAAATTTTGGAAGGAGCAGTCTCTCAACGTGTCACAAGATCTTCCCACCATCAGGGATAGCATCAACAGCTTGTTTGTAAGTCTGATCTCCTACGAGATTGAGATGATACATCATGATTTCTTATTTAAGTGATCCTTTTGAGTGTTTTCTTTTGTATTTACCATGACCCAGAAGCTGTCAGCAGAATATGACACTGAATGCATGCCCCAGAGCTACTCCATTACCTGGGTAGAGAAATTTGAGGATGGGAGGCCACAGAAAAACTTCTTTAGATCTCTAGGCCAGCCTGAGTCCATAAATCAGAATGCATCTGTTATGCATGTATAGGATAATAGCATGATTTCTCTTTTGCTCCTGATGCCAAATACCAGATACAGCAGTTCAGCTCAGCTGACAGGCCTCTTACCAACTGAAGTGAACTTACGGAGCAGGAGTGAAGTCACTGTGGCTGTGGGATTGGTCAGCCAAAGTCAGGAAAGAGAAAACCTGTAGAGAAGCATATTCTAAATTGCATTTTGTGTATTTGCCTGCTCAATGGTGCTGTATGACTAGCTAGGACGTTCTGCTTTGATGTGAGACATGACAGATGGAGTGTTGCATCGTGAAAAAGCAAGGCATTGTGGATGCTGAAGATAGGTAGGTGTGAGCTGGACAGAGATTTGAGAGCTAGAGTTGCTCCCTTGACCTCTGTGTGATGTGGAGATTGGGATATTCTAATCCCCGTGGAGCAAGAGGTAGTATTCAGCATTATATCAGGGTAGGCAGAAAATGGCCTTATATACTGCCAGAATGTGTTAAGTTTTCTGAACTTTACAGTCTTGCTAAAATCCATTTGTTAAGACAGTTCATCCAGTGACTGAAAACCTGATTTCTTCTCTTTATCTAAATAGATGTATAAATATGTATTTACCCTCTCTTAAAATTCTCCCATGCACCTCAGACATTCTCTAAGGAAGTTGATGACAAATCTTCCCTGAAGTCATCTGTGGTGAGCACTGCCAACCAGCTCTTCCACGTGAAGCAGGCCGATACTGCAGCACTTAGGTCATCTTTGGCAAAGTTTGAGCAAAAGTGGGGAGAACTGATTACACAGCTGCCAGTTATCCAAGAAAAGCTCCACCAGGTGAGGAGAAACTCTCCTACTATCTCTCAGTTTGAGCTAAATAATTACTTTAAAATGTTGCTACTGGGTTTCAGCTGTGTAAGGCCTGCAAAGCAACTCTTTCTTAATTAGCTGTCTGTCTTGCTTTCAGAATATCCCCAGTATTATACTGCTGTTTAATTATTACAGTGTTTTGCATGTATCTATCATCTTTATAGTTTTATATGAGAGTCGGTTACAATTAAAAATAATTTTATTTCAACTGTCTGAGTTCTGTAACTTTTTTAAAATTTAAGTTATATCTTCTCTGAAGCTCAGAGCTCACTGTGAAGTTCATAGCCCCATAATTGCAATTATAATGCCTGAGCCCTTCTAAAAATACAGATGTCATCTTCCTTGATACTTCTAACAAGCGGAGTGTGGAGGATTCATTATATTTTTTACCCCCAGCTTCAAATGGAAAAACTTTCCTCACGGGAAGCTATTGCTGAATTAATGATTTGGTTGGACCATGTGGAACAACAGGAAGGACATGAAGAAGCAATAAGTGCACAAAGGAGCGTGGCTCAAGTCAGAAGTCTCCTTCAGAAGTACAAGGTAAATGGCAAACTGGAAGTCCAGGCTTGGCTCGTTTTGCTGTCACAAGCGTGGAAACAGCCTCAAGATGCTGTTATATCCTCACCCTTGCACTCAGGAGGGTTCCCCAAACAGCTTCAAAGGTGCCTTAACATCTTCTGTTATAAAACTGTTTTGCTTCCAAGCCACACAAAACACTGCCTGCCCTGCATACGGTTGCAGCCAGCAGTGCTAAAATATCCTTCTCCTTATACAGTCCAATCTGTCTCACTCATTCTCTCTCTTGTATTTAGATTAAGGGATGAGTTGAGTAGCAAAGCTTGGATTCCTTACAGAGCCCACCTCTGCATTTGTGCTGTGCTTTAGTCCACCTTTTCACCAAGGAATACCTCATAATTTTGGAGCTCTGTAGCAAGGATCCATTTCAGTGGAGAACATGGGTTTTAAATATAACATGTTATCAAAAGAGAGGGCCTGCTAAAAAAAAAAAAGGAGCAGATCTATGTCCCTGCAGAGAGGCTGCAGTAGACTAATGACAGAGGCTTATTGCCCTGCACACAGGAAGGTTTCACACCATTCTTGTCCATCTGCAGATGTCAGGGTGCCCAACCTGAAGGCACAAATCCCCACAGAGATCTGTTTTTCTCTGGCCTTGCAGAGCTACCAAGAGGTGCTCTGGGCTCAGTCAGGATAGCATTTCCTAGCCTGTGGTGACTGCAGTTCTCAGGTGCTTTGATGCTGCACACTGTGTCACTAAAACCAATCACATTAAAACTGCTTCACTAATTGTTTTATGTTTTTGTTCCTTTTTGTTTGTTTTCATTCCTCCAGGAGTATATGATGGAAATGAACTTTAAGCAGTGGATGGTAGATTTTGTTAACCAGTCACTCTTGCAAATGAGCACTTGTGACGTGGAGAGCAAGCGGTATGAGAGGACAGAATTTGCTGAGTGTCTCGGCGAGATGAACTTGCGGTGGCACAGGCTGCAGGCATCCCTGAACAGAAAGGTTTGATTGCATTTAGTCACTTTCTGTCTCGTGACTTTGGTCTTGGCAGTACTGGTGCTCTGTATTTTGCAAACAGCCTTTCTCCAAAAACACTACTGAGCACAGATCTCTATATTTACATTCAAAGCACTATTTAGATAAACAAATACTGTAGTCTCAAATTTTGTCATGGAGGGGGCAGCCCTGTTTCTCCCCACCTCTAGATTTGTGTAAGTTAGAATATTCTGTAACTTTCAGATACAAGACCTGGAACACCTTCTGGAAGATACCACTGAAAATGAGAACAAAGCACGGGCTTTATACAACTGGCTGGAAGCACAGAGCGACCGAATGAGATCTTTACAAACTCCAGCAAGTCTAATCTCTGCACAGAACACATTAGATGATTGCAAGGTAAAACATTACATAAGTGGGATATTATTGTACAGAATGTACATAACACTTTGCTGAATCCAGCCTGATTCAAAATCCTGCAATTTAAAATCCTAAAATACATTTAAAATAAATGTAAAGGAAGTTGCCATTTCCTAGAATACTACAGCGTAATTTTAATTAAAGGATGGTACATTCAAGCTAGGTCTACTTTTAATGTGAACTGCTATTTTATGGTTTTTTTCCTTCAGCTGAAGGTGCATTGGCATCATGTTTCATGGTGTTTGGAATGTCATGTGACAATGTTAGAGATCGTATTCTGAGATGCCTTGAAAAAGAAATAGTGTTCTCTGTTCAGTACAGTCATGGCAAATGCTATTGGTACCATTAGTTTGAAGAAGTCTGTAGTGGTAATATTTTGGGATCTACACAGCCTCATTTAGAAAAGCAGTAACAATATAAAGGTGCACTGGAGTGTAATCTTTGCAAACCCCGAGAATCTGGATGTATTTTGGTTTTGTTGCATTTTTATAGGCATCAGTTCCTTCAAAATTGGAACAGGTGTAGCCAGCTAATTACTAAAGCCTATTACTCCAACAGTCTGTTGTTTTCTTTCAGTACAATGTTCTCTCTCTATTTTTTCACATGGAAGATTTGTTCTTTCATTGCCATAGTTACACGTCTCTCTCATATTAGGCTGCTGTTATTCCCTGGAGTGTTCTGTTATACACAGAGTTACTTGTCTCCCTGAAGCAGTCTAAAACATATCAGGGGGTCAGAGTGGGAGAAAGACAGGGTACCTTTGGCTGAAATATTGTCCTATTCACAGCAAGGTACAGTGTTTGGATGCAGGTGGCTAAAGTGTTTCAATAAAATTATTTGCTCAATAAAAATGAGATCAAAATTTGACAAAGTTTTAGGGACAGTAGACTGGGGAAAGAAAGGTCGTGACTTTAAGTGTAGTGTTATAGTCCACTATAAGAATATTTGTTAATGTTGTGTGAAACTCGTTAATGAGCATCTATATAAACATCATGAAATCTTTCTGCATCTGGAGAGGTACATAGAGGCATAGATGGTGGCTGAGGAATTAGGTCTTGATGATCTCCTTCCCAGACATGATGTCCATACTACCACTAAAGGAACTGGTTCTGGTTCTACCTGCCTAAGCAACTGCTGTCAGTTTGAATTCCCATAAATAAATGTTCAGTGTTGGGGCTACAATTGTGATGGTGCTGCATGCTTTAAGAGGACTGGTTTTAAAAACAACCTAGGCTCTTTACACTGAAACGTTTTTCAATGTTGTCATTATTAGGTCTTTTTTACCTTACTATTATTACTGATCTTACTTATCTTCCTTCTCTGTCTCTCTTTTCTCATTTAGGACCTAGAAAATCAGCTTGCAGCTAAATCCAAGGTGCTTGATGAGCTCAAGCAGAGTGTGTCTTTGAATGGTAGTACAGAACAAGCCCCAGAAGCGCTGTCTTTCGGAATAGTTGACCTGTCTGAAATGAAGGACAGTGTTGTCAGCCAGGTAAATGATTTGATTGCATTTCAGAATTCCTCCAGCACATACTCTTTCCACTACTGTTAGTAATTTTCTTCATGAAATATAAAAAGCTGATACAAAAAAAAAAAAAAAGCAGAGTATTTTTATTCTTAACCTTATAAGAACTTTTTTCATTCTGTTAACCTACTTCCAAGATGAAGGGAGAAAAAAGCAGTTTGAACACAGTAGAAGGAGATACAGAGACACATCCGCAGTTCAAGAAAATAATGAGAATGCATGGATGTATTTCTGTTATCTTATGCTTTCTTACTTCTGAGGAAGTTTCTGAGGAATGAGAGTGTGATCCGAGACAGCCAGCATGGCTTCATCAGGGGAAAGTCATGTTTAACCAATCTTGAGGTCTTCTATGATAGTGTTGGCATTAGTGGACAAGGGAAGGCGACCAATGTCATTTACCTGGACTTGAGCAAGGCCTTTGGCGTGGTCCCCCACCACAGCTCCAAATTGGAGAGATGTGGATTTGATGGGTGGACCACTTAATGGATAAGAAATTGGTTGAAAGGCCACAGACAGAGGATGGTGATTAATGGTTCTGTGTCCAGGTGGAGGCTGGTAACAAGAGGTGTCCCCCAAGGGTCAGTCTTGGAACTGGTGCTCTTTAACATCTTTATCAGTGACATCAACAGTGGAATCGAGTGCACCCTCAGCAAGTCTGCTGATGACACTGAGCTGAGTGGTGCTGTTGAAACAGTGGAAGGAAGGGATGCCATTCAGAGGGACCTCAGCAGGCTTGAAAGGTGGGCCTGGGTGAACCTAATGAGGTTCAACATGGCAAAGTGCAGGGTTTTGCACTTGGGCCAAAGGAATCCCGGGCATCTATACAGACTGAAAGGAGCAGTCCTTGAAAGCAGCCCTGAAGAGAAGGACCTGGGGGTCCTGATGGATGAAAGCTCCTGACTGGAGCTTTTCTGCCTCTCATCTACTCTTACCTCTGCACGACTGGATGGCTTCTACTGTCTTCTAACCCTACGTAGTCCTCAGTTGCTTCAAGGAAAAACAGGCAGATTGGTTTCCCATACAAACTGACTCCAAGACAGTCTGCATACATGGTTATATTAGCTTTATACTCAAAACTGATCATGTTTACCTAGATGCAATTGATAGATACAAAAGATCTAATAACGTTCTTAGCTACAGCTAATATTTGAATTTGTGATCATAAATAGCCGTATATTGTAGAGGATTATATGTGATCCAATAATTGTGCTTACAGTTAAGATTCTATTATACTTCTTATTACAAATGCTCTGATTTCATTTCTCAAAAGATTGTTAAACTTGAATCTTTTTACTTGAGCACTTCCATATAAGATGTCAGTCCAGGATGAGGTTGCTCCTTCTTGTTTTATGTATCCACAGAGACAATGTGGTTGTTTCTCATGTAGGAAACAGATTTACATGTATGTGCATGATAAAAAAGGAAAGTGCTTCATTTCAGTACAGAGCTGGGGTTTGTATTTGGCAGGATTAGCAGCCTAGTGATTCTAATTACAACCACTGTGGGTCATGTTAATTTTAGTATTTCATGACATAAGTACTGAACGTAGAAACTGCAGCTTGTTGCAAGCTAGTTGTTTGCATGAGCAATGAAATGTGAAACACAGTCTTGTATGACTGGCCTCAGAGCCTGGCTGTGACTTCAAATACATGGCTTAGAAGATGTGCTGCCTTGTCTGTACTATAATGGGTCTTGAGACTGTGAGTCTGTGTCCCGGAGACATTTCATGAGTACAATATCTATCTGTCATCTTTGTGCGGGCAGTAATTAGCTGCAGGCTACAAAAAGCAATTAGAGATTCTTCCCACCTACACCATGATTCAAATGAAAATAAGGTTGATTAATCCATCTACTCCTGCATGCCTGGAACCATGATATTCTGATACAGTGATTCATGCAGTCTATTTAGTGTGCACTATGGTTTGGAAAACTTTCATCTTCCATTGAGTGGATGCATAGCTGGAATTGAAATCTGTCACCTGAACAGGTTCTGTGGAAGCCTGCTTTTTGCCTTGCCCACTTTGCCAAAGCATCTGGTACTGGCATGAGTGAGAGCAGATACTGAACCAGATTAATATTTCATCTAACCTAGGACATACGTTGTGTGCTTACCTGATACAGAGGGGTAAAAATGGTAAGTCACACTGAAGGAGAACTGTGGCAGATGGAAACTTGCTTGACTCAGTACAGGTTACAAGATTGCAATCATGAAAGAAGCAAAGAGAAAATGAGAAGGATATCATTCATTTGACTGTGCATGAGAATCCTGTAGTTCCCCGTTGTGTAGTTTTGGCACTCTGCATTGTTAGAGCATAGTGACAGAAGAGGGATGATAGCTCTCCCAAGTATTTTAGCAACATCTTCCTTAGAAAGCAATTTCTGTTCAAATTTTGGCTAAATAAAACTTATTCACTGAATCAAACTGTCTGCTTTCTTAGAAGATTAATGCTCTAAACTTCTGCCATTTGGGAGTGATTTTGGCAGGGAAGAATAAATAGTTGGTTGTTTGAGTACTTCTTTAATTTTTGGTTTGGAATTATGGCTGACAGAAAAGTGCTACCTTGAAATCTAGTTACATTTTTATTTCCAGCAAATTCTCATACTTCTCCCCAAATACTGTTTATTGCTTGCTTGGAAGCCTGCACGATTCATTACCAAGTAGGAGAATACTCTAATTTGTGAAAATGTGGGTTGTCATGAATCAAGCATTAAGCTGAGATTTTTAAGTCAATTTAAAGGTGATTCATAAGTAAGAACTACCCAAGAGATTGTAACACAAGTGGTTTGTTTGTAGGTCGCACAGCTGAAGACCTCAATGCAGTCAATACTGCAGCAGTGGAGAGTATATGATGATATTTATGCAGAAGTCAGCCTGTTGATGACAAGATATTTGTACTGCATAGACCAGTGCAAGCCCTCTGTGCTGTCCTTGGAAGCTCTGAAAAACCAGGTCAAAACTCTCCAGGTAAATCTACTGAAATTGTCTTAGTTTGGTGCTTACTTATTTGCCTTTAAACAAACTTCACCTACAGTGAGCATTCTGGCTGGCCTTGGGTCTGACTGCTTTAAAGATATGGCCAAAATCTCCTTACCTGGCTTCAAACCTGTGTCAGGATAGCACTTGTAGTTCATCTTCAAGCCACATCAGCTGTTGTACAGATCAGACCGAGATGGTAAATACCGAACACATCTCAGTAAAGTTCACTTAAGCACTTCTATTCTCACCTAGGGACAAATAATCAATAGGAGGACAAATAATAAATAGGTACTGCTTACCTCTTTCCTTACTTCTCCTTCTTCATTTTCAATCCGGATCATTTCCCGGATGTGATCCATGGCAGCATTCTGCAATCACCTGTGTCAGGAGGGGGGATACACTGGAGATGGAAACATGAGTTATCGAGCCAACTTCACCACCAATAGGAATTTCCATGGAACAGCAGCCTAAAATAAGACATTCTGATTTCTAGTGAATTAATTTTGTAACTCCGAAGCTGTGGGTTTTCACTTCACTTTAAAATAGGCTGACTGAAGAATTTTTTCACTTTGACCCCTTGACTTCCCTTTTAATTTTTAGGATCGTGTGTTAACATTTTTCACAAACTTTTTAATTTGTGCTGCAAGCGTGTAGCATTATTGCTGCTGTATTCCTTCTAATCTATGGTGGAAGCCATGCATACATCACTGATCTTCACAACTAATTTCAATAATCCATTTTGCAGTCTCTTCAGGATGAGTTGGAGAACAGTGAAGAAAGCTGGACCAAGCTCCAGGCAGCTGCTAATAATCTGAAGAAGAACTGCTCCTCCTCCTTTGCAGAGATTATCAACCAGAAGTGCACAGAGGCACACAACAGGTATGCTTACAAAGAGCCATGTCTATTAGTATGAAATGAAGTCTCTGAGGTAGGATTTCAGTGTATGTCACATTTTTAAATCTCTATTAGCAATGCTTTGCCGTGTAAGGGTACCCTTGTGAAGAGTAGCTGGTGCTACTTGTTTTGTGATGGATCACAGAGCCCAAAATGGTGCTGTGTCAACAGGCTTCCACCTGGCTTTGAATACAAAGAAACTCCCCTAGGACTCCTACACCAAATCATATTCTGATTCATGAAGTGCATCTCCAAGCAAAATGCTCTTATCACAATTAGATGTGTTTGCAGGTGGAGCTCAGTGAATGAAGACATCACTGATCAGCTGCGGACAGCGCAAGCAACACTTCAGCTCTGGGAGCCCTATGACAGTTTATGTACTGAGGCAGCAGCCAAATTACAACAGCATGAAGAGCAGTGCACTCAGCTCTTGGATGCTCACATGCCTGAGGATAATATGACAGAAACCCTGAAACAGAGGATACAGGATGTAAAGGTGCATGAATATGTTTCTACTGCCTTATACAAACCAGGATTTATTTACCCCCCAAAAACCATCAAATCTAATGAACATCTTTTTCCCCCTTTACCCCCGCACAAAACACGAAATCTGATTTTTCCCATTATTCAAAGGACACAAAATTTTCTGTTATTTTGACCAGATCCTGGGGCCAAATTAAACCACAGTTAGCATAGAGAGCAAAGAGGAGCAATAATATTTCATCTCTTTCCCTTTCTGCTCTATACAAAAAATCATGCCTGTACTGGAGAGGATCATTAAACCAAAAATGATTTACTTTAAGCAGCACAGCTTGGGAGGAGAGATAATATCTAATAGAACAATAACTGTCAAAAAAAGAGACCAGTTTTCCTGAACACAGGACCATCTTGAGGTCTTCTACAGTCATCTTTAAATTGGCTTTATTTGGTTTTTGTCCTTTTTTTGGACTGGTCTGATAAGTTCACAAATTTCTGAGCTCATTATATTATTCCAGACACTTCTGACTTTAGGCAAATGAGATTTCATACTGAGACCACAGAGTACATTTGACTCTTTCAGGCAGTAAACTGTTATTAGGTTCTGACAGTTTTGGTTTCGTCAAAATGCATTAAAGAAGTACAATAATCCTTATCTCAGGACAGAGCAATGATTTGTCACACTTTATGAAACTTTGGACTTCTTCCATTATGTGGATAAAGTATCCTATTTTGCATGTAAGTCAGCTGAGAAGTTCTGTTATGGGAAAGAGAGCTCTTGTACTTCTTCCCAGGTCAGAAATAACTAACTATGGCAAAACTTAAAACATTTTAACTTCTTTCTGGTCTATTAATAGCTGCAATACAGACATTTGTAAACACGTTAGCAAAGAGGCATCCCATTTTCTGGAAAAGTTTTGGAAAGATTTTTGTACCTACTAAGCATGACATAACCACTAGTATGCCATTAACTCTGTGTGTCTTGTTCTAGTTAGCATGAGTACAACACACACAGCTTATTGTATTTTGCAGAATGATGAATTGGAAGAATGGGGAATAGTGGCGTGTTTCACATACATGTAACACAACTACAGGTGCACTTTAAGTTGTATTTTAATCTGTCTATCTTATCCTGTAGTAGATATTACCACAATACATACAGATAAAGTCCAATACACATTGTAGGAAATCAGAATGGGTTTTCTTATGTGACAGTTGATAGGCACAAGGAAATGGCCTCAAGTTGCATCATGGAGGTTCAGATTAGGTGTCGGGAAGAATTTATTTGTGGAAAAGAAGGTTAGTCATTGGAATAGGAAAGTGATGGAGTCTCCATGCTTGGAGGTATTGAAAAGATGTGTGGCAATAGCAGTTAGGGACATAGTTTAATGATGGGCAAAGTGTTAAGCAGCAGTTGGACTTGATGGTCATAAGGGTCTTTACTGACCTAAATGATTCTATGATTTCAAATTATTAAATCGCTAAAGCATTGGCTTACAACATGATCCATTCCAAAGAAGAGGTAAGGATCTAAGAGCCATTTTGCTTTTTAGGGAAGCATGTTTGTTCTTTGCCATCAGTCAAAAGCCTTTGTCAATACAGTAAAGATGATATACAGTGGCAAATTCCATGGAGTGTTGTGGCTAAAAGCAAATGACACTTGTAGTAAGTGGTATGTTTCACAATGACTTCTTGCCATTCCTTGTCCAAGTATCAAGTTTGTAATGGAATGACATTTCTCATGTGCAGTATGAGCCAGTTTCTCCATCTGCTAATATAAATCTGGTCTGTAGAGATAGATATTCTAATTTCTCTCCCTGATCTGTTCTGTAAAACAGAAAAGCCCACTGCCTGCACTGGTTTTCTTCTGAACTTTGAACTGTGCCTTTCCCAGCACTAGAGTCACTGGCTGCAGTTCCTGTTATCTTCTGAGTAAAAGACTGAATTTGCCTCGCAGAGGAAATGAGCCAAACAAGCTTAGTCACAGCAACAAAAGATACTAAATGAAAATGGCACATGAATGAAGATCTGATTCATTTGCTGACCTTTGTTGTTTTGGTTTTTTTTTTCTAATTTCCAATTCTCTCATCAGGATTTACAACGTGGTCTTCAAAACGTAGTGGGATGCCGTTCCCACATTTCTGAGTTGGCCAATCAGATAAAGCAGCAGGCTGGGGCAGCTGCAGAAGCCATTCTGTTGGAGAAGCTGCAACCACTCCAGAGAGCATCCTATTTGGAAAAGATGTTGCAGAGGAAGTTAGATGAACTTGAGGTATTTTTATGATTAGAAAATTAGCTGTCAGAGTGTATTAACATCTCCACTGGAATCCTGTATTCCGTGAATGGAAATGAAACTAAAATAATAAATTTAAACTCAAGTTTTATAGAAAATGAAATAAAACTCGATGTTATGGTCAACTATGTAAAGAAACAGCACTTAAGTCCAAAAGGACAGATGAAGGAAGGGTTTCAGCCTCTTACCTGCTTGTGTTGCTATAATAAGCCTTTGTAAGCAGACCCTCAGATGATTACAGGTCAGAAAACTTGTTTTATTTTACGAGCTTTGGACTAAGTTGTAAACTTTCTCATCTCTGCCTTGGAGCCATCCTAAGAGCTTCTGTTTGCCTCAGTAAGAATGAACACAGTGTACCTAAAACCAATACAGATCTACAAGAAGGTGTCCCAGGTGCCCACATTTCTTCCAGATATATAAGAATCTCTCAAGAATTATAGGTTCTGTTTCTTGAAGTCTGCTTTGGCTTTAACACTGCATTTATCCAGTGCAAACAATGAGGTTCATTTAGTGAGTTATAAATACATTGGAAATTGGATTGAACGTGTTTGTCTTCCTGAGGGTATTAGTTATTGTTCCCTATTGTATAGCAAATGCATATATTACACCTGCTCATAATTAATGTAAATATGCAATGTTCATTCTAGTTCAATCTTTCACAACTGGAGGATTTTAAGAACTGTCTTGAAACACTGGAGGGTCGTGTCAAGAATTGCACAGAGGCCTTTGATAATCTCCAACTAGAGGGAGAAACAGACAACTCCGAACTGCTCTTGGTACGTTCGATTTCCCAAGTAGAAAAAGATGAATAATCAAGAGTCCTAATTAAGGAAAGGAATCGTATATTCTAAGCTTTGGCCAACACAGTAACTGTAATCTCATCCCAAAATATTATTATAATACATAAAAATTAGATATACATTGCAAAGAAAATGAACTGCATGAAAAGGAAGAAAGTCAGAGTTGGAGTTGGGAGATCCTTTTTTCCCAGCTTTATTCTGCAGCTGCCTAGTTTTTGTACTGTACCTGTAGGGTACAAAGTTAATCTTCAAGTGCTGGCTCACGCATACCTACTCAGTACTATTGAGCAAGTGGGCCTCCTGTAGGAACCAACCTGTTTGTTTCCTTCAAACTGTGAAGTTAGCGTTAAAATGTGAGATTTCTTTGGTTAGCTTTTTGGTTGCTATCAACTTGCCTTTTTACTTCCAGAATCACACACTGGAGCTTGCTGCCCTTTCTCCAAGCATAGAGAGTTTGAATGAAGCAAGCATTAAGCTGTCCGTCAGTGACTTCACCCTAAAGAAGGTGCAGAGCTTGACTTGGCAGTGGAGTCAGAAGACAGCAACTGCTTTGGAACATTGGAGGTGTGAAAGGCAAACAAAAAAGTCATTACTAACTCTTTCCTTTTCCTTGAGGAAAATGAAAATGAAGTTAAAGCATGGGAAGTATTTCCGGCTGTTCACAGAGCTTTCTCAGGGTGTTTCTTCATTAGGTTTCTACCCTTCCAACTTACTCCATAGAACCACTTTCTCTTGTTCTGTGATTCAGTAATTTAGTGGCTAGTTCTGTTCCAAGTCACTTGAAGCAAAGATGTAAATGGCTGTAGATGAAGAAAGGTAGAAAATTGCCAAGCAAAACCCTACTGTGTTAGCATTAGTAACTGCCACATTAGACAATGTACAGGAAACCAACTACCAACAAAATAGTTCCTGATGATTTCTTTTGTTTTACAGTGTGCTTGAGGGAACTCAAACTGATGAAAAGAAATTCTTCCAGAAATGTGAAAACTGGATGAAATTCCTAGAAAAAATGAAAGAGACCCTGAAGACTAATATTCCAGGACGATTTGAAGAACTGCAAGAGCAACAGAGAGTCTATGCGGTAAAGCTAACTCTAAAAATCAAAATATCTTGAATGATGAAGGAAATAGGAAGGTGTAGTAAAGGATAAATTCAGCCTTATGTCTCTTTTTTATACCTTTCCTATGGTTTTCTGCCTAGATTGCATTTCTCATGAATGAATCCAGCAAATGTTAGCTCCTGTTGGGTCAACATATGGGTGCAAATTCCTCCTGGTATTCCAAAAGTGTGGAATCCTTAAGGGTGCATCTGATGATAGCTCTACAAAAGTACTAAAGCTTTTGGCATTTAAAATCGTATGCGCTATCACTGCGGAGGAGCAGATCCAGCTTTCACAGCAAAGATAATTCAATGAATTGTTAAAACTGTTGTTCTCATGGTATTTTCAGATGCTGCAAACTGAGATTTCCATAAATCAGCAGACATTTAATTCTATCATAGCAAAAGTTCTACTGTTCCTGGAATCTGGAGAAGCCAAAAAAAGGTAATACCTTTGTTTTTCTCCCAAAGATCGTGCCAATTCAGTCAATACGTTTTCCTTCTTGCATTCAGTATTGAACATTTGATCTCTTGAGGACACAAACTCAAATTGCTGACCAGATTTTCTCTTTAAATAATCTCCTGGCACATTTTGCAGAAGTGTTAAGAGGTGCAAACAGAAACACAGGTGCTTGGAGTTCACTTTTGATAGTAACTGGATGTTCTGCCAAAAAAGATTAATTAATTGGTCCCGTACATGAAGCTTCCTTGCCTGCTGCTGCTTCCCTGCAGTTGTTTGAACAGTATGGTGGAGAGGCCACCTTCTTGTAGAGGATAATGCTGCATGTAAAGGTCCATTTCTCTCCTCCCCGGCCTCTCCACTTCAAATTGAAGTACAGATGTGTGAGACTGTTTAAGTTGCCCCAAGCTCAAATAACAGCGCATTAAAGTCACTGGCCCCACGCAATCCAGAACACAACAGCTAAACCGGTTTTTTATTAATAAGATCTTACACTTTTCTCTTAATTGATGTAGAGTAAGAGGAGGCATATAATAATGTGAGCAAAGGTTCAACTGCCTCTGGTATTTCTGCTGTGAAGATATTATTCATCTCTGCTTGAGCTTTCTTCTTCCACAGAGTCCGACACAAAACTTCAGTTTAAAGTCCATAGCTTGGCATAAAGTTGCCAAGGAAGATAGGGCTCAACTAAGCAAAGCTTCTAGAATTTTTGTTGCAGTTAACCCCACAAACTTATCTGTGTAAGAGCTAATATGGTGGCCACAGGCTCCTGCAGAGAAGCAGAAGGGATAGGCAGGGACTGTTAACCATTCCATCTAGATGTGAGGGGTCATGTAAACGTTGCAGGAGAAGCGAAAGTGTTCAGGTGGTTTCAGTAGCAACACAGACCCTTATCACTTTGCATTTACACAGCCCTGCTGTAGGTTCAGCAGTGGCTGAACTCGTCATTACAGCCTGGGAACTGCACAAATCAAGTTTGCAGCACAATGAGGAATCTTGTCTCACTTGCATCATCTCCCTTGTTTTTCAGACAAATGCTTAGTGCATATTGTTTCTGTTACTGTTGTACTGCGTACATTGCTATAACACAAAAGCAAGAATGACTTGCATTATCCATTTTTGTATCATATAAAAGTTGTTTTGCTTTGCATAAAAGATGGAATACATAGAGCAGCTTGTGGATGTATAGAACTTTTTGCTTTGTTGGGCATTGTAATCAGAATTCCGCAGTATTCCAAATGTAAATCCACCACAATTACTGGAAAATAAAGCCTTGAGTTAAAAATGTTTTACCACTCAACACCTGTTTTCTGCAGGACAGAGTTGATTTCCAAGCTCACGTTGCTGAAAGAGCAGTGGCAGAATGTTACCCGATTGGTTCAGCAGAGAAAGAAAGATATCGATGGACTCGTGAGCCAATGGCAGCTCTTCAGGGGTTCGCTGCAGAGCCTCAGCAGGTTCCTTGCTGATACAAACAGCTTCGTCACAGCTGTCAAGAGCCAGGACTGCTATAGCCTTTATCACCTTAGAAATCTAATTCACGATTTCAAGGTACTGTACAGCTTTCTGATAAATCTGGAATCTGTCATTTTCCTCAGATTGAAACTTCTGTCCCGTAAGAAAAAAAATGCATGAAAATAACCTGAATGTGTAATGATGTGTGTCCTGTGAGTATAGGAGGTGCCAGGATCAGAAGGCAGAGAACAGAAAGGGCATCTGTCCTTGGGGCCACCGCTCCAAAATGCATTGAAACCAGGCAGCAGTTGTTCAGAGCAGCACATTCTGCACTTTATGTGCAGTGAAAATCACGATTCCCTCTGTTCGTGTTGGCTGTCTTGGCTTTATGCTGAATTTAACCTCCTTGTTTTATAAGAATGCAAAAAGAATCAGTGAACTTTGTGGCTGCTTAAAGAAATCTGAAACATTTCATAATGTATTGAAGTCCTCTATTTGTACTTTCCAAAGTTTATCGTGCTCCCACACACCTAATGTTGAATTAACACATTACCAGTATTCCATTTGGTGCTAGCCTTGTTTCATTTCATCTTTATTTTTACCTGCTGTTTAAAGATGATTTTCAGCAGATTTTACAAGTTAGTGCTTATGCTTTTCATTAGTGAGGAAAGCCAGAATATCGTCTCCCTCCTACTCCAAATTGCCCTTCCCCCCTGCTGTTGCTTTAAGGAAAGAAACAGTGATCCTATTGCTCGTGTTACAGACTAATTTGAGTTGTAGGCGAATTAATATTGGTGGTTTAGTTGGAGTATGTCACAATTAACAGCTTAGAAACTTCTTTCTTTTGAAGAGCAAGGCAGTGATCCTTCAGAGGTGGCAAGGCACGTACTCCTCAATCATTGATGTTGGTGAGAAGTTGCGCACTGACTCCGATCCTGAGACCAGCGCTGCTCTGCAGGAGGAGCTCAGCCAGCTGCAGCAGAACTGGGGGGACACTCAGGTCCAGCTGGAGAAGATGAAGATGCAGCTCAGCAGCATCCTGCAGGTAGACCATGCCCTCCAGAGGAGGAGCAGCACTTGCCATGTGCCATCAGGGCTTGTGGGAAGCTAAAAGCGTAGTCCTCAAGCTCTCCTAAGGTTCATATCTATTTGTTACCATAATGGATGTTCCCACTCTGATTGCTGTCATGCATCCATGGCCTGGAGCCCTCCCATGCTTTGGGGTATGAAACCTGAGCTAAAATTCATCCTAGAGGGATTTAACATTACTCAATACTCCATCTGATGCCGCACCTGTAAACAGAAGGGCAGATCATATGTATTTCCTTAGAACAACAGATCTGCTTTCATGGCTAGACAGCACATAGGTATACCTTACAATTGAATATTGTCAGTGATGTGATCCTTAGTTCCAAATTCCTGCTAAATAGGATAAACAGAAATGCTCCTTAAAACGTACCCTTAATCACAGCAGAAGGTGCAGTCTTGTCTGTAAATCCATGCTCTAAATTATTTCGGGTGACACTGCATATCAAAAAGAAAATCCAAATTCCCACAGCCTGTGATTATTTACTTCAGTGGATTGAAGATGCTGTTTTGGGACCTATCCACATAGTATACATAGTATATAGTATAAATTCTTGTTTCTCCTTGAGCAGAGCTGGGACTGCTGTGAAAAACAAACCAAGGAATTAGAAAGCAGGCTGCGAGAGCTGAAGGACAAAGTAAAAGATCCACTTCCAGTGGAACATGAAGAGCTCTACAAATCCAAGGAGCACATTAAGGTATTGAACAAGCATATTGTATTTGTATAGATGTAGTCTTTGCACATCACCTGATCCCTTTAAAATCAATTTCCCATCTTTTGGTGCCCCTGATTTTTTCTCCTTTTGTACCATCCCAATTGCTGCCAGTCTGCAAAGTGCAGCTGACCAATCTGCATGCATGATGGATATTCTTCCCGCAAAAAAATTACTGCTGTTGTAGTATTTTTTTTCCTCCTTCTGCTCGCTTCCCACCATCTGAAAAAATAAGCTGGCTCTAAACAAGATGTTAAAACTCCCTGGTCTCAGCTCAAGTTGGCTGCCATCCTAATGGCTGCATATTCTCTTTTGTTCTCCAATGAGAGCTTCTCAGGCAAGACACCTAGGAAGGATACAAAGCATGGTGCACACCTGTGGGATCCAGAAATAATTAAAGAGAAAGAAAATTAGAGTAATGGAGTGGCGTAAGCCCTTGCAGCCCATAGTACTTAATGAAAATTAAATGGCAAAGCATTTCCAAGGGATGGGAGACATTATTTCTGGACTGGTCACTCTTTCATCATTCTTTTATGAAGTGAATTGTTGATCTATGTGGTGGGAATAAATAAGCTTTTTAATGAGCCAAGGCTTTGTACTCATTATCAGCTGTCTGAAATCTTTGTGAGCACTGGCTGCCTTTGCCACAGCAGCAGTGCTGGCTGCAGCCCTGAACTATTTGTGAAATGGAAACAGACAGTTCCTGCCCCTTATTCGTAGCAGAGAAATTTGGCTACAGAGATACCAAGGTTAGACTGGACCAGTGCAGCTGTTACTCTGGGATATCATAGCAGAATAAAATATCAGGAGCAAAATGATGTGGAATTCCAACATTGGCTTCATTACTGCGGGAATTCAACCTTTATCAAGATTAAACAAATACGTGTCTGCACATCTATCAGCAGTAATTTGGTGTGAACTTGAGCAAATGTTTCAGCATCACTTTATTTTTACCTCCAGTGTTGAAGCAGACCAGAATCTTGCTGTTAAGATTTAGATAAAAACTGGATCTAAAGACCTGTGAAAACAGACACAGGGCTCTGACCCAGCATGTTTCTCCTGACAAACATGCAATTTTTTTCCTATAAAATGAGAACAATTAAGTTCTTTGTAAGAGCTTTTTATATCACAGGAGCCAGTGACCACCTTGCAAAATGGCACATAATGCTTGGAATCTCCAACAAGCAATGCCTCTTTAACACTGATCAGGAAAGTGCATAACTGTGTTGCAAAGGGAAGGGGAATGGGAGAAGGGAAGCCAAGGAAGTGTTTATGTGAGTAAGCAATTTAAAGCTCCAGATTTCTGAGAAATCTGATGAACTGGCTGTGAGGTCACGCGTTAGCAAAGGTAACCAGATTTTTGTTTCCTTAGCGTATAGGTAACTAACCTGAAATTGGAACAACTTGGCCAAAATAAAAAAATTGAAAATTCAGAGAAGTGGTCACGTCATTTTGGCTGTGAAATTCTTTCCTGAAGCACAGGGAGCTGCTGGGCTCAAGCAGCATTTTGGTACATTTGGCCACACCAGAGGCTGCTGCTGCACCAGTGAATGAGCAGCAGCACTGCCCTGGGCTCTGGGTCAAGCCCTGAGCCAAACCCATGGGGTCCCCATCCAGTCCGGCCAGAGAGCGCTGCACAAGCACTGCACATTCCCCTCCTCTCCTCCCCCACAGGCCAGGCAGGGGATTAGCGAGCAGGTTTGGAAAGCAGAGGAGCTTAGTGCCAAGGCTTGTGCTGGGTGTTTCCATGCAGGAGCTGGAGCAGTCGCTGGCAGACTGGGCCCACAACATGAAGGAGCTGCAGGCCATGAAGGCGGAGCTGGCGCACTGCGTCCTCACCGAGGACATGATGGTGCTCCAGGAGCAAGTGGAACATTTGCACAGACAGTGGGAAGAGCTCTGCTTACGAGTAAGTTTTCTGCATAACCTGATTTTTTTTATAGCTAGGTGTTCATGGGGCCTGGAGGAAAAGGGGGAGCAGGCCAGCACATGGGGTTTCTTTTGAGGTTGGGTTATTTTTGTGGGGTTGGGTTATTTTTGTGGGGTTGGGTTATTTTTGCAGCATTGGGAGGGTTTGGGACTTCTGGGGTAGCTGAACATGGCTGAATTTTGCCTTTTTTTTCCTGGTGACAGTGCTGTGATTTTTATTTTTTATTGCAAGCCCTTTGTAAGTAGTCAGTACCTGCATTGCATGGAGCCCAAATGCAGCTGTGTGCTGCCATGGGTGGCTTTGTTCTGGGCCGCCAAAAGTAGAGGGGGAGGGAGAGGGGATAAACACAGGAATTGCCTGAGGGGTTGAATCTGGGAAAGGAAGGGGGATGCCCTAGCGATCTGGTGTCAAAGAATGCTAGGAAGGTTGATGGTTGAGAAAACTTAACTGTGTTTAAATGCCAACTTTGGGTTTTAAACGAGTTCTGAACTGGCTTGTCTGCTCCGTTGCAGCAACACACTGCAAAACATTTATGTTCTTTGTGACTTGTTATTACACTTAATTTAGTTCTGCGTGTAAAATAACCTGGGAAAATTTACCAGCAAAGTCACATGAACTTGATTCATTGGGTTATTATGCACTTTGAATTGGTGTTTACTTTGCCTTGTTAACAGAATTGGAAGAAGCAAAATACTTCAGGTTTTAAGTTATTTGGGATGACTGTGCGTGTCAGCAGCCAAACTGTTACCTCTCTTTACTCTCGCCTCCATAGCTTTTATCCCACAGTTTGCAAAAAAAAAGTACTGAAGGAAGTTAGTGCTTCATGTCCAAGCCTTACTTAGACCAAGGTGAAGCAATCTCGGTGGGAACATTGCCAGAGCAAGGAATGAGTAGCTCTGTTTATTCCACAAACTTTGATGTGATGAAATAGTTATTTGAGTTGCTTTTTGGCCTTGCAGTGAAAAGGGATTTACAATCTTCGACAGTTAATCTACAACCAGTGTTGTCTCTGTTACTGTTCCTGAGCTCTGAAAATAATGCCAGACGCCCTCCCCTTTCCCAAGGCTGTTAGTTGTAAATTAGAATGCCTGAGCCATTTTCCTAATGAAAATCTGCAGTTAAATTTATACAGGAGAAAAGTTCGTTATTTTTTCCTTTCTTTTTTTTTGTGAACTGCTGATGGACTTTGGTGAGCAGCTCTAAATTATGTATGTACCCAACTACAGCCTATCCAGGTTGTATACTTCTGCTTGTAATAATTTCAGTTTAGATTCAAGATTTCCACTTGGATTTCCTGAAGGAACAATATTATGTCCTTGGAGAGATGGCATAAAATAAATATTACATAAGTTATAGACAAGAAATCCTTAGTGGGAGGAAATCAATTCCATTCTGCAGCAGAGGGACATACTGAAATGTTTGCACAGCCTTAATGTGCCCCTGGAGAGCCTGCATGGATGCTCAGAGCCAGACAGAGACTTCATTGGTTCTGCTGCTAGCACAACTGCTTCGTTTAGGCTGTCAAATTAGAGGAGTCAAGACGTATTGTGTAAAAACAATCTGCAGTATAAATGGTGAGGTGGGAAAGCCTTCAAGTGCGAGGCACAACTGCAGCTGTCACGGCCACGGGAGCAGAACAGCCAGCTGTCTGTGCTACACTGGGCAGGGACACAAACACAGTGAGCAGATGCACTCAGGGGATTAGTGTTTACATAGCTGCCCTAGTGAGGTCCACAGAGGTCAAAGATTTAAATTTTTCTATCAGCGAGGCCTGTTCTATGAATGCCAGTGTTCAGGAGGGATGCCTGGTGCTTGGTATGCATGCAGCTTCCTTTGAGGATGTAAAGAGAGCTCCTGCGATGCACAGTGGGTGCAAAACTGGAGCTGGTAGCTGATGGGAGAAAGTGCTGGAAGCAAAGCATGACTCAGAGGGCTTGTGTTCCTTGAAGCTTCTCTGGGATCTTTTGTCTCCTTCCTGCTTTACTCCAATCTGTATTGGTTAGTCAACTAAGAAGTTCCTCTTAAATTCTGTGTTGCCCCATGCATATAAGACAAAAATGGAGTCAAGATAATCTCAGAATGTAACAACAGTTTGCTGACATGCATAGCCTCGTCAGTTTATCAAGTCGGCTCACCTCATAACAAAGGAGATGCTGTGGAGGAGCATCCCCTCCACAGGTGGTGGTGGAGGGATGAGATATTTCCCTTCATACCTCTCAGGCTGAGGGTACAAGGAAGCATCCCAGAAACAGGCATTCATAGGATGTAGGGAGACTTTCCTAGGTCTCTAGGAAACTTTTTGCCTGGATGAAATTTGGAAATGGTTTTTACTGTGTCCCAGAATAGCACAGGCCGCATCTAGGGAGGTCCCTTATCTCAGTGGGTAAGGCCACATAAAAGGCCAGGGAAGCTTCAGGTTGGATATTAGGAAACATTTCTCAGACAGGTATTGGAGCAGTCTGCCCAGGGAGGTGGTGGAGCCACAATCCATGGAGGTGTTCAAGAGATGTGGAGATGTGGCACTGAGGGACATGGCTTAGTGGGCATGGTGGCAATGGTTGGCTGTTGCACTTGGTGATCTTAGCGGCCTCTTCCAACCTTAATGATTCTGTCATCCTATGATCTCTTAACCGAGATTAGCATGAAAGATGTAGAAATGCATTTCATCTCTCCGTTTCCATCCCCCCCCCAAAAAAAAAGAAAAAAGAAAACAAAGAGTTTAAAGGACAAAAGCGATATACTGAGAGAATGTCACCTGGTGCCTCCCATTTTAATCCCAGTGTTGTTTGAAGCTGGTCTGGCATCCACACTACAGTCTTAAATTTTATTGTGAGGTACAAGGGTAGTGCTAGAGATTAGATGAGAATAAGTAGCGGGATTTTGATGAGTCGTGTATGGCATAGGAGGCACATTAGATGTGAGAAGGAAATACTTTTCTTGCTGTGGGGTAGCATTTGGGGTGGCTATTTGCAACTACTTTTTAGCACTTTTCACTACCTCTCTCTCATGATATCTTAGTACAGGAATCTAGCAAAGTAGGTAAATGAAGACAACTATGTATTTAAATCCCCAAGACAAGAAATAAGTGCTGTCAGCTAGTAGAAGAGTGAGCCTGCTCTATTCTGTGATGCTGGAGCAGTGACACTAACTTTGCTGGGTCAGGTAGCATCATACCTTAATTTTCCCATCTAGATAATTTGTTCATCGTTTCTGACAAGTGTAACTTTGAGGGGGAAAAAAGCCCTCAGTTTTCAATAGAAGTTTAGATTCTTGATGTTATTGGGTTGGTGGTTTTTTTTAGAAATTCTCCAAAAGCTGATGATGGAAAGAAAACAGATATTTCCAGAGTCTAAGAAAAGGCACCACCAAACCTGTAGCCAATAGTTGCAGTTAGTCTTACAGTTACAGAAAAAAGAGCTGGCCTAGGAGTTACTTCTTTTGTGCTGTAGGTGGGGCCATAATAAGCAGTAGGTGGTAATTATATATTTTATATTATCTTGTTTGGCATTTTTAGGTTCTCACTGAGCAATATTTATCTTATTATATTTTATTTATAATGTCTTCTGAGGGAGAGAATCTGGTGTTTGCTAGTCAACCTTAGGCCTTGCTATCCAAAATAGCTTATAATAATGATCTGCTTGATGGCTTTGAGAAGAAAGCTGGTGATACATGATAAGTGCTCCTGCAAAATGAAATGTGATGGAATGCAGACTAGAGGGTTTGTGATCAACTGGTTTCCTTCCTGAGGGAGGTGTTGCCAGTGTTTCATTTTTGTGCTTATCCATAGGTGTCTCTCCGTAAGCAGGAGATCGAGGACAGACTCAATGCCTGGATTGTGTTCAATGAAAAGAATAAGGAGCTGTGCTCCTGGCTGGTACAAATGGAAAGCAAAGTGCTGCAGACTGCGGATGTTAGCATTGAAGACATGATAGACAAATTGCAGAAGGTAAGTAGCATTGCTGCTTTTCTACAATTGCAGCCTGATAGCTGGTTACAGGGCAGCCATTCCTCATCTCTTCCTTGCCTTCGAGATACTATAAAAAGAGCATGTACAGGCTGTTGTGAGGTGAGCTGCTCTGTCCTAAGCTCTTATCTTCTTGGTGTTCAGACTTGGGACAAAACACAAGACAGAAATGCCAGCTAACTGCATTTAAGCATGAGTGTGATGTGAGTTGTGCTGGCTGGGCTGAGGCATGAATAGCACAGCCTAGATCTTCCTTGCTAGGGATCACTGATATTCTGGGAGCATCTCACCACCTCCTCCCTTGTCAGCTGTTACACAGCTCACAGCCAGAGGGCAAAGAAAGGACCGAATGATGGGCGGTGTTATGACAGGCAAATGAGAGATTACCACAGCCAAAAATGAAACCTCATTCTGCCCCTTCTCAGTACTCAGTGCAGTTAGTGATTTCTAATTCTTTCGTATTGGTTTGATTTTAAACAGGACATTTTAATTATTATTTCTGGCTGCTGTTCTTCCCCGTGGCTTAAAGCTCTCAATCTCTAATCTCAGATTTCTTCTGGGTGAGAATACTAGCAAAATAAAACCATCCCAGACTTGAGTTTGAGTTCTGTTGAAGTAGTTTGATTTAAAAAAAAAAAAAAAAAGCTAAATCAGGAAAGCAGAGGCAAGTTCAGAACATTGAAGTGCTATTTAGAATTAACTCCTGGCACTTGTAAGTCTTTAGCTACTTATTTTTTTCATATTGGCTTCATTGTGAGAATACTCTTCCATTTAATTTTTTTTGTTTTGTTTTGTTTGTTTTTAAGTGGAACGATTTTATATATTAATGTAAAAACCTCAGCCATCCCAAGCCAAACCAGTCCTCAGGCATGGGGAAAGAAACTGAGAGTTTTGTTTTGCTTTGCCCAGAAATTAAGCGGTGTTTGTTTATGTTTATCAGGATTGCATGGAAGAAATAAACTTGTTCAGTGAAAATAAGCTTCACTTGAAACAAATGGGTGACCAACTGATCAAGGCGAGCAACAAGAGCCGAGTTGCAGAAATAGATGATAAACTCAACAAAATCAATGATCGCTGGCAGCATCTATTTGATGTCATTGGAGCACGGTAAGATGATGTGTTTCAAGGTTAAACATGAGATAAAAGTCAGAAACAGACTGACACAGCTTTTCAGTTCTGTTGAAGTTTACTATTGAGAGTTGAGTTAAACTGAAGTCAGCCTCTTTTTTTTATTAGTATGACTTGTTGCTGTATTATGACACCGAACAGTTTATGTAATGCTGGAGGGCAGGATGTGAGAATGCATATGAAACACAATTTTAATTGTGGATGCTATATAAAGAGTCGGGGTGGTTTCTGTATCACGTGTCAGTTGCAGCCTGATTCTAAGGCTGTATGTAAGGAGTTAATTTAGGCTCTTCAGAAGATCCTTCTGTTTTAAGATAGGCCTCCATTTCACCATTACATGTATGAATGCATGGAATTCGGGAATAGATTTCTGTCTTGACTCTGTAGACAGTCTGATTTATATAATGATTATGTTCCCTTTTGACCTCCAAAAGTATATGGAATTTCATTTAATATTAGGGCTATTTCTTTAGTCAGTCTCTTTCCTAATAACATCTGGAAGACCATACTACAATTTATTTATTTTTTCATTCAGTATATTCTGCATAGTGAATAGTGAAAAGATAATTGCTACTGATGGAAATTAAAGCAAATACATGTATAGTCCAACCAGTGACCTCTTCTTACAGAATTTGACATCTTTATTGAGTTAAGAACATCACAGTCATTTTAGTATTAGTCTTAGGAAGATGATCACATTTGCTAACATCTATGAGCTTCTACCACAGACTGGAGGAGGATGCTGAGCTGGTCTCACCTCCTGCCTGCATTTATTAGTAATGCAGAAATAAAATAACAAGGCTCACACAAAAATTACTGTTGGCCCTAGTTTATCTCCCAAGGTTTTGTTTTGCCTGTAGTCTGCTTCCCTGGACCGTGGGTCTGTTGAACTGGGTGATTGTGCTGAGAATGTAGTGCTTAAATGTCCTGGGTCATCATCAGGAATGAGGTGTGAATTAATGGTGACACATGAGCCACGAATGATTAAGCAGAAGCTGCCTCCTTAAGGTCCAACAGGTTGCTGATAAAGTCTTCCAACAGCTCATCTATCACCAGATACATTTGTATTTGATACTGTGCGGGAAAGAACATTTTGCTTTTATAACAGAACTTTTTCTGTTCTCACCTAATGGTAACATATCACTTTTCAAACACCTTTATGGGCATTTCTGTCTTGCTGTGTTAGTTTTGCATTGTAGCATTTTTTAAATGCAGATCCAAATACATGTTTTTTTTAAAACTGAAGTAAACATGGCATGTTTCTACTAATGGGAAAATACACTAAAGAACTGTTGGGATAGAGGGAGGTCTGGCACTGTTATTCAAGTAGTCTCTGCCAACAGAGCATTTGTCTTTTAACCTGGGATGTCTTCAAGCTTTACCTTCAAGCAAGTGTATGGTAGTGCTTTGAGGTACCTTTGTGTGGATTGGCCTAAAGCATAAGTGTGGCTCCCAGTATTGAATATCCAAGAGGGTTGTCTCAGCTATTGGGCAGCAGGTGCAGTGACTTGTGACAGTTCCTATTTTCTTTCCTTTAGAGGTCTGGAGTGTACTAGCTGCTACCTGTGATTTCTATCAATTTTGCGTTCAGGGCCAGGATAATGACCTGTAAGGAGATGATGAAAGGTTGTTTTAAGCAGCAGGTCTGAGGTTATCAGGCAGCCCAGTGGGCTTTGCTGGTCCTCTTGGATTTAATGCCTAATGGAGGTGGTTCAGTGCTTGGAATAATTTTGCAGCATGGATGTAGCACATCTCATCCCTCACCTTGCTGTGTGGTGGCAGGGCTGGAACTTGAGCTGTTGTTGGTCACTCAGTTATAAATATCCACCAGACTCTAGGAGAGTTTATTTTGCTCTGCTTTCAATATTGTGATGTGTTTTAAGGCAGTAAGGAGGAGGCCCACCCTTCACCTCTGGGTAGCATCTCCTGATAGAATGAGAGGTAATGACCTTGAGGTGCAACATGGGAAGTTCAGGTTGGATATTAGGAAAAAATTATTCTCAAAAAGAGTGGTCAGGCATTGGAACAAGCTTCCCAGGGGGGTGGGGTGGGTCACTGTCCCTTGGAGATTTTTCAAGAAGAGGATATATGTGGCATTGAGGGGTATGATGGTGATGGATTCATGATTGGACCAAATGATCATAGTTGTCTTTTCCAACCTTAACAATTCTGTGATTCTAAGCTCATGTGCTGTGGAGGAGGCAGCAGTTCTATTCCTCCCATGGGTGACATAGGCTGGGCCCCTTCATGAGAGAGTAGAGCAGAGCAAAGTAGCCTTGGAGGTGAGATGACCTGTGAGCATGGGCTGTGATGCTGAACTATGAATTAGAGGATAAAGTATCTATTGATGATCTGTGTGTTGAAAGCTAGCTCTTTATCCTGGACACTGAATCCTTCAAGTAGACAAGCACTACATGACCCTGTGGCTGGAGGGTATAGAATAACCCATATTCCACGAGGGAGTCCAGTTGTGATTTACAGGTGATATCTGTTCTGTGGTCTCTAATGTCTCTATTGCTGACCCAGCAACTTGGGTAACATCTGCCTTTCCTTTATAGCAGCATATGTGTATGTCTGTGCGATACCAAAATGAAAGCAAACCCATTTCAAGCCAGTCTTTCAATACAGAGTATTCCACCTGATAGCTTATTTCACCTTTTAAAACCAATAAACGTCCCAGGACAGATGGGCAAATTAGGTGAGCTCTCCATTTAGTCTTTGAAGTGATTCACTTAGTTCATGGTGACAAGCTCAGATTTGCCATATGGCAGTGCTTGCAGGACTTAGCACTTACATTGTATGCCTGTTCTCAGCTTGTGTAGTGACAAAGCCTTGCTGCGTACGTTGCAGCTGCAGAGTAGCGTGGTACAAACTTGGAAAGGTCTCAAAATGTTCGTTTTCATGGGGTAAAATGTGTTAAGATAATAAGTGCTTGGGAAGGAGAACAAATGAATTCTGTGCAGCTCAGAAGATACTCTTAACAGTGCAGGTTATTGTGCTGAAGTCTCTGCTGATAAAGGGAGAATGTGAGTGTACCAAGAGGCAGAAAGGGAGCCTTGTGTTGACCATGAGGATGGGCATCAAATCTCTTGCTTTTCTTTGGTCACTGACCTTGTGGCAGCACTCTGCGAGGAAAAAAAACAGCATGTTTGCACTCCTACTCAGTGCAAAGGCAGAAACAGCAGAAAAACAGTGCAGTCTGCATGCACGTGGGTATTTGGGGTCCATGAGCTGGTCTGGACATTTGGGGTCCATGAGCTGGTCTGCCCTAGGCAGCCTGATCTGCCTATGGAAAGTGAGAATTGGGCAAGGTGGTCTGTAAGGTTTCTTTCAACTGAAACCACCCTACAATTCCCTGATATATTCCCAAACAGTCTGAAACAGCTCAGGTTGCAGTAAAAGGGGAGTTAGCTGAAGCTCTTCAGTGACAACACCTTGCACTTGCAGCACAGGGATGCTGCTGGATTTACTGGGGAGCTCCAGTGAATTTCTGCTCTGCTCTTAGCTTTCCCTTCATCCCTGCATCCTCACCACTGTGGGTCTGCCCTGGTAACCACCCCGATGGCAGCAGGCCGAACTAGGATCAGGCAAGTTCATACTGCCCTCAGCTGCTCCCTGGATGCATTTTCTGCCACGTGTCTTGCCCTTTGGCAGGGCAGTGCAGTGAGCACCACGTGTCGGTGCACCGTCCCACTCTGCTGCAGGGCAGCTGCACTCCGAGCTCAAAGGTCTTCCTAACTGCTGCATATGGGTCCTGCATGGGGAGCAAAGCTAAGTGTGTGACTGTGGGTACACCATACAGCCATGTACAGCAGAATTATACTGGTTTGTGGCAGCACCACTGTAAAATCTCATTCTTTGTAATCATTTTGGTGCAAAAAATTGTAATAATAATCATTTGTATGGTTGAAATATCACTTGCAAAGCACCTGCATTCTTTCCTTGCTCTCCAGGTTCCCTGTCCTTCAGGGATTAAAGTTCTGTTTGGTGCAGGAGCTGTGACAGGATTCATTATCGTCTCAGGCAGGATGGTTGGGCTTACTGGGTTATGCAACGCATGCTGAGGTGTGCTGGGAGCGGAGGGGGGAGCCAGCTGGGCTGGGCATGGCCATGTCTCTCTGCCTGTCTCCCAGGGAGGGTTCTTCCCACTTTTCTGTCCCAGACCTGCTGTGCTGAATGTGCCTGTCCCTTCCTGGGCCGTAGTCAGGTGGAACGGAGCCTGGGTGTGATATAACCATGCAGTGAGAGGTGTCTGCCTGGTGTGTTCCTTTTCTGCCGTGTGTTGAATGTGAGCGATTGGCAAGCTCACACAGGTCTGCAGATTACCTGAATGCAGAGCAGCCTTTGATTTCCAGCCCATTCCTTGCATTTTTGGGGGGATTACTACAGCTTTTATTTTTTCTCTGATGTTTGCTGGGTGTGGGCAGTGACTTTTAACCCAAGGTGCCGTGAGTTCCGCCTTAGTTCCCTGCCCCGTGATCACTGGTAGTCATAACACACAAATTATGACAGTGTGTTTTTCCACAGACGAGTGATACCGTAAAACACATGGGGCTGTTTTGTCCTCCAGGCTCCTTGCAGGCCTTCCACCTGCACTGGGAGGTTACAGAGAGGACAGGGCAGTGTGTGGGAGATTTAATTCGTACTTAAAGATCCGGGATAGAATGGTACAGGCGACAAAGAAGAGCGCAGAGGAAGTAAGGATACACCCGTGTGCATGGTGCCTGTGTGCAGATGGACCTTTGCTTGATTTTGGCTTCGCTTTGAATTAACCTTGCTGCACATCATCCGGGTGTGAGGCTGTGCACGAGCAGAGGGACGAGATGAGCGCCAAGCGCAGCTCTGTCAGTGCCGAAGCCTCCAGCCTGCCACCGTGCTGCGTGCGTTCCTTCGCGTGCTCCTTCTCTTGTGTCAGGATAGAGCTCTTGTGGGTTTGCTGCGAGGAGGAATGCGGCCGTTTGCTAGGTAAAATGCCAACCCAAGTGCTGTGGGGCTCAGAGCTGCCACGGGCTCCCCAGCTCAGGGGTTGGGGAGGAGGATGGGCGAACAACCCCCCCCTCCCCTCCCCTCCCAGCGCAGGATGCTAAAGCAGCGAATAAATAGGGCATCTGTGGAGGAGGGGTTTCCTCATCCGTGTGTGCCGTGGTCACACAAGCATTCGCTTGGTCCCCTGGCTGCTTGGGATTTGCAAGCTGAGGAATGGTTGCTACTTGTGAACCGTAAGTGCTGAATCGGGCTCTCGGTGGCAGTGGGTCGTGCTGGAGCTGTGGGCATGGGGCTGGGGGGGGGCAAAGAGGGGGTGCTTTGCAGCGCGGGTGCGCCGGCGCCTCAGCGCCGTTCCCCTTGGACAAGTGGCCGAGCCAGCAGGCTGCGTGTGGGGCTTAGGAGGAGGAACGGCCCTCAGGGCCTCTGCCTTCAAATCAGACGCTTTGGCAGTTTGCAGCCAAGGCAGAGGAGATGGGCAGCAGCAGCCTTCAGCTGGCTGCCGGGGGACGTGAGGAGAGCCGTCCTCCAGCGTGGCCGTGTGTGCTGAGCTCACAGCCCACGCACACAGGGCTTCCTGTCGTGTCAGCAGCACCACTGAGGTGTCCTTGCATTGTAAACGAGGGCCTGAAATTACCATTGGCATCGCTACCCCGAGTCGAGTCTTTTGTCCTTTGCACAGCTATGCTCGCCCCGCACCTCGCTGAACAAAGGTTCCAGGTCTGGTGCATCTCATTTGCTGCAGTAAACAATCCTGGCAGCTGGCGGGGCGACGGCAGCCCCTCCACTTGTACAGATAAATGGAGGCGGTGTCTTTTTCTGCCCGGCTGCAATGACGTTTGTGTTCGTGAGTGATGGCTTGGAATATACATCGGGATGTTTTTCATCTCATTAGATGCTAAAATGCGAACGGTATTTGTTACCCTTTCAGCTCTCCTGTGCCTTTCCCTGCAGCACTTTGACAGCTAAGGGAATGAAGCTGGCAGGCATTTTCTCATCTTTTGTGTTGTGTGAACACACTTCACTCAACCTGGAAGTGCCTCATAGCGGTGGATAATTCCCGAGTAGTTACTACAAAATATTCTGCTGCTTTGTGGGGCTGTGCAACAATTCAGCCCCAAACAACCTAATTTGGTTATCCTGCAACCCAACTGGCAGCTTTACAGGGGTATTAAGGCCCAAATCCAATCTCGAGTCAGGTCAGTTAGTCCTTCTGTTCACTTTTGGAGCCAGCTTTTCATTATAATCTCCTGCTTTTGTTCTTTTTCTGCCACCAGTATTTTGGTGGAAAGATCAAGATGTGTAGAAGCGGGCTTTGTTTGGCTTATCCCATGCGTCTAATGCGTGTTTCTAAGCTCTGTTTTGAATCAGGATGCCTTTAGAGTTGGGCCTGTGGCAAAGAACAAGACAGATTTGAGTGTTTTGTTTTGGGTTTTTTTGGATTAATTGTGATATTATTCGGATTTACTTCCATTTTATTTGCTTCTGGGAGCATGTTGAAGTGTTGAAAGGCACAAGGTTAATTCTCATTGGGAAGCAGACTGTGTATTGCTTCATCTGGGAAACAGTAAGTTTTGCCTATTTGACTTGAGAATATGTATTGAGAATATATAACTTGAGAGTTATCCTTCAGAATTCCTTTAACAGTGGTGGTGGTGTTCTTTGGGTGACTGGAAGGAACACTTGGAGTTTCATTGCTGTTAATTCACTGCATGTTGAGTGATTGTCACTTGGACATGGGGAAGCTTTTGCCCCAGGTTTGGGAGCTGCACACCCACACCCAACTCCCCGTCCCATCTTTCTGCACCAATTGCTCTTTCTGGATGCATCTCAGGAGAGTTCATGAGCTTTCCTGCATGCAGTTTACAGCGCTGCTGAGCGTGGCTGTTGCAGAGGTGTAAGGGCTTTTACGGATGTAAGTAGGATTTTTTTATGCTCTGTAATTTCTAGCCAGAGAAATGGCAGTTCTCTGACTTCTGTGCAAGCTGAGGTGCTTGATTAGGATGCTCCACTTTCACACTATTCCACCTGTTGCCTTCAGCACAGGGCCCTGCCCTTTGCCTTGGGCTCGGGGTTTGTGGGCTGTAACAAAAACAGGTTGGCCTGTGTGAACATCTGGAGAGAACTGCCTTCCTGTTTACAAACTGCACTAATGTGAGCTTCCGTTAGGTTTTTGTTCTCCTCTGGCTGCTTGCCTGAAGTTTGAGATTGATGACTTAGGTCATTAAGGGTGGTTCAATGACTGACAAATGCCATATTCTTCCCAGAATATGAAAGAAATTAAATTAGATATTTACAGTGGTGCATCTGTGATGGCAACTGCTAGGAGATAAATACAAGTTCATGGTGCCACTCACTTTGAAGCTGTTATTTGTTGGATGTGCTGACAATCATAGAGGCATAAATCATTAATTATAATTGAATGTCCCTTATTTTAGCTTTGGGCTGCCTTGTTCATATCCACCTAACTTGTTTTCCCGTGTGCAGGTTTAATAAAGTAACCCATGGCTTGTAACCTGTGATTTTTTCTGTAATGCAAATTCAAGGCAGAAAATATGTGGATATAGATTGAGAAAGTTAAGCAATCAGAGGAGCAGTACTGAGCAGCAGTCTGAACTAGGGACTCAGTAAGTCAGCAGTGGCATCTGATGATTCTCGCAAGGCATTCCCAAAGCAGAAAATGTCTCTGTACAGGAGAGCAACAGTTACCTTTGCAGAATAACAGTATTTGTTGGTCTGATACAACCACAGCGTTTATGCCAGTGTATCAACAAATTTAGAGCTCTCCTTTCTGAATGATGCTACTTGTTTCACTTGCCATTCAGTTTTTAGGGCAGCAGTCAAGCCTTGGTTCTTCCTGACTGGTCTGAAGTAATGGAGCGGTGCAGTAGTGCAGATATTTGGCTTTAACTTTTTGCAGCTCTTCTACTGGTTCCTTCTCTCTGTGTTCAACACAGAGCCAATTCTGTCTCATCTTTCCAGCAAGAAGGGCTGCCCAGGTTACTCACCCACCTTTGATGAGCCACAGACCTGCTGAGTGTTGTAATCAAGTGGATCAGAATAGGCTGGTGGGACAGGAGCAGGGGAGAGGGTGGAATGAGAATTAGATCTTCTTGGTCAATTTTCTGCCAGCCCGTGACAGCACAAGGAAAAGCTATATGGTTACCAGAGTGTGAGATCTTCATTGAGAACCACTTAATGGAAGCAGGACTGGTAACAGGAAGATTTATGTAGCAGCTGTTTGCTTGGAAACAGGTGCCTTCTGCATAATGGGTTGAACTTGAGAGCAGAGTTCTGAAAAGAACTTGTTAATGAAAGCAAGAGCTGCTGAATGCTTTTGTCACCCCTTGGCTTCCTCTGTCAGCTGCAGCAGTGGAAAACATGGTCAGTGTAAAGGGACAGTCTGCTTTGCCCTTTACACCAGTATGAGTGGCTTTATAGGTGAACCACAGATCCTTCAGGTTGGCTTATAGGGTTGCATCAACCAGGCTAGACTAATTTTACATTTTGGAGTGTGCAGAATTGCTAAATACTTTCCAGGAGTCCTGGTTTTATAGGATTGTTCTCATCCACACTGTAAAACTGCCTGAAAGTTCTGCCTGACCCTTTTGGACCAAGAGGTGGGGAAAGTGCTTCCTATGCTGCTAGTCCATATGAGACCCTAAATTTGCTGGCCTTACTCTGTGCCCTGGAAACACTCAGTAGAACTGAACAAATCCAGCATGATCATTCCCACATCTCTGTAAGTGTTTAAATCAAGTGTCCAGCTGACGTCTGTGTTGTGTTTGGTTGACTTAAGATTGCTAATAAGATCACAGAGTGATATATTCATCATGGATTAGCTATCCTACATAGCTAATGTTGTTGTATCGTATGCTACAGTGGGCAAGTGCAAAACCTGCTCAGTTTCAGGCAGTTTGGACTCCTCTAACACTTGCTAGGACAGCTTGGTAGCCAGGCAGGACAGTAAGCCAGGAAACTCCTCATTTTTCCTGCAAGGAGGGCAGGTCCTTTGCACAAAGCCTGCAGCCCAGTATGCTGTGAGGGCACCTCTGTCTTCATGTAATCTGACCCTGCCTGCACTATGTGAGATTACATCTCCCTCCCTCCCAGCCCCATTCCTAGCTTTGCACAATGCTGCTGCAGACTGGTGAGTTAGGGTTCATCTTGGATGTCCCAGCTGCTGGTATTGTTTAGCTGGTGACAGTTCCCTGCTGCAGCATTTGGCAAAAAGGTCACAGGAGCTGATGAGTGGGAAATGTTTTGGCCTTTTCACACTTGGTACTGAACTTTTAGCACTGTACTTGATTTAGATAGTCTAGCCATTTTTAGACTAGGCAGTTACTTAAAGCTTGATTCAGAAATCGGTGTTACAGTTTCATGTAGGGTCCAAAAATCCATCCCCAGGTGTAGGTTCAGAATTAGACAGGGATGAAAGAGGCCAGGAAGGATGGTGTGGGGAAAAGATGCCAGCTGGAAGCAGGCCCTCTGTAGTGCAGGGAAGAAATCATTTCACCTGACTCTAGTTGGTGTATATAATACTGCACTGTAGACCAGTGTGTTCATGATGCTTTTTGGTACAGTTCATCCCACCTTATAATCTAGATGTTTAAAACAGCTCTGATTAAAATCAGGATCTAGAATTCATGTTGTTGTTTTTTTTTCTTCCATTAACTATCAAGGTGTGGTTGCAGGCTGTGGTACCAAGCTAAAGTCAGAAGGGATGTACTTCACCCAGTATCGGGCTTTTTAGTAATTGCTCTTAGGAATGGCAATAAATGAGAATTACAAGAGGATTTATGAGAGCAGTGAGGTGCTTTAGCAGATAGTCCTCCAATGCATGAGGATAAATACACAAAAATTTGTAACCAAGCTACTTGAGTAGTGTGAGAGGCTTATAAAGGATTTTGACTTGCAAACATGCTGTAAAGGTTGTAAGTAAGGAGAAGTTTGTGCTTTGAGAGCTGTGATATGAACAGCTGTAAGAAAACTGATTGTTCTATACAGTAACTTTATAACTATAACTATAAACTTTATTTGCTTGTCTGATGTATGACTCCCTAGCTGTTGGATATTTCCCTTTTTCAGTATGTGTTGTTTTGTTTGTTTTTTTTTCCATTTTCACCCACTATGAGAGTCTGGCATCTCTCCACACGTTTCAGTTTGTTGTTTAAAAGAACTTTGATGTCATCATAGCACTCTGAGGTCTGAAGCTGCTATAGCTCAGGCCTCCTCCTCTTCTGTCAGCATTCATTTGCCCAGAATGTTGGACCTGTGGTGTAGGCACCACATTGATGGTGGCAGCACATCTCCATTGGTAGCTTGCTGGTAGTCCTGCTGCATAGAGTAGGCCTGGTGGCTGATGAAGAAAGCCTTGACCATCATTCACAGCAGGTACATTGGGCCATAAATACCCCATTTAGCTTAACAGAGACGTGTTATAAGCACCCACTTAGACTGATATCCAAGAATGAACTGAAGAGCTGATCAGCAGATGAGTGAGGCTACAAAAATTGACACTGCTCATTTAGTTCCAGTAAGTAATTCATACAAGACCTTCCTGCAGTTGTAGAGCAGAGGCTTGCTGAGCCTGTTCAGGTAGTTTTGAACTCTGGTTTACAAGACAGCAGGTTGGTGTGACAGTAAAAGAAAGCCATGCCTGTTGTCACCTTCTGCTAACATAATTTCCACTGATTACAGATGTTTGTAACAAAATGTTCTTCCTGGTTTGCTTAGGGTGAAGAAACTGAAGGAAACATTTGCTTTTATACAACTTTTGGACAAAAACATGAGTAACCTTCGCACCTGGTTGGCCCGGATTGAGTCAGAACTTTCTAAGCCTGTTGTTTATGACATCTGTGATGACCAAGAAATCCAGAAGAGACTGGCAGAACAGCAGGTGGGAAATAGGAGCAGCCAAAGTGAATGAGCTAGAAATTTGCTGACAATTGGTCTTAGTTTAAAATCACCTTTCTGTTTTCTTTAGCCAGGCCTTCTTACTTTCACTGCATGTTCCTGCCAAGATGCATTATGTGGAAAATTTTTATTTGCTTGTTGTTATTTAGTATTGTAAGTGTTGGTTTGCTCTCTCTTCTCCCCTCCACTGGAAAATACCCACAAAGTACAAGAAACAGCTTTTTCATGTCTCTGAGTTTTTGTCTGGTTAAGTTCAGCAGACTTTACAAGGGCTTGGCAAGGCACTTTTTGTTTAATGCCATTTTGCCTTGTCCTGTTGCTATCAGACCACTTAAAAAGTTGTTCTCCCTCCTGATAATAGGCTCCTTTTAAGTAGTGAAAAGCCACAATGAGATCTCCCCAGAGCCTTCTCTTCTCTGGGCTGAACAAGCCCAGCTCCCTTAGCCAGGAAGATAGATGACCTAGGCTCAACATTGCACAGCCTGAATCATGGAAGCAAGCTGGCTGTGACAGATGTAAGTGCTGTGATATGAGATACTGCCCTTTCTAGCTCACTCCTCTTCCCTCTCTGCTTGCTGACAGTCACCACAGGACACTGTGTGACAGTGCATGGATCCTGCTGAAGCTCAAGTGTGAACTACCCTAGCACTGTTGGCCATTGATTGAGTACATATATGCATTTCTCCAAGGCAGTGGCTTACCAAGGAGCTCCTAAGGATCTGTGTTAGTTTTTAAGTTCAGAAGATGGCAAGGACTGGTTACAACTAAATGTGCAAGCTTTTCCAGCCAAAAGGAAGTGCAGGTTGAGATGTTCTGTAGTAAATCTTCTGTCTCTAGCAGCCAGGGAAGGAAAAAGAGCTTTTCCAAAGCATAGACTTGCTGGTAGAGCAGCATAAACTGTGTCACTCTTTCCTCTGTGCTGTAAGTCTGCCCTTGTTCCCAGTGCCTCCCTGGTAAAGCTTGAGCATCACCATGGCTGTCTTCTGACTCTAACAGGAGTATTTGCCCTAAAACTGAAGATCAAGAATAAAGTTGTGAAGTGTGGAACTTCATGGCATCTGCCCTTTAAGATGCCATGCATATGAGTGTTCTTCCCGTTCTTTCCATATTCATTCTTTCTGGCTTCTGCTTTCTTGTCTAATAAAAGATCCCTTACTGACCCAAACCTGAGGGCTGTGTGCTCTGCTGGCTGGTATGGCTCTCAGTTGCCTCAAGTCCCAGAGATCATGGGAAGGGACAGTACTTCTGTGACAGGAGTGGGGATGGCTCCCACCAGGTGCATGCCAGCAGCTGGTCAAACCACCAGAAGCTTTGGTCCGGTGGTCTGATGGCTCCATCTGCATTATTATATAAGCAATGTGGAGGTGTGTTCTCCCAACCTTTTGCATTTTTCAAAGGCTGTGATAAATTGCCACACGGAGGAGAATGGGGGATGCAAAGGAGTTTTTTTCCAAACTAAAGCCATCATAGCAAGAGCCATCATTCCCTGCTCAGAGCTGTCTACTGCTTTGCTGTTTGGTTTCTGTCAATGCAGACCTGTGGGCACCTCCAGACTGCTCCTACTGTAAACTTTTAGCAGATTGAGCACGAAAAGCTTGTGCTGACTGAAGAGACTGTAGGAAAAACACATTAGCAAAACTAAACGCAACAAGTAAAGATATCCTTCCTGGTTTTATCTGAACGATTATTTCAGCACGTGCAAAGTGTTGGTGAGGAATATGCCCTACAGGCTTTGTTTGTTTGACATCCTTGGCTGGAAAAGCTTTACTTGTTTGGTCTTGAATAATGACATTTAAAAGCATCGTACTCCAGGGAGATGTTTTATGGCACATTCGTTCTGTTGTTAAAAGAGTTGAAAGATGAAGATTAAAACATGGATAATACTCCTTTTAAGATTTCAAGTTGATTTCACCAGTGCAAAGTCTAGCAGCATGTAGACTGCTTAAGTTGAAGGAAGAGTACTTTTCTGGGCTCAGGATATGTTCTTGTCCCCATGGTTCAGCTGTGTTTCTCTCACCCTAGTGCAGAAGGGTCACTTGGATTAACAGCTGTCAAAACAGCAGGGGTTACTGCATACCAGCCTGGGCATGATTAAAAGTAACGAAACGCTGCTAGCACGGTGTCGTAACATAAATAAGATGGTTTTGTAATCTGTGTTGCAGATTCTCATTTTTTCAAATACAGTGTTAAATCCAGAGTAGTTGAATAAATTCAGAAGAATTTCTCCAAGTAGCAGTGGGGTAGAGCTGCTTTGAGAAGCAGCGACTGTACTAAAATGACACCTCTGCCTTGTGCTCAGAGAACAGCTGTGAATCACTAGTAAGTTATTAAAAATGATGCTGGGTCTGCTTCTGGCAGTCTCTTACCTGTGTAAAGATTTTAGTACTTTATCACAAATCTCACAAGATTACCATTTCTGGCTTAGCCCTTCTTTCAAGTGCTTACATAGCAGTGAAGGCTTCCACAATGTGATATTCAACTCCTTGCACCTTGTTAATTTCAGGAAAGATTTTCCTTCGACTCTTCTTGGGTTTCCTACATGCCACATCTGGATGTTTTTCTCTGTGTGTGTTTTGTTTGTTTAAGTCTAGAGCTAACCAGGTCTGCTTCATCTGTTCACTGAAATCGGTCAACCTTTTAACAGGAGTTCTTTTTGCTGCTGTCAGTAAAATACATATTAGTGTTTGCTGTTATTCCATGTTATTGTGGTTAGAGGCTCTGTAGAGGAATGGGTTGAAGAATGGAAAGAGAGTAGGCATTGTCACTTCGTTAATGTTCACGGTTGGTAATGTCGTGCAGAGTGCCTTTTTCAAGACTAAATACCTACATAAGGCTTTCTCTTTGTGTTCTTCACCTACTTTGACTTTCAGAATAGTTACAAGTACAGAAGGAGCTTCCAGAGTAGGATGGAGAAGCAAGCTCTGGAGAAGCAACATGTAGTGTGGATAAGACAAATGGTCTTTGTCAGACCAGACCCTTTCATAGGTTCATAAGGTTGGAAAGGACCTATAAGATCATCTAGTCCAACCATCCTCCTATCACTATCCCTACCCAACTACTAAATCAAATCCCTTAGCACCTCATCTAAACGCTTCTTGAACAGCGCTAGGGACGGTGCCTCAACCACCTCCCTAGGCAGGCCATTCCAGTGCCTGACCACTCTTTCAGAAAAAAAATGTTTCCTCAGGTCTAATCTAAATCTTCCCCGGCGCAACTTGTGGCCATTCCCTCTCGTCCTGTCATTATTTATCAGGGAGAAGAGGCCCACCCCCTCCTCACCACAACCCCCCTTCAGGAAGTGGTAGAGTGCAATAACGTCTCCTCTGAGCCTCCTCTTCTCCAGACTAAACAATCCCAGCTCCCTCAGCCGCTCCTCATAAGACTTGTGCTCCAGACCCCTCACCAGTTTTGTTGCCCTTCTCTGAACACGCTCCAGGGCCTCAATGTCCTTCTTGTAGTGAGGGGCCCAAAACTGAACACAGTACTCGAGGTGCGGCCATACCAGAGCTGAGTACAGGGGGATGATCACCTCCCTGCTCCTGCTGGCTACACTATTTCTAATACAGGCCAGGATGCTGTTGGCCTTCTTGGCCACTTGGGCACAATGCTGGCTCATGTTGAGCCGAGCATCAGCCAACACCCCCAGGTCCTTTTCCTCTCTACATTCTTCAAGCCATTCTGCCCCAAGCCTATAGCATTGCATGGGGTTATTGTGGCCAAAGTGCAGGACCCGGCACTTGGTCTTATTGAACCTCATCCCATTGAGCTCAGCCCAGCTGTTCAGCCTATCCAAATCCCTCTGAAGGGCCTCCCTACCCTCAGGCAGTTTGACACTTCCTCCCAACTTGGTGTCATCTGCAAACTTACTGAGGGTACACTCAATTCCCTCGTCTAGGTCATCAATAAAGATATTAAACAAGATGGGCCCCAAAACTGACCCTTGGGGGACACCACTCGTAACAGGACGCCAGCTGGACTTAACTCCGTTAACCACTACCCTCTGGGCACGGCCCTCCAGCCAGTTCTCCACCCAGAGAAGAGTGAACCTGTCCACACCACGGGCTGCCAGTTTCCTCAGGAGAATACTGTGGGTGTCAGTAGGCCTTGCTGAAGTCCAGGTAGACTACATCAACAACCTTTCCCTCATCTACCTGTCTGGTCACCCAGTCATAGAAGGAGATGAGGTTGGACAAGCACGACCTGCCCTTGGTGAACCCGTGCTGGTTGGGTCTGATCCCCTTGTTGCCATGCACATGTCGTGTGATTTCCCTCAAGATCATCTGCTCCATAACTTTCCCTGATACCGAGGTCAGGCTGACAGGCCTGTAGTTCCCTGGGTCTTCCTTACGGCCTTTCTTGTAGATGGGAGTCACATCGGCAAGCCTCCAATCTTGTGGGACCTCTCCAGATAACCAGGAATTCTGATAGATGGCAGAAAGTGGCTCGGCAATCACCTCTGCTAGCTCCCTCAGCACCCTTGGGTGGATCCCATCTGGCCCCATGGACTTGTGGCAGTTCAGATGGAGGAGGAGATCTCTGACCGTCTCTGCTTGGATCACAGGGGGTGCGTTATGCGCCCCATCCTGGACTTCCAGGTCAGGGCAAGTACCCTGTGGACAACTGCTCTGTCTATTAAAGACAGATGTGAAGAAGGCATTGAGAACCTCAGCCTTTTCCTTATCATCTGTGGTTACATTCCCTGCCTCATCAAGTAAAGGAGAGAAATTTTCCTTAGTTTTTCTCTTGCTGTTAATATATTTGTAAAAGGGTTTCCTGTTCTCCTTTACAGCAGTAGCCAGTCTAAGTTCAAGCTGGGCTTTAGCATTTCTAACTTTCTGCCTGCAAATCTTGGCCATCGTGACTTCTCTGTAGTCACCCCAAGTAGCCTCTCCCATCTTCCAGAGGACATAGACTCTCTTTTTCTCTCGGAGTCTCAACAAAAGTTCCCGGTTCATCCACACTGGTCTTTTTCTCCTCCGGCTTGACTTACGGGACTCCGGGACAGCCTGCTCCTGTGCCTTTAAGATTTCCATCTTGAGGAGCATCCAGGCTTCCTGGACCCCTTTACCCCTCAGGAGCAAGTCCCAAGGGACCCTTGCAACAAGCACCCTGAACAGGTCAAAGTCTGCCCTCCGGAAGTCCAAGGTAGCAGTTTTGCTAGTCACCCTCTTGATGTCACCCAGAATAGCAAACTCCACCATTTCATGGTCACTCTGGCCAAGACAATCTCCAACCTTCACATCCCCTACTAGTCCTTCCCTGTTAGTGAAAAGTAGGTCAAGCAAGGCATCTCCCCTGGTAGGCTCTTGCACCAGCTGTGTCAGGAAGCAATCATCCACACATTCTAGAAATCTCATGGACTGCTTCCTCTGCGCAGTATTATATTTCCAGCATATGTCAGGGAAGTTGAAGTCCCCCATGAGAACGAGTGCTGGCCATCGTGCAACATCTACGAGTTGTTTGTAGAACACCTCGTCTATTTCTTCATCCTGACTAGGCGGTCTATAACAGACCCCCACCACGATGTCACTCCTAAAGACTATCCCCTGATCCTTATCCATAGGGACTCTATCATTTCCAACCTCAAGCTCTCCAACATCAAAACACTCTTTGATATAGAGAGCTATGCCACCAACCTTTCTTCCCTGTCTATTCCTTCTGAAGAGCTTGTAGCCATCAATCCCAGTATTCCAGTCATGGGAGAGGTCCCACCATGTTTCTGTAATAGCCACAAGGTCATAGTTAGCCTGCCTCACAATGGCTTCAAGCTCTTGTTTATTGCCCATGCTGCGTGCATTGGTATAGATGCTGAGATATGCGTGCATTGGTATAGACAGCTGAGATATCTGCCTCACCCCTTTCTCCAGCACAGCCTCCTTAGGCTCTTTACTGGAGAGCCCTGTTTTATCCCCTTCCCCCGTCACAGCTAGTTTAAAGCTCTCTCAATGAGTGCAGCTAGCTCCTGTGCTAGGATTCGTTTCCCCCTTTGAGACAGGTGCATTCCATCAACAGATAACAGGCCAGGAGCCGAGTAAACTGCCCCATGGTCAAAAAACCCAAAGGTTTGGTGTCTGTCTCTACACCAACCTCTCAGCCAATTATTCATCACCTGTGTTTTCCTAGCCCATTCTGTGTCCTTCACCGCCCCAGAAGGTATGGAAGCAAACACCACTTGTGCTCCCACCCCTTGAACTAATTGTCCTAATCCCCTGAAGCCTCTTTTCATAGTTCGCAGACTTCTCTGAGTTATTTCATTGCAGTCTGCCTGAACTACGAGTAACGGGTAGTAGTCGGTGGGGCGTATCAAATCCGGGAGTCTTCTAGCAATGTCCCTGATCCGAGCCCCAGGGAGACAGCACACTTCCCTGCTGTTTGGGTCTGGTCTGCAAATGGAGCCCTCAGTTCCCTTTAGAAGGGAGCCGCCCACTACGATCACCTTCCTTTCTTTCTTAGTAGCAGCAGTCTCAATGCACGGAGGTGACTGCCTTGCCATTGGTGACTTCCTGCGGGAATCTTCCTGCACTTCACCCCTTATCACCTCTTCAACATCCAATGCTGCAAATCTATTGCTTAGGGGTATCTGGGGACACTGGAGAGGCAGAGGGGGAGATTGCCCACGGTACCAAGCAGGGTACCGAGCAGGGACTCTCTGCCAGCCCTCCCTATCCCTCAGATATCCCCCTTCTGCCCTACGGGGACAGGTCAGGGAGTCCACCACCAACTGTGGGGGATCTCCCTGGTGCCTTTCTCTCTGGCGCTCTAGGGAGTTACTCCACCAGTCAATCTCCCGCTCACAGTCCCTGATGACCCTCAGTCTCTCGACCTCCACTTTCAGTTCAACCACCATGCTAAGCAGATCTTCCACCTGCTCGCACCTCGCACAGGAGAACTGCTTAGCACCCTCATCCAGCAGCAGCAGGCTCTGGCACTCCTTGCAACCAGAGACCTGTGTAGCCACGCTTCTAGGCAGACCTTCTGTCTGGGTTGCCACAGCCTTTTTAAGGCAAGCCCTCAGTCTAGTAGAGACCAAAATTAATAGGTATGCATTTGCAGTGTGGGTAAGGTTTGGATTTTGAATTCACATTAAAACTGTCCATACTGTTAATGAAAAGATTGTGCCTTCACTGACAAACCCATCTGGACAGTTCCTTTTTTTTTCCATGGCAGTTCTGTCGTAATCTGTCAGTCTGTCTCCTGCACAGCCCATCCTGCAAGTCTGCGTCCTAAAGCCAAGTAACCTTTTACTGACATACAAATTGCTCTTTCCTCATCTCCCAAGCGTTTTGAAAATGGATATCTGACATCTAGCCACACGAGTTGCCTTCCACTAAAACCCTCTTTTGTCAATGCAGGATCTGCAACGGGACATAGAGCAGCACACAGCTGGGGTGGAGTCCGTGTTTAATATTTGCGAGGTCCTGCTGCACGATTCAGATGCGTGTGCTAACGAGACAGAGTGTGACTCCATCCAGCAGACCAGCAGGAGTTTGGACAGACGGTGGAGAAACATTTGTGCCATGTCAATGGAAAGGCGAATGAAGTAAGTCTCTGCCCAGCAGCTCCTTAAGAAGTTTGGGTCAGCGTTTTGAAGAAAGGCTTTTACCAGAAATTGAATTTTGGAAAGGGGAAAAAAAAAAAGAATGGTTAATTTTGTGATAAAACTCTTCCATTTTTGCATCTCCCTGTCAGAATTGAGGAAACCTGGCGTCTATGGCAGAGGTTTTTGGATGACTATTCTCGCTTTGAAGATTGGCTGAAATCAGCTGAAAGGACAGCAGCTAGCCCCAATTCCTCAGAGGTTTTGTATACACACGCAAAGGAAGAACTGAAGAAGTTTGAGGTGTGTTCTTAACAACTTCTTCGTAGGCTTAGCAGCAGGCTCTGTTGTCAGACTGATGAATGCTTACCATCTCTACAGAGTGCTAGGATTGCTGAAAAACACATCCTGGTGTTTGAAGTTAAGACACTGCAACCCTACATAATATAGCCATATTATGGCTACCAGATATCTGGCTGGTCTGTTTGTTTCCATTTACTTTCGTATGGGGAGAATACAGTATTCTGATCTGACGTGATCCCCCTTACAAGTTGAAGATTTGCTTTTATTTTTTGTATTTTGTGTTTTTTATTTTTCTCTTCATAATGAGAGCTAAAGCTAAGCAGATGATTTTAAATATGACTTTATAGCTTCCTTTGGATTTAACTTTGTAGTTTGAAAGTCTGTTGTTGCTTTTTAAGGGGGGGGGTGGGAGGGGACGGGACATCTTCATCTCTCTCGGTGAATGGTGTTATACCAGCTCTGTCTCTTGTCAGCAGGGGGGCTGAGTTTCTCCATTTGCTTTGCAGGCATTCCAACGGCAAATTCACGAGCGGCTCACTCAGTTGGAGCTGATCAATAAACAGTACAGGCGCCTTGCCCGCGAGAACCGCACCGACTCTGCCAGCAAGCTGAAGCAGATGGTTCACGAGGGCAACCAGCGCTGGGACAACCTCCAGAAGAGGGTCGCTGCCATTCTGAGGAGGCTCAAGGTAATCGAGTGGTGGGTTGGGGGAGTTAAGGAGCAACTGTCTCGTGTTGAGTTGTGTCTTGAGTTACCAGCATGGGAGAGCACCTCTGGAACGGTCACGTGGTGCAAACGTGTCCTGGGCAGATGGCTTCTTGGTAACTGAAGAAGTGTAGGTGAAGAATTGGCCCAAGTTTGGGGAAATGTGCTGAGGGCCTTACTGCTCCTATCCCGCTCTCCTTTTAGTCATCCCTGTTGTGGCTAGATCCATTCATACACTTGCAGCTTTCCAAAAATAAAAGGTAGAGAGACAGAAGGCCCCAGTATACAAACGTTCTGGAGTTCACAACGCAGCTCTACTTCCTGCCAAGTTATGATTCACCTACTAGGCTTTAAGCATGGAGATGTGATGGAAGGGTATGTGCTGTCACTGCCTCATGCTGTGCTCTCTGCTTAACAGAAGAATGTTGCTGAAGGGTGTAAGTGTGAATTTTAGACAGCTGTTCTGTAGTTGAGGGTGTTTTTTTCCTGAGTCAAGTAAAACTGATTTCTGAGCAGGTTTTCTCTGATGTTCCCCTGGGAATCTTGGCACTGCCTGATTTTTAAATACAGCAGCACTACAAGTGATTGACAGGGAATACTTATTCATTCCCAGTAGCCAGTGGATGAGGCTGTCAGATATCTGAAGGGGTTGATCTGTACAGTTAGGATCTGTCATGTTTGTGAAGTTGTAGAATCCCCTTTCTGAGAAGGAAATCTGTGGAGAACTGAGGCACTGTAGGCTGCAAATCCATCAGCAGCTTCCATGGGAGATGGTGGCAGAGGGCTCCTCCTGCCTTCCGTGACTAGTGGTGGATTGACTACATCTGTGTCAGCATCCAAAAACTTGCCTCTCCATTGTTTTACTGATTTTAATTACCACAGTTGTAATTACTTGGGTTTATTTAGAGGTGGGGATGGCTAGCCAAAGGGTCTGACTTTTGTCTAAATTTAGAACAAATGAAATGATCAATCCTGAGTCCAAATGACTTGCACTGTTGTGGGAGAAGGGATTTTTGTTACGCAGTGTGGAAGCAAGAATTATTTTTATAAAAGCACCTTGCACTTCAAAAGTTTTATTCCCTCTCCCATACCAAGAGTGCATTGGCACAGGACACTTCATGCCAGCATCACCACAGGAGGGGCACGGTTTGTGTACGTGACATGCTGTCATTTCTGTCCTCAAGGCCATTAAGGTGAACAGCAGCTGTGAAAAAAACTTGTTTCAGGGCTCCTGTGATGGTTTTTGTTCAGTTAGTAATTTTTTCTAACAGTGGCTTCCTTCTTCCTGTTCAGCACTTCACCAATCGCAGAGATGAGTTTGAGGCAACGAGGGAGAACATCCTTGTTTGGCTCACAGAAATGGACCTCCAGCTGACAAATGTGGAGCACTTCTCCAAAAGTAACTTTGATGACAAAATGCGCCAGTTAAATGTACGTATCCTTACAAAGCAGCTGTTTCACAGCACCAAGCTCATCCTGTCAGGCTGCCCTCTCTTGGCAGAATCATCTGTTTTTCTGGAGCTTCTCAATAGGCAACAGACCTTTGTTTTAAGACACCGATATTTTAAGACTTAGTCTGTTTCAGTATTGAACTGTACAGCATTATGATTCAGATTCAGTGTTCAAGCTCGCTTCTATCCTGTCATTTTCTCTAAGTGTTGTACTGCCAGTGACCTGGAAATCTGTCTGGGAAGAGGCATGTGTGGGTTAATAGTAAAAGCTACATTCCTAAATTCAGGCACTCTTTTCTAGGGAAAATTGTTTTGAATTGGCATTTCGGTGGGGTCTCCCTTCTGAGTGCATTACTTGTAGCTGGAACTTTAAAAGAGAAAGAAGACGACATGTATGTGTAGTGATTCTGGTTCCTTGCTACCTGCTCATATATTGGCTTCCCCCTTTTCACCTATGCTATTAATTGTACTGGGATGCAGATTTGCTGTTACTGTAGGCTGGAGGCCTGTAGACTCTGATTATCTGAACTCTCGTGTTGCAATCCCATGCAGGCTCAGGACAGAGCATGTTGATGTACACGCGAGTGGAAAATGCCACTTCATTTGCAACTGTAACTCTGCTAATGAAACAAACCTCTGCACCTCTGCAGTAAAAAGATATTTGCCAAATGAAATTAGCCAGCAATGTCAATCGCTCCTTTTCCTTCTGCTGTAGCTAGAAAAGGACAAACCTTAGGCTATGAAGGGGAGCTACAGAACTGGTCTAATTTTTTTTGTATGTTTCAAATAGGGTTTTCAGCAGGAAATAACACTACACACCAATAAGATTGATCAGCTAATCGTTTTTGGGGAGCAGTTAATTCAGAAGAGCGAGCCTTTGGATGCTATCCTGATTGAAGATGAATTGGAAGAACTTCACAGATACTGCCAGGAAGTGTTTGGGCGAGTTGCCCGCTTCCATCAAAGGCTGACTTCAAGGCATCCTGTAAGACACAAGAGATGTGTTGATACTTTGTCAAGGTTCTGGTGTTCAAAGTGCAACGCTTAGTGCTTATCCCCAGCAACTTGACAGAGAGGACTGAGCTCACAGGGGGCACAAACTCCCTCAGCAGCTGTATCGAGTCTGCTAATGTTTTGCCGTGTCTCCTTACTCCTCTCCTGTTGGGTCTCCATCTGCAGAATCTGGATGGTGGCAGAGAAGTAGATCACATAGTTAATATTGACATAGTAGTGATCTGATGGCTTCCAAAGCTTGTTCGTGTTTTTCATATCACTTTGTTTTCTTAATTTCAATCAGGTGTTTATAATATCTCTGTGGATTTGTGTGAGAGGATTCATTGGTCCCTTGTCTTATGGCACCCCTGGGCTGGGGGAGCAGCAGGCTCTTTACTTTCTGCTGGGAACGTTTAGTTGATCCCCAGTTTGCTTTGGCTCAAAAAGAAAGAACATTTATTAGAAAGGCAAGTGGAGTAGGTAACACGAACATCTAAGAGTAGCTTTTCACCCCTACCTGAGCATCACTTCATTGCTGACCTGTGCAGTCTGTTTGGAACTGGAGGTCCCTCTTTGCAAGCTGGAGAGAGATGCTGTGGTAGTGGTTGAGTGTCTTGGAAGAGAAGTGGTAGCTGCTGATGTGAGGATTGTTTTGGCAGAAGTGTAAGGATGCAGAAATGATGCTTCTCTTTAGACCTGTGGCTTGGGTTAATGCAGGTTACCACAAAACTGTCCCCAGTGTTAGCATGTTGCTTAATCAATAGCTGAGTTAGCAGTGTAGATCTTTGGCAATCACTTTTAGTAACAGTTGATATACAACAATATTTTACCTTCTTAGGGATTAGATGATGAAAAAGAGACCTCCGAAAATGAAACAGATCTGGAAGACTCCAAGGAAATCCAGAATGATCCCTGGCATAAGAAGGCCATCAGTGAGGGGCCCTCTTCCCCACAGTCCCTTTGCCACCTTATGCCACCTACTCAAGCACACGAAAGATCAGGCTGTGAGACCCCCGTCAGTGTTGACTCCATCCCACTCGAGTGGGATCACACAGGTGATGTGGGGGGCTCTTCGTCTCACGAGGACGAAGAAGAGGCAACATACTACAGTGCTTTGTCAGGTGAGGGCCAGCTGCTGGCTGCTCATTTGGACGTGGACAGTTGTAGGGTGTGTGTGTGTGGGGAGGGAGGGGGATCCAGGTCTTGTTGCCACGTGGTTGGTTGGCTTTCAAGTGCTGCTAATAGATGTAAGCAGTCTCGTCTCTTAAGTGTTTTGATGGAGGGAATGATATTACCTAGCTTATGTTTTCAGAAACATAAGGTTGTCAGAAACCTTGCTTTTTAACAATGTCTGATGGAAATGTTGCCGGCAACTTCTAATTTATTGTCTTTGCTCACCCTTATTGTTTCAGTTGTTTTTTAATAGCTGGAAAATACTGCCTAGTGAGGAAAATGACATTATTCTTTTTTCAGATGTAGAAATCACTGAAAATCCTGAGGCATATCTTAAAATGACCACAAAAACTTTGAAAGCATCTTCTGGTAGGCACCTGCTAATGCATGTGTCTGAACATGGCAATCTCCCTGTGCTGCACGCTATATTCCTCAACCTCTCTCATACGTAATGTCTGACTTCCTGCCTTGTGTGGACACCATGCCTCATCCTGCCATGGTGTTCCTACGCTGCAGTATTCACATGTACATTACACAGCAGTCAAAAACATGCCATTTAGATCTCGCCAAGGTGGTTAACGTGCATTTCATTGCATCAGTCCAAAGCCTTTTGGTACTTTCTTGGTGGTGTGCTCTGGGTAGTATCACTTCTTTGGTTGTCTCCAATTTTAATTATGCAATTACTGGGAGATGTGGTTCCAACTCTGGAAGTATTTTGTTGCATTTTGCATCGTGCGTGACAGAACTGTGCGTGTCCTGTCTGTTAAATCCAAAACAGATGTTTAGGACTTGTCTAGACTCTTCTCCACTGAAATGAGTTGTGGATATGTGCTAGTATTGTTGGGATGCAAACTTTCCAAAACCTCAGTGCAGCCTTTTTTGTGTGTGTATTTATTTATTTTTAACTCATCCCTGTATTCAAGCATTTTCCGGAAGAGAACGGAATGTCCCATAACTGCATGGCTGTCATCTCATTACCTTTGAGACACTGTTGATGTTTTTGCAAATGTGCATGCTTTGCAAGGAAAGCTGCAGAACTGTCATTTTTATGCCATAACGATGCCATTTTATTTAGAGCGCTTTCTAACTTAATCCAAAGCAGCAGCTTCCTCATGGAGGTGGGAATTGGCACTCACAGCATACCGTCTTCATTTTATTTGTTTCAGGAAAGGCTGTTTCAGAGGCTCATCCCTGGCATTCTCCAGAGAGCCCTGTCTGCAGGAAACACCGGTACAACCAGGCAGAGATTGTTGGCCGTGTCCTGTCTGATCCGGAGACGAGTACCCCCTATAAACCAGGCTATGTGAGTTGGAGGCTCTGTGGGCACTTAATCTTTGCTACGCCATCTGTACAGCTACACACCTTTGTAGCTCCATCTTCTTCCCTCCTCCAACCAGATTGGTTGGTGACGTGGATGTTCACTGTATGGATTCAAAATTGTTCTTTCTGGTGGCTCAGGGAACCTTTGTTAGTCTCCACCTTTGCACTCACTAGAGAAGCTGCTGTAAAGCAATGCAGAACCATGAGCTAGAATCCTGTCCAGAATGGTCAAAAAAATCATAGAAACATGGCAAAGGAACATAGTATGTTTCTATGAGGGCTTTCCTTCCCAAAGAGGGTGTATGAGAACATCCGTTTGGTATTCACTTAAAATATCTCCCTTTACTAAGCAGACTGATTTTGGAGAGTCCTTTTCTACCTTGCAGCCCACCATCTAAAGCTGCTTCATGGCAATACAAAAAAAAAAAAAGACTCAGTGGGAGCAACAGTGAGGGAAGGCCTTGTCGTCTGCTGGTGGCTGGTTTCCAGCAGCTCCCAGGCTCAGTGGGTCTGGACCAATTGTTAGCACTGTTTCAGGCACAAGGTGGTACTGCTACATGGCTGCTTTTGTCACCAGTAATGCAGTCGTGAAGCCTTGGTATTGTATTCCTGAGAACTAGAATCTAACAAAGAGCACCAGCAGATGTAGGCTGCATGGTGCACGTAGTGCCAGGTCCATGTCCAGTTGTGCAGTAATTAGTGTCAGCATGGTCTTTGCTTCCTGAGAAACACAGAGAGCCCTCATAAACTGTTAGCAAAGAAGCAGAAGCCCAGTGCTAGATCTGACTTGCAAGAGCTCATCTGCAGCTCAAACACAAATAAAGCTTGACTTTTGATGGCTTGTTAACACACTGGTCTCACCCATCGAAATGCCATTCCAGGTGAAGCAGCTCAGCTCTGCAAGCAGCAGCAGCGTCAACAAGGAGAATGTTACATCTGCCAACGTGAGTGATGAAGAACCCCAGGATGACCAAGAGCTTGTGAATATCACAGCTGCAGAGAAGCAGTCAGGTACAGAGCATTCAGGCAATGTGTGGCAGATTCTGCCCTGTGACTCTTAGGGATACCAAGCAGAAATGGCCAAAGGCAGCACATTTGCCTAGGCAGTAAAATACAGTTAAACTGCTAATACTCCAAATGAAAGTATTTTGCTAAGAATCATTGAGCTACATTCTCACTTTGTATTGTCCAACCCGAGTTTTCAGTTCAATGCTTTTACATTTTCTGCTAGAATTTAGATTTTTCTTACTCATGTGTCTTGGCTGGTTGAAGTGAATGGAAAGAATTTCACTTTTGTATGGATACTGAGTACCTCAGAGCCTTTTATTCAGATTTCAAATCAAGGAAGTCTGTTTCTTTGTCTAAAACGAGGTTGCCAGACTTCATTCTCTTCGCTGTTGGAAGTCTGTTTGACAATATACTACTGCTTCCACTTAGAGAAATGTTTTAGTCAAATTTGGGAGTGTACTTGGTTCTCCTTTGTCTTCGCTGTGGTCCTTTATTCAAAATAGGCCACCGAGCTGGCTCTTGTAACCTTTCTGGACCCCATTCCTGGTTTCAGCTTTTTGAGACTGTAATAAAATCACATCTATATTGTAATTGTAAAAGCAAATTAAGTGATCAGAAGAGGGATGCAGCTATATGCTGCAGCTTGCTAAACTTATGCTTCTGATATCACAAATGAACCTGGGCTGAGTTCCATAAATGAGGCGAATAGGGCCCTAGGTAGATTGGAAAGTAATGTACTTTTGAAAACCCCTGCATCTGTTCTATGGAACGTTCACCTCAGTGAAAACGTAACTGTTCATTGTTCTGTCATTTGTAGGTGTTATTGACAGGTGGGAGCTCATCCAAGCTCAAGACCTCAGAAATAAACTTAGGATAAAGCAGCACTTGCAGCAGTGGCAGCACGTGAACTCTGATCTCAGCGATGTCTCTGCTTGGCTTGACAAAACTGAGGAGGAGTTGGAAGAACTGCAGGAAGCCAAACCTCCAGCTAGCATGCAGGCGATGGAACAAAAGGTCAAGAAATTGAAAGTAAGTTACAGCACACTGAGATTTTGAGATGCTGGTGCTCTTTACTGTTACCTCTTGTGCTCCTAGGGTCTATCAGCAGCACCAGTGCTAATAATTGTGTGTATGGCACAGAGGAGCTGAGCTGTGCTGGCTAGGAGGACTGAAGAGGCTAGTTAAGCAAGGTGCTGCTTTCATCTGTAGAGATTTGCAGGCAGCCAGGCTTAAGTAAAAACCTCTCTCTTCCTGTTTTGTTTTTTTTTACCAGGACAATTTATTCTCTCTAAACAAAAGCATTCGACCCCAGACATCTCTCTTCAGGCCTTTTTGTATCAGAAAAACAAAACAAAACAAAACAGAAAAGCTGAAAAAATGAAGCTTTAGACTTTCCAGCTGCCAAGCATCTGGCCTTGTCCTGGGGAGGTTGGGTATTCTGAAGAGTGGAACTGGCAGTGTTCCCTGTTCTGTGCCAGACTGTTCTGTGCAAACCAGAAAGGGATTATAAATTAATTAAATTAAAATAAAATCAGCCAAGATTTTGCAGCCAGTAGACATAGCTCTTGGTTTTTTTTCTTTGTAGCTCCAACAGGGTTTCCTGTGCAAGGTCTGCCCTAAAGCTCTGTTTTTCAGTAGCATGTATTTGCAGAAAAGCTGAGCTCTAAATAGCATCTTTGTCTTACGAAGAACTGGGGAGCTGCAAGACAGAAAATTTCAAAACATGTGGTTCTGTTTTTCAGTCAGCAAATGTAGATTCCTCATTTGAATTGTGCATACTAGTACAAGACCAAGAAACAAAGTCAGCTCGTTAGTTAGTCTCTGGTTGTTTTAAGCTGAGTAATTAATAGAGCAGTTAGTTAGAGACATGTTACTGTGAGCACTGGTCAGCCTGTGAGGTCGTGTTGTGTTGCTGCTGCCATAAATGAAGCAGGGCCAAATAAGGTCTGCAGGCTGAACCAGCAGGTGCCAGGGTACATTTGAGTGGCAGGTTCTGCAGACTCAGGTAACAAAATGCCTCAGGTTGAACCCTGCTTCTCTGTGCCAGCCTGGCTCAGGCACCAAGTGCTAGGAAAGGTTTGAGTGAAATCTTGTGTGTGGCAGCAGGTGCCTCCCATCGTGCTGGAGCTGGGAGTGCAGTTTCACTTCTGCTTTTCTCCTGTGCATGTGCTAAAGAGGAGTCCAGATGGCGGAAAATCCGCTTTGTAGACAGCTTGTGTCTCTCTGAGTCTCTAGAAGAGCCAGCATGCATGTATAAGACCATGAAGTTCATGAGGTATCGGGACATCCCTACTGCCCTAGATAAGGATAAAGCCAGTCTGGCTGCAGACCAGCTTACTGGTATTTAGACTTCTATGCTTGACACTTTGTACTGTCTGATATTGAGAGCAATGTTACTTCTTGGAGGGATACAGGATTCTTCGTTGGGCAAAACGTGGTTGATGAGGGGTTCAACAAGAGGGCTGCAGATCTTGAGATCTTTGGCAGGGGATTGGACTCAATGATCTCTTGAAGTCCCTTCCAACCCCTGTGATCCAATGATATAGAATTGCTTTTCTGACTAGGGTGGCCATTCAGTGAGACCTTGGCAAGTCAGACAGGAGCTGATGAAAACTCTTAACTAGAGAAAAGAAAGAACTCTTCACACCAGGGGAGGCCTGATATGGGACCAGGGGCTCACATTCAAATTCTCCATCCTGAGAGTTACTCAGAGTTCGACTGCATGAGGAGTTTGACGTTGCCTCTGCTTTGAGCAGGAGGATGGACTGAAAAACTCCAGCTGTCCATTTCAGCACTATTTTAAGGATCCTGGGGGGAGGTAAACCTCTATAAACCAAGACGAAATATCATGCAATGACCTATGAGAATATCTGTACAAATGTCAAGAAAAGAGACAGAAATGCTAAGCACTGAGGAAGGAAAGGCAGAAGGGGATTAGGACATAATGCTTGTGACTGATGGAACAGTACCAAGCACCTTGTTTTCTTTAAAGTGAAGAAAATAAAAAAGAGCACCTCCTTTGAATCTGGTACCTTTTCAGGCTCTGTTAAGGAACACATCTCACAGCTTTGCACAGTAACTGTTTTGAGGCTGGGTTTGGTTTTTTTCAGTGGGGATATTTTATGGGAAATAACAAAAGTTTTTCATCGTTCTTAGAAGCTCCCAATCCTCTTTTCCTACCAGGACATGCTTAAAGCCTTTGATAACTACAAGACAGTGGTGCTTTCAGTTAACCTGAGCAGCAAAGAATTCCAGCAAGCGGATAGCACAGAGTTCAAAGAGCTTCAGAACAGGCTTCGGAAGGTGAACTTGCGCTGGGAGAAAGCCACTCACACATTGGACAACTGGAGGAAAGCTTTACAGCAAGCCCTGCTGCACTGCCAGGTGCATACAACGTGCAGCTCATACAGAAGGGTCTTCTGGAGGATGTTCCTGTGGGACTGATAAGGGGGGAGAACAAAGGGGCAGCTCCTGCCTGTTTGCAGAATGGTTGCTCACGACCTGGAACACCTATTTCTTTTCGTGATAAGCTTGACTTGGGTTTAAAGGGTTTGGCAGAAATATCTTTGAAGTGGGTAATGCTTTTTTTATTCTATGGGTGAACTAGTTGAACTAAAGCCTCCCTTATTATTAATCAGTTGGCAGCTCTTTCTCATCTGGGCTGGGTCTTGTTTTGGAAACACTGGAAAAAATGTTTTCTCTTCTATGCAAACCTTCACCTCTTCCTCTAGGACTTCCATGATCAGAGCCAAAAGCTAATCCTGTGGTTAGCAAGTGCTGAAGACCAAAGGAATGAAGCACAAATCACAGATCCAAATGCTGACCCTCATGCGATACTGGAACACCAGTTAGAGTTAATGGTAAGTAGAGACTATAGCACCTCACTTCTTCCAGTAAGTCAGTAGCCCTCACCACAAAAGAAACTGCAGTGTGCTCATTTCGTATGTGGCTGTAACAGCAGTCACCATGTACTGTGGTGGGGCAGGCAGGTTTGAGTTCTTCTTTAAAGCTTTCCAAAGCTTATCCACTTATGGGAACATCCACCACGAAGAAAGTAACAGCTTGTTGCACTGCTTTGTTTGTTTGTTCTAAGCAACTGGAGAAAGAGCTGCTGGAACAGCAGCCTAAAGTAAACTGTCTTCAAGAACTCTCTGCTTACCTGCTGCTTAAATCTGATGGTGAAGATTACATTGAAGCTGATGAGAAGGTCCACGTGATTGGAAGGAAATGGAAACAGCTCACTGAGCAAGTTTCACATGATTTGAAAGCAATACAAGGAATTCTGGTGAGTCGGTTTAAATACTTGTTCAGGAGGGTGGTTTTTTTAGTTATAAATAATAGCATTAGTTTCAATTCAGTCTTTTCTAAATACTTTTCTACCTTTGGAAGCTGAGAGCAGTCTCGGTGTTAAGCAAAAGCTGAGTACCACAAGGTTGGTGGGCTCCTGAAATAGATGACCCTGTGAGGTTTGAATTCTGACCATGCTTTTTAAAGAGGGATGTGTGGTTACCTTTTAGGATACCGGAGTATTCCTGCCAGTTCCAGATGACTTGGTCTCAGAAGACCATCATCCAGTTGCAGTGAAATCCAGCCCCCCTGTGAAGAAGGCTAGTACTTTTTATTTACTGTTTGCTTTTAACTGTCTTACTATTGGCATGTAGCTTATTTTGGTGTGATTAGCTTAAAGGTTCCTCAGATGAAATCATTTTACCTTTTTGATGCATATACCTTATTACAGAACTTCAGCAGGGCTTGAAAGCCTGCAACTGGCTTCTTTTGAGAAAGAAAGAAAATCCTTGCTATAGTTTCTGAATCCTGGTTAATATATACTATTTATTTCTCTCAACAGATCACAAGAAGGAGAACTCTGTATGGCAGAAAGAACAGCAACACAAGGTATTACTTTGTTTTAACCCGAGTGGTAAGGAGGCTGGTCCTCTTAAGTAAGCTAACATTGCAGATGGAGCTTCTCAGCTTCTGCACTGCTGTGCAACCTGAGCTTGGCTTCCCTCTTGAGAAGATGTTTTTAAGCCAAATTGGGGAATATTTAAGTCACCAACATAGCTGTACAAGGCAACTTGCACCTAAGAAGCACTTAGTGAAAACAGAGTGAAGGAAAAAATGTCACCCCTAACACATTAGGGTCTGTTAAAAGGGTTGATTGTGGTGACACAAAGGCAAAATGTCACCTTCTCAGGCTGGAGCAGTGCCTCTCCACGGCCCATTTCCAAGTACTCAAAGTGGCTTGTTTGAGTGCTGGGAAAACATGAGTTTGCAACCCCCAAAATAAATTTAAAACCTACTGATCTCAGCTATTTTAAATAAGCTTAAATATATTTTCCAGAAATATAAATACAAAGGAGAAATACAGAGCTAATCTAGCAGCTGGCTTCCTGCAGAGCAGTCTTTCGTGCTTTGAAGTTACACTGACAGCGTTCTTGTGCAGCACAGCTCTGTACTGTGTATGCACAGCCCCGTGCCTTAGAAGGTACAGGGTATGAACCCCCCAGAGGCAGTTGCAGTCACTTCTTTAACTCAAACTCTGAAGTGCTGTTATTTAGGTTTTTTTGTGTGTGTGTGCATCTTTTCAGAGCCGACAGCTGCGCACAACAGCCCCACGTGGTCCCTCAGTCCCCCTCCTTCTTTCGCCGCGTGCTCCGAGCAGCTCTGCCCCTGCAGCTGTTCTTCCTGCTGCTTCTCCTCCTGCTGTGCACGATGCTGTCTTCCAAGGAGGACTACAGCTGCACCCAGGCAAACAACTTTGCCCGTTCCTTCTATCCGATGCTGCGATACACCAACGGGCCTCCTCCGACTTAGAAAGAAGCCTGGGGATTTCACTAATACCAAAATAAACTCTTTGCGGTGCTTCTTCTTGTGCTGCTGGCGTCAATGAAACGGTGAGATCACGTACCTAAATACAGGACCTCGTACGCTGTGTTAGTTCCCTCAGCAGGCCACTCCAGCACCCTCCTGCCCTCCACACTGCTGCCCCAGGCTGTGCTGCAGCTGAACCCAGCCTCACGTTTTAGCACTCTCCGGTGGATGGGAATGTGTTAAATTTCACATCTCAAAGTGTATATCTTGGGAAAGTTTCAGTGGTTTTGTACGGAAAATGAACTTTTTCTACAGATTTTTAAACTGTAAGCAACACACTTTATACTTTGATGCAATAGGACACTATTTGGTAGCTGCAGTGCACGTAAGCTTGCAAGGCGATCGAGTCCTGAGCTCTCAGATGCAGAAATGACTTCACAGTAATCTCAGACACAGCAGTGTGCCACGAAGGCGCAGTGGAAGAGGCACTTTGCCTAAAACGATGCCCGTGCACACCTCACACCACAGCAGTTGGCACTGCAGGCACTCAGTGGAAACAAATCTGCATCTTTTGGGATCCTTGTTCTGTTCATCTAACACGTTCAATAAAAGGATGCACCTTTGTTTTGTTTTATATGTCATTTCCTCATGCTCAGGACTGCTGTGTCGTCCTTTTGTACCACTTGAAATACGGAGTTGTTACTGTGCATGGTAATGGTTGATAAATGCACAGGTTTTCTAGCTGAACACGGTTATTATGTAGACCATCCCTGATGTATGCAAATACTGTAATGACTTTTCTAATGACTTTTTCTTTCCAGTTTTTAACCTGCTGAATAGTGTACAGGATCATGGGAGAGAATTGTGCTTTGTTTTTATTATTTTTTTTACTATAAACTCACTGTAAGATTCTCCACCTGAAATGTGAAGCTTTACAGTGTGGGCAATGGCTTGAGAAACGTGTACAGTCAGCTTCACCATTGCTTCTCAGTTGTACAGTTTGAGTGCTCATTAAAATGGTGCCCCTGCCCGCAGGGCGCAGCGGTGCGTGTGCTGCGGGCGCTGGGGCTGCTCCAGCAGTGCTGACCCTTCTCCACCCAGACAAGCCCATTAATTGCATGCTCGTGCAACACTATCAAAAGCTCCATTTCCACTCTCGCACTTGTCAGGGCAAGAGAGGAAAAATCCCAAACTGGAATCTACCTGAGTGTCACAGCCGTGGCTCCCCCAGTATCGCAGTACAAGAGGTAGAGAATGGCACCTTCCCCCCCCACCTCCCCCTCCTCCACTTCCTCAGCTATCATTATTTTGTATTTTGAAAGCAATTACCTTTCAGATGGAGCTCATTTAAGTTTCTGTCCCTGCAGAAGTCAGCCAACTCTACCCATTATTTCACTGCCAGGCTGTCACAAATGCCCATGCAAACCTTTCTGCTGAGGACTAATAGTCAGCTGCTGACATGGTATTCAGTTCTGCTGCCATTAAGCAACCTAAGCAGGGGAAAAAATTGGAACAATGCTAAAAGGTCGAAGGGAAACTTCACAGCCTGCAATTTCCGTATTATATACAGTTACATCAAATTGGTGAGCTGATGTAACGTACCGGAGGAGGAGCTTTTATGAAATTATCTCAAAATGTAGCAAAAAAAAAACATCCCAGGAAATTAAATGTTTTTCACCCAACCCTATTTTAAATAGTTTTACCTCCACTTGATTACAACCCCCATACTACAGGCTGGCTCCAGTGTCTGCTTCAAACACGTCCTTATGTATATCCACCCATTTCCTACCCTCAGCACTCACGGTTGAGTTGGCAGTGTTCAGTGAAGAGGGAAAAAGGAAAAAGAAGAGAGGGCAGGTGTGCACGTGTGCAGTTGAGCACAGGCATTGTACGAAGGAGCAAAACTGGTTTTGGGTTGAAGTCATCTTCGTTTGTTGGGGAGATGAGCCATCCCTCTGATGTCCTGCCCTCCTTCCAACACCATATTGTTGTTTGGGGTGGAAGGGGCCCTGAGAGGCATCTAGCCCAGCTCCCCATTGCAGCCAAGGAACCAGCAGTCCTCCACTTCGTGCTTTCACAACTATTATGAGTGGGCACCCGTACTGTTAAACTGCCCACCCCTGAAACCTACGGCGTCTCAGAACTTCCTAAGCTCTCCTGTACCCAACACATCCATCTGCAGCATACAGAGTGACTGTGAAGGTAAGGATGGGACACACACTTACCCACAGACTTTCCACACATCATGGGCTCCACGAGGCTGGGATCAGCTACAGGAACGCAATGAGCAAAACCCCAAACCTTTAGGTTTCGTGATACCTGTTTATTCAGCCACAGCAGTCTACAACTGAACAAAGAACATCACCAGAAAAATACTGCAAATTCACAGAAGTGAAGAATAGCTGAGAGACAGGAAGGTTGGCTGGTTGGTTTTTTCCCATCCATATTACGTACATAAAACACTTCAGGAGGTGGCAGCTTCGCTCTTAAGACTATTTCCATTCCAGACTTGCAGTGGGGACAAACTACTGAAAGAAATGGCACGTAGGAAGCAGACTGAAAGCTCCACAGACACTAGAAACGTGCAGCAACAACTGCTTGTGGATACGGTACTGCTTTACCACACAACACTGCGATGGGTAAAGAAATCTTTGCTTAGGCAGCAGCAGCAGAAGCTGGTGTTTTATACCATTGCAGTCTGCTTTTAATGTGCTGAAACAGAAATCACTGACACTCAGCAACGGACGGTGCAGGTGACCTCTATGCATAAAGAAGGGAAGAAAAGTTCTAAAATATCCACATGCTCACTAAGATGGACCCTTTAACCCACCGCACTTCAGTAGTAAACACTAGAAAGAAATGCACATAATAGATTTTAGCAATCCACTTGCTTTTCTTACTCCCATTTACAAAGCTATCCTTAGTATTAATTGAGGCACTGGGTCAGCACTATATACGACCACATCCTTAACTTTGCCAAGTTATAATCTCACAGGACATAAATAATAATGTCCAACACTTTCTTCTTAGAAGAATGGTGACAACAGCCAAGGCATGTCCATGACTCCTGTCCCTGGCTGTTACAAGCTATTCTGCCATCCAGGGAACTGGCCAGAAGATCAACATGCAACCTTAAAAACCAGTAATTCCTGTGGCAGGGCTGTACTCAGTTTAAGGCACCTCAAATGAAGCCATGCACATCCACATCTTGCCTTAAACTTCAGCTCTCGAGGTACGAACAACTTGTTTGCCTTGGGCAGTTGTTTGGTTTTTTTTATCGTGGTGGGGAAGGATGGGGAAGGGAGACAGACAGCTGCCTCTTTCTCTGCCATCAGCTCTCAGTACTAAGATCAACATAGACTCCATAATAACAGTCACATTTTTAATATACAAGGGATAAAGCGCAGCCTAGGAAAGAACACTATTTCATCATTGCACAGCTATTTTCTATCACTCAGAGAAGGAAAACAGCTTTGGACACACAAAAGCAGGCTCTGGCCCAGATTTTAGAAGCCGTTTGTGTCTAGCTCAATGGAAAGAGTTCAGGCTTGCTTTCTGTATAGTTGGGATCCATAGCCACCAGGAATATCCTGCAGCAAAGCAGTGCTGTGCCTCCAAAGAGCCCCATCACTCCTGCCATGGGATGGCCACCATCAGCAGTATCAGTGTGCTCAGGCTGAGCTGCCGTTTGAATCTTTTGTGCCTATGTGTTCCCACATATTTGGCATCTTCTACCAGCAAGTCCACACGCACACACCCCAGCAATGTCCAAACAAAGTAAAAATTCTTACCTTTGATAAAGCTGACCACAGGTAACAGTTCAAAAGGACAAAGGGGGCTCACTGCATTTCTATGAGATCTTGAAACCATTCTAATGATGCAAACACAGCAAATGTCTTTGATTCTCAACGTGCCACCAAGGGGAAAACAAGAATTCCCAGCACTTAGAAAGATGCTCTCTGCTCATCACAATGTTCCCTGTGGAGCATTCAATCAGTAAAGAGTTAATTGAAAAGTCACAGAATTGTAGGGGTTGGAAGGGACCTCTGGAGAGCATCTTGTCCAACCCCAGCTCATGCAGCTTCTCGTGATCCTTTGGCTTCAAGCATACTTTGACAGATCTGTGCTGCCTGTCTTGCTTTCCTGCCCCTCTCATTCCCTGCACCCAGTCCATCAGGCACTGTCTCAGGGGAGGATTTTCCCACTCCTCTTTTCCTATCTGACAGCACCAGACACGTAATTTGCAAGAACATGGAGCTCTGGAGAAGGCGTAGCATTCCTGGAGGTGAATTACACAGAACAATCTCAGCTCCCAAAACCACAGCACAACCTCAGAAACAGCCACGCCTGGCCCAGCCCCACTCCACAGCGGATGCTGATGTGCAGCAGGGAAGGGATGCTGATGTGCAGCCACGTTCTCACCTCCTGACACGTTTCCAAGACATTCCCTTCAGGAGTGCACACAGTCGGCGCTTTTATAGCAAAACAAAAAAATATCACTTAAATGTTTCTTTGAAAAGTTGTATTGAACAAAACAATTACACAGAAGAAGGAAAATCAGAGAAAGAGCACTACAACGTGGGCAGGCCGGGGAGTGACTGCACCAAGCACGTCTTCTCACAGCAGAACTTCCCTCAAAATGAGTGCAGAGCCAATGAGTTCAAGACTGTACTTACATTTTTTTTCCTTTTTTTTTTTTTTTTTTTTGTAGTAAATATTAAATATGTCAGAAGGGCACTGCTATATTACATTTCTTAAATACAATAGAAAGATAGCCAGTAAAAATCGAGACATCAGCAGCGTATGGTATAGTACAGGATCAAAAATGGGACAAGAATGGGACAAGAGATTTGTGCAACTCACTGACAACGCTTTATGCCCCTCCTATAAAAAATACTGCTTCAAAAACCACCAGGCTCAAGGGTCTGCAAGATGCTCCAAGCATGCAAAGGGGGAACGGCGCAAAGTCCCTCACCCAAAAGACTTAGGCTCAAGATGGACTGTTGGGGTAGTCCCAGTTTAATGTCACCACACCTGCAATGCCAAGAACATGCATGTATTATAGTCAAACACCTCCACTGATAGCGACTGCAAACGTAGCTCACATCAATAATGCAATATTGGCAGCGACCGGAACCAACGGTGCCATCCTGCTCTTAGCTGAGGTGGTCACATGAGCTGTTTCCCTTTTTTATTTTCCTTAGTGGGTCTTAAACACATGCAGAAGTTGGCACCACAGGGAGGCCTCAGCATCCCAAGTGACATTCAAACAAGCCACTGCACCCATGAAACAAAACTCTGACAGATGCTGTACAAAATGTGGAACAGCTTCAGGCGCCGTGCGTTCGGAGAACGAGCAAGCAGCAAACCTGGGGGCAGCAGTGCAGCTCAGCCTCCCATCCCCTGTCCCTACAGCGAGGATGGGGTGGGCAGGACCCAGACCCACAGGCAGGTGGGGAGGGAAGGCAGTGCATTTCCCTGCTGATCTCACAAGCCCCACTCAGCAGAGCATATACAAACGCACACAATGTTCACAGAGCAACTGTTTGTACCTAAATGTAACAGACTCACCATTAATAAATATATAAAACATCTTCATGTCACAGAAAAAACACATTTCAAAGGTCAGCACTGACTGAAATAAGGAGGCAGTTTGGTGCTGGTTTAAAGCACTGAAGAACTGTACACAAGTAGTCATGTGGGTGTTAAGAACAGGCTCACAAAATATGAACGTAAGCTTGGTTTCACGTTTCCGAAGAGGATCTGAACCGGCCCAAGGAACTATTCACAACAGCCTTCAAACAAGGGCCCATGCAGCCATTGCATATTTAAGAACAAAGGAAACTCCTTTACACTGTGCACATCACCTGCAAAGCAGTGACTCCCAGTGCCTGGCACACACAGGTAAGCAGATCCATCCCAAACACTGCTGCTGTATATTTCATACCGCCTTGCACCGAAAGAGGAGATCAGCTAGTCAGTGCTTAAAAGGAGTGGGCTGGGACACAGAGAGCCAGGCTCTGACCCCTGGCCCTGACACAGACCTCTGTCATCTCAACCTGGTCACTTTATCTCTCTGTCTCAGTTGCTTTTAAAAAGGAGAGGCGATAATTCCCTGTCTCGCAGGACTGTTCTGAGGCTTAATTTCATAAGGTGCTTTTAAGAGTCTCACAGAAGGCACTATAAAAGTGCAGCTATTATAATGTCAGAAACAGACAGAGGTGTGCATCTTGCAAGCTTTTCCCAAGATATCCCATTGTAAATCTAGAAGAGATGAGGACTTGCACTAGGTCACGCTCCAGCAGTGCCATCACAGCAGCTAAGTTTTCTCCCATAACTTTGAGCAAATGCAGGCTGGGGAAAGCCTGCATAATGGGGCAGCCCCGTAGTTCTGATCAGACCTGGAAATGTGAAACTTGTTCCAACTCGGGATGTGTGACTGGGGACTTCCTTTGCCCTCGCAGGGTGTGCGCGTTCAACATCTCCAGCAGCAAGTCATAGACTGGGACCACATTTTTGCACTTCATGCTCAGCAGATGCTCCATGCCCTTGTTACTGTGGAGGAAAACAGAGAAAATAAAGTCAGTGATGTGGGTCTGACAGTACAGAGAAGGAAAACATGGCTTCAGGAGTTCCTTTTTTATTAGGAGTTATGAGATGTAAGTGCTGCAGTGTGAGGGATCGCATACCACTGGCAGCAGTAACAACATCCTAACGCTGTGTTCTACCATCTAGAGCAACAAGATTTCTGCCTTCTGACACAAAGCTTCTTCAGAAAATGATTCAGATGTATCACTCCTATTGAGATGAAAGAGAAAGCTTCTTTGGTGCCATAAATGTGGGAGACCTGTGTGCTGCAGCTGTGAATGAAAGGGGAATTCACACCACGTAGCTCTACTGACCACCTGCCTCTCCCATCTGGCTGAGCAGGAAGGCCATATGATAGGTGGCACCTTGCTGACTTGAATTCTCTGCAGCTGAATCACTGTTTGGATTGACAGGGGATGGCTACTGCTGAAATACAGCAGTTGTACATTATACATATATATATACACACACACATATATGCACTCAGATACACTCTGAGTTTTGGGGCTGAAAACCAAGCGTGCTTGCTCAACACCAAATTAGTCACAGTGGAAATAGCAGCAACCAGCCAGCACACAGCTGAACTACTGGATTGGACTGGGAAGAGGGCAACACATCAAAATAATAAAAATAATATTAAAAATAAAAATAAAAATAAAAATAAAAATAAAAATAAAAATAAAAATAAAAATAAAAATAAAAATAAAAATAAAAATAAAAATAAAAATAAAAATAAAAATAAAGGAAGTTCTGCTGCAATTCAAGAGTTATAAGCCTAATAATGGCCACTAGGAAAGAAAAGACCCCCTCTCACACTCAGCACTTAAGAGTCCCACATCACTGGGCAAGCCAGGCTGACAGCATTGATCCTCCAGAAGAGAGCACAGCTGAATGATCAGTGCTAAACACCGTAATGGAGACAGGTCACAACAAGGATGTAGGGATAGCATAAATCCTCTTCTTTCAATAGGAAAATAAAAACATTTTTATAAATATTTCATACTGCGCCAGAAAAAGAACTCCTATGGTGCAACCACAGTACAGTGCAGCCCCTCAGGGTGCAGAAGTACATCTGAGCTGTGAACTGAGTTCAGCTCCAGGCTGTGCTGATACCCTCGTTAGGGCCAGATGTCAAATTTGCCATCAGCTAGAAAAGTGGCTGTTAAAATCTCTCCTTTGCATGCTCCATCTTCACCCCAGAATTCTCACAGAGATTTCCCTGGACACAGCCTCCACAGTCAAGGCAACCTGGTGAACAGCTGGTCTCTGGGTAATAATTCAAGATGACAGAGCATTTAAACATCTGTTTGCAGAGCCCTGCATTTGAGACCACTGTACTGCAAGCAGAGATGAACAATCTAAGGAGGTTCAGGAGCTGGCAGAGAGCAGAACTGCTTCCCATGAGGAATGCCAGAGTGTGGCATCACTGCAGAGCATGGCAAAATGTTATACAAATATACAAAACATTTGGCCTGGGACAAGCACAGTGTTCAAACCCTACCTTGTTCTTCCAAAATCCACACTGCAGGATCAGCTTTGAAAGGGACTTTTATTTTGGACAGAAGATTGTTGTGTTTCTTTTATTATTACTATTACTATTTATTTTTGTTTTGTTGAAGGGCTGAATTTGTGTTATTGTTGTTAAACGTTTCAGGAGAGTATATAGGAATGATTTAACACAATGCAGTTAAGAGAACATCTTAATATTAATACGACATGTTGAGTGCCAGCCAACACTTGATCACATTGCCTACTTAGCCATGCTAGGAAGGCTAGTCTTACAAGAAGAGAGATGAAGAGCAGTAGCAGGGTCCCTTGGCAGCACTCCAGAGTTCTAGACTGAGTCCATCACTGTAAGAAGCAAACACTGACAGCTGGTATGTCCCTCACATTCTGTACAATTTACCTTGCATGTCTGACATGGGAGAGTAGCATCAACAGATTGGCCAGGCGAGTCGTCTGCTGCTGGGAGGGGATTCCACTCTTTGCAATAACCCACACCAGAGCATCTGTGACCACGTTGAGCAGGTGGTGCAGCTTCCTGTTGCTTTCAGGTTCTTCTGCTGACAAAGGAAACATGCCTGCCAGAGAAGACAGAGAAATGCTGCTCGTGAGGCACAAAAACTGACTGTGGATTGTCTTCCAGTGTAATAATTCACTGGGTAGGAAAAGTTATATTTCCTGACACACATTCACACACCCCAACACAATGCTAACAGTGCTCTATGCAACACAGCAAGCTTCAACCTATATTTCTTCATCCCAGTTGGATTTCTACATCATTGGTAGAGTGAATAACTCTCCCAAATCCTCCCAAGACAACACATTGAACACAGACTCTTCAGTCAGGGTGAACCTTGAGCTCTCAGTTTGTGAGGAAGCAGATGTGCTCTCCATTCTCCAGGGGTTTTTTTCCTTTGAATCACATTGCACCGTGCGGTTTAATTTCTACCTTGCTGGGAAAAAGCTTTTCTTCTCCAAGTATATCCAAGGGAGAAAGGAGAGCAGTTGTTCTTACTGACTGCCGTAGGCTCCCAACACCATGGTGCCACAAGAGAGCACCTGCCTACTGTGAGACACCTTAGAAGTCAGCAAAAGAAAGGGGAATGGGGAGGGAGAAGAGATCACCGCTAGGAAAGTCTGGAAACACTCACTAGTATTCTTGATTGAGAATCCCAAAGATGCTTATGAATTGAGAAGACTCCAGAACACATTGAAAACCAGAAGTAACACATTAACCTTGCTAAGAAAGGAGAGCCTTGAGAGAAGAGGTTTTTTTGAGAGGTGAAGCTTTTAAAAAAGTAATGGCTAATGAGGTTTTTTCCCCTTTGGCTAAAGAAAGATAAAAATAAATGGAAGAGCTCTGTAGTCAGTTGAAATAATGGAATCTGTTCTTCAAAAAAGTCAGAAAACAGCTGGACTACTCCCCTTCAGAAACCTTGCTGAGAGTTACGCAGAAGCTTCCTGCTGAAAACAGAAGCAGTAGATCATATCATCATTCTACATACAGATGATTTTCAGATGGTTTTGTTATTTTTTCTGTTTTTCTTTTGACCTTACAAAACGTTCTGGGGAATACAAGGATTTTACCACAGGCTGTAGAAGGCAGCAAAGCAAACTTTCCATCCTCACATCCATCTTGCAGCGCTGTTGAGTTCTTTCAATCATTTTTACTAATTATGATTAAAGAGAAATATTTCAGCACGATTGATCATCACTCAGTTGAGTGAATAATTTTACTAGAATAAAGAACAGGTTTGCATAGGTGTGAAGCAGCATTATCCATGACCAGGATCCACCCAACCCATGAAGACCAGGAGCTCTGAGCTGCACTTCTGATCGACCATTGGGGATCAAGGTTTGAAAAGGACACACCTGCTGCCTGGGTGACAAACCCCACCTTGCAAGCAGGTTTTCAGATCTGGGTTATTCATGCAGTTCTCTAGAGCAGAATGGAGACCCTAAATCCAGTAAATAATATAGCTTAAAAAGTTTCTTGAGCAAAAACCCTTATGATTTGACGGTTGGAAGTCTCTTTCTAGCATTCCCTTCAAATTATGCTTTATCTCATTTGATATTTCTGACATTTTTAGACACTTATTTCCCAGTCACAATTGAAATAAGTATAATTTGGTGAGTGTCAGAGGCAATTGTGTACTCACTGGAATTGAGGAGGATCATTGCCTTGACACACAGATACTCCTTGTGCTGCAGTTTCAGCTCTCGGAACCTTGACGTCATGGCCAGGAGCATATCAAAGATCTCCAAAATTCCCTCCACACATTTCCCCTCGTCCCTATGGAAACATTTAAAACGTTACCAAAAAAGTTGAATTAAGGAACTCTGACTCAGCCAGATAAAAGCTGTAGGGCAAAGAATGCTGCAAGAAGCCTATCCATCTAATCTGTGGGAGCATTCAAAAAGGTTCTATCAGGAAATCTAAATGGAAAATTACAATGGCATAAAAGGTCAGCATCTCTAAGAAACTAATTTTCTCTGTAAAACGTTTAAAGTGCTTACAGGATTGACCACAGGTAAGTATGACTGTATTTCTGTAAAGAGGCTTTAACCTCACAACCAGTATAATTTGTGATAATCAGCTTTAAACGACATAGTGTGATGCAGAGCAGCACCACCCTGAATCACTTTCCAGATTTGTTTCACAAGGAATTCACTCCACAACCTAATGACAGCCCTGTTTGTACCTGACAGAGGTGTAAGGAATTAATAAATAAGAAAGCCCCACTAAAGTAGGTTTCTTGGAACAAGAAAAACCCTCCAAACAACCGCTTTCTTGCTGAAGGTGCTCACGTTTGAATAGCCTTGGATTTTGTCTGGGAGTTTTCGTTTGCAAGTGAATGCTGATTGTAACCTTCTCCATTTTGGATATTAGAAACAGTACCATTTCCAGTTCTGAGCATGAACTGAAAAAAGTACATATACCTTAAGCCATTTCAATGGGCTTGACATGAAACAGAAATAATTTTAAACCACTTAAGTTCCTGCTTCAGAATTTTTTGTTAAAGGTACTGGAATTAAAAAGCAGTTAAGCTCTATGATGCTGTATTTAAAGAGGTGATTCTTACACCACCTATAAGCCAAGAGTTCTGTCGGCAGTGTTGTTTACGTGAGACAGATTCAAGGACAGTGGTGCAGGAGCACTCCTGGCTCCCAAAAGGAGGTGCTGAGTGCCCAGGCTGAGGCAGGCAATGCTATGCTACCCAGGAGCTGAAGGTACAACCCGCAGAAAGGCAGCTGCCTCATTACTGCCTGGCTTCTCATGTGCATCTTGGCAAAGGAGAAATTCAAGCTCTGGAGGAGGACTGGCAGCTGCCAGCATCAAGACAAAGGCACGGGCGTCAGAGAAGTACGTCTACAAAGACTGTGTGGGTAATGTAGCTAAAGTTCACGTAAGCGTGTCTTAATAATAATACAGGATGCCCAGATGCTCGCTAGCTCCCACTCCATTAAGTCTTGTGGAGATGAAGGAATTTATCAAGCCAACTCTGTTCAGCTCATATTAGCTCCCGAGGAACTGAACATATCGTACATTTTGAGCAATTTCTTATTATTGCGTTGAACAATCCACTGTGTCCTTGCACTGAATTTTATACGAGAAAACCACAATTTACTTCAAATCTTCTGTAATTCAAATTTACTTCTCTTACTAACCCATTTTGCTTTCTGAATCTGTGATGACGACGATTATTTAGCTCTAGCCCAGACTGGTGCAGATATGAATGTCCCTGGGTTGAGAAGGTTAAGAGAGATTCTACTCCTTGCCAAGAGAGCAGATTATCTCTCTGACTTTTTACCAACATGAAGTCCAAATCAAATTGTTCTAACATGCTGAAGAAAAACATTCTTACTGATCCTCAATCTTCCCTACTGGTATACAGCTACAGATAAATAAGTTCTAAGCTTGCAAACACTCTACTTAAGCTTAAAGAAAACTTTCAGTATTAAAGAGCAAGTTACTTTTTAAAATCCCTTTTGGCTAGTGCTGCAAAGCTCATCCTTGTAGCTATGAAGTCTGCACTAAGTGCAGGTAAAAACTAAAAGATCAGCTACTTTAAATAAATAAATTAGGGTCTGAAACTTTACTTTTTTTCTTCTTTGCTCATGTTTTTAAGGGTCAGGGAAAAAATCTATTGACTGGTGGAAGCTGTTTGATAACGTAGCACATCGTGTTGATGCCTACAATTTTAGCATCCGGAGCCCTGGACCATAAGGATTGAATCCAACAGAAATAGTAAAAAACAGAGAAACTCAGCACGGTTATGTGGTAGAGGAATTCAGCAACTCTCAAGTTCAGCAGCACAATTTACACGCAGCTCGTGAATTCTCAAGATATAACTGTTAAAATACAAGTTAATGGTACTGTTAAATTAAACGTTAACATCATCTCCAATATTTCATCCTCTTCCTTCCTCCATTCACCTCTCTCCAAACACACTAACTGAAGGGCTCTCAAGAAGTTGATTTCTCTTACCTGTCTAGTACAAGATCCGGAGCAAAAATTAGTTTCCCAGGATGGTCAATCGATCTCCACATCAAACCAATCATTAAAACTTCCATCCAGCAGCTCTCCAAGAGCCTGACTTGGTCATACAGACTCAGATCAATAAAGCCTAAAATGATGAAAACAGTACCAAATAAATCAACATGGTTACATCTATGTTTTTATTAAAATGTCTTGAATATACAAAAAATAATTATAATAATAAAAAAAACCCACGAGTTGTGAAGAAAGCCAGAATAAGCAGCACTGATATCAGAAATGCCTTGCATATGTTCCCATATCTCAAATGGGAACACAAATAGTTGTGTTTATCTTTGACAAATCCTTTCCCAAAACATTTAAAATGATAGAACTACAGAATCCTTAGAATTGGAAGGGACCTCTGAGGGCCTCCTAGTCCAACTGCTCTGCAGTGAACAGGGACACCACGGTTAGATGAGGTTGCCCAGGGCCTTATCCAGCCTCGCCTTGAAAGTCTCCAAGGAAAATAAATAAATCAGAGTAGAGCTGAAGTGCAGTCAGCACATAGGTGAATGTAGACCTGACTTACATCTCTTTTGATGACTACCCCAAAGACTTCTGAAGGGTACCAAGGAACCACTATGGAAACTCACATCTATTAAAGATTTACCAGATTACACTGCGGAGGACTCCTGAGAAAACAGAGCATTCTTTTCCATAACATATAAGGTCACTGTTTGCAAGATTGTCGCTGGCGTTCAGTTTTGTTTTTAATCTCATGAGGCAGGCATGTTTCTGGGTTTGTTTGATACCTATGAAAGCAGCCACATTTGGCTGCTCTGTGTTATCACCTTATTCATAAATGCCATGTGTTGATTAATTTAAAAAAAGGAAAAAAAATGACGAGGGTAGTTGATGATGGTAGTAGTGTCCACATTGTCTCCATACACAGCATCCCAGAAGCAAGAACAGAATTGATGCAATCATGCATAAGCCTCTTCCAGCACGTAGTTCTCTCTGGAACTCCCAGAAAGTGTCGGATAACATGACAACACAGCCAGCAGAGATAAAGATAATTTGCCTGCCCCTTCCCCTGCAATAACAGACTAGAAGAAAAGACTTAAAGGAGTTGAACTCCATGGTCCTTAAGGGTCCCTTTCAACTCAGGATACTCAATGGTACTATGAATAAAGAAAAATAAAATACGAACACATAAGGAAAATAAAGAATTAACAACAACCACAACAACCACACAGAAAATGGAGAAGTGTCCATTACCAAAAGGCAAGCCCAACGACAGCACAGAGGCAATGACCATCAGTTCTGTGCTCAGTCTGCACCTCTGTTCTAAATCAAGATCAAGTCAAAGTTTTCAAAGCAAGTACACTTCAGAAAAGACTCCTAACAAAGGTGCTTCAGCTTTAGATGAGTTGGTAACTACATCTCCAAACAGTGAAAAATCATTCCAGGGCCCGGCCGTGGGGGACGGGTTTCCTGCAGCTCTTTTTTGGACAGTTTTCTGAAGTCTAAAATGCTCAACACCTGTGCTGTCATTAAATCTGCTCCCAGTAATTTCTATAAACGTTCCATACGTTTTCAGCTTATTAAAGTACTGCCCTGGAAGACAGTCAGTGTCATCTCCAGGTTAACATGAGCTGGGAAATGCGTACTCTCGCTTTTCAATGCTGAAAGTGCTGCCTTTCACACTGAGAGCCTTACTCCCTTTCTCCGTGAGGAGTAAACAGGAGCCTATGAACTGTACTTTCCCTCATGGATTTCACTGTCAAAGAATTTACTACAGAGCTCACAGCCAACGGCAGATTATCTGCCAGATTTAAACTCTTATAATTTAAAAAGCACTTTTAGAAAAATACCCATGGAAGTGTGAATAGGATAAATCGACAGGGATGGTTTCCTGGGAAACAACAGCTCAAAGACTTTTCAGGGGTTTATTTAAATCAACAGTTACAGAGGCGTGTGCTGATTTCTCCAGCATAAACAACCAGTTACGGGGTTGAAAAACAAATCCCAGTAGAGCTGTCAGACCGAGTCCCAGTTTTCAGTGTAAAGGTAATTAGGGATTCAGATTTACCCCAGATGATACCTGCTAAATACACATTAGCAACACCAACAGTATGATTCATGAACATCGAGCACTGCTATTAGGACTATTCCCTTCATTTTTGTAGCAATCTTGTCTAAAGGTTGAGGATAGCACATTAGCACGACAGCTTCTATTGCAGAACCTGAAGTCCCTTTTCATTTGCTTCACAGTACATTAAATTGCTCATTTTTCTTTGGCTGTAGAACATGTCCTTTAAATTCTGTGCTCTACAGCTAATCCTTTAATACAAATTACTAAGATAAGACTGCCATAATAGCACAGGAAAACAAAAAACTATCTTCTGGATGCACAGTAGCTACCCGAAGTTGCTCTGGCCAGCAACTATGTTCCACAATGAATCCAAATGTCAATATTATGACAACATCCCATCTTTCAGCCACGTGGGTACAGCCATGAGCTCCATTCAGCTCTCTAAAACTAGGCCAGACAAGTTAAAAGCAATTACAGAAGCTATGTTATGCCCATTTATAACATCCAATTCAAGTCACTGCAATTCATGTGAAAAAAAAATAATCCAGGAGTGCTGCCTTCTACTGTTACAAGCAACAACAAAAATTCAATCAAATAAGCTGACTGTATAGCAAAAATATATTCACAGAGTATGACTCGTAATAAAAGAAGGCTGTTAAAATTAAGTAAAGAAGAAAATAGATTTAGATTTCCTCTTCAGCCAAAATTCTGTCAGCATATAGCACATGTAGCACTAGGATACAAAGAAAAGAATAGGATTTTCTTTTACTTATGCTGACCAAAGTAATACCCACTACTAATTTACAAGGGAAATATATTACAATTATAGTAAAATTAGTGCTCACTGAGCCATTAGTCAATAACTCTTTTTTTTCCCCTAGGACTCCAGGAAATGTTACCCTGGTTTAGATGATTAACTTTAGGAAGAACATGTAAACTGAAATTCTATGAGCTGAGCTTGGTCATCACATCTACTTTAAAAGAAAAAATATATCCACATTCAAGTAAATGTTCTAAAAGCCATTCTGTACTAGAATACTATTTATAACTGGGAACATAAGGCATTTCACATCTATTTTTGGCACTTTTCTAAAATAGTGTTTATTTCTGTTCTGTATAATGCGAGCAATCACAAAACAACAAACACACGTTGTAAAGCATAAACATTCCCAGGAACTGTTCTGAAGGGCTTTGAACGCCTCAACAGGTTTTCTTCATACAATTCTCCTACTGCCAAGAACAAGGTTTTACTTCTGGCTTACATTGAAAACAAGCTAAAAGTGATCAATGTTAAAACAGGAGTTGGTTTGGAAGCTGATTTTCCTTTAAAGTTAAAAATATAACAATTTCATTTTTGGTAGAGGTTGTGGTTTCTTTTGATGCTGTTTTCATCTTCAAACTGATGTAATTAAAATTAAAAACCAGAAATGAAGAGCAATCTGTAATTAGACCAATTTATTTTTCCCTTTCAAATACTGCTTAATTGCACTCAGTTTAAAATGTTCCATGTTAAAAGGAAAACCTCTATACAAATAGCCTGTGCTATACAGATGCTTGTGCAGTGCTAACGTTTCCTCCCCAGCACCTAACCTGGAATTTACACACCTGAGATCTGTCACACCTGAACTATTCGTCACAGAAGCTTAACTGTGGCATTCTGTAACAAGGAGATGTAGCTCTGCAGCCATGGTGTGCTGAGTCCTCAGTGCAGATGGACAGGGCTAAAGGCTGCTAGATGCAATACAGAACATATCAGCTGTGCAAGGCACATGCTGCTGTAGGGATCACTTCCAACAGAGCACTGCATCTGAAGTTAAAGAGCAGCACGTCCATTGATGCTTCAGTGTGCAATCACACTCAAGGGAACACACATAGTTACAGTTCAGTGCATGCTTTTTGCCTTACCAACAGCCCAAACCACTCCTGTTCATTTTTGTTTTGGGCGAAAACGCACAATAATTTTATATATACAATGCATCTCTAAATGTGATCCTCTTGTGCACCAACTATGTCAGCTGAAGCAATTGCAGAGATAGTTCTCAGCTACACAGCAGTTTTCATCAGCTTCAATACAAAGCTTTTGCTAGATTTCAAGAGAAACATTTGATCTTATTCCAATAACAGTCTAGTTAATACACCTTTAATGAACTTAATCAGATTAATCGGGCATCTATAGCTAATGAGATAAAATTACAAGTAACATCAACTACGCTTTTGAGCAACTGGAACAAGTAACTTCACTAACAACAGACATCAAATTATGGGCAAGGCTGTTTTCTGATTCAAAATTATCCCAAGTAAAGTTCTGAGAGCAATCATTTGTCCATTACTTCTTTAGCATAGAAAGTATAAGACTTCCACACATTACATTTATGGTGCTATGCTGTTAAGGCATCAAATGAAATAAGTAAAAAAAGAGAGAGAAATTCTTACCAGGAATTTTTTTGGCCCAGCCAATCATGTGAACCAGCTCTTTGTCTGCCAGTTTTGTCAGGGACATCATCATGGAAGCCTCGGTGAATGGTTTGCTTGGACGACTCACCAACACATTGGGAGGCTCAGCTTCAAGCAGAGTTAAAACAAACTGTTCTGGACTGACTGTGCTGAGGAGGATCTCTTTCACACGGGTTGCAGCCTCATTGTACTTCTTGGTTTTGCCCATGCAGTGCACTTGATCTTCCGAATTACGATGGCGGCGCAGGATTCGATACCCACAGCGTTCTCTTCTTGAGCCTGATAGAAGAGGTACACGATTGGATTGAAATATATTTCTCTCTTTGTTGCACTGTAAAAATCCAAGTGTTCGGGGAGAAGGGGAAAAGACCCTCAATATTGGATGTTCTAACATTAAACATCAAGTTTCAGACTTTCTAGAGCATTCAGTATTGACCTAACTTTGCTTCAGTTGAGCCTCTTGAAGAAAAGGATTACTGAAAACAGTGTTTATTTTTGAATCCACTTTACAAGTCCCTGGGAAACCCCCTGACATCAAAAGGAGTTAAATCGAGTCTTCCAATGCAACTAAAGAAAGCTGTTTAATTCTGTTAATAAATTCAGCTTAAAATGTTAATTGGGGGGAAAAAAAATTCTGAAGTTGACCAAATATCTCAGCCAGAAGCACAGCTGGGCCTCACTGCCAGCTCAGTGCTCAGCTAGGGACCTACTGAGAGGTAATCTATTTTCTCCCTACATCCAGTTAAGCCAGCAAGAGTTTCCCCAAAGTGAATTCAGGTATCTCAACTAGCTTGAATATGCCCCCATTTTGGACTTATGTGTGAAGAATACTATTTCTCTTTCACACAGTCCTTTTACAAAGGTCTTAATGAACAATAAAAAATAATTCTGAGAATGTAAGACAACATCAAACATTCTCTGCCTATCAGTATTACTGGTGGGATCACTGTAACCTCTTCTTAAAGAGCAGCCATGGAAAAAGGCTAAGGGACTTAAAAACGTGGGGATTTAACACAACACTCAGCCATGGTGTCTGCTTCCCTCACATTTTTTTTGTTTATTTATAAACAAACTTCGGCAGTAACTAACATGCAAGTTTTTTTCACATGAAAAAAGAAAAAAAATCAAGTTATTTAAAAATACAAAGTTACTACATAGATTCATAGGCTTGAATCCTCCAGCAGTTACTAGTTTCAACATCAGTGCAAAATTTTCCTCTAAATCTTTCAAAAGACCATTTTTCGTGCTAGCCAACACTTTCACTGATATGACATTCAAACAGTGAATTTTCATAGATATGTAAGTGCCAGTGGTAGCATAAATCTATATCAGATCAACATTTATTATTCTATTAATAGAAATTGTGGAGTCTTAAAGCACAGTAATGGGTTGTCTCATTTTGTTTCCATCACATAAACTACACAAAAGCATCCTTTCATGTAATGTTGCCTTCTTGACAATACTACATTTAACTGAACCTTTTTGGTGTGCTGCACAAAACAACATCACAGCCACAGACTCTAGTTCTTCTTTATTATTCTTTATATAATTCATAAAGTACACGAAGAAAAAAGGAGGTGAGGAACAATGAAGGTGGAAAAATCCCAATAGTTCCAACCAGTACCTTGACTTGGTTATTCTCATGGCTATCAAAGAAAAATGACCAGGCTGTGGAATTGACATGCACCAGACCAGTCAGCAGGAAAGGCTTTTCAGTTCTCTTGTAGCGACCAGAAGTTCCCAGTCAACCTCTAGCCATACCAGAGCATCTGGATGTCACCTACCAATAGGGCCATGAATTTGGACCAGTTGCCAGAGGCCTGTTTGCTTGCACGCATATGAGCAAGAGAATTTGTGAACAAGACACCTGGAAGATCATGGGAACCAAAGTCCAGCTACCAGATAACACTGATTTTCCGAAGTCAGTTATTAGAGGCATCCATAGCATACCTACATTTGTGTATTGATCTGCATGAGAGAAGAGCTGAGTACCAGACATTGGTTCCTGTGGCCTGGGGAATTAGTCACCTGCTGCCTAACTGACAGAGTGTTTAAACCCAGATACTGGAGGGATACATACTGTATAAAAGCATGTATTTTTTCACAACTTCCATTCGTGTAAGTGCTAGATGTGGTGGCTGCCAATTAGCATGGGTAGCTGTGGATATAGCTATTAAGTATTTGTTAATGGCAAAAGATGTTCATATTTGATATTAGCAGACAGAAATACTGCAGTTTCCATTCTATCAAGCTACTGGACTCAGCAATTGTTATCACTCTTCTTCCACACCTATCAGTTACGTAGAACATAAGTTGTCTAAACCCTAAAGAGACAATGCAATTCTGGCTCTGAGTTCATACATAAGCCAAGTTAAAAATAAAAAGGGGGTAAAGGCACACACAACAAAATAAAACCCTACAATTTCAGATGCTATTGCTAAATAAGATGTTGGGTGAAGGCAGATTCTCAGTGGTAGATGTTCCCCAGAAGAGGTGGCTTGTCAGATCACAATCCTGTCTTGTCTTCAGCAGCTGTCAAGCATCATTTGAGTCAACCTGTGAGAAGGATGAGATGCAGAAGCCAGTCAGGTATGACCTGAAGGCATCAAAAAGACTGGCTAAGGACTAACAAGTCTGTTTTGACTTAACAGGTGTGAAATTTTCAACTTCCCATTGTTACAAACCTCACTTGCTGCCTGTTCAGAAAACTGCATCAGATGTAAAAGGGAAATGAATGACCATTAAAGATCTGAATACTAGAGAACACCAACTACCTGGAAGCAGATGAGTTTGGAGAAGAAAAGCAGGCACAGCTGGTTCCAGTGAACCAGTTCTCTCAAGTGGAATGAAGGAATGAGGAACCCAAGTGGAATGAAGAGTTTGGAAAAGCATTCTGAACTGGCCTAAATTCTGCAACATTGTGGGAAAGGATAGTTTTGTCTCCTGAAAGGGGGTAGGATGAAACAGCTCGAGTACTGGCAGAACATTTACACAAACATTTGATTGAGGGATCATCAGAGATTTGCGAAACCACATCACCTTAGTTTAGCTGAATGAAATCTAGTTAGGCAGCAAACTCTGCTAGGCCTCGTTTTTGGACTGATACACAAAGGTTAAAGTCTGAATGTGCTTCGTCAGCATCAGAAAAACATTCAAATAGCACTAAGGGCTGCAGACTGTTCTGAAGTCACACCATGAACAGAAAGTATGTAAATATTTTCCTTCAGGAAGGACAAAGAGGAAAGGTCAGCCATGTGCTAAGAAACTGAAAGAGAAGTACAACTGGAAGAGAACAGTGAAGTGCCAAGGTATTGGTGTGCTCTGTTCACAGAGAGATCTGTGGCTCTGCCTTCCATATGAATGTGCATAGTAGAGAGTGTAATTGCCAGGAGAGAACTGAACGAAAGCAGGAAGCAGAGCCTTGCTGAAACTGAAGTATTTTGAAAATGGGCACCTTGAGGACAGAACAAGAAAAATTGAGCAGACTAAAAGCCATAGGGAGACACACTGTGGAGGATGAATTTTCTTGGGCTATTGGAAAGCAACAACTGCTCCATGACATGCATCCTTCAATACCTGTTGGAAATGTGAATCCTCCAAAGAGAAGGCACTTGAAGAAGAGCAGCCTGTAAATTAAATACATGGAAGATTAATTCAGTTGTCTGAAAGAGGAGCTGGTGAGATAAGGAGATGTCTGGTGACTCAATGAGGAAGAAATTCCAGCAGTAACACATGTGTAAGTGACATGAGGTCAGGCATGCATTTGCAACCTGCTGATCAATCCTATTTCAGGTCCTGGCACCGAACTGAATCAAATGCAATGGGTCGCAACATGCCCTCATCAGCTGTCCTCAGATCTTTTGGAAAGGAGAATAAATTAAAATACAAACAAACAAACAAAGGGAGATGCGAATACTTAATTTTTGTTTGTAATTGTTTTGATTACTGTGTATTTTCAAAGCAGATGCAAGATAATTCACTGAGGAGCATGCAGAAAACACAATTCATCCATAATTAAAGGAAAAATCCTTTATTTCTACATTTAAATTTACTCAGCTGATATTTGGAAAAAAAAAGAGAGTGTACTGTAAGATTACACTGCTAAGAAAGCAGTATTTAAGCTTGTCAGTCAATGGACACATTAGGAAGTAGCAGCTTTTCCAATTAATACAACATTTAAGCAATGTAAAGGAATGTCTGTGCTTCCTATTTAAATATGAAGTTCAGACAGAACAGAAGAATTTAGCCTGTACGCTTATTAGCAACCAAAAGTCATGTGTGCTTATAAATCTTTATGAAGGAAATAATTATAGACAAGCTTAATCCTTAGCTTCAGTATACAGAGATATAAATCAACCCATGTAAAGGAACAGCAATAAAATACTTAGTTTCCAAGATTAGAGAATATTAAATTACCACAAATTCCCTAAATATACTTAATAGCTAATATTCATTCAAAAAAAGGTAATTCAGGCAATTGGGAAAATGCACAAAGTGATCAAATCTCTCATTCTTCCCACTACACTCTTATTTGGAGCAATTATTTGCACAAGAAAATAGCTGTATTCAGGTGAGAACACTAGACCAAGGGCAATACCTTGAGTTACAGCTCCATAGGCCACATGTGTCAATGACTGCAAGAGCATAAGAAATAAAACACACTGGAAGAAGTTGCTGGGTTTCTTCAGCTTAGAGCAGTGGAAGCCAAGTGGAGACCTCACAGTGGCCTACAGCTCCCCATAGAGAGCAGAAAGTCAAAATGGATATCAGGGAAAGGTTCTTCACCAGGGGGCAGTGAGCATGGCACAGGCTCCCCAGGGCAGTGGGCACAGTCCTGAGCTGCAGGAACTCAAGGAGAGTTTGTACAATGCTCTCAGATGTAGGGTTTGGGTTTAGGGTAGTTCTGTATGGAGACAGATGACTTGTACTTGATGATCTGTGTAGGTCCCTTCTGACTTGGGATATTCTACATTAAATCCTCAGAAAGAACCTGTTCACTCACCTACGGACAAACTACAGACAGGAATTATTTGCAGCATACGGTTGGGCAAGCTGCTCTTGACATTGATTTTGGTCCCTGGCAACTTCTTATGTAACTCATCAGTTCAGTAGCGTTTGAGAGCAAGTTTTATTAGTCAATCATTATCACTCAAGTCACCTTTGAGTGGAAATGCAAATGTTCCTTTGACTATGCCTGTATTCATAGAGCAGGCTTGACAAAGATGCTGCTGTCCACCAAGAACATACGAAAACAAGGAATGAAATTACAGTAATTTCTAAAATAGCTGAACTACAATTAATACATTTCATGTCCAGAGAATGCCATGAAACTCCATGTATTTCCTACGTGAAAAATAGTTTACTGTATTTGTGCTTTATAGTGCTATCCAGAAACAGCAAGCAGCAGGCAAGTAGAGGAGAAAAGAGCACTAAATTCTAACCTTCAAAATTCACATCACTGCACATAGAAATCTGCTTTTCTTTCTGTATGCTTAAGGAACAGTACCAGTACTCAAAGGCAGTATCTAGCCATTACCTTCTAATAAGAATCCTCAGCGTTCTCATTTTGTCAGGGAGGTGAAAGGAGTTCTGTCTTTGAAAGAATTAAGTCTGTTCTAACAGGAACAATAGGAATACTGAAGACTTCTTATAAAAGAATGTTTATTTCAGCCTCAGGAACCAAAAAATAAAAAAAAGAAAAGAAAGGACAGGAGAGGACAGAACAGGAAAGGAAAAGCACCAGCGTATGTGCATACAGGGTGGCTATAACAAAGTGATGGGGCAAGTTCCCTCTTCTTTCCTTACCTTGGGCAAACAGCTCAGAGCTGAGCTGTGAGCACAAGAAAGCTTTAAGAGCAGACCTCTTTGATCTATTTTATTCAAGTTTTCAGGGCAGAATTTACTTTTAAAATATTTGTAGTAACTGTTTTCCTTGTTCCTGATGACAGTGCTTTCTTTACAATTAGTTTGCTACTATCACTCCTAATGCCAAAATTTAGCAGTAGATTTCTTGATTAGAACAGTAGGCGACACAGGTTCTTGCAGAGAAATTTACGGATATAGTGTCCAAGAACCTGCACTTCTGGCAGTATGATAAATATTCTGTTAGAAAATCCATTATCACCTTAATACGAAGTACCTCCAAGCTAGGATCCACTGAAATACCTATGGATTGTTGGGTTGACTTCTCTACATTTATGAATGCAATGACATTCAAGAGTTTTCAAGCCAGGAAACCCTAAAGGAAACCTTCCCTCTTTCTCCCACTATTTTAAAAATAGCACATACTACCCAAGTACATTTACACACAGAAACATACACAGATGTACATATACACACGTTTTCCTCAAGCTGGCTACTGATACTACAAAAAAAGAAATCAGGATTTAAAGATTTGATGCAAACAACAGAAGAGTTTATGATGAGCTTTCATAAATCAACAAAATGGTAATTGAGACTCTTTCGTCACTTCTACTGGACAAGAAATCTTCCCAAGCAAACAAGTACTGACAAACCATTCTATCCTATCCAAAGTTGCAGCAGAAGTGAACCAATGCATTCAGTAAGTGGCCTGGGAAAAGCACAGAGACTGGGGAAAAGCATTCATTAAAAAGAAAATGTACACTTTTATGGCTTTCTACGGCATAAAAGTGGTAATAAAGCATTGCTCTAAGAAGAAAGAAAACTGAAACATAATCACTCTGATCTGCAGGAAATGTCATTTGTGTTTCATGCAAGAAATACAATTTCTAAATCTGTCTGGTATAAACACCTGTCGAATATTAGAACCACCATGCCTGCGTGCGTTAGCTTTATACACAGATGTCTCAACTCATCTGGGAATTCAGACAACTCAGCTTCAACTATCAGGCATGCATTTTCTACATTCCTTGTTTTTCAAATTAACTTCTTAAGGTTCTCAAATTAAATTCTCAAGATTCTCAAGTTTCAATGCTTTCAAAGCTAATTAAAAAAACCTAATTATTTTTCAAATATAACTCCCATTATTTTATTTAATGTATCATATATAATAGATATTATAATAGTACTACTAATAATAGTAATATTATTAGTGATGTAACTAACAATATAATATGATATACAGATATAATATTATAATATTATATCTGTACAGAAATGAGTTTTGAAGCATCATTAATGTTGTATAAACATTCATTATGTAACTTGTAACACCTTAGTGTCTGTGAGGTCTAATCATAAATTAGGATAAGGTGGAGAACCACCTTAGACCACAGTAAAATGAATTTTTCAGAAGCCCTCCAAAGCTTAAGCTTGATAGAAATACTCATAGAGACACCGTAAAATTTTCAGTCATAAAGCTGAACAAGAGACAGCAGTGCTATTCAGAAAGTAACATTTCAAAAAACATCCCTTTTGCAAGGTTTTTCTTTCTGGAAACCAGTCAGCAGAAGTAGCTAATACATTAATAAAGAACACCAATAAATACAAGATATGTCATCAGTGCAGAAGAAAACAAAAATTTAGCATAGAAAGCACTTGCTGCTTTGAGTAACAGACATTATACGTACCTCAAGAGTACAAAAGCAATACGAGGAACTATTGAAATTTTGGCTCTAAGCTGGAAGTTATCAACTAGGATTGAATAAGGAGGCTACAATCATAACAGCTCATATTACAAACTGTGAGTGTGGTACGACCATAGAAAAGGCAGATAACATCCTGGGCTGCATGCACACAGTACCTCCTGCAGACGTAGCCACATCTTAATGCTAGTACAGTGAAGAGAGCTCACAGGGAGACCTTCTACAACTCTTGTCCTCGAAGTGCAAAATGCATTAGTCCATCCTGGAGATTATTATGGGACACACTACCCTAACTTCCAAAATCTGTCAACAGATTATTTTACAAGGAGATTGCTTGGTTTATTTAGCCCAATAAATCAAAAGCAGTGAGGATATATGACTATAGTCCATAAATACAACCAGAGCATTACCAATAAAGAGCCTCTAAGCCACAAGACAGTGCTGTCACAAGAACAAATGGACATTAGACATCCTGCAATAAATAAATGCTGGGTGGAATTCAGAAGAATGTTCCTAATGAAAAAAATAATAATAATCTGCAAACAGCCTCCAGATCAAAGTGGTGGTAGGGTAAAAACATAGTCTAGCTTTGAAATAGAAAAAGGTACCCGCTTTAAATGATATGCATGCCTGCAAATCAACAAGGACCAGGCGCAATGACCTTATCCCTTCCATTCTAGTATTTGTAAGTAATGTTTTCCCAGCCTATTTCTATCATGAACATTGGAAGGACTATAAGAACAATAAACCTTGACTATAAAAATACATTAGATATTGAAACATCTTTTAAGGGATTTTCTTCTTAAAAGTAATCTTTAAAACTCGAAATGTACAGCTACAGTGAATAAACTGCAGTAAGTAGAGGGGAGTAAAACATAAGTCTGGAGAGTGCAACGATAAACAGGGGTAGTTCACTGCTTCTTTTGATGAAGGAACAGGAAGTCTTCATCTGAAAGAAGCCTGTGAGAAGCAACAATAAGGAAATAGAAGAGTACCTCCTAACCCTCTATAAGCAAAAACAGCCTCACAAAAAGTGCCTGGAAAATGGATGACTTGTTATTTACAAGACATGCAGTCAAGCTGCAGAACTTCTTGCTATGGGGTATTGTAGATGCTACGACTTTACGGGATTAAAAACGGGGACAGTGGACAAGACACCATTTGATTAACCCACTGAGACCTAATAAGTAAAGAAACCTTATCTAGATATGTAAGTCCCAAACTGATAGTTTTTGGAAGCTGAGAGTTTTCAGCAGTAGCTTCACATAGATGTTAGTCTCACTCCTACTTCTCCCTCTTCATTCTTTATCACCACAGGAGGCAGGATACGAGGCTAATTGACTACTGCTCAGATGCAGCACTGCTGTTCTTGCATTGTATTCAGCCACAGAGTACAGGCTCATTTAATCCCATGTTAGAAAGGACTAAAGTTTGACTTGAGGCTCAGACAAAAGCATTCTTGGTCCCCATTCTGCAGAATATAGCATGCAAATAAGTTACCTTCACAGACTTCAGCAGAGGAACTATGGTTTTCCTGCATTTAATCTGCTCCCTGCTCCTTCCCACAGGTTTTCTTCTGAACATTGAAGTCTCTTCCTGCTTTAATAATCAGCGCATTTCCCACCTATAAAACTTGCTTAAACCTTGCTCTAATTGCCTGGCTATGCCTTTTTAGAATTCTGGGGATTGGTTAGGGGGCAAATTGTATAGAACTGACTGAAGGCAACAAATCCCAAGCAAGCAACACCGACACACAGAACTCACCGCATTTCATCATCCCCACTTCATAGCATTTCCGTAGCCGGCATGCCTGGCAGCTTTTGCGCCTGTTTTTGTCTATCGTGCATTGATTGGTAGCTGGGCAGATGTAATCATTATGTCCTGCAGCAATGTAAAGCAGAAAAATTTAACATCTCCCACAATCCCTCTTGGCAATTTCACAAATCAGGGATTTTAAGCATCTCATCTATTTCTTATCTAAGCTCCATTAATTTAAATGATGCAAAATATTTGTTCTGTACTGAAAAAGTTGACCTTAAAATGTAACCAGAAAGCATAGACCAGCTTTTACTGTTGACCACTAGATAACCAAGCATCTTCTAATACCAACACATTATTGACAATGGGACATAGACTCGTGGAAATTTACTCCCAGTCTAAAACATCTTACTGTATACTGGGTTTCTACAGATGGCAGAGAAGAGAATTTATCCTCAGCACATTTGAAAATAGCAGTGTACACAGCCTCGGTCTGCAAAGATTTAAGTAAACTTCAGCTATATTTACTGAACTCTCTCTTTGGCTTGCTGAGTCCCAGGAACAAAGAAGACTTTGGAGAACTGACCCCATTAGAAATTTTTGTTAGTGCTGTTATTTTGAAATTAAAAGCCTGAGAAAGAAGACTAGTATAAATTAATGCATACTGTACAAGACAAAGAAAATCACAGGCACAAAGTATAACTTAATATATTATCAATAAGTTTGTTTGATTTGCATCAGCTGTCTTCCCTTCTCTCCCACCTCACCCCACTTCTCCTCAGAAACTCCTTACATTGTTGTATTTCATTAATCAATAATCTGATTCAGAAGTTTATTCCTATGAACTAGACCTTACTATGAAGTTGATCTAAATACAACCAAATTACCTGTTGCCAAACACTGTAAATGTCTCCTGTAGTCATCACCAAAAAATACTCAATTTACATTTCTTAGGGTTGTTGTTGTTGTTGTTTTGTTTTTGTTTTTAATCTCTGGTTGTTTAAGATACTTTTTTCAAACATTAAGAATAGATCAGACAAAGATATAGTGGCTTACAAGTAGGGTGGTTGGTTGTTTGGTTTTGTATTTTGCTTTGATTCATGAGCAAGTCCGAGAGTTCACATCCCCAAGAGTAATTATTTAACTGAACCATTGTGACCATTTCCTTGCAAAATGAAAATAATTTTAACCTTGAATTTTTGAACCGACAGTTTTAAAAAAGAAGAGATCAGGTTACATTTTGTCCCATTTCCTTCTGGTAGATACAACTGAAAAACAAATTACTGTTCATCACTCTTCACACAACATGGGGGGAAAGGAGGAAGAAGCTCTCTGTTGCCTTATAACTAAAGCACAAAGGAGCATAAGGTGGCTTAAAACTCCCATGTCCTTGGGATCATTTAGTTTGGAGGCAGCTGTTCAGAGATATGGGACTGATACACAACTAACTTAGACAAGCAGAGGAGACCACACACATTTGCCCAGACATAACATTTAATTTCAATTCTGGGCCTACCACAGGCCAAAAGCTAAATGCTTGGCTTCAGGTGGCCCAGAACTTTATGATTTTTCTAGGCAATACCCTTCATAACAACAGTTGCAACTGAATATTCAATACTGTTTTATGTCAAGAACTTACTTTCACTTATTTGAATCACAAACAAGCGTTACCTGACAGGGTACATTAAGGTGTACAAAAGGCCACAGTAGGCAACTTGTTCATGGCCGCAGCACGTGTGATCAGCATAGAGCAGGCAAATAATTTTCCTGACAGAAATCACTTTGAGACCAAATTCAGACTCCATTTGTGATAACTAGAGACAAAGTTATCTTCAATTATTTTGAAAAGTCAAAAGAACTTTCACCAGTTTGTAGAAATTGTTATTCACCTGTGCAGAACTTGGACAATAAATTAGAAAGGCAAACTATTTTTAAGTTTGATTCTAATGGTGACACCAACTCTGCCATACTGAGTCAAAAGAATATACCTCAGGACTGTTGAAGGCCATATGCAGCAGAGGAAGAGAGCATTACAGGCCAAAGAGCAACAGAAGTTTCTGTGTTGGTGTCTGTAGTTAGTATTCAGTGTTAATCTGATTAAGTTTCCACCAAGAGGCCCCTGGACATGATGAGCAGAGCCAAAGATAAAAAGCAGATGTGATACTACGTTGCAATACAGTCCATAAGTCACTGCCCAAAGTCTGTGATAGCAACCACAGAGAACTACATTTATTTTGTCCTGTAGTCACTCAGCAAATTTGCAAATATTTGAGAATTTAAACACTGAAGTAGAAACCTCCGATAGAGAGATCTAGAAGAATAAGAAGTGCCTCAGCATAGTGTCTGAGGTGAAAAAATAAGGATCAGGTTTGTTATGTACTATTTCCTACACATTTTTATATCCTACATACTATGTAGATATATGCTATGACTCAATAGTTCCAGACAAGATGTTTTGGATAAGCTATTCCTAACAAGAACTTTTGCTTCTGAGAAGTACCTACTCTGTGTCTGCTGTAACAAGTTCACAACTACTGCATTTACTTTGCAATGCAAACTGCGATCAGATTCATAGGTGTGCAGGGCCATCCCACCAAGGCCATTTCTGCAGAGCCCTCTCATGACATGTACTCCATTTCCTCTCTAAAGCAATGAGTTGCTTGCTTTGCAATGTTTCCAGATGTTGATAACAGAAGATCCAAAAGACAATGCTGTAAAATCAAAAGCTGATGTTCCTACCTTGAATACTTCTTTTAAAGAATGCTTTACAGCCTTCACATGACCAGACTCCATAGTGATATCCTGAAGCATAGTCACTGCAGACTGCGCAGAAGTGGGCATCTCTTTTTGAGCCAGGATTAGTTGCAATTGGGCTTGTACAGTCATTGCCATTAGTTTTTCTTTTTACTGTCTCTCTGATAGAGAAGAAAAACATGTTATAAGAGGAAAAAATAAATTTTGTCCCATTATAGCTACATAGATCATAAAGGATCTATGATCTATGTCATCCTACATAAAGGATGACATTATTTTTCGCTTGAGTTGTGAATGAGCTGCTCAAAGTGTTAGACAAAACTTTGTTTGAAGTGACCACTAATGTTGATCACCCTAGCAATGGAAATGATGAATAAAAGGAGGTAAGAATGCAAGGATTATGGAGAAACATCATTATAAAATGCTTCTGTATATTAAAAAATACATATCTTATTAGTTTATACAGAGCAATATTTTTCCTATAGTGCAGCAAGTAGTTTCAACTTACTGGAACTATTCTTAGGAAATCAATTAAAATTACAACAGACTAAAAACATGAAAGTACGACCAATTTTTGACACTAAGATCCTGAAAGCAAACAGCAAAAAGAAAGGAACTTGGGTCATCAGAAAAGCAGGTTTTAGGCATAGGAAACACATTCATTGTCTACTTCTCTGGACACCATTTTCTTAGTAGTTTCAGCAGATCTTACCTTCATGTTGGTACAATATTGAGCTAGAGAGAAAATAATGTCACATGCGAACTCTCAGTATCAGTCTGACGAAAGGAAAGCTGTGCAGTGAATTTAAAGGTATTTATTTAAGCACAGAGGATTCTCATGCAAAGTTCTCATTCTGCCTTCAGCAGTATTAAAGAGAAGAAACATCTGCTGGAATGAGACAGCAGGTTGCACAGTTTGTGCAACTTTTGAAAAACAAGGGTACACTTCCAGAGCATAAATTTGCTCACCAACAAGAGCAAATTTAAACAGAATGATAGAAATATGTTGAAATTGCTGTCATAGAGACTTTAACTGACACATTAAAAGTAGACTTTATGCTGGCTTCATGACAGGAGGTAAGGACAAGAACACCTACATGCCAATGAAAAACCTTCCAGGTTACAAACATTTGAGGAGAATGTTCTCCAGTTTTCTAATAAAAGATTTGGAAAGGGTAAAAAAATGGGGGGGGGCGGGAGGCTTCTCTGAAGCAAATTCCAAAACAAAAAAGTTATGGTGTTTATCACAGAATTAAGTTAGAGCAAGATCTTTTTCAAGTTCCCATATCCAGCTGTTACAGGGAATTAAGGTGTTCAGATATTTAATGAGCCTGATCTCTGATGACACAATGCAGTTAAAAGATTTCTGAATCACTGACAAATTTCCCCTTCTGATACACTGGGAAGACCAATGTGGGGAAATTCTCCCCTAGAATAAAGGGACTGTATCACACACACATCCCTAATACACCACTAAAGCAAGGAGGAAAATACAATGCTACTCTTTTCTCTTTTGCTGTATTTGGGAGAAAAGTAGTTCGGCATTTCACATCAGTAGCAGAGGTAGCTCTACTTAAGAATCAGGATCCAATTGTTAGAATCACAAAAGAATTCAAATCAGTCAGAGTACCTCAGTGACTGATTGGTAAGCTGTAGCAAACTATGTGTACTGCCCTTATCTAGAACATCTTAAACAAGAGTAAAGAAACAGTACAGACTGCAACACCTTGCCAAGGAGTGCTGCTTTTTACCTTCCAGTCATTAAAAGCGTTCCTTTCTCTGCTTAAAAGTTTAGCTGCAGCCACCCCACACACATGCATACTATGTGACCTGCTACTGCAGAGAACAGCTTGCAGGAAGAGCAACAGTCTGGAATGCATCCCTCCTGCAGGCTCAATGGGTGTAAATCTGCTCATCAGCAATAACTGTGGCAGCACAGCAGGAGTTTCAAAAGCAATTATTTTGTTACTGGTGTCTTTATGGACAAGTGAGTTAGGAAATAGAGAATTTTAACTTAAGACACACGTGCTCTTTTCCCCAAGGACACAGCAATCAGGCAGCTTACCCATACAAACAGCCTCACACATGGTCAGAGGCCACTTCCGATTGTACACAGGACTGATATACTCAAGCACACGCAACAGATGAGTGAGCTGCCATGTCCTCCTGAAAAACCGGTAGGTTGCTGTGTGCCTAGAGAGCGACTGCACCAAAGGATGCAGGAAAAAAGGGGGATGTACCCTGGTTGCAATTGAAGAGCTGCTCAGACAGAGATTTATTGCTTCGCATATTCAGATGGTCCTCTCTATTTTTGATTGTAGTTTCTAAAAAGAGTCATAGAATCCTTAGAGTTGGAAGGGACCTCTGAAGGCCATCTAGTCCAACTCCCCTGCAACAAACAGGAACACCACAGCTAAATCAGGTTGCCCAAGGTCTTATCCAATCTTACCTTGAAAGTCTTCAGGGACAAAGAGAAAGAAAGAGTATTCTTCAGTAAAGAGAATTAAGGTGGTTTTTTTTTTTTTTTTTTTTTTTTTTTTTTTTTTTTTTGGAAGTTTACAGCTCAGTGATTTTCTATTGATCATCATTTGCCTCACCCCTGGAGATGTTCAGGCCAGGTCGGATGGGGCCCTGGGCAACCTGACCTGGTGTCTGATGTAGTGGCTGGAAACCCTGCCCATGGCAGGGGCGTGGAAATGTATGATTTTTTTAGGTCCCTTCCAATCCATGCCATTTTATGATTCTATGAGCAATAGTGACAAGATAATTACCCTGAAAGAGAAATAATCTGCAAGACTATTCAGGTTATTCAGTATCTATCATGTCTCTTAATTCCTTTCAGATTTCATAGAATACACCAAGTTGGAAGTGTTTGATGCAGATGCCACAAGTGGAAAAGCTGAGCCTGAATTCCACTTTTTATTAGAAATGAAGAAACGTGGCAAAGATTTGATCTGTCAATTAGCAAGATTTGCTCATGGAAGTTATTGTGTGCCATGTTGTTTTGGTCTTTATAAAAAAAGAAAAATCTAAACTATTGTGTTTTAAAGAAAGAGGGAAAAAAATCTGAGAAAACAAACAAGCAAAAAAAAATGGTGAAGCCAAAAATTAACAGTCCAGATTTTACCACTTCATAGGCTTCCCTCCCACAGACCAATGGCTCATTCACTCCCTAGAGATGATTCAACCCTATATGAACCTAAACTGTACAATGACAAAGACTGTATCTGAGGATCCATTGCTTCCTGCGTTCACACACTTGTCTACTTTAGTGTACCATAAGTCCAAGAAGAGCCTCAACAGTTACTATCTTTTTGCTCCAACTGATTTGAACCTCTTCCCTTCTCCACCTGAACACATTCAAAATGCTGTGCAAAAGTCATCTGGAGAGTCGTTTTCAGCCTTCATCAGCTTCTAGGGACTCTCTCAACCACAATTTCTGGAAGTGCTGATACCGTATAACTGACTATTTTTATCTCCAAAGCACAGGTTCTGTCATGTCCCAAACGTTGATCAATGTACTGAAAATTATGCCACAGGTATCTGAAGATTAAGGGATCATAACTGTATCATAAGATTGAAATGTCAACCCATCACCTCAAAGGGACCTAGAGGTAATTCCAAGTACCCAACTGAACAGGCAAAATTAAAAGAAAAAATAAAAAACAAACAGCATAGGAGGATAATACAAATAATAATGGCTGCAGAGCAGAGTTTGGACAATGTATGAATACAATATTAGTGCACATTGGACAAGAAACTGACTTATTTTTATATAATTCAAACAAGCATTGCTGGCATGCAGGAATTGCACATGTATGATCAGAAGCAGAATAACAGAAGGGAAGAAGTTAAAGGGAGGAAATAAAGTTCCGGAAACATCTCTGGCAACCTTCTTAATGTTTTCAAGTACTTGTTAGAAAGACATATCTGTCCATTTTAAAAATAAATCTTTTGTACCTTTAATTAAAAATAACGTAGGAGATGAAGGCAGAAATCAATTTCAGATGCTGTACTAGATTACTGTTAAATATTATCTAATTACATTATCACATTTATTTTCTCTTCATATTATTTTAATATAAATGGAGGATTTGGAAACACTCGTCCTGAACTAACAAAATTTGTGAGACTGTTTTTGTTATCTTCACTACCTGTAGGACACATAATACAGAAACATATTGTAAAGTCTGGAGCTCATATCACCAAATTATTGCCTTCTTTTCCATAAATAAACATATATGAGCTCTACAAATGTTGTAAAAAAAATTCATGTTTACTTTTCCTCAGAATTTTGCTCATATTGCTCATTTTTGTTGAGCCACTGCTGTAGATTAACACTGCTAAATCAAAATGTTATGCTGTGTAGTGTTAAATAATTTTCTTTTTTTTTTCAGATAAAGAACTTATTTGCAAGAAAAGGGAATGCATAGAAATCAGGTTTCTTATTCTAAACTGAGCTACAAGAAGTTCCAAATTACACAACAATCAGCTGTAGCAAAGCAACCCTCATTAGTACAGCAGATGTTAACAGAAGTTTACACCCAGGGAAAATAATCTCCTCTCACAGTGAAGCTCTTGCTTTATTCCTAAAGATAAAAATGAACAGTATAATAGCTCTAGCTAGGCACTGATGTTTTCTTACTCATCATTTAAACAACTCCCTTTTCTTCAACTACAGTGCTGTTTAGAATTATTTACACTTTGCAGCATTAGTCTCTCCCTTCCCCCAGAGCTATTGCTGTTAGTTTCAATCCCAAGAATTCTTCCTTCAAGGTATAATCTATGAAGATATAGTGTCACAATCATTGTTCCCATGGCAATAAATAAGATGTTCATGACATTAAAGATCCTGCCAAAAGATGAGAGGAAGTACATTTTTATCTCAGGCCATATAGCCACAGTAGGGAATTGCAATTCTTCCTTTATGTGTTTGCAAGTCAAATTAGAAATAATTTTTTACTACTTCTATAGACAAAAGAGGTGTTACAATGCATCATACTAGGACAAATGGACTACTGGGTGTAGCTAGGAAATAACACAATGGTTTCCTGCTCCTGAGAGAGAAAAATAATCCACAAATTTAGACATCCAATTACATTGATTTCTCTGCTTTAAATACAGTTATCATCAGGCATAATAGTCCATAGGAACCCAAACAAACAACAGAAGACTTAGTTACTTGAACACGAGAGGTACAGATTTCCCTTTAAACAGACAGAAGGGAAGCCACACTGCAGAGCATCAGAAGGGCTGCTCTTGCTGTTGGGTTCTTCCACTTTGAGTTGATCCACTATCTGGAGAGCCCAGAACATGATCCTGATCTGTTTTCCCATTTTCCCAGACCTATCTGTTTTTAAGTACTAACCAAAGTTGGAAGAGCTTGGATTCACCTGTTCAAGGAATCCCTTTGCATGCTGTTGCTATTTAAGATGCCTGTCCCAACTCACACACTTGAAGCAGATATGCACTTCAGAACTACCTGTTACTCTGCTGACTCCAAAGACGGACTATTCAGCTGGACAGCCTGAAGATTCTTGCAGTCCACAAGCCTGAAGTAGACTTAAATCCTATACCTTAATGCTGTGCAGACAATATAATGCCCATCCACTGCAGAAGGAACGTGGGTAGTACCAAAAATAAAAATGACTAAAAATTGAACTACAGCTGCTACCAGGACACGCTGTTTTTCATACCGTCAATGTCTGAAGTTAAATAAGGAGCCTGATGAACAAAAACCCAGTGGGTAAAACAGGAAGAGCCCCTGCAACAACTTCTGCCTTAATCCATAAACAGCTGTTGTGAACACTAATGGAATTACTTTGTCAGCTGATGATGCACACACTTCTTATGACTTGTAACATCAGGGACTGTACAGCACGGGAAGAAATTTCTGCAAATTCAGTTGCTTTACATCTGAGAAATTTAGCCTGTGAATCTGCTACTCACATTGCCTTTATGAAAAGTCAGTTCAGGACAGCAACGAGTGCCAGACATTTTCTGTAACAGCACTCTGAGGCATGTTGCTGCATGACTTGTAATACTCAAAACAAGTTAAAAAAGATAAACTTTCCTTCTTCATTTGTAAAAGTCTTTTTAACTATTTGATGCAGGAAAAAAAATAGCACTGTAGGAAAATGGAAAAAAAAAAAAAAGCCTTTATTCCTTTCACCTGAAAGGACTTAATTTGCCAGAGCAAAATTCAGTTTTATTAAAGTAGTATCCAGTAGCCTTGAACTCTTGTTTATACACAGTTATTCCCACACTGAAGGCACTCAGTTTTTCGTAACTGCATATGGTTCTCTAAGGAGTCACTTTAAAATAAATTCTATTTCAGAAGTTATATTAAAAAAGCAATGGCAAAGTAACAGGAGTGAATTGGTGCTTGGTGGAGATTTTTTGTTTTTTCAGATACACAGAAATAAAATGTTTTTGTCTTTTATTATTACTTTTAAAAGAACTAAGGAAGCTGTAAAAAATTGTTACGGTTCTAAAGAAGCAAGTGGCACTCACCTGGTGACGGACAGGACTGGTTCCAGTGGCCTTGCCTCACACCATGGGCTCTTAGGCTGCTCTGCATACAGAAGTGATGACTGACAGTGCAGTGTCAGAGGGGAGAGGTGGCCAGGAGCAGACCATAACACGCTTGGGCTTGATGTTTGCCTCACAGATGCACTCTCTGAATCACCAAAATTGCTGGCTATGTTGTAATTCATCATAGCAGGACTGCAGAATGCCATTGCAGAATATTCATGCCTATTTTCCACATAAGATGAAGGGATGTAGACCGGACTGTGTTCTGTTGTCAATGCAGACTGATTACAGCTGTAGGGAACTGGAGAGCCAATACCAGCAGGTGAGTTTTTAATTTCTGTTTTATTGCATCCAATATCCTGAAGTGGCAGCAATTGAGAAAAGTCCTTGTGAGAAGACGCACACAGGGACATTTTGATTCAAGACTGAAGGTTGTTTAAATATTCATCCTAAGATGTTAAGGTGGAAAAAAAAAAAAAAACAACCATGAATTGAGGATTTTTTGTAACACAGAAAGCACTTAAAGCATTCTGTGAAAACAGATCACATACAAAATGTATTTAAACAGACTATGTGAAGTTTGCTACCTTTATGAAGCAGAAAATTTTCTAGAACTTCCTTAAAAATAAAGACTACAACACTTGCTGAGTTCAAACTGCATTTAAAAGTTATAACACAAAAACGTATAACCTGAAGCCAGAAACAAAAATGCATGTGACAACTGGGATCCTAACCAATGCAACACTCTGCAACCAGGGTAAAGCTGCCCCATGTCAGTGGCAGAATTACCCCATGGTGAGTAATTGTGGAATGAGTGTGCTGAGAATTCAATTATCTTCTGAGAAATTCACCACCTCCTTCTCCCACTGTAAGTGGGCTACTTCAGCTTTCCTTTATCAACATGAGTGCGTAACAGCAGAAGTTTTAAATACAGACAGACAAAGACTTTACCTTTCAAAAACATAATTCCTGTGCACATCCCTCTCCACAGAGGAGAAAGATGGAATGGACATCAGTAAGCAACCCTGTCACTGAAAGGTACTTGGATACAGCACCTCTGAACAAAGCCATTATAAAAGTAGATGTCATGAAGTGCAGATGTCACAAAAATGCAGGTATTTCTGAGCTGCCAAAGAAGAATTCAAGCAAATCCATAAGGACAGGAAGTTTTATAGTTTACTGGCATACTGCACTGCCTTTACAGCTACTCTCCACCCTTCCTTCCATCTGAACCAACAATCAATGGAATTTAATACACCCACAGAAGTACTGTTTGCCAGATATAGGTACATCCAAATTATTTAAGGTAAATGAAGAAAATAAAAGGTAAAGGAAAGAAGCCACTAAAACACCTTTTAAGATATAAACCCCACCCTGGAGTCATGAATTTTCAACAGCATTTAAAGAATATTTAAATTTCATCCTTTGCTGTGGGCTTCACATGCAATTTATTCCACCTTTGCAGACACACATGCAGCCTTCTTATAGAGCACAATCCAAAACACTTTGGCTTCCAAAACAGCAAGTTCCAGCTCCCAGAAGTGATATTCCAGCATGCTTTTACAGAAAGTAATAAGAGACTAACAAGAAAAACTCTGCAGTAAATAAGTCACCCACAGTTCTGCTATTCCAAAAGTGACCAAAGTATGGGTGTTAAATATTCTTACCGTTTTTCACTTTACACAACCATAAAATAAGATGATAAAGAGTCAAATGCATGTTTTCTGAAGCACCAGCCATACCCCTGTCCCAGAAATTCTCAGGTAGAATGGCATTTCTAGTATGCTATCTTGGTGCATTGACATATTTCCCTACCTAGAGACAGGACTGATGGTAGAACCATCACCAGAAAATATGAGAAAAATCTTTCTGAATGAAACTGACGGTTCAGGGCTCTTCTCACTTCACACTCCGCTGATGAAAGTGAAGATATATGGAGAAGTAACAAGGAACTCATTGAAATCATCCTAGACATTTTAGACCCAGCTGCTGTTTATTTCTTTGTGGGAAACAGGAGAATGAGTTATCTCAGCAGTGGTTTACATCCAGCCGTTCTTGCACTGGAACTCTGATGCAGCCAAAGCAAGAGAATGTGACCTCATTTCTCATACAATCTACATACCTCATGTGCCCTTGCCAGATGGTTCACAATTTCCTTTAAGAGTGCAAAAGCTCTGAAAATCCCAAATCTTCTGTTGCTTGCATTTTATGGACAAATAATTTTCAAGCAGCAAATGATGAAATTGAAAAACTATGATTATTATATCAGCAGTGGTTATTTTCATAGTGAATACTATGAACGCGCCCAGTGAGTGCACAGAATTCAAAATATATTTAAAACTTCTGTGTAGGTAAAGCAGAGTACCACTTGGAATCTCAGAGGTGTGCACAGACACTCCATAGGAGCACCTGAATGTTGTCAGCCCTGTCCAGCAAGAGCTGACTGAACTTCATCCCCCTGTATCCCTTCAAGGGATGCACAGTGCAGCATAACCCCAAACTCTTCTGAGAAAGGACCTGAAAGGCATTACAGTGACATCTCTGTTATAATCACCTAAAGACATTCTGCTAAGACACTGCAGTAAATTTGGCAGCAGGCAACTGGCTGTACAGCTTCCCCTTAGGAATTAAGAAAATATATGCACATATGATGTATTAGCAGAGGGAACACAGAGGTAGGCCTAAAAAATTTCATGAATCAAAATCAGCTGAAGTTTAAGTCACGTTATTCGAGAGAAGCAATCTGCTAGAGTGATAGGGAGGATAGCTGCATACTTAGCAGGTTTTATTCTCTCCAAAGAATAATAGGCAGTATTTAGAAATATATGGAGGTCTTGGAAGCAGCACAAGTCAAGTTTTAGAGGGAAGAGTTCATGCAAGCAGGAGAAGTCCATACAACCTCCTTTCAAAGCAGACAGCTCACGATTTTCTTACAAGAGAAGGGACTTGAGTTTCAGAAAGCTAAAGAAAATAGTCTTCATCAGACTTCAATAAACAAGAGTAAAGGCTTAAGATAATTAACTTGAGTAGCAAAAACAGTTTAGCCATGGTAGGCTATGAATGTACATAGGAACATATTGTTCATATATACTTACACTCAAAAGATTTAGAAAAGGAAGCCCAGAGCCTCTCCGATAAAGCAAAGCTGCAGAAATCATTCAGAACTGCACAGAAAATCCTCCAGAAATAACTGCTGGACTGTGGAGCTGCTCTTAATGGAGAAGAACTGCAGATTTAGGTTATCAGAGCTTAGGATTCAAGTCTACAGAAAACAAACCCCACTAAAATCAATGTCTCAGGAGGAATCACTACCACGTTTAAATTGAGGATCATAATAAGAAGTTGCAACAGGATAAGAAGTTCGTCCCATTGCAGTATGACGTCCTCCTGTCTTAAACACTTTCATTAAGCTGAAATCAATTCCTCTCTGAACCAAACTCCTGTACCAATTTTTCTTCCTTCTCTGAAAAAAGGTTTTAAAAATCAAAATTCAACACTAACTACATAATTTAAATCTAATCTGTCCACACTGCTCTAGAACTGTACCAGACCTGGAAACAAAATCAGTATCTGTTATTTACAGAGCACAGTCTTCCTGACTGCAAATGTTTCAGTCAAGTCAGTTCAGCATAGAAAGGTGCGAAACAACTGAAATGCCACAAAGTAAATAAGCAGTCTGATTCCTCCAGTAACACTTACCATTCACACATGTAGTACATAAACAGCAGCATCCACATCTGACATAAGACAATAAAGTTCCATGGGCTCCAGAATGCAAAGGATACCACCACTTTCCATGAATACATAGGAGCAAAAATGTGATGTCAATGTTATCCACAAATAAGTGAGGCTTCTGCTCGTGAAATAGCTCTACATATTGAACTCAGTGTATCTTGACGGTCTGCATGCAACAAACACCAGATCAAGTACAGGAATGCTGGTTTGGATGTCATAGTCAAACAGATACATGGGTAAATAATTAAGCCATCTGACCTACTGGAACAATCTCAAATGGGTATCTACATTCAAGCGTTGGTAACTGCACACTACTTACACCGAATACTTTTTTAAAATCCTTCCACAAAATAGCATTAGAAATAAAGGGTAAATAAAGAGAAGAGAGATTAGGCTGCCATGTTTTAGAGCCTGCTTGGAAAGAATACAATAGGTTTTCCTAGAAGAGCACAGCAGTCTGCAAAACAGTGTGGATATTCTCAGGCACTATTCCATCACCATAAATTAACAATGTGCTTAGAATTTTCCAGGTAAGTTGCATATATTTTTCTCATAAAGGTGATCTCTTTCTCTGCTAGGTTTTAGTTAAGGTGCAATCATTCTTCCTTCCATCTGAAGGAGGTGGTTCAGCAAGTATGCATTCCACTGCTCCACAACCTGAGCCCCTCACTCAACTTGGAAAGCATTCTATTAATATTCTGCTAAGTTAAACTTTGTGCATCCCATCGCAAAAATAAACCAAAGCATCTTCTCAAGAACTGATCATTAAAGCAAAGTCACTGCTGATGCATAAAATAGCTCTTGTGCTTCAAGCTTTGTGGAGAACTTATTACTCATTAAACACAGCAGTGCAAGATACTGCCAACAGAAGGCATGTGAGTAAACAGGTTTATTATTTATTACCTGAGGTGCACTAGATGCAAAAAGTAGGGGGCAGATAGGAAAGCAAAAAGAAAATAAAGCTCTTTTTAGAGACTTAAAATCCACTCCAGAAAAATCAAGAGCCTGTTTCCAAAGAGATCAAGACCACCTCTGAGGAAAATACTGAAGATCAAAACTGTAGGGGCAAGAATACTTTGAAACACTTAAGACAATTTAGCACCTTTTGCCCTGTTTTAGCCTTTGTGTTACTTAGGACACCAACAACTTTTAGGTTATTCTAAACATTCATGAATATTTGAGGGATCTGGTGCATGAGGTATGCAGAGGCACCAAAGGAACCAGGCTTGTTCCTGAAAAAAAACACAAAACTGAAGAGGGTTTAATTGCAGTCTCCTACTACCTGAAGTGGAGTTACAAAGTCAGATTATTCAGCAGTGTACAAATGAGGACAAGAGATTAGTCACAAGTCAGAGCAAGAGAAAATCCAGTTGAACATAAGAAAAATTCCTCCGCAATGAGAATAATTAAGTAAAAGAACATGATATTCAGAAGGGCTATGAAATCTTCATCTGAGACATTAAAAACAAACAAAAAAAACCCCACAAAAGACAGGGCTGAAAATGACCCTGAGCAGCCTGACTTCACTTGAAGAAAGATATTAGATTCATTGCTCTCCAGACATTCCTTCTCACCTGAATTTTTTAAAGACTGTGCTCCTCCACTACTGGAGGCATTCACAGATGAGGAAGTTCCAATGTTACTTGTGCTGGAAAAAGTGAAGCATGACAAATGGTAATTACCCAGGGTTCTGACCACCTCATAAACTTCGTCCAAGTGAAGAACAGTGGGTCCTGTTTAAAGATGACCATCACTTAACATTTTATGATACATGAAGAGGTCTGTCATATTTACTGCAGTCGGATTAGATCACCAGCAGGTATGTATATAAGGGGAAAAGATTTTCAGACCTTGATTCAAACTGGGGATAATATTCACTGCAGCAGTTTTTATAGACCCTTACAGTGTTATCAGACCTCAGAACAGACTTAAGATTTCTATGATTTGCATTTCTTAGGTATATTTCATAAGTTTAGAGACCTATAGATCAGAAATGAAAAGCCACTGTCCTGTTCAAGAATACAAATGAATACTGTGATCTCAGCTCCTCTACTTAGCATGTTATCACTTCAAAGTGGGCACTCAAGTATGTCAGTCAAGTATATCAGGAAAGATATTTGGATTTCAGTGGGAAAATTCTAACATGCTACCTTACAAAAGAAGCATCCATTAAAGCTATTACACAAGTAGCAATTATAACCATTAGTCCAAGGATTCTGTAATCACACTTCAACCTACACCAGTGTCATGGCAAAAACTAGTACAAAGAACATCACACCTGTCTGATAAAAACATTATTACTTAAAGAAAGTATCTCCTTCTGATGCAAGGAAGGGCAGGAGGGAGCAGTTCAGGCTGACTTATAGTTGGAACTTGGGTTTTCATTGAGTGAGAATGTGTGTCTGTATCCAGTAACTCTGAAGTATGCTTGGGGAGTGTCTCAGCACAAAATCATTTAGTTAATTCTTACAGAGTTAATTCTGAGCAGCTAATTCTTGGTTTGATTATCAGAATGTAGCTCTGTGACAACAGCAGGGAACATACCAGTTTCTTGTGTCCAAAACGATTAATTCCTTTAACCACCGTGTCTCCCTTAATGAGAACACCATATAACTATCATGGTTTTCCAGTCATCACAAAATCTTTTATTGAGGGACATCTTTAATTTGTATGACTGCTGAGAAGCAGGGTGTCGAGCTCAATCATCTGCCGTCAGAAATGGAGACTATATATGGAGAAAAAGCTTCATTTTGCCCAGTAGGGCTTTTACACAACTCAGTGGGTTACTGAATAACTGTGCCTTAGTTATTGGCACGGCAGAGACATGAGCTGGCACAGGGACTCTGACTTGACTCAAGTTCTTTTTGTTTACTCTTATAACAATTCCACATCTCCCAGCATCAGTCTCTCCTGACACTCAAATAAATAAATTAGAAACAAAAAACACCATTGTGTTTATTCCCTGTTCACACAGCAGTTCCCTCATGCAAGTCTGCAAGGAGATACAGCAGGCAGATAGAGAACAATGCCAGCAGCAATGCACACATGTCAGACAAATTTAGGAGCGGAAAAGGAGAAGAAAAATGTCAATATTTTGGGGGGGGTTGGAGAAAAAAAGCAAATAAGGCAATAGGAATACAGCTGGAATTGGTACTTCCTGTTCTCTCAGGCAGCAGGACTGCCCATCCCACCTTCTGAGGAAAGTATAGATGAGAGATTCCCCGGCAGCAGCTGTCCAAAACCAGGCATTAAATCCACTGATGGGATTAAGAGCCTCCTGACCAGCAAACAAAAAGAGAAAGGTCATAGCTGCACCCAAAGCCTAGACCCCCAGCAATCTGTAGGCAACAAAATCAGTTATTTGGGAATATGATTTATTCATCTCCCCAGACAACACGAACTGGTTTAGCTCTGCAAAGCACACAGTGCTACCTGAGGATCTCACTTCCCATAGCTACAAAACATGGGATAGGTGTTTCTATTTGGCACGAAAGGCAGCTAATGCAGGATTTAATTTCTCCTGGCTAAGTAGACACAGTGCACTGGCTTTTCCCTTGAGTATGCCATGCCTCAGGCTCCTTAAGTAACCTTTTCTTTGCAAGACCAAGAAGGAACAGTGATAACCACAGCAGTCTGAGGCTGCAGAAAACCCGCTTTGTTAACCTGCTGCCAGAGAGACATTTGTCAGAGCTGAGTGACCAGAGGAAGGAAAAAGCAGCGGAGTTTTTCCTCTCACACCAATGCTGAAATCCCCTACTCCATTCTCTCTTCCTCTAAATAAAAGCCTTTTTACTTTCTTACTTTTTTCCACACAATCTCATTACTATGCAAATTATTTACAATGTAAACCTAACTGACTTAACAGAAGAGTCTGTTTCACCACTGTTTGTCCAAGAAGAGCATCCGACATGCAAGATCCTTCTTCTATTCAGGCAGCCACTAAAGCTCTGAGCTTTGGGAGGCACTGAGACTTGCTTCAGTCGTGTCACTGCTCCAGAAGGAGTGTCCAATTTGCAGCTTGCTCTGCACAGTATGCAAACAACACCATTCGTAAGTGTGCAGCTGCCTTAGACTTTAGTGCACCGAACAATCTTTTTTCTTTAGACATAAAACTTGACTAAATGACTGTTTCTGTAATAGAATAGAAAACAAATCTATGTATGGTTATGTATGAAATACAGTACAGTTTCAGCTATTTTTCTGATTTCCTTGTTAGAATTTATGTAAAATGCTAGTTCACTTGTATTCATTTTGCTCCACACCTTCACATTAATAGAAGATAAAACACTTTCAACCCTGCAATTTGATTCTAACTTCTCTTTTTAAAAAGTTATTACAATTTATTTATCTAATACCCAATTTTACTGATTCAAAAGACCTAAATCTGTCTGAAGAATTAGTAATTGTGCTGTAGCCTTTTTTCAAAACTCACTGAAATAACACAGAAATCAAGGTATTGATTATTCTCAACTTTGCAAGCTATGACACACTGTTCTAATGTGGCATGGAATCCCAAATCAGATATCTTTAATGTCATCCATAGGTAACAAAAGGCTTTGGGCATGTCTTAGTCTATTAAGGATAAAAAACTGTTCCAGATCTGTCTCACTGAACTGGACATGAAAAACTGCCTTTTACTGATCTGTGGACAAAAGCCTGACTCAGCTGAGTTAGTCAGATTCTTGTTGTTTATTAACACAGGTGGACATCTCTCCAATATATTAATCAAGGCAAAACTTGAATGCTCTCTTAATTCCATCTCAATAAAGCTAAATGCATACATATATATATATATATATATATATATATATATAAAATGTATATTCATCCTAGCATTTCTGCTCTTTAAGCTTCCTATTTCTTGCCTCTGGAGGAACAGACCAGCAAATACTTCCACATGAATATTTCCTGCTGCTAGTAAAAGTGTGTTGCAGATAACTGAAGAAAAGCACAATAACAGAGTAGTTACACATCCTATTGAGCTCCTGGATCTCCACCCCATTTCACCATGTATTTTCCTCTACTTGTACCTTCAAATCAATATTCTAGATCCAGAGCTCAGAGCACTTGAAAAGAGCACATAGTAAATATGGCTTTAAAAGGGTTTTAATTAATACACTTCAGTCCATTCTTTACCAGAACATCATCACAGAAACTCACAGTGTCTGACTCTCACTGAAGGCAATTCTGCAATTGCAGTATTTTTAGACTGTCTTTAAAAGTATGGAGTGTTTTTCCTGTGACGTTCCAGGTTTTTCAGGTTGCCGACCAACACATTCACTGGGATAAAAAGAATAATATTTTTAATTCCACTTCCTCCAGCAGTACTTAAAGCTCAAATAAATTAACTGGTTCTCATAATTTACAGTGTTTCAGAGATCAGCCACAGAGAAGCATCAGATTTAGTCTAAAATTTGTATTATTTCTCCTTTAAGTCCGAGGAAGCTGAACTGTTCACTTACAAACACAGTTACCAGTTTGAGAATAGAGGCACTACTGCTGTCTTCCACTGTGTCACTACCACAGTGTCTGCAAAGCATGTTACATCTTTTTTAAAAAGACATAGGAAAGTTATGAAAGGAAAGCCAAAAAAGGAGGAAAAAGGACAGAGGGGTGTTTCTATGTTTAAATTATGTTCACAGACTCGTAAAGGAATTTTGCTAAAGTTCTGAAACTGCAAATAGAAGTCCTAAAGATTAATAATACAAGTCAAAAATATTGCTTCAGTAAAGGCACTGTACTTCAGTCTTCAATCTGTTCCTTAGGAGAAGGAAAGATGAGGAAGGAATTTCAAGGATACGGATGAGGAAACTAAGAGCTGCTAATACTCAGCATTTCAGAACTGAGAGCTAAATGACTTCATGTTTGAGTAGCATGAGAAGCCCCTTTAGAACATATCAAGACTTTCACTGACTTTCACTGCATATAAGGTACGGAGCTTTATTCTCTGTATGACAAGATAGAAACATCTCCCAAAAAAGATGCAGCACATTTGCTACCCATTCATTCTGAATTACACAGTCTGCTCTTTATTACATTTTGGAGTTTATTTTCTTAAATAAAACTTCACTTTTAAAATGTCCAAGATAAAATGACCAGACAATTCCTGTCATTGCTAGGCAAAAATCTTTACTAGCATTCAGGCAGTGGTTCCAAAGGATATGATAAACAGGTATGCATGTGCTGTCCCACCTTTAATTATTGTTAAACATACCTTTTAGCATTTCCAAAAGCAACCTGAAGAAACAGGTTTGTAACTGCTTGTTTAGTTCAAAGGATGCTTTTCAAAACTCAATTTCCTTCTACAAGAATGGAAACCTACATCACTAACTTCAGTATGGGAAAACTACCTAGACAGACACAGCAGCTGTGAAAACAAAACCTGAGATATTAAGCAGGGAGGTACCTGAAGAGTCTGATTCAAAGTTCAGATAAGTCAATAAGAAAACTTCTAATAACTCCAATTTGCTTTGGATCAGGCCCTAAAAATATAATGATGCTAAGTGGCTTTTACCTTCTATTAGCATATTAATTTGTGCAAGTTTTCAAGAGCCTTACAAAATAAATAAAAAATAAAAAATAAAAAAAACAAAGCACTTATCCATGTTCATCAAAAATATTCCTTCTGCCTCTAGTGCAGCAATCATATTCCAATAGCTTTTTAAGTCAAAGTACTAAAATACAGAAAACTTCTACAATTTTCCTTGAACCCTCAATGAATTTTAAAAGCACAAACCTATTGAAAGATCATCTTATCTGCATGAACTATTAGACTTTAAGAACAAATGTGTACTGGTACTAAAACAAAAACCTCTCAGTATTTTAACTACCTCATTTCACTTACAGAGTTTACTGTCTATAAATCCAGTGCCTATCAATTGCAGAGCTTTGGCAACATTGAAAATAATAAATATTGCATTCAATATAGCACGTACCTGATTGACACTGAATAGGGTTTCTGTTCTTTATGAATGTTCTGACAGCATTACATGTCAGCAAGGTTTTCACATAGCAATTCTGGATTTGTTTTCCTTCTTTCCTTTATCTCAGATTCTAAAGCAGCTGTGCTCACCAACACTTAGTCATCAGATCTCAAATATGAATCTTTTCAAAGCAGTGTGATGCCAGCTCATCAGTGCAAGATTACACAGATACTATCAGTGTTTCCTTTCCCTGTGAAGGCAAGACCTAAACAGAAGTTCCTCCTCCTCCTTTCTGACATAACAAGCTTCTGAATTTGTCGTTCACTGCAGTTAAAGCTCTTACATTACTGAACCATTTCATAAGCCAGTCATTCTCCTATTTAGCACAGAAATGCGAATGATTAACTAACCAGCAATTCTGGAAGCAAACACTGACATTTAGAAAAAAGCCAGATTAAACTTATTATTATTTCAATCTTTGTCACAGGAAAACCGGAAATACAACTAACTTTTACTCTGAACCAGCAATGTAATCATCTTAGATATTTCAGATGTTACTATTAAACAACTTTGACTATGTTTTGTAACACCAGCTGCATAAGTATGTGTAGTAAAAGAGGGGCCTGATTTTTGTGGGGGTTTTCTTTTTACTTTTTTCTTCCTTTTTTTCTTTTATTTTTATAATTTAATTACGTTCTTTTTCAAGCAAACCAAATTAACTAGAAGCTGTTTAAGGTGTTATCTCTATTTTAACAAGTTAACATTTATTTAAATAATATTGAAGACATGCATCAAGGTCCAACTCTCAATTATATACTGGGATTGCTTTTAAAATGTTTGATCAGTTGCACAGTGCATTAACCGTATTTACTCTAGGGAAGCTCACACGCTCGCAAATTTGTTTGGATAAAGCATCATGTTATTCATCCTTGCATTTCAGATCCAAAAATTCGTTGAAGTCTACACAGCCTTCCACATCTTTCTGAATTTGGAAGTTTGGCTGTTGTCAACCCATACAGCTGATACAGCCCTGCCACCGTTGCTATCAGCAGCTTCCCTTCAAGCACAGCCAGGAACAAGCCAAAGCAGTATTAATGTCCACTCAATCTGCTGTTCCCATAATTACTTCACACTAATGAAGTTTTTCTCAGCATTATTTTTGCAGTTTTACCTTGTTGCTACATTATTTTCCTTGAGCTTCCCCATTTTTGCATATTACTATTTTTCACAGGTCCAAACACAGATGTTTTTAATCTGAGATTTGCTTTGTCTTTAACAGATGAAGCCTTTTGCAAACTACAGGGGATTCAAATCCCTACTGCCGGCATGCTTTGATCACTGTTTTTTATACAGCCTCAGACCTTTCCATCCAACCCTATTTGTGCCCGTGGTATCCCTTAAACTCTGTTTAAGGGTCAAGTCATGCTCCTGACCTCCTAAATACAAATGCATAGGAATGTAAAGGTTTAAGAATACATACTACAGAAGGGCAGTTTAATAGCTTGTTCCTAAAAAGACTGCTTCACATTCAGGCCCCAGCACAGCTCCCTGATCCTGCAAGCTCGTTTACTGTAAATACGGTCCTTGTCAAAGCTTCCTTCCTCCTTTATATTTATTTATTAAGCAAACACCCTTTTGCCTATTTCACAGGACAGCAACAGAGACTCCGAAGGGCCCCTTTTTCCTCATAAACAAATAGCAAAACTTTAGAAACCAGAGAGCACAAGGAGGAAAATACTCATTGCTCTTGTGGGTTTCAGGCAGCCATCAGCAGAAGTTGAATCTAAAGGACATTGGCAGGGTCAACAGATCCATATGGGCATCTTTTGACCAGGAATTTAGCTACTAAAACAGGTAAACTAGTAAACTGTCTTTCTTTGGGCAAATCTGCCAGAAACCACAACGGTCCCTACCATCAGACACCTCACCAGGTTTCTGCATAAGAAAATTGTTCTGTATTTGGACTGCTATCAGTAACTTCAAGATGTGCTACCACAGGCACATGCAAGATTGGTTCTGCTTGGCAGAGAGTCCTGACAAAGATTAAAACACTACAGGCTCTGTAGAAGTGTCCATAAAATGCAACCCCCGAAGAGGAACAAGGGTTACATACACCAAGCAGATTTAAGTAGTTACCTCTAAAAATATATTTCTGTTCTCCATCCAGATCTTCCCCCAGTTGGAAGTCACATCTATTCTGGGTAATAAAAGCAAAAGCCTTCAATCAAAGCAAATTAAGATTTATTTTAAAAAATCTGTGTTAAATAGCCAGATGGAATAGAGATTCACTAGATAAACAATCAGGAATGGGCTGGCATTAGGCAAAGAAAAGAAGGCAAGTTCCCTTCTCTCTTTTAGATACATATGAAGTATAGTAATACTTCCTAAAGCAATATAAAATGAGAAAGTCTTTCATTATTATAATTTCATGTTTGGTTTAGAGGTGGGGAGGTGATGAGAGGGGCAGTGTCAAGACAGGAGTTTCTCTGCATAGAAAGAGATGATTAGACACCAAATTACAGCAGTTCATAACTGAAGCAGCAGACATTCAGAGTAACTACAAGGAGCCCTGAGACAACGCACAAAGACAATCCAAATAAGAGGTAGTTCAGGATGGCATGCTCTGCTGTGTTTACAATGCAGAGGGAGAATACATTAACACCAATAAATTCAAACGCAGTTCCCCTAAAAAGAGGTGTTGTAATGAATAAAATGGGTAAACCTACTGATTGACAACCAGGCCTATCACCAGTGAGTGCATGAATTTTGTACTGTCCCAGCTGCAAGAAGTTACTTGCATCATTACTACCTTGTTTAAGGCTGAGCAACTCCAGGACCATAGGAGCTCTTACTATGCCAGTGCAGCTTGTCTTTGTCTGTAAACTTCCCAAGTAACTACCAAGTTTCCTTCTCAGCATTCCTACTAAATTTAGCGCTCCGGGTCTCACAGCCACAACTTGGCCTTCCAGCAAATTCACACGATATGAGCAATTTAAAGAGTGGTTTGACTTCAGGATTCACCTAACAAAGAACCTTTTCACCACCTCCCACGAGTTTCAAAGCTGTTACAATAAAAGGATAATAGTGAAGGAGGAGTGAAAAAAATGGCCAGAACAGAACTGCAGAGGGAATCTTTTTTGGACAATGTTCATTAGCAATTACATTTTCTTCCATGCCTATTATTAAAGTACTGTGGCAAGTAGGACGCAGCATTAAAATCTGCAGAAATAATAGTCATTGCAGAAATAAACAGTCAATAATAGTCATACCTAGAAGAATTTGAAGGAAACATTGAAAAGGCAAAATGGTATGTTCTCATCACCTGTGAGTATCCAGTGGGTGAATACCTTACTCTGTTACTATGGCTTCTGCCCCAGTACCATACACTTAATTTTCTAACAACTCCTATAGAAAAGGGAAATAGCTATTACATTGGAAGGTTTATTTCCTCTCCACACAGAAAAACTGCCTTGAAGAATTATTCTGTCACTACCTCTAGAAGCCAATAAGGCTTTCAGCCACAGCATCAGACATTCTCCATAAGGCTACTAGTTTCAAGCTGAGCAGGGACACACCTAGACACTGAGAGGCTTGGTTCAAAGGCTCTCCTTACTACCACAACTCAACCTTCTTTCTGGCTTAAGGTTTTATATCATGCTCCTGTATCTTCCCTTACAGTTTTGGCGTTGTCTATTCTGCTATAGTAGATCATGCCTCTTAGGACTCATATCTCCTGAAGTAGGAGGTAAGTTACTCAAAATAAACACTAATTTTCTTCTGAAATCTCAGCTTCCATTCAGAAGCTATGGAGAAGGCAACCGTGCTTCCTAAAAACAAAGAATAGACATTGTTTTCCCAGCCTTTCCACTTCCAGAGAAGCTGTGTTTAGAGATACCAGATACAAAATCCTTCCTATGGTATAAGCTCTTTCTTGCCCATTCACAACCACGGAGATGTCACTTGGAAGTTTTTTGCTTCTTGATGTCACAGAGACAAACATTAATTTCTCCCTTCTCCTTTTTACCCCTAATGCTCATTCATTTAATCTAACTACATACAGCTTCACAGCTTCTAGGACAAGTTCAAGAAAAAAGAGCAACACGTGTAGTCTTATAATGCAGAAGCCCTAGGAGAAGATTTGTTTCTATAATGCCACAAAGAACCAGCATAGAGAGTTATTTACTTACCTGAAACAAGTAGATGAAATAAAAAATGACACCAGCCATGCTTGAGCAGTGGGCCCAGGTGAACCTTATAAGGTTCAATAAATCCAAAGACAAGGTCTTACACCTGGGTTGTAACAATCCCTGCTATCAATACAAGCTGGGGAATGTGAGAGCAGAGCTCAGCCTTGCTGAAAAAAAAGAGTACTGGTGGATGGCAACTAGATATGAGCCAGCAATGTGCCCTTGCAGCCCAGAAAGCCAACTGTATCCTGGGCTGCATCTAAAGCAGTGTAATTAGCAGGGTGAGGAACATCATCCTGTCCCTCTGTGCTGGTAGGACCTCACCTGGAGTACTGTGTCCAGCCGTAGAGTCTCTAGTACAGGAGAGATAAGGACTTGTTGGAGCGTAACCAGAGGAGGGTCATAAAAAATGGTTCAAGGGATGGAACACCTCCCTTATGAGGACAGGCTGAGAGAGCTGAGACTGTACAGCTTGGAGAAGAGAAGGCTCCAGGGAGACCTGAAAGTGGCCTTTCAAGTATCTAAAAGGGGGCTGTAAAAGAGAAGGGACAGGCTCTTCAGCAGAGTCTGCTGTGATAGGACAAAGTAAAAGTTTCAATCTAAAGGAGGGGAGAATTAGATAGGCTATAAGGAATACGAGGAAGTTTTTTTTTGTTTTTTTTTTTTTGTGTGTGTGTTGTTTTTTTTTTTACAATAAATGCAGTGAGGCATTGGCACAGGTTGGCCAGAGAGGTGGTACATGCCCTGTCCCTGGAGACACCCAAGGTCAGGCTGAACAGGGCTCTGAGCACCTGATGGAGCTGTGGGTGTCCCTGTTCTTTGCAGGTGGGTCAGACCAGATGACCTTTAAGGGTTCCTTCCAACTCAAACAATTATTTGATGAATGTGAACCATGCAATTCCAGAAGAAGATAATTTCTTTGAAGGACGTGACTGATGTCATACACTCTTTTATTCTATCTACTCAACATTATTAATGACTATTACTTCTTTTTCTGTTGAATTCATGAGAAAACAGGCAATGGGGAGAGAAAGAATAGTTAGGCAAGATAGAAAAGGCCTGCTAGCTCAAAGCAAGAACAAATGAAGTGGCTTCGATATAGGGATAAAACTTCACTAGTCACAACTAATACTCTTGAATAGTTTTTCAACAAACATCAAGAACAGCTATCTTTAATTCAGAGTCTCTTCTACAGTACAGCTAATATACTCAAGCAAACAGAACTATACTTTCCTTTCTCAGTAGACAACCTGAATCTAACTATAAAGGCAGAGTTCAAGATGCAGAAGATTCTGCCAGAGAAGAGAGAGTTACAAAGCCAGCTGAAGTGGCTGAAAGAATCACAGAGTATTTACAGCAATTGAAGCAACTGAGCTTTATTCTTTGATCAATATAGACACTTAAAAACAACTTGCCCTTTAAGGAGTCTGCTTAAAAATAAATAAAAACACAATAAAATCACAGTTTGAAAAGAAAAACAAGAGTTTTCAGCAACGTTTCCACAAAGAAGCAGATACAGAAGGCAATGACTCTTCCCACATAATTTTCTATTCATTGTTTCCAGTATCAGACTTCATTTTGCAGTAAGTTTTAGTTCAGCTTCTCCTTTAGAAATAATCAGTCTTCAACAGCAGCAGCTACTGATGGAGGTCAGATTGGGTCATTTCTACTTGTCAGACAGTTTGCTGCCATCAACAACAGCATTGTTTCTTCCTTGTCTTCTTAGGACCTCCTAATCCCTCCCTGTTCCTTATGCTGAAGCTCAGCCAACCCAACATAAGTTACTTGAGTTTGGGAACTTCACAGAAAACTAGCACAGCAAAATGAGAGGCATAAAGAGAGGGAGAGTTTCTTTTTTCTTTTTTTCCCTCAATCTTACTGCTAGGCTAGTAATATAAATCTACTCTTGAGAAATCAGACAAAGCAAGACAATAGTAGGGCTGAACAAATAAGAGTGGAGGAAAAAAGACTGCTCCTTTGGCTGACTGCAAACTGCTAAACCAGATCAGCTCCTTTCTTCCTGCAAGAACTTCTAGCTACGGCTCTGGCACCTGGATAAATAGAGGGTAAAATTACATTTAAGCCAGACCACACCTCCCGTACAAACTCCATCATCCCAAGCTGTCAAGCAGTCAGCTACCTGTGCAAACATATTAAGAACCATCAGGTGTCTCTATTTCTCTAGGTCTTCAAGCAAGTTCTCCCTTGCCACACCCGATCAGCAAGAAAGCAGAATAAGGGGAAACAGAAGCCAGCATGAGTCATCATAAAAACACTGGGGTATGTTCTAGAGCACGGAAGGCCCTTTTGTAACTGTGTGCCAATAGTTGTCCTCCCACAGTGTGCTCCTGCACTTCTTGACATCAAGGCTGCTGGAGCTAAAACTGCATTTGGACAATGCTCTCAGAAACAGTTTGATTTTTGGGTGGTCCTATGTGGAGCCAGGAGTTGGATCGTTATTCTTGTGGGACCTTACCAACCCAGGATATTCTATCATTCTATGATTGTATGACTTCTCAAACCACATCCTTTTCATGCCTTCTGTGACCTACCTTCCTGATGGAAACACCTTTCTACTTCTGTTACCGTTGCCTCATAGCGCAGATTAGGAATTCAGGCTAAAATTCACATGATGGGAAAAAAAGCAAACAAACCAAAAAAGCTTAGAAAGATTACTCTTCCTCATGGAAACCTAAGAACAGAAAATTTCTAAACTCAAACACTCATCAATAATAAATGCAATCATAAATAATAAGACCGTAAATAATAAATAAATAAATATATAATAAATAAATTATACCATATTCAGTAGAGTTGTGAAACAACAGTATCTTATGCAAGGCTGCATTTTAATGGGTTTAAGACTGGCTTTGAGCCACAACTGCTTTTTCCTTCAGCAGGGTCTTGTAAACCAAATCACACTGCAAGCAACAGAATGGAGCAACCTGAAATAGAACCAGGGACATGAGAAGGTGCATGTTGGTTGTGCTATGGCCTAGCTATGATGCTGCTAATGATCACCATAGGGATAGTTTTTGAATAGGCTGGACTAAAATTATTGCAAAAGTCAGCCTTGCAAATTCCCTTCTCCTCCCAGCTTGGGGATCTTTTTATTTTCTTTTAAGACTGAGTAAGCTGTAGGCTCAGAACTGTTTTAATGACAGAAATAAAAAAATAAAATAATGTTTCCATCTTCCTCTTTGTTTCATGAAGGACATGCAAAGAGAAAGAAAACAAAGGCTTCAAAGCAGCTTCAGTCACATGGAGAGGAGCAATGGGACATATCCTTATATGCCTTGCAGTGAACAGATCCAATGAGCCAATTCTGTTCTGTACTACGTAGTGCTGAACTCATCCTTGATCTGGCCTACTGCACTATCAAGTGAGAGCCTATGGCTCAGGCTCACCTCAGCCCTATAACCTGCAACTTCCGAGATCAAAAATCCATTTTTTTGACATGTAAAATTTATTGATTTGTCTAGCTCAGAAAACTTACCCAACCTAGCAGAATTTGGCAAGGTTTACAAAACAGAATCAAGCACCAGAAGAAAGAATGATCCAAATCCAGTTTACCAGAAGTTTTACAGATGTGGACTTTCTCTTCACTTTCTGTTTAGAATGCAAGAATTGCTCTGCGAGACTAGGTAAATCCTACAGGCAGCAATGTGCTCTTCCAAGTGCCAAGTTCCAAGTTCAAGAATGAAACTAATTGTAGTAAATCCTCAAGAATCCTTGAAGAAAATATCTTGCTCATATCTGCTTTTAAACAAATATGAGCAAAAGCTATAGACCAAATGTTTCTTTAAACTGTATTAGTGTAAAACTATCAAGAAAAAGAAAGAGCAGTGCTAGTGCTGATACCTTCTGTTAGATTCTCCCTGACACTCCGAAGAGCAACTGACATCAAGGCTTGCTAATGAAGTTGGCTAAATTTTAGTCATGGAGGTTGAAGTTTGCTACACAATATGGGTGTTCACATCTAATTTTCCTAAAAAAACAGTAACAGCCATTTACACTTTTGAACAAGAGTAGGAAGAAAGGCTAAATGAAATGCACATTCAGTCTGACAGTGAAGCTGTAGTACTGGAGTGCTGCAGTACAGATAGTGAACATTTTGGAAGGGGTTACATTCCCTACAGTGAGGACACGACTTCTGCATTTTGTCAGGAAAGGAACTCTGGATATAACACCTAAAGGATGGCTGAGCTAATGTATTCCAAGACAAAACAGGTTTGCTCTGTAATCCAAAATAACTAAGAATTTAGGCACCATCTTAAATGCAAATAGGCTTTAAAAGCATTAGTTTAGGGAAAATCCTCTGCAAAAATATATTGGCACAGAAATTGTTCTTTTCACCTGTTACCTTGCTGAATAAAAGGTAATAGGGGAAAGGAATGGAGTGGAGTCTGATTTGTTTGAATTGCTGAAAAAACAAACCTCCAGGAAAGAAAAAAAGAAATAAAGAAAAAAAATATAATCCCAAAGAAAGTCTGGCTATCCAATTCAGGGAATTAACAAGGATAGTCAACTGGATGACTGGCTGCAGCTTCACACTTGCTCTATTGAACTCTGCCCTATCTGTTGCCTGGATGCTCAAAGCTGTGTGGATTGGACTTAGATTTCCTACTAAAGGGGCAATAACAATGGGGAAAGAGAATGGCAAATAAGCCACTGGACCGTTCCATCTTAAAAACTTTGCCTAGTGCTACATAACACACTAGAAGAATAAAATTCAGTCTTTAAAGTCATTTATCTTAACTTCATTATCCTTTTTTTCCAGAAGATGTCTGTTTCCTTTGCTGCTTAGCATGTTAACTTGGTAAGACCAGACAGTCAGCCCACGGACCTCTTTCAGTACTCCTACATTCATTCCCGATTACGATTCAAAGAGAGGACTGTGTGGTTCAGTACAGCACTAGGAAGTTAAATACAGAATATAAACAGCACCTAAGTGAATTCTGTACTGGCAATCTCAGTTCAAGGAATTCCTAACTATCACTCACTTTGTTTCTAATCTAAGTGCTCATTAAACAAATTTGTTCTAAGAATTTAAAGTCAATCTCTGCTTTAAGCCCATGCTTTTATACTATCTGGGGTCTGCAGTCCTTTCTCTTTGACAGAAACATACCGTTGACTTACAGAATACACATAAAACAGAGCTTCTCTGATCGGAGTAACAATCAGTCAGAACGGTTCTTTTTTACTCTTCCTGATTCTCCACAAAAAGCTCCAAGCAATTTTTGTTTTTCTCTCAAGCTCATGCTAGAAGCACTTCTCTTTTCAGTTGCCTCTTTCTTTCCTTACTTTTAAACACACCCAACCACAAGCAGATCAAAACCTGCCAGGTTGTACTTGCATTCCAAGTGGTCTCAGAAGTATCTTCCCATGTTTCAATTATTGTTAAACAAAAGGGCATATCCTTGTTCCCACTTTCAACCAGAATGGAAAGCAACCAGCATACCCATCAGTCTCAAGGAGATTTTTACCTAGTCTTTAAGAGTGTGAAAAGCAATAAGCAACAATGGTAAGTTTTCAAAGGGCAGCTTCCATCTAGAAGTCCAATAATACAGAGTGCACTTGAAAGGATCAGGGCCTGGACGTGTAAAATCAGCACCCAAAATTGAGAGAAAGTTTTGACATTTTAACCTTAATCTTATTCTGACAGTTTCCTCATCTATAAGATGGACAGGGCTCTGAGAGATCCTCATATGAAACAAGGAAATAGAAAGAAAGATAAGAAAGGACACTCACGAAATCCACACGATTGTGAACATTGAGAACAGCAGAGACAGCATTTACTTCAGTTGCGCTGATTCTGAAAGCAATAACAAGAATGTTAAAGAACAGCAGCAGTGGCTCTAGGAAACAGCATTGCTACTCCTCTCCCAGAGCTATTTCATCTTGAATACCCAAAAAATATCATAAACATTGGAGACATTTCACAAATTAATTTTCGATTTTGTCAGTTTCTGACTGGGCAGCATTATGAGGAAGTATAATGATAGTGATGGTGAGAATTATGAAGGAAAAGGACAGAGGTCCATTCCTGAACAAATTTAACAGAAAATAATAATAACATAATTATGCTATTCAGGTATTCCATGCAGACAAAAACTTTGCAACATGCAGATTGAAGGCATCTGGTTGGTTTAATGCTTTTCAGAGAATTAGAGAAAAATGTCAGTAGTGTGTCTACACAAAGACAATTATATATATACATACATATATGTACATATAAATAAATCCAGACTAAGGCTGACAGAAATTTCCAGGAAGACAATACATGGGTCACCTGCAAGAAGAAGACAGAAAAACATCAGGAACTGGCTAGGGGGACAAATGCAGTGATAAAAGGTAAAGATATTAATTGGGTTGCCTCTTTCTTTCTCTTTCATCCATTTCTCACATAGGGTGTCCATATGAGATGAAATCAAAGGGAAAACATTAACTTCCTTGCAAGAAGCAAAGGCAAACAGGGATCTGCATTTCATTATCTTTCATCTCAGTTTCTCACCATCTCTGATAGAATGACACTAGAGGAACACCATTAAACAAAGGTGAACTAAGATCAGTATTTGGAATTTAAACTTGAGTGCGTTAGAACTGGAACTACCAGAAGTGCCTAGGCTCAAAATGGCTAAAAACACTTACTAGGAGCTGTGAAGCTTTGCCAAAGCATTTGGGATAACTTGAAATGACTTACGGAGAAGCAAGAAGGGGACTGTATTTCATATTACAGAACAGAAGAGCAGCTGCAGCTATCTGGATATCTCTGAGTGGAAGTCACCCATTTCCTTCTAGTTAAACTAAAATCTAGATATGAAAGTAGTACGAGTTCTGTTGTACCTATACCATTGTGACTCCTACTTGAAGAAAACACTGTATTTGTCAGAAGATCATAGTGTTAGCCAGTTGTGAAGATGCAAATACAAGATTGCCTTATTCCATCTCTGTTTCTTCTCTGTGCTCACTATTGAAACTTCAGTACAAGAACCTGGAGACTGTTATTAGGCGCATGTTGAATTGCAGTTGTTACTGGATAATATACCAGTCATTAATCCATATCAGAGCTACCATGCCTCATGGAGACTCCAGCAGGCTGAGGCAGCAGCCCTTCCCACTGAGTGCTTTGGAAGGTATGAACCGATCTTGGTATCCACACCTCAAGGCTGATGACTATTGTAGGAATTGACTGAATACTGCTGGTTAATCCACTCTTCTCCAAATGTTAAGCTAGGTTTTTTTAGTGTGTTCAGCACTGAAATAAGAGCCTGTAATTTTGAATCAGGTAGATTTCGATACGATGTATTTGTGACATTCAAATTATTCCTGCCAATGCCTTTTGCAGTCTTAGAAGAAAGAGAAGGCCAGCACAATGAAGGATGCTTTTGTGTAATTTACATTGTTAGTTTCTGGTTGATATTTAAACTATTCCTTGAACATGCACTGTATATTCTGCCTCACTGACCAGCAAATTGCATTCAGAATCTAATTTGTTAAATGGTTTCTTCTGTCAGGAGAATGTTCTCACTGTAATAGTGATATTTTATCCTGTCAAGAAAATGATTACGCTAAAACATCTTAGTAAATACCATAAACTACCCAATAACATCAAAAATTGAAGATGTACAAAGGCTATCCAATTACTCAGGAAACTTCTAAATTTTCAGGTAACAGAACTCATTTTCTTCTTGAATGAGTAATCAAGGAAATATCATCTTCTTTTATACTGATCATGGTATAAGGTACAGCCTAAGGACAGGAGCATAAAATGGTCTATTACATTCTCTTTATTAGTCTTAGAAAATCATTTTCAAAATTATTTCTCCGTATTTTTTGTGTGTGTATTTTTGGTGGGTTTTGGAGGGGACTTTTTTATTTTTTATTTTTTTCTGGGCAAGGAACCTCCTTTCTAGATTTTTTTATGTCCTCTCTCCAAATCTGTAGCTGTATGAAACTGGCTCTGGCTGGAAGGACATGTCTCTGAGAAGTTCTGCCCCTGCTGAAGTCAATGTATGTCTTACCATCAAATTCTGCAGGGCCAGGAACTCTACTACTGTATGGGATTCAACTACAGGAAAGCTATTATTCAAAACTAAGAATCATCACAAGACTTCATTGATGAGACGTTGCTTGTTTGTATGTCAAAAATAATCAAAGCAGAAAGAGCGCAAACTTTTTAGTCAGAATACAGTCATCTAAATATCCTGAAGCCTTGTTAGCTGAGCTCACTAAGGTTTTATATCACCATAGGAAACTTAGGTTTGAAGGTTTATTGTTGATTAATTCTGTGTCTTATGGAAATGAAAATTATCTCTACATGCTAGAGGCATGTAGGAGCAGTCTCAGCATTGCCAACTAGCTTTGTCTTGGCTGCACCTACTTGCCAAGGTCCACTCATGCCACAGGGTGTCTCAAGTGTGAAGCACCATCATGCCAAACTCCACCCTCATTACTAAAATAACTTTAATTAAACATGGGATAGACTACTAATGTTTATAGACTGCTCCAAAAGTAATGTTTCCTATTTTATTATGTTGACCAGTGATGTTAGAGGTGGATGTTGGTGGTATGGCAGTAGAGTTTGAATCTTCCCACCAATGTTCTGTCATATTTTGTTGCTGTGTGACAGATGGCAGCAGAGGGCCATTCTGACCAAATGGTATCTGATATGAAAGTGAGTATGAAGCAAAGATGCGGCAATGAATTCCTCCATGCAGAAAACATTTAATTCACTGAAATTCATTGACACCTGCTGAATGTTTATGGAGATCAAAGAGTGGATGTGAGCACAGTGAGGCAGTGGGTGGGGCATTTCAGCAGCAGTGACAGAGAGACAGTGGATCATCTCCACTGGTGCAGACTGTTACTAGAGCAGCCACCAGGCTCTTGTTCATCAGTGGCAAAAACGCATAGCTTATGGTAGTGACTATGTTGAAAAAGAGTGTTTTCTAGCTGAGACTAGAAAACTCTATCCACTAGTGTTTCTGTGTTCTTTGTATCAGGAGAAGTAAATACTGAAATAGATAGGAGCCATTACTTTGAGAACAATCTACATGGAATCAGAAACAAAATATTTCCCCAGAGAAGGCTCATTTCCTAGCTTCAGAGAAATGCACATTTTTACCATGATACAGTATGCAGTAACTCTGCAGTTGCCTACTATTTCCTGAGTTGCATTTTTGGGAAAAAAAAATATGTATACATGACTAATAGAACTAATTCTCTCCTGACTGCTACTTGTAAGTTTCAGATGGATCTAGAAGAAGGACAATGCAAAAGACATTCACCTAGATGTTTGCCAAAGCTTTTTTTGGATGGCAACTGGTCTCTTGTCGTCATTTCCTCTTCTACCCATTCTCCAAATGCAATGGAGTGGGAGTCTTGAAAGTGTGCGAGAATAGGCAGGAGAAGGAGATATATTATTTTCCAAATACTGTTTGCGTTTTATCACTCAGCCTCCAAAATGAAGGATTACAGCATCAGATGAACACAGTTAGGGGACTAAAATCAATGAGTAAGCAAGTGAAAAGAGCTTACTTCCAAATAAATCTATGAATCTACATGTATATGAGATTAGCATTGTAACAACAATCTCTCAACCACCCTTCTCACACTTTGTACTTTAAGTGGATTAAAGAAAATATATATTCCATGTTCATAATATGCTTTGAATTGGATAATTTAGTATTTGTCACACATGGAAAGAACACAGTTATTAATGATTACATTACATTAAGCAAGATTACTGAAGTAAAGTCTACCAAGAAGTGCTATGAGTCCAAAGGCTATAGATTCATAAGTGAAAATCATGAAAAAAATACGTGTAGCTCTTCCCCATTTACATGAAAGAAAGCTGACATGCATACGTTCTCTCACTGTGATTAGTACTGCTTGTACTGCCCTGGATCAAAATTATCAGATCATATTACACATGAACTAACAAATATTTCCTCTACTATGTCTTTTGTTATCCACTATTGCAGATATTCAAGGCATATATTCTTGAGGCATTTGAAACAGAGATTATATAACTGAAGCTACCTACAATATGTCTTTAAGATAGCAGAGGGGCAGAATTGTGGGATTTCAGCTAGACAACTGGTAAGTGAAGGACAGTGCCAGCAAGTTAATGGAATGAAATTAGAATTCAGAGTTTCTGACATTAATTCCTTTCTTCATGGCTTACTCATTCCTCACCAGCTTTAAACAATGAGAACCTATGGGATGAAATTAACCACTGTGAGTGATTTTAAGAGATTTTTTTTTTCCAGATTAGCTACCATTCTTCTGGAATACATTTCTTTGTAAGGTGCTCAGATTCAACATTGATAGGACTCAATCTCATTGACTAATGGTCTTAAAGAAAGCTCATAGAAGATCAGGACAGACTGATGTGGACAGTAACATCATTACAGGTGATTATCTGCAGTTTGAGAAATCTCTCAAAAAGTAGATCTGGGCAGGCAGACAGAAGGAAAAATGTAGAAAAAAAAAAGGTGGCACAAAATCCTCATTTCTTGGGTTTTGAATTCCTTTCTCTGTGCTTTCTCCCATACAACATTTTCGTGAGACATGATCCACAGCTACATGTATTTCTATTGTATTTTTTTCTCCAGATTGACTTTCTCGGTTATCCTCACCAAATATCTCTAGCTCTTCTACATGTAAAAGAAGGATAAATGTTAGAAAGATGACATACAACAAATAGCTCAGTGTTACTATAGAAATTCCCAATATTGAACATAGGCAGAACAATGAGTGTACATATTTCTTCAACATTTGGTCAGCCTTCTGTGTAGGCTCCTTTTGAAATGAACCTCTTTCTACACTACAACTTCCATGATATTCTGAACACCTACGAATTTGATCTAAAGGAATTAAAAAGTCATAGGAAAGAGAACTGCTCTGTACTGCAATTAAGAGCAAAGACAGACATAAAATCCAGCCTGAAAGTAGTGTCTATAACATTCCACTTCTTGTTTTAGTGAACATATTTCCTGGCATTTAAGAAAACTCTGATGTTCAAAAAGAAAAAAAACAAAAACAAAAAACAAAAAACAACCTGTGGAAGTTACCTAGATGTTCTATTTCATTGTCTAAGTAATTTCAATGTTTATAACTGATGTAATCATTGATTTTATGTACTGAAGTATGTTATTTTCGTAGAATTCTGTGAAGTCTGCAAGCTGCAGTGAAAGTGGCTACATTCTCAGCAATGTGTTCATAATAGAATTGGTATGAAGTAACAAGACTGATTTTCAGAATTAAAACGTACCCAACTCAATATTGTTTCTAGTTAAACCTCAAAATTTTTTCTTTGTCCATTTTTTAAAACTCTGGATAAACCAACTCCTAATTGTTCCTTTTAAAGGAGCAATACAGTTATTGTGATTCCTCTCTAACAAACAGTAATTTTCTTCCACAATGTGTATGTATCCATCTTTGTGACAAAAATCATTCTTTCAGATTGCTGAAGAAGTCTCTCAAAAACCCCTTAGGCTATCATCATATGAACGAAGAGTCAACTTCTATTAGCTAGAGCATCCAAAAACTGTTTAATAAACTTTTTAAGAGTCTCTTTAGAGACCTTAATGATTTGCTTTAATAGCAGTAGGCAGACAAAAAAGTACCTGGCACTCTTTTTTACCTCGTCTTGCTATTTCCTCAAGTGTTCTTTTAGCTGAGTGCTGCTCATTAGTCACTGCTTCCAACATACACTCTTTGTCCTTCTCTATTTCATAGTCTGTGGAGATTTGTTCTGCTCTCAAACTGACCACCTTTCCAGATACTTCTTTTTCTTTAGACTTCTACAAGCCTTCTAAAATTACTTGGGGGTCTTCTGTGAAGGAAGCTTCACTAAAGTAAAGCTTCACATATTCTACACAACTTTCCCCTTTAGCTTCTCTCAACAGCACAGGGCTAGAGGGCAGTTCAAACCTGCCCAAATGCTAACACGAAAGAGAACAGAAACTGACTTTTTGTTTGTTTGTTTGTTTTGAAAAATACCTGCAGTTCTGTAAGCCTTATTTTGCTGAAGCACTTGAAATCCTCTTGTTAGATGAAATTTATACTGCAGAATTAAATGAAAAGCACTGTACCCAGTGCTAAAATGGAAGATACAACTTTCTACAAAGGCAATTTAAATTAGGGAGATCCACGCCAAACCATTCCATGATTATATGCTTGCACATTTCTAGAATCTTCATTGCACAGATTTGTTGTGTCATTTTTGGCTGGTTTTGTATCAGTCAGTCATGCAGCTGTTGCTCAGGAGTGCAGCCAACCAAAGCAGGCTCTGCTAGTTTCAGTCTTGTCCTTGGAGGAAATGGAGTTTTAGCTCCATGCTGCTTTTTTTCCCCTCTTTTGCGGAAGTTTGTGGAATAAGACCTTGGCAAATATTTTGGACTTTCTCTAGGAAAATATCACTGTTATTTTCAGTATTCTGCATGGTCAGTATAGCCTCATAACTCTCAACAGTACAAAATCAGATCAACACATTATTTCTTGGGCGATGAAAATGGTCACAATAGAGTAATACCAACTTCAAAACTTCAGCCACATTTCCTGCTTATTACAGTGTATATTACTTTTATTTTCTAAGAGAAAAGCTGTGATTGTGTTGTCTTTTTTTGCTAAATGTTTTTATGGCAGCTAAATACAGCAGTATTCACTTAGGAAGACACTTCCTTTCTTTACAAGTTGTACATCTCCAAAATGGATAAAAAATCCTTTTATATTTCATTATCTTTTGACTTTTTGTTTTACAAGGTAAAAAAGAATGTTCTGCTCATGCCTGAGGCAAGGAGAGCATCTGTACTTTGTGCTCTTTATGGCAGAATTAGCTTCAGGTCCCTTCAGCATCATCCAATATTCCATAAGTTAGCAGTCAGGAATACCTGGGTGCTAGGGCTCAGTAACAAGAGAAAGTGACCTGCTGTTGAACTTGAGAACAGCAAGTACTGACCCTTAGCACAGTAGCAGCTTGAGGTATCATAAATTAATGCTATTTTCTTACAACAGAGTGAAAAGAACATCTTGCTTCCCTTCTCTGCTAAATAACATAGATCTTCACAGCGATGCTAGCCAACTGATAGTTGTCAAAACAGGTAAATAAGAAAAATTCCCTACCTTTACTTGGTGTTACTGGTTGTTTGATGAAACCAGCTCCTGCTACATCTTCTCTTTACAGAATTTCTTGAAGTAAAGTCACTTTATCTTGCCTACTAATTTTAAATTCTATTTCCTGAGTAGTCAATGCTTTTTCAAGAGTACAATGCCCATCTTCTCCAGCCAATGCTCTTCCAAAGTGTTGTGACTCATGTAGTTAAAAAGGATAGGTACCCGATGACAGTGCTACCATTTGCTGTCCTACTTATGGCTCAAGTCAGGGAATGAAAGTAATATTGAACAATACATAGTGCAATAATGGAATTCTAGTCTCATTCAACAGCAAACACCTTTTGTTATTTACACAATCCTTTAGTGTACGTGTGGATATACCAAGTGAATGGCAAGTCAACAAAGGAATTATTTTGCTTCTGAGATGCCATTGATTACACTGACCTGGAACAGCTGGGGAGGATGTTTCCTCTAGGGCCATTTCACCAGCTGGAAATTACTGCACAAGAACATGTTAGTTACAGTGAGGAGCCCAAGTACATAACACTTCAAAGAGACCATTATGTCTCCCTAGAACCTTTTCTTTCAGTGCAAAACAAATATATATATAAACAAACAAAAACAACCATGGATGCTCTGCCAGTACTACTCTATCACTATTTTAGCTAGAGTTCACCTTCTCAGGCAGCAATGGGGAGAGAAATGTTGCTTCAGTTTTATAAAGGATATACTACCGGTTTTTATGAGCGGAATGGTTGACTCTAATCACATCCACTGAGATTTCAGTCTCAGAGTCAGCATGTATGGTGATCTGTTACATGGACAAAAAGACCTGCTGTGGTAGCCCACAGCTGAGCCCACTCATGCATTTTAAGAACCAGCCTCGGGTAGGAGTTGTTAATAATTGTTGAGAGATTATTATGAACATCTTTTACATTTCCATACTGCTATGGAAGTGTTTATTCTGCTTCAGTACAAAGCTGGAGCATGAGATTTTAAATTCATCTGTTACTTTTCCTGAATATAACTCACAGCTGACTATCACCACTTACCTCATTATTAGCTAAGCCACTAGACTTCATAACCACACAGCAGGTAGGCTGTACACAGTGTCTTAACCACTACTGAGGAGTACTATTTCATCTGAAAGCCAATTGCATCCAATGACCCAGAAACATGCTTCATACAAGTTGAAGTAGCTGAGAAGGGCACAAAAGCTCCTTTATCATCTATTAAATCAGTTCTGGTGGATCTTACCAGAGCCTACAATAAAAACAAGTGTCCCCCAAAGAAAGAGGGGACAAAATGTTATTTCCTTTGATAGCACAGAGGAATGTAGCTATGAAAAATGTAGCCATGGAAGTCACTGTGATGATTCTCCTCTCAGCAAATAAAGAGGCAGTTGAATACCCTTACCTTTATTAGCTGAAATCCTAGCCTCTTGCCATTAACATCACATAGGAGGATAACCTGCCTCCGTCTTCTCAGCTTCTTCTCTAGGTTGTTTCCACTCTTCTTGCTCTCTCTCCATAGAGACATCCAGAATAAAATATTAATAAGCACTCTTCAGAACAAGACTGGCTGCAAGTGGAATCTAGGGATAAGCAAATATCAAGAAGGTTACAACTGCATGTATCTCTTGGATATTTCTTGACTTCTCAGTGGAAGAAAATCTGGTTTAAGTTAGGAAAACTTTTCAAGGAGTGGTTACTTCTCTTTTTAACAAGCTGCAACACAGCCTACTTGTGACTGTGAGTCTGAATATCTTTTCAGCTAGATTTTAACAAGGACAATAAAAAGTTCTATATATTATATAGATATATTGTTATATCTATATACTAGATATAACAAGGTTACATGTGACAGTCCATAATAGTTTTTCAATGAAATAGTTTAAAGTGGTAGTTAAGACACAGCTTCAGTGTAACATCAAGATTTCAGTATAGTTAAAATGGCATATCTTCAGAGGAAACAGTCTGTTACATGGTTCAAATACTGCTTCCACAGCCATTACTGCTGATGAGAGGCAGTCCACTGATATTTTGGTAGTATCATACTTCTTAAACACATGATAGCCATCAGTATCAAAAATTATGAGGTAGCCATTCTCCAGTAGTATGTGAAAGAGCATCTTTGTGTATCACCTGTGCTGCCTTCCATGACTTAGCTGGACTGTATTCATTACTACCCAGTCCTACTGCCTTTTCCACTGTTTTCCTGGTCAGAGGATACCCTTATTATTTCTGTTCACACATCACTCCAAAAGTGAAGGTGGCAAGAGAGGTTGTGATTGGTTAAAGAATTCCGTACCAGGAGGAGAATGCCTCCAGTGCCCCTAGTCCTACATCATAGTGTAACCTCTGACCCAGAATAAAGTCCCTAGGAAGAATCTCAAACTCCTGCTGAGACTTTCCAACATCTACTGTGAAACAGCAATGAAATCTGCCTAGTGATACTGTGACACCATCTATTATGAAAAAGTACAAGTTTTTCCCATTATAACTACTACTGATGATGCTCAAGGAAGTAAGCACAGGAAAAATCTTTATGATCCATATCTTGTAACTCCAGGAATAACATTATTTCAAGTCCCATTACCTTGCACAACCCTTAGCCACTCTATGCACTTCCATAACATATGCTGAATGATGCATTAACTCTCTCCTAATTCTAGCCTGAGATACATAATGGGTGTGCTGGATCCAGACAGGCTGTCATGGTTCCCTTTCATTTAGTTCATCAAGTATTATACAGTTAGAATCAAACTGCTAACAACCATAACAGCTGTAAAACTGACACTTGTGAAAAAGACATACAATTCTACTTCAGACACTTTTCCAATTCTGAATCTTTCACTTAATTCTTCCTACTGAGTGTATAAATACTGATATATGACCATGACTCTGCAGTGGTTACAGAGGCAGCAGTTTAGTTCATCTACTTGACATGAGCTTTCGAGGACTGAATGTGAGAGGACTGCCAACAGTGATCTTTTTATGGTCTGTTCTGAACTCTGACTTTGTTCCCAGATAAGGCACTTCCTTGGTTAACCAGCTGGTTTTGGAGAAGCCACATCACAGAAACAAAATGATAGAAAAGGAGAAGTACTTGCAAGAGACAGAATCATTAAATAACTGAGGCTGGAAGGGACCTCTAGAGATTATCTGGTCTAACCCATGTCCAGTAAGGTTTTGAGTGTCTTCAGAGACGCTGACTCCATAATCACTCTGAGTAACTAGTTTCATTGTTTGTCCACTCCCGTGGGAGGTTTTCCTTGTGTCTAAGTATACAGAGTAGAGAATATACCTAATATATCACTGCATTTCTTCTAGGTTACCAAACCATGTTTCTACCTCTTTATGCTCCCATTCTATTTTTGTTTTTCCTCAGGAGACCCTTGTTCATATATGCTGGCCCCCTGCCACCTTTGCTTGATTTCCTGCACAAGAGGATGGACCATTTTCAATAATCTTTGAAACTCAGCCAGCTCTTCTGAGCCATTCTTCTGGCCAAGACCATATCCTATGACAACCTGCCAAGCAGATCCCTAGAACAGGCCAAAATCTCCTCTTCCAAAGAGTGGAGCTGTGATCCTGCCATTTGCCTCTTAGAGAGCTCTACCATTTTATGATCAATTGGGAGATGTATCTGCTATATGGGAAGAAAAGACAGCACAGAAATGAAAAACATTTTTCTGTGGATATTGTTAAGTCTTGTGTGATGCTAACTGGAAAAAAAATTAAAAATAAATTAAAAAAATTTACACCTCAATTATAAGTGACAACTACAAAATTCAGCGTCATTTAAAATAACTTCTACAGTGACTAAAATGAAGTGGTCTGAAAGAATCTGTAGACAAAACTGAGATGTTTAGTGCCCCTTCAATATTACAGCACTATTAATTCCAGTATTTCCCAAATTTCCAAATGTTAAGTAGCAAATTTTTAGACCACACTGTAAATATATGCCAACATAATCAGCTCTTTAGTTCTCTGCATAATCACTGCACAAGTTCTACATCAATCTAAAGAATTAATGTCTACATCAATCTAAAGAATTAATGTTTGGAATAAACTTTTTAAGCCTGCTCACAGCTATCCCATCCTTTTGGTGTGAGGAGACATAACACAGTTAAAGCAGAAAAGCAGGAACAGCTGATAAAACTTGTTTGTGTTCATCTCCCAGGTGGGAAGTGAGGACAGATTAGGAAATCCACTGTGAAGTACTGTGTTCTTCTTGCTTTGCCCTCCTCTGACCTCTGCTTCTCCTCAAGCTCCCTTTTACTGAAACTAAGGATTTTGTCCCTGGGTTTGTATCATACAAAGCTTGCTTAAGTAGAGCCCCCATATGCCAACAAGCAGAATAGCTACTTAATTCCTGCAGTAGCACTTCTTGACAGGATTTTTTTGTATTTGCTGCAGGATCTGTGTGGCAGTTAACATAAGTAATTGTCTTTGAACAATTTCCTATATCCTTACATTGAAAAATTTCCCTGTGTGGAAATGTCACATTCTTCAATGTCATGCTGACAGCTTCCTTGCTCTCACACACATACATACATGTTTTTAATATGGAGAATGCTGAAATAGAAAAATTGAGGTATCTGTTTGGTGGCCACAAGGGTCTTCAACTACAACATTCTGTTCTAATCTACTTAGTTCAAATTTCTTATTAAGCAACCTAGTATATAATATCATTCTAGAGAACTAGCAGGAGGGAAAAGGAGCGAAATTTGATTTTACTTGATATACTGAAAGTACATTTGCTTTGTGATCAACAAAAGATCAGGAACATTTTGTTACTGCAAGAAATTGCATCAATTACAATCTTTCCAATCTCTCTCTGCAAAAGTAACATGCACACAAGTCACCTGCAGCCTCCAGGCTGAGTTCATTGTTTTATTGCAAGTTTTTCTTTAAAAAAAAAAAAAAAAAGTTATTATTTGATAGGCTGCACAAATGGCCATAGTTCTAAAGACATCTAAAAGACAACTTACCCTAAAGTATAATACTCCATCATGTGTAAAAGTTATAATCCTTGGAAGAACACCACTGACTTCTGCTCCTTCTTTTCCTTCATCATTCATACTGATAAAGAGAAAACCATAGCATCACATTTCATGAAAAGATATTTTGCAGTATTGCCCAATTAACTAGAAAACACATAAGCCTGAAGTTTTATTCCAAAACACTTCTTGTCCAAGAAAATATTTTGACTATGATCCTAAGATTGTTCTTTTTAAATTGCTCACAGTAAACATGATTCAGAAACACATAAAAAGATGTTTTGTTATCACATTAAAATTATACACAATGGAATGTCAGAAGGGAAAGGGAGTAATATAAGGCAAATAAATGCATATCAGGCAGTTTTGCAGGAATAGAGTAATACGTTATTGTGTTTAAACTCAGTTTCAAGATTTTCCAATCCTCATTATTAGCTGCTTGAGAGGTGCAGGTTTCCAAAATAAAATTTGTTCCTTGCTAATCATTTTATCTTTAAATCAAAACTTGTATTTAAAAATCGTTGTTATTTTTGTTAAAAAGTAACAGTGATATTAATTTTATGGAGTTCTACTGGAAATGTACTAAGAGTCTTTGAAACATCAGTAAATCTTTCTCTTCTCCTGACAACACTCTACTGCCTGGTCCTAATGCTTCTATGTGTGATATCTGCAGTTTTCCATGTCTGTACAATGAACAAGAACTCTGGTTACAACATTTCTAGCTGCTGCTCCTGTTCTCATGGAAACAGGTGTCAGAAGTAGGTACTTGAAACTAATCATTTTCATTTAAAGAGTCCATGGTTTCATGATTAGCTATAGGCATGAGCATCCCTCTGTTTTTTTTTTTTTTTAATATCTTCAGTAGATGTTTTCTGTACCATCAATTATTTGCTATTTTGTTGGCACAATCACCAGAGTGAATGCTATCAAGTTTCAATCTGTGCATTTGTTTGCTGTGCTTGGTACAGTTTCCAGGTAACAAAGTGCCAATTCTTATCATAGCTGTTTTGTAACTGATGTGGTAGGAGTCTGCTAATACTATTGTAATTATTTTGAAATTTCAGTCTATTTTAGCACATGAATTTAAAATCCAATCAGTCACTTCCAGTTATTTCCTGGGTGCTTTTTTGGATGAAGTTGATCAGTGTGGTTTAGGCCTGAAAAGCCACACTGGTCTCTCAGTTTACAAAAGCTCTCAGTTTCAGAACTATATCTGCAGAAAAGGATATAATCAACTTCACTTGAAGGTGATACTATCATCTGCCAGAAGAACTAACCAAGATTTCATGCAGACACATATTATCTCCCTACCTGTCACCACAAAACCTATCAGATGACACAATTCTGCCTGACAAGAAGTATAAAATTGAAGAGACATAGGTATGCTGGCAGTACTAGCTAAACAAGCAACCATAACCACCTTGTTAATTGCAGGCTCTAGACCTGTCTTTCACACATATAAATATCTGTCCCAGTCAGTAATATCCTTACTTACTTTGAGCAGCACTTTCCTAAACAACCTGGACAGTCAGAAGAGGGAAGTACTACTGAGCTAACTGGGTTACTACAATATAAAAGATAACAGAGTGCATGAAAATTTGCAGTCAGAATTCAAACCTTGCTGACAGTGTAGGCCATTTAGCAGATTTGGACAGCTAAATGCACCCAGAAAAAGACAAGTTTAATCTTTTTTTTCCTCAAGCATGAGCCAGCTCGTTATGTAGCCATACAGAAAGTGGGCAGACAATAAATGATCTATCGCACCAAGAAGTAAAACAGTTAATATCTTGCTCAGACAAACTTTCTGCAGATGCTAGAAGAAAGGTGCAATGGTATCATAATTAAAACGAACTGTCTTCAGTAAAGGAACGAAGAGCCTCTCTTTCAATAATCACACATGTTTATTTCTCAATAATTGCACACCTTATTGGTGGCTTTTCTATAGCAAATGCAGGACTCTTCCCCTTGGCTCCCCTTGAAGTTCAGGTTTGGCCCTGTGCTCTGAGCTCCCAGAATATCTGAGTAAATGCTTCCCAAGTCTGTTTGGCTCCCAGAACAACTCAGGAACAGCCTGAACCTGTTCTCAAAGCCCTGTGTGGACTTCAGCACCCACCTCCCATTTCCAAGTAGCCTGTACCATGTCCCTCTCTCAAACCTGACCAAACTCCAAGTCACCCATGCCATGTCCCTTCTGCAGTTTCCTCTCCTTGTCCTGGATCCGTGGCTACTGAAACAGCCTGTTGAAAAACACAGCAATTAGCTCACTTTGCAACAAGTCCCTTCTAAGCCCCAGTCTGTGAGTTGTGAAGATACAATTGCTGTGCAGGGAAGTTGTCATAGCACTAGGCCCTGACCAGAATCATCTTGGGCAAGGATTTTGCCCAGGTTATGTTGTATGCAAATCTATAACCAGTCCTATCTCCTGCACTGCCTCTTGAATGGACCCTGGGGCTATGCCACAGGTTTCCTGCATGAACCCATGGATGTAAATTGTAGATTTGCCTCCCAGTCAGTCTCTAACTGTCTCCTAAATGGACTTTGGACCCTTGTAGTCTAAGGCCATGTCTCCATTTACTCCTGACTGGGCTCCCTGTTTGAACCCTGGATCTGGTTCATCACATGGTCTGTGTCCTTGGATGGATGTTTAACAGCATCCAGCTCTGCTCACTGTATTCAGACGGGATGGGACATGGTTGCCTATCAGTGAAAGCACTGCACAAATTGTGGCCACCCTTGGCACCTGGCTCAGAGCTCTTCAGGGGGCAGCAAGCCCTTGCTGTGCCCTGGCAACATATATAACTAAAAAATATATATATAAACTGGTCTTAACTTTATTTTTTTCTTGCAAGAAAAAGAACAAAGAAAATCCTGTCTTTTAAGAAAACAGAAGAAAACAAATAAAATGTTAGTATTTTGTTTATTTTGTTAATAATAACAAGGAATAATATACTATTTTGTAACAGAGATTCTTGCATTCAGATGAAGTATGCACCCTGCTTTTCAGACTCTGTACAAAGCAACGGGTCAAGGGGACCAAAGTAATTTGTAGGCTGAAACCTAAAGATTAGAAAGACAAAAAGAAAGCTTTTGTCTACAGTGAACAAGCAGAAGCTCTGTAGCATGCACTCAAGTTCAGTTATTTCACTGGCACAATTTAATTTTCATGCAATCCATTTGTATTCTACTGGCAAGATAAAAAAGTGGCTATTTGTCCTTTTATCCTACAAATTTTCAGAAACATAGATTTTCCATACAGATTAAGACAGTCTTAAAATAATAAAATGCAAACAGTTTGTTAGGAGTGTGAACTTCAGCTGTCTGCCTAAAAGAGGTCTTTTTTTTTTTAACTAAATGAGACAAATACACTTCACTTTTGCGAAATTAAGCCATAAGACAAGCCTAATGTTAGTGCCTGCTTTACATCATCTTTTCCTGTTCAGTGTCCGTAAAAGATGTATGACATTATCTTCTCTGTTACAAGAGCTCCCCTTAGCGTCAAATGTGAAAGCAGCAGCTTTAACTGAGCAATTTGTGGTCACACTATGCTGCATTCAGCCAGTGTTCTGCCTTTCAGATGCCAGTACACATGAGCTAAAAGCATACTACATGCTTTAGTGAAAATGCATTACTAAGATATGCAGTTGGAAATGCATGTATCCTATTCCAAAAACCAAAGGCAGGTCACATAGCCAGAAAAATCACTCCATCTCCTCTGAGTTTTCTCGTCTTGCACCAGTTGCAGGAAGCTGCTTTGCCCTTTAATAAATGTCCCCTTTTCTTTGAATAATACAGAGGACTGTCCAACAAATCCACAGGATACATGGATTCACCCAAGACAGATTTTTTTTGTAAGTTGCCACTTGCAGAGCATGACACTGACAATAAAATCTTGAAAAATCGAGGAAGAGGATGAAACAGGAGAATTCACATTTCTTTACTTTTCTGTAAATAACTGAGTCCCCCCCATTTATAACAGGAAGTGTGGAAAGGTTTGTGCTGCTCTGAAGGCCCCAGGCAAAATGCTGTCTGGCTTAGCTAGCTCTAAGCCTCAAACTCAAACAGAGGAGCACATGCTTCACTGGGAACTCTGCTACTCTGTGAGCAGGTTCAGTGCACGATCTTGCTGCTGTTCATCATGAGAGGGTGGGGATTTTGCAGAAAAGCTCTGAGAGAGTGAGCTTGTATGTGCATTTCTCTCAGCTTAAAACATCCCTTCTGCTCTCTGCATACTTTCATCCTGCTCTCATCTTCACCATTACTGGATGGAGTATCTACTGTATCTGGCCTAGAGAGTGGGACATATTCATGAAGTCTAAAAACATGTCTGACGTGACTGACTTTGGCTGGCTCCTTAGCTTTCAGTGGGCTCAACGCATAAGGAACAGCATGCCTGTAGATATAGTTGACTGATAACACGATCTATACCTCAGAATAATATTTGAACAGTTCTCTGTATAATTATCTCTACACCACTAAGGAAAGAAGCACAGATCTCTGCCCTTGTAGTGAGCGAAGTATTTCCTTTGGGCTTCTGCTATAGTCAAAATACTTCCCACTACTTAAGAAAAGTTTAAAATTTTCCTTCAAAGCTAATTAAGAACAGATTCTCTTGTACCCAGAACACTCCTAGTAATTTATTTTTCTATAGTTCTTTATTTGTCTTGGCTGGCTTCTTCTGTTGCTGTTTGTTTGCTTTATGTCATGGGTTCAAGTACCTTCATTGTGATGTTTGCATCACTGTGCCACAGATATTGCATCACCTGTGATAACAGAAGTCACTGACATAGTCGTAGAACAAATGGCAAGATTCCCACTGACTTCGGTGGATTTCACATAGTGCACGCCATTGCAGTACTACAGCAGGATCAGATCTACACTATGGCTCTGTGTGGGCTGCCATTGCACTGTGACACCAGAAGAAGAAGTCCACTTCAAACTTTAGCAATTGAACAGCTGAAGGAAGCACTGTAGAAACAGGATGCCAGTTTGATACAAGTTTGTGTTTGCATGGTTTTCCTGACACCCTGGAGTATCCTCACTGATTAATGAAGGGACATGCAGTTGGAAACTGGAAGATCTGCTCCCATGAAAACTTGAAAAGTATTCTTTGATACACCTTAACTTTTAGATTAAAGAAAGTCCAAAGCCAAAGGTAGCAGTCATTAGAGCAACTTATTCACATATTGTAGAGTAAATAACTCCTAATGACGATACTCCACCAGGGAATAGTATAGAAGATGGTATATTTTAAGTAGTTCTATACAAACAGTTATACAGGTAATACAAAAGAGAAGATGGCTCACCTTTAAGATGACAAGGCTCGCAGAGGACTCCACATGGGAGGGATCTCCAAGAAGAGATCCTTCCCTGGTGGTGGTCAGCCCTTAAATGGGGTTTGAGAGAGGAGGAACTAGGCTCCACCCCTTCCACCCACACAGGTATATCACCTTCACCTGTGCCCCCATGGCTGACTTGGTGCTCACCTCAGGTGACCAATCAGTGGTTCAGGCCGTGATTCAGCAGTTCCCATACACTCCACCCCTTCACGACATGAACCACTGATCAAGTAACCATAAGGTGAGTTCCCCTTGATACAGAGACCCAATACATCGCGACGCTTACATAATTGCCCGTCGCAACGCATGCTGATGTAATCTGATATGAGTGATGATCGGCGCATCCGTCGAACTCTTCTTTGGGCCAGTGCTCGGTGGTATCTACTGGAAGCATGTAATCATACAGTGCAGGTCCATCTTACGTGTCATCAGTCCCGGTTAGACCATCACCAGATGCTTCACATGGTCTTATAACAACTCTGGAACACTGCAGTATTGTTTTGATTCCTTCTGGTGATTCATAGACTTATGGGGAGTAATACAAGTGTTTTAGAGGTACCAAGAGGGGAAGATCCGCTTTCCAGGGCAAGATACAGGCCGTATTCCTGTCTTGGGTTAACACTTCAGCTTGTACAGGGGCACGCCCTGGTCGCCTGTACCAAACCCTTTGACCCGATGTCTGTGGCTGTACGACTATATCAGGCACCAAAGGGGGTGTCCTGATCTGCCACAGAGACATGATAGGGGTCCCCTTAGCAATGAAGACTGGAGTGTTAACCATTATTTCAGTAGGCCATGTACCTATAACCGGAGGAGCTACCGAACCCCCCACCTCCAATAATCTCCCCCAAGGTGCAAGTAGGCCGCACCATCGTGGTCCTACCTGCACCTTCCAGGGCCATTTTATTCTATTGGTACCTGGTTCTAGGTCCTCAGGGGCAGGGAGCAGAAGGTTGTTCTCATTGCCAATCTGAGGTTTCACTTCATTATCGGTGCCCGTAATTTGGATCCTAAGTGGGGAGGCCCATATTGTTTGTAACATTTTCAAGGCACTGGGTCTGCCATCTCTAGGTCTTTCATTCAGGTCCCGCAGGGTCTCATGGAGTCTCTTTGTCCACCCCTGCAGGGACTGAGAGTCTGTCTTCAGGGCAGCCTTGAGAATACCATTGTAACGTTCGATAAGGCCTGCCCCCGTTGGATTATATGGCAGGTGGAATCGCCACTCAATATTATTTTCTTCTGCCCAGCGTTGTATCACTGCACCCGTGAAATGACTTCCTTGGTCACTCTCGATGACTTGCGGTGTCCCGTAGGCAGCCATCAACCTTGTGAGTGCCTTTATAGTGTATGCCTGGTTGGCTTTTGGTACTGGATAGGCCTGCATTAGCCCACTCGCGGTGTCGACACAGGTTAGGGCATATCTCGCCCCCTCAGACCGAGGGAGAGGCCCAATATAATCAACCTGCCACCTCTGTAGAGGATTGTGTCCTCTAGCAAGATGGGCTGTAGTTTCAGGCAACGACCTCGGTCTTATCTTAGAGCAGGCGTCACAGTCTCGGCATGCTTGAGCGATGTCCGATAGTTGTACGGGCAGTCCCCACGCTTTAGCGGCTGCCCACATGGTCTTCTGCCCAGCATGCCGCAGCTTTTGATGTAGCCAGTAAGCGATATTCTCAGATGGAGAGTTCTCAACCCATCTAACTCGGGCCAGTGTGTCGGCTTCATCATTTCCTGGTGACTGTAGGGGTTGATGACCAGAAACATGGTAGACACACACAGTTCTGTGTTTGACTGTATTCCATATGTCTAACCACATATCTTTGCCCCAGATCAGTCGGGAGTGGATAGTCCAATCCTGGGTGGCCCACTGTGCGATCCAAAGAGTGAGCCCCCGATACACAGCCCAACTATCTGTGCAAATATTCAGGATACCATCACCAGGTTCTTTGGTTATAACCATCCACACTGCCCGCAGCTCTGCCCACTGGCTGCTTTGACCATCCCCCTCTTCGAACCAGATTGTGTCTGTGGCAGGATGGTACGCTACTGCTCTCCACTTACTTGGGTTGCCCTTGCTGGACCCATCCGTGTACCAGGCATCTTCAGGAATAGGATATTTTCCTTCCTGGACGGGACTCTTCTGTGGTGGAGCAACCGAAGTTTGTTTTGGTGCATCACTATGATACGTTACTGGGCCAAGAATCTTCTGAAGCTCTTCTTTCAACGGTGAGGAAGATAGACTACTCCTCTGACTGAGATAGGCAACCCATCGTGCCACCGTCTGCGCCTGGGCCACCCCCGTCTTAGGAAGGTGGGTCAGATCTCTTACCCACCCCTGGATTGGCAATGTAGTCTTGACTATAACTTCGGCCGTTTGGGTTATTGGCTCTACCGCTTGTAATGCAGAATAGGCAGCCAATAACTGTTTTTCAATCATACTATATCTTTCCTCTGCTCCATGCCACACCTGAGACCAAAATCCAATGGGGGTCCGAACAGAACTCTGACGTTGCCACAGGCCCCAGCCAAAGCCATCTTGAGTTACGTGAACATCTAGCTCAGCTGGAAGGGTAGGATCAAATATACCCAGTGCCTGGGCTTGTTTAACCGCCTGTTTCGCCTGTTGAAAAGCATCCTGTTCTGTTCTCCCCCAGTCCCATAATTGGCCCTTTTTGGTAAGTCTATATAAAGGTCTCAGCAGCTGCGCCAAATGAGGTATAAAGGAACGCCAATATCCCAATATACCCAGGAATTCCTGTAGCTGCTTTGGTGTTGTAGGGACTGGAAATGCCTGAACCTTATCTATGACGGCATCAGGTAATACTTTGGTCTTTCCTGACCAGACTACCCCTAGAAATTTTACGGACAGTCCTGGACCTTGCACTTTTTGAGGATTGATAGCCCATCCTCTTTCACTTAGGTAGGCAGTTAATGAATCTGCTGCCTCCCCTACTGCTTCCAGTGAGTCGGATGTTAACAGGAGGTCATCAATATAGTGGTATAGGTTCACACTGTTTGGTTTCCTCCAATCAGCCAGGTCACGTGCCACCAAATTATGACAGTATGTTGGTGAGTGCACGTACCCCTGTGGCAAGACCTGAAAGGTCCACTGCCTGCCTCCCCACGTAAATGCAAATTGATCTTGTGATTCTTTAGCAATAGGTATGCTAAAAAACGCATTCGCTAAATCCAGGACACAATGGTAGGTTTTAATTTCCCTACTAAGAGTGTCCATTAAGGAGGCAATATTGGGTACGGCCGCATGGATGGGCGGCGTGACCTTATTCAGTTCCCTATAATCCACCGTCATTCTCCATGTTCCATCCGACTTCCGTACTGGCCATATGGGGGAATTATATGGGCTGTGTGCAGGCCTTATAATACCTACTTTCTCTAATTCCTGCACTGTTTTTGATATTTCTTCTTGTCCACCCGGGAGTCTGTACTGTCTTACATTAGTAATCCGGCGTGGTTTTGGCAAACAAATGGGCTCATGTTTCGCATGGCCCCTCAATATTGTCCGTATTGCCCGGATACTAATGTACCTCTGCCGTAGTCTGAACTCTCCCACAGTTGTCTGGAGAGCCAGACCCCATAGAATGTCTATGCCCAAGATATATTCTGGAATTGGGGCAATCGACACCTTATACTCCCGGGGCGGGAGACGCCCAACCCCCAATTTCAACCACGTCTGGGTGACTGGAATAGTCTGTCCCCCAAACCCACCAATCATCACTCTATTACCCTTAAATTTCGTTGGGTCTCCATATATAATCGATGTTTCTGCGCCAGTATCCACTAGAGCCATCACCTTCTGCACATTTGTCCTGGACCAGAATATTGTTAGTTCTACATAGGGCCTCCGGTCACAGCTAGAGGCCCTATGGGGACCAGAATTTTCCGTTAATCCATGAATTTTGCCAGATCTAAATCTTTTGCCACAGGTGGCTCAGGCACTGTAGCCTGTGACACCTGCGGATATTTTTTCCTTCTGTTCGGTATTATAAAGTCAGCCAAATTCCAGGTTGTTGTTGGTGTTTTTTCTATAATTCGTACTCCCGATTTTCTGGGAGCACTCTGAAATTTCTGATCATTTCTAAGCTGTTTCCACAGCTGTAACAAAACATGGTTGGGTTGCCCATCAATTTTGGTAAATGCAACCCCAGCCCGTATGAGATCATTAAACATAGTCCTCCGGGATACCCGTACGGGGCCTGATCGGGGCATCCGTGGAGCAGGCTTTTTAGTTCTAATAGGGAAGGCCTCAGCATCTTCCACTATACGAACATTACGCCTGGTTCTTACGCGCTCCGTCTCCCCTAAGTCTGCTACTAACTGGGCTGCCTGCTGTACGATGGCTTCTGATGCCACCAATGGATTTAATATGGAAACCAACATCCCATATAGGTGGGAGGGGGCCTGCTGTAGTATTAGATCTCTCATGCCCGCTGTAAATTTTTCCGTATCGGGGCTTTCAAAAGTGTCCGCATACAGAGCCTCCCTCATACCCAGTTCTCTGATATAGGTCTGGAGGTCCTCCATAGAGGACCACAAACCAGTATTAAGAGGGATATCAGTTTTGTTGGGCCATGTCAAGCGGCATGCAGCCATCAACCAATCTATAATAGAATGGTTTTCCTCATTATAATGGACAGCTGCATATAATCTTTGTCTTAATGCCGGGTTTATCGTTATAGATGCTAATTTTGACATTTCTGTTCCATTTACTAAAACACTTTCAGCTCCTGCATCCCATAACCTTAGGAGCCATGATGGTATGCTTTCTCTTGGTTTCTGATGGAACCGTTGTACTAGGTCCATCAACTCATTAGCTGTATATGGACGAGCGGTCACATGGAGGCAGGTTTCTGCAGGGGGCCATTGGTCAGGAGGCACCCCTGCTGGTCTATCCTGTACCTTCTTTGTTTTTTGAGTTATAATAGGCCGAATCTCGAATGGGTCCATCATAGATGGAGTTTCGAGATCTGCCTTAGAGATCTTTTCCCCTGTCATATCAGAGTCTTCTTCCTCTGATTTTGGGGTGTCTTCTACCAATATATTCCTTATTTGTCTTGTGGGGACATTTAGGCCAGGCTTTTTGGTTGTTAACGTACCCAGCTGTTGTTCCAGTTTCTCAATACGGTCTCGTAATAACTGATTTTCAGTCTCCATATTAACATTTGCAACATCTAACTTGAGTATGGCCATTACTAATGGCCAGGCTACTGCAGAGGCAGCTAACCGCCGCTCCTTGGTAACAAGTATGTCTTTATCTAATCCTACAAAGTAGTCAGTCAAATAAGATGGAGAAGGAGCGGCAGTCCCTGGAACCCGCATGGGTCCCCATTTCTCAATAACGGATGCCAATCCATAGTAGGGTGACCCCATGAATCCTGGAATTAGACCAGGGATTGTCTGTTCTAGGGGGGTAACGTTCTCCCCCTTGGCCCATTTAAACATACTCCAAATAAACGACATTATGGATTTAGTTAGAGCTGCCTGGCTCGCCAAATGTAGAGTAAATAACTCCTAATGACGATACTCCACCAGGGAATAGTATAGAAGATGGTATATTTTAAGTAGTTCTATACAAACAGTTATACAGGTAATACAAAAGAGAAGATGGCTCACCTTTAAGATGACAAGGCTCGCAGAGGACTCCACATGGGAGGGATCTCCAAGAAGAGATCCTTCCCTGGTGGTGGTCAGCCCTTAAATGGGGTTTGAGAGAGGAGGAACTAGGCTCCACCCCTTCCACCCACACAGGTATATCACCTTCACCTGTGCCCCCATGGCTGACTTGGTGCTCACCTCAGGTGACCAATCAGTGGTTCAGGCCGTGATTCAGCAGTTCCCATACACATATTTTCCACTAACTCAGAGTATGCTCATCACTGAGTCATCAGAAGAGCATCTCCTCCTCATTATAGAATCATAGGATCACTAAGATTAGAAAAGACCTCTAAGATCATCAGGTCCAATTGTCTACCTATCACCAATATTTCCCAATAACCATGTCCTTCACTACAACATCTAAATGTTCCTTGAACACTTCCAGGGATGGTGACTCCACCACCTCCCTGGCAGCCTGTTCCAGCACCTGACCACTCTCTCAGAGAGGAATTATTTCCTAAGGTCCAACCTGAATGTTCCATTGCACAACTTGAGACCATTACCTTTAGTCCTATTGCTAGTTAGCATCATCTTTTGCAAGAACTTGCATAATGAAACCCAAAAGTTGAGCACAAGTGCCTTCTTATTCTTGCTTCCATTTCAAAGTGTCATTGCAGAAAGTGTTTACCCCAAATGTTTTTTACCTTGTAAGAATTTTCTTCTTACTTTCCCCATCACAATTTCTTTGGTTCCAAAGATGCAACAAAGCTTGTACATCAAGAGTGGCAATTTGCTCCCAGACTTTTAGTTCCTTCAATCTGAAAATGAACAAAAGAAATTTAAATGTATTTATGATGCCAGTTTTACACAATTACCTGAAGCCCAAGCTGTTGAGGGCTGATATAAGCAAGATAAAAATGCAAGCCATTCAGTAACTGGATAGGAAGAAGGGGCTCCCAGCCTAAAGCCTAGAACTCACAGGTCTAACAATGTCTCTGCCCATTGGGAACACTGATCCACTGATGAGTTTGTCAGCAGTTAGCAATTGCATATATATATTTACTACATTCTGTTGCTTAAACATTGAAACTTCACATCACTTTGCAGAAAATCTTCCTGTTACGAGTGAAGTAATGAACAGAATCATATGAGTCATACAAGGTACCTTTTCCATGTGTGAGTGTGCTATGCCCACTGTAATTAGTGTGAGATACCAGGAGCTGGGAATTATGGTGTAATGTGTATTGACAGCAATTCACCATAAGTGGGTCCATTCAGTTTTAAACCCAAGTTTGACTGCAGTTTGAACAGCTGACCACCAGATTCCTCTGTTCCCTACAAGGGATGTAAAACAGCCAGCATCAGGCAGATGAATTGACAGGCTTCTTCATATGAGCCCTCTGTTACGATACAAACCTTCCTAGACTAAGCCTAAATAATCTGCAAGGGAATTTGTGGGAAACAACCAGGACAAAACCCCAGCTCTCTGTTCCAACCTTTCCCTGATCACTGAGCAGCACTGAGGCAATGGAACTTGTGAATTGCACAGACTGAAGTGCGAATGCAGGTTTGTGTTTGTAAGCAACTGTAGCTAATAAAGTGAATGTTCTTCCTCTTGTAACAATCCCACTTAAATAAGACATAAGAAGACACAAAGAGCTAGTAGCATTTGTTGTTACATTTAAAGGTAACTGTGAAACACTTGACACTGTCATAAGGAGGGGAAGGAGTTACAGTCTCTGAGATACAAGCTGAGGGCGATGTGAATGTGCATGCTGCTCCCCGAGCCCAGACTTGTGTCCGCAACCACACAGACCTGTGAGCCTTCACAAACCATATTCCTGTTCCACCCTATAGCTTTCCCATGTGCAGCAAGAGAATTTTTTTAAATGTATGGCTCTTTAGCCATAAAAGCAAGAGACACTAATGGCACAGGAAAGGAGAGGCTGCTCCTTGGTAGATGGCATTCCTCTAGCCTGAGCAATGCACCCCCACTGCTGTGGTCACGTTGAGTGTAAAAGGCTTAACACTGTTATTCTTGCAATTAAAAGTTCCCTATATAAAATAAATTACTGTTAATAACTCCATTGACAGCATCCAGTCATTGGTATGGATGAGTATGTTGTATGTCTATTTATACGAGAAACTATTTTTTATCTTTTTCACTACTGAAAATGCCATTAATATTGCTGACATCAGTAATGATGAATGATGTCACACCTCAAGAGAGATGTGCAGGTGAGGGTTGTAGACATATCAGATCACTAAATGTTCCTGAACCAGCAGTCACAGGAAAGAAGGAAGGAAGGGAAGGGAAGGGAAGGGAAGGGAAGGGAAGGGAAGGGAAGGGAAGGGAAGGGAAGGGAAGGGAAGGGAAGGGAAGGGAAGGGAAGGGAAGGGAAGGGAAGGGAAGGGAAGGGAAGGGAAGGGAAGGGAAGGGAAGGGAAGGGAAGGGAAGGGAAGGGAAGGGAAGGGAAGGGAAGGGAAGGGAAGGGAAGGAAAAGGAAAAGGAAAAGGAAAAGGGAAAGGGAAAGGGAAAGGGAAAGGGAAAGGGAAAGGGAAAGGCAAAGGCAAAGGCAAAGGCAAAGGCAAAGGCAAAGGGAAAGGCAAAGGCAAAGGCAAAGGCAAAGGCAAAGGGAAAGGGAAAGGGAAAGGGAAAGGGAAAGGCAAAGGCAAAGGGAAAGGGAAAGGGAAAGGGAAAGGGAAAGGAAAAGGAAAAGGAAAAGGAAAAGGAAAAGGAAAAGGAAAGAAAGAAGAAAACCTCACTGATTTCAGGAGCTTTTGGATCCAGATAAGTAAGAATTGCTCAGAAGTGATTTGGGTCAAAAACATACTAACGTGTACTTTTCCAAATAAAAGAAATATATTCCTACACAAACAAAACCACAACTACTTCCACCCCATCTGAGTCATCCTGGGATACTCTTCCTCCTTCAGCAGACCCGTGTACCTCCTCAGAAAGTGGCACATAGGTTCATAGGTTCATAGGTACATTAGGTTGGAAAGGACCTACAAGATCATCTAGTCCAGCCATCCTATCACCATCCCTACCCACTAAACTACTAAATCAAATCCCTTAGCAACATGGGACAATACTGCAGTCACAACTGGGAAACTGGTTGAAATGGGGAAAAGAACCACCCTGAGGACACAGGCAGAACAATGTGTGGAGCAGCAAAAGCTACTTTCTCTACATCCTCAAGGCCTGCTCCTATGAATTCAAAGCCATTTACGGGCTCTCTAGTCATTGTGGATCCAGCCTGAGTGCAGCTCTCTGGTATGGTAGCATTTTCCCTTAGAATAAGGCTGTGCTAAAGAAGAAGAAATTATCTTCAGAGTCCTAAGTCACTGTCATCTATGTGTGGTGTACAGAGCTGAGGCTTTTGATCACCAACACCAGGCAACAGCTGCAGCCAGCACCCAAATGAAAAGCACAAAGTGAGACAGAGAACTTACACAAACAATTGTTCCTCCTCTATGCCAAGCTAGCGATATCCGAATCCCTCTTCTCTCCAGAATAGCTGACACTTGAATATGGACTATATGAATGCTACAGAACTATCAAAGTCTTTTTGAAAAAGAAATTCAGTTATTTATTTGTCTGTGTCAGCTCTATTTCTCTGTTAGTGAGCACAATTTAAAACTACGCTTCAGGTTTTAGAAATTACTCTTCACATGAAGCAGTAATGCTTCTTTGTCATGAGCACTCATGCTAGCTGTGCCTGACTGAAGGGCACCCTCCCAAGTGAAGGACACCATGCTGTCTCAAAATCAGACATTTCAAAGAAAGTCCAAATTGACAGTCAATTCTGTGTGAAAATGTTCCTGCTTAAAATGTCAAGACACCCCTCTACAGATCCCAGGACAGCAAGGAAAGCAGCTCCTCAGCAATCCTCTGAAAGCCACATGGGCTGCCTGCAGCATAAAAGTTTCATCACCCTATTATTTGTAAAAATGGGAAACATAAGGAACTGGAATTAAAAACTGCTCACAAAAGGAAAAACACTTTGTTCCCATCAATAGATCCTTTCACAAAGCTCCAAGAATTCCACTGAACCTTCAAAGAAAAACAGCAGTAAGACTCATGCCCCAATTTTATTACTGAGGCAGCTGTTCAGACCAAGCTGCTTAGCTTGCCCTGTGCTGACATCTCACCACACAGGTCCACAAGGTCAGTGCCAATACAAGTGTCAACATTATAATATAGAAATGGTCTTAAGGCCAGATCTGTTGACTGTCTCACTGAGTCACTGTTCTAACACCTTCCTTGCTGATCCGGTACAACTAGCATGAAGAATCAGCCTCTTTCAGAATCCACTTGCTCGTACTATACTCCCACGATATTCATAAAAGATACCAGTAACATTACAGCTCAACACATTTTCTCTTAGAAGCATTATTCTTTTTTTTCCCCCATGCTTCTAGGCCATAAGAAGATGGCCTAGAAGAAGTCTAGCAGCTTTTCCCTATTGAACTCCTAGTATTCCTGCTCTATATCAAGTCTATATGCTATTAATTTCCTGCAGCCCATGCAAGCATTAGTCACTGACTCTATCCTAGGCCCAGAATCTAACCACAGGCTGATGGTTAGCTCTGCAAAGCAGCAGGGCTCCAAAGCAAAACTATTCCATGTGCAACCACAGCAACTGCAAGGGGGTGCACAGTCTAGAAATGTCAAATGGTTAGTTTCAGGATGGTGGCTGGAGGGGACTAGATGAGTCCTTAATGTGCTTTTTGCCTGTTACAGCTGACACAGGCCACAGGACATAGCATTGGACTGTCCTGCTGGATTATTTCAGGATCTTAGATATATCAGAAAAGGACAGCTCATTTCATGGCGCAGACTTTCTAATGAGATCTCAAGCTGCTTTGTAAATTGGAAAGCTTGGAGAGAGTACAGAGCAATAGACTTGAGCATGCAAGAACAGACAGACTCCATAGCTTCAGGGCAAACCTAAGCAACGTGTGTCTCAAATCTCTGCCAGGCTCTTTCTCATTTATAAACTGAGCAATTTTTTCAAATACAAATCACACTGCTCACAGGCAAATCAAAGGACAAAAACGGGATCACTCCCACAAGAGGCTGACAAAGTTTTAGCATACAAAGGTTTGCAGTATAAGGCAAATAAACTGGGAGATACATGCTCACATACATATAGGCTTATGTTGAGACAATTCCAGAAAAGGGTTTTTCTACTGCTCTTAATATTGTAAATGAGCATGGAACAAGCTTGTAGTGAGGTCTCTTATTTTCACATACCAAAGTGGAAAAAAATAAGATATTTGAATATTCTGCGTGCTCATCACCTTTAAATTTCTTCCACATTCTGTTCACAAGAAGCTGAAGCTCATCCCCAAGTACATATCTGTCATGGTTTTATGATTTTTTTGGTACTGGTATTCCACATCATAACATCACGTAGTGCATTTAGAGTTAAAGAGTTAATGTTCCAGCTCCATGGATCATCAATAGTTCCAGGTATACCTGTCTCAGAAGAGAAGAAGAACTCCATTCCCCAGAGGACTTTGCGATGCTTTGCGTTCTTACGTGTTTACGCTCAGAGGGAAAGATAAAAACTGTCTGCGGTCACGGGACGCTCTCTTTCCTTTGGGATCGACTCAGCAGTGGGTGCTCGCTGCCGTCCGCCTTCAGCGTTAGCGTAAGGCCTTCGGTTTATCGGACACTCTCTCTTGCTCATTTTATTTGATTTATTAGCTTTAATTCCAATTATATTGTATTATACATTGTGTTATTTTGCTTTCTGATATCTTATTTAGTAAATTAGCTTTCCTCCTCAGATCGTTGCCGCTGTTTTGTTCCTAGGCCCATCTCCCTTTTCCCTTCTCCCTTTCCCCCTTCCCCTTTCCTGGGGCGTGGGTCCGTGGGTCCCCCGCACCAATCGTCACGGAACCGGGCCGAACCTGCCCGTAAACCGTTGACAATATCTTAGGTGACCCTCAGGTAAAGGAAAATTTTTTTGCTTCATTGATATGTGTGCCTGTGGTCATAATAACAGCATCAATAGTCCACTGTTCCAGAGCAGTTATTAGACTCATTCCCTTTTCAATTTTCTGCTCCTTTCCAATTTCAGTAGCACAATCAAACATAGGCAGTGGGAGAGAAATACTTTTAACACTAAGAAAAAAGGTCCTTGTATTAAGAGGAAAATCTCGAGACATTCTATATACTATATATAAGGAAATGATTTATGCCTCTCACAAACCTCTCAGAATAGAAGGCATGAGCCAAACCACTGTTTCTCTCAAACTTTACCCTATTTCTCCCCTACTTTCATTACCCTGCTTGTCTCAGGAATTCTTTTAGCTGTAAATTGTTGCAGACCAGAAATATCATCTGTTTGCCCTGTTCCTACAATCTTCATTACAGATTTGTATTTGGGCACCATTATACCCTGAGCCAGGACAACCTTTGTCTGATCTAGAATAGTTATGCAATCTAGAGGCAATTCCATAGGAAGAAGGGCATGTAGTGAAATCAGCATGTTGCAAGTACTTCTTATGCCCATTTCTCATATTATGAAGTATGAGCATACATCAACATCAGATACAGTTCAGTGTTTCAAACACACAGAATGACTGTGTTACTCAAGTCCAAAGCAGAAAACTTCATTTATCTGTGTTTACCTCTGAATATCCCATTTGTTGAAACTACAATCATGCCACCTTGTAGACTTCCCCTACTATACATTTTTTCAGGATCTGTTCATCCCCCTCCTGTTTCTGTGGGACACTGCAAAAGCAGAAATTGCTTGACTGAAAGAGCACCCTGTGATGGTTCATAGAGATGACATAAAACTAGCTATGCTGTCTTGCTCTGCCAGGCAGAATTATCTGAGAGGATATGTGGATTAAACTGCAATGGAGAGATTGTCTTCTGGATATCTCCTCACTTTGTAGTTCTGAAAATCACCTCTCACCTCCTGCTTACTTCTGCAAGTGTCATTGTGGCAGCTACAAATCCTTACACAATCAGAAAGGCAGAACCAGTATAGCAATCATTTTTATAGAAAATATTGCAAGTTTATTTTTCAGAGGCACCTAGTCAAATTTAGCAGTTGACAAAAGGAAGACCCAATGTTGCCACAAGCCATTCACTACAAATTATTAGCCAAAGATAATAAGCTAGAGTTAGAAATGGCAATCTAGTTAATCACAGCTCTTGTGTTTATATTTTGCTTTTGACTATCAATTATTCCTTCTTTCTCATTTATCTTGTGTTACTCACAAACAAGCTGGGATAGTGAATTGGGATGCTGTTTATTGCATGGGGAGCCACAACATGCTGTAGAAGTATTAGGAATGTTTTTCATGTGGGAGGACTACTTAGGAAACGGTTTCTTTACTCTGAATTGTCACTTAACATCAGTCAGGACAACCCAGGGCCCATGTTATCAAGCACTCCAGCACTGTTCTCAGTGGAATTGGGTGTGACACAAAATTCTTCAAGCTGCTAATGAAAACACTTTTCTTCTGCAGGATTTCTAAGAGGTCAGTTGGAAGTGTTGGAAGATTTCTGTTTGAAGGCAAAGCGGTGTATCTAAAGAAAGTTAGCTTAAAGTGCAACAAGGGAAGAAGTCAACAGAAAGCAGCCTGCAACAAATGCACTCAACTATGTGCCAATACATGTCAATGGCACAGGAATGCAAGTGAAAGTTGAGGTAGTCTGATCTAGTCATTGCTGTCTTTAGAGGGACAGATCAGTTTTGGTTGATACAAAACTCCTGCATGATAAGCAAGTATCTGGCAAGCTTGAGATGGGTCAGAAGAGTACATCAGAGACCTGTTTGTTATTACCACTCTGTTGAACTCAACCAGCTTTACCTATCTACCAGACAAAAAAAAATCTACAATGAAAGTACCCTTTATCCACATTATAGAAAACTAGTTCATTGTAGCTAATTCATCATGGAAGCAATTTGATTACTTTGGCTTTGTACTGAGATTAACTAGATGAGGAGGGCTCTAAGCCCTTGTTGTGCTAGTTCAGGCACTGGGCAAGAACCCCTGAACAGCAGACAGCAAATAACATCTTAACACAGGGCAGACATTTTTGCAGTGACAGTTCAACAGCTGGCTGTTTTGCCAAGTTGCAATTTTTGTGTTGTACCTAAGATGGATGGGGCACATGTCGATTAGGGTCTAACTACACTCAGGAACACTTCATAGTGGAACAAATATTAGATCATGTTTTCTAACATTACATTAACGCGGCTTAGCTGCATTCTACAATAACATCAATTATTTGTCCAATCCTGCCTTGCTCAAGAAAGGAAAATGCATGAAGCTAATCTATACTTCCTATTCTTCTTCCCTTACTGAAGGTGATGTCCTATCCTAACTAGTGGGTGAAACAAAGACTAACGCTATTCTTTAGTTTGCTGATGTGGGGTCAGCTTCTCATAACAAGAGGCCCTGTGCACACAAAGGCACTGCTCTTAGCTCATCAGTAACATTGAAGGTCTTTCTGGCACACACTGTGCAGCTTTCATGGCTTTTTTAGAAGAGCAACCTCTATGACTTTTGACATGTTACGTAAGAGGGGGTGGATCCAAAAGTAAATAGTCAAGCTGTGGGAGTTATCAAATCAAACCCAGGAATGCCTGGCAGGGAGGTGAGTGAGGCAGAACATCTGCTCTGGAGTTGCACTCAAGAGCAAAGATCTTTCTGAGGCTTCAAGTAACTGTTTTTGCCTTCATCCTAACAATCAACAGAAAATAACCCTGCTTTGATACAAGACTGTGCTTATCATTCTCAGAGCATTCTCACAGCATTAGACTTCCTTTCCTTATTGTTTTGTATTATGGTCAAAATAATTGTATTGAAAGCACAAAATGCTAATCATTGCTCTCAACTGTACATTGTTTCATATTTGTCTCCTTTGCCACTGTGTTTCTCCAAGATTTCATTTACAACAGCAGCTTTCACATTTTTTTCCTGCGCTTCAGGTCAGGATATGGCTCTAACAAGAACTAAGCAGAAAGGTCTGTTCAGCCATTTCTTATCATGCAATCCCTTTTCAGTTCCCTTCCCATTGCATTCCCAGTATTTCAACTTCAAGATGACAATTAAGATTAAATGTTAAAGAACAAGTTCTTACATAAATGCATGACACACAGCTTCTGAGTGACAATCTCAGCTTTGATACTTGACTGCCACACGGAACAAGTTAGAAATAAAAGAAGATTTTTCCTCTGTGATAAAAGGAGGTTAGCTAGTCTGATTTTCTGTCATAAATACTTAAAATTCATGAATCTGTTCCTTCCCATGAAAAGAGAATCTGGTTCAAACAAAATGAGACAATAAAATAAATTGTTTGGTATTACTTTTATTCTCCAGGTCATTTTCCAAGTTTTATGCATCATCATGAGACATCTTTTTTTTTGTTTTTGTTTTTCAGGAGCTGGGCCATTAAGAAAAGTAGAGGGAAGTAGAGGCACACGCAAACCATGCAAGCTTCCAACTCTGTGTTGGAATCTACAGTTTCTGGTGGCACTAGCTTATTTTGCTCACTCTGCAAAGTTATCGGAATATTTTTTCATAACTGGGTATTCTGTTCCTGCTGATATTTATATGCTCTCATCTTCAGTGTCAATTCTTTTTTAACAAAAACTGTTCTTGCAAGCCTGTGCTATTCTTAACTGAAAGAGTCTGTCTTGTGCATTTTTTTTTTCAAAACACTTTTATTTTTTCTTCCCCAGAAGTTCATTCAAGTCTCACATAAAAGCAACAGAAGAAACAAACAGGGCACAGAATATTAAGCAGCTGAGAAAAAACCCTTCCCTTGATTAAATGTATAATCTGTTGTGATCGTATAATACTGCAACTGTCCATTGGAACTTTCCAGGAAATACAAGAAATAGCTACAGAAAGACAAAACAAAACAAAAAAGAAGTTATTTCTAGCTTTTTTAATTTAGCATATGAAAACCCCCAACTGCAGTTTTCCATCTTTTCCAGGTCATTTTTGAAGAGAAATTTCTAAGCTTTATTCCTACAATAAAAACATGTTTTTAACTCCAACTGGTTTAACCTCCTGAAATAACAAGCTCTCCCCTCAATAAAAAAGAAAGCAAGAAGAAAAAAGCAAAACATCAGCCCACATGAAAGGAAACACATGGGAAAGACTTATCCTCATACAAGTTTTGAACAATATATGGTATATATTCCCTCCCATAATTCCAGAGAAGCAACCCTGAAAGTTCTGAGCTTCTAAAAGAGAAGGGCCTATATATTTCCATCCCCACTACTTTGTGTGCTAGAGGGAAGCTCCAACATCTGTACTCCACTTTTCTCAAAATCAGACAGGTCCTCAGATCCATTCTTGGACCAATTACAGCATTCAGCAGCACGATGTGGTGGTGTAGAGGGAGTGAATGCTTTCTCAGCAAACCCTTTAGAACAGCAACTTTGTTTTCCAAAACGCATTTCAAATGGGCTTTAGTCCTAAATTCTCAGTGGGACAGTTGCTGCACTAGCATCAAACTCTGGTTCTCCACTCTTGGTGCATCCACAGAGTGGTCATCCAGTTTCTTTGCTGTACTGGCACCACCTGTGACAGATATGTCCTGAGCAGCAGTGCCTTACAGAAGGATGGGAACACGCTGCTGCTCCATCCCACCACAAATCGTGATTTGTCAGCTCCCTGGCCCTGCTCACTGTTTTCTTGAATCACGTCCCACATGCTCCATGTCAGTAGGACAACGACGAGTCCTGCAGCAATTTGGGGCTCGGCATTACAAGCAAGGCTGCCTCAGGGTGTGGTATTCAACTGATTTTCTTATCCCCATGAGAAAAGCACTGGAAGCCGATTCCCTCAGCAAGGACCTAAGATACTTACACTTGCCCACGGATTAACAAAAAGCATTGGCTCTACAAAACGGAGCACAGCACATACTAGAGCAGCCCGCCTCACAAGGAAACACCTTCCTCAGCCCCAGCACCATTGCTTGCTTAAAGAATACCCCTTCGAAGGATAAAAACCGCTGAATAAAAACCCCACAACTCTGAGGAGCACCGCAGCAGCCACCTGCAACCCCAGACCACAACGCGGCGACATTACCCGTGTGCTGCCTTGAGATTTTACTCAGCACACAAAAAGCATTTGAACGCTCCCCCAGGGGAGGATACAGACCGCCATGACGGCGGCTTCCCGCCCCCCGTGCCCAGACAGAGCGAGCACAACGCAGGGAAAGCGCACCCCGCGGCGGCCATCACAGCACACCTCAGCCCGCTCCCCTCAGCCTCGGGGCGGTGAAAAACGCAGGGGAGGGACACGCACGGCACATCAGCCCGCCGGGGTGGGGCAGCGCATGCGCGGTGGCTGCCATTGAAAGTTTAGGGCCCACGTGGGCTGTGGGGTAGGGCTGTAGAGGGGTCGGTGTGTCCTGAGGAGCTCGCCTCGCCTGGCTGCTGCGTCCCGCCCTCGCCATGGCTCCTGCAGAGATCCTTAGCGGTACTGCCGTCTCCGCGTATGTACCCTCCTCGCCCAGGGCTGCCGAGAGAAATGGGGAAGGTTTACCTGAAAGCGTTGTCGCAGCCTCCCAGAGCTCGGGCTGGGGGTCTGCTTCGTGTTGGACTCGTCCGGCTTCGGCCCCGGAGCTCGTGGTTGTTCGGCATCTGTGCTCTTGAGTGCCCAGGCCGGTGAGATGAGGTGGAGCTGCTGTGTGTCTGCGCTCTCAGGATGCTCTGTGCACCTGAGTTGGCAGCTTAGGGGTGGGCTCTGTTTTGAGGGCATCGGTTGCTCCTTTTTGAAGCTAATTAAACTAAGCTACGTGTTGGAGAGCACGAGGATGAATGTTAACGTGTCTTGTCAAAACTGTTGGTAAGATTTGTCAGCATTCCTTCTGCTTTCAGTTTTCACTCAACAGAGCCTTGTGCCTTGTAGTTTTGTTCACTTTCCCTGTTCCTGCTCTGCAGTTCACTGCTATACACGTGCATACATACGCTATTTGTATGAGCACACTGCTGTTCATACACAAGGAAAACAGTGTTTAGCAATGGGCGATGATGCTTCTGATATTCAGTGCTAGTGGTGTGTAGCGAGATAGGCTTGGAAAGTACGTCCTCAGGTTGGATATTAGGAAAAATTTATCACAGAGAGTGGTGATGTGTTGAAACATATTACCAAGAGGAGGTGGTGGAGTCACTGTCCATGGATGTGTTCAAGAGCTATAAGGATAAGAGAACACAGTCAGTGCGGATGGGCTGGGCTTGGGCTAGATGATCACAGTGGTCTTTTCCAACCTTAATAATCCTCTATAACCAGTGAATCTGGGGGAGGGGGGAGGGAAGTATAAATTCGAAATGATCTGAAGTAATCTCTGAAAAATTGTTGGGGCTGGTCTTAGGTGTTGCTGCATGTGGAACATCTACTTCCCTCTGACAATGCTGTATTTCTCAGAAGTAGTATTAATGTATCTTAAATCTAAATATCCACAATGAATGCTGCTGGAGTATGTTTTACCATATGGGTCCAATTGTTGAGGTGATTACTTGGGGCTTCCAGTATGTCAGTCTTATGTACTTTGTTAGACTTAATGCTTTTGTTAGTCTTAAAAGCATTGTGCTCTGCATGCTCTGTGTGTTGCTCTGTCCACTTCAAATTTTCTTTTTCTGGCATGGAAATTGGCATAGGTTTCTTCAGGCTGCACATTAGTACAAATTTAGACTGAATAGAATTCTGGAAAGGTGCTAGTTTGAGGACAAGGAGCACATTTTGATTTTTTTTGAGCTTACATCTTCTAATTCTCTTGGTGGGACATATTGCATTTTTAAAATTATTTATTTATTTTATAGTTATGGTAGTGACTCTTATTTCTGTTTGTTTTCAGTATTACGTTAGCAGTTGTTTCCAGAAATGAGTGATTGTGCAAGCATTTGGAAAGAGAGTGAGATTTTAATAGATGCATGTGGAAGAAAGGATTACTTTGTTTCCCGCACAGTTCAGTAGTTCTTGGTTAGAGTCTGTCTTTCAGAAGACATTGAATCTTGACCTGAACACAGCACAAAATGGGGAAAAAATAATTATAACTTAACAACTGTCCTTGATTTCCTTCACTTCATAGTGAAACTGTAGCATGGTCTACAGGCATAGGCCTCACATATTTTGGTTCCATTCTGAGGAAATAGACGATCCACTTGTACTTATCTGTCTCTTTTTCCAGACCCTTAGAGAAGTGCTGAACCAGAGGAGTCTCATCATCCAGAGCCTATTGTTGGGCCAAGAGTCTATCAGTAAAAGAAAGAAGAAAGTGATAGGCGTGTGCTTTTTCTAGGAACATTGAATTGCATTTGTCTGACATAGTAAGGGAATGTTCCTTACTACATCACCTGCAAAGTCTTTTCGGTTACAATCTTGTAGGATTTTTCTATTATTTTAGGCTTTAAACAGGAAACTTGGCTTGTAAGTCAGACAAATATTAACAAATAAGGTTAATCAAGCCATGTTCCAGCTAGTTAGTTCTGAGTTTGTGTGTTTTAAATGAAAAACAGCTAAGTACTATGAACTTTCTTCTGCTACCAACCACCTCTTCCCCAAAAAAACGTAAAATAAATAATTCAGTCATGTCACTATTTACTTTTTTTTTAATAAATAACATTCTTATTTTTGTGAATTGGTTGAAGAGAGAAAATATTTAGAGTGATTGTGTGTCCTTGTCCCTGTGAGCAAGGATGACTTACTTATGAGATAAAGCTATTTAATGTGTCAGAAGTTTTGAAAGATCAGAAGAAACACAAAGGAAATTAGTCAATATGTGTCAGGATAGTAAAGGTAATTTTATCGTGCAAGGAAGGGAGAACGTGCAGAGCAGCAAGAATTGTCATTTGTGTGGGATTTTGGTGCTTTTGCAGCTTCTTTCAGTAGAACAAGCTCTTCTATTTGGACATATCTGAAGGATATTGGATGTGTTACACTGAACCTGCATGTGGGGTGAGGGCAGGAGACTTGTGAATTCATTACAGCTCTGTTGTCTAAACAGCATCTAAACAAACACATTTGTTTCTTCATTTGAAGAAATGAAGTTGAGCAGTGGCAGTGCTGCAGGCAGTAAGGAAAAAAGGAAAAATGGCTATAGGGACAATAGCTCTGGCCAAGGTGGCATAGGATCTGGGGAGGTTCATTAGCCTTCTACAGTCATTTCTGGAGGGCTGCAGCAAGGGCACTTTTGATTCATGCTTCTGAAACCTTTGGGGAATCTATGATCTGGGCAATGAAGCCAACCTTTCTGTCTGGGGGGCGTTGTCTCTGAGGGATGTACTGGTAGGTCATGTGTTCAGCAACCTCACCCACAGCCTGGGTTCTACAGTCCACAGAAGGAATGGAAATACAGCCTTATTTGATCCTAAACTTGGCATATACTCACAAAGCAGCCGCCCATGCCATGACATGTAAAGAATCCAGGAGGTGTGGTGGTGGAGTCTACCTGGGGAGATCCTGGCATAGGGACTGTACATCTCTCTCTGTGCTTTGAGCAGAACTGGATGAGGGTGGTTTGTCCTTTGCTATTCTGGGAAATTCATTGCATAAATTTAAATTCTGCTCATTTCTGCAGTCTAGTGAAAGAAAGGCTGACAGCTTAATCTTTGGAATTGGCTTTTTCATTGTATGCTTAAAGCCATGTGCTGTCCTTAACCTGCGTGGACCCTGGACTCATGTTTGCAGTGGAGTTTGTTTGTGAAAGACCCAACAGCACAGGGGAGGTCTTGAGAGGGAAGGCTCTAGGGGAATCAGCCATGTCCAATTGCTAACCTATGTTTGAAAACTTCGTACTACTGTTACGTGTTTTTCACTTAATTTTCTCTCTGACTTTTGCATCTGTGGCTTTCCTGGTAACTAGCAAGCAGCAGTAGTTAACACTAGGTGGCTGTCTAGCAAGTGATTTCTTGATTCAAGACTCTTGAGGTAATAATTCAGCACAGTCAGCACTGCTTGTGTGTTCTTGCATTGTTACCTTCCTTGTGTAGCTGAAGGGGAAATGAGCTAGTGCCTAATTACAGAAAATGGCAGCATATTGGGTGAACAGTCGTGGCTGGTTGGTGTAGAGGCATGCCATAGCCCTGCTTCATGGAGGATGGAGAGAAATAGATCCTCTGATGGGACTACTTCTCCTGCACTGAGAAGGATAGATTAAAAATGAATTAGATCTGAGACCCTTTCCAGTTGACAGTCCCTTATGAGAACTTTCCTGCATCATAAACTATGATACATTTCATATTTCTTTGCATTTCCTCTTGTTTGTAGGTCATGAACCACTGCTGCATCTTTCTTACTTGCTTAGCTGCACATAAGCTGCATCAGAGCCTCATCTCAGAAGTAGCTCCCTCAGATAGGTGCCCCACAGCACCTACTTGAGCACTGGGTTTCTGACACTCCTTGTAATCCTTGCATGGCTGCTGTTATGGGCTCCTTGTGAGTTCAGGCCTTACTGTGTCAGCAGCTGTTGTACTGCCTTCCCTAGGGGACATGCAGCAGAGGTGAGGTGCTGCCACCCAGCAGATGCATTTTTATTGCTTCAGTATGATGAATTTCTAGGGTGAAGCTGATAAGCTCAGAAAACAGTGTCAGAGCCAAGTCAGTGTCAAATGTTATGTGGAGGTGCTAGCTAAATTGTGCCTTGAAAGCACTATTTCTGAGGTAAGAGATAAACCAACTTTTTTTTTTTTTTTTTTACCAGAGCTTGTTAAGAGACTTGGGGTAGCTTGGCCAGATACAAATGCTTATACATACCTTGAACCTGCTGCTTGGTGCAGTAGAGCTCTGTCCATGTGGTCTGCAGTGTGGCAGGAGGGAGGCTTGATTTAGGATGTGGCAGGAAGCTGTATGATTCCCCTGAGATGGTGCTTAGAACAGCCCTGGGGCTGCTTCTGGCTGGGCCAGCTGCAGCCATCCCCTGGGAACAGTGTTGTTGAGTTACTTCTGCTTCTGTTTCTCTTTCCTCTTGCCTCTGGCATTCCTGATCTGGAGCCTATGTAGTGGCAGGATAGAGTTGGTTCCATTTGCTATCTATCATCGTGGAGTTTTGGAGCTATATGGCAGGAATTGCAGCCTTCCAGGTACTTTGTCTGTCCCAGTTCTTTTGCTGTTTGCATTTTTTTAGCAAACTGGCACTGACAGCTGCTCCTCCAGTCTGAGAGTTCTGGTTCCGCTTAGGAAGTATCAAACCCCTTGCACCACTGATTTAAGGGTAGATGTACCCAAGGTAGGCAGCCCTGATCTGCTGTTCTCACTATATCCCAGCTGCCTCCAGTGAGGAGACAGAGCCATGTCTGCAGTCAGGCCTTTCTTGACAATCTCAGATTCTAAAGAGAGCATTGGGCCCAGCACCAGGGACTTCTTCCCCACTACCACGCCTGCACTGGTGAAGGAGCGTGCACATGAGATCAGGCAGTGCGAGGCAGTGGCAACAGCTTTTGTGCTGTATGGACTTCATTTATAGGGAGATGAGTAACTGCTGCCTCTAAACTAGGTATGAGCTGACATTTAAGCTAGATTGATGCAATCAGTAAATCCTCTCATGTACTCATCTCAGAGTTGTTGTAATAATTGTATCCTTGAGCTTGTCTTTGCTGTAGAGTTAACCTGATCTGCATACCAGGGTTTAATTTTTCCTTGCTGCTTCATTTATCTCTCATTCTTCTTCCTGCTCAATTGGAAAATTTTTTACTTTGATTGAAAGCCCTCAAAATTGATTGAAAGACCAGAGTAACTTTCCTACATCTGCACTGGGAAGCAGGAAGATGAGTGTAGAACTGATTTATCTAGCCCTGGGTTCAGCAAAACAGACAGGAAGAAGAAACAAACAGTTTTGGCCATCTGTAGAAGAGGTGTAGGTTTGGAGACAACCTATTCAGAATCACAGAGTCACCAAGGTTGGAAAAGACCTACAAGATCATCCAGTCCAACCATCTACCTGTATAGCACTCCCTAAAATGAGTATGTGTTTGCTGGAATGTTAGTTTTCCAACCGCTTGTCTTACGATTGTATGAGAACTCAAACCTGTGGTTAACTTCTGTGTTCTTGTTGTGTGTTTTTTTTTCACACTCAGACAAGTGAGAGAGAGATTAAAGAAGCAAGTTGCTGAGATGAAGAAGAAGTTTCCAGGTTTCACACCAGGACTCGCAATTTTGCAGGTATTGTTTACTTTAATGACCTCTACAGAAAATCTCTGTTGCTTAGCTGTGGAAAGTGGGCAACTGTTTTAAAAAATGGGCAGTTCCTTTTTGTAAGGAACTGAAGTGCTGAGTACCATGTGAGGTGTTAGTGCAGTTCTGTGATGTTTCATTGTCTTTACATTGTTATGAGCCCCAAGATCTGACAGCTGTAGCAGATGTGATTGTACCAGATATTGTTGAGGTTAATAAGGGATTTGATCAGCTATTACTGTAGAACATGGGAGAGAAGTGAACAAAACAAATCACCTCAGTGAATAAGACCCCGAGTGCATAGGATTGAACAAAATCCCATTGCTGAAATTGATGTCTCTCAGAAGCTTGACTTAGGTCCTAGAGTCTATGCATAGACTAATGAGACTATGCATAGACTTGTGAGTGGAAGAAGTGCTCTTATCAGTTAGGGTTTCAGGATTGTATTTGACAGAATTAAATGGTGTTTTTTTTTCTCATGACAGTAAAACTTTTTGGTATGCTTAGATCTGAAGGTGAGTAGTGAAAAGTGGTAACAACTGTCACATACAGATGAAGCTGTGCGGCCACAAGGAAATTAAAGGATTGAAAATGGCTGTCCAGACAAGGGGTTTCTATCCTTATTTAGGATTTATGGCTCAGGAAGAGCAATCTCTGGTTTCAAAGCACAGAGACCACTTTAGAACATGAAGAACATACTCCTCTTTAATGTCAGGAGCAAATCTGTGTTTGCTTGTTCTTGATATTTCTCATTAGCTTTAAGAAGATCAGCTCTACAGAAGGTTTGTCTTTGGGTGTTTAGTAGGAAGAGGGAGGTTCCTGATTTATAATTTAGTAAGGGATGATCTGATGGAAGTTGCTGAGCTGCTGACCTTGTAAACTCTTCAAAAATGGCTCCCTTATAGTGGTACTGGAATCTTTTCTTGGTTGACCTATTTTCTTTTTAAACCAGGGTTGTCTCAGTCATAAATCCTTTACAGTCTGTTCACTCTCTGACACTTTTGTAAGCTATCAAACAGCCTCAGGTTGGAGAACTTCACCTCCAAATGCAGATATTATCAGCTGTCTGTTTTTCAGTTATGCTGGGTCAGTCAGGTATTTCAGGTATGCAGCACCAGACACAGTATGTGCTCCTTTCTTGGGAGGTATCTGGTGTCCTCTGAATTGGAAGAATGAGTCAGTTATCTTTCATTTTTGTTCTGTAGTCAAGAATATCCTCTTTTACACTCTGTATGTTGCCTTTTTGCTAACATGTCTCTTCTGCCTACATGATGCATCCCTTTTTCCTAAACTTAGCAGACTCCACAAGGGAGGCAGCCTCTTTGTATAAGCTGGGGAAGAAGTGCATGCTGGTTGACTGGCTAATGCAGACATCCTTGCAGCTTGAGATCTCTGGGAGAAAGAGATAGCTCCCTAGTGTCAGAGAACTGGGTTTCAGGAGATTTCTTAACTTTTATTCATGCTTGCCCTTCTTTTTCTAGCAGTTACAAGGAGAATTACCTTTAGCAAAACATACAGGATGATGCAGACACCAGTACTCTTTACTTGACTGCAAATCAGCCAGTACTGCCAAAATCTACAGACATTTGTACTACTTGCTGCTTTCTCTCTGTGCATTGCACTGTTTTTACTTTGTTGCTTTTTCTTGTTTGATGAGAAAATTCTCAAAGTAAAAACTGCAGTGGAAGAAGCTTCTCCATAAAGGCACACATGCATAAAATTAAGATTCCTGGGTGTCAAAGGGGAGGGGGATCAACTTTTTGAAAGCCTCATTCAGATAATTGGATGTTACCAGTACCTACTGATCATTTAATTAACTTTTTCAGATGAGATGGCAAGCAATATTTTCTGCTTTTCTGCTTCACTGTGTTTTTAAGAGTTTTCTAACAGATGTTAATGGTATTTATGCAGGTGATCAGATTCTTTCTTAAGCTGCCTCTTACTTGAAAGACCACTTTCCTGTTAGCTCCGAATGCCTTTAGTCTGTATCAGTGTGGTATGGTTATTTGAGAACACCTTTTTTGCCTCGGTTGGCAAGCTGAGGGTTAAGCCATTCTCTGCCTGTGGCAGGGTCTGCACTCTGCAGGGTGTCTCAACTGTCTTTTCAACCTTAGGTCGGAAATAGAGATGATTCGAACCTCTACATTAATATGAAGCTGAAGGCTGCTGCTGAGGTAATCCCCAAACTGATGATTTTTTTTTTCTTTTATCTCCCTAAAGTAGGTCCAATCAGAACATGAAATTACAGGTGTGAATCAAATAGCTTTGTTTAAGGTCTGTATGTGTTGGAGAAACCAGTGCTAGCCTGAATTCCTTGTTATAAAGGAACAATACAAATGTGTAATCTAACACAGAGGGGGGTACTCTGTAGCAATCATGTGGGTTGGAGCTGATTACACAAAAGGTTACCTAAATGATGTGTGTCTGAAGTGCTGGTTTCTGTCTTTACTGACCTGTGGCCATGTGCTGAGCTTCTCTCAGTTTCTTGTTGATGTGTAGCTGCACTTACATCTGTCACCAAGAGGACCGTTGCATGCTACAGCATGGCTGGGAATCTGAGTCCCTTTTTTCCTAGGTGACAGCTGGCATCTATGCTGGCATCTCAGAGCAATATGCTGCCAAGCCACGATACTGTTGTTCATGCCAAAAGGTGAATGGGACAGTTGAAATGTAGGCCAACGTAAATAGGCAAAAAAGATGAGAGATTAGTCTCTCATTTTCTCCTTCACTGATGGTATTTCCAATTAAAAGGACTGTAACAACAGGAATAGGAGATAGACCTGTAAAATGTGACAAAACGTAGATGAGGGAGTTTGACTGAAGGAACAGCTGCATTGATCTCTGATATCGTTTCAGAAATCAGATAATCTCTGGGTATTCTTGTTTGCAGATTGGGATCAGTGCTAATCACATAAAACTGCCAAACACAGCAACAGAAGCTGAGGTAAGTAATATTGATAAGGAAAAATCATGTAATTTTGATTTCAAGCTAAAGGGGTGAAGTTATCTTTTTTTGTAAAATGAGAGGAGAAGATGGCTTATCTGCAGATACTAACTCATGAAAGAAGAACAGGAACCTGATGAGTTGTTTTTTTTTTTTATTTTAAAAAAGAAAGCTAAAGCACAACTATATACAATTTAGAAACTTCAGCAGATGTGTTTCTCAAATAAAAAAATGTGAGTCATTCATACTTCTTGGGTGGAAAAAACAAAGCGTGCTCTGTATCTTTTAATCCAGATAGGGTTGTGTTGTTTTTACCTTTTATTAATCTTGCTTCAGTTTATTGGCCACTATGTTTTTGGTTTTTGTTTGTAGGTCCTCAAGTGCATTGCATCTTTGAATGGAGATCCTGCTGTTCATGGCTTTATAGTGCAGCTGCCTCTTGACACTGATAAACCTGTCAATACAGAAAAAATAACCAATGCTGTTGCACCTGAGAAGGATGTAGATGGGTAAGCTGGCTGGCATCCCTCTAAAGAATGTGACTCCTTTTTTTTGTTTGTTTTTCCTTTTTTTCCTCCCTTCTCTTCTAACTGGTATTTATGAGACTGGGAATTTACTTGGCCTCTTTATTCTTTCAAAATACAGCTTAAGTACCATCAATGCTGGGAAACTGTCTAGAGGAGACTTCACAGACTGCTTTATCCCCTGTACTCCAAAAGGATGCATGGAACTTATCAAACAGACAGGTAAGGAAGTTTCCATTATTTGTGAATGCAGTAGTCTTCAATAAAAGGACAAATTATGCATATTGTGAGGCTGTCTCTCACACTAAAATTTTTGTTGAGTTGCCATGTTTCATCTCTGCCTTTTCAGATAGGATTGCTTTAAGCTAGCTCTTTTCCTTACTTTCTTCCTCCCAGCTCTGTATCATGCAAAACCCAAAACTATCCTGGAAAGTAGTACCGAGACACTTATTGACCAATATACTCCAGAGCCACTTGAGAATGGGATGCAGAACGACCTATTTTTATTTTCTCCTGCTTTTCTGTGGTACAGGTGTCCAGATTACAGGGAAAAGAGCTGTAGTAGTTGGTCGCAGTAAGATTGTTGGTGCTCCTATGCATGACCTGCTGCTCTGGAATAATGCAACGGTAACCACTTGCCATTCAAAGACCTCAACACTGGCTGAGGAGGTAAGGAAAGGATGGACTCGTGAGACTGTAATTATGTGCTGCAAGCCAATGCTGCCAGCAGCATGTTTTTGTCTGATGTTGTCTTAAGTCAGTGGCTCTGGGTTATTTTTCATCTGAAATATTTTTCCGATTTTGTTTATGGAATGATTATGTGAATGTACTGTTGTTGAAGGCCCTTATTTAGAGGGTTGCAATTATAACAATAAAATTGTTATTATTTTTATTTGGGCAAGTACTGGGAATTTAATCATCCATTCCTAATCTCCAAGTAGTGGCCTACAAGATGGTGTATGTTTTTGTTTGGGTTTTTTTCCCCTAAAAATGCCAAGTGATTATCTACTTTCATGGCTAGGAAATGCTAGATCAAATTTCTTCTCCATGGTTTTGTTCTAGTCTATTTTCTATGACTAGGAGTTTGTACCATTTTCTTCTTTAGCACCTAAGAGTGACAGAAATAGTGTGTTGCTGTGCTGCCACCTACTTGAATTTTGTTGAGCAGTCAACACTCTATAGGCAAGTATCAGAACTGGAAAGGGGATAAATATAACTCAAATGCAAGATCAGAAATACTGCAGTGCTTCATGACATTAAGTTGCTGTTTCAATAAGACTGTCATTAGGCTGATTAACAATGGAAGTGCTAATTTGTAGTGAAATCTTAAAAATAGCTCATCTCTGTGGAAGATACAAAGAAAAAAGTCCAGGGGATAGCAGCTTCCTAAGGATACAAATGAAGCAGCTCAGGAAGTAGCAAGGAGCTTTTGTCCAAGCTTCTAGTAGTAACTTTGTGACCAGATCTGTCATACTTGCTGATTACTGCCTGAACAAATACTAGTGCTGAATTCCAGTCAGTTTCCTCAGGACTAGCATGTTACACAGTCCTGGACATAAAAACCACAACAGTGCTGCCACAAATGAAGTGCAGCTTACCGTTCTGTGTAGGGGTTGTTCTTGGCAGCTGTCTGATGAGTGCTGGGTATATTTCTAGAAGTGAGAAGTGGCTAATATGCTGCTCAATATGCAGGGTTATTTGAAGGAAGGAAGATCAGAGTATGCAGAATGCTTTTATCTACAAGTAGCGTGTGTGATCCATCTGGGAATCATGATAGAGTTCAGAGGAGGTTGTGAAGTGTTGACTAGCAACCGTGCAGGGCAGGAGCATGAAAATAGGCTGCAATTTCTGGCTGTGGCAATTTGTCCTTTCCAGGGAACTGTTAGCTACCTTTCATTGATGGCAGTGCCCTTCCATTCCTCTGGGGGCAATAGGAGAGTGCACAATTTCACTGAAACTGATTTAAGCTGCCCTTCGAGCAGCTCTGCCTTTTTCTATTGTCAGTGTGATATAGAATTGTTTGTTTGGATTTTCTTATAGATTGCTAAAGCTGATATCCTGGTGGTTGCAGCTGGCAAAGCTGAGATGGTGAAAGGTGAATGGATCAAACCTGGTGCAATCGTAATAGACTGTGGAATTAACCATGTGCCAGGTGCGTGGGTAATGTATAAAGAGTGGGGATTTATTTGTATATAAATGCAGTTGCTATGTAAGTACATGGATACAGTTTCCTTGGTGTTTCTAGTCCATATGCATTTATTTCTCATTTAAGTCTGTCTTATGGCAACCCATCTGAAGGTTCGAGAATAAAACTAAGATGGTTTTGAAGTACTGTTCTAAAGTAGATCAGTGATAGTTTCATTTCTGCCATCAATGAGACTGATTATCTGTAGAAAAAAGAGGAGGCCTATGCAGTATTAAAACAGAGTATCTATGTAATTTGCCACATCTATATAGCAAAATCGTGCTGCTGTTGTCACTTGTGAATGTGCAGCTTTGCTGTCGTTAATTTGCGCAGTTAGATCTCATTAAGCTGTTCTGTTTGAAACACTTAAATGGCAAGCAGTCTCTTAAAGTAACTGCAGATTTGTTGAGTCACAACATTAACTTCTTAGGTTTGAATGACTGTTATCTTAAAACAAAGCAGGTGCTGCAAGAAAATTGGTAACAGTGGCTCTGGCATAGAACAAAGTGCTTGAACATAATGGATTTGGGGGATAGGGTTTCATTTAGCTGAGGAACAGGCAGTCTGGCAATTTCTGTTTTCACCTCATTTAAAATCCAAATTGCAGATATTCAATGATATGGAAAATTAGTCACCATCCAACTATCTCTCTGCTACACCCACAGGATTTTTAGAAGGTAGTTTTCATAATTAATCAGTCATCTTGTTGCCATTTAATGGAATGTAAAGAAATTTCTGCTTAACAGTCTTATTCCTCAAAGAGGACGTTGATTTGCATTAAAAACCATTAATCCACTGTCTAATTAAAGTTAAAAAAAAGCTATCAGCTGTTGCTATTTGTTTGTTGAAATATTTGTGCCAAGCTTCCCAAACTCAGGCAGTTTGCCATGAAGCAGTGTCCCTGCTGTTATTGGTGAGGCAGAGAAGTTTGGACACTACCCCACTGATTTTTCTGACATGTGTTGGCTTTTTTTTTTTTTTGTCAGGCTTGATGTGAATTGCATCTCTGTGGTCACATCCTTGTTTCTTTGCAATTCATCTGCCTCAGCAGTGCACTGAGGTCTGGGTTTCTCATACAACCAGCCCTACTCAGTGTTATATGCCAGTTTGTTTCCAGCAGTGTGTGAAGCTCTCTGGTCTGGGCTTGGTAGTGTACCACGGAAACGGTCACGTTTCAAAGTGATGTGTACCATGGCCCTTTCTGTGTTTTTCTGAAGCTGCTGAGTTTTCCCATCTCCTGTTTTCCTTCTGATAGAGTGTGGGAAAAAGATTTCAGGTGAATCTTCTGGAAAACCAATGCCAGAATAGGGAGAATTTGCAATGCTATAAAAAAGGAAAAAACAAACAGAAGCTAGGTCACTGTATTCTCTAGCTACATTACTGTCCAAATAGAGTTACCAGCGCTAGCCATGATGATGCTTTGAACAAGGGGGAGATAAACAGCGCAGTTAACATATATCTTCCATAGCTTTAAGTGTACCCAGCCAGGTGCCTGGTAGAAGTGTTTGTGGTTGCAGTTGAAGAGAAATGTCTGAATGTGCAGTTGTGGGACACATCAGGTCTTGCATTTATGTGTTACAGTTGAACAGAATTTCTTCCAGGTCTTTCAGTAGAGAGAGAAGGGGTTAGGACCTCCTGACACCTTCACAGAAAAGGATGTCTTTCTAAGTGTCATCGTATTTGTATTTCTCTCCTTACTGCTGCAGGTTGGAGGTAGTTCAGCAGGTGTTCTGAATGCCTTATTTCAGGGCTGTAGGAATTGCTTTGCTACAGGAATGCAGAGCAGTGCAGGCAGAGGAGATGGCACAGCGTTTGAAGTATCCCTCTGTGACTCCTGATGGAAGAAGTTCTCCTCTTCAGAGGATTCCTCTGATATGGGATTTTGCAGCCCTATCCAACAAAGAATTTTGAACAGTGGAATGTGAGAGCAGCAAAGGAGGATCTGCTTCCATAGATTTTTGTGCCATGCTCTTCAAACACCAGAGAAGCCAGAAGGATTCTGTAGGAAGTCTTGACCTGATGCTGTTTGTATCTCTGTGTTCTGGGAATCACGCTGGCACCACAGGCCAATAAAATCAGATTGTATTGGATCCATTATCAAACATCTTTCCCAGTGATAGTCAGAAAAAATGTCAGCCTTCAAAAATGTATGTAGTAGGATCATCTATGGTTTTGTATGCTTACTATCATATATCCAATTTGAATGATAATTGAAAATGTGTTACCAATGTACATTGACTTATAATGTACAAGTTTAAAATATGAATATTCCCAGCTCTGGTCTCACCCATGTAGGGCTGTAAATTAGTTCTTCTCTTGGACCTGCAGCACCCCAGATATGGATTGAGATCATTGCACCTGTTCATTACATACATATAGGCGTGTCCTTCATCTCTTAGTTCTCAAAGTCCTTGGATGCTGTCTATCACCAGTTCTAGCAAGATAGATAACTTACTGTACCAAAGAAGACATGGGGAATGGTTCTCAGTGTCACTGTTGCTCTCTGTAATTTAAGGGCAGAATGATGAATATTAAGAAGTTAAAATTAATGGGAAGAAGCAGGAAGCATTGCATATGAGTTTTTCCTTCAAAATCTAATTTGTGTTCAGCAGCACTTGGCATAAGGTGTGAATGCAGGGGTATGGCATTTGGGTTTGTTTGGCTTGTGCTCATCACAGTGTCTGTCTGTGTAGCAGATCAGGCTGTTTGTGTTACTGCTTGTTTTCTTTGTTTTGAGGTCTGGAGCCTTCCTGACTGGGGTGGTTGGTAATCCTGCTTGGAATCCAAGGAAGAAAATATAATCATATTATTTGCCTTTTGCAAACTTAATACTGCTGTCTGGGCCGGAAGGCCAGACTGGTCTGCAGTTTGGGAAGGGAAACTTGACAGTTGCTGTAGAAACAATGTTAACAGCTGTGACTTTATTCACGTCTTGAACTTTAGGGAGAGTAAGTGTTGCTTAAAACAGGTGTTCAGTAGAACATCCAAACATCTGTTTGTCAGTAAGAATGCAGTTAAACATCAGTGTTGATAGGACCTGCTTTTGTTCCCTCTTGCATTTTGGCATAGTAAACTGTTAATGAGCTTGCTTCTCACATTCTTCCTCTTCATCAGATGGATGCATGAATAGAACAGTCAATAACTTTGTGCATTTATGGTATGCAATGTAATATTTCAATTTAACAGTATTAAAATCTGTCATACATTTTTTTCATACTGCTTAATGTTTTCTGAAGTCCTTATACCTGAAATAAGGATCTGCCACTCCAGGAAAAACTTAGATTTGTTTTTTATTTTTATTATGCTGCGTCCGTAACTGGTGAGTTTCTTAAGTGACTCTGATAGTTTATTAATGCATTTTATCTTTCTGTCTCTAATGAGTGACCTTAAATTTTGTGTAGCAGAGCAGGTGGTAGCATTCCTTTCTGCTAGAAAGGAGATGGTTCTGCTGGAGCTCTTGTAAGCCACCTGTGAGGTTTGTTTTGATGAGACTGTTCTCTGTGAACTGTAGTATTTCCCAGTCCATCATTAAAGAGACAATAGGTAATTGAAAAGCTCAGCAATTTCTGTCTTCTGTTTCTGTAAATGTAGATAATTTTATTCTAGATTTTGTCCAAAATGGAACAGAGCACCTGTAAAGCTTTGTTTTTAGAACAAGACAACTGATCATCTTCCTTTAGTGTCTTCTAAATCACTGATTCATATCTCCTTCATACTGAAAGTTTACTTTATCTTCAGAGCAATACAGCAAGATGTCACCTTAACCATCCTCTTACATCTCTGTATGTCCCATTTGTGTGCTCTACATGCACAGATGTAAAATTTGGTGTATGCTTTGCTTCCCCCTGCTGCCAGAAGCAGCATTTGTTTTGGAGTCTTCAGACTGCCTTGTGGCAGTCTCAATTCCATTGAGAGAATATTTGTATCCTCAAGAAAAGGGAGACCCGCTGATCAATCTGGCTGATAATAAATGGCACTTAATGAGAAGGTGTATTGTATGAGCCCTGGTGCTATGGGTCAAGTATGAGGTAATAGCTTCATCTTAGGGTGTTGTTTTAACTTTATTTTGTATGTTTCTGTGTACTTCTGGTTTGGTTGCCCCAACAGATGAAAGATTCAGCATCAGTCAGTGCTGTTTTCTCTGTGTAACTTCATTTTTCCTTAAATCACCAGATAGCAAAACCGCCCGTGGAAAAAGAGTTGTAGGAGATGTGGCATATGCTACTGCAAAAGAGAAAGCTTCTTACATTACCCCAGTTCCTGGTGGTGTTGGCCCAATGACTGTGGCCATGTTGATGCAGGTATGTGAAAAGAGCATGAGACATAACACAAGTCATCTCCTCTATGTTTGCCATTGGGGTATGTGGCTGCTGACCGTCAGCACACAATGAAGAGCAGTTGGTGCTTCTTTTTGCTCTTACAGAAGTCTAGTTAGTATTTGCAGACTGATGAGGAAGGTGAACCTGAAAGAAATGTTAGGAAGAACAGTCATTTCTCTGGGATTTTTTTTTTGTGTGTGTTTTGTTTTGTTTTTTAAACTATACATTCTCTATGAGAACTGGCTTGTTTTACAAAGTTCTAAAACTCTCCACAAGATAATGGGATAGAGAGGAGGATGGTAACAAAGTAAAACTGCTCACTCTGGTCTCTTTTCCTTACGAAATGCTACTGACACATAGCACCAAAGAAAAGCATAGCAAAAGGTGAATCTTAATATTTATATATAAATAATACCTTTTACAGGACTGGATTTTTATCTGTCAGGATCTATACAATATGGGTAAATATCTGTCTATATTCCTACGAAATTCAAAGCAAGGCCTTATTCTGCATTGTTAGCAATAGTACTAAATTAAAGACTTAATTAGTCCCAAGTTGAGATAAAGAGGAGGGGAAACTTGTGTGAGCCTCTATTAACCAATGAGGTTCCTACAGTGGTTGTTGCTGTAATGCCTTCTTATGCTTGATTTAGAGTACAGTGGAGAGTGCACAGCGTTTTCTGGAGAAATTCCAGCCTGGAAAATGGAACATTCAATACAATCATCTTACCTTAAAGATGCCTGTTCCGAGGTAATGCTTTCACTGAAGCTACTAACTATGTAATGCATTGTAGTACTCGCTTTTGTTGGCAAGCTTTGTATGATACAGGCCATACAAACATGTAGAGTGTAACTGGGGTTGAAATTTGGAGAGATGTAGACAGAAAGTAGTGCAAGGTCCATCATTGATCCTGTGGCACATGTTGAAATGTAGGCTTGGTTCATCCATAAAACATCAGGGTATAAACATGTTTTTCCACAGATGCTATGTCAGCAAGTATCTAGCTCACTCAAAACGTTTAGTAAATTTTCCATCTGACATGGCAAAAGCCTAGCACCTTAAAGTGGGAGATGGTAGAAACCAGAAGGAGCATTTGAAAATACAGAGAATATGATAGCAGAGCCTTACACAGTGTCTACAGAAAGTCATTCTTCTCTGTAATTTTCTTGTTTCTTTTATTTTATTGTTGTCCTCTGAAGATACTTAGATTCTACTGTAGCCAATGTCATAGCATCGTAAAATAACCTGGGTTGAAAAGGACCTCAAAGATCATCTAGTTTCAACCCCACTGCCGTGGGCAGGGTCACCAACCACTAGAGCAGGCTGCCCAGAGCCACATCCAGCCTTGCCTTGGATGCCTACAGGGATGGGGCATCCACAGCCTCTCTGGGCAACCTGTTCCAGTGCATCACCACCCTCTGAATGAAAAACTTCCTCCTAACATCCAACCTGAGTGTCTTCTGTCTTAGTTTAAAGCCATTCCCCTTTGTCCTACCACAGTCAACCCATGTTAACAGTCATTCCCCCTCCTGTTTATGTGGTCCCTTTAAGTACTGGAAGGCCACGATGAGGTCTCCCTGGAGCCTTCTCTTCTCCAAGCTAAACAAGCCCATTTCCCTCAACCTTTCCTCATAGGAGAGGTGCTCCAGCCCTCTGGTCACTTTAGTGGCCCTCCTCTGGACCCATTCTAAGAGCTCTACTTCTTGTGCTGGAGGCCCCAGACCTGGATGCAGTACTCCAATTTTGGTGAAATTTATTCATTTAATTAGGAAAGGGTGAAACTTTTGAACCATGCTGCCAAATCAGGACATTTGTGAGAAATCAGTAATATTTACTGATTAACATCGCTCTCTTTCTTTCAGTGATATTGAAATATCACGATCTTGCATACCCAAGCCCATTGATCAAGTTGCAAAAGAAATTGGCCTCCTCCCTGACGAGTTAGAGCTGTATGGCCAAACTAAAGCCAAGGTTCAGCTGTCAGTTCTGAAACGTTTGAAGAACCATCCAGATGGCAAATACGTTGTTGTTGCTGGGTAGGTACTACTCAAATAAGGAGACATTGCTTACATAGTGTCAGGATGAAAAGAAATTTTGACAGTGTTGCTTGTCACTGCATTTTCTTTTGTTAAGCTGACAGTGTGGAGTACTGGCATTAACTGCAGTCACTAGGTGCCTGTGTTATGCCTGTAAGTGCTTTGAGGCTCACCTATTACAGGAGTTTCATTGCATCTGTTGTCTTTCTCCTTGCAGGATTACTCCCACTCCTCTGGGGGAGGGCAAAAGCACCACCACCATAGGTCTTGTTCAAGCCTTAGGAGCACACCTTCACCAGAATGTCTTTGCTTGTGTTCGGCAGCCTTCTCAGGGTCCAACCTTTGGTATAAAAGGTATGATCTGACTAAATGGGACAAGGAAGCAGAATGAAAATCTTTGAATGCTGCATTGTAGCCTTATGTAATTTCCAGTTAGGATGAGATTTCTTGAAGAAAGAAAAGACCTTGGTAAGTTCTTCAGTGTTTCCTCAGGTGCTGTGCTGAGTTGTTAACTAAGCTGCCTTCTTAGAGTCATTAATAAAATACATATGTTACCACCCTGGGCTAGGGAGACCTTTATTTGTGTGATTTGACCATTGTCTTTCTGTAGGTGGGGCTGCTGGTGGTGGCTATTCTCAAGTTGTCCCCATGGAAGAGGTAATTGTTTATACAAAGCCTCATTGTATGGTTAGCTTCCAGACCTTGAAGAGATATTGCAGTTAGATACCTTAATGTTTTTTTCTACATCCTGGAGTAGCATTGCAAGAATGATTGCTTGATTTCAGTAAAGCTTATTTTAGGAAATGCATTTCTTTTTTTCAGAAGAGCATCTGCGTGGTCAGGGAATTTCACAGAACTGAGAATTCCTGTTCCCTCTTTTCCCTCTCCTCTTCTGCCCTGAGTTACTGTATACCCTTGAGCAAGTACATCCTGTACCTCTTTTTCCCAGCACTGAAATTAAGATTATAATGACTTAATATGTTTTGGAAGCATATTAAATAGTCAGCAGGAGTGGTCATTGACTCCTTTTATGAGCTATTTTGGTGTACTTGTGTTTTAGATTACTGATGTGGAATGGGAAAAGTGAAAATGCAAATCAATAATGCCAAGACCTCAGCCTGTGGGTGACTGGCACTGCAGTGCTTTTTTGGTGTGACTTGGCAGCAAATAAAATCCTCTGCCTCGGGTCAGGGAACTGACAGGCATGTGTAGCACATGCTCTTGTGCTTCCTCCAGCTCTCTTGTTAATTGCCTCTGGAGTGTTACCTTTGTCTTGTGTGCTACAGGTTGGTGCAGGACAATTTTAGGAGGAATCAAAAAGGGCTGTTTGTTCCTATTGATGCAGCAAGTCCAGAGAAGATTTAGGGGGAAAAAAAAGTTAAGCAGACACATGATTGATTTAGTCATGTGCCAGAAACACGTGTGAATGATAGATGTGACAGGAACACATTCTCCTGTTCGGGAATGTTAGTAAGACAAGGTAAAAGATGGGGCATGTGCAGCAGTGGGAAACAGACCCACACTTTAAATAAACTGGTTGAAAGGACTTAAAGTGTGACCAACATGGTAGAAAAATACATTGTGATATTGTGGGAGTATTTTAATAAATGCATGACTCCACATACTACCATTTTATGATATAGTAGATGTAATAATGACCTTGATACACTGTCAGATGTTTTTGCATGCAGCTTTCCTTGCAGAAAATTATTAGCAAGCAAGACATTTTCCAGTGATGACTGTAGAACTTAAGTGGTAGTAATTGCTTCTTATTGCACATATGTAGAATATGAAAAATCAACATTTCCTAATTAGGACTTACAACTACTGTGTGACTTGTTCCACTGTGGTTTTTTGCTGTTTGGTTTATAAGACCACAGTAGCAAGGCTGACACAGAGGTATCATACTCTTCTGTCATACCACTTTTTTACTGTCGTTTTTTCATCTTCCTCCTGTGCTGCACTGCTACAGAGGAAAGGAATCGTCTTAACAACAGCCTTTCCTTCTCTGCCCTAATGCAGGTTTGTCAAGTGAACTCTATATCCAAAATCTTTTGTCAGTGTAGGTACAATGCAGGAAGAAAACTCATGTAGACAAACCCACTCAAACCATCTTTTAACGAGCTAGAACCAAGAAAATTACTAGTGTTGTCACTGTGTAGTACGTGGTCTGCAAGTCCTGCCTACGATACTGTGTGTGAGTGGTTAGCTTATGCAGAGCTCTTTGCAACCACAGCTCTGTTGCTAGCACCAACCAAGGTTGCTGGCTTGAATTTAGCTCAGATATGCCTGTGGGAGCAGCAGGAGCTTTAGCTGGGGTATGTGTGAATCCTGTTGTGCAAGTGTTGTGAGTGGGTCAGAAGGAAGGTGAAGGAGGAGCAAAGCAGATGTGCCATACCATGTTCTTGGATATTAGGAATAGTTCTTGTGTAAAAATCTGATTTGGAACCTTTGTTCTGGAAGTTTGTAAAATGACATAAATGTGGGGGAGGCATTTTTCTGTTTTAGAGAAATTCTTTCCTCTCTTCCACATACTGCACTGAGCAATCTCTTCCCCCTCCACCCTCACTCACTTTAGTGTTGCTATTAATATGTCTCTTTCCACCTGTCTACGATGTATTGAAATATATGAAAATTGCAGCAAGATGAGATAAGTGATATGTTTTCTGTCCTTTAGTTTAACCTTCACCTCACTGGTGACATCCATGCTATCACTGCAGCGAACAACCTAGTTGCTGCTGCTGTGGACACACGTATATTCCATGAGCTAACTCAGAGTGACCAGGTAGGATCTTTTCTTCTTATGCATTTGAACCCATCTCATTCTGGTCACGATGTTTGGGGTGTGCCAGCAGTATTAACTGTTATGTTTTGTTCTACAAGGCCCTTTATAACCGTTTGGTGCCTTCTGTCAATGGTGTCAGGAAGTTCTCAGAGATTCAAATCCGAAGACTACAAGTAAGTTCAGTAGTTTCACACTGGTATCTGATTTGATTCCACTGAACTCCACCTGTATGTATTCTGAGTTTGGTTATGAAAACATTCACATTGTCTGTAGGTCATAGAATCACCTAGGTTGGAAGAGACCTTCAAGATCATAGCCTGATTTATGGAGTAATACTGTCACTCAACTGTGTCCCTTAGTGCCATGTCTGCAAGCCTGTTAAATACCTCCAGGGATGGGGACTCCACCGCTTCCCTAGACAGCCTATTCCAGCACCTAACTGCCCTTTCCACAAAGAAATTCTTCCTATTAACCAGCTTAAACCTCTTCTGGCTCAGCTTGAGACCATTTCCTTCCATCCTATCACTTATTTGACACAAGAAACTGACTAGACCAACCAAGAACTAGGAGGTCATTCTGCTAGCATTTGTTTTCTGCACCAAGTGTGCAAAAGTCTGGTAGCCCTTGTTACAGCACAGATAACAGGGAGATGAAGATTCCAAGGGGAAGAATTGTTGATTTGACTCTGTTATATGCTGTGTGAGTAACACAGTGGGAAGAACCAGAGATTAGTGCCCTTTGATAATAGTGACAATTTTGTGTTCTGAATGTAGTTTTAAAGATCAGCATTAGTCTTCGTCCGTTACAGTCAGCTACAGATAAAGATGAATAATTCCTGTTCATGTGACAGCCATGTAGATAGTGCAGCACAAAAAAGACAATTTACAGAATTCAACAAAAAGAAAAGGTAAAGATTTTCCTGTCTTATCCAGATTGAGCAAGCAGGAAACAAATGAAAAAATGTGTTCCCTACATCCCTTACTTCTCGTCTCAGGGAAAAAAAAAATCTCGTAAGTGAGCATGTCTACCATTGAATGTTGGACCCTGAGCAGGTCACAATTCCTCCAGGTCTCAGTAATGAACAAGAACCAGTTTGTGTCTCTGGCCTCCTCAAAAATGAGAAATGGAGTAGTTTTTGCATGGGGCTTGAACATTCTGGCTAGAAGTACGAAGCAGGGCCTGCTAAGCTTATTCCAAAAGCAAACCTATTTGAACAATATTCATGCTCTATGAGTTGCCCACTTAGAGGCCAGGACCAGCAGGATACTAAGGAAGCTAAAATTGTGGTTTATTAATTAGCTATAATTTTTCAACCATTAGAAAATATGTGGCTTGCTTCCACTGCTGAGCAAAGTGGCTTTGTCATGTGGTTTGGTGGGCTACTAAGGCTGCTAATACTTCAGAAAGAGTATCTTTTTCATGATGTGGCAGGGGTTTATTTGTTTATTTTTAATGCTGTACTTGAGGAGTAAGAGAACAGACTCCTTTCCTCCCTGCTGTTCTTCCAGAGAAAATAGGACTTAGCTGTCTAGTTAATTAAAAAAAAAAGGCTTGCTCGTTCGTAAATCAACTCAATCGTTTTCTTCATTTCTAAGCTTCCACTTGTATCAGTCTTTAGATGGTTCTTCTCTCAATTAAGCAGCTTGGCAAACTGCCCATCCTCTCAGTATGTTCAGGATCAGCTTTCTGGGATGCTGACAGCCTTGTGACCGAATTGTTTAATTCCTCCTTTGTGCTGCTTAACCAGCGTGCTGAAAGCCGTGTCTTCAAATATGTATGGCTGTGTGCAGTGACCCTAGGCAAAGTAATGAGAAATGGATGTAAGCATGTGAAACTAATGATTGGAACAAGGCATGTAAGAAACTGCAGAGCTTTCTTTCTTATGTTTTCTGTAGGTGCCTTGCACAAAATTAGGTGACAGGCTGCCCTGATGAGCTCTATTATCTGCACTGGCCTTTGCTAGTTGACAAGTAGCAAACTCTGCTTCCAGGCTCACACTGACATGGATCAATGTCTGTTGTTATGAAACTTGAAGGGGCACTGGTTGGTAGGGTATTTCCTCCTTATTTCTGAATATGCAGGTACTGCTGCCAAAGGCTAATTGTTGTAGTGAAAGGTTCTTTTCTCTAAATCTCTTCATTACACTTTTTTTTCCTCTTATTTCTTCTTTCCTTCCACAGAAATTGGGCATTAGCAAAACTGATCCTGCAGCCTTGACGAAGGAGGAAATAAGTTTATTTGTGAGACTGGACATTGACCCAGACACCATAACATGGCAAAGAGGTACAAGAACCATTAAAATATTGCTTAAAAAAAAACCCCAAAACATATCCAATGAATTTGCAAGTAAAGAAAGAAGCAGGCTTTTGGGATAACAGGAAGCAAAGCAGTGCTGGTCTCTCTATTTGGTGAGATGGGTGCCTGCAGCTGGGATCCTTTTTCTGAAGGGTCTTACAGCAGGGCTTGAATCTTACTCTTTGTGAATTCAGACTGGGCATCACTAATTGGTGCAAGTTTCTGCTTGTGGTTTTGATGGTCACTGAGAGTTTTCAGTTCGGCAGCCATAGCAAGCAGTCTGTCTGCTTTGAGAAAGCACTGTTGAACAGGGAGAGGCTACTGCTCTGGAATTAAACTGAATTTTTGTCTGCACGCTTGCTTTCTTGGGAGCTGACAGCAGAAAAAGACTCAATTTTTAAAATGTGCTTAAAGATACCTGAAGCAAGATCAATCTCTGGTCTAACTGAATTAATATTTCACTAACAAAAGGAATTTTTAGATAAGAGGGGGAAAAAAAAGGTGATTTAGACCTCAAGAGTATTGCTTTTCCTTCTTTTTATGAAAATACGATGTGAAATTATTCCCCAGAATTTGCTTTATAACATGTAATGGACCTAGATTAGTCTACCTCGTGGGAAATATTTTTTTATAAAATACTTAGAATTTTTTGAGACACTAGTTTAAAAAAAAAACAAACACAAAACACAAAGCTAGCAAATTTAAGCCAGCATTTTGATCATTTGAGTTTCAAGGGTAATTTGAGTTAATGGGGTTGCATGCAATGTCGTTAAATGGTAGAATCCTTTCATTTACAAAATGATAACTTTATTTCTTTTTTCCTTAGTAATTTCCTGATTTCATTTTGACTAGTGATGGTGAAAAAGAACTTGGAATAATAACAGTGGCTGCTTCTATTTTTTTCCAAAGAGGTTTTGGACTTGTGGTTATTGAGCATGTAGGGAGGTAGAATTCTGAGTGCAGTGCAGAGTCTGTGTTGACTGTGGGCATTTTAATATTGTTGCAGTTCAGTTGGAGAGAATGGTGTCCCAAGCTGGCATCCTCTATTTAGTGTCTTGTCTAGCAAGTGTTTGTGGTGGCATGTAGATGGGACTTAGGTCACACAGTGTAACTGCTTACATCTTTCTTTCTGCATCCTCACAGTACTGGATACAAATGACAGATTCCTTAGGAAAATCACTATTGGACAGTCTCCAACAGAAAAAGGCTTTTCACGAACGGTAATTGTTCTCCTTTCTTGGATCTTTTAAAGAATACTTTGAGAAATAGGATCCTGAAGTAAACTTCTTCAACTCCAGGTGTTTGTCTTGCCAGTACCTTATTAAAGAGACAGCAGAAAGTCTCTTTGGCTAAGCAGTTAAATTCACTATCCGTGCAACATATGGTTTTACTGTCTGTTCATCCCTTTCCTGATTGTTGGATCCCTAAACTGGGATGGCATAGTAACAGTGACATATGAATGTTACAAAATTACTCTCTGCAAATAAGATGCCTGGCAATTGCTAATCTTAGCCAGTGAACCTGCTTTGAACAGGACACATCTGGCCTTAATTCAACACAATATCTGAATTTGTTATCTAGATTCATTGCCTATTATGTTAATTATACGATCAGGACCATGATTTCTTTTGTCCTTTAATTAACTGTCAAATTAGTCGTTCAAATGAGCTGAGCCCAATAAAACCTCTTTTTATTTACCAGAGACTGTCTCTAGGGTGCCTAACTTCAATGAAGGGATTGCATTATGTCAGATGAATTCTACCCTTCTGGGGTGGTTCTGCTATAGAACCAATTGTTGGTTTTCATGGTTGTTGTATTTTTTTTTATACTGTACCATTTAGTGATGGTTAGATGAGTTAGTAAGCTCAGTCTTCAAAAATGTTTTGTTGGTGTTAATGTTCTTACATGAATCACCAGTTTTGTGCCAGGAGGGAGTCACGTAATAGCAATGGAATGAGTATATCCTACTTTATTTGGCAGAAAATAATCTGATTTGAAACTGTGAATTTAAATTATGCATATTCTGAGAGTAATGTTTTCAATTCTTCTCATGGATATATGTCCGTGTTTATTTTTTATTGTAATGTGATAACTGATTTTTTTTTTCCTGAGAATTTGAGGATGGTAAAGATATCTGCTGAGGAATCTTGATGAATTCACGTTCTTTATAACTCTCTTTTGCAGGCTCAGTTTGATATCACAGTGAGCAGTGAAATCATGGCAGTTCTAGCACTCTCCGATGGCCTGGATGACATGAAAAAGCGACTGGGCAGAATGGTAGTAGCTTCCAGCAAGAAAGGAGAACCAGTTACAGCAGATGACCTTGTAAGAGAGTCATTCCATTCCTCAATGCTAACTTTCTTCTATTACTTCTGGAAGTCCTTGGATTGAAAAACATGGAGATGATTCTGTATGGAACAGACTTTAGTATATAGAACATTAAAGATGAAATTTTAGCCTCTGGAGTTAGTAAAGGATTTCTACTACCTTACCCATAGACTGTGCACACGTGTGTTCTGGGCAGGGACAAAAGGTTCTGTGCAATGTACAGTGTGTCAAATTGAAGCTAACACCATATGAATTAAGGGGAAGTATGTGGTGGCTTCTAAATAAAAAAGCATATTTACAAATAGGAAGAATTCAGAATGCATCCTGCTGGCCATCTGACTTCCTAAGCTCTGTGGAGGAAGGAAAGCATAAAGCAGAGACAAATCCTGGTGCAAATTTAATTACTGATGATGAAATGTCTTTTGCTGAGAGACTGTGAATATTATAGAAGTTGAACGCGTTGCAAATAGGTGGAAGGTTTCCACAAGGCAGCCTTTGTGAGAGGCACAAATCTACTTCCACCAAATGAAATGTTGAATTTAACAGCACTAGTGATGTCTGTGACCAGTATGTACTCATAAGCAACAGTCACAAGCTGCAGTACTGTCTTGCAGCTGCCCACTAGCACAGTTCCTGGCATGTTTGTGCAGTATTTCAGTTAGAACACTCCCATACAGTGCTTCAGCATTGTTCAGTGGATAGCCTGTGCTCCAGACCCTTTTTTCCAATAAATATTTTGTAGATGGCAACCCTGTCTAGAGAAGGAGAAGGTAATTGAGTTCTGTATGTGAACTGTGCCCTGTCATTTGGCCTCAAGGCAAAAACAGGCTCAGGACTGTTCCACTGGTCAACAGAGGAGTGTTACTGGTCTTCTGTTGTATGTTTTTTGTTTTATGTTCGTACCACAATGACTGTAAGAAGCAGTTGATAGGCAGTGTGGCCTGACTCTGGACCTTCAGGAAAAGGGCTAGGCAGGAAGCACTTATCTGTAAAGTGTCTTGATGTGAGACATTTGTTGGGCTTGAGAAAGAGTGTGTGCCAAAGTTCTGCAGGCAGCTTTGAGATTTTTAATTCCTGCTGTCCATTTATGGAGCTGCTTTATGAGTTTTATGTGGTATCTGAGATTTCCAGTTTTTAAGAGGTTGTTTTTTTTCCTCTTATTTTAATTTTGTACCCTGTAACTGTGGACTGGAAGAGGACACCAGGTCTGTTAACAGGTCCTCAGGCTTTGCACGTTTTGCAGATGGTGGACATTGGCTTGCTTGGTTAGGACTGTGCTGCATGCTCCTCATACAGGCCAGAATGTGGTGATTGCAGAGACCAGGCTGACACAATCAGGTGTCCAGATCCTTCTGCTGTAGTATAATCAGTATCGTGAGCGCGCTACCAGGAAGCTCAAAGGAACTGTGGAGAAATGAGGAATCCAAAACTGACTATGAGTTTTCAGAGATGGAGATGTCTTGAAGTGTTATTGATTGACAGGCCTGAGATGTCATCATGGAAATCTTGCTCAGTATCTTCCATTATTCTAGAGATGACTGAAGTTTAAAGCTTATCCATTAAATGTTAACTAAGCTTTCATGTGGCAGGATTGAAATTAATGAAACATAGCTGTGAGTGTCTTTAAAAAAAATGATATAATTGAGTGCTGCATTTCAATTGACATTAAAAGAGAAGAAGAAATAACTTGAAAAACTCTCCCTGCTTCCTACCACTGAATGGGGCACATTAAAACTTGTGTACCTGAGGATTACTCACCGCTCTTCCTTGCTCACCGTGTTACAGCAGTAGAACAGTAGCAAGGTCTTAAAGGTAGAGACTGTGTTCAGCAGAAATCACCAATTATCTTAAAAGGATGCAGAAGGCATTATTCTGCTCTGCACAGACCAGCATTCTGCAGCACCTGCTGGTTGTGTTCCTGCAAGCTCACCAGAAGGTCTTGGCATGGTACAGGAACTCTCTCAGTGTCTTGGTACATCTGGAAACTGACAGCTGCCTTTTTTCTTTCAGGGAGTGACTGGTGCTCTGGCTGTCTTGATGAAAGATGCTGTTAAGCCAAACCTCATGCAGACACTGGAGGTGAGCACGAATGATTCACTCTGTGTTTTCAGAAGCAAGAAGCATCTGGTCAGGCTCATTCATCACAGTCAGCATGGACTTTGTTTAGATGTGGAAGCTTATTGTGGTTTCCCACCTAAGACTCAGGGCTAGGGGGAAGAGCTTTACAGCTGTGCTGTAGGCTTGTGGGATGACCCTGGGGAAATGCAGTGCACCTTGTTGTGTCTCTTTTGTTGACTAACGTCAGGAAATGTTTTGAAAATCTAGATGGTGTGGGTGCAAGAGAATGGTAGAGTTGCTAAGATTTAGCCATCTGTTTCCTAAGTGGATTAATATCTCCACTTCTGCAGATTAATATAATCCAGTTGGCGATGTAGCCCGTAGTACTGATAATAAATATTTAATCAGAGGGCTTTAAAAACTTTATTTTTAACCTTCAGATAATGTAGTACTTAGCTCCTGAAATGATGCAGGTGTGCAAAATGTTCCCTCCTGATTTTCTTGATTTCTTTTTGCCTCCCTCACCCTCCTCCACTTCCTAGGGAACCCCAGTGTTTGTTCATGCGGGACCTTTTGCCAATATTGCACATGGGAATTCTTCAGTGTTGGCAGACAAAGTAGCACTGAAGCTTGTGGGTAAAGAGGGTTTTGTTGGTAAGTGTGTGGTGGTTTCGTTTGATCTGGGTGTTTTCTTTGTTTTTCAGGGAAATATTTCCTTTTTTTTTTTTTCAAGACTACCTTTGCTGCTTTTTATTTTCTGTCCCAGAAGAAGCTTCTGATTTCTGTAGTCAGAGCGCTGATTTCTTTGCCCAGCAACCTCTCACAAATTTCTGTGTTGTTTGTTTTTTCCTACTCTAGTTACAGAAGCAGGATTTGGTGCAGACATAGGCATGGAGAAATTCTTTAACATTAAGTGTCGTTACTCTGGTCTCCAGCCTAACGTGGTGGTATTGGTTGCTACTGTCCGAGCCCTGAAAATGCATGGAGGAGGGCCTGCAGTAAGTAATAAACAAGGTTTTATTTGGGCCTGAGGGGCTTTCATTCCAGTCCAGCCATTTAAAGCTCAGTAGGGCTTGATTTGCTTGTAATTGTCTTGAGATATGCAGTTATCCATATGTCCCTGCCGTTTGCAAGCTGCTTCATTTTAGTATGTTACACATACATACCTGCTCGTTTTGTTTTCCTAAAAAAAACGAGCTGGGGCACTTGTGTTGTTATCATAATCCTTAGTTTGTGAGAGCATCTTACAGTTTTTGGGTTTTTTTGTTTTTTTCTCCCTTAGAAAAAGGATCAGGCTGAAGTAGCGTGTTGTACCTTAATGCAGTTTAGTAAGAATCAAGTGTAAATTGTCAGAATAAAAATCTTATGGAGTACCCCCCTTTTTTTTTCTTCTTTAATTCACTCTCCAGGTCACTGCTGGGACACCTTTGCCGAAGGAGTACATGGAAGAGGTAATCTTATCTCCTTTACCTGTTGTGACAGTTGACCAATTAATTGCAGTCATTATATGATGTTATCATTCAGTGCACGTGTGGATAGCTGGTGTGTGTCATTTCTGTAGCTGGCAGGGAAATGCTTCCTTGTACAAGCTTTAAAGTTCTTTTTTTTTTTTTGTTCTAATGCTGTTACTTTGGCTCTGCTCTTTCAAGCATTTATTGTACTTGACCTCGCCAGCGTTCAGAGCCTTCCTTTTCTTCTGAGCTCACATAATTGTCTGTGCTCAATTTTTCATAGTAATGTCTGCTCAGTGTCCCTTGACCCTCTCAGTATACAGTAATTGCCTAGCTGAAATACTGTCTCTGAAAATATTCAGAGTGCTTGTCTAATTACTCCCTCCTTAGCAGCAGCAGTTTTGTTCTCCCCCTGCCCTTCTTTTGCAAGCTGGGAGGAAAGTGAACTGTTTCTGTCCTTGTGCCTCAAATGGTTGTGTACACTTGGGTAGTTGATCTGGTTCAGCTTTTTCACTTCCAACGCTTCCCTATGGATTACTCTTTTGATAGGAAGGGATGAAATGTCTGCACTTCCATGAATAATCTCTGATACTGTAAAATGTAAATATACATAAACTGAAAGCTGTTATCACAAACTTCAAACAAATGTCACAAAATTCACTGCTAATGATATTTAATACATGAAGAGGGATGTGTCATAGAGGTTTTGCTGTAAGGAGATAATGAGCATAGGTACTGACTTAAGAATAACAAAAAAAAATAAAGTGATTTCTCCTACCTCAGTTTTCATCTTCAGCTACCAAGTTATTAGAAACATTTATTCCTTTTCCTGTTTTCCATGCAAGACCACACGCTGCTCCTAAGTGTTCAGAAAGCAGCTCAGAAATTTTGCCCTTGTGGTTTCCATTCCTGTTTTGGCACTTAAATAATGAGCTGCAGATGCAGTGGATTTGGAGCAGAGGTTTCACTGCCTTTCATAAAACGTACAGTCTGCTTGCTGTCTTTTTTTTTTTTTTTTTACAGAACCTTCAGCTATTGGCAAAAGGTTGCAGTAACCTAAGCAAACAAATCCAAAATGCTCGGCTGTTCGGTGTGCCAGTGGTTGTGGCTGTCAATGCCTTCAAGTAAGTGAGCTGGCTGTTGAGCTGATGCATGAGGATAAAATGGCAGCCTTTTATATGCTGCATTTAACACGCTGTCTTGTTTTCAGCCCTGTCAACATATTGTTTGCAGGAAGCAGCATTCTGCAGTGCTTGAAGATACTGAATAAATAGTGGAGCTCTGCTCAGTCGCTTCAAATGCGTTGAGCAGTTTAATTTAGCTTAGGATCTTGTGACCAGTGACTTATGTGCCATTGCTTACACCCTAACTGGCTAAATTACCAGAGACAAAAGGTGCCTGTGACAGTATGGAATCTAAGTTCATAACAGATGGTGAGGTGCCTGTGCTGTAGACCACATTGCATTCAGTGGTCTGCAGTATGGAATGATGCCAAACCAAGAGGCATTTAAGGCTCTGCACGTTGTACTACAGAGGAAACAGAATCTGTGTGCGATCTTCCTTTATGCAAGCAAAAGGGCTTAGAACTGCTGCACTGAAGCTGATGCAGTTGAAGCAGAGTAAGCTAAGGATTGTTCATCTGAAGTGAGTGTGTATTAGCTGTTTCAGAGAAAGTATGGGTTTTAGCATTGTGTGCATGTGATATAGAACATCTTAGCATCTCCAAATCAGCAGGTACTAATGCCTTTTTGGGTTTTATCTGAAAATGAGTTGTGTTGTTGATACAAGCAGAAGGTCTGGAATGCTGCTGTCAGCAGTCTTGGGTTTCTGCATGCAGTTCCAGACAACTTCTTGCCTGCTGTTCATCTTGGAATCATCTTGGAATAGTGTTCTTCACTGAGGTGGAGCAGCCTTGTGGTTGGTAACTTCTCAACAACAGTGACTTCCTGATGGCTGGGTCCTTTAATTTCTTCTGACAGCATTTGTCTTTTGTAGACAAGAATGAGAGAGGGGTAGAACAAACCATTGATGTACTGCACGTACATTCTGACACAAATGCACAAACTTTTTTCTTTACAGGACAGATACAAAGGCTGAACTGGCTCTTGTAGTACAACTGGCAAAAGAAGCAGGAGCATTTGATGCTGTGGAGTGCACTCACTGGGCAGAGGGTGGTAAAGGAGCTGTTGCATTGGCCCAGGCTGTTGAGAGGGCATCACAGACACCCAGCAACTTCAGGTTCCTCTATGATGTGGAGGTAAGAACTTGCATGATTACAGAGGTACTTTGGTTGTTTTTAAGTTGGAGATTACTTGGTCTGCCTTAATTGGCTGAAAGTTGCCTGCAAGTCTGCTCAGAGAAACTGAGAAGAAAATGGCTTTTAGAACATAACATTTATTCCACGAGTCTCAAATACCTAGTTTGTCACTTCCTGTTGTTTTGACTACTAAATGAAATATAGTTTACTTTTGATAGTGAAAGATGCAGCTCTGACACAGCTAGAGATGGCAGACAGGTTACTGTGACAGACAGCCACGTTCCAGCGCAGGGAGAAGTTTATTCTTCCATCTCAGATATGCATTCTTGTCAGAAAATGGACTGGAAAAACCCTCATCAAACCTGTTACCTTATTGGGGAATTTCTGGATGTGCTTGGTGCTCAGAATGGGAGTACAATAGGCTGTGGAGCATGACATGGAACATCCATTTCTAACTTGTTTCTTTCTCTGGAAACAAGTCTTACAGTTTTACACTGCAGGACAGGTGGAAGAGTGTGTGTTTCTAATGACTTTGTACTTCATCAAATTTGATGGTGACTTAGAGGTGATGAAGTTACTGTTAGTTACCATGTTGTGCCTAAAAGTGCCCAGTCGAGAACCCAGTGAGGTACAGCGGTGTCACTACATCTATTTCAGCTCCTAAATCATGTTAAGGACAAAAACTGAAGTGTTCATTTGTGCTCTTATTCAACAGTTAGTTTCTGTTCTCTCAAGTTATTTTATCTGCTTTTTGACTTAAACTTGGGAGAGAATAAAGACATCTCTTGCAAGTGGTGGTAATTAATATGTAAATGCAGCTTAGAATAAATGCTGATGTGTATCTTTCTTTCTGACTGTAATAAATGAGTTTTGCAGCAAGACAAGTGAAGCCTGTTTTAAAACCCCTCAAATTACTGTTCAGCTTTGTTTTACAGCATGTGAGAGTCTCTCTCATAGCTGCAGATAGACACAACACAGATGAACTGTGAAGCTGCTGTGACATCATTGCTTTTTGTAATTTGGCCGTGCTCACTTGCCTGTCTTCTTTTCTAGCTCCCTGTTATAGATAAAATCAGAATTATTGCACAGAAGGTCTATGGGGCAAGTGACATTGAGCTGCTACCACAAGCACAGGAGAAAGTCACCGTGTACACCAAGCAGGTTAGTTTACTCTATCACCCGTTACCCAGTGATGCTTTTCCTTTTAAAATAATCATACTGCAGGGAAGTTCAAATTGTGTGTAAAGGGGGGTTATCACCTAACATGTGTCCAGCACTCGCTGGATGCTGCCAAGGCAGAGGAGGATGAGAAGGTGTTATGGGAAGGGAGAAAGTTGCCATGGCTTTTAGTGCAGAAAACAGAACTAATCTGTCTCAGTAATACGTCCCTAATAATGTGGAGGGGGAAAAAAGGAAAGCAGATTCAGTAATCTATCTATACTCTCCTGTAAATACTTTCTGCATTCTCCAATTTTTTAGCAGTTTGGGAATTCTGGGATGGCAAATGGTCACACTGGTGCTAAATAGTCTCTGTTTTTTTGTTGTTTGTTTTGGTTTTTGTCATGTCCCACTGAGTTGTCCAGTTTTCAGTCCCATGTACATTTTGGGAAGCCCCAGCCATGTTGGGGAAAAGAGTTCTACAGGTGCTACTTATGGCTACTGCTTCTTATGGCTGCTTCTATGTGTTGAACTTCTAATTATAAGCTTTCTGATTGTTGTATTGTTTTTTCCTCTTGATCACGGCGTTCTTGTAAATGTACCTGCTTTTCAGGTACCTTCTGCATTCATGAAGGTTTGTAATGGGTCGTGAAGAGGAAAGCAATGTGAGAATTGTCCATGCTTTGTTTAGTGTGCTTGAGTAGTTTTATTTCTGGATTTTGTGTACTGCTGGCATATGTCATTTCTTGTTTTTGTGTTTCTTGTGAGTTCTATCAAAATACCATAGCTGTATAATTGCTCCTTCCTCACAATATGCAATTATATTGATCAAATAGTTCTAATTAACCCACTTCAGCTGTATGAGAGCTTTAGTTCTGAGCTGTTTGAATTAATATTTTGGGAAGAGAGAAGAAACCAAGTTAGATATCTAGATATTCAGCACTTCCATAACGCTTCCACACCATTAACCTTTTCCTCAGTTGGACGTGCTGGGATCCATAGTTATCCTTCCCTTAATAGTAGGAAGAGGGGCAGAGTTTGGGAGCGAGAATGAGGATGCAGAATGGTCAGTGGGTCAGATAGCTGTGGGTGAAGAAATTGCATAAAATTACACGGTGACACTGACAATGGTAAAGTGGAGCAGTAATTTTTGCAGACAAGAATGGTTGCTGTTTTTTCACTTAACTTCTCTTTCTCTCTTCTTTTTCACTGTCGTGCCCAGGGCTTTGGAAACCTGCCAATCTGCATGGCTAAAACTCACTTATCGTTGTCTCATGACCCTGAACAAAAAGGAGCACCCACAGGTTTTGTTCTGCCAATCCGAGATATCCGGGCCAGTGTTGGTGCTGGGTTCCTGTACCCCCTGGTCGGCACGGTGAGTGAGTGAAGCCCCCAGCTGGGGGGTGGGAATCAAACTTCACATCCATTCCAGTTATGAAAGATATCTTCAAGGAAAAGAGCCCTCATTTACAGATGATGTTTTAGTAGTTCAGTGCATAAGATGCCCTTAGTATGTTTTTTTTCAGAGGGAAGCTAAATAAGTTATCTGTTTGAACATTTAGCAAGCTTCCTGTGTACTCTCCATGTCCCACATCTCTGTCTTCCTGGAATTCAGGAAAAGGGTGAGCTCTGTACCTCATGAATTCTGGGAACAGCAGGCTGACAGAGGGCCTACCTAAGTGCCCCCGTGACTTGGAATTCCTGATGCACTTTGCAGTATTGCTGCTGAAATCTGTGTGCACCAGCAGAACTAAACAACTTTTCCACAGCTTACAAAGCAAATAACTTTTGATGAGACAGCTCCAAAGCAAAGCTGATCTGTACTGTTCATCATTTGTCAGTCTTGCCCCCCATTATTTTCTCATTGTTTTGCTGACCATCTGTTTGCTGTTTGGTCTGCATCGATTCCTACAGTTTATTTCACTATGCCCTTGAGTTTTTATTTTCTGTTCTTTGAGATGGTTGTCACGTCAGCTGAGGGGTGAGAGAGTAGCTACAATGGAAGCAGGATCCTGGCATAGCTTTGATGTGAATGGGCTGGCAGAAAGAGGACCTACTTGCAAAATGAACTAACATTCAGCTTTGTGTCTAAAGAAAGAATGTTAAGATGAAAGGCTCCACTGGAAATCTTATCTGGGGAAATCTATTCTGGGAAAATGTTAAGTAACTTCTTAGGTTATTGCAGGAGATGGAGCAGTTGGAGCAAGCAGCTCTGGTTTTTTTTCTCACTGTTTTTGGGCATACACTTTTTTTTACTGAAGTCTTCATGGCAACATTTGTTTTAATTAGCTGTCTTTCAAAACTGTTAGTGTCACACGGCTCAGATGCTGAAATTTGTTGATTTAAGAGTTGTTTCCTTTCCTCCTTCAAATGCTTGCTCTCAGAGAGCCAGGTAAGTGTTTCCAGATTACCCCAACAGAAATAAAATAACCACATCCTGAATGAAGTTTGGCACATCCTTCTTTTCAAAGAGTACTGTGTGTTTTTGGAATACAGTGAAAGTATCCCAAAACAGAAATGCTCATTCTTGCTCTTAGCTACTTTTCTGCAAGCCAAAATTTTATCCAAACTGATTATGTTTAATATATTTTTATATAACGCAGAAGGAAAGAGTACACAGCGGTAACAAGATAGATGAAAGAAAGGTGATTACAGACATTGAACCTAAAGTTCTGTCTCTTTCTGATGTCTTCCCTTTCTACGAAGCTGAAGTTTCCATCCTTCCTCCCTGCACAGATTTGTAACGCTTATTTGGCAGTTAATCATGATGTTGACCTTGCTGGAATTAATAGTAAGCCCTCCAGTTGGGGACATGAAGATTGTTCTTCTGTGGTGTCTGCTAGGCCAGGAAAGGGATGTCCCTTTGAGAGGCAGCCCAGAGTATTTTGAATCAATCACCATTTTAAAACCATTCAACAGGATACATGCTAGCCTCAGAGTGATTTTTTGGCAACCATTGAATTGTGAGCTGAAAACACAGAAAATATGCAGCTCTCTCCAGAAGTTGTAAGGAATTTGAGGTGAAACTGATCCCCAGTGTGTGCATGCTCTTGGTATTTGGAGTTAATTGAGAAGGTACATCACAGTTTTTCTCAGCCTCTGAATTTTGGGTGTTTCCTTTCTGGCTCAGTGTTGAAGCTGTTGTCTTTGAATGCAATACTTTGAGGTATAAAAGGAAATACCGTTTCAAGGATTATCTAGATTTATCTTTGAGCATGAAATAGTAATGAAAATGAAACAAATGTTTGGACTCAGACTGGTTGGATTTCTTTCTTATCTGGTGCCACCGGAGAACTGAAAACAAAGTATTGAATCAGCTCTTTTGAGGTCCTCCATGGCACTTTTCCTGGAAGTTGTGCAAATGTTATAAATAATATGTTCCAGTTGGTGTTGGTTCATTTGAAATCTGTAGGGGGATTGATGATATCTGAGTAGCTTAAATTTTTTCATGCGAATAGTGAGAATGCATTTTTTTCCCTCTCATGTATGAAAGGAGAGGAGGAGGAGGAGCTTCTTTTCCCTAGCTCTGAAAATAATTGAGTGCATTAAGCATTGTGGACATTTGTGCAGAAAATTCATAGCCTGAAAGAGGAAATCAACCCTGAACTGCATCAAAATTCGGTGCGTAGTTTGCCTTTAGCTAATAGATAACAGAGTAGCCACTGTGAGCTGCCCTGTGAGTAGGAGAGGAGGAAAACTGACCAATCCTTTCAAAACACAAAGGGCAAGAAGGGTTACATCAGGCCCATATTCATCAACACAGCAACTCCTGTTGTCATGACTGTCACTCTCAGCTCTTGCTGTGGCCCTCTGGATGTGTAGGTGGAGATCTACAAAACTGTACAACTCTCCAGAGATGCATACATAAATAGGTGCTTTTTTGTTCTGCATGACAGAGGTGGAGACTGTGGTGGGGATTGAAAAGCCCTTCCAGATGCTTTGGATCTCTTATATTTTGCTCTCATGAGCAAAGTATTTCACACAATGGAGCATAAAGACAAGGAGTGATAGCCATATCTGAGGTCCACTCTTTGCTGTCCTGGAAAGCAGCAGCTGTGACAGAAAGCTGGAGCAGACCTAGCAGTCATTGCAAAGGATGTGCTTGAAGTGACTTTTACCTCTGCACGAAGCGTGTACATCTTGCAGTGGTACAGTACATATGGGACTGCAGTTAGCACTTGTAATAGCTTAGGAAAATGAGGTGGGATTCCAAAAGCTCCCAGAACAGTTTTGAGAACTGCAGCAAATGCTTAACCTTGCTGCTGAGCTTATTACCCAAATTTGATTTGTGTGCAAAGTACATCGGGAGAAAATACCAGGTTTCTGAAGAGGTCTTTAATCTAATGGAGACAGGCATAGCAATGACTGATTGTGAAAGCTGAGGCTGGGTGATGTAGATGGAAGGTGAAATGCTGTGCTTTTGTTTAAGGGGGAAGTGACCACTGACACAAGCTGTCAGGTGTGGTCACAAGTTGTCCACCTTCGCAGAGCATCCATGTTAGCCTGCATGTGCTGCTGGGCTCAACACTGACTTATGGAACGAAGTTGTCATCTGCATTAGTAAATCAGGCCAAGTGTAGTCCCTGCTGGCTTTGCTTTTTGCAGCTCTGAAAGTGGGTTTCAACAGTGGGGATGACTTGAAAGGCCTGGCCTGAGGCGGGCGCAGTGCAGGCAGCTGTTCTGCTAGCTTCAGTCCTCCTGCTGTGCACTCATTCTAACTTGTGTGCCCCAAAATGACCCAGTCAGGAAAGCAGACCTATCCATTTCTATTAAAGCTTTGTTTCAGGTGTTTTTCTTGGGTTCTTTTGTTGTTTGTTTGGTGTTTTTGTGTTGTTTTTTTTTTGGGGGGGGGGGGCAGGGTTGTCTGTTTGTTTTAAAACCTCTTATGTCAACAGTGATTTTAGAACAGTTATAATTAGGAATAGTATTAAAGACTTTTAATCAGTTGAGACTTTGCAATCAGCAAAGCTGTATTTCAACGTGCATCTGCATTTCAAGACTAGGAAGCTGCCACGAGCAGCTCGTGTCTCCCTGCAGCAGCTCCCATGTAACAGCTGAGCCATGGGCTGAGCTGGTTGATCTGCTACATCAGGAGTTCCTGGCTCTTGTGATGTGCTTCAAAATGGTGTATGGCCGTCCTCCAGCAGTATGTTTGTAACTGAGGTGCTGCATTGGCTGTTGCTAACACAGTTCTCAGCACCGAGTAAGAATTCTGTCTTCTCTTCAGTTATGTGCTTCCATTTAACGGTGTATCTCTCGTGATCCAGATGAGCACCATGCCAGGACTTCCCACGAGACCCAGCTTTTATGATATCGACTTGGACCCGGTGACAGAACAAGTGAATGGGCTCTTCTGAAAAGAATTTCAACCAGAGGTGTGTGTCCCTTCAGGTGAGGTGGCTTTCAATGTTTGGGCTTGATTTCTCAGCGTGGGATAACAGAGCCATGCCAATTGCTTATTACACTATGCATTTCCAAGTAACGTGTGATTATATTCCAGCCTGAAAGTTGCCTGCAGTACTGTTCGATAGTAATTAAATTTATTTTTCTTTTTAGCTCCCAGAACACCTGATGAGTCACATAAATGAAACTATTCACTGATCTTTTTTCAAGTCAAAACAAGATACGACTGAGAATGCAATGCAAGGAGTGACTGAAAAGAGTACTGAAGGATAAAACACTTATTTTTAATCTGTAATAATTCTTAAACTACTGTGTTCCAGGCTAGTTGGAACGAAGTATACTTCCTGTACAACCTTCCTGCTTCATAGCTGGAGCAGAATACAGAAGCTTAGGTTTAGTGATCTCTTAGAGCCACAGAATCACTTCGGTTGGAAAACACCTTCAGGATCGTCAAGTCCAACCAGCTGAAGGACTGAAACTCTAATTAAGGTAGTAAGCACAAAAAGGAGAAAAGGTACATCTATGAGATCTTGCCTTGATTCACTGAGATGATTTTTAATGATTAAAAATCCTAAAGCTGGAGCTGTTTGTAACAGTCTTGGGACCTGGTTGTCTTAACAGTAGGGTTTTTGTGACATGGATTGTCTTGGGAAGTCTCATACACTGATACTCCTTTCTGTCATACTGAATTCTGTATTCCATTTCTCACGCTGTGGGAGGATTTGCTGTGCTATGAAACTGCACCAGTTAACTTTAAAGGAGGGATCAGGGAGGAATCCTTTTGTCATTTCTTACCTGGCTTCTGCTGTGCCTCACCCCTGCGGACACCTGAGCCGTGCCAGATTTCTCTTTCAGAAAGCCCAGCTGTGACTGCTGTAATTCTTACTGCTGGAAACTGAACTTCTGGGTGTCAGATCTGTGGGTACCCAGATCTCTGGAGTGTACCTGTGGCTTCTGCCAGAAGTGCCTTTTGAACCATCTTTTGCTCAGCAATAGGTACAGGGAGGCCACAGAACAGCCTCCTTTCCTAAGGTACCTTCTGGGTGCACAGAAGCTGCATGAACAGTGATTGAGTCATTGTAGTGGGCTTTGTCAGCAGGCCAAAATCACTTGGTAACAGAAATAGAGTTGCTGTCAGATTTTTAACTAATACAAATAAAGGGTAAAAACTTCACGTGCTTTCTGGGTTTTAATGTACGTGCTGAGATTAATGAAGCAGAACTTCTTTCTGTGATTACCTGGGTAATGCAGCAGTCCCAGTATTGACAATTACGATGATCATTGCAGTAATAAGTTGCCTGCAATGCACCACTGTGTGCGTTTTATCTTGTTTCCTTTCCTGGATGACGTGTGTCATCTATAGGAAATAAACTGCCTGAATTATTCAGTGCTTTTGGGTTTACTTGCAGTTGACTGCGGAAGATCTGAATTAAGATGCTGGCTTTATTAAGTTTGACTGCCCTGCTCACAGCTGAGTATTTCTGGCTTCTCTTTCTGCATAGACTGGCGGGGCCCATCTGCTTGCATCCAAACTGAATCTGAAAGCGTTCTGATCTCAGTGAGAACCAGGAGAATTGTGGTGCACACCAACGTAAGGATGCATTGGTGGTACACAGCTACTAAATACAGGGAGCAAATTATTCAGGAGGGGGGAGTAATTATCTAACAATTACCTAGTTGTCACAGGAGCAAGGACGGAATGATTTCAATTGTTATAAGCACACGTAGGGGATGTTCACAGCCTCCTCGGATTTGCTTCTAGATGGCATTTGGCTGTGAGGTCACTGGCAGGCAGATTTCACAGAGCACAAAAAGGTGCTTTTGGGGTCTGGGGGTTGCCACTTCCATGGCTGGAAGTGCCCTTACCCGCAGCACCTTGCTGCAGCCTTTCCTTGCAGCACACTGCTGCTGCTGAGACTGCTGTCAGTTCTTGCGTTTAATCCCTGTTCTCTCATCTTGCAGAGGCTTCCCTGTTGCACTGCCTTCCTGCAAGCGCTCTACGTTCCCCCTTCATTTTCTGCTTCTGAAAGATGGGATAAGTGCTAATTTATGCTAAGATTAGCCTCTTTTAGTTCAGCATGAGATCACAGACATGTGGTTGAGAGAGACGGTTCAGGAGGGCTCTGCTCTGCAGCCTGCAAACTGGACGTGGATTTGCTGAGCAGTGGGGGACTGCTGACAGCAAAGCTCGAGGGCCGGCAGCAAATAGCTCTCCAGAGAAGAGTGGCAAATGCTTTTCTGCCCCGTGCTTCAGATGTGCCTGTATCCCCCCCAGCTGGAAGCAGGGGCAATGGCCTTGTGCTCAGGGCCTGTGTTTAGCTCTGATGAACTGTACCGTCATTAGAACCCTGTTGCCAAATGAAGGTTATTGTACTGAGTGAATGCCAGCAACCACGGCTCGTAGGGGAGCTTTTAAAATGACGGTTCCTTGCGGTCCCCCGATGGGTGGAAGCACACTATTGGCTGCAATTTCAGCCAGAAGAACACATTTTCTCCCTTTTTTTGGGGGGTGGGGAGGAGGGCACGTGTATTTCCTTAAGGACAACCTCTGCTGGAAGCCACTTGCAGGCTCGACGTATGCTCCAGCACCCTGCGAAGCAATTCATATCCTCACAACATCGGTGGGCGTCGCTGAGCTCCCCGTCGGGATGAATGGGACGTTCCGCGAGCTCCAGCCCTGCCTTCGCGTTGCTCCTTCGGCTGCACTCGGAGTCGTTTCCCAGGCGCCCTCCCATCATCAACCGTAACCGCCGGGGATGCAGTTTTGGAGTCAGATTTCAGCAAGCGGGAAGAACAAAAATAAACAGCCCCCTGCAGCTCGGGGGGGCGGGGGGCGGGGGGCTGCCGGCAGTGCCCTCCCCGCCGGCCCTGGGGGGGCGCGGCTGCGGCGGGAGGCGGCGGCGGCGCAGCCGCGCAGAGCCGTGGTCGTGCCGCGCCGTGCCGCAGGTGAGGAGCCGAGGGGACCCGCGGGGATACGGGAGGAGGGGGTCGGGGTGGGGGTGGGGGGTAAGCGGATGCCCACGGAGCGCCCCCAGATTTCCCGGGACGCGGGCTCCGGAGGCGGGATGCGCTCGGAGCGCAGCGCTTCGTCCCTCCCACGTGGGCGCCGAGCGCGTTTTCCGCCGCCAGAAGCAGCGAGCGGAACGGAGCCCGCTCCGCGGGCGCGGAGCTCAGAGCCGGCAGCGCCCACGGGAGAGGCGGCCCCGGGCCGGGACGGCGCCGCCACGCGGATCTGCTGAGCCCGGGGGTCGGCGGACGGCCGCGAGAAGTTGGGCTGCGGCGTGCGCTTTCCTTTCCCAAACGTTCCCTCTGCGGTTTGGATTTTTGCGAGGGTGACGGTGCTGATGGACGCGCGTGGTGTTCATTGAGGTTGCCATGGGAGGCGTGCACGTAGCGTGGATGTGCTTCCTTCATTGCCGTGCGATTTCGCTTTTGTGTTCCTCCTCTTGTGTTCGGCGTTCTGCGCGTTGTCGGCTGGTGCATTAAAGATCAAAATATCGGCCGTCTCGGGGTGTGATTTCTCGGGCTGCAAGTGTGAGTGCGTGCGGGGCGGTGGAGGGAGATGGAGCCAACTGTAGGAGCAAGAAATATATGTGTGTGTGAGTAATATAGGTTTGTCATAATGTGAGCAATTAGAAAAAAATACGGCCACTTCTGCCGTGCCAAGTAGTGTTTTCTGTGTTGGAACAGCACGAAGTTGGCATAATAGGGGCTTTATTTTGCCTTTGGATATGGGTAGCCCGAGATTGATCTGCTTTTCTGTCCCTTGTATGCATCCCAGGCTGAAATACCATGCTCAAAATTACTTCTTAATCCTGTGAGTTTTGCTCTGTGCGTCTCACCACTTGTTCGTTGTGTTGCAGGTCAGAGCTGAGAGCGTCAGCCACGCTCAGAGGCAAACCTCACCCAGCCCTGCCAGGAGCTGATCAGAATCCACGGCACAGCAGCAGCTGAGCTGGTGCTGGGGGGCAGAGCACCTCCACTCGCTGCCACCACGCTGCTTCAAGCAAGTTCCTCGTCCCCCTCGAGCTGCCCGTGGGCTGAATAAAAGTTGTTAACTCTTGGCTTGATTTGTCATCCTTTGGGGGAGTAAAACCAAGGTCAGACTGTCCACTCAATGCTTGTACTGTTAGAGTGAGCGCGACCTGAAGTGGGGTGTCCCAGAGGTTGAGAGTGACTGTGGTTCTTCAAGTCTGCCTGGGACTCCTTGGAGAGGCCATAAAGCGAGTGAGAAGATGCAATGGGAGTTACAAAGCAGACGCAGTAGCTGTGTTGGAACAGCTCTGCACATTGCCACATCCGCTTGTTAAAAAGCAACCACTGCTGCTTTGAGGACAGTTTGGGGAAAAAGCCATTTGAGCATCTCCACTGCTTTTCTGCATTAATCAGGACAGTCAGTACACAGACAAAGGAGAGGTGCAAGTATGGCAAAGGCAGCTAAGGAAATACAAATGGAGAACCCGAGCGAGCTGGAGGCTCCTAATGCAGGGACACCATGCCCCCCACTGGAAGAACAGGCAGAAAAACCCTCCGTACTCTGTTTTAAGAAGCGGAAGAAGTCCTGTAAGAAGGGGCTGACAAGTAAGGACACATGTGAGGGAGCTTCTGCAGCCTCAGAGGAGAAAAGCCAGTGCATCAACACAGAGCAAGGGGAGGCGAAAGCTTCTGCTCAATTGAGACCCTCCAGAGGAGCCTGGGCAGCTCTCAAAAGTCTCACAAAGCCTCAGAGAAGGCAGAAATCCTCATCGCGGAAGAAGGCATCCTCTGATTCCCAGGTGCAGCTGGAGATGGATGCAGAGGAGAGCTGTGTACAAGGTCTCCCAAGGAAAAAGGCTGGCTCAGGGCTCAAGATGCCCTGTGTGCGCTTCTTGAGAGGCAAGAAAAAGCCCAGCCCCTCAGAGGTGGTGGAGGAGTCAGAGGACAGTGCCCAAGCGAACGAAGTGATGGGCATTTTGAATAAAGCCATTGAAGAGCTGGAGGATATGGCAGAGCCCTGTGACAAGGACAAGTCCCCGAGCCCACTCCCTGCAGAGGACGTGGCCCCAGCAGAGCCCTGTGACAAGGACAAGTCCCTGAGCCCACTCCCTGCAGAGGACGTGGTCCCAGCAGAGCCCTGTGACAAGGACAAGTCCCTGAGCCCACTCCCTGCAGAGGACGTGGTCCCAGCAGAGCCCTGTGACAAGGACAAGTCCCTGAGCCCACTCCCTGCAGAGGACGTGGTCCCAGCAGAGCCCTGTGACAAGGACAAGTCCCTGAGCCCACTCCCTGCAGAGGACGTGGTCCCAGCAGGGCCCTGTGGCAGGGCTGAAGCCCTCAGCCCGCTGCCTGCAGAGGACCAGGACATGTTGGTGGAAGGTGCCAGTGCAGATGGGAAGAGTGAGCCCTCAGTAGAGCCCAGGCCTGACGTGGATGAACACACAGAGTGCATCGCTCAGTCAGAAATTCCCAGTTTGGAGCCTGTTAATGAGCCGGTGCAGGAAAAGCTGCCTGAGGGGGGTCCACACCAATCTGCAGCCCAAGTGGAAGAGAGGGAAGTTGCTCCTGAAGTCACGGTTTCCACAGATGAACCCAGCAGCACCCCTGAAATCACCGAGGTGCAGGAAACAGCCACTGTCTGCAAGGAGCTTCCTGAAACGGGCGAGTCGGAGAGGAGCACTGATGTTCCTGTGGAGTGCAAATCTGAGGAGACCGTGGTGGATTTTAGTCCATCAGTGTTTAAAGATGACGCAGTGAGTGTGCAGAGCAGTTCCAGCCATCAGGAGAAACCAGAAGTCAACATGGGCACCGGCGTTGGCATCGTCATCACCGTCACAGAAGCCGTGGACTCTGATGACACTGATTCTGATCAGGCCTACGAGCCATCCCTGGTTTTACACCACAATAAGCAGAAAGGGAATAAAAAATCCAGTGGGAGCTTTGATTTTGGTCAAAAAGAGGGCCCTGGGGCTGGCAGTGGTGCTGTGGCGGAGGAGAAAGGTCTGGGTGACCAGGGCCACAGGACTTCGGATCAGTACGAGTTGCTCCTCATAGAAACGGCGTCTTCCCTTGTGAAGGCGGCCATCCAGTCGTCCATAGAGCAGCTGGTCAACGAGATGGCTCTGGAACAGAATAAACACAACAGTTTTCTGTGATGGTGACGGTGCCCCCAGATGAGGGTGATTCCAAGCTGCTTCGGCCTGAGGAGGGGAGCAGGAGGGCTCTGGAGGCCACTGCGTAGTTAGCTCTGCATGCCCGTGACGTTGTGTGTGTGTTTATCTGTATGAAATTGGTCCCGGGGTGTGGGACAGGCCCTGCTGGGCACAGCGAGTGCACGAGGCCTGGCTGCAGGAAGGTGCAAGTGTTGCAGTGTTTTCATTTATTAGCATCTTTGTGTTGATTTCAGCTGTCTTCCATTCCAGCCTTCCCTGCTGTTACTGGTGTAAACGCTTTTAGGAGGAGGCCCTGTTGGCAGCAAGCAACCTCCCACCACTGGGTCCAGTTCAGTGCATGTTGAGCGCAGCTGGAGGTTTGCTCAGTGGGCACAAGGAAGGAAGAAGGGACCGAGGTGTGCCATCAATGGCACCAAGGCCAAGCAGTTAGCATTGCATTCAGAGGCGTAGGAACCACGATCCGAAGTCCCATCAGATGGAAACTGGGTGAGTGCAGTGAGCAGCACGTTTTGGCCAGGTTATGGCCCCAGCCCGCTCCTCCGGCCTACCCGCTTTGTCACAAGCTGCCTGTGCATCAGCCATCGCACCGCAGCACAGCGTCAGCTCCCCTTGCTGACTTGGGGCTGCACAAACTCCAAGAACGTGGCCTCGCTTCGTCTGCTGGGGGCCACTGCACAGCTGAGCACAGCGGTCAGGGTTCCCCATAGCGTAGTGAGGAGTGCCAAGCTGGAGCACACTGGCCATGGGGAGCCCCTGGCCGTGCCTTCCTTTGTCTGCCATGGTGAATCTATCCTTGGATATGGTGTTGTTTTGGGGTTTTTTTTTGTTTAAATATGTGGCATGTAATACAAATAGCAGTGCGCTGCATGCAGTCAGCTCTTGACTCGGTGTTGAAATAGTGTGGTAGCCAGGATGTGCTGCAGGCCATTGAATTGCTCCACGTTGGGAGGGCATTAAGTTGCTGGGTGTATCCATGTGTCCATCCCTCCCTTAACAGGGACGCCCAGCAGAAATCCCAGTGGCTCCACGGCAGTCAGTCCACTCTGAACACTGGAGCCATCTCACCAAAGTCCTCAGGGAAAACCCAGACATGAGGGCTGGGGACACTGCCACAAAACACCGGGACAGGCCGACTGCTGTCAGAAAAATACAAACTGCTCCGTCCAGGAGGTGAGCGTGCAGCGTGTGCACACGCGTGGAAGAAAGGGGCCTCGTGATAGCTTGGGATTGCAGCTGTGCGGTTGCTGTTTACGCACTGCTGTGTGAAAGTCCGCCTTTTCTACTGAGAAAGTTCTCCTGCCCATTCTCAGCCTGTACAGAAATAGCAGCCTCCCCTGGCAACTGCTCCGTGACCACAGTGGGGGCACAGAGGTTTTCTGCTCGGCGCAGTTAGAGCACCGGGGCTGACAGCTCTCCAGGAGCCCGGCACACAGCCACGTTTTGGGCTTTGATAAAGGATCTCTGCTGTTACGAGGGGAGTAGCAGCAGTGTGTGCCACGGCGTCTTTCTATGCACGTTGAACTCGGGAAAAATGAGTCGGACTTCTTTTTATTTTTTTCTGTGAATTTATTTGACGTTATCAATAATTCAGTGTGTATATTAATGGCTTTGCATTTCCTATTGTTCCTTTCAGGCACTTTGCCATCGTTTTGAAAGGGGCTTTTTAAGGACTGTGCATAGCTTCGGTACAGGGAAGAGCTGTGCTTGTGCTGGAGTTGTGCCATGGGGCTGTGCGGGCACTGGGACGGGTCGGTGCTGAGGAAAGGGCTGCAGCATCTCCATGCCTTGGCTGCAGGGACACCCTGGGGCTCTCAGCAAGAGATGCCAACCCCCCCAGGCATGACCATTGTCTCCTATCCATGTGCTGAGCAGTTTGGGGAAGATTTCATACTGCATCAAAACAGGAAATAATCCATTGCAGGAGGAGGCACTCCTTAGAATGGAGAGAGAAGAGCAGCAATACACGGGTCCAGCCCAGAGCCTGTGAGACTGGCAGCTGCTCCATGCCCAGGGCTGTGTTTGCATCCTTTCCATGGCTGTTTTCCCTCTGTTCCAGCTATACGTGTAACTTGCAATTAGTTCATTAAAGTTGAGTGTACCTCTTGTTTCCTTGGCTTGTGATTAACTGGGCAGGGAGATTTTGCACCAGAGCCAGTAACCCACTGTGCCATCCAGTAACATGCAGCATTTCCAGGTGGCCGTACGATGAGCAGAGGCCTTAATGTTAACAGGCCAGAGATGTTTTAAGACTCACTGCTCCTGTGTGTTTTATTTTTAGATAAGCTTTCCTTCTGGGTGCTGCCAGTCTTTTTCACTCACAGATTCCTGAAAGCCCACAGACTCCGGTGGGCATTTATGAAGGATTGCAGCTCTCATCTGGCTCAGAAGAGCAGCCCTGCTGCCCGGCAGTTGAACCACCACTGGATGAACTGCTCTGCCAGCAGAGCAGGCTACAGAGCCCGAGCCTGCAGCATGGGGGGCTCCTAAGGACTTGAGGCACTTTGTGGCATATAAAAAAGTTGGAAAAAATTGACATTTTAAATAGTATTAATGCTAATTATCATTTCAGGCTTGCAGAACAAAACACAGACTTCTAACGGCTGTTAATGACTTAATTAAGACACTCTGCTCCCCCATTACGATGAGAGCTGGACATGAAAAAAGCACAGGAACTGAATTCTTTCTCAGCAGAAATGTGCAGAGAACTCATGGCTGCTGAGCTGCACAAGAGCACCCGAGTGGGTTCAGGACTGTTTTCCTGCTCACAGCTGCAAGAAATGGGCACAGTGCGTACCCTGGGCCTGCTTGGGCCAGCTGGGGTTGGACCCAGCAAAGCCCTCCTATCTCTCATCCTGTACATAGAGAACTACCACATCCGTAACTCAGAAAATGCTCCAAGGGAACAGATTGATTTAAATAATTAGCTTTAATATTCTTTTCCATCTGCAGTTTCATTTCCCAGAGAAATGGTTCTTGTTAGCTCTTGTTGGGTGGTATTACAATAATGAAGTATTTTAATTTGCAGCGAGATAAAATCTTTACATTAAATGTGTTTTTGTTTAACTAATCAGAGGATGTTATTGCTTGTGTGGTTATTTAAGGAACAATAGAGATCAGCATTTTTGGAGGTGCCGTTTCCATGTTTTCACTGTGGAAGGCGCAGTCCTTTCTGTGATGAACTTGAAGTCCATTTACAAACTGCTTTGATCACGTACAAATTGACAAACACGTTGGATACAGAAGGGGGGAGACATTAAGAAAAACCCTTTTGCAACTCAGACGAGTGGGATGAAGGCGTCATCCCCCCACTCAAGCCAGGTATAGCCCCCCAGCACCTGGTAGGTTTGGCCTCGTCAGCAGCCGTGTGGCTTCACCAGGACCATTTAGCTCAGGTGGATCTGAGGTGTGGAGGTGCCAGGCTGTGCTGCACCTTTGTTTTGAGGGCGGAGGTGCCTGGGTTGGAATATTCCCACTATTAGGCTGCCTTTGAAGCTGCGTCATTACTGTTTCCTAATGAAAGATGCAAATCCCTCATGTGCTGCGACTGCATTTCAGGGAATTCAGTCCTGACATCGCTCCAACTGTAAATACCAAACTGGTGTGCCATGTAGGGCTTCATTTGCCTTTTCCTCATTTTTTTTTTGGCTCAGAATATCTTATCCTAGTGCAGGACTGCCGGGATGCCCACGCAGAGAGCTCCTTTTTGGCAGGAGCAGGGAAGAGAAGCCTGTCAGCTGCTTACCCGGCAGCAATGCTGGAGCTGAGCGCGGCCGTGTGTCACGTCGTGCTGCCCGTGGGAGGGACGTGATGAGCTGAGGATGAAGCTCCTCCTGGGCCACTGGGAGCCAACGGCCTGGAGCCTGCGCTTGCTTAAGGAACATGAGAATGAAACAGGAAATGAGATTGAATTGCATGTGCTGATGGCTTTCACTGCACTCCTGAAAGCTTTGCCAGCGCTCTGTTTACGCCTTCCACCTCCAGCATATTTAAGAACTATTCATTACCAGCATTAATGCTCTTTCCAGCAAAGCACACAGGAGTGGCATTTCGTGGTTTATTTTCCACTCTCACGTTCAGTGCTCTGGGTTTACATTGTTCTTCCCACTGTCAGAGCTCCCAGAGCGGGGGCTGTGTCCCGGTGCCCCGTGGCCTTGCTGCAAGGCACTGTGCAGGCAAAGGCTGGGGGTTATTATTGTTGTTCTGCCTGGAATAAAGGAGCTGAGAAACTGTGTCACCTCCTGGCAGCCAGTGCCACTCCCCCTGGCTGTAGGTGTCCCTGCTCATTGCAGGGGGTTGGACCAGATGACCTCCAATGGTCCCTTCCAGCTTCACCAGTTCTATGATGTGGAGGTTGTGCAACATGCACTGGTCTGTAGCACTCAATTGCCTACGGAAGCGATGTCTCACTGCAGCACTTGATGGCATTCCCAGAGCTAATGGGCACTGGGGGAGGACTCCATGCTAATGCTTTTGGGCTGGGGTGAGCACTCACACATTGCAGTGCATGAGGCCCTTTCATGCCCCTGCTTCGTCAAAGCTTTGGACATCCCCAGAGCTTTTAGCAGCCTCCAGGCATCCCTCCAGATCTTTAGAATCACAGAATCATGGAGCTGTGTGAGCTGGGAGGAGCTCTTAAAGGCCATCTGGTCCAACCCCCTGCAATGCAGAGGGACACACAGCTCCATCAGGTGCTCAGAGCCCTGTCCAGCCTGACCTTGGCTGTCTGCAGTCAGAGCACTCACCATCTCTCTGGTCAACATGTTCAACCTTTCTTTGCCTAAGCTCGTGTGCATTGAGCAACCAATCACAGGCAGCTGAAAGGAATTGCCAGGATCATTGTCCTGCGTACAGGGACAAAGCTTTCATTTTCCCCAGCTGTACATATCAGGCAGATTTTTCCAGCATGCCCCCGCCTCAGAGTTAAGTGTACAATAACCCAAGTGTGTTCTTCAAACAAGGGTGAAACCTCTTCCTATGTGCCCAGGAGCAGCTGCTGTTCTTGCTCAGAAGATGGAGCCGCCTTCTGAAATGATTTTCTAAGGCTGAGAGCAAGCAATGCCTGCAAGGGGATGTTGCAGCGTGCAGTTCTGTCTCTCCAGCTTCTTCTGCTGCTTTAATTATAACAGCGCTTCAACGCTTTCAGAAGAAAAAATGCTGAAAATACATTTCTTCTCTTGCAAGCGATGAGAAAATGCCTTTCACCGGTGTTTGATGTCACAGATGTTCAGCACCACAAGGAGCAACGGTAAGAAATATCAGAGATGCTGAGCAGCGCTGGTTGCAACAGAGCAGCAGTGTTCTGCAGAGGCACTCCTGCAATAGGTGTGCTCACACGGGGCTCACCAACAGACTGACATCGCCCAGCTCACCGCCTCCATTGCAGCTGCCTCTAATGGCCGAAATGCAAAACAAAAAGCATTTCCTGTCGTCCCCTTTTACTGAGCCCTTTGTTGACCGCCCTTTGCTTGAAGCATCCCCGCCACGGGTTTATCTGTCCTGCTGATCTCGGCGAACACATCAAGGGCCATTGACTCTCAACACAAATGAATTCAGATGGGTTAGAGATCTCGCTGAGGTCACCAAGTGCCCAACCAGTGCTCAAGTGTCTAAAAACTGCCACCCTCAGCTCATTTCTGCAGCAGCTTCTTGCCTTGCCCAGCTGTCTCCAACCAGCAGATGTCCCTTCGTGCTGCTAACGGGGCTGGAAGCAAACACACGAAACTGAATAAGGAATTATCGCAACACTCCATTTTTTAGCCATCCCTGAAGGACCCCAGCTGTGAGCAGCCAGCCCTGGGGGTCCTCTTCTTGGGAGGCTTTAATTGTTTGCTCAGCAAAACCCCTTTTTCCACCCAGCCCAGCTGCAGCCCCACCAGAGCGACCCAAGCACCCTGATGGGCATGCACAGTGAACACAGCAGCTCCTCACAGCGTCCACGCAAGCTCAGAGCCTGTTTGTTTTTTTCCCTTTGTCTTAAAACACAACTTGGCAGCCGCTCCATCCCCTGCAGTGCTCAGCTCCCTGCCCAGCAGCCGCCCTCACAAAGGCCTCCGTGGGCTCTAAGTGCAGCAGCAGTCTCATTCCAGATCCTGCTCCAGAATGAGATGACAGCTCGAGGGTCCTGGCTACGAAGAGATGAAGACCGGGCACGTTGACAGCAAACAGTTCTCACTATTGTTCAGAGCCTCCTTTCCTACACAGTGACTCAGTTCTGTGGGGGCTGGTGGATGTGAAATGGGGACTGGGGACTGGGGTTACTGGAGCAGCTCACCAGGCTCCGGCTTCTAGCTGCAAGAGGAATCTCAGTGCCACAAGAACATGGATGCTGAGATGGGTTGGAGCCCAGCTGGTGGGAAGCATGGGTACCTCAGGTGGAAAGCTACAGAGGGATAAAACACAAGAAGAACGTGTACAGTTTTAAACCTCCTCTTGGATGACATTACTTTTCAGAAATTGGGCAAAAAGTCAACATCTTACCATCTTAAGTGACTCCATAAGCAGGCAAGAAATAGCACGTTATGTATTTGTTCAAGAACCGTGGAGATGTGGTAGAGTCATAGAGAATCCCGAGTTGGAAGGGACCCGAAAGGACTGTCAAGTCCAACTCCTAGTTATGTAAGAAATATGTAAATAATGTTAGCAATTCATTTGACAAGAACTCTACGGCCTGTTGAAGTCCAGGTTGCCACTGATTCCCTTGAAAAGATGAACCTTATGGCTCCCATGTGCATTTATGCGGAGATTTATTAACTGCAGTTGTAAACACAAACTTTGGGACTTATCTCCTCATTTATTTTAATTAAAACCAAACTATTTGGGAAGAACAATATATGTATTTCCCTCTACATTTCCCTCCATCTAGAACCAGAAGAGCAATTTCATGGGCTACAAACAGCCCCTGATGGCACTCTGTGTATTAGGGGACGTGTAAACCTCACACCCAGCAACATGATACGAACTCCAGTAGGGCAAGGACAAGTTCACATTTATGAACATGTAACCGAGTCACATGGAGGCTTCCAAGGACTTACAGCTCGAGTTTGAAAGTTAGAGAGGTAAAAAAGTAAACACACAAACCAAACACACTCTTCTTCACAGCTAGCTCAGTGGGAGTGCAACTCTGGCTGAGGACAACAGTCAGCTCTGGCAGCTCAGTGCACCAGTGTCCAACAGTTGCATAGGGAGAACTACTCTACCAGGATTGTATCCACGCTTTCCTGGATGAGATCAGACTCCAGTAAACACGCATCCAAGTGATCTTGGGACAAGCTGGAACTCTTCCCCACGCCCTCGCTGTCGCCGTAGGGCCGGAACCTGGGGGTGAGGGGGCTCTCCAGCTGTGGGCCGCAGCCGTGCTTGGGCTGCTTCCCCCGGTGTGTGTACATGTGCTCCAGCAGCTGGCTCTTCCGGAAGAACGTGCGGCCGCAGACGGTGCAGCTCAGTTTTCTCTTCCTCGAGAAGGAAAAGTTACAGTTCAGCTCCACCGGCTCGTGGTCCTTGGAGATGAGAGAGAGCTGCCCGATCTGCAGGGGCTCGAGCTCGGCGCAGCCCGGGTGCTCCAGTGGGTTCTCGTCCTCCCTGAGGAGGAAGGCCCCGAGGCGCTGCCCACCCTCCCTGCCCTCCATCAGGGGCTGCACCTCCCCGAGCCCGCTGCTCTCCAGGATGGAGGCTGGCACGCCGAAAGGCAGCGAGCCCGAAACATGGGTGTGCAGGTGCTCCCGCAGCCCGGCCCGCGAGTCAAAGCGCTCCCCGCAGTAGTGACACAGGTGCACCCTGAGGCTGGCCTTGGCAAGGACGGGGTTTGCTCTGCCTGGAGAAGGAGGGCTGCAGCTCTGGGACACCACAGGCTCAGCCTCGCACTTCTCCTGCTTGATGGAGACAGAAAGCTTCGGCAGCTCCTCCGCCGGCCTGGCCAGTGCTGCGGGCTGGGCTGTGGGATGCGGGCCCGGCTGCTCGTGGCTGCTGTCATCCAGGCCGATGGCGAGGGAGAGCTGCAGCTGTGGGTGCTCAGCTGGAGCAGAAGGCCGGCTCCCCGCGCTGCCCAGCGTCTCCTTGGCACCCGGCCACTCCTTCGCTGCTTTGTGCGCGGTGGAGATCTGGATCCCATAGAGGTTTGAGGACTGCACGGCCTCTGAGGGGAAGGCCTGGTTCATCTCGACAGCGAGGTGGGAAAGGTGGTCGGCGTGCAGGAAGCGGATGCCCTCCTCCAGCCGGCTCTGACTGACCGCCTGCTTTGGGCCCTTCCCGGTGTACATGATGTGCAGGAGGTAGCTGAAAATGTCCGGCTGGATATCTGCAGGCTGAATCTTTATGCACTCACTGAAACAAGACAGATGATTAAGCACATTGTTGACTCCAAATTACAGCCCTGACCCATTATCTGCCCATTCATCTGCACAGTCATTGCCTTGCAGAACACAGGCGCTGCCACCTGGCTGCAGGGCCATGACGGGCAGCGCTCCTTGCCAAGGCCTGCAGGAGCACGGCTGCCTTGTGTACTCAGCATGTTTGCATATGGACCGGGCTCTGAGCACCTGATGGAGCTGTAGGTGTCCCTGTTCATTGCAGGGGTGTTGGACCGGATGGCTTTTAAGGGTCCCTTCCAACTCAATTCCATGATTCTGTGTATCTGTGTGATGGCAATAACAGCACACAGGGCCATGGTGAAGGACTGTGAGCACAGCCAGCCTCTGTCTGCCCCACCTGCGACAGCACCTAACCACGTGCACCACCCTCTAATAGGAAGCACGGAGTGTCTGTGCGCTCAGGTAATAAATCCAGCCACCACTGCTGTGTAATCTTTACAAGCCTTGCACCTAAGTGTCAGCAAACAACACCTACTGCCACAGAAGTTCACCCGTCATCTCACTTCCAGGCAAAGGCTGTGCATGGATGGACAAGGATCGGGGTCTGCAGCATTGCCCCTATGGGAACGGCTGAGAGCCCTGGGGATGTTCAGCCTGCAGGAGAGGAGATGGAGAGGGCATCTTATCAAGGCTTATAAATACCAAAAAGATGGGAGTCAAGTGGATGGGGCCAGGGTTTTTTGGTGGTGTCCAGTGACAGGACAAGCGGCAATGGGCACAAGATGGAAGTTCCATTTGAACATGAAGATTTATTTATTGTGAGGGTGGCAGAGCGCTGGCACAGGCTGCCCAGAGAGGTGGTGCAGTCCCATTCTCTGCAGATATTCAAAACCCGCCTGGACATCTTCCTGTGCAATCTACTGTTGGGAACTGTGTTAGCAGGGGGCTGGGGTGGGGGATCTCCAGAGGTCCCTTCCAACCCCTGTGATTCTGTGACAATCTTCCTGGGGAGGTGCTGGAGGCCAGGACCACAGGCAGGAGGGATTAATCCATTGCTGCAGTTCAGAGGTGAGGTGAGGACTTGGAGCCAACTTCTGTATACCTGCAGAACCGCTCTGGGCCCGGTCAGGTGAAGCACCTGGAGAGGAGATTGGAATATGTGGATGCTCACAGTCCCAGCCCTTATCTGCAGCCTCTGAAGTGCAGAGAAGAGATAAGGCCACAGCTCCTTGTCTGCCCTGAGCCCACGGATCCTGTCAGGAGGGATCTGGATGAGCTGGAAAACTGCCTGAGCCGCATGGGGTTGGCTTTCTCCTTGGCTGGGGCAATTCCTGAGGCCATGGCAGCACCAGTGCTGGGGAGGCTGTGTGGGAACCGAGGTGTGGGCCAGACTAGGAAACAATCTCAGGCCACATAACATCCCCACTCGGGATCTTTAAGAGTGCAACACTTTTAGAAAGAGGAAAAAGCAGAAAGCCGAGCAGAGCAGTAAGGAGACAGGAAGACAGCTGCGAGTCCTTACCTTGTCTGATGGATAAATATCATCTTAAAATAGTTTGAGAAAGCAGCGAGCACCGCTCTGTGGGCTTTGAAGTAAACATCTCCAATAGCAACTGTGCAGTCGCACAGGAAGCCGAACTCCCGCTGCATGTTCAGCTGCTGGAGCAGGAGCAGGCTGTGGCCGGCCACGTCCATGGCGCGTCTGGGAGGAGGACGGGAGGTCTGTCCCAGCACGAAGTCCCATCAAGCACACAGCACGGCCCCGGAGCCTCCCCCCGCTGAGCAGCGGTTTCTCCTCCCGGCACCCAGTCCCGAGCCCACGCCGGGCTGTTACCGCACCCGCTCCGCGCACAGCACCGAGTGCTATTGTTCCCCCCACCCCGGTAGCACAGCCGCGCTCCGAGGGCCGCGAGGGGCCGCTCCCCGCGCTCGGCCGCCCCGCACCGCTTACCCCCGCGGAAGCGCTGCCCCGACCCTGCGCGGCTCCGCCCGCTCCCTGCGCGGCGGATGGGGTGGGCGCAACTCCCCCCGCGCTTCCTGCCGCCGGGCCCACGAGTGGAAAAGTGAGAGAGGCGGCTGCGCGGGGGTTGCGCGGTCGCTGCGCGGTGCTGAGCCTCCGTCCGCGATGGCGGCGACGGCGCAACCCCGCGCAGGACTTCCCCCCCACCCCACCCCACCCTCCTCTGTCTTCGTGATGGAGCGGGCGCTGCCGCTGGTTCGTCTGCTGCCCAGCGGGTCGGTTTGAATGCGTTTCCTACTGAAAATGGCAGCGGGAATCACCGCGGGTGCGCTTCCTCCGCGTGGGTTTCGCGCAGCCTGGCGCACGTGTCGCGCTCCGCTCCGCGCTGCCTCGCACGTTTTTCCGGTCGCCTTCAGTTTTCCCGGAGCCTTTGATGTTTTGCTGCTCGTTGGCACGGTGATTTTAATCGGGCCAAATCCGAAGCCTTTAGGGCAAATGCCGCCCCAATAGCGGCAGACGTGGGACTGCCCCCAGAGCAGCCTGCGGGAGGGCGAGTGCTCCGCTCGGAGCTTGCTGCCCGGCCCACTGCGCCCACAGATATTCCTTTTTCCAGCATTCCCTGCCTTCCTTCTCCTATTTGCACACGAAGCTCACTGGGCTCGGGGCCATCTTCCCGCATCGGCAGCCGGGCTGAGGTTTAATGGCGCCCCGATCCCATTGCCCCTTCTCAGCACCGCTCGCTGCTTTTCTTCCCTCAGTGCTCGGCGGTGGGTGCTCAAGGTTCCGGGCTCCGCTCCCGAGCTACGTGACATGTTTATTAACCCGTGTGCCAAGTGAGGGGCTGTTTGCAGACCGCAGGTTATTTATTTAAATGATTAATTATTTACACGTTAGCTAGGTTGACCCTGGCCCAAACGTGGCAGAGAAACTGGAGCCAAAAGGATGGGAGCAATGATGAGGAATGACATTTCACCGTCAGAAAACCAGTCAGTGGTTTCACGGGGCTCCAGAGGTACAGAGTGGCCCAGCCCACACCTCCATGGCGGCCACTGTGATGCCATTCTCAAATCTGCCATCAAATCTTTTGCCGCCGTCGCCCACCTGGAGCTGAGCTCCTTGCTCTATATGATCTTCGTGGTTCGTTCCAGCAGGAACGATCCGATGTTTCCTTGGGTACCCGTGGTGAACGCAGAAGTGACGGCGGCTCTGGAAACCGCCTCTGACCGCCCGAGCTCTGCGGATGGAGCGCTCCCGCACAGTGCGGCCGGTGCCCTTTGGGTGGAGGAGCCGAGCGTCCGTCCAGCAGCCCCGCGGAGAGCAGAGGCTCCTGGCAACGCCATGGCTCAGCTCGGGAGGTCACGGAGAGGCGCGGGGAGGGTGGGGAACGGCGCTGGGAAAACTCTGAGAGGGGAAAGAAACGAAAAAAAAAAAGCAAAAAACCCCGAAGCGCTGCTCCGTGATTCGAAGTGGCGTCGGATGTGCGGTGCTCCCTGCATCAGCCGCGAGAGGGGCGGCGGCAGCGGGTGGAATTTCGGCGATTAAAAGAAGTAATAACCAGAAATCCCGTATCACGCGGCGTGGGGGGGAGGGGGTTCTCTCCTGATTCGAGGCAGCTGTCACACCCAGGGGCCGGGAAGCCGTGCACGGGGCAGCCCCGGCTCCATCCGGGCGCGGGGGCAGACCCCCCCCTCCCACCGCCCGCAGGAGGCCCCGCTGAGCGCCGGGGGGGTGGGGGGTTCCCGACGGGCCGGGGTGGGGGCGGAGGGCCGGGCCCGGCGAGCGATGGGAGGGGGCGCGGAGCCGCTCCGGCCCCGGCGCGATGGGAGGAGAGGGGAGCGCGGCAGGGAGCCGCCCGCCGGGCCCGGCATTGGCGCGGCGCAGCAGCGCTGGCAGCGGCGGGGCCGGGAGCCGCCGGCCGCCGAGGGGAGGGGTCCGGCTCCGTGCGGTCGCGGCGGAGCCGGCGCTGCGGCAGCAGCAGGCGCGGCGGGGCGGAAGTCCTTTGTTGCAGCGGCAGCGGCGCAGCGGCGGGAGCGGCGCGGGCGGCTCTCCCCCTCGGCCCGCGGTGAGTGCGGCCGTGCGGGCCTCCAACCGAGCGGCCCCGCGCGGAGCGGAGCGGAGCGGGGCGGGGGGAGCGGGCGGCAGCAGCTCCGCCGCCGGCGGGAGGTGGGAAGTGCCGAGCGGCGCCGGCCGCGGCGTGGCCCGGCCCGGCCCGGCGCGCCATAGTGGAGCTGCCAGGTAGGGGCTGCCCGGCCGGCTCTCGGCCGCCGCCGTGACCTTGCGCCGGGCGGGAGGGGCCGGGCCGGGCCGGTGCGGGGCCGCGCGGTTCTCGGCGGCTTTCCGCTCCAGCTGCGGGGCAGCGCGGAGGGGCCCTGCGGAAGCGGCTCGGGGCGGCGGATGCTGCGCGGGGCGGGGGCGAGAAGGGCACGGCGGCCGCGGTTCCGCGCTCGGGGCTCTGCGCCGCGGTGAAGCTCGGACGGCTCTCCGCGCTCTGCTGCTTTGTTGGTTTGGTTTTTGTTGGTTTGGTTTTTTTTTTTTTTTTAAGCGAAAAGTTGAGTTGCGGCAGTTTCACGCAGAGCGGAGCCGCAGTCCGCGGGGAACGCGCCAGCGCACCCCACCCCACCCCGGCAACGGGCAGCGCTCGGGGGCGGCCGGGACCGGGGTGGGGGGAGAGGTTGGGTATTAAAGGCAGCGGTGCCGAAGGGCTGCGAGGGCTGCTTCCCCCGCGTGCTGCCCCGCACGGAAAGGTAACGAGAGGAGGAGAGGAAGCGGTGCCGCTGTGCTGTGCGAGTTGGTGTAACTCCGATCCTCGACACGTCGGCGCTGGAGCTGCCTGCCCGGCTCCTGCCGCTGCGTGACTGCCCCGCGATACAGCATCGCGCGGCGCGGGCCGAAGAGCCAACCGGGGCTGGGGCAGCGCCGTGTTCCGTAGGCATTTAATTACATTAAACAAACATTCCTTTAATTAAAGGTGTTTGTTTAACATTCCTCGCTGCAGCCCTTGGAAAAACCCGCACAGCCCTCGCGAGCAGGGCTTGCTTTCTTTCTCTGCAGATTAGAAACCGAAGCTGTCCCAGGGCTGAGCCGGGGCCGTCTGAGCGCGGGGCGCGGCGCATCGGGCCGGAGCAGCACGTCGCATTGGTTGCGTGCTGCTGGGTGTTTGTCCGGGTGGGAGTGGAGCTGTGGGCTGGTGCTGCATGGGAAGCTTGGCAGAGCGCTGGAAAGCCCCGGCTCCAAGGAGCAGGGAGGCTTGGGCCGTGTGGGGGAGCTGAGCTGAGCAGATGCTTTATGTCTGCTGAGCACGGCTTCGGTTTTGTCACGGGCACGGGGATCGGCAGTAATTACAGTGAGAGTATGCACAGAAAGTCCAGGATCTTTGGTGGGCGCTTATCTGCTGCGTGAGAAAAAAGCTGCTCTGAGCTGAGATGGTGGCAGTGTCCTGGTGGCAGCCCTAGTGCCCGCTCCTGCAGGGGCTGCAGCTGGCCCCAGACCGCCTCTGCAGGACGTGCTGTGCGTTTGTCAAGGAGCATTGACCAGTGGTTGCTCCGTGGTTGCATTCTCTGCCCCTGCTGCTGCTGCCCGAGCACAGAGAGCACCACGCACTGAGCTCTGCTGCGGACACAGCTGTCAGGATTTGCATGAAGACCATTTTTAGCTTCGAATTGGTCTGGTAACTCTTTCTTTGCGTGCCTTGGGCCATCGCAGAGCTCTCTAGAACTAACCAGCTGCTGCCTTTTTCTCCACTAACCCACCTCATCTGATGGAGACTTTAGCAGTTTAGTTTTTTTTATGTGCCACAAGTGAATTTCAAAGCATTTAGGACCAGGAAGCGCTGACATGTCGTCTGACCCATGTGTCACAAGGCACTCCACTTGTGTGCGTCCAGTGACTGGTTATGCCGGCACGCAGCCTGTATCAGCCAGGGATGCTCGTCTGGAAGGCACTTATCTTTATCTGAGGGTCTTGGGTAGGGCTGAACACCAGGATGTCTCCTGAAGCTAACAGGGTGAGTTGGAGGGCACACATAAAGGCTCATCAGCCAGCTGCAAGGCTTTCAAGGGTGTCAGGATGTTCTTCCGCAGATCTTTCAAACGTATCATTACCACGTTGCCTCAGCACCTTTCACAGTTGTAAAGGCATCAGATAAATGGTGACTGGGACTTTATTGAGCAGTCTTCGGTGGATAACAAGTTACTTTAAAACATTGCGTGGGGCTCTGCAGTACTTTGTACTCCAGAGACATGACCTGAACTTGGTTGAAGCTGCAGTGGCAATTCTAAGGCTTCAGTTCAGACTGTTTTCCTAACTTAGCTGCTCGTGCTTTCCTGTCATCTTATTCATCTTTTGTGGTGAGTGCGTACTAAGAGTGTGACGCCCTTTAACTCTCAGGGTCTGACAGTGGAAACCTGTTAAATTGTTTCAGTTTCTCATTTGCGGACTCAGGTGCTGTGTCAGTGGAGAGCTCTGTGAGCTGCTGGGGGAGTGAATGGCTCCCACCATTGCTCCTTGCCTTTCCCTGGGTTTGATCCAGCTCAGGTGTCAGCTGGAGCTTGTTTCCCTGCACTGGCAACAGGGCATTTAACATCAGTAGATTCAGCCATCAGGATGTGCATGCAGATGAGGATCTGCATCTTGGCAGGCAGCTTCACAGCTCGTGTGCCTGAAGGCAGCTAATGGAAGGACTATGGGAGGAGGAGAAATTATAGCCGGTCCTTCCTCATCCAAGTAATGGAGCCTAATTAGACTTTCCCTGACAGTACAGAGGTAAATTAATTCACGATTGTGGATCCTGCACTCGCAATGCAGGCTGCATCTTATCCATACCTGCTGTTGTGATAACAGTGGTCACCTGGCCTCACAATCTTTGCCTTTTTTGCAAAGTTTGTGTAAACTGAGTACTTTCTTGGACTCTGCAGTACTATGGCAATCTCAGTGGCTTCCTCTTGCTAATGTCTAGATAAAACATGTTGCTTGTCAGCAACCCCGTAGTCAGTGTACCAGCTGAATGCCCAGATTTCTCAGGGAGCGTGAACTTGTGGGATAGGATATTTCTCGAGCATCTTGATGCTGTCATTTAGGGATCCATATTCTCTGCTGGAAGCCACGAAGGCAAAGTAATTCTTTAGGGAGGAGAGTCTTGGGAGCCCGCATCAGGCTGAGATGCGGCGTGAGAATGGGATGGGGAATTGGCTTTCTGCTGCCCAAGCAGTGCATTTCTTTGGAAAACTGGGCGTTGGTTCCTTGAGGTTTTTCAGTCTCATTTTCTATTAACACCGAGTTCTCCACTCATTTATTATACTTTTGTCCAGCCTCCTCTTGGTTTCTGAAGAAAAGCAGCCAGCCACTAAGCATGTAAGCAGTCTGTTTTTGCCTGCTCAGCAGTGGAAATGCTGGGTTTTGAAAACCACCTACTAATTTTAGGAGCCGAGACGCTCCTGAATCTTGAACCTTGTGGTACTTCTTTTTTGAAGACAGAGAAGTTAATAAAAGAACTTCAGCAGTCCCTTAAAGGTTTAACAAGGAAAAGCTCAAAGACTTCTTCTGTCTTAAATTTTCTGAAATGTTTTAAAACTAGAATTCTGAGGGAAAAAAGAGAACATGGAGCTACAGTAAGTGCTGTTTCCTTCTGGTTCTGAGCTTCTAAACAACATCCTTGGTTTGCGTAGTAGTGCAGCTTAGCTTGTTGGTGATAATATCTGAGTAGTAATTGTACCTGAGTGCTGATTCAAAAGAAAAACACTGTGGCATGTGAGCAGCTGGAATCAAAGCTTTGCTGTGTGCCAACAAACACAGCCTCCGCATACATTTTATGCTTCTTAGAGTATGAGCATCAGACTGAAATTACCTGACTAAAACATCTACGCTTCTCAGTTTCGTGTCAGACGCTTTTCCAGTACGTTCTTTTTCAGACCACGTCTGCATGGTTCTGTGCTGCTCACAGCACGGCTCATCGCTGTGCTCACTGCACACATCAGTTGTTACTGAAGATGGAGTGGTGTAGGTGCCTGGTGGACCTCCCTGTGATGTTTGTGCTTCATAAATGCAGTGTGCTGGTCAGGCAAGTGGTCATGTTCCTTCCCTTTGTGAAATAGGAAGCAGAGTCAGAGAGGCTCAGATAGACATTTGGACTGACCAACTTGCAAGTGTAGGGCTTTAATTTTCCAAGGTAATTGATGCTTAATACACACAGCCGGTAGCTCCTATTTGTATCAGGTACTGCTAATGGTTTCTCTGCATTAAGATGTTGGACGTCTTAAGAAGTGCAACCCTGATGTTGATGTGACTTGTCCCAGCACTGACAGCAATGGGGTACTGTTTTCCAAGCAGTGCTCTTTCTTGTGAGCTTTTCCTCTGCGTCTGCTGGCCTTTTCCACCTCACCTCCTCCAAACCCTGTGCCAAATGAGCAGGGATCTCACACTGTGCACAAAGGGCAGTGCTGCTTGGATCCATCCCCTGGACAGACCCAGAGGGTGAGCCCAGTAAAGAAAGAAGCCTTTGGTAAGAGGAGGGCTGGGAGGCTGCAGTGTGTACATAAAAGGTTGCTGAATGACTGCTGCACTGGAATTTAGCTTAATTAATGTCTTGTGTATGCAGTTAACTTTGAAACCTTAGGTTTCTTTTAAGATGGATGTTTTTGTCCTAATGACTGGTTTTTTTCCAAAGAAAATTTCAAAAATAGTTTGCAGCGTTGAACCACCCACGTGGTGTGTGACAAATGCAAATCTCTGACATTTTAGCAATTAAAATCACAAAATAATGGCAGAGGATCATTTTCTGAGAGCTTGCTCTTGAAGGGAGGACATTTTCCAACAAACCTGTGATATTTGCCGTAGCAAAGGAGTGGCAGAACTCAGAGTTCGGTTCCAGTTCTGAATGGGTGAATGCTGTAATAGTTCTCTGCCTGTTGCTCAGCAAAAGCATGTGTGTGTAACTGTGCTTGTGTGTGTGTGTATAGAAAATATTTTTCCTTTCTGCCCTACCACTTTGGTTCTTCCCCAATCCCTGGTGTCCCCCCCCCCATGTAGATCCCCACTGCACCAACTTTTCTGCCCTCTGCTGTTCCTGATCACAGCCCTCCTCTGAGCTCAGCCTGTCCCACCTGCTCTCCTGATGGCTCCCTGAGCTCTCCCCTCACCTCCCTCTTACAGTTTCTCATCTCCACCCAGTTTCACTGAGCCCATTCCTTGCTGGGCTTTCACCAGTCAGTGCCAGGTGTCGTTCCCTTCTGGCTGCCAGGGGTGCTGGGACACGTCCTGGTGCAGTGAGCACTGTCACCAGTCTGAGAGTGGAGGTGGCACACAGCAGCCAAAGGGGTTTTCACACTGGATGGGATGGCTTGGATAGGCCCCTGTGTACTAAGCAGCTATATGAGAATGAAATGCTCTCAACGAGGCTGTCATCTGAGATTTTAGTAAGGCACAGCAGTCTGAAGTGTGAACAAACTGATAATTTCTACCTTCTTCTTCCCCTCCTCCTGTCTAAGTTTCTTGTTTAGCTAACCAAATTCAGGCAGCTTTTTTTGTGGTGACAAAGAACATCTCTAAGACATGCCCCTTTCTCTCATGTGAAGTCTGATTAAGGTTTATGTCTGATTAATGTTTATACATCAAGGGAGGTGGGAGGCAAGTGGATGAGGCCGGGCTCTTCTCAGTGGAGCGTAGCAACAGAACAAGGAGCAAAGGACTAAAATTCAAACATAGGAAGTTCCATGCAGACATGTGGAAGGAATGCTTTGCAGTGAGGGCGATGGAGCACTGGAACAGGGTGGGCAGGGAGGTTGTGGAGTCTCCACATGTGGAGATATTCGAGACCTGTCTGGACACCTACCTGTGTGACCTATTGTAGGGAGCTGCTTTAGCAGGGGTTGGATTGGACTCGATCTTTTGAGGTCCCTTTCAACCCCTGTGATTCTGTGAGGTCTCCTAAGATTTTGCAAGACAAAGTTCTTTCAATTTTAAAGAAAGAATGGTATTTTAGATAAACAAAAGCTCTTTCTTAACCTCACTTTTTGAACTGCTTTAACTGAAATTTTCTGGAGAAAGAGAAAAGCTCAAAGCAGGCAGTTCACAAGGGAACATTTGCCTTTGCTGGTTGATGTCAAAGTTTTAAATAGACCAACACAGGTTCTCATAGTGGGAAGTTTTGGCAGCTGTAAATATTTGGTGACACACGGCAGGTTAATACAGCATACGGAGGAAGGCTGCCAGTACTTTCATTAACATAGATAACTTCAAACACTCTCTATTTTAATACCTCCTCGTAGTACTGCTGTGATGGAGGCTGTGTACACATCTGAGCACCTTGCTGGCCTGGCCAAGCTAGCTCGTGCTCGGGCTGGTTCTTTACAAAGCAGTGGTAGGAGAAGGGCATTACCGGTGCCTTATTTTTGCTTATTGGGGCTCAAGTGCTGAAAGCTCTGCAAGAGTTTCTCTGCCAAAAGAGGAAATGGGTTTCGCTTTTTCAAAGAAGAAGGAAATTTAGAGAAAATGAGTTTGTGCACCGTCACTGCGATGGCTGCCAGGTCATTCCCACTAGTTTGAAAGTCCTCTTTGCAGGTGTGTGCAGGTATTCGTGACCTTGCTGCCCGTGCTGCTGTTTTGCTACTGGAAGACATAACGAAGTACTTTCAGTATGCAGAAAATAAAAATGAAGAGTTCAAGCTTGCCACTTTGTGAGGACAAGAAGGTTCAAATAAGCTGTCTTGATTCCTTCCTCTGTCAGTTCTGATGGAAGCTGGCACTGAAACCCAATGGTTATCGGAAGAACTGTGTCTTCTGTTTCTTGTTGATTTTCAGTCTTTGGATGTGGAAGTTGAAGTCAGTTCTTTGTTATTATGCAGTTGCTGGTCTTAATTCTTGATGAAGTCTACTGAATTGCATTCAAGTATCTGATTAATAACCTGAAATACTAAGACACCTTAGCACTTCAAAGAATATAAAGTGCCCTTTAATGTTACGTGATGTTGAAAGCTTTGTTGTTATTCTCGGAAACCCCTGAAGTTACTCAGAAACTTAGTTGTCAAATTTCTGTAGAGAGGGCATGAAGCTGTTTCAGAGATTCTTCTGTTTTCAGAGCCACCCTCTTGCAAGTTAGTAAGAAAGCCATTGAATGGATTTTATGTAACAAGCTACATTTCTGCAGTAGACATCACTGACCTGAACTGGACAGAGAATTGTGATGTGCTTACTTTTGGAGTTTTGGGTTCTAGCAGTAAGTTGAGGGAAGAGGAGTAGCTGTCATCTAGGTGTTAATCTTCAGTATAAAACCCAAATCTCAAGATTCCCATTGCCAGTCAAGGTCTTCTGCTGATAGTGGTCCATACAAATGGCTGTTGTAGGGAATATTACTGGGTGGTGATGAGCATTTCCTCATGTAGAGAGCCTGAATGCATTTTTTTCCATGACACTCATTTGTGGAATGAAGGAGAGCAGTGACTAATGTTAGGTCTGCTACTTAACAGCCCAGGCAACATCTCTGCTTTGTGAATTCAGTGCTTGTTGTGGAATTTAATTTCTCTGCTCATTTTCCAGTCAATGGGAGATAGGTGTGAGCTGGAAGGGAGATGATGGGGAGGGGATAAGAAGAAACCAGGGAACATTTTGTGTGTATTTTGTTTGCATTTTGGATGGTTGAAAGACATGACAAATCAATCTGCATTTCATGGAGTCATAAAATGCAGTTTGTACATGTTGTTTGCTTGCCTGTATCTTATGTGTGCAAATCTCTTACTTTCTGTTGCTTGCAATAACTTTCAAAGTGTGAAGCATGCTCCTCGCTGCTTTAGGTCTTTCTCAGTGATGGCATTCTTTACCCTTCCTTTTGTTTTCTCAAACCACCCTGTCCTGGTCCTTGTTGTTTTAGCACACATTATGCATGTCAGTAAAGACTGAGTAGGGAATAGCCTTACTTGGTTGCAGTTTATCTTCTATGACTTGAATGGACACCTCCTGCATACACCTTCCAGCGCCTTCAGAGCTTTGCTCCAAGTGTTTGCTATTCCTCATCAAGGCTTCATCTCTCAGTGCTGCCATCTCTGGCTTGCTGGCCTTCAGTCCTCCATTAGCCGAGTTTGTGTTTTGTTTTTTTTTTTGTCCAGTCTCCAATCTAAGTGTTTTGCTTGTATTATATGAAAGAGTGGTTTTAAGAAGAGCTGGAGCACGGTGTGCACCACTTCCTGCTTCTGTGCTGTCCGTGTTGCACAGCAGGCTTGTGTGGGCCGTGCTGCCAGCCCTGCACTTCTGAGAATGCACCTGAGTTGCACGGCTCCTCATCTGATAGATGTCTTACAGATAAGGTCAAGAAGATCCCCAAGCAGCCGTAAAGAGCAAACAGTGTTTAGATGTAGCCTGTGTAGATGCTTCATTGATGCCTCTTCTGAGTTTCCTTTAGTGGGGGAGGGAAAGACCAGTTTGAGCCCAGCACTGGTGCCAGTAATGTGTTGCAACATAGGTCCTTTGGTCTGGCAGGTGAAAAAGGCAAGCTGAGACTCAGCGGTGGTTTCTTACAGTCAGCTCACCTTGTATAGCTGTTGTCCCGGGGCCGTCTTGCAGAAGTCTGCCCTGTGAAGCTTTTGAAGTTCTGCATCCAGAATTCCTATCTGAAAATCTTGGCTGTAGGACTTTGAGATATATTTGCTAATTTATATTCTAGCAGCATTGCTTTAACTGATTGTGGTGGTTATGTTTATTAGTTTACTGGTCTTGTAAGGCTAGTGGTGAGAACATGGGACGATGGATGTTTTCACTGGCATCAACAGTAGTTGCCAGCAAAGATGTCCAGACGGGAAATCATACCACAAACAGTGTGAGAATAGGAAGATCTAGAGAGGAAAAAGACAGCGGTTCCTTTCTGCGCTTAAATGTATTCTACTTCTTGTGCTCATGGTTTTAACAGATGTCATCTTCTTTTTGCAGGGCTGTAATTGAAGTACAAGATGGCAAGAACCAGCCACAGCAACTACGTCCTTCAGCAGCTGAACAACCAAAGGGAGTGGGGCTTTCTGTGTGACTGCTGCATTGCTATCGATGATATTTATTTTCAAGCACATAAAGCAGTCCTTGCTGCATGCAGCTCCTACTTTAGAATGTTTTTTATGAACCATCAACACACTACAGCCCAGCTGAATCTAAGCAACATGAAGATTAGCGCTGAATGCTTTGATCTTATTTTACAGTTCATGTATTTAGGAAAAATTATGACTGCCCCTGCCAATTTTGAGCAATTTAAAGTGGCCATGAACTATTTGCAGCTCTACAATGTACCTGAGTGTCTGGAAGATATACAGGATACAGACTCATCTAGTTTAAAATGCTCTTCTTCTGCTTCTAGCACCCAGAACAGTAAAATGATATTTGGTGTGCGCATGTACGAAGACACGCTCGCTAGAAATGGCAGCGAAACAAACAGGTGGGGCATGGAGCCGCCAAGTTCCACAGTGAATACATCCCATAACAAAGAGCCCGATGAAGAAGCTTTGCAGCTCGCCAGTTTCCCCGAACAACTGTTTGATGTCTGCAAAAAAAGCACCACGTCCAAATACTCTCACACAAAAGAGCGTGTGTCCCACTCGCGCCGCTTCGGAAGAAGCTTCACCTGCGACAGCTGCGGGTTCAGTTTTAGCTGTGAAAAGTTACTGGATGAGCACGTGTTATCGTGCACCAACAGGCATTCGTACCAAAGTGCCAGATATTACAGTGCTGAAAAAATAGACTTTAATGAAAAGGACTCTGCTTCTAAAATAATCTCCACGCAAACGGAAAAATACAAAGGGGATTCGAGCCAAGTCACCGATGACTCCTCATCTCCCGTGTCCAACATTACAGGCAGGAAAAGCAGCATGGTGGCATCTGAGATGTCAGGTGAGGAAGGAAGCCGAGCCTCTGAGAGGAAGAGGATTGTCATCAAGATGGAACCAGAGGACAGTCCCGCAGATGAGCTGAAAGAGTACAATATCATCAAGGTGACAGGTAAAGACTGCAACGAGTCTTCTGATAACGATGACCTCGACGACGAGCAGGAAGAGCCGCTTTACAGGTACTACGTTGAGGAAGAGATGAGAGAGAAGAGAAATGCTCGGAAGACTTTAAAACCCCGTTTGTCCATGGATGAGGATGAAAGAAGGTGTTTAAAGAGTCCGCGGCACCTTAACAGGAAAGCTCCCTCTGTCCAGGAAGATGTCGAGAATGCTCCCTGTGAACTCTGTGGGCTAACAATCACCGAGGAGGATTTGTCCTCTCATTATTTATCCAAACACATAGAAAATATATGTGCCTGTGGCAAGTGTGGTCAAATCCTGGTCAAGGGCAAACAGTTGCAGGATCATGCACAGACCTGTGGAGAACCCCAGGACCTGACCATGAACGGTATCAGAAATTCTGAAGAAAAAATGGACTTGGAAGAAAACCCTGAGGAGCAGTCGGAAATAAGGGACATGATGTTTGCGGACATGCTGGAGGACTTCAGGGACAGCCATTTCCCGATGAACAGCCTTCAGAAAAAGCAGTCATATAAGCATTCTGCCTGTCCTTTCCGATGTCCTAATTGCGGGCAGCGTTTTGAGACTGAAAACCTAGTGGTTGAACATATGTCCAACTGCCTGGAGCAAGATCTGTTCAAGAATTCCATGATGGAAGAGAATGAAAGAGATCACAGACGTAAGCATTTCTGCAATCTTTGTGGGAAAGGATTTTATCAGCGTTGTCACTTGAGGGAACACTATACTGTTCATACCAAGGAAAAACAGTTTGTTTGTCAGACATGTGGGAAGCAGTTCTTAAGAGAGCGCCAGTTGCGGCTCCACAATGATATGCACAAAGGAATGGCCAGGTATGTCTGTTCCATTTGTGATCAAGGAAACTTCAGAAAACATGACCATGTACGGCATATGATATCTCACTTATCAGCTGGAGAGACTATATGCCAGGTCTGCTTTCAGATATTCCCAAATAATGAGCAACTGGAGCAGCACATGGATGTTCATCTGTATACATGTGGAGTATGTGGAGCAAAATTTAATTTGAGAAAAGATATGAGATCTCACTATAATGCCAAGCATTTGAAAAGAACATAAAGCATACTCATACTGTTAAAGCATTAAATTGGCAGCAGAGAGAACACCAAAGCAAGGCATACAGTATAGTAGACAAAAATTAAGAAAAAAAAATTGAAAACAAGTCTTTTTTTTATTATTATTTTTTTAAGACCCTCTTAATCATAGGTGTCTAGGCTCATTAAGTATATAGCTTTGAAAAGCTTCATGTGTTTAATTATTACATTTTCACTGTTTCCTAATATCAGTTTCTGTTCTTAATTTTATTGTTTTACTAAGTAGATATACCAATCATTATTTTTAAACTGTAGATGAAAAGCACAATGTTACCCCTTCACTGACTGCTATTAAACAGTTCTCGGATCCACGTCCGTAAGATGAGTGCTTTAATATTTCCATGTGTTGTTTCTTCATGTGAAAATTTTAGATCACAGCGATTAATATGCAAGAGCATAATTGTTCACAATCCCAAAATTAATTTTCAAAAGGAAAAAAAATAAAAAAGCAATGCCAAGACGTAATCCTTTGCTCTCTGACTCTGCTGTAAGGGCAGAGCTGGCTGTGCCGATCTCAGCTTCTTGGCTTTGTTGAAATTCGCATCCCAGTGGTCAGAGCACATAGGCTCAGTTAAACCTTGCAGAATTGGACTGGTGTGGAGAGGGAGTTAATGACTGTCATGATAACTGAGGAGTTTCCAGCAGAGTGGTCATTATCCAGACTTGCAATTGTAGCAGAACTGTAATGGGCGCTTCTGCCGTGTGAGTGACTTCGGCCTTTTGCTGGCTACCCTTACCCACGTGGGTCTATATAACCTGCTTATCCTAATATACAAGGAAAGACGTGCTGTGGTGGATTGCTAGGAATACAGCATTGCAATGTGCATTGAAGACTTCTTCATTTCTCAGCTTAGCTGTAAATGGGTGCCTTGTCACTTCTGTTGGGAAGTTAAAAGTGGGATGGGTGTGTAGATAGTCCCATTGCTTGGGTGGGAAGGGAAGGGGGAGTGTGGCTCATGTCAACCTTAGATTTTTTGTTTCTTGTTTTCATGATACTTTCTGAATGTTCTGTTTTTCAACAAGAATATAATAAGAAAAGACTGCAGAGTTTGTTTAATAAATGTAAAGACATTTAATGCCTTTAAAGATTTCTTTCTGATTCTAGTATAGCCCTAATCTGTGTAGCTTGTCTCTTAATTTAACTGAATTTAAAAGTCCTGCTAACTACCAGCTGACATCAATTCAGTGGGCAGTTTGGCCTTGGGGAGAACAACTGGCTTTGACTCACAGGCACCAGCTGTCTAAATGTTAAGTGTATGGTTTTTAATGGGGGGCAATAGGATCCTAATATGCAATGGTAGAGAAAACTAATACAAAATAAAGTCTAGCTGTACTTTCTCCCAGCAGATCTTACTTTAGCAGCCAGCATAGTAATGCGGCCTCCTGCCAGGCCGTGGAGAGGGAAGTGATTTCAACCAGCTTGCGTGTCAGTGGTGGGACTGAGGGCAGAAGCAGGGACTGATCCCTTGTTTCTCAGGAGTTAAAGGGGTGTTGAGCTTTGAAAGACTGTTTAGATAGATTAAAACAGTTCAGAACCTCCGCTATATCTAAATCTATCTAGATCAAACCGAGTACCAGAGAAATCTTGTTTTTATTCAGTTTTAAACGTGGATTGGAATTTCTCTTGTTGATTTGATGAGGGAGTGGGGAAGGGCCCAGCCATGGGGCTGCAGGCCTGAGCTTGCTGCTGGCTCCCAGATGCTGCTTCAGTTGCAGTGTGGGCCTGCAGCATTTTGCTAGAACTGCTCAGTCTTAGGTTTTCTTGAAGGTGCTGAAGCCAGCTGAGTCTCCAACAGCAATGGGACTAAAAGCACTGCTGATGTTAATGCACTCCAGCTCTTGAGTTAATTCCAAGCTTCTCTCTTACTCGGATTTTGTTACACGCTTCCCATCCCATGCTGGGCTGAAGCTCAGTGTGTAAGAGTTCAGAGAATAACCAGGATGGCTATTGTAGCACTCTCAGTGCTGGATTCAGTGGTAGAAAGGTGATTAGAGGGATCTTAAAGTATTTGACTGCCTGTAGCAATCATCTTAAAGACAAAGTAGTTAAGCACTTGCTGTGGTAGAAGGATTGGGGGCTAATACGCTGCACGCAATGTCTCTGATGTTCATGTTCCCTCATAAGACAGTAGCTATGGCTGAACTGGGAAAAGCAGCTAAGGGAACTGAGGGAGAACTAGAGAGTGCTGTGGAGCTGACAGAAGAGCCTCATGGTACAGGGTGAGCTGGAGGAGTGGGAAAGCTTGGTGGGAGCGGGGGGGATGGCAGAGGCTGGAAGGATCAGGCAGAGAGACAGAATCAGAGCTACATGAAAGGAAGCAGAGGGGAAAACATCCTAATGGTAGCACAGAGGGGGAGCCTGGAGGAATGGATGAAGTCCTGTAGATGCCTGTTGAGGCCAGAGTGAGTATGACTTAGCTTGGCTGGGAGAGCTCTCGACCCAGATGATTAGCTCGCTATGGCACAAATGCATAGTGCAGATGGTGTGCTTGTGCTGGAAGGTCAGTGTGGCATAGCAAAGAATAGTTAAAGATCTTGTTGAAAAGGAGGAGGTGAGTTGTGCAAAGTAAAGATCATTCCGGAATACAGGGAATAGTTAACAGTAATATATGGACGCCTCTGGTCAGGGTCAAGAGCCATTCTTTAAGGTGCATTGGTCTGAACTTGACCTAAAAAATGATTCACTGAAAGAACAAACAAAATAACTTCTTAGCGTGAGTAGACCTGTCAACTACAGAAGTTAAATTCAGGAATTGTGAATGATGGTATTTATGTGAACTATCTGACTTTACAAACGCTCTGTAATCTCCTTTGTTTTTTGAATATAAACTGTATTGTAGTATCCTTTCAAAGGAAAGCTCGTTGTTCCTACTGAACTTGAATGAATGTTTTCTCCCTGTTCTTACAGAACAAAAGCAGTGCCTTGGTGTTCACAGGTATGCATGTCCAGACTAAGGCTCAAAAAGAGCATGAACTGCACTACGGGAAAGCTTAGAGTGGAGGCAGAGAATAGCAGAATGACTTAAATAGCTCAGCAGGTGACTGGGGAGTATATGACAACAAATCAAAGTTATTAAGGCATAAACAAGATGTCTTGCTTGCAAATAGATGCAATAGAGAACGTTTATGGTGACATGAAAATATGCAGAGAAGAAGGGGTGGCTGCCGTGCTCCTGAGGTCAGAATGGGACAATGTCCACAGGGGTGTGAAATGGTGGTGCTTCAGCCCTCCTACTAGGAGAAAAGTTACTCTCTGTGGAAACAGAATGAAAGCACATTGACAAAAAAAACTTGCAGTGATGGGATCCTAGAAGTCTTACTGTTACTTGAAAGATAATGAAGGGGAAGCAAAAATACTTAAGTCAAAATTCTGTTTCCTCTAAGAAATTTGTACTTCTCAGTCATGTTAACATAGTTCCTTTCCATTTCCTTCCTGCACTGTGTGGAGATTTAGCTTATAAGACCCTTAAAAAACGTAAGGATCCTTAAGATCGGATGCATATTGCATTGGATAAAGCATAGCCAGGAAGAAACAAGGATGCTATTTAAAAAGTGTTTTGCTATTCCTATTTTTAGAGGATCTCTCTCTGTTGTGCTTTTTTTCCTCATTTTGGCAGTGGTGTGAGCAGCAGCCCTGAGAATTCTTAGTGGCTGGCCTAGGTATTAGCTTTCAGGATTTACTGCAACTTAGAAGAGAGAACTCATAAAGACCTGAAATGAGCTTTAAAATATAACAAAAGCTGTCAAGCTGCTTTTTCAGTATCAAAGGAGATATCCGAATGTTTAAATATATGTGTGTGTATACTTAATTGGCAACTTGCTAATTCAAAGAATGTTTGCGTTTGTGTATGACAGTATTTGTAGCTAACAGGTCCCTGGAGAAATCTTGAGTTGAATATCACAGAATTCTAAGAATTTGTACTTTTACGTGGGGGCAACGCTATTTAATACATGCAGATAATGGAGAAAATACAGTTCAGCATATTTTTAATTGAAATCTAAAGACTGAAAGTCTGCTGTCCTGAAGAATATGTTAAAAACATACGGTTATGAAAGCAGATGCTTTGCCTACGCTGCTGTATTTGAACACACTAGTGCCAGAACATCAGGTGTGTCTCAGCTACTGCTGAGGATGTAAGTTTGTTCCTGATGGTGGTACCTTGAGCACTGTGCAGGTTCCTTCCTCCCCACCAAGTAGTTTCAACTCCAGTATCCCTTGTGTGCCATCTTCTCCCTTGTCAAAAGGCACGTGTCTATGTGGCTTAACAGTGAACTGGATCAAACAACAAACATTTTGTTTCCCTGAGGGTTATTTTTTGTCTGGATCGGTTCCCTGTTGCAGTTCCTTCTCTATCTCAACAGGAGTGTTGGTATGAGGGGAGAAATGAGTGGCTGGGAGCGGGCCCATTTGCTTACGTGAGCTATGTCAGAACTGAAAGCATGGCCGAGCTGCTCAGTTAAGTCTCTGTCTCACCCCAGCATCTTCATGGAAGCTGTATTCCTAATTCCTCTCCTATTTCCTGATAAGGAAAAAAGGCAGCCCAGCCTCTTACGCACAGATGAGACACATCTATGCTCTCTGCCCTCTTTATGAGAATTGGAAACCTTCCTGCATTCAGCTCACCCCACAAATATGCTCTGGAGCTTTCTTCGTCTTTCTCGAAATAGACGACGCAGCGCTCTGTGCTGGGTTAGTGCGGTTGGCCCAAGGCCAGGAGTGAGCTGGGCCCCTCGGCCATCCAGCGCTGGGACCTGCTCCCACCTCCCTCTGCTCTGTGCCCTGCAGCTCCAGATGTGCTGCCCACAGCTGGCGTAGCACTCACTGCCCTGTTACTCTGCCTTCTCCCTCTGCGTGCTCTTGTATTTTGTGGTAGCAGGAGACAGTCCCGTTTTGCTCTTAACACTAAAAGCTCAGAGCAGAGTGAAGTCAAGGGGATAGTGGCAGTATCTGTTCGTATCCCGGCATTCCTGCTTCTGAATTATAGGTGCTTCCTAATCTGAAGGAGTAAAAAATCAAGTATTCTGACCTTCCTAATTCTTAACTGGTTTGAAGCTCGTCCCAGACTTAAAGGCCTCCAAGATGAAGCATGACCAGTGTGACTTTAAGAAAGTCTGATGAAGGCCAGAAATTAGGAACGTATTTTTAAAAGCGGGCGTTTCTGTAGCTCTCAGTAGCTATAAATCAGTTTTCTGCATCTTTGTCCAACTTGTAAAAAAAAACCTCCTCAACTATTCTTGCAGTGCATTCTTAAGAAATGTTGGTAGGTTGAGGCAAGGTGCCAAAAAACCAGGACACTTTAACTGTGCCTTCTACCACTTTTTTATAGAGTTGCTTCTATGATTCTGGAATTCATTGTGATTTTATTTTTTCTTGAAGAAAGACAAATCCTAATTTGTTACAGGGCAACAGAGTGCACGACTCAGGAATCAGCTTGCCATGACTATAAATGTTCTGCCCTGAAACTGACAGCCCATGTTCCTTTCTGTGTACTCAAATGACCACCACTAGCTTTACAAGAGAAATACCATTGGACGTTTCTTTGGGGTTTTTTTTTGCCCTTATTGTATTTTTGTTATTCAAGTCGTCGGAAAACAATATCGTGCTTCATAGTTTTAGAGAAACTGTTTCTCGTGGCATTCCCTATAAGTAGTTGAAAACGTATACTTAAAAGTTTCATCTTCATGTATGCAAAGGAACAGACTGCAGTTCTGTGATGAGCAAGCAGTCAGAGGCCAGCTTTTAACTGCTCATTTTATTTTTGCATTGCTGGCATGCTGCCCCTCATCTCAAGAGCCTAGAATGTCAGAAGTGTTCAGTATCTCTGATTCTCTTGCAAGTCAGAAGATACCTCTGCTGCACACTGTGGTTGCGTGCCCTGTGTTAATTACCTTGTTCCAAAATCCACATCTGTCTCATGATGGATAGAAGTTTAACTTCTGCCATTCAGAGGAAACCAAAAGGTTGAGTCTTTTCCTGTGCCTTCTGGCCTGCTAAAATTGTAGTAAATCTTCCTGCAGCTACAACCACAGAAACAATGCTGCTCCTAGCATTTCCTGTGGGAGAAAAATGAGCCCTTTTGGAGCTGTTCAAGAATTTTCCTGTCCATGACTAACTCCTGCTGCTGCTATTGTGTTCACTCAAACTGATTTGTATCAGTGAGATTTTTGGGAGGTATATATTTTTTGGAAATGGGACACTCAAGGATAAGTGTGCTTTGTAGTTCTGTAGACATCCCAAGAGTCCTGACAGGGAATAAGAAGGCCTCAAAGGCCTCAGAATCCTGCAAGATGTGTGGACAATAGGAACTCCACTGGAGAACCTGGGGCTGTGCAAGTCCCTGTTTTCCCAGCCTGTCTGTAAGGCACGGTGCTGGCAGTGTCAGTGCACTGCTGAAGTCTCTGCAGCAGTATTACTGCCAACATGAAAAATGCTAAAATCAGTCTTTCCTTGTTGCTGTCCTTTTTTTTTTTTTTTTCCCTGTAACAAGGTTGCTATTTTAAAAAGGCATTCTTTGGATTTTCTGTTTATGCAAAGTATAAGTCCTTAGAGATGAAATCTAGAATATCCCTCCCATGGGAGAAGGAAGGATACAATAGCAGTGTAGAAGGGAATATCGGATAAGATCCCTGGATAAAGAATTTGTCTAAGAACCTTCCCACAGCCCAGGAGAGAGCTCAGATCTCTGAGATGCATTTCTATCAGGCAGATTAAACCTCATTTTTGTACATTTACCTATGCTGTTGTGAAGCATAGCACCAGCCACAGTCTGGGTGCCTGCAAGTATGAGGATGAGCCCCACCTAGTCTGCTTTCAGGCAGGGTTGTGTTTCACTTAAGTTCTACCAGTTTATATGGACACTGTCAGTTTTGACACAAAGTCAGAGCTCCTGATGAACTGTAACTTATAAACTGAAAAATATAGGACATAATAAGTATCTCAGTAATTATTACTGTTCTTTCTGCTTTATTTTGCTGTGCAAACAAATGGTTAAATGGTTCAAAGGCTGTTTTCTTTGGAGAATGTTTATTTGATTGAGTTCAGTGTGGCTTAGACTCCAAATAAAAACACTAATTTCAAACAGAGCTCTGCTATAAAAGTAGAAATAGTCTGTGGCCTTCTAGACCTCACAAACCGTGTTGGTTTGTTACATGGAGTCAAAACAAAGATGTCCCTTAAAACACATACACATTAACTCAGTGTCTTTCATACCCTGCAACCTTTTATTTCAGATCTGCTTTTCTCCCTAGTTGTTAGAACTGTGCCAAAATCCCTGAGATCCTGGGTGGATTACAGACTACTCAGCAAAAAGCAAATATGGTGCACATGGACCATCCAGCTTAGATTATTAGAGAACTTTTGAGAGCTACTGCTCCTATTTACTAAACTTAAAGTATTGCATCCTTTGGATTTTGCAGCAGGGCTTGTCTTCCCTTCTAGATTCCCTTTACATTCCAGAAAGTGGAGTGAGGAAGAACACTGTGAATGCTTCTCTTTCCACAGTTATTTTTTTTTTCCTTCCATGTCCTTAGCTGGCTGAATCTTCAGTTTTCTAATATATATGCTAAGCATTAAAAAAAGCACTGCTAGTTCATGATGAGTTAGGCCAAGTTCAACCACTTAATCTGACAGTCAAGCCCATGCAGATGCTAGTAGTACAGGAACTTGGTATCATGCCAAATCTGTAGGGTTACCTTTGATCTGTCTCCAGATTCCCCTTTATTTGTAAACATCTAGCTAATCACAGACTTCCTCTGACTTTTATGAAGTAGAAGAAACTGCATCCTTTGCAATATCTATGAAGTGTTTCTACTTTGCAGATGTTCATGGATTTGTGCAATGGGAGATACGAGCTCCATCTGGTGGCAAACTTAAAACGTGCACATTTCTATTTAAGATGGATCGTTTCTGGAGTTCAGATGAGTTTAATGTGTGAAGAGCATAGAAGCAGATCCTGTGTGCATTCTCAAAGCTACTTCTATTTTTAGGGCAGCTAGAATTTTTTAGCCTCTGGAAGGAAGGTACAATATTTTACCTCTAATCTAGCTCACTGTGGGCTACAAGCTACTACCAGCACTGGCAGTACTTTGGTATTCATAGCTCTGTACATATACCACACAACCACGGTTGGCACTAATATACAGCATTTTTGCAGCTCCATCAGGAAAAATGTGGTTTAATATTCACAGGCAGCTCACCTTTCCATGCTCAGAGGTGGTCCCACGCAGCACTGTCGCAGGATTTGGGGGAAGCAGTGTAAAGAACCTCAGCCATGCCACGTGAGCTGTGTGTGATCTACAAGTAACAGAAATATTTGTCTGTAAAAGGTGGGGTGGCACCTAAATAAATACTGATATTACATTGATATTAAATGTTGATATTAAACAGTGATACTGCCTGGGGGAGAATCCTTTGCTGATTTATAAACAAAAAAAGATGCATTTCGTGACATTAGAGCTAGTCAAATAAGAGCTACTTTGAGATAACAGCATCAGTCCAATGTATTCCCCTCCAAGATTCAAAGAGCGTACTAGGCAGCTGCAGTGACTAACAGGACTCTGAAACCAGCAGTTTGCCCAAAGGTGTGCCAGGAAATTTGGCCCTGAGCTGGCTTTCAGGGTGCCCTAGCAGGTGTACAATGCTGATCAACCTGGCTTCCCTTGCAGCCTTAAAGCCCTTCCTGCTCTGCAGTGCAGATGCAACCACTTGGTCCAGTGCTGCTACAGTGCACGTAGAAGTATCATGTGTAAATTAACTAGCTGTTATGTGAAAGTGGGACAGCAGTATAGTTTGTCCAGGGTGATTTCCGTAGCCAGAGGAAGAAGTCAGTGTTCCATGACAAAAAGAGGGTTGTCTTTACAAGTTGCATCCATGTGTTTCCAGTGTCTTAACTGTTCCTATCAGATACAAAGTTGCTCACATTTGTCATGTTAGTGTGGTCCAAAGAGACAGGAATTGCAAACATTTATATCATTCAGCTGCATTTAACCCAAAATAATAATCCCGGGGGAGGTAAATATGTAATAATCACCTCTGAATTAGGCAAGTAAAATCAACAGAAATGAGTGAAGAGGCAAATATGAAGCAGTATTCCAGAGTGGTGGGTGTTCCAACCTATGAGAAGTCCAGGCCAAGGGGAAATAGTACTTGTGTAATCTTTGAGCGTCCACTAAGCCAAGCTGTAAACCACTGCTGGAAAGTTACACATATAGTAACAAAAATAACCTCGGAGCCTACGGAACCAAAGGCTTTTCTTCAGCAAGTCTTTAGCTGTTTTGAAAACGAAAGGTAAAAGAGGAAGAAACGAGCAAATGAAAAGTTTCTGAAACAGGAGCAGAACGTTGTTTAAGGCTGTGTTTTGCTGGGGTAGGGGTGGAAGGAACCGTGAGCTTTTAAAGAGTTCCCTTCTGTGGTGGGTGTTCTCGATATAACTGAAGGATAGTATTTAGAGCAAAACCACACCACAGTGAGGTGGGAGGGACCACATCATGCTAGCAAATATAGTACTAGAGTGTGGGCTTCTGACTTTTAATATTTTTCTTGCATTTCTTTTCTGCATGGCAGTAGTGAAATAGGGACTTCTAAGCTTCTGAACAACTGAGAGAACCAGGTTTGAAGAAGACATGAGGAAGAACTGTCGGCAAAAGATTTCATAAAAACTCAGAACCACGTGTGCCAGATCTGAATTGGCACCACCTTTGCTTTTTTGACACACTGCAGCAGTCGCAAAAGGCACCAAAGCAGTCAAATTAGAACACTCAGTTAAAGTTGTTTTGGACTCTTCTCTGTATTACAAAACTTATTTCCTTGTGACTATTATTGACACCTGTCAGAAACAAATTTGAAGTCTCTTTCATGGAGCAGACAGCCCAAAGAGGCAGATGCCAGGCATTAAGGGCTGTGCTGAAATGAGCTCGCACAATCTGCTGTTCATGTGCTGCCGTGCTGCTGTTATGAAATGAGTTATTAGAGTTTCTTATTAGAGTTTCTGTCAAAAACTGTTGAGACTTTTTAGCTTTAAAGTATGTACTCATGAACTAAAATTAATGCCTTTTTCAGACAGTTACAATGCTAAACTAACAAGTGATAGAAGAGAGGGAAAAATGTTTTAGTCTGGAGTACAAGGTGAAAAAAAAACCATTAAAACTGAGCACAAAGGGTCTCTGAGGAAGGAGAGGATGGTGAGAAAGATCCAGCTGACCTGACTCCCTTTGCTGCCATGATCATCATATGCAAGCTGAAGAGGACCTTCCCCGGAGCTCAGAGCTTATATGTGGAGAGTAAAGAAATGGTGCTCTGGTCTTATTACAAGGATGGTGAAAAATTGTGACCAACAAGGAGATGAGTAAACACGCAGTAATCTTCACAGGGCACAGTGTGCACATGGTCTGGATCTGTAACTCGAAAAAGCTGCTTTGAAGAAGAGAATCAGGCATTCATGTTCAGATTTGAGTAATTTAGCAACCCTATTTTTTCCAGCTAAATTAATGGGAAGCAAACAAAACAAAACAATGCAGTAAACGCTCAAAAATAGGGCCATCGTGGCTTAAAAAAGATAGTAATTTCTTTTGCTTCTCCAGACAGCTGGATCAAATTGATTCTTGTAAGCAGACTAAACGTGCTCATCTATATTCTGCTGTAGTTATGCATCTTACTAATTCTGCTTATGACTATAAAAGGATGTTTTATTGTTTAGTATAACTGTTACCTCAGTAAGTCTGTCTACAATTTTATTTATAATCGGCATTTTTTTCATTACTGTTGTTATGAAGTATGTAAAATATTGTCTGTATTGCAGCTTGTACAGGGCGTGTGTCTGTGCTTGCTTTACTCTTTTCGAGTTTATAAAGATGCTATACAAATGCAAGAAAAGATGTTCAGGTATCTTTGAATGTCGTTCCTTAATCTGATTTCAGAGCCCCACACTTCTCAGCCTTTAGGTATTTAAGGAATCAGTGGTATTAAGACAAAGCATCTTAAAAATAAGGACAGGAATTTTACAAGTCTACAGTACAGTACTGGAATGCTGGCACTTCTGTCCCAGTGGCGGTGCTGGGAGAAGGAGAAGGCTCGTTATAGCTGGGAAATCTAACAGAAAATGTGATGTCCTTCCCATAGAAAACAGGGAGCACCCTCACAGAAGGGCCACTGCAAAGCAGAGAAGAGAAGGGAACTGTGTTTATAGTATCACCTAAAGATTGTCCTTAAACTATTTAACTTTTTTTTCAAGCAGAGGACATCTAGAACAGGCTCTGACTGTTCCTTAACTTAGCAGTTATTTGTAGTCTATGTAGAATATCAGTGAAGATATGCCAGGTTAATTTTCATCATCTTTAAAGCTTAATCTATGCTTCGATACAGTATCTTTAATAAAATGTTATTACAAGTCTGCTTACTATTTTTATTTAATTCCATCTTACAGCCAAGTTAATAACAGTTCCAGCAACAGGCTGAAGTTCCAGTTACCATCAACTTCATCTGCTCCTGCATTTTTCCCATTCACCAAATAAGAATGACGATATCAAAAACCGAGATGAGTAAAAATCAGATAACACGAGAAATTCACAGCACTGCTATAGTTCATTTATCTTCAAAAACCTTCACATTAAGCATTTAACTGAATCAGAAAGATAAATCAAATTCTGCTGGCCTGTCAGTATGAAGTATTGTGCTTTCGGTATACTGTTTTCCTTCTTTAAGGCTCAACATCATTTCCCAGCTTTACAGTTACTGCCAGTAATGATAGTCTCATTAATGCCTTTCACAGCTGTTCTAGCCAAAATTCTTTGTTTTCATTCACTAACCACCTGTACCACACAAGTATCCTTTTCACATATTCAAACAAGACCAAGTACAGTTAGTATTTAAGTATACTAGAATATATTAGAATTTAAAATAGTCTTAGCAAGGTGCAGATACGATGTGAAAACATGTGATGCTTTTTAATAGGAACAAGTGCAATTTGGAATTATTAATAAGCAAAGGAGCAGCTGCTTGATTTCAATTGAAAAGAATATATGTGTTACTGTGGATCAGGTTCTGAAAATGACTGCAACATCATGCTGTTGCAAATAAAGGTGAAATTTATGATGTCAAAATGGGAGTATAACCTGCTCCTTTAGGCATGAGTGAGTAATGTCTCCTATTTTGATTATGGCTTTTGGAAATGAAGATAAAGTTGCATGCAGAGTACCCAGGAGAACGCAATGTGAGTGTCAAAAAGCACTGCCTTTAGGAGAAAGCAGTGTGAATGTCAAGAAAACACCGCTTCCGAGGACAGATTGAATGATTTTAGGCCATTTTTCAAAAGAGATGTCAGAGAGGAATCACAATAATTTTCATATCTGTAAAAGCTGTGGGCAAAGAAAAAATACAAGTGTTCTCTCATATCCACAATCAATAGGAATAGAAATAATTGGCTTAAACTGCAAGAAAAGAGACTTTAGTTCGACACAAAGCAAGGTTCTGATCTGATTCTATGATTACTTGCAAACTAGCTGCTTTGAAGTCCTTTATCGTGCCAGTAGAGCTAGCACTGTCTGTTAGAAAAGGAAACTGCAGTTATAAGAAGTAGTGTAGAACTGAATGCCTGAATTGCACAAGGCACCAGTTGATCTAGCTGGCAGTAGTGATGCTACCCTCAGCTTTCGATCACACCTCAGCAAACTATCAGAAGTATATGTAAATAAGAGTGCCTGAAACCACTTAATGATAAGATAATTATTCCTTGAAACATCAAGAGCTGGTTTAATCAATGTTACATATTTTCTTGATTTTACTGAGCCTGTTACAGCCTAGTTTTAGTTGTGACATGGTGTAATCAGCCATTTTATTTCTTAAACTGAAAAAATAAAAAGATAACCTCTAAAAATGACACGGGAAATCCTTTAAGTGTAATCTGAAAATGTGCCAAAGATTAAAAGCCAGAAAGTGAAGAAAGTCACATGCGTTTTTTAAGGTCGTGATTTTAAATTTGATTTCTAATTTTGGACTTGAGATCCGTGAACCAGAAGGTTCAGCAGTACTTCATTACTGTGCTCTATATGCTGCTATTCTAAATATTTCCACGTGACTGCTCACACATTTGTACAGTTTGCAGAAAACATGCTACACTGACTTGCAGGTTTTTATGTTTTGCAGAAAGAAAAAAAAAGAGAAAGAAAAATTTAAGAGAAAACAAGACTTGTGGTTGTCTTTCAAATAAAGGAGTATCTACATGCAAAAAGTGAAAGCATCTAAATACAAAATCACTCCCAAAAGTTCCATGGTTCCCCCCCACACAGACTGTTGTTTTTAACACAGTCACACCTTGTCAGAAAAAAACCTGTTGTCACTTCAAACGTGGTAGTTCTTGTCTGAATTCCAATTGCCTTCATATACTCACAAATAGAAACAAGATGAAAAAGCTGCAGTGATGAAAGGGCAGTGTGGTCAAGTATTATTTGTTCTTGGCACAGTTGTTGCTTAGATCTGTACTGGGTGATGTAAAATAATTTGCTCACTCACCAGTACGATCCAGTGTATGCTGTTTTCTGGATACTTTTGCAAATGGGTGATCATCTCCAGAATTCAAGATCTAAAACATTCTGATCATCAGACCTCAACTCCTGTATATGACAGGCCATAATCTTTATGAACCGAGCAGCTGACATCTGATTAAACTGTAACTTGTGTTTAATCCTATTTTTACACTATATTGCCTTATAAAACCCGTGGAAAAAAAAATCTTCCTGTTATCAAGATAAAGATACGGGCAGAGTGCTCAGTTCCGTTCCAGATACCAAGCTCTTGCTTCACAGAAGAAATCTAAATATCATCTTCAGCTCTGGCAGGGTGGTGTAATGGAGAATAGCCTACAGCATATTGCATAACTGCCAAGCAGGAGACATGGGTGTGTGGTCGATCCTAAACACAAATAGATGCATCAGAGAGGGGCCTGTGTATTCCAAAGGCACTGACTGCATGTCCTGGAAAATGTGGCTTACAGATTCAGGACAGGGAATCCAGCAGATGTTTCTTTAAAAGGAAAAATCAGACTTGTGTCCTCAGCATAAAACTCACTCTCTAATTTCTGAACCAGTCCGTTTGGCTCACCTGTAACATGACTGCATATGAAGCAACATAAAAGAAAATCCTCTGGCTCTTCCCATATGAGAAGATGACTGTAGAGATGAGTTGGTGCACAAATTGTGCTGCAAGTCTTAAGAGAAGTGCTGACAAAAAGCAGGCTTGTAATAGCTCTGCTGAGAAGAGAGAATAAGTCTAATGAAGCTCTAGAGGCTGTTCTCTCTAGTTAGACTGGACTTTCTCTAAGGTCATCTGTAAGAGATGAGCAACAATGAGAAAATCACATCAACTTTTGGTTGGAAACAGAAGTTAAAAACAGCTTAGACCAATCGGTGTTGTTGTACAAGAAGAAAACAGCAGCTGTGTGCTCAGCTGGAAAAGAAATACTTATGCAGGGGCCTAGATTAAGTATTTGGTAGCCTGAGCCCACAGATCTTTTGATTTTTCCTGATGTTGTCCATGATTGCCCATAATTTACGTTATTAGCATTAAAATGGTATGCTTATGCCCTCCTCCAAGATATTTTCCCCACGTTTAGTACAGTGAAACTCCAATTAAAATTTTAAAATACATAGGACTGGTGGTAATAGGGTAAGCAGTAATCCAATCACTATGAACAGCTCTTTAGTGGGTTATCAGCACATCTGGGTATCTGCACAACTACACAGTTATTGGACGAAGGGAACCATCACCCCAAACAGGTTCCGTCTGGAGCTGATAAAACATATGATTAAAAGCTTTTGGCCAAATTCATGAAAACTCATTTCTGAATCAGACAGAACTGTTTGATTACTAATACATTTAAATAAGGTATCAAGTTAATTTTGATACAAAGCCTGCTAATTCTGCTAATCAGTATTTTTTGTGTTATTTCCTGGTTCATTTGTTCTCTCCATTTCTTTTTATACGTATGTTTTTGAGGCAAGAATCCTCTTTTTACTCTGAAATAATAGACAGCGCCTCAGTTTATATTACATGTACCAAAACAGGGTTCTCATGCATCACTAGCATTCTCAGGGTCAGCCCTTGGAAGGAAAAAAATAACAAATGACATTTATTTTTCACCTGAAGCTGAATTTATCAGCCAACTCTTTTTGTATTTCTCTGGCACTTATCTCTGCTCCCAGGGATACAATCAGCTGAATGAAGTAGCAGGGAATGACAGGAAGGGATAGTTTAGAGATGAATCAGCCACTGGTTTGACTGCAAAAGAAATCGACACCCTTCCCATCCAAGAAATATGCACATGGGATGTACAGAGAAGCTCCTGCTGGAGGTAGGGAGACAGACAGCTTCCACTTTCCATTGATCTCTTCTGGATTTCTCCAAGGTCAAAACCTCTGTATTAAAAAGGACCGAGATCTGTGGAAGAATAATAGTTATGTTTGTTACTGTAGCGTCAGAAATTGAAGCCCTTCTGCCCGCAAACTACACACACGCAGGCTACACAGTAAAAGAGGTGGAAACTTCATGTCACATTAAAAAAAAATATTTGGAAAGCACACTAATTGAAGCAAGGCTGTTTTTGCAAGGATGTAATAACTCCGTGGGCATAAATCACGCCGGTAAGAACTGTATTTCCTATGAAACGCAGGCGGGACGGCATCTTACATGAGCACAACACGCAGGAATTTGGAGGCGTTTCAAGAACGGCTGCCACGCAGCGGGGACAGCGAGCTGCACCCCACGGCAGCCCACGAGTGGAAATGACACGGGGTGTGTGTGTTGGGAGGGGGGTGCGGCTGTATCGCCCCTCTGCCATAGAGGGACAGCGGAGCTCCCTCAGGGGAACGACGGCGGCGGGCCGGGGACGGGAGGGGGGAGAAGTGGTGTGAGTCGCGACCAAATAAGGGTAAATTCCCCAGCAGCTGGCAGCCGGCTGCGGCGTGACACGTTTGACGGAGCTTTCAGGGATTACAAACACTACGAGCAGCGAGCGAGCGCCCGCCCGCCGCAGCCCTCACGGCGCTGCGCGGCTCCTATTGGATAACGCCGATGTCAATCATTCGCATTGCGTCGGACGTCCACTGGAACTTTCTAGCAGAGCTACGGGGAGAGGGCGGGGCGAGTGAGGAGCGCGCGTTGTGATTGGCCGAGGGGAGCGACGCACGCTGCAAAGCGAGACGGATCGAGAACAAACAGCAAGAAGTCCGAGGGTTGGGCCGGAGGGTGGGAGCCACGCTTCTGATTGGGCAGGAGGCAGGGGGCGGGCACTCTTTGGATAGTCTCGCATGCGATTGGTCAACTGCAGCGGCCGGGCGTCTGGATTGGTCCTCAGCGTTCTGGCAGGTTCCAGAAGAAGGCTGAGCCGGCTATAAAAACGGTGCGAGCGGCACCGTGACGGTACATCGCGCCGCAGACAGCAGCGGGAGCGGGTGGACGTAACCGCGAGCTAGCAACTGACCAGAGGAATCCGTCATCATGTCTGGCAAAGGGCCGGCCATCGGCATCGATCTGGGCACCACGTATTCTTGCGTGGGCGTCTTCCAGCATGGCAAAGTGGAGATCATCGCTAACGACCAGGGGAACCGCACCACGCCCAGCTATGTGGCTTTCACCGATACGGAGCGCCTCATTGGGGATGCTGCCAAGAACCAAGTGGCGATGAACCCCACCAACACCATCTTTGATGCCAAGCGTCTCATCGGCCGCAAGTATGATGACCCCACAGTGCAGTCGGACATGAAGCATTGGCCCTTCCGCGTAGTGAATGAGGGTGGCAAGCCCAAGGTGCAAGTGGAGTACAAGGGCGAGATGAAGACCTTCTTTCCAGAGGAGATCAGCTCCATGGTGCTTACCAAGATGAAGGAGATTGCTGAGGCTTATCTGGGGAAGAAGGTGCAGAATGCTGTAATCACAGTGCCTGCTTACTTCAATGACTCCCAGCGCCAGGCCACCAAAGATGCTGGCACCATCACTGGCCTTAATGTGATGCGTATTATCAACGAGCCCACAGCAGCTGCTATTGCTTATGGCTTGGACAAGAAAGGTACCCGGGCTGGAGAGAAGAATGTGCTCATCTTTGACTTGGGAGGGGGCACTTTTGATGTATCCATCCTTACCATTGAGGATGGCATCTTTGAGGTGAAGTCTACAGCTGGGGACACCCACCTGGGTGGGGAGGACTTTGACAACCGTATGGTGAACCATTTTGTGGAAGAGTTCAAGCGTAAGCACAAGCGTGACATTGCTGGCAATAAGCGAGCAGTGAGGCGGCTGCGCACAGCTTGTGAGAGGGCAAAACGTACTCTGAGCTCTTCCACGCAAGCCAGCATTGAGATTGACTCCCTCTTTGAGGGCATTGACTTCTACACCTCTATCACTCGTGCCCGCTTTGAGGAGCTCAATGCTGACCTTTTCCGTGGCACTCTAGAGCCAGTGGAGAAGGCCCTGCGTGATGCCAAGCTTGACAAAGGCCAGATCCAGGAGATCGTGCTTGTGGGTGGCTCCACTCGTATCCCTAAGATCCAGAAGTTGCTGCAGGACTTCTTCAATGGCAAAGAGCTCAACAAGAGCATCAATCCGGATGAGGCTGTTGCTTATGGTGCTGCGGTGCAAGCAGCTATCCTTATGGGAGACAAGTCTGAGAATGTGCAAGATCTGCTCCTGTTGGATGTCACCCCTCTGTCTCTGGGCATTGAGACAGCAGGCGGTGTGATGACAGCTCTCATCAAGCGTAACACCACGATTCCCACCAAACAAACGCAGACCTTCACCACCTACTCAGACAACCAGAGCAGCGTCCTCGTCCAGGTGTATGAAGGTGAGAGGGCTATGACAAAGGACAACAACTTGCTGGGCAAGTTTGACCTAACGGGCATCCCCCCAGCACCCCGTGGGGTCCCTCAGATTGAGGTAACTTTTGACATAGATGCAAATGGTATCCTGAACGTCAGCGCCGTGGACAAGAGCACGGGGAAGGAGAACAAGATAACTATCACCAATGACAAGGGTCGCCTTAGCAAAGATGACATTGATCGTATGGTGCAAGAAGCAGAGAAATACAAAGCAGAGGATGAAGCTAACAGAGATAGGGTGGGAGCCAAGAATTCCCTTGAGTCGTATACTTATAACATGAAGCAGACGGTGGAGGATGAGAAACTGAAGGGAAAGATCAGCGAGCAGGACAAGCAGAAAGTGCTCGACAAGTGCCAGGAGGTGATCAGCTGGCTTGACCGAAACCAGATGGCAGAGAAGGAAGAGTATGAGCACAAGCAGAAAGAGCTGGAGAAGCTCTGCAACCCGATTGTCACGAAACTGTACCAGGGAGCTGGAGGAGCTGGGGCAGGTGGCTCTGGTGGCCCAACCATCGAAGAAGTTGATTAAAAGGACTCAACTATAGACTAGTTCATGGACAGTCACTCCATTCTTTGCTTTATATATTTTTTCTAACGTTTAAGAAAAACGTCATTGCCAATAACAGAGTTTATTCTGTTGGGTGTGTATAAAGGCAGATGTATCAGCTTGGTTTTGATAAAAGGGAAGGCACGTCCTGCTTTATAAGGTTAGTAATAGAGAAGATTTGTTAATTCAGATACAGCTGCTCGTATTCTGGATGTTTGTTTCTGTTTAAATGTCTCTTCTATAAAGTAACCACTCGACTGTTGCAGTTGACAAGTTTCAAGTTATGCATGGGAGAAAAAAAAACTTTATGAAAGATGAGAAATGCCGATTGTGGAAGTTTTGGTAATAAATAAAATGTATTTAAAGCAGAAACCTATCTTTCTCTTTTCTGTAGTGGAGTTGGGGTGGTGGGGTTTTGCCTGGGGGACACGGGGGGTTGATGGGGCTCCAGGGAGAGCTGGTGGGGTGGTTTCCCTGGGCTGGCTGGGAGGACAGTGTGGGGCTCAGGGTGGCTCGCTATGTGTGTGTGCCACCGAAATAATGTGGGAACAGGGGCAGGGAAAGGATCCCTGCTCGCTGGCAGCATGGCGTGGTGCAGCTGGGTTCAGTGCATGGCCGGCTCCGTGCGTTGCTGAGTTATTTTCAGGTTGCTTGCGTGCAAGCGGAGCTGTTATTGTTTCCTGACTGTTTTTTCCCTTGCTGAAGATGATCAGAAGCGAAGCTGCCAAGGATTTCGTGTGCTCTTAACTGCTGAATAGCAACCGAGTGGAGAAGTTGGTAGAATAGGCAAATTTTGCAGTAGTTAAAACTCGTCTAGTTTTCCTACAGACTGCCTCCGGAGCTCTCGTTGTGTTACTGGAAGGAAAACTGCAGTGTTTGGAGGCAGAGGACTAAGGAGCAGTGCTGGAAGAGCCCGCTGACACGCACTTTTTGAGCTGCCTTGTCCTTTAAGGGAAAAAAAACCTCGGAGGAGGGAGCGGGAGCTGCAGGAAACCGTGCTTTGCTCGGCTGCCTCTTGGTCAGGGGACAGCTTGCGAAGGTGCTTGGATCCCGGAGGTTGGCGGAGGTATAGGAAGCAGCCCTATAGAAGGTTCTGCTACAAGAGCCAGGCTAAAATAAGCTTTTGTGCGGCGTTTGCTGGATATGAAAGTCCGGCTGATGAGGTGGGGTTTGCTGCGGCTTTCTGTTTCGCGTGGCTACGGAGAGGGGTTGCAGTCGCTACCGGAATGCGAGGCTTGTTAAAAGCTTGTTTGATCAGCTGTTGTCTCAAATTACTCGGAACCACTTAAAGCTTATTGAACGGTTCATATGTAAATGACAGGACAATCACAGTACCACTCCAGCAGTCAATTACCGCAACTTAAGCACCTGCTGAGTACTTAAGTGAAGTCTCAAAAGGCTGTAATCAGGCCGTGTGTTTTTGGCGTTTACGTACGCCGCCTTTTGCTGGCGATCCATCCCTTTGGTTTCCAGACGGTAGCATACATAAGGACCCCGAGGATGAGGGAGTCACCGTGGCTTTTTTGTTATTTTTTCCCCACGAACTATTACGAATAGCAATACGTCATCTGTAAGCGACAAGTCGTTGCTGCGAGCTGTGACGCTGCATCAGGTGGGCTCTGCGTAGCTGAGGCCCCACTGCTTTGGGGCGTCGGTATCCCCGCGGTCGTTGTAAATTAGAGTTAACTACTTTTTCTATTGACTGACTTGTAACCGTCCTTGCCACGTGGTTTCCTTTACCCTTCAGTTCTCGGTGTGTGCGTTCTTCAGTGTCGCTCCCCGGTTATTAAGTACAATTTCTTGTTGTTTTTCCCAAGCGTCTATTTAAATGGGTTGCAGGGCTAATTTAGCTGCATGCAGGCAGCAGGCTGTTTGTCCTACGCCTGCTCTGCCCATGTCCTTTCCCTCACCTCGCTCCCTCTGCTCCGCGCCTTCACTTCAGCAGTGGGGCTGAGCCCTCAGGAATGAGCCTCTGTACAGATGCTGGGGTTAAAGGACCCCCAGGAGTTGAGGATGCAAACAGGCTAACGCTGGAGTCTCTGTGGATTGTTTTTTTATTATGATTATTATTTTTTGTCTTTAAAAAGTGATCCTTTTTAGTCTAGACGCACCTCGACTGTGTGTGACATGTAAAGGGTGAGAAACTTCTGCCTGCTTGCACGGCTGGAAAAAGATTTGAAGCCTCGAGGCACAAACGATGCCTTTCAAATACGTAAACACCCTCCCCCAAAATGCAAGAGGCAGAAAGCGTGAAGAGCTCAGAGCTGGATTCCTCGCCTTGGTCTGCTTAGTTTATAAAACAAAGGATAACTTGGAGTTGTTTTTGGTGCGGTATGGAGGGGGTGTCCTGCTGGAGTTAGTGGCTACTTCCTACCGACTTCAGTGTGTATGAGTTCCCTTCAGCTCCTTACATAACTGAAGTAGATGTCAGAGGGGAAAATGCTGCTCCTCATTTGCAAGTAGGAGTATCTGGTGTGTGCTTATAGCTCTGTGCAGCAGCAGTTGCACGTCTGGAACGGGTTTGGCAAAGCCAGGGAAACAATCTAGTCTAAAATCTGCAGTTTCATTGCTTCCACGCTCAGCGTGCCTCATCCTTTGTGCTGCCCTGACTCGCAGGGAAAGTCACCTCCTTTCACCAGAGCCACGGGTTTGCGTTTCCAAATGTTGCTTATTCTCAGGTGGGGCCGTGCAAAAGGCCAAGCCCATAAGAAGGTTACCAAGCAGCTGTAACTTACAGCACTTGTGTCACTTCAGAGTTAACTTTTGATGCCTCCTCGTATTTGCTGACGAGGTTTATGTAAGTGGCATTATTTTATATAGAGGAACACCCCTAGCATTAATCCCAGAGAATTTAATCGCCTGAATTAAAACCTGTCAGCACCTTAGCACCTTGCTCCACGTGCAGCAGGCATGTAGCAACGCAATGCAAGGCAGTTATGCACTTCCCACCCTCACTGCCTTTGCAGTGGAGAAAGCAGAGCCCCCAGAAAGCCCAAGCAGAAAGAAATTAATGAAAAAATGACTGCAGTACTGTCTGGGAGGGGGCAGCGGGGAAGCTGGCTGCGGCCGGCCGGCCTGGTGACTCAGCTGCCTCCACAGCGTCTGTTTCAAGTCCTGCAGCGAGGCCCAGCAGACAGGCTGCAACCCTGCTCGTCCTTGTGATACCATCTCAAAGACAGGAGCCAGTATAAGCCCGCAGCCTGCTTTTATCTCTGGGGAGACACTGCAGGGAGCCCCGCGGGCTGGGCAGCTTGTCTCCTGGGAAATGCCTGCTCTTTATTTGAGAGGTTCTTCTTGAAGCTCTGGGGCAGTTGAGGAGGTTCTCCTCGAAGCTGTGGGTGCTGTGGGTTGCACCCAAGGGATGTCAGCTCTGAGAGATGTGAGAGTTCAGGGCTGAAATGGGAATCTTGTCTACCTCATTGACAGCCACTGCCGTGGGTGCATGGGAGGGAAGGGAGGAGAGGGCAGATGTGCTCAAGGAATTCACATTTCCAGTCTCAGCATTTTTTTCAGTGTATGTGTGAGGCATTACTTAAAGGCACGCACTCAACCCTTGCCTGCATACCATTTTTGAAGTCTCTTTTTCAGTCTTGCTAATGCATTGCAATGTAGTGACATTTCAGGCTCTAATTATTTAAAAGATAATCCAAATTTCTTCTTCTTTACCCAGCTCTATGCCTGGCTTGAGCTTCCCTTACTTGGTCCCTATTGAAAGTGCATAGTGATGTGTTCCCTACCTCCATGTGGGACGCTGTACTTCTGGTGTAAGGGAATCCTCTGATATTAAACCAACAAACCACGTGGATGCTTTTACTGCAGCAAAATTATGTTCTATAGTTCTTCATCACTGGAAAGTTACCACCCCTCCCTACCCCACAGCAAAACAAGTTATGCTCGTAAAGCTTCTCCAGCACACCTATGTGGGTCAGGTATCACATCTCTCCACTACTCTCATCCACGTATTTATGCAGCCTGCCTCTGGAGTAGATTCTGCTTGCAGCAGAATAATGATTATATAGTTGGGCAGGCCAGCATTTCCAGATGCAACAACATACTTCACTTCCACATATGAAACAGCAGTATTTAAAACCCCTGACCCGCCCTTGCATGACCCATTTGTCTTTACTCTCTCCTGCATCAGTAGGGTGGAGACATGGACAAGCTGGTTCCTCTCGTCGTCCCAATAACAGCACCAGTCAGGCATTTTAGAGAAGGCAGCTGGTACACTTTTGGTCTTTTTTTGTTTGCTTGCTTGCTTTTTTTTATCTCAAGTAAATTCAAAAGAAGTATAGAGATTTTTTGTTCCTCTTCCAGTGCTCCCACCATTTAGGAATTACTTTCTGTGTGTTGGCCTGTACAAAAATTGACAGATCTCTGTGGCATCCTGGACAATAAGGCATGAAATCATTCTTGCTCGTGCTAAGACAGCAGTCAGCAGCACTGCCCCTGTACACTATTTACTGGAACTGGTCTAAATGCCACTGCTCCAAATGATTGCAGGCCAGGAGTTAAACATCTGTTTTGAATGGAATTAAGGGGACAAAACCACTTCCAGAAGTGCTAATGCTATGTATTACAGGCTAGAATCTATTAAAAAAAGACACAACATATGCATGGATTTAGTGGTCTTGATTGCCTTCCATCATGAAATTTTTTCTAAAGATCAGTTCCTGTAAGAGCTGTGGCACAGTAGAACTGACAGTCTAGCAATCTCCTGTCATAGCTGAAAGTCACGTGGTGTTTTTTTTTTTTTTCAGGCCATATCTAAAAACATAAACATGTTTCTTTCAAAACCACATTTATCTGTAATTTGGCAGACTCCTTTTTTTCCTGCAGACCTCATTCACAATGTTTGCAAATATTCAAAGACAGCATGTTTAAAGACAACTAGTGCTAGCAAGTCCTTAGTCCTGTCTCTGGCACTACAGGTAGAGGAGAGCTAAGCTAAAAATCCTAAATGAAGTAGAATTTCTCAGCAATAATCTGAAAACTGAACATCAAATTCATATTATTATTTTAATAATTATTATTATTTTGAAAGCTCACAATATTGAATAGAGGATGTCTTGTCTGTATTCAATTTTCCCTATGTTATTTTCCCCCTCCTGTAGCAGGGAGATGGTTATTAATCCTTGGGCCGTTGATGTCTTTGTTAAGCTCCTCAGATTTCTGAGCACCTCAGAATACTGAGTCAAAATCAAATTTTTGAGAACACCTTTTGTATATGAGGCACATTTAGATACTCCCTCCTTTCCGTAAGAGGTGTGTTAATAACAAAAGGTTGATTGTTAGGAGCACAAGGCAAATGTCTGGCTGCATGGAAATAGCTGACAAGTGCTAATGTTCGGTATCTCATCCGATAAAACCATGTGGAGGGAGTAACTGCATGAGGATTTCATTAGAAGAATATGCAGCTGGTTTTTCTGGCTTTTCAAGCGCAGACCGTATTCCCATAGGCTGTGCTGGGCAGTTACTATGCTCTGATTTCCCTGTTCTGGCCTTGGCAGCTGGCTCTGCCTTTGACTGTCAAGCACCTTTGGCAGGGCTGTGCCCGTGGATGTGTCTGTCACTGAACACGGCGGGCAGCTGGGCCACGGGGCTCTGAGCCTGGGACATGGCTGGTGTGGGTGTTACAGGACATCAGGCAGACACAAGCTCTCTCTTCATGTTTTGCTTTGGACATCTGAAGAATGAGAGTAAAGGCTGCAGGGTTGATAGAGGAAAGCAATGCAAATTGCTGAAAGCAAAGAAACAGAAGCTTCAGTTCTGTGCAAAAAATCACACCAGTGCTAATGCTGTTATGCCTAAGGACATTATTCCATTCATACAGCATGATCGTGCTTTTAATGAGCAGGTAAAAGTAGTTGGCAGGTAAATGGCATAGTCATGGAATAAGTATTACCTTCTGTGGAATTGAATTCTGTATTTTTGTGTCCAAAGCACACGTAGCAGAGTCTAACATTACCAAGAAACCAGGGCTGACATTGACCTGCCTCTGGGAAGAGAGGGGAAAATCAGTACAGGGGCTACAGAAGACAGGCTTGGCACAAGAAGAAGTAAAAAGAGGCAGAAAAGTGGATGGCTGGATGGTGATATTTTGCTGAGTTTGTGCATGTGTTTATTTTCTAGGTGTGATATCTGAATTAAACATTAGCTATTCCTAAGGGTTGGATACGTATGCGTACCTTTGAGTGCTGAGACACGCATGGATACAAACACCACAAGAAACAACATTAAAAAACCCCATCAAGGCTGCAAAGTCACACTGGAAAATGCCAAGTGCTGAAATTGTGAGCAAATGAGCAATCCTATTTTTTGCTTTCTTTGTGCTTGTGCATCATAACCCAGTTTTTAATTACATGGTTACAGATTTATTTATTTTTTCCTATAGGGCACCAGGCTTGGTCAGTGTGTATGACAGACAGTATGTGCTCTCTAAGAGAGTAATATGTCCCAATCCAATGCTTGCCTTTTTTACTGTATGCTGTCCAGCCCCAGCTCTGAAGGAGTATGGTGTGCAGCTCATCACCACCACATGCGAGTGCTTCCCATTGCCATCCATTTAGCTTTCACTTCTGAGATGAGACACAGGTGATAAAACAGCAAAAGCCAAGCACTATCTGCCTGTCATGGGGTCTTCCCTTGTAAGTGCCAAAGAACTGTTTTGTCAGACAGTTTGGTATTCTGCATTCAGGTACAGTTCTCACTGACTTTGGTCACAGCTGTGCATACTTAGTCCTGCATGTCAGGTTTCCATGAAGCCAGGGCCCTTGGTTCTGAAAAAAAAAAAAAAAAATCATGTAAATAATGGCCATTAGATTAAAATGTGGGCTGAAGTGATTTGCCTGGAATTTTGTGACTGAAGCCCATATGGAAATCAGTTTCCTATATAGCCTCCAATGGCTTCAGCCATTACACCTTAATTTCCTGTCATCTTCTGGCTCACCCACTTTATAGCTCCCAACTTTTGCAACCGCTGGAGCAGGAATCCAGCAGACACTCTGTTCAGCATAAAGCTGGGCTTTTAGTTTCTCTCTCAGGCTGATATGCAGTTTGGCGATCAGCCTGGGTGGGATGTTTGTTGCTCGGCTCTGCATCCTTAGCTCATTATATAGCCATGGCAAACTCATCTCTTCCAGCAAGCACTCATTAAGGAGAGTACAGTCCAGTGCCTGAATACTTTAGGCCTCTTGGCTGAGTAACCCTGCCAGGCCCAGTTGTTTTCCCTGTAGGTAGTTCTCAGTGCTAGTTTCTCTCCATCTTTCCTCTGGAGTTTTGTGCCAATTTGCTCCCGCCCCCAGCACACCCTAAGGCTCGTCTCCCCTGCACTGTGAATGCTAACAAAGGAGACCCTGAGCATCTCCAGCATGTCCTTTACTTGTGATATCTCTTTTGGCATGACTCCTACTGGAGCCAGGATAGCCTGATGGTCTCCTGAGGCTGATGATAGCCCTGCTCTACTAAGCAGGCAACTGCTAAGCAATTAGTTCTGTTCCTCCCACTGTCTCCTCTTCCTGTAGTGCTGCCTGACTGCCATGGATGAGATCTGAGGTCGCTCTCAGACCTACTTCTCTCATCCTCTTAAATATATAACTTGGCTGCCAAGTCATAGGTATGTACTTGGCAGCCTGCAATAGCAACTGGAAACAAAACATACGCAATTCTGTATGTTAAAAAAATACAACAGACAACAGTAGAGAGCAGAATCAAATCTGAATTTTCAGGGTGATATGAGGTTCTTGCTTATCTTGGATTAAGTTTTTAGCGTGGATAAGCCTTTAAAGAGTTCCTACTGGAGAACAGATGCATTATCTGGACAGCTATGGAAACAGAGGGAAAATTAGGCACAGCAAGCAGATTGCTTCATGGAAGTTTGATTTCCCTATGTTGGATTGTCCCCATGTTCATCCATGTGCTCATGAATATCTCAGCACTGCTTTCAGAAATATCTTCCATTGTTAGAAAGCATTGCAGAAATGAATGAGGCCATCTGGAAGAGCTGAGAGCAGGAAATATTCTGTCTTTCAGAGCTGACTTGTTTAGAAGTCTCAGATCACATATTTTCATTGCTTCAAAGTACATTTTCCTAGGTTGTGGCTGTTTCTCACCTTTTAGCTGGAGGGATCTGCTGAAAGGTGTGATCCTCTCCCCATTGCCTCATCTTTATCTGTATTGCCTCTGGCCCCTCTCTGACCCACAGAGTGCTAACTCAGTGGAAAGCATCTCATTTATTTTTGCTGGGTTACTGTTTTGACAGTTTAGGGAAGCGCCTCGCTATGGGGACGAAGAAGGTAAAGAATCAACACAGAGATAAGCAGTGGTAAATGTTGGACGACAGAAAGAATGCCTCTTCCATCAGCAATTAGCTGGCTTAGCTGTAACACAAAACCTCAGCCTTCTCTTGACTTCTACAGGCAGGGAGTGCTTTTGTCAATAAAACTTGTGCCAGTTTGGGGTGCAATCCAAGCAGCACGAGGTGTACACAACAATACTGTTCCACTGTGGATGATCAGTATGAGAGATTTTCTGCTTGAACAGCAATGCTTCAAAGCATCCCAAACATCACAAATCCTCCCTCAAACCCATGACCTTAAGCAACCTGCCTGAGTAACCTCCCCTTTTCGGGGGAACTCACAAACCATGAGCTGACTACTTGCACAGAAAATTGGACGTGTCACGGGACATGGGACTTTAATATCTCAAAAATCCCAAGCTAAAATGTGTTTAATGGAGTTTTGTACAGACAACAGTGCCTTTACAGGGGTGAACTTCTGCCCATCTCGTGTCGGTGACTGCAGCTCCCGACCTTCCGATGGAAATGAGAGCAAGGCCCGAACGAGTAGCACTGAGCTGTTGACAGAAAACATTTACTTTTCCTGTTTCTCCAGTAAGGATTCCCAGGGAGACCGTTGGGCAGAGGTGGGAAGGAGCAGAGCATATGATGTCCTGAAGCTGGAGGAGACTTTGTGAGCCGGGTTCCACAGCTCCTGGGGGCTGTTTCCAGGATACTGCCACATACAGCCATGCTGCAGGCAGGCACTGTGACCTCGGTGAGTCCCCTCGTCCCACTCTGTGTCGCTACCTCCCATGTGTGGCTCTGTGGTGGGTCTGGGGGCTGTAGTGGACCCTATGGGTTGTGTGGACCCAATGGGGCAGCTATGGGGCCATCCTTCAGCCTTACCAGTGAGCACTGCGCTGTGTTCTGAAGGCACAGGCCTGGTATTCCCTCCTGCCTGTGTTGCTGTGGTAGGCGTTGCTCTGCCAAGCTACCCTACTTCCCATTTTTCAGCTGGAGCTGAAGAGGACTGAGAAGTTTAGGTATCTGCTCTTTAGGATTAGAGGATTAGAAACACTGTTTCCTAATGTTCATCTCCAGAGTCTGACCTTTGCAGAGGCTGCTGGCATGATCTTATTTTGGTGTTCTGCTACCAAATTAAATTGAGCAAGAATCGGAAACTCTTGTTGTTGTCTGAATGGCACCAGGCCAGGAGTCACTGAAAGCCTTTTGTGTTTCACCTGGTTTAAGTTTGTAGGCAGAAGGACTTCAGCAATAAGACCCATTTTACTTAAAAGGTGACCTGCATGTACCAGCTAAGGGTTTGCAAGTCTTGTTAATTAAGGGTTTGCAAGTTCTTGTTAATTAAGAAAGGGACTAATCCATCTCATTTTGTTTCCATGAGGTTTTTGGCTTTGCATGGATACTGTAAAATTGTGTCACCGGCCGTTTGCTTCAGTGTTCCCTGAAGATTCTCTCTGGTGTTTATTTAAAGTTCTCAGAACATCAGTAAAGCACATAACCCATCCCATTTTTAAACAAAGGCTTCCTTTCTGCTGCTGCTTAGTCACTGCAATTACATAAATATTATCAGAAACAAATAAAACCGATGGTTTGTTTAATCCATGACTACATTTGATCTCTCAGCCTTCATTAATTCACTGTCAACCGAAGAATTGATGTTCCTTAGCTAGCTTTCAGTGATTTATTCACAACCTGAAGGACATAGAAGAAAACAGATCCCTGTTTTTCCTTTGTTATGCTGGCAGCCTTTAATCTGAGAGATCTTCTGTTTAGCTAATTCACAATCAACATCTGAGAGAAAAGCAGACTTAAAGATATACAATGGCCAATATGCACAGCGCTTGTGTTATAAATATTTTGCTGAGCTGAACAGAGAACAAGAACCCAGTGCTTATGACATGTAACCTGCATGCTGTTTTCTTGCAGACGATAAAACTAACTTCAGGCGTGTGGTACTGGAAGGATGACACTAACACACTTGAATTTGCAAGGTAAAAGAATCCTGTTCAGTTTCAGATTACACAGCTTAAGGTTCAGCAGTTCCACATAAGGTAAAATCAGTCTAATGTTTTGCCTGAAAATCAACTGCGGGACAAATCTATATGTTTATATTATATATAATGGTTGGACTGCGTGATCTTTTCCAACCTTGGTGATCCTATGATTCTATAGATTTGTGTGTTTGTTTCTTGGGACTGGAGCTTGTGAATGTTAACTCTGTGACACTGAGTCACCATCTCTGGAGGTTGTCAAGAAAAGGCAGAGGAACATGGTGCAGTGGGCATGGTGGTGATGGGTTGATGGTTGGACGAGATTATTTTAGTGGTCTTTTCCAACCTTAACAATTCTATGATTCTATTACATTTTACCCACTGATGGAGATAAACAGAAATGTGCATTTACTCTGCACTACTCTCAACATGAATCTACTTCCAAGGGATTGCTGAAAGCGTGTGCAAGTTTTGCTGTGTTCCAGAAACCGTGTGCTGGAGCAGCAGTGATGACAGTAGGATGGCCTCCCTGGCACGGAGAAGTGGAGGTCCATAGGCTGATACATGGCAGTGAGAACTGAAGGACTGTGAACCTTTTGGTTCTGCAGGAGAGAAAGTGCATGTAGCTGTGCTTGGAATTTCTGAGACAGTTGTGGATCAAGATTTTACCTGGCATGAAAAATTTCCATACATTTAACCACTGAGGAACAGCTGCATCCTCCCCTCCTCCCTTCCCAAGCACAAGGCAGGCAGTGTGGTTCCCACTGCCACCTCCCTGCCGTGCTGGCAATTCCCAAGCCTTGGTCACAGTAGAGCTGGGCTACTCACTTGTTCCCTGACCACAGGCTGATGCAGGTGCCTTTCATGGTCTGAGTCTCAGCTGCTCCAGCCAGCTTGTCTTGTGGGTTTGGGAATGCAGCTGGCTCTGTACGGTGCTCTCTTGGGCAGGAATGAATTCCACAGCCATGTTTGATGCCTCTGCCATTTGTGGTCCCGAAGAAAAGCTTTGCATTTTGCATTTAAAATGTCTTTCCTGAGACAAAACCCTCTTCTATCTTCCTACATAAAGTACTAGTGGATCTGAAGGTCAAGAACATATATAATGGTTAACGTACCATGAATATGGTTAAGATGGAAATTAAAAGAAGGCTCCTATTCACTGGTGTTGTTAGGACCAAGAGGGTCCACTTGAGACACAGATGACTTGAAGGGTTTATGTGACGCAGGAGACAGCAGGAGGACCTTTGCTTACTGTGTGCTTCTTTGTTCTTGAAAGCAATATCTCATGTGGACCTCACCACAACCCAGATGTTTTCTTTGCATCAATTAGAAGACAAAATAGATATGTTTTTGTATCACTGAGTTGATGTCTTTGCGAGTTGATGTCTTTGCACTGCTGTTAGAAATGTAAATGCATACTGCTGCATTCTCATACTCTATTTCAGCTCCAGTCCAGCAGCTGAGGAGAACCTTAAAGAACAAAAATATGCTCACTTACAGGAAATATGTGTCAAGACATTAAAGAGGTATTTCACTTCCACTAAGCTAGCTCAAGACGGAACACAATTATTAGGGTGGGAATATTTCATCAGTTGTAGGAGGATCGTGTCTGAACACAACAGGTGAAGCAGGAGCCACCTGTCATTTCAGCAGGGTGGTTGAGTGGTCTGAGCAGAGAAACAGGGCCAGACATGCCCTGTGCTGAATGCCAGCTCAGGCAGTAGCCTGCTATGGCTTTGGTAAAGACATTCAGATCTCTCAGAATGAGGTAATAATTCTCATCTACTCTAAAGAGTATTGTGAGGTAATTAATTCACCTTTGTAAAGCACTTCAAAGATTAAAGTATTATTATTAATTTTATAAATTCACAACATGGTGTGGCTGACTTTCATCCATTACTTAAAACCTCTTTGATCTAAATAATACGGTCACGATTCATTATATTAGCAACTAAAAGGGCAAATTCAGAAGCAACCTTGGAGGTGAAATGTCCTATTTCTCCCAACATTCCCAGCCTGCTTTGTGGTTATAATGGTTGAAAGTTATTTCGGGATATCTGCCAAACACATGCCTGGCTTTGTGAAACTGCATGCAATAAGGACTGTGTGCACTGGGTAGGTAATGTCACTATTCTGTGACTGGAATTAACAGTGTCTTTAAATACTACATATTGGTCAACTACTAGAATTTTCCAAGATGAATGCAGTGCTTCGCTCCCTGAAAAAAGGCTGTCTGACAATGAGAGAAAAATCTGTAAGCTGTCAAAGTGGATAAAACATGAATATGTGACGCTGGATGATGTCAAATGTGAGTAACTGTTGGTGTCCTGCATCAGCAAGGCATTGCCCAAAGAAGTATTTCTACTATGATTGAGCAATTTTTGGAGGAGCAATTATTATTATTTTTTTGCTCTGTATTTTCAGATCTTGCTTTCCTTTTGAAAGAAGAAAATGAGTCATATCTCATGCTACCATTTGCAGCAGTTATGGGGTATGCCATTTAGGATTTGTTTCAAGAATTACATGTGTGCATTGGGTAGTGGAGGGACTATGCTGTGTAGAATATTAAATCATAGATTTAAAATCTCTTCTCTGGGGGGTTAGTGGGAAGCAAATGCATTTTCTCCTTGATATGCAGAAAAATAATCCTACCACTTGCTCGAAAGCATTCCACTCGGTTAGATAAAGGAAACTAAGACCTTGGGCCTAAATATCCAAAGGTTGTTATTCATCTTAGTCCAAGTTAAATGCAATGTTTGACAAAACTCTTTTTCATAATAATCTGGTGGTGCAGACTTACCAGTGACCTTTCTATCTTTTATTCAGGAATAAGAAACTGGATGAGTTTCTCATGGCCCTGCTTTTCTACATGTCTTTTTACCTGGAAAAAATTGCCCTGGAAAAGAAAATCAGACCCTTGATTTCGTGAGTATAGGACATCGGGGTGTAAATACCTGGAACTTGTCCTAGCAAATCCAGACTCGTGGGACAGTTTTTGTGGCAGTGGGATTCTGCATCCGAGCGAGGACCATTGCTTGAGCACAGACTGCCTGTTGGCCTGGTTGCCAAATGGAAGTCTAAGAAGAAAAAACACTGTTACACCTCCTGCCCCTTTGGCCTCTGCTTTCCCAGGACATCTGAACTAGTCATTACTAATACCCAAACTGTTGTGTGCTCTGGTTTGAATCGCCATCCCCCAAATCACATTTCCCAGTGACAGCATTAGCATCCAGTCCTTTCTGCTTGCAGAAGCACCCACAAATCACAGCTGAGTTTGCTGGGTGTTAATTTGTGCTGTGGGTCACGTTGCTCTAAGAACTCATTTCTAAGTACTTTGCAAAGCAGGTTCAGATGCCTCTTCAGCACTAGAAACATGTTACAACATGAGAAATATCTGCTAGGCAAGCAGTTCCCAAGTAAGGGTGTGTGACCACATTTGCCACCCTGCGAAGTGGAAGTGTGGATGCCAGAGGAACAGTTTAGGAGCTGCATTGTTAGGGAGTTATGTGCCTAGGGAGAAAGTGTTACAGAGCTACAAACCATGATTATGACAAACCTTAACATTTTGCTGGACTCTTTGATAGTCCCCGAGAATTGATTGATTGTTTCATTAAAACACACAGTGATTGTTTTTTTCACCATTAATGAAACCTCGATATAAAGAGGGGCTGATTTATCTGAAATGAAGAAGAGACTGCTGGAGGATTGCTGGCCTTAAGGAACTGATTTGTTCCATTTCCATAGATTGCCTGATGTTTCTCTCATTGTGCAAAGAATAATGCATACAGAAAGAAAATCATCAACATAATTTCATACACAAAAGTCTTAGGTCCAGTTGAGGAAGGATGAGGCAGACACTGCATTGGCCAGGACATCTCAACATGGCTCGTGTCATTAGGTGGTGTGGAAAATGCAGAAGCAGATTCAAAGAGGAGTTTGAACCCATTGCAACATGGGTTTGTATTTCTTGGGTCGGGGGGGCTGTGATGGTAGCTACCAGCTATAAGCTCTGGATAATCTCTGCCAGAAGAGATTTTTGGCTGTGTTATGGCACACGGTGCTCCCAGAGTGACTGATATTCTGTGATTCTGTGATGTCTTTTTGTGGGAAATGTATAAGAACTCTGAGCTTCCCGAAGGGATATTCTGCAATTCTGCTTTACTGAGATTCATTTCCTCCCCTGAAGGGAAGCAGTTTGCTTGTGTGTAGTATAAAATCAGAGAAGCTCAGAGAAGAGACATTAGCCATGCAGAGGTCAGGATATTGATCTATGAAAGCATAAATACAAAGAAGAAAAATGAAATGACAACAGGCATATATAGATCTTACTTAATGTTGAACTTTATCCTTAGTTGTTCTTGCACCTAAGCTGACATGGAGGACCAGGTGTGAAGAACTTTCTGACACTGCAGCTTCACTGTGTCCAAGGTTTTCTATTTCCTCCCTTATCCACCTGGTCTAATTCTGAACTTGGTATATGTTATATTTCACATCAAAATCACACAAATATAGGAAGCACTGCCTTTTTCCTTCTGTGCAGTAACGTTCTGGAGTAGTTTTCTACTAGGAAGTACTGAAGACGTGGGAAAAAAATACTTTTTTTTTCTGATGATGGAGCTCTGTGAGCTTGTGAAAGGGATTTTAAAACCACAGAATAGAATCATAATGACAGAAAATTACACTTGTGATAAGAATCCTGTGGTATGTGATATGCTTATGTATTTGAGAGGATGTGAAATAAGATTGCACAGCCATTTGCTTTCCTGTACGTATCCCACTTAAATCCCATGCTCAGGGCTGTTGCAAGTTGCTTGCTCAGGAAGAAAAATCCCTCCCCCTTCCTTCTTGATCTAATTAATTTCAGTGGCTTTTTGCTTTCCTGAGTAGTACTGGCTAGGTGCCACAGGCAGAGACAGACTGAAGGCAGGACATACTGGTACCCCTCCAAGCTGGTTAATGACACCTATAATTTGCTCAGCGTTAAACTGACTGACAGGTTACTTGAAGACTGGGCTTGATGACTTGCCTGCTTCTTTAGCAGCCCGACGTTCCCACACAGCAGTCACAGCCAATGTCTGTGTAGTCCTTGAGCTGCTCTTACAGACCTTGTGTGTGAACCTTCTGAAGCAGAAGACCATCCTCATCTAAGACCGTCCTTGCTTAAGAAGTCATTGCTTTCACACATTATATTTCCTTATGTCAGAAAGAGTTCCTGTAGGAGAAAACCAGATCTTTTGTTTTCTTCAAAAGAGACCAACCAGTTTTCCAAAGCAGCAGGCGTGAAGCATTGCCCTGCTGGAGACAGCCTGGGAGCATTCACCTCTGAAATATGCAACTAAGAACAAAAGCTAAGCAGTGGTGAATGAGACATGAACGGAACACGGACTATTATTTCTGTCCTTTTTTTTTTCCACTTACTTTCTTTTATGTCTTTTAAGTAAAATCTGTTGGATTTTATTAGCAATTATCCTTGAGAAGCCTGGAGTAATTGTCCTAATTATTAAAGGTGGGTTGTGTGGGAAGCTTTACAGCTGGAGGCCACCAGGGACAGATAAAACAGCTCTCCCCAGCGCAGAAGGAGGCTGGCAACTTTTAGTCCTGTAGTGCTCCTAGCACTGGGAGACAGCCGGGTGGATTACAGGGGAAGCAGAGGAAATACAAAGCTCTTTGGTTTGGCATTTCCTTAGCGTTTGATCTTTAGTGGTTTAAAATAAAGGGTTGTGGGGTCAGCCGTTCCTATTTAGAGGCCATCCCAGCAGCGCTTTGTGTGCCTTTTTGAAGAGGAGTAAGTGCTGTCTCTGAATGTGCCAGCACCACTGCTCCAGGCTGCCCAATTGCAGAGTCTATGCCTGGAGACATCTCTGTGTGCCTCTAGGGCTTTCATGTAGGCTGCAAAGAGGGGTTCATAAGCTATGCAAGATCAAAGACAGCAACCTGAAAAGCTGCAGGCATGGAGCTTGCAAGTTCTGTGGGGCAAGAGAGGCTGTCTCTGCCCAAGCACTAGGCCTGGCTGTCACAGCAGCACTACAGAGCTGTGCTGGAATCTCCTGAGCTTGGCCTTATTGCAATGTGATGGTGTTGTCATGCGGTGTGTTGGCTTGTGTGCCTGAAAAATATGCTTACTTCTCAGGAACTGTCGATCTTTCTAGCATCCCTTCCCTAACTATTTTTTTTCTCTTTATTTTAAACAGGACTGTGATTTTTCTGGAAAATAAAGAAATGGATGATGTGTTGGCGAAGTTAGCAGTGGCCAGGATTTACCTTGCCAAGGTTTACAGTAACCTTGTCCTTGGGAGAGGCATAGCACCACAGAGCCACACGTCTCATGGAAAGTAAGCCAGAAAATGATTTTCCCTGACATGTCAAGGGCCACAGCAGCCTAAGGCCCCTTTTGAGTGAAGGCCCAAGGCCATGCTTCTTGTCAGTCTAAGGGTTACGAGAGGACTGTGAGGTCTGGTGAGGTATTGGAACAGGTTGCCCAAAGAAGAAATGGAGTTGCTGTCCCTCCAAGTTTTCAAGAAAAGGTTAAGTGTTGCACTGAGAGACGTGGCCTAGAGTGGTCTCAGGCATGGGCTGATGGTTGGACTGGATGATCTCGGTGGTCTTTCCAACCTTTATGATTCTATGAAGTACAGACTAGCACTGTTCTCCCCGCAGCTCTTGCTAGTAACTAACTCCAGAAGTGTTTCTGATGAGCTGTTGCCAGCTGATTTGGCACAAGTTGTAGCAGAGCTCTGGATACCAGATGGTGAAACTGTAGCCCTGGTATGCGGAAGCCGTGTTAGATATACAGAGCAGGAAAGTTTGATGGGCTCAGCATGAAAGCCAACAGGACAAAAAACAATGCCAACCACACATCTCACCCCTGCCATTTTGACTAAACCTTGAAAGCAAATGGTTGTGTGCTTGCTGGTTGCCATTTATCCCTGCATAAATTTCTGTTTATACCAAGTTTGAGAAAGTCTTAAGACTATTAGTGAGGACAGGAGAACCTGCTCCTGAAGAGCAGCAAGAGAAGGAACTAGAGACAAGGTTATGCTGGGAACTATGGGTGTTAGAAGAGTAGGGAAGCAGGGAAGATAGTGCATAGATTTTTTGAAGCAGTGGAGATCAATAATTCTCTAGATGCCTTAAACCCAGTAAAGGACTGAGAGGGGCAGAAAGCCTTTGTGGGAATTAAAAAAGATGAAGATTGGAGATGGATACACACAGTGTTTCCTTTCCATGTTTCCTTCCCTTGGCAGTAGCCACTACGCACTCCAGTCCCTGGAGATCTTCTTAGAGCAGTTTCAGGCATGTTTTTCTAACAGCTGCTGTTAAACTGCTGCCAGTCTTCCATAGGAGCTGCAGTCCTTTTCCTGCCCACCTGCAATGTGGCTCCTGGCAGCAGCCTTGCTGTTGTCTGCAATTGGAGGAACCTGGATTTCCTCCTAGCCAAGAGGGGAAGGTACATGGTGGAGGCAAAGGGAAGCTGGAGACTGCTGTCCCAGTGAGGCTTTAATGACTCTAATTGCTGGATCCTGAAAATGAACAGCACATTCTCATTGTATCCTGGGATGCTGGTATTTCAGAGGGTATTCCTGGGAACAGTGTTGTGTACCAAATGCCTGCTTCCAGATTTCTGCTGAGGAGAGCATCCCACTAACCTTCTTGTTGGCTGGACAGGGTACATCGTGACAGCATTCGTAGTTTCTATTGGGTGGCCCTAATGCCTGCACTTATGAGACCTAGTATGAGGAACTTACTGCAAAAAGCAGCTTGAATCCAAGGACTGGATGCAGCTGGATAGAACAGCCTGAGCTGCATGCCCAGCTGGTTAGCTCTGCTGCCTCTTTACTCATTGTATTGTCTGGTGGGCAAACCCAGAGAGCTGGAACAGGGAACTGTTGTCTTCAGTATTTCCATCACAGTGGGGGTTAGGGACTGGCTGTGGTTTGGGACGCTAGTGTCTGGGCTGTAAAAACACAAAGAGCCACAAAAGGGCTGTGTCTTAACACATTCACAATGTAAGGTGTTGCATGCAGAGAGACCTGAGTTACTCATAGCAGGGTGGTGGTAGCTGACTACAGCGGACTTCAGAGTTAGGCTAATGCTGAGCATGTCACAACATACAGCACTTCTCATACCATGCAGCAATTACATAAATATAAACCCTTCCAGGCTGACTCAGTTGAGCCTTAAATGTTATCTGGAGCCTCCCAGACCATCGTTACGTGAACTGCCAAAAACAAGAGCTAAGGGACAGAACTGATTAGCACTCCCAATTGTAAAAGATGATTGGGAATTTTATCAGCACACACGTGTTTTGGGATAGAAAAGGTCTTTTTTTTCAAAATGGAAGCTGTGGTAAGGGTTACTTTTGATGATTTTTTTTTTAACTTGAAAAATGTTTAAATTTGAAAGCTGAGAAACTATTGATAATCCCCAGTTTCATATTTTATTATAACCCAGCTATGGTGTTGAAGCTTGTGCTTCTTCCCATAATTCACCATAGCAACATCTTAAAGAAATTGGATTCTATGTTGGGAAACTATTTTCCCTTCCAGATCTGCCAAACGTCCATGTTCTCATATGAAATTACAGATTTTTCATGTGAAGTCTTTCTCTGAAAATTTAAACATCCTCATCATAACCATTTACATGATTTGTAAAATGCAGCATTAAAATCTTAGTTTGATATCCTCCCAGACTGGAATTTGAAAGTCCCCCCAGACCTGTTATTTGTGCATGTTAGCATGAATTCTTTTGTGCCTCCAACGCTGAGGAAGGAATAGGTGTGTCTGGCTTTCTCCTTTTAAGTTGATGGGGGTTGTGCAACCTTTTTGTGGTGCCAGCTTCCTTATGGGCATTTGTCATGATGGGAAAAATACAGAGCGTTCCCAAAGCAGGAAACACACACACACACACTGTCTGTGGCACAAACAGAGGCAGCCCTTACGGGTCCCTGAAGCTGACTTGATCCATGAGCACTCGGAGTCACAGCTGTAGTTGAGGATGCTGCTAAAGCACAGGAAGTGTTACAGGAACAGTAGTTCCTGTAGATGTCTGGAGCCATTATCTTCTTACATCCAAACCTTGTCCTTGGCTGTACCTTCTGTCACCCTGACAGCTCCAAGAAAACACTATTACTGTATTTCTAGAAGTCATGATGTTCTTTGCTTGCTCCTTCACATGTTTCTTGCAGGTCCTGTCCTGAATCTTGATGCAAGTTTGATGTCTTCCTAAGCCTTTCTGCATTTTCCTAGGTAATTAGCAACTGTGCCCTAGACATGGGAGGACCTCCTAGTTCAATGCTTATCTTAGGAAACTTTATTTCAAGCAGGTCTCTTAGCTTAATACCTTACCTGAGGGAATAAAGCACTGGGGGGAAAGAAGGGTGGAGACCCCTAACATTATTTGCTTTTAATTATTGGTGTTAGTTTCTGTTGCTAGCCTCCATATCGGCTTCTCTGCTAAACTGGGAATTGATTCTGAGACACTGCATGAGCTATCTAATGCTGAAAGGTAAAGCAGAGTTTTACATTAAGGTTTAATAGCTGGGGTTGCATTAGGTTCCTCTGCTCTGGTATTCTACAGAAGACAGAATTTCCAGAATTCATAAGGAATCAAAAGCACTGAAGTTATCTGGGAGATCTGCTTGGGTGAATGGCCGTGCCATGCTTGAAGATTCAGGTTTTTTTTCCCTTGCACAACAAGGGGGTTTGGGTTCTCACCTGAAATGTCAGGAGAGGTATGACTGGTGAGAGCTAGGCGGGGAGATGTGTGGTCCTCCTGGTCAAAATACCTATCAATGAAAGTCAGAATAGTGTAAATAGAGATATGGGGCTGCAAGGTGTTATCTTCATGGTCTGCAGTGTTTCTGGGGTGCCGGCAGCTGGGTATGCCCTACAGGTGTGGAACAGTTGATGCCATCAGGAAGGCAAGGGACATTTCAGGAGTTGGTGAGTTGGCACAGAGGCAGGATTTCCCTTGTATATGGCAGAGTGAAGCCAGATCTGGTGGGATCTGAAAGCTGACTGAGAAAACTCACCTTCCCTTCCACAAGGATGAGCTGTGCCAGCTCCAGGGGAACAGAGCAGCTTTTGGGATGTGTGTGTGTGTCACCCTCTGCTTTGATGGCTGATTCCATGATGGACAATCATTTGGATTTCCGTGAGAATCCCCGGGCTCAAGTGGGTGCTGTGAATATCTCTCAGGCTTCCACTGGGCAAATTGCAGCTTCTTTAACAAAGGCACTTTGTCATTTTCGTACATGTTTTAAATTTCTTCTTGGAGATGCATCAGGGTTTTCCTTTCTGTTTTTGTAAGTATATTGTCTCAGCATTGGCCTGGCTTTGTACTCTTGGTAACTGCTCGTTGCTCTTCCAGTGATGCCAGGAAGAGTTTTCTATTTGCTTCAGTGGGAACTGGGTTAGATCAGTCCTGGCTGTTTTTGAGAGGCCCAAGCAGAGGGCTCAGTTTAGATAGCATGGTGGGGAGCCTCGCCCGCCCTTCGCATCCAGCTTTGTTCTGTTGGATTTAATTAAATGAGCCGTACAATATTTTGCATTTTCTACTTCTGACGCAATGCAGAAGTCCTGTCTTTCTCTTAGACAGTAGGGCTCTGCATGCTCGTAATGAGGATTTACCAGCAACAACTTATTGCTGTGGTGAAATGCCAGCTTGGCAGTAGCCCATGAATCACATTCAGTGCTGTGTTCAGAGGACTGAAAGGGTGACTGCTGCTATTAATTTTGTGCTCTTTTTAACTGCCTTAGGAGAAAAACATCTTCGCAGAAAGATCAGAACTTCTTTGAGGTAAGAAAGACAGAAAGATGAATGGAGATTTTGACTGAGTGTCAGCCCAGACCAAGTCCCTCCCTTGCACATTCAAATGCTGCAGACAGCATGCTCCTTTCCTTTTGGTCCACCCAATGGATTACTTGCAGGGCAGAATACCTACAGTAAAATTTTACCTCATGGGCCTAGATTGCAGTGTCTGTAAAATACCACTCCTGTGCCCTTCAGCACAAGCCCTTTCCCCCCTGGGAACCCTCAGCTGGGGATTTTCAGTCCTGCCCTGAATCTCAGATTGCAGACAGTTCCATCACAGGTTGAGAACCCCCTGGGAAGCCTGATCTGTAGGTTTCTCATCAATGCCATCTTTATAGGAATGAAATTTCACAGTCTTCTTTCATTTCCATTGTGCTTTGCAATATTTTAAGATGCCAATAAGCTCTTCTGGTCGGCCACATACAGCTGAGTGAGGAATTTGAGCCTCTCTATGTAGCAGGGCTTTGATAATTTGGGCCCTGCTGTTTTATATTAATTTATACTTCTCAAACTTTAGAAATTCCTTCAGAGAGGAGAACTGTGTATTGAATTCCAAGGGTACACAGTAATTCCAGTGATACCATCTTTTCAGGAACCTCAGTAGAGGTTTGATTTCCTGAGTGTTGATCCAGCTTGTGGCAGGGATCACATGTCTTAAAATGGTGTGAGAAGCTAGATATTCCTATTTAGTTAGCAAGCAGATACATGAAGGTAAGATGCAATGAATTTGAATTTGTTAGTAATATTTTCTGTGATCAGAAAGCTGTCATTTGGGGTGGGAATCATCTTGTCTAATTTTGGTTGCCCAAACAATAGCTGTCCCATCAGCCTAAGCCCTCAGGCTACTTAGACAGTCATGGAGATGAGAAGAAGCTCGGCCAGGGATGAACTGTTGCTTCTTGAGACAGATGAGTGTGATAAGAGCCCCCACAGAATGACTCATCCCACCAGTCTCTTTCCATCGATTATTGAAGGAATCTGGGTGGTAATCTCTGGTTCATTTTGGAGTTCCTTGCAGTGAAGCTAAACTAAAGAGGTCAGATTCAGCAAGATGAAATCCCTCTGAGCTAACTGTGTTTCTAGCCTCATCTCTCTGTATACTTTTAAAGAAACCAGTGCTTTCAGATCTTCACTGGTAAAGTTTGATGGCAGGTTAGTTTCTGGCTTTTAGTGGAGTCATGCCAACCTGCACTGTGGGATGTGCTGGGGCTCTGAACCTTTTCCCAGTGAAAATGGGATTCGTGTTTTCAATTTAGGGTTTCTACAACTTCTGCAGCTGTGTGACTTGGCTTGTGTTCAGACGGAAGCACTTCCAAGTGATTCGGGAAGAAATCGGCAGGCTCCTTTGCTCCGACATGTTCAATCTTGCCTCAAGAGACAGGAGCCATGTTTTCCTGCAGAAAGCAGGTGACCAGACTATTGATGCAAATGCAGTGAGATTACCGTGCCAGAGGTACGCATTTGACATACTGATGAGCCCTTAGGTAACCTGCCCTGTCCGAGTACACTAAGATAACATCTGCATTTGTTTTCTTTCAAGACAAGTCCATGCCAAGCATCCACACGTAAACAGCAGGGTTCACCAGCACTCACCTGTGCTCAGCACACTGCTGCCCTTACCGAAGGAAAGCGCTCAATACCGCTCCCAGAACCACTACTGTCGGGGCAGAGACCCACAGCCCTGCTCGTGTGACTACCTACCAGAGTTCTCAGAATTGCTCTCTACCAAGTAAGGGATATTTCTTGATATAATAGATTTGGTAGTGCTGTTAGAGAGGCTGCCAGACAGCTAAGTCTTCCTGGTTGGCAGAGGGACCATTGGACAACTCTGTGATTCTGTGACAGGGAATTTGCCTACAGGAACAGGCTTCAGTGAGCCTGAAACTTGTGGTCATGGTACTCTTGGTTAACTGATTGAATTGACTACTGTCTATCCTACTGCTTTGTTAACTGGAAAGTATTATTGGGAAAGCCAATAGAAATAGAACTTTTTCTTCTGATTAAGATAAAAACAGAAAACTTCAAGCCTGAGTGTGCCATGTAAGAGGATTCTATTTTTCCCTCCGTCCATTTGTGAGTTACCTTCATTTTCTGGGTCTTCCAGAGTTCTGGCAACCTCATGAATGCACCATACATACAAAATCTTCAGGCCTATCTACAAAATAAGAATGGTGAATCCAGTATTTCCCAAAAGTTTGCTACAGATGCACATGTAATTGCTTTGTGAATGCTGTCAAACCTTGGTGCCTCCTAAGCATCTTATTTTTGTAACTTCTGCACAGTAATTGATGTGCAGACGGGCCAACCTTTTGAGGCAGTGCTGAGTTTCACTTGGACATATACTATTAGAATTGCCTGCATGCACACCAGGCAGAAACATGACATGATGTGTGAGGTGCTGTGTGAACATGTGGTTCTTTATCCCTGCAGCAGAGATGATTTCTGCAGAATGTGTTATTCACAGTCCCACTAAAGCAGGTAGCATTCTTTGCTGGTTTTCATTGGGAAATACTACAAGTTGTTTTCCCTTTCTCCTGTCTTCCTCTGCTTCATTGTGTCAAACATATTAACAACATGTTTTCTAACAGGGTGGGCATCATTGGAGCTCATTGTAGTGAGTTAAATTCCCTTTTGCTCCAGTCTGATGAGACAGTGGAAGAGGAAGAACTAGACCAAGATGAAGAACAAAGAGAAGAAGAAGGAAAACTAAAGAGTCATTCCTTTGTCCTGACCAAAGATCTGAGTCTATCAGTTCTGTGAAACCCTGAAGAAGGCTTAGTACGGAGAGAGCTGTATTCTCACGAGCAATGGCAGAAGCTGACTGTAACCAGAACAGCAGAATAAAGTTGAGTGGCATGGCTTCACATTGCAAAGTAAATAATTTTGAAACTGCAGCTTAAAAAGCCAAAATCATTTGTCAGAGGTGGGGTCGTTTAGCATACGAGGATCTGCATGGGTGACTGCAGACCCAGTCTGTAATTCCTGGTCTGTCACTAACTATTCCTTTTCTATCTTAACGCCTTCTTCTCACCATTTCTGAGAAATTATTTTACTGGCTTATTTTGGGAAGTGCTTTGACACCTGCAGGTGGGTATGATTATTGATTTTAATGTCAGCCTTCTTTTTTTTTTAAAGGATTAGCTAAGTAACCAGGAGACGTGACTTACTGTGGCCTAGAAGTTCCTGAAACTCTCCTTTTAAAGGAAATTACTCTTGAATCTTAGATATATCGTTTACTCCTGTTTTAATTTCCATCACCTCTCATTTAGTTCTAATATTTTGTAGCCTAATTTGGTAGCCAAATTTATGACTCACTGTGAAAAGAGTACAGAGAAGAGGAATCTTCTTCATATACATGATGTGAATTGGTACACTCTTTACTCAGAATTAACATTTCCAAGTTTTACATTTGCGTTCATGTTGGGCAGACAGGTTAGTGCTCTTGTGATCTTAAAAAATGGTGGCAAGACCTTCAAATGGTGCTTTGGTTGCAGGTTTTCTGGGAGTCTGGTTGGGCAACAACCTGTGCAACTGTCTCTCCAGGCTGCACAAGCTACTCCTGGATGGTGCATACCTGGCTGGACATGCAAGAGGCAATTGTGGTATCACTGCCCTGCAGCAACACGGTTTCTCTACTGTATGATGTAGCAAGATGTTGGTCAATATATGGAGCAAAGGGAGGCTGCTTCGCAGCTTCCTTCTCATGGTGTTGGGAGAAACCTTTCAGTTTCTGCTTTAGGAGGCCTTGTCTTGATCTCAGTCACCTTTGTCTGTGTCTGTATCATGCTGTATGGCACACTCTGAGTAAAACCTATTGAGTTCTGCTCTTAAGACTGCGATAGTAAGCCAAGTCCTCAGTGATGGCTTTGGGCCATCTAACAACAGCCTTGAACTTTCTAGAAGGGGTTGAGAAATACTTTGAAGTTCAGATCCTTTAGTCAGCAGAGCCCTTTCCAGGGTTACCTTCTCAGGGCTGAGCGTCTGCTTCTTCTGAGGCAACGGATGTCTAACACAGACACCCCATACCTGTTTAAGCATGTAAGCAAGGCCTGGCAGCCTTTCACACATGACAGTGAGTCATCCTTCCAGCAGGAGAGAGTGAGTCAGAAAGGGCAGTTGACAAGCTTTATTTATCGGTCTGCTGTTATTTGGCCCCAGAGAATTTCACTCTGGAAAACCCACCCTTGTTAATGATAGGCAGAGCTCAGAAGCATATCATGCGACTACTGGCTTTTATTCCCATAGGCTTTGCATGCGGTTTTATTATCAGGAAGTCACAGCAGATTGGCCGTTTCCATTAATTTCTCTTTTTAAAGATACTCTGAACATGCCAGCTGTATCAGAACAACTTGCCCAACCTCGGGTTACCATAAACAATACAAATTCAAGTGCCTCTGGGTGATGAAAAGAGCCGGGGGTTCTGTGCAGCAGCATTTACTGAGTTCCCATTTACTTTCTTCTCTTAGGGCTGATTTGTTCAGAGCTTTAATCGAATGCTGCTAGCATAGCCTAGTGTCTTGATTGGCTTTTGATTACGGTTCTGCCACTCACAGGCTCCATATAGGGTGTGTCAGGCTTTCCAGTGTACGTGTCTATTTTCAGAAGTTATTTTGCTCTGTTGTAGAAATTCACACCAAGAAGAAAGTTGGCAGGAAACTTTGCAACTCAGAGATGGAAAAAGAAACAGGGGAAAAAAAAGAGAGTCTGCCTGATGATTAATGAAGAAAACTCTGCCCTGACTTTGTGCTTGGGAGAGAGTTGGCACTGCAGTGGAGAGATCCATCGAGATGTGAGGTGACTGTTCTGTGTAGCTGAGGTACAGAAAGAAGCAGTGTAAGCTTCATCCGTTCTACCTGTGTTGCAGAGGGGTTCAGGGCAGTAACCCATGAAGGTAGCACTCAGCAGCAGTGCTACAAGGCTCAGCAATCTGAGCCCACATGGCAGAGCCTGGGGCTCTTGCAAGTTCTTTGTGATCCTGTTGGTTCATCTTGTTCTGTTAGAGGCTGGTGCAGTGCCTGATATTCAGGGAAAAGCAGTCTTAGCCTGCTCGTTTTACTCTGCAGGAAAGGTAGGCCAAAAGCAGCACTTCATCAGCAGATGAAGACAGGTTTTGTCCAATTTAACTTGGATTCATACATGCATTCATGCAGTTAAATTTGCTGCACAGGAGACTAACACTTCCATATGCCTTTGGTAGTACAGCTTTTTGCTCCTAGCCACATGGGGACTTAACAGATGCTGCAGTGGTGAAAGGCACCATCTTGTTTCACAATCCTGCCAATATCCCTCCTCTGCCTCCTCTGAGTCCACCATTTTACTCCATCTCCTTTGCCCTCTCAGCTACACAAGAGATTCAGAAGTCCTTGACAGAGCTCTGAAGATCCTTCTCATTGCTCCTGTTTGTTCTGCTGCTCATCTCCCTCTCAAAGCCAAGCTGTACCTACCAACCAGTCAGCCCAGGAGAAACAGCAGCTCCTTTGTGCAGAAAACTGACACCATCACCTCAGTTGCTCCTCACCAGGGGACAGGCGTGATGCTTGTGATGCCTTTTTACCTCCAGGTGTGCTAGGGGAAAGAGAGTGGCAGTCAGACTGGAAACTGAACCAGGCAATGATTTGCACTAGGAGAGGATGTTGTCAGTCTGGATTTTCTTAAGCAAGGCTTCCAAATGGTAGTGGCATGTGTAGCTGTGCTGGATGGGACTGGAACCTCCATCTTGTAACTCATGCTGGAAATGTCACGCACCAGTTATGGTTCTTGTGGCTCAGGCTATATCAGAATGTTTGCAGTGAGATTTTTACAGTTTGCAGCAGAAATAAAACAAAGTGCAATTCACAGAATGTGAAGATATTCTTACTCTGGCTCTTCTTCATGTGAGAAAGCTTGAAAGAACAGGCTGTAATTATCCTGTCATCTGTTACAGCCCTTCTATTTGGAAGAGATGACAGTATTAATGCAGTGTGTTTCTTGGTGTCATTATTTACAAAACAATAGACATCCTTTTTTCCTTTTCCTTGAATACAGTAGAAACAACCACAAACAAGTTGTTTCCACACACACGTTCCCAAATCTGCTGGTCCCAACAAGGTCTGACTTGGAAAGAGTTCCCTCTGTGATGCTCCTTACTTTTCTCCCTCCTGTGCCAAGCCAACACAAGCACGTCAGCCATAGCTGTGTCTAGGCAAGTATGGCAATTCCTGAATTTGCAAAATCCTGCTGTGGAAACTACATCTCTGGGAGAGGGTTTCCACTGTTCATCTGTCTTTACTATGTTATAAAGGATAGTTATTCCTTCTACTGAACCTGGCGTAGGACGCATGACATGTTTTTACTATGTTATATGGATATTGTGGAGTGAAGACTTGCCCAAAGGCTGCTATTAGCATTTCTCAGTGTAATAATCAAGAGAAGGAGTTGCAACATCTAATTTAGGTGTTTATAGCAGGTCATCTTAAGATAGTGCCTAGATCTCTATATTGATTGTACTGGGAGACACGGTATTGCAGACCTGGGTAGGCAAGGGACTGACCCACCCTTTGTCCTTTGTCCTCAGAAGCTGTAAGAGCTCTCGTGCCCGAAGCGCTGTGATTTGTGCTTTTTAGGAAAGAGGAGGGTGAGATGTCAGAGATGGTTGTGCTCTGTACAGAGAGGAGCAGCTCAGATAGTCCTGCTATGCACTGTGTGATGGGCTGGTCAGAAGCTTATGGGACAGGATCAGGTAGGCATTTGCTACAGATCCCCTTGTCAAAAAGACGAAACAGATGAAGCCTTCTCAAGAAACATGGAATAAATGTCAGTGTTTCAAGTCTTGACTTCTACAGGAGATACTATCTGTTGTGACATCTGCTGAGCAGGAAACAGCAGGGCACAAACAGTTCATGTTTCCTGAGTGGGTCAGGGTCAATGGATGCTGCTGGTAAGGATGTGAAAAACAACAGGAATGATTTCTACAGGTGTGTTAGCAGTGAAAGGAAAACCAAGAAGGTGTGGATCCACTGCTGAATGGTGCAGGTGAGCTAGATGAATAACATGGAAATCTGCATTTTCTTTGTCTCAGTCTTTACTGTTATAGTCTGTTCCTGGTTATCCATGTCAAGTGACAGAATTTGGAAGATAAGGATACTATCTATAGTAGAAGATGGTCACTCTGGGGTGGCTTAGATAAAATGGACATACACAGATCCATGGGACCAAATGGGAGGAAGTTCAGATAGACATAAGGAAGAATATTCTTTGTAGTGAGTGTTCTCAAGCACTGGAGCAAGTTGCCTATAAGTGTGTTGAATTTCTACCCTAAAAGGAACTCAAAACTCAGCTAGGTAGGGCCTTGAGAGACCTGCTCATTTATTGGGCAGAAAATTGCATAAGAGTCCAGCAGAAGTCATTTCCAACCTATTTTTTTCTATGATTCTCAGTAGATGTCTGAACATATTCTGAAAAAGTCATTTGGAAGTGAGATATGTGTGCCTTAAAATGTGCAACATCAAATGCAGCATGGCCCAAATGCCACCCAGCCCTTGAATGGGCCCATAGGCCATGGAAGTACAGAGGAGAAGGTAATAGTGGTGGTGTAGGGAATGCAGCCAGTAGAAAGGTCTCTGACCTTGGGCCAGGAGGATTAGTAGCACTTAAACAGTGCTCTCTTCTGCTCTCTCACCCTGTAGATGTACTGTAGGTATTCCTGATCAGGTACTCCTGATCCTCCCAATGCTCAAGGTATTGATGTCACACTCTGAAGCCTTCACGAGTCCCTGACAGCTCTCTGTCCAAGAGCCCTGGGTAGCCTGAGCTCTGAGTCAGTGCTGACACTCGTTTGAGCAACTGTGGCAGCTGGGAGCTGATGTGTTCTTGTTTCACCCAGCTGGCAGCAGTTACAATAGCAGCACAGAGTGCAGGGAAGGTTTTGCCAGGGGGTTAGTCACCAGCAGACACACTGTCTAAGCTCCCTGGGCAAATACTCTGTTTCTAAGGTGGGCTGGCACCCACCCTGCTGTGTCTTCACAGCTCTTGCTACCTGACCTGGGAACTCTGGGCATACCTCTAGTGCACACTGAAACAGATGCTACGAAGGACTCAGTTTCTTGCAGTGCTTTTGCTTTGTCCCTGAGCAGCTCCTGCTTCAGGTGGTGTCACACACAGCTGATTCAGCAGGTTCACACCCACAAGGAAGCTACCGTAAGTATTTCAGGTTTAATTTAGGCTAATTTAGGTTTAATCAGTATTCTGGGCCTTTTGTCATTCTTGATTTCAACACTATTTCAGAAGGGCTGCCTTTTGGGCTATTGGATCCTCTACAGACTACTGGTTGGAAGCAGTTTTTCCAGGCTTTTATCTCTACAAATGAGACACTCTGACCCCTTCTGCCTGGCCAGGAGGAGCTACAATGTCCTGGAGCCTCTCTCCATGGATGGTGAAATCTTGGGGAGTAAAGTCCCAAAAGAACAAAGCTTAACTCTGCAGTAAGAACTACACCTTAAACAAGGTAAGTTGTTTGTGCCTATTAGTGATTAAACAGACATTTTCTGTCATTTCTTTGAACAGTCCTTGATGTTGAGTCTGAATTACTGGCTGACAAAAGTTCTAACCTCAGTCCTTCAGCGCAAGTTGTATGACCATGGAAATGTGAGAAAACTTGCTGAGAGCATATCTGCATTAAAGTAATAGGCTTTGGTGCAATTCTAAGAGTTGATTTCCAAACAGGGTTTAATTTCTGTGTTGATCTGTGCTTGCCATGCCTAGAACTGTATTTGGTTGGACTAGATGGTCTTAGTGGTCTTTTTCAACCTTAATGATTCTTTTTGAAGTTGTCATCCTTCTCTCCGTGGTCAGAACTGCTGCGATTGGAGTACTGCTCAAGAGGGGACAGTTTTTTAGGGAAAGGCCAACTGATACACAGCATCATGCAGAAGTTTGGTCACAAAGCAGGGAAACTGGGTAAAACATCCAGGAGCTCAGCTTAAGTATCAAGAATCCCTTATAGCTTAAATGATCTTATGTATGATACAATAAACGTCACAGGATAAGAATTGTCTCTTGATACATATATATATAGCAAAGATCAGTGTCAGGTTCCTTTCAAAGTAAACAAGGTTGTACCCAAGAGAGCAAGAGTTATTACATGAGAACAAACAGCCAGATTTGCTGTGAAGTTTGGATTTCTACATGATGTTCTACTTTAAAACAGAATAAGCAAAAAAAAAAAAAAACAAGGAAAGCAGTGAAATAGTAATTTTGTAGTGTATAAGAACTGAATTCAAGTGTTAAGAGCACTTACAAACATCATTATTAATACAAAAGCATTGCTTTATCTTCAAAATGAATTCTAGATGGGAACCTGCGTCAGTTCCACTGAAGACCAGAAACATGTCTGTATATTATGTTTTGACAGAATATTCTTCTGTGATTACACATTCTGGTCCCCTTGGACCAGAATATCATCCAAGCCAAGCCCGTCCCTGATGAATTAATATCAATGGAGTCACATGGCAGGATTGTGACTCTTCCAGTACCCATTAGTCCAGGATTAAATTGGCATTGAATCGGCCTAGTCTGCAGAACAAACTCCTGGCTCTCATTCAGTGCACTCACTGCAACAAAATGGGCATTTTGGACCTGTCTCATCCTTCTGTCCCTCACTTCTCTAGCACCATGGACTTTGGTGAGGTACATTCAGGCAAAACACCCAACTCACTTCAGCTTGTATCTTTCTGCCACTTCCCTGCTACTCAATGAGATCACCCTGTTGTATGTTTTAGTTCATTTGCACCAACCATAAAATCACTGAAGTAGAAAAAGGCCTCTAATATCTTTGCCCACCACCAACCCATCCATCACACTCACTAACCATGTCCCTCCATGCCACATCTCCGTGGTTCTGGAACACCTCCAGGGATGGGGTCTCCACCACCTCCCTGATTCTGATCCCTCACCACTCTTCCTGGGGTAAATTTTTCCATATATCCAACCTGAATTTCCTCTGAGGTTCCTATCTCCTCTGGAGCACAGTGCCCAGCTGAAACTCCCAAAAGTGGGAGCTGCTGAAGAGCCTCTGTGGCTGCAGGGAAGGGAGGCAAAGGAACCCATACAGGTTCTGGTGTCCTGTTACCCACAGTGTACTTACCACTGGGTCCCACCTTCTCAGCCTCACAGGGACAGAAAGGAGCTCCATGGCTTTGGAGTTGTGCATGCTTTTTGCCACTCAGGGGAAGGCTAAGGCTGTGACAACAGGTACACGCCAGCAGAAGGTACTTTCAGTGCACAGCATGGAGTTATTTTGGTCTTTTAAAATCCAGTACCTATGCTATTTATCTTTGAGCTCCTTTTTCTAGCGCTGGGCCTATTTATACTCACACAACCATAGCACCCTCTGTTATGGCAATAATTCTTCATGCAGTGGCATTTGTAGCAGTGAGCAGAAAGCAGAAGCTGTTCCCCTGCAGTGGCTGGTCGTCCAGGGGATGTTGGCAGTGTGTCAAAGAAGTCAGGAACTCTCAGAAAAGAAAAGGAAAGAGGGAAACAGAACTCATAGGCCAAGAGGCAAAGGTATTCCCATAAAGGCTTAGTGGTTTTGCCAAGACAATTAAAATTATTTACAAGGAATCAAGTTGGTTTAGAGAAAACTTGGAGGTCTGTGAATGTCAAGAGCTCCTCACCCTTACAAGGTAAAGGTTAGTGCTGTGCTTCGTATCATTACTTCCCGAGGTACCCCATGCTTAGCAAATTCCTCAGCTTACTCAATTTGTGCTCCAATGATGCTGTTCTAGTTTACAAAAGGGAAAGTAGCTACACCCAGCTGCCATTTTACTCTTTTCAGGAAAGAGGTGATGCAGGGGGATAGCAGATTCAACCTTAGTTCATTCATTAATATTTACATCAAGTAAATGAGAAATGAGCCAGTCTTTTGGCTGTCCTGTGACAAATGTAAGCTTATTTTGTTTGTTTGTTTGTTTGCTTTCCCAGGGAACATAGGAAAACGCAAAATCCTATTTGGTAGTACTGTGCAATAACCAAGGCACACATAGCATCTGGACCTGCATGCTCTGTTGGTAAGTGCCTGCCTGTTCAGAGGGACGCAAGTTTCCTGGCACTGGCGCGAGCAATAGCTCAGAGCTTTTTGAGGATTAAGCCTTGGTTCTCTGTGCTGGCATTCTCTGTAAAGGTCAGTTAGCCTTTCCTGTGTACCCTGTCAAACTCACTGACACTGAGCCCCTTTCCTTTGCTAAAAATGATTCAAGCCTTGGGATATGCTCTTGACTAATGAGCTATTTTGGTTTCCGAGCCAGCTGTTTCATGGGTGCAAATCGATGTAGCACTGATTTGAAGTAAGAAGAACCAACTTGGGCTTTGACATCCTTAGCTGTTTTTCCAGCGTATCTGTTTTGGCAAACCCTCTTAGCACAAACAGAGCTTATATCCCTGTCGCCCCAGCTTGCCACCGCCCCATCTGCATGGGTAAGCCACTCCTTCAGTTCACAAACTTGCTGAGGGGGATTAAGGGTACTGTGAGCAAGTTTGCCAGTGACATCAAGCTGCGTGATGTGGCAGGGAAGGGAAAGGACTGCCATCCAGAGGGGCTTTGACAGACTTGAGAAGTGCGACCATGTGAACCTCGTGAAGTTCAACAAGGCCAACTGTGAGGTCCTGCACCTGGGTCGGAGCAATCCCAAGCATAAATACAGGCTGGGTGGAGAATGGACTGGGAGTAGTTCTGAGGAGGTGTTGATTGATGAGGAGCTCAACGTGAGTGGGCAGTGTGTGCTTGCAGCCCAGAAAGCCAACATCAAAAGTAGTGTGACCAGCAGGGTGAGGGAAGTGATTGTCACCCTCTGCTCTACTCTGCTTTTTGACAGACCTCACCTGCAGTACTGCGCTCAGCTCTGGGGCCTGCAGTATGAGGATGTGGACCTGTTGGAGTAAGTCAGAGGGCTGGAGCACCTCTACTGGGAATCCAAGCTGAGAGAACTGGGGTTGTTCCGACTGGAGAAGAGACAGTTTTAGAGGGATCTCATTCTGACCTTCCAGGGCCTACTGGATAGGGACTCTGTCGGGGAGTATATTGATAGGATAAAGGTTTATGTCTTTAAACTAAAGGAAGGTAGATTTAGATTAGATATAAGAAAGGACTTTTTCAGTGTGAGGGTGGTGAAGCACTGGAACAGGTTGTCAGAGAAGTGGTGAATGCTCCATCCCTGGAGGTGGTCAAGGACACTTTGGGTGGGGTTTGGGCAGCCTGAGCTGGTGGGAGAGGTCCCTGCCCATGAGGTTGAAACTGGGTGATCTTTAAAGTCCCTTCCAACCCTATCTATAAGTCTGTTATATCATTCTATGAAACCCAGGTTTTGAATTCCTTCTTGTACCAGGTTATGTCCATCCTTGAATGGGTTCTTCCACCTGATCCTTTCCTTCCTCCATGGTCAAAGAAATCTGTCTCTTGGTCTGTGCCTCTGTGTAACAATCCAAGAGTGCCAAATAATGTATACAGGACTTTGAGTATCCGTATCTCCCTTTCATAGCTAGAGAACTTGGGCAATATATGTCAGGTAGCCCAAGGCCATGAGGAAAGCTGTGACCAAACCTGCAATTACAAGCAGTTTTCTGACTTCCTCTGTCTTAGGCGTTAGAGCAGTCATCATGGCTCTCTCCTACGCTTGTCCTTACACACACTAATGACTGTTTTATATTTAACGATTTCTGACATGAGCTTGTTATCATTGTATTCAGATGCTATCTGAGAAAACCATCCTTTCTCTTTACTAAAGTGATGGAAGCATATACTTCTGGCGCAGTTTGGCTTCTTCAGCTAATTAACCAGGAAAGTATTTTTTTCATTGCTGAATCGTTTTCAATTATTGAAATCAACACCAAGACAAGCACGTTCATATAACGTTTATCTACTGATGAATCAGAATTGTGAATACACAATCCAGACTTCTTACATCAGTTCAAACACACCAGACATTCCTTCATTGAGTTTTGGGAAAAAAGCTATCATGGACAGCTAATGCAGCAACAGTGTATTTTATACCTATCTGACTTATACTCTAGTTTTAGTGTAGGAATATCTGAAGCACATATCAGTGAGTCATTTGTTGAAGTATTGAATCTTAAAGCAAGGAAATCATTTTGCTGATTGAATTTCTTTGCTTTCTAGTATGTGTCATGGAAAACTTTGGTCATTGTGCCAGACCTTGCCTCTGAGGAAGGTCATATTCTTTTACCACCTCCTGATTAGCAAAATACTTGAAACTCCCTTCCCTACTTTTAATTAGTAAGCACGATTGAAACCTCTGTGGGTATTTCCAATAGTTGCTGGAATGCTGAGGCAGTAGACATTTACTTGTTCTGGCCTGCTGGGCTGGAAGGTCCCAGAACAATTTGTTTACATGAAGTTTCCTATTATGATGAAATTTGCCGAAGACACCACATTTGGAGGATGCTATTTCTGCTAACGTGGTGAGAAGTGCTGTGATGATCTTTTAGACCTTCAGAACTGGCTAGTTTTTGTCATGTGGCTCTCAGGCACATTTTCTAGAGCAGAGATAACACAAAACCTTTTGCACCCCTAAAGGAAGCGTCAGCTAGGTGGAATTATGTGATAGTGAGGAACCAAAACAGCAGGACTGTGGATGGTGGGAGGCTTGATGGATCGTGGTCCTGTGGCAAACAACAGGCTGAAACTTATAAACCAGCTCCTCTGTGAAACTGCAGGGAGCTAGGTGGTAACTCCTGAGCCTGGCTTTCTCACTGAGACCTCACAGGGCAGAGGCAACATCCCATGGATCGTGGTTCAGGAGAGCAGTGGGGAAGAAGGGCCTTTCATTTGTTGTTGTGATGCCCAACTCAAGCTCTTTGTGAGGACATTGCTCATTCATTTATTTATTTTCACTGTTCCCAAGCTAACTGTGGGATTTACTCTTTGAAAAAGAAACAATCAGGCAAACAAAAACAAAACACCACAACAGCCTTTCAGTTTTGTTATTAAAAAAAGAAAAAAAAATGTAGCAGGATGCATGTAGCTATTAAATTAGAATGTTTATTACTTGCTCATTTATTCCTTAAACTATGAGAAGAATTTCTTTTCCTTCTGATCTTTCCCAGCCTGGTTCTGTCTGGGAAAGCTGATAATATCTCACTTTAAAACAGCTATTTCTCATTCTGTTTTGGGCAGACATGGTGTTGCAAATGAAAGGTGACCGTAGGAGGAGTGGCGAAAATGTCGTTGCTCTATGGGCTGATGATTATTAGTCACAGTATATATTGGGAAAGGCTCTTCATAATTTTATATGCCACAAAAATAGTTTGTTTTTGTTCTGTGCCTGATGAATTGCTGTTTCAGCTGGATGTTTGTTGCAGCTTGTTTGATTACAAAATCTTTGGTCATCTGGATAGTATTTCTGTAGCACGGGTGAGAAGTCATGGAAGTAGCACTAAAGCTTTATTAGGAAGAAAGTTCTACTGTTGCTGTTGAACATGAGATAGACTATGAAGGGGAAGACAGGATATGGTAGAAATGCCAACACTATAATTTAAATCTATTTTGGACATCCTTTCCACTCTCATTATATATGAAACCCCTTTCAGTAGGGGCTTTACACAACGTGGGTGAAAAATGTATGGAATTTTCCTTTCCAAAGGAAATCATATACTAATTAAAGTTAACATTTTCTGAAACACACCATGCATATGGGTGTGGGATTGAACATGCAGAGGGCACTCTGAAATCCTTCTCGTGCTGTTATTAATAAGCAAACTTTACTAACAACACACATTATTGGCAAGATTGTTGTGTAACATACTTGTTTCAAAAATAATGGTTTTGTGTCATTCTCAGCAATATGGTAAAAATATAATTCATGTAAAGAACAGCAGTTCAGAAAGGGACTGAAGACCTCATTGTTTAGTGGAATACATCATCTGCTGACTGGTCTGTTCAGTTTGGGCTCCAGAGTGTAAACTCCAAGGTCAGGTTTTTTATAATCTTGGTGTGAGCTGACTGATTGAAGCACGCACAATGGAAGGGCAAGCCAAAGGCTGCAGATCTTACTGGCATTTTGTTCTACCAGATTCTCAATTTTAATTGACTGAAAAAGAAACCCAGACCTTTTCATATGAGACTGGAAAGGAGAGCTCAAAACTGCCAGCAGTTGGTAGTCTGAATTGGTAGCACCTGGAAACAGAGAGCTAAGACATGAACAGTGATTCCTTCCATAGTGGTACTGGTTCCCATGGTTGTCCCCTACTCTGACTGACAGCTGCCAACACTCATCAAAGAGAATGCACTGTGAAATACAGGAGAGAGAGGTGATCCCAGTCCTTTGAGTAGAGCAGAGATCGACACTGCCACGGTTACAGTGTTCCCCCTTTGCACTACTGCCATGGACAATTTTCCCAAGAAATGCCTAGATTTCTGCTTTGGGAAGGACTTTTTTTTTTTATTCTGGAGGTGCAAAAGAGATTTCCTACCACTAGGGGAGAGTGAGGATGAACAGATCTGGCTTGCAGTGTTATAGGGTTTTTCTTTCAACCTATTTTTTTTTTAAATCAAACAAACGTACTGAGAAAAAAATGATGAGAAATGCTTCACTTTGAAAAACGTGGCAGTTTTCTTTTCCTTTTTTTTCTCTCAATATTCCTTTTTGGTAACTTCACACACAAAAAAGTTATTTATTTATTTATTTATTTATTTATTTTTAGGCTGACTCAAATGATCGGCATGAAATGGTCTGATTTAGTCCAAACAATTTTTATGCTGCCCTTTGAAAAAAAATGTGAGGTCATCTCATTTTATTCAGCTACTTCATACTAGGAAAACTGCCAAATTCTTGCAAATTTTCCAGAGGCAAGAAAGGATTATGCAGTGGTATCTCTAAAGGCTAGTGTTGTTTTTATTTAGCCCACTCATGGCTTCAGACAGTGGGCAACGACCCCCAGTACTGACTGAGGGTTTCTTCAGCACTGGCTTGACTGGCATATTGGAGGTACTGGGAATCACTCAGAAGAGCAGGCAGTGACATGCAGCTCACTGAAAGGAGAGTACTTGGTTGGTTTTTGTGACCAAACAGGAGAGAAGGACTTTTAACATCAGCTCTAATGTAGCTAGCCAATCCCTGTTTAAGAGGCTGTTTTTTTCTTATAATCCTATTTATGACTTCCTAGCTATCATTTATGAAGGATCATCACTATCTCAGGCACTTTACAGGCACAGTTTTTTAACTGCATTTTTAACAGCATTGCTTTTATCTTAATGCTAAGCAGACAGTCCACTTTTGTTTGACTACTTTTCCAAATTTACTCTTCCAAACTAAAGGAAATTCATCTTTATTTTTCAGTGCACTTCTAGTTTTCCTCTCCCTAGTTTGATCTCGTGGTTTGTAATTCCAAATTTGGAAAAAAAGGAAATTGTCAATGAGACATATGGCATGCTCTTGCACTTGAATGTACAAATCCATTCGGTGTAATATCCCTTTTTCTTTCCCTGTCAAAGGGATAATCACACTGAGTGAAAGCCTTGCTTTCAGTCTCTGTAGAAAATGTGTTTGCACCAAAATATGCACTCACTGTGCACACCCAAAAAAGAAAAGGCAATTACAGGTAGGCATTTCAGTTCAATTTCTAGGTACAGGGGAAGCTGCTTATGTAGGCAGCGTTCTCTGGTGGTGAGCGATGGCTTCATGAACATCTGAACAAGCAAGTTTCAGAATACAAGAGCTGCCATCAAGTGGAGTTACACTTTTCACAGGAACTATATCCTGTAGTTGCAGCCCAAGGTGATGGCAGCTTCCAGTTATTCAATACAGAATAAAACCAATACTTTCCCGAAGAGAGTTTCCACTTAAATGACTGCCCTGAATAGATTTCTATCATTTTATCGCTGTATATATGAAAAATTAATTGAGCGGCATCCCCACAGAGACATTTTTCAGGCTGTGGCCATGGCTGGTTAGCGTTGTCGTTGTCTGGAGAAAGAATTGCTCTCGTGAAATTCCCCTGATGGAGAGGAGCTGTAAAAGAGAAGTGTAGGATCCTGACCGACATGAAGAAGGTGAGAAGGGAGCAATTAATTATGCACAACTCTTTATAGCATGAGAACTGAGCACAATCAGATGAAATGTTTAGACTGTTTTTAAACTTTTTTCACTTGCTACTCAGCTAAGCTGTGATAACCCCTAAATCACCGGATATTGGTTAGCACACACATTTAAACAAATGGACTCAACAAACAGATAAATGTCTCCTAGTGCTTATTAACCTTCAGCTGATGAAATTCTGAAGTTGCAGGTTACTAGAAACTATGAGGACATAATGTTTTTACCTTGCTCTGTTTACATCCTTCCCAAAAGCACTCGCTTATCAGCTGTACCTTTTCAGGTAGTACGTGTTTGTGCAGAGATCAGCTAGACAGTGCTACTGCACACAGCTTCCATTGGTTTGCTGATGAGACACTTCTCAAGCTGCTGATTGCTTTTGGGCCTTTTTACCCAACACCTTTGGACTTTCCCTCTGCTGATTTCTCAGTGAGTTTTCTAAGCCGTAGTATGTGAAGTTTCCCCTCGCCTACTAAGAACTGTACAAGGCAGAGATCCTGGGAAGGGAACTGTGACAGTCATGTGGTTTCTCTGCCATTTACTTAGGAATCGAGGCTCAGTCATGGCGTGCTATCTCTGAGCAGCAAAGATGTGATTGCACAGAGATAAGTGCAGTTGCTCACCAAACCTCTTTGCCACATGATTTAACAAATGCCAAAAACTTCCCTTCTTGAAATGATTTTCCCAAAGTAATTTTTTTAACGTTTTTTTAATGTACCGTTTATTGGTGAATGTCTAGAAAACAATGTTAGGAAATAATTAGAAAAGGCGTGGACAAAAGCGACAAAAAAAAAAAAAAAAAAAAAGGAAATCAGATGGAAAATCAGTCTTGCGTGTGGGAAGCATTGCAGCTCCTCTGCCATTTCATTTTCCTTGGGTGCCCTCTCGCGTCCATCGCTAGTACAGCCAAATTTAATCCATTTCGAAATCGTTTGTTCCTTCCTGTGTCAAATTCCTATAGCTCCAAAGAGTCAGTGTGCAAATTTTCAGGTTGCATGCATAATTTGTCCTTTTTTTTTTTTTTTCTTTAGGACGGTCCGGGACCAAAGCAGGTTTTCTCTGCTTGCATTTTGCCTCCCCTGCTACAGGCACAGCCAACTCCTTGCGAGATTTCAGCCAGGCTCGTAGCCCTGCCTTTGAGATAAATGAGCACAGCTGTGATCCCAGAGAGCTGAGGATGCTTACATGCTCACAGCAGCTGATTGAGACCATGGCTCGTACTTGGACTAAAAATATTTCCCACATGTGGGTGTGTTGGGTGGCTCAACACACAGAAGGTTCAGTTGTGATGAAAAGGCACAGAGTCAATGGGTTTTCTGTCATCTGATATTAGGCATCTGCTTCAAATCAGTATATTTATAGAAGGAGACTCATTCCTTGCAGAAGCACAGTGATGTGTTGTCACCTTGCTCTAGCATGTTCCCTGCTGTGCTGCTCAATGTCAGTGAGCAGAGTGGGATTCCCTCACACTCCAGCCAGGTTTTGTACATCCCATTGCCATTCTTCCTTCTGCTGCACAGGAGAAAAAGCAAACGAGGGAGTTCCTCTCTTTGAAACCTCAGCAGATGAACGCCAAACATGCGTACCCATGAGTGGGTTATATCTGGGGTTCCTGAAGACACGGAAGGAAATGGGTCAGTCTGGGCTAACAGACATCCTGATCACTATTTTATTTATTTATTTTCATTTAAGAGTGAAAATAAGAGGCATGAAATATGAGGGCAGGTGAAATGGAAAATAGATTATTTTCTACTCTTAATTAAAAGGGTAAAATAGCATGGGGAATGGGGTTCTGGCAAGACAGCTTTTTAATGTCAGCTCTAACTGATGCAAGCTTGTGACAATTTACTGAAAGATTATTATTTGTTAACTTAAATGAACTGAGTAAGCAATACTGATCAAAAAGAGTGTAGTTAGCCCTCTTGTAAACAGAAAGGATAAAGATCTGCTGGGGATGAAGAATGACAAATTGGCCAGTGGGTGATCATATGGAGACATTTGAATATTTCAGAATATATCTTGTATAAGAAAGCTTTCATGAGCAGGAGGCAAAGGATTTTAGTTTTCAGGACGGAGAGCACACCATCTTTCATCAGCACTAACCTCACCTTATGAGAAGATAAAGATTTAAACACGCGTCCTTACTCCGTATTTTGTTAGATGAGGTTTTCTTTTCCTGGCACAGCGGCGGTTCGCGATACTCTCACTACCGCCCTCTGCTGCTCACATTCAGAATGAAAAACTCCACACCTGCCTGCGGCTCCCAGGAAAGCCAGGTAACATCAGCAATGAAACCACCGATAATTTTGGGATGAGGATGCAAAATTCTAATAATGGATATGACTACATTAATTCTGTCTAAGTGAGATAAGAAGAAACCTCCTGATGGAAAGGTGTTTCATAACTGCTGCAGGATTTCTTCTGTTTGTGTCTCTGCTGGGGAAACAATATGACAAATGACCTAATGTAAATGAGCTGTTTTTAATTAAAATATTCCGACATTTTAGAGACTTCTCTGAGAGAAAAAATATCGATTTCTTTTTTTTTTTCCTCCTCCTATAAACAATAAAAATATTTGTGTATTGAGGATATTTATTTTCTCTAATATTACCAAAACAATCTGTTATTTTGTGAGCTCTCACTTGGAGTTACGGCATCACAAACAGCAGGAGGAGCTTCAGTAAGGAAACAAACACCAGAAGAAGGAATCTTCAAAAACCTAAAGTTCTTATTTTCACAAATCCATCTCAGAAGAACAAGTCCAGTAAGAAGGGAGCCAAACTGTGTCTATAGAAGCATAGTCTCCATGATGATAATGCTATTTTTTTTTTTCACAGAAGCCCAGAACTTGCGAAGCTCCAGGCATGTGACAGAAGCTCACACCTAAGAGATGCTCAGTCCTGCCTGGATGGCACAACACAGCTTTATTAAGTGCCCCACTGTGTGTCTAAATGTGCTGCAGCAAGTAATTTCGCACCATGCGTACAGGCAATTCACAGAGATCTGTACGTAGTACTGGCTACATCTGAGCCACTTGGGGAAGACATACTGACAGTAATGAGCTTGTAAGGTCAAATGCTTCCACATCAGTGGGCTTTTGTATTCAAATGCCAATAGTGAAAGTCCATACAGGCACCCTGCTGCCCTATCTTTTGGCTCAGCTTCAGTCTGCAGAGTGCCACTCAGGTTGGTGGCACACCAATTGAGTACTAAAGTGAGCAATTTCTTTCTTGAGTGAAAATGCAGTTCAGGTGTTTCCAGAATTAATAGCCACGAGTTACACTGGGCTATAAACTTTACTACTGTGGTCCCTCAGTAAGGCAAAACTCAAAAGAGCTTTACTGGAACAGATTATGTTCTGTAACATTTCTGTTTATTATTGTAAAATGATCAAATTGGATTTGATTGATGAATTAGTAATATTTGAATCAACAGTAACATTTGAAGCATTGCAGAGAAGGCTACAGAGATGATTAGGAGCCTGAGGCATCTCCCTTCTGAGGAGAGGCTGAGAGATATGGGACTGTTCGGTCTGGAAGAGACTGTGAGGGTCTCTCATCACTGTTTATAAATATCCACAGGTCAGGAGTCGAGTGGATGGGGCCAGGCTCTTTTCAGTGGCGCACAGTCACAGGACAAGGGGCAACAAGCACAAGACAGGACACAGAGGTTTCATATGAACGCGAGAAGGAACTTTACCGTAAAGGTGACAGTGCTGAAACAGGCTGCCCAGATTGGTGGTGGAGTCACAGAATAGCCCAGGTTGGAAGGGACATCAAGGACCACGAATCTCCAACCCCCTTGCTACAGGCAGGGCCACCAACCTCCCCATTTAATACTAGACCAGGCTGCCCAGGGCCACATCCAATCTTGCCCTGAACACCTCTAGGATGTAAAGTCCCCATCTCCGCACATCTTCAAAACCCACACTCCTGTGCAGCCTATGGCAGGAACTGCACTGGCAGTGGGCTGGGCTGGGGGACGAGCAGAGGTCCCTTCCAACAGCTCTGTGATCCCGTCATTATCGCAGGCTTTTATGAAACATCAGAAAAGCCACCCCACTCTCCAGGCGCGGCGCAACTTAATGCCGTTAGCCAGAAAGTCCTTTGTCCCACACGCAAACCCGCTCCATCCGGGAGGATGACGGAGCACGCGGAAAGAGGAGGGCGTGGCCAAGTCTCGCGAGAGCCGGTAGGGCCGGCCGCCACCGCGCTCCTCCCCGTGCCGGTCCCCGCGAGCGAGGCCTGCGCCGAGGCCGGGCCGGGCCGCTCCGCTCCGGGCGGCGGCAGCGGGAGGAGGGCGGGCTGCGGCCGGCAGCGCGGGGCACCATGCCGGGCGGGCGGGTGTGCGCCGCGTGCGGCTGCTCGGAGATCGAGGTAGACGCGGCGCGCGGGGATGCGGTGTGCACGGGCTGCGGCTCGGTGCTGGAGGACAACATCATCGTGTCCGAGGTGCAGTTCGTGGAGAACAGCGGCGGCGGCTCCTCCGCCGTGGGGCAGTTCGTGTCGTTGGACGGTGAGCGGTGGGAGGGAGGGAGTCGTGCGGGGAGAGATGGGAGACGGCCACGGCGCGCTGCGGGAGGCAGGGTGGGCGTGGGGGAGGGGCAGGTGGGTGCGCTTTGCGGTGGGGTGGATGAATGGGGAGAAGGTGGATGCGGGAGGTGGGAGGGATGCGTCACGCGTGGAGGGTGTAAACGCACGGCGATCGGAGCTGTGTGGGACACGTGCGAGTCACTGAATCGTTAAGGCTGGCCCAACTGTCTGCTAAGCCGTGTCCCTCGGTGTCACACCTTCGTGCTTCTTGGATGTCTCCTGGGATGGTGACTGCACCGCCTCCCGGGACAGCTGGCACCAGTGCCTCGCTGCTCTTACGGAGAAGTTTTCTCCTAACGTTCAGCCTTTTCCTAGTGTCCAGGAAGGGCTTGGGACGCTGTGTGGAACAATTAGGGGTTGAGCAGGGAGAGCGTGGTGGTGGGAAAGGCAGCACAGCACATCGGAGCCAGAGGGTTTGTAGCTGAGGGTTTCTGTAGACACTGCCCGGTGCTATTGCCATCTTCCGTCTCAGGGCACTCATGCTCTATTTCTTTTTAAGCTTATATGTAACTCTAAAATCCCTCACTTCTTCCCTGTAGAGATGACATTTTAAGGGCTTGTACTGCTTTTTTGCCTCCCACCCAAAATTATGCAGTACAGATGGCATGCAAGCTAGAGCTCATTTTGGGAGCTATAAAAAATACCAAGAGGGAAATAGAGCCTCAGTATGGTGCAGATCTCTTTCTTCCCCTGGGTGAATTGTACAATAGTTTCCTAATAGTTTCTTTTAGGGACTTTTTCCCTTTTGTGCAACTGTGGGATGCTGTGGCTGGCTGCTCCTTTTTAATGGAGAGTGTGTTCCTTCCTTCCTATCACATAAGCAGTTACCTATTATATTACACAGAAGACGAATTCTGGCACCCATGAAGAGATGAGCACTGTGAGGATAGGTGGGTGTGTGAAAGTGGAAACCTGACTGAAACACATTCTAGCATGTATATGATGCTTTATCTGGCTGACACAAGAGGTGGTGGCAGGAGCTTCACTGTGTGCTGATAACAGGTCCCTGTGTGCATTAATGATTGCATTTTGGTGTAGAAAGAAAGTAATGCAAGAGGACTCAGAATAATGCTGCTTGTAGATTGGCAAGGTTAATACAAGGAGGAGTGAAGGGCCCTATTTCATGCAGTAAATGTCTTAAGGGAGCTTGCTGGGGGTTGTACATACTAATATAATTCTTATGTTCCAAAGCAGATGCTTCTCTTTCTGATTTTAAATTGAGTAATACATGCTAATCTGAAAAGATGTATTTGAACTGTACTAACGGTGTCTTTGTGATGTAGGCTTGTCTGTTATGTCAGTATAATGCTGATTTAAGTCCTTGGGAGTGGGAAGAACATTCCTCTATAAGCAAGACAGAATTCATCCCTCTCTGTTTTGTCCTGTCTGAACAGTATCCAGTGGAGTGTGTATTTCTTTGCCTTGAATATCAATTTTCTGTCTTTAAAGCAACGTTTTCTGGTAAGCTGTAGCTTTCAGTGATTCTTCTGATTATGAAAACAGGTTTCCATCAAAGTTACTGGTTTCTAGCACCTTCTCCTGTCATCTCTGTGGGCTTTTAAGCTCTGTGGCTCGGAGGATCCTCTGAGTTTGAAATGCTTCGGGCTATGGCTCCTCAGACTGCAGCCTGATGCTCCCAGGGGGACAGCTGTACTGCTTAGAGTGTTGTGGTGTCGGAGGTGCCTGCCTACTGGTTCTGAGCGCCTGGTACCTGGTTAGGAGGGCAGGGGTGGATGACTTGAAGACCATTGCCCATGTTTTGCAAGGTGTGAGGGATGTGCGGAGCTGCGATTTGAGTGGGGCTCTTAATGGCTGAGGAGTTTGGATTTCTTGGTTGGCAGCAAATCTCGTGAGATTCCCAAACCCATTTTGTGCTGTGTGAGAGATTCTGTTTGTGTGCTAGTGTACGTAGAATAGCTGTTGATGTCGTTATTCATTATTTATTTTCAATTCAGCAAAAAGAAGCACTGAGATATTGTTATTTCTCTTTGGTACATCTCGCAAAACCTTTTAATTTACAAAGCCATGTGTCAAAGATTCAGATTCTTGCATCCGTTTGCTGAAGGAGGGAAGAGTCTTTTGCTTCTCTATGTTAATACAAAACCACCTGCCTACATCATGCCACGTCCTTGATTGTAAGCCCAGCTGCCTCATCACTACACATGGGAAAACCCTCCTTTTGGCCTGGAAGGGTTAGAAGGAGGTGTGGGATCACCACAGGTGGTGGTTAAGTTCGGATGTCAGTGTGTCTAGCACAGGAAGCCACAGCCTCAATGCTGATGTCTTCACAGAGGATTGGTATGGTCACTGCTTTCCAGTGTAGATCTGTGAGTCTGTGCCTTCCATTGTTTTAACAGTTTTAACAACAGAGCAGTAGTGTGCTGAGAAAGTGAGAACTTGCACTGGGATTTGAGTGAGAGATCTTGCTTATCTACTGAAGAGCAGTTTGGGAAATTGCCATCAGCTGGACAAAAGGGCAGAAGCAGTGAAGGATGAAATAGATGGATGTATAGGTGATTATGTGGAAAGAATGTATTTTGGTAAGATAAATTCACGCCTTGTGGATATTTTGGAGGTTTCTGAAAAAACTATTATTTGCAAAAAGGATATTGTTGGATTTGCAAGAGGAAGTCCTTCCAGAGCATAATTACTTAAACAATAAGAAGCATAGAGCAGGAATAAATAGTAATACTCCTGAAGGAAGGGGCAGTGAAGTTAGTTCTATAGACATCTGGGCAGTGTGATCTGGAGAGCACGTGAATAGTGTGTTAATGAGGTGGGCTGGCAACACTAAATTATTTGGGGTAGTAAAGACAGTACGGTACAGGGACCTTTTGCTTTTAGTAGTCTGGGTAGTAGGGTAGCACATAAGATTGAGAGTTGCAGTTTACTCCGTATTCTGAAAAATATGTGTAATAGGCTTGACCTCTGGTAAGTGATGAATGAAAAACTCCTCTGACGTTGATGTAACATAGGCATGATCTCTTTTGAAAATGATTAACTAAGCTTGCTGATCTTGTGGGAAGTCAGTCGTAGAAGTATTTACAATTAGGAGAAAGTCTGTGGTCGGGTGTCCAGAAATCAGGCTGCCACACAAAGGTTAATTTAGAACATGGGTTACCAAGTTGCATGTGCACTACTTTGTTAAATGACCATGAAATCTTCCCTGATGGTGGCTTGGCTGTATGAAGTATGATGTGTTTTCATCAATACACAGAGGGAGGTAGACCAGGTCAGTCCTGACGAGACACCCCTTCAGATGGGCATGATCTGTCTGTCTCAGTGTAATAACACTCTCTTTGAGACTGTGCCCTTTCATTGCTGTAGTCTTGATGGAAAAGGAGAATATGATTGCAGTTTAGCCTAACACCACAATTTTTATTAACACAGCCTATCCTTGTGAAGGACTTGTTGGGAGATGAGCAGGTAAATTCTTTCAGTAGGGAAGGGATACCCTCTTTATGCTCTAGAAGGAGGCCAGTGTGTGTCAGTCTGTCTTCTGGTAGGAAAATCTTGAGGGAGCACATGCTTGTGAAACATTCAATAAGCCCCATACTATTCCAGCTGAGTGCACTTTTTAATTCTTTTGCAGTGAGGTAGGAATCTAGTTTCATCACTTAATGCTGGACACATTATTCTCTCGAAACTTTTGAAGGCCATGCACAAACGTGTTGTTCTTGAACTTGCTTAAGCTTTTCAAGAGTCAGAAGATGCTAGTGGAAGAGAGTTATCATGCATGTTTGAGCTCCAAGAAGATGTTATTTGCACACAAAATGTTTGAGGCATGTGCTTTTCGTACTACATCCAATTTTGATAAACATTCTCTCTCAGAAAATAGTCCAAAAGATTGTTCTATGTCTTTGTGCTATATCTATGCAGATTTTCAATTAAAATCCCTCATTTTCTTAATAGAAATGAATGTGATGTTTTTTCTTAATATGCAAGCTCTTAATGGACTCCTGTTGGTCACGGTATTTTGAATACATCCCAGCTATGAATAACATGCTTGTAGTATCTGAGAATGAGCTGTATTTCTGTCCCTTAGTTATCCTGTATGTGTGTACATGGAAAAGGAGCTCTACTGATCCCTTCTCTGGTCTGCAAAGGTTGTTTGCCTGCTGTTTTTGTGGGAAGCCAGATTGTTATGAAGGCAGCACATTGATCGTTCTTTGCAGCATCTGGGTAGTAGTACACCAGTCTTGAGGTACTCACAGGGAAGTAACTGTTTTCACAAGTAATTTCCCTGAGTCTAGCAGCAAGAATAAATACGAAAGAGAAGAGAATAAGCTGATTAAGGCTCAACTTGATGCAGGTTTAAATTGTCCAGATCTCTCTCTATGTTTTTCTTTAAAGAAAGTGAAAAAGTGGAAGTCTATGGCTTCAAACTGTGACACTAATCAAAGGAGACAAAAACAGCCCTATCTGAGAGCTGACGTGCAAGTGATGCAGTGGCAAGCTGGAAGACATAACCAAGAAAATACAGCACAGAAAAATGTCTCTCCAAGGCATGCTGACCTTGTGTTCTTAAGGATCTCATGGCTGGGGAAGCTCAGGTTCTTTTCTCCCAGGAAAAGTCTTTAAATGCTTGGTAATTAATGGAAAGAAATAGCATCTGATAAGCTTCTTGGAAGCAAACCGTAAGGCAGTCTGAAAATCTGCCTTTTCCAAATCTCTTGAATCTCTGTGTGCATGCAGTGAGGCTTGTCTCCTTCCAGGGCACTGCAGGGTCCTACTGGCTCTGACTAGCTTCTGCATGGGGCTCCCCAATCCTGCCTGTGGCCTAGCAGCCCAGCTATGGCCCCAGATCCCTGCAGGCTGATCTCAGCCAGTCCCTCATGCCCAACTCAGCCTTCTTTGGGCTGTGTCGGACCTTGGTTCCCCTCACTGGGTCTGATTGTGACCCTCAGCCACAGCCCAGTGTTCTGTTTGGCTTCAGTTCATCCCTGGTCCCATAGAGGAGCCTGATGCCCTGTGCTGGGGCTGTCCCTAGTCTCTTACAGAATTTGTGGTCGTATCTCTAGTAAAAAAAAAATCAGAGTTATTCCCCATAGGCTTTTAGCTAGCTCTTAGCATTATCTTCCCTAACCAGCTGCCTGTTTTTGTAAAACTTAAGAAACCTCACAGTTTTCAAACCTGTACTCTTATTTGTGCTAAGGTGAAGCTCTTGCCTTTGCTTTATCTTGTTAATTCAACATTAGGCTTAGTTGGAAAAGTTGCTGTGGAGTTATGTAAAGAAGGGACTGTTGCTCAGATATTAATTATAGAATAGTTTGGGTTGGAAGAGACATTTAAGATCATCTTCCAGCTTATAGCAGGGACATCTTCCAGTAAACCAGGTTGCTCACAGCCCCATCCAGTCTGACCATTTTTAAATGCTTCCAGAGAGGGGGCATCCACAACCTCACTGGGTAACTTCGTTGTCTCACCACCCTCATTAATGACTGCTATAAAAGGGCCCCTGGTATGTAATGGAGGTGATGGTTTTCTGATTGTTTTTATCCCAATCTTCTTTTCCCAAGTTGGCTGGCTTGTAGCAGCAAGAAGTGAGATCATACATCCATTTAGTCTTGGTCATTTTGGTGACGGCTGTGGCGTGGAGAAGACAAGCTGATAGAACTAGGGGTGTTTTCTAACTTCACAGAATACCTATAAGATACTTCATCCTTAAATTCATTCTGTGGAAAGCCTCAGTAGGAGAATTACAGGGTGATGTAGGCTGGCTGCTGAAGTGTGGTTCATGCCCCACAGGATTTGACCTGCATTTGGCATTGGAGATGAATGTACATCACTAGCATCTCTGTGCAATATTGAGCAGCATGACTGTCTTGGATCAGGCTTACTATTTTAGCGTTGATTCCTTGAGATTTCTATTTATTTTGGTGGCTTTTGATTAAAAATATGTAATAAACAATTAAAAATCCATTTGTTATTTGAGATGCACAATACTGATGTGAACTCAAGTATTTAAGTGTTCTTATGTAGTGATTAAGTCAGGAAGTTTTAGGAGAGTGACAGTTGTGCAGGCATTCATAGAAAGGGAAGTCTGCAAGGGGCATTGACAGCATTAGTCCAACTTCAGAATTGAGTCAAGATCAAGTAAAGCTCATGGCTCTTGTGCAGCATCCATATGTAAGATTATCTCCAAGTGTACATGAAATTTTAAGACTCTAAGTGGAGGCTGAGGGGAAGAAATATCACTTGTGGGAAGTTATTTGCTTACTTTTGCTCAGAGGGTGAAATGACAATTGTGAACCAGTAGTGCTGAAGATGGTAGCAAGTGTTTGTTCATAGAATCGTTTGAATTGGAAGGAACGATTAAAGGCCGCCTGGTCCAACCCACATGCAGTGATCAGGGACACCTACAGCTCCATCAGATGCTCAGCCCCATCCAGACTAAACGTGAACATCTCCAGGGACAGGGCGGTAGGGCATCCACTACAGTTTCATAAGAACTCTGGTATAGGAGGCTCCACAGTGCTTGTAAGTAGGCTTTTACCAATGTTAGAATGTCAAGAAAAAATTTCTTCCTGCTGATTTTATTTTATTTTTTCCCATATAAATGGTAAGTATCTTACTGCAGAGACCCATGTGCACTGCTCTAAACTCTGGATGTGTACTCTCCTGTCCCTTGACAAGTTTAATGTAGCTTCCACATTCGTATAGCTGTGGTATGTTGCATTTTCCAGTTGTGCACATAGCAGCTTACTGTAAGATTCTGCATATACTAGTTCTTTGTCTTTACATCTAGGAATGTGAGCTACATTGACCTCAAGTGCAGAACTTGACTGCAGTTTGACTTGATCTAAGTATTTGGTTCTTTGGGGGTTTGTGGAAATGAAGTGTGTTGAACAATGGAAAGCTGTGGTCAGCCAGCTGGAAAGAAGAGGGACTGGATACTAAAACTGAAGCTAAGCTTATTAGGTATTCACTTTCTGTACCTTCTTTCCTCTAGAACTTGATAGGAAGGGCTAATATGGTGAGGTAGTTGATAAAGAGGATAGTCCTTGTATCCCTATCAGATTCTGTGTTTTTGTCTGTGATAGAGGATTAATATGCATTTTTCACTATTACAGAGGTGGTGGGAGTAGGTGTGGAGTTTCAAATTACTAGTTGTTAATGAGTTTCTGTGTGGGATATATTGACAGTCAGTTGCCCTGGCATGAAATGTTAGTTGCAGTGGAGCCTTGAGGCCTGAAGTGGGTTTCAGCAGTAATATGTATACTTGAAATAAAACCACTAGGATCTGAAAATAAAAGATATCAGCGGAATTCCTCTTAGTTGTAGTCCAGTGTTCTAGAGATTGTGTAAACCATAAGTGGTCTTAATGTAATTAGCAAAATGGAAGAAAATGAGTTTACCGGGTTTGCAGACCTCTTGGGGAAGTTCAGAAGACCAGATTCAGTTTGTTCTAGGTTTTGACTTTTCTGATTACAAAACATTTTGAATTGGGAAGGAAGCGGGGAAACACATCTGCTTCATGGAGAAGATAATTACATTTCACTGAGATGAGCTGTATCACTTCTTGCTTCTCTTCTGAAATCCTCAAGGTGGCAATCTTGCATCAGAGCTAAGTGTATAGGGCTGTGGGTTTATTTTTTTTTTTCTTGTTTTTTTTTTTTTTTTCCCCAGTGCTGATTCTTTTATGTTGTCCCTGTGGTGGCAACAAACGCTTGCTTGGAGTGCTGCAGAGTATAGTGCTGTCAGTCATGTAAATGCTCGATCTTGCACGTAACTTGGATACAGACTGTCTTTCACAGACTCATTAAATTTGGGTGTGGTGGCTGCAACGGTCCTTTATTCCTCGGGTTGGTAGTTATGAAAATAAGCACATAGATAACTAGCTATGATGGACTAGATTGAAAGTTTGTCCTTATGCTTTTATTCAGCAGCAGTGCTTCAGCAGATGTGGTGCATGTGTGCAGGCCTGTGAGCTTCCCTGTGAAAACGGCTGAGAAAACAAGTCTTTTGGTCACAGTTGTTTTGTGTGTTCAGAAGACTTTAATTACATCATTTTGCTGTTGTGGGCATGAGTTGTAATGGAACATTGACCTACTCTCCTTTTGATTTTTACAATTAACTTTAATGGGAAGCTGATTAATTTTTTATGTTCGGCTCCTGAGCTGACCCTGGCTATGAAACAATTGGTGTGATGTGGTCTGCAATGTTTACAGATTTTATGTTGGGTCTGTAAGTATGTGGCTTTCAAACAGAAGCTTTTTCTCCTGACGTGCGCTGAAGAAAGGGCTGCAGTTCTTCAGTTTTAATTTTTGGAGGGAGGGAATTTTTATAACCCTGGTCTTAGCAAATAGCAGATATGCTTCAGTTCCACTTGCAAGCATCTTCATTCCCAGTCTTCACTTGCTCTTTCATTTAGGGGAAACAAAGTCTCTAAGTCAGGGACTAGTGCTGTTTCTTCTCCAGGTGCCAGATGTGGAATTCAACATGTTAATGGCTCTCAGAAAATGGCCCTCTTGCTGCAGGTGCCCAAGTAGCTGCTCTTTGCCTCCTCTGTATGGGGTGATGTGATCAGCACTGTTCCTGCTGTCATCTATTTGTCTTTCAAGGTTGTCACAGAGTTCAAACCCGGCTTGCTCTTTTACATCTTGAGGAACATCTTTTGTACAAAAGCTGAGTGGTGTATGTTTATTTGCTGGCAAGTCAGTAGAGCAAAACAGAGGTGTCAGGGTCTAACCTGCATATATGGCATGAGTAGCAGATGGGAGGATGGCAGCTCTTGGCTGTGGGATCATCCGGTCCGAGCCCACTGCTGTGGGTGTGGGGCTTTGAGCTGGATCTGTCTGAGCTTTGTCCAAGTGTCATCAGGTTTCCAGGTATGTCATAAAATCACAGAATGGTTTGGGTTGGAAGGGACCTTTAAGATCATGTAGTTCCAACCCCCTGCTATAGGCAGGAGCACCTCTCTCTAGAGCAGGTTGCTCACAGTCCCATCCAACCTGGCCTTGAATGCCTCCAGGGTTGGGAGGACCTCCATCATTCTTGGTTCTCCTCATCCTGTGTCTCAGGGTGCTGTATCCTGCTGAGGGGACCACAAAAACTGAGCAGCTGTACTGCTGAGCTGGCTGGGACATCCCTCCACACCTTCCGTTGTCCAAGCAGAAGTGGTAGCAGTGGGACTTGATGACCTTTGTAGGTCCTTTTCTACTCACATATTCTAATTCAAAACTTCCACAGTGTCCAAGGCTAACTAGAAGAGGAGGCAAGCCTTCAGTGAAGCACAGCTTGAGAGTATTTTAGTTTCCAAAAATAACCAGGAGATGACAGTTTGCCTTGGGAGGCACCACCTCCCTGAGGAGGGTATTTGCGTTGGCTTAGGGAAATGTTAGTGTTAACGTTGAAGATTTGGCAGGCAGTGTGGTACTTCCAGACACCAAATACTTCTCGGATGTGGGTTGTTGTTTTTTTATTTTTTTTTCTGTCTCAAAAGCTGAATGTGAAAAACCAAGAGCCTGTTTAATTCACTTCTGAAGTTGTAGAGGAAAAGTAGAAAAGGTCAAGAAATGTAAAAATTTCAGTTAAGCTGGAATGTTAATTTAGTTGTGCCTAGCGACTGCTATTCCCTTGCTTCATATGTCTTAAACGACTGGCTCTGTAGGGCTTTTTTGGGTCTTTAAATTCATTTGATGATTTCACTGTTTGGGTTTGGTTTTTTTTGGTCTTTTTTTTTTTTTAATAGTTTCTCTTATTACCTGGTTGTATGCTTGTGTTTAATGGGTTTGGTTTGCATTCTCCTTGCAAAGATAAAAGCTGGTGGTGAGGCTTCACAGCATTAGTTGGCAGTTCTGAGAGGGTAAGTCCCCAGCAGACTTTTTTTCTGTCTGTTTTCAAAGCCAAGTGCTAACTGAAGCCGTACAGCTTTTCCAGTTAACTAGCTGAGGAATGGACATGTCAGTTGTGATAGCAGAGCTTGTCTTTCAGAATGCTCTGTCAGTATCTGCTGTGGACTCTATGGCTCTGAGAGAAAACACTTTTAGACAACAAAGTATAAAATGGTACATAAGGAAAAAGGATCTTAAAGCTTTAACAGCTGAAATCTCATCTTAATCCTCTTTTGTGGTCTTTCTGGATTTCTGTGTCTGAGTAAGTTGTTTGTTTTTTTTTTTAAACAGTATCCACTGTCACCACTATATGATTATTTTAGCTTCTTGTTAGTAACAAGGAGACCTGTAAAAGTGCAGCACAGCTGTTTTGACAATGGTAGCCCACAGAGTTCAGTATTTTTGCCCATTCAAAGGGGAATGGGACTCTCCAAGTGTTCTGAGGTGTTGTGGCCAGGAAGAGGCATCTCCTGGGGTGCTGTTGGCTATAGCTGCTGTGTGTGCTCCCCAGCTGAAAATCAGGCTAGTGAGACAGCCTGGTACAGCAAGCGCTGTCATGAGAGGAAAAACAAATGAGTCTTGGAAAGAGAACTTCTGAATATTTAGATTTGTTGCTGAGGAAAACATGCATAAAACTGTTGTCACTGTCGCTATATTTTTGCCAGATAAACCAATACTATTAATTGTACACCAAATCCTGTGTGAGTGCTGGAGTGTTGTGGCAATAATCTCTGTTTACCTGATAGTTTGCTTTGGGGTGCTCCCAGAAAGGAGAGAGGCTGTCTGTAAGAGCAGCAAGGAGATGGTGCTGCCTGTGGCAGTCCCAGGGCTGGGAGACCCATCTTGCATCCAGCCAGGAGGTCAACGCTGAACATTTTCCTCTCTAATTAGGGTGTTGAAGTACTTAAGCTGTGGGGCATTTATGTGAGAGCTTCTGATTATTGTATGTTGAAAGGCTCTGTTAATGAAGCGAAGGTGAAGTCAGTTTCTGTTGTGGATAGCATTGAAAACCTAATTTAAAGGTTTTATGGAGAGATAAGCTTGGAAGGCTTGCAGAATATTCTACCAGAATATTAGCTTTTCTGTTTTTTCTCATCAAGATGTTCATTATGTACAGCTGAAAGACTAGCCAGGAAAATGTTGTCAGAGGCTGCCTTACCCAGGTGTGTAGCTGCAATGCCCTGAAACACTTGCAGGTGTAACATGGGAAACCATAACTACAAGATCTGGAGGAAAACCATAGGCATGGTAGGAAATAAGATGATGTTTCCTATTCTGAAGGGCACAGTGAAGTGCAATTACCAACAAATTACTGGTTTTCAGTCTTTGCAGTTTAGCTTTTTGGTCTCGCTGCTAAGCTGATCGATTCTAGCATCCTGCTTGGGGAAGCCTGATTATTTAAAAAAAAAACAAAAACTTTCTGCTTTAATAACAGACTGTTTCTGTCCTCAGTAGTTTAATTCCCTGCTCTGCACGATTCGTTTGCATGAGTAGCTCCATTGACTCCCAGAGGACTCCACATTCAGACTCTCAGCACTGGCACAGATTTATAAACCAGCCTCTAGTTTGTGCTAATTCACAAGGCAGACTTATTTTAGACTGCAGACTTTCAGGGTGTATACATAGCAGTTCCAGACTTGCACATTTTGTAGCCTAAGCTTCTCTATGTGTGTCTGATGTTAAACTGAAGTTATTTTACGTGTGTGTTATGTCTATAGTAGCCTATGCTCTCATTATTGAATGCTAACCATGTTTTTATGTTCTGTAGTGGCAGTAATCAGCTATTAAAATTCTGTACTGAATATTCTTTAGACAAGAAAATACAATTAAGACATTTTCTTGTTTTACTTTGAGCAGTATTTTACAACACTGATTTTCATCTTCTGCCCCAAATAAGGAATGTGATTTGTTTTTAATTGAGGCTGAGACTGGGGAGGTCCTCAGGGGGAACTGAGTGGCACAGGGCTTTCACTCTGTCTTAAGCCCTTCAAGAACCTTACAGAGCTCTCCTTACTGTAATGTAGCATGTTGTAAATTATACAGATACCAAGTACAGTGGCTCATTAACTTTTCTTCTAGTGTTTTAATTCAGTTATTGCATTTGACATGTTTTTGGTTTTTGTCTTAATAGGTGCAGGCAAAACACCGACTTTGGGAGGAGGATTCCATGCAAATCTGGGAAAGGAGTCACGAGCACAAACTCTACAGAATGGTACTTGAAATCTTTAATTTTGTTGAAGTGACTTTTTTTTTTAATTAACATGATTGATTGCTGTAAATTAGTAGTTTTGAATGTGACCTCAAAACCTTGGGAAGCCACTTGCTAGTCAGTAGTAGTCAAGTCGGCATAGTGCTGATTTTACATTGTGCTCTCATTTGGTTGCCATACCTGATTTATGAGGTCAGGTAGCTGACTGACAAAGGTTAACGACACCTTACAGTACTATCAGAGTTTAAAAGACCTTTTTCAAGGTTGATGTGCCCATTGCACTGTTTTCTTTATTCTTTCTTAACTTACTGTGGCTTTACATCAAATTTCAGAGTACTTGTGTTGCTTTCTGCATGTTTATTTTTAAGTATAATTGCTCAAGTGCTTTTGTTTTTATATAAGAGCGAGGCAGTGCACGTGTAGTGATCACGTACGTGTAGTAATATGCTTAAATAGTAATCACATTCTTATTATGTGACTCTTGAACAGAAGTATGGAAAAAGGTTGTAGTGTCCAGAGAATGTTTATGTTCTCATTACATGCAAGATTTCAGTTGAAATCTTTGTCATGTACAGTCTTTAAAGAGAGAGAATAAGAACAGCTTTTATTCCAGAAGTGGTCTGCCAGTTTCATTTGCTGGTGTTCATGTCAATGGACAGGAGTTGTCTTTTTGGTAATTAATACTCTTGTCTCATGACTCCTGGAGATGTCAGCTGATGGATTGTCATAGCTGGTGTGTAATTAACCAGGGGATGTGGAAAGCACCTTATCAGTAGAATGTTGTTTTGGGGGGTATTTTAAGTAAAGGCATTTTCTTTAATTCAAACCTTTAATGTTACAACTAAAACATACAAAGTCTTGGCTGATATTGAGACTGCATAGATAATGGAATCATAGAATCACCCAGGTTGGAAAAGACCTCCAAGATCATCCAGTCCAACCATCCACCTACCTCTGATAGTTTTCACTAAACGATGCCCCTCAACACAAAGCCTAAACATTCCTTGAACAAAATCATAAAGAAAGCATGAAATTGATCTGATATTTTATGGAGGTAGTTTCAGAAACAGTAAGATTGAAATATACGCAGATTGCTTTGATCAGCATTATGCAGCTGTTTGGTATACAGACTGTTTTATTTGACTGTTTGTACCAAGTATCAAGCCCTGTTTGTTTGGCAAAGTAAATCACACTTAGTGAGCAGGTTTCAATGTCGTGTCTAAAAGTGCTTTCATAAGAATTCTGAGTATCCACATCAACTATACTAGTGGAATAAAACCACTAGAATACGTTTTACAGTATTAGAGTTGTCATCTGATGAAGGCATTTAAATCACTTACGTAATTTTACCCGGGCATTTTAATAATAAATTGTCTGGTTGTGTGTAGGAACTGCTCAGTTACTTGACTTGAATTGTAAGAAATGAAATGCTGAGGTGAGAAAACATTGTCATCTTGGAGTGTGGGTATTGTTTAAAAAAACCATTTTAGTAACTGAAATTAAACCAGATGTAGGCATTATTCTTGAAGTTAAACCTGCCTTCTTTCCTGGCTGAACTTCTTCTTGGGGATGTAATATGTCTGAGTGTCTTCCATCCCAACTGATTTCGTGTGTGCTGCACTTGTCAGAATCTCCTCATCATGTGCAATGATGTTTATTTGGCATCATAGTTGTTTGAAATGAAGTAGTTTCCCAAACTGTTCGGAAAGGGGAAAATAATTCTTTTTAGCTATACCTCTCTGAGGCTCTTTACAGTTTTCCTTCTTTTGTGGCTATCCTTTATTTTAAAAACAACAAAGGCATTTGGTCTTTGAGTTCTGTAGCCAACCTGTATTTGTCACACTGCCAGTCTGTCTGAGAAGTTTGTTTCATTGAGCTGAGCAATGCTCTTGCTTAGTCCTGGGCATGACAACAGCAGCTGCAATTTCAGGTAGAGCAATTGGCATTTGAAAGGCCCTTCTTTCTGCTGCTCTATAATGAGCCAGTTGTCTGCTGCATTTAATCACATTTCTAGCTTTATGTAGTTCTTAATTGCAGATTGAGCTGCGGCAGCGAGCTTATATAATCTCACCCTGTCACTCTGTGCCCAGATCATGATTTTTTTTAATTATGTGACTATCCATTGTGTTTACACTTGGAACTGTAGCAAGGTAAATGAGCTGACTGTGTATTTCTAGAAGAAAATGCGTGAGGTTGTTCAGTGTGTGAGGCTGAAGAGCATTGATAGGTGGCTGTATTAAACACTGTGCTGATCAGAAAATTGCCATGCTGTTTATTTGCTGATACTCTTGTGTTTGCACTGCCAGAGTTGGTCGAGTCGCAGATGCAACAGGCTGCTCTCAGTGTGTGGGGATGCATCATGGCTTGTAAGCACCCTTCCCATGACTTCCAGGAGGTCTGTTCCTTGGGATCTGCTGTTAATGCTTAGGTCAAGGCTATAGGTCAGTGTATACACACAGTTTTCTCCCATGTGGTGCTCTGTATAGGTTGCTGCTGAAGGGAAGAACCAGACAGGGTGGAAAGCAGCGATGGGCAGCTGAGCTCCTGAGGCTGTCCCCAGTGTCTGAGAGCAGCTGGGAGGCATGTGTGTGGTCTGGAAGTGCTGGCAGGTCTCTGAGCATGCCTGCTCTGCTTGCCAGCAACCTGCAAGCTTGACATGATCCGGGGAAACGTCCAGCAGCGAAGCAGGAACTTGTTATTTCTTAGGAAAAAACAAAACAAAACACAGTTCCCCCACTACTTTCCCTTCCTCCTCGATGTAGCTCGGGCCAAGTTCTTCCCATCTGTAATGTCTGTCTTTTCAGGGGAGGTGGTTTGGCCTCGCTGTCTCTTATTTAATCGCTAGGAAAGCAGCTGGGGTTGGCTAAATGTATGATGCTGCTGGTTTTTGAGGCCTGTAATTAAAAGACGTTTAGAATTAGATGAAAAACAGTTTTTCATTAAAGTAATAATTTATGTGCTTTTTTTTCTTTTCCTTCATTTGAAAGTGAAGAAACACCACAGTAAAATCTCTGTGCAACTGCTGAGCACTTTTAGGCTCTTCTGCAAAACCATTATTTTGCGCATTGCTATTTACACGTATGCTCTCAATACAGCCATGGCAAATCCTGAGGGTTTTACAGTTTCCAGGTGTGTAAGGATGTCTCGTACACAGAGATAGCATGTATGTCACAGAGCCTAACACACATGCTTTATTTTTCCTTGCTGTTTATAGCATGGTGGTGCATGGCAGTTTTTATTCTCTGCCTTTTTTTAACCAAACCAGCTGATGTTTGTGGGTGTTTGGTTGGGAATTGGCTGCAGTTATAAAAACGGGAGTCTTGTTTATACTTGTTAAGATATGTATGCAAGCAAGGCCTAATACTGTTGTGTTTGTTCATTATCAGTTTGGTTTCCAGTGTGCTGTTCCATGCTAATTGAGTGTGTGAAGCTCCACCAGTTCCTTAATCTCAGGCCCACAAAATGGTGCATCTCTGCTCCTGTAGAGCTCATTTTTGCTGTAAGAACCTGCACATCCATGAGATGGTATGAAGAGGTGTTTCAGCTTGCTTTTATAAGGTTTGACAAAATAGCCACGCAGTGCTTTTTCTGTGAGGAGGACGAGTTAGGAATAAAATATCAGCTCAGAGAGGGGACCTTTGACTAGACTTCTTTCTTTGTTGTCTGAGCCTCTTCAAATTGCTACAGTACTGCCCAACTTTTATGGGTACTTACAGGGCTGAAATTGAGAGTTCTGTCTCTTTAAATCTTACTTTACAGCTCTGTGCTACATTACATAACCTCCCTAAATAGCTGGTTTATTCTTGCTTCCTTGCAGGCAATCTGCTCTTGCTATATCCACATCAGATCCATAGTTACAAGGGAGTTGTTCTTGACTTGAAGCTCTGATACTTTCAATAGTCTTCAGTGGCCTAAAGAAAAGGGAGTGGGGAAGGAAGGTCAATGGCATGATTATAAACTGAAAGCTTCAGTTGCAGTTTTGGTTAAAACTAAGTTTGAAGATTGCAGCTGCATCTAGCTTAATCCAATTTCTTAACTGTTGCACTGTGTTTTTTGTCATTTCTTTAAATGAACATGTTCTCCCTCAGTCCTTCTAAATGCCAAAACGTAGCTAACAGTATTTTAATCCTAAATGGGAAAGCATTTCTGAAGATGTTTTTTAATGAATTTTTGACTGTTATGTGCACTGTTTACTTAATTCTTTCACATTTGTTGTCATCAGCAGTATCATAGCTAGTTTATCACGAGTGATTATGGAGGATATACTTCCAACCAGAACGATACGGTGCGAATTAAACCAGAACAATATATTACATGCATGAAAAACAGATGTAGCCAAAGGAGGGAAATGGGGAACATGTCTTTATTTAACAAAAGTCAAACAAGGGAGCAGAGGATGGTAGAATCATGGGATGATTTAGATAGAAAGGATCTCTGGAGATCTACAAAGTGGTGGCTTTGAGGTTGCATTAAGTTGGTCAGTGCCTGGTGCAGCTGAGCTTTGAGTATCCATGAGGATAGATATGGTACAGTCTCCCTGGGCAACCTGTTCTTACACTTGACTGCCCTCAGAGAGAAGAATATTTCCCTTATATATAATGTGATTCTTGCCTCTTGTCCTTTCACTGTGCATCTCCAACAGTTCTCTCTCCATCTTTGTAACCTCCCACTGAGCAGCTGAAGATGCCAGTAATACTTCCTTCCTTAGCTTCTCTTCTGTAGACTGAACAAATTCAGCTCCTGGCCTTGCATCATGTGCTCCACTCTCCTAATCATCTTAACAGCTCTCTGCTGGACTTGTTCCAGTGTCAGTGCCTTTCTCTTGAAGATTTGTCCTGGGCTGGACAAAGTACTCTAAATATATTCTCACGAGTGCTGAATAGAAGATAATAATTGCTTCTCTTGACCTGCTTGCAGTACTTCCAATAATGCGTCTTTAGTATGGACTAGTGTGCAGCTCTAGCCTTCATCAAGTGCTGCAGTCGTGTTCATCATTTTGTCCAGGAAAGCTCCTGATGCTTTTCTGCAGAGCTGCTCCTTAGCCTGTTTGCAAATGCAAAAAAAAAAACCAACCCAAAACCCAACAACAACAAAAACTATTTGCCTTGTTGAGCGACTGTAATATGGCTTTGATTGTAATTATGAAGCATCTAATCTACCATTTTCTTATCCTACTTGCATTCATTTCTGTGATACAAGCTAATCCTAGTCCTCGCATCTCCACCATCAGTTTGTACTCTCATTTTCTTTTGTTGCCTCTTCAACTAATCATTGCTTAAAGTTCTCCTTTTCTGCTTTTGTCTCGTATCCTTTCTTTACTCTCACCATGAGAGATTATTCTTTTAGCCAGACTGTTGCTTTGATCTTACCCTCTGATCAAGCTAATGCCTTGTCTCTTTATGAGTCCCTTGCTATAATTAACAACTTTCGTCTGATTAATTTTCATCTTTCCTTTTGATGTGTCATCTTTCTTCATGACTCCTTGGAGAGGATGTAGGGCCTCTTTATTTTTGGGATGATTTTTCTCCTCTGGTAGACTTTTTAATTCCTGACATACCACATCCATCCAGACCCATATCGTGGTTTGTGCTGGGATTTAGCTGGCAAACTTTAGATGTCTTTGTGAGCTTGTCATCGTGAATTCCATTCAGGATCTCTAAATAGAGGTGGACAGATTCAGAATGTGATTAATTTCAACCAAAAGGAAGTCATATGACTCATTCTTTTAAGTGCCTGTTTCTCCCACTGAAAGGAAGTCTAGATAGACTAAGCTCAGATGTTCATCTCTGCTGATAAGAGTGATGAATCCTGCACTGTCTGTGTTTGTGGATCCATCTTCTCAACACAGACTTAACATGGCCAGAACTGAACTCCTGAATCACATCCCACTGTCCTGCTTTTTGCACGTTAACGAGGTCAAGCTTTGAGGAATCAGCCCTTCAAAGTTACTCACATCTGTCTGTCTTGTAGGTCCATCCTCTCTGCTAAATTGTGGTTGGTTCTTAGACATAACACTTGCATATGTGCTTCTTGTGCAAATGGTCTCTTGACCTTTGCTCTTCCTCTTTGATCAGAACACACTACAGAGTCAGGAAGGCAGGCAACTTATGACTTGTGATCTTAAATCTTTGCTACCTTAAACTCTTCATGGAAGAATTTTCAGAAGAATATTTTTCCAGCCAGTTTGCCCTTTTTCTGTTTGTGATCACTGTTACTTGTCACATAACCTTTCAGCAGGGAACATTTCTGGTGTTACTGGGCTGCTGTGCGTTGATATTCCTGGTCCTGTGTATTGATGCAGGCTCTGGTAAGTCACAAAATTATTGCCCTGATGCTGGTGTCCCTGATGGGATGACCTTCAGGTCACTAGATACTTCAGATTAATGTCTTTCCCTGTACTTTCTCTGTTACTCTTGGGAAGATGTAGGGTTTGATTCGAGACATCTGAGGATACCAGACTCTTTCTGGTACTGCTTTATGTAGCTTCTCTTCCAGTGCATGGTGTATATATCTCAGATAGCAGCTCCAAGGTCTCTAGTTACTTATTGAAAGGTCTGTCAGGTCCTTCAGCTGATCTGGGACACCCTTTTGGTTAGGGAATAATTGATTGCTTCTTGCCTTTTTGGATTTGAAAAATTTCGAGTGTTAGCTATCCTTGAATATGTTTTGATAGAGAGTGATGAATGAAGTAGCTATCTCAGAGCTGTCTTCAGGGCTTTTGCTACACTGCTTTGTCCTCTAAGGGTTTCTGGTGAAGAGGGGCTGGGATCCTTTAGAGCAGAAGATGTGCTGGAGGTATGGTAATGGTGGGATCTTGCCACGAGTGTGACTGGCTGCATGGTGAGCACTGAAACGCATGAATCGGCCTTTACTTTTCTTACTTACTCTGTTGCTGTGTTTGCTTGCCCTCTAAAGGGAAAAATTAGAAAAGAGGTCTCCAAAATCCATTGGAGGCATTGATTTCATCCATATGTGAACTTGGGACAATCTGTGTTGTTACTTCGTTTCTGTTAATTGTGAAGATTGATTTTCTTCTCAATTTCGAGAACAGTCTTACAAGAGTTAACAGATGCCCTCTATTGTCTTAATTAAAAACAAAAGCCCCTTGGTGTTCAGCGCTGTGAGCTGGCCTGGCTGTGGCTGGAGTTAAAGGCGTCTTTCATGGTTCTTTTGCTCTTTCTCCTCTCCTGTCTCTGTTTGGTCTGCTAGTTTATTAATTGGCTGAGGGCAAGCAAACTGTTGTGCCAGGGAAGCACAAACCTCTGCTTCTTTTTGTCAGGCAAAAGGAGAAGTGCTTTCTAAAATTACAGACACTAGTGACATTTTGTACTTGGGTATTAAGATTTGGGCATCTCATGTCTTCAGAAATTTCCCTTTTAACTGTGACAGTCTCTATGTGACGTGAAGTAGGACAATATGTATCACATTTGTGGGATTCGCTGACAGAGATTTATCTCCCTCCAGCCTTGTGTAGGTAATTGGAACCTGTCATTTCTCTTGAGAGCAATCCCTTAAGTAAAGACGGTTTATCTAGCAGGCTAATGTTTTTTAAAGCATTCACTCTTTATAGCAGTGTTCAGGAGAAGATGGGCTTGGATATGAATAGGTCTAGCTTCCTACTTGCATGCTGTCACAGAAAACAAGTAGCTGCCTTTCTCTCTGCCCATCTAGTAACATCTCCCCATTTCTGTGCTGCTTCTCACCAGCTTCTGAATTAAACCATTCTAGCTTTGGAAGGTTGTTAGACAGCTTTAAAATACACCTCAAATAATGGAGCTTTGATTTCAGTTCTGTGTAAACGTCTCTCTGTATTATTTTCATTATGAAAATATACATCACTTATGGCATAAGACTTTTTTAATGAACGCTTGCAGATGATTTTTGAAGTGTTTGTGCCGTTTATAGACACACCAAATCAGAGGGGGAGAATGTTTTTTTTCTTTCCAGTGCTGTGCTCTCTGACTGCACTGAGTTTCTCACTTGGTGCACTGAAAGCACCTTCATGTTTTTCCCTATGAAATAAATTGGAGATCTTGTGACGCAGCAGCTCACAATGTTCTCTCAGCCTGAGGATTTGAAAGTGTGCTTTGCTGGTGGTGCCAGTGCAGTTCTCTGGAAGATAGCTTCCCTTAAGTAACAGCCACAGCCTGGAGCTTCTGGAGCCCTATGCCACGGGATTAACAAATAGCAGAGTGATGCAGTGCCTGTGTATGCTGTTTTTAAATGGGTGACTGACTTGCTTATGTTGTGATCACTTTCACCTGCAGTTACAACACCATCCCGAGCTGCTTTTTCCTTGTCATGGGTAGTGGTGTGAGCACCCCTTGCATTGGAGCATACGTGTCAGAGTGGGACTCGGCTGGCGTGACCCCTTGCCCCACAGCTGACCACACAGGCGTGCTGTATGTGACTGTTGCAGGGCTGTAGTGATACCTGCACAGGAGCATCTGGCATGAGAAATTAGACACTACCAGGTTCTGTACCAAGTATTCAATGTATGTTCAGTGTGAGGGTCCCATCCCCCATAAGTTGCGCAGTGCCCCTATGTCTACCTCCCACTTAAAAAAATAAAACAGCCGAAAGCACCCCAGGAGAACAAATCCTTCTTTCCAGCCAGGATGGCTGTGTGCACACGTTTTTAACCTGCGTGATCTCTGTGACTTGCTGTGTTCGTGTGGGTGGTTGTGTCAGCCTGGGAGCTGATGTGCTGTGGTGCGTGGGTGACAGCGAGGTGCTGCGTTAAAGGGCTGGGAGCTCCTTTGCCATCAGAAGCCCTTGTCTCGAAGAGCTAAGGCTCAGCCCCCTGGCCCTACAATGAATGTATCTAGCAGCAAAGCTGCTTTGTAGCCTGCCTTTCTAACCCTTCAGCTGCTCTTTCCCTGCTGCTCTTCAGGGCTGGGGCTCAGCCACCCTCAGCTGGGGTGGTGCGTCTGTTTGCTATGACAGTGAAAATGTTTGGGTTTCATGACAAAAACAAACAAAAACCCACAAACCATCTTTTTTTTTTTTTTTTTTTTTTTTTTTTTCCCCTCCACTTTCCTGTGTTTCTTTCACTTTGCTTGCTACCACAGTGGATGAGGGAATGGATGCTGAAAAGATCACAGAATCATAGATTTGAGTTGGAAGGGACCCCTAAAGATCATCTAGTCCAACTTCCCTGCAGTGAACAGGGCCACCTGCAGCTCCACCCTGTGCTCACAGCCCATCCAGCCTCACTTTGGGTGTCTGCAGGGGACGTGGCACCTATGACCACTCTGGGCAACCTGTGTCAGTGCCCCACTACCCTATTGTAAATTAAAAACAAACAAACAAAAAATTCCCAACCAAACAAAAAAACCCTTCTTCCTTATGTTCAGTCTAAATCCTCCCATCTTTTAGTTTGTAACCATTTTCCCTTGACCTGTCACAGCAGACCTTCCTAAAGGGTCTGTCCCTTCTTTCTTCCTTACAGCCCTCCTTTAGATATGCAAAGGCTGCTCTCAGCTCTCCCTGGAGCCTTCTCTTCTCCAGGCTGCACAGCCCCAGCTCCCAGGCTGTCTTCACAGGGAGCTATTCCACCCTTGGGTCACTTTATGGCCTCTTAAACCAGCTTTGCAGCAGGAGAGGCTGAATACTGGACCATGTCATTAGGCACTTTTTTTTTAATAACATATATTTATAATCCACTGTCCTGTTAGGCTCAGTCCTGCAGTCAGTGAAGGAAGGTGTTTTCTGTTCTTCTGGCTTGACTTAATATGAGTGGGAAGCCTTTTAGAAGCGTTCTGTAGTTGACTGCTGCTAGCAGATGGATGCTCTCTGCTTGAAGTGCCTCAGGCTTTTATATCTTCTGTTTCCCCCCGCCCTCCTCCCAGCACACGCCCTGGAGCGTGCAGGCTGTGCTAATTTCGTCGCAACTTAAAAAGGAATGATGAAGAAGAAATGCTCTCCTCTAATAGAATTCTTGTCCCTTGCTACGTCTTCAGGGAGTACTTTTTCATTTCAGGATCCCTAAGGATTTTTTCAGCAGCATGTGTTAGCTGTTCTGCTATACTTCACCAGAACGGCAGTAAAATTCTTAATGCATTAGGACCCAGATGCTAATTCTGTTTATAAATTAATCAATTCAGAACATACAGCATACGTGACACTCAGTTTGATTTTCAAGTGATTTTAATAAACTAGGCTTGACTATTTCTAATTCCGAGGTGGCCTTTCATCTGGATGAACTATAAATGAAGCCATTAAATAAACAGTTCATTAACCTGATATGCTCAAACTTCTGAATGAATTCCAGAATTTTACTAATTTGGCTGTTGCTGTGTCAAGAGCTTTCCCCTCACTTACTGATGGAAATCAGCAGATGCTAGAGCTGAGTTTAGCTTTTGGTTGTTTTTTTTTTTTTTAGCAGAATTACAAAATGTTACTATATACTAATAAAAATTCCATGTATTTCTAGTTAAAAATAATCAAAATTATACAGACCCAGAATTATATGCTCTCTACTGATCACTATGCCTTAACTTAGCTGTGCAGTGTTTTCAAGGCACTGGCTAGGATCAGCAGGTGGTGCTGTTGCACACTGCTTTAAACACCTCTTTTAAAAGAAGTTCAAATTCTGGAAGAAAATACTTGTCAGTTATTAAACTGTAGTTTTGTGGGAGGAGTGGCAAGAAAGATAGTTCCTTTAATCAGCTCTTTAAAGTAGATTTGTTCCTAAGTCAGTTTTTTACTTCCAAAGTTATACATTATTTAGAGCTGTAAAGAGAGGGTTTTTTTTTTTTCCAAAAGTCTTGTAGAAGTGTCTTTTGGTAGGTAAACTGTGGAATGGGAAATCATGAGTATATTGTTGCAAACTGCTCTTTCAGGTATCTTCTTATACTCAAGTAGTTGAATATTTGGAGCAATACAAGTGATTCAGTACTAGTCGGTGTCCATGGAAGCTATGCGGGTAAAAAATGAACTAAGGCTGAGTAATTGTGGAAGGGAAAGGGTTATCCATCCATATTGAAGGCACTGGCATTGCTATCACTGTAGTTATGATTTCTTGTAACACTTCGAAAATGAGTTGTCTTTGTTTCATACACTTTTTTTTTTTTTGCTATTCTTTTTTGCTATGATTGGTTTTGAATGGAAATTATGAACAAATGAGATTTATAAAGCAGAGGTAGAACGTGGTGGAGTGACTGTTCCTGGAGATTTTCAAGAACCATGGAGTGTGGCACTGAGGGTCGTGGCCAGTGGGCATGGTGTGATGGCTGATCTTAGTGGTCTTCTCCAACTGTAATGATTCTATAATTGTGCAAGTGTAGCATGGTCCCTTTCAGTCTGAGCTCCAGTGTCAGTAAGAAGTTGGGTTCAGTGTGCTTAAGGCTGTTTTTGAGCTGTGCTGTTTAGATGAGGCTGGTTGTTAGCAGGAGCTGTGTTTGCTCAACAGTGTTGTTTGGGGTCCCAAATGTGTGTCTAAAAGTCTGGCCTTAATCACCTCCATTTAAAGCCTTTATACTTTTAAAACAAAATTGCCCCAGACAAACACAACATAAATGAAGCTAAGCTGTTTTAAAGTCAGTTCAGGTTACGCCTGCGTTTTCAACAGAAAGGCTTCTCTTTAGTTTGGGCAGTAGAAAAATCAAACAGACGTGGATCCTTCTTCAAAGAAAGGTCATTAGCGACCAACACAACTAAACAAGTGGCTAATTATGTTCATCTGTATGATTCTCCATGAAATATGCAAACTAACTTTTTTTTTTTTTTTTAAGAAAATCAGAGATTGGATTTTTAGAAGAAAGCTGTGCATTCTTTCCCTTACGTGCTCCAAACCCACACGTTTTATTAACAGTACTTTTGGATAGTATATTATAAAATGGGTAGAATTAAGCAAGCAGCTTAGGATCATAGTTGTGGTTTCCAGGGGTATACATGGAGCTGGGGATCCGGTATGGGAATTAGATGCACGTGTTCTCATGTGTAGCTGTTATTCATGAGAGAGAACGTATACAGTATTTACATTTATACCTTAGATGTACTATTCTGTTGCTTTCGTCAGTCATTATTCAGAGAAAACATTCCATGTGTTTTTGTAGTAGGAAGCATGAACTTAGTGTTGCTCAGAACGGAGCTCAGTAGGGCTTGATTTGTCAGGGTCAGTTTCTGAGAATGGGTTCCTTTCCAGAAGCCAGACTTCAAGTCTGATCTGAGGTTTTTGATGGTAGTGCAGAACATACTGAACCTGAAGGTCACCTCTTTCCTGTCCTTGCAAAATCGATGTGTAAAACACAGCTATCTTGTGATGCTTTCAGAAGGGCCAGCACATCAGTTGTCCTGTTTGAAAGGGAGATTCAAGCACTGCAGTCTCCATCCACGCTCCAGTGGGGCACAGAGCAGGTGGGTGCTGATGGTTAGCAGTTGTCTCCTTACACTCGGGGTGTTGCAGAGTCTCTTAATGTAGGAAGGCATTTCTGGTTCCTTTGGGCACGTGTGCAGGCACATGCAAGCATAGATGCACGGAAATCATTTTGCATGGGAAGAGACACATTCTAAATCAAGTTAGGAGATTAATTTGAATGCTCATAGAATATGTATACTGCTCATTTTGAGGCAGTAGGCAGCTGTAAGCTCCTGTTACCAGGGTCTTTTTAAGCTATTAGACAAATCAGAGGGGCTCTCGCATGTTGCAGAACTGCTCTCCAGGCAGGCTGCAGAACTTCTTGCACGTGTCTCACTTCTCCTGGCTCTGGCTGATGCCTGCAGAAAACTACTTTTTCTTTTTTCCTGTCTTAGTAGCTCAGCAGAAAATCTGAGGTACACTGGCAGCTCTAAAAGGTATGCTCGGGGGGCGAGGATGGAAGGGAGCTCTGGGATTTCCCCTTTCAGCTGTCTTAGGTAAATTCATCCTCTGATAATTTACCTAATCTCATATGAAAAAAAATAATGATAACAAAACATCAACAACAAAACAAAAACCCCCATAGATTCCTTCTAATCACTAGAAGATTAGGAAAAAGCCTTTACAAAATACAAAGGATTAAGAGCAGAGCCCCAGCTGCTCCAGTTGCACCAAGTCTTCAGACTGAGGGTTTTGTGTCACCTCACCCTAGGTCTGCTGTGGAGTGAAAAGGAGAAAGCTGGCTTTATGTCAGGAAGTTAGTAATGGTTCTGAGTTTATCAGTCGCTCCTCTCTCTCTAACTATTAACCTCCATCTAAAGAGTGAGATGAATTGCACGCATTTGCTAATCCAAATTCATCCTCGTTTCTGAAGGTGAGCACAGCTATCGTCAGCAAATTGGCATCTGCAAATGAAGGAGATGTTAGAGGGATGCCTTATTATTGTGAGCCCCATGTTGCTTGCCAAATCCAAGCAGGTGTTATGTTTGCTTACTTCCGTGGCCGTGAAAGCTCTGCGAGCTCAGGGAAATAGCTGGAAATAAAATTATTCAGTGTCAGCTGAAATCTTCTAAGTGATTTTGTAAGCAGTACTAATGTGGGTGAATAGCTTTGCGAGTACAATCTCCTTCTACCTCAAAATAATACTTTACCTAAGGGCTGCTTTCTTCTGGGGAGTGGGAGGTGATGAACTTGTCTGACTTCTTTAGTTGTGTGAAATCTTTGTTTTTAAGCTTGGATACAAGGGAAATAATTTTCCAGCTTCCCTAATGATATGATGGGCAAATATGGATCTTGAGACTATTCAAAATGACCTCAAAATAGATTTAGAAACTATAGTTCCTAACATGCACTAGAAACAAACGCTGCTTCTGATGCAAACTGAATCAGTCCTTGAGTGTGTCAAGGAAGAATACCACTTTTCAAGTGATTTTTGGAACAAATCCAGGGTGCTTGTGAGGTGACGTTTGTAGTCTGAGTGGTCTGTGTTATTCCAGCTGGCCCTATACTAGAAGTTAACTCTTGATTGCTGCCAGCTTCTTTCTTTAGAGCAAGTGGGTATCTGTAGCTTTGGTCAAAATAAAGTTGTTAGACATCCTGTGGATTGTAAATGTACTTCTGTCTGTGTCTGTTCTTGGTCCACAGCAAATCTAGCATGCTCTGATGGCACGTGGTCTCTTCAAGGGTTGTTTGCACCCCATTTCTGATCCTGTGGAGCTGGGAATAACCTTCTTTCTGAAGGATTGCAAGGCACCTTACGTGTTTTTTTTCTACTGAATAGACACTTTTCCTACTGTGTGTGGGTAGTTCTTCTTTTCTATGAGGGTTGTCGGGTATTATTTATTTAGTTTTTAAGTGGGAGAGGAAAGTTGAGGTCGATCGTCATCTTCGACATAGAGAACTAAAGCTTTGAGTTCATTTTGGCTTTCTGAGCAACACTGATTTGTCATGCCAGGAAAGTCAAGTACGGAGCTTACAGTGGCACTGAATATTAAATACAGTCCTAAGAAAACTTCGTCAGAAGATAAAAGGCAAGTACAAGGGAGTATAAGTGGTGATGTGGAAACTAGAATGAGAACCTTCAGACTGTCTACTTTGGAGTGCATCCCTACACCTGCAGCAGAAGTGAAGGACTGCCACCTTGCTCAGTGCAGAGAGCAGTATGTGTATTTTTTATTTTCCTGCAGGTGTATTCACTCACTATTGAGCTAAGAAGGATGCTTATGTCAAATATCCATTTCTGATTTTGTCTGGAAAGTGTAAAAGGGAGACACTTGGAACAAAATGCTTTGTTGAAGCTTTTGTTATGATTTCAAAAGACAGTAGGCACTTTACCTGAAACTAAAACCATCGTGGATTTGGAGCCCTCAGAAATATCTGGCTGTTTCAAGTTCTGCTCCCCGTCTACACGAGCATGACTTTCAATTGGAAGGTGAATGCTGAAGCTTATGGTAACTAAAGCTGGATCAAACAAAGCAGAGCCTATGCTTCTTGTTACATGATAGTGTAAGAAGATGGAGTTTGATCACGCAGAAATGCTAACCTCAGTGTGTTCTGTAGTTAATTTAGTGTCCAGGCCCATGGATAGATGAACATACGGTCTACAGTGCTAGGGAAAATTTTATCTGCCTGTCTGCTTTTTCTTTCACTCCAGAGTAAAATACAAAAGGTAGGAAGGAGAAAGGAACAGATTAAAATTGTTCTGTTGAGGGAAAGCATGGTCCTTGAGGTTAATTATTATAGCAGTAGAACTTGCGAGGCCTTTGGTGAGGAGGCTCCTGGTAGCATAAACACATTGGAGGCAGGCTGCTGATTGAAGTGTTTGTTTGTTCTTGTGGATGTTAAGAGGTCAGTAAGTAGAATTTACTCCGTGAACTCTACCAAAGCAATATGTTTTTCTTAGGTTCAGGATGATGCTGATGTTAAGTGATTCCTTGATTGCAGTTCCACAGAGTCCAAGAGGACAAAAGTAGGATTTCATTTTGGTATTTAGAGCACCTGCCTGATTGAAACTGAGGCAGGTAGTGGCTTATGGATAGCTTGCTGGAAAAAAAAAAAGATTCCAAACACTGTCACTAATCAGAAAAATAAAGTGGAGACCTGTCTATAGTCAGACTTGGGCATTATTAAGTTGAGATGGATCATCCTCACCACTGGTACGAAAACTGTTTCTGAGTGAGGATACAATCAATATTCTTCCTCGTGTTAAGCATCAATGTCAACTCTGTAGGAGCAGCGACAGTATCAGGGGAGAAGAATCCATGTCTCCTTTAATGAGGTTTGTTAGGTTGCTGCATTGCAATCATTGCATAAATCCACTGATTTCTGTTTAAGTCTTTAGTCAGAGTGTTCTCTGGTAGCTCTTTTTCACCATGCCACATTACCTGGGGAGAAATGAATTAATAATGGATCTAGTCTTGGACATATATGTTTAATGGATTATCTCACGTCCTATCTTGGAGTCATACTTCACAGAAAGCTGTGCTGTAATTGAGCTTTGAGATTTAACACTTGAAGAGGAAGGTGTAATTGTGCTTACCTGAAATTTTCTTTAACTGCTGAAGTCTGGCATGCTGAAGCTGAGTGGGTCATCTAGAACATCAAAAGAGGTCACTATCTGAAGCTTTGATTATGGAGGAAATGTCACATACTGTGAGTGGCGTTGTGATTTCATTGTTTCTGTTGTTTTTTGTTTTTTGCCAATACTTAATTAAGAAAATTAGAATGGAGTTCCATGGGCTATGAGAAAGGTTTTTAGAGAAGTGAGATCTTAAATACGTGCAGGTGGATTTTTGCTCTACAGTCGATGTAGTCTGTGTTGCTCGGCAATGGAAATGCAAGTAGGCTGAAATGCTGTTGTACTGAACCAGCAGAGGTGGCAATTTGTGGAGGGTGGGGACCTTTCCTGTTGTATTTATTCAGAGTGCAGAATGATTCTGTCATAAAAAGTTGCCCCCCTTTTTTAATGCCTTACAATTTTGCAAAAGCGTGAGAACTTCAACGTTGTGAATTAGCATTTGGATTTGGGTAAGATCACTCCATATCATCCTTTTTTTTTTTTTTTTTTGTCTCTTGTTCTTCCTGCATTCATATGTTCCAAGCAGTGGGGGTTTCCACTAGTTCCCTTGGGATGCTATTATGAGGCCTGATGAGTTGTGTTGTAAATTCTTGTTAATACGGTGCTTACATTTTCCTTTAATTTCATGTTGTTAGTTCTTAGTCATGAGCTCATGTTCACATCTATTTATGGCTTAAACTTCCATTATCTTCCAGAAATCTAGTCATTTTATGCTCCTCTCTTTATAAATCATGTTCAGTAATGTTCAGGCTGGAAGTTCAGTCTCTGGGTTTTCAACAGTCATTGTGTTTGTCACGCCTCCCAAGCCTCCGTGTTCTCTCTCTTTCATTTGAAGGTGATGGCTGTTCCTGAGAACAGCTTCCAGTAAGAATTCCCCCTTCACAGAGATATTGCTAATGACATCTTGTGTGTGACGAATAAGTTCATACGAATGGAAAAGATTGCATACATAGAGAAGGATACTGCTCAAAAATGCCAAATATTTTTGAAGAAAGCCACGTTGGCTCTGTAGAAATACATAGATGGCGTTGTGGTACTAATTCTTTACTGGAACAGCCTGCACATCTGACTTACACAAATGTTATTGTTTAAAGAAATGTAGGATTGGTTCTGAAATATGTGCATTCGCTCTTTGACCATAAATCTCCTTTCAGTTCCAAGCTGAAGTAGATAACGCAGGAGACGGGTTTGATAAATAGCATCGCTGATCCATTTCATTGTTTAGCTGAGATTTGTGGCAACCTTCGCTTTATTTTTAGTTTTTAAAGGAAGGAAATGCAAGAGATGAGGATGAAGCTCTGTCTGTAACTTCTTCCATAGCCTATGGCTGTGCACAGATAAAATTACCAAGGGCAGTTGTAGTTCTGATCTAAGCAGACCTGTCGTGGTAAAAGAGAGCAGCCCCCTCAAATGTGTACTCCTCACTTGTTATCTGCAGCTGATGGACTTGGCTAACGGGGACAAACCGAGGGCAGAACTTTATTCTTTAGCTGCAGCCTGAATAAAGATTGATGCTCTGTTACCTAACTGCTGGGCTTCTTATCCCTCCCAGATAAAGGAATGAAGCATTTGACCGTTCTTGTCAGCCTCATATAAAAATACCTTAAATAAGTATTAACCGAACACAGTCTTTCTTGCTTTTGTTATGGCTCTGTTCCTTTCCCAGCTTGAGTTTTACTTCTCGCTCTGCTTCCATTTTTAGATCACGTTTTATCTCTTATTCCTTTGATGTCTTTAATAACTGCCTCTTTTTCTTCACCCCCCTCATTTATTTCACTCCATCTGCATCCTTTGTCACTTGTGATGCCTTCTCACCACATTTCCATTTTTGAGATGATGTAAGGAATTTACCAATTAGTCGATATTTGCAGAGCTTTTACTACCGGACTTACCACGTCAGACATGTTGACCAGTTGGGCATGGTCTGAACGAGGAGAGAGTGGCTTTTATGTTCACATGTAGAATGGTGGAAAGGAAAACCCTGCTGCAAACCAGACCCCAAGAGCAGCGTGGGTCACTGGGGCCTTTTTCAATCCTGTAGCAGCAGTGTGAGTTGTACAGGTTGAGAGCAAAGAGGTATCAGTCTCTGTCAGTGAGGTCATTCCTGCCTGCACGGTCAGATGATGGAGAAGTGGGAATAATTCCCTGCTAACAGCTGGCGTGCAGAGGAGTGGGGCTGAGCTCTCCGTGGGGGGAAATTGTTTTGTGTGTGTCTGAGGACAGCTAAATTCTCAGGCATGTGATAGAAGATAAGTACTAAAAGGTGCACGAGGAAGGAAGAGAAGGTTCACAGAGATGCACGGGAGCCTCTTGGCTTGAAAAGGGAAGGGCTGGGCTGGCTTTTATAGCTGAAAAGGAGGATTAAATGGAAAGATTAAATTTTTTAAGCAATCCTAGTGTGTGTGACTTCAGAAAGCAGTCGCTGCAGTGTGGTGTTGATAACTCAATTACTTCTGCTCTTGTCTCTGCTTCTTTGGCCTCACTCAGCCACACTTGTGGCCGGGGACACCTCTGGCTTGGCCTCTTCCTGCCAAGGGAAGCAGTGAGGTCAGTGGGGCTGCTGCCTGCTCCCCTGCTGTCTGTGGGACTCTGAAAAATGGCTCCTGCCAGCTTTCCCTCTGCTTTGCAAAAGCTCTGATCCACAGGGAAGGAGCTAGAACTCGCTGTCAGCAAGCAGATAACATTGCTCTGATTTATACGCTGTTCGCATCTGTAAAGTTTTCTGTTGCAGCAGTGAATCTTTTCTGTTCAGTCTTCATTTTTGTTTTGTTTTAAAGATTTTGACAACTTTTACCAACAGGCAGCAGATGTTGTTTGGTTTTTTTTTTTGTGATCATGTGACTATATTCTTGAATTCTTCTATCTGTGTAAGCTGAGTTGCTTCTTGGTTAAATGCTTTTTGTTTTGGAGGTGTGAAATAACTTCTGATCTCTATGATAGTGCTAGAATTACTATCTTTTAGAATTATTTATATGTATGTATGTATATATATTCCCCAAACTGTCAGATTTATTGCATGTGCATTTTTCTTATTGTTGTGGTGATGTAAACGTGATTTTGGATGGCTGAAGGTACAGCTTGGATCAGCAGTAATGCCGTGTGACAGCAGGAATATTTCATCACTTGTTGTGACAGGAGTAACAATTGATAATTGATAAGTCTGGGGGGAAAAAAGCTTTATGTGCATATAGGTATAGAACATCTGTCATGTAAAATGTAATTAAAAAAAAAATCACTGTCCAAACAAAGCAGGAAACTTAAAGCACAGCCAAACTGGTGGTGCCATCAGAAGGAAAGCTTGCATGTGTGGTAGCAACCATTACCTAAAGGTTTCTGCTGTCTTACGTTTTTCTTCCTGATTCCTTTAATGTCAGGCAGGTGATGGCTGTCCTGTACTAATGATGCATGTGCTCTCAGTTCTTGCTGGTGGTACTGCCTTCCTTCCAGCTGTTTCAGTTTTGAAACAGATACACATCGTACGTGAGTAAAGAAAAAAAAAAAGTTGACAAAACTTCTGGAATTAAAAAAAGTCCTTTATTGCCAAAACTAGTCTGAAACCACCTGAAGCATTTCAGTGCACAAACAGCTAAATGAACACGTGAGCACGTATGTAAGCTGTGCTAAGTCAGACTTTATGTAAGCACGTTGCATCAGAGGAGCAGCGAGGGCTGGGAGCGGTAGCAGAGGGATGGGAGGAAGCGTAGGTATCGTGTGTACGTTTCTCTTTGACCCATTTAGGCTGCATTTGCTTTAAGTCAATCCACGTGTAGGCTGCTGCTGACAGCAGTTCTCCTCGCCTCAGCCACATTCAGCCGGCGCTGGGAGGTGCTTGCTGTCTTATGGGGAAGCTGCTCCAAAGGAGAACTGAACTTCTGGTTGGTCAGGCTGACTGGCAGCAGGGTGGGTACCCTGATCTCTATCAGCACGTGGCTGTGAAAATGTAGTGCTGGAGAGGGGAAGCACTGCCTGCAGCAATAGCTTGGGCTTTGGCTTGACTTGAAACAATCATGGTGCCTTCAGATGTCCAAGAACCAACTGACTTGCTTTGGGGTGTTTTAATGTCAGCACCGAGTGTGGTTTTCCAGCTTTTGGTAGCTGAAGTGAAGGATTTTATTAGCAGGAAGTTCTTTAACCTTGTTTAAAAAACAAAACAACAAACAAATTGAGGATAAGAAGCAAGCAAGCTACTGTCTAAAGATGCTGGGAAGAAATGCCAATAGATTAGGTGCAGCCCGTGGATAAAATATATGGCTTCAACTTCTAGTTGTTGAACCCAGAGTAGCGGGTACATGGGAATGAAAGTACAGCAGCACCACGTGCGAGAGAAGCAGGATTCCAGGAACTAAATGCAAAGAATTGGAGGAACCACTTGCAATGCCAAGTTTTTCAGAATTGTAAGGCAAATTAATTCAAATGGCTGGTTGCAGCTTATGAAAAGAGTCTGTCCTCGTGGGAGTGATATCATATAATCAGGGAATGGAAAAAAGAGGTGAGGAGGTGGGGGAGGTTCTATGGGTGCTTTGCCAGGCCTGTTTTGGGACCGATGGAATACAAGGGCCAGTTTGGAGTGAATGAATACTTAAAATACAGTTCAGTGCTGGGAAGAGATGTTAACAGCAGATTTTCTGGCTGAAAGAAAAGTAGTTTAGTATTGAATATTAAGAGGAGGTTGAGGCAGTGACCACTGTCTGAATTTTTAAGCCATTAACCTTAATGGAGCCTGCTGGTTCTCTGAAGCTGAATATGTAAAGATTTGAGGCATGGTGAAAGAGCTTTACCAGGATGGATGGGAAAGCTCTGCCTGGCCATTGGGGTCCCCTTGTGGGAGGCCAGAGGGATGTGTTTGGCTGTCAGCAGGCAAGGACACTGAGCACAGGTCTCTGCATGGAGGTGTTCTGGTTCTGTCCATAAGAAAAAGTGGTGGCATCAATCCAGCCATCACCTTAAATCACTTTAAATCACTTTCCTTCTGGGCAGTAAGATGTTATGGGAAAAACTCTTAGCTATCCTTAATAAAATTAGAGTTGATAGTGTGCTTGGTCAGAGCTGCTGCAGTGCCCTGCTGTGCTGCTGCTTCTGCTGCTCATTGGCTCTTTTCAGCACTGGAAATGCTCTGTGTGAGCGCTGCAGTCATCGCTGTGGTTTCCTCTTTTCCTTTCCGCATTGTTTGGTCTTTAAATGTTTTTCTTGTCTTTGATCGTGGGACCCTCCTCTTGATTAGGCTTCTGGGAGCAGCCTTCATAAATGTTACTGATGGTGCTGTGCTTTCCCTGTTGTGGCTTTGTTTGTTTGTTTGACTTATTTATAATAGAAATAGCATAGAAGCCTGGCATGGAGCAAAGAGCAGGAAATTCATTCAGGCTTTGAGCTGGGACTTAGAGAAATTGAAAGATATGACAAAGCACGCAGGGATGCCCGCACATAAGAACTGTTCTTCCCTTTCTAGGGAGTTCTTTTGGTGAGTTTTATCAAGGCAAGAAAATAAAAGGAGTAAAACCCAAATGCAGAATAAAATCTGCACATAAAATTCAGTCAGTGCAGTAATTCAGCTTCTGGAAATGAATACTCAAGCAAAAAATCACCCCAAACATTTCTTTTAATGGAATCTAGTGTTTGTTACCATAACAATCCCTTCTGCAGAAAAGGATTAGTGCAGTTAACGTGACTCCATTGCCCAATTCAGGTACTGTTAGTTTCCAGAGCCCCTGGAGCAAATTGCAGAAGGGGAGGAAATCTGTATGCTTTGATTTTGTTGATGCAGTTTAGTATTGTAATAACAATTCATTTAAGTTCTGGCTGTGTACTGCCTGTTATTTCCCTGGAAACTTATGCTTCTTGCTGAAAGAGTACTGCTTGGAAATAGCAGCATTAGTCTCTGTCAGTCTGAGGGAAGGGCTGCAGATGAGCAGGTAGAAGCCAGATGAGAGTAATATGTAGCTGCAGCTACTTGACATTACTGACTTTTAAGGGATCCAAAAAAAGGTATGATCTCTCTTGAAGAGCAGAAGAGAACAAGATGTTTCTGTAGTAACAAGATCGTAAAAGAAAGAAAATTGCTTGTAAAGGATGGATCTGATTTTTGCCCCTTTTTCTGAAGAACATAAGCTGCAGTTTTGCTATCAACCTCCTCTTGTGCATGCATTTAATATTACCAGGTTTTTCTTCACATCTGTTTTTCTGACAGCAGTTGCTAGCTTCTGTATTTTGCTTTTTAATAACAACAGTTTTCTCAGTCCAAAGAATGGAAATTTTCTGAAACAAATGGTTAGCAGAGTTCAACTGTTGTATCTGAACTTGATAAGTCTTCCATGCCAGCCCAAGGCTTTGATGTTGGCATCAGCTGAGATGATGGTTGCGTTCCTTCCAGCATGCTGAGAGTTAAATGGGTATCGGCACTTTTCGAGTGGGCTTGGACCTAAAAACAGAAAAGGGCCTTTTGTTTTTCAGATGCTGATTCTGCAGTGTGATAAACTTCACTGCTTTGTAGCCTGGGAATTTGATTTTGTGTGATCCTCACAGAAATGCAAGCTTCTTTTTGTCTCTTGTCCTTTCCCTGTTGTATTCCCCACCCTGCCCCCGGTGTGATTTTCCTTAGGGAAATAAATGGCAGCTGCCCGCTATTTCTGTTGTTTCTAGACCTTTTTTTCCTTCTCTCTTGTAAAGGAAAATATTTCTTTCCTGAAAGACCCAAGGAAGGTGAGCAATATTGCATGCTGCCGCTAACACAAGAGAGGAACCTAGTGGGATCCCCTCACACTGTCATTTTTTTTAATGATTCTACTGGATAAAATGGATGAGAAAGTCAGGGGGCTGTATTTTGCTTTATGATCGGGAGCACAGTCTGGTTTGAAGGTGTGTCTTTTCCATCCACTAGAACAGGTTGATTCATTCGAGGAGTTTGTAACACTGCAATGTAATCTGATGTACACTGGGTTGAGCAGATTGCTAATAAATTGCATGGCAGTTTTGGATATTCCTACTGTCTTGGCTGAGCCCACAGAGCTTGATGCGCTCTTGGTGGATAGCTGGAGCAGCTAGCTGCACACTGGGACCATATGGTCAGACCAGCAGAATGGGCATCAACCAGCATTTAGGGCTGATTGAAGCCATGCTTGTAGCCTAAAGCAAGCTGTAGGGGCAGTCAGCAGAGGAACAAGGAATAGAAGGTAAGAGAATGCCACTCAGCTGCAAGGAGCAGTGGGAGCAGAACTATTTTCCAGATCTCGTGGACATGATGCTGTGCTGTAGCTTTGCTGGAGGGAATTACTTGTTGATGTCTGTTGATAGGAGTGGGTATTTGGTCTCAGTTTGTATTTTTCTTTGTAACTGGAGTATCGGATGGAGAATTTATATCGATCAATTGTTTCCTTAGCTCCAGTTTCTCCTAAGTGTGAACATCCGCTCTTCAGATGCCAGCAGAGTAAATTGCTGTACTTGTAGTTAAGTAAAATGCATATTTTTCAGTTGTAGAAATGTCAGATCATTGAGATCGGCAGAAAAGACTGAAAATCACAGAACAACATACTTTTGATTGTTGTCTGACTGTGACGAGGGCACAGTACAACAGCTCAGTACTGCTGCACTGAGTCCATAACATCCAGCTGATAGTTGCCTTTTCTTGGCAGTTATCCTTTGGGTGGAAGTGCTTCTCGTATCTGTGGAGGAATCATAATGTGAAGTATTAGGGCTGCTCCAGAAGTAATGCCTCCTGTTTTATTATGTTGACCCGTGATGTTGGAGGCGGATATTGGTGGGATAGCAGTAGAGGATGAACCTTCCCACCAATATTCCATTACATTTTGCTGCTGTGTGCCAGATGGCAGCAGAGGGGCAGTCTGACAGAATGGTGTCTGATATGGAAGTGATATGAACCAAAAGTGTGTCTTTGAGTTCCTTCAGACAGTGGATGTGAGCACAGTGAGGTGATAGCTCAGTGGTGACAGTGGGTCACCTCTTCTGGTGCATATTGTTATGAGTGCTGCATGCAGGCTCTTATTTGTTGCTGGCAAAAATGCCTGGTGGTGACTGTATAGAAAAATGATGTATTGTCGCTGATAATTTGCTCTATTTGAAAGTCTTATTGTGCTCTTTGTATCTGTTGTAGTTTCCATGGAAGTAGTTAGAAATAACTTTCAGAATCACCTAAGTATCTTGGGCCCCTTGTGTAAAAATCCAGAACAGTTAATAATGTTAACTTTTACAAGTGTGTGTGTGGGGGGGGGGGGAAGGGGAGGGTTGTATTTTTTTTCCTATTATGTAAGATAACAGCAGAATAGAAGTTTGTTGTCATGTAAAATTAAGGGAGAGGAAAAAAACGCAATGTATCTTTTGATCTTTCCTTGGTAAAGAGGAGAGTGGTTACAGCATGTAAATATTTATCTTCAGTGACACTATAAATAGTACCTTCTCCCTCTCCTGTAACAGATGAAGACAAAACCAAGTTAGTCATAGAGATACGCATCACTTTTAAGGCACTTCTTGTTCTGTTTTAAGTTGTTCATTTGGGGATCAGAGGGATTGTCACAGTTGGCTTATTTTTGCTTAAACTGTATGACTGCCTTAATACTGCAGAGCAGCTTCAGGAACAACCAGCACACAGCATTAAAGCATTCATTGGTCTGCTGAAGGTCAAGTAAGACACTTAATGAAATAACGTTCCCTAAGTGGATGAGTAGCGTTCTGGGCTCTCCGATCTCTTTGGTATTTGTCAGTAGACAATAACTGGCCACCCCTAAAGTAATTGCATTTAAAATATTGATGCTGGATGAAAAGCTCAGCTAAAAAACCTGTATTACTCAAACAAGCGTCCTATTTACTTAGGACAGATTATGATGAATTATACTTCAACATTTGAAATTAAAAGAAGGTTAACTACTTAGAGAATATTAATGATAGCTGGGAGATGGGACCAGCTAGTGAGAAAGATTGCTTATGCAAAAACATAAATTTCAAACACCTTTCTCAGCGTTATTCTTTTCTGGTGTGTTCTTTGTTTTTGGAGGGGCTCACGAGGTGTGGAGCTCTCCCTGTATGAGAATGGAGTTCCTTGGAGAAGGAGTGTTGTGTACTGGGGGGCAGAACAGCAGAGTGCTGGGGAGAAATCCACGTAGATGCTCTGTGTCTCCAGCTCATCTGGATTTTTCTCTGGTGTGTGCCCCAGGGTTGCATCAACTGCTGCTGCTGCAGTGGTGGCATGGCAAGCTTGCTCTTCATTTCTTACTCAGTGGCTGTATTATGTTGGACCCACTCCCACGTGGAGCATACTGCTGTGGAGCTGGCTCTGCTTACTAGTTGTACTGTTAGCCCAAGAAACCTTCAGGAATGCAACCAGCTCATCATTTGCACGGGAGTCCTGCTTTTATGTTTGTGTGAAAGCATTACACGTTTTACTTCTGAAACTTCTGCAATTTTCTTGTTAACAGTTGCCTGTGTGGCTTTGAAAACATTGAATTGGAGGGAATGATTCACTCCTGTTGCCAGTTTGGATCTCCCTGAAGCCAGGGAGAGGCACAGGGGCATGTGTCTCTTTATTAATTTATTTCTAAATGGTTGTACATCTGCATGTAGTGCATAAGATCTCTACGGATGACAGTTCTTTGTGTGTGCATCTTAGCAACAGTGCCTCACAAACTGACTGGAAAGGAGAATGCCTCCAGTGAAAGGCACTTCTTTTGGTATAAGAGCCCTAACAGGATCCTTGGGTTATGAGTTACAGGGCAATTTCTCCTTGCCTCTTCCAGGAGCGTGTGCTTCTTGCTCCATCAGGTAGTGGGTTGCTTATAGTAGGTCCTTCTTTGATGCCCATCTCTTCTCCTGTCCTAGAGTCCTGGGTTGGTGGGATCCAGCATGGCTTTCCTTGAAAATAATCTTGGAGAGCTGAAATCTCTGCTAGGGACCACAGCAGACCTGACTTTAGGTATAGGCACCGGTAACAAGGAGAGCAGCAAAATCTACTTTATTGCCCTTTCAAGTCAGAAATGTTCTCTGTTAGCTAAGTGTGCTGCAATGTAGCTTTCCCTTGCAGACCACAAGGCATCCCCTCAGCCCTCTGCTCCGGGCTGAACAAACCCACTCACCTCAGCTACTCAGATATCTTGCTCTTCAGACCTGTCCTCATCTTTGTAGCCCTCCTTTGGACACTCTCTTAATAGCTTTATATCCTTCTGATACTGTGGTGCCGAAACCTGCCCACAGTGCTCGAGGTGAGGCCACACCAGTTTAGACATGGTTTGTAGAAAAATAAAGCTCAGAGGAGAGTGAGAGATGGATAAGATCTAAATTTTGAGAAGGTGATGGGTTTTTTTTGGTGTTTTTTTATTTTATTTTAATTTTTGAAACTATGACATCAGAGCCCCAGTTGAGTATGTGCTGATGTTAGTGGAAAAACTACTCACTTCACGAGCTTTGGATTACTTTTGAGTGGCTTACTGTGCCAGTGCCTCCTGTGGAAGGTGATGTACCCTTCCTGTCATTACTTCTTCCAAATGGGTTATACTTGGTTGCTGAAAGTGACTTAGAGGAGATCTCATTGACGATTGCATTCATTGCTGCGTGTGCTGAGAGCAGAAGCTGCAGCTTCCTTGTAGATTTTGTTTGTCTGGAGTTTTACTGACCCTGCTTGGGTTTCTGGAGTTGCTCTTTTTTAAAGCCAAATCGAAACAGCACTTTGACAGAAGGTTGTTCAGAGGTTAAACGTTTCACTGTGTTATTAGTGATGATTATATAGGAATTTGCATAAAATTAAGAAGCAGTGTTGGCGGGTGTACTTGGGTAGGCATTGCACAGCCTTTCTCCATAGGAGAGGTGGTGGAGGCACAGGGCCAGCTTTGTGCCAGCTTCAGCAAAGCTGCTCGTAACGCCTCTGAAAGGAGATGAGTATTTCCTGTGCATACACGTGCTGGAAACATCTGTCCAACACATTGAATTAAAGGATTTCTCTTGATGTGCTGTCTGACCCCTAATGCTGAGGAACTTTGGTACTGTTTTCCTCATGACTTCCCCCATCTTTTTCTTAAGCTGTCTTTTCAACGTACTTTTCCGTAGCTGGAGTTGTGAGAATGGACCGAGACTTTGCCTTCCACATCTGTCTTAGCAGCTGTACTGCTTCCTGCTATGAATCATCTGAAGCACTTTTTTTTTTCATTATTTTGTTTAAGGGTGAAGGCACATTTGTTTTCCTGAAGCCACAAACGAATCTCTGCACTCTGGCAGCCAAGCCTTAAATGAGGGCTCTGCTGTGAAAGTGTTCAGAGGAAGGAAGTGCCTCCCTATCGCTGTGATCACAGACAAGCTCTCAGAGCAGCTTCTTTCCTTTCAGGCTCAGACTGTGGTCAGGGGAACTGCAAACTTGATCGGTTCTTGGAGGGATGCAGCAAAATGTCTCATTTGTTTGTATGTTAATGTCAAACATGCAGTGATCTGAAGCTTTCAGAAGCTCATCTCTATAGTGCTAACTTTCAAACTGTGTTTCGGGGGGGTCAGGGGGAGGAGGGAGGGGGGTGTAATCCTTTATTGGAAAAGTCTCAGATATATTTTGGATCCTCTCTTGGAGGATCTTTGCAGCTTTCAATTTCCAGGGCTCTCTGATGGCACGTGTTTCAGTTATAGGAGTCCCAAATGAGGCTTTTTTTTTTTCCTGTTGTATGGATGATACTGCTTCCAGGAACCCGAGTGATTGCTGTGTTCTAACTAATGTATTCAACACAGAGATGAAATCCAAAATCCACTGTCTTGGTTTTTGTCTTCAACTCCTTTCACCCCAAAAAAGTACATTAATTTTGAAGTTTTAAAGAAATTTTTCCTTGTTGATTTTTCTAGGAAAACGTCAGATTCACCACTTAGGAAACCAGCTTCAACTTAATCAACATTGTCTGGATACTGCCTTCAACTTTTTCAAGATGGCTGTGAGCAAGCATCTAACCCGGGGCAGAAAGATGACCCATGTAATTGCTGCCTGTCTCTACCTGGTGTGCAGGACCGAAGGAACTCCTCGTATCCTTTCACAACTGTGCAATACAGAAGTTATCACTTGGTGCCCTACATAAAATGCCATTTTGGGAGGAGAAAGCATTCACTGTTGAACAGTAAAAAAACATACTTTAGCAAGCAAGCGTTCCAGATAGATCTTTTTTTTTCCTAATTTTGCAAAGATAAGTGTTTAGAACCCAAGTTGGTTACTGTTGGTTTCGTATAATGAAGTGAGTGATTCAGGTAAAAGTTTTCCCATTATATTTCCCATAAATATACAATCTTTAGTAGTTTTCCATGGATCCATACATTTCTCTCTGTGTACCCTCAGTAACTTCTTGTTTCTCATAATTTTCTTCTAGTGAAACTGTACTGTCCCCGTGCTTTGCGTTTTCAACTTTAAAAAACAGATCTCAGTTCCTCTGGATTTTCCATTGCAGTACTTGAATTTCCTTCTTTTAATGCTCATGGGCAGGACAGTATCACTACTGTTCAAGTTTTGGGGGAAAATTGCATTTGATAAACTAGGAAATTTACCTAAACATCATGCAGGAAATCCAGGGCTGGAGATGGAATGGCACTGAGGTTAGAGTTGCAAATGAGTATTTCTTACTCTAGACATTCCTATGTTTGTTTTGTACATCTTTATAATGTTTGTAACCTCTAAACATTGATGGGTATCCAGATTTATTAGTTTTAAATGTGCTTTTTTTTAAATGTTGTGTTGCAGTTACTGGAATTTGGAGATTAGTAGCATGGGCATAAGAGAATACAAGCAATTATGTCTGTATTATTTTAGCTATCTTTTCTGCTTTAAAGTGCATATACCATCAGTTTTCTGTTTGATGGTTTCTTTTTTTTTCCCCTTGTGTTGTCTGTTCACATGCTTACATTTCTTTTATGAGTTGAAGAGTTTAGGTTTTCCTTTAAGATCTTAGATTTTTTTAGTTTTGGGAACTACATTCAGTGTTTTAAAATTACTGTTCTCTGATAACGTTGTGGTCGTTACATATATACATATGTATTATTGTATCTGTAAAATTTTTGCAGATGTCATGAAGTTAAAAGCAGGACTTATCTGTTACATTTATCTTTTCTAATGTAAAGTCTTTGTGCAAACTTTGAGTAGTATAAGTCAATAGCTACTGTAAAGACAGAATTGAATTGCAAGCATAGCCAATATTTTTTATGGCTAGGTCACATTTTAAAAGCAATTTATTTATAGTCATTATCTGATGCTGCTAAACAAAGCCCAGCCTTAATATGCAAGTCTATTTTTCCCTGCTGATAATGATGGGGAGAAAAAAACCAGCAACGTTTGAAACACTATGAGCTGTTTTGAGTGTATTAAGTGCGACTTATTCTTCTAACAAAAATTCTTTGCTTCTTTGACATATCCTTCTTTAAGTACTTCAGTATGTATCTCACTTGCATGCAAGTTGTACTGGTCTGGTTGACACTTCATAAATACCTAAATTCATTTTTTCACCTTTTTTGTTAAATGGAGATCATTTCCTGTGCCTTATCCTGCATGTGAAATGCTAGGAGCATGGTATGAATGAGACTACATAGATGGCTGCTGTCTTTCTGTATTAATATCACAAAGAACTCCACCTCTGTGTGCACAGTTACTGTGCAGCCTGGGATTCAGGATGTGGCAGTTCATGACTATATGGCTCAATTCTGTTGAAGCTCATTTTTTAAAAAGCAGAAACTTCATTTTGTAACTGATATAAAAGAATTTAAGTGTGTTTAAGCAGTTAATACCAGTGTCGTTTAAAAATCAAACCTCAAATTAGAGACTCTTAACATTGAATTCTAAGTTGCTTTTTCTTATTTCTTACCCTTTCATTAGAAATTTCAAAACCTGAGAGAGACAGGTGCATATTGCTTACCTTTGAAATTAAAATATGTTTTGAGTCTCTGCAGATTAATTACAGTGATCACTGTTGGTGTATTGTGTATTTATTTTCAGTGTGCATCTTGCAATGTACAGATGTGCTGTCAGGGCAGAATTGATCTTGAAGCCTTTGAATCCAGAGGGGTCAAGAGCATACGTAGAGAATGGCAAAGTGATGAGATGGTTTAGCAAGAGTGCAGATGCATGTTCTGGATGGTAAGCTTGCTTGCAGCTGGTCTTGGTCTTCTGGAGAATTGAGCAGAGGATAGTATGGAAAGAGAAGAAATACAGTGTCCAAAATATACAAAATATTTTTAACACTTCAAGATTTATATAACACTGCTAAGGAGGTGCACAGAGCTTTTTATGTTTGTTGTCATTGTTCTGGGTGTAGAACTCTTACAAAGAAGTTATTTGGAAGAAGGAAAAATTATTTGGGAGGGAAAAGGAAATTCAGTACTTTGGTGTATGTTTTTGAGGAAGGAGATAAAATGGAAGAAGATGCAGAGGAGCAGCATTTTCAAAACTTAAAGATAAAGCCTTGGTATTGGGTGGCCCAAGTGATTCAGTGGGGTTCCTCAGAAGTCATAGAGGTGAGAGAGATTAGATGGTGACAGATTGGTCTTTGAAATGGAAGACCATGCATTTCTTAAAAAATAGCATGGTAGAAGGTACAAGATGTGTATGTGGCCTGAGGAAGTACTGCTAGGTGTAGCTGGGCTGAAAAGGCAAGAAATGGTTGTGTGTGCATACCAGTGCCAGGATGAAAGGAGTGGGAAGCATCTGGAGAGGGAAAAGAGGATTTAATTGTCTGCACTGAGCTCAGTTTGAGGGAATGGAATGTATTTATCTTAGGTGGATATCTGCGTATTCTTCTTTTCTTTTGTAACGTGTGTGTTGCTGGCCAGCCTCTGAAAATGTGAGGAAAACTCTAGCCAATTCTGCTGCTGCATTCTGAATTATGCCTGCACACCCTCAGCCTGAAATGACAAACAATAAGTTCTTCGTGGTTCCTGTGTGCTGTTTAATTGATAAAAAATGCAAATTACATAATACAACTAAATGTTTAGTTCCTTAGACAAACGACATCTTTTATTTATAATTCCTTGGAAAGCTTCATCCTTTGTCTGCAACCCGAATTCACGTTATGTCAGTTTATGGCTTTTATTATCTTATTTGACACAGAAACCCACAATGCAGTAACTTTGACATAGCTTTTCATTTACGTTGTTTATGTTACTTGTCAGTGTTAATGTTCTAAAGGAAGATGGTTTACTAGCTATTAGCGGTCTCTGGGAGGAGTTTCACCCTTTTGGTGAGCTACCTACGAAAGTATCGTTCTCTTCGTAAAACCTATCTATATATTCAGTGTCAGAAGTAAAGCTATAATGCAAAAAAACATCTGCATGAAGGAGATAGTGGTTTTGAACCACCAGGTCTGCCTGAGCTCGGTGCCTACCAGGGGCTGAGCAGCTCTGAGCACTCCCAGGCCATCTGACTGCAGCTGGCACCGTGAACACTCAGGGCACTGCAGCCTCCAGCTTGTAATTCATTTCTTGGAATAGCAACAGTCCTCGGTTGTTTCTCTTTAATGTTTTGAACAGCTTTTCCACCCCTACATATGTTTGAATGGAAACAAAGGGCTCTTTAGCTGGCCCTGCAGTTTCCGGGAGGGAGAAACTGGGAAGTGCCAGGCCAGGCTGTGGGTGACGTATGGGCTGGGCTGCAGGCAGCGGGGTCACTGGGAACAGTGCAGGCTGGAGGGGGCTGTCCAGGTGCAGTATCAGTTTGTTTTCATCAGGGAACATTTCATTCTCTTTGTGGTCCTTTTTTGCTATATGCAGCTGTGATAGAAACTGTACAACTGTCCGTGATTTTGTTTGTAATGCTTTCCAATGCTACCACCTGGGCTTTTTATCAGTAACATTTTACATGATAGAAGTCTTTTATCTACCTCACCACTGCCACCTTAACCCCCTCCCTCTTTGAAGCTCTTTGGAAAATCCTCCCTTAGTTGTAAAACAAATCCTATTGTATGAAACCTTAGTAAATAAAAGCTTTTCCACATGAGAAGAATCCTCACGAAGTCCCCTTTCCAGCTATCTTGTGTAAATATCCCAGTTTGTCCATGGAGGTAAGTTCAGGGCAGGTTTATCCCCCGGGGCAGCCCTTCTCAGCTCAGTGTTCACATTTTTCAGGTGGCTTCAGCAGCATTTTATACTTAGAGAAGTGGGATGAGTTTCCTCCAGGTCAGTGCAGGGCAGCCAAGTGAGGCCTCTTCTCCAAGTTGTTTGTAGAAGATCCTTCCTGCTAAATGTTGAAGCAAAACAACCTGTTAAATGTGTTTGGAACAGAAGGAGAGGGCAGAAAGTTTGGTGCCTTGCTTTCTTGTGGATAAACTTGCACTGAGTCAGAAAGTGTCGGGCACTGTTCCTCCCTTGCTCCCTCTGACCCCAAGCCTCCCTTTTGTTTCAGGAAGGGTCGTGGAGGTGTTGCAGGATCCCAGCAGGCAAGAAAGATCTGGGGAAAAAACCTGGGCATCTCCTCTCTGAATGGAGCAGTACTTTGTTATTTCCTTTTTGTCAGCAGTACTTGCACTCTATTGCCAAGCTATTTGAATACCTCCCCATTTCATGTGTTTATTTTCATGTCACAGTAAGGGAAGTTGAGAGTATTTATCTTCATTTTCCAAGTGCAGAACCGAGGCTAAGTAACACGTTCAAAGTCACTCAGAAAATCTGAGACGGAGTCAGGACTTGATCTCCTTAATCTTGGATTAGGCACTAGTCAGTGAACCTTTCTCCCTTTTTGGACTTTGTGAGAGATGTTCAGCTGATTTTCTTGGAGCAGTGTGAGGTTCTGTTGGCTTCCATACTGTCTTGGGAAGCTGTGTAACCTCAGGATGAGGGCCTTTGGTGGATACATTCTTCATTCCCCTGCTTAACACTTCAAGGTCTGTCTTAGCAAGGAAAAGGGCAAGACTTTCTTCTTTAATAGATATGAGAAATTAGGTCTCCAGCAATCTTTCGACCTCTACTAAACTTCCTGGAGCCATAGTGTACCCAATTAAAACGTTAACTTTTGAAATTAGACTTCAATCAATGAAATTTTAGAGCTCTAGTTAGGGAAATTAATAAAAATGGTTTATATTTCTCTTTTGACTGTCTTTTTAGTCACTGACATTTTAATTAAATATGGTTGCATTCAAAATGTTTTGGTTTTTTTTTCAAATATTGAGTTTGACAAGGGCATAAGATATTAAAAACTGATTTTAAATTGTGTAGTTAAAAATGCATGAAGTATTTACAAAAGCAAATTGCTTCATTTCACTGTATTATTATTATTATTATTTTATTATAAAGGACACCACTGTATTGCTTCCAAAGAAGATGCTTGGACTGGAAGTCTTGGAAGAGCCTTGTCCACTTCAGAATGAAACTTAAAAATTGTTGGGCTTTTGTGTGGCTGGATTTCAGTTGGGAGAGTTTCACCCTATTAATGAAAACCTGTCAGCTTACATATGTCACAAATATTGCTGCCCCATATTACTTACATTTTGTTCCAAGGAGCTCATGTATTTTGTAGTGTGTGGCTTGTATGTTCGTTCTTATTTGATACCACAAGGGAGAATGCTAAAGATGTAAGGAGGAAGACAGGTCAGGGACATTAACAGAAATGTAGTTGCTGTAGCTCCCTGGGCTCCGAATTTTCGATCCCTTTCCTCAGGGGTTGGGACTGCTGGATTTCCACAGCTGGACGTGTGACATGAAGCTAACGTATCCAGTCTCTTTTTCCATGTAGTGAAGGGGAATCATAAGATTTTTCACTTGACAATTCTGCTTCATGGTTTTTTGCCGTGTAGGGAGATACAAGTACATTGCTGATGGAATGAGATGTTTGTGTTTCCTGCTGATGGGAAAGATGGACAGCGTGCTCATTGATGCTATATTCAGGCTTGTTCTCTCTCTGCTTTTGCTTGCTGTGAATCTGACTTTGTAAGGTGATGTTGAGAGCCTAACAGAAGAGCATGTGATTCCCTTAGGTCTTGTGCCACACCTGTCAGTCCCCTGTGGATGTCTTTGTAGTATCTAGAATGAAGATGGGGTACTTGCACTTGTATCTGATGGCTTGCAGTGCCTTTTGATGGGAAGTCCCTCTTAAGCAGAAAATGACCTGAAGTCTTTTGGACTGGCCTAATGGCTCTGCCTGTGGGGAACAGGGCCCTCAGGTTCTTCTCTTGCCCCCTGGGGGGAAAAGAAAGGCAAAAACCTCAGTTGTGCCTGCCTCAGATGTGGCAGGAAAATAGTGCGTGCAGCTGCTGAATGGCATTATCCTGCAGAGTGCCCTGTCTCTGAAAGTCATGGTAGCTTTCCAGGGGTAGACCATAATTTTAATGTGGAGATTCTGTACTTGGATGATTTTCTTTGTTCCTGTAATATTTTGAAAACCATATAGAAGGGAAACTTTACATTGCGAAGTGTGTCAAGTCAACGTCTTGCCATTTAAATTCTTGTGCTAAATGCCCGTTATGGATGCTGCAGGGAGGGAGGGGAAAAGCTGCTGTAAGTGCAGTAGTGATAATTGACCCACTTAAGAGAGCTGCTCTAATTTTGCATGTTACAGCATCCTGGAAATTCAGATAAGAATGTTGATCTCTCCAGCTAATAGGATTTCTAAATATATCATCCAAAAGAAGCGGGAGGACTGTAATTTTGCCTGTCTGTGTGTGTTGAGGCTAATCTTTTGTTTAAGAACTGCACACTCTGAAAATCTGCTTTTTTTTATTAACTTGTTACTAATTCGGGATAGAGAATTATTTGACCTCTGGTGCTGGCATGGAGGAGACTTGATTCTGCCCCATCAAATTCAATGTTGAAATTCTCACCACTATATGTTAGTGACCAACTCTTTTCCCTCTGGGTTCTGGCACCCAGCAGGTGGCTCAGATTGTCAACTGTTCCATAATGCAGCTTTAAACAAAGCCTCTGCAGAGATTGGGGAGGGGGCAGGGTCACAAGATGGCCCATAAAGATTACAGATTAGGTGGTTTTTCATAGCTTTGCTGTTTCTGTTTTCCCCATTCAGGTGAAATTTTGAACAGTAAAGGTCAAAATATTCTTCTGAAATTTGACTGCTGAAGTACTTCTTTTCGCTTTAGAGCAAAGTGTTTCATACCTCTCTCTAAGCAGTTCTTTCTCAAAATAACAACGATTAATGTGACTGCTGGAAAGCATGGCTTTTAATTGCAGTAGAGCTTTCGCACCTTGGAGCGTTTTAATTTTGGAGGTCCTTTGCCCTTGCCCATCACACCACCTTGTGCTGGGAATAAACCTACCGTTGCGGTCCCTCTTTGGAAGGAACAAGTGTTACTCTGTAAACTTCTGGATTAGGTCCACCGAAGCCTTTGTTGCTGTGGTTTGAATCGCATTATGGGCAGGTAGAACAAGTGCTCATTGTTTGGCAGCCCCGTGCTCTCACTGTCTTAGGCCTTGTGTAACACAGAAATACTTGCAGCAGGAGAATCTGTGCCAGATTTTTTTATGCATGCAACAACAGACTCTTTAAATTCATTGCATGTTATGCAACCTTAGTAACTGAGTTCCAGTTTGGATTTGGTGAAACATTCCTGTGATAGAGGTGAATCGAGGAAAGAAAGAGAAGAGGGGAACAGGAAAGCTGTGAAGGCAGTGACAACGCTGAGGTGAAAATATGGGGGGCAGCCCTAAATTACCAGCAGCACGGATTGGGAGTGAGGCATTGAAACAGCAGCAGAGACACTGCAACTGAGGAGGTGAATGAAGTCCTGAGTGATAGACGGGGTGATGAATGAGGGGAGGGAAACGTGGTGGCAGAGAGGACTCCTGCTAGTGAAGCAAATACAAAGAAGGGATGATAAGGAACGGAATTACACCTCTGATGTCTTTGACCTTCAGTTATCCTTGTGTGCTTGTAAAAATAAATATTTAACAGTCATCTTAAAGGCTGTTTGAAAGAGAAAATGATTAGGTTGGCTCTGCTTAATTCAGAAGTTTCTCTCTGCATCTGAATTTTGGTGCTTTTGTCAGCAAAAACAGCATTATAACTGAGTAATGTTTTGAACTTGATGGGAGCTCGTCTGTTGCAAACACCAGCTAAATAAAAAGCAGCATGGTATGGCTGGTCATTGTACAGCACATTCTTGCTTTTGTCAGAGGATGTTGTGCTTGTGGGGTGGGGTGTGGAGGAGAGGCTTCCTTCGCTGTGCCCCCACCCTCCCCTTCTTTGAAAGAAAACTAGAAGTTACCTGACGCTTTAAGTAAACCCTGGCAGGAAAGCCAGTCAATCACTGTTGATGCTTTTGTTGCGTTCACTGAAAAATATATTCCTGGTTGTAGCCATTGCTAATGATTTCTGCATTTTAATACTTCAGAAGTCATTTAGAAAATTAAATGCTCTCTTCCATTCAAATCATTTTGAAGATTCTATATTCGCATTTTAATGCAGTAAGAATGATGCCTTAGAAGACAATTTCATATTCTTAAATAGTTTAATTAAGATTGGTAATGCCAAATAGAGTAAATAAAATCCACTGAATTGAGACCAATAAGCACTTCTGTGTTTGCGATCTGCAAATACTACTTCAGCTGTGGTCTTCTAAAAGTGTGCCCACTTTCAGCACACTCTTAATAATAATAATAATAGTCTTGGGGACAATTTCTTGCATCTGAATGAAGCGTAGGCCTTTTAAAAATTAGTAAAAAAATACTTCTCAAGAACTGTCTTATTTCTTCAGATGTTTGCCACCAGGATTTTGTTCGCGTGATGTAGTCTTACGATACAAAATGCATACAGTCTTTGTTTTTCAATCAAAGATCTTTAGGATTTGGTAACATTCTGAGTGAAACAGTGAGCCGAGCCTTTCCTGACCTCCTCACTGTTAGCCTGCCTTTGTGGCCGGTCCATACAGCCCATGTCCTTCCTCAAAGGCAGAAGAAAAGGTCTTTTCTAAGTTGAATTGGCAGATTGGCTCAGCATTGCTGTAAGTCTGCATGATGTAATACTCAGTCACGTGGTGGTATGTCTGCTGTTTTCCCCCCTTTGAGAGAGAGAGAATCATTTTTCCATATTATCCAGTTTCAGCAGTTTGAGGAAAACAGGAGTTTTTAAATGAGACCTGAAACAACCAAAATCTTCATTTCATCCAGAGCTCTGCTTTTGAAGCCAAATGTTCCCCATGCCTTCTTTATTTTGACTTGCTAATTGGAAATAAGATGTTGAAGATAATGTGTGCTTTGAAGTTCATGTATTGTGTATTTTATTTAGATTTGATGCTTTAAACAGTTGACAATAAAACATAAATTGCATAGCTCTTTTCTTTAGATCAGCTGTAAGTGAATCATTTATGTTTTCAACATCCTTCCACTTAGGAGGAGCGCAGTAGTCTCAGTAATGTTTTGACTGCATGTGTTGGTAAAGTGCTATGAGATTTGCTAATCAGTATTTTTATATGGAGATATATAACTGTTTCTTCAGTGGTGGAACATCTTGTCTGACAAGAATAAAGTCCTATGCCTAGACAGACAGTAGAAATCAGTTCTCTTAAGATTCCTTTTGTGTATTTGGTAAGCAGGGAGGAATTGTTAATGCGTGTGTATTTTATGCTGTTGCATGTGAACTGCTAATGATGGGAAGCAGGTTTTGAAAGAAGGGAAAAATCTCTTAGCTATATAGGTTAGGAAACAAAACAAAACCATCAAAACCTGGCAGAGAATCACATCTGACTTATTTCCCAATTTCTGTAATCTTTTTAATGCGATGAGAAAATGATGCAGTAAAAATGCACATTCAGCAGCATGACGTGTCCTATCTGAAGTGAGTAAGTCTGTGACATGAAAATACTGAGCTCCTGACATTGCCTCTGTCTTACTGTCCAGGGATTTTCTTACCTTATCAGTACTGTGGCTTTTTGGTGGTTTGTGTGTTTCTGTGATTTTTTTTTCCCCTCATTTTTTAATTGCTCCTTTTAACTTTTTATTGTGTTTGTAGAGAGCCTTTTAGCCTTACAGTTTCCACGGGGAAGCAAAGTTGCTATTGTCATTTCAGGCAGTGTAATGTGTAGCACAGTTGTAGGATAAACAAAGAGCTGGTGATTCAGGTTAGGCTGCAGAAAATGTGAGAGGTTACCTGAACTTCAGCTGCTCTGTGAGAAAGTAGCACTGTGTCCTTGCTTTGCAAGGATTTTGTCTGCTTCTAGCTAGCTTACATTAGCAACACACCTTTTTTTATTTCTCTCCCTAATGAAGCCGTGGCCTCAGAGTAATGAAGTTCTGTCTATTCAGCTCCAAAGGTTGTTAGGCTGTAGAAGCTTTTTTTTTTTCTTTTTTCCTTTGTGTGACTTTTCCTCTTGGGCAAAAGAGCTGAACAGTCTGCGTTGAGAGCATTTCTTTTTTCAGTTTTCTATAGAAATTACCGGTGGACCGTCCTTCTTCAGGGAACCAGGGGAAAAAAAATGTAAAATGATTGTAAGTTATTACTGAAGAAGTCCTATTCTAAAGAAACATCTGGAGTTTTCAGCTCAAGAGTCTCAGTTGGTACCCAGAGAATCAGAGAACATTCTATTCTGTGTGTATCTGGAGTTGAAGGTTTTGGTTTCCCATGTGAGTGCCAATAACTTCTGCAAATCTGAGTTGATTTTTCAGTATGAAAATTTCTGGTCCTTAAAGTATCAGTCTTCTGGGGAACGCAACAGATGGGCTACATCTGTGCTGCTGTTTCGTAGGGACTCCCAAATCACTGCATTCTTATCACATCTGGAGTGCCCTGTTCATTGCCAATAATTATGTTCAGCACTTATTCAGATAACGCTTCTTCAGCTGAAAAATATTTTTGTAAACTTTCAGTATAGTATTTATTAGTTTTTGCCTTCTCTTTTCCACATAGGCTCTAGGCTCTTACTATGGCAGAGAAATTCTGGTATTGGTTGCTACTATGTTCATTCCCCAGTCCTTGAACCAATGACTTCATTGTCTCAGCTGTTTCTCATAGTCATTCAGTGATGAAACAAGAGAGTGCTCCAGTCCTTGTTTTTTGCTGATACTGTTGGCAGCCCTCCCTGTGGAGCTGTAAAAGAGTCACTTTTCTTTCTGCTGCAACTGGAGAAGATGGGAGCGGGAGCAGGAGCTGTGAGTGCTGGCTGAGGAGCAGTGTCAAGAACAAGAGGGCAGTGACAAAAAGAAGCTGCAAGAAAAGTAACTTGCAGTGAACAATTATTATTATTTAAGAACCTTTTTTACCAAAGCATTCAGAGGGTTGTAGAATGGAAGACAGAGAATTTTCCACCTTCCTAGCAGGCAGAGAAAGTGGGATTCATACAGGGGAGTGTTTACATAGGCAATGTATTTGAAGCTGGTGAAATACAGAGACAATCTAGAAAGCCCATGCCCCGTGTAGGATCAGGGAATAATTTAGATTGGAAGGGGCCTTTTCAGTTCATTTACTTCAGTTCTCCATTCATGTCACCAGTAGATTGCTGAAGCACTACTCAAGTAGAGTTTTTGTTGTCTCTCATCACGGTCCTGTGCTTTTTAAGCTTCACGGTAAACCATTTTTTTTCTTCCCAGTGTCTAATCAGATTTTCTCCTGCTGCAACCTGTATCAGTTGCTTTTTGTTCTTTCACTGTATGCATCCAGAATGAATCTGGCATCTTCTTCTCTGCACACCATCATTTGGTGGTTAAGACAGCATTAGATCTCCTTGCTAAAGGCGTTTTCCAGGCTGCTTGAGCTGAACTCACTCATCCTCCCATCATACATACAGTGCTGCAGCCCTGTGACCATCTTGGTCACTGTAGGTACTGTAGGGTACTGATGTGTGTCATGAGGACTTAGACCTGAACGCGGCCCTCCAGATAGATGCAGCCTCATAATTACTGAATAAAGGCAAATAATCCCCTAACTGCTGGCAGAGTTTCTGCTGATACAGCTCAATATGTGCTTAGTTCTTCTTGATGCAGGAGCATGCTGCAGACTCCTGCTCAGATTGTCTTTGGGGACCTCCAGCTCCTTTTCTGCAAGCTGTTCTGTAGCTGCTCAGTCCCAGCATGTACTGCAGCAAGGGGTTATTCTGTCTCAAGCAGAGGACTTTTTAAATGTAAAGACCAATGCAGTTCCTGCCCACTCTGTTCTCCAGCTTGCTGAGGTCCCTCTGAGTGCAGCCCTACCTTTCGGTGGACTGACTGCTCCTCCAGCTTGGTGTCAGCTACAGATCTGCCTGTGGTGCTTTCTGCTTTGGTGGCTCAGTGTGAACGAAGACAGTGTTGCCCATGAGGGATGCCTGTTTTAACTGTCTGCATGCCGGGCTTTGAGCTATTAATCCAGCCCTTAGAGGCTGGCAGTCCAGCTAGTCCTACACTTACCTCATAGTCCATCTGTCTATCCTCTTGTCACTGCAGTTTGGGCAGGCTGGCAGACTGTTTAGCTTAGAGGGTGTCTACCTGGTTCAGCTCTTCTCTCAGATCACCCCTTATCCATTTGTTGTGTTTTTCTTGTTTTTCTTTTTTACCTACTGTATTTCTTATATGCGGTTATAATGACCTAATATGCAAACAGCTTTGTCAGCAGGGCTGTAGTTACAGTTTGCTCCCTCCTTACTGAGGGGTAGAATTTCTAGTGCTCTGTGGAGGAGCTCAGCATTAGTCTTCATCTTCTGGCTGGAGAGGTGAAGGCACAGAAGTGGAGTGAAGCACACTGCTCAGTGAGGGCAGTGGTGTAGTGTAGTTGGGTCCATCTCCAGTGCACCTGAAGCACACACAGCAATGCTCTGCCTCCCAGCATGTCCTGTCCTGTGTAGTAGTCTCCTGTGTGGTATTATAAAGACCCTGAAATATATCCTTCCAACTGTATTTGTGCAGTTAAAATTGTGAGGGACAGCAAATTCTGCTTGCTAGTTCTGCTGTCGTAACACTGAGCTTGTTATCAAAAGCCTAGGCTGAATTTGTAAGTTTGGATAGCAGGGGGGAAAAATGCTATCTGTTTTCTTGAAAGCTCTGCAAATGTGACACAATAAGCAAGCAGCTGTAGACACGGGACCCACAATAGCATTCTCAGTTGTTGTTTGGAGCAGAGACATATTTTAGGAGCTTGCTGTAGAATGTTATTTGAAATTACACTGCGTGGTTACAATAAAAATGCTGCAAGTCTGTGTGAAAGGAGTCTAAGGAGATCTTTCCCAGCGTATCACTGGCAGTTTTTATTTTCCCAGAGGCAGATGATATGTACATCATTACTGATTTCTTTTTTTATTCCTGGTGAAGAATTCCATCAGCTGAGATAAGTTTACATTCTTAAAAACTGATAATGAAAGAGCAGTCTCTGTGCTGTAAGGGAGACGCGAGATAAGTACTTTCCATTGCTGCAGCATTCAGAAGATAATACAGGGATAGAAGTTTAAAATGACACTTCAAGAAAATATTGCTTTTTCCATCTTGATTTAAACCGTTTAATGAAGGTTAACTTCTAAGAATGTGAGAAATGCTGTTTGCAAGCAAATGAACTCCAGTGTGTTCACTGTGCAGCATTGTTTTGAAATGCTTTGGGAATTCCTGTTTAAGTGAAGCAAGTTTTGATTGTAATGTCTATGGAATTGTGGTGCCTATGACATGTAGAGAACTGCAGCAGGTTTGTTACTGAAGGTCTCAGTTTTCAGTAGGATGTGTGTGTATGGCCACTTCCTTCCTGCTCTCCCCACCCCATACCTGACCCCAGTAAAATGTTTTCCTATTGCTCCTGAAGGATCTCCTCATAAAGATGAGTAACCTATTAAGAGGCAATTGATACTTGCTTTATCTTTTCTTACACACATACAATTTTTCAGCGTTTATATAAAGTGATTTTAGAGCAAATTGGTGCAAAGCTGGATTTAATCTTTACGTTTCTTCCTTCAGTTTGCTGTAGGAGCTTCTTAGCTATGTGTTTAGGGTAAAGGATCTATGGAAGTTAGGACTGGCATACTTGAAGGGGGGTTGATATGCATTGCATCTATTTTCATCATAAGGAACTCAGAATCTGACTTAGCTCCTAAGCCCTTCTTGCATGTTTGGGACAGGTGGGCAAATTTTACTGTGTTGATTTGTAAATCACAAACCTGCTAGTTAATCAACCCCCAGCGTGTGCTTGTCAAGGACAGGGAGATGGTCTGAAAAACAGTTATTGACCATAAAGTTAACTAATGGGCATTTATCCCAGAAGTACAGTTGTCATGTGCTTTATCTGTCCCTTTGTAGAATGTTAGGAACTACAAAGTCAAAATGATCACTGTAGTAGTGAGAGGATCAGGAGATTTCAGAGCATTTCACCAAGGAAGGGAGAACTATTTATTTATTTATTGTAACTTAATATTGAAAGATAAAATGTTTGTGCAGTGCAGTGGCAAAGCTGGGAACAGAAACCCAGTGATCCTGACCTGCTGCCCAGTGTTCCTCTGGGCGGCCTTTTGTTTTCCTGGGGAAAACTGCTTCCACAGGAGAAACTTTTATTTCCCGCCCCTTCTTGTGGATAAAATTGAAGGCATATCATGTGCCCATGACTGTTTTCCCAGCTGAACTGGTCACAGTGAAGATTTATTCTAGTGATTGAACTCTCTGAGAAGTTAGCTACCTTAAAATCTCAGATATGTTGTCTTTCTTCCCTGCAATGTGAACTCCTCCCTCCCCCTGCAGTGTGATGCTTGCAAAAGGACCAAATTTAATCTTCTTCTAGAGGCAACTTTTCAAGACATAAATTTGTTTTAAATTTAAAATCTGGTGCTTTATGTCCTTGAAGGAGAACGTGTCACATTGAGAATTGTATCCGTTTCAAAGCATGATGCATCACTTGTCTCTAGCCCTGAAAGGTACTTCAGAAATATCAAATAACAATTTTAAGCTAGGAAAGCCATTAAGGTTCTTCTTTTCTTGAGCCCTATGCATTTGGGCTTGCAGGAACTGAAGATACCTTCTCATCCTGACTGAGAATGGCCAGTGGTAATCTCTCCTTCGAGCATTGCTTTGAGGTGACAAGGCTGTGTATTGTGTCCTGTCCACAGGTGGGTCAGTTCAGACAAGGTAAAGTAGCTGCTTGTGTTTGTTACTGTATCCCGAGAGACTTGGCTATCTGTCTGAGGAGGTAGCATGGGTTTTCTGCTCACCCACTTGGCTAAATAAACCTCTCTTGAATACTTCTGCAGCAGTACTCTAAAGCACAGCCTGTGCGAAATGCCTAATGTTTTATTCCACAAAATGCTGTTTTTGGTAACTCATTTGGGATAAGCTGTTACTTCTGAACAAAATGGCAAATATAACGAAAAAAAAATAGATTTCTTAGTAGAACAGCAAACTGTGTATGCTTCTGTGCTGGTACAGCTTACGTAGGTTTCTGCTGAAGTGTGCACTCTCATGTAGAATTTTTTTCATGTTTAGTGCAGACATTTCTTAAAGCAAAGTCTTGGGTTGAGGCTTTCTCAGCCCACTGATGCAGTGCATCAGTTGAGCTCCTTGTTTTCTGTTCCTTTCCTCGAACCAGGCTGGTGGGAGGCACTCAGTGAGTGGAAGAGGGGACTGTTGCGCTGACTGCCAGGGGCTGCTGATGAACCGGTGCTCGTTTTCAGCTCCATGCTGCGTTTAGGATGTGTAACAAAGGTAGATGGGTGATTGAGGAAGTTATTGTAAGTTACCGTAGTGCCTTTAATCAGACTTGCTTTGAGAGGTAATTAACAGCTAGGTAGTGTTTGTGGAAGACAGCCACAGCTCTGGCTCTGCTCTCCTTTCCTGAGAGCAAGGAGTAGCAAGGTGTACATAGCAGCCTCGCAAAATATGTATTAAATAGAACATAAAGAAAAACTCCATGCTTTTAATTAATAGCAAATAATTAATAATGCTGAGGAGCAGGAAACTGATGAATGAAGAAGTCAGAAATTTCTCACGGAGCCCCTGCCCCGATGATGGTTGTGCTTGATGATCTTATGGGACTTTCCCAACCTAGATGGTTCTGAGCCTTGCTCGGCCGTGCCCTGGCAGAGAACTGGTCATACCCACAAAGTTGTTGTGATGGTTTTCCAGCAGAGTTCAGGACGCTGGTGACCACAGGAGTGCAGAGCATGCTCACCACCTGAGGTGGGCATTGCTGTCAGCTGGAAGGCACTGCTGGCAGAAATGGACAACGCTTCTCTGTGTTCTGAATGCGGGAGCTCCCCTCAGTGCACTGAGAGTATCCAGACTGAGTAATGAAAGGGTTTCAGAAACACAGGCGTGTTCCTACCTGTGTGTGATGTGGAAAGGCTTGCAACAGAAGTTTATTTTGTGACATGCATTGATATGATTCTCTGAAAGGTCTTTTAAAACGGGAAGCTTAATGCAGCCAACTGTTGGATTTTCCACTGGAAGCCGTTAGGAAGTCAGCAGCCTCAAAATGGCAAGGATACCATTCATTTCTTTTTGACACTGTGGGTTTTTTTGTTGTTGTTTAAATACAGATTCCAGCGTCAGGAATTTCCTGCTGAGTGAATCTGTTTTATGTGTAGGAGATCGAATAACGTGTGTGCATGAATAAATCACGTTCATTGATACTGGAAGGAGAGCAGGGCTTGAGATTCTGTGTCCTTCTCCCCACTGTCACTCTCCCATCCCACCAAAATTCTGAGATTATGTCAGTGCATTGGGCTCCATGTGGGCATGAAGCAAAGGTGTGATGCTTGGCTTCTAGTATCTATACAATTTGGGTTGATTCTGTTAGAGTGCAGCAGTGCTCTGAGTGTTGACCAGGTGTAAAGCAGAGCAATGCTGTGTTGAATTTTTGTGCAGAAATCATGCGTGTGCTTGGAACGGGGAAGGTGTTACCAGGTTTTCTAAGACTGGTGTACTGTTAAGCAGCCATCCTGCAAGCTCTTGCTCCTTATTGTTTTAAAGTTTCTCTTTCAGATAAGGTGGGTCTTTGTGTTATGGAGCTAGCCCGGGAGGACTCTGCAAACAGTATTACTTTAAAGAGAAATTTGAGAAGGTGGGATGGATGACAGAGAGATTGTCTCGGGCTGTGTTCGGGATGAATGCTTTAAGCCAGTGCGAGCTGGCACGGCTTCAGAAAGAAATCATCTTGCTTTGCCCTTGCCTGCTTGTTCCTCCCCCAGTCCGTCCTCTGCCTTCTATCAGCCCAGGTGTTTATGCAGTTATGTGTGAGCCGGGGAGTTAATCCAGTTGAAAACAGGCCAAAAAGAAAAAAGGAAAAATATTTATTTCGGGTGGTTCCCTAGGCAGGTTTGCCACATGGCTGCACAAATAGCAGTCCAGGGAAAGCAGTGGTGACAGACTGCAGCGGATCCAGGTTGAGCCAGGCTGAGATTATTCTTTGTTCACATTGGTGCTAAGTGCCAGGAGGCAAACCATCTTAACATCTTATAGTTCTTAAATCTTCCCAAATGCTTCCATTTGAGCTTCCTGAGAAGCAGAGTTGTAAAGCTCACAGCAGTGCTGGTTTTCCTTTGCAACTGCTGGGTTGAGAGTGATTTTCTCTGCTCCTGGTTTCATTCACTTTTCTCTCCAGCTGCAAACCTGGCTGACACGTGCTGTGTTGAATTCCCAATTGTCAGCTCAGAGTAATTCTTCCAAATCTGCACCTCTTCTGTTTTGTGAGATGTCCTGGTACGAGTCATAAACATTGTGCAGGGAAAAGAAAAAAAGCTAATCTCTTTTACTTTTATCTAAGTCTTTACTATTGTCTTCCTCCCCAGCTGCTTTTTAATGCCCTCTCTGTTACTATCTGGCCATGCTGTGCAGGTTTCTGGGCAGTATAGCTTTACTCTCACTTGCACGTGTGAACTCTTTTCAGACACACAACTTTTCTGCAGTCATTTCTGCTATTTACTGTTTCTTTTTCTCTTGCAGCCTGAGCTTTGCTCCTTTCCTGGTGCCTCTCTCCTATTCTTGTCTGCCAGCTCCACTCTTCTTTTAAGTTCTTCCTTAAAACTTGCTTCTCCTAGCAACCTCTCTTGTTTTGCCTCACCAGAGCTTCTTCAATTTACTCTTCAGCGGAAAGGATCTCCCTTTCTTGTTTGGAGAGGATTTGTTTTCTGAATGTAGCCTGCTGTTGTTTATATACACGGTCACATTGTCCAGGTTGGAGATGAACTCAGGTCTCTAAAAGCTTAATATTTACATTTTCATTCAATGCTTTAACTTTCTCTTCCTGAAGCATACTAACCAGGTTATCTTTTGGTGGCGTCGCTCACGTATTCCTTGCATAGCATCCTGAATAAACGAGGCAGCAAGCTTTTTTTGGTTAAGAAGTATTTATTTTATTTTGTTTCTCTTTTTTGATTGTGTCATACTGTGCTGTAAACTTACATGTGACTTTGTGTATACTCCATAGTATCACACAAAGCAGGTTATTTACTTGGAGTCAGTAACTCTTGGGCTGCAGCCTGGCCTGAACTCTTCGCAAACTGTATTCTCTCAGAGCAGCATTTTCAGAAGAGCTGAACACTGAATATTCAGCTAACCTGGCTTGCTTTTTGAAATGTTACTGTAAATGGCAATGACTCTGAAGAAATATTAAGAAAGCAGCAGCATTTCGTGATGGCCGAGTTGCACATGCGCTGGAGAATTAGAAGCTCAATGTAACTTGCAGGCAGTGGGTTCATCCCATCAATCACGTTCCAAATTCAACAGCCCTCTTGCTCTAGATTTTGTCCTTAGTTGCCAGGTAGGAGGGAGAGACAACTGGAGTCAGAGGCCAGCTCAGCCCCTGTGTGAGCCAGAGGGCTGCTCTTGTCACCTTTGCAGCTGAAGTCACAAAATTGGGCGGGCTGAATGCAGACTGAAATGTTTGTCTGCCTCCTTTTTAATAGATCTACCTACGTAGACTGCAGTACAGTGGTGACCACCACTGGCTTTGTTAGAATTATGAATATAGAGGTGTTCTGAAAGGGAACCATTGGTGATAACATGCTGGTTGATCTGGGGAAGTGGCCCAGCAGTGATTTTTGTCTTTAACAATTAGGGAGTTTAAAGTACTGGTTTTGTGCAAGACAGACATGCAGTTATGTGCAAAGAAGAACAAAACAAATGAAAACAACCACATAAATAACCCCAAACCACAGGCCAAAATGCAGTTTTTTTTCTCATGCAGTTGTCTTCACATGAGATAACTTTTTTTTTAATGAAAACAGCTTTTGTACTTTCCAGTTTGATGTAAGTGCTGTCTTTACATGTATATGCAAATGCTATGCAAACTCCTTTGCAAAGTTAAGAAACTTTATAAACTGGCTCCATAGGATTTCAGCCTCAAGGCAAATCTTTGTGAGAGTTGTGAGAAATGAGTTTTCTACAAAAGAATTGGTTTGGGTTATTATTTTCTAATCCTGTTAATCCAGTGTAGTTGGGAAGAGAAATGTTTTTAGAAAACAATTAGTGCTGTCAGTCAGTTTTAATTAATTGCTAATTAAAACAGTGAAAGTTTGTAAAGCAGCAGAGATTTATTTGTGATAAGTCACAATCAGCAATCACTTGCAGTATGAAAATATAGCAGGGCAAGGATATAGGACTGAATGATGGAGAACTGGGTTCAGGGCCAGGCAAACTCAATCACTAATTTTTCACCCCAGTATCGCTGCGCTTTGTTGTCCTCCAGCCCTTTTATCTTATCTCTGTGTGTTTGTGATCGTAGGTGCTTCTGGGAAGCTCTCATCTCTTACGGAGCTTATACAAAACATAACATTGAAATTGCAAATGTTTAGTTTGATTTAAAGTTTGAGAAAAATACGTTTTAATATTCAGAATGCTTGTTGTTTGCTTGTCAGTTAGCTTATTAAGGTTTGCTTTTTTTTTTGTTTGCTTGTTTGCAGCCAGCTGAATCACTCTCATTGAATACAGAGAATGAATTCAGGTTTAACTGTTGTACTACCTACTGGATCTGTTAGGAATTTTTGTTAGAAGCAGAAAGTGCTTTAGCTCCAGCTGAAAAGGGTGTAGCTTCACTGTTGGACAGCACAGCTCTCACACATCTGCTGAGTGGCTTGCAGTTACTTGGCATTAATCTTTCTGTATCACTGACTGTGTAGTGAACTTGTAAACAGTAAGTAAAAACTTGAACAGTAACTTGAGAATACTTCAAAAATAAGATAAATATACTCTCCCCCTAAAAACAAACAAACAAAAAAGGACCTCACCAACTCAAACCAGTCTCTGCATCTTCTCTGTGCTGCTCATGTGTACCTGTATCTTCCAAATATGATGCTATATATTGCACTTTGACACACTAAAGTGGGCACAGTAAAAACCCATGATATTGTTTGAGGGCTTCCTTATTGATGTGGATTCTGTCCCACATTAATACCAAGACATTTTTAGGAGAGGTAACAACTCCATCTCCTACTAGAATTCCTGCATCTCTTTATAACCTTAGTCAAGTGGCATTTCTGCTTCCTGATTAGCCCAAAACTCAAAAGGGGATTTTTATCCATATAAGTACTTCAGAATTGCTGGAATATATAAAATGTAGGCCTGTCTAAAAGACAAATGCCCTCTTGTTTTGGTATTTTGGGTTTTAGGTTTCCGGTAGTATTCATTTCATCACAAACTTTTGTTTCCTTCGGTACTGAGAATGAGAACATTATTGCAGTGATTCATTGTGGGCTCACATTATCCACAGATTACCAGATTATAAAGGCAGAAGGGGAGTGCTCTGTCCTCTCAGTCTGACCTCTTGCATCACGTTGGTCAAAGGATTCCCTTGAATTAAATCTTTTGAAGTTAAGCCTTTAGACTCACATCCTTCGCTTTGAAAGTTTCCAGAGGTGGACGATCAGTTGCATACCTTGGTGAAGTCAGCTAAAAGAATAAGCACAGGAAAAAAAAAAGACAAAAAAAGCAGCTGAAACTATTGGAGTTTTCTTTTCTTTCTTTTTAAATTGGGTACATTTATAACCTGAGAGCCCCTCGTGTTTGTATTCTGTTATTTTGCATGTGTCTATCTATGATATCAGTAACTTTCTGTCCCTTGGAGAACTTTTCCATGTCCTAGCAGTCTCCTTATGTAAAATTATCATTTTCTTTCTGCTTCAAAGAAAACATTTATCTTAGGGTTGTATAAATTTTGAGCACATATTAAGTATTATCTGCAGTTTTCAGCTGTTGTTGTATGTTCTCCTGAACTGTTCCAGCTCTGCAGAGGAGTTTGAAAACAACTGCCTGTTTTTACAACTACTTCCTGCTGATAATTGTGCTCACAATATTCACAGTAAAGGCCAACCCATTGCTACTGCATGACTCAAATTTCCCTTTTGCTTTGCTGTAGCAGCTACACATCTAATAATTGAGAGATTGCTGGAGGCTACCTTAAATGAAATCCAGAAATGCCACATTTTTACTGTGACCTTTGCTTACTGTTTCAATGTACACTTGATGCAGCTTCTCTATGGAGCGAAGCAACTGTATGCTAAAGCATCTATAGTATGGCTCAGCAGTGTTGCCTGAACTCTGCAAGAGTATTTCCCAACTTCTTAGCTCTAATCTTCTGTCCCTACAACTGCATGCGCCTTCTCTATTTCTCTTTACTTAGAACAGAAGGTAGATTTATTTTTCTTACGAGCTCTTGCAGTGTCTTACTAAGTTTGGCTCTTCCACCAAAATATTTTTAGCTGTTTGATGAGAGTGAAGAATAAATTAGTGTACAGATTTCATGACTTTAACTGACATACCTGGGTTAGAAAAGTAGCCTTCTGGCTCACCTGAGGTGTGCATTACCCTTTGACAGTGATTCTGTCTCAAGTGGCAATAGGTGGCTTCCAGGGCTGTGCAGCTGCTTGCTTTGGCATTTCAGGAACCCATAAGCTGCTTTTTTTTTTCCTTCTTCTTCTTCTATTTATTTGATGATCAAGTCTGTCAAATACAAGTGATAATTTTAGTTCTCTTGGTACTGAAAGTATCTCTGTGTCTTTAGGTATCTCAATGGTGGGCAAATGGTAACTGGACACTTCAAGTCAGTAACGCACTAGGAACGTTTTTAGATCTGGAATGTTTCTCAAGCATAAAATTGCTGTTGTGATTTCCTTTTAGATCTGTTTGAGGAGCTGTCAAGAGTTGTGGTTTCTTGGCAGTTTCATTACTAAACTCTTTCCATTTTCCCCTTTCTCACTATTCTGTCCAAAAAGTCGCATTTAATTCAGTATTACTCTGTGTAAATTTCTAAGCTATATTTTTTCTTTACAGATTGTTTGCGTTAGCAGTTTTCTTACTGTGTTAAAGATTACTTTAATGCCTTATATAATTTTATCTATAGTAGGTTTGGGATTTTTTTCAGAGACTGAATTTCATGTAATTAAATATCCAACTATACTGTGATTTTTCTTTTATTGCTAAAATCCACTTTCACCAAATAGCGTTAACATTGTTGAATTTTGTAGTAAATTTGGAGTACTAAATTCATTTGATTTAAAATGCAAATTAAGGATAGAAATGCTCAAGGATAAAAATTGTTAGTGAACAAATGTTTATGTATAACGTGATTACATTATCTGAATTATTACTGTTGATAATATTTAGGAGAAACTCATACAATGGCGTACCCTACAAACATCACACACTTGCATTAGTGATACTTGCATTACTGTGGTGTATTGAACTATATATATATATATATATATATGTTTCAGTGTTTCTTAATGCTGAATTTCTTAATGCACTGCTGCATAGAAAATTTCTGCATACGTTTGCTTTGCTTGCCTCCCTCATTAAGTTTACTTGGATTCTGCTTTTAATGGTAAATCTGGAAGTCCTTTATGACAGGTGAAGCCAGCCCTGGCTGGCTGATAGCTGGAGCACGTGAGCGGTACTTTGGTCTCAGCGAGAGGACTACCTTTGCACTTTAAGCTTAACGTTTGTTTGGCTTTCTTTTTAGGACTGAAGACAGTATATTCAAAAATATGCTTAATTTCAGTAAAATCTGGTGGAGATTTAAGGCAGTTTTGTCTCCTTTGAACTATCCTAAGTCCCAGGTGTGTCCATGAGGAGCAGTGGTAGGTGACCTGATCCCATAGTTGAGTACTGGATGATGAATGAATTTGAAAGTAGAATCATAGAATCGTTTCAGTTGGAAGAGACCCTTAAAGGCCATCTGGTCCAACTCCCCTGCAAGGAACATGGACATCCACAGCTCCTTAAGGTGCTCAGAGCCCTGTCCAGCCTGACTTTGAATATCTTCAGGGATGGGGCATCCACTGCCTCTCAGGGTGGTTTGTGCCAGTGTTTTATCTTCCTCACTGTAAAAAACCAACCAAGCAAGCAACCAAAAACCCTAAAACTTCTTCCTTCTGTTCAGTCTAAATCTTTTAGTTTGAAATTATTTCCCTTTATCCTATTACAGCAGACTGTGCTGAGGAGTCTGTCCCCTCCTTTTGTACAGCCGCCCTTCAGATACTGAAAAACCACTCTCAGGTCACCTCCGAGCCTTTCCTTCTCCAGGCTGTGCAGCCCCAGCTCTCTCAGCTTGTCCTTGCAGGAGAGGTGTTCAGTTCCTTGGCATGCTTTTGCGTTCCTCCTCTGGATGTGCTCCAGCAGGCCCACATCTCTCCTGTACTGAGGACTCTGCGTCTGGATGCAGTTCTTCAGATGAGGCCTCACCAGTGCAGAGCAGAGGGGCAGGATTGCCTGTCTCCCTGAGCTGGTAACCACGCTTCTTTTGCAGCCCAGGATATGGTTGGCTTTCTGGACTGTGAGGGCACATTGCATGTCCAGCTTGCCATCCCCCAGCTTGTATTGTAGTGGGGGTTGCCAAATGCAAGACTTTGTGCTTTGCTACATTGAACCTCATGAGACGGTCCTGGACTTGTAAGCTAGCATAGGAGATAGACTGATGTTTTACCTCCATAAAATACTTTCATGCTTTACTTACCTCTTTACTAATGTTGTTATCTGTTACTCTTCTCTCCCTCGGCTGCAGGATACAGTGAGTGGTTGTAAGTTGTGGAAGATGTTGTCTTTTTCTTTCAGACCACCACTTTACGTAGGCAGCTTGTGCAGTAAGCGCAGCAGCAAGTGCTGGCAGGAGTTTCTGGGGAGCAGAAGTGTTAGCTGGGTGCTGGCTGTGAGCAGAAGTCTTGCATCCCAGTACCTCACCTGCATTTGCTTTCTGCTGCACTTTAACTTGGGCTTGTTCCTTCATTTTTTTTCTTGCTAATGACATTTAGAAACAGTCACGTTCAACAAGTGTTTATATTCCTTGACTTCTGCACAGACATGTTACTGGACCTCAGTGATCTTCTTCAGGTATTGTATCTATTTTTGTGGAAAAATTCTCTTGATAAAGGCTACTTTCAAGCAAAGTGCTGTCAGCGTGGGCTGTTTGGGGTGTTTCAGTTTCTCTGTAAAATTTCTGAATTGGAAAATCACTGGGTTTGTAACTCAGTAATTGCTCAGTGAAATCAAATATGAAATATCTTCTGCTTTTAACATTGCAAATAATGTATTAAGAATTAGTGTGATGCTTTTTTCACAATTCAGAGTCATTGCAATGGCACAAGGTTACACGCTTTTAACATAACAATCGTAGAAGACAAAACTCTTTGTAGGTAATACAGTGTAAATGGATTAATGTATGCCAGGGTTTATGAACTGTATTTTGAACAAAATGTGCATTTGCTCTTTGTGTGGAAATAGAAAGCTCTGCTGGCATACGCTGCCTTACTTGCATTCTCCACGTTCAAACTGTTTTACATACAATGTGAGTAGGTTAGTTGCATCTATTTTTGTCCTCCCAGCTGTCTTGATAAATGGCATCCCTCTGAAGACTATTTATTGCTTAAAGCAATCTGCTGGAATTACAATAATCAAATGAATCTTTAATTCTTAAAATTACTAACATTTTATTTTATTTTTTCCAAACTCTTATTGTATTAATTTGATTGCTTATAAGCAAATATTACATGTGTAGATTGGGGGGGTTTATTTCACTTTTAAACACAAGTTTAAATAATCACTTTTAAACACAAGTGGTTTTTTTTTACGGTGGTTGCTATGAAATAGGATGATTGCAGTAACATGGAGAGTATTTGCCAAATGTGAAGAAGAGGTATTGAATCTGAAAAAGAAAAAAGATGTCCTGTTGGCAGGAACAAAGTCTGAATGATTTGGTTTTATTCCCTCTGTACATTCCAGCCTGAAAAAGTGTCAAGATGGGGCATATGCAATCCAAAAGGTTAAAGGGGGGTAACTGAAGGGATGGGAGAGCCAGAAATAGATCAATAGTATGGAAATAGTCAGCCCTGGAAAGAAGAATAGAATGTAGTGTTTCACTGTCATGAACTTCATTTACACATCTAGCTATGTGAAGATTTCTGATAGCCTCCAATTTCTGGTTTCTTAAAGGTGAATCTGAGCAAACACAAATCTTAAATGTCATTGTTAACTGCAGTTAGCCAGAAAGCCCTTTTGAAGAAAGCAAAAATGAGCTTTTTAGGCTTCCTCTAGATCTCTCCCATCAATCCCAGTTTGTTTTATTAAACAACACCAAAAAAGTAACACAAATAGAAATGAACCACCTCCCATTTTCTATTTTAAGTCAACTGTATATACATGCTTAAAATACAATTATTTACAAAAAAAAAAAAAGCTCCCTAGGTGATTCTTAGTTTTTGATGCTTTGTTTCCCTCTAAAATTAGTGGCTCGTTTACTGCTCAGACAGTGTTATCTTTGTGTTGTGTTTTAGATCAGTCTTTGCTTCCAGATGGTATGCCTGAAAACTAAAAGCAGTCGGTTTATTGGATGGTACTCTTACCTTGAAGTGACTTTTTCTTTCAAGGACAGCTCTGCTATTGTGAAGTTGGGATGTGGATGTGATTCAAATGAAAGGTTGTTAGCAGAAGCGATAGATATTACTGTCTTTCCAAAATATTTAACTTGCTCGGAGTTACCTATGCAACATATGTTCTACTAGTTCAGGTAATCATTTTTGCCAGTGAAATAAGAAAGGTAGTTAACTTATATCAGGAAAAATAAGTCTGAAAAATGAGTTACTCCTGAACTTTCATAAACTCTTGCCTAAATGCTAACAGCTAAGCTTGATTTTTTTTTTTCTGTTGAATTTTCTACTTGATACAGCTCTATTGCTGCAGGAGGTGAACTGATCTACAGGGTTGTTATTTGTGTGACCATAGGAATTATTTAGAATAGAAGGGTTCAGTTGGAAGGGACTTTCAAAATGATGTAGTCCAACTGCCAACTTTTCTTTTGAAGAAAATTAACGAAGCATCATTCTGAAGGCTACCGAGTTAGTGCAGAACACCTTGAAAACCCTTTTAGTTTTTCCCCTGTACTGATGACTGAGATGGGAGAGTTGGGCTTATTCCACTGGAGAACTATTTCATTTCATAACAACTTCTGGAACTTCAAAATTGCTGTCAGAATAAAATAAAATGCCCCCCTTTTTTTCATTGGAAAGGCCAACTTTTTTTGTGTGTGTGTTTTGCTTTCCATTTTATCTCTAGATGAAATACGTCCTACGTGTTTGAAACCTCCCATTGAAAGTGTCAGGTTCAGTGTGCCTCTGGTACACTTAGATTTTAAAGCATCAGCTGAAACGAACTGAAAATGTGCAGAGCAGTGCTACATGCTCCCTGTGCAGAGTGAAAAGGCAGGCTGCATGTTGATTGCGTTGGATGGATGATCAGTCACCAGTCTCCGACAGGGAAAGTACTTGTTTATATTTTCAGATATTGCATTTTACTTGCAAATACAGTCTTCAGAGCGGTCTGTAATCAGGCCCTTTGTTTGCTTTTTTGTTATTCCAATCGAAGTGACAGGACTTGCTTGTTGAGGAGAGCTGAGAAGCTTGTCTAGCCTTGGCCGAACTTTTGATCAGTTTGGGTTTGCTCATCTGTTTCAGAGCATTCATTCCGTTTACCTGGAGAACTATTTAGCTCGTGTTTGAATGCTGCCTTTCCCATCCAAGGAGATTCCAGTTTCTTTTTTTACCTTCTTGTAATCTCCAGTGTCATGGTCATTGCAATATAGTCGTAAAAGACTTAAGGAAGAGATGATGGCACTGCTTTGATCTCCAGTTTCAGCCTTGTCCAGTGTCATTTTAGTGTGCCTTATGGTGTGTCCTGCTGTTACATAAGACTAATGCTGCCTGAAGGAATGTTAGAGTCAGGCCCTTTAAAGCAGTGCACAGCAGAAGGATTAGCATCAGCTGGCATAATAAATGAAAATGAGACATTCTGACTTGATATCAAGAAAAGGTTTTTCACTGTGAGGATAGTCAAGTGTTGGAACAGGTTGCCCAGAGGAGTTTTGAACTCCTATCCTTAGAGGTTTTCCAGCCCCTGGACCACCTGGTCTGTTCTGGTGCACTGACCCTGCTCTGAGCAAAGTCTTTGGATTGGAGGTGTCCTGAGAGCCTTTCTTACCAGAGCTTTCCCACGATTCATGATGAGGGAAGAGGATGTATAAGAAGAGAAAATCAGTACCTGCTACTTGTTTATCTGGTCTTTCCGTCTGTCTTCTTCCACTTCAAAACATAGCTCTTATCCTCTTCCATTTCTTTCTCTTTAAGTTCTGCAGTACTTTGTTGTCCAGAAGGATAATTATTGTGAGTTATTTTGGGAAGCTTGTAGATTTATTTATTTTTATTATTATTGTTTTATTTTTAAGGCAGCTCTGGGCCTCGCTGATTCTTCTGTGCTTGTCACAAATTACTCCCTTACTTTGCGGTATAGATGGTACGATTCTGATTTATTGTACAACTGTGGTGTTGGAGGAAGAATGCTAGGACTATAGTGGATGTGATTAGTGAAAAGTAGGCTCTCTCTATGGGGTCCCTAGGATGAAGGCAGAGCTTTAAAATGTAGCATAAAAGTAGCTGCTTAATTTTGATTTGTGTCTTTTCTTCAGCTGCAATTGGGCAAGCTGGCTTTTGTACACATTTGTGGGTTTTTGTTACTCTTTGGAGGTTAGATGTAATGTTCTGGTTCTGATATGGACATTTCAGGAGAGGAAGGGTTAAAAGAATATATGTAGATATATAAATATTTTAGACAGTACTTATTGGCTTTAGTTTTTAATACCCTTTGTTCCTTTAAAGATATTAACATGTTGACTGCGTTGCCTTTATTGCCCCTTTGCAAATTGCTGTGTTGAGTTAATTTAAACAACCTGGTTGGGACCTTTAGGCATTACTATACTAGAAATGTTAATAATGAATCAAATAACCACAGGTGCCTCTTCCCCCAGCAACAGACACTCTCCTTAAAAACTCATTTGCTTTTCATGCTTGCTTAATTATTTAGGCAAGCAGCCATGGATGTTTCACAGTGTGAATTCACATCGAGTTCCAACTGCCCAGTCTTCGTCTTTCTGAATGACAGAAGAACTGAGCACCATCACCATTTGTAATATTTTTCCACGGTGCTGTGCCATGGCCATGAAAAGGCTTTTTGGAAATTGTTCACAGTGGAAGAGTATTGATTTATTAATTTAGAAATATGGATGAAGATTTTTGCTTGAGTGTGATTGCAACTTTATTGAATGCCGCTGTCCAGAATTTAATGTATCTGGTACCTGTATGAATGGGGGATTCCCTCTTTTCCAAAGAGAGTTTAAAATTCTGGAATGTGTTAGAACAGCTATATTCCCATGGTACTGGTATGGAGGTATTTGTATTTGTAGAAGTGGAAGTATATTGGTATTTATGAACATGTCAGGAGTGATTTGAAATCAAGAGGAAATTATGAAAGGATAAGAGTCCCTATGGAAGTGTCCCTTTGAAATCAGCATCTGATGACTGACAGATGTGAAATGAAAAGACTCTGTCTCTGAAAAATACTGTGAAGGGCAAAGAGTATAATAAGTAGGAGGATTTTTCTATAAAGATCTAAGTGAATAATTGGAAGCCGTTCCTTCTCCAAGTGCCACTTTTAGCTAATACAGAGTGTTCTGTAACAAGAGCAGAAATGAATGGTAAAGGACATCATCTTGTAGAATCTTAATTTCTCCTGTAAAAACTTAAGGTTAAAAATGGGATGCTTTGTGGTTCCTGAGTGAGTATATACTCTTCGTCTGAAAAATGCTGTTTAAAAAAAAAAGGACAAAAAAATACCAGAATGCATAGCGGCAGATCCATATGCTTGGAAGTGCATGTCATTAAATGTGAACTGAATGTAAAATAATGTAGTAAAATACAAGGATATGCAGGTATTTTAGAATACCCACTGTGGAAGAGGTTGACGCTCCTTTCTGTTGTATTAAGTGCTGCTGCTCAAAACTAATGCTTGCATCTAATTTAGGGAATTTGAATATCTGATCAAAACAATACCGAGATCACAGGTCTTTGAAAGTCAGTAAAACAGTTGCTACACTTTGACTGAAGAGAGTTTGGGAAAATACAGGCTTTCAGTTTGGTTCTCGTAAGTTAAGAAGTGGGGAAAAAAGAGACCAAAGTTAATGTGGTGAGCTTGAAAGCTGCCACAATTCGAGCCTAAGCCAGAGACATCTTTCTAGAAGGGCACTTTTGTTTATTCAACATTCTAAGAACTCATAAAATTAGGTTTTATGAATGCAAATGTCATATGGTTCTAAATTTGGGACATGAAACTTTTGATGGATTGGAGTAGATGAATTTTTATTAAAAGTTCTTAATGATGAACACTTGGAATTAAAGTAGCCCTCTAAATTAATTCCCTTAATTTTTGAAGCTTAGCAGTGCGCAAAAAATGTGCAGAAGTTGAACAAAGATAGGTTCTTTCTGTGTGCCTATTAGGTATCTGTAATTTTTCCATCTGTTGCAGGAGGGATTTGTGTGTCTGTAACGGTTCAAATTAGTGACAGTGGTGTTAAATTTTGGTGTGAGGGCCTTCTACTAAAACCAGAAATGATGTGCCTTGTTGCAGCAGGTCATTACTGATTTCAGGGTGAGCTTTAGGCCACATTTAATGTGCTGCTCATGAGATGTGCCCCAGAACCTCTGAATATTTGGTAAGTGACAAAGATGATTAGTGTTTTGTTTTACGGGGTCTGAAGTATATCTTGAGCTGATCTGCCAGGAAAACTGGAACCAGTTGAGTATTTCCAATTCTTTTTGTGCCTTTACACTGACATTAAAGAAGTGTGAGATTCTATGCAGAGCACATAGAAAGAAGATATTCAGTGCACTGAATTGGTAGTATCTGGAGACTGAAAAGTTCTCTTGTGATGAAAAGAAATACCCTGATGTACCATTTTAATTAGCATTTATTATTTTATGCAAATACATTGCCCACATCTTGAAGTTGGTCGTAAAACACTGCTGATGCAGGTGAGGTGGAAAGGCAGGTTGGGTTAGAGTGTATCACTTCTCAGATAGAGCATGGATATGGAGGGCTTTAGGCAGGACAAGGGTGGGAAGTTTAAAATAAAGAAGTCACTTAGAAGTTTTATAATGCATTTTTCTTTGTTTTAGATTTAATTCAACACCTGCTTTGTTAATTAAAACGTAGCTTAAAAACAACAACAACAAAAAAACAACCACCACCACCCTGCCTTCTTATGTCTCTTTGTATTTATTTGTTCTTTGATAATTGCATTTCTGGAAGGTTTCCTTGGGAGGAGTTTTGTATAATGACGTGGTTAGATGGGGATACGCATGAAGAGTTTGGATATCCTGGCAGAAAATCCAGAGGGAAAAATACTTGACTGAATGAGAGGCTTTCTCTAGACTAAAGTGAAGGAACTAGATGAGTTTGTGACGCTCTGATGGAAACACTGCATGTACTTGGCTCCACTGAAGTAACTTTATTGATTTGTGCAGTGAAATCATCCTTGCAGAGCAAGATCTAAGCAACGAGGTTCAAGATTTATAGTAACTCAGTCAGCCAACTTAGAAGGCTGAAACTACAGCCAAATCCCCACTCTTTTTGTTAATATTTTTGGACAGAAGGTCAAAACAGTCCATTCCAAAGTTGCAGTGAACGTAGAGCATTGAAAGCCAACTGAAACACTGCAGCTATTTTGCTTTAGTAATGTCTCTGTGGCTCATGGAAAGTCACGTGCTCCCAAACTCCTGTATGAATTGCCAGATTCAGTAGATGCTTATTTTTCTGTGTTGAATTCAATGACTTATTTCCTAAGCATACTTCTTGTTCAGAGGTTATATTTTGTTTGCTTCCTTGCCATAGAATAGTATTGCTATGTCATCTGGCTAAAGGATGGTAATATTTCATACTGTACTTCTGTATGGGACAGGCCGGTCTGACCGTCGGTCACACAAAGCATGGTCCAGTGATCTCCTCTAAATGTGGACTAAATTAATGCCATATCACGTACACTTATTTGCTTGAGCATTTACTTTCAGGATATGTGATAATTCTGAGGATTTATTTGAAATGTTCCCTTTTTATATTGGAATTCACACCAAAAAAAATCATGTTAAGAAAATTTTCACATGAAGAAGTGCACAGTGAAAGCGTGCCAGTATTAGTTGGTTGCTTTGTCACTAGTTTGGTGAAGCACCTATACCCTTGAAGGGAAAACTGCTTTTAAACTGGGTAAAGCTCTTTTGTTAAACTGCAGGGCAGTGCTTAGTAACAGGTTATGTATTTCCACAGACAACACTGTTGTGCCATTGACTGCTTAGTCCACGTGTTCATCATCGTGGCATACGAAAGAGAGATGCAGTTCAGTTGCATGAAAGCAATAAGAGTCCACACTACAAGGAAAAATATAAATGGGACCCCCCACCTTTTTGGTTGTTCAGGAGAACAGTTTTTTATACTGACTTTCAACCTTCATGGGTGCCTTGGGGAGCAAGGTGTGCATGGAGCTTCGTGGGAATGTTTGGAGCTAATTGGGAGTTGAAGTATATCCTGCCTTACTTGTTGACCACAAAACACATCTTAAGATAGCAAAATAAAACTTCCTCAGTCTTTCCAAATGCAACTGCAATTGCCTATGCTATAAGTTGCAAATCAGAGTATGAAGAGCAGTTAATCCCACCCCTTTACATCCTCCTGGTTGAGCAGTGATGATGCGGTGGGGAGCAGAGAGAGGTGGGGTGGAGAGTGGGGCTCTGCCAAACTCCATAGGTTTTCTGTGAGTTGCTTTTTTTTTTTTTTTAGGTTTATTATGTCGAGTGATGTGGGTCAATGTCCAAACCAGTCAGAACCAACCAATAACCTTGGGGCATGCAGCACTGCTCCTTTCATTGGAAGAAAAGTTGGGTTTGTTCTTGTGCAGCACTTAATTATCCCACCTCACGTGATCGTACAGGGCTGAAATTTGCACTTACTTGTGATTATTTGCTGGGGGTTTGTTATGTCACAAGAGAAACGACGCTGTAAAGCCTTCTCACTGCTTTAAGATGTTAGGTGACAACTGAGAAATTGTCCAAGTACTGCAGAGCAGCACTGAGCCCACTGAAGAGCATAACAAACAGCTTTGTAGGGTTTTTTTTCACCATCAGCTCATGCTTTGATTTCCAACACTTACTTGTGCAGCTTTTGACGAGCAGCAGGTTCTGCTCTGTACCTACAAATATTTCTAGTATTACTTTAATTGAATTTTTTAAAGCAAGTTTTTTTTAAGATTTCAAAGGTTTTCCTTTTTATTCCTTTACAATTAAAAGGTGTGTTGAAAACATTTATGGTTTAAGATTTAAATAATGATTTTTGTCTTTTGCCAGGTGAATGTCTATGTGCTGGGAAAAACTTTCCTTCTTTTGGCGAGAGAACTCTGCATAAATGCTCCAGCCATAGGTACTTCTTTACACTTTGTCTTTGGGGTGTACTTTTGGTATGATTACTTTAGAAGCATCTGTTATGTGTGTGTCCATAGCATTAACCTGCTAAAGCAGTAAGTTAAAAACGAAGCTGGAATCAATCCAGCAGTACTGCCTGTGAGATCCTGGTCTCCTTTATGTAGGACCTTAGTGGTGGTAGATGCTGTCCTCGTCTACAATTTTGATGCTTTTTCTGGAAGTAGCTTAGGCCGCATTAAAGCAATAGACTGATGATATTCATGAAGTGTGTTATTACCTGCAAGTTTGTGAGGGCTTGTCAAACTTCAGCTCCGCAAAAACATCTTGTAAGCATTTGCCAAAACAGACTATCAGTCCATTGCTGTAGTTGTTCAGTGCTTGAAATACAAGTGACCTGATGGAAAACAGTGTGCAGCATTTTCAAAGCATGCAGCTTTTCCCAAGTATTCTAATAACTTTTTAAGTAGTAAATCAGTGTTCAAATCATAGCACGCAGTGTTGTGAAGGTGGGGTTCACCTGTCAAAAGGGTAAGAAGCTCCTGTCTAGGTTGCAGCTTTTGAGCCAAGGGGATTCATGCCAATTCCTGCTATAAGAATGTGACTTTATAGAGAGGTCTTGTGACTGTTGCCCACCTCTGTGCAGAATTCTTTTCCCCGTATCTTAACCCACCATCACTCCCATTCTCCTTAATCTGTACTGAGAGAATCAGATGCCTTTGTGCTCAAGAACACACGTGCCCTCCTTCAGCTATGCTCAGCTGGTCACGTAACTGTGTTCCTGCTCTTTCAGTTTGCAGCAAGAGGACCAGCAGCTCCCCTGCTGAGCATCGTCAGAACAGTATCCAGAAAGCAATACACAGGCAGGACACAGCTATCTCCCATCATTGCAGTGAGCAGGATTAGTTGGCAAAACAGTTAGCACAGCCTGATGTCCTGTGTAGACATCTTGTTTCTGTAGTTTTTTTTTTCTGTTCTGAGAGAACAGACAACATTTTATTACAGTTTAGTTTCAAGGTAGAAAAATAATGCAGCTCAGATAAAAAAAAAAAAAACCAAAAAACTTAAAGTTAAATGTAGAGGTACCTGTCATATGTGCAAAAAAAGTAAATTCGATCATTCTACATTACAATGTTTTATAAAGAACAGTAAGTACTTCCCATTAGTTCAGCTGTAACTGTGGTCAGATGCTTGAGGAACACACCTACCTTAATCTGTCTCTGAGAAAACTGGAGGATGCTAGCTATAAAAATGACCATACCCCTGAAAATACACAGGGAGAAAAAAGGCCTGCAAGGTTCCCTTTATGGTGGCTTCCCTCAGTAATTCTGAGTGACCGTGTTGTAAATCTGTCTGCTCCTAAGGGTGAGGGTGTGATGTGTATTTAAGTAGTGGCTGTCAGTGTTACAGCTTGTGACTGCATGAGGCTTTATCTGTCTGCCTTGACTCTGGCTCCTCAAATCTGGTGCATTTTGACAGTGCAGGTGTTACTGCTGCTGTTTGCTGGGCAGGGCAGAGGTTAACGGAGATGATGGCAAAAGCAGAATGCAGAGGGACAGGAGAAGCTCACATCTGTAAGCACGTTACCAGTGCTGGTTATGCTCAGGTTTTTTCTGTTCAGCTTAGGCAACCCACAGCCAACCTCTGAGTTTCCTTCCTCCTGTCCTTCTTCATGAAGGACAACGAGGGCTGCCTGATGGACGGGCTCTGCAGGTGGGGGAGCCTCTCTGTGGCACTGCTCACACCTTGCAGAGGACAGCCAGCCAGCAGTTGTTAGCACCCGTTAACTACACTGTAGCTGAATTAACAGACAAGCCGTAACATCAGTAAGGGGCAAGTACACAGGATTTAGGGCAAGTAGAAACATTTTATATTTCACCAATTCATAAACTGCTCTAGTTTAGAACATTCTGTTTGAGTCAGCTGCAGTCTGCAAGTTAGTTATCTATATACAAAATAAATGCACGGTATGTGCAAAATTTAACATTTTTCTGCTCACTGCAGTCTTAATTAAGTCAAATAGCTTATGAATAAATAAAATAAGATTAAATTCGAGAGCATTCCTTCACTTATTGGTATAGCCTGATGTAGCAGATAGGTAAGTAGCGTAACATTCCGTACTGCTGTACAGTTCTGTAGTAAAACTGAAGAATCCCTTAAATGTGCAGCGTTGCAGTACTGGAATACAATCAAGGTGAAATGCATCATGCATAGAAAATGAGCTCAGGGATTTGTCCTCCTTGTACCCCAGTCCCATTGGTACTGTCCGAGGAACACTGGAACTGAAAGGTCACTTTCCCGCACTGCACTTCAGTCATTCCCTCCTGCCCGAAGTAACTGAGCTCATTGCCGTCCAGAATGGCACTTACATTGTAAAACGTGTCCTGCTCAACCTGCACCGGGTGCTCAAACCACACCGAGAAGGTATTACTGGAGCCGTCGGAGGTAAACTTTGTCAGATTCTGAGCCAGGACTACTCCTAAGCGCTTCAGTTCAATTTTGACGCTGTATTCAGCTTTGCCACAACTCGACCCATACAATCCCAGTCCCGCTATAAATATCCGTTTGTCTACGGCAAACTGAATACTGTCGCACCGCCCCCGGTACCTCCACTGGTTACTGCGGTACGCAGACGACTGGAAGCGATGGCAGCGCTGCGGCACGAGTCCTTTCCTTTTCGTCAGCGGAAACTCGAGTTTGGGTTTGTTGGCAGCCGTGTACCACAGGAATATGTTGTGCGTCTCCTCCAGCGTGAGGATGTCGGACTGGGCCGCCCCGTTGGCGAACTCCTCCAGAGTCATCGTGGGGATCCGCACCAAGTACAGCGCTTTGCCCAGCACGTTCCTCTTGTTGCGCGGCGTCACCGGCAGCCCCTGCCTCTTGCACTCAGCCTCTGCCCAGTTGAGAACCGCCTCAAACACCACCACCTCCTTGGTGTTGAGGGCCTCCCGCGTCACGATGATCTCCAGCGTCTGCAGGTCGATCTCGCAGAACCCTTCTGACTTGAGCGCCATCTCCGCCTGAGCATCGATCACCTCCCAGCAGCGCTGGGTCAGCTCTGGCTCCTCGAAGAGCCGGCTCTGGGACAGCAGGACGCACGCGTTCTTCGCCTCCAAGCTCGTCTCCAGGAAGTTGACGCACGCCTTCGCCAGGGCCGGCACGATGTACTTCTTGGCAGCGTAGAGCGTCGCCAGCACCGTGTCGGCTTCCAGGTCTATCTCGTCGCTGTACATGTACCTAGGTGAGAAAAGAAGTTTCTTAAGGGAAAGCGTACAGGCACGGCCCATGGAAAAACCTCATCTCTAGTCATCGTTGCTGGCTGTTAGTCAGACACTCAGCATCTGACAGCTCATGAAGCACTAATACGTGCGCGTTGCACGACGCCAAGCGGGAGCTGCATATTCTATAAGCCACTTTGATTCGGTCCACGTAATTAGCAGACTCGGAGCGGCCACTTACTTTAATAGGATTAGAAAGGCTGCGGGTTCCACATCTGGGATATGGATTTCGGATTTGACCTCGGCGAGATCGCCGTAAAACATAGCGTAGAAAACGGAGCTGCCCACTGCCAGCACGTACTGCAAAACAGAGAGAGCAGCTCAGTACCGCGCGTCGCTTCTGGGACGAGGAGGGGAACCGAGGCGCGGACGCAGGGTCTGCACCAACCTTATGGGCAGGAACTTTCTTGCACGCCCCCGGCGGGCCCACGATGAAGTGGACGTCAGCCATGAGCTCGTTATTGAACATCAGCGCGTTCCTGCGGGCGAGGGCAGGGAGAGGCCGGTTAGCGGCGGGCGGCCCGGACCCACGCACCCACCCGACCCGAGGGGGGAGGCGTGGGGGGGCCCGGCCTCACCTCTCGCGCAGCGTGGGGTGGCACGACTGCCAGCTGGCGCTCTCCAAGTTGTTGTTGTTGAGGTTCTGGAGCTGGGGCGGAGGGGGCGGCTGCGCGCTCTGCTGCAGCTGCAGCGCGGGTTTCTTGCTGCCGGCGGCGGCGGCGGCGTTGCTGTTGGCGATATTGGTGTTGGCAGGGTAAAGTTCTGCGGCCATCTTCTTCTTCAGGGCCAGGGGCACTGCCTCAGAGCATCCTGGCGCCCTGCCGTTTGACCTGACGCTCTTTTTGGACTTCTTTAAGGTCTCTGGAAGCAGAAGAAAAAAAGTCAAACACTTCATGATCCTGCCATTGAGGCACCCGTGGGGAAGCGGCATCGGCGAGAGGACCGCCGGCTCCCGAGCCAGGTCCCGCGGCGTGGATGGGCGCTCCCAGGCCGCCGTCACGGAGCGCTGCGGTGCTCACCTCGCAGCGGGGAACGCGGGCAACACGGGCGGGCGGCTCCGGCCCCCGAGGAGGAGGAAAAAGAGAAGAAAAAACAGCCAAAAAAAAAAAAAAAAAGCAAAAAAAAAAAAAAAACCACCAAAAAGCACGAAGAGCAGCACAGCACCAAAATCCCCCCAGATCCAGGGCACGGCGTCAGTCCGCAGATCCTCCAGGTGCTACCGCCCGCCGCCGGCTCCCCGCTGCCAGCGCCGCTCCGCTCCGTCCTTCCCCTCCCGGTGCCGGGGGCGGCGGCGGCGGGGGCACATCCGGGCCGGGGCGGCTCTCCGCAGTCCGCTGCCGGGCGCACCAACTTTCCTCCTCCTCCTCCTTCTTTCCCCGCGGCGGCGGCGTCGACCGCCGCCTCCTCCTCCGCCGCACGGCGCTGCTCCTCCGCGCTGCTCCCGCCCGCCCCGGGGGCGTTGCTGGCGGCGGGGCGCCCCGGCTGCTCGGCGGCGGAGGCAGCGCCGCCCCGGGCTCTCCCCTCGCGGCTGTGCTCGGCGCGGCTCTGCCGGGCCCTGCCTCCGCCTCCCGCCCTAAGAGGCAGCGCCGCGCCGCGCGTCACGGCCCCCGCGCCAATGGGGAGCGCCGGGGCGCGCCGGGCTGAGCCGCCCCCCCCGCTCGGCGACGTGCGCCGGGCAGCGCCGCCCGCTCCGTCCTTCCCCGCCGCGCCCGCCCGGGGGCGCTGTGCCGAGCGCTGCCCGAATGGCGCCGCGGAGCGGCCCTCGGAGCTGCCCGGGCGGGGGCGCCGCCGCGCCGCGCATTGCTGTGGGGGCGGGGGGGACCGGAGCGGCGGCGGGGGCACGGCCGGGGCTGAAGTGCGAGAAGGAAGGGCGGCGAGGGGCGGCTGCTCGGTGCTGTGCTGCAGGGGCTTCTCCTGATTCGTTTCTCTTTCCTTTTTTTTTTTTCTCCCTTTTAAAGTTTGTCTCCCTTTTATCGCTCTCCCCCGCTTTTCCGTATTTTCTTTAGTTTTATCGCTCTCCTTTTTATTTTGCCTTTTTTCTTTTCCCTTTTTCCCTTCTGTTTTGCCCTTCCATTCTTCCTCCTCCTGTTTTCCTTCCCTTGTACTTTTCCCCTTCTATTCCCCCACGTTCTGCATCCTTCCTTCTATTTTTTCACTCCCTTTTGCTTTCCCGCGTTTCTTCCCCCCCTCTTCCCCCTTTTACTTTCTGCTTCCATCACCTTTTATCTGTCCTCCTTTTATCTCACCCCACTTTCCTCCTTTTATCCCTCCTCTTTCTATTTCCCCCCCTTCTCGTGTTTTGCAGACCCTCACCCTTCACCCCACAGCTCCATGCTGTGCCCTCAGCCCATCTTCTCCCGGTGGGCAGGTGCTGTGCAGGACCTGCATGGGAGGTCTGCCATTGGCTTCAGCAGTGTTTTACAAGTGTTGGTTCATTATTTCTTTTTAATCCACGTGGGAGACAGTCACGTTAACTTTGGCCTCGGTTTAATTTATACATCGGTGGCATTACTTTTTGGCCTTTTACGGCCTCTTTTGCTTTTGGCTTTTCACTCGAACCCATCCACGCGTTCATATTTTGGCTGTTTGGTAGCTCTCAGAATTTAAATCAGCTGGGTGTAATGTTCTGTCAAATGACCTGTGGGCACAAGTGCTGGCAGAAAACACTGGGCAGCTTCTGTGCAGATGCGTGCAAATGCGCCCCAACTCCTCTGCCTCGGCCTGGAGCTGGGTCCCTGCCCTGTGGGGCAGCCCTGACCCCATGTGTGCAGCTCTGACCCCGTGCAGGGCAGCACAGACCCCATCTAGGGCATCCCCAACCCACGTGGGACAGCCAGGAGTGGGCTGGGTGCTGCCTGCTGGCGTTGCACGCGGTGCTGCAGCATCAGTTGCAAAGTTTGCATGTCTGCTGAGTTTGAGTATTGCTTCTGGAAGCGCTTTGCATTTTGGAATCGGTCGTTTCTGTTTACTAGCATGATGAATTCACGCTTTTCCAAAAGCTGTGTTAGTGCCAATGCTCGTTTTTACAAGAAAGTGCTTGGAAATGGGTTTCTTTAAGCTGTTCTCCCTGACTGTTCGCTTGCAACGGGCACTTTAACGTGGGCAGGGTTCTGCTGGCACGTGGCACAGCCGCCCTAAAGAATCACGAGGATCCATCCCAAATCTTTGGTTTTTATGCCCGTAGTCAGGAGGTGACTGCTTTGGCATATCTTAGGGTTTGAGGGAGATGTGTTTGGAAGGTTTTGCTCTATGAATGCGGTGCTCTCACACAAATATCTTTGTGTAACCATGTACTGCTGGTGCACGTAATTAGGGATAGCAACAGGGCACTGCTGTCAGAGCTTGGTGCTGCGTGGAAGTGCTCTGATTCGTTGTAAATCCACACGGTGCTGCAGTGCTTTGCGCTGAATTTTCATCTTTATCAGCGTAAGTGCCCACATAGGAGATCAGCTGAGGAAATTGAGTCGGGGCTAATAGTTAACAGTTTACCTTACATCATAGATTTTCGGTCAAGTGATAAAAGGCAGGCAGGAAATGAGCAGCTGATAGCTGAAATCAGAGTAAACACGTGTTACGCGCGGCTTTTACAAGATTGTTTGATAAATTATAAATCGTGTTAGGCAAAGCACGATCCGCACTGACAGATTTCGGTGGGTCTGAACCCGATGACACCAACACTTGAAGAGAGTTTGTACATCAGGAGGAGCATCCTGGGCTGATGTTAATCGTTGCAGGCTGTTGACGTTGATTGAGTTCCAGCAATTTGTGGCTAAATACGTCTTTGAACCCTGAAAAGCACTAAGGACAATGCTGTGATGTTTTAAAAGCCTCTTGTCTGTAAGAGAGGAAGCATTTTGTTTTAGCTATGCCTGTAGTGAGAAGGTGATCCTAAAGTTGTGCTGCTCTATGCTTGTTCCCTGAGATGTGAAGCGAGCTGACCATGACAGCCTTACAGCTCTGTGTGTCATAAATCAAGGTTTGGAATTAGGAGTAATTGTGTTGCTTTCTCTTGCAGATCCGTGTTTATATATTCCTCGGTTTGCACATATGCTGGAATTTGGGGATAAGAACCACGAAGTGTCCATGACAGCTCTCAGGCTACTGCAGAGAATGAAGCGAGACTGGATGCACACTGGCCGCCGGCCGTCCGGGCTCTGCGGGGCAGGTGTGTGAGATGTGGGGTGTCAGAAGTGTGAGACACAGCGTGCCGGCTATGTCAGATGTGAGGCGTGTTGCTCCACCCGCAGCAGGTTGTGCAAGAAGCTCTGGGAGCTGGGGACAGCTGTGGACTTTCCCATTTCCTAGGAACTCAAATTTCAGTTCTGCTCCTCCGTTCATTGCTCAGATCCTTTACCTCTTACAGCTTGGGTTTTGTTGGTTTTTTTTAACCTTTCTGGGGCTCCTCTCGCTCCCATTCTGCAAGCTGTAGCTTTTTGTCAGCTAAAACTGTACCATTAGTGCAGGCACTTGTAAATGTTTCTTTACACTGATTCTTATGCAAGAAATGGCCTCTCTGACCTAATATGTGAAATTATTTTCCTCTCAGTCTTTTTCTGAGATTCAGTGCAGGCATGATGCTTACAAAAACCTACAGGACTAGGCTAAGAGATGGTTGATACCAGCTAGTGAGGTCAGACTAATGAGGAGTGCATGTAGCCACGTCATTGTGTATGAGACATCTTATACATGCGTGCTTGAATAGTGCATAAATCATAGGGAACCCAAAACTATGCGTTCTTCTTACAGGCTGAGAGCTGGGGTTGTTCAACGTGGAGAAGAGAAAGCTCTGGAGAGACCTGAGAATGGCCTTTCAATATCTAATAGGGGCTGTAAGAAAGAAGGGGCAGGGTCTGTTTTGACAGCACAAGGGGAAACGGTTTCAAACCATTCAGTAGACATACAAGTTGAAGCAGGAGGTGCTGAATTGGATGGAGGAGGTCCTACATCCATCCACACAATAAACAGCGCATGCAGTTCATGGCTCCTTTTGGTTCCTTAGCCTTCATACCTGTGCCACACATTGTCTGGAGCTGCGTGAAGGAGCAGATGTTTGGTGCTCCCATTAGGAACTGGAGCCATTTCCACACGTGCCTGGAGTGGAGCTTTGGTTTGGTTTCCTCTGGAGGAAAGCACTTCTGCATGCTTCAACCTCTTCTTCTCACTGAACCACCGCATGATGAATGAACGAGGTTGATAACTCAAAACTGTCCTGCTGCTCTGAACCAAAACACTGATGTAAATGCAAGCTGTGCAACTTATCTGTCTGTGTAGAGGGTCTTGCACACCAACAGTTGAGCATCAGCAGGCCGGTGATAATGGTCACAGGACTGAGGAGAACAGCTTAAGCAGGTTCTGTGTTTTGCTTTGGGGGATTTAGTAGGACAGCTTTTTATTCAGCTAATAAATTCTGCTAAAAAGACGATAACTTTGACAACGTGTGATCAGCCTGATGTTCTTGTGCTGTATTGAAATAGCTGTGGTTTCCACAATGAGCTGAAGTGTAAAATTTTTAGAGTGCAGTTTGCAATCAGCTTAGTTTTATTGGGTAGGAACAAAGTCTGTAAAGTTGAGTCAGTCACGTGCATTCAAGGATGCAGCTGAATATAAGCATTTACTGCTCTTTATCTGAAGGCAGGGGCAAAGAGAGGGTATCGTTATCTGTCTGTTTTCTGCTTTTCTTCAGCAATTTTTCCTCTTTCTGACATTGACTGTCCCTGCTTATTCTCTAGCTCTGTTAGTGGCAGCGAGAATGCATGATTTCCGACGCACTGTTAAAGAGGTCATCAGGGTGGTCAAGGTTTGTGAGTCTACGCTAAGGAAAAGGTCAGTGCCATTTTATTACTTTTATCTTTCGCTTACAGAACTGAAAAGTGCTGCAGTCTAAAATGGATATATAACAGAGAAAACCAGGTTATTTTCCTTTTCACAAGTGCCAGGAATAAAATAAGTACAATGTGTTTAGCTGGTCATATTGAAGCAATAAGCCTGCCTCTTATGTAAGGCCTCGAATGCTTAGCAAAGATGGTAGGAAGCATTGTGGCTGTTTAATGGGTGAAGAGTTTAAGGCAAACAGTATTTGGTCATAAATGTTAACAGAAGAAATAATTGATGGATTCTCAAAGCTGAGGAGGCCCCTTGGGATTTTCTTGCCTTGATCCAGAGTACTGTGCTGAAGAGTCTTGTGCTTTTGCTGTTACTGAACAGCACTTTACAAAATGTTTTGATAAAATGCTCATTTTCAATATTGTTGCACTGCTAATAAGTGGAAGACAGCACAATGACTTTAATGATAACTTCACTGAATTATTGACAGAAATTAAGAACTATCAACCTGAAAGTAAGAACTTTGCCTGTACCTTTGGCGTGGCTTTTGCTGAAAAGATCTGGGAACACTTTCCAAGTGTCAATGAAGTGAACATTAGTAGCAGTCACCAATTTCTCTCAGGTTTGAAAATGTGTAGTCTTTTCTTTTCTCCTAGGTTGAAAATTGACCTAACTGTGAAGTGCCATACTGTTTGTTGCTCCCAGTACAAAATATTTATACCAGCTGTATATTTTGAAGTTGGCTGAACCAGAGTTTGTCTTTAGGAAGTTATCCTGGTGTTTTACTTACTCACCACATCACTTTGCTCCATGTCTTCATTTATGGAGCAGGAGTGATAACATATCCCTGCCTTGCCTGGGTGCTGCAGGGATACATTTTAAATTGTTTAAATGGCTGTAGGCACTTATAACAGTTAGGATGAATGAGTAGAAATGCAACTTTTTTCCCTCTGGTCAACAGGTCATGTGTTCTAGTGTTCATTTTGTATAATTGATGATTTATGCACACACAGTCGATTCCAAGACGCCTTGGTTACGTGGTTGAATAGTTCATTCATACTAAGAAAATAAGCATAATAAGCTAGAGTTGCAAGGAAAATTAATTTGAGCAATTGTTTCAAGCAAGGAGATTTTGCTTCAAAATTCATGCTTTGAAATGTTTACTCAAGTCACACACATCAACTGAAATGACAGCGTTATTTACTTTGACAGGGTAAACGTGACAGCTGAATTATTTTCAAGCAGCTATAATTACAACTATATTTATCACGAATCTATAAATTTGATTGATGTTTTTCAAATAAGAGCACGTTATATAGTACTTAATGAAGGGAAATAAAAAATACCATTGAATAACTGTTTCTGCACCCCATTTTTTTCCTCCTCTTTCAGGAATTCTTCTCAAGATGCCATCAAGTAGAAGTTGTCTGAATTAATAAGCAGTTGTTTCATGCTCTTAAGAAATTCTTTGCGTCTCAGTCTGATGTCGATTTATTGCCTTTCAGTTATTGCTGTAGTGATTCTGATCTACAAAGAGCTACTGCTGCTCTTTGTGTTGTGAAGCTGTTCAGTTTGGTTGGGTGGAAGAGCGATAATGGGACACCTCAGGTGCTTTGCTTGCTGCTGGTGGCTTTCCTTGGAAAGCCTTTGAAGGAAACCAAGTGGGAGTCCAGATAATGCTGATAATTCCGGCCTCCCCTCTGTTTTGGTTGGATTTTCATGTCCCCCCCCAGTCTGGGATGGACAAGGATGTGGGATCAGTGGCCAAGGAGCTAGGAACAATGGGTTTTAAGAAGGCTGAGTTAAGCTTACTGCTGTGCACCGGGAATGGGGCTCAGGAGGAGGTTCACCAAAATGTGCTGTACCTTCAGGTCTTAAAAACGAATGAGCTGATCATAAACAAAACCCGTTTTGAAAGGAAAAAGCAACAAACCATGACAGTGGCCCTTAGACCCAACACTGATCCTCAAATCAGGATGTCCTATTCTGTTTGGCTGAAGAATGGAGTGACTTCACTTCTAGCACGTGTGGCTTCGGTAGGGGCTCAGTGAGAAGACTTTGTAGTTATTTCACAGGGCCTTTTCGCTTTGTGTTTTGAAGCACACAATTAAAATGTGAAGCTTGTTGCTGTTGTTGAAAGGGAACACATTAAATATTAATGAATGTACTGATAATTCTATCTGCCTCACTTCCAGTCTAATTGAAATGATATTAACTTATAGATCACTCTATGTATTCAAAGTACTGTACGAATATTAACTAATTAGTCAAATTGTTATTTTTTTGTGTGTAATCTTCTGTGGAGATAACAGAAATTAACTTTTCATAAACTCAGTGCTCTTATTTGGTTTAATTCTCCCAGTAGTGTCTGTTTAATGCACCTATCTTTGCTTCTGCTTCTTTTAACATTTACATATGCTGCCCCCTCGTCTGTTTATTTACCTACTGCATACTTTTTCTGCACACAGAATTATGATCTACGTGCAGCAGAAATGATTTTTGTGATATTTCTCCATTGTACATTATCTAATGTGGTGCGGCCCTTATGTGTGTTTGAAGATCTTAGGCATTACTTCAGGAGAAATTAAAAATGTCAGCTTATCTTTGTTAACAGTCACGTTTTACTTCTTTGGCTTTATCTTTAAATTAAGCTGCTTTTTACATAAAAAAATGTTTCTTCTCAGTTCCATGAAGTACTATCTGTTAAAAAACCTTTCTGCAGTGAACTTCAGATGGAGTAATGTATCAGTAGAAGTGAAGCTTGATTGGGAAGGAACTGAAATGGAAGGCCAGAACAGATTTAAAGAGCTCATTTATGAGGCGTTTCTTAACACAATAAAACAGTATTTTTGGTAGACAGAACTCCATGCCAAAAGAACTGTGGTTACCACTCAGTGTGGAGATGCTGCTGGGGCTTTTGTAAGCAGGGTCCTTTGCTTGTGTTCTGGGGACCCAGCTCTAGTTCTGTCAACGGTGGCATTGGAATTTTTTCTGGAAAAATGAACAACTCGTGCACAGAGATAAATGTGCTGCCCATAGCTTTCCTTATTTTCATTGCAGCAGTATCTGATTCACGTAAACTTTGTGTCCAAACTCCTGCTGCAGTCTGAAGCTGGGCAGACTTCTTCAAGCAGAAGCAGAGAGGAGCAGTTTGGGATGTGAATTCAGATCCAGGAAGGGGAGAGGAAGCAATAGGGATGCTGCACAGGTGGCTGCAGGGCCAGGTTTTCCAAAGTAGCAAAGCCATATCACAGCCAGGACTGAAGGCAGAGGTGTCCAGAAGTTGGTGTTCTGCTCCGATACGTGTACAGTTGTACTAAAACTCTGTGACAAACTGAGAGAGCAAATGGAGAAATATTTGATGTCTCAAGTTAAATAACGGAGAGATGTCTCAAGTCTCCAGTTAAATATTCGAGTGGCTTATAGGTGATTTCTAGAAATCTTTCTAGGATAGTGAGTAAAATGGGGCTTGATCCGTGCCTGTTGGTATTGCATACTTTTGCAAGCTGGTTTCTCTGTTGTAATGAAAAAAGGTTCTGTTTTTGATGAATCCAATTTTGCCAGCTGTGTTACTTTTTATAAATCTGACTTCCATACAGCTCGTAAGCTAACATTAATTAGAGTCCTTATATGTTTCAGTATTTCATGCTTATTTTAAAAACTGCCATTTCAGATTTATTTGGTGGCTGTTACTTCTGATACAATAATTAACTTCTTAGCACTAACTCGGGCTTAGATCTTGTAAACAGTTTTCTCTGTGTTTGACTTTGCTCGACTGAGCGGCTCTGCTAAGAAATGAAGCAGCGTGCTATTTTTCTTCTTCAGGAGATCATAGAATGTTTTGACATACTGCAGTGGAGCAACCATGCTAATGGAGCAAAATTTTCAGTAGTGCTGTAGCGTTTTTGTTTTATTACCGTGCTGTGAGTGCTGCAATCAGGGGAAAAAGAAGGACAAAGAATTCCAGTGGGTTTGGACCCATTCAGGATGCCCAGGACAGCCCATCGATGGGATGATTAGTGGGTTAGCTGATGTGCACAAATGCTGTCAGCTGTGTGTAAGCATCTGCAGAGTTAGGAAAAAATTATGACGATACATTTGTGATGTTTTAAAGCTCTGTATTGGTGAAAGCAAGCAAAAGCAACTGATTCTTAAGGGCGCTTCTGATTAGTACGAGAATAAATCTTTCAAGGTACCTATTCTTTAATACTTTAAAAAAGGACCGAATTACTAGCAAGTGAGCACCATAAGTGAGCAGTCCCTAGCTAATTTGCAGTAAATGACTGTGTGCATACTTAGTCCACGGCAGAAACGGATGAAATATATCAATGTAGGACACCACGGAAGTTGTTCAAGGGGAAAATAATTCTCTGTGAAGGTGTGTTGGGCCAGGAGCACACAAGTTTAGCACAGCCCAGGTGATGTTGTTTCAAGTATATGTTGTTAGATAGATAGATAGATGTAGGTTGCTCCAAAAGTAACGCCTCCTGTTTATTTCCATGAAAACTACAAGAGATACAGAGAGCACAGTAGCACTACTTTATAGAGCTACAAAACAGTATTTTTCCAGCACAGCCACCACCACTAGCTTTGTTTTTTTTCTCCAGAGCTTGCATGCAGCGCTAGTAACAATCTGCACCAGCAGAGGTGACCCACTGCTGAAATGTACCACCCACTGCCACACTGTGCTCACAGCACTTCTATTAGTTTACATACTAGGAGATACCAGGAAACTTCTATATTGTGTAGGAAGCATTTCATAACTATTTCCAGTACATGTTCTATATTTATTATCAGTGCTAGAGTATGCGTTTATATTTCCTTAAATAGTTCATGCGTAAACGTTGTATAGCTTGGATAAAATGGATAGAGGAGGATGATGCAACAGACATTTGTAATTTAGAAAACAGTGATTGTTTGCCACAGCAATGCGAATTCTGAGCTTTTCTTTTGTTAGTGAGCATGCAGGTTTGGAGTGGTAGGCAGTGCTGATGAGCACCGTTAAGACAGTGGAGATATAGTTACGTATTTTTGTACTCAAGTAATATATAACAGTAAGTCCTTTACTTTTCTTGAGCTTTTAAGTGTTGGAGTTGTCAAATCAGCTGGTCTGTTCACTAAAATATTTCTTAAGTTTCTAATCTGTCTGCCGTTCTGTGCAGAGGCCCATCCAGCACAAGGTACCTCTGCTTCTAGAGCTGTGCACAGGTTGTGTGTACGTAGCAGGGCAGTCAGATGCTGTGTAACTTAGCACAGTTCCCTGGTCCTGGCTGAGCTTGCCAGCAGTTTCAGCTACTTTTCCTATTCGGAGGAAAGAGGGAGCAGAGGGCAGTGCAGCTTCTTCTAAATTGTCCCTGCTCACAAGTCCCTTTTGGACTTTGGAGTCCTGAAGCATTTGTGAGTTGGACTCCAGAGGACCTTGCTCTTTTCAATGCTTTGTCACGCCCCACCACCACAGAAGTTCAAGTAACCACTAAAACAGCATTCAGCTATGCATGGGAGTCCTTTTCATGGTGGTTTTTTTTCCTTCTAAGCTGTAGACTGGATTCATAAGCCTCCACTGGACAGTGTTCCTGAAAGAAAACAAAGTGAAAAAAAACACAAAACATTGCTCTACTTCAAAGTGACTGACCCATTTTCCCTTATTGGGAGCTAAATTAAGTGTGAATTGAATTGGTTTACTGTTTGGTGCACAAAAGTGCTTTATCGGAACACGAGGTGTGTTTTTGTCTGTAAAGCGATGGAACAAAAGCTGTGGAGATTTTTCTTTGGGAAAAAAGAAAAGGGCCAGGGCTAGGAGCAAGTGACACCAAGCCCTGGAAAAACTTTGCTCCCAAAGGAGCTTGCTTGAAAGAGTCTGTGAGAAACTGTAAGGGGAGGGTTTATACTGGAAGTTGAATCTTAGCCTGAACTGATTGCCACTGGCTCAGCTATAAATAGAAAATACTTATCTGCCAAATTTCACTTATTTGGAGGCCTTTTGAATTCGTCCCAAGGTAATAATATCTTAATTTGTATATCTGTTTATTTTCTTCCCTAGGATAACTTAAAATGGCTACTCTTATTAGATTTTCTTTTTTTTCTGTTTTTTTTTTTTTTTTAAGATTAACAAAATTACAAAGTGAACTTGGATATCATTTGTATGCAGAACTTAAAAAGTAGCCTGCAGGCACTTGTGTTTTTCTTTTTTTTTTTTTTTTTTTTTTTTTCCTTCATGAGGGTACTCCCTCACCCCTGAAATTATCATACTTATAATTAAGATTGCATCAGTTTTTCTTAGCTGCCAAACCAACGCTGCCTTGTTCCATGCAGCATCGACTGCTGCGTGCATCAGTTTGCTGCCTTGCTGGCATGTGTCCAAACACTGGATAAAATGAAAAGAAATGTTTAAAAATATGCAGACAGGATATCAGCCAATGTAAGATGCTGAGGCAGGAAAGCAGTTGGCAATTACGGGTATTTATTTATATCAAGTGAAAGGAGAAAACATTGAGGGAATGGCTTGCTCTTCTGCAGCGTGATGCTTAATGTAAGACTCCGTAGCCTTGCTTCTACTCCTTCTGGATGTGTTTACTGGCATGAAATGGGCTATATGGGGTTGTCTTTTCAGCCCATGGAGAACAGGGGTCACGTGTAGCTGTGCCTGGCAGTGTTCTGTGGGTCAGGCTCTCATCCTGGCCATGACTTACAGCACTCTCACTAGGGAGATTGCTTAGGAATGAATTTAACTGAGTGATGTTCAAGCTGTGGTCATCTTCAGGGGATGGTTCGTCATTTCAGGAGGAAGGTTACAGTCCTGTGGCTTAGATCTGCCAAATGGAAAGTCTGAGCTTCCAGCCAGGCTCCTGTGCCTACACGGTCCCAGTAGCCACCTTCAGAGCCGGGTGGTCAGCACTCACCTGGTTTGGCTTGGATCAGGGCTGAGGAAAGGGAGGACACGGGCATGGGAATGCATGGCCAGGCTGGTTGACTGCAACTGTGCTGTGGATTTAAGCTCCCTTACAGCATGGCTGGCAAACTTGAGGTAGCTCTACCCAAATACACTGGAGGTCTCAGGATGGGCATCTGCTGCTGTTTTGGCTCAGGGTTGAAGCTCGTTCTTGAGACAGCAGTGATGTCAACTATGAACACTGGCTCACCCTTGGGCTAATATCTGACAGGTGCAGAGTACATGACGTGAGTCATGCAGGGTCACAAAGCGACAGACAGATGGAGCCTCGGGTGTCTGCAGGGGGATGTGCACAGGGTTCAGTGCTGAAATCCAAGTCATCTTGTCACTGACCTGCATTCATGAGTCACTGATTTTTGCCTTTGACGTTTTCTGTGTTGCTCTGCATGCCTACAGGGTGTTGCTGTTTTGACTTGGTCTGGGCGCTCATCTCAAACTCCGAGTGAGCATGGCATGAACGAAACATGTGTCTGTCAAAAAGTGTGTTGGCTTATAACAGCGGGAGGAGAGTAACGATTTAGCTAGGCAAGGCTGGTTGGGAGGAAGAATCTTGCTGAAGTGGGACTACCTCTAAGACCATGGTTCATGCATCCACAGCTCGATGTCTGTAGTTGGATTCTGACTGCAAAACTCTGTGCTTCTAAAATGACGCCTGGATTTGGCATTAAATGAATTCTGAATTAAAATGTTACCTGTTTTGTTTTGCCCCTCAATTTATTAAAAATTAACAAGTGCACACAGTGATAAGAATGTAGGGAGAGAGAATTATCAGGTGTTGTTGGCGTTGGCCCTGGAGATTGTTATAAATGGAATTTGTGTCCTATAGAAAATCTGTTCTCCGGAAGGAGTTTTATTGCAATAAAAAGCAGAAGAGAAAATCATGATTAGTTCTGGGGAGGAAGAAAGTCTGAAATGTCCTGAGCTGGGAGTGCTGCAGCAGCTTAGTGTTCAGCTTTGCAGATGGGAGTGGTCGTTAGCTTTGCTTCCTTTGGAAGATGGGAATATTCCAGTGAAGCAGCTGCAGTCCTATCGATGCAGTTTTCCCATGGAAAATGTTGATATTATTAAAAGGGCACTTTCTGTCAGAAAAGCATTCTGCCAGACGTTTCCTGACCTGGCTTTACACTTAACCTTTTGTCTTGTTTTCTCCATTGGTAAGACGGACGTGATCGTTCTCAACTACCTGTATAAAATGCTGAAAATTGTGGCTGAAGTGAAGATGTTGCAGTGTCATTTAAGAGTGAATTTCTTTGAAAGATTTGACTGCTTTCATGGCATTTCCCTATGGAGCCAGTCATATCTCTCACAGAGGCAGGAGCTTCTGAAATGCAAACATTAAACAAATACAAAGCATGTTATTATAAAATTATACTCATTCATCTATTCTATCTGTGCAATAGGCAGATGATCCCCTTATTTTACTACTGCTTCTTTGTGTCCTGGGAAGATTGCTTCCTGCTTTTGAGCATACTCATAAACTATGATGGCAGATATTTTAGTTTGGGAATCTGTTTTGTTTTTGTTGTTGATCCCAAAAGCAGCGAGACAGGAGACATGAACTGTATTTCTCTTGTTTTGTCAGGCTGTACATAATTGATTGTAATGGCTGTGGTATTTCTGTTCAGTCTTTGTTCATCAGAAAAAAAGTGTGTGTGTGTTACATACTCTAATAAATCAAAAGCTAATTTGCGATATGAAAAGATACTTTACAGCAAATGAAACAATTAGTATCACTTCAGTTTTAATTTGTTCTGTACTTGAGCCAAAGTTTCTAGTTCTTGCAGAATGTGCATTCTGCAAGTCAGAAATGTGATGAATTTAGTGACTTTTAAAGAAGATCTTAAAGATGTTATGGTAATATGATATGTGCTTTGATAGGTTGACAGAGTTTGAGTATACGCCAACAAGTCAGCTAACCATAGATGAGTTTATGAGGATTGACTTGGAGGAAGAGTGTGATCCCCCTTCATTCACAGCTGGCCAAAAGAAATTGAAGATACAGCAGGTAAATTCTAAACCCAATGTTCTGTTCATTTCTCCCCTCTTTTCTCCCTCTGGATCAGTTAATGGTAAATCCTAACTGGCTAGCATCTCTTAAATTTGGTTGCATCTATTTTGAGGTTCTTAAGAGAATGGTGAGCATTAGTGCATATGGCACTCATTAACTTAAGGCATATACATATTTTTAATGATATTATTTTGCTACCTCGTTCTTCCAGAGAGGCATCCTCCTTCAAGTACATGGCTTCAGATGTAGCCTTAAATGTGCCCTGAGGAAGAGTTGAAGTATCTCTTCAGTCCGAGTTGACCCCAGCAGGAAGCACGGTGTCACTGCTCTTGTTGTCAGATGGGGACATTTGGGTGTTTAAGCATATAAGCACCTGTGGAGCTCCTATGTTTTGCAGGACACCAGTGTTTGCTGCTTAACACAATAGCAGTGTTGTAGATGAGAGCCAAGTACACCCTACCTGGGTGCTGCCCCATGTGCAAGATGATGCAGTTACTTTCCCTCCGTAATGCTTGGTTTTTTATGCTGCATGTTTCTCTTCTGCTCTGGCCTTTTACTGAAGCATCACATCTTTATGTCCTTGCAAAACTGGAGTCTCTCATGTGACAAATTAAGCTGAGCTTGTGGCACATGGGTCTTGAGAAGCTGTTCTCATGCCTGCACTTCTCCTGTATGTGTTCTGTGCACTCTTCCATTCAAATTAAGCAGGATTAAGAGATGAGAGTGGCTGAGGTGCATGCTTTGTAATCATTAGAAACCATACATTTTTAAAAGGTGGTAGTATTTAATATTCTAAATATGCTGTCATTTAAAGGGCTGCTGGTGTGTTTGTGACGTTCTCAAGAGTCACTTAGGTTCTGTAGGTCAGTACTGCAGACTGCCATTGTGTGTGCTGCATCTGGCCTGTACACAGCAATTCCAGAACTGCCCTTGGATTTACTCACATCTACATGGAGCTTACTGCTGTAGACTGGGGCTTGTATATGCAGTTTGCTGAAGTAGAAATTCATTTTGAACTATAGAGATTTCTGATATATTGTTTTAAATTGGCCAGTAGCTTGATACCTGTCTGGTGATATAAAATAATTTGAATTTGGATTTGAAACCTTCTTATTGCTTTTAAAATACCCTGTGATTCTGTGTCTGTGTATACAGTTCAGAAATAGAACAGGGATGTTTTCACAGTAATTTCACGTGTTTTTCTGTTTATTTTCATTTCAGCTTGAGAAGGCGTTATCAAAAAAGCTGGAAGATTTTGAAGGTATAAGTTGTGTTTAGTGTAACAGATCACTCATTTCTTCAAAATTGCATTGGTGATTGCTGAGTTTTATTTTTATTTCATCACCACAGGTGAAATATCAAGCTATCAAGATGAAATAGAGATTGAATTAGAAAACAGTAGACCAAAAGCAAAAGGTGTATTTGCAAATTTATCTAAAGGCGGTAAGTCTATAAAGTCTTGTGACTGCTTAAATAATAATAGGTTCATATCCTGCAGACAGTCTTAACTGTATGAACTTGATTGTGATAAATGTGATTGTGTATATGCCTCTGTAGTAAAGAATCCCTACTTACTGTATTAGGGTTCTCTCTACTTTTCCACTCTTCTTGCCATTTAGTTGATTCAGTTGTCAGCCTTCAAATGGACAAAATATGTAATACAAAATTAAAAAAATAGTAATGAAAAATAAAAACAAAACTAAATCATATTCATTACAATTGCTGTAGAGTAATCACTTTTTCATTCCTGGCACATTATAAGTTTGGCACTGACACCTGTGAGTGTTCCTAGTCACTAGTGTTTAGTGCGTAGTACACCAGTACGTAGACCCTTCTGTCAGTGAATGCCATGGTTGACAAGTTGGTGTGGTGGCTCTCTGTGCAGGTTTAATTGGCCATTCATTGGCCAACAAGTAGTTGGCTTCTTTTGAAAAACCCTTTTATCTGCCATGATTTGATGACACGATGCTCCTATTTTAAACAACGACTCTATTGACAAAAATGCACTTTAATATCCAGGGTCGTGAATTTGAAGAGCATCTGGAAACTCCCTGCATTCATATGTTGTACTAAATAGTGTGTATGTTTTCTATGGATTTTCTGTACATTTTTTTTTTCTTTGAGGGTGTACCTCTCTATTTACTTAATTTCTGTATCAGATGGCATGCAATGATTTGTTGGCTTTTTGATGTTTTGGTTTTTTTTTTCCTTACAGATTCTATAGAAGACAATACATTAAGCATATTTGGAGAGGAAGAGGGAGAAGATGAAGAACTGGAAGCAGCTGCTAATCACTTAAACAAAGACTTTTGTAATGAACTTCTTGAGAAAGATAGGATAAAACCAGGTGAAGATGGAGAATGCAAAAATGGCAATGAAGCTCCTGTGAGACCACCTGCATTGGAATCCTTACTCGGTCCACTCCCCACTGCAGCTAGTCTTGGCATAACAGAGTCCATAAAAGAGTGTATTTCTTCTAAGGACCGAGAGCCTGGTGAGTAAAAGAAAACCTGAGAGGGGATGTATCTGCTTGCAGCCAGATGTGGGTTGTGTAATTTCTATGCATCTTGGTAGTTACTTTTTCCACGAATCACTGTAACATTGACAGGAGCTGTGAGACTGGATGAGACCAGTGGTCTAAGTCATTGATATTGGTCACTGACATCTGCTCCTCAGGAAGCTTCAGGAAAATCTGGAGTGCTTATTTTCCGAAGCCTGAGAAATGTGTATTTCTTAGTCAAGTAGATTTGCAATCGTATGGTAGATGATGGGCATATTTCAAGCCATGCAGTCTCAATTACGAAACTGGAGGAAGAAGATTTCTGTAAGGATGACTGAAAATGAATACCCAAGTACGAGAACTTCAGATGAAGGCAGGCTTTCATCTGAATTTTCATCCACATTTTATTGGAGTCAAATGCGATGCAGTCTGCCTCTGAGAATATTCAGTCACTTGCAAATGACAAATATTTAAAATGTCTGAAAGAGAAATAACTAGCTGTATGTATTTTCATTGATATGGGCTTTGTTGTCTGATTTTGGTGGGTTTACTATTTTATCTTCAAAAAAAAACCCACCAAATCTGTCCGTAACAAGTAGCTCTGTGAGGAAAAGTAAGTCCAGGACTGATGAAAGAATCCAGTTTTGGCGGGGCCATAAAGCAGACAGTGTTGCAGACAGCTAGCCATTTGGGCAGGTTTGTTTGCTTTCACTTTTGTGTGCTTGAGCATTTTGAAGATGGCATTTTTAAAATTTCCTTTGCATCTTAATGTCACTGAGAAGTGGACTTATCTAAAGGGCATTTTATTCGTTATCACAGTTAATTTCTCCATCATAAGACACACCTGCCTGAATCTGTTCTGTCAGCTTGGGGGCAGATCCATGAGAACATTTTGTTATCCAAATTGTTCTGATGCTAATTTCTGTTCAACAACACCTGTTTCTAACAGGGTATTCCCTGCCTCGATAGATGAGCTGAATGCATTTAGATTCTTACTATATCAGTGTTTTCAGAAACATATCAGGATGACTGTGTATTTATATTTTGTATGAACTAAAGCATATAGAAACAGTTGAGTGGTTTTGTGTTTGCTTTAATTACGATTAAGAAAATGGATGGCTCATGGCTTGTCTTTCCCTGGGAAATCAGCGGTTTGCGTTGAAGAGAGGTCAGTAATGGCTAGAAGCTGTTGTTGTCTAGCTGGCCAATGACCTGTAAAAATGAGTTCCAGTGATGGGTGTTTCTCAGCTGGCGCTGCTATTGACCATTTTAATGGCTGGGCTGAGGACTGAGGGATTCTGAAGATGAAACTAACCTGGTACAGCCAGGTGTGTTCCTCTAAGCTGGGCTTTGGGCAGGAGGATGTGTGGCTTCTCCTGCTGTGGCTGGTCTGTGTTCTGCTTTTTTTCTTTTTTTTTTCCTCCCCCAAAGGTGGAGGACATGCCAAATTAAGGGAATGTTCAAGAATAAATAGGTTTCAGTATACTCATTCTCTTAATGAAACTGGGAAATCATTGTGGGCATGGTAAGCAGGTACTTGTGTTTGTAGTATGCTGTGAAGCTGGCATGCTGAATTGCTGTTTTGGTTGTATTTTCATTATAGAACCTGTCCCAATTTTTTTTTTCTTTATTTAAGTGAATGATGCTGTTGATCTCCATGTTAGATCTGGTTGTCTTTGACCCTGTCTGTACTGCAGGGTAGACATGTTATGGTGCAGTTCCCAGTCTCCACACCCTTCCAGTGTTATGAGTGGGTGGTGTGGGTGCATCATCCCTGAGGACCTTTGGGTACAGGAATAGTGATGGAGCCTTGGTGTGTTTTGGATGACCAGGAACCTGGCAGGTGGTCTGGGAGGACATGTTACTGCTCAGAGCAAAGAAAACTTCTTGTGGAGATGCCTCGTGTTGTTCACCTGTGCATCGTAACACTGAGCCCCATTGGAAGCACTGTGAATGTCTCCATCACTTCAAGCACTGATGCCTTCAGTTCTGCCTTGCCATGCTGGGAAGTCTGGGGAGGATTTGTATGCAGAGATAGTATCAGGCCAACTAGTGTGGTTGTAAAAATCAAACACCTTCCAGGCCCTCCTTGAAGTCTAAGAAAAAAGTGACAGCTTTCAAAACTAAAAATAGGATGAAAGCGGTTGCTCCAAGTTTAATTTGAGATAATGCATTTAGAGATCGTCTCAGGAAGCAAAAGTAGCTTGTACCTGTGGAGAGAGGAAGCAAAGATGGTAACATTTCTACATTTATCCTGTGTATCTGAATTTAGTTTAGTACAATTTACACTGTGAATCTTGACTGGATATGAGTTTGCTGTGGCACTTCATGTTGCAATGCCTTGTAATGTTGGAGAAAGGAGAGATCCTAAGGTGACATTTTGTGCCACCTCCACAGCTGTGTAAATAACAAAATGGGAACCTTGCTCTTCCCTTGGTCATTTCCATCCCAAAAACATCTTCTACTGAGCAGAGCATTGGGGCTAGGTGGACTGGAGATCTTGGTTGGGACGATGCTGTATCTCCTTGGGGCTGCACTTGCTGATGGATGGTCATGTTGCAGTGGTTGGGAATGACAGGTGTGTTGCTACGTGGTGAAGATGCACAGAAACCCCTCATGGTGATACCTGGTGTGGCTGGGCAGGTGGCTGTGAGCAGGTGAACTGTGTGCAATCTGTAGCATCCTAAATGCAGGGTATCCTTTCAATTTTCTGTAATAATCTCTCTTCCTAAAAAAAAAAAAAAAAAGCTCTGCTGTAGGTACCTTCTGCAAAGTCCTTTTATTTGGCTTTTTTTATGCAGTAATTCAGTTTATAATTGCCTGCATCAGCTGCTTTGGGAAATCTTCCACCTTTGTGCTACAGTGGCTGCAGCAACAGCATAAGGTTTCTCACAAATTGCATTGGCAGATACGAGTTAGGTGCAGAGCCTAGGTATTAAGAGGAATTCTGTATATTTTTGCTTCGCTTACAATTGGTGTTTGAGCAGTGTGAGACTGTCTGTATGAATGTTTTATGGAAAGCACAGTATTTTAGCAAATTTGCATTACAAAGAGGGCACGTAAGGTACTGGGTTAATGAGACTGAGGCTTAGAATAAACACTGCATTTGACAGTTTTTTCTCCTACAAAGTGTAATAATTTGCAGAGACATTTGAGCTGAAATCTCTCAGAGTCGTTGCAAACTGCTCCTTACACTTTGTGATAAAAGAGCTTTATTGTGGGATCACAGTTTCAGAGGTGGATCAGTGTGTTGGTTTCCTGGTGGAGCAGCATCGCCTCAGCCTCCCCGTGATGCATGTGAGTGTTCTTTCTGGGTCTGAAGTTCTTCCAAGAAGGGCACCATTCCCTTCAGGAGACGATCACAGTCTCTGTTTATCATTCTTCTTGGTGTTTCTGTCCTGATGTTTGCTGACTGTCACCTTCTCCTTCCCATGCCGCTCTGCTAGGCTGCACGCAGCCAGTTCATCTCTGTATGCCACACCAGCCAAAAACGTCTGATAAGAACAGAGATGGAGACATACTGCAGGGTGTAAGTTACCAACTATCTTGGCGCTTGTAATTGCAGCAGTGTTTCAGACCTCATTTAGTTTTTGTTTTGAATCAAAATTCGCATGCAGTCATTCTGGGCAACAGTTTCAAATCCTGTGTGTGAAGCGATGGTAACAGGCTCCTGCATGTCCTCATGGAAGTAAGTGGCTCTTGCAGCGAGAAATCACCGTGCATGTACCATCTTGCACTTGGTTAGGCATCCAGCTAGCTGCTAATTTCACAAAGAAAAAGGTTTAGTACTTGTTCATAATTAATAGTTTGCTCGTTTATTACTCCTTGTGTTTTTGCCTCCCTTTCTGCCACGGGCGTCATCTGACACATGGGCTGAGGTCCAAAGGTGTTTCCATTGATTTCTGTGGGTGTTAAAGACCCCATGCAGACAGCAGTCACTGATTGGATGCTTGTCAGCATCCCTGTTTACCAACTCTTCCCAACTTCTTGTTCGAGGAGGGCATGGAAAGTGTCTGAAGAAGAAGTTACGTGAGGCAGGGATGGGCTAATCTTAGATGGTGTTCTCCAGCTGCCTTCTCCTGCTCCCATCTTAGTCCTGGCCCTGGTGGAAACTGGTCAGGGTATGGCTCTTGGCAGCAGTGTGTGTGGCTGGGAGTCTGGCTAATTGCCTCCCATCAGGGAGTCCCAGCTTGGTTTCTTGTATGGTGGGTAGGAAGATTACTTTTCAATAAATGGAGGAGTGCTGACTCCCACTGTGTTGGTTTCTTCTTCTGTGGTCTCCCTTTCTTTCTCAGATTATTTTCTGAGCACATCAATGCCAGCCATTTGAGAATACATAAATGTATATGCGTGTATGAAAGTATACAAGAAGATATAATCAGTAATTAGGGAGAACATTATGAAGCTCTATTAAGTCATAATTACCACATACATGAGAAATAAAGCTGCTGAGTTTAGTGCTAATCGTGTTATATATGCAAAGTACAACTTGGTCATCAGTGTAAGCATGCGTGTCCCCATCCTGATGGCTTCTTCTGGCTCTCACTCTAATGGTGCTCTCACTTTAGTGGTTTTAAGTTGAGGCTGTGGAAAGCAGCAGTGTGGTGACATGCTTGGTGCTACCTTCCTCCTCTGGCACCTCTCAGGGTCTCTGTGTGCCATTGGATCACCAGAGAGTATTTTCTATGGCAGGACTAGCTCTTTACCAATCCTCAGAACAATAAAAACATTAATGCTAGTTCATCATTCTAATCTAGTGTCTATACTCTTGTGTTTGGCAGTCTTGACAGGCCTTATCACTGATGGAGTTTTCATTATGCTGTTAATGAGATGTGAAGTGCTTGCTGCAGCCAGCATGGTAATGGGAGACCACCAGCTGCTTCAAATGCAATTTTTGGTACCTGAGATCTTTGGTGGGAATTACAGATGACATGGTCTTCTTACCTGGCTGGCTATGTATATCACTCCCACACGAGTACTGTGCGTGCATGTATTACTCCAAAATCCATATATACATATTTTGTTGGGTGTGATCTTTGCATTTCATTAAAAGTTAGGAGTGCTACAAATTAATTCCATATTCATATCGTGAGTATCTAGGAAAGTTAAAGGACAAAAACTATTCATATCGTTTAGCTGAAAGATTTTCAAGCAAATCTGGGAGTTTTAGAGAGAAACCTGCATTTGTTAGAGGTGCTGGGGAGATAAATGTGAGTGACAGAATAAACTGAATCATATGAACACATTTTTTTAAGCATTCACGGGTATATGTGTTAGGAATTTTCCAAAGGTTTATCAGTACAGACACTCCTCACAGGAAGGTGTGTGTCACTTTTGTGCAGCAGCACAGTGCAGGCAGGGAAATTGGGGGAAGCTTGGCTGGGGCTTTAGGAACAGTTCTTTGCCTGTAAATAACTAGAAATATGGCATCAGTTGTTCACCAGATCCTAAGGGAGAGCTGTGTGGTGCCTCAGCATTCACAGGTGCTGATCTAAGTTTTCTTCCTGTTCGGGCTCCTTTTTAAGGTTTTCTCCTTGTCAGCACACTCTGATGTCTGAAAAGATGCTACTTCTTAGCGTGGGAGATGCTTTCAGGGGCATTTATATTTGCACCCATCTTTCCGTGGTCTGATTTCACTGGGAACCTGCAGAAATGCAGCCCATTTCTGAGACCATTACCCTGCTCTTAAATCACTGAAGTTGGCCGTGGATTAAAGAAAAACTGGGAGAGATGGTGGGAGGGTGACGACACACACACAGGAAACCTGGCTAAAAAACCTGATTAACTCCCCACCAGCATGAGAATTAAATGATATTTCCTTTTCCACACCTGCCAAAATGTGAGGCTATTAATGCTCACAGCTATTTGGTTAGGTGCTCTGTTTTCAGAAGAAGCAGGCGTTCCTGCTCTGCCCTGCTGCCAAAAGGGAAGAAAAATCTTCCACCAAAAACCTCGGTGAAAAGTGAAATTGTTCATTAGAGTGCCGTGGAAAGTGAAATGTGCGGAGAATAGGCGGAGAATGTCAAGTTAGGATGGAAAGCTAACTGCGAGGAGGAATGTTATTTAAGCAATCCATCATGGCATCTGCAGTGTCAGAGTGTAGAGCCAGGCTGAGTTCAGGGAGGATTCGTGGTCCCAGTTGTTATTGAGAAAAAAGACTTATTAACCTAGGTCAAGAAGCCACAAAACATGCCCTTGGAAGAAGGAAATAACAGCGCAGACAGATTTGCACGGCTTAGCTACTTTCAGTTTAATATGACGGACAATAAATCCGTGTGCAGTGCTGCTGTGGGTCCTGTCCATTCCGTTTGTCTTGCATCTTCTGAGAGAGCTGAAGTGATCCTCCATTTGGTGCTTTATTTTCTTGTGACGTAGGCTCAGCTGTTAAAGGCAATACCTGCAAACTGAAAATGCACAGAGGTAGCACCTTTCAGAGATGTGCCATTTCTGTAATGTTTGAGGGTTGGTTTGTAATGTAGCAGTTTGGGTTTTTTTGCTTTTCTTTGGCAGGTTTGAATTGAGTTGGAAAAATTAATTCCTGTATCCTCTTAAGGATTAACTTCATCACACCCCTACATACTTCATCTGTTTTAGTTGTTAGTCTGAAATCCCAGGGCTGGCATCGTGGTCAAGAAAAAAGATGTGTATCTATGGGTTGGGCTGCAGACTTGCAGAGGTGACCTTTGTAATTAGGGATTTTTTTTATGACAGTACAGACTGTTGGTGGAAAGTGTCATACACTTGGCCTTGTATGCTGGTAGATTGATGCATTTGGTTTGCTAAATGCATTCATTGACTAAAATGGATGTATTATCCAGAAGAGGAGTGACGTGAATGTTGACAATGTTGGCAATTAAAAATAATTTTGGAAACTAAATTTTATTACTCCTCTTTGCATCCGAATTTGTTTTCCAGTGTTACTTTAGGATGGATTCACTTATTAGATCTTTTTCTTCTGTGACAATGAGATAATTGCTGTTTATTTGTTATTCCGTAAGCAATTATAATCAAAGCAGACAAAAATAGATGCTGCTTTGACCTGGAATCAGAGTGACCTGTCAACATGAAGCTACTGTAGTCTTCAGCTTTTCAATTTAATTTTTTTTTCATGTGTGCTCATCAGAGTGCATTCAGTAGGGCTGAAAAAATTGCTTTTAGAGTTTTCAGTGTTCATTAATTACAGCGATGCAAAGCAATAGAAACGGAGAGATAAGACCCGTTATGGGTTAGTTATTAATAACAGAAATGGTGATGTTTTGTTGAGGGCTGTATGGACTGCAGTGGACTGGCCAGCTCTGTAGAGGTTTGCTTGTGAATTTTGGGGGCAATTGCAAAACAATTGGATTTTTTACAGCTAAGTTTTGCTGAAGTGGAAAATACTTCAAGTTAGCAGATTGAAGATAAGGCTCATCTTTCAAATCAAGATGTCTGTTTACACAAAAGATTATAAAAGTTGTTTTCTGTGAAGAGAGACAGTTTACAAAGGGATACTAGAAATAAGGGAAAGAATATGAAATGAGAGAGAGTAAATAATACTGTGAAGTAGTACCAGGAAAGATATTCAGAACAAGAAGTAATGCTCTTGAGGTAAATGTGAAGACATAAGCCAGAAGTAAATGTCTCTACAGGGGGTGAAAGGATGTACCAATTTCAAGCAAATTTGCTACCTATATTCTGTATTCGATTCAGCTATGGTGGTGAAAACACCCTGTGCTCACAGATGGTGAGGAGGTAGAACAGTTCTGTGACCAGATCGTTCACAGTTCTAGAGGAACAAGACAAATGGCTGGTTTTGGAAGTCACATTCCTAACTGGTTTTCTGTTCAAGGTAAAAAATGTGTATTTTTCCACATTTGTAGAGGTCGGTGTACTGAGATGCAGCAATATCCTTATCAACATTACATTGTGTCACCAGAGGTGCTGCTGTATTCTGTCCATGCTTTTCATTCAGTATTTTTCATAAAGTCCCTCTTTATCTTCAAGCTAGAGTTTTTAGCACTTCACAGAAGCTCTGCTTTCTATGCCATCACAGTGTCTCGCAGCTCTGTAGTGTTCAATTCTTTGCCAAGACCAAAGACAAAAACAGAAACCAGAACCTCCAGTTCTGCTGCATGGCCAGCATTGGTGCATGATCACCCCACAGGGAGCTTTGTTGCTGGGACTCCTGTAGACCAGTGGAAGCTGTTTCAATTTCCACCAGACCCTCAGCTGCCCACTGGGGCAATGGGAACGTGTTTTGGAGGCTGCGTGTAGGGACTTTAAGCCCTGCAGTGAATGAGATTGAAGTTTTCGAATACCCTGTTACCCAAGATTGTTTAATATGCAGAGTACAGCAAATAAGATTCATACTTGAAGCCCTAAAGAGACATGTGAGCAGTGAGGAAGTTTGGTTTGACAAGATGGGGAAGGGATGCAAAGGGCTATGCTGAATTCTCTCCCAAGAAAGCCTTCTTTTAACGTTAAGGTTTGTTGCCTTACCTGGACTTTGAGAAAGTTTGCATGAAACCTTCCTGCCTTTGAAAACTTGATTCTAAAGGTATTTTGACTGAAACAGAAAATTTAATATTGAGGCATCGTGAACACGGAACAGTTATTTGTGGGCAAGCCATTTGAAGAGTACTAATACAGAACGGTGCTGAACTTGAAAGGATACAAACCATGTACACAAACTGGGTAGAATATCACTGGGAGCAATAAAATCTAGGAATTCTTCATACTGCTTTCATTGCAAACAATTTTTATGGTGCGGCCTGTGAAGCAATTGAAATGCAGAGAGCTGGCACATCACTAGATTGATAATTCCTCTCTCTGCTTACAACGTATTCTTGGTACAGATGTCCCCAATTCTTTCTTTCTATCACATTAAAGCGTCTTGTCTGTTTCAATTTCATGCCTGCCTCAAACATAGCACTTTTTTTTTTTTTAAATCATCCCTCTACTTCTCTCTTTTCTCTTAAAAAGTTTATATCAGATGAAATGTAGCGGCTGTTTCTTATCCTAAGGTTTGTGCTTCAACTTTTAACAAGCTCATTTTTAAGAACAGTCTTTCCTTGAGAGAGCGCTTGGCTGATGCATCAATAATTATGTAGTAATAAAGCAATTCTATCAAATGGCACCTCCTTGCTGAACAGATCTGTTTTGCAGAGCCAATGACAAAGATAAACGTTTATTATGTTTTACTGCTTTTGGTTCTGCAGATGCAATACAGCTCTTTTGTTTCTGGGGCAAGCATTACGAGAAGTAATTTCCAGTTGTGGAATGTCTATGGTAATAAGGATGCATAAGTAGAGAGAACTCACATTGACTTTCAAATACCAGAATGAGTTTGCAGTGCTGGTGATTTAGAAATAAATAAAGATATTTTTTTTCTTTGCTTAATCAGTTTTGCAGTCACTGGGCTGGAGCACACGTGGAACCCTGCAGTATCACAGAGTTACTCTTTTGAATGAAATACTACAGTATTAGTTGCTGGTTTCCCCTGTCTTGGCGAGCTTCCTCTTTCTCCATGTTGCATCCAAAGTTTTCTACTTTTAATTTTACTACAAAGCAGAGAAAAATGTCATGTGTAGAAGTAGCACAAAAGCTTGAAACTATCGCTCTTGTTTCCTTTCTTTTTTCTAAGTTACAGTATAATTAAGGCTGTGATTTAGATGACTTGGTGTTGTTCAGATCTGTCCCCTCCTTGTGGGCAAAATGTGGAGCATCACAGTCTGTGACTTTTTACGGCCTGTATATGCACAGCCATTGGAGCCTGTGTAGCTGAATGATCGCAGTGTCACTGTAGGGATGAAACTGTCCCTAAATAACACTTGAGGAACACCTTGAGAATTAAACTTCTGTGAATACAGATGCTCAGACCCTGCCTTTGCAGCCTCCAACATGTCCTGCTTGTCTTGCTTTCAGGCTTTCCTGGTCAGGAGGTGAGGAGCTGAAAGCCCTGAAAGTCTTTGTGGCAGCTTCTTGCTATGTCAGCAAACACTTTGCACGCAGATCATTCATTTTAGTTGGCAGTCACTGACAGTGATGTTTCTCTGTTAAGCCTTATTTTAGCATTTGAGGATTGCTATGTTGATTTTTATGGTGTGAAGGAAATTGCATGGGAGATTTTTTGTTTTGTCTTTATTATTCTCTGCTTTGTCTGGCCAGTAGGATTCAAAATCTTATTCTTTCAGGAGACGAGGATTCTGTCCGTGCAGTTTGCTAGCTCTTTCCTCATCCCTCTGAGGGAAACCCATTTCCTGGGCTTATTTCACTGCACAGTTAATGATGCTTAAGCCTCCTGTGGAAAGAGTTTGCCTAGTTAAAGCTAATGCAGAGAACAGTCCATCCCAGTCTTGTCTAAAGAAATAAAATATTGTTATATTTTTATCTATTCCATAGAAAAGGGCAGTAAGTCTAGGTTTGCAATGAGGATCTTGTGGTTTTAGTTTCATTTTGTAGTGAAATGGTAAAACAAAAGTTATCGAGATCTTACTTTCTGAAGGTAACTTTGTTTTAGTTAACTTAAAGCTCTGAAGAGAAGGACTTGGGGTCCAGGTGGACCAGTGGGGCACGAGCCAGCAGTGTGCTGTTGTAGCCAGGAAGGCCAGTGGGTTGCATTAGGCAGAGGGAACTGGGCCTCTTTGTCTTGGAGAAGACTGAGAGGGAATCTGATCAATGTACACAAACATTTTGTGAGAGATTGTCAAGAGAGTGGGGCCAGGCTCTTCTAAGTGGGGCTCAGCAATAGGATGAGAGGCAGCATGCGTGTATACTGAAGCACGGCGAATCCCATCTGAGCGTGAGGGAAAACTTCTTCACTGTGAGAGTGACAGAGCACTGGAACAGGCTGCCCAGGGAAGTTATGGCATCTCCTTACCTGGAGATCTTAATAACTCTATGATTCTGTGAAAACCTGCCTCCCAGAGATCCCAGCATGCTGTAGGTGACCCGGCTCGGGCAGAGGGCTGGACCAGGCAATCTCCAGAGGTCCCTTCCAACCTCAGCCATTCTGCAATTCTGTAATTCTGTGAAGTAAACTTTAATGATTTCAAAGAAATCAATACTGCATTTAATGCTGAATGTGTTTAAAAGGATTGGTACATGAAATGCACATCCCTCTCTCCAAATGGGCTGCAGACACGTAGTCATGTTTCTGAGAGTTGTTGCCATAATACAGTATGTTATGGTGAACTTAGATTAAGCCTCATGGGAAAGCATCGTTATTCAGTAAATTAAAGAAGAACGACTTTGATACGATGCCATATGTTGTAAAATAAAATGGATGCATGATGGGAAGAGCCATGAATCCTTTTAGTGTATGTAAGGCAGCCATGATTTGTGATTTTCTTCCTGCCTCTGCAATACCATGTTAAGGAAAGACCTAATGTATTTAAATAAAGAATGAATTACATTTAATGGGGTGTGGGACCTTATCATTTCCAGTGCTTTCTTTCAAGTCTGTTACCAGCCTACCTGATTTTTGAGACTTGGTACAATTGTTTAAGCTCATTGCTTCGTGCTGTATCTGATCTGATTTAAGCTGTGTCTTTCTTGTGCTCCCCCCCCCCCCCAGAGAAAACCAGTAGCTTGGTGAAAATCTGTAAAATCAGCAATACGCAACCCAGCTAAAATGGCACGTGAAATATAGTCTTGCTACTGTATAAACTTTATATACAGCAGTCAGATGTTGAGATTAATCAGAGTGACAGGTTGTACAAGCATATGGCTGGCCTTTCTGATAGCCATTAGCTTGAAAGGCCAGCTTTGGAACTGGCTTCATTATTTATAGGTGAATCACACTGCTGGGCTTTGTCAGGGAAAGGTTATTTCTCCAGAAACCTTCTGTGAACAGGAGGGCATTTTTCCACAGATCCTGGAGAATAAGACAAATTATTCTCTAGGAACTTCTCCACAACTTTCTTCTTTCAGAAAGCTGTAGTATTGGAGGGCATTCCAATGCTCCAATGGTGTACTTCAAGCATATGGAGTACACATGCTGATTACACCGTGCTCACTTCAGTCTAACCAAATGCCAAGGCACTGGGGCCTTGGAGCTCCTGCTCGTTACAGTTCTCCACTGCTGTCTATTGTACATCTGGAAAGATGTTCACTCAAATCACTAGAACGTGTGTGGAGATGCAGAGGGAATCAGAGCACGTCCTTCTGAGGAGCCTGGTGAAGCACAGGCGACCACACCAGCCTGCCCTGCCCCACTGCCAGCTGCAGCCACCCGCTTTGGGCTGCAGGGCTCCATCCTTGTGTGCTTTGTAGGGCCGCCCTGATGAACACAGTAATGCCTCGCTCCCTAGGACAGGGCTTCTGTTGAGCATGCTTCCCACCCACTGGCTTCATTTTAAAAGCTTTTACTTTTTGCAGCTTCCACTCTTGCCTTTTATTCTACTGTGATAATAATAATAAATAATATTAATAATAAACTTTTACCTTCTTTTTCCTCATCTCTGTAATTCCCTGCTTGCTATTTCTCATTAGCAGTGAAGGAAGGAAGAAGCTGGGTAACAAAATGAGAAATTTCTTACCTGATAATTTTCTTTCAGTTAACAGCTTCTTGCCATTCAACCCACCCGGATGAAGTGCTAAATGGCCATAATACAAATTGATTTTTTTTATCTGAATGAAAAATCAGATATATAATTTAACACGCCGTATCATGCTGTTGTCTTAATGCTAATAATTGCTGACTGAAGCATTTCTGTGGTCTGAGTGGCTTCTGTTGGCTGGCACTGATGTGCCATAGACCTGCTCTGGACCTCAGCACAGGCGTACAAACATACCAACTTGCGCTGAAGGAAATTTGCTCCGAATTATTGGGCTCTCCTCTGAGCCGACCTTGAATTTACTCTGATGTCCAGGAATACAAGTTAGTGTTGCTTTTAAGTTCCATCGTGTCAAAAGGAGCCTCTCAAGTACTGTTTAGACCCTCTTGATTTCTTCTTGCATGAAAACTGTGCGTATGTACTGTTGGTGAAACATAGTGTGGTTCATAATTAAAACTCTATAGATAAGAACAATTCAAGCAGAATTCTAGCATTTGCTTTTAAACTCTCGTTTCATTTGCGGTGTGGAGGCAGGTGCAGATTTAATTCTCAGTAGAACACGAGCCCACAGCTTGGTGGCTGAGTGCTGGCCAGGCAAGGACCCAGGTGGGCATGCAGGGATGGACGGCGGAGCGCTTAGCGCCTGCAGCAAGACCTGGCTGCTTACCACCTTGCTGCAGTTACAGAAACGGTGCTCAGCACTTAAACACAAAACCAGCTGTTCCCTTTATGACTGGCTTCAGTGTAGAGTGCTCTTGCTGTTTTACACAGTGGTCTGGCAGCACAGGGAAAGTGAGCCAGAGGCTGTGATCTCAGCCTGCTTCCCTTTGCCGGCGGCTCTCCGGGCAGTCGCACAGCCGTAGCCTGCTGCAGGAGGTACAGCCACACTTTGCATTTGAGGGTGTGAAGAGGGGAGCTGATTGAGATGCTGGTCAGTTCTTCTCCCAGGCTTTTCCCTTTATATAAACTGTTACTGTTGGATACCCCTGCAGAGATTTAAAAAAATGCAGAAAATACAGGCCAGAAGGCACCAAAAAGAAGAAAGGAATGGGGGAAGCGAAAGGAGAAAAAAGATGCCAAGAACAGCATAAAAGGCAATGGAGGAAAATGTAGCAGGCAGTTGGTGACTTTCCCAAATCAGATGGAAAAGAGCAAGAAGTGGGGAGGGCTCCTGTCTCTATAGTCTCCATTTTAGAAACCTTTTAGACTGGAGAGGTGAATGTGGCCAAACACATAGGAGGATGGTTGGACTAGATGATCTTGTAGGTCCTTTCCAACCTTATGAACCTATGAACCTATGAACTGAGATGTGAGTGCATATCCGGAGCCGTGTTGTATCCTCCACAGTTACACTGTGGTCAGTGCTGGCATTGTTAGTGGCAGAAATCACAAGCTGGAGAAGCCTTGTGCCTTTGCATGGGAGCTTTGGAGCTGAAAAATGTCATTTGTGAGAAGTAATTAACATGTTTCTGAGTATTTGTCAAGGTGGTCAGTGATGGTGGTTGGCTTCACCAGCAAGAAACAGCTCTTGGCACATTGTTGAGAACACTTGGTCCTGACAGCAGAGCTGTGGTGTTAGTAAAGAATGAAGAGCCACCATCAAGTGGGTTGCATAAAGAATGCTCTTTCTTGCTATTTTTAAAAGGTGTTGGGGGCACACAAAAGTTAATAAAGAAGAGGAACACCTACTGGTTTTGAGGACAGTTCTCAGGATGTTTCTTCAGTTCAAAAGCTTAACTTTCAGCTGGATTTATTTTGGGAGGTAGAAAGGACTCTTAAGGGTTTCTTGTATTTCTATGTGTTGCAATAAGTGTGAGTTTACCATCTCAAAAAAAAAAACCCAAACCACTCTTCAGAATCACAGTGGCACTGTTTATTGCTGGGTTACTTCCTTACCACCTTCTTTACAAATGAGTACTGCAGGGGAAATTTCTGTAAAGAACAGAATAGTTAACTGTTTTCCTGGTGAATAAGTGTTTAAATTAACAACTTTGCATGCCTGCTAGACCGCTGCTAACCTTTAAATGGATATAAAATGTACAGGAATGGATCAGTTAGAACCTCCATCCACTGCGAGGTGAAACAACGGTGATGTTTTTCAGCATGGATGTACTGCTGAAAAGCAGCACTCGGTTTCTCCGTTTTCTCCAAAATTGAAATTCAGTTTACAAAAAACGTGCTCAATATCTAATAGAAGTTCAGTTAGAGATGACTGACTGCGGGAGAAGCTTTTCTTGTAATTCATTCACATATATCATTAAGCACACAGATTTGAAATTCTGTTCTTGTGATGGGATAATTGTTCTGCGGCTGCTGTATCAAAGCGACGAACGCAGGAAGGCCATCGGATGTCAATCAGCTGCTGCAGAAAAACGCCTAACACCTGGAGTTTGAGTCCCAGCATGAGGAAATGGAGATGCAGATGCTCGCTAACGCTGGCTTTGTGGCTCTGAGTGGTGTTAAGACCAAGACTTGCAGGAGCAAACCTTATAGATTGGATATTACAAATATTTCCTCTTGGAAAGAGTGGGATGCAGTGGCACAGCTGCCCAGGGAGTTGGTGGGGCCGCCATCCCTGGAGGCATTCAAGAACAGTGGAGATGTGGCACTGAGGGACGTGGTCAGTGGTCGTGGTGGGAGTGGTTGGGGTTGGACTGGATGGTCTTAGTGGTCTTTTCCAGCCTTTGTGATTCTGTGAAAACCTTCTGCATACAGAGAGGTGAGTGAGCGTGATGCAGTGAGTGTAAACCAGCCAGACTGGTGATGATGTCCCACTTAAGAGCAGAGACTGAACTAAGAAACCTGTACATCCCCTTTTCTGGAAAGGCTTGCCTTGGAAACAATAAGGCTTGCAGGTTGCTATTGCAAGCTGTTACCTCATGCTACAGTAGCACAGTATGTAGCAGATACATGGCATTTCTCTGTTTTTATTAGCTCAGGCTTTTTCCCTCTTTGCCCTTCATGTGCCCCATTTTGGGCTTTGTCTTCGCACTCCTTCCAGTCCCCATGCCAGGCACTGAGTGTGCCAGCCCTGTCCCTGTGCTGCTGAGCATCCTGGCGCCAGCCTGGGCCGTGACCGCCCGTCTCCTGTCGGCTGCAGGGAGCAGTGCTGGGAAGAAGGGGCCTGGCTGCTCCCAACATGCCGTGTTTGCTTTCTCTTGAGAAGCAAGCAGGCTGGAAACTTGGCTTCAGCTGGAGAGGACCCCTTAACCTTGCCTTGGCAGAAGGAAATAATAATGTGACAGACTTCATTTATCTTTTTACTGTATGCATGGCCTCGTGTGCTCCGTAGTCCTTTAGACCTAAATTGCAATGTGGAATTGGCACTGTGGAGTAGGCTGTAATTTTCAAGGTGGCCTCAGGTACAATAAAAAAAAAAAAAAAGCCCTGTTTTTTACCTAACCACGAAAATACAAGTCATACATTTCTATGACACTTATTTTGCCACTAAGAGCAGTTAATTTGACCGTGTCCATTGTGTTTCGATTTTCGTTTGTGGCATGCTTTGCACTGGGGCTCTTTGTTGCAGCCTTTCCAGCTCTCGGCCCGCTGTGTGATGGCATGGTGGGGGATGTGGGTGCTGTGTGGGACTGAGCACCCGCTATTACATAAGCTTCAGAGGATTTCCTGAGAAGTGTTCAGCCTTCATTGCTGTCTGTAAGGAAATCCTCTTATCTGGGCAGCGCAATAAATAGTTCTGCCTCCTGTGTGAGAAACAGAAAAACACATTCTTCAAATGTCCGTTGTCAAAAATGTGGGTTTTTAAAATATATCAGCAGGAATTATTCTTCTGTAATAAATCCCCGTAATAGCGTGCTACGTATACATTTAACTGGATACACAGAGGTAGAGAAGAGGAGGAGGCTGTGCTAAAAGAGGGCTTAGTGTGCATTTAGTAATGACAAGAACAGTAAATAATCCTGCAGGTTTACAAACCTAATCCCGAATGTCTGTCTGTAGCTCTCATGTCTATTAGAGTCCGCTGGCAAAGATGTTAAGAGGCTGCAAAGAAAGGGCTTTTTTTGTTTTTTATTCTTATAATATTCAGGGAGACGGCTGGCTGACTGAAAGCAGTGAGTGACGTGGATGTGGCTGACTGGGACCTTGACTGAAAGCTCTGAGAGCTCCTCTTCCTCTGCCTGCAATGAGAAATGCAGTGAGGAAGGACCTGGCTGCCCCTCTTCCCCCTCTGGCTCGCTGTCCTCTCTGCCCGACAGTAGTTGCATTTAAATATGGCAGTTTTTTGCTTTTTTTTTCTAATCAGAACTTATTTTTTGTCCATGCCTGGCAGCAGAGTGGTTGTTTTTCTTAACAGAAGAAATCCCCTCTAAGAGCCGTGTCACATGGCACTATTGCTTTTAAATAAGCTTTTAAGAGGTTGGACCAGATGTTGGCCACATCTGTGTTTTCATTTCGTTGAAAATTTCATTTCAACCCTTTTATTAAAGGGGAAAATGATCATTTGGAAATTGTTTTGAAAACTTCAGCAGCTGGGAAGATCTTTTTGGTATAATAAAAGTAAAGGGGTATACTTCCAGTGCCCCGGAGCGAGCAGATGAATGATGATGGCTGCTAGGGTATGCTCATGACTGCCATGGAAATTTTCAGATCAAAGTGGATGTATTATTCTTTGAATCAGCGTTGGGTAACAAAACACTTTTTTTTTCCAGTGGAAGTGTTAACCTAGAGATTTGAAGGCTCCTTCTCATCTGAAAAACTCCTTGCGGTTAATGAATGCCTATCACATTGGCAGAAGAAAGGGCTACTTGCAGGCAGAGTGGATATCCTGCAATTACTCCCTCTACTGCCATTATGGGGTCTAAGAAATGCTTATTATATACAACCTGCTTCTGGACTTTTCTCTGCAATTTACCAGTTGGAGAATGAGTTTTCTGTCCCTGGTGCTAATTGATCCAATGAGAAGAGCTGGCACCTAATTCAGTAACAAGTTATATTTAAAATGTCACGTGAAATTGTTCATAGTGCCTGAAATTACATCATTTTCAGTCTGGCATAGTAGGGCTGTATAAGGAAACAGACATCTACTGTACCGTGCCATATAAAATTTTAAACCTCTGATCCAAAAATATAGCAGAATATAAGGGAAGCAAGGTGTTTGATGATGAATAAAAGCAGTGGCAGTTGATTTTGGTGGGATATTTTTATTGTTCCTAAAATGCTGTGGCAGTTTTAGCAGTAAATAATTTGGGGATGCAGAGGATTTTATGTCAGGTTGAGCTGTGACTTGAGTCCAGAGCAGTTCTCAGGCACCACTGCCAGATTTTGGTTCCCTAGCCTGTGATGTTGTTCAGAACTTACCAGTGAGTAATCTTTCATTTTGGCTCCTTTTTAATTTTGGTCCTAACAGAAGTAGTCAATATTTTAGTTTATCTGGTGCAGTGAATTTGGAGAAAAAAACAGCAACAACAGTAAAAAAGGCAATCCTTTCTTAGTTCAGATAAACCAAATGGAAAGTTCATTTTTTTCCCCAAAAATCATGAGGAAAACAAAGAGAAGGAAAACCCCATCCTTCTGCCCTACAGCTTAGTGCCTGCAGCAGCTACCCAGAGCACAGGAGGATGGATTCAAGGCCCGGTTCTGCACAGGATCCTCCATCCCAAGGATTACTCAGCCACGGGCACACTCCTGCTTTCCGTTCTCGAGTTATTTTATTTTGTGTAAGTAATGAAACCTTTCTTGGAGCCAGGTGTGCAGTCTCCTGGGAAGACGTCTCAGACAGTAGACTACAGAGTTCACTCCCTGCCTCGGTGATTATTTAAGCATTTCAGTCACTGGAAATTCACATATCAGTTCCAGCAGGAGGGACTGGCAGCGGTGCTCGGCATGATGCCCCGGCTCCCATTGGGGATGCAGCACACAACCATTCCTCTTTCTGCTCTGCATGATTACGGCTTGCTAAAAAATTCCAGTCCGTTATATTGAAGGTATTTTAAAGAGGCAACAAACCACTTGGATGTATTTTCTCACCTTGGTTTTCCTTTCCAACCTCCTGAAAGCATGCTTTCATAGAACCAAAGAATCATTAAGGCTGGAAAAGGCCACTAAGGTCATTTGGTCCAAATCCAACCCATCCCCACCATGCCCACTAACCATGTCCCTCAAGTGCCATGTCTCCACTGTTCGTGAGCACCTCCAGGGATGGTGACCCCACCACCTCCCTGGGCAGCCTGTGCCACTGCATCACCTCTCTTTCTGAGAAGAAATTTTTCCTAGTATCCAGCCATGCATCCTTGGGTCCTGTCCCTGTGTGTGTGTAGTAGTGGGCGCTTGGCACGGTAAAGCAAAAATTTCACACCTTGGGTTTCTAAAGTACAGCTTATTTCTAAATGTAATGTCATTGAAGATATGTTCCTGAAGGCTTTTTCAGTCATATTTGCATCAGATTATCCGAATAGGTAAAGTTGATACTGTATTTATGAAACAATCTCAGAAAGAAATCAAAGCAAAGCATTGGGCAATTCCTTGCGACAGAACATTTTCTTTGGGCTGAAAGTCATTCTGTGTATGATTTGGCATGGAAAGAATTAAAACTTTCTGTTGATTAAGTTGAATTTTGAAAAGCAAACTGTAAGTGCTCAGTGTCTGATACCAGCAATGCCTGTAGGGCTGAGCAGCTTGATCCTATGCGCCTCCTCAAGGAGCACATCCCTCATTCCTACACAAAAGTTTGGGTTGGATTCCAGCCCTGTGGTTTTACGTACTTGAGGAACTGCTTTTGTGCCTGGTTTCTGCCAAGCTGAGGGTCACTTGTATCTCCTGAGAATGCTTTGAATTCCTGCCTTTGCTTGTTGTCTCCATCTGATGCCCCTCCAGGCCCTGCTCTGTGCTCTGCAGGCAGCTGAAACATTTGGCAACTTCGGGAAGCTGGGCCAGGAATGGGGTACCATGGCCCTGAAGTTACCAAGGTGTTCCACACCATTTCCTTGTTAATTTGCTGCTTCAGATTGATGAAACTGAATTTATTTATTTTTCCTGCACGTCATCGGGTTGGGTCATCCATTGTCCACTCTTGATAAGATATAATGAATATGACCAAGGAGTTTTCTTCATTCCCCAGAATAAATCTGTGTTGAATAATGTATTTTCTTCTCTACCTGGACTATATTAATAGTATATTAGAACTGTACATTAATATGATGTGGAAAATCAATTTTGCAAGTTGTGCTGGTCCCAAATTAGATCTCAGTTCTTTGCTGTTACGATTTTTAATGAATAGAATGAATATTAAAACTCTGTTTTCAAGAGTAGTTTAGTAAATACGTAACTATAAAAATGACAGTGACATTGTAATTACAGAAAATCATTATTGCTGCACATTTATTTAGACCCTTCCATAGCTTTCAAGTTATTTTAAGATTTGGAAATGTTTTAAGAATTCCCATTTTATGAAAAAAATGAATACGCACATTTTTATGGAACTGATATGAGTTAGGTAGTTAAATGATTGCAGATCAGAATTAAGAATAGAGCCATGATATGACTGTTGGTGTGATGCATTACTCACTGATCCATGTTGCTTCCTTGTAAACAGAAAATCTTTTCTAAGTTGTAATTTACAGACGAATCACCAGGACATAGGCTCTGGTGGAGAAATTCATGTTACAGTGAATGAAGAATGGTGTCGTCTTCTGAAATGGTTTCTCCAGGTTCACGGTGAAAACGTGTGCCTTAAAAAAGGAAAAAAGGATGTTTGGAAATGTGTGGCAGATTTTTAGTCCTAAAGAGAATCCTACTGAATCCTGAATTTTAAGTTAGTTCACTGTGGTGCGTGTTGGTGTGTATACCCTTGTGTCAAAAATGCTCATTGATGAGTGCAGAAGGAAAGGAGATTATGAAGCGTTACTTTATCGTAGCACTTGAATTGCAATTGATTTTGAAGAAATGTCTAGCTAATTAAATGTGTTCTTTCATGTAGGTGAAAATACAGGAGATGGTGAATTAGATCTCAGTGGAATTGACGACAGTGAAATAGATAGGGTAAGATATGCTTTTATCCCGAGTCTCCCTGCATTTGGATATCTGAGAAAGAAAATAATGGTTCTTGTCTGGTGTATGCTCTCCATCCCTGCCTCTTCACTCTGGCAGTGCTTGCCTGTGATCTGTAGAGAGGTTCGAGTGATTTCAGTGATCTGGGGTCAAAACTAATGTTCACGAAAGCTTGTGTGCTGATTTTATATATGTACAGGACTGCTGCTGCTGCTGTCTCACTGTGCTGGCATAGTTATGTTTTAGAATATCTTTTATTCTTAGAGGAACTTTTAAAACTTTGTTGGATCTCTAAATTCATAATTTAATTACAATATATTCAGCTTATGAGGCTGCCATGGAAACCAGGCTGTAAAAGCAGCACGTACAGCTTCTGTGTTCTTTCAAAGATTCCTGTAGCATCTTCTGCATTTATTATTGTTTGTGTGGCAACACAAGGTACCCTTTCCATAACAGCCTGAGTATAAAAGGCAGCTGTGGAGATGGCCTGTTAAAGGGCACACAGCAGGTCAGTATGTGAGCATGCGGTCCTCCCATCAGGCCCTGGTTTCCTCTCCAGCCACCACGCCAGTTGGAAGTGAAAAGTGCAATTTGAATGGATAATGCTGATGCTAAAAGCTCCTTTTGGGCTACAGAGTCACTGAAAACAGGAGGGTTTCATGGGGATTGCTGAGAATCAGGCTTGATCTGCAGAATTTTCTTGGTGAAGAATGGAGAGGTAGGCAAATGCTCAGCCTGAGGTCAGCTGGGCTGGGTGTGGGGAAGAGCATGGTGGAAATGGAGCAGGCATGGGATGTTGGGCAGGGAGGCTCCCAGAGCTGATTCTGAAGGGCTTTGACAGAGCAGATCATTTTTTTAAACAAAAGCGGGGAATGTAAAAGCAAGTTTTCTCTGCTTTGTAGCCCATAGTGTGGTCATAACTCTGCTTTTATGACCCCATGTTCATTTCCAAGGCAAGAGACTGTAATATTGAAGCCCAAGATTATGAACTCACTAACTTCACATAAGAAAGATAAATAACTGAGCTATGAGGAAGAATTTTACTATTACGACCCACCTTTAAAATAGAAACAAGTGAAATAGTGAAATACTGGCTGATAAACCAGCACCTGTGCAGCTGCTTGCTTGCCCCATTTGCCTTCTGAGGAAGGACCCCTCCCCACATTAGTTTCATTAGCCTGGAGTTACTTTTCTTATCAAATGCTTATGTGTACGTTTTACTTTGGAGAAAATCTGGACTACTGAAACCTGCAAGATGGAGAAGACTCAGATTGTTTTTCTTACACTTAAATGTTGTTTCACAGGTTTTGGGTCCATTGTTTACAGGTAAATTGTCTTGTTTACAAAGGATGATCTGGTTTGTCTTCTCTATTCTGTAGTTCTCCATTGCCAGACAGCACCTGTCATACAGAACCTTTGCTTTGCAGACAGTAGTGCTAGATACTGGGGTTATATTTGTGTGTGAGAAATTGAAGGGGAGGTCTGTCTAGCATCATGCCAGCCTGCTTGCTGTCTACCTCCCCTCCTATTTATTTATTTCTGTGACTTTTTTGAATAGTTGTAGTTGCTTTACAGCTCCACACTTAATAATGATGCCACTGTGACTAAGTGGAGTTAAATGAAGGAAGTTCAGATGTGTGTACTGCACCCAGCTCTCTGAGTTCTAGTGGGCTGAACATCCAACAAACTAAGCTGGTTTCATTCACGCAGACCATTGAACTAAAGATCTTGGTAACTGTGCCTAAACCTTTCCAGAAAACTACCTAGAAGACATGTGTTTCTGTTTTGGTAGCTCAAGGCAATGGTTCCCATGCTGTTTTGAATTACAGACCACCATCACCTCTCAGAATTACTTGCAGACTGCCGTGTTGTCACGATGATCTCTTATATCATCTGAAAAAGATCATAAAAACAAGATCATTGTAGATTAATGATGGATCTAGTATTACGATCACGTTCAGTGAGTCCTGGATGATTGTCAACCACCCCACTGCAGTTTGGAAACCCAGCCCTGTGTTTTGAAAACAGATCATTGTTTCTCCAGCTTTAGAATTTGCTAGAAATGCTCTCTGTTGCAATTCATATTTTCTTTCATACAAGTTGTTTTTTTTACTGTGTGTGTGGATGTTGTTTTTTTAATAAAATATGAATGGACCTTGTTAGTGGCTTTTCAGTTCAGTTTTGCTCTGTGGTTTTTAAGTCAATTTCTGAAAGTAGATGAACTTGTTTTGTCTTCTAGTATATACTTAACGAAACAGAAGCTCAGATAAAAGCAGAGCTGTGGATGAAAGAAAATGCAGATTACTTGAAGGAGCAAAAAGGTAAGTGGATAGGACTGAAGTTCCTCTTTTGGCCAGGGTTGCTGAAATTGGCAGTCTGTGTAATCTTCATGCTGGTTACCCTTTTGTCATCTTTCAGAAAAGGAAGCAAGAATAGCAAAAGAGAAAGAACTTGGGATTTATAAGGAACACAAGGTATCAAACTCTGTGCTAATTGTCTGTTGAAAATGTCTTGGAAATCCATTGCATCTGTTGATCACTCTGTGTGGAACGTATAGGGGGTAAAGGGACAGGTTGCCACTCAACAAGCCAAACCTAGTATATTTCTGTGTGTTACATAAATATAAAAGGTATCATTTCTCAGGTGATGAGTAAAAAACTTTCTTGCCCAAAAGTCTATTCTGAGTTACTACTGGGAAAAATTTGGTGCGTGGCAAAATCAGAGCTAGTTCTTCCATCTAGGATTGCTGCCCTAACTGCTTACTTATTTAAATACAATTCTTAAGATACGCTTGACTTTTTTAACCCACGCATGGGGAATTTGTACTTGCCCTAACTTTAGCAGCTTCCTCTGCTCTTAGTATAATGTTTTCTTTATGGACAGCTGAAGAGGTCTTTGTTACAGCCACTTAAAGAAGTATTTTGTTGTACCTTTCATAAAGAAGGTGCCAGTTACGTTAACAAACGGCATGTCCTTGTCTCCATGTTTAGCAGTTTAAAGCAACCTAATTGGCCATATATTCACAATTTACAGCGTTAGTGTTTTGTGTAATTGAGCAAGTGACAAGTCAGATCTTCCACATGCAGCTAAAATCCGTGTTCATTTTTAATGTGTGTATCTTGTATCTTTCTTTTCTGGCTAATGTGAAAGACAGAGTTTCCTACTTCCCCTAGGTATTTCAATAATAAAAACAAAACTAGACAATGAAACACTGTTTTATGCTTCAGAGTTTCTCATTCATCCCACCCTTCCAGGGCTGTGGAATTCTACCAGCAATTTTCAAAATTGTATAACTCTCTGGCACTGAGAAGTAGCCCAAACAACCCACCTTTTTGTTCTGACAACACAGGAGTTTTTCTCTGGCTGTATTGTTTCTGACAGCTAGGGTAGAACTTGATTAATATAGTGCTTTCCAATTTCAAGGTAGCACTTGACCCATGTAGGTAAACAGAGGGGCTATTATACATTAAAAAATAAATCTCCTGTGGAGCTTGGTGTTAAAACCTTCCTTTGAAAAGGAAAAGGCTGAATGAGAAACAGAAGATCTTTTTTTTTTTTTTTTTTTTTTTTGTACCTAGCTAGGCATCGGTCCCAGATAGGAGTGTTCCCTGGTGTCATTTCTCTTTGTCTGAGTCTGTGCAGCATCAAACTGCAGTGTTAGTGCTGGGCTTGCAGTGCTTGGCCGAGGGGAGGTTGCCTCTCTGTGCAGGCAGCTGACGGTGCAGCGTCCTGCTTCCTCTCTCACAGCATTATTGCTTAGAAAGCTGCTGCTAATTTTCTTGGCTTTTTCCAGTTTTGAGGAAGAGTTGGATGTGCAGCTTTCAGACTTCATGTGAAATGCTGTTGTCAGTGCCTAGGGAAGTAACCCAGCTTGACTCTAACTTGGAAGGTAGTTTTAACAGAGGAAATGCTGGGTGATGTTATCGAGGTTCCTGTAGCAGGAGCTCACTCCATTTTTTTCACATGTGAGAAATGGCCCACGTTTCTTTCCTGGCAGCAGTACAAATGTGTGGTAAAGAATTTGTAATAATCTGCGTGGGCATTCAGCAAAAATGGGAAAGCCTACACTGAATTCTTGTAGAAAGAAAAGTCCTTCAGCATTAGTCCTGCTCAGCCCCAGGCCAGAGAGAGCTGACCTGCCTTGGCCCCATCACCCATCCTGTCCCCAAGTCACCAGCCCCTGTGCAGAGACTGCTGAGCCACAGGTCGCCCTTCTGCTGCACAACGGTTTTGTTTGTCTCTACATCACTAATTTTATATTTTAATTAAGCCAAAGAAAGCTGCAAAGAAGCGGGAGCCAATTCAAGCCAGCACAGCAGGAGAGGCAATTGAAAAGATGTTAGAACAGAAGAAAATCTCAAGTAAAATTAATTATAATGTGCTAAGGGACCTGAACAGCAAAGGAAGTAACACACCAAAGAAAGAGGATGACAGCACTGATGACAGCACCAACACCAAGAAGCTGTCAAGAAGAAAATCTATTGCCAGTAGGAATATAGCCAACCCTGTAAACAGTGTGGGAAAAAGGTACTGCAATTGTTCATTTCTATCTGTCTGTGAGACTGTCTATGTATCTTTCTGAGCCAGACAATGTAGGTACTGAAACATTTGTCTGAGGCTAAAATAATGCCGGGGGTCTTGTTTTTATTTATTTTGCCTGCAGTGTCACAGTGGAAACTTATTTATAGTTCATGTATCAAAGGTCTGTTTTGGTCTGAGTTAATCATTCCAGAGAAGAAGAAAAAAAAAAATCAATGGAAATTCATAAACATCAGTCTTTTAACAGCTTTTCTCCATATATCCCTGACATTTGGTGTCCTCCCTTCTGGGTTGTCTGTATCTGCTGACATGACACTAAATGTTCGAAGGCTTTGGCTTTTTGCTTGATTTGAAAAATACAGTTCCCATCTGTTACGACAGCTAGCTGTTTTGATTAGCTTTTATTTTAGTTTTATTCCAAACTTTTGTTGTTAATTGGTGACACAAATATAAAGCTTTACAGTAAATATGCTTGTCGGTTTTCTGGTCTGCATTTGCAAATGTTTTATAGTGTGATGAAAGCTACTATTTTAATGTGCAAAATATTCAGACTTGCCGGGCAGATTTGTGGGGCTCTGTAATGTGTATAAGGAGATTGATGTGTCCTGTCTGCAATATTCGACTGTTTTATTAGCCTGCAGTTCATGAAATCGTGTCGGATGGTCATTTGGATGATCTCTCTCTGTAGTAATTTCTTATTTCGTTGTTAGATATTTATTTACTGCCTAAAAGACGTTATTTTTTTGCTTCCAGGCCCTACACCACCAGGAAATTCAGGCATTTAGTATGGAAATGCTAGATGGTGTCTTCATGCCATTGTTTGGAGGGTGAAGGGCAGGGGAGGGGTGGAGGGAGAGAAGGAGAGCTGGGGTTGGTGATGGCACTGCCTGCAGCAGCACTGCGGTGGGCAGGGGGCATGGGAGAGGGCTTGGGGCTGTCTGAAGTGAAAATCAAGGAGCTGCTGCTGGAGGTGCTTCAGATGTTCATTTTCCCTTCCTAAATGAAGCAGCTTTGGGGAGAGAAAGGCAACCACAAGGTGTGAGAGTTCATCTAGTAGTGAAGGAGTGGGAACGTAGGATACCTGTGGAGGTGAAGCTGGGGGGGCTGGTGTGGACATGGCTGTACCCAAAGCCATTATTATGACCTGATTTGCACTTGGACACTTACATTGGCTTTGGTCAGTGCATTTAGCTTCTCAGCCAAAATTGCATCTAGCCTCACTGTCACTTGGATAAAGATTTTGCAATGGAACAAGCATCTTTTCTGCTCTTCCTTCCTTATTCTGTGTTTTATTGGGATGATTTTATCCTCATTCAGCTTCTCACCTGTAATAGCAGCAGCTATCCCATTTGTTATTCACTGAGGGTTTTAGTTTCCTATGTAAGTTGCTACTTTGGGTCGTGTTTAATGACCCAAGCACACGTATTTTCTAATAGGAGGAAAATGAAGATACATTCAGGATTAGCTCACAGCATTAGCATTGGTTTTGTTGGGATTTAACGTGTACAGTGAGTTTCTGGAGTTTGTAGTGCTCTGATGCAGTTGTCAGAAATGGGATGCTGTGATGGGACTTGTGAGGGACCTGTTGCTTTTCAAGACTTAGCAGTAACATCAACAGCTGAGCTGCTTCACCACATCCATGCTGTGTCTCTCTGAGGCCTGCTTGTCAGCCTTGCTGGGCACTTGGAGCTCTTGTTGAAGCCAGCATCTTAAACCCTTAACAGGTGTTAAACTCTTTGGAAAATCATGCCATAAATATTTAATTTCACAGTGGTGCAACTTGAAAAGGTTTCTAAATAAATACACAAATCAGTATTTTCCAAAAGCAGCTAATAAGATGTGTTTATTTTTCCTCTTGAGTGCCTAAAGTGCATCCTTAAGATGCATAACAGTTTCCTGATGATGATTAGCAGATCCTAGATACAATGAATTTCACAGCAGAGCACTTCAGAGAAGGTTGGTGATACATGAAGATACGTGGTTAAGATTTTGCACTCCAGAAGTAGACAGTGTTCCTGATTAAATAATATCAAGGACTTGGCAAACCATTAGTTTTTATTTCGTGCAGTTAAAGATTTATGACATACTTTGATTTTTTTGCTAGTAGTCTGAATGCCACATCTTTTAAATGGCATGCATAAATTTTGGTGTTTTGCATTGTTCTAATATGCCATGCATTCATTTTCTTTGTGCAGCATTGTTCCTCTGAGAGGTGAATGGCTAAATACTTTCCCAGTGATACAAAAATAATGGCAGTTTATATGCAATTAATAATAATAAAAACCCAGAACATTGCTCATTAGAAAATGAATGAAGCACATAATGTAGCTTTATCCAGGAGGCATTTGTGGAGTTGTTGCTAACTGTTTTGGTTTGTAGTGATTTGCAGTCCAGCCTGCTCAGCTTTGGAAGTCTTACATATTTAGCAAGCTCTATTTGACTGCAGTAGTACCTTGTATAACTGTGCTTTGATGCAGTCCCTTAGTTTGTCTGAGGTGTAGTCAGGATTTAAAGAGCTGCTGATTTAGTCCTGATCCCAATTAGGTCTAGGAAGTGAATACTGTTTCTTGGTGATTAGAGCAGTACTCCTGTAAGGGTATTAGGTTAGGAAAGTAGACTTTATTGCTTTCCATGTGCAAGCAGAGGTTTTACAAACACAGCTGACTTTGTCACGTGTCTCAGGAATCATCTTCTGATGCAGTGTGTAGCACCTTGGAAGCAGGAGGTTTGTCTCCATTTTTCAAGTTGTCCCTTGCTATAAAATATGCCATGCTTGTGTATCTGGGAAGAGGACTTTACATTTTCTTTTAAACAAGCAATTTCCACAGCCTGGCGTGGTGCAATGTCTTCATTATCTAATATGATGTCAAATAGCATTTGCAGTGCTAATCTGTTAAAGTCTTGTAAAACGTTGTTGATTTGCAAGAAACTTATGAAGAGTTGGAATGCTAACCATCCTCCAGGGAGTGTGCTGCAATGGGATATTCTTTCAATCACAACAAAGCTATTATAATCAGAGTTAACTTAATAGTTACTTGGAGCCAAAGAACTTATCTTTCATCTCAACACTGTTTCTTCAAGATTCCCAATTTTGAAATCTCAGCCCTGTTTCTGAAATTTTCTCAGGGAGGCACTTGGAAAGAATTACCCCGAGGATAGTGCAGAGTCCACCCTTTTCAGATGAGCAGATACCATATTCACCAACATTTTCAAAAGCAAACTGGATTTTTGAGCAGTTTTCTTCACCATGGATGCTGTGCCACTTTCTAAGTATTAGGGAAAAGACATGCTTTTTTATAGATACATTCCCCCTAACTATGCTGGGGTTGTACTTGATGTATCTGTCAAGATAGTATAAAAATAGTAAAAACAGTGCATCACGTTCAGGTTGTTTGTGTTCTGGTGGGCATCACAGTTGCTGCTTCAGGAGCAAAAGGTATTTCATAGTGTGTTACAGACATGTAGCACTGTGGGTATTACCATAGTAGCGATTGCAACTTTAATTTCAATTACCAGTTGCACATTTTATCTTCACTAATGTCTTCTGTGCATATGAAACGGGCATCACAGAAGACAAATATGTTGAACTCCCAGAGAAGAGCAATTGCCACTTTGAGCCACTTAAAATCTAAACTCCAGTTTGAGCTTCAAGTCCACTAAAAACAGCGTCTGCGAGCTTTTGGTTGGAAGCTAAATAATTCATTTCGTGTTTGCTTGAGCTGAATCCTGCTTGCAAAGTGGAATGTGTTGTTCCAAGAAAATGTGGGAACAAAAAAGCTTTCAAGTCACTACTTTTTAAAAATTTTATGCCCATTTATTGCAATGTACTTGAAATTGGTAACGATATTAAAGAGGACGGGATATATCATCAGGGGAATAAATGTGTCAGGTTAATCTCCTAAAGAATTTGCCTTGGAAGAAGTGAAGCAGGACTGCAAAGCGCAGCTGAATCCACTGTAATGAAACAAGGTTGTTCTGAATGGAAGCATGTGAATATGTAATAGAAAACCAAATCAAGCTTGCTGCAAATATGACAAAAGCCCACGGTAGAGATTTCAGGTTTGATTAGATTTTGGCTTTCACCTCCAAGTTCCCTACATGCTCTCACTTGTGTCCTTTTGCTGGTAATGTTCCCCCCAGCAGGATACGGTGTGCGGTGCCTGGGGCTGTGGGGCTTGGTCCTGGCCTTCAGCGATGCTTTGGTGTAGCATCTGCTCCAACTATGTCTTTGTTGACTTCTCAGGGGCTGTCACAAGCCCTGAAAAATTAGTTTGGAGAAGAGGAGGCTCTGAGGAGTCTTTATTGTGGCCTTCCAGTACTTGAAGGCTTACATGCAGGAGAGGGACTGACTTTTTACTCATTCTGATAGCGATAGGGCAAGGGGGGGTGGCTGAATTAAAAGACAGGAGTTTTGTCTTAGATATTAGATAAGAAGTTCTTTACTCAGAGGGCAATGAGGAACTGGCACTGCTGCCCAGAGCTGTGGGTGCTCCATTACTGGAGGTGCCCAAGGCCATGGAAGGGGCTCTGGGCACCCTGAGCCATCCTGCTATGGCAGGAGGTTGGAGCTAGATGATCTTTAGGGTCCCCTCCAACCTAACCCATTCTATGATTTTATAATTCTATGAAATATCCCCTTTATTTCAAGGGAGAATGTAGGTAATGCTTTGTATGCTCATGTTTGGCATCTCATTTAACCACAGTAAGTTACCTGGTGCTTTCTTGGCATCTTTGGGATGCCTGAGTGTCTGAAAAACCTTGAAAGTGATATTTGTATTATGTTTCTACCTATCCTTTATACCAAATAGACTTAAGTGGTTGTTCACTCATTTGGCAACGTATGCACCTGTATATCCTTCATACACTGTGTGTAGAAGCAGGTTGTTTCAGAACCTCTTTGGTTAGGAAAAATTAACATTTTAACAGTGGTTTGAGAGATTTGGAAGTGGGTATCTGAGAGGTCCCTTGATTGTAGGGGACACAGTGGGGCCTGGTGGGCTGCTGGGCGTCCACAAGGATACCCATGGGCAAGCTCTTCATGGTGAAGCTGAGCTGCTCAGGAGGGAGAGATGTGATGTCTGGCAGATGTGAGGCTTTTGAAAGTCTTTTCTGTACCAACTTTAGTATGTATTCTCCTTACAAATTGGTCCTTTGAGATGACATCTTAAGAGTGTTTTTATATTCTTTAATTTTTCCACCATTAATTTTTATTTTTTCTGTATTGCCTTTAGCTCTTTGTCTAATTTACCTTTGATAGACTGTTTTTTTTTCCCTCTCTGCTTTGAAGTCTATTACATGACTTGGAATTCATATGTATTACTCAAAGTGAGATATTAAACTTTATTTCTCATCTTATGCTGTGCTTCAGGCCTTCTTTTCTTATGTGACAAACGCGCTAGCACAAATCTCCCAACAGAGACAAAATTCCTTGCAGAAGATCAGGAGTGCTTGTTGAGATGGTAGTTAGGAGTTTCTTCTGTAGCTTGACTATTTTTGTTGGTGTTTCCTCCTGAAGCACTCTCTTGTTGGCTGTGGGATTACCCAGTTCTGGTTCCTGGATATGAATGTGCATGTGAGAGCCTTCCCATGTGGGCACATGGCATCACAGTTTGAACCTCCTGTACTCGATAGATAAATTCTGCAGCCACTCTGACATAAGTGTTTTCTTATGTGATTCCTGCTTTGAGAAATTCTGTGGAGTGTAATTTGATGTGTGTTTGTGCTTTGCTGTGGTATATAATCATTTAAATCAAAGGTTAATCAAAATGATTAGTCATTTTAAACAGGAAAATGGTGACATTTGATAAGTACCACCGCTTAAAATAAATCTTGCAAGTATTTTCCAGTCCTGTAACTTTAGAGGGACAAGTTTATGCAAATTATGGTTAGCATTTTATTTACAAAAGGCAAAGCCAAGAAAAAATGAATTCAACCCTTCCAGGCCTCTGCTTCTCGATTCATGTGTCTGCATTAGCAAAGGTGGCTGTCTTGGGGAGAGCTTTACCAAAGACCTTGGGAGGAGCTGACGTGAATTTATTTGCTTGTTCACAGTGAGTTTGAGGAGGTGATTTAGTAAAGCCTGTCCTAGCATGGTAGCCTGGCTAGAGGTGCAGGTTCCTGCTCTTCATGTGAGCTGAGAAGGAGATAAGCCAGAGGCAAGAGCTGGGGAGAAACTCATCTAGCCCCACATTTCTTAAAGTGAACATGTAAGCTAAGATCTGTGAGCGCTCAAATCAGATGAGCTCAGTCCTTCCCTCTTCACTAAGAATGGGAGGAGAAATGCATTTCCTCTGCATACGCCACTCACTTGAGCATACAGAGCTATGCAGTGGCCACCAAACAACGTGGGAGGGAGGAACCAGGAGAAAGGTGTTCCTCTCCCTCCAACTCTTCACACTGAGATGAGACAGAAGGAAAGATTTTTTATTTTTATTTTTTTTTTAGAACTTCCCAAACCTATCCTTCCAGCGGCTGGGAGTGTTTGTCAGGATTTGATGTTTACTCTGGTTACTGCATCTGTTTAGAAAATCAGTTCCTTAAAAGTTCTGGAGTCATTTGCTTTAGAGTACTGGGATTTAAAATACTAAAACTTCCATACTGCAACAAAGCTGTCTGTATTTTTCTCTCTGCGGTATATAATTGGAGACAAAAGCCCCAGGAATGGCTCTGTGATAGGAGAAATAGCATTAAAAAGCTTTCTCAACGTGAACCAATTTATTTAAGTTCAGTAGTGCTGCAAATCATCTCTAGTTGTACATCATTCATTAAGAGCATTCAAATTTTATAGTACAGACTTTTGATATTGTCGAAATTTGGCTTAGTGTAAGGGAATGTGGTCTATTGCCACTGCAGAGGGGTATTCCTGAGCTGTTTAGTCTTATGGGACACTTGGAGAACCTTGTCAAAACCCTTCAAGATAGAGCAAAGACACATCTAGGGTTGTGTGAGCATTTCACAAGTAACAGGCTACTGCCAAATTCAGTGCTTGGCTCCATTTACCCACAATAATTAGAATGCCTTCAGTTTAAAACTCCACAGGCATTGATCTGGCTGACCTTGTGGCCCAGACCCGGGTCAAGGCTCCTTCTTTTTACAGCAGCCTTGTTGTTTGTTTAATGTAAATTGAATATTGCCTTTCTACCTCCCACTCAAGAAAATCATCTCCTTGTCGGATTCCAAGGGAGGTCAGTGAGCAGTGTGAAAATGCAGGTGGATTTTTGTGACTGCCTGAAGCAATCTCATCTTCCGTGAAAGACCAAGGAGGAGCAATTTTAGCCCAGAAGATAATTGTGCATGAAACTTGTCTTGCAAGCTCCTTGTTTGTCTCCTTGGGATCCCAAGTGTAATGACTCTTGCTGTCAGAACCTAAAGGTGCATGCTCTACTGTCACAGCCAGAAGTATTTGGGTGCTGTGAAATGCTTATGTCATTAGTCTGTAGGTTGTTATGTTTTCTTTCTTTTTTTTAATTTTATTTTATGAATAGAAGGTGGTTGTTTTCTGAATTGATTTGTCTCTTGACTCTAATCCAGCAGGATATTCCCAGTATGTATTTGCTCATTTTATTAACATAAGATGAGGGAAGAGTATGGCTGACATGCTTTACGTTTGCAAATGAAGTTGAGTTGTCAGTGGATATTTATTAAATACTTAAAGGGAATGGGACAAAACAAAGAAAAAGTTGCCTTGTTCTAGTAGCATAAATCGTATGTTATTTTCCAAGTCTGATACTCAAACCAGGAGAGCAGCTACAGGAAGCATTTTGTTTCTTGGTGTTTGCATACATTGCCAGACTGGGTAACTGGCAATCGTTATGTGGTTGTGATTGCAGTTCTTTCACCACAGCTGGGTAAAGTATTGGAAAGTTATGGCAGTTTGTTGTAAAACTGGAGGTACTGTGTTGCTCACAGAATATTTAGCAGAATCTGCATAATTAGTTTTAAATTGGCCGCTGTACTGTAACTCAGTCATTTATGTAAGTGCTGTTCCATTACCCAGTGATGCTGCTGGCGTGCTGACTGATTTCAGTTTTACCTTGCTGCATTTGTTACTAAAAATAGGAAGAAACATTGAAATGACTTCTAAATGTGTTCTCGGAAGATATAAACAGCAAATTCAACTTTTCTGTTGTTGAACTTCCAATTCATTCTAAGTCAAAAGTTCCTGTGCAGCATTTCCACCCTCCTCCAGCAATGGTCTGAACAAACTGATTGCTGTGTTCAGCATTTGCATCAACCAACTAACTTCCCCACCCTCTCTAGAGCAGCACATCTTCTTTCATGCAGATCCCTGCCTTGTGACTCAGGAAGGTGCAAGGGGGCAATTCACTGGCACTTGCATATGTTTTCCTTTGTCCATATGTTTTTACATCAGGAAAGAAATGTGTTGCTACAGAGGTGGGATGGGATGGTACAGAATATAGTATTTGTGGACCTAAAGACCTGCAGCCCATCTTCCAAGTGCACATTTAGTTGAAGATCCTCTCATCCTGAGTGCTCTTGCAAGGCATCGCGTGGCTCAGCAGCTGTCAGAAACTGCAAGTGTTTGGAAATGTTTCTTTTCAAGCAGGGGTGCAATGAGACGCACATGGTGTGACAGATCTGGAATTTGTATTGATATTCAAAGTTGATCATTCAAGTATGGGAAGAACCCAGGACACAGAGAGTGCTTTGAAGTCCTATTCAGGATAGAAGTACTGGGCATGCATTAATAGTCTGCTGTCTCTGTATTCAGAAACTGTTCTAAATGTGATATTTATGTGAAAGAAGTATATTTACAGCATAGGGTTCTTTTAAAAGATATCAGTGTATTTAATCTGACCGTTTGGTTATCTGAAATATGAAGGAGCAGTATATAGATTTGAAAGGAGAATGAAGTGGCTGGCATACTTGTAAGGTTATCTTTGCTTGAGTAGAGTGGTGGCATGGTAGCTTGAACAGAAAAAAATGGTGTTGTGTACTTCTGCATGGATTTTATCATGCAGCAGTGAAGAAACAGATACCTTGGAATCCTAACTAAAACATTGAGCAACACAGTCATCAGATTAAAGCTGCAGTTCAATCAATCAATCAGCTGATGAATTAATAACAGAGATTAAAATCAGTGGAGAATCAAGTGATTAGAGGGAGAGAAGCGAGGCAGAAATTGGTGTTCTAGGACACGGGTCTGGTTATTGCAGGGCACAAAGTTGGGCTACACAGTGAGCATCACCTGCTGCCCAGCTCCTGGAGGCTGCAGGTGGGCCCTTCCAATTACTGTGTTGAAAACTCACTCCATGGGTTAATTTTGTGCCTAAGCACACTACTTAGATGATGTTGGTTTAGATGCTTGCTCTTTTTCTATTCTCTGCCAAATGAACCGTGTGCAAGCACTCTTTATTAAGCAATACTGGCTTCAAAACTGATCAGCAAATATAGCACGTCTTAAACATGTTTGCACTTCATTCATACCTTTTAAAATATTGCAGAAAAAAAGATTATGGGAACAGAATGGAAGAAGAGTTAACCCTTTGTGCAGGTTTTTATGGAGCATTTCAGGTAGGAGAAAACTTTAGGTCACTCATGTTGCTGATTGGGGCCTCCTGTAGATTCCTTATGGGCATTCCTACATCAAGCTGTGCCCTCTGCATCCTCTCCTCCTCCTCTGGAAGGTGTTCAGTGCGTTAGGATCATTAGTGTCTCTCAGTAATGTGCCTTATATTTATTGCTGATGTGTTTATTTATGATACAGGCTTTGTCTCTTCAAGTCATGCACTGGTAAAGTATGACCTTTCTTTTCCTATGACCTGGTCCAGTCCAGATGTGATTTTTACCTTTGGATAATCTGGAACATAAAATCTGACATGAAGACCCAATAGTCTGTTACAAGACTTATATTTAAAGTCAGAACATACTGTGCTCCTAATGTATAAGAGAGGACTTGATGAAAAAGCTTTGGTTTCATCATATGAAACGTTCCAGATACAGAGATATTTTGATCTTGTACTGAGGGACATGGTTTAGAGGGGAAATACTGGTGGTAGGTGGACAGTTGGACTGAATGATCTTGGAGGTCTTTTCCAACCTCGGTAATTCTATGGTCCTATTTTATTATTCTGTACGACTTAAATTTCCTTAAATTCCTGTGGTAAAGAAGCTACTTTTCATCCGTGGATCCACGTTTTCATTTTCCTGTTATATTTTAAATATTCTTGTTCCTTTTCACCTGAAAAGAGCTGGGGGAGTGAAAGAATTTGGTTTAACTGGGTTAAGAAAGTGTCCTTGAAACAGTGCTTTATAGAATATGTTTAAGGTTGTGTTGATATCTCTCTTTTGGTTAATGTGGTCTTGTGTATAGATGCTATGTGAACATTCTTGATCTCATGGCATAAAGTGTAACAAGAATTACAAAATCTATTTTATACAGGCAAGATGTAGTTATCAATTTTGATCTATATATGACATTTCCATGCAGTTTTCTTCCTTCTGAGTGCTTTTGATGAGCTACTGGTCAGAATACATGGATGATTCACAGCTCAGATAGGCTGTACCATGCATCTCATGAACATAAGCCTGATTCATCAGCTCTAAAAGCATGAAATGAAAACGCTCAGTTCTGTTGAGGATGTATGAGGCCAGGCTCTTCTCGGTGGTGTGTAACAATAGGACAAGAAGCAATGGCCTAAAACTTGTATGTAGGAAGTTTCGTACAAACGTGTGGAAGAATTTTACAGTGAGGGCGATGGAGCACTGGAACAGGGTGGGCAGAGAGGTTGTGGAGTCTCCATCTGTGAAGATATTCAAGACCCATCTGGACACCTACTTGTGTGACCTATTGTAGGGAGTCTGCTGTGGCAGAGGGGTTGGACTTGATGATCTCTTGAGGTCCCTTCCAACCCCTGTGATTATGTGATTTTGTTCCACTATGTGAACAGGGGTGGAGGAAAGGGAACAGCTAATTAAGGGTTTTAAACCAGCGAGGTTATGCTTGTTTTTTTCCTGTAACTAATGAAGTGAGTCCCATGTGATGCAAGTTGAGTATAAGCCACAAGAAATCATAAATTTTATATAATGCAAAGTAACTTAGCAGCAAGTGACTTACTAGCTGGAGAGCTCTGGGTTGAGAGGTGCCTGTTTTGTACAAACAAACCTCATCTTGCTGACCTTTGCAAACTCTGGCTGCCACTCTGTCTATCCAACCTGAAGAGATCAGAAAGCCCTTCACATCAAAAGGGACCCACAGACGCCGTTATCTGCAAGGGTCCCATTGTGCTTGGGGGTGATTTATCAGGAGGCAGCAGCCTGCCTGCTCCAGAGCCTTCACCCGCTGGCACCAACAACACAGAGCAGGACCGCTGCTGTTGGGCAGGCATTCAGTCTGCAGCTTCTGCCTGCTCCAAACAATGCACATCTCCTGTGTGATGGATGGGGACCCCGACCCCCTGCGTCATCTGCCCAGAGCTGGATGGAGGGCTGCTTTTCTTGAATCAACATTTTCAGGTGCTTCCTGTGTGCCCTTCAGGAGTGGATAAAATTCATAGTTTGTTCAACTGCTGAAAATGTGAACACAGTTAAAACATGCTGAAAGTGCGTCTTTCAGCACGTGGTTCACTTCTGTTTCTGGATTATATATATATATATGCATAAATATATATATATATTCACACACATATGCTATATATATATATACACATGTGAATACAGATTAAAAAAAGACAAGTTTTACAGAAAAGATCCTTTAAAAATAGCTGTTGGAGGAAAGTGCAGTTTTTCTGCATATATTTCTACCTCATTAGGAGCATTGGCAGAAAACGTTTTGAAGACCCAGTGATTGCTAGGCTGTAGTTTTTGTGTTAGTTTTGGATTGTGGTTTGAAATTATTCCTTAAAACATAAGCCGGTCTAAAATTAGGAAATTCTGAGATCCAAGCCCTCGAGTGAGTTTGCAGTAGTATCTAGTGACTATTCTGTTGCAGTGTTGGTAGCTAAGAAATATTAAGCACAGCATTCTATTATCTTTTCACTGAAGACCAGAGACTAGAAAACTAAACTTTATGGTTCAGCATTTGCTGATAGGATTTGCAGTTCGGGGAAATCCAGATTTAAGATGTTTTTTGCAGAGAGCTTACGAGAGGCCAACTTCACAAACAGATGCATTTTTGTCTAAATTACTTTCCCTCTCTTTTCAGTCTCAGTGTCTGTTGATTTCATTTTAAAACCCATTTTAAAGCAAGTGAAACTAAGGTTTTTTTTCTATTGCAGTAATCCATAGTTTCAATATCCTTCTTCTCTGCAGCTCTCAGTTTTTAGAGCTGTGGACGTAGTGGGGCTGGATACCATAGTACCCATATAGTACACATACTGGGCTCTAGTTTCAGGCCATATTAAAGGTTGATGACTATTTTCAGGCTTTTTCTGAAGATGTAACTCTCACTGGAGCAGGCTCCAGAGCACAGCAGAGCACCTCTCTCCTGTATGCCGCTCCACTTCACAGCTTCAGAGAAATCTGACTAGCTTCCAGTTTAAACTGTCTTAATAAGGTAAATCTGAAATGATTTCATATACCACCGTAACTCGAGGGTCAGAGTCACAGGAGCTGTGGAAGTGCTGATATTTAAGAGAGTTTTTAAAACGGACTCTAAACATAGGTGCTTTAATAAGGCCATTCAGGTGAGACAGGGAAGGTTTTAGATAAGTGATTTCAATCACTCAAGTTTTTATTAGTGAATCGCCTTAAGATTTTCCGTATTGTAACGTATCCAGGGCTGGCTTTTGTCCCACTGCCCTCGGTGGACTCTGGTTCACACTGTCTGGAGGTGGAGCTGTGTGTTTCGATATGTGTGCAAGGAATTGTGAGTCGGTCCCTAACGAGGCACATCGTGTGATGAGTGCATGTTCTCAGGCTTTGTGCATGCTTTTGGAAGGAAATGGTAAAACGATTCACTCAGTAACACCTGAATTCTTGCCAACGGGTGTTATAGCTTTCCCTGATAACTTGCTGAACATGCTCTCTATACCATTGCTACAGATAGTTTCTGTTGCTTTCTTTCATGCAATACTTTTGAGGACAGCCTTGTGTTTAATGGTCTTGCCTTCCTTTAGCTCTTATCAGCTATCTGTCAGTGTTATTTATTCTATTTTTATTTCGTTGTGGCTCATAGGTGCTGTTTGGGCTGCAGCCTCTCTCAAAATGTAGAAAAAGAACCTTTTGATTCGCACAAAGAGGATTAAGTTGTGTTTTTCTTAGAACTTCAGAAGCACGAAATAAAGATTAAATAGGAAAATGGAAAAATAATGCAGAAACACTGAAAGGTGCAGACTGATTAAACTGTAGGGAACATTCACATGTCTGCCATTTGGTCTCCTGAAGATCGATACTGTGAGACTAAACTATGATTCTGTGGCAATCTATAATATCTCTACCGTATTATCTTTCAGACTGTTATTACTGGACTAAAAATGGCTAGTTTTAAAATTTGAAGATATTGGAATACTCATCCTGGTGTTCATTATTTCATAAAACGGATCAAGGGTGTTCTCTGAGTGCACACAGTTCAGTACTCTTTCAAAATGATATTAAAGAGTGATCGTGTTGTTCCAGCAATCCTGTCCAGTGTGGTTCAGCTTGAAGGGACACACAGAAGAAAAAAAAAGCAGAGCAAAATGTGTTTGGTTCATATCTGGTGCTTGGTCATTATAAAAGTCTCGTCCCTCTTTGCTGGGTAATAAAGAAGTAGAGCATCTGTGTCATCACAACTGTGCTCAGTGCGAGCCACAAAAACGGCTAGCAAGTTTTTGTGATGACTTCTGGTCTTTGTAAGCTGGATTCTGGGGGTTTATAATTTGGTGAGGAGGGAGGAACATTTTTAGTAATAGACTTATTCCAGTGCTGATAGACAAGTTATGAAGTCTGGGCTAATTATAATTTTCTCTGGCTTCATAAGTGGATTTGAAATGACATGTTTGCTCTTATGCTCTACTAACTTTTTTTCATTTATTCTTTTTCCTTTCAAGCAACTGAATGCCATATTGCCTCTAAATTGGGAAAATATTAAATTTCCATAGCCTAGTCTTAGAGTCTTGTTTCTCCAATTACATTTCAAGACGCTGATGGACAATAGTCAATAAAGGCAAAAAGACAGAATTATTAACCATGGATGGATTTGGAAGCCTGTTAAAAATACGAACAGAAAACAACCTGTCCTGTGAGCTGTGTAACCACCAAAGTTCACCTTCTCCCAGTTGCATCATTTTTCCCTTGGTCATTCCCTTTCTCCCCTCAGGCAACACCTGCATCTCTGCTCTGTGAACCTTTGCTGCAAGCTGAGCTGGGTTTTTTTTTACATGGAGCCAAAGCCCAGCTGATATATATATATATATCTGCGTGGTATCAGGCCTTTCTCCCTTTGGGGGATCTCTTTGGGTCTCTTCTTTCCATTTACACTTTTCACAGAGGACATACCTACTTGGTTATTTTATTCACTTCTGTTTCTGTTAGATTTTAGTGTCCTTGTATGGGTGGAAGGATTGGAGTGAAGTGAAAGACCGTTGGGTGCACTGTCAGCATCTCCTATATAATTATCTTTACTGCACAGTGGAAGAAAGTGCACTTTGCATGTGTGGGCAGAGGTTGCCCGTGAGTGGATTTCTATTCCTCTAACTGATTTAAGAGGATTTTTAAAGTTGGTGTGTGTTTGTGTGTGTGTGTTTTGGCTGAGTTACTAGCTAAATAGCTTCCAACAGTTAAAAACTGTTGCTCTTTTGAGCAATTTTCACTGTGAATCCGAGATCACAGCACTCCTAGGGAAAAAATAATCTTTAAGTCTCAAAATGCCTGTGTTAAAGTTGCCTGGTATTGGCAATGAATGCGTAGGTGGGAAAAATAATCTTTAAGTCTCAAAATGACTGTGTTAAAGTTGCCGAGTATTGGCAATGAATACGTAGGCATGATGCATCTCATCAGCTTTGCTTGTAGCTAACCAAAGGGAGTTTGTCATAACACGAGTCGCTTATTGATGACACAGTCATCTGTGATTGATTAGAAGTGGCAGATTTATTTCAGCTTCAACTCTTTCCATTAGCATTCCTATCGACCATCTGGCAGTGGAAGGCCTTGTGAGACAGACTAAGATCTTGTTAAAAAAAATTACAAGATTTCTTAGGGCCTTTTCTGCCAATGTTCTGATGGGCTGGAAAGTTGTCAGCTTTAGTTTCCTGACAGTTCTTCTTGTCTGAGAGTGTTGTGACATGCTGGGTCATCTGCGATTTGTTTTCAATGGCTTTAATGTTTTTCAATTATTTCAGCAGATATTCAGTTGGTGGTTGTGCAGGTATTGTTTTGGGATGTGTTTTTTTGGGTTTTTTTTGCTGTGGTTAGGGTGAGAAGGAGCATGTTCTGCTTTGGTGGGAGAAAAAGGACAAATAACTTTTTTTTTCAGAATGGTACCTATGGAAAACCAGCACTTTCCCTGAATTTCTAGGTGATGTAAATGTCGCGCAATAATCAAAATCATCTGCGCATGCTTAAGATACCACATTCAGAATCATGGATAGATTGCGTACCACAGAGGAATGCTTTAGGGGCAGAAAATGAATTCTAAATGAACTGTGGTGTTTCAAAATGGGGAATTGCCTCCATGTCCGTTAAATGCTAGATATATGAACTGGTATGAGAGAAACATGGACCTGTCATACAGAGGATGATGAAACCTCAGGACATTTAGTGAAGCCCTTACCACTGAACTGTGGATTACGTCATGATCTGAAGTGCAGCTGCTTCTCTGGCCCTACCATCCCCTGATGAGTAATACTGTATCAGGGCTATCTTTGGTAAACAGCTTTATGTGACTTTTCTGCTTCAGTGTTTGTCACTTAGATCTGTAGTGCTGTCTACGTCTTCCCACTGGCAGCATCCCTTGCTTCTCACAAACGTAGTAAAGGCTTGAAAGCTTGTTGGTAGGACCCCTTACGTCTAGATTTTATAGAGGACATTGTAAAGATAAAATTAATCTGTGTGTTGCAGAGAGGTGAATTATGGCTAGAGAAAGCACATTCTGCATGGTTTTCCCTGCATTTGCAGGGTTTGGTTGTAACAGTGCTTTGAAGTCTTTGTTAAATGTATTTCTGGGGAGATGGGGGAGGTGGGAGTGGAAAGGAGTCCTTCCATTTCTCAGAGTGTGATAGATTTCTGCCTGGGATCTCCAACTTGACCTTAGTGACTGCAAATATTTTAAACAGTTCTGTGGATATTTCAAGCTTGTGACTTGTTGAGGAGTAACACAGGAGGGTCTTCCTTCTAAATGGGCTCCTCATGACACTTAGGTGCACACAAACGTTGCAGCAAGGGGAAGTGTTAAAATATATGCATGAAGGTCAATGCAGCACGTCTTATTAGGAGATTTCCAGCAATAGTTCTCTTGAATAATCTCCTAACAATTTATTTTCAGTTTTGTATACAATTTTGCAAATTGTGTTGAGGCAGCATTGAGGTTACATAGCTGCTAGTTACTTGCATAATATTTAGCATTAAAAAGGGGATGAATCCCTTCTGGTTTTATTTTCTGTCATTAGTAATGTTTATGCTGAGAGAGCATGCAATTTCCGCAAATGAGATGTTTTTTGGACAGTTAGCAGGGATTATCTGAAACACATAAATAATGTATAGTGTAATTCATTTGAAGGTCTGCGTTTGCCTTTTTTGGTCTAAAGCAGGGGAATATCGGAGTAAAAATTTGGAGGAAATTTATTCAGCCACTTGAAGGCTGAATATGGAGGATTAAGTCTTGTTTGTTTAAAGTGTTTCTCAGAAAATGCTTCTCTTGTCTACTGCTGTAGTTCTGCCATCATATCTGTGGAAGATCATTATCATATTCTTTAATAAGGGCACATATCAAAGCGCGTATCAAAGTTGGAAGCAACTTACTTCCAACCATCTGTGAACTATTTGATACAAACACTTTGCAGAGCTGCTAATAGGCACCATCCTTCTATCAGAAAGTTTCTTAGAATTACTCACCTACGCATTTATTTGTCCTACTTACTAAATTTGCTTTTAGAAACAATGCTTTTTGGCAGCTCCTGTTGTATTCATACTGATTTTTGGATAACTGACTGGACTTACTCACAACACCATCTCGGTGTGCTCTTTGAGACCACTTGCCAGTTGTCTGCTTGAACACCATCTGTTCCTGGCACAAGTTACCTTTGAATACCTAAAAAAACAGGTCATGGGAAAAAAAATCTTCCAGGAGCTAATGATGTTAGCATACCCTACTTCTCAGCTCCGTTACCCTTTTCCTCAGGAAACTTGGGACGATTTAGACAGATTCCCTTACCCCAAGATCTTTCCTTTGAGGAGTACCAGTATCTCTGCCCAAGCAAACAGTGAGAACGGTGCTAGCTTTCAAGAAGTTGCTTAGTGGAAAGCTTGAACGGCGTGTGAAATCCAGTCCTACTTCATAATGACACAGAAAACTGCACTAATGAAATCTGCAGGAGACAATAAAGTGAGTCATACAGCAGAGAACACTGAAAACAGCCGTGCAAAACAGTGCCACTAAGAAAAAAATATATAACTGAGAGCAGGAAATAAAAAGAGCATCTTGGAAAAAATCCAGGCTAATGCATCCAAAGAAATATAATCTGAAATGCAGACGTACATGGGAGCACAAGCTGTAAAAGCCATAAGGCTGAAAGAGATGGAGAGATAGCGGGCTGCAAATTAGATATGAGGCTCTACAAAAGGACCAATTTGGGCCACATGTTGGAGAAGCACCACGTGACAGATTAGGGAGGCATTAGGCCTTTCTTGGAGAACCATTCATTTCTGCAGATGAGAGAATTGGAGTCATTAGAGTGATTTCGGCGAGAAATAAAATGGTGATGATATGGAGGAAATGCTGAAAATAAAGGTGCATAGTTTCATGATAGGAACTTGCATATAGGTGAACGCTACAGGCATTTAAAGCATAGACAAGTGAAACAACAGCATATGGCATGGCAGAAGTAGGAGGAAACCAGGGAAAAGGCTTATTTCAGTGGAACAGCAGATGGTGGTGGTCAGGTTGAGAGCCGTGTTTGAAGACAGCGTAGTCAAAATACAGGTTGAGGGCCAAATACAGAAGAGATATCATGAGGTCTGCATCTTTCTCGAGTTGTATCTGATTTAACCAAGTCTGAATTTCATCCTTTAGGTATTCATAGGCTTGAAGAAACAGGTTAGTTAGTGTGGGCTGTAGGTGACCTTGTTTGAGCATGGGCTTGGACCTCCAGAGGCCCAACACAACCTCAACCATTCTGTGATTCTGGAACTTCGTGATGGCAAAGTATTTATGTAATCCCATGGGTCCTATGCAGCTGGAAGTGAATTTAAATGCACCATGGCAATCCAGAGGGTGCTGTATGGCATAGTCACTTCTGGGCATCTGTCATGCCAGGCTCTGGGCTGCTGTGTTGCAGTTGTAGCAGTGACCCCATTTCATCTTCACGCATGGGAGTCAGCACCTTCAGCCCTTCATTTTTTCAGCTGATAAGCCAGGTAGAAGTGTGAGAGGATTTAAAAGCATCTTAAAAGAAACTTGCAAATTACAGGAGCTGGTTTGTGTCTCCTGCACATCAGCTCTTGCCTGCTCTGTCAGGTGGGAAGGCTGCAGCAACCTCCAGCCATTGCACAAGGAGCGTCTGAGAACAGAACCTATTGCCTTTCTCCACCAGTATTTCTGTCGGCTCTTTGAGTGAATGTAGTCTTAAATAAACCAACCTACAGGTAATTATTTCTCCACTCCAGTTGCCTTTCTCAGAGGCATTTTTCCATTTTAAGTAGGAACGATTGATTTGAGAAGTTCTCTTCAATGCAGCAAGTGGAAAGTGAAACTAAAATCTGACTTAACTGTGATCCTGGCTGCAGTTCAGTTGCTCATATAGTAAAGGCTATGTGAAAACAGGTAGTTTACTTGCTAATTTTTAGAGTGGTCCATCTTGCTGTTTGCTAAAACTGCATTTCCTTATGGCTGATCACTTGAACTCCTTTTTCTAATATTAGCATCGATTCTGTTATAGCAGAGTGATAAAGTTGCTTATTTCTCAGTCCTTTTAAATGTGCAAGCCTGTCTGTAAGAGTGGCAGACAACTTATCAGCTCAGCAGTACTGCTTGCCAATGCCGTATGTTTGGTTAAGGCTTGCAGACAACCTTGAGAGTTTACGGCCGTTGGTTTGTGTTTCCATCCCTATTTTACCACTAGGCTTAAATCAGGAATTTTGCAAATCCTAGTAAATATAGAGTGAAGAGAGGATCTGTGAATACAGCAGCCCTGCCTCCTCCCACAAAGTGGCCTCGTCCTGGCAGAGGGTCTGTGGATGTTGGGGGGACATGTAGACCTGCAGATCTGTGGGTGCGAATTGAGCCTAGAGTTTAATTTATGACTGACTTACTGGAATGGAAAGGAAATGAAAGAGCCTCCAAAACAGCACTTTTAATAGCCCAGGGTTTTTTTTTTGTGTGTGTGTGTTTCTTTTTCCTTTCAAATGTTCTTGTCCTATTACAACTGACACCAGTCAAGGAGAGAGGAGGCTCTTTAACCTTAATGCAAATAAAACAGTAGTGCTCTAACAAAAGTCTGTTCACTTTATACCTCCAGGCTGATGACCCTGACAGACTGGAGAATTTAAAAATAAAATTACTCATTAGTTGTTTATTTGTTGGTTTTTTTTTTTTAATTATCTGTTTAGTTGTATCAATCCATTTGAAGCATGATTTTTGCTTAGGAAGAGTAAAAAATTACCTGTAGCAATAAATCCATCTGTCTGTCATGCTGTTTATCTATCTATCTATCTTTCCCCTGAAGACTTTAAAACGTTGTTTTTTATTTTTATGCTGTTGCTGAAAATCAATTGTGACATTTTCTGTTTAGGCTGCTAAGGGTTTTGGCAGATAGAACATGGATTTTGTCTTTTGATGGTGAATTCATTTCAGTGTTTGTTGCAAAGTCCTCAAGTGTTTAAATGCATAGTGATAGACAACTAAAACTCCCACTGTGCTACACTCCACCAGGTCTCTTCAGTAGCTCTGCTATTCAAAAAGAATTGGGACTTGTTTCATCTGTTTTTACTAAGTGTGAGGCTTGCACGCTATTTATGTCAGAACTAAAGCCAACTTTGCATTTCAGTCTGACATCTAGAGTATAACTTTTTATCTCTTACTCCTAAAGACACCTACTCAACTAATGATGTTATTCCTTTAAAAACTGTGATGCTGTCATGTGTATAACGAAGGAAGAGCAAAAGCTAGTCTGCAAAAATACTGGTTGTGTGAGGGAATACCCAGCAGAACTTTCTTACTGGCCACGGTGAATAGCAGCATTTGAGAGCTTTGGTTGTGTCCATTGGGCTGTTCCTAATGCTGAGTTTGATGAGTCTCATGGAGTTGTCTTTTGTATGAGGAGAGGATGGAGCTGGTGTCAGCCCAGCACCTCCTGCCCTATCTTGCACAAATTATTCGGGTGATGTCTGCAGAAACATATTGGCGTTCTCAAGCCAAAAATGCTTCTTGTGTCACCATGAGCTCTGGTGGGCCACGACCCCAGGGCAGGACTGCTGGGACAGCACTCGCTCAGTGGCTTCCAAGCATTGCTTTTGTAGAGGGATGAGAGAAATCTGCTCTATGGTTGTCAGCGTGGTGCTGCCATTTGGTACAAATATCACATTGCATATGCTGTTTCTGAAGCGTGTGTTTTCCAGTTGTGTTAGGTGAGATGAGTGGGGCATTTGAATGTTCAGGCTACCTGCACAGTGTTGTAGTTCAGTGGGAAGATGGAGAGGCGATAGATAAACTTGATTTTGGATGGATCAACTTTTTGCTGTTGTTGGTGACACTTCTTTTGTGTGTAAAATAGGTTCAGTTTGTGCTGGAAGTATATATTTTGTTCATGAAGAAATTAGAGGTTCATGCTGCTGTCTTGTTTATCCATTAAGATTTTCAAATAAGATACTGAAATCCAGAACCCTCGAGGTAAGAAGAGCCTCAGAGAGCCTTCAGTTTTAATTTTCCCACTGAGGCCAGCCAAAACATTACACTTCTGAACTAACACATTCTTGCTCTAAGAATGACTGTGAAAGTTCACGTCAAAGGGCCATAAATTGCTACCAAAGTGATTTCCAAATGTAAGTCTATTGTGCATGTGTTTAAATTCGATTGAGTTCCTTTAAAACAGTTTACTCTAAAAAGCTTTTTCCATTAAAAAATGTGCAGTGAAATGCATTTACATTACAATATGGCAGTTACATTACATTGCATTAAAAAATAAGTATTTTGTGCATCTGTTTATTTACTGTAACTTTTTGCAAACCAACCGAGGAAAGCAGCAGAGAGATCTGTAGCCTCATACTAAAAGCCCAAGTGTTAGTTTGCCAACTATTGAGGTTCCCACGATATTTTGAGGACACAAAAAAACTAAGGCGAGCTGGAATTATGCTGTGATGCTGATAAAGGCAGTGCAGTGTATGGAGGTTAAACAACTGAAAGGCAGACATATTTGGAGTGAGGCTGTGCAGACTGTTGTCTCGCTGGGGCCAAGCACTTCTTAGGCATTTGTTGCATATTTTAACCAAGTATAGAATGTAGGAAATCTAAACTTGACACATTCAAGACTTAGCTTTTTATTATTATTATTATTTTTTTTTAAGACAAGGTGGGAACTTGTTTTTAATTTTTAAGCTAGGCTTTTTAACTAATGCTTCAGAAATGCCTTTTCAAACTCACAGAGCAAAATGAGTGTGATGCTGGAAAAGAACAAAGGCAGAGTTGCTCATTAGACATAGTTAAGGCTAAGTTGATCACTGATACAAATTTGCATTATTTTCCCTGCGTGGCATTCTGTAACAACTTTACTCTGTGTGCTTTTGTTCCAGTTGACATTTGCTTGAATGGCAAAGCAAGTTGGCAAATTTTGTGCTGCTGGTCTTTGAAGTTGTGACTTCAGCCCAAACAGCCTCCTCTTTGTGTGCAGCAGGGAGCCCTTTGGCTCTGGAGAGGGATGCATGCAGCACAAAGGCTAGAAAGGGTCTGTGCCTATTATGAAGTGTCACCATGCTTTCTAGCGCTCAACTTGAAGTAGCTCAGGTCTTGTAGGAATATCGGGTTATTTTCTGTGAATTTTTTCTTTGCTATGCAAGGAGTTAAAGTTCAAAGTGCACAAGATTAACCTGAAAGTACATTTTTGATCTTCAAACAGAGCTTAGTGTGCAGAAGGATTTAAGCTACAGTGGGAATTCACTGTCTCCTCTGTTCAATACAATTGTTTTTTCATGACGCAGTTCCAGTGCAGGCTCTGAGGTACAAAGGAAGGAGCAGGGATTTACTTGAGATGGATAAAGTTTGCTTCATGTTTTACTCATTCTTACTGGAGTTGTACTGCTGCATGTCACCACTTGTCTGAAAAGCTTGTCAGAATTCAGTGTCAAAATATAAATGATGGTTAGGAAAGAGGGGCTTCGTATAAATAAGACAGCATATAAATACCTATTTATTGTAGTGTTTGCACATTTCACGGTCAGCTGAGCTCCTTTTACCATTCATAGCCCATATCCTTGTGATTGTGATAGGAAGGTACCTTGCATAGCATGTGTGTTACAGCTCCTCAGATGACCCAGTTTGGTCATAGCTGTACATTTCTGAGGGAGCACAGTGCTGAAGGATAATTGTAACAGTTAGAGCTTTTCAGCGTTTTCATGTATACAAAGCTAAGGATGTGGATGAGCAGTCCCAGGATGGAGCCAGAAGGCTGCAGCGATTTTCTTTGTAATACATCTTCTGTAGCCACTGTTGGTGGGTGAAGGATGCTGTGTGAACTGGGAGCTGCTTGCCTCACTTGTACACCGACCTTCTTGAGCAGCTGGATATTCGATGGCTGAAGAATAAAGAGCTGGGGACCACAATTTCTTGAAAGGAAAGGGCCTCCTGAATTTGGAAGCTTGATGCCAGCTTTCTGGCTGTGCAGGTGAGGGCTTGGTGGGAGAGGAGGCATCGGGAGCCATCTGGGAGGGCAGTGAGGCCACGTCAGCCCCGTGTCCCTCAGGCCAGCCGGCTGCCTGACCTGCTTTGTGTGTGCCCTTTCACCCGTTTTGGCAACTCCAGCAATTTCAAAGGGCAATAATTAGCTACAATCTATTTAGGCTGACCCAGCTGGTTTTGACTGAGCCAAATTAGGGACCAGCGGCCCAAGCATCCCAGAGTCCTGAGGGGTTTGGCTGCCACAGTTGCTGAGCTACTCTCGATGACGTTTGAAAAGTCATGATGGTCAGATGAAGTCCCTGGTGACTGGAAAAAAGGCAATGTCACAGCTATTTTTTAAGAAGAGTAGAGGGGATGACTGAGGGAACTACCACCCTGTCAGCCTCACCTCTGTGCTGGGGAAGATGGTAGAGCAGATCCTCCTGGAAGCGATGCTAAGGCACGTGGAAGAGAGGGAGGTGGTATGGGATAACCAGCATGGCTTCACCAAGTCCCGTCTGACCAACCGTGTCTCTTTCATTCACTGTGGCAGTGAACGAGGGAAGAGCCACTGATGTCATCTGTGTGGACTTCTGAAGGCTTTTGATATGGTCCCCCCATGTAGATTTGATGTGTGAACTGTTTGCTGAACGAGGAACTGATGGTGAGATTGTACCCAGAGAACGGTGGTCAGTGTCTAGATGGACATCAGTGACAGGCGGTCCTTACTGGAACAGGTGCTTTTTAGCATCTTCATTAATGACATCAACAGTGGGATTGAGTGCAGTTTCAGCATGTTTGCTGATGACACCAAGCTGTGGGATGCAGATGACAATCCTGAGGATGGGATGCCATCCAGGGAGACCTAGACAGGCTGAGCAGTGGGCACGGGTGAATCTCATGTGGTTCAACAAATCTAAATGGGAGGTCTTGGGTCATGGCATCCCTCACTACCAACACAAGCTGGGAAGAGGATTGGGCAGAGCCGTGCCAAAAAAAGCCTGGCGGTACTGTTGGATGTGAAGCTGGACATGAGCCAGTGGTGTGCCCTCACAGCTCAGAAAGCCAGCTGTATCCTGGGCTGAATCAAAGGAAGTATGGCCAGCAGGGCAAGGGAGGTGATCCTGCACCTCTGCACTGGTGAGACCTCACCTGTGGAGTCCACAGTGCAGGAGAAATGTGGACCTGTTTGAGCTTTGTTTACAATTAAGCTTTTTACAATAAGGATGGTGAGGCACTGGCACAGGTTTCCCAGAGAAGTGGTAGATGCCCCATCCCCAGAGACACTCACAGTGAGGCTGGACGGGGCTCTGAGCAGCTGATGGAGCTGTGGGTGTCCCTGTTCATTGCAGGGGGGTTGGATCAGGTAACTTCTAAAGGACCCTTCCAACTCAAACAGTTCTATGATTGTGTGATTAAACAGGCCTGTGGAGTGGTGAAACCAGAGCAGGATGCAGCGAGAAGCATCTCCCTTACAGTCTGAATGAGGTTTCATTGGTTAATATGTATCTGTTAGCACGAGTATTAAGCTGTATTAAAGCCATTATTAACTGAAAATAAATCAGCATTCCATGTAGGATTCCCTTTCAATAGGTAACCTAACTTAATTTGAGCAGCGCTGCGTGGAGCTTACACAATGCATTGAAGGAGATGATGCTGCCTGCTCCCTCCATTTGAATTGAATCCTTCTCTCTTGAAAGGAATTGCACATATTGTACACAGATTTTAAGACAGCAATTAGATTTGTTTTCCTTCTTAACAAATTCTATTTAGATTATTTTTTTCTGGAGGAAAACGTGGCTGCATTTTAACACTAATCTGTTTGTACCAATTGCATTGCTGAGGAGATGGGTTTTTTTTATAACATGAAGGGCTTCTGGGACTCTGTTCAGTCATTCATTAGTACATAATAGTATGTACAAGCAAGGACTTATGGTGTGTAGCAATGCTTCTTTTACACTAGTGTCACGTTCAATGGTAAATGGCTGCTTTCCCAGTTGTTTGCACCATATCTGTACTTTATTAGCCATGCATGCCTATACTCAAGTAGAGATTGCAATGTAGGGTTAGAATAAAAGGGTGCCATTTATTTTCTGGACCTTTGCTGTATCAGAATTTGGATCCAAAGTTGTGAGAGGTGTGCATGATTTTACAGGGACTTTGACCTGGAGGGAAGTTCTCATAGCTGAACATCCTATTGAGCTTTTGGTTGTTGTTTTCTCTTTTTAAATATTTTTTGGCTTTGAGGTGAGATGTCAGACCATTTTAACTCTGAAAAAGGCTGTAAAGAACAATGTGCACGTATTCACAGGGTATGTTTGCATCTCATGGATGGACTGGACGCTGCTCGTTGGTGAAACGGTGCAAGTTTGGCTACATCTGTCAGGATCCCTGGTCCTTTTGGTGTCAGCATGTCCCGGTGAGGTGAGAGCAGGTATCCCACAGCATACCTGCATGGAGCAGGAACGCTGGGCGCAAGCTTACAGATCGTCACTGCACTGATGGCAGCTAAGCAGCCTGGATTACCCTACCTTGCAGAGCTGGGAGGAGAAGCTGGCATACCGGTCCTGCAGGCTTCTTAGGGAGCTCAGTTTGCACAAGACAGAAGGTACACAAGTGGTAATGAGGCAATCACATGCCGGCCTGACTTCAGCCATCAGCAGAGCATTGCTGTGGTTATTAGCTAAGTATTTCCATAATGTCTGTGCAAGTTATAATTAGAACCAAGCCTGCCCCTTGCTAATTACAAGCTTGCTTAGAAGTATAGTTTATATAAAGCTTTTAGAACTTTGTATGGGGAAGATACACATCCACAGGCACAATCGGAATGATGCCTTATTTTCAAGCCGAAATGTATAAGCCCTGTTGTCTGTTTCTCCCTCCCTTCACACTTTTATGTTGCGTCCTCGTCCAAAAGTTTTGCCAGAAATGCTGTCCAAGTCTCACCAACATCAAACCAGTGATTTTTGAGATTTCTTCCAAGTGCTCCATTCTTACTACCAAGAGAGTAAGCCAGATGTAAAACAGCTAAGATGTCTTTGAGCTTTGTGTTTGGAGAGGATGAATAAGAAATACTTAGATCTCTCAAAAAAGAAGTTAAGGCGTCTTGAAAGTTTTGTTAAGCACTCAGTTCAGGATCTACGTGAATACTGATCCGTCTGTAAGACTTTGCTGTGTGTTTGCTTGGATGGTGCTGCACCTGCATGCCTTCAGCTGAGACTCTTAGGAATAAAGTGAAGCTGGCAGTGTAAGCACAGAGCATGTCTGCTGTGATAGTGCTGTGGCATCACAGCCTTCAGTTTCTGAAGAGCAAAGTGAATGCAGTGGAGCCCGTAGGGGCTTTTGACATCTTTGGTACAAGGAGATATCCACTTAACCTTCACTGCTTTTTAGGAGGAGAAGCAGAGTGGAATGCATATCCCTCATGTATGGAAAGGGGAAGGAAATTCCTGAAAGAACTGCAGCTAATGAATTACCTCTACTTGCTTTTGTCTAGCCATATTTGAATTTTGTATTAGTTTGATTATTCAGGTCAGATCAGATTTAGGTCAGTTGAGATGGATTTTTTCCAAATCCAGCTCCCTTGATTCCTACTGTAAACGCTTACCAGATGACACGATGCGAGGCTGGAACAGACTTGAGCTGTGTGATGACCAAATAAAATCTCAGTGGAAACCACTTCCACGTTCCTAAGATCAGTTTCTCATGTAATAAATTCTGCATCCAAAATTATATCAAATACTTTTCTGACAGCAGTTTGTTGTTTTTTTTTCTAACGGACGTATCCCAGCAGAGCTGTTTATGCGAAGCCTCTCTCTTGTGTTTGCTCCCACATGCCTGTTTTCCAGACCTACACGGAAGAACAAATACATGTAAAAATGTCTCAATGTCCTTGCCAGTGCTGTTAGACCCACCTTGTTTTGTCTTGTCTGAAATCTTCCATTTCTTTCATATTCTCCCGTCAATAAGAGTTATTGTAGGAAATCACCATTAAACACTTCTCCCAAAGGGAACAATGGGAATTTATTTGCTGATGCCTTTCCTTAGCAGACTTTCATTGCTTTGTTCCTCCCGATCCTCTCCTGGCTGTGAGGGATGGAGAGGAATCATTCAAGTGAGGGCCTTTCTTGTGCCAGGTGCCCAGCTATGGGCTAAAACTTGCAAAATCTTACAACATAGAATACCTGGGAGGGTGAGCATCTGGGAGCACACATTGGTGTCCGTGGGCTTGGAAGGTGGAGGCCAGACCACTTCCCAATCAAATGCACTCACAGGAAAATCTACTTTAATTAGGGTTTTTAGTCTTGATTTTAGAGCTGTGTGCTTTCAACTTTGTTAAAATTGAACTAAAAAATATCCAGAACTTCTCACTAGAGCAGCCCACAGCTTCTCCTCCCGTTACAGCCTATTTATTAGTTTCCTGATACGTTAAAGGGGAGCCTTGACACCAGACTTCCCGGAGGTACGTATTGGCTCATGGTTTGCAACATGTCAATCTCTTCTGCCTTAGATCAGGCAGATAAGACCTGTACCTTCAGTTTTGGGAAGTCCTGATGTACCGAGGTCATGCGAGAAGGGCGTGTGCTTTCCTGTGTCTCTCCTCAGTGACTGCTACAGCCAACTTAAATTGTCGACTGCCATTCGTCAGCTTGATTAGATGTGTTCTGTGCATACCTCAAAATGTGTGATATTTTAAAGCTGGATTTGCTATTTAAATAAGAGGTTTGCCTTAATTGGCTGTTACAAATTACAAGCAAGAGGGAATGATTTATTGCTTATAATTAGAAATGAGTTACGAGAGGGAATGTTGGTAATCATAAAATAAAGCTTGGAATACATAGATTTCCAGATGGCTGACAGTGAAATTGCACTTTAGTGTAGAATAGACCAGATACAAGGAAAAAAAAATATGTCATCCACCCTTATTCCTTGATGGAAAGTTTGTGCAAATCTGCAGATACCTGAATTTTGAAATATTAGTTTTGCTGCATAATCTGATGAGAGCTGTTTAATTTGCACAGTAGTGCATGCTGTCAGAGGTGATGGAAGAGGTGAGTTGCCGGGTGTTATTTTTGTCCTTGTCATGTAATCGGGGGAGATCTGACATCACCTTTGAGTATAATGATCTCAATGGGTTGCTCTCAGGGGCTGCAGGTTACCAAGATGTTTTTCTTTTCATCTTTTTGCCTCATTAACTGTTTTTATGAGATTGAGATTGATCAAAACACCTGTCCAAAAGCAAATATTTGTGATCCTCCTTTCCCAAGTCTAGCAAAACACATTTGTATCAGAAATAAAAGCAGCAATGCGACTGGTGAGAATTTTTCAATAGTAGAAGGCTTCTGTTGAGATGGTAATGTTTTTGTTTGGCTTTTTGAATTTCATTTCTGTTACTATAGTTCCACGAATGATTTTTAAATGATTTATGTTTGCCTTATCTGCTAATTGTTGAATCTCTGCCTTAATAGATGCATTCTGCGCTGTTAACCATATGAAAGGCCATGTTACAAAGTAGTTGGACATATTTGGATCACCACCACATGAGATTTCTCACACCCGTATTTTAAAAATGACATAGTCATTAGACTTGCTTAACTGAGACCATCGTGATTACTCATTTACCTTCATTAAAATGCTTCATAGCTTCCTTATTTTAAATAGCTTTTCTCAGCAAGGTACAAATCTGTTTCTCTGCCGTCATTTTATGTGAAAAAATTTGCATGGTGAAAGGAATAGCGTATTTTCAACTGATGTTTTCCTGACCAGTGGAGAGATGAGCTCATCAGTATCTCTATTGACAAGGCGGGGAAGAAGGTGTGTCAGCCAGAGATATTAGATCAGTCAGCCCTTCTTGTCCTGGAGCAATTGTAATTTCCCATGGTCTGCAGCAATTTCCTTTAGAATCAGATACGTGCGGAGATTGTTTTGGATCTGCTGCTGTAGTATAATTTCATTTGGTCCACATAAGGTGGCCTTAGATTTCATTCTTTTCATTTTTGTTGTTGAAAACCTTTTGTTTTAGTGGAAAGAATAGCAAGTTGCCATTTTACAGCATCTAAATGAGGAACGAGTGCTGCAGCTACGGAGAATATTGCTCACTCTGAGCTGGGTTAGTGAAGACAGCAGATGTTGGCAACCTCTGCCCTTCTCAGAGAGGCATGAAATGAGTGTTTTGTTCACTGTACATTAGCAAAGTTCTGCCTTTTCGAGCGACATTCAGAAGTGCATCGGTGAGAGATGTAGGTGCTTATTTCTTTGCTGATAGGTATTTCCTGTAGTGAATGGTAGAGGCTCTTTTTTTTTTTTAACCAGTTTACTCCTGTGAGTTCATTCTACCTAAATACTTCAGCCTGGGTATTTGCTAGAAGAAGCCCACCTCATTAGTGCTGCACTGTCTTATGCTGCACTAAAGAAAACTCTGATTAAAGAGGACTGGATGGGAATCAAAAGTGGAAACAATTTCTCATTTCACTCTATTTTTTGTTGTCATTCTAGCTTTGTGTTTTTCTACTCGAAATGGCTCTTCCTATAGTATTTCATGAACAGATAGGATACCTGGTAAGGTTGAGGATGGCTTCAAGTTGTGCCAGGGGAGATTCAGTCTGGGTGTTAGGAAATACTTCTTATCCAAAAGAGTGGTCAGGCACTGGAATGGGCTGCCCAGGGAGGTGGTGGATTCATCAACACTGAAGGTGTTCAAAGACCATTTAGATGTTGTGTTGGGGGACATAGTTTAGTGAGAACTATTGGTGGTAGGTGGACAATTGGGGTGGATGATCTTGTAGGTCTTTTCCAACCTTGGTGATTCTATGGTTCAATCAGTCTCAGTGGTATAGCTCCAGAGCTACTTGGGGTGCATGAGCTGAGGTCATTGCTGTGTGGAAATGCCCTTCAGTTTGCATGTCTTTGCCATTAGCTAAAGTCAGCGTGGTCCTATAGCTATAGGAAGTTATTCAGATAAACTCCTTGGTGCCTTCACATGGTTGATGAGCTGGGCTGGGCAAAGGGCTGGTCAGCATGGCTGTCTGAAAGCCAGACAATTCAGGTGCACATGGTTTCAAGGCGTGAGGATCAGTGATGCTCTGTCATTCTATAGAGCTGATGTTTTCTATGGGCTCTTCTAGATGTGCCATGGTGCACCCTCTCACCCAGTTGTTTTTCTCCAGGCCATTGATCAGTGTCATTAACCACGCATGGCCTTGGCCATGTGCCTTGGCTTCCTTCCTAGGGGAAGGGAATGGCTGTCGTGAGCACTCAGCCCACAGCTAGCAGCTGTATGTGCAAACCCCAAAGTACTCTGGGAATGTTGTCGTTATTCCAGTCTGCCTTCTCGAAACAAGCTGTGGTCCCTGTCCAGGGAGGTCACTCCTCTCTCGTGCTGAAATGGCAGAACCATGGGTCAGCATCTCAAAACAGTTTCCAACAAGATCATTAAAGCCTCACAGAGAGGTAATTCCCAGCTTTCCGGTAAAGGATAACATTGACAGTACCTAATTAAAGGGCACTTTTAGCCGGGATAAACATTTATATTAATTTCCTTCTCACACAGATGTCTGGTAAACTGACTTCCTGAGGCAAAACCATCTGGCCTCAGGTGGGAGGAGTATCTCAACCAGCATGAAGAACCTGACCCATCTCCTACCAGACTGTTTCTAAATGGCTTTTTCTGTCACTGAAGTGGCATACGTCTGAAATACCCACGGTAGAGTGGTATAGGTTGGATACACATTTGCCTTGGAAGACCTGCATCATGGCAGGCTGGCAGATCCAGGCTCTGCTCTCTCTCTGCTCCCAGTCATGTACTCTGGGTTTGTCTGTGTATAAAATTAATATGTGCAGTAAGCAGCAGTAAGATGTTCCCTACTTGGATGGACTAAATTAAAATTCAGTAAGAAACACGGCTTTGGGTGAGTTTCCAAATTACTTTCAGGATTTCACTGAGGAGATTGTTATGGAATCGTAAACCTTTCCAGTGGGCAAACAGCCTGATGTGAGTTACGTGCTTTTATTGCCTCATGCTACTCCTCCTCTTTTATGTACTGCGCTGTGTAATCTTTTGTTATTAAATAATAAGCAGAATAAAAACAGTTGTTTGTCACAGCCAGCTTGTTTTCCAGAGAATTTGTTCACTTTGAAAGTTCAGTCTGTGTGATCTTCAGCCCTGTCAGAAGCTATTATACTGCATCTTCTTTTAAATCGTTAAGCTGGAGGACAAACCTAGACGTTATCGTGCACATCTCAGCTGAGAGCAGAGCAGATTCAGTGGGGAGCAGCCTCTGATGACATGTACTGTGCTGCTCGTTTTTGTCGGGAACATGTCAAGATTATCTGCTTCCAGTGCTACGTGTGTTGGCTGACACGAGCATTGGTAGATCCCTATAATTTCTGAAGCAGTTTGAAATGTGGATATAACACTTAGGGCTGTGCGAAGTCTTTTTTTTTTTTTTCTTTTCTTTTTTTTTTCCCCCTTCTGATGGATCGTATTGCTGTTCAGAAAGTTGCTGGTTTGTTGCTCCCTCCCACTGTACTGTAATACAGTGCACTGACTGTATTTAATAGTAGAGTTCATAGGAGGAGTGCTCCAAACTGGAAATCGTCATCGCTAATGAGCAACTGCTGGAAAGTTTGGGAAGACCAGGCACACCACTGCTTTCCAGTCACAGCACAGTACTTGAAATAGAGGCTGTTGCTTTAGTGTAGGCATGGGATCATGCCTTAACGCAGGATGGGATGCTCACTTAGTCCTGGGCTTCGAAGGACAAGATTTTTCTGTGTACCTTGCAAGCTTATTATAGATTAAAAATAGGGTGAGATGCTTCACTTTCCTGTTTTTTCAAGCTCTTTGTTTGAGCCACAGCACTCAGACCTGTCCCAACCTCAAAAGCACTTGTGCTTCTCCGTGAGGACACGCAGCACCCCCTTCCTTCATGCTCTGTAGTGCGGCCAGGCAGCAGAAGGAGCAGTATGGGTAGCCATGGCAGCCAGTAATTGATGGCTCCATATGGCCAGTGTGCAGCTGCTCTGGTTTAAGGAGGTCAGGGCATCAGGGCGTTTAAGGAACTAACAGAAACCCAGGCACCCCTATAAAATCTTCCTGAATGAGTTTGTACTGTAGTAGTAGACTTTTCCATAGATATGAGACCGAAGGGAGAGAAACCAACTTTTATTAATTCATATATTTTTTTACTTTAATCTAATTGTATTGAAAAGCATCATTTTAGAGGGAAAAAAAGTTTTCCTCTCTTTGGGGTGGTTTTTAGCTTTCCTCAGTTCTTGCTGTAGCTTGCAGTAGCACGATGCAGAGAGCTTGGCCCAGCCCTGGGCTTTAGGGTGCATTAAATGTTGTCCTGAGGGAGAAACCACGTTACCCAGACTGGATGACATGGCTGTATTTCTAGTAATGAAGTGACGAAGTATACTTTGTGAGCAATTAGCATGGAGCAGAAATACAGCTTTAATTTCAGAATGAGTGCAGGAGTCATTCACTGCTAAAAAATGGCATGGACGGGCTCTCAGACATAGCATTAGTTTGCAAATAAGCTTTTCGCAAGTGTGAATCTTATTATTTTCATTAGGGGACCATTTTAATTAAAGTGAGACTGGAATGTTTACTTTCTGCTTCCTATGGCTTGTGATGGTTTTCTTCACTGTGTGAGCATACGCATAATTTGCTCTAAAAGAAGTGTCAGCAGTTTCTGATTACGTTGTGAGTCTTACTCAACAGCTTGATTTTAATTGGGGGGAGGAAAGATTTCAGGGCGATCTAGGGAGGTCTGAAGCCTTCTGGTATCATGAAGCAATAGGTGCTATCTTTGGTGCAATGTTAATTACAATAATCACTTCTAGTGGTTTAAAATAAAGGTCCTTCATTGCTTACCCCTGTTGGGTTTTTTTTGTATTTTTTTTTTTTCTCAGTTATGTCAGTGAAATACAACCTGGATGGTAATTAGCATCCTTCAGCTGCTTAACCTTTTGGCACCACTGCGTTTGTGTTTCTGTAAGTGCCCGAACAGAATGACTTTTGGAAAGCACAGATTGACAGGTAGCCTCAAATTTTGGGACAACTGCACAATTCAGGCTAGGTAGAGAAAGGAGACAGTCAGGCACTTGGGGTGAATTTTGCCCGTGCCTTCACATACATTCCCTCTAAGCCCAGAAGTCCGCCAGGAATTGTAAGTAATAGATAATTCATGTGGGTCAAGAGTATCTCTTTCTTGAAGATTTTGATCATCATAAGATATGACAAGAAGTGTCTGCTGCAGAAGAATGTGTTCTGGATTGTGCAGCGGTACAGCTCCCGAAGCATTTCTGTGCCATCTTCATCTGAGTCTGCTGCAAGGAGTCACCTTGGACTCCTTTGGTTGCTGAAATGCCTTCTGGGTCTTGCGAATCATCCCAGAGATGACCGTTTTTGGAGCTTAGCCAATGCCTTGTATTTTAATATTGTCTTCTTCATCAGAGATAACGATCTGAAGTCCGCCCTGCTCGTTCTCCGGGGTTCCGTTTCCTCCTGTTGATTGTTTGAAATAAATAAGTAGGAAAACAACCGGTATCTGCGTGTTAACAGGAAGGAGTGACTAATAGAAAAAGGAGAGGAAAGATACCGCTTATCGTAAAAGAGTACATCTCTAGAAACATAAATTGGTATTCATTAAGTTGTTTGCGTAGACTTAGTTAAAAGATGTACTTGAGGAGCTGTTGGAGCCGTGTTTCAGTAGAAAACAAGTCATGCTTTTCATGGCTGGATGTATCTAGATGAGGAAGAGAGACCAGAAAGCAACAGTAAATGATGGATTGAGAACAGCCTTCGTGGCAGTACAGAGACAACAGAGTGTGAAATGCTATTCAGAGAAGAATGATGCTTAATGCTTAGCTGTAGTGTAATGCAGATCCATCTTTTCTCCCCAACTGTGAATGTCTTCTTTGATGCAGTTTTTAAAAAAATGGTTATGTTCAGTTTCTGTCACTTCTTATTCCAGGCGTGCAGGGTCCCCTTGTTTTTGATGATGATTTCTGTAACTAGAGGATAATGCTAGGTCTGATAATTACAGAATCCCGTGTGTATCATCTTACTGGTATCTTGCATGTGTCATCAAATAAAGGGAAATAGTCTCAGAACAGTGCTGGGCAGTTCAGAAGGTGGCTCATTTTTGTCACGTCTGCATTATTTTACCCAAAAGCATGACCTGCTGCTCTGTGCCCATCCATGCTCCTTCCTGGCAGGCAGCCTGCAGGTGCAGGTTTTGCTGTGCTCAGAAGTGCTGCGGCTGCACACAGGGATGGCAGCAGAGGGATGCGGCGTTGCTGTGAGGGCTGCTTGCTTCTTCTCTCCTTCACTGCTTCCTTGAGTCTTTTTGTTTCTGTAGTATGTGATAAAATCTATTTCATGTACCTTCAGGATGAGCTGAGGTGAGGTTTTGCTGTTGTGCTTGTTGACTGGCTTTTTTCTTCACGATCCTGAACTGGGGGCAGATGCTTACAAGGGAATGCGTGTATTAATTATTGTATACTGTGTGGCTGTCTGCTGTTAGCTTTGCTTTGTGTCTTTAAAAAGTAAGTGCACAGCAGAATACTGATGAAGTGCTTTCATTTTTTGCATAGTGAATCCTGTGCATCAAACTCTTTTGTATATGGTGTAACTTTTCTGATGTTCACTATTTCTTTCCTTTTATTTTTTTGTAGATTAAGACCATTGATTTCTACACAGCTGGCTAAAAAGGCTGCCATTGAGGAGGTATGTAAAGCCCAGCTCTTCATAGAATCATTAAGGTGTGAAAAGAGCACTAAGACCATCTAGTCCAATGCCAACCCATTCCCACCATGCCCACTGACCACGTCCTTCAGTGCTGCATCTCCGTGGCTCTTGAGCACCTCCAAGGATGGTGACTCCACCACCTCCCTGTGCCAGAGCATCACCACTCTTCCCTGAGAAGTGATTTTTCCTAATATCCAACCTGAACCTCCTCTGAACCTCTTCAGTTAGTCTGGAAATTCCCACAAGCTTTTCTCAGCCTGGCTCAGGCTATATACTAAATACGGGCAAAAGAAATGAGACTCATGTTTCAGTGGTCAGACAGGAGCTGATTACTGCAAGCAGTGCAAAGCTGAGGTTGCCTGTCTTCTAACCAAGATTTGGCCTTACTCGTCCATCACTTTAGCCTCATAACCTCTAGTTCAGTAGGAAAAAGGAGAAAGTCCCGTATATATTGCAAATGTAGTAGGAGAAGCAGAGCTTGTGCCTGTTTCATCACTTGGACCATGCCCCTGGAGATGGGGGACAACAGTAAGTGCAGCTTCTGTGAAGCTGGTGGTGACATTAGGGAAGGGCTGTGGTTCTGGGGTCTGCCTGAGGAGGCCGGTGAAGAAGCCTGAAGCGGCAGCTTACCCAATATAGCTTGGCTTACTCTTTTTTTCTTGTTTGTTTTGTTTGCTTTGGAAATAACTTTTCAATGGCAATGTAATTATAGCTACTAAGTGGTCACCATCACAAACCCTCCCAGGGTGGCTTTGTGCATGTGAATGTTGTGCTGAAGAGGTCATGACTGTTATCAGTCACAGCAGTTACAGCTTTCCTTTGCTATTATATTTACAGTGTACAAAGTAAACACGTGCATTTTGCTGATGATAAAAGAACCGTGTGTCTGACAATTCTGTTCCTAATATACCAAAGGAATTTGTCATTCTTTTTCTGCCGTGTGTGTGTGACACTGATGCCCTTTTGAAAGGGTGCTGGCCACCTCTGATACAGCCTCATGTGCTTTCACAATGCCTATGCCTATGTTAAGTTCCATGCCAAGCTGAAGTCCAGGTTGTCTGGAATTGAATCCAGGAAGATCTATTTAAAAGTGTTGTTTGACTGCTTTATTTTTAAAGTGACTAAAACCCACTGGTTTTCAGAAGCAGTTTGATATCCTGCCTAGGGAAATACATTTTCACTTCTTACGTTATGCTCATTAGAAAACCCTGCGCATTTTTAGAAATATAGCAATCTGGAAGTGGACATGATAATTAGAAGAAGGTCACATTTTAATTAGCATGGTGCAATTTAAAAAAATAATGACTCAATTGTAGCTCTTTTATATTCACTCATTTTTTTCAGAGCAGATGGATACTTGAAGCTTTAAAATTGATATACATTATGATTCATGTCAAACGGTTGGGTCTATTTCTGCTTATACCTGAGGTGTAGATGGACTCTAATTTCATCAGTCTAGAGGCAAAAACAATGGTAGGAAATACAAAATAAACTGGAGGGAAGTACCTCTAAATTGTATGATTAATTTGAGCGTGAAAAATAATGAACATTTGTCTTTGAATGATCCAAATACCTGAATACTTTCTGTTAAAATTAATGGGCACCTTGTGGCCTATTAATGAGCTATTGAAGCAAACCCGTAGCTGAGTGTGAATATCTCAGGTGGATTCTTGGTTGACTGGCATGGTATGTGACAAGTTTGGGAGCAGCTTTGATGTTTAAATAATTCGACAGTCAGCTTTCTGATACAGGGATTTTCTGTTGTGTTGTACCTGTGAAGTGTTTGGAATTAGAAAGATTCTGGGAGTAAATACACTAACAAATAATTACGATGCTGAGACAGACCTTATCGCCAGCAGAACTGCAGAAGATGCAGCAGTCCATGGTTGTGTGCTGTGATTTAAGCCCTGGGGCACTGCGGGGCTTTTCTTGTGGTGGGGATGAGGGAAGCTGTACTGGGGCAGGGCGCATCACTGCAGGAGCTGGATTTGGTGCCTTCCCCATTCCTAAAGTTGAGACAGCGTTACCTGCACCTCCGCATTCACTGCTGTCTGCTTGCTGTGCACTGCCCTTGCTCTCTCTCTCAGTGTCCTGCCTAACCTTGGAGCATCTGAGTAGGTGCAGATGCTGGAATGGGTCCATCAGTGGCCAATTCCCAAGTTAGAGTTTGGAGGTCATTATTCTGATGTATTTCATAGGAAATGTTATAGACACTGTTGTGTATTATCAACTTAGTGCTCTACCATAGCATTAAGTGCTGTCTAAAGAGTGCCATTTGTTCCACAGCTCATTGTGCCTCCAAATAAATCCAACCAGAGCTGTCAGAGCTAATAGTCTTTCTTTTTTTTTCCTCATTTGAAGGGTACATTTTTGCCATCATTGAAGTGCCAGTAACATTGTTACTGTGTAATAGGCCTGATGTGAATCAAGCACAAAGAGAAAAAGGTTGTGAGCTTACCTGTGCGACCTGGTGTAGGATCCTGCTTTGGCAGGGGGGTTGGACTCGATGATCTCTCGAGGTCCCTTCCAACCCCTATGTCAGCCCCTGGAGTGGCTACGCCTCCAGCACTAGATATGGGCTTCCAGCTCTCCTCTTGCTAAGCATTACATAGGAACACTGAATAAAAAGAAGGACTGTCCTACTGCCCTTTCTTCTGTTTTGCAGGTGACCTTTCCAAGTGCACAAGCAGAAGGCTCTAACTTAGAGAAGCCAGCGGCTGTGCTGGTGGAGAGTGGCCCTGTAACTTATAACCTTGATGAAGAGGTGGAAGAGGAAGAAGCAGAAGAAGAAGACGATCATTGCATGAGTGCACTGCAGTTAATGGGAGGAAACGGTAAGTCGGGATGTTGTCTGCATTACAGCCTTTTATTTCTCTGATGCTGTCAGGCTTGTTGGTGCAGAGTTCAGGACAGACAGGGTTCCTGTACTTGTGCCAGCCCCCATCCCAAGCAGAGCTCATTCTTGTGAGAGACTGGAGTCAGAAGTGGGACTTTATAGGGACTGCACCAGAGAGAAGTCCACATCTCGAGCTTTAGGCTAAGAAGGTTTCTCAAGAGGAGATGTTAGGCCTTCTTTGGAATTATATTCATTAATGTGAATCTGGGGAACTAAGGAGTCAGTAACCCCTCTGTTAGAACAGTTTGGGGCTCATTGTCTCACGATTAAACCCTGTGGACTTGGCTGTCCAGCTCAAGACATTCATCACAGCCCATTTCTTGGATAAGTGTTAGGAGGAAAGAGTTCTCCAAATTCAGAAATGACATCAGTAGCGTGTGGTGTGCTGTATGGTACGCTGATGTGTGCTGATTTCTTTGGGTTACCCAGCAAACCCACACACTTAATTGGATTTCTCTGCTGATGGGAAAGGGCAGTATCCTTTCTGTTGTGTTTTTCCTAGCTGGACACATCCACATTTACCCTTTATTAAAAACATCCCCTTAAAGGTTAAGCCTTGAAAATATATGAAAATATTTTTGAAATGAGGGCAGCTAATTATGGATTTTGAAGAAGGAAGATGAGAATAAGGCTTGTCTTGAAATGTTATTTACTGCAGAAGTCTTTCCAGAACTATTAATTTACCTTTCATGGACAATATATATATATATATATATATATATGTAGTTTTCATAAAGGTGTGTATTGCTTTTAAATTGCTTTCTCCACTTAGAAATAATTGCTGAACCTTAGGAAAAAAAAACAAAAACAGTTTGTTGCCTGCATTTATTATTAGAATAACGTTCCCAAGAAAAGGCACCCATGTGGGGGAGGGTGGGTCCATGTTTATTAATAAATCCCCAATAAAAATAGAATAAAGGTCACTGAGCTATTTTTTATTTGTAAATGTTGCTATTTTAGCTCCATTCTGAGAACATTCCACTGCTCCCTGTCTGCTTTGGACAACAGCTGAAAAATCAGAGTTAAAAAAATAAAATAAAATAAAAAGGAAAGGAAAGGACTGTTCCCAGAATTCAGATGCAGGTGTGCAGAGCTGCTTAGCAGAACAAATAACTCCCTTCTAACTGCTTTCTTTATGGATTTTTAGACCTGTCTGGCTGGAATAACTGCAGGAATTACAGATGCTGAACGTCACCCATTCTAGACGAATTATTATAGATTACACTTTATTTCTGCTTCAGAGCATTCACTTGACTTTGAATGAAATGTTGCAGTATATTAAATTTGGAATATAAAGGTTAACATCACTGAATGCTCACATGTAATAGTTACCTTTAGATTTAACTTTGCAACAGAAAATGTCTTTCTCACTTTATTCAAGAAGGACACAGAAGAGAAATCGGTGTGTTAGAAACACACAAATGTGCCTTCTAATGCAGAGAACACACAGTGACAATCAGCATCATTTTAGGAAACAGAGCTGGGTTGAAAAAATGGGAAAATTGTGCCTCTAGGGGTAAGGTAAGTGTGGGAGTTCTGAGTCAGATGTATGGGACACATTGCATGACTCCTCTGTCATCAATGGAAACCCTTCCCTGGAGACTTTGAAGGCGAGGCTGGGTCATCAGGCCAGCTGCAGTGTCCCCGTTCATTGCAGGGAGTTGGACTGGATGGCCTTTAAAGGTCTCCTCCAACTCTAACGATTTTGTGATTCTGTGTAGGGAGATCACAGTGACAAGTGAGGGGAAATATTTCTATGCATATATTTACAAATAATTTTATTATGTGGAGCAAGAATGGTAGAACTTTCTTTAACTCAAAGAAAATGTTCTTTTTTTGAATGTTTTTTTTTATGGCAAAACTTCTCATCCAGTTAGACAGCAAGAAAACAACCCGAAACTAGCTGTACTTCTTTGAATGTTCCACCTACCTGCAATATTTGCATTTTTATGTATCTTTGTCTTCGTGTGTTTCAGATTATGGCTGTGATATGGATGACGATGATGGCTATTAGTTCCATTGACTTCTAAAGGACATGGACTATTTCTTGTTCCCAGAAAACCTGCAATGTTCAAACTGTGTGAATGGTGAAAGAAGCAGTCTCTGGTCAGCAAATGTTATCCAACAATCCTTGCTTCTGTAAAGTGAATTTTAGCTTGGCATTGGCTCTGGTCAGTTGACATTGACCCATAACCCAGCAATAACGTTTGGGTTTGTACTTGAATTATTTTTATTTTGGTGGATCACGGCTTGAGAGTGAAATTATTGGGGGTCGTGTTTTCAGATAACAAAAGAGACAAAATAGACAATGTATAACGAGTTGTATAACTCTGCTTAATGCACGTTGTTGAAAGGGAGCATATAGAAGGACAGATAGAAGGATGGGTAAAAATGTGAAGCCCACCAGCTGATTGAGTACACCAGGATTAATTGTCTTAAATACTACAGCCAACAGAAAATGTTTCCAACCTTTATTGTAAAATTGACCTTGTCATTCTATGCAAGCTTCAGTACCCAAACCTATCATAAATTGACAAGTTATGTATTGTACCTATTTCTCTGAAGTAAACATTTATTGATATTAATCAAGTCATAGATGTCCTAAAAGTTTTCTCAATAGAAGGTAATGTTGGCAGTGAGGAGGTGACTTACACTGTACGTCAGATTTTTATGTGTAAGGAAGGAGAAACCCTGGGTGAGGAAAGAATCGGAGAGAGAAGGCTGGAGACATTGCTGGCGTCACGTACCTTTGGAGTCACTGGGGACAGCCAGGTGCTGTTGTGGCTGGTGTTGCTTCAGGAGTGTGACTCCAGTCATCTCTACAGAACTGCTGCCACCCAACTGAGTTGGAGTGCAGGTCTGCTCCCAGAGCTGCCTGGCTTTAAAAGCAGTTGAAAGCAAGAGAAAGCTGAGCTTTTTAATAAATAAGCTAGCATCTGCTTTGGCTGAATTTAATTTTATGTAATTTATTTAACTTTCTATGGGTAAATTAAAGGTCACCATGCAGCAGCCTGAATTTCATGGCTCAAATCCTACCCTTGAACAGTCTCTGCTACATGAATAATGCTGGAGTTTCAGCTGTATTTGGCCCCAAAATGTCAACAGGCAGCTCCTTGTCACCCAGACCAGCAACCAACACGTTGTGGTGGGACAGTGGATCAGGAGCAGAGTTGCAGTGCTGGCTCCCTCCCCCCGTTCTTCTGACCTGCCTTTCCCTGATGCTGCTCGGACTCTCCAGTCCAGTGTGAGATGCACTATGGTCTGAATGGCTGCAGCTTCAGGAGCTAGGGTGCTTTCAGTTCTCTCCTTGTCTTTGACAATCATGAATGCTGTAGTATTGCAGACTTCTCTTATACTGGGGAAAGATGGGTGTTCATCTTTCCAGTATGGTTTCTGTTAAGCTGGCCTTCCTGGTTAGCTTATCCTTCCTATCCTTTCTGGGATTAAAGCACTGTTTTAAAGCACCACTCATTAAAGCACCAGCAATTCTACTGACAGAGAGTAGATCGCGTCAGGAGAAGCTGCCTTGGGAAGGGACAAGCCCCAGACAGAGGAAGGGGCCGATGGTTCTCATACCTCTGGTCACTGCCAACAAGGGAAAGGACCACATGGCCTGCTGTACTTCTTCTGTCCCTTTCAGTGGTTTGCATGAAGAGGATCATGTAAACAAAGCCAGAATGAGTGCTTTTTTTTTTTTAGGCACAGGGTGAGATTTTGTTTGTCTGGTAAATGTAATGTGTTGAGTAGGTTGCATCTGCTAGATATTTTTGAGATACTCCCAAGGAGGGGAGTGATCTCTCTTAACTGTGGAGCTTGGTTAAAAAAGTAAAATAATTAAAGTATATATATTGCGAGGCTGGTGGGAAGAAAAGCTCTTCTGAACCAGATTTCAGTTAGTTTGCAGCACATCGGTGGGAAAGAAGAGATTCCTTATAATTCTTTGGGGAGCGGCTGATGCTTTCACTGAACAGCTATAGCATTTTTTTGGTATACTTTGTAAGTACTGCACAAGGAAGTTCATGGAGGGGATAAAGCTTTCTACCTCTCTTTTATCTATACCATAATTCAAAATCATGCTATAAGCTGACAATAAAAATAAAATAAAAACAGTAGGTTTTTTTTTTTTATCAGAGTTCATGGTCTTGTGAGTCTTTGAGGCAGCTGAGTTTGAGCATTGGGGTTTGAATTAATCTGCCAATAGCACTATTACAAGTACCCGTGCTCTTGGTATATTCTCAAAGCTGGGTTTTATTCCAAGGTACACATTATTCTCTATGCAGGAAATAAACACACATAAATAAACATGTGTATGACTCATGTAGGTCGCGTACGCTTCTCAAATGCATAATGTCGGTTCTTAAAGAAACCATTGAGTTTCTTACTGCTGGGGGTCTTCCCTGCAGTTTTCTGTATCAATTTTTATGGGTTTGTTCCCCCTACGGAATACTAAACCTGCTGCCAGTGCAGTGACATTACGTGCGAGAGCTGAGAGTCCACTTGAATAACTCCTGCTAGCAAATTTTAATTTCAGTAGCACGTTGCGTTTCTGAGGACGTTGTCTCCTGCACTGTGGTCAGTGAATGCTTCTCTGTGTCAGGCAGGAAAACACTTGCAGTTTTTGAAAGCTCTTACAAGATTTGATTAGAGAAAACTGTCGTACAGCCTGCTAGAAGGGGCAGGTAGACAGCAAAAAAGGAGCTGCACATCCATAGCATCTCAGTATTGCTGGTGAAGCTCGTGGCATGGTTTCTGCACAGGAGTCCTAAAGGCAGAGCCATGGCATTGCTCTGAGCATTGTGGGCTGTTTAAACTGTAGTGGTTATGTATATTTTTAATTTATTGGTGACTTACCGGGATTTTTATAACGTTCATTCCTTCTTGATTTAACTAAGCTCAGGAAATGTAAACAGATTAGAACATGCTAGTTTCTGTTTTTATAGCTAGTCATTAAAATGTAAAAAGATTAACACTGCATTAACTGTGTTTACTACTGTTGATGTATCTGGACTATTTTGTTGTATGTAAGTGAGCCTTTATTCTCTTGGAGTCATTTGGCCCTTGCTTTTTTTCAGATTCTGATTATAATGAAGATAGACTATAAGACTTCAACATTTGTTGTCCCTAAGTCTTCTTCCTTGAACTCACACAAGCTGTAGATCATAGATTTTCTTGCATAAAGCATGTCTCTTGCTGCAAGTCACTTTGCTTGACAGGCAGAATTCTCCAGCTGTTGCATCCAGCTTGTCTGCCATGCAGCTTTTTAACAATCTTTTACTGTGGGGATAAAAAATGAAAGAAATAAGGAAAACAAGAGGATTCTTCACTGTGGTGAGTGAGTTTTCAGTGTCTTAATCATCCATGACGTTTCTTTAAGTCCACTGTGTTCAGTTCAGCAGCTCAGAAATGGTGCCAGGCAGACAGCCTTGCTTCGAGGGTTAAATGTATTTGTCTAAGAAGTCCTTGCCATCCTCGTGGCTCGTTTGTATTCCTTGGATTGCATTGAAACTCTCGTTGCAGATTTGTACACTTAATGTAGGGTTTTGCTCACTAAGTGTTCTGTTTCTTATGTTTGTGTTGAATTCTTGCATTTGGTTCAGTTGGTGCCAGGGAAGTTAAACCTGTTCGATGTAAGCTTATGTATCTTCCTTACACAACCACAATGTGACTCATACTAAGCTTTCTTTTCTTTCTTCTTTTTTTACTGTAATATATTTGCTGTAAATAAAAAGTAAGACCCTTGCAGAACCCATCTTTTATGATGCTCTCCTGCTAATTTCTGATTCCTCTGTCTTCATTCTTGTGAATGTTCATTTTTGACTGCTGTGTCATTAGTTGACACTGGAAGAAATCTTTCTAATTCAGAGCTCTCTTTTGTCTCTAAAAGTGAAGATAAATCTAATCAGGTAAGTATGATTTGCCAGAAATTGCTCTGCTGATAAATGTAGAAACTTTCTGTAAGCTGCATAACATTACTGAGGTTTTTGCACCAAGCTATGTAACTAAATGTGGAAACAGTATGTAAAACATAGTAGGACAATAGCAGTAGTTTTGGTGTAGGGATGTTTTGATTTAGGGACGTGGTTTAGTGGGCATGATGGAGATGGTTTGATGGTTGGACTAGATGATCTTAGTGGTCTCTTCCAACCTTAATGTTTCTGTGAGTGAGCGTGGTGGGATGGTTGGATTAGATGATACTGGTGGTGTTTTCCAACCTTTATGATTCAACAATACAATATTGAACGTGCCTCATTCCAGCGTTTTAATGGGTTCCCTTGATCTCCTGTAGGTACAGTCTTGTTCTCTTTGACATCATGATGATTTCATTTGTCATTTCTTTACAACTCTTCCAATTCTTTCCATTGGTGGTTGGGAATTTCTCCAGTGATGCCCACCTTGACACCCTCTCCATCATAATATCTAAATTTCAGTGAAGTGCTGTTTGCCTCAGCCTCATATTTACTGCCTTTCCCAAGCTGTGCAGTTTATTAGCTTTGTCGTGTAATTTTTTGTCTTCCCTGCCACATCAGGCTTTCATAGCCAAAACCATTCTGTCCTCCCAAATGCCTTCATCAAATCCGCCTCCTTTAAGGGTCTGAAAATTATGTTAACAAAGCTGAAACGTTGTAAAGATTTATATTGGCTTCATTAGTCACCAGCAGATCATAACATCTTTGTGTCAGAAGTGCTGCCCCTGGTCTTGGTTATACACCCTTCTCCAGATCAGGATTTTGGAGCAGATATCTGAAATGGAAATGCCATGTGAAGGGTGTGAGCCCTGCCCTAAGCAGATGTCGTTTGGTAGGGAGGGGTCTCAAGTTCCCAAAAATGGAGATTAATAAAACTGAGGGGGGCGTGGATATATCTGTGGTAGATACATATAGTCACTGCAAATTGGTTCCTGTGACTGCATCAGGCAATAAGAGCTTTCCTGCTTTACCTCAGCTGAAGATCTGTGCCATTAATGACAGTCCCAAGGGTGTTAACATCAGGAGAGAGAGGGAGGAAAGTGCTCCGGGGTAAGTAATGGTTTGTGATATGCAGTATGTTGCCCAAAGCCAATTCTTACTCCGTTTGTCAATCCCATCAGTCTGCCTTTCCCCATTAACCAGCAGAGTGGAGTTACCTGTTCTGGTGATGTTAAAATAAATGAGGAAAGGGAACTTCAGTGGTGATACAGCTGTAGTGTGCAGCATGTAATGCATTCCTCTTCAGCTCTCTATGGCGATGGCTGCAGCTGTCAAAACTTTTCCTCTCTAGGTGGTAATAGACTGCTCCAACGCATATCTATAATTGAATAATGATCCTTCAGAGCAGCGTTGTGTCTGGGAAACAGGCGAGATCCTTGTATCTGCTTTGATTCCTCCCTGTTCACAGAGAGCTCGCCAAAGGAGAGTCTGTATAAACACACCAGCACAATTCAGTAAGATTCATGGGTTGACACAGGGTAAAATACAGCTACAGCAAATGGTTTCAAAACTCCAGTCACTGTTTCCAAGCAAACCCTTACACAGGGCCACTGGGAAATGGCTTGATTTGGCTGCACGCTGCATTAAATCAGAAGGACCTACCATAAGCTGTGAGGTCTCCAGCAGCAAGGCAGTGCGGTGTGAATCATTGTATTTTCTTTCTGGACTGTCCAGCGCCAAGAGAACGAGTCTGAGTGGATTTGCTGCCCACAGTAAGATGAAGGATCTTTCATCTTTTTGATCTTCCTTGTATATTTTAGGTTGGTTCAGAGGAGCTGGCTGCACTGCATTAATAAAATGCCCTCTAAAACACTGTTAGTTGGTGTGCTCGATATTCACGCAAGTATAAATTTTACGGTCTCCTCTAGCAGAATCTCTGACCATAGGGACATTGCCAACACTTGTACAGGAGCTCAGCCTAGACCCCAATTATTGTTGCTGCTTGTGGGTATAATAGTGGTGTGAAGCAGCCATGTCTCAGGTGATTGTGCTTGATGGGTACATCTATGAGGAGATGATATATGCCCCCATCTGCTGCAGATCTGAGTGGGGAGAAGCCATTGTACTGATACCACTGTGCAGAGATAGGTTGGGACCCCAGGGCTGTGTTTAGCCCACGGATCAGTCCTGTCTGTTTATCCAGTTATTACTACAGCACATATGCCCAGGAGATAATCAGTTGAGGCCATCCAAAGCACCCCAAGAAAAGATTGGAACTGGGTAGAATAAATACGGAGCTATTGCAGGACGTAGGCCAGGTTTGGAAGGCAGGCTGTGGCTCTGTCAGCATCATTTCAAGCTTGCTTTTCCAGCCAGGCTTAGCTATCTATTTCTTGAGTAGATCTTGAGTTGGCTGGAGGCACACATGGCTTTGTCTTTTTTTTTTTTCCAAGTTATTCCCTCCATTTCTGTAAGTTGCACCTCGCTAGGATTTGCAGCTTTCTTTCCAAGCAGAGTCCTCTGTGCCCAGCAGGAGTGAGTAATCACTACTGAAGAGCAGTGATGTCAAATGGTACAAGAATGAGGGGGTGAAAAACAGCAGAAATGGAGAACTGCAGTGAGACTTGGAGTGGGAAGGCATTGTTTGCTGCATGTGACAGAGCTGAGGATGTCCCACACCAGAGGAGGAGGAGCAAGCAGGAAATACAGCACAGACCTGCTCTGGTAAGCTGTAACCTGACATTCCTCATTTCCTCTCCAAGAATTTGGTGCCACTGAGTCACCCTTATGCCTGGGTGTAAGTCCCTTGTGGTCATTGCATTTGACAGCAAGAAATGTCTCTAGGAAGATTGAAATTACCCACTGGAATCCTTCAGATGTGTAATAAATATTGAACACATAAAATGCTAACAAAATGGAACCAAGTCAGACATGAAAGGGAATTCAGCCTTTTTTAACATGAAGACAGTGTGATATCAGCAACGCTGCAGTGTCTGGGAGTAGTCTGAATAAAAATGTGTATGTATTTAGGAATTATGATATTTATACAAGAAATGTTCAAAGGGCTGAAGTCTTCAGTCTCTTTAATTAGTCATGGGACTGAACACCATTGGCTTTCCGTGAAGGAACTGCAGATTGTTGCTGTTCTGTCTGAGTACATGTCCTGTTTTCCTCCGGTATATTTCATTATAAAATACCATATTAAAGCTTAAAAAAGTCTTTTATTAGCTAGCAGATGGTTTTGCAAGTCATTTTAATGAGATAAAGAAAACTTTAATGGCAGATGTATAAATTTGTGCTTAGACAGGCTGTTGCTTTTGGAAAATTCTTGGGAATGTTTTCTCCTTGATTTGGCAGAACTTGGCACCGGATTACCTACAAGGAAATAGAAGGGATTGATTTATGCTGACTGGATCCCTCCTGAGAGTGGTTTTGTATTGGTGTAGCATCATTGAGTTCCACAGTTATTCTGTGATTTACAGAAGTGCAAAAGGAGAGTGAAATGTGATTAATGTGATGCTGTTCAGGAGAAATATTACATTTCTCAGATACTTGCCTCTTTCCATTGCTGTGGTCAAGGGATGTTTTGGGGGCAGCAGAATGCTGTCTTGACTATCATATGGAAGAACCTGCTTAGTTTTGGCTTCCTTCTCCCACCAGTGTTAAAACGTCCTCAAATATCAGGCAGTCGTGTTGAAAGTAGGAAGATGGCTCCTACAAAACAACGAAACAACCAACCCAAAATCTCAAGGCCTTGGTGGTTCTTCCTGGCCTGTTTCTTTCATGAGCAACCAACACCACATTCTTCAGAGGCGTGAGCTGGCTCTTGGTAAATGCACTCACATCTGGAATAAACACCCACTCCATGAAAGGAGGGGTTATTTCCCTCTTAAGCATACAGCTTCTTGTCTGTAGGTCTTCATGGGAGTGGTCGCTGACATCCAGACCTGCTTCCTCCAGAGATTGGTTGTGGCCATGTAGGAGTCTTGGCCCACTGGGAGCATGCAGTGATTCATTTGCACAGGCATAGAATTCTCTGTCCCCAAACGTAATAGAAGATGAGTCAAGCTTGATAAAAGCAGTAAAAAACGCCTGCAAAGAGAAAGTTCCTAGATACCTTCTCATGCTTTGCTGTCCTTTGGTCCTGCCCTGGACTGCTGACCCGGTTATACCTGGCTGAGCTTCAGCATTAGCTCTCTGCACTGCTGGAGGCCATCACCCTTCTGTTTGTTCTAGATCTAGCTGATCTAATCTCAAAAGCCATCTTTCAGATTTGGAAAAGCCAGGCAGCTATATGCATTACACAGGTCGTTAAGGAAAGGCTTCCTCTTTCTCCACATATTAACTGAGTAGGTATAGTTCCAGCATGAATTATCTTAGCAGTGCTAATATTAAGTAGCAAATGGATGACATTCATCGCTTTGTCACCATCCCTACAGTCCTCTATTTGTGCCGTGACTGTTTTTTGGTAATAAAGACCCTTGGCATGTTGTGCCATTTGCTCCGTCCAAGAGCAGGTATTTCTATGGAGGCTCATCTTGAAAGAAGTCATTTGCCAAGAGGAAATTTGGTGTTTGAAATGTGCTCGTGCGACAGGCATCACAAAAACCTTGTGAGGAACGAAGGCAATTTGAGATGTCTGAAGCACGTGCAGAATAAATTGCAGCTGGCCTACCTGCCCTGCACATTAAGTGCTGCTGCTAGCTTCTTTCTCTGGCATTTTTCACACCGATGTTTTATTGCTGAAGTTGTGTCACATCCTGTTACGTGTGTGCATTTAATTGGGGCTCCGTCAGTGAAATGTGAAGTTCATGTGAATTAAGCTGAACTAAGCCACATCCTGAACACCACAAACCTGTCTTCCTTTGCTTCCTGATGGTTGTCCAAAATCCTCCTCGCAGCCATACCGAGGGCTGTGTGCTGCTCCCAGCCTGGCTGGGAGGGCCTTGGGCTGCTTCTCAGTGGCACCTTTCACTCACTTGATGCTAAACCCAGGGCAAAGTGGCGGTAGAAATTCCCATAGGAATTAGCACTGAGCCGGAATGGGAGAGTCAGAAAGTGCCTGACACTTCTTTTGGAGCAGCATGGGAAGAGGGAAGGTATGTCTGCCCTAAACTGGAATTTCCTGTAATTTCTCAGTTTTCACAATTCTACAATTATTAAAATGAGATTTTTCTCCTTTTTCTTTGCGTTAGCTGGACTCTTTGAATCAGAAAGTGGCTGGGACTGTTATCTTGCTCCAATGTAATTTGATTCTCACCTCCCCCCCTCTTAGTATTTGATGAGAAACCTTTGTATTTTCATGCTTTAATACAATCTGGCACATAATTACAAATGACTCATAGATAATCTCGGTCATGGAGCTCTCTGAAATTAGATGATAATTTAGCCTGGAATTTCTGTAGAAAGAATGAAGAAAAAGACAATTATAATTATTCTAATCAAGATATCTTTTTCTTTGCCTGGGGTATTGCTCTGTGAACTGCCAGAGGCCTGAAAGTATTTAGACCGTTTCTGCCGCTCGCTGTTTCCCAGACAAACACGGCTGATCACTGCGGATTTTCATCACCGTGAAATTTCTGTAAGTGCTCCTGACAGAGAGAAAAGATGAAACGCGCAGGGGCTGAGCTGGTGGGGTGTGAGCAGAGCAGAGATGGAAAGTAAACAGTCCGGGTGCTTTGTACCAGCTGCTGGGGCTGAGGGAAGGGACCAAGCCGTGCACTCTGGTCCCAGTGAAGGGAGGATACTGGCCCATAGGGTGCTAGGTGAGAGAGGTGACCATGAGGTATGGCCTTAGTGGGGAAAGAGTTATCTGTGTTGGCAGCGCAGGGTTGGCTGTGGTCCTGCCTGCAAAGCTGGGTTTGGGACATCACCTGCCCCTGCTTGTTTAGCCAAAATCCTCTTGAGTGAGAGTTGGTGGGCAACAACAACCAACCTAGTGTTGTGGTCAGTCAAGATGATACGAATGGAAACGCTAGGAGATTGGTAGGAAAATAGAGCATTTCTCTTCTGAGAGACTCCTAAGAGTGTGGCTTGCCTCACCCAGCAAAGGCAAAGAGGGGATCTGAGTTCAGTCTATAAATACTTCAAAGGGGCAAACACCAGGGAAGGGAAAAGCAATGAAAACAAGGTTGCATAAGAATAAATAAGAATAAATTAACCATGAACTAATCTAGGCTGAAAACTGGAAGGTTTGTCGGTGTTCTGTGAAGTCTCTCCCGGTTTTATGTTCTGTTTATTCGAGAGAGAGAGATAAAGGTTGCTGCCTTCATCCCAGAGGATGAGTCTGAAACATAATGACCAGCTGGGTACTTGCCAGCATTGCTGACCGTCCTGCTCTGCTTATTGTGTCTGGCAGCAGCATGAAATTAGCGTGCTTATGTCTGTTTCATAGCCCTAACAGCCAGCACCCGCCTCCGTCCCACCTCCAGGCTGACTGCTGGCAGTGTCTCCAGCAGGTTCAAGCACTGCTGGTACAGCAGCTGGCCTGACCAGAGATGAAGAGGTGTGAGGCCAGTGGAGGAGTCACTTAAACTGAGCAGAAAAATATCATGGAAAGATGGAGCTGGGGAGGGAAGGAATAGGATTTGCATGCTAGCTCTTGGCATTCAGTTTAATCAAATCTAGTTTTCAAATGAGGTGGAAGGTGCAGGACACTAAGGGATTTGGTGCAGAAGTGGGACGCAGTAGGTCAGGTTGATGGCTGGACTTGGTGATCTTGAAGTTGTTTCCAACCTAGATGATCCAGGGATTCTATGACCCATGTGGGAAACGAAGCATAGCTCCCAGGTGGTGATTGTCCATGGGGGAACTGCCTCCTTGCCCTCTTCTGCTGGCTGCCTGAACCTGGGTGTTAACAGCTGAAATCTGACCTTGTTTTTTTTGCCTTGCACGTTTATATTTCCTGGCTTTTCCCCTGCAAGCTCTTTTCCCAGTTCCTCACACACTTCATCTTGCAGTGTCACACTGATCACTTGGTGAATGAGCCCACCAACGCAGGGACTGAGCAGAAGTATCCTTAAAAATAACCTGTCCAATTTTCTTTTCTTTCCTTAAAATAAAAAGCTTTCCCTCTTTACCCAGGTGCATCCACATTCCCAGCATGGTATGTGCAGGATGCTGACAGAGACAAAGGGTGAGACATTGCGCTGACAGCCGAAATGTCTAACTGTACCCATACACTGTGCTGCTGGAGTAGCAGGAGACTGAAGTTTTGATAGATGCAAAAACAGCAAGATCAGAGAGAGGCTCCAGAGCAGCTGCTGGGAGACAGGCACTTCGCAGTGAAGTGAAATGCTCTGAGCACTTGATGTGTGTGTGTGTTAAGAGGGAAGCCTTGCCAGTACAGGAGATCTGCTTTAACTGTGTGGGACCGAGCCTGTCAGATGGATGAACAGCCCCTGATGGGATGGGGTTCACATTCTCGTGTATTTTTTCAGCTCCTTTGCAGCTCTTGCGGGCTGAGTGGGGCTGTTTGAAGGTAGCTTTGTGGGAAGCATCCCATCTGGGCCTGAGAGCCTGGGTCTGCCAGCTGAGCCAGGATGCTGAAAGAAAATGCAGCTCTAAATATTTTGTTTGGTCTAAATCCAGATATCTCATTACACTTCAGATAAACTGTATTTTATTTATTTCCCTCCCCCCCACAAAGTTAGACGTGCTCTAACATTTACACTGAGGAGCTGTATGTAAACTTTTGAAACACTGCTTCAAAAAGAGAAGTTAAAATGTGTTTTTTGTTAAGAAATAACATACTGAATATCCCCTGCCAGCATCTCTTTGGGATCCCTTTTTTTTTTTTAACCAATTTGTCACAGATCTGTGAATTTCATGGGCCCATCTGAATCCATGCTTTTGATTGCAGAAGCTCTGAAGAAAGAAGTTGCCTGGTGACAGTGGGGAAGCCACTCTGCTGCCTTGATGCCAGGACCTACCCCTGCTCCTTTGGAAACTCTGCCCCAGCATTGTTTCTTTGCTCCAGTGGCAATGTTGGAGGGTGAATCAGAAGAATCACCAAGGTTGGAAGACTTCCAAGATCATACAGCCCAACTGTCCACTTATCACCAATATTTCCCAGTAACCATGTCCCTCAATACAGCACTGAAACATTTCTTAAACACAGGCAGGAATGGTGACTCCACCACTTCCCTGGGCAGCTCGTGCCAGTGCCTGGCCACTCTTTCACAGAAGGAATTTTTCCTACTGTCCAACCTGAAGCGAGGACACACCATCCTGTGTCAGTGTGTTCAATGTTTGGGGCTGTGTGCTGCTCCCTGCTCCTGGCTGAGCTCTGTCTCTGCAGGGGCAGCTCCTGCCTGTGCTCCTGCTGGTTTCTGAAGGAGGTAATGAATAGGCATGAAGCCAGAGGTGGGATGACATGACAGAAAGGGTCTTTGGAGGTGCTGTAAAAAGAGAATTATTTCTATACAATTTAACATGAATGAACGGCTCCTGAAGATTAAAGGGAAAAAAAAAAAGCAAAGCAAAACAAAAAAGTACGTAGGGAACAAAAAGGAATATGTGTTTGCTTTTAGCACCAGGATGCTGCTGCTCAGCAGCAGGCACTGAAGGCTGATGTCTTCTTTTCCTAGGTGACAAGGACAGCAGGGCTGTAAGCACAGCAGCCCTTCGCTGGTGGATGGATGTCAGCTTGAACGCATCCAGCAGGGCTTCTGTGGACATGGCCATGGTGTGTCCTGCTTGGATTCAGCATGGCTGCACTGTGCTTATGTGGTTTGGGAAGTGAACTGTAGCAGCTTGTGGCAGGGGGAAAGTTCTATGGCACTGTGAACTCAACTCCATCACATGCAGCAGGCAAACCCACCATGTACCAGCTGTCTGCCTCGCTCAGCCCATCTGATGTTATCCTCCCATTCCTGTAATTAATCAGCTTTTCCTATGCAGAACCAACCCAGAACGTCTTAAGCCAGGACTGAGAAAGTTATTGCTCATAGATACGTATCTAAATTGCTGAACTGGTACCAACCAAATAAAAAATGAGATTTTGACAAATGCTCCTACCTCATGCGGAAGCCACAACGCTTTGAGGAGCAGAATAACTCAACCAGTTGGTACCTGACTGCAAAATTAATGGTTGACTCTCCATTCCATATTTATTTTGAGTTGTCACTTCCATTTTAGTTTTCCCTGCTTGGGGATTATCAGAGAGCACGAAGCCATGAGGGTCCTCACAAGCTACAGCAGGAGCAGAGCGGGGTTATGGCGCGCACGCAGGCAGGGGAACGGTTCCTCCTAAATGTGATTTATGGTAAGTGGAGAAGGGCGGGACTTCCCAAAGCAGCTAAGGGAATTAGGTTCCTGATTCCCATTGATTTCCCTCTGACAGAGATTAATGTACTGTTTTCCACTTTGTGATGTGCCCAGATGCGTTGGCAGGGGAGGATAATATATCAATCAGTGAGTAATGCATCTACTTGCTAACTTCGACGCATGGCAGAGGGGTATTTTACATTGCACTCTGCATCGTGCTTATTGGCTGCTTATCATATTTTAGTTTTTCATGTTTTTTGGTTTTTTATTGTGATTGCAAGATACGTTTGCAAGGCTTTGTGGGATACTGCACTGACAGTGATGAGGCTGAAATGTGGACTGCTCTTCATGAAGGGGAGGAGGCAGCGGGTTCAGAGAGGCAAAAACCTTTTTGATTTTATTTCCCAAATTCACAGGAAGAATAATGCGTCTGAATGGTATTTTCTGAACACCTTAGGCATGTTGCTGAAGCCGCGCTTGCATGTCAGAGCTTTTTATATTCCACCTTATGATACTCAGCAGAAGCAGGACATTATTGTCACTAAAATATTCCCAATGCAGTGAAATTTGAGTGGGCTAATTAAACAGTGTAAGAACCTTGCCAAAGCTCAACAGTTTTGTGTGGAAGGAAACGTCACGGTGTCCCTTCTCTTTATTTAAATGGGAGGAGAGGAAATATGCGAGTCTAATGAACTCTATAAGTTCCTGTGGCTTATTCTGAGCAAAGCAACCTTTAGCACCATTTGCATTATTAATATCCCAGATGGGCAAACGAGATGACATTTGACACTAGAAAAAGTTCACGTAAGAAAACTTTATTAACCTCATCCTGCTGTCTTCTTTGGATTCCTCATCAGTTTTGGGGAGGGAATACTGCTCCCTGGAAATGTGCTGGAAACAGTGAGCACTGCCTGTCTGCTCTCTGTGGTCATTTCATATTCCATTTTTTTTTCCATTTATTTAAGGACTGCAACATTGGATGTTGGACTTGAACGCTGACACTGGGCTCCCATTCAGGATGGTTGATTTTGGATGAGGCATGTGTTCCTCCAGGACTTTCTAGAGAGGGCTATGATCTTCCATCTACAGAGAGAGGGAAATGGAAACATTGGTGGTCTCTTCACCTCTGGGTGATAACTCTTTCTTCATCTGCTCTTGGCAGGAGGAAGAAGTTGGGCCCATTCCCTTTTTTTTTTCATTTGCTTTTTTGTTTGTTTTAGGGAAAACAGAAGTGCTTTCATGCTTTTTGGTGTTTCTTTATCTATTCTAGATGTGACAGAAGCATGAATTTGAACACTCTTTTTGGTGCATTAAAAAGAATGTGGCCAGCAGGTCAAGGGAAGTGATCCTCCCCCTCTACTCTGCCCTGGTGAGGCCTCACCTGGAGTATTGTGTCCAGTTCTGAGCTCCCTGACACAAAAAAAGACAGGGAGACAGGGATGTTCTGCAAAGAGTCCAGCAGAAGGCCTCAAAGATGATAATGGACTTGGAACATATCCCTTATGAGGAAAGGCTGAGAGACTGGGGTCTGTTTGGCCTTGAAAAAAGAAGACTCAGAGGGGATCTGACCATATCTATCGATATCTTTGGAGTAGGAGGCAAAGGGATGAGGCTGGACTCTTCTCAGCGGTGTGTGGCGATAGGACGAGGGGAAATGGCCGCAAATTGATGCATAGGAAGTTCTGCTCCAATGTGTGTAAGAACTTCTTCACAGTGCAGTGACAGAGCACTGGCAAAGGCTGCACAGAGAGGTGGTGGAGTCTCCTTCTCTGGAGATGTTCAAGAGCTGCCTGGACGCCTACCTGTGCAACCTGTGCTGGGAGCTGCTTTGGCAGGGGGTTGGACTCGATGATCTCTAGGTGTTGGCTAAGGGTTTCTGTGTGTCCCTGAAGACCAAACTCTTGATATATTCTGGGTTAGAAAATCCTTTCCTTAGTATATACATCTTGCTAACCCCAGGGTAAAAACCAACCCCAGACCTGGAGTGCTGAATGGTCACACCTTGTCCAGGGGTCACACTGTGTTTTGCAGCCTGAGGATGCTGCTGATCCCGTTGCCCGTCCTTCATTTGTCCATGCTACCCAGAATGAAATCCCAGGGCTTGGGCAGCAGTTCTTGTGCGTGGTACCACACAGAGTACCTACAGACTCATAGGGAATCCATTATAGTGTGTTCTGTCCCAGCAGGAACTGTAAGAGAAACCTCAAGCAAGACTTTGCAAATTGCTAACACAGTATCATAGAATTATATGATCTAGATTGGAAAAGACTTTCAGGAGGGGAGTAGTGGGAGGATCCTACTGAGAAACATCTTGCTCTACAGAGCCTGAGATTAGGAGGTGTTAAGAAGCACAGAGATGTGGCATTGAGGGACATTGTCAGTAGGCACAGTGGACTAGATCATCTTAGAGGTCTTCTCCAACCTCATTGATTCTGTGGTTGATTCTAGGAAGAAAGCACTGCAGCTGCCTGCCAGCCCCTCTGAGGTCTTCCAGCAGCATAGGGACAAAACAACCACTTGCTTTTAAGCAAGTAAGAATGTTAGAGCTAATAAAGCCATCTGTGTGCCTCGTTTCTGTTTCATTCTCTGCTTTCAGTTAGAGTTTGGTATTTCAGCAGCCTGTGCTGCTGCAAGCCCATCCCTGCTCCTGTATCTGTTCCATGACCTTCTAATCCACATGGTGGTCCCATCTGGCCCACCACAGCTCCCTCTGCCATTGGTGTGGCCCTCCCATCTGCTCTGCTACAGCAGCACCTCATGCAGCCTTTGGGAAGAGAATCATGCAGGCAGCAGAGAATGGATGGCACTGCAATTGCACTCAGGTGAGAGGCAATGAGGTGAAGAGAAGCGCTATCAAAACTGCAATGCTTCGGGTTGATCTGTGTGTCGAAGTTTATTGCAGTTGTGGCTGTGTGCTTCTCTGTCTGAAAGCTGAGACCTTGCAGGGCTGAATTCGGCTCTTGGGCATCACCTAACTGCACCAAGGCAGGTGGGGTGCATGAGACAACCAGCTGCTGGAGGTGGGCTCCTGCAGTCATGAGCAAGAGATGTCATGTTGAAAAGTCATCAGCCCCCTTGTGCCTTGGGTTATGGATCATAGAATCATTAAGGCTGGAGAAGACCTCTAAGATCATCCAGTCCAGTCATAACCCACCCTGAAATGGCCACTGACTACATCCCTCAGTGCCACATCTCCATAGTTCTTGAACACCTCCAAGGATGGTGACTACCACCTCCCTGGGCAGCCGTGCCACTGCATTACCATTCTTTCTTAGAAGATGCTTAGGGACTGAAGGAAAGTGTGTGCTAAAGCTGACTCTCAGTTCTCAGCCTCCCTCTTTCCATGCTTTCCACTTTGGCAGGAGCAGGGCTTTGCTGAGCAGGCTGCCTTCTGCCACTCCTCATCAGCCACCTTCCCAGGCCTGCCTGGATAAATAGAAATCTAACACGTGCACCAAATGGCAGAATTGCAGAACTTCAGCAACTAATCACAGACAAAAGTTAGGTGCATTGCAGCCACCAGGCTGATTTCTGCTAAGCTCAGGCTAAAAATCCCAGGTCAAATGCTATTTATGTTGCACAGCACTTCAGAGGCAGCACTGTGAAGAAGCAGATAGACAGAAATGAAGGTCAGCCCAGGCCTTTTAAACACTGCATTACCTAAATGGCTTTTCCTGCCCCAGCTGACTTTAGCCCAACTCCAAAGGAGGAGGGCTCTGTTCCTGCTGCAGTGAATGACATTTGTGTGTTTACTGTGGGGTTGTGGATGCCCCTTCCTTGGAAGCATTCAAGGCCAGGCTGGATGGGGCTTTGAGCAACCTGCTCTAGTGGGAGGTGTCCCTCCCTATAGCAGGGGGTTGGAACCAGATGATCTTAAAGGTCCCTTCTCAACCCAAAGCATTCTGTGATTCTTTGATTCTGTTATTCCATACCTGTTGTGAGGCTAGGGGTTCAGAACTGGCCTACATATCTGTGAGCAATTCTCCACCTGCTGGCCTGGCTGGGAGATCCTTTCTGAGGTTGTTATCAGTGATGGCATGTCCCCAGATTGCCTCACATATTTCATCTGCTTCATCTTAAAAAAAAAAAAAACCTTCAGCGACTCATTTTCTACATCGCTGTCAAGTCTTTAATTTCTTAGATGCATAAAGCTGATGTGAACACGCCCATGTCTGTAGCATAGCCTTGGCTCCTCTGAATTTATGAGAAGCTTTGCAAAATTTGAATGATTGAGTTACAAAAATAACTTTCGATGTAATTAACATGCATTGCCTTTCCAGGTAGCAGGGAAATTGGATAATTGAGGTGCAGGTGATGGAGGTTGCACGGCTCTTTGTGAAAGCACAGAGTGTCCGCTGTACCTCTTTGAAGCAGCCTCATTAAAAATTGGTAGAGCAGCATAATAACTCACTGTGTAGTTCTGCTTTGGGAATAGCTTTCTGCAGTGGCCACTGCAGTGGCTCAGAGCTGAATGCCTCAGGAAGCTGGGCATGACCTCGCCCCGCCAACTGCATGCCATGGAGTGCCTGTAGATGGGCATTGCATTGAGCTCAACACTTGCAGATCAGTTGGCTTCAATCAAGCCATGTGCTTGCAAAGGCCTCTGTGCACCGAAATGCATGTCCTTGACCTACTGCTAGTTATGAACATAGCCAGGTTCTAAAATCATTTGTTTTTTCCTACGTTGTCTTGCAGTTGTGTAGAAGTGAGGCTGCCCAGTGAGCTCAGCTGCTGAGTCGGGCACCTTGGAGACCTTTGTCCCATGCTCTCAGCAAACTCAAGAGTGCATGGCTGCATTTATTTCACACTTTGTGATTTTCACTTGGAAGCAGAATATCTGAGGCTTTCTGACACACCTGGACATCCATCTGTGCCCAGCTCCCATATGGGGGCTGAAGTGATCCTTTTCACCAGGTATCACAGGAGTGGAAGGTCAGTTTTGGTTCATAGCAAACAGGAGAGAACTGTGCAAATGCTGGATTTCTTCTTGTTCATTGACTACAGTGGAAGCTGAAGAGGAAGCTCAGGCTAGATAATCCAAGCTTGATTTCCCGGAAGTCATTTTGCAAGGTGAAATATTAAGCAAAATGCTTTGTTTTACTGAGAATGCAGTGTATAACTGCTCGGGTCCTTAACTTTGTTTTTTTTTTTTTTTCATTACAAAATTTGAAACAAAGCCATGTATTTCAAAAGGAAGCCTGAATTTCCATAAATTCCACTCCCCTACTTCTTGTTTTTCTTTCAAATTTGGAACAGAACCAAGGAATTCCTTCCAAGGTAATAAAATTTGACCATCTTGAAAGCTTTACTTTATAGTAAATTCTCATTTCACCTTAACTTCTCTGGTTGTTTTTCCCTAGAAGGAGTGCCCCGTCTGCTGCCCCCAGGCCTTGCCTCTGGCACCGTGCCCCATGAGGAAGCTCTGGGTGAAGCTCATGTGTGATTTGAGGCATGACTTCAGCTTGCAGAGCAGTGAGAACTTTTGGATGGTCCCTGGTGACAGCACGGGGCAGCTTCCCAGAGAGCCAGAGATTTCTGAGCAACAGAAGGACTAAACATGTTGAAAGGGACAAACTTCTGGGCATCGATCTATGTCAACACAGGCCTAGCCAGGTCAGCATTTAATCACACATCTGATCTAGTGATTGGCAACCCTGCCCATGGCAGGGGGTTGGAAGAAGATCTCCGAGGTCCCTTCCAACCCAAGCCTTTCTATGATTCTATGATTAGACGTGTTCTCAGCCTTAAGCTTGTACACTGCGTACTTTCCAGAGCCACTTTGTTGCTGTCCAGAAGTCCCTGAGGAAGCTGTTGATACCTTGGATGACAAGAATGAGTGCTGTGCACAGCTTCCAGAATTGTAAGAGCTGTAACTAAATAAACTAGCAATAATTGGATTTATCACATCTAAATATTCCTTGGTATGAAGTCTCCCATCCATCTGTATGTGGGTGAAAGGATTTCCTTGTGCACAAAACCAGGAGGTTAAAGAAGAGAGAAAGTGTAAATGAGTCCTTTGGCTGCAAGAATTTTATTGGACTGCAATTCCTCTGCGGCAGAAGACGCTGACTATTACTGTGTTGTAGTGTACATATTAGAGTATTATACAAAATCTTACCGTGTTTGCTGTTCTCCATTAAACAGAGGTGTATGTGCATTTAAATAGACCCATCATGACTTGGGTTTATTGCACCAATAATTCATTTATTTATTGCAGGCTTATTTTTATTGCTGACAATATTTTCGGTGTAATTTGAAATTCAAAAGAAATTGTCACAAACAGTCATTAATGTTTAAAGGCACAGGTTATTATTTAGTGTCATGCTAGTTATATTATACATTATGCATTAAATACTTTTTGGTGGTACACTTACTAAATACAAATTGAGGCAAACCAGTCCCTCAGTGGGAACAGATCTGCCTATTTTCTTTCTACTTTCAGCCTGACGTACAAATGAAGATCTTTTGGATTTCAAAGCTGGTGCTGTTTCCTCCCCCCTCCCCCCACACTCCCCACTCTTTTCAGGGCAGATTTCCAGGGCTACAGGGACTTGTTAAAAGGAAAGATCAAACATAATATATATATGTATTAATGCATGAAACAGATATATTTACCTCACAGGGGCATTGAGAATTAATTAGTCGCTGATTAGAAAGCAGTGGAAAATGAAAACCACTATCTAAGCACTTGATAGTGTTTTCCCTTTGAATCCACAGCTGGAAATGAAGCCAGCTGGAGAGCATGCAGTGAGCAATGCCCAGCCTGCTTTAAGCCACACATTTTTCTAGCAGCTGGCTTAGGCTGTTTAAGTATGGATAGTTTTAATGAAAGCAGTCCCTGCCTCGAGCATGTGGCTACCTTGCAGGTGTCTCCAAATGAGGTTCACCATGGAGTCGTTCCTCCATTTAGGATCCATGGAATCGCTTGGTTTGGGTTAGCACAGGCACGGCCACCCCAAGCCAGGCCTCAGAGCAGATCTGGGATAACAGTCCCCCTGAAAACCGCAGCCCCTATTGGTTTTCAGCTCACAGACCAGAGGTGGTGGATGCCCCATCGCTGGAGATACCCAAGGTCAGGCTGGACAGGGCTCTGAGCACCTGATGGAGCTGTGGATGTCCCTGTTCATTACAGGGGGGTAGGACCAGGAGTACTTTAAGGGTCCCTTCCAACTCAAATGATTCTAGGATTCTGTAACTTCCCATGCCAGATGTCTACGTGCGTAACCCTTCTCACAGAGCTTATTTTCTGTGGATGCGCTCATTCTTCCTTCAAGCCCAGGTAACCCCTTGGCACCCTCAGTGCCATGCTGCAGGGAGCTTCCAGATGTCCTCTGTGTCATTTGAATAAAACCCTCTTTTTGGTTTTTTTCTCACCTGCTGCCCACTAATTTAATGCCACCTCATCCGCGTACTATGGAAGCAGTGAGATGATGTTCTCCACGCACCCTCTCCGTGTCACACTTGAACTTACAGACCTTCATCACAGCTCCCCTCAGTCATTTCTTTTCCAACCTGAGCAGAAAGCCAAAGCCTATGTTGCTATGTCTTCTATGTGGTAGTGTTTCAGGGCATTCCTCAGGGACAAGGCTCATTGAGCCAGTGCAGGAGGAAGGGAAAACAGCTTCTCTCCCACCCTGCAATGGAGTTCACATAGCTTGCTCTGAACTTCACCAGAGATTATCAACACGACATCTTCCCTTCCCTTGAGGGCATATGAAAGCATCCATATAAAAGTGTCGTATGAAAGCATCCATCCTCTGGTGCCGGGGGACGGCATGTCCATCTGTGTGGCTCTGGGCACAGGCTGTCAGGGTGCTCACGTGCTGTTGTCTGCACAGGACTCCATTGGTTTTAAATAGGAGCCTTTGGATACAGAGGGAAACAACTTGCCGCGTGCAAGCAGCATCTCCCAGTGTTGGTCTTTCTGCTTCAGCTGTAGATGGAGTGAGTAGAGACTAATTTTATTTTATTTTTTTCCTAGAACAGGCTGAGCCCCAGTGCATGAATCCCTCATTAATCCAGCAGAATTACTGCTGTCTACTCTCCTGTAGATTTCACCTCATCCTCTCTTCTGCTGCACCTCCAGCCTTGTTAGCTCCCTGTCAGGTGGGAGTAGCAGCAGATGCTGTGATGTACTTGGGGCAATGCTGGCTGTGCTGCTTGCCAGCTGCTTGCCGCCTTTCATCATGGGTGAAGGGCAAGCCCTAGATGACTTTTCTCATCATAAAGGCATACATTTAGGTCCTAGGCTGCTTTTAACCAAATCTTTTAGGAGCTGAACATCTTTGGCTGCATCTAGTTAAAAAGCCAGAAGAAAAGAGGGGCAGGGAAGTGGACAGACAGCAGAAGAATCGTAGAACCATCCAGTATTCTGAGTTGGAAGGGATCCATGAAGATCACTGAGTTCAACCCATGGCTCCACACAGGACCACCCAAAATCCAAAGTCTGTGTCAGAGAGCATTGTTCAGATGCTCCCTGAGCTCAGGCACTCAGGGCCGTGCCACTGCCCTGGGCAGCATGTTCCATGCCCACCACCCTCAGGGGCAGAGCCTTTCCCTCACCCCCGGCCTGACCTCCAGGCACACCAGTGCTGAATGTTGGGGCAGCAATGATGGTGTGGGCTGGCACCAGCTCCCCTCCCATCAGCGGCCTGGGCATAGAGGAGGTGATGGTTCCCACTCCCATATCACTGCCTGGTTTCACTTCACTGCTGACTAGGACCTGGATAGCTGAAATCCAGCTGCTGGTTGGCCATCTGGAAGGAACCATGAGAAAACAGCAGCACTGCGAGTCAGAAAAGAAAGCCTGTTTACATCTTTGGTGGAGTGGATGGAGGCCTCCAACTGGCCCTGTTTATTTTAGGGAATGTTTTGTGGATCATCAGGAATGTCCATTAAAGGGTTATATTTAATATTGCTTTTTGTGGAGAATGCAAAGCCAAGGAGACCCTTTCGAGCCCTGACAGGGTGATTAATCCACCTCTCCGCAAAACTCTCCTTCAAACCTCACAACTTCAAAGCAAAACCCCCCGCACCTCTGGCTGCAGGGTGTCCGTGCCTTGCTGCCTGACATTTGATGCGAAGGGGATTCATTCTCCCACATCCAAGCTGAAATTCCCCAGGTGCTAATCAGTGATTTCACATTTTCAGCTTGAAACGATTTGTGTGAAAGACATTAGATGCCAGGGAGCAGGCTATGCGGGAGCCGCGCTCACTCCATCTTTCCAAAGAGGAAGTCATTTTTTATTTGCCTTCCTTGACTGGTGACATTTAAGATGTTTGCCCCCAAATTTTAAGCCGTAGGAGAAGACGGACCACCCTGTGCTTTGGCATTGATGGAAACAAATCTGGCCATGGAGTATTTGTGTGTTGTCTTAAAACTGAGCTTCCTTGCTGAGATATCTTCTTTAGTGGAAATTAAATAACATACAGTTGCCCCTGTCTACAAGGCTCATTACTGTCTGTCAGTTCTGACCATTATATCCACTTAAAATACCACAGGGAGAGCTTATTGGGATTCTTCTGATATACTATTCCTCCAAAAGTCAATCAAAAACCAATCTAGTGCACTTAGAGCTTTTACTGCTTTGCTGAAGACAATCTCCCAGGATCGGCTAATCTGCACAGCCTGCTCCGATAGCGCAATGATTTTTAAGGGCATGTGAGAAGAGATTACCTACCTGTTTGTAAATGAGAATAATGGCTTGCTGTGGGTGTAGGAACAGAGGTGACAAATGCAATTACTCCTCCAACTGGAGGGGGAAAAGCACGAGCACAACGCACTTCTTTGGGCTGTGCCATAAAATTGGTGGAGAGCTGCTTGGTGGGACCGGGGAGATGGATGGCCTCAATGGAGCTGAGTTACTTCCCGGAGGGGCTGCTGTGTGCTGTTGAGCCCGATGTGGGAAGGGGAAGGTTTGCTCTCAGAACAACTAACGGCCCCACAGGGTCCTGTACTTTGCTGTGCTCTGCACTACAGACAGGGCAATGGGGAGACAGAGGGAAGGCTGCGCTGCAGGAGGACTATGGGGCAGAGACAAGCTCCCCCATAGTGCACTTTAGTACCCTTTGAATGGTCTGGGAATAATGTGCTAGGGCATTTTTCAGTGTTCAGAGCTTAATGTCCCAGTTTCTGTTTTTCTTTCCCTTAGGTGAATCTGGAATCACCCTCTGTAAATTCAAGCTGGAGTTTCCTTGCCTCAGGTGTTTACTGTGTAAGAGGGGAAGGCACAGAAGAAATGCAATGCCATTTGAAATTAAAGAGGTCTGGGCTTGTCTGTGCCATCTCTCAGTGTCCTTCCTTCCTTGCTTGCTTGCAGAAACAGTATGCAGGAGACCACATAATACTCTGGTAGCAGAGAGGGCTCACCTTGATGGCTCCTGTCTATCTCTGGGACATTGCTGAGTATTAGATTTTTTTTATGCTTTAACTAAAAGTCTGAATATTAGGCTACTTGTTTCTCTAGTTCCCTTCTGGATGTACTCTGGTAAAACCTCATATGTTGTATTATGGAGATATTAAATACACAGTCTTTTATAATATTTCTGTCCAATGCTATCCTGGAAGAGCAAGAAAGTACCACAGATGGCTAAATGAGGAACGTGGCTCCTAATCTGATCAGCACCTTTCAGTCCTTGCAGATATTTGCACATTACAGGTGTGTGCTCTGGGACTCAGCAAATCCCAGCATCAGTTGCAAGTGACAGATGCAGGTGAGTCTGCTTGCAGTTTGTCATAGGGGAAATTCTCCCCCATACAGAAGAGCTAAGTGGCATTGCATAGACTAACAGGGCCATGTCCATCTCTGAGGAGGTGCCACTGGGTGTGGGGGAGCATTGCTCTGCCTGGGCAATCACGTGCTCCAGAAACAAGGAGAGGCCCAAACCTGCCTGTGTCCCCATTGCTCCCATCCTGGCCCATCCATCCGAGGTAGATAATAATCTGGTTGCCTCTTTTCCACCACCTTAAGCAGTTCTACTGCTCTGTGTGTGATGGAGCAAAGTCTGGATGCAGTAAATGCTTAGCTTGATCCAACTGGGTGATTACATGTTTGTTAACTGCTAAAGGCTGCATTTGCAGTTGAAAACTCAAATAGTGTAAAAATTGTAAAGTGACTCATAAAGTGGCTAACATGACATCTGTATAGTCTTTGGGAGGCATTTTCTACCCTTTTCATACCCAATCACAGATTAATTCATCAGTTTGATAAAATAAAAAGTAATTAATATATTTCTGTCATGAATCTCCTCGTAGTCAGAACGATAAAATATTCACAAGAGAGGTGGCTTGGAAACACGAATTCGATGAAGATGATTCAAAAAGAAAGAAACTTTAATTAAAGTCTAGAAAGGTCATTGAGTCCTACAGTCAGATAATGGTGAAATTATAAAACAGACGGCAAATGTCCCCAAGAAGAGAAGCAGTAGTCTGGAAAAAAAAAGGGAAGATATTGTTAGCAAAGTAAAACTCCACTTAGCAGAGGCATTGCTCCCTCTCTAACATCCAGAGAGCAGGGAGAAGTGGTCAGACCCTTTAGGATTGCAGAGCTTAAATGTTAAAAAAAGGTTATACTTCTGGAGAAGAACACTGTATTTTGGTTTTGTCTCAGCCATTTTCCTGATTCCTTTTTTTTCAGTTGTACTGTGGTATGGGAAGACCCTCTGGTGTCTCCAGAGATAAACTTGTCCTGTTAGTGTGAACTGGTACATGCTGCTTCTCCACACACCCCAGTACTGCTCATAGTGCTGTGCTGCTCTCAGTGTCAGGGCCAGCCAGACTCAGCATTGGTCATGCAACCCCAGTTCAGCCCCGAGCCTGAGCTATTATTGTGCTGCCTTGAAGCCTTCTTTGAGATTTTCCTGTGCCAGTTGCTGCCAGGTGAGTGAATGGAGATACCAAGAGCAATGAGGCCGCTTTCCTGCCTGATTCATCCCAGCACCGCACCTGCATGACCTGTGGCAGCAGGAGTGCTCAGGCCTTGCTGCCAGCAGGCCTTGGGGACTAGAGCATGCTGAGTGATGGGGACACCCCATTATTCCTAGCTAAATCAAGCACTTTTCCCAGCCTTTGTGCTTCGTTCCCTTCCTGCAGACAGGGAAGGCTGTAAGTGCTCTCCTTTGCTGCCCAGCACTGACTCATACCTCGAGTCTGTTCATCATGGCTGTTGTGGAAGAAATGTCAAGTGGCTGTGTAATGAAACATGGACGGCAAAATACGTGTACCAAATGGCTTCCCCGGCCCTCACGCTTCACAAACCAAACAGTGTGGCACTTCGTGAAGGAATCTCATTGATTTCAGCAGAGGACGGGTTTCTCTCATAACATGAGTCAGCCTTGATGTTACTGACTATAAAGCAGCAGCCTTGGCATCTGTCTTTGGCTCTCAGCAGGGATATGAGCAATTTGAAGTGATGTTCTCAGACATTTAAATCACAGATCCATGTCCCACGTCAGAGATGAAAGAAGGTGAAGACAGATGAAACTAAGCTGTGACAAACAGTAGCTGCAAGGTGGGCTGAGGGAGGAAGCATAATCTCACCTCACTTACCTGCAGTGCTCCTCTGCCTAGCTCCAGGCTAGTGTGGCTGAATGGGCCGCCCTGGAGCAACTGCACTTCTCAGGGATTTATTTAACACTAAAAAAGCCTTAATAGAGATAATCAGAAATAATCAGGGCTATTATTTACTACGAAGTGGTAGATGAGACCTACATTCTGTGCAACCGTCCTGCACCCAACTGCAATGAGGTTGATAGAATTAATGCATACTTACCTCCATCACTGCAGTGGAACTGCCCTGTGAACCTCAGCTGGTGTCTGTTTCATAAAATGGCCTTCAAATGTCACCAGTCATGCTCTCCGTCGTCTGACCCAGCACCCACTTAGCTTTTCAGTCATCTCTCTGCTTCAGCATTACCTCTATCCTAGTGACGCAAAGACCAAACTAATTTTCATATGCAGTGTCTTATTTGCGTAGCTTGTGCATGAAAGATCAAAGGTGGGCCAACAGGGCTGCTCTTTTCCCTAACATCTTCAGTGTCTCTTTTTCTCACTGAGATATTAAACATGTATGACAGTACAGGCCAAACTCTTTTGGTTATCTTTTGAGCACGTGCTGGATGGACTGAGGCAGACAGAAACCAGACCTACATGTCTCCTTCTTTTGCCGTTTTTCTGTGCCTGAGGAGCAAGGATCTAACATATCAGGTTGACCTTTTATTTTTTTATTTTTATTTTTTGGTTTCTATAGCAATCAGTCGATTTTCTTTTTTCTTTTGGTTTGTCTTTTATCTTTTGTCGCATGTCTACTGCATTTTCCAGAGTGTCTTTGACTTACAGTGCATTATAGATTGTATATATTCTCTTTCATTTGCCTATTTAAATCGATTAACGTGTTTAAACATTTCCTCCTCCTGCTAAAGGCAGCATAAAAGCAATGTTTTTGCAGTGGTGTCTGCAGGACAGCTCACTGTTTTCACACAGGTACCCAAGATTTACCTCCATCAGTTATAACATACCATTATCAGGAATCAGGTCACTTAGGCATGTTATTGAAATTTAAAGCATCTCTGATTTCGTAGTTAGAGCTAAGGAAAACGTGCTAGAAGTTTTGAGAACTGGGGGAAGAAATGTTGAAAAGGAGATTTTTGCAAATTGATCCCTTCATCTGGTTGGGGGAACAGAAACACACTTCGACTATTTCAGACAACTCCAAACGGACTTTTAACTTCTTAAAAGTTGAAAACATCTTTATTTTTTTCCAGTGTAAATGAGCTACAAATGCAATTTAGGGTGAACAAATAAAGAAAATGTAGGAGGACACTCTTCTGCAGAGTAGGAGCATTTCTCAGTACTTCCTCCATAAAGGAGTGGGGGATTAGTTTCCCCCAAGACTATTTGCATCTGAAAACGACAGATTTCACCTGGCTCCAGTCTCAAACAAGAGGCATCTGTGAGCACCCTGAATTAACATATGTGCAGAATTGAGCTGCCAATTGACGTGTTCATGTAACAGAGTACACAGAAAGACTTCATGCTGAGGACTGCATAGCACCTGCCCAGGTAGGAAAATCAGTTTCGTTAAGAGTTGAATGATTTGCTAATGGGTTTCAAGTACAGGAGATGGCTGCACCTGGCCACCCGACTGCATATGTGCATTTCCAAAGAGGGAAGAGCTCTGCTTAGCCCACAGGGAGTATCCCAGTGGGAGTATTAGTGAAACTGCCTCCTGTGGGAACGGAGTCAGTGTCTCCTTGATGCTGTGACTAAAAGCAGTTTGCATTTAGGGGGAGGAGTGTGAGATGCTCCATGAGTTTAGGGTTTTGTTTTATTTTTTTCTGTGAATGCAAGCTAAGAAAAGGCATCTTGTGATCAAGCAGACTGTTAACTAACCATGATAGAGGGTGTTTTCTTTTGGTTTTGAACTAGAAGCAATATGAGATGTCCTCTCCTTTCTGTAACGGTTGTCTTCATAAGCTCTTAAAATGTTATGCTCGACTTTAGATATTTTTTTTTGCTAGGTTTTGGGTTAGCCTGGCTTCTGTTAAGAGTGATATCAAAGTGAAGAAGTGTAAACTAAGGTATTCATTTCTGTGGTCTGACGATCCTGTATGCTGGTTAGTTTCACAGTGCTCTAAACTCAGTGTTTCGCTCTATGTGGAAATGTGTAGGTGAGCTCCTGGGCAGCAGGAGCAGAGTACGCCTGAATCCTAAGGAGTTTGAAAAAGTCTGTAGCAGGGGTGCAAGCACATGCATATTAGCAGGCATGATCAAGTGGATTAAATGTAATCATAGTCACGTAGTATACAATAAATAAATACCAGATGCACTTATGTTCACAAGGAGTATAATTCATTGCCAAAAGAAGCCATGCATTTGTATCTGGATATATGGGATATACAGCTATGTCATTATAATGTACTTATCACTAGCTGGGTGTGTTAGATAGCCATATAAGTACATCTTGTTTGTTAAGTCATGGTATAAGGCAATATAAACACAATGTTTTCATAGCCACATAAAATCTCTCCCACTTATCAGCTCAGCTCATCATCTCACTTCCTATCTCAGCAGAAAATGTCTCATGCTTAATCTTTCTGGCTAGCTCTTCTACTTTGATGAGTGTTTCTGTGCTTTGGTTTCCTGGATATAACGTGGGGACAGAACTTGGTGTATAACAGGTCATAAGAAACAGGGATCTTGTGGACTTAAGTTTTTAATTCCCTGGCTACGAGAAAGAACTGGCAATATTTGTGTTATGCTTGTGGAAGTGTTGTGACTAACCTGACAATTGCTGTATGAGAGAAGGGGAGCAAAGCCCTGAACAGGTACCTGGACAGCTTAAACCTGTCCCACTGCCCACAGTGAGGGACCTGGGCAAGGTGAGGGGGAAGCAACTCCGTGCTTGTAGACAGCTCTATTCCTGCAACTGCAAGACAGAGGTTGTTGAAGGGTGGATAGCAGGCTGTTTTTGCTCTCTCCTTGTTTCTGGTGATGCCTAAAGGACAGCTTGTCTACACACCTGAGCAAGCGGTGACTTGTTTGTTTGTTTGTTTATAAATCACAGTAATAAGTCAAGAAAGAGCAAACACTGAAGGCTATGTGACAGCAGGAAATTTGATGTAGTTCACAGTAACACTTGAATATCATTTTGTTTTAAAGCCCTTTCTGAAGTTGGGTTGACACAGATTTCCCCATCATGTGTGGGAAAACTGAGGCACAGGATCTTGCTACGGTCTCCGTTCAGGTTCAATAACAGAATTAAAATTAATGCTTTTGAGTCAGTGTTCTACCAAATAAACAGGGTACAGAATAGCTGGTTCAGATGAAAGATGCTTGTTTAGTTCATTGATTTACACAATCATCTGTGACCATGACACTGTAGAACAGATGATACTATTACTACTTCATGGTAAGGAGATATTACAGAGCCTTTGTCAGACTCATTTTGGTCTGATCCATTACTCAGGAGCATCCAAGCCAGAAGTAAGTCATAATTTGTCCCTCTTAGGCAAATAACCATTAAAATCTTCACATTCTATTCTTTCCTGTGAGGAGCTGCAGATATGCAGTATGTTTCCTGGAAAAACTGTTCTGAAGCACTGTAAGAGAATTTAATCCCTTCAATCCATCTTTAACCTGGTCTCCTAAAGGATCAAGGTGCATACAGTTGCAGTCTTTCGCTCTTCCCCTTTAATAAGGGTGAGCCTCTCAATTGATGCTAAATGCAACTGATAGGGGAGAGAGAAATCTCAACGATACCTCCAGTGTCAGGACTTCTGTGAAACTGGCAGCCAAAGGATAGTCTCTGGGGCCACCACCAGAGGCTCCATCATGACCTTCCTAAGTACAGGCAGGTGGGGTGGTGGTGAGGGGAGGACCAGAGAGAGTGTGGGAGGAAACATGGACTGTTGCAAAGAGGTTTACCAAAATCCAAGGCATTCAAGAAAACCATGCAGCAGTGGTGCAGTTCAACTCTTTTGGAGTACCTTGTGCTCTCTCTCGGATCTCCTGTGGTACCTCATTGGGAATCACGAGATGCAGTTGCCAGAAGTGAAGTGTAGGAAATGCCATATAAACCAGAAACCTGCTTTGAGTTGCTCAAATTCTTAAGGCATGGCTGTGCCACACTGCAAGGGTGCAGAACAAAACCAGCATGCTGAGGGAACTTCGGGTTTTCTTTCCCATGTGTCTTCCATGCTGCACATCACTGGGATAGCTTCCACAGCACTATGCCAGCATGAAATCACATGGTTTGGAAGGGACAATTATGATCATCTGGTTCCAACTTCCCTGCTATAGGTAGGGACTCCTCCCACTAAAGCAGGTTGCTCAAAGCTTCCCCCACCTGATGACATGGCCTTCCATCTTTAGCCTGGAGATATCAAGTGATAGTGGCTGTCACTGCTTTCACTATCCTAGGACTGAACACAGCTCCTGAGAAGGGGCTGGCTGGATAAATGAAATAACAGAATCGCTGAGGTTAGTTGCTAAGATCATCCTGTCCAAACCATCACACCATGCTCACTAACCATGTCCCTCAGTGGCACATCTACATTCTCCCTCTAATAGCTGAATGGAACCCCCCTGGACATGACCCACACTGCAGCAACATGGAGCCATGGCCCCAGACAAGACATACTGTTGTGCAAACATCCACCTTGTCCAACTGCATGTACATCATTCTCCAAAGATAGCCTGACGTGACACGTGCATAGAGGAAGGTGGATCAAGTGGTGTTCCTGTTTTTATTTTAATAAGGGGAGCAGCAGGAAAGCTCTCTTGGCAGCTGAGATGGCTTGTGCTTCCGTGGAGATTTGGGAGCTTGCTGTTTCCAGGCTCATCCCACAGCCTCCCTGGCATGTGTGTGGTGCATTACTCAGAGCAAGAGCATCCCAGAAAGTGATACGTCTACTGAGCAAAGCTGCAGCCCACTTAACGGGCTGGTAAAGTAGCCGAGGTGCTGCTTGAATTACACGGACACAGCCTCCTGATTTTGCCCTCTTTTTTTTTTTTTTTTCCCCCCATCCAGTGCATTTCTATGAGATGAAAGCACAGTAAGCGACACTCTCAGCTGCTATCAGCTCGGTTTTAATGTGGACTTTTCTGAGGAAGGAGAAAAGAAAAAAAGCTTCTCCCAAGGTCATTAGCTGACAATTGCAGCCTGTTTGAAAATTGCTTGCACTCCCTGCTAATTGGTCTACCAGACCTGTTCATTTGTTAATTTGATGCCATTAGGTAACCTGCACATCTCTGCTGTGGAAAGAGTAAGGACAGAGGCGGCTGTTTGGGTCTCTTGCTTTGAGTGGACCTGACACAATAGGGGACAGGGGCCACCCCAAGGGCAATGGGATGCAGTAGGGAAGATCTGGGCTTGGTGGTATGAAACCTGGACTTTGGGGTGAAGGGGAGAGGCTGAATGAATAAATTGATTTAGGTTGAGTCAATAGCTCAACCTTAAAGCAATTATTGCAATTACCTAGGTTGGCATCAAATTGACTGCTTTTGGATTTGCGAAATAAAAGGGAAAAAAAAAGGTGTTTCAGGGTTAAATGAATGCTTTATTTGACCAAAAATGAATTATGTATGAGCAGAATAAATAAGACCAAAGGGTTGGAATCACAGAGTAGGAGCAGATACCTGTCCCGACCCTTCCTTTCCTTTCATCACATGGCTCCTTGTTACGTGATAGTAATGCGGAACAAGGACAAGGTCTCCCAGCATGTTGTCCTGACTGTTGGCTGTGTGAAACATGAGGGGACATAACAGGGAGAACATTTGTCTGCTGGGGCCAAGCCCAGGAGGGAAGCACAGGTCTTAGTCTCCTCAGAGACAGTGCTGTGCCCAGCCCTGGGTCTGCCCTATAGCTGGATGGTCAGGCTGTTTTCAGAGGAGAAAGACCTTGAATTCGTGAAGGAGGGGATATGAACTGAGATTAGTGCATAAGATGTGGCAATAAAAGAGTCATCAGCTGTGTCTCACAGTCTGTGAAAGGTGCCAAATGCCCTGAAACTATTTATACATTTAAGAATATTTGGTGAGTGCAACTTAAACTGTTCCAGACTGGCTGAAAAAGGATCTTTTAGAAACTTGACTATATGATTTTTAAAAATAAATACAATCTATCTTCCTTTTCATCAGATCATCCTCTTCCAGCTTTTTGTACTGCTGCACCAAAGAGAAACACAGCCCATCAGCAAACTGGGTTGATGATATCTCAATGTTAAGGAGCTGTAGCAGATGTAATTTCTATAGTATGGAGAAGTGAACTAGCTCAGCTAGTGCACAGGAATAGCAGCTCCCACCTGGACAAGGCTCAGCTTTGGCCCCTGTTGTAAAGGGGACTCATGCCATCCTCAGAGCCAGGAGCGTGCCAAAATGTTTTGTAGCTCAGCCTCATTCAAACAACTGTACCACTCATCCCACAGGGCTGCCCATCAGCCCCCTGATGTCCTTCATCATTGACCTTCCCTTGTAGTCTTCACTCCCAAAAAAGTGGGAGATCTCAGGCCCAAAGAACTGCGAGGACAACCTGGTAGTCAGTGGGTAACCTTTGCTTTAGAAATGGAGGAGGAAAATAGTTAACATAAACCTCACTAGACTAGGGCTGTTGCCAGCAAAGCTGTGTTTGTTGCAGATCACACCTCCTTGCACCTGATGGTCACAGCTTGGCTGGAAAAAGCTTGTCGGCTTGACCCTGTGTAAGGAGACGGGGGATTTAGCGGGCTCTTCCTTGCTGCGTTTTGAGAATTTCTTAAGAAAACATTTTCCTTCCATGGGTGATTTCACAGGTTGGGAGAAAAGCAGCTGTTGGTGGTTCACAGCTCAGATTTCCCTGAGAAGTGTAAAGTCTCAGCTGGACACCGTGATGATGGATTTTATAGATTTCCCCTTGCTTCCTCCACAAGCACCAGGCAGCTAAACCCAACAGTAGGCTACAGTCTGTTTCTCTGTGTTTTACTTCTCCTTGAGATAATCCATTTGCCTCTGTTCTTTGAAAACTTACTGAATAAGCCACTTGTTTCACACTAGTGGGGAAATAACACTTTGGGGGCCCCTTTTGTGCCTGTCTTATGTATAACAGAAGTGTGGAGTTTTATAAAGGCTAATAAATATCCAGCTCTGCCAGATGTTAGCTTTCCTTTTTTTCCATCGTTTTTTGCCATTCTTGAAAGGAGGTCAGAATTTGAGTTCCACACTTCATGTGACTGCAGATAAAATGGGACTGTTTCTAAGAGACATGTTGTGACAGGGTAAATTATCACATTTTAGCTGGTGTTAAATATAGAAATGCCACTTAAGAGGGGATGCATTTTGTTTGGCATCTGATATTTGTCTCTTCAAGGCATCCCTGTGAGATAGTGTCTGTTTATTATCTTCCCCTCCTTTTATTATTCTGCTGTCTGTTGACAATGGTTAAGAATGAAGTTGGGCTTTTATGTGTTTTGTAATGCTGGAGATACGGTGGGGCAGGTCATGGTCCATGGGGAGCTGACTCCAAATTAGCCCCAGCTGGAGAAATTCCCACGTTCAACATGTGCCTCGTCCTCTCCATAGGAAACTGCTGGGTTAAAAGCAAGGAGTGGAGGCAGGTAGAAGATGCAAAATATCCATGCAAATATGTTGCCCTGTGGATACAGCTGGGCACGTGGGGCAGGAGAGAGACCCAGGGGGATGTGACACAGCACAATAAGCAGTGCTGGGATGAGGAAGGAGGAAACCCTTTCCCTTAGGTTGGAATCACTGAATGGCTTAGGTTAGAAGAGACAGTAAAGATAATTGAGCTGCAACCTCTCTGCTGTGGGCTGGTTGGCCTCCAACAGACCAGGCTGCCCAGGGTCCCATCCAGCCTGGCTTTGGGCACCTCCAGAGATGGAGCACCCACGAAGAAAGGGTCAAAACTCACTGGATTGAATGGTTTTGAAGTTTGTTTGGTTATTCTGGCTAAATCTAGTTCATTGATGGATCTATTTTCTTCTCTTGTTGGAACAGCGTGTGTTTGGTCTCAGTTATAAAATTAGAAAGTGCCGTTTTCTTTCTGGTTTATGCTCTCTGCTGACTCTGAGAGTGGTAATTGCATGGAAACTTGCATGGCTTATACCTAAAAGGATCTTAATTTTAATGCATACAGAATTATGCCTATTGAAGCCTCGTTTAGTTAGAAGCAATGCAGGTTTCCATCAAACACCTTTCCAAACAGAAGCCGGCTTTGCACTTAAAGTGGTTTCTCAGTCCTAACTTTATCTTCCCCACCTTGGACTCAGCTCCATTAAAGTTAATCATCATTGTATACTATTACACATTCAGTTAATGAAAAGTAGTTTTCTCCAAAGGTGAAGTGTTGTAATTAAGGTCTCTGCATAGCCACAATGGCTTTTATGCCTTCACCCTATTTTCATTTTTTAAAATTGGCTCTTTCTGTGCAGAACAGAAGTCCAGAAATGCTTATAATACCAGCTAGTTCTGCTCTGACAATGAGAAAAGTAATCGTGTTGGATTGTGTGGCCACAGATACAATTTAGCAACAGGTTCTTGTCCCTGCCATGGATCATCAGTCAGACCTGTTAAAACAACCAATTGAGCAACACTGGCCTACGTAATAGCAGCATTGGTTTTATTCAGAATGATGCCAGGCTGCTTTTAGAGCAGTAATGAGACTGATGCAAGATGAGGAGCGTGGTCTGGCCAGAAACAGCCTGGCCCAGAGGGGAGAACAGGTCAGTCCTTCAATACTCAGTGCCCACAGGCATGCCAACGGAGTGGGGAGGTGATGGTGCAGCCCCGGCTGAGCTGAAGAGAGTGAGACCAGGAGATCTTTAAGGGTCCCTTCCAACTCAAACGATTCTATGAATATGTTGGAATAGTCACTATATCAAGCTGTTTTGTAGAAAATCACTGTTTTTTGGTTACGGGCTAAATTCACTTAGTATTCATTCCCTCAGAACCTGAATTAAAAGTTAAAAAACAAAGCAAAACCCCCCAAAAACAAAAAACGGTGCATGGAAAATTCCTGATGTGTGCTAATAAAAATGTTCTTGTGTATGTTCTATGATGCACTTCCAGCTATATAAATATAGATGATTTGTAGCTCTACACAAATAAAGCGGGATTTTCAAAAGCAATCTAACTGCTCCCAGCCTAAACTACTTGGAGTAAAAGCAGGGAGAGTTTATAATTAAATTCACTGGGAGCTGTGCTAGTCCCCTGCTGAGTGCCTTTAAACATTTCTCTCCTTAGACTCTACTGGGAGAGAAATAGACTGCATTTATAGCCATCTTGTTTCAATATAAACATGTCAAACTGTAAATCTGATGCAGCAATGAGCTGAAGCTGAAAAATTCAGCTCCAGATTTCTGATAGTCTCTATTTCAGATCAGCTCCTTTCTGGGCTTTGGATTATGAGAATCTGGGGCTGGTTTCTAATCTAGGTCCAGCATCCTTCCTTGCACTGGGAGATGCTCTCAGATCTGTATCCCTCTGAGCCAGTGTTACACTGCTGGTACTGGAGGAGTGCCTGATTCCTCTCAGCTCCAAGGTGCTTTCCCAGCGTGAAATACCTTTTTTCAGCACACATGTCCCTTAAAACCTTGCTCCCATTCAGTACATGATTACACATTTCCTTTATAACGGGAGCAGCGCGTACCTGCCTTTGGTCTCACGCTTCTGATCTGTGTGTCCCTGTGTCTTTCCATCCACACCCTGTAGAGAAACGAGCCTAATAATACAGCATCACCAACAAAAATAGCATCATGGTTATTATTAGCTTCAACCAGGTTTTATGCTGGGAACAGCTCGGTCTGTGAAATGGGCTGTATGCCATAAGAGAGGGCAGCTCTGCGTCCTGACAGGAGATGGAGGTTGGAGGAATGGGAAGAAAAAACAAATGAGCTTTGACAAATCTGGAAGATGATGGCATCAACCGGTGTATTGACAGTCCCAAGCTTGTGTAAGAATTAGGTCTGAGGAAGAAGTTGTGGGGTGGGTGAAAAAAGTGAATGTTACCAAAACAACTGAGATGTGAGCTGTGTTAGCATCCCTCTGAGATGCAGACCTGCACGCATCTCCTAAGAAGGTGTGTGTGCTTTGCAGATGTTTTCTCAGAGTAGGAGATGTCCTAATAAGCAGGTACATTGTTCTACGTGTTTAATCATGAGCAGCAATGAATGCCTGCTTCAATTCTCCTGCCCCTTCTTTTTCTTCACTCCTGACCTTTTCCTCTCCTAACCTGTCACACATGAAAAACGATTATTAAAAGAACTAAAAAAAAAAAAAAAAGAATAACAATAAAGAAAAGAAAGTAAGATGATTACATTTGAGGGGGACTTGGGAACATGAAGGAGAGTGGGAGCGTGTTATGTAGCTGCTAGTGTTTTCTCTGCTGCCATTTTACTGCTTTTCTGGGCACCCTGCCAGAAAAATGGCGAGTTGCACTTTAATTAAAGAAGGCTCTGTGTGCACTCCAGCTGTTCCTCATGTGACCGCCTGTCTTTGGGCAAAGCGAAGGATGCTCCCTCCAGCTCGCCCCCATCAGTGCTAACCCAATTCCCGACCACACACTGTCAGGCATGCGTGTGAACCTGCAGCACTTGGGGCACGATCTGTGAGCCAGACACTCAGCGCTGTGTTCTGGTATCCGCACGTACCCAGGGCAGAGCCTGGCAGCAGCGCTGCCTGGGGGCTTGCGAGCGCGTGGGGTGAGGTGTGGCTTCACTTAGAAACATCTTCTCTGCTGCAGTGATATCTGTAAGCAGGTCGTGCTGCCTGGAAGGAAGGCCATTTTGGGCTCGGTGGTGGAAGCTTGGGTCCCCAGTGGAGCTTCCGGGAAAGTAGAATTTGGCTGTGGATGAGTATGACTGATTTTGCAGCAGTAACTTAGATCTGAGATGGCCTGCGCTCAGGGAAGAACAGTGCCATTTCTTGTTATTATTTTATTTCCCCAGACTTTAGAGAAAGAAATTAGCTTCGAGAGAATCATAGAATGGGGTGGATTGGAAGGGACCTCAAAGCCCATCCAGCTGCAACCCCCTGCTGTGGGCTGGGTGCCTTCCCCCAGGGCCCCATCCATGGCCTCAGGCACCTCCAGGGATGGGGCACCCATCTCTGGGCAGCAGTGCCAGAGCCTCACCGCCTTTTCTGTGAAAAACCTCCCCCTGATGCCTAATCTAATCTAAGGAGAGACTGTCACCATTGGTGCACGTAAACTGAAAATCCAAAAGGTGCTGTATGGACTCAACAGCTATTTTGAGGATGTATTAATAAAGAAAAGCTGCCTAACAAGAAGGCAATTGTTGTCACAACCCTGTAAGAAAAGTTCCACAGGACCTTGTAACTTACACGTTTTTAAATGGTTTCTTGTCCTCTGAACCCAGTTCCTTATGGAAGAAAAAGTTTACTGTGCTAATGCGGGCTGTATGGTCCCTGAAGAGAATAGGTTGGACTGAGTTCTGTGCATGCTACAGGGCCCCTTTCAGCACGAAGGGCGCAGCGATGAATGTGACGTTGTTTGTGCCTGCTGTGAGACCGTTCTCTGCCAGATGGACCTGAAGGGGCCTTTCTCTGAGTGAGAGGCACTGCTGTAATTTCCAGGGAGGGCTGACGCATTGAAACCCAATGCTTCTGCGGCTGCAGCTCTGTGGCATTACCACCATCATGTAAATCACTTCTGAGGTGCTAATTCAGGTGCGAGGTGAAGCATCCTGCTGCCGAAGTGTTTATTGTGCTTTCACACACCTCACCTACTGGTAATGTGAGGCAGTTTCCTTCTGCACTGCTATGGTGCTCAGCCTCGTGCATTGACCTGTATGAGACTTCTTTTTGGGAGCTTTCCAATGCTTTTTCCTTTCATAACCTGTGAATTGTTCCTTCTGTGCTCTCCTGTCACCCTGCACACCTAGCTCTAATCGCATGGTTTATTGCAGGAAATGAATTGGCATAATACACTGAGGAGATTGAAGACTGAGCTATTATGTTGCTGGAAGTCAACTTCAAAGTCATGGAGGTGGGCTGGACATCCTCTCCCTTCCAGCAAAAAGCATAAATGGAGGCTAACCTGACAAGGGGGAGATTTCTGAATGGAAACACTGATCATAAAACCTCAGAATCATTACATTTGGAAAGGCAACTAAGATCATCTAGTCCAACCATCAACCTATGCATGTGACTGCTCTAGGCCATGCCCCTCAGTGCAGCATCTACCCTTTTCTTGATCACCTCCAGGGATGGTAACTCTACTGCCTCCGTGGGCAGCCTGTGCCAATGCATTACTACTCTTTCTCAGGGGAACTTTTCCTAATATCCAACCTGAACCTATACGGCAATTTGCCAGAAGTTTAGGTGAAGGCTTGGTGTGTGGCTTGGGATGTCAGAAGTCCACCCTGTAGGCTTTGCCCAGTCTTCGTGGGCTGCAGAAGGCCTCACAGAGGCTGAACAACTGTTGATGTGTGTCAGTAATGCTTAGAAAAGGGTCAGCTTGGTTCCTGGCAGCAGAAAATCACACCGCCAGCTGCAGATAGTTTCTGACCAGTAGCTGGAGGCTCTGGAGGCTTTTGTGCAATATTTCCTTTGTGCCTTTCCTGTTTACTGCAGAGCCCAAGTGATGCTCTAGGCACTTTGTCTGGATATCCTGCAAGTTGCCATTGTTCAATATGGGGTTCCATCAAATAAAGCTGAATGTTTTCCCCAGATACAGAGGTACGTGTGCAGGTCCTGGTGTTTGTGGTCCTGAGTTTGGCTGTGTCATCCTCGACTGTGAGCCGGCTGTGTGCTTTGTTGTTGGCTGGAAATCTGAGGAGCAGGGGCCTCTTTCTTCTGCACTCAGATGTTGATCTGTCAGTGACACCATCTGCTCGCTTGCTCCTCAGCTCTTTTCTCTGAAGTGATTTATCCGCGTTCTCCAATCCAGTTTCTGTTTGGGTGATGCTGTGATGGGAGTCCTTCATTTCTCTGGTACTGCCTTTCAGCTCAATACCAGACTGTTTCCTCCATCCAAGCAAGTTCCTCTTACAAGAAAAAAATTATAAATTATTTTCCTTTCTCTGGATGTAATTTTGTTTTGCTTTCTAGGCAGTTTATCTTCTCTTCACGTACATCTGAGCGAAGTTTGTTTGTCCTGTGTGCTTTGAAGTGCAGGCTTGGAGGCTGCAACAACTTCATGAGCTTAAGGTGGTCTGTGCAGAGTTGGTGCTTGCAGAGGAGATCCTCTGCTGTCCTGTGCATCATTTACTGGGGAAAAGTAGGAGAAAGGTTCACTTTGGGTACAATGACATGGGTTCCATATCAGCAGAATTATTTCTAAAACGTGTCTAGAGATTGTATTCCTAACATTCTGGTTTACTTCTGATGTTTCTCACAGGCTTTCCCTTCCTGAATCTTGGGTACCTTTTCTGGTTACATGCAATTTACTGCATCTTTTGACAATCTTGATTTTGGTGTTTGTGCATTGACTTGTGGGATCCAGTGGTTGCCAGTATGCAGACCACCCCAATGGTACAGCTTTTACTGTCTTTCTGTTGTAGTCTAGCAGGTACCCACATCCTCCAGGCATGATGGGCTTTGAACTTGGGTTGTGTTTTTGTGTGACTGCCATTTACAGGAGCCCTATTTCCATTCTTTCCTGAACAGCACCTAATCCATGTCTTGTGTAGTTCTCACCACAACTGGAATTTGTGCCTCTTGCAGTTTTCTCATATAGCATTTGATGACCAGATGAATACTTGTTCATCTGAGCACAGCAGACTCTGGCCTGTGGCTTTTATTGTAGCTGTCTGCTTGGCTTGGCACTCTCTTAACTCTGTTTCTTTAATTTTCTACTGGGGCAAGGCAGACTACCCTGTGAGGGAAACAAACATCTTGTTTTCAGACTTGAGTCAATTTTCCATGCCTGGATTTTGTTTTTCCAGTGAAAACATGGATGTTTTGGGAAGGTAGGTGAATGGGATTCATTCCAATACAAAGTCAGGATGTGGCCAAGGTATGTACCCTGCCTGGCAGCTTAAGCATTCCCTATTTGGCTCAAACACTGCCATGGCTTTTTTGTTTTGCATCTACTCAGGCTGACTGTGGCCAGCATGTTGAATGTGCCTTGGGAAGAATGACAGTGTGAAAGGATCCAGGCCTTTTTTGAGCAGGTCTGGAGTCAGAATTGAGACAGGAGTCACCTACGTAGAGGGGATAGCTGAATTTAGGTCCAGGGTGGAGGTTGCCTCCACCCTGGACAAGTCACAATGGGAGAATATAGCACTGAGGACAGGACCCAGTGGAAGCCATTCAACAGGTGACAGGAGAGCTGAGGATAGACTTCAGAGAGATTATGAGGAGAATATGAGTAGACACAGGACAGAAGAGTACCAAGGAAGACAAGGTTGAGGATGGGGGAGTAAAAGGAAGATGGAGGTAGAGAGGTGGATCTAAGATTGTGAAGACAGATGTCTAGCAGCCAGGCAGTCTGTTTGGCCAGAAGTTTTGGTTTCTTTATGTCTACTTTTGATCTCACTATGAACGTAACTGAAATATTTCCATTTTCCTGGCAAAGTGGATGTCCCCAGACCCTGCAGCTGCTCATTGAAGGCAGCTTAGTTACCAGGATGGTGGCCAGCATTGCAATGACATTATACAGCTGCTTGGGGCCTGGCGGTCTTTACTGTATTCATCACCTGCCTTAGGACTGCTCCCAGCTCTTGTTGCTGACCTGTTGGAAACCTCTGCCTTGCACTGAGTTTATTAGTCCAGAGACTTTGAATAAAATAGTTCCCATTCCAGTGAACTTGGATTTTTCGACAAAACTGATCTCATCCCAAAATCTCCCAGCAGCTTCGTCCACTGATGACTTTGGCATCTGTGAACTGAGCTGAGCACAAGGAGAAGATGCAGCATTTCGTTAGTTGCTGTTAGGCTGTTGTGTTGGCCGATGAAATGTTCTGGCCTCTAAGCCACAGCAATGCAGGTTTGTTTTGCAGGTCTTGGTTCCTAAAGGAATTTTAAAGCATTACTCTTAAAAATAAATAAATAAAATCATTTTTCACTGAATTGGCCAAAAGCCACAGCATAGTACATAACCTTCAAGCATTCCAGGAGCCTTTATTTGCAGCAGCAGCTGTATAAGAGGTGAATTGATGGAGATAGAGCAGTTCAAAGTGCATCCCATCTGGTGATTTTTTAACCATGCTGGATTGCCTCTGTGCTCGCTTGGCGAGAAACCCAAACTGTGCTGTGCTGTCTTTGCAACAGAGCTTTGGTCCCTCCATGTGCTGGGGTTGTGAGGGAGAGGTGTTTACACTTCCCAGCCAAGGAGGACATCAGGGAAGGAGAGCACTGATATTTCTGTCGCAGTCTGTAGTGAGATAATGGATTTTTTTCCCAACACTCAATTCAGTACTACTAATAAAGGAAGGGAATGAAATTCCTTGGGCATTATCTCTGAGCAGTCTCAAACTTTCTGCTTCTTTGCCCAAGATAGCAGTGAACCATGGCTTGTAATACAGACCAACGCCATAAATCTAATGTAGAAAATGGGAAATGCAAGGTCATGGTGGGTGAGTTTATGGACTTCTTAATTTTCTGATGGTAAGGAAACTTGTTTTCATGGCTTTCAGAGTTGGCTTTGGGAGGATAGATGCTGATACAGTGGCTTGGCAGTGTGGGTTCTGCACGATGGGGTTGGATAGCATGGTTGTGTGACAGCTTCCTCCTCAATAAATCCACCAGAAAGTGATTTTCCTGAAACAGTAAATTCATGTGAGCAGTTAGTTGTACCTATCAGTGTCACAACCAAGTCTTGTTCCAGGGCTGCTTGAAAGCCCAGCTGAAGTCAGGCCCTGATTCCAGCAAGTCACTGAACTTGCACGGCCCTACTACAGCAGCTGTGGCTTGAAATGGAGGCAGTTACCAAAATTGTTCAGTGCTGGAGCAATGCAGGGCAGAATGCACTTGTTCCCAAGTGCCTCTGTGTCCTTTGCTTTCCCACCCCGCCTCCTCTGCCCGGCTTTGATGCAGATGTTCCAGTTGTGTTCCAGTTTGTCATCAAAAAACTTGGATATTTTCTTATGCTTCTGAGGTCAGCAGTCCTGTTCCTATGCTAGGGAAATGTAGCAGGAGATGTGCTCTGACATGGAGACAGAGACAGCTCCTTTTGGAGAGCCCTGGTCCTTTGCATGCTTAAACCAGGTCATCTGGGTGTGATGTCAGGCTATAGTGGGGAGAGTCCCAGTCGCTGGGACACTTGCTGGAGAGCCCCAAGAAGCAGAGCCCGAATGAACATGTCTGCATGTACATCCACTCTCATCCTCTTTCACATCTGTTGCTTCCCAGCTTCAGAACATACCCCTCTTCTCAGCACAGTATAGTTTCCCCTCCCTGCAGGCTCCTGCAGTACCTGCTCATGTCTTCTCTTGTGCCTGAGTAACTATTGCAGCAGAGACTTCCTTTTTCTCTTTCACTTTTATTTTTTGTTTTGCTATAAGAACAGTCTCTCATTAGGTTTTAAAATAACACTTCTGTTGGAGTCAGCCTCCTACATGCAGCACCGGTTGGACTCTGCACCAGAAATCTGTGCTAAGGAGGTGAACCGTGTCTGACCGCCTGTTGCTTTTCCTCTGAGTTTCCCAGGAGCTGCTGTGCAACATTCCTCACCTCTGTGGTCTGTAGGATAAGGTATAGGAAAGGTCTGACTCAGAGGACACTGAATCAGCGTGCAGTCCACAAAGAGCAGAGGATTTTGGACCAAGTCTTAAGGAAAAAGTCTTGGGAGGGGTTTGGAGGAAGAGCCTCCTGCCAAGGAGTGCAGCAGAAGCCTGAAGCTGGGGCTGTCCCTGAGCCCTTTGTTCCACTGGGTGGTCGACACAAAGAGGCTTTAGCATTGGGAGCTGGCACAGAAATGTGGCAAAATGCTGTTAGTTCCCCTGCTTTTGTCAAAGGCACGTCTGGCTGCCAAGGGAAGTTTCCGTATCCTGCTGCCTGTGTTAGACAAGGCTTAGCTGGGACCTGCTGTGATCACGAGTCTTTGGGCTGCGACTGCAGTCTGGGAGTTTTGTTCCTTCTTTTGTAGCTGGATGGAGAGGACAACAGTCAAGTGTTTTCAGCTTTTCTGGCTGATAAAAGCTTACTACAAAGCTAGGTACCTGGGCCTGTTTCTTGAAATGAGTTGGGTGTCCTGGGGATGTTTTCTTTGCTTCTGCTGGGATGGAGCCATCTTTTCAGCATCTTCCCCTGGTTTCCAAAGCAAGCTATGGGATTGAGATTGTCCTCCAAGAAATGCCTTGCCCAGGGCTGGATCTGCGTGAGCTGCCTTGCTTAGAAGGAAATATAGTATGAGGAAACCAACAAGGCTTTATTTTTTACTTTTTACTAGATGTGGTGCATTTTTTGGTTCAGATTTTTTCGTAGAATCATTAAGGTTGGAAAAGACCTCTAAGGTCATCTAGTCCAACTGTCCACCTACCACCAATATTGCCCACTAAGCCATGACCTCAGTGCTGCATCTCTGTGTTTCTGGGACACCTCTAGGGCCAGTGACCCCACCGCAGCCTATGCCAATGCCTGACCACTCCTTAGGAGAAGGTTTTTCCCAATATCTAATTTTTTTGTGATTAATCTAGAGGCAAAAAGGGAGTTTTGCCAATGCGTAGGGTGCAGAGTCAGGACAAACCAGAGCAGAATCTTTGTAAAAGGGAGCTGAAGAAAAATCTGGAGACACATGAGATCTAATGGCAGTATTTGTGGGGAATTACTGTCATGTGGAGAAACTTCACACTGATTGGTGCAATTAGCTGATATCAAGATGGTGTTTAAGCTGTAAAAAGCATCCATAATGGCGATATGGGCAGAGAATTGTTGGGATGGAAACAGGCTGTCATTAAAGTGAAGATGAAATTATAGGATGTGTTTTCATTTGAGTTCATACAGTTTGACAGTTTGGAGAGAAAAGTTTCCTACTTTGAGAAAGTTTGGGCTTTTGTTTTTGTTTATTTTCTGATAAGGCAGTCTCTGGTGTGAATCCATGTGCTGAAGCTCTATAGCCTGAGGGCTGTCTTCTGCAAATATGCCTTTCTGGCAGCATAGAACAGGGCTTGGGTCCATTAGACAAGAGCAGTTGCAGGCAGTGATCATCCTGGATCAGCCCAGTGTAGGACGAGCATACTTAATCTTGCATACATGCATAATATGGAAAGAAATGAGTGCTTGCCATTTGTTTGACAAGAGCATCCCCTAGTCTGGGGAGCGCTCTGCTCAGTGGCCACGTTTCATGCAGAGGAAGAACCAGATGAGCCTCTCCCTCCTGCTGCAGCACACACTGAGAAACTGAATGTGTTGTGTTTGATATGAAAAGCATGTGAGATTTTTTTTTTCCCGTTTTCTGGTGGGAATTAATATAATAGAGCTGTCACCTTTCATCAGTCAAACTTGGTGGCAGCTAAACTCCGGGGCGGTAGCAGAGATGGGCATGTGAAAGGTGAGAAGAGAGCTGGAATTTGCATTGCAGGGAAGGGATTTTTCCATACATCTGGAGGAGGAGAGAAGTGCTATTCTATGGGGTTTGCTTATTCCAGAAATCCTGACATATTTGGGGCTGGACTGAGTCCACTGGGGTGGGCACAGAGAGCAGCTGGGTATGAGGGAGAAGTGCAGCCAAACGAAACAGAATCCTTTTTTTTTTTTTTTGTCAGGGTTATTTAGAGATAGGTTTAGAATGTTTTCCCAGCTCTGAGGAATGCCTCTCTCTGAACTCTTCCTGAACAATAGGCTTAGCTGCTGAGTAGGAGGGATGCATCTCCAATGGAGCTGGCACCATAGGGTTTCCCAGCTACATCACAGCCCTGAAGTCCAAAAGGCTCTGCAGGGCAGGGTTTGATATTCTATGTATTTAATATTCTATATAAAAATATAACAATTTTAAGAATTCTAAGTATGCATAATTATAGTGTCTGCACATTTACCTTCACAGCAAAGTCATAATTCTGTATGGCCCTACTCCTGCTAGCCAAACTCTTGGCCTTAACCTTATTTGGACACATCTTGGGCAAAACCAAATGCTGTGAGGTCTCACCAGGGGCCAAGCAAATGAGAGGCACTCAGCATCTCACCAGAGAGAACATGTCCCCAGGGTTGGCCATGCCATGTCCTGGCAGCCCCTGTGCAACATTTGGAATGGTTGTGCAGGGAATCTGGGGCACAGGCTCTGCCCTACTTACCCCTGCGGAGCTGATGGCACTGGAGCTGCTGCTCTGAGATACACTTCTCTTGGGGCAGGTTTTGCATTCTCTGTGTCTTGGCGTGGCATCTTGTTGCAGGCACAAACCTGCAGCCCTCCTAATTGCTGCCCCCAAGGTTTTCAGCTGCGCTTGGCAATGTGGAAACTGCCTGCAGTTCTCAGGATGCGTCAAGCATCCTTTTGTCCCTTTACAAGAGCCTCTCTTACCCAGACAGAAGAGCTGAGCAACATCAGAAGAGCATGGGACTGACTGGAATTAACAAAGAGGCAAGGAGAGCAACATTCTGCTGTTTTCCTCCTAAATTTTTTGGAGAGATGTCAGAAACACTGGGACAATCCTCCAATGAAGGTTGTAATTAACGAGGGCTGAGCTCAGCTCATTATCTCAATATGCTTTTTAGAAGAGAGTATTTGAATCATACCATTTTTAATGGTATGGGTATCATACCATTAAAGATTTACATCTGTTGATATGACCTAATGCACAGCACTGGATCTGCCCACCTGTAGATGCACCTGGTTTCTCCCACATCTAGGCCACATCTTATTTTTTCCCCTAGGAAACATTTATTTAGGCCAAATCTTGAGTGCTTTCCAAATTAAGATGAATTACAACAAAAACTGTTTGCAGACCAGGAGATCTGGGCATGTTTTGTCTCTCCCAGAGCACCTTGAGTGTTGTAATGGGACGGGCAATGGGTCTGTGTATCAGACCTTGACAGGCTGCCTGGTTTCACCCAGCATGTGGGGCTGAAGAAGGGAGAAAGAAAGGATAAAGTATGGGGGTGGCTGGGTGGGATGTTCTCAACTGATGCAGGTATTCTGAATGATGCCCTTGGGCACCCAAGATGGGTATCTGAGGTGTTTTCCTTTGGTACATGGGCTTTCCTAGTGGCAGGAACCATTGGATAAGGCAGATGGTTCTGCCTTTTCCTTCAGCCTGGTTGACTCCAGTGTCAGGGTGAAAACGAGAAGAAGCTCCCGTTCTCCCTCCCACAACAGGTTGCCTTCAGAAGAGCAGGGAGCAGTGCAATAACCAAACTTTCTACCTCAAAATAGCCAGTTTTGAACCAGTTCTTGCTTGGCATTCCCAGGCTAAGTAAGAAAACGCCGTGGTTTGAAAGCTATTTGTTGAAGCCAGTCATTCTGTAAGCAAGGGGCAGCTGCTGGGGCTGAGACTGCAGCACGGAATTTCTCTGATGGGAAATCTTGCCTTAGTGAAAAACGCAAAATGTGGGGATCTGCTTATCTGAAGTATGTCACCATCCCTCCTTCCACCCAGCTGAGATAACTGAAGCCTCTGGAGCATATTGTGTTCAGGGTGACCTTCAGGAAGGCAGTGCTGTGACCTCAGTGCCGTGCCTGGTTGCAGCTCTGTGCTGCCGGCGTAACCAGGCTCTGCTTTGCGGAGCAGAAGGTGCTGCTTCTTGGTGGGCTGTCATCGGAGACAGTGGCAATTGCCTCGAAACCTGTTCTGTTCGAATTTCAATCTGGCTCAGAATTTCTTTTCCTTCTTGGTTTCTAAATGGATAGTGTGCTTTAATTTCCTATCTTGCCAGGTGGCATTTTTGTAAGGTATTTGTTCGCAAAGATTGCCTTTCTTAGGGATGGGATTTATCCTGCAATCTCCTTGCCACATTTACTTCAGGCCCAGTATATAAGTTTTTCTTATGTAATCACTAATTAAAAAATACATTTTTCAGGACAGGACACCGTCAGAACATGTGACTTGATTTGTGAGGTTAAAGTGAAGCGTTTGATAATCTCTTCATTCTTTAACCTGAAAAAGATGTCAAGCTGTCCTCCCACCACTGCATATGACGTATATGAAAAACTAGGGGGAAAATATGGCTGTAGATCTGCTCTTCTGCAGACACCTAATGTACATAAAAAGGATTTTGTATTATGTATTTGCATAAATAACGGAAAGACAGCATTACTGGTAGGTAGTACCTACATCTAGTAGCATTTACATCTGTCAAGCCCAAATGAGAGCCGGGTGTTCATGAAGTGGAATGATTTAACATGCCAGTCTTCTCTCAGCTGTCATCTATTTCAGGAATTTCAAATCTTTCTAAATTAAGCTTATTTCTCCTTCTTGCTTGGCTCCTGAGTGGGGAAAGAAAAAACTTTCCTGGAATAAACAAATAATTTGTTTTACTTAAACCATCCTGTTGGTAGGGGGGAGGCAGAGCAGAGAGTGTGCTCTAACTAAAAAAAAAAATTGACATGGACGAATGAAAGAGGGAACAAAAGGTATGGGGAGCATGTGGTGACCTAGCACCCCAAATGTGCAAGGCGAGCGACACTTTCGCAGTGAAGGATGGCTAGAGATCAGCTTGGCACACCAGGTGGAGAGCAATTGTTCAGCCTGCTGGCAAGCCTCATTGCTCAGGTGATGGAGCAAGCATTCTGTATTTATTCTGCAGCCTTCCTGTGAGATGGAGAACTGGGTCCTGATGTCAGGCTCAGACAGGGAAGCTGCCAAGCCTTTCCAAGCCTGAAAGAGAGATTTTTCTAATGATTGGTGCTATGTAGTGGAAGTCAGAGTGTGCACTACCGTTGGATGTGGTTACATTATCATGCCCCCCTCTGGGTGGAATCAAAGATCTCAGCTGGCTGGAAGAATCTTCTCTCAGCTATTCCAGATATTTTCCACTCACATCTAGCTATTTTCATTTCCCACTGTTCCCACTTGTTTTCTCCTTGCCTCCCTTCTCCTCCTTGCTCGGAGCACAAGCTCCTCCCATGTTGCTCCTGCCCAGTGGTGGCACTGGCTCTTCCTCCAGGGAAGCTGGATGCACCTGGTAAAATAAATCCAGCTGTAAAAGCTGTGGACAGTGAACTTTAAGCAGCAATTAGCATGACTGGAGCTTGTGGTGGTGGAACAACATAAAAAAAAAAGGATAACATGCAATTCCTACTGGTGGACTTATAGCAGTTGCTTTGTGTGAGGGTACCCAGGATGAGAGTGCTGTTGACTAAATGTACCTCCTCAGGGGCCTGGAGTTTTCTTGGAGGTCTTTCCAGTGTGATACTTTTCCAGGGAGCTTCTAATAACTTCTTCCTTCACCTGTCTGTGTGCTTATCAGTTTGCTGAGCCATGATTCCCAGATGGCTGTTTAAAGACCCCAGGCACCCAACGGGGCTGCTGGACTGTGCCAAAGGCATTCAGAAGAACTTGATTTGCACTTGCAGAATGTGATGTGCTTTTCAAAGCAGAATTTCAAAACAGCAGCAACAATTGATTTAAAACTTATTTCAAGGAGTAGGTGAGAGTGAAACCATGCCAATTTTAACACGAAGCAGCTACGCTTTCATTGCCGCATGCCAGACTAGCAGCTGGAGAGTGCTGGGGAGCATGTTGTGCTTTGATGTTTCCAAAATGCAGTCCTAGGGGATTCCAGTGTAACCAAAAATGTTTGAAGCTCTGGCCTGTTGCCAGAGCTGGGGATGAAGAATGTTTCTGAGAACACAGCTCTGTGTGGAACCAGAGTGTATTTTTCCCATGCAGCCCATGGCAGAACTAAAGTAGTGGTGCCTCGGACATCTCTAAGCTTAACCCCAGGGCAATAGTGAAATACAAAGGACCAGGTTTTCAGGAATTCATTACTATTTTTTTTTTCTTCTTGGAGAATAGGAGTATCCATTAATTAACCTTCCTTAAGTTCGATGCCACTGCTGATTTCTGGATTTTTATTAACTGTATGAAGGATGTAAGTGAGGATTGAGTAGTATGTTCATTTCCACTTCTGTACACACAGAAAGGCCTGCAGAAAGTAGTTCTGTTTAATAAGTGTCTGTAAAAGCTAAAATGTTTATTTGTATTTAATTTAAGTTAATTTAATTGTATTTAACGTGTTCCTAATTCTGGTTTGAAAGGAATTCAGTGTGACAGCAGAGGGAAAATAACTATGCTATTTTTTAATTCTTCATATAAATTACTAATTCATCAATTAGAAAACTGTGAGTTCTGGGACTCAGAGTACTAGCAGAGATGAGACTGTTGTTCACTGGTGGTTAGCATGGCTTTAGTCAGCAAAGTCTGGCTGGACCTTGCCCAAATGTTTCATAGAGAAGTCTTATAGCCCACTGCTACCCCTCTCCTTCCTACTGACCTGGGCTATGTCTGCACTTGACTTGCTGAGCAGTCACACAAGTCATCAAGAAACTTTTGTCCAAGAAAAGGCTTAAATAGCCCTGCAGTAGACAGTCTCTAGTAATATCATAATTAATCCTGTTACTAGGCTTTGATACTAATTGCTGCAGGTGGAGTCGGACCTAAATGAAAGCCACCCCTTTGGTGAGGTGCCCCCACTGTGCCAACTCGGGGTTCAGTTACAGGGATTTGGCTTTGCATCCCTTCGTCGGCCACCACTCTAAGCAGTGACCTGCAAGGTATGAAACTTCCTTTCAGGTGATTTGATTCAAGTGCCACTGTTGCATCATGTTTGCTCACTGAAGCATGCTCAGGTGCATGATGTGCAGCCCACTGCCCCTGAAGGGCTTCAGATAAAAAGCCTTGATCACCTCCTGTTAATGCTTCACAGCAACAGTGTTCTTAAAGGATTGTTTTGATGATAAAATGAGTGACCTTCACATCCAAGAGCATCAAAAGTGCCAGCTATGCCCTCTCATTATTATTACTTGTTATAAAATCATGCTATAAATTAACATTAGGTGTAGCACTGAGACAGAGCCATCCATTCTCTGCAGTCCCTGTCTCTCTGGGAGCATTTTTCTCTTTGGGCTGGCTGAGCAGCAGTTTACACCTCCATGGTTTCCTGTTCTTCACCCTGAATTTTGCTCCTCAGCACTATTTCAGCTAGGTAGAGTGATTCATCCTCTTAAGCATCTTCAATTTTCGAGATAAAAGCAGCTCATAGGTGCTTCTGGCCCATCAGCCAGATAGCCAGATGTAGAATGTTTTCCCTTATTCTGCAAAATTTGGGGAGAATTCTCTAAACAAAGCTGGGGGGAGGGAAGGGGGACAAATCGAAAATAAGTGACTGGAACAGTGCTTTTGTATTTCAAAGGGCCCTTGCATGCCAAACAGGAACCTCTTGTTTTTCAAGGCCCTGCATGAGCTTGAATTGGCTGCTGCTGACACCTCTTGCTGAGTTCTTAGAGCCACATCTTGCTGAATTGCACGGCCCTGTCTCACTGTGCCTGTGTGCATAGCACAGCAGGGAGGGATGGTGCTGGGTTCAAGAGAGGCTCTAAAAATTTAATGAAACACCTCTGAACTAAGCAGGGCTTATGCACCAGAAAGTTTGAAAAGCCTGTTTGCTGCTTATGTTATGGGCATAATTGGGAAGAACCACTGGTATTTTCTTCCCAATCGATCATTAAGTTTTCCTTCTCCAGTTGTTCCATACAGAGTATTTCTCCTGCCATTCAGTTGTCTGGCAGAGGCTGCTTCTGCACACATCCTCTAGGAATGGCATTTTAGTACAAGGGCCTGACTCTTCCACTCCTACTCAATAGATTAATGCTGTGTTGGTGAAGACGCTACAGATCACGGGAGAGGAAACTGCTGTGGGATTACTCACGAGATAAGATGGGCAGAGCTTGGTCTGTCTTCTGGATCTTTCTTTATGTGCTCATCTTTTTGACCACATTTATGACTGAATTTTATGGGTTTTCAGAGTGATTTCTGGAGCTCTTTCTAATCAATATTCAGTAGCGGTCCCTCTCTGGAGGGCATATTCTGGCCTGATATTACTCTGCCATCCGTTCTCTTCTTGGTTTATAACTCTCCTTAATATTTAAATGGGTTTCTTGCTACAGTTCTTGCACCCCGTTTACCCAAATAATCTATAACTCAATGACTTCTAAATCCACTTCACAAGTTGTTATAGTCATTATGGATGAGTTGTAGTGCAACCTGCATCTCAAGTAGATGTTCTCATCTGGATGTCTGTGCTGAGATCCAACATGAACTGCGAATATATTAAATCCATAAAAGCCCCAAGACACACAGTGCCATACAAAACGAGCTCTAACAACATGCTTTATTCCACCTTATCACTTGCATTTGCTAGCCTCTCTATCAAAATGTGCTGTGCATATACCTAGCTGGTACTGCACCTCGTACAGCTCCTGCTGACGTTTTGTGAGTGGTTGGCACTTGTAGCAAGGCTGGGACAGCAGGCCTATGCCATTAGCCGTGCAACTTGAACCCACAGGAGTGGCCAAATCCAGCAACAATCTGGGTCCTGCATCCCAAGGGGAACTAATATTCTGGACTTGGTGTTCCTTATGGGCCCCTTCCAACTAGAACTTCCAACTTTCTATGACTCTAATAGTCCATGCTCCCAGTCAAGCCTGGAGCTGGTCTCATTGATTTCAACAGCACAAGGCTTGCTGGCTCCTTTTTCAAAGTTGAAGATGTGGCTTGGTGTTAAATGGCCAAAGGACTCAAGGATGCAGGATTCAGACAATCCTCTGCATCTTTGGGGGCTTTATTATTGCCACAATCGGCTTCATTTGCCGAAGGGCTTTGTCTGGTAGGATCTTAGTAACTTTTTAATCTCAAATCCTGGATGATTGCTATGCTAAAGCCAGCTTCATGACGGCTTTACTCCAAAAACACTGTGCGTCTGACAATCCTGTATAGATGTCGCTCTTGAGATTTCGTTTCTTTTCAACTCTTCCTTTTGTGGTTTTTTTTATTATTATTATTTTTTTGTCCCTTCCCCACTATGGAGTAGTAGCTTTAAAAGGATTTGGAAAAAAGAAATGTGGAGTTTGGGAGAGACTCCCTGTCCCATTCTGATAGAGAATGAGGGAGAAATATTAGAACTTGGCTGTGTTTCTTTCCTTGTAAAATTTGATAGATTTAGATTTGACTGGTTTGCCTTGGATTGAGTAGGAATGTTATTAGTGCATGAAATTCAGTGAGCTCTAATGCTGTTTAAAAAGCCCTAATGAGAAGGGTGCTTTTGTGTCAGATTCTATTGTTGTTTTTTTTTTTCTTCCTTTTCTGCTTTCCATATTTGAAGAGCTCTAAAAATATTTTTAACAACTAAGAAGGGAAACAGACTTTTGTCTGCAGGACTTGGGGGAGGAGTCTGGGGGAAGGAGACTGAATTGATCTGGTTGGTAGCTTTTACTGTATGTGTATGCTCTCCTGTGAACCATTAAATTTGGGAGTTCACTTGGGTTACAGCTGGTGCTAATTGTGATCTGAGTTTACTGACGGGGCTCCTTGTCTTTCCAGTCAAGATTCATTGTCTTTCCTGCCCACTGATATTTCTGTGGGTCTTAAAGGAAAGCATCAGCTTAAAGGACAAAGGATCGAGATGATCAGTTTTTATACTCTAATTTATATTTGGGAAAAATTATTTTCTGATTATTTTGATACTCCTGTTTATAAGACTTTACAAAGAACTGTCCACTTTGTTTCCCAATGGGTCACACAGTTTCTACAAAATTATAATGTAGTTCAAAGAAACCTCTTATTTAAAACAACAACAACAACAAAAAAAGCCACAAGGTTGAAAAAAAAAGTTTTTTCTTTTTTTTTTCTTTCCCCAGTATATATGAATAAAAGTATTTAGTTTGTTGAACCCAGTGGAAGAGCCCTGTTTTGAATCAGCTCATTGTTAAATTGGGTCAGTTCATGCCTTGGAAGTTCTGCCTGTTGCACAGACCTGGCTCCTTGACTGCTATTTAGGTTTTGGTCAGGGCTTTGTAGTGCATTGAGGAGGTCCTCCCTATGGAGGCATCACAGGAGATGCATTCTGGATATGAAGCCCAACTCACAGGAAGGATAAGAGTAATGCACACACAGACATCCACTTGTAGTAGGCACTGAGGACTGTCAGCTGATTCCATTGCTGCCAAATAGCCTTAAATGAGACTTTCCATGGTTTAAATAATCTTTGAACTCAGTTCTGAAAAGGACTTTGATATTTTAGCTCTTTATCTAGCTTGGAGAGGAAAGCAGACAGTGACTGATCAGAATTTACCATGGAATATGAAGTTTGATTTTTTTTTAAAATTCTTTGTTTTAATATTATTCATACAAGCAAAATGGATGAAAACCTCCTACTTCAGATGTATATTTTATGCTTTTAAACTTTTCAGCTCCAAAAGCTTGACAGGTCCCTGCATGGAAAGCCCTAGGGCAAGGAGCCCCAAATATTCCATTTCTTTCTTTCTCACTAACCTCCTAAAACAAACTCCATATTTTATGCCAACAGACAGGACAGCCTTTCTCTAGCTGTAATAAATCTAAGGACCATTTAGAGTATATGAAGTCTTACGTAATGCACAGTTTATCTCCAGGGTAGAATTTCCTTTGGCTTTTGCCTTAGCTGGAAGTACAAACAACTACTCCTGCAGCAGGGTAATCTCCTTCTGCAAGTGCTCCCACCCCTAGTTGGTATGTTTTGCTGTGCTGCATGGGTGGGAGACAGTGCTTGTTTCCACAAACTCCTATGTCAACCAAAAACTGGGTTTTGATGTAGATCTCATGTTCAGATTTAGCTGAATTGCCCAGAAGCCCAGAAAAAATGGGAGAATTCCAGCATATGCCTTTACAAAGGCTATCTGTACCAAGTCCCAGAGCTGAGAGATTGGAGATGAACAACTATTTATGTTCAGCGATGATTTCAAATCTGTTACTTTTATTTCCATTTTCAGATGTTCTACTCCAGTTGTCCAAAGCAGAAATCCTAAAATATTTTGCATGGGGAGCTTTTGCTGCAGAGTGTCTCTTCTTCTTTGGAAGGGATAAATCCCCCATAAATCATTTGTGAGAGCCTGGTCGTTGCAATCAGCTGGTCTGGGCTACAAAGCTAAGAGAGGAAAAAATAATCAGATCAGTCTGTGGATGCCTTCTCCCTGGAATTAATTGTTCAAATCTTCATCATTATCTCTTGGCTCTTTTGCAGATATTTTTCATTTAAGAGAAAGCTAAAATAGATGTTTTCATCACAGCATCAAACCAATTTCTATATATACTATAAAAATACCTCTCTATATAGTTCAAGGACCTATTATTGTCGTATTAATTGTGGCACTGCATTTTGACACAAGGTTTCATACTCTGGTGGTTCTCCAGGGACTACACCACTGTTAGATTGCTGGCACAGACATTTTTCCGGGGTAACTGGTACACAAGGGCAATGCTATATTAAGTGCAACATATGCTAGAAATCAGAAATGGAAATGCTTCATCATTGCAGTAAGATCACTAAGCCAAGGCTTAGTTAGCAGCTGGGACACAACATAAAAATAGTAAACCTGGGTGAGAAGGACTCATTGGAGAAAAATGCAATAAAAGGAGCAGGAACGTATAATTCTCGTTTTCAGAACTGGCTGGGGAAAACATTCTCACACAGATTTTTCATCAGCATAGGAACAATGTACCTCCAAAACAAATCGTCAGTGAAAAATCTCAAGGGTTTTGGCTGAATGCTCTTGTTCTCATCTGAAATGGTTGTTCTTTTCTCAGTTAAAAATGGAAAATTTCAAGAAAAGAAGATGCTGCTTCTTAAAATCTTCCTTTCATCAAAAAACTCAAGTACAATTAGAAGGAAGAAAACTTCTGCAATAAGACTTCCGCACATTTTCAACTATTATTTATTTATTTACATGGTTATTTGTAGAGCAGTATTATTGATACTTCAGACTTCTTTGGCTGGGAGAAAAGGATAAAAATATTCCTGAAGAACGTCACGTTATAAATCTTACTGTCTCATCACAAAGCAAAACATCTTCATTGGCCCCAAAATAATTATTGACTGTAGACACTCAGGGAACCTGGAGAAGCAGATAAAACTGCCTTGCCACCAGAATGGATCTTAATCACAGAATGAATCATAGAAGGGGTTGGATTGGAGGGGACCATACAGCCCACCCAGCTCCAGCTCCTACCCCCCACAAGCTCAGTCTGCCCAGGGTCCCATGCAGCCTGGCCTTGGGCACCTCCAGGGATGGGGCTCCCACAGCTCTCTGGGCAGCAGTGCCTCACCAGTAGTAAAAAATTTCCCACTGACAACTAATCTAAATCTCCCCTTTTTTAGATAAAGCCATTCCCCCTTGTCTTATCGACATCTACCCATGTAAAAAGTTGATTTGGATGTAGAGCAGGAACATGAGGCCATGTTCAGGAGGCCCTAGGATGGTGCAGACCTGGCCTTAGCTTCTCCTTTCTCCATAAAAAGGAGTGTTATGTGCTGTGCTGCTACATACGTGGGCCCTTCTGATAATTAGGATGGATGTTCTGATACTTGTGATTTGCTGGAAAGAAGCTAGCTCAAAAAACAACTTAGGTTACACCTGGCCAGTAGCTATGAGTCTTTGGTTTGTGGTGGCCAGTGCAGTTGACTGGTTGAGCTTCTGAACTTAAGTCCCTGAAAGAGCAAAGACGAACCTTTTGGGACTGCATGGGCTGCAAATTGGCAAGGCTGGAGGTATCTAGAAGGGAACAGCTTGTGGGGCATGTTAGTTACAGAGCCTGGGAAAATGAGGACTTTGGGTGGGGAAGAAATTTTCCATGCAAGGGAGAGGCTTGTGGTCAGGGAGTGCAGAATACCATCTCTGAGCAGCTGAACTGCCTGCTGCTTATAGGACTATGTTGGTCCTGCTGGAGTTTCTGGAGCCCCATAAGTGGTCCATGGGCAGAGCCTGGGATTTGGCTTGCTGAGCACTGGTTTAAGGGTTACTGGCTGCTAATCTCCATTCATTAAGTCAGCAGCTCATTGAACTCTTTATGTTCTGCTTAATACTGTGACTTGTGACTTCTCAGAATAAAGTGCTACCAAAAGCTGGCATGGCATGGGACTGCAGGCTTACCAGAAATAGGGTAATGTGGGCAACTTCTCTTATGGCTATTGGGCATCTTTCCTGGAAAGCTGGCTTTTATGAACAGCTCAGCAAAACAAGTTCTTGAAACAGGTGATGACAGGAATTCTATGCTTTTTATGAGCTTTAATTTTTTTTTAAGTGTAGGTTTTTATTTTTGTTTGTTCTAAAATTGTTTCATCAAAGAACCAAATTAGGGTTGCAGTGCTTTGTTTGAGTTTTATGCTCCACCCTGAAGGTGACTGAGGCCAGGCTGCATGGGGCCCTGGGCCACCTGATCTGGTGGGTGGCAACCAGCCTACAGCACGAGGTTGAGGCAGGATGGGCTGCAAGGCCCCTTTCAACCCAAACTGATCTATGATTCTATGTGATCTTTGTGCCCCCATGATTCTGTGTCCTCCAGATGTGCCCCCTCCTTTTTGACTGTACCACAAGCCTCCTTCTTGCCTTCTCCTGGATGCATTGTGTGAAATAGAGTGCATTTCACAGAAAGGAGAATCCAAGAAAAGAAAGAAATTTTCTGTTAGGACTGGCAGCATCTGCTTTTTTACAGCCAAAATGTTATTTTTCTTGAAAGTTTTTAGGGGAAATTAAAAACCAAGGAAATGTTACCTCTGCAAGCTGGAAAAAGCTGCCTTGCCAGATTGTTTGTTGCAAGTGATGCAGGGGATATTGATTTAATGTTTTAGTTGGCACCTGCAATTCAGATACATGACTTGAAAGCTGCTCAGCCAGGTCTGTCCCAGGTGTCACATAGGGCCAATAATGTGAGAAGGGCTGAAGGCATGGGAGCTGCCACTCTCTGGAAGCTGGGGTTGGTGCTAATGGTGGGTTTGCAAAAGGTGCACACTGTTCTTCTTAATATGATGCACTGCTGTAGGTATCATATAAAATGTGCCTTGAGAAAGCACTTGAAGGAGCAGAGAATAGTAGTAGCTTTGTGAATTAGTTCAAGGATGAGTTAAAACACCTCCATGGCATCATCCTGCCGTGTGGCATCAGCACAAAGCTCAGGCAGCGCTGTGTCTTGCTCCGAGCTGAATTTGCAGACAGCTATGTTTCATCAAACCGGCTCTGCAAGTCCTTTGAAAACATCGATGTACATGGGAGGAAATGAGGCACACAGAGGCAGTGCTATTGTGGTAAAGTCATGACCTTACTAACCTCTGGCCCCCTATTCAGGCAAACAATGCTGTGACCAAATAAGGCCACAGCCTTCAGGAGGAGAGTCAATACAATATTGCTGAAGGATAATGTATTAATTTCATTTACACAGCTAAGAAAATCCAGAATACAGCTGTTATCATGAGCAGGTCCTGCCCTCTAAGCTGACCTTTGAGGAAATCTTAACAGAGCTGTATAGAAAGTGAGAGAGGCATATTAGATGCTCATCAAATTAGGAGAAGAAATTGCCTGAAAATGGCATTTGGGAGAGCAAGCTAGACAATTCTTAAATAATAGAAGTGGAAACACAATGAAAATAGCATGATCAGAATATATGTGACAGAATTTTTATAAAGCTTCACAAGGCTTCTGTGAATATGATATGCAAGCTGGGAATATTGGATTCAAAATAATAAAAAGCTCCCAGTCAAGCTCCATCTCATTGCAAGGAGCTGTAGTGGCTTTAGGCAGATGCTAAGAGGTTGCAAGCAAGTGCTTAAGCAGTCTTATATAAGAGATAAACATGACGGATTCACATGTAGGAGAAGAACTTCTTAGGATAAAGAGAATCTTCCAAAAATCACAGTAGAGTTGAAGCTGTGATGGATTCATCTGAGGCTACTGTATGAACTGCAGTATAAGAGGCCAATTAATTCTCAGGCTATCCAGTGAGTAGATTATAGGATCAAGGACTTCGTGCATTTGGAAACCAAATGCACGTTTAGAGCTGAAAAGGCTAAGAAGCAAGGAAGATCCTTGGAGACATTAACCCATGGATCCAGCTGCACCATGCAGCTGTACCCGTGACTTATTCTGTGTGCTGAATCACTTGAGTTGGAAGGGACCCTTAAAGGTCATCTGATCTAACATCCCTGCACTGAACAGGGATGCCTACAGCTCCATCAGGTGCTCAGAGCCCTGTCCAGCTACACCTTGTGTGTCTCCAAGGAAGAAGTATTTGCAGATGCAGTCACACCAACGAAGTGAGACAGCGTTGCTCAGAGCAGAGCTCATTCTCATCCTAGTTACGCAGGTTTGAGTTCACCCTGGCACTGTGTGACTTACATCCAAAGCCAGGTCTGGTTTGCTGTGTTAGGCACAGCTTTCTGCAGGAGGAATTTCAGCTGGTGTGTGGCTCTAAAAATAGCTGTGTAAAGGTCTTCTGGTGTACGTGTGCACACACTCTTACACCCTGCTATGATGAATGAAGAGAAACGCATGCAGGCAGCCTCTCCCAGTCCCAAATCTGACTGCAGTTCACTTCTAGAGGTCAGCACTATATGTGATGCATCCCATTTTACCATAGAATACTTCCCAAAAAGAAAATGGAAAATTTAATCCTCCCCCCCCCCTTTTTTTTTTAACCTTCTCAAATTATGTTTCTTTGTGCTGTAATTTGGGATCTGTATAAATATATTCTGCTGCAGAGGGTGATAATTACCACACCCACACAATTTTATAATACACACATCTAATTGTAGTACAGTTATTTGTGGCAGCCAAGCACTGAAAATATACTTTTATTGTATGCCTCTAAGTAATGATAAAAAGTCTTTTTATTGCTACCTGAACGTATACTTTCACAGCACTTTTACTTCATCTTAACTAAACTGCTTCTAGATTTTTCTTTGTATGGCTTTCTGAATTTCCTTTCTGTGATTAAAAATATAGGTAATTAGTGGGGACACAAAAAGCCACTCTGAGAATATCTGCGTCACATTGTCCTGCAGAGACACTTTACCTGGATCCAAAAATGGTGAAAGATCTTCTCTTTGGTAAAGTGGAAATTCAGATTTGCCATTTGTTGCGACCAGCCTGGTCAAGGCAAGGGATAGTCAAGGTCTGCATCCCTCCTTATCCTTTTCTATCCATCTTGCTGGTGTGAAAGCTAGGTTACTCACTTCCTTTCTCTCCAAAGGGGCAACTACCTTTTCCACAAACAGCTTGTACTCTTGGAGACACAATCAGCCAGTGCCCTGCCCTAGTTTGCTTCCACTTCCTGGACTCTCAGTTGCCATGGATGTTCCTCTGGTATGAATAAGTCCTTTGGAGACAGTAAGCTACCTCCATTTGGATCTCAGTCTGGGTATTGTTCTGGAGATATTTCACTCCAGGTCCCTACAGGCAGTCCCTATAGAATCACAGAATCCTTAAGGTTGGAAAGACTACTAAGATCATCCAGTCCAACCCCAACCTATGCCCACCATGCTCACTGACCATGTCCCTCAGTCCCACATCCACACAATTCTTGAACACCTCCAGGGATGGTGACTCCACCACCTCCCTGGGCAGCCTGTGCAATGCACCACCACTCTTTCTGAGAATAAATTCTTCCTAATATTCAAACTGAACCTTCCCTGATGGAATCCCTAAAGGCTGTTCGCTTGTTCTGCTGAGCTCCAGGCCTGCAGTGCCCATCATTTTCTTGTCTTTCCTTTCCATAGAGGCAGTTTGCTCTTGCACTGCTGCCACAAGCCTGTATTTATCAGAGCTTGTTTCAGGATTTGCTGGGCTGTGAAGCCTGAGCCTGAAACTCTCACTGCCTCAAGTAGTTTTAGCTCCCAAGATTTAGGATGTCTCAAAGGATTATATGCTGTACTATCGGCCTTCACCATCTGAACTGACTGTGATTTGCTCGCTGCTTGTCTTTGCAAGGGGGAATAGTGCACCCAGTGCAGGGGTTAGAACTAGATGATCTCCGAGGTCCCTTCCAACCCACTTCTGGGTCAATTCTGTGAAACCAATTTCCCTATGAGATCTACCTGTTCTTCTGGGGCTCTGCTGTATCTTTTCCATGATTACCATCTTTATGCGTTTATAATCGTGTCACTGAAGCCCAGACCTGTGGACTTATGTCACACAGTCACAGAGCAAACTCAAAACATATCAGCCTGACCCAGCACCTCCTCACTGTCTTTCTGATACGATGACACTAATTACTTTGTTGGTAGTCTAGCTGTCTTCATTGATTCATTTAGATTATTTTTAAATAATCTTGCTCAGCACCTTTTTAATGTCCTGTCTAATATTGATTAGAAAATCTTGAAAACATTACTTCATTGGAGGTAAACAAATATGAGAGAAGCAGTGAAGTGAGATATGTCAGGCATGTCACCAAAAGATAGGTCAGGTATTGATTTTTGTCTGTCTCTGAGCCAAGGTGAGACAGCTCACACTGAATGAATGGTTGGAGGCAAGAAGAAACGGCAAAAGGTTATTGTTTAAGGATCTGCTTGACCACAGCTAGAAACAATGCTGTATCACTTGGATCAGGAACAAGCTGTGAGGTCTAGACCACCATGGACACTGCACAATGAGAAGCATAGCACCTACCATGCTGTGTGACATGGTGGGTATGTGGTATGTGAACGTGGTACTACATGTCTCCACTGGTGACACAGGAAGCCAAAGCTATGCGTGCTTTGATGGAAACTGAAGAGTACCTTGCTTAGTTAAAAATGACTAATGGAAATCTTGGGTGACACTATGTATGGACAGAGTAGAAACGTAAACTAAATAGGAATCTTCATGAGGAGGAAGAGTTGGAAATGCATTACTAAAAATATACAGACTTGGGTGTATCCTGTAAGCTATAAGCTCTGTGAATAAAAATAGCATGTAAATAGTGAGCACGTCATGGACACTGCAGACGTTTTGGTTACTTTGCAGGACTTATACCCCACTGTAGAAGTCTGAGATCCTTATTCAAGGTTCTGGGAAAACTTGAGTGCCTAAGCTAAATACAAGACAACCCATGGGACAGGGTCTTCTAAGATAGCTTAGCACAGAAACTGCTGGGTTACAAGTTACATCCTTCAGGGAGCAGAGGTAGATGTCTGCCAGCGTCCTTTTCTGCAGAATTTGATGGTGGAATTTTTCTGTTTGAGAATAAGATCCTGTTGGTCCATCTCTGGCATGTGGGTCTGATGCAGGCTGGGAAGCCCTCCCAGGAAGATACTCAGTACTTCACTCAGGGTTGTATCTCTCTGTTCGTTCTCCAAAACACAGGACCCAGATGTCCTGGCTTTTGTGTCTGCGCCGCATTCTTTATAAGTTATTGAGCGACTGGGAATTGCGAATATCTCTGTGAATATTCTAATTTGACAAGTACATGCACAGATAATAACAGAAAGCTTTTATTATGGAAATAGAGATCAAGTTAAAAAAAAATAAGAGCGCTGTTTATTAAAGATTCGGTCGCACTGTAATATGTTACATTTGGTGACTCACCCTGAGAGTCATCAGGACATGCATGCTAATGCTGCAGTGCAGTAGGCTGGGTAATGAAGAGCAAAAGATCATTCCTTTTAGAAAGATGACTGAAACAGCTCTGATCATCCACTACCTGCTTCTGTGTCGTGGCTAATGCACGGAGCATCTTATTGGGATGCCTAATCTGCTTAAATGCATGACTCACAGCACAGGCCCATGCCAGGGAGATGACAGCAAGAGATTTGAGTGCTGGGGACATCAGCCTTCTTGACAGCAAATTGAGCTGTGTCCCAACATCCTGAGGCTGAAGCTCATAGCCAGTGATGAAGTGGTGGTCCAAGTGCTCTGGGAATCCTTGCTAGCACAACTGTTGAAGTAATGTGGCAGCACCACAGGTGAGATTGTTGCCTTCTCCTGGTCCTGGCTGGCAGCAGGTGTCTAGGGGTGCTGGGTCAGGGAGGGAGCATTGCAGCTGACGGCTGAAGCATGCTTTGAAAATGCAGCTATTTTGGAAGTGTGCAATAGACTGGTAGATCCCCTCCCCTCTGAAGGTGAAGCTTTATTTGGAGGAGCCAGTCCTACTGTCTGCTTGGCATCCTGTAAGCATGGCTGAGATGTTGCTTATATGTGTACAGCTTGGTCTGGCTTGTACCTGTAAGGTGTAGGGACATGCTCCTCATTATCTCCCAAAGCAGAACATTGCTGGAAGTCACCTCTGACTCCTTCTCTGGCATTTCACACCTTTCAAACTCCATTTAGAAATAAAACAGCATGTGCTCCAAATATGCCAAACAGCCAAAGTTAGTGCTAAGGGGTTTGCAGGCATCCTTCATCTGGATGGATGCACTGGAAGGATGGAGTGACAAAAGTGACAGGAACCAGGGAGACAAGTGAGCTCACAGACCAGTGCTGCTGCTGAATTGCTGCATGACTTCTGGACTATATTCCTTGCAACCCTTAGGTGGTCGAGGCTCACTGTGGAATATCCTGGATTCCTCCCTAGCTCCTACTGCTGCTTTATTTCTAAATCTTGCCTGGCTGAAGGATGTCTGTGTGGATTAGGGCCGGGTGGTGCTGAAGGACTGTTGCAATATATTTCCCATACTGAGTGACAGGGAGCACATGAATCATCTGCTACTGGCTCCTTCAGTCTCATTTCCCCTTTGACAGGGCTTCCCAGGGCTTGTCATAGACAGGTTTTATGCAGTCAAGGACTTACTCTTGGTTTTATCTTGGGAACAGCAATTGAGTAATTGCCTGGATGGGATGGGGAGATAAACATCTTGATGGCCCTTAGGAAAAGATTCGAGCAAGACTGGCTCCTAAGAGCCAAGTGTCACAGCATCTAAGGATGAGGTGCCCGGCCTCCTTGCTGCAATTCAGCATGTAGTGTAAGCATCCTGCAGGGCTGAGATGTTTAGCCTCAAAAGAGTGCCAAAGGGATTTGCAGGAAGCTGCCTCCCTGAGTGCAGGGAGCTATCGAGTCCCCTTGTGGTGTGAAAGCAAGGAGCTTGCTCTGCTGCTGCCTGGGCAGAGCAGAAAATCATCAGCTCTCCTCAATTCTCCTGAGCATCCTGACCCTCTCCCCCTGCTCTGCAAAGGGTGGGCAGCACAGTGCTGTGACCAAAAGCCTTGTCCCTTGTTTATTTCTCAAATAACCCCCTTCATTTATGGGCTGACATTTTGGCAAAGCTCTCTTTCCTCGGGGCTTGGCAAGAGCTGAGTTAGAAACTTGTTTAACTTGGTGGAAGGGCTCTGCAGTAGTAAGAGGAGCCTGGGGATGCTGAAGGGTCCGGGGGTTGCCAGCTCTCTTTTGCAGGCACGGAAAGCCTCACAACACATCAGTCTGCTCCTAACAGTGTGTTACCTCCCGATGTTCATCTACTTAGACTTCAGCCTCTTCACTGGGCAAATGGGAGTAATTTAGTCATTATTTCCAGCAGCAAATTGACTCCATTAGAGTTCAGCTGCCCGATGCTCCAGCTGCTAAAGGGGTGGGAGTGATGCTGTCTGGCTGCTACAAATTAGGCATCTTCTCAGCTCCTGGTTTGCCTTTACGACTGTGCTTTCTCTCTGTGTATCCCCTCCAACTCAGAACTTAGTGCTAATGCTTTTTAACCCTTTCTCAAGGCTCTGCTTTTCCTTTCCATGCCCAGCACAGCACTAGGAAGTCTGTTGGCTTTGCAGCCTTGTCCCATGGCTGAGCCATTCCCTTTTGGGCCATGTATGACATGGTCGCTGCAGACATCTGTCATTAGCTGGGCCTCCTTGGACTTGTACTGTGTGCCTCAACTTCCCCATATTCTGCTGTTGGTTCACAGCAAAAGCAGGCTCGAGGGAGGGGGCAAAACTTCCCCTCCCTGCATGACACAGATGCAGCTACCACTGAGACTTAGTGTTGTGAAACAGAAACACTAGCGACCCTTTCATGTTATATCGACCATTTGTTAAATCTTTAAAGTCCATCTGTTAAGGATGAAATCATTTTATTGACTAGACATAAACAATCTCATGATGATTTTTCAGGAGGAAATTGGATGGGTTCGAACTTTGGTGCCTGTCATTTCAGCTGGTAAACTGCAGACACTGCTTCAGGGACATAAACGTGGCCTTGCTGTGGATGGCTCAGGGCTGGGGGCCAGCCCCATCAGGAAAGCACAGCAGATGTGATTTTCTTATCCCTGGCGCCCTGAGGCTCTCCCTCCATGCATGTCCTCTCTGTGCTGGAGAGATTCTGTTTGTTTTGCTGATTGTTTCATTAGGAGATTACAATTCTGTTGTTATGAGCTGGCAATTTTCTGTCTCCCTCTCCTAACACCAATACTCATATATATATAGAGCGCTGTTCTGGCTCTAGCAAGTTTTTTCCAGCCATTTATGTCTACACTACTGCCCCTCTGCAACGTATGTAGATGCTCCAAAGGCTCGGAGTCACGAGGAAATGTGTCTTGGAGAGGGAACATTTCCATTCAAACCACTGTCAGATGCATGAAAAAGGAAATTATCAAAGCCAAAACTGAAATACATTTAAAGCATACAGGAATCCAAGAAACTATAGGGCAGGAGATCTAGAAAGTAAAGGGACATTCAAAGTGATTCCCACAGAAAGCAACCCACCGAGTTGCACTGCTGGGGGGACCACACTGGATTGATAGCAACATCCTGTCCTCTTGAAAGAAGATCAGTAGAGCCTGAGATGAAACCTGTCACATCTATTCTGAGCAGACATATTAGCTCTGACAGTGATCCAGAGTTTCATGGCATAAATTTAAGCAGTTTGCATTGAGTGCATATTGGCGCTAATTCCAATTATCTGTAATTCAGTGGGCTGAAGGGAAGCAGTGCCAGCAGTGCCAGTCCTGTAAGCTATCTGCTGAACAGGGTTACAGGCTGAGACTCAGTCTGGCTGTGGCTTGGTGCAGCATCACTGGTGCAGCATGAGTTGTTTCTGCTGAAAACCAGACTGTCAGCAGCAACTTGCATATGTAGAAAGTGATGGATAAAGCACAGACAAATAAAGCTCCACATTACCCTCAGTGCAGTGTAGAGCCACACATACTGCCAGGATTCATGAGAACGGTGCTGTGTGTCTGAAATGGGAAACAATAGCTGGAAAGAACAGCACTGTTATGGAAGGTGTCCCCACTGCTGAGTGGTGCTGTCATTTAGAGAAACACGTGCTCAGAGTAATGGGAAACATCTCCAAGTGTCGGGGAGAATGGAGAAATAGGGCATTGAGTCGTACAGTTGCAGAGTGTCAGATCCAACTGCCGTAGCTGAAACAGCAAAAGCTTGGGCATGATATAGGCAGAACTGATGGATTTACTGCTGCTGGGAAACACTTGTGCTGACATTTCAGGGTGATCCACGGGTACATGCTAGAGATGCCAGAGAGACTGATTTAGTGCTGGCTGAGAAAGGCGGCGTTAGAAGGGTATTGCTCCAGAGCTGCTTACAAGCCATTGTGCTCAGGTTTTTGTGACACAGAGCTGATGGCGTGGGGAGGTGATGCTGAGGATGCCACAGCCAGCAGATGGCACAGCTTTGGGTGATGCCACCTCCTCCTTCTGTGCTGGGTGTCTTCCCACTGGTGGCACAGACACCATCATTTGAGAGACTGTCTGAGAACAACAGCACTTTGGAGAACTGTTTGGACTTTAGGTGTTGCTGGATTTCCCATGTATCTGGTAGGTCAGCTAGTTTTGTAACAAGCAGCAATAGAAAAGGGCTATTTGGTGCCTATTTTCAAGCATATTTTTTTCTATCTCTGACTCCCCATCTGGATTGTTAACATGAACTGACACCTTTTCATTATTGTTGGAGAGGATGATACGCAATCCTTTGCTGCTATTCACTTCTGTGTCATAACACAAAAATAAAGAAAGGTGGTCAGAGCTCTTGCGTTTCCTTGTCACCTTCTATTCAGAAACTCCAGCAAGCCCACGTTAATGAGGAAACACCTCAATGGATCTTGCCCTTTGCTCACTGTCACTGTCTATGTGTGCAGTTACATACATGCACTTGTATGGTCCTCAGAGCCTAATGATTTAAAAGCCTAATGGTTTTTGGATGTGCATATAGAGAAAGCCCTCTGCTTTGTTAGCCTTTGTAGATACATGTGATTTGGAAGAGGATCTTTTTTCAAACTATATCAGCTTGTTTGTTCAGCTCTCTTCTGTTTCAGCCCTGAGCACCATCTATGCAATGGATGGGCCAACTCAGCTAACCCTTCGCTTTGGGTTGCTCAGGCCTCAGGCTTCAGTACCTGCATTTATTCACTTAACTGGTCACTAAGCTTTGGCAATAAATAATAGGCAGCTGAAAGGAGAACAGCAACAAATGAATGGTGGGCTACTGGGTAAGGAGTGGGAATATGGGGTGAGCATTTAGCTGGGCCAACAATGTTATTTTTATTATAGGGCCCTTTTAACAAAAATAAGGCTGAGGTATGCTAGCAGCTCATGAAACAGCTCATTTATTATTGTTATTTTTTTCCAGTTCCTCAGCAACATTAATCATGTATCTTGGCTAATAAGAAATAATGACTTCTTTAACCAGATGAGGTTTAACAAGAGGAAGTGTAAGGTATTGCACCTAGGGAGGAATAACCACATACACCAGTACAGGCTGGGGGATGAGCTGCTGGAGAGGAGCTCTGAGGAGGGGGACCTAGTTGTCCTCTTGAATGATAGGTTGGCCATGAGCCAGCAGTGTGCCCTGGTGGCCAAGAAGGCCAATGGGATCCTGGGATGCATTAAAAAAGAATGTGGCCAGCAGGTCAAGGGAAGTGATCCTCCCCCTCTACGCTGCCCTGGTGAGGCCTCACCTGGAGCGTTGTGTCCAGTTCTGGGCTCCTTGGTACAAAAAAGACAGGGATCTTCTGGAAAGAGTCCAGCAGAAGGCTATAAAGATGATAAAGGGTGTGGAACTCCTCTCTTATGAGGAAAGGCTGAGAGACCTGGGTCTGTTCAACCTTGAAAGAAGAAGACTCAGAGGGGATCTGATCCATGTCTATAAATATCTAAGGAGTGGGAGGCAAAGGGATGCGGCTGGACTCTCAGCAGTGTGTGGCGATAGGACGAGGGGAAATGGCCACAAACTGAAGCAAAGGAAGTTCTGCACAAATGTGCATGGGAACTTCTTCACAGTGTGGGTGACAAGAGACCTGGAACAGGCTACGCAGAGAGGTGGTGGAGTCTCCTCTGAAGACATTCAAGACCCACCTGGATGCCTACATGTGCAACCTGGTCTGGGGAGCTGCTTTGGCAGGGAGGATGGCCTAGATGATCTCTAGAGGTCCCTTCCAGCCCCTATAATTCTGTGATTTTGTGATTTCTGATCTGATCTGAGGACATTCTGTAGCTGCCTACTTTTTAATTTTATATATATATTATGTACACTCAAGCCCAGTTTGAAAGATGCCTGATGAAAAGGGAGTAAGGCTAGTGTGAAGGAGGACTCCTCTTCCTCCCCATACATATCCCATACTTTCTCACACCCCTTTTGAGCCTCTCAGCATCCTCTGTTTAGCCACAACCCCTCCTTCAATCTGAAATCCCCTCTTTCCTGATGCAAACACCATTTGCAGTTGCTGCTCCAGAATCCAGAAGGAGTTTCCCCTCGACTTCTCTCTACTTCTGGCCTTTGGCTGTTCTTCCTCACTGTACTTACAAGATTTGCTCTCACATTTCAAGCGAGAGGACTCTGCTTTTTTCAGTGTGAAGACACTGACAAAGCCAGGCACATCAATCCTGTGTTATTTACAGGTCATGTACAGGACAGTCAATGGCAATCTGAGATTTCGCATGCTGCTTTAGGCTACACTGACCTCTGCGGTGATCCAGACTTTGATGGAGGGTAAGAGGTAGTTCAAACTCTGCCTTCACTCAGCCCACAGAGCATCATGCCGGATGTCTCAAATATGCCAAACTGTGTGTTGTGATTAAGTGGAATGGTCCATGATCTATTCAGATCTGAGCAAATTACCACCACATTAATTAAACATAGGCTCTCTGGTTGAGCCTAAGCCACAGATGGCATCCCACAGATGGAATGCCACTCTTTATATTCACAGAGCCACTCAGCCCTTCAACTTCAGCTTTTACTGATTAGCAGAGCAATTTATTTTAGGTGCAGCTATTGGCCTCTGCTGAGGAGAGTGCTCTTAAATGAGTATCACTGACGAGGGCCCACTGTACAGAGAGAAGCGTGATGGGGAGCAGGGATAATGGAAGCTCCAAAAGTTATCAACTGTTCTTCCATCCTGACCCTTCAAAGCAGCAGGAAGTGAATTGGGCACTGAGATCCCACTGATGTTCAATGGCATATGACTATTTTGCTATTCAGGTGCTATTTTGTACTGATTGTAGCTGTAGTCTGTTGGAGGGTGTCATGATTAGATCTTCTAATACTGAATATGGAGCTCTTTTGCAATGGAAACATTTACTCTCTGAAACTGATTCCTAAAATCATCCCTTTCTTTCCCACCAGAAGGCTCACATTATGGCTCATTGGTTTTTGCGTTGTATTTTTGGCAGCACTTGTGGGAAAGATGCACAGCAGCATAGCAGGGTTTATTTAGCAGTATCGGCTACTGGTGGTAACCTAAAGTGTGGCCGTATTCTGTTAAGCACTGTGCATCCTCTGTGCCAAAGAGGGGAAGGAGGATGTAAAGTAAAATTTCCTTCATCCGGCCACATGGAAATCAAAGCACGGCTATGAAATGACTTTTCCAAGGTCATACAAGAAAGCTGTGGAGAAGCTAAGACCTAGCACAAGGCAATCTGAGTTCTAGGCCACTACAGTAATGTCAATTATAATTATTAATGTCAGAGGAGGAGGAGGGAGCAATAGAGGAATGACATTTCTGCAAAGAGGAGGATGGCAGGGAATTATTTAACAATTTAAGGCATCCTGACACTGCATGTAAAGATAAGTGTGGGATTCAAAAATCAAAATAGATTTCTTTTAAAATGTGCCATCTCATTTATAACCGTAATTTTTAGTTAGAGAGGTGGGAGGGAATTTGTGATTACTGTATGTGAAAGAAGGCAGCCTGTTACATCAGTAATTAAAAGCACTGCTGGAAAGCATTTGTATGTTTTTCCTTTGACTCCTGCCGGGCCTCTTTTTAAATTAGGAGTGACCAGGCTTGCTTGAAGATGCAGTGGTTGCCCTGAATCAGGGTCAAGTTCAGAGGTAAGGTGAAAGCAGTCTGGAGGTTCTGGTGCATGTTTTTGGCTAGCTGGCTCCTAGATCAGAAATGGCTTCCAGTTTCTGCTGCTAAAGGCAGCACTGGCCAACAACCATCATGTAATAGCAGAGCTCCTGGAAGAATGGTGAACATGTCAGAGAGAAGGCCATGAAAAGTTGGAAGCTCACCGCTGTCCTCTTCCTATAAACAGGGAGAAGGGCAAGCCAATGCTTTGGCAACTGTGAAGTGAATGCACGTGTCTCCATGAAGATAGCAGAAAGGCATGGAAAACTTGGAGACAGCTCACCTACACCTCATGAAAAAGTATGAAATTAATATTTGGGGCAAGATATGGACTAAAAAAAATTGGTTATTGGTCACTTCTCTCCAACAAACATCTCTAGAGGATCATTGGCATCCACTAACAGAAATTAAGGCTCAGTAGTTTAGAACTATGATGAACCAGACAGTTGGACCTTCATTCCCTTCCATTGAAGCTCTTTTACGTGGACTGTGGCTGTTTAGGGAATGATTTCTTCTGTAAACTGCTTTCTTTAGGGCAGCATCTGCAGTTGTGCCTCACTTGGCCAGTAATAGAAGACTGTGGGTGGGTTGAGGATGTTTGCTATTACATGTACTGACCACAAGCCTAGACCTTGGGGCAGGGCTGCTCACATTTTGCTCCTTGGTGGTAGAGTTTGTATGTTTGAACCTTTGGATTGAAATAATTGCTTGTAGATAGAGGAGACTGGGTTTTGAAGAAACATCCAAGTATGGTAATCTAGTTTTCTAAGAATTTTTAAGAAGAGAGGTAGCATAGTTTTGATTATCTTTTGGAAAATTTCTTAGTTTTTATGGAAAATTTGGGGTCTAGAGAAACTTCTGTTGTCCTGATAAGCCAATTGCCTACATCATATTTCAGTGAACTTCACTGAAACGTAGATAAAGTTTTGTTGGGCAGGGACTTCACATGCAGCCTTATGGGAGGTTTCTTTATAGTACTAAGGTTAATAGCAATAGTACCAGCATGCACAGCTGCCTTGGCGCCACTGGCTGGAGACCTGGAGGTTGACAGACAAAGAGCCTTCTGTTTTAATTTCACAGTGGGCAGTCTCTTGATTCTGGGGGACTATTAGGTTCTCCCTCAATTTTGTGGCTGTTTGGAGGACATCTCAGAGCCAGGACTAACGATTTCTGCAGCTCATTTGAAGAGAAAAAAAAAAAAGAGGAAAAGCCTCACTCACAAAGAAAAATAATTAAAATCTCTATATTCCTACAGGAAACTGAGATTTAAAGTTTTCAAGTATACTTTCAATTAAATTCCTAAAATGTTTGAACTCCCAGTAGCAGAAAAATACTAAGTTATGATGAGTTCAGAATGGAACTGCATTTTTAATTTTCACTTTGACCTTGTTTTGCTAGTTACACTTTGATCTGGAATATTTGGGTTTGGAGCTAACTGGGCTGGACCAGGTAATTTTCCCTATTCCGCTAGATGCTTTCAGACTTCTGAGAGTGTATTAATTTACTGTCTTTTAAATTATCAATATATTTCAGTATGTATCAGTGTATTTTCTTAGCATATCCTTAGTAAGCTGTTGGGTGCCCTGTGGGTTCAGTGTTCTCAGATGAAGACACTTTGTTGTTGGTCACCCTGAAGTTGTATCAGGAAAGTCAGGTCATTGAGTATCTGGTAGTTACCTACTGGAGCTTTGCTCTGGGGTATACTGAAATGTTTGGAAAGATTTTTCCTTCTTTTATTGGTTATAGAATTATATCAACATTATTATTTTCAAAATATGGAACAACTCTGATTTTTTGTTGCTGTCTCTTCTGAATATAAAGCTTTCAATACAAGCATGACCAAAATTTACTTGTAACATGCATTAATTTTACAATAGGTAGTATTTTATATAAATTCTCATACTACACATCCTGTACAAGAGTATTAGTTATGTCTTCTTCTGGAAACCATTTTTTCATGCTTTTTTTCCTCATCTTAATAATGTTGGGTGATCTGTCCTTTCCCCAAAGTGTAATACTGGTAAGCTGGCTGTTAATTTTAATTATAGACTTTCACAGATTATTAGCCTCATTTAGTATACAAGGTTCTGTGGATAGGGAGCAGTGAAACTGTAAACACTGGAAAGTTTATTCCTAAAATACTGTTGTGTTTCATTTTGCCATCTGCTTGCCTTCATATGAAGAGGATCAAAGGGAGGATAATGGACCAGCCCCAGTTTACCTGGGAGGAGAGAATGATTTGAAAGGAAGAACTTCTAGCACCTGCCTCATCATTAGTGATAGGATAAGGGGGAATGGTTTTAAACTAAAGGAGTCAGGGACTTAGGACTTAATTTAGTAGTTGGGTAGAGATAGTGATAGGAGGATGGTTGGACTAGATGATCTTATAGGTCCTTTCCAACCTTATGAACTTATGAACTTATGAACTAGGGGGAAGGTTTTTTTTTTTTTTTTTTACTGAGAGAGTGATGAGGTGCAGAAATAGGTTGCTCAGAGAGGTTGGATGCCCTGTCCCTGGAGATGTTTAAGGCCATACTACGCCCTGGGCGATCTAATTTAATACTTGATCTAGTGGCTGGCAACCCTGTCTGTGGCAAGAGATTTGGAACTTGATGATCCCTGAGGTCCATTCTAACCCAAACCATTCTATGATTTTAAAAGAAAATATTTGAAAACTGGGGGAAACAGAAGTTACCTCAAAATGGAAAAGAGGCAGACAATTCTCGTTAAAAACAAACAAACAAACAAACAAAAAAAAAACAACCAAAAACCAACACCTAGTCTTGTCCCATCTTTGACAGCAGAGCTTAATGATTATTTCTCTGTATTCATGGTGTTGTTCCAGGCTCTATTTAATTTGGATCCTCTTGGGTATTTGTGGTCACTGTGGTTTAACGTTATTGACTGAAAAATGATAGCCAGCTCCTGAAGACTGCCCTGTAAGCTCAGAAACCATAAGGTCCCATCACCTTTGGTTTCTCCTCTTCTACTCATGAATGGTAAGCTTAACTGTTGGTAGAGTGATATCCAATGACATTTTCACTTCGGTCTTTGGAAAGACACTTTCCATCCTTTCTTAGCTGTGTATTTAAATTGTTAGCCCTGTGTGTATGATGAAATGCCTGGAGCCGTCAGAGCTGGCATCCCCCTCTCTGCACAGCTGATTGCTGTGAGGTGTCCAGGGGAGTTCTTCCCATTTCATCACAGTGTGTTGAGGTGGTTCTGGTTGCTTCATAGGTCCGCTGTGAGTAAGTTCAGTGTACACAAAAGTCCTATTCATCCAGCTCTTGGGTGGAGCTAGATAAAGCTCTGAATTGTGCTTTTCATGCTCAAAGCACTGGGGCTGACCTGGGAATCCAGGGGAGCACAAGATTAATGTTTGCTGGCTGTGTGGCTGGCAGGAAGCAAACATGGGCTGAACGCTCCCTGAATGGAGAGTTTCTCATTGAGGAGGATAAGGAGGCTGTTAACAAAGCAGGGCCCAGCTAAGGGAAGGGAGCACTGAGAGGCTTTGGAAAGGAGGTTGCTGTATTGGAGAAGGCAACCTGTCAAGGCAGCCCACGGCAATGAGCACTGGGAACAAGGGTGTGTAATCAGTGAAGAAGGAATGAGAGAAGCTGCTGAATGAAGACTTTGAGGCCACACTGTTATTGGTTTGGAAACATCCCCTACAACGCAAATCTCCCAAGGAGTGTGCATGGGGAGCAATAGCTTGGCTGGATGCTGCTGAATAAGATTTTAAGACTCGGAAGACAAAGCATTACAGACTGAAGGGGTTGGGACTGCAACCAGCAGCAAAGGACTCTTTTCTTTCTCTGTCTGCAGGCTACCTTGCACAGCAGGGTCCCTGGTCTGTCGTTAAAGCTTGCTCAGCACTACTGCAGTCCAAATCACCAGTGTGGTGGTTGAGTGGCAGGAGCTTTGGAGGGGGAAAGCAGCAATTACACATTAAGTGGAAGTGGAGAAATAATGGAAAAACTGAATTCATACAACAGAACTGACCCCAGAATGGAAAGAGTCTCTCTGGAAACTTAATAAAGAAAGAATCATTACCTTTCTGGAGGTACATAGAGAACTGCAGTAGCAGAATACAAAACAGAAAAAGTGATGCCTTCCCAATGCCAGCCATAGCCCATGCATCAGATGCTGTTGACCTTTCCCATCAGCCTTTTAAACGTGTTTTCACAAAGAAGCAGGGCAATGAAGGAAACATGCTGCTGCCCTTACATTCTGCCAGTTTTCCCTCTTGCGCTTGGCAGCAATAGCATGCCAATATGGGTAATTGTCTTTTTCTATTATTTCCTGAAGAAGGCTCATGATATACCTGTATTTTTACTGAATGTTTAAGAAAAAATATGAAATTGCCAGCAAGTATTCCTTTTTTTAAAAAAAGAAAAAAGAAAAAAAAAAAGAAAAAAATAAGCCATTAGCTACATGCTGTGTATCAGCTGGTGTATTTGATCAGCAGTGCATTTTGTATGGTTATGCACCATCATTATAACAGACGATTGACACTCAGAAGTAAAATATTAGCACACGCTTGATAACAGAAGTTCAGTAATAATAGCAGGCAGTGGTTACACACTGGAACTGGGGACAACGAGGGAGCCGTCAGCAGCAATAGCACAGTACTGTCTAATGGTCTATTTGAGGCCTCTCTTGTCTCTCAATTTAGCCAGCTGCCAAGGACTGCTTTTATATCCTGCTCCAGGTTGCAGGTTTGGATCAGTCGCCCTTCCCGCGTCTTCCTGCATATTTATTTCTGTGACAGTGAACTCTACCCAAGCAAGTCTCCTCCATTTTTCAAACTCTGGGTACCCACCAGCAACTGGAAAGCCAAGAATCCTGCTTTCTGCATGGACACAGGCCAAAAAACTAAAAAAAAAAATCACACTTCTATTCAAAGCTACTGCTGTTGGGTGAACCCCTTCCACAGTGTTTGGTGTGCTTTGAACTCAGGGCAGAGCCAGTTTTTCGGTTATTTTTGTGTATGGTGGGAGGCGAGATGCCCAGACATGAACAAAACCAGAGGAATGGTGATAATACAGGATATGCCAGCATAGGATCAGTGTCCTGGCCCGTCAACCTATGTCCCTATAGCTCTCCAGTTTGGTCTTTTGGGTGCTGGCAGAACAGTTGAGTGTTGACATGTGGGTTACTTCTGCCCTCGCAAATGGATGGGCATCATCTTGCTCCTACTCGAACACCTTTCATGGGGTTGAGCACTGATGAGAGAGAAGATTCATTAGCACAGGCACAGTGTGTGCTAATGAGTCTAATATCTTCTGCAGGAAGCTCTGTGCCCTGCAAGCACAGAGCGTGGGTAGAGAGCTGCACCTCTCCGTATCAGCATCTCCTTCTCTGGGTCTGCTCTGTTCAAGTGCATGTTACACTAGGGAGGGCAAAAATAAAATGAATAGTTTTCTAATTTCTTGCCCACTCCTTCCACAAACAACCCTTCCCTGGAGCATGCAGATTTATCACAGCTGAGAGGGAATTTTGTGGCAGCTTCTTATTAAAATATTGGCAGCCTATTACTGTTCCTTACAAATGATGCAGATGGATCACCAGCTGAAAGGCTGCTGAAAGGCAGCTCTGTCTGAGGTGAAACTCTCTTTGTCCGTCACTGCTACCTGCAATTTTCCTCCCTGGAAAAGATATATATATATTTAATTTTTAATTTTGTCTTCCTCAGCAAATCAAGACCCTGAAAGTTATTTCAGAAGCTCTCTTATCTTTTAACAAATATCTATGGTCTGTGGCTGTCCTGACCTTGAATTGGTTACCCGTGCATTTCTCACATCAAGATTAGATTATTGTGACTCCCTCCTGACAGCCAGGCCTGATAAGGCCCTGTACAATTTCCAGCTGGTGCTGAACGCTGCTGCCAGGCTCTTGTAATAGAGAGATGATCTCCACATTTCACCCCTGTCCAAAGCACTGTGTTATTTGCCAGTTAAGCAATATATTGACATGAAGAGCTCCCTGTTAAAGATGAACTGCACTTTTCATCCACACACACAAACACACTTATGCTTTGAGAAGTGAGGTGAAAGCACGGGTAGGTGCTGACCACATGACCAAATGACAGGACGAGAGGGAATGGCCACAAGTTGCGCCAGGGAAGATTTAGATTAGACCTCAGGAAGCATTTCTTTTCTGAAAGAGTGGTCAGGCACTGGAATGGCCTGCCTAGGGAGGTGGTTGAGGCACCATCCCTAGCGCTGTTCAAGAAGCGTTTAGATGTGGTGCTAAAGGACTTAATTTAGTAGTTGGGTAGAGATAGTGATAGGAGGATGGTTGGACTAGATGATCTTATAGGTCCTTTCCAACCTTATGAACTTATGAACTTATGAACTTATGATGATGACGGAAAGAGCACTTGGCACCTAACTACACATCACCACATTACTGATGCACACTCTGCAACTCATCTCTAAACAGGATGGTATGAGTCCAACCTACTTTTTCCCGTATCATTTTTAATTTTCTTGCCTGATATAAAAAACCTGTATTGATATCAGTAGTGTCTGTCATGTCCTGCCTCCCCTGCTGGCTGATCATTAAGGTTAGAAAAGACCTCTAAGATCATCTAGTCCAACCACAACATGCTCCCACCATGCCCACTGACCACATTCCTCAGTGCCACGTCTGCACAGTTCTTGAGCACCTCCAGGGATGGTGACTCCACATCCCTGTGCAGCTGTACCAGTGCCTCACCACTCTTCTTGAGTAGCAATTGTTCTTAATATCTGACCTGAACCTCACCTTGCTCAACTTATGGCCATTACTTCTTGTCCTATCGCTATTTACCTGGGAAATAAGGTCATCCTCCACCTTGCACCACACTGTGGTACCATGAGCACTGGGAGGCTGTAGGAAACTGCCAAGTGCAGCTGGAAAAAGGGCAGCAGGGGCCTTGCATGTGGAAGAGGTCAGGCTGGAAGGGGCTCTGAGCTGTAGGTGTCCCTGTTCATTGCAGGGGTGTTAGACAAGACTGCCTTTCAAGATCCCTTCCAACTCAATCAATTCTGTTTATATGATTTTCGATGTCTGTGATTGATTGGAAGAAGGAGAAAAGGAGAGTATGTTTGGTAAAGAAGCTGTCAATGTTTTTCCCTTGATTTCTTTTTCTTTGTAATTATGAAATTGTACATCCTTGATATTTGGGGCATAAAAGATGAAAAAGAACGTGTTACTCCTGCATGCATCTGCAAAATATCTTTCTTCTTTCCAGGCTGACCTGCTTCCTCTCTCTCCCAGATAGGTTAATTTAACCTATCTCTTCTAAATACAGTGATTAACCCCTTGTCTGAGTTGGATTTTCCATCACCAGAATGATGAGACAGGGTGGAACCTTCTCTCCTTGCTCCAAAGGACACTCAGCCTTGACAGCATGGGGCTTCTAAATTCAGTTTTGCTGTTTCATGTTTGTACAAATCCTAGCAGAATCAAGATTCACTGAAATTGGATTAAGGAGGAACTTTTTGCTGTTAATATCAGCTGGAAACTTTTCAGCTGCCATTAGCTGCAAAAGTAGAAGTGAAACACTACAGGGCTTTGTGGTGTCCCTTCTGCCTCTTCAAGGCTGTAACTATGTGAGAGATGGGATTCTGTATTGCTTTGCTGTTTCCTAAGAATCCTAAGTAATATAAAGCCTTTTCCTAAGTATTAAAAATAAAAAACAAAACAAACCAACCAACCAAACAAACAAACATGCACGCACAAAAAAAGAGATATGCTTCTAAGCAGAGAAACTTGTCTGTTTCAAGAAATATAATGATCACAATAGATATACACAGTACTCAGAATAGCTTATTTCTTCTTAGCTATGATAGCTCTAGAATGCCCTTGACCTTCCAGAGAAGACAGAGTTGTATAACTGCAGTATATACTGCATAATATTAAAAATAATATTAAAAGAGGTTAAATAGCAGAAAGTGAAAAGCTCTTTGCTTTCTCTTCGGTAGGAAGTAAGCTAATGCCAGCAATTTCCATGGCAACTGCAAACAGACCATCCTGTTCACTTCCATGTAATAAATAAAACAAAAATATTCTCTAAATTACATGCTGTGTCTACATGTATTTGCTATCACCATGTTCAGTAGACACTGGGAATACTCCTGTATGAGATTTGTTAGAAAAGATTACAAGGTTTATGCAAACTAAACAGTCTTAGTGGGCTAACTTCCTTTGAGGAAATAATAAAAATAACCTCAAAACAATTCTCTCACTGTTGATATTCTTTGAGCTTTGCAAATAATTGCAAGTCTAAAAGAGATAACTAGTAGGCAGCTGGAGTTATCAATATCAAACTTGCAGTAGCATAATTTTAAATAGGGACAAAATATTTTTAAAAAGGAGAGTCACTGCATGGGACTTTTGCCTTTAGATTTCTGTTGGGTCGCAATGATTAGAAAGGTATTTTGCACAGATCACTGTAGATCAGAGATCCCCTGAGTGCACTCCCTGGATCTCTTATTTTGTTTTCTAAATCTGAAATATAGGCTATTCTGGTTCACGGCAATTCTTGATGCATAGGCAAATTTTCATGCTGCCTTCCTGTAGGTCCACAAAGTCTTTCCCATGGGAGCAGCTGCAGGGCTCAGCCTTGCCTTTGGAACAAGGGATAGGGCAGAACAAATCCCTTATGTGAAAGCAGCTCAAGATCTTCGTCCAAATTCCTCAGCCCCATTCACATTCAATCCAAGGGTGGGCCCTGAGAAGGCATGTGGGGTGCTGTGCACTTGCATCAGTACTCCAAAACTGCAGAACTATTTTTTAGTGTGGGTTGACCATCTCATGTGCCACTTCCATCCCTAAAAGAAGAGTTGGGGCATGTGAGAAGAGCTCTCTGAGACAGCTGCTTCCATTAACTGCTTCTTGAGATCTGAGGTGACCTTATTGGAATAACCCTTATGCTAAAAGCAAGAAGATGCATTAGGCTGAACCTGTCACTCTCTGTAGGGTTCTTGTTTCTGGAACTGCCCCATCCATTTGCGGCTTGTTCAGAATTCAGCAGCACTGTTGCTTGCTGGCTTGAGCCACTAGGATCCCAATGTGCTTACTTGGTGTCCTGTCTGCTAGCTGAATGTAGGTGACCAGGTCTCTTGACATTAATGTTTATTTTAAAAAATAATTAAGAGCATTATTACCTGTGTGTACACTCACATCTCCGCGCTCAGTTAGGAGGAGGTATAAAAGTTGCAAAGGAGGCTTTTGTTTCCACTGCTGCCACCAAATGATCTGTCCTATCCAAACTTAAAATAAAAAATTGTAATGACCAACCTGCTGCTTTCAGACATAAATCTCTAGAAATTTATCACCCCTTCTATGTCTGTGAATGCTCCTTGCTTTTTTTTCTCTGTAGATATAGATTTATTTTTATTTCATGTATTTTCATTCCTGTTAAACTTGTCCAGAGTTTGGGTGGAAACATAAATATGGCATAATAAACACCCCAGCACAGTGGTGAGTATTTAATAGATTCTATTTATTGGAGACGAGATTTTTTTTTCCCAATTAAAATTGTAGGCAAGGTTTCTAATTACAGTACAAATTATCTCAAGTGTATTTTGCTCCGTTAGAAAGCTGTGTAGCGGACAGTGCTGCACTTGAATTAGGACTGGGAATCCAGCCAGAAATGTGACCTCTTTGATCCTTGCTTTTCGAGATGCCTAAAAGCACAATTGAGGGTGAGGTGGAAGAGGAAATGTCTCCATTTTCTGTTATTGAGTGCTGAACCCTGCCTCGTACCAAACTTGGCACAGTTCCCTCAGGTTTGACTGTCCTGTTATTTACACTGGGGATCCCTGCTATTTACTCTAAAGAATTCCGCAATGCTCTCAAAATTATGCTGACAAGTTTAAGTGCCTTAGTGGCGTCAGACATACTGTATGCTATTCTATGGGTTTATGATGATTTTTAACATTAAAGTAAAAGATGGATGCGTGAGCCACTTAGTTGTTGCCATACCATCAGCAGTGAAGGATCCTTCTGTGTTGTTTACTTTGTGCAGCACAGAGGCACTGTAGGAAGGCTACTTGTAATTTGACCAGGCCAGAGTCACTCCTTAGGCCCTGTGAAGTCCTAAACCCACACCTCTTCGTTCCAGTCGTGTTTGTTTGTGTGAGGCTGGGTGCTCTCCTGATAGCTCAAGCCACCCGTGAAGGAGTAGGAGAGAGGCCAAACAGTCTGGGCAGAGCAGCAGGTGTGCATAGGGAAAAAGATTACAATTACGGTCCATACCCTATTTCACTGCTACTAAACTCATTATGCAAGACCTGAGGGAAGTAACAGGCCTTAATAGCTTTGATCAGCCTCACCTGGGCACCACAGCCTCCTCCCAGGGGCTCTATTTAAAGTCAGGGCAGCGGTCCCTGTCCTGTCTATGCTGTAAGTGAACCTGTCTTCTGGGTAAGACTCATGGCAGTGGTATATGAACTTTGTCCCATGAAAGATCACCTCAAATTGGGTGTTGTACTTCGTCTCCTGTTTTGGCCTGTCTCCTGAGTGGCCCATGTATTGTGCTGTATCTTTGTCTCTCTATGGCCTTGTATCCATTTGCTGCTGACTAGTTTCTATGTTTGATCTTGAATATGATGAACCACCTGCATGGCCTGGAACTGCTGATAGATCTCGTCACCAGTTTTAGAGATATTCAGTCTCTGTCATGTTTTAGCCTGGGGGCTGGTTACTCCCTGGGGTGGGATTAACACTATATTGTGGTCATCCCCTCTCCCTGGGGAGCAGCAGTTTTCTGCTCTTTCCTAATGCTGGCTGCCTGCAGGTCTCTGTTCCCAGGTGCTCTTGATGCCCTAGTGCCCACGCAGCCCCAGCTGACCCTTACTTATGCGTTATCTATTTAAACATTGAGCTATGCCTCCTGAGGGAGGCCTGCTGTGAATGGAGTCCTTTGTGTTTGACATTCCAGAGCTTCTCCCCTAAGACTGGAGAGTGGAAGAGTCTCAGATTTCATCATATGGATCCTGCCTTCTCTCCTGGCATTGTCACTTCTCTTAGAAGTCCAAGAGTCGAGTCTATGCTTATCTCCCACACTAGTGTCAGAGGTCAGAAGGATGCAACAGCCTGCCTGCCCTGTTCCTCCATTGTCAGGTAATTGTGATTACTTTTTAACCCCTTACGTGGATTTCTGCTTTCTGCACTATGTGGCCATGGTTGGAGAAGGTGGAAAGTGTCCATCTGGTCCTGTATATTTATTTGTAAGTAATTGATATGTCTCAAGGGGTACTAAGGGGGAAAAAAATAATAAAATAAAGGCTCCTTCAAATCTTTCCAGTTGCTAGGAGACAGATGCTTCAACTTTGAAAGCCTCCATGCACGCAGAGGCTATTACCCTGGCAAATTGGACTTTCAGATCTGGCAGCAAGGGGAAAAAAGGTGATGATGCCCAAAAGTAGAGGGTGTTTAGGTGGTCTGATTTCAGAGACATCTGTTCTGCTTTGCTGGGAGGGCAGGGGACCAGTCCAGTTAGTGAACATATGTGGCTACATTATTGCACAATAAGTTTTACTCTTATGCTCTCAGCTTGGCTAGGTGACCCCTTTTCTCTCCTTCTTTCCAACCTGGTGAATTTTTAACTCAGCTTTTGTGTACAGAGCTTGCCTGTGTAGTGAGGCCATGTCTAGTATTTGCTTTGAAGTCCTGAACAGGTTTGCATGCAGATGGAGTGCGTGATCAAATAGTGGTTTAAAGTTTTACACTCACGGGACTTATGAACCTCCCTTGCAAGGGCTGTCTGTGGGCTGGTGCAAGCTCTGAGCACAGTTCTGCTGTGGTGCTTGTGTCTGGAATGGTAGCTGTCTCCTGTAGTTTCTGTGTGTAAGCACTGTTGTCTATTGCCAGCTACTTGAAGCATCAGGGAGGATGCTATAAAAGCTGTGAGGTCTTTTCTGTCTATTCTGTGTCTTTATATGCAAAGCTCACCCAGAAACTCCTTGAGCTGTACCCACTAGTGGCTGGATACAGTGCTGGGAGTACCACCATTCAGTAGGCAACCTGTGGTTTCCATCTCAGGTGTGGTTCACTGGGAGTGCATCAATGTGCTGTGATTAATTTGGAAGTCCTAAAAGGAACTGGAGTCTCAGATGTTCATGTGAACTCTGCCACTTGAGCAGTATTAAACAGTTACATCAGGTAGAGGCACCGAGGGTGAGGACTTCATGTTGCTGGGCTCTGGCATAAGCAACCAACTTATTAAATCCTCTTAACCTTTCCCTTAAAGGAACAGGAAATTGGAAAAAAAATAGACATTTCCTCTATAAAGAATATTAAAATCTAATATTCTAACTGTACCTGTGGGCCCCCTTTCCTCTTGATACCGAAGAGTTGCTTAAGAAGAGCAACCTCATCTGCTGGTCTTTCCGATGTCATGAAGTGATGTCATGAAAGATGATGACAGTCTCCTTATGGGGAAGGAGGTGAACTGAGATGGACTGGAACTTGTTTTGCTCTGGGAGCCTGATCCTGATTCCTTCCAGATTAGTGTGTGCAAGAAGGAGAAGGGGAGAAAAAGTAATCACGAGGAGACTGCTAACTCTATTTCAGCTGCTGTCTGCCGTGGACCTTTACTGGTTGTTCTGCCTGACACTGGTAGATAAGCTTGTATATTCGTACTGTCCATTTGGGTTTTGTGCAAGCACAAATCTGGTCTGGGCATCACTTCAGAGAGCATGTTACCTGGTATATGGGCACATTCCCTCAGTGAGCACACGAGCTGACCTGCAGGTAACTTAAGCTTGGCTCAGTGTCCATGGCTTGGAGTTTGAATCCAGACAAGCTAAGAAGGGAGATGATGATGTGTTCCTCTCTCAGGCTGGTGCTCAAGCCATTGCTGATTTTACTATTACTAGACTTTGAGAGATGTTGTTATGCAACAGTATCTGGTTGCAAGCTCATAGAAGCTTGGAGAAATATCAGTGTTGACTGTAGAAATAAAATGGATTTTATTTTCTTTGCTTAAAAGAACAAAAAAAAAGAGAATACGCATTAAAAGTTGGAAAAGATGATGCATGGAAAAAGGTGTAAGGAAGACAGTTTTTATCATCAGCCAAAGATAACAGCTAATGTCAAAGACCAATTTCCTGGCAGCCAGTTTCTTTCCAAGATTAGGACAAAGGGTCAGCCATGCCATGGTGGACTAGAGACTAACGGAGGTGGTGAGTGCTGTGGGCTGTGTGGTAGAGTTCATGCTTTTCAGGTCACCTGTCCTCCTGGGAATAGTGTTAGATAATGTAGTCTACCAACTGGTGACAGACCCATCCTGTTGCTATTTTGCTCACTTTCAGCATACTCAATTTGGGCTTGTCCCTCTGGTCTCTGCCCTTCCTGTTTACCAGGTGTGCTCCAAACTCATGCTTCTCAGGTCCTGACCTTCCTGTTTAGCTGAATTAAACCAGTAAATAAATTTCACTGACTTTTCTGTGCAAAATCACGTGCAAGTCTGATATGCATTTCTTAGATGGAGCAACAGACAGTGTATGGCCTTGCATTCAATCTCAGTCTTGATGCTAGCTCAGAGTATTCTAGTTTTCTGTGAAATCAAGACTCAGAGCCAAACTTCTTAATGCAATCTCTCTTCTGTACTTTTAGCTTTCCTCTGCTGCCTAATTGGAATCAGTGTGCATTCCTAATAGACTTTGCTGAACAAAGCTCCTGAACCCTACATGGTAATGTAAAACCATTGCTCTGTGCTGTCTGTAACAGATGGGAAATGTAATCTTCTGGGTCCTGTGACAGGGCCTGCTCATTATTATATGAACAATGAGGGAAGAAATGTAAAAGGTGCAACATACGTTTATTTCCTGACATTTTGTTTAAAAGACAATGAACCTGATTCTTATTAACTGTAACGGCTGCAGGGGATCCCTTTGGTGTTAGAGACCTCCAACAAAAGAAGTGCAAATGTAATGTGTTTTTTTTTATACTCTCTAATTTTTTCTCACCTTAGGCCTTTTAATGTAGCTCGTCATTCAGGCAGCAATGTGTACTGGCAAGCATTTATTAGAGAATGAGTGATGAGGCGATTCCCACAATTAAGCAAATCTCAGGACATTAGTTCTTGGAATCTTTTTAGCTTGTAGTTTTTGCTTCTACCTCTGGCCTGAAGAGCTGTGCAGCCTACTCCAACTGTGTCTTTTTTTCTTGTTTTTAAAACATCTCTGTGCAAAATGGCTTCTCATTCTCAAACCTCTCAGACTGCACTGTCAAAAGCTCTGTTCAGGATACTTCAACTAAAGGAATTCCTTCAGTCTTCATCTTTCGGTGGGATGCAAAATATCTTCTGATGACACACTGATGGTGTATCACCTCTTTGAGGTGCTTTGTGTATGGTTATCAGGTCTGTGATAAAAGCAATTGTGATTCAGGCCAGCAAGTCTTATGTGAATAACAAGCAGAGGAGCCTTAACTAAAACTAAATGAGATGACTGCCACCACTGGTAACACCTGTTTTTCCACTCTGCAGGTACTAAAGTTGTTTCAACAACATCATTCAGAGCACTGAGAGAACTAAAGTAATGCATTTTCCTGCTGAAAATGTCCTCCCTTGTTCAGTGCCTCCCTTTTCTGCCTCTGACCCTTCTGCTGGCAGCAGACCAGGCATGAAGTCTCTGGTGTCAAGTTTTCTGCTCTTCTTTTACCTTTTCTGCCCCTGGCATGCAGATAGCTTTGCTACCTGACCTTGTTTGAAGCTCAAGTGTGATGGATTCCATTTCCCTATCAGCATGCCAGTCTAGCTGGTTTCAGCGTTTGTCATCTCCTGTGTGGGTTGCTGCGTTACCTGTAAGGAGTGGAGTTTCATGCTGAAGCTTTTATGCCCTACTTATTTTTAATCCCTCTTCACCATCAGCACCTTTGCCAAGAATTGGAGTCGAGCTTTGCAAGCGCTGCTTTGATCTTCCTGGCACCTTAGGTGACATCTGCATCAGCACTTGCATGTTGATTCCTGATGGAGGGCTTCACAAGCCAGATTTCATTTTAAAAGTAAGCGCTGTTTTCCAGTAACAACTCCCTCGTCTGTGCATACACACACAGACGTGCATGTGCTCTTTGATTTTGGACATACTTAGATTGGTTCCTTTCAGACAAGTAGTGTGCCCTTGTGCTAAGGGAAAATGAATGACACTGATTTATTTGAATACCTTATTAAAGCAAGCACAGGTAACTCGAAAAATCCAACATTCCAGTTATCAGAAGTATCTTAGTTACACCCAAAGCCCACAAAATGAAGCTAATGTGTAGCTATTAGCCTTTCACTATGTAACTTGCTGCCCTGCCCAGCATAAAGCCATAAAGGTTCCCTCCGCTCCTGTTTCCAGAGGGAGGCAACATCTACTGTGAAAACTGCTCCTTGAGGGTGGTATTTTCTGGAGTCAGATGTGCGTTGCTGTGCTGTGAAACATCACATTAAGTACTGATAATTCAGGAGTAGATTGTTGGATCACATTGGCACACTGAGATACAAAAGCCCTCTTAGGGAAAATGTACTGTCAGCCCCTCAGAAATCAGCATATTATTCTTAAAGCCTTCCACTTCCTTATTTCTTCATATTGCTGAGTGATTATTTGTGGTTACTAATGTGGGAATGCTGGGGAAGAAGGAAGAGAGAATTGTGTTTAAAAAAAACAAACAAAAAAAACCTTAAGCTGTATGTATTTTGTAGATCTAATTATTGTACCTTATGTGGAAATGTATACAGGCAAGGGAATCTTTATTGGATTTAGGCAAATGCAGCACAAATATATTTGTGTATGTCCGCCCAAGTGAGCTAAAGCAACTGAAATTTCAATGACTGATTTCCTAGCATATGCAATTGCAGTCTGGCTTATTGGCTTGTTTGTGAGCAGCTGAGAGGAGAAGTTTTATCCTTCCATAATTTCTCAGGAAAGCAGGAATTGTAATGAATATGTTGTAAATAATTATCAATGAGAATGCTTGTACTACAAATGATTCTATAGTCTTTTTGTTTTTTTAGTTTTTCTTGTAATGCTGAAAGTATAAAAGGGAAGGGTGAGAGTGAGGTTCTGGCCCTGGGTAGTGGCAAATTTGAGAATGTGACCTTCCCTCACTTTTAACAGTGTATTATTACTGCTGTTCTGGTGGTAAAAGAACACTATTTTAACCATTCAAGAGTCTGAAGTACTTCCTAAAATGTTTCTAGGCCTTCTCTCTTCTTGTCTTCTTTGGTAGATGTAAGGTAAGTCAGTGCCTTTTCACGTAAGGCCTTGGTTCTTAGTTCTTCCCCTGCTCTATACTCGTTGCTGATCTTTGCAGTGCAGCTTTTCCATTCTTGGGCCTGAGAGGGAGCAGTGAGGTTTGCTATAAAGCCTGGGTTGGAGAGCCATGGCGGCCAGTCACTGTGCAAAAAAATATTTTAAGTGTTGCATAGCTCCTTCCATGTTCTGGTTTAAGTTCTCTCCTGAATTCGGGCAGATGTGAACAGACTATTTTTTAGCAAGTTGTAAAATATAGCTTGCATTCCTACACTGATCTGTTGTATGCCTAAGAAAAATAGAACAGAAGTGATGAAAATCACTGTCTTGCCTGGTAATTTGTGATCAGACAAAAGGGTTAAGATCTCGGAATGGTGACTTGTGCATCCAGCTGCAGTGCATATGCAGACACATAAAACATGTCAAGGAGCATTTTATTCATATTAAGATATCAACAAACTCCATGTGCTGCACATACAGCTGGAGAGACCAATGTGCTGAACAGAGATACCTTGTTGTCACTCTCTAGGTTTGATTCTACCCTATTTAAATCAGTAAGAATTTTGCTATTGACAGTGGATCCTGGGTTTTCATCGTGAAGCATTCATCTGTGCAGGAATTTAAATACCTATTTTCATATGGACAAGAGTGGAAACGAAATGTTTCCTTTACTGATGTACAGAGGTGATGCATTCCTAATGGTTCATTAACTTCAAATTTCTTCTCACGTATTGTAACAGCAGGGAAAAAAAAAGAACAATGGAGCAAAAGTAGCATGTTGAATTAATAATACAATTTAAACACTTAAAACTATCTTTCTATAGAAATCACTTCAGAAATACATCAGAGGCACGAATTAGGCCCTCTGAGGTATAAGTAAATGTGAGGATGTAACACATGGTAATCGAATCATGTCATTTCATAGACATAGATGTGATCAAAGCATTAATAAATATTCCAAGGTCACCTTGAGTTAAGGATTCAGGTTTGAGTGTTGAATGTTTCTTTCAAATGCTTATCTTTGGCTTGTGAGACTTGTGATGACTTTGGAAAATTTTATCCATGTGCATGAGTCACCTCAGTTCAGAGGAGTATAAGGCTGAGTATCAGTATAAGGCTGAGTACATGCCTGTGCATCCCACTGGCTGGAGCTGATGTAGCCTATGTGGGCTGAGCAGCGTCAACTGAAAGGATAATAAGGAAAATAGAATAGATTGGTCAGGCTGATCCAGGGGGATTCTTTGCCTGCTTCTTTTCCTACACCAGACATAGACTATTGTAAATAGAGACAGCTGAAGCCCTAGAATTTCCAAGATGCAGAGAACTTTTTTCTTTTTTTTTCCCATTTTCTCTCAGACTAAAGCCAGCTTTCCTCAATACTTCACGTGAAACAGAAGTACTAAGAAAAGTCTGTTTCAGACACATCAATGCACAGTGTTTCTGAAATGAAATATGCTCCCCAGATGCTGCAGGTTTTCAGAGAAACTGATGATCTTGTCAGTCCTGCTGCTGGTAGCAGCTGCTGGTGTCTTGGGATTTGTGGCTGGGCTAGAGCCAGCACTGCTATGGATTTTGCTGTCCCAGGTCTGCAGCAAAGATGGGTCTGCCTGAGCTGCAAGTCCCATCCTGCCACCATGACCTGGAGATCAAGGCTCTTCCATTCTCCAGCTATGTCCTTTCTGGCATGCCCCAGTGCTGGGGATTTGAGAAAAGTTGTGCAAGGTGAAGGTCTGCCTCTGCTCCTGTGTAACAGAGATAGGATGAGAGTTAATAGCCTTAAGTTGCTCCAGGGGTGGTTCAGGGTGGTTCAGGTTGGATATTAGGAAAATCTGCTTCTCAGAAAGAGTGTAGTACACTGCCACAGGCTGCACAGGCAGGTGGTGGAATCAGTGTCCGCCGTTCTTGAACGGTAGAGATGTGGCACTGAGGGCCATGGTCAGTGGGCACAGTGGGATGGGTTGGGATTGGACTAGATAATCTTAGTGGTTTTTTTTCCTAACCTTTATGATTCTGTGAGAAAATGCCTTGTTTTCTTGTGGCAATACCCATGGAAAGTAATATATACCTTTAGGTTTCATAGGCATAATTGAGTGGAGAAATTTTTCTTAGGAAATCATGAAGACTTTTTTGTTTATTTTTGAAGTTTTGTTAGTTTGAAACCCCTCCTGAAAACACTGAATCAGAATTTGCTCTGGGAAAACATTTTTAAATTAGAAGACTTTCTGAAATCTATTTTCATTGAACAGTAGCAGAAAATCCAATTTTTTGCTGAGAGAGAAAAAATGCTTATTGTTCTGGATTTTGGAGCAGCTCTTCAGTTCCCCTTGGGGAATAGCACAAAGCAATCTTAATGGCTATCTGAGAATACAAGTGAGAATTGACCCAGGAGCAGGAGGTCTCCTGGCCTTGAGACCTAGGGGGAGGAGGGAGGGCTGGAGCAGGAGACTGCTGATTCCTGGCTGGGAAGGTGATGTCTCAAGAGTGTTTTTGTAGCTTGCTGTTATGCTCTGTGTGGCAAAACTCCACTGCTGATGAATTGCAACTTAAATATGCCCCCAGTGGATGATTAGTAAGTGTGGAAACATTATTTATGTTTTCCAAATAATTTCAAACAAAACAACCCACTGGCTAATGAAAAAGGGTTATTCATCACCAAGTCCCCTCAGTGCCATTAAACGTTCCTGCTTGAGGAATATCATGATCTGTACGAGGACGTGGTCCTTAAAAGAAACAGAACGAAGTGCCTTCACACTGCTAGTGATCTCAGTGGGAATTCCTGGTTGCTGGAGAAATACAGGTCTGTGCCTAGGAGGGAGGCTGTTATGTGCACTTTGGACACTGTACCACCGGCTGTTTGTAAACAGTTCCAGCCCTGGTGGCACAGAGGATTCAGAATGCTGTCAGTTATTAATCGCACTCTGAATGAACACAGAGGCAGAAACTCCATTTATGTCATTACCTAGGTAGTGGGTATTCATTCTGCTTTTCCCAGTACCACTTTTCATCTTGGTTTCATTGCATCAATAAATGCATTCATTAAGTGATTTTGCGGACTCCTCGCATTCTGAATTATGTTCTAAGATGTGGCTTATAAATAAGTATATAAAGTGGATTATTCTCCATGAAAGAACATTTTGGTCATTCCTACATTTTCTAACATTTTTTTCAGAGCTCTTCCTTTGCCTTTGCATGGATTATATGTGTTGATGGACTGAAACATGATTATATACTGCTGCATGTACAGCATGCATATTCACACCTTCTTTATGCCGTAGATTTTTATAGCTGTTAAATTTCCTTTTCATTATATTTGATTTGCTAAGATGAAGGCTTGTTTTATCAAAACTAATTACATGGTATGTATTTAATGTTCTGTCCCTAAGGTTTTCATAGTAATAAAATTGATTGTTACTGATTAAAATGGTTCTATTACATCAGCTTAATGTCACTTGAGGTGAATGTGGTATTAGAAAAACGACCAATAAAATGTTGAGTAGGGAACACAGAGGCGAAGATAAAACAAAGGAAGAAGATTTTTGAATGGACAAGGTTTATTTTTTTTATTTGGAGTTGATTACAATCAAGAATTTTATAACTTTGGCTTGGCACTGGTAGATGTCTGAGTTATTTGCAAACGGTATTGTTATTATTGGGTTTATACAACTTACTGATTTCTGCAGCTCTGAGGTAAATGTTCAATACGTCACCTTAAAAGCATACTTTGTCTTAGTTTTTTTGTGTTGTTACGGTATGTGGAAGAACATTTGAGCATGTGAAGAGGCTGTACAAATGTACACATGAAGAGATGTTATGTAAAGGTGAAACTCTCCATAGATGAGGAATGACATTCTGGAGCACCCTTTTAGGTTAGAAAATACAGAGTTTCTAACAGTTCTCTTCTTTGCTACTACAGTGTCTTTTTCAGAGCAGTGTGTGGCTGCACTTCCAGTTCTCCAGTTCTCCTGATGTGTCAGAATATTTGCTGTTTTTTCTTGAATCCTACTTTCCTGGAATTGTGTGACCAGCTCAGAGTGGGATTTTGCTCTGAATCTGGAAGTGTGATTGGAGTGCAGTCACTCTATGAGACAAGGAAGAGAGAATCAGGGAGCAATGGGTGCCCAAGGCCAGGTGGGATGGTGCCCTGGGCAGCCTGGTCTGATGGGGGCAACCAGCCCATGGAATGGGGTTGAAGCTGGGTGGGCTTTATGGTTCCCACCAACCTAAGCCATTCTATGACTACTAGAGTGTTACTTTACACAATGGACACAGTTTTCAAGCTGCTCCTTTAGGCTAGTGTCTCACTTCAGAGTAGCTACCCAGCACTTCTCTGTCCTCTCCAATCAGTCTTCCTCTGATGACTTTTTATACGTTGAGAACTCTGACCATCATCCATGCTGCCTCTTTCCCTGTTCTCCATCAATATTATCAGTAATCCTGTACTACTTTGAGCTATCTGCTGACTGTTAGTACTTGATGTCATTTGCAGCTGACTGGCTTTCAAATGAAGAACAGTTTCCCAGCTCATTTCAACTTAAACTGACCACTTTTTGCATGGCTAAAATTGAACTTTATCAGCAACTTTTCTCTTTTAGCTTAAGGCTTAGAAATGCATTGCAGTTAGAATTTGCTCTGCAAATCACTGAGAAATGGCACCATGCAGCACCAGAGGAAAAGCCTGGGGAGGTGGTAGGAGAAAGGTAGGAAAAGTCCTAAAAACTGGAGGCTTGCAGAGGAAATCCATGAATATATCATAACAATGGGACAATGACAGTCAAATAAGTCAGTGCACTTTTGACATTTCAGTGGCGTCTTGCTCATGATAGTAAATTCAGTCATCTACGAATAACTTTTTCTCAGATTATTTCTTGGGTAATTCATGATATAAAAAAGCATTTTCTTGAGTTAACAGCAATATAGGAGTTGATGACCAAAGGTGGGGAAGCAAGAGTCTTAACCTCGCTACTGAGATGACAACTGCTGTAAGAAACATGCAAGGAAAGAATAAATTTCTTCTAAGAGAATACGAATCTTTTCCTTTAGTTAAATGTCTGAAAACTCTTAAAATGGTGTGCGCAATTAGATTTCCTTCCCCAGTCAGTTTCAATCTGTCCTTGACATTCCATTAACTTGACAATATTGTTTAATTACCAGAAAAGAGAGCCTTGTATCTATGAACAGACTGATTTTTGTCGTGTGCCAGGAAAGCATGGCTGGGTATTAGGCCCTTGAGGGTAGAAAGATAGAAGAGGAAGCAAGGGATGTCTATGTCACAAAATCTTCTGAAGAGCATCTGTCTGGGTCATAGAGGAACTGCTACTTCTTCCAAGTAGTCCTTGGAGGGCTGGGAGCTAGCAAGAAATCTGCTGTTTTGTTCACTGCTTAAGGACAGTGTTTTGGTGCAGTTGAGTGTGGTACTCACTGAGAATCATGCTAGGACTGGATGTTGATGCAGTCAAACAGTTTATTTACTTCAAAAGAAACTTTGGGGAAGCAGGAGTTGTTGGTTGGCACTGGGTTTGGTCTCCTACACTTCCAGATTGAAATCAGAAGAAAACTCTTTTTAAGTGAAAGCATTTAATTTTAAGTTAAATCTTTAAGCTACGGTATCTTGGGGTAACCTAGCAAAATTTAAATATAAAATGACTTGGAAAGATATCTTTTGTTTCAGGAGGAATGAATCATGTTGAACATAGTGATATTTGAAACGGCTCGTTTCACTGAGACTTTCAAACAGTTCCATTTCAGGTCAGGCTGAAACTGCTGCAATTTGATCAGGAAATGTATCATCAGTCATTTACATAATCACAGAACATCATAGATATCCCGAATTGGAAGGGACCATAAGGTTCATTGAGTCCATCTCCTAATTCCACCCAAAATGCAGCTTTGGTAATGAGCAGCAGGACCTGATGCTCTGCAGCTGCACAAGCCTTAAGGTCTTCATGTTTTAAAAGAAACCTGAACCAGGTGAACCTTCTTTCATCATCTGATTCAGATAATAACAGTATACTACGAGTATATTACAAGTATTCTGAGAATATTCATACCCTCTTTAGACATATTAACAACAACAGAAAAAGTAATTTAGGAGCCCAACAGGTTATATACTTCATGAAGTAAACTCCTAAATCTCTAATATCCCCACTGAGTACCAAGCAGCCTATGCAAGGCACTCAGATTGGGCACCTAGAAGTAGGAGGTATGGATGCCTCCCGTGGATTCCTCAAAGGACCATGTTTGGGTGTGTTGGATGATAATACTCTCAGTGTTTAACAGGCACTGGGGGCAGCTCAGCTAGAATCCAGGACATACCAGAGTGTTTTTTCTTCCCAAATCTGGCAATGATGGGAACATGGGAGGACCACGGTGCCTTGCTACATGTTTCATAGCTTATTGAACTTAGGTCTCAGTGCTCCAGGAGATTTGAAGCACACGTGTAACATCCAGTGAAATGAGAGTTACTCTCCTGTTTACAGGGTTGGGAAAAACAGACAGGAAGAGGGAGCTAGGAAGTGGGAAGTCGAACTGCTAGCAGTAAATTGCCAGCTGTGTATATGCAGAAAAGGGCAGAAACCTTGATCCTCTATGAAAACCTACATTTAGAGCTGTTAAAGAAAGGGGAGAGGCAGGAAGTGGAAGGAGTGGCTCCAGCAATTCTTAGCTGGATGTTTATAGCAAAAAAAAAAAAGGGTAATTGTAACCACAGATTGAACTGCAGGAAAATGGAACTAATTATATTTGGTTGCAAGTCTATCTCTTGTGTTTACAAGATACCCATTACAGAAAGGAGCCAGTGCCTTACGAACAGAGTATATCTGCTTTTGTTTTCTTTTCTTTACACAAAATTTCTGCTAATGAAGATGCTCCAGAAGAGTCTGCCTAAAAGTGAAATGTTAGCTCCTTAGCTGACGTAAATCACTGTAATCCCATTGAAGTCAATGCTGAAGATTTAACATCATGCTAATTGAAGTCAATGGAGCTAGGCTGATGTATACCAGCTGAGGTAAATTCCCCAGTGCATTCTTTCTAGCTCTCAGGAGTGTTTGGAGCTTCAGCTCTGGTTTGAGTCACTGAGAGAGGCACCAGCTGTGCAGTTCAAACCAGGCTCTTTATTTACAAATGACCTTTCCTAAATTTCAATTATGGTGTTGAGACTGGTGATTTCAAACCAGGTTCATCTCTACTCTCAATATGCAGGGTCCTTTTTTTTTCCCCTCCATCTTCCCATTCTTTGTGGTATAAATCTCCTGTGCTGATTTTGCTTTTTGGCCTGTATTATCTAATTAGGTCAGATATATTTAGCTGTCACCAAATACAACAATCTGTAGCTAGGTTTCTATTATTATTGATGGTACTATCATATGGAGGGATTCCCAGATGGTGTTAAACATAGTCTTATGAATTCCTTTTCTAGTTTGTAAGCAAATGTTCAGCCTATGGAAGGCCTGCTGTCTGATTTTGTCTCCCTTTTCATTGCACAGTGATCTTTGAGCAAAACCATTGCAAATTGTGAATGGTCTCTTCTCATTCTCTATAGCTGATCATGATCCATATGACATAGTCTCTTCTAGGGTGACAAAAACAGAATTTAGGATGGGATTTCTGGAAGAGAAATGTTGATTGAAGATGTTCATGATGGTTTCCCTTTTCTGAGTGTGTTATGTGTGTAAAGAATTCAATGTATTTGTCCTTCTGATCTTTGTGTCAGTGTCACGGACTCTTACCCTCTTGTGCCTTGGAGTATATGCTGTTACAAGAAGGAGAAACAAGGTGTAGTCAGGCTGTGGACAATGTGAAACATTGATGCTCTCTTCCATAGTGGATACTGTAGTCAGTAGGCTTTTACTAGAAAAACATGTGAGTTGCAGTGAATGGATCAGTCTTTGATTCTCTTTTAAGAAGCTGGCACCAAGAGAGAGACTTCAGCAAGAACTCTGACTCAGATAAGGAGGTGCCTCCTGTGACTTCTGGGCGAGGTGGAAGAGTCACCCAAATCACAGTTTAGACACACTGAATATAGACACTTTAGACTCAATTTAGACATCTCAGGCCGTTGCCACTTTTAGTTTTCATTTTTTTGTATGTTATGGAAATAATTGGATAATTCCAATGTCCTGTGCACTGCTGTGTGCAGTATGAGCAGTTCCAAGGGTTATAGGTGATCAGTTCAGCTTTCAGCCTTTTTTTTTTTTTTCATGACATAGGTGAGACTGTTGCCTTCAATTTTACAGTCACATGCAGAAAGTGTTCTGTCACCACTGCTTGTATGTTCAGTCTTTCAGGAAATAAATACTGAGGACAGCACAGCAGCTGATTAAGAGAGCCCCTGCTGTGAAGTGTCTTGCACTGCTAATGAGGCACTATGTGATCGCTTATCACTGGAGGGGCTGCCCGTGTCCACAGGGAAGAGGATGAGAGAACTGGTGAGGGACATAAGGCTGGTGAGAAGCAATTTGATGAGAACAGTGGCTTTGCAAGAAACTGGTTTTAGCACACGCTGCTTTCCAGATGGGCAGTACTACTGTGAGCAGCTGCAGATGACATCTTCAAAGCAGAGATGGGAGGTGGAGATGAGGGGAAGGGAGGAGAAAATTCTGCAATCTGCAAAGACAATGAGAGAAACTGGTCATTAAAGTCATATAAAGGTAGAAAGAATGGCAGTAGTGCTCCTCCCTTAAAACGCAACAAACATTTTCCATTTTACTGCTTGGGGGGATTCCTTCTTGGCTGTGTGCTGACATTTCTTCCCTCCACAGAGGAGCATAGACATCCTGTAGAGATTTTCTATTCTTACTGATGCTTTTGTTGCTATAATAATCAGAGGTCCTGATTCTGTGCCTACTGTAATCTACTGGGAAGCTCCTGTGGCCTCCCATCGACGTGGAACTGAGTATTGCAAATGGTATTTCACAATATAAACCTGGTTGGCATCTTCCTAACCAGTTGAGTTTTGTTAGATTGAACATGAGTTACTTGAAAACCTAACAATTTACTTGAGACAATTGTCCTGATGTTAGATGCTTTTTTACATATTGAATTTTATATCAGAGAATTTTACTAGCTGTCTCCTGTTTGTTAGGCTCTTAACAACAAAGGGAAGAGCCAGCCACCTGTGTATAGATGAGGACTGCGCTGCATAAAGCTCTCTTTGAAAGAGACCAAAGGAGTGACTATTTTCCCCTTGAGAATTGCAGCTGATTTTGCCTGTAACATGTTTAAATGAAAGAATAAGCACGTTGCTGTTCTGGGAGCTCCACAGATCTAGAAGCTGTTAGATTATGTCTTTGTAGGACACTGCGCTGGACAGATACTAACTTTCCTCATGAATTAATGAGGACAGCGCAGTGAGGCTCAGGGGTGCCATCACATCAATGTGCAGGACCAGTTAACAAGCCTGACTGATCATTCATTGATGCCAACAGGTGTTGATAATTGGCAGTTGATTACTAGTTCTGTGGTGCACTTAACTCTTCCTTGCTTTATGTTAGAATATTACCTTATGAAGTCTACTGCACTCTTCCATGGGCTGGTAGCACGTATGTGAGTACATCTGCAGATAGCTCAGTGTCTTTTAATTGAGCTGGTACCACCTGGATAAGAGTCTGAGCCTCTGTTGCTTGGACTGGCAGGTCACACCATCCAAGATGGAGTGTTCCTACGTTTTATATGCTCTTAACTTTGACCAAATAAAGCCCTGCTTTAGTTCAAGTTTTATACATCCCTTGAAGTCTAGAGGGAGAGAGACAGCCAGTTCTGAGGCATACTTGTCAGGAATAGGAGAAACTGACACAGTTGGAAAAAGACTTTGTCTCACCCCAGGCTATTAGAGCCAGCATGTTAAAATACAAAAAATATTCCTATGTTGACCTATTTGGAGAAGTTCTGGTCAGGGACATCATTAAATCTGTCTTCCTTTGAAACAGTGTATATTACGGACCAAATAAAGGACTGCCTGCAATGTCTGCTCTGTCTCATTTGCTGTGGCTTTGTCTTCCTGCTGAGTTGTGACAGCCTGACTTCGAGATGGGTTCTAGATGTATTACAGAGAGTCTGAAGTTTCTCTTTAGAGGCTAGAGTATGGTTTCATATTGAATTAATTCAAAGCTTCCAGCTGGAAGAAATATGTCCAAGGCTGCGCTTTTCTACAACTCTTTCTCTCTCCATCTCTATTCTTACAGCCCATGAGTGCAGAAGTGTAAGCAATTTATGTCTGTGGTCTAACTGGGAGAGCTGTCTCAAATGGCTGGCTTTATTCCCTTCAGCAGAAACAAAATGAAATATATGGCTTGGAATTAAAATGTCTGTTGCTACGATGTAAAATTTTTCCATCAAGTGTAAATCTGCTCTGAGCTTTGTCTGAACCACTTTGTACTAAGAATAGTAGTTAATTACTAGACACCTGAATGACTGGACACCAAGTGCCCATTACCTACTAAATCTGAATGCTTTTCTCCCTTTCTTCTTTAGCTGATTTGCAAATAAAGGGAATGATTTGCGGTAACCTGTCTGATTTCTAGAGCGGTTATGGGAAAGATTAAGGTGGCAAAGCACAGCCCTTGGTGTGAAGCAGGCCTTGTCTCGCATCCTGCAGAAAGGCAGGGGTTTCTTTGAGTTGCTGAGCTGGTCAGATGAGCAAGGAAAAATATTATTTAAACCAGCATGGGCTTGGTTAGCAGAAAAGATATATTTTGATGGTTCTCTACTGACTAGACCCAGAGTGTTTGGGGCCATTTGGGATTGCTGAATCTTCTGAACTCTTGTTCAGACTGTGGCAGAACCTAGACAATACAGAGGTTGTCTACAGTGCTATCAATGGTGGATTGACTAGCGCGTCATTGTTTCTTTTGGTACAGCTCTCCACCACACAGGTGAGCATGGTCATACTCTGAAAACACTCCCAAAAAGAAGAATAGATGATGAAAATATCTCCTACCTCTGTCTTGTCCACTGGGAGATGCTGTGTTTCCTTACAGGTGCAACCACCTTAAAGCCTTTGCTTCTTGTTTTCCATGCTTATTGGATGTGGTGGAGTAGGTACAGATGAAAAACTGTTAATTCTCTTCTTTTGTGCATTCAGTCCCATGCTCAGGCACAACTGAAATCTGTGCCAAGAGACAATTCAGGTTAGGAAAGGGATATGCCATTTCTCTCTACCTCTGCTTCTTGTCACATTTTGTTAAATGCGGTCATGTAGCATGTAATGAAGACATCTGTTCGTTTTGTAGGAAACTGTGAAAAAGTGCGTGCGTTTTGCCTTGTGCCATCTGTTGCCATTCTGATAAACAGTTGAAAGCTCTGGCAAACATAAACAAAAACAGTGTGCTCTGGTGCTAACTGCACCATTCTCTTTCTTGGTGCTCTTTATTCGAGCTTTTCTTCATGACACATTAAATATTTGGGACTCCAGTCTGCTGTAAGGCGAGCTGATGCTTGGCAAACACTGCAGTTCTTTCTTCTGCTTCTGTCTGTGTCCCTGCCCTGAACTCTCCATCAGAGACAACGGTGGGACTGTAAGGAGAGGCTGGAGCTCTGAGCTGCTGGAATGTTATGAAATGCTGTCTGTGCCACCTGGACGGCTCTGCTTTCCCTCCAAATTTTGTGCCTCTTGAGTGGAAACTTGGCTGAATCAAGAATATGATTTGGGAATATACCGCTGATCAGGGGGGATTTGGATGTATTATGCAGGATTATTATTTTTCCAGAAATCTGTCTTGGGAGCAGAGGCTCTGTATTAGAGAATTTGTTGAAAATAAGTAGCTTATAATGGATTTCTGGAGACTCTGTGAAGATGAAACACTTTTATTGTAAGGGAAGATGGGGAAAAAAAAGGGCAATTTTGTGAGGCTCGTTCTTTCAAAGAAACATAAATAAGACAGTGCTGACCACCTCCTCTTCAGTTATAAGCAGTCAGTGGAGAAAGAAAAACAGGTGCCTTAAAAGCCACACTTAAAAGTTTGCAAGAACATACAGAAGATTACAAATACTACCGTATATATATATTTTTAAAGACAGGAGCTATACTTGTGCAGAAGACTTCAGCATGTGTTACTTCACATATACCAGACTGAAACTACAGAAATAGTTTCTGTGAAGGGGAAAGAAGACCTCTGTTAACTCCTTACACTACATTCTGACTAAATATAGTGGTTTTGAGTGACACTGCATTTTTGCTGGCGTATATAGATTGTCAGTTAACAGCTAAATTACCTATCATAGCTTTCTGCCTGACTTGTACATAAAGCAAGCTGTGTTTCAGGTCAAAAACAAAATGTACTGTTCTAGCAACTATTAAAATTCATGTCTTATAAAAATACTTATTGCAATGAGTTTTCACATAGAACACCTAAGCCTATACCAGCAGTCATCTTGGGGGTGTTCTGACAAGGAAAGCAGTACAAATATACAGGGATAAAAATATCAAGATGCTAGGAGAAGATCATAGGAGAAATAACAGATCATCTTTTGAGACAGGCCGTGGAAATGTGTAAATAGAAAGTTCTCTAATGCATGCTGACAGCAAACGGAAACGCAACTCATATTGCAACTATAGCTTTTCATAACCCAAACATAGTTATTTTTAGACTGGTTTCCTTAGGAAACCGGGCTTATGAGCACATGGGTGTATGTTTTTGTGTGTGTATACACGCATCTGCCTGTTCACTGTCCTCGTGACTTCTAAATCTGCTTGTCTGTTCCAGCCGGGTTTGACAGGGAGGTGATAGTTTGCATCCTGATGAGTTTTCCAAGGGTGAGTAGGAGGGAGAGGCAGTTTGAGTCCATTCCTTGTTAGATATGAAGGAGCACACATGGGGAGAGACTAGAATAACACTCCAGCTACAGGAAAGCCATGAGGGGGAAGGTCCAGCACCTTGTTAGACACAGGAGAATCTGCAAGAAATGAAATCTAAGGAAAACAGGTTTCAGCAGTTTCACTGTTTATGGAACAACATTTTAGGAGGTGGGACTTCTGGCAAAAGCTTCTTGTTGGCAGCTTCAGCAGGCCCTGCTCCTCAAGGGAGGAGAATGTGAAACAGGCATAACACTGGGTTACACCAGCTCTTGGGAATAGAGCTGTCATGGGACAAACTTTCTATTTCTGAGAAGATGCTGTAAATGTGTGTGTGTCTGTGACAAGATGTATGACCAAGAAGAGTAGTGTCATTCTCACATACATCTATCAGAATGTTTTCGTTTTTTATCTTAACTTCGTAGTGGTTTCTAAGTAGGGGAAAAAATGTTAAGCGCTCGTTCTGACACACGCTGTGATAGTCAAATAGTCAAAATGCTGTGGAAATAGCTTTCCCTAGATAAATTTTCAGTAGAACTGTGTGTTCTTGCAAAAAGATGGATTTCTGTGAAATGACTATTTTTGAAGGAGAGAAAAAAAGAAAAAAACTTGTCAAAAAGAGTTTATTGCTTGGAGTGTTACCAATTTCAGTATTAAATGATAAATCAATTTGTACAATTACAGCTCTAATGGGGATTAGATCACAGTAAAGCTTATGGGTACTCAAAACTTAATTAGCTCCCTGGAATCAGTGTGACTCTATATTGACTTGGTAAGTCTTGAATCAAGCTCTGAAGGTTTGATGAACTGAAGGGCTCAATGTTGTAGCAGCTGTGTGTCAGTGACATCTCCCCAGCTGGGACTCACTGCCATGAACCCTCTCCAGGTGTCAGGGAAGGGTTAGCTGCTGCTTTTACAAAGTGGCCAGAAGAAGATGCACTGTTCCCTTCTTCCCCCTCACCTCCCTCCTTGGGTAACAGTCTCAGAGCCTGAGGCTGAGGTATGGTTGAAAGCACCTGTACCAGTAGGACTGAGAAACCTGACTTTCCATTTGTACCAGTAGGCTGGACAGTCTTTTAAGGCAGGGGATACTTGGCTTTGCCTTGGAGCTCTTCTGTTTTGTGTGGGAATAATTATCCCAACGTTGTCATGGTGTGCCATTCTAAAGACTTAGGTTAGGATACTGTTTGAACTGTAACCTCTTTTGTAGGAAAGACTTTGTGATCATCTGAGCAGCAGTATCTTTATGTGAAGTTTTGGTCAAATTCCAGTTTTGACCCTCTCTTCTGTCACAATCCTCCTGGAAGGCAAGTTAAATTTGCCTGCTTCTAGCTGGATAGAAGAGGTTATTCTTTCTTGGTCTAACCTGATCCACAAACAGGACCTGCTGCGTGTCTGCATATTTAGATGAAAGAATATGAATTGCAAGCTGTGTTGTTGTATTTCAGTATCTGATATGGAACAACTTTGATAAGAGATTCAAGGAGGAGTCCAGCCTCTGGGGAAGGAGGGTTAAGTTGAATCCTGTCTTCCCACATTCCAATCAAACACACTTCTCACTGAGCCAGAAGTTAAACTGGAAAGTCTTCCATGTTCTGCTATAAGGAGCTGGTGCAAATCTGCCGTTCACTTTACTTCTCAAATGTTTTCTTAACTCAAGCATTATTTCATACAACTTTTGAAAAAATAAATCATGAGTCATTTTTTGCACTACTGTCTGACACTGAATTTGAATTGCTAAAATACAAAACCTATGTGATGCTCATCAACATAAATTTGCTCTTCATTCTTTTTTTCACTTGTATCCCTGTTCACATGTGTGGGACTTTCTGGTTTTCAGTGAGATTTCAAGTCCTCCCTCCCCTGAGGTATCTGAGACTGCCATCAATCCATGTCTCTCTGGATGAGAGACAGCTGCAAGAGTATTAGGCTGTTCAGGTGAAAGGGTGGGAAATGTCTAGTTTGTGACTTGCAGTAGGACAAATGAACTGATATCAATCTGCTCAGTGTTGTTGTAAAGGCTTGGAGAGTTCTAATACTGTCAGCAGGAGCCTGCTGTCCCTGAAGTTAAGCTAACTTTATTAGCAGAAAGATAGGCACCCTGGGACTTGTAATGCCACCCATGGGTCAGGTTGCAGTGCTCTGGGAGTTTTTATTCTAAACTACTTTTTATTTTCTTTTGAATAAAAATGACTACTTGAGGCTTTAAACAGGAACAAGACTCTTAATCATGTTGATAGTGAGAGAAACCCTACTCTGAAGAGATGACTGTCTCACTAGTCAGAAAATGAAGAAGGAATGAATACATGGATTAATGCGAAGTAATTAGTGTGTCACAATGATCAGCAGAGATGGGATTATTGAAACCTTTGCCTTGTGCTTTTGTCTGGGCTTTTTAAGTGCAATTTTATATCTGGGCCAATTTTTAGATGTGCTGGCTACTGCTGCTTGTCTCTGGGAAGAAATAAGGGTCTCGGATCAGTTTAACCTTCCTGTAACTTGTTGATAGTCCTGTAGCAAGTGTAGAATAGTGATCAGGGTTTCGGTGACCATGAAAACAGGATGATTTATTTTTCTTTTCAGCTGCTTCTTATGTCTTATAGTGCTGGTGAGAAGGTATTTATCTTCTGGTATCTGTCTTATGTATAAGAGAACTGGTTTGTAGAAATTGCATCCAACCCCTTAGTAAAGACCTCAAAGCACTGTCTGCTCATGAGAAGAGGAGATGGAAATAAGACAAGGTCATACAAGATCCTGAGATCCGTTGTAATCTCCCAGTCCAGCTGATATTTGTTTGGACAAAGATTTTGCAGGTGATTACAGATGACTCTTTGTCATGAATTATCTTCTGGGTGTTCCTTTGTTTCATCTATGTTCTTATCTCTTTATTTTGCCCTTGTAATTATTGGGGCCTCAGTGTGTTTTGACTCTTGATGAGGCACATTTATCAATTATAGAAAGATAATTCTTGTACATTCTATGCAGAAATCTATTACACTCCACACGGGAAAACAAATGGGCCATTTCCTTGCCTCTGGTTCTGGCTAAGGACGCCACTCCTCAGGTTAGGAAAACAAAACGGGACAGAAGGATTATCTGGTTTTTAGGCCTCGTTTACACTCTCATGGCTGGACAAAAATCTGCTGGATGTTACTCTCTAATTTAACATTTCCTTAAGAGAGCATTGGATGCTGTAGTCAGGCTACCCAATGAGCGAACTCTTCTGGCTCCCAACTGATGTTTTGTTTATGATACTATCCCACCTAGAGTCATCCACTGCCCACTATCTTTCCTGCTTTTGTTCTGTGAAAACTTTACTGGAGAACTGAGAACAGGAGCAGTGGCCTGTATCTTCAACTACTATAAAAAAAAGCAATGAAATACTGAGAAAAACCTTAAATGAATTTCATGAGTACATAGGATTTTGTACATACAATTAAGAAGCGCATATTTCATGGAAAATTTATGTTGGCAGTATAAAAAACACAAATGTTTGAGCCAAACTCAAATGCAAACTGCAGTAAATGGAAGAGGGGACTTAAGACATAATCTCCACTACACCTGAAAGTGCAAGTCATTTTCAGTGATGTTGTAGAGGACAGGAGATTGGGTGGGCAACATTAACTCAGCTGATATAACAATCACTTTCACACACTTGGAATGATGGAAATTTGTGGACCTAAGAGTGAAAGGGGTTTAGTGCAATCCCTTCTGATCATTCTATGAAGCTCCAGCCATGACCCTCTAACAGTGTCTCTATATTAATGAACATGCATTCTTCAGTTTAATTTCCACTTGCATCCCTGTGAGCAAGTCTGACCACAGAATTATAGAATGGCTGAAGTTGGAAGAGGCCAAGATTGTTTAGTTCAGCTTCACTGCTCAAAGCAGGATCAGGTCATTGCTGTGTTTAGTTTTGACTCCACACAGCCCCTCCAGGCAATTTGTTCTGGAGTTTGCCCAATTTCACAGTAAAAAAAAAGTTTAAGTTTATAGAAAATATCTTGTGTTATGGTTTGTTCCCAATGGTTCTTATCCTTTCACTGGGCACCATTGAGAGTAGTCTAGCTCTACTTTGTTTCCTCTCCACAACTGATATACACATCAGCAAAGAGGAAGGATCGCCTTCCTTGACCTGCTGGCAGTACTCCTAATGCTGCAACATGATGCTGTTGGCCTTCCTGTACGGTCAACTTGTTTTCCATCAAGGCTCCTGGTCCCTTTCTACAAGACAGCTTTCCAGCTGCTACATCATCAGCCTGTTTTGGTAGATGGGCTCTATCCTGGCCGAGTATAGGACTTTGCATTTCTCCTTGTGAATCTTCTTGAGACAGATCCCTATTGGCCCCTTTCTCTAGCTAGATCAAGGTGCTTCCTAATGGCAACGCCATCTGGTACATCAACCACTCTTCCCAATTTTATGTTTTCTCTAAACCTTAGAGGTCAGGTCATTACTGGAAGTTAGTTTAGAAACGAGTATTGGCCCTTGGTGGTCCTTATATGGATTTTGTGCTACTGATCGCAGTCCTTTGAAAATAAATCAGGCTGTTTTCTGTCCACCTCTGAGTCCATTAATCTAGGCTGTACTTCATCAGTTTGTCGATGAAGATGTTCTGAGAGTGCTAAAAGCTTTACTGAGGTTAAAAAAAAATCAGAGAAAAGAAAAGAAACAAATCCAAATCCATTGTTCTCCTCTTATTTACCGAGTCAACCATCTTTTTGTAAAGGGCTACCAGATTGGTCAGACTTGCCCTTCTTAAGTACATTCTGATTGCTCTCAGTCAGTTTGTTGTCCTTCATAAGTGGCTTCCAAGAGGATTTCCTCCAGCAGCTTTCTAGAGATCAAGGCTAGGCTGATGTGCCTGTAGTTCTCTGGGTTATCAGCCTTGTCCTACTTGAAGATGAGAGCAATGCTTTCTTTCAGTCCACGGGAACCTTCCATCTCCCTGTAATTATCAAGAGGTGCCCTGTAGAGACATTGGCCACTATCCCCAGCATTCTGTATGTTGCTTTTCTTCAACAGAGGTTAAATCTTCTTTGCTCCAGACCTTCCTGCTGGACTCAACGACTTGAGAACATTTCTACCAATGAAACTCAAGCAGCAAGTTTCCCAGGCTCATGTCACGTGTTCCCACTTAGGTGAGCTACTGGTAGTAAGTAGAACAGAGGTTAGTTCTGCATCTTAAAATGAGGTGTTTAACTGCAGGAAAATAGGTCATGATCTTTTGATCATTCTCTTCGTAAATGAGAACTCTTTTATGTTGTATTGCTGACACTTGTGAATGTAAGTGACAGAAGACCAAAATGTCTGTTAGCCTAGTTATGTCTTACATGCAGCAAAGCAGCTATTAACACAAAAGAGAAACAGGACCCCCTGTGGTTTGCCTTTTACATTTTGTTATTCATTCCAGTAAACAACGTAGGGAAGTTTTACCAGGTAACTTCGTTTCTGAGGCAAAAAAATAAAAAAATAAGATCACAGCAAGCAGATTGATCATGAGTTAGCAAGTAGGGAGAGAAAGGGAGGAAAAACAACACCCTTCAGCTATAATGTTTCCTTAAAATTAACACATCACATTGAAGGTGTAAATGACATGAGGTCTGAGGGCTGTTGAATTTCCAAATGTTTTCCTGCAATATTGTGGGCTGGCAATTAATCAATTTTCTGTGCCTTTCAGAGTTTTCCTCTGAACAATGTTCTTCCTCTGAAGCTCATTAGCCATCAAAACCTGTCATGTCTACACATGTTTTTCTTGCACCTCATTAAGAGATTATTGATTGTTGGCTACTACCTCTTTCAGAACTTGCTTCAGAAAATTAATTTCAACCATGAGTGCAATTTAACTGAATGATTTTGCCAATGCTCGATAATGACTTGTTTTGTTAAAATAATTTAAGTTTTCATCATACTTACTTTATTTTGTCCCCCTCAAAACATGAATCGCCTTTAGATGAAGCAGGAAAAAAAAACACCTTACTAAAATTATAATATCTTAAGATGGATTGAATCCTGAAGCAGTTTCAAGAAAGAAACAAAACTTCACGATTACTATTGATTGATTTGTAACAAGTGTTATTTCGTGACCACAAGATTTCTCTTGATAAGTGATATTTGTCAATATCATTTCCCGCTGAGGAAAGAAGATAGGCCAAGCAATTAACATCCTTTTCAGAATTGTTTTGATAATTATAGTAGATTTTTAACTGGCAAAGTTATTAATTATTCAGGTCTCATGAATTTCCTTCAACAGGAAGGAGTTGTGCAGTGGTTGACATTGGAAGGGACCTCTGGAGTCGGTCTAGTCCAACCTCCCTGCAGGGTCCCTATAGCACATTACCTGGGATGGTGGTTTTTGTCCAGGTTGTTTTTGACTAACTCCAGGGAAGGAAACTCCTGGGTATCCTGTTCCAAGGCACAGTCACCCTCACAGTCAAGTTTTTTTCACATATTGACAAGTTATTTCTGTAGTCATGCAGTCAATGAACTTCTCTTCAGCCTTCAGCCACTGAAAGCAGTCAGTTTGATTACTCAAGAAAGAAGAAAAAACATTTTAGCAGTTTCTTGAGACTTTGTCCACTCTGGTTATTGTGTACAGTAATTAGTAGGCTTATCTTCAGAAGTGTCTGTGGTAGCTGACAATGCTGTGGTATGCATTCTACAGGGAAAAAAACTGAAGTGGAGAGAGATAAAGAAACAGATTTATCCAAAGTTTCTGATTAAATTTGGAGGTTGGTAATTACCTAATGAGAGTCTCAGAACTGCCCTAACAACTGAGGCATCAAGATTGTTATTTTTACACTGAAGCCACACAGGACTGGAGTATCAAACTTGTTTGTGCACTTCTGAAATTGCAGTGAGGCAACCTCAGTGTCTTGAAAGATGTGGCACTATGTATGTTCTTTTTGTGAGATGTTCTCTAGCCTATGCAAACCTATGTGAAGACGTTTTCCTCTCTTACCCATCCTCATTGTTGGTTTATTGCTCCTGCTTTTAACACACAGGTCTTAGGGAGCCCCTTCAATTGCGTCAAAGGAATTGTCTACTTTGTTGATAGTAGAAAATAGATGAACTAGTGTGAGTCAAAGTAATAGAATCGTGAAATGGTTTGGGTATGAAGGTGCCTTAAAGCTCACCTAGCTTTAATCCTCTACCATGAGCAGGATCACCTTGCTAGATCAGGCTGCCCAATCCAACCTGGCCTTGAACACTTCCAGGGATAGGGTATCCACAGTGTCTCTGGGCAGCCTGTTCTAGTGACTCACCACCCTACACAAGGGTAGGGGTAGGGAAGGATAGGGACATTTGGAATTGGCTTTAGCTCTAAGAGTAAGCTTATGAAAAGTTACCTTAAGGATCCCTGATAGCAGAAAGATAGAATTCTGGCTTCCTAGAGCTCTTAAGAGACTTACTGGTGTTTCTTTGACCTTTCATCTCTTTTTGGTAGATAGACCTCTTAGTAGAAAGAAAAGAGGTCTGACTAAATGGGCCCTTATGATTTTCAAAGCCTCTGATGGGGAAGTTTCCCCTCCATAATGCTGGTTGTGATACACTCAATGCTCATGTGGCTTCCTCCTCCAAGGCAGTCATTGTTAATGATATCCTTCTACATTATTGGCAAGAAAGTCTAGGTTGACCCATCTGTCTTGCTTAACTAATTAGGGATTGATTGGGTGAGATTCAGACTCTCAATTTATCTTAAACAAGATAGGTTAACCTGTGATCTGTGATGTCATACAGTATGCTGAAAAACAGCATTTTAATTTTCAAGTAAACAATATGAACCCACACAACCACTGATAATAAGAAAAGAAAATCCATGGGTGCATTTGCTGTGTTAATTATTCTGTATATTACTGAAGGAGAGGTATTTAAATGACTTTCTATTAAGAAATGTATTATCTACATAGATTTGAAGCCACTCAAAATTGAAAGAAACTTAAAAAACAAACAAAAAACAAAACACCCCACGTAGGCAAATATTTTGTTTTGTGGGATGGACAAGCATTTAGATTTTATGTTCAGACTGCTTGTGTAGTGAGCTTCTCTGAGTAATTCCTGCACACAGCCTCCTGCCCTGTGGCTGGATGCTCAGGGATTCACAGCTTGCTGCTGAAGCTACGTTTGCCTGAGGATACCAAATCATTGGTCCTGGTCCCAGGATGGTCTTTGACTTGACAGAGCACTCTTCAAGCAGGAGCAGTAGCCACCAGCTGCTCCCTCTTAGTTCTGTTCTGGTTATGCTGGCTTCTGCTCAGCTCATACCAGTGCATTTAATCAAATTACCACCTGTCACTTCTCTGTTTCTGAGCTGTACAGCATGAGACAGCCATGTTTAAACCCATTTTTGCTGCAGTGGCAAAGCTACTATCAGCCTTAGGGAGATGAGAGTTTACCCCACCATTCAATGGCATACTATACAATTACAGAGGTACCTATATACTACACTTTGTTTTTCTGATGTTAGAAACTGGGAACTGACAAACAGGCAGTATGCTCTGCTATGTAGAATGTCAGTTTGACCTCTCTGGGCTCTGGCTGTTCAGCGTGTTCCAGTGAGAATCTCAGAGGTCTTGGTGGATGATAATGGCTGAATTTGTAATGCTACTGCATTAAGTGAATCAAATGGATAAGGACTGCGGGTGAAATCCCCCTTTCTCGTGCGAGTGCCAGACTTGAAAAAGCATTCAGGGTACATGCATCTTCCTACAGTTGGTGGGATTCTGGTACCTAAACTGTCATTATGGGCTGAGGCCTGTGCTAGGGATCTTTCTGCAGAATAAAGGAATAATCTCTGAGCAGACTGGGTGTGATGGACCTACTGCTAAGACCACAAAAAATCATGAAAAATCATGGACCAATGTGTTCTGTTCCGAGAAAGAACTTTGTGGAGAAATGTTCATAGCTCCCAGGCTGTCAGACATAGCTTTCTTTACCCTTCATAAAGGTACTGAATCTGAGCTTAAAGCAGTTGGATTTATTTTGTTGTGCTGTTCCCACTGGTGGGTTCCTTCAGACCCTAATTGCTGTAGTGGTTAGAAACCCTCTTTTAATTTCCAACCTAAATATATTCATGGCTAATTTATATTCTGCTCTTGTGCCAGCATTGGCCATTAACTTAAATAATTCTTTTGTCTTGTGGTGTTTATCCTCAGGACAGATTTGTAGAGAGCAATCTTCCCTCTTTCACCAGCTATTTTACTAGTCTAAACAAGCTTAGTCTCTTTGGTCTTCTTGTGTTAAACTGTCTCTTCATGGTAAATGATCTTCATCTCTTACCCAGTTTGAAGTCAGCTGTGCTTATACAGATGGGAAACTCCTTCCCATCTCTAGGGGCTATATCTTCCTGATTTTAAGTGTATTTGCTGTATGGAGCCAGTGGCCCAGCATTACCATTCTCCACAGGTATACCATGGATCATGCATCCCTGCTCTTCCTACTTCTGTATGCAGAAGTTAGCAGAATAATTTAGTCCCAGTATTAGAAAGATTTGTGAAGGACACCAGCTATATGTCCTGCTGTAGCAAAAACTTCTGCATTTCATTTGTGTTGGACTATGGATAATGCGGAGATTTTGCTTTAGGCTGGCTTCTCTCATGTGGTGTTCTTGATCTCTCCCTCCTGTCTCCTCTTCTATTTTTTTTGGCAGGGGAATGCCCTTATGAGGGTAATTGATGGGATGGTGTGTAAGAGCAAGCCCTGCTTTCTTCCTGCCTTTCCTTCCTGCCTGCCAGCACAGTTGTATTCAGCTGGAGGATCATACTGAATATTTCCAGCTGCTCTGACATCTCTTAGCTTGTCAGAAGTCTGAATTTCCCCTTCATTGGCACAGACTTGAATGCCTTTTGCTAGACCTTGGTCTTCATCACACAAAATATCAGTGGTACATTCAGTTTTCATGATGAGGAGCGATCCTACTGGGAGAACATCAGTGAACTTCTGAGTTAAAACTGGTAAGCTTTGAGGGTTTTGTTCAGTGGTATTGGCAAGACTCTGGAACAGTTCCCTGCAGGTCTAATTATTTTTACTAGAAAATGTCCCATTGCAATGAATGGGAAATTTGGACTATACCATGATTTCAATTGACTTTGTATTGTACAACTGTCATGTTGGAATAATTTATAACATACCATGAGACAGGACTGTACTGTGAGAGGAACGTGCTTGCTGGAGTGGCTTGTGTAAGGAGGACTACAGTCTAGTAATAGTTCAGTATCGCATTCTGACTGTGGTTATTGTTTTAATTTGCAGTGTCTTGGCACTGCAAGCAGTCACATTTGCTAGTGTTTGAAAAGAGCAAGGGGAATCAAATATGCAAGAGCGTAGAGTATGATTCAACATTCGACATAAAACCACAGAATTAAGGCAAACCAGACACTTGCCCGCTTCTCAGCATTTTGTTTGCATCAACATGCCCCTCAGTTTCAGCTCTGTGATACCTACCACTTAGAAGTGTTTGTGATGTTTAAGAGCAATTTAATTGATTTAAAGATGTATGTGGTGGCAGCATTATGCTTCAGACTTTTTCTCTTATTTCAAAATTCTTCCTAACGTTGGAGTCATAGGTAGGATTAGCCTTAGCCACCGAGCCTGACCTACAGAAAGTTCATGTCTGTGGAGGTCACAGTTAATATGGTAAACACTTGGAGAGGCATTATGTCTGGCTCTGGAAGTGGATTTCTGGGTTACCCTTGAGAGCACTTGAGATGCTCCTTATGGCTCTCTCTCACTTTAACCTCTGTGTTTAGGTGCTTTGAGATGTGAGGTGTATGCAGGAGCTGGGTATCCCCAAAATATCAACTACCATTTAGTAATCCATGCAACTGTTGATATGTTTGTGTCACAAGTACTACTGCTTTTATGTGTATTCCTGGGCCTGATCTTTGGAAAGGTCTTTCTCATCCTGCCAAAATGTAGCATAGAAAGGTCTAGGATTGCTTGTGAGTTTTTTTTTGAGGGAGGGAAGGAAGATGTTGAAGATAAATGGTGAGGAAAAGAAGTTCAATTTTTATGCTGTTAACTTTTCATTGGAATCTCTTAAATCTCCATTTTCTTAGAGAAGTTCTCTATGAAGTTACTCAGGTCAAATTTCCTTTATCTCAAAAACTTCTGGGAGAAGATCTTTAACCAGCTCTCCAATACAGTCTTGGTGGAGGCTGCATGAGATGAAGACAGTTCAAAACATCTGGGGTCAGAAACACTTCATGTTCTTAATTCGTATTCTTGGAGGTGATCTGCTGCCTTTCACATGTGACAGGAGCATTGTGTTTTCCTGTTACTCGTGCTGTGCCTGGGTTGTGGGTCAAGGAAGGCGTTTGATCTTCAGAGCTGTGCCTCATACACTGTTAATGAAGGCAGGAGTATGGAACTGAGAATGAAACATAAGAGATCAAGTTGAAACTCTGAGTCAAAGCTGATCACTACATCTTTCTCTGGCTTCAACTCCCTATTTAGAAAGCTGAGCAAAATGATGCTCCTTTACTTGCAGCTTGAGCCTATCCCACTTATTTTAGGACTCCCGTGATTCCTGTTCAGTGACTTACACAAAGGGGCCTCAGCTTTAGTAGAGGGCCCCCAGACATGGTGACAACAGAAGTACTGAATAATGGCTGTTGAGAGATGATTTGTAAAGTGAGAATCCCCAGCACAGTTCTTAGACAAAATGTTGAACCATGCATTAAAGATGGAATACTCTGTTATCATTTAGATAGAATAGAATACAAATATATAAAGCTTATGGTCCAAGAAGTGCATATCCTAATTCAGTTGATTGGAGACAGCTTTGCAAACAGAATAATAAAACACGAAAACCCAAAGGTTTTATCAGGGGAGTACTTTAGAGGAGTAAAGAGATGTTGTCTGCTTTTGTTTCCGAGGGCACCCTCCAGTCACTGTTATGAAGCAGGGCTTATTAGCTCAATAATTAATTCATTGACTTACAAATAAAGGGTGTAACACACCAGGGTGCACTTTATAATGTAGCATTTTCTCATTTAAAGCTTCCAGATTATTAATGAATTAAATATATAGAGTCAAGATAGTTTCTGTTTAGTGTGGCAGTAAATAACTTCAACCAGTGAAGGATGTGGGCAGGAGAGAGGAAAAAACCCTGAAAGAAAACTTCCTGCTGCCTGATCCTCTGCAGATGAGTTGCACTTGCAAAAGCCAGAAGAGAACAGTCTGCTCACGGAAGGAGCATCTAACAGGGCTGCTGACAGCCGGGATCGTGAGAAAATAGCAACAGGTTGTTTTAATCAATAGAGAAGGAGGGGTGATTGATTCCGAGGGTAGCAAGTGGTTACTCAGCCAATGATTAGCCACCTTATCAAAGTTATCTGATAAAACCCTGGATTATGCTTGACTCAGAGTCCTGGCTTTTTGAGGAGAGTTCAGATCTGGATTTTCCTCTTCTCCCAGTGCTCACTGCTGCTGAAATGCTGCTGCAGTCGGTGCTCTTTGTTCTTCAGAGGGAAACAAATTCTTCTCTTCTGCAGCATCAGTGCAGAGACTGTGAGAAGAGATGCCATCTCAGTGTGGGATGGGGATAGAGCTAGAGCTGGTCAGGACAACCATTTGCTACGTTTATCTTATACTCAGTTTCTCAATGTCAAAAGTGGATGGGGAGACTACAAGATAAATGTAAGAAAGCTATCAAACAGTTTTATATTTTGCTGTCCTCTTCATCTTCACCAGTCCCTAAAGCTCCCAATGCTTCAGGAATGTGTATTGTTAAAGGTGGTGGCACCCATTCTTCAGAGCAAAAACATGAGTTGTGCAATTGATGCTGAGGTGCTTTGTGAAATAAAGCAGGTGGGAATAGTCCTGCTATAGTTTAAGGAGTTCTGGAGCTGTGCCCTTTTTCCTGTGCCTGACTTGAGCTTTTTCTTTATTGACTTGGCCAACTAGCTCTGAGTGCAAATAATTTGTGGGATACACTTTCTTTTGAATTTCTGGCTGCAGCCATTTGTAGCTTATTACTGTGTCTAAGCATGAGATTGTCTTTAGAAGTATTGCATGTGTCTTAAGGTAATGAGCCTATTCCATTGATGCTCTGAATGAGATTACTCTGTGCTGTACCAGGATTACAATTTGTTTGCGCTACAGTATTGTGCGGGCATCGCAGAAAAGACCAAGACCCTTTCACACTTTGATAAACCCACATAATGAGAAAGTTCCTTCTCTGTTTAGGGCTGGCTGAACATTTTTGAGCTGTATCTTTTCAGTAGGAAGTATTTTTGCCAAAATGAACACGCACGTGGAAAAATCTACTGAAGCGACAGAAAGATGCTCTGCATTTGCAAGAAATAAAACGTATTTAATCTTGTTTTACAGCTGGTGACCTCAAATATGATAGGGCTAAATGAACCATTCGGTATCTTTTAGTGAGCCTGTGGCAGAGCTAGAATCTCAGTTTTGCAGCTTTAAGCCATGTTTCGGGAGATTTAGACACAGAATCATCTTATCCCTCCTTTACGCCATTTAAACTTGGCTTGGAGCTGCTGTTTCTGTGGACCCTGTGACAAAGGAGCAGACAGAAGAGGAGGTGAGCAGTCACAAGAGTGGCAACTGGCCATTCCCTGTTCCTCCTGTTACTGACGAAGATCACTCAAACTTTGTGCCTTGATTTCTTTGAGGTAAAAATAATGCTTCCCCTTCAGTTTTTGTATGGGAGCCATGGATAGGTTCTGATCTAGCACAGTTCTTCACACACTGCTTCTGCTACCTTCAGAGCAACGCAGTAGTTCCATTCTACTTGGCGCATACTAAAGTATGTAGATGAACTGAAATGTAAGAACAGTGGCTGCCAAGCCAATTCTTTGCTGCATGAAGTTTGCTCAAGGAATCATGGGCAACTGCATGAAAATACAGGGAAGGTCTGTTATGAATTCTGATTTTCCTCTTTGCTCAGACGAGTCAAACCGTTCTCAAGGTATTTCAGCATGTAGCATAAAAGCTGCTAATTATATAGATAAACTGAGCACGTATGTGCTGAAGAATTTCCTGCTGCTGGATGCAAAGAGTATTTATGTGAGGTATTAAAGAGCAAAAGGTGTTGTAGAAGTCCCAGAAAGTTGCTGCAGATCGCAGTTGAAATGCTAGAAGTTTACAGAACAGTTGATGAAAATAAACTTGTATCATTTTTTCTTTTTACAATGGGTTGTGAGGCAGTGGCACAGGTTGCCCTGAGAAGTGGTGGCTGCCCCATCCCTGGAGAAATTCAAGGTCAGGTTGGGTGGGGCTCTGGGCATTTGATTGAGCTGTAAATGTCCCTGTTCACTATATGGGAGCTGGACTAGATATCTTTAAGGATCTCTTTCAACTCAAACAATTCTATGATTCTATTGGTGATCTTGGACACGGATGCATCTTCGCATAGTTCTTACATACATGTGTCTTAGCATAATTTAAGTAACTCATTAATTATTAGGTATCCTTCTTTTGGTTAAAAAAAAAAAAGCCATCAAACTGATGTTCAGAAGTCACTGGTGTCAATCAAATAAAAGAGGAGGAGAAATCAGACTAACATGTCTCAGTGTGAGTGTAATCCCTGACTGTCTTCCTTGACTCAGCCTGAAATACAGGCTGTCAGTTCTGCTATACTGTATTAAAACACTTTCTTGGAGATCAGACTAGAAGCCGAGCAGGGACTAAGCAGTCCTTGTGGATGGAGCATAAGCCTGTTACTATCAGTTCTATTTTGCATTTGAAAGAGACGACGCTGGAGCCAGGTCTGGCTGAATTTCCCTGGGTGTTTCCTTATAGAGCTAATTACTGTCCCTGGGGCCCATGTCCAACATGCCCAGAAGGATCAGACCAGTATCCTATGTTCAATTAAGGTGTTTTTTCTTTTCTTTTTTTCTATTTTAAATATAAACCAAAGCATTTGACCTGCTGGTTTGTGGATCCTGTTGCTAGGAGTAAATCTGACCTCTGGTAATTAGTGCTGGACAGCTTCTTTCGGCCCCAGCTTTGAGATGAAAGGTTAAAGTGCTGTGGTGCTGCTCCAAATCCATTAACCAAACAGAGTCTTAAGGAGCCTTTGGACTTCATGACCTTACCCAATCTCTAGTAAACAAATTCTTTAAGCTAATCAATGCAACGGAATCACTTTGAGTCCTTTATGTCTACTACTCTTCAGTATTCTTAATCCAGTGCTGTGTGGGGAGTGATGTTCTCCTGTTCTTAACATAAGGCTGATAACACTCTGAGCTGCTTCTTGCTAGGAGGCTGCTTTCCCACAACGTTATTTTTCAGACTGCAGCGATGTGCAGTTCTGCTATTAGGCACCTCTCAAGCTGACAAACGCGCTCAGCTCTTTGAAGCCTAAAAGTACGTGACTAGCCCTGTGCAGGAGGTGAGATTTTTGCATGCACAGCTGCAGCAATGTGAAAACGCTCTGTGAGCAGCCTGCGCCATCTTCCTGTCAATGCAAAAGCAAAAGGGGATGGGAACAATGTGTAAACACGGCGAGATGTGAAGCCCAAGAGAATGGATGACTAAGTCACGTCTCTGTGATAGATGCAGACATAATGAAGAATCTCAGGTTTCTTGGGGACACACAGAAGATCCCAGTGGTCCCAGCATTACGAGGAGGCCCATCAAACAGCATTAGCAGCCTAATTAAGTGTGCAGATAAAACTTAATTTTCCTGGTAGCATTAAGACGGATTAAATGTGATTCATTTTGTGATGTCCTTGGATCTTTTTTGGTGTTTTTCACTCGCCTTCCTACCTTGTCATTTTGTCTCAGTCAGTGATATTACTGTTTTCAGTCAATGCACCTGAGTAGTATTTAAAAATAGGATTTTCTGAGCAAATCTTCATAATATGCAACACCTGGTTTCCTGTCTCTCAAGAAAGTGCTCCTTCTTTTAATGAATAGGTTAATTATGTAAAGCATGAGCATGGCAGGTAAATGGTGGAAGATTTGCTAATCTCTAAATGAGGAGGAGGATCCGTTTTATGAGAACATTCTGTATCGTTCTGCTTCTTTTTCTGCTGTGCAAGCCAGGTGAGGCTGTGCACCAGCACCAGTATGGACCTGTAGACATCCAAGTATGTTAATTCCTGTTTCTGCTTTGTTTTCTTATATATGTCCATTTTTAGTGCAATTGTATAGTATAGTCTTATGCAGAATGAAATCAACAAGACAGAACACTAGATGTGAAAACTTCTCTTTGTGGCTCTCTATAGAAATCTGGAAACGAGTGAAAGATTCATATTCTTGAGGGTAAGAGGTTAATTCTTCCTGATTTTTTTTCTTTCTGTTTATTTATTTATTTATTTCCCTGGGGATAAAAAATAAAGAGATGTCTATCTTTTGATTCTTGTAATTATTTAAGTAGTTTTGAGGAGCTAAATCGTGCTCTAGTGGTAAACCCCAATCCTGAGAATAGATGCCCGGAGATGGTTGATTGTGCATGTGGTAGAATTTTGACTGGCATGCAGATTAGTAGGCAATATCGGAGCTGTTCTTTAGGGCCGAAGGATTTGGTGGTTTCTTCAGCCTATGAGGAGATGAAATTCATGGAGATGACACTAAAACTTGTGCATTCGGCAACAGAAACAGAGGCCTGCTCAAATGCAAGTTGATTTTCAGGGATCTGCGTGCCAATCTGACCTTTATTTAGGTGATCACACACTGCCTTTCTGTCTGTACATAATTAGCAACAGTACAGTATCTGAAAGAGAGGAAACTGCAGGATGACTTGAAAAAGAGGGTTGTGATTTATTCCATTTTGTGAAAAGAATGCTCTGAAAGGCAGTCAGGTCTTCCAATCCGAACAAACAGGCTACCTCTTAAGTCCTTTGATGTGTCCTTGAAATCCACAATTAGCCCTTACTGTACTGGAAATCTCCAAATACGTCATTCTCAGACAGAATGAATACAACCAGAAAAATCTGGTCAGAAAAATTCTTCTGAAGCATGATGCCATCACAGGATTTCTTTTCATTGGTTGGTGGGTTGGTTTTTTTTTTTTTGTCTGCTGTGAAATTATTTTTTCCAAGGGGATGCTTATTTTATTTTCAATATCCCACTGGGCTTACAGAGCCCGGAAGGTTGCTTTCTTGCTTCTGCTGCTGCTTTATTGCTGTAATCTCACTGTAATGCAGAGGGATTTGGTCAAGACAAGCATCAGAATTTCTGTGATGAGTGCTTTTCCCTGATGCATTGAATTATGATTTCTTAGTGGGAGCTCTCAGTAGTTCTTTTTGATTTCTAATTGTAGTATAAAGGACAGTTTCTGCTTGAAGAAACATGCATCCTGTAAGCTGAGACAGGGAAAGGGAACAACCTGAATAATTTCTCTAAATCAGCAAAATTCATAAAGGCCATCAGAACAAGTTGGTGTATTAAGAGGTGCTTCAGCCTGGAGAAGGTGCGATCTCATGGCTGAGGTCACACAAGAAGGATGGAGTAATTAGAGATGGTTATTTAAGGCCTCCTCTTTCAGGTCTGGTTACAGCAAACTCTGGCCATCCTATTCATGCATTCATTTGATATTTTACTTAGTAACTTGAGGACCAGTGACTGGGTTAATGCTTACAAAGAGGTGATGACTGATGCTGGGGTGGGGCTGGGCCTGCACTGATCACCTGGAGCCCGTGGATTGCTTTTATGTTTAAAACGTTGTTTCTATAATGACAGTGTGAAAAATGAAAGCTGTCCCAGTACCCCTGCTTGTTAATGTTCACAGATGCTACTCACAAGCCTGAAAGTAGTAAGGTAATATATCTGATTTCAAAGAGACAGACAACTTAATTGGTGTATAAATTTAGAGCTAATAACACATACTTTTTTTTTTTTTTGGTAATATATTCTGTATACTTTGTATGTTAGCTGTGTAATTTGTTTTTGCTTGCTACCTTAGGAAGCTGTGGGATGGTGCTATTTATCTTCTTTCTTGTGGGAGATTTTTGTAGAGCGTATGTTGGATTGTTGAGAGAGTGCATAACAAAACAGCCATTGCAATTTTTACTAGTCAGAATCCATTTTATGTAAGAAGCCCAGAATGAGCCTTGAACAGAGAAAGTGCATTTAGTTTGGGGCTGGTGCATGAATTTTCCATGCAGAATGTCCAATCATAGAACAAAGTGTATGCAATAAAAACGTGGTTGGAAGTGGCTCCCTTATTCACTGATAAAAGTCATGCGGAAAACAGAACGTTGGGAAGCAAATTGACTGACAGTGACATTCTCTCCCAGCAGTGCCAGAATATTAACTTAGGTGCTGAGCAGTCCCTGTTCTAAGGAGTCTTGAGGGTTGGATATTCAGAAAAACTTCTCCAGAAGAGTGGTGGTGCACTGGCACAGGCTGCCCAGGGAGGTGGTGGAGTCAATGTCCCTGGAGGTGTTCAAGAACCATGGAAATGTGGCACTGAGGGACATGGTCAGTGGGCAATATTGGTGGTAGGTGGATGGTTGGAGTATATGATCTTGTTGGCCTTTTACAACCTTAAACCAACCTTAAAGATTCTATGATTCTATGACTTATCAGGTGAAAAACCTCCTGGGTGACCCTTCATATGGAGAAGATTGTGCTCCCTCCCACAATCCTATCTCCACTCCTTCCCCGAGGGGGCTACTCTTTGGTTGTGGTTTGTACCACTCTCCTTTGCTCTAAAACAAAGGGACCACTGTGAAACTCTTCCTTCCCTCTCCAAGTGCCAAGCATGTTTCTTTGGTTTTGCCTCCTCAAGCATACACACACACTTGCATATGTTAGTGATAATAAAAGCAAAGTGCCTATCACTGAAAGACTCCCTGCTCTGCCTGCTGAGAGAAGATATTATGAGCATGACAGCTACGAGTCATGTCATTTGAAGTACTGCTGGAACATGCTTGTTTCCTTCAACATGAAGCAAGGTATAAAAGTATTTATTTTTTTAAGTTAAAAAGGAACAAAATGACAACTTCATGCTTTCCCTGCTATACTATTTGCTAAGCTAAGTAGTAGTCAGACCCTGTTTCCCCCCAATACCTCCAGTTCAGTGCAGGACCACAGGTGGCTGATGGAAGACAGGATTGTGTCTAACCCCAGCTGTCCTTTGCTGTTTCTAAACAGTAGTGTGCTTTTTCCTTTTTTTTCTTTTTTCTTTTTTTCTTTTTTTCTTTTCTTTCTTTTTTTTTTTTTGACAGAAGAAAAAACAAAATGAGGGAAGTGATAGTATAACCTAATTCTGCTTTTGCTGAGCCATGATTCTGTGAAGAAAACTCATGGTCTGTAAGACATATCCAAAAATATGCAAGCCAGGCAATCATTCTTTTTCATTTTTCTTATGCAGAACATCACTGTGGCACATAGTTCAGTTCTCCCTTGCACTCTGTGGTTACTCTGGGAGTGGTGATCATCATGGTAGGGTGGAATTGTGGGCCTAACTTCAACCTTCCTCAAGAACATTCTGGTCTCTTGAAGGTCTGATGCCAATCTTGATTCTGAGTTTTGCACTGGAGCACAGTGCTTTGTACCAGCAGTAACTGACCTTGTCCAGTGCCAGCACCTCTCTCCTGAGAGTAATAGTTTCTCAAAGCTCCTTATAAAGAAGGAAGAGATTCTTCTGATCACAGAATAGCTTAGGTTGGAGAGGTCCTTAAAAATCACTGAACTCTATCCCCCTGCTGTGGGCAGGGCTGCCTTCTACTAGATCAAGCTGCCCGGGGCCCCATCCAACCTGGCCTTGAATGCCTCCAGGGATGAGGCATCCACCACTTCTCCTAGCAGCACGTTGGCAGCCTCCATCCTACTCTGTAACACCCATCTGACGTATGTCCCATCCTTGTGCCCCAGCTGTGACAGGAGATCAGCCTTAAAAGAAGCCTGTCTTTGGGTTACATGAATACTTCCTGTGGTACATATGCATCGTGACTTGGGACTTCTGTTACACAAGTTTCTCTCTGGACAACATTTATCCATGGTTGACTTTCTACTAAATGCTGTGAACGTGACCAGCTTTAGAAACTGGAGGTCAATGTGGTGTGAAATGAGGGCTGTGAGAAAACTGGCTGTAGAGCCTTGAGCATCCAAGCAATTCCTGTACCAAGAGCTCAGACAAAGCTTAAAGTAACTTTAGAGACTGTAATGTTTCACACTTATAATGGTACAGTTTTAAGAAAGTACATGGCACGGGTAATCCACTGTCCTCTGCTCAACCTCCCTGACATTTTGTCTGACAGAACTGGAACACCCCCTTGTTTGTGAGAATTTGGAGAATTTCCTCCAAGTCTGATAGCAAAGGCTGGATGCAGGTGAGGATCTAGCCACTGTTCATATACAAAGTTCGTGCATTTTAGGTTGCTGAACAAAGAAAAAGTTGTGGTATTGTTATGATTACATTTTACTTCATTTAGCGGATTCCTGGCATCTTCCTCTGTGCAACATGCCCTGTGTCAGCATGTTAAACTATTACTGTTGTTTATTATTTATTATGCACTAAATGCTGACAGTGTGACACACAAAGGATATAGGCTGAAAGAGAGGCATTTATGCAGATGTGATTTACGCTTCTTGCAAGCTGCCTTTGTAAGAATTTTGAGCTTTCATATTTGCACATCTCAGGTTGGGGGGTTTTTCAGGCTATTCAACTAATTCAGTCCCATCCTTCAAACATCTGTCGCCTCTGAAAAGTTCTGAGTGTAAAGAGGAAACTGTTATTTATAAGAAGAAGCTGTCAAAGATCAGCTCTGCTCAACAATATAAAGCATCGCTTACGTACATCAGCACTAAACTATGCTCATTTGGATAGCATGAATGGCTAATTTTAGCTTAAAATTGGAAGCAATTATGGGTTCAGGAAAAAAAAAAAGTAGGGCTGTATGTCATTAGTAATTGATTTCTTTTGTGGAAGAGCTTGGAATGAGCAGTTAAGAAGAAAAACATTGTTAAGTGATACAACCTGTCGCATGCAATATGCAGATGTTTCCCAGATTTCTGTGTATGTGCTTCAGGTGGATGGAAACTTCTGTTGTCATTCCCCCTCCTCTTTCTGCCTCCTTAAAAACCTCTATCATTTTCCCTTATGCCCTTCAACTTCTTTTGTAAAACTTATGAGTCAAAGACAGATCAAACTGAGAGCACTGTGCAATTTCTGCATGACATGGACAATGGTATGTTGTGGCTTGGTATGGCATGAGTCACTTGGTAAGACACTGTTGCCCACTTTAAACATTCCAGTGTCTTACAAATAAACAATTGTCCTACCTGCATATCTTGTGGTGTATTATGGTAGACTAACCCAACAAAACAAAGATGTCCTATAAAGTGATAAGAAAAACTTGGAAGCTTATGTAGGACATCAGACCTTGGGAACATGCTTCTGTTTCTTCTTTCCTTTCTACTTCTTGGAAGAATTTGTGATCTTTTGGGAGACCGTTCCGTGACCAACTATGGAACAGCTACTGGGTTGGGGCTCCTGATCTCTTGCAAACCATAGAATAGCTTGGGTTGGAAGGGACCTTAGAGATCTTCCACTTCAAACCCCCAAATATGTCAGTTTAAAGAAACTGTCTTGCTTTCATTTTTCACCAACGTGCATTACACCAACGTCCATACACAAGGAATTATCAGAAATAACAAACTAATTGCTGGGACTGAGATGTCATCCTTTCTACTGCCAGTACTATATAGTGTCCATAGGATATTTAGGGTCCATGAAAAGTAGGGAGAGTTGCTAATCACACAGATGATGATATAAAGGTTCGCTTTACTAACCGCAACCTCTGGGAATGCTTTCGACTATGAGAATAAAGCACATCAGCCTCAGTGAACACAGCAAGCAGAGAGAAATGATGAAATGATTGTTCTGTGTCTGGAAACCAGAATTCCAAGACTGTATTGGAGAAACGTTTCTTTTCTGGAAGGGTTTTGTTTACGAGGTCTTTGCAAGCAGGCATGAACTGTGAGTCTGAGTTGATTAGTTTAAGCTCAGTGTTATAGTAATATGATGATGTGGCTTTTGGATGAGAGCTAGCTTGTGTCTAGTTCAGTGTGTGGGCAGGGTGAATGTGCATCTGTCTACACAAGATCCCATTGACCTACCAGGTGGGATCCAGTTCCTACAGCATTGTGTATGGTCATGTGAGACATGCGAGAGTATCTGATATGTCCTGTAATGGGCTGGCAATGGTAACATAGGACCTACATCTGACTGATGCTTGTCTGAAGAGGTAGCTAGTAGCCAAACTGGATTCCCAGCAGCATCTAAAAAGGGCTGAATGCCTGTGTGAACCGTATGCCTGCTTTGCAGATCTATGACACGTGCATTGTTTTTTTACACAGATGTCTGGCAGGCATGGTCTCCTCTGCATGGGGGTAGGCTGAAACAGGATTTGATATCCCTTTTGTTATGAGAAGTACATTTAGGAAATGCTGGTTTTACCAGGCCAGGAAGCTTGAAGATTGAGAGATTCTGATTTACAAAGACAAATACATGCTGAAAAGTTGGCTGAAGAATAAGTATTTCTAGTTTGCTAAAGATATTTTTAATTTGATTTGGATTCAGTGATATGAACCTATGAACCTATGGTGAGATGGCTAATTTTTTGAACAACTGTGGGGTCAGAGGCCTCTTTCTTCAGGTCTTGGAGAATATCTGCCAAGCACCTCTGCTCTGGGACTAGCATACCTTGCTAGCCAAGACAGCAGAGCTGCAAGGAATCCAGGGTTCACTCAAGAGCCTGCAGTGGGTTAGGTCAGCTTTTGTCATGACGTTTTTTTTTTTTCCCAGTAACATTTTTCAGCTCAGTAAACCATTTTTGATGATCTTGTTTTGGCCAGAAATTTCCAAGAATCTCCACTCACTGTGTCTGAACCACACGCTGGAGATGTTTGGCATGAGTCCTTTCCTTAAGACTCTTTATGGTGAGAAATACTGCACAAAGCCTTCATTTATTTCATTTTTGAAATTCATATGTAAGGTTTATGTATACCTCTGACAGATTGTAGGCTGAGCTCCCATCACTAATTCTCCTGTGTTCCAAAAGACAGAAAAGATCTGTGCAAAGTTTGTATGCAAGAACAAAATATACTTTCGTATTTTTGCACTCAGTAACTTTCTCTTACTATATTAAAACTGAGTCTTAATATTTAGTTATGTCAAACTTTGTAACATTTGATGTTTCAGTTTCTCTTGTCTTGATTCCTACTTAATATTTGGTGTGCTTTTGTAGTGTTTCATTTCTGACTATATCTGGTTAGGCCAAAATTTTAGGTTTGGTTTAAAAAATAATATATTAAATATTAAGTATATCATTGCAAATAATGACATATAGTAATATTTCCTATAAAGTTGAAAAATCTGGGAAATAACATTGCTGCTCTGATTGTTTTTCCTTGTAATCTCATGGTTCTGGATGGTCTCACACTTGAACAGTAGCTGTTTCTTGCTTACGTTGTATCCAGATTAAAGAAAACAAACAAAACCATTCCCTTTTATTAAGGGAGTAAGGCTTAAGATTATTTTCTGCCTGCCAGTCGGTCTGTTAATAACTTCTGAATCCTCTGGCTGGCTGCAGCCACCTTTGACATAGGATAGCCAGCTCTCATATATTGCAGTCCTACCTTTTTTGTGCAAACCAACAGCTGGGTCAAGGAGAAAGACTTTATTAGAATTCCTTCCATGGGAATGGCAGAGATTCCTGCACCCAGCCAGTCAGCACAGCGTGTTGGTGTGGGTCCAGTTCCCAGTCAGTCCCTTTATGGGGCTGGGATGCAGGGGCACCTGGAAATGGTGAGACCAGAGTGGGTAAATCTGGGGGCCTGGAAAGGAGAGAAGGATATATGAGGGTTAGGAAACACTTGGAAGGTTGGGATGTTGCCGTGTGTGTGAAGAGGGGGACACAGTGAGGAAGATGGGCTTGTTGTAGGAATGTGCATGAGATGGGAACGTTAAAGAACAATCAGTAGGGAATGGAGATGTTTCCAGTGTCTAGGAAATATGTTTTTAGGCTTGATTTCAACAGATACAGTGTATTTCAGCATTTTTCTGTTTTGAACTCTTGTCCTGTGTAGTCCTCAAGGCACAGAAAGGTGAGATGAATTTACAGTTCTGTTTGTGTGTTTGTATCCCAGCTACTTGTTCGGAGACAATGCATAGTTAGACAACTGATTATTGAGTGTTTGGTGATGATCTGTCTAATCCGAGTCCACAGCGAATGTATTTAGTGTCTTGATTTCTCTATTGAATAATATTGTGGCATTAGCTGCACACAGTACTTTCTAACATCTTATTAACTAAACAAAATCACAGAGCACTTTTAACAATAAGTGGTTTGTTTGTCTGCATTAATATGAATTCAAATCGTTTTTACTGTCACTGCATACAGATAAACTGTCTCTTTCTGAAAATCAGATTTGTTCTATGTGAGAAAAATCTTAATAGATGTTCCCATTCCCCAGCATATGCCCATGCATGAGAGTTCTTCTAAATTTCACCAAGTTTTGCAGTAAACAAATGCAGCTCTTCGAAGATTTCAGTCGTATGCTTTGGAACAAACTTGTCAGGTTTTCAAACCCTCTACAACAACACAAAGGAGTGATTCAATGTTTTGCTTCCGTTCTTACTGCTTCAGGAAAGGAATATTTGCAAAGATGTAGTGTAAGAGAGCACCAAGCTGGGTGTCGTTTTCATTTGGAAGATGCTATCATTATGCTCTGCACATTTCTCTATTTTGCAGCGGGATGTGTTTTGATCAAGAGGAGATCAATGTAGACAGAATAAAATGGACAATGTGAGACCAGCAGCTGCTGTTTGACATGCTCTGTCCACTGTTCCATTTTATTAAACTTATGGGGAAAGATTTTGAGTATTAGTGATGAATATGAGCTCTTGGGTTTTGCCTGGTAGTAGCTATTGTTTTTCATACGAAATTGGTGGAGTAGTTCATTAAACAAAAGGTGATTAAATGTATTAACAGTAATGATAGAATCATATGGAAAAAAAAATCACAACACACAACACTCCCACCTCCCACTGCCAATGTAATTTTAGAAGCACATTATGCAAGGGGTTAATTTGAGAGCTGTTTTTTTTTTTCTTTCACATTTTGAAAGCTTTGCTGTAATTTTGTATGAAATTTGAGATCAGTGAGTCTATAATATCTTATGAATAATTTACAACGCCAACAGTCTTTCTGTGGAAGAATACTAAATTAATTAGGGCCTGGAGGAATTTCCATGTGTTTAAGCCACATTATATCTTCAAGGTTTTACAGCTTCAAAGTCACTGAGATGAACTTCTGGATTTTCAGGTGTTAACAGTCTCAGGAAAACAAGATCGGTGCCCTTGTTTTAGCCTGGAAGAACTGAAGGGCTTGAGAGTGTGTTTTCTGTGAATCTATTAAAATGACAGTAACTTACACACCATTTATTCCTTCACCTCCCTTTCTGGGATGTTGCATTTAAAGGCATTGCCTTACTATCTCCCACACACCCACAGGTGTTCTGCTAGGTAGAGGAGTGGCACACTCTGCAGCCCCAGAGCCACTTGTTAGGATGACTCACTTCTCACCACTAAAGGAGATGGGAGCCACCTCCTGATGATAGGATCAAGACATAACTATCCCTGCTCTGAAAATCACAAAGTGTACTTTTAACTTCACCAGCCTGTGCATTTTTTTGGACCTGCTGATCAATCTTGCAGGTTGTCTGATCAGTCAGAAACCAAAATTTTGCAAGTCTGGAGCCACAAGCATCTCCCACAGATGATATTACAGCAAAGGCTGAATGTGGTAAGAACACCACTCTTCCACACACACATTGTTCATTTAAACAGAACAAAATAGCTGCTCTCCAGCTGCTCTCGATGCCCTTGAGTTGAAATGCAGATACAGAAAAAGCACGCACAACTGTAACCAGCTGCCAGCCGTTCCCCTTCCCTGAAAGCCATTCAAGCAAGGCAAAGAGGAAGCAAATCCCTCTCTCCCTTAGTTAACCACTCTTGGCATCCTCCTCCTTCCCACTGCTGACCAACTACTATGAGCAGAGTTAAATTTATTCTTGAGGAGAACCCCTTCAGTGTCCCTTTTTTTCAGTTCCTGCTCAGTACAACATTTATTGAACTAATCTAGTACACGACTTCAGGCTATTTAGTACCTCACTGTCACTATATCCTTCTCCTTACAGCATTTCTGTGCTATCCTCACTTCAGGGAGAGGAGAGTGAGGTTACTTTGATGAAGCTTCATGGGGCATTTGTGACACATGAGAGCGAGGAATTTGGTGGTCATTTTGATGTATTCCCCATTTCACACCCCTCCTACTTTTCAAACTGTCTGCGTTACTTTGGGCCTGTTTCTTATGCTAAGGCAAAGGAAATAGTTTTCTGGCTGGGAAAACCTAGTTCTGGGGTCCTTTATGGTATAGGATAGCCCACACTAAAATGTAGTCCCATCAGCCAGCAGTAGCTGTTGTCTTGACCAGTTTCTCTGCACTTTTTCTCATTTTATTTGGGTTGAGCACAGATGGCTCAAGGACAGCTTTCTGTAGTCTGATTTCCTGAAGTTTCTGGTAGAGCAGGAATATTGAAAAGATGTGGATGGAAATGAGACTGTGGCATTGTGGCTTTCAGGCCATCACAGAGATGCAGCTTTTGTACAGTGTTTGTGGGTAGGAGAGTTGGAGATGGTGGAGTCAGAAGGACTTATGCTGTAAAGGATTACAATGGCGATTTCACGTTATGGGATGAACTTGCTCTGATACTGTTACACACGATGTGCCTGTCCCATGAGTTACAGCCTACGGGTCACAAAGTATTGTGTCTCAGCCACAGATCGACAAAGTAGTTTGTGTAGTCTGGTCCTTCCTCAGCATAGAGCTCTGCTCCTTACAGGCGTGTGCTCAAACACTTTGCTGAGTGAGGCCTGTTCTTGCACCACGACCAATCTGTATGTATGCTAACTCAGACAGGAACCAGACATAGAGTACAGAAAGCCACAGTGTCCCGTTATACGTGGTCAAATTACTGACTGTACATGTTCAGGCTACTGAACGAATTAGAAGTGGGGGGTGGAGGAAAGACAATCAATGAGGCCTGTATGTGTAGATATTGGGGGGAAGTCATGCTAGGGGCCCTCAGCACTACCCAAATTGTCCTGTTTGCCAACATCCATGGAGAATTTACACATCAAAAGGAGGGAGCGGAAATGGACATGAAAAGTGATAGCAGTTGCCAAGTTAAATGAAAGCCCCTCAGTGAACGCGAAGAGCAATAAGAGCCGCTTGGAAAGTTGGCTGCAGAAGAAGAGGTTATGTGAGAGCTTACACCCCACCACCTTCTTGGCTCCTTGGGAACCAATACAGACATGGAATTCACTTGACCCTCAGGGCTGTGCGAAATATGGCCACACATCAATAAAGCCTGATGCTGAAGTCATAGGAAACAAAAGCAGGACTGTGCCAGATACCAGACAAGTGGGATCAGGTAGCAGGAACCACAGCCTGACTTCAGAACGGTGGAGTAAATTCAGGGCTGCTGAATTTCCAGTGGACTGAATCTGAAGAAAATAAAGTGGGAGAAAGGGCTTTCTTTTCCATTTTTTTCCCTAGGGGCTGAATGTAGGTTGAGTTTGAATAAGCAAGAGGCGATATTTCTAAGAAAGGTTCCTTTTTAAAATATGAAATTTCATAGCTTTGGTATTAAAGCAATTTCTTGATGTGAATGACTGAAGGACAGGCACTGTGTTTAGGTTGGATACTAACATCCAAATGTTTCCTTGCTTCTATGTCCTTTGCTTGGAGCAGATTTATAGGCAGTCTTGATTTTCCCATTCCAGCTTCCTTTCTACTACTGATTAAGACACATTTTCAAACAATATCATTCCTGTTTGAGTGTGTAAGAGGTGTTGAAAATGATCTGGGGTTTCCAGTGCAAGCACTGAGAGCAAAACTAACTGTTGCCTTTAGCGAGCAGCTTCCGATGAGATGCTGATCCCTTTTTACACAAGCCCAAACCTGAAAGCGCTCTGTGGACACTGGTGCAATTGCTCTGGATGTGCAGGAGAGGCAAATCTGCCTTCAAGTCTTCCCTCTTGCATCCTAGGGCTCAGGGAAGGGGGTTAAGTGGGGGGCCTGCAAGGGTTGCTGCCTCTTTATGCAATCTGCCTCAACTTTGTGATCAAAGGCTGCAAGTGACCGGAACAGGCAGCGTCCTGGGCTTTCCCATTCACTAGGCACAGCAGGCTTAACCCAATGCTGCAACTGTGGGCTTTGATGCCTGTCACGTGTGTCTCTACTTTTGTTCCAGCTCCAGGAGGCATGTGGTGGTGTGCATATGTAGCTGGGTGGTGCTGAGGGGAGCAGAGGGTGCTTAAAGACTCTTTGGATCAATTAGGGCTCAAGCTGGGGAGAGATGAGCCAAATACCTCGTGGGGTGGCTCTATCTTTGGCTGCAGTGCGGTGCGGATGAGATTACAAGCAGCTTCCTGCTGACAAAGCTTTGGAGGAATAATAATATCTGGAATACTATGGAATTTGGGAATAATGATATTGGGGGGATAATAACATCCTCTAGGAAATAAGGTTGTCTCTCTATTTCATACGACCATGACACAGAGCAGCTGTAGCTTCTTATACATAGCAGGAATTAGCAGCTTCTTCAAGGTCTACGTGCCAGTTCCAGTTGAAATGTTCCCAGCATGTGTTCTGGCACTGCAGATGGGATGGGAATCTCCCTGCAAAATAAAACAAGGGGAGCTTCCAGATCTGCTGGAAATCTCTCTGTTTCCTGTGCCTGGGAGTAAATAGCACTCAGAGGTTTCACCTTGGCATCTGCTCTTCCTCCTTCTAATCACTTAAGGGGCAGGTAGGGTTTTGCTGCATTATTTTCTCTTTAAGAGTCAGATTTCTATTCACTGTGCGTGTGCATAGCTTCATCAATTCAGAGGGGTTCTGCTACTTTAATTAAGCTGAGATTGTAACACTCCTAAAAGATGGTTTAGGATAGTGAACCCCGAATTCAGGACAATGTTGCTAGAAATAAATAACCTGATTTGCAATTCTCTACTAGAATATAAGCCAGCTCTGATGTAATTTACTTTGCTGCCACAAAACCTCTTTGCTAGATTTGATACCTGAGGCTAAAGGGGAAGAGGTTAGTTTTAATAGTGAGAGGACATTGCAGGAACACGCCTGGGGGGAAGTGTAGGTTTCTAAGTCTGTCTCACCAGATGAAGAAAGTCCCTTGGATGAAAATCCTATTTTGTACAGAAAAAGTATGCATGCATTTCAGTGTGTGTCCCGGCTGGCAAGCCCTCCAGAATGGGGGGAGTTATGTGTGCCAGCCCTTGGGCAGGATGAGAACAGTGATTGTGTGCATGCTGTATGGCCAAAGAGCTGTGTCCCGGCGGGGCTGAGCCCTGGGACATGTTGCTGTTACTGATCTGCTGCTTGTCCGCTGGCTGCTGACCTTGCCTGCCAGTTTTAGACATGGAGATGCCATCGATTCCAAAGGGACAAAAACTGGGTGAAGCATAACACGGCTCTTCCTCGCCTGCCCCTGCACAACAGCAGGGGAATTTGCTCCTTAATTTAAAGGGATCAGCAGGCTCAGAGAGCTCAGGGCTAGCTAAAGGAAGAGCAGAACAGACAGGCAGAGCATGTCTGAGCTCTTAGCAGGAGCATGCAGGCTGCTTTGCTGCTTCAGCACTGCCGGCTGGTGTCTCCTCCATTGGAGCCAGCAGTGCCTCAGAAGCAGCTGTCTGCCTCCTCCTCTGACACCCAGCAAGGTGCCATGGTGGCAGCTGTGCCCATAAGGAGAGCTGCTGAGGACGAGTGACTGAATCCAGGGGGATTTGCTGCGGGTAGGGCTGGCCTTGGGCTGTGTGCGTGCTGGTCTGCACAGCCGAAACACCATCTGGCGAGAGGTGAGTGCTGCAGGAGGCAGCAAGGGCAGGGAGTGCTTTTCCGAGCCAGCTGTGCAGAGACACTCACGTGTATGTGTGTATATTTATATACATATTGCAGCAGGACTGCTAGGAAAATAAGGCAGGCTAGTGTGAAATCACATCTCTATCAAGCACAGATGCGAACACCTAATAACGTAAAGCAAATAGGGAATGGTTGCTGAAGTTGTTAGAAAACCCTCTGAGCTGTAGCAAAAGAAACAGTCCCTAAAGTGAGAAATCATGCTGCACTGCCTGGATCTGTTTGCTGTGAGGCTCAGAAAAGGGAAATCAACTCAAACTTGGTGGGGTTTTGATTAAAAGTTCTGCCTAGCACAAAAGCCACAGCCAGGGCAGGTACTTAGAGATGCCCTTAAGATGATCACAGTGGTTGTGGCATCAGGCGTGCGAGGGAGACATCTGACAATCAGGCCTTTCATTTTCTTTCCCACATTTGACAGCAAGGTGCTTTTTTGCTCTGCAGTGCACATGAGTACATGCATTTGTATTTATACACACTCTCAGCTCTATCACTATACAGTACAGCCATGAATGGCTTAGCTGAGCATTTAAACAAATGCAGGGCTGATGTACACACTCCAGCATCCAATGCAAATGTTCCATTTTGGCATTTGTAGTTCCCTGCAGCTGTACAAAACATGTTCTTTCTCGCAGCACTGTGAAATTATAAGGCTGCCATGTGGATTTTGCTGAAGAAAAGCCAGTCCTGACGTTTATTTTCCAAACACTGATGAGTTACATGGCAAAGCAGCTGGGCTGATGGTTTCGGCACCTCACAGGGTCCAGGGCAGTTAGATGCATGCGATGCACGATGTCTGCCCAAATGAGGCCTGGTTCTGGAGCTGAGTGATGGAAAAACAAAAGACAAAGCAAAGTCATAGATGCTGGAGAGGATGGACAAGCCAAGAAATTCCTACTGACTGTGTATTACACAGGCAGAGCCAGAACTGCAAATAAAATGGTTGTGTTAGTTCAGATATAAACAATTGCTTTCCTGACAGTGAAGAGTTAATAATCAGAAACCCCGTGCTCCCTCTCTTCCCTGTGTGTTTACTACTGGCCACTGCAGGAGATGGAGTATTGGCTTGGAAGGCCTCTTATTGACCTTGTTACATTCTCATAAAAAGCAAGTTGTTTTCTGGTTGAGAGCAGAGCTTTTCTGCTCACAAAATAATCTTTCCTGGTTATTTCTGGCACTGGAGCCAACCTCACTGCAGGAGCTCTGAGGCGTCCCAGGTAATGGCATGGTCTGCAGGAGAGCATTAGGTGGTATTCTGCAAGATGGAGAGGGCACTTCCAGGCATGAGTTATGTGAGAGTAGTTTAACATGGTACTCGCTGTGGTATTTGCTTCCTGCCATCAGAACTGTTCAAGAAGAAGGCAGCAAAAGCTTTTGAACAACCAGCTGTTGAAAACAAGAGAAACCCTGACCTAAGAGAGTGATTGGACTCATTACTGTGTGACCCTATGGCTCAAGGCAAGAGCAAATCTTGCACAGACTGCAAGATTGTGGACTGTCATTATATGCACCAAGACTTGTTCCAGCAATTCCTTCTCTTTCCAGAGCCTTCTGGCTGGGAAATGAAGAGCCTGGAGTGAAAAATACATTTTTCTCTTGGACTGATATGGGGGGGAAAGAATGCAAAAAGAATCATGATTACTATTATTATTATTATTATTTTCTACTGTAGAATGGATGTGTTGGAAGGAATAATATTGTAACCTGCTGTCTCTGACAGTGATTGTTAAGTCCTACGTGCTTTTGAGAGTACATTGGTACCAAGCTGTTCTGGTGACAAAACGTGGAGAGACCTGGTTCCACTGAGGAGCCAAAGAGAAAGGCAGGAGGGCTGTGTTTCTTGATGCTCTGAGAACTGAACTAAGGAGTAAGATAAAGCTGTCAGGGCTCTCAAGGGCCCAGGGTGCAATACATCCCTGCTCACGTTCGTGAGTCTACCTCTGCAGCTTGTGTAATATGTGGTCTGATTAATGTGGGAGAGAGTTGTGGGTATGGGGTTTGTGTTCTCCAAGAAAGAGCTATCTAATGTTCCTTCCTACCTGTACTGTGATTGTAGAAAGTTTCTCACTGAATATTTATTACACTCAGTATTCATAGCAAATCAGTGAAGGTTGTAATTTTAACAGAAATTGACCCTGTAAACCAACTGATCAAATCTCAGGTTAAGATGACATGGCATATGCAAATCATATGCAAAGCTCATGCACAGTTCATATGCAAAGATCACACTCTACCACAAGCCACCCTTCCCTGACTTCAATTAAAGCTTTGCCCAAGTCAACTTGAGCTTTGTACACATAGCTTTATGTGAGCTTTGCACACGATTTGCATATGTCATGTAATGTACTATGTGGTATTGTATATTAGCTGTCTCCTCCTAATTAATACATGATAAAAAACTCACAGAGAATAATGATTAAGAAAAATTTGTGCATAAGGAAATTGCTTGCAAATGACCACATTGGAAAAATAACAACCCAGTAATATTGCAGTTCCATTTATTTTCTGTTAGGCTTAATCACCACTAATAATTCAGTCGAGGGTAATTAATCTTTGCTGATCAAAGTACAGGAAAGGGCTGAAGTACTGTAGCTGCATCATAATGACATGTAATGCTGATGATGCACAATTGCCTATTTGCAGAGAGATGTGAAGATGTCCTCATCGGCATACAGTCAATGAGTGAGTTCATTATCACTCAGTAGTGGATAGAGGCTCAAATAATGAAGTAAAAGAGCCTCCAAATACATAGGCAGATGCTTGCAACTATTTCTGAGCTCATTCCCTGGGTTGCAGGGAAACAGTATGGAATCATAGAATCACCAAGGTTGGAAAAGACCTACAAGGTCATCCAGTCCAACTTTCCCCCTTTCACCAATAGTTGTCACTAAAGAGGTGGAAATTTCTGGCTTTGGGACACGCTAAAGTATTTTTCTCTATTTCTCTCTGCTTCAGCCTCCAATGTACAGTTTTCTCAGTTCTTCAAGTAAAAAAAAAAAGGAATAAATTCCCTTATCCATATAAATTGAAAATATCCAGTGATCTAATTCCTTAATTGTGCAAAAGAATGGGTCAAGTCTAGTTCCTCGGCTGTGACCAAGGCCTGAGCTGTGAAGAAAACTGGTAGAACAGGCCAGCCCCCACCTGGCCTCAAGCTCTTTTCAGGGAGTTACAGAGAGCAATCAGGACTCCCCTGAGCCTCCTCTTCTCCAGACTGAACAACTGCTCCTGTGTTCTTAGTCAGTGTGCAGCCACTGGGCAATCATTTTTCTGCCCTCCACCAACATCTAGTGACACTTTCCCTTACTAGTTTTCCTACTCAGCCTGTAATTCACATCCTGGAAATGCTTCCCAGCCACCAAACCTCCTTCCCACCCAGAAAGCACTTTGCCCTCAGCCCAGGAGTACTGCAGACATCTTAGGCTGAACTGAAGAAGGAGAAATCCTAAGCCCCATACTCCTGAGATTCCGTAGCAGAGTCATGTTCCCAGGTTCTTTGTATTCCTTGGGTCCACATCAAGATGGAATTTTGTTACCTGGTTGGGACCGATGAGTACTTTGTTGAAAAAGATTGCTTCTCTGGATATCTTAATGCCTTATAGCAGCTGCCTTGGTCATGATGAGCATTGACTGTGGGCAAGAGATTGTGCAGTGAAACCAGAGCGTGGCTGAGAGCTCACAGTGTTATGCATCTTCTCTGGAGATGTTCAAGACCCGCACAGATGCCTACCTGTGCAACCCGGTCTAGGCAACTTCTTTAGCAAGGGGGTTGGACTTGATGATCACTGGGGGTCCCTTCCAACCCCTACGATTCTGTGGTTCTCTGAAGCAAGCGATACGTCCATTTTAGCTCCTCCTCTATCACTTTTTGAAGGAGAGTTTCAGATCCTGATTGTCTGGAACTAGGCACAAATCCAGCTGGATCGTTTCCATCCCTATGGCCAGGGAAGTGTTTCCTCCTGATTTACTTCAGCTAAGTATTAGATATATAACATGCTTGAACTTACAATGCTTGAAGTCAATGCTATGCTGCTCTGTTTTGCAGATGACATTTAAAAAAAACCCAACACCTAATTTATTTATTCAGAGTTCACTTATTTTAATCTTTCAGCTAAGTCCTTGTTTGCGAACTTTGATCTGAAAGTGATGTTTGTTTTTAAAGTACCAAGAAACATTCTTTCCATGTCTGAATATTTTGCTTAATATTCTTTTGATAATTCCTTTCTATTGATACTGCCACCAAATATCAGTGGTACTAAAAAAAACAACACCTCTTACTATTAGGCAGACAGTATTTAGAATTATAATGGTCTTGGAGTACAGTGAATCAAAACTGGAAATCTATCGGTTCTTTGGCTGTTAAATCATTTCCATGCTGGGCTGGCATTTATCTTCCAAAATAAAGAAGCCTTTCAGGGAGCAGCAAATATCTGGCAGTGGGCCAGCAGCCTTGGATATAAGACAATTAGCACAAGAAGGGGGAAAGATGGGCTTCCGGAATTAGACATGAATAAGAAATATTCGTAATGCACGCTTTAAAATTATCTGTTTGATCACAGTAAATGTTTGTCACATTTCTCTTGATGGGAAGCATAGTACTGTTTTATTTGCCTGGTTTTGCTTTCTTCTACAATTAGTTTCAGCACTGAATGGTAGGACTGGTGCATATTGCACTTGTTGTCCTGCTCTTCATCTTTAAAGGGCTACTGTATTTGGTTCAAAACAGATAAAATGGCAACTTGCTGGTTGTTGCAAAGACAGACTAATCCCTCCTAATCTGCTGCCTCTCTCTTCATACATAGCTTTAATTAGACATGAGGATTTAAGCCTTTGCATTCTGAGGCATGTTACAGTCAAACTAATGATTAAGAGGATATATTTAGATGGTTTAAAAAACCCACTGCACTTCTAAGTAAATCTTGATGTTTAAAAGTGCCAAAGGGTTTCAGGCTCCTCACCATGTCACAAGCTGTAAATTTGCTCTTCTTACTGTCTAAGGGAAATATCCCAATCCTAGAAAATAAACAGTCTATCAAGCCTTGAATATTAAAAGGTTTCAAATGTCTTGTGGTACTCTGTTAGGAAGACAAGGCACAGTTTCTTTGATTACAATTGTACAAGCAGAATTCTGGAATTTCTTTAACATTTATCTTATGAAGATGAAGAATTAATGAGGGCTCAGAATCTCGGCTAATATTAGGGACTGAAACTAACAGAGACAAGATCTGGGAAAGCATCCTTCCGCTTCACGTGACTGTGTTTAAATGCCAGCAGGGATATAATGTCTGCTTTTGGACACTGCCCTCCATGAAAAACATAGATAAACTGAAAGGCATCAGTTCAGAGAGCAGGAAACATGAATCTGAAGATTGTAGGCTTCTTTAGTCTTGAGAAGAGTAAACAAGTGTGTGATTTGGTGATCTTCAGAAGTGCAACAGGCTGTTGCAGAGCAATGAGCAATCCGGTCTCCACATTGGACAGAAGAAGAAGTAATGGGCTTAAAGTTCAGAAAGGGAAATTCCATTAAAGCATTAAGGAATTTCCTGATGAAAAGGTAGTTAAAAACTGGGTGATACCACCTGGATAAGTTGTGGAAGCTCATTGAAGGCTAAAGCAGTATCTGTTAGAGGCAGTTTAGAGCAATGTCCTCAACAGTTTGAATAGTTTCTTGAAGTTGATTTCAGCCTCATTTCTACGGTTTTCACTAATAATTCTCTCCTTTCACCCGTGATCATCATTTATGGCTTGGACAGTTGACAAATAGCATTGGTAGCCTCCAGGAGGATGCAATACAGTCAAGTGTATTTGAGGAATTATCCCGAGCTGAAGTTCCTGTGGGATGCAGCAATTGTTTGAGACAGGTTGTTCACTTTTCTGAACCACAAAATATTTCACTTTGAAATGCCAGGATGCATTTTCAGCCAAAATCTACCTGTCTTTACTGTTTTTTAGGTGATTGTTTTGGAAGATTTTTTTTTTTCTGGAAGTAGTTACCTCCATTGAGAAGGGTCATTTTTTGCTTGCTCTAGAAAATGCATGAGAAGAGAATATTCCACAGAATATTAAACTTACAAGGCACACAAGGAAACAAACAGTCCTTCCTTGCTCTTTTTCTTTTGTTCCTACATGGGGATTTCCTACAACTGATGATCTCTTTGTGGTATCCACTGCAAAACGAAGCAAGGAAGCTAGGACCTGCAATGACATTCCCTTCTTTATGATTTCACCCTTGGGAGGCATATTCCAAACTTATGAGAGTACAATGGTAGCAAGAAATAAGCCTTGTTTTATGGTCCTATAACTTCTGGTTATGATCACTTCACCTCTGGTAATGCTGGGGAGAACAAGGCAAAGGCAAAAGACTTTCCTGTCTAAACGGGAGGTGAATGTCACCCTCTCTTGGCTGAGATATTATCAACTATTCCTGAATTAGGAATAGTTGATAATATCTCATATTATAGAGATATATCAATATCTCAATATATATCAATATATCAATATCAATTATTCCTGAAAAGGCGAGTCAGGTTTTCCTCTATCCACCTTCTTCATGGTAATCATGTCCCTTATTTCTTGCAGTTCTGATCTTATCAAGATTCCAAGGCAGAGTTCCTAGAGCAGGCTGGCTCCGGCTCCTTGGGTTCATTCCTAGCTGCATTTCTTTTGCGGCACTTAACTTCAGTCCTCGATCTTTCTCTCCCTCTGAGACTTCAATCTAGCCTGTTCCTGTTGTTCAAATGACATCCAAGGTGTTTTGAAACACTGGCTTAGAAGGCTTTCCTACCTGCACTGCTAGTAGTCCAGAATAACTGCAACATAGGACATCCCTATCCCTCCATCTTCCATGTCAGGAAAAATAATATGGCTCAAAACTTTGCTGGAAAGATCTTCCTCCTTTTACCATGTTAGTATTTCTCTTGGCTACTTTATTATCTCTTGGATACTTTACAGTTGCCACATGGGAATTATCTGCAGTACTAGAGTCCCAGTCTCTGGATTTGCATTGTAGTAAAGCCTTCTAAACATTAGCATAGAAGCTAGAGCGTAAGTGAAGCCCTTAAGCTGCAGTTTCCTTTGTACAAGGTCAGGTAATTAGGATGGCCAACTATCTGATTAATAGTAAATTTAAAGCTGTATAGAAACCAGATATATACATGTATACACGTATATATGTTTAAGAAACTTCACGGGAAAGACAAGATGGCTTTGGAATTGTCTTTGAGTGAGTAGCACCCTGTCCCATTGCCTTGAGGTGATTTGGAGACCATGGTAATGGGTCACAGTTCTGCAATTCCCAGAAGCTCATTCAGGTCTTCCAAGACATCTTCTTTCCCCTTTGTCTGATTTCACTGACAGCTGCTGGAGAGAAGAGGCAATTTCATATTTAACTGCAGTGAGCCTTGTGTTCTGAATGGAGTTGGACCAACCCTGCGTTTTACTGCAGACTGTGCCTGGCTCCATGAAAGCTACCTGACAAATTAGCACTCACCAAACTGCTCTTTAGCAATGTTGGGTTTGGGAGGTGAGGCCAACCAGCCCAGCACACTGGGTAATTTCAGTGAGTTGCACTCCCAGGTATGACTCAGTCTGTTGTTCTGTGTTGCAGTTCTGGGGAAGTTCTGTCATGTCGAAACCCGCAGGCTGGCAACATCCATGTAATTCCTCTGGAAAAACAATACAAGTCAGAGGTTTTAACATACCTTCATACAGATTGTGCTGTGTATAAGCACAATTTCAAGTTAAACAACTGAGTAAAGAATGACTTGAACTCAATAAGTGACAAAATAAAAATAGTTGCATGCCGGATAGTAGGAGAAATATTTTTGCAGCTGTAAGCCTTCATAAACCAGCGTGGCCTGCAGGTATCCCCTTGTTGAATACAATTGCACTCATGTGCCCTCCTTCTCCTCCCTCCACTCCTTAGCTCTGGAATTAGCATTACAGTTACAAAAACGGAAAAGGGATTTGAGAAATTGACTCTGTACCTTTGTTCCTGGGCATGTTGCGAAGCTCTGTGTGCATGTTCTGGCTGCCAGCATTCATATAACAGGTTCTGCAGACATGGCACTTGAGGGTCCGCAATGCCCCTTGCGCTGGGCACCGCACCCTGCTGTTCCTGTACAACAAAGGCAGACTTTCAAACAAGGAGCAAGTATCTACTTGGATTAGGAGTTCTCCAGTGACAGTTTTAGTAATATGCAGTCCTGCCATTCTTGTGCTTCTTCTCTCTCAAACCAGTTGATCGTGTTTCAGCAAGTGAATTCCTTTACTTCCTGCAGCTGATCAGAACTGCTGCTGAAATCATACTTCAGTGACTGTAAATCAAATGCTCTCCATCCCTCTCAACAGCATTTTAACTATGTGTGGGATATTAATTATAGGTTGTCTTTTTTCAGATCTATACTTCTGAATTACTTGTTGCTTTAGGAGCTGAAAAGCCAGCCACAGGTAGACTAAGGCTCTGCAGTGGCTTTTAGCCTCCTGGGACAAATCCCTGAGCTGACATCATCTGCAATTATGGTGCACAAATCCAACCACTCTGACATAAGGTGGTAAATTATTCATGATTTGGCAGCCACCATAAATGAAGTGCATGCTTTAAGAAACCTCAGAACTGCAAGACTTGTTTTGTCACCACAGACCTATCTGGCCAGTGGCCGATCTCTGAAAACAATGCTTTGAATTATGGTGACAGAGCTCCAGGATAGATGTATGTGGAATAAATTATTTCCCCTTGATTTCATGGGATATTCATGGCTGATATCTGCAGGCTCAAGAATAAAATGTTTCTCAGATGGGATTGTGTAGTTTCTGCCCCGAATACCCAAAGCTAAATGCCAGGTAATTGCAGCAGAAGATTTGGTGGATCACTGCAAGTTGTGAGGAGGGTGGACTAATAACCTTGGACAAGAATATTTCCTGTCTTGCTCTAACAAACCAGTGCTTGCTTCTGTGCTTCTGTATGGGCCAAAGATGAGTGACATGGACCTAGGCATGTTGGACTGAGTGGGACAATAACCATGATAGATACAAGTCAGGACTGTAATTGAGAACTGTGAGCTATTGTTTTAAGGAGCTGAGGTGAGCAGTACAAGTGTACCCAATTCCAGCTTTGGTTATAATTGGGGTCAAGAGAAAAGGAACTATTCTTTTCTCACCTGGTTAAAACAGGGGCCCAGTGCAAAATTTCTCACCTGGTTAAAACAGGGCCCGGTGCAAATTAGAAAGTCAAAGGTACTGTAAGCAAGCAGTGTGTCTCATGTTGGTGATTCTGGACTGCTTCACAGACGAGGCGGCTTCAGATTGGACCAAGATATTCATGGGAGATAGAAGAGGAAGAAATCATGTTGACCTTATGAGGGTGAGGGACAAGCTGAGGCTGACCCAAAGGTGACAGAGGCTTCAATATGGCTTGTTGTTAGGAATGAGAATGGGTGGTGAGGAAACCCAGCACTGCAGCCAGATGTAGCTCTTGTAGGTCATGCTTTCTTCCAGGAGGCATCAGTTTCTGCCTCACTATTGCACATCTCTAGTGCAGGCTGGAAATAATTGTTCAGTCCTAAAAGGCAATACCAGTTGTGTGGTAAAATGAATTTTCTTCTTGCTGTTTGTCCTATTTCTTATACATCTTTGCCATATACTGTTATTGTCTCCATAATGAAAATTTATTAACTGAGGAGCCCTGGGGAAAACTGTCCAGGCTATTGTCTCCTTTGTGGGAGGTGTATCTTGTTACTCAGAGAAAAACCTTTTGCATCAATTACTCTATTGATTTACTCTGTTCATTAAAGGCCTTTTTTACTCACAATCAGCCATGTTATCTAGACATAAGGTAGAGACTGGAATAAATTTTTCAGAAAGTGTGAAACTGCAAATGAACAAATACTCATGGATCTTCACAGCCAGAAGGGAATGTTATGAGCTTCTAGCTTGACCTTGTGTGGCTGAGGGCAGCGAATATGACCAACTCACTCATTTATACAGTATTAAAGAAATGTGTTCTTTGGAAACTTCATTCTAATTAGTCGTTGCTCAGGGACTATGTGTTTATTATTAGATTGTCCTTATGCAAACTGAAAATTTAGTTTCTCTCCCTCTTTTCCAGTTTCAGCCTTTAGATTTATTCCAGATCCATTTACCTGGCTGTGCTGGTGTCTCTGGGTAATGCCAGAGAGACCCCAGGAGCCAAACCTGATGGTTTGGTGCTCAGGCATCTGTTTGAACTGAACCCAACTTCTTGTCATGAATAAGATGGTGAACAGAGTGAGGAACTGGATGGTAAAGAATTAAATGTCCCATGTTGAAATGAATACCGACAAAAGGGTGTGTTGAAATTATTTCTTCTTCTAGTAAAGATGATTAAATATGTAGTGATTGTCCACAAAAAATATCATTTCCTTTTTCAGAGGCAATGTTGAGTCCTGTTTCTAATCCAAAAGGGATAATGGAGGGTCTATTAGTGTCTGCAAGACATCACTGGGACAGAGATGAGTGTGGTCTACCCATGCTTCTTGTCACTGAAGCCATGTGAATGTGGTGCTGAGCTGGATCTTATAGGCTTCACTGGGAGGACAGGATATATCAGTACCAGCCCAATTTGCCAGTGCTGCCCACATAGCTTCCCTTGGCTCCAAGCAGAGCTTCAGTCTGCTTGCAAAGCGCTAAATGCTGCATTGCCAAAAATTCTTGAGTGTGGAATGTTCTTCTTCCGTCTGTGACCTGCCTAGCTAATAGCATATTTTAGGATTTTACACAATGGATGAGATGAGTACAATAGGGAAACTTTTCAAAGAAGAGGACAGTGCTTCTAAAGCAAAGGGCTGGGAAAGGGGTCTTGGAAAGGGCTGGGAAAGGATCAACAAAGCCATTTTCATTAATGCTCATTGACATCTTTTTTGGAAACTCTTTTCCACAGATAATCAGCCTAATGAACCTTAAGGTAAGAAGAACTGATTTTTTTAGAAGTTGGAGAAATGAAAATTGACCAGGTAAGATTTAACTTTTCTGTTTGATGCCTTGAAATGCCCATCGCAGCTATTCTTGAAATGCCATAGGCCGACTTCAGAAGGAATCAGTATCTTCTGAGAGGAGTATCCACCAAAGGATAGATATTGTCTTGAGAGAATGAAATTTATGCATATTAAAATACATCTGAGTGATGATGCACAGTGTATTGGAAGGTAGTAAAAAAAAAAAAAAGGCCAAATATTAATTTCCCTTCCAATTAAACTGAACCCATGTAAATGAGATGCATCTGCAAACTGAAAATGAAGTCCTTTTTAAACAGGTGTTTTGAATCTCTGCACCTTCACAAAAAGGACATGCAAAGAGTGGTAAGTGCATTGCCTTCTAGCAGCTGTCCAGGAGACCCAAAGCATGAAAGCACCACCAGATACAGCCTGGCAATTCCAGCTTCCTCTGCAGAACAAAGTCCCCCAAAAAACACTGAATTACAGGAAGTCAATAATTTTATCCAATTACTCAGGATAAGTGGGCTGGTGCCAATCTGGTATCTCACACTCGAGTGGGATAGACACAGCTGCAGTGGGATGGCAGTGACAATTTTCCCTCTAGCAATCTGGGATAAACATAAATCAGCTTATAAGCGTGATGTTTCCAGGGAAATTGGTAGTCCCTTACCCTACAATTCAAAAGAAATGATTTTGAATCTTTCTCCATCTGCTCACATTTGAGTTGGAGTGATTGTTCAAAGGTGGAAAGCTTGGAGACGAAGCACTCAGATTCCTCTCCACCTTCTGGAGCTGTCAGTCAGTATTAGCATATTGTTGGCATAATCCTGTGGCCCAGAGTCTGTGCTTTGCCCCCACTTTCATCACTAGTGGATGTGGGAGGAAGGCCTGCAGCTGGGGTAGTTCTCCTCCAGGACTTTGTCACCAATATGCTGCTGGAAAATGGCTATCAAAGGAGCCCCACTTCCTGCAGTTCACAGCCTACAGTGGAGAGCAGAAATGTGTTCAGTCCTGAACTCTGCAGGAGGGAAGCACATTTTCTGAACGTGCTCTTGAGCTGATCCAAACGCATACATGAACACTTCATCTGAGGTACAACTGGAGGGATTTACCCCTGCATGCCTACGGATCGTTCTGATGGTGCTTGCACTTCTGTGGGCTATTTTGCATTAAAACATAACGAAACACTCCAGAATTCTAAGAAGAAAAAAGCAAATCAGTTGTTTAGTTCAGTAGATATTATTTATAGCTAAGTAGTGACATGGACTGGCAGCTGTGGAGGAAGAGATTGTGCCTGTAGCAAAATTTTGTAAAGAGGCCTTTGCAATGATGCCCATCACTGTTAAAAGGTCTGAGTTAAAGGAGAGAGGCACAAGTTTTCTTGGAGGGAACAGTGTGGTAGGGCAAACAGAGAAGATGTGGGGAATCCAACAGTGCTTAGCAGTGCATCTTGAAAGATAAAAATAATAAAGAGTAGCAACAAACGTTGAAAAATTGTAAGCCCCTATTGTTTTTTTTCTCCCTTGTTCTCGTTGCTTCCAAGAACCAGCACACCCTGTGGTGTCTCTTGTGAGGGACTCTGTAGTGGGCCTTAGTGAGCACTGGAGTGGTGATGGCAGAAATGTGTGTTCCTGGAGTGACACCTACTCCTGGGCCTTGAGAATAAGAGGGATGCCTGTGTCGGTTTATATCCCAAATTATTTTAAGCCTGACATTCTTGTCCTTTGTCTTGCTATCTGCAAAGGGTTTGGCATCCTCAGCATACCGTGAAAAAGATGCATCACTGAACCATAATCATTGCAGCAGTTGTTGTGTATTAAGCACGTGTATAAGAGAAAAATGTGTATCACCTCAGTGCTGTCATTACATAGATGTATATACTGGGAACAACTTTAAAGCTTTTAGCCTTTGTTTTCAGCACCTAAAATTCAGTGATGTTTGTGCTTGAAAACGTGGAAGGATTATGTGGATAAAACCAGGTGCCTTAGAGTGCTGAAAGTTAGGTATTTCTGGCACGTGATCTGACGTAAGATGATTTTTTTGCTCCAAGTAGTTAATGTTGCCCATGGATAAAGTAAGTCATTTCCTAGTATGGCTACTGCTTCTCCTACGCTTCCAAGAAATCCAATTTTTGTTTTAAAAATGTACATCTAATTAAAGGACATGTAATTCAGCAGAAAGTCTTTTAAATGCACAACTGATTATCTACTTCCTGTAATTGCTGGTTTGTATATTGAAACTTAGATTGAGTTGGCAGACAATAAAAGATTATTTTTTAATTAGATATACTCATCCCTATCATTTGGGAATAGAGGATATTTTCCACCACTGCTATTCTTCCTATCCACCAGCACACACTCATCTCTTGCTTGCTATCAGTGTCATTTTTCCTAATGAGAGAGAAACAGAATCCTGCCCCTCTTGCAGGAGCAGCGTGACTAGGCTGTATTTGTCATTTCTGATAGGGTTGATAGTGGGATGTATATGCACACATTCAGTGGTGCAGAGCAAGCCTAAGTACCAGGGCCAGTTTAAAATACAGAGATTCACTTGCCATCGTGAAGTATTTTTCATGTTCATTCTTCATCAGAAATTCTGCTTTTACATCAGAATAATGTAAGCACAGAATTAAGACCCCCAAACTGTTTTCTTATGGACACCCAAAATCATTTTTCTGTCCTTGTGACAAATGTAGCAACTGTTTGCTGTCTTAAAAAGGCATCTCCTGCAACCTCCTGCCCTGTAAACTCCATCTGAAGTGACAACATCTCTGTAGGGCTTTCTCTGCAGGATAAATGGAGTTGCAGCCTACGTTCGGTTTAACACATGCTGTCACAGGTATCAGAGTGTTTGGAGCCCTCTGGCAGTAGCATGGCTGCATAGTGGGGCATCTAGCTAGTGGCTTGGGAGTAAGCTGTACCTAGAGCAAGGGCTCTCAATTTGCAATTCCTTTCTCATGTGGGACCACATTTCAAAGCCAGAGATAGGGTCCTCACATCTCTCCAACTCATCTTGCTCTCCTCCACCCACAACTTCTTTGTGGTCATGTGGGAGCCAGAACAACTGATTTCTTGGCAACATAAGGGGGTGGTTCTGTGTGTATTTTTAGCTGTTCTTTTCAAGTCATTCTGAGAAGGAGGTGGCAGAAGCACTGACCTTCCTTATCAGGTCCTCTCAAGAAACTAGCATGAACCCATGCGTGTTAACATCACCACTCCTTGATTCACATCTCTAGTTAGAAAAGGAAGCCTTGTGATATGGGGCAAGGCTGTATTTAACTGAAATGACACTGAATTTAGTTTGCCCCTAATTCTACTTAGTCTTCTCTTCCCTGCACCTGCAGTCTTCTCAGTGTCCTCCTTCAGACCTTGCACTGCTGCAGCTCTGCTGGTTCAGTGCCTGTTTGTACCATCCATCATTGCTTTTCTCTTGACTGTTGTAAATCTTATACTGCATTTTTTCCCTGTAGGTCCCTCTCTAAACAAAAGGGATGTGATTCTTCTCTTTGTCCCACTGGCTTTGACCTGTTGTAGTTTGCCATGACACTATTCATGATTTAAATGAGGCTAAGCAAGAGAAGAACAGTGCACTATTTTCATTCTGATGAAGCTGTGCTGTCCTCTTCATGCTGGCTACGGTACTATATTACCGTATCCCTTCATCACTTTCAAAGGCTTTCTTTCCCCACCGTGAAGCTCAGCCGAATATGAAGGACTTTTCAGAACTTGATTTTGAACTCTCCTCACCCTACTTCTCTGATCTCACACCCATTTTTATGCACATTTATTTGCCTTTTCTAATCTGGCTATCTCCTGGGGCTGCCTGTCTCTGAGCATCTGGGTATCAGATCTTATTTATTGCTTCCATTTCTGATGCATCGAGCTCCTGAGTCATTTCCCCTCTCCCGGTCTCACCTCTGTGCTTCCCCTCATTCTCCCAGCTGCTGAGCAGGCCATCCCACCACAATGCCTTCCTCCTCTTCAGGACAGGGTTGGTGGGTCCATGCCTCACTTGCTCCATGTTGAGTTAAGCAGAAGCCTCTTTGTCTTACAATTTCTAAAGATCTGGTGGGATATTTTATTTCCTTTTTTTTTTTTTTTTTTTTTGAGTGCAATTCTGAAAAGGGATCTGGGTGTTCTTGTTGACAACAAGTTAGATCTGAGTCAGCAGTGTGCCCTGGTAGCCAAAAGAGCCAACAGTACCAAGCTGCTGGAGCTCAGGGAGCACTGAGGCACTGCTCTCAAACATAGGGTTTGGATTTTGGGAGGTGCTGTGTGGAGCTAGGAGTCGGACTTGATCCTTGTGGGTTCCTTTCCATCACTGAATATTCTATGTTTCTGTGATTATCTGGCTCTGCTTGTGTGAGTGACCCCAGCCCTGGTCTTCTTCATTGGTCACTTTTTCAGAACAACTGCTGTGCAGCTTACAGGCTCTATGGCAGGACTCCCCGTTCCAGAATCCTCCATCCATGGCTGCTTTCCACCTCCTTGCTGCCCCAAAGGGCGCATGCTTGGCAGAGTGTCTGAAGATGGTTACGAGGTGTCTGCTGAAGGCATTTGTGGCTATCCGCTCTTGGACATGTCGTGACCATGGGGTGCCTGCAGGTCTTGCTCTACTGCTACGTCCCATGGTGTTGTTTAGCTAGTGTCGGCAGCGCACACGCATTCCAGGATCAGCTCCTTCTCTGGAGGTGTTCAAGACCCACCTAGATGCCTACCTGTGCAACCTAGTCTAGGGAGCTGCTTTGGCAGGGAGGTTTGGACTAGGTGGTCTCTAGGGGTCCCTTCCAACCCCTACAATTCTATGATGCTGTGAGCTGGCAACTAGGGACCTTTCTGTGATTAAACACTGCTAATAAAGCTTTGTCAAAGCTGATGTTTTTCAGGCTGCATTTTAATGCCATCGATTCAGGATTTATGCTACTGTGATGGGATCCTCACATGTGCGGCGGAGGTGGCTCATTCTTTTCCTTCAGTAATTGCTCAGCTGCCCTTTATATGGAGCAGGGAAAGTGAGAGGTGGTGAGCAGCTGAGTAACCTCTAGCTGCTACTGCATCTTCAGGAGGCCTTTTCGTCTGGCAGGTGTAACCTTTGGAGAAGACATATGCTACCATCACTCTTCCTTTCCACCCACCAAGCTCCAACTGAGGTGATGTGTGATTGGATGATTCACAGAGAAACCTCAGGGCACGGCTGCTTGAAATATCTGGGTATCAAATATACTGATCAGCTCTATAAAGCTCCCTTTCTATCAGGGAACCTCTGCATCCTTAGTGCTGGAGCAAATTCTTTGCAACTGTTTGCCTTTGCAATTGGTCCTTGCAGTGCCTTGCAGCTTGATATGGCACTCATAAGTTTGTGATTACCTAGACAGTAAGGAAGACTAATTTTTTTTTTTTTTAAGATATGCCACCCTCCCAGAAGTTTGAATAGCACTGATTTAGAGTGACCTGAGAGAAGCTGTGGCTTATTTTGAGCTTTAATGACATGTGAGAGGCTGATAATTAAGAGGAGAGCGCATTCTGACCACATACCGCTCACTTACGATTGGTGTGCTCTTTGCAACACCTTTGTGAGAGAGCTGTGGAAAGAGGTGGCTGCAGAACATGATCAGAGGGGAAACTGTCAGAGCTTTATGCTCATTTACACAAAGAATATTTACCTTGGGATATGTATGACTGCAGTCCCATTTGTCTCCTCTGGCAGTGAGTGTGGCTATTGTATGCAATACACGCAAGAGTGGGCAAGTATACTCTTCCACCAGAGAATTTGATGTTAAGCAATTTGTTCCCTCTCTCTGGGATTCCAGAGGCTCTGACTGATCAGATAGAGTAAAAATTTCAGATATGTTCCCTGCAAGCTAGAGAATACAAGATATGCCCAGCACTTCCAGAAGCCATGGGCCTTTGATCTGTACACTGGACAGATTGTTTGTATGTGCACAATAAATGCCATGTGTTTCCATCCTCATACCATCTGTGAAATGTGGGCCTAGTATGTCTGATGCTTCTGGGACAGGAATATGGCATCCCTATGGCTGATGCTCTGCAATGTATCAGAGACCAGAATTTTCAAAGGACTTCAGACTTTCATCTGCTGCTGATTTCAGCATATCTTCCAGAGAAAATGCTGTGCAGTGCTTGGACTCCATGGCTAGGACATTTGTTAGGACAAATGTTGCATGTGAAGGTCGTAAGGTGACAAAGTTCTTCATTGGGAGGCTCTTTGAAGGATGGGGTGCTACTTGGAGACATACACAGCACAGGTGTGGCCAGGGGGATATTTTATTATGATTTCAGTGTGATGAAAAGGCTGTGTGATGCTTAATGGAACTCTCCAGAGGAATTAAAACAAACACCTACTGGCATTGATGGCTGTTTTATTTTCTGACTTATTAACTGCCCTTGAAATAACAGACTATTGTAAAAATATCACTATTTTCTTCTCTGATGGATACCTGATTCATATCTTGTGAGCTGTGCATGCCCTGCCAAATGAGAGCGATGTGTTTCCCAGCTGATAGCTAAATAACTCTTCAAGTGACTTACTGTCTTGCTTAGTAGCTCTAGTAGACTAGATCTCCACTTGATGTGCCCTCCCCATGCAGAACAAAATTGACTTAATTTTGCTCTAATTTAGAAAGGTGTTTGCATAAAAGTTCAGCAGTGAGAAATTGCCCAGAGGCTTTTCTCTTCCACTTTCCCTATGGGAAGATTCACATTTTAAGCTCTCCCAAACTGAAAGGTCATCCCATTTATTCTGAGCCTTTCTGGAGACTAACCTATAGCCAATATTTATACAGTACAACATTCTCATTAGCTCACTCCTGCTGTTTCTCAAGATTATTTGGAAGATTTTTCAAATATGCAATTCTCCCATATGAAAGAATGAAGTGATGGGAGATTTTTGAAGAGAAGCTAAGCACAGGTATAGAGAGGTGAAAATGCTCATTGTCCTACCAGTGGCTTTACTGCCTCTGGAATTGGGATAGGAGTGTGGGAACAATTCAGCAGTACTTCACATCTAGTTGACCTTAAGCTCCTTCTTTAGTTCACTTAATTCCATCTCCTGTTCCATTTCCTTTTCTCTAGATCCTCCTACCTACTGACTGATTCATTATGCTGGCTCACAGTAGCTGCAATCCCAAGAAGACAGAGATACTGTTGAAAGCACTGAGCTACCTGTGCTTAGCCTTTCTCTGATGTGGTCCTTGCCATCCTCTTGTCATCATCAGCCATCGTGCCATTCCTTGTCACTGGTATCTTTGTTGAAAAATCATTGTAAGATGTAAATTTAATTTTGGGGCAGAAATCCTCTTGCTGACACGCCCCACATCTTTCCCTATTGTTTATTTTATTCGTAGGTCTGAACTGCACATTTCTGTTAAAATTTGTATCCCTTGCAAGATCTCATTCTGTTTAACTTCTGTCATTTCTCATTTTGGTCTCGAGCCTCCTGACCTCTCAAGTACTTTACTGAGTGGTCTTTTTTCCCCATTAATTGCTGGCTCTTGGTTGATTGCTATTATCCCCTGCTGAGGAAGCTTACTCATTCACTTAGAGTAATTTTTACAGGCTTTGGTTTTCCCTACCTGGGAGTTGTGCTGCAGTTGCTATATTTCTGGCTGAATTCTCAGGCTTTTCCCACATTCAGGACTTTCAGTTCTTTAGTCCAGTGGAGTTCACTAATTATTTCCCTTAATTTCTCAAATCTTACCCATTTGAAATGTAGAACTTTAATTACAGACCTCTTTTTGTTTACTCTTCCAGTTAAATTAAACTGAATCAACTTGTGATCACTCAGTCAGAGGTTATTTTCTTTGGTCACTTCTCCTGTAATGTGCTTGGAATTTACCAAAATGAAACCTAAAATAACAATGGTGGTTCAGCGCATTTTGGTGGATTAATTTGTTGGCAATTACATCTAAGACTGTCTGGGTCATGCTGCAAATAGTAGATTCTGTATCTGTGTGAAACCATATTTATTTATCTCAAATTTACTTCCTTAATGACATGGTACATCATCTGTGATATTGATAAAGAAGAAAATGAAATATTAAAAAAGCCTGGAGAGGAACAGAGAACAGAATAGAGCATTTTTTATGTGAATTGGTACCTCTTCAGTGCTACGTGCATTTCTGGTTCACCTCATCTCTTAAAAGATACAGCATAAATGGAAAATGTTCAGAGATGGGCAGCAAGAATGAAACATGGAAGAGCTCCTTTTTGAGGAAAAACTGGCAAGAATAAAAGTTGTCAAGCTAGAGAAGGGATACATGAAGATATCTCTGCTGGGGGGCAGGATATCATAAAGATGGTAAATAAGGAAGAGTTGTGCACAGGAAGAACAGATTATGATGTCTCCAAAATGGTTCCCATGTCACAGGCAGAGATAACACAGGAAGATTAATAGCAATTCATATTTGTTTTTCCTTTCTTTGAATACTTGCACAGGACAGAGTAGCATTCAGCTCTGTGTGCTATGTGCTTGCCATTTTGCTTAATTTCCAGGCACCTTTTCAGATGGAAGCTTTTCAGTGCTTTCTCCATGCTCTGGTAAGCAGCAGGTCACAGTAAAATGCTAGGGAAGCATATACCTCTGCACTGTTGTCTAAGGAATAAAGGTAGTTAAGGTCAGCCAATTAAGGGAGCGTGACTGGGTCATAAATATGTCTGAGATAATGGTTTTGCACATGGTGTAGCTGTGCAACTGTGTTCTTAGGGGGCAGAAATCCTGTGACAAGACCACTGGACTCTGCTATCAAACTTTATCCTGTTCTGTCTACCTCTCTGTTCACAGAAGGTGCTGCCAAAGCTGAGTTCACAACATGCAAACCTCCAACAGCTTCCTGATGTTCTTTTAATCTTTCACATATGCTGCGTTCAGCCTCCTCATAGTTACAAAAAATATACACTACATTTTTTTTAATCTTGAAGCTTCCCACGAGGTCTCTGTTTTGACTTATGTCCCTCCTCAGAGCAAAGGTAACAGGCAGTTTGCCACTGCCAGATGTGCTCAAGCAGTGGGTATGAGTTTGAATGGCTGGAGTATTCTACCCTGCTCTTGGTAGCTGGTCCCAGCTGGTAAAAGATATAGATCTGTCCTGGTGCACGTGGGGAGAGCCCTCCATTTTCCCTGGGTTGTTTCATTCCTCAACCTTTTTTATTTTTTGTTAGGGTTCTGAGCTCCTCAGGCAAACTTTCTCTGTATTGTTTTGTTCAGAGCTAACAGCAATGAGATCATAGCCTGGCCCCTAAGCACCACTGTAAAGCTGGGATGAATGATCCTATATTTAACTGCACAGATCATACTGGTGCACTCTCACTTTCCCGTTTCCAGTCCAGTCACATGTGCATCATTCTGATGATCAATATTTTTTTGTGGTTACTTTGAAAAAATGTCAGTTTACTACAAGTTTAATATGAAAAGGAAGATAAAGAACCAGTGTTTCTATTTTGTCTCTCCTTCTTCCCCAGGATTTGGTACTGGTGTTTTTGTCCCTAAAAATCTTTGATTGTTGCCCCTATATTAGTCTGCCTTTAGAGCATCTTCAGTGAAATCTCATCAAATGTTAATACTTATTATTATTATTGTTTTTTAATCATGGATAAATTTACTTTAACAAATGCTTTTAAATTTCTTCCTGTTATCCACTACCCACACTCCCTATTTTTCATTAATACATTCCACATTAAATCTTTACAATCTTCTTCACTTTCACTATATGCCAGTCTATGACCTATTATTTCAAAGCCAGGACGAATTCATCATGCTTTCTCCAGCATTTCAGACTACTTTTCCTGGGCTACCACCTTTGTTCTGACACTGTGTCTTAGTTTTGTCCTTGCGATCTCAGGAAATAGTCCCTTGATTTTTTCCCATGAGAGGGTCACCAGGAGCTTCTTGCCTCCTTGCAGCCTACCAATTCCTGACTCATTTAACGATGCTGAGCCTGGTTATAATAGAGTGACTCACCAAAATATTTCACATCTCTTTGTATCGGTTGAAAGCGCCCTTTTGCATCAGCATACATTTATACATAAATATGTATGTGCCATCCTGCTTACTTAGGGTTCTATTTACCTGCTCATGTGTCTGTCTATCACTCTTCTCGATGGAAATTACATCAATGTCTCTCCTTGCCTTTGAAGCAATTTCTAGACAGCTACTTATCAAAGAATATTAACACTGATGGCAGATCTACTTCCCCATTCCTGCTATTAACAATTCTGCCCATTGAAACTGTTTTTATAGATCTGTGACTGATGCAACAAAAAGGGAAAATTCTGTCTGGGAATGCGGTAATACTTCATGTAGCAGAGAGCAGTAGGACCAAGTGCAAGGGTCTAAACAAGTGTGGTATTCCACCAAGCATGCAGGGAGAGAAGAATTTAGGCTCATTGAATTTGGTTAGCTGTTAACATCAGCAAGGCAAAGAGCTCTCTTTTGCCTTCTGCCTTGCAGGAGTCTCCCATAAGCAGATGTCCTGAGAGCTGATCCTGCAAAAACTGCCATGTAAGCTGCAGTAGCCTTAAATGCAGAGGTTTTTTGTTCTTCTGTTCCCCCTCTTTACTTTGGCATGCTTTATACCTTCTGAAGTTTAGTATCTGCCAGGATTTTTGGACTTGACATTTTTATCATTGTTGATCAGCAGAATTACTGTACACTGTAAGTTACAATTATTTCACAAGTGCTGTTTACACTATCTGGTTTTGGGCATGTAACATAGATGCCCCATAAATGGCTAAATTAACTGCTGAGGATCCCTATTCCTTCACAGAAATTAATCTGTTCCATGAAAAAGCTCACCCAAATATCATCCTTGGGCTATTGTAGGAAAGCTCTGTGCTGAGCCTCCTGGAAAAATGACACTGGGATTGAGTTTGCATGGGGGAATTAGTACTGTATTCTTGCCTTTTCTCATGGCTCCTGGAATGGGCAGGCAGTAAATCAGGCTCAGCAGTAGAGCTGCTCTGCACACCAGTGCTCACTGCTGCAGCTGGTATCAGTACAACCGTCACTGTGCTCTCACTATGGCAATCCTTTCATATGATACATGAGATGTTCCTGGCCTGCATTCAAAGGGCAAAGGGGAAAAGGATAACAGTGCAGACTCTGGCTTTTGAGCATTTTGTTTACTGGAACATCCTTTTAACCATTCAGCAATGTATGCTGCTGGGTTAAGGGAAAGTCATTAGTGTTGTCCTTGGTAAGTGGATCAAGTAATAGTGCCATATGTTCTGATGCAGTGAAATGCAGTCACTGTCTAGAAGCCTTTTCACATGGAAAATCGCAAACTAGGGTCGTATTTGCGTGCTTTGCTTTACCCTGGGGATATTCACCGTTGCTTCTTTGTCAGTATCACTAAAGTACCTAAGTGTACTCTTCGCACCTGTACAAATCAGACCTAGGAGATCACAGGAAACACTTCCCTACTAAAATAAGCATCCTCACTGCCTGAGCTTGTTTCAAAGCAGTCTGTTTATTTCCTTCTTCATGGAGTCAGAGCTGTGTGCCACCTCTTCTTGTTCTGGGGTTTTCCTTATTGTGACTTTACCTCCACATCCTCAACTATTCCCCAGAGAGCATCCCTGTGTCCCCACACCCAGCTGCTGAGGCACAGAGCTCGCTGGAGAGGTGTGAAGCCCTGCCAGCGCTGTGAAGCCATCATCAGGACAGAGAAAATTAAACAAATGGCAAATTAGTAGCATTGGACCCTGGTGTGTTCTTCACAAGAGGCTCAGTTCTGTGTTGGCTCACATCTTAATCCACCCCAGCTGACACGCATCAAGCATAAATCAGCAGAGGGCCTGGCCCCTTTACTGTGCAAACATTAACTAATTAATCCGCCTTATAGCCATTGGAGGCTGCAAAGGAGTTATTATTGTACTTTTCTTCACAGAGTGTGCAACTGAAGCAGAGAGGATAAATGATTAAAGGACACAGATAGGATTGTCTGAACTTGGGTGCACAACAGAAGGACTCCTGGATATTTCTAGAGCACTCTTCACCTGCTCATATTTTTTTTTAAGCAGTATCTATGGAGGAAGAAGCAGGAGAAGCCTTGAGATGAGATGCAGGGCCTATCCTCATCTCTGTCACACTTAGAAATCTGGAGAAATTCCACTTGTTCCTTGAGGACACACAAGGATCTTATTACAGCGGTGTTGAAAATCGGAATCTGGCACATCATATTAACATAAAATGCAAGGGAAAAATACCCAGCAACAAGCAAAGGGCAATACAGAAAATAGGTTTGTTACAAGCAAATTGGATATGTTTGTTTCTTCTTTTTCTCTATATTAATGCCATCCAGGCCTCTCCCGTATATTCTCGAGGAAATGACTTCGTTATATAAGAGAAATATATTGAAAATGAAATCAGTGGTAGCACCAAATGTAGCAGCAGACATGACAAGACTTTTAAGTAACAACAGAAGAGTTCTATCTCCTTTCCTGTTTGTTCCATGTTAACTTATGGAGATTGGTGCTGACTTTCTGGAATGGCTGCAGCAAGCTGTAAATGATGTATGAAAATGAAATGAAAATTCTCTGCCCAAGCCACTGTGCACAGCAATTGCTGCTGAGCAGAATTAATAGCTATATGCTCCTGTAGGCTCTGACATGGGACGGAGCCAGAGAAGCCAGTAGCAAAGAAATTAGAAGACCCACAGATGACAGGACAGGACTCCTGCTGATTCTTCATCTTCAGTGGTGGAGTGCTTTCAGAGAGGTGAAAAGAAGGAGACTCAAATGTTTTCAGCTCTTCCTGGGAAAGCACAAGGGATTCACTCACAGATTCACAGAATATCCCATGTTGAAAGGGACCCACAGGGATCATCAAATCCAACCCCTGTCTCTGCACAGGACAATCCCAAAATCAGACCATATGTCTGAAGGCTTTGTCCAGATGTTTCTTGAAGTCTGGCAAGATTGGTGCCATGACAACTGCCCTGGGGAACCTGTTCCAGTGCCTGACCATCCAAAGTAACAAGTTAGGTAGCAAGGACGCCTACTCAGGACCTCCTTTCTCAATCTGTTTCCTGTCTTTGTTTACTGAACTCATCCCCATTTTTATCCAATTGTACTGGTCTTGCAACATCACCACCCTGGGCATTTGGGCTGTGCAGGTGAAAGAGGGTAATGGGTGTAATTAAGTGAGCACATGTGTGTGGGCACAATTAGCACCTGGTGATTATGTCAGTAACACGATGGCCATGGTGATGAAGGACATTTCTGGTGTCCTAGTTACTAAATGCTCTCTGGTAGTCATGCTGCAGTGCAAAACTGCAAACAGTGATTATTAATACCATTAAAAATTCATGCAAGCTCAGGTTCTGCAAATGCTCTGCCATGTGAATGCTCTCTGCGGAGATAAAGAGGGCACTACAGCGAGCATGGAAAACGGATGTCCAGGTTAGCAGTGCACATGCTGCAAGGTGCCCCTGAGTTTTGGGCCTGACCCACCCCTGTGCTGAATCCAACAGCATCCCCTGTCTCAGTATCCCTCCCCTCTTAGATGTCCACCATGTAGCTAGCCCTCTGGTCCCTCCCTTTTTGCATGGGTAACTTGGGCAAATGCAAACTAAAAGCAACAGAAATCTAAAAATAATACAAATTAAGCAAAAGCCCCTTTGTGTGATACTCCTTCACAGCTAAGAAGCAAAGGGAGATGGGATTTAATTTAGGCCAGTCCTCTGCTGCATTTCAGATAAAGCATTTTAATCTAGTCATAGGTTGATAAAAATACCCCTCTCTGATCCTGCAGGCAACTTTTTCTGCCAATTTTCTTTCCAGGGAGGAAGAGAGCAGGAAATATAATTGAAAGAACACTGCTGCATAGAAAATGACACTGACGGAGTAATGCACTTTGGAACGGTGAGCTCTGCCAGCTCCTTGTTTTCTACTATTTTTTCCTCTTTTTACTTCAGAAATTTCAAGCTATTGGTAATCATCAGTATGATTAGCTCGTGGTTGGTTTTTTTTTTTCCTCTCTCTCTTTTATTTATTTATTTTTTTTTTTCCCCTGAGCTTCAGCCAGGTAGAAGTCTTTCAAATACAAAATGATGTCTCTTTTCTGGAGTCTTATTCCAGCTTTCACAGTACAGCTTGTTCTCTTTCACCCCAAGCTGAGATTTTTCAGGGTTAATTTATTCATCTAATTGTTGAATGCACATGTGGTATTGCAGTCCACAGTGATTTTATGGACTTAAGGCTATGGTAATGACTTAATAAACATGCATGTGTACATGATTTGAAGGCAATATATTCTCCTGAATGTAATATTTCAGAAAAGACAGCATGAAAAATAAAAGGGTGGCCAGAGGCGTATCTCAGTAGAGGCGTGAAATGCTGAGCTTTTAGTATTTTTTCCAAATTAAGGACTCTGTTTAGAAAAGGTATTACCTGTCCAGTTTCCTGACAATCTGTGAACATTTGAATAATCAAACAACAGCAACAAGATTTTTTGGACTCCCCATGCCTCCATGCTATTCTTTTGAGGTCTTCTCTAGCTTCTTGGTGTTGGTGTGTGCATATCCACAGGAAGGCATTGCTGAACTGAATGAAGAAAAGGAATGGGATAAATCTGATGAGCAGGATTCAGAAGATGCATGTTAAAAATATAAGATGAGAGGGTGAAGGGGGCAGGGTAGAAAGGACAAGATTTAGAGGCTGGTGAACTAAGCTACACTAGCTTAAACAAAACCCAGCACAAGAGTACCTCTGTTTAACATGTATTAAGTTGCACTCATTTAAAACTAAGAGGAGGGCAGATTGGATTTTGTAGCTGATGGGCAATCTGTTCCTCTTGAAAGTTAAAATGATTTTTCCCTTTGACAACTATTAAGCCTGATGGTCTAGATGCAACTTTCCCTTTGGGAAGTGCCTGAATGGCACTGCCCCTATAAGAAGAGAGCATTTTTACTGCAGCTGGGTGGGAGACCAAGTTTTTGAACTTAGAAATTTAGAATTAGATCTTCAGCTCAATTTTGGATATTTGACTTTGCTATATGCATTTCTACACAACCCCACCCCTGAAACTTGATTAAGCTGAAGTTTTTGTCTTTACTTTTCCTTCTGCCCAAACTATGCCATTTTCTCTCCAAAAAGATGATACTTTTTTGAGGAAGGGCTGATGGAAGACGGCTCATGAATTTTTCTCTTATTCTAACATGAATTTGAGGCACTGATGAGATATTCCTTGCTGCCCCCTTCACTTCCATTTAGCAAAATAAGCCAAGTTTAACAAATCTTTCCATTAAAAACAGGAGATAGAGTTGAAAGCTCAGTCACTGAGGTGTGATTGCTTTGAAGCCTGTGCTGGTTATGGCTGTTGGCTCCCTTTGCCAAGGGCTGCACCGTTCTCTTGATCCAGAGGCAATAGTGATGTTATCCTGGATTCCAGTTGGCTTTATTTGGTTTGGCAGAAATCGTGATGAAGTAGTCTCCCACTTTTGCATTTGCTGTCCTGCATACTTAACAAGCAGGAACAGCGTCTGTGCTGTCTGAACAGCCATAAGTCTTACTTAACAGGTGCTCAGCAGTGCTGGCAGCTTAAGGGTAATATCGGACAGGCATTGCCCTTGGCGTGCAGCACCGTGCCTTCATTCAGACTGTAGTGCCTGTGCTTCTCGCTGCTTCCTAGCCTCATTATTTTTCATTTTGCTACTGCTAGTTTTGCTAGTAAGATCCCATTTGTCAAAACTGCTTTATCGAAACAGGAAAAAGATTGGGTTAGGGGATTGTGGTGCACAGTTTCTCAAAGGATGAAGTGACTTCCACAGCACAAGATCACATCAGCAAAGAACTGAAGGTGACTGCAAGCACATTCAGGTGAATGCCATTCATTATTTTTATGTACAAATAAGATGAAGCTATTCCTCTTTGCCCTCTTGGGAGGTGCTATTTAAATGAGGAAAAGGCAGATCTTTCTCCAAAGTGCAAACAAGCTAACCAAACAAGGCAAGGACAGGGGAAAATAAATATTACCCTGACTCCTGAGATCAAATCAAGGCTGGAAGATGTTTAGTGTTTTGCCTGAGGTGATATAAGTAGTCCACAGAAAAGTGGAGGTAGGAACTGAACCCAGAGCCTCTGACCTGGTGAGCAGTGTCTCCTGAGACGGTTTGTGGTCAGGAAAATGGCAGTATCATCAAGTTCCAGCTTTTGCCTATGAACCTTGAGAAAAATTGATAGCTTAAAAAAATCCTTTTTTTTTCCTGACAATATTTTCTTCATGTCAGATCTATTTTCCTCCCCACGCACTATTTCCTGTATTTATTATTGTTACTGTATTTAATAGCTTATTTAACGGTTGTCTTTAATAGCAAAATATTTAAAAATACAACCCCCACTCTAAAACTTCCTGAGGAGGGCAAATGGAGAGGAGGTGCAAGTTTCTTCTGATAGGACATGTGGGAATGGCACAGAGCTGTGCCAGGGCAGGCTCAGGCTAGACATAAGGAAAAAATTCTGTACTGCAAGGGTGGTCAATGGAATGGGCTTCCGAACGAAGTTGTTGGTGCCCACTGCCTATCAGTGTTCAAGAGATGTGTTCTATAACATGCTTTAGCTTTTGGTTAGCAATGAAGTGGGCAGACACCTGGATGAGATAGTCTTTGAAGGCCTCTTCCAACTAAACTCTTATGTCCTGCCCTCTCCGATCCTATTCTGAATTTCCTGAATGTTCCGGAATTCTGGATCTCAGGAATGTTTTCAATTTAAGGAATGGGAATATGCTGGCATTTTTTACAGGACATTCTTCTGGTGAAGAATGAGGAGCTTTGTACTTTGTACAATATTTTTAAGATTGTCCCTTCATTAACATATTTTATATAGTTAAAAATAGGAATTGTATTCATTGCGTTGGAATATAAGCTTGCAGTACACTGTGTAGTTATCAGAAAGACTGTTCTTAATTACCTGCAAAAAACATTTATTGTCTGATGTACTCTATGAATATTATCCTTTAATTAGCTGCCTTATTTCAGCTAAATTAAAGAAAGGAAGAGCATTCATCATGAACACTTTTTATTTTTTTAATTATTATTATTAGCACCAACTCTGTCCTCTTCAGTGAAAAAGAGAAATAAAAGTAGTTTATCCTTTTGCTGAGCTGAGGTGTAAGGTTTTGTTTTCTAATGAGTGAAGAGAACTTTGTTCTTAACTCTGCATTTCTGAGAGCCACTCAAAGTGGAGCACAGGCTGCATTTTTTTCTCCGTGGTTGTGAAGGCTGCTCCATTTCGAAGAAGTTCAGTAATTGCTGCCTGACAGACCTCCCTGTCAACTCTCCGGGATATCAGTGCTGGATTGTTTGCTGGGAAAACATCTAAAGTCAACAGAGGGAGGTACTGGAAATAGCATTCAGATGGTCAGGGGATATCTAGTGGGTCAGATGGAAGCACATGAAAAAGTCATGCTGAAGCTGGTTAAGGAATCATTTAACATCTATGCAACTGTGTCTCTTTTTTGGCTACCAGAGTTCCCCTGGAGCTTTGGCCTGCTAGCCAGTAGTGTGCACGCCTGCTGCTGCTAGATGCAAAGATTGTTCTGTGGACTTTCTCCTGGCTTAGGCATGAAAACCCTGCTTCGAGGTTGAGGGCAATTACTATTGCATAGCAGAGGCATGTGGGGCTGATTAGTTTCAGGCTAGATAGGGAGAATGGGGAGAAGGTTCTCAGTTGGAAATGAAAATAGGAGGGATGCTTTGTTCTGGGAAAGTGGGTGCTTAGGCTGAGGTTTTTCCAGATGAGGATTTTGGTTCCCAGAGCACGACATGGGTAAGATTAGGTCCTGTAGGTTGAAACTGAAATGTCAACCAGCTGCTACCTAGCTCCGCAGGTGTCTGGGTTCAGTATCTGTCTTTGACCCCTCAGGTCTCTAAATACCTGGTTCAGCACTTCTGTGTGCCATGTGCTGTCCTGCCTCAGTGATTAGTAGAATGAAGTTTGGATTCCCTAGCAATGCTATGTGCTGGACAGCAGCTTATGTGAACGAAGAAACACTAGCAAAGCTGAAACTGAATCTCACCCCAGAAGAAGTGACTAAATACATTTTTTTTTGTCATTTTCCTATTTTTTCTTTTTCACTTTGGTTTGAAGTGCTTTGCTTTTATATTTCTTCATAACACATTTTCTTTTCTTCAATTTTTTTTTCTTTTTTTTCCAGTACTGTGGATGAATTAATCCTATGAGAATGGACATGGCTGTCTCCATTGATGTGGGAAGAGGGCAAAAGTAATGACTTCAGTGTTGCTTTAATTACTGATCTCACTAATTGCCCTCCAAACCAGCAGGGTTTTGCTCGGAGCTGTTTCTGTAAACCAGAATGCCCTTCTGTAACTGATTTACACCTGAAAGGGTAATTGCTTCCTGACTCTGAGCTTAAGTATTCCTAAAACCCAACAGCATCTCATCCAGTTTCACCACACACCTCCTCCCCACTACGAAACTGGGCTTTCCCCAGTTAGGAAAGTTCCTTCAATAGCTCTGTCTTAAAGCACCTCCCTTATAGCAACACAGGCACAGCGTGTAGTTAGAGTTGCTTTCCAACCTGATATGGTCAGGACCAGAAAGTCCATCTTTTGGTAGATTTCTTGACATAACTGGCAAAAACCATGGAAGCAGGCTTAAAACGGCAGGACAGTGTGTGAGCAAGCACTCAGTGCAAGATGCTCCTGCAGAGCTTGCCTAGTACTGTTATGACCCACACTGATATGGTGCCAGAAGAGCACTTATAAAAGAAAAAAAACAACGCACCAGAAAGCCAGTTTCCTCTGGTGGTGACCAAGCAAATGTGGCTCTGACAAGGACTGAAGATAAAAACGATCCCCTGTTTGTGGGTGCACTGTTGTGGAGGTCCTGGTGCTCTATAGGCACTTTATGAGTGATGTGACAGCTTCCCTGACTGAAATAATTCCAAGTACTGTAACATGAGGTGTCAAGGCAGACAGCAGAAAACATTTCAATCCTTTCCATTAGAACAAAGTGCTATTCTCTTGACGGCTTTCAAATGCATATTGTTTAGCTATTATGTGCTAACCTTGACTACTATATTCCAAGCACAATAGCAGTGGGAGCTTTCTCCTTTTTTGTTTGGTTAGTGATCGTGGTAAGAGGATTTCTCTTTTGCAGGGTCAGTAAAATATTCTGTTGCAAAGGGAAAAAAAAAAGAAAGAAAATTCAAAAGTTGTATTTATGTTACAGAGGCAGTGTCTGAGGTCTCCTCTCGAGTCGCATATGTCAGGTGGCTCTGATGGCTCCCCAGTATGGATTTTTACCCTAGTGGAGCTTGTAGTTCTTGTAACAGAAATCAAAGACTGTAAGTGTATCCTGCCTGGACTGCTCATATTGCTACTGACAAGTGATGCTAAAGTGACTGCTCTGTCATCTACTGGAAGCCTAAGGCAACGTGCAGCAGGTAAATGGTTAATTAAAACAATCCTTCAAGGATACCTTTAAGGGAACCTCTGTGGGGAGTTATTGACAGAAGTGGCTGCTTCATGTTTTCTCTAAGGGCTACATACAGGGCTGGTTGCCTTAACTGCTTTTGACATTTCTTCTCTCTGACCGTGAGGTTGCTGAGATGGGAAGATTAAGTTGCTTGTGGAAGAATGAGATCTGACACAGGTGAAAACCACAGGTAAAGATGTAGAAGTATGTGAGCAATACTTGAAATCTGACGAAGCCTGGACTCTCTTCTAGAATCAGCCATCCTAGAGGACAGCCATTGTTACCTTTCTAAGCCTTGTGCTTGCACAAAGGCCGGATTGACTTTTTTTCCACATTTTCCCGAGCTGTTGATTTCCACATCTCATCTTTTCCTCATCCTTTTTTTTTTTTCTTCCCATCATTCAATTCTCCATTTTTGATCAGTGGCCTCATTGTGTTCCTCTTAATAAGCAGCAATCCCCATCCCCTTCCGAACCCTTCCTTCCTCATGACCTCCTATGTCTTTCCATCCATTCCTATCTTCTCTCTCACCCAGCTCCTGCTCCCTTTTCCTCCTGCCACAAACTCCACCTCTGAGATTACCCTCTCCCTCTGCCATCCCTTCCTCTCCACTGCCTTCAGCTTTTCTCTCTCCTCCGTTTGATTTTCCTTCTTCTTCAGTGCCAGCACCTGACAGAGAAGGAGTCGCTGATTGTATGTCTTCATTGTAATTAAACTGGGCCAGAGCCCATTCTCTGGCACTAAGAGCAAGTGGCACAGCCTGGCTCCTGTCCATACAGCTAAACTCTCTTCCTCCCATAACAGGATGGCTTTATCCTTTCTGCCTACTGGGAACAGCCCTTGGCAAGTGCTGCTCCCTGAACCCTGCCCAGTCACAGCCTCTGAAAGTACTCCCTAGGACAAGCCAAAACTGTGCCAGGGAGCATGCTAATAATTAAACACTATAGACTGTGCTACAGGCCTTGGTGCTGCTTAATTCACTCATAAAAATGCAGCTGAAAGAATGAGGGGGAAATGTCCTTGCTTTCAGCCCATGCCACAGCTATGGAGGTCAGGGATAAGCTGACTCACACCCATTTTTCTCAGGCAAGGAAGGCAGGCTCTGAAATGTGAGTGTGAGCCTGTGAGCCTCTTGAGCTGGTTATCTTTCAAGCATGAACTTGGCTAAATATGGGCAAAGTTTTTTAATCTGGTGGGGGTGTGAGAAGCATGTCTTTGATTAAACTCCTGTCCTCCAGCTACTGCTGCCAAACTGCTGCCCCCAAACATAAGCTTCCAAACAAGGGTTCCCTAAGGATTTTTAAATCTGAGTGAATAACAAACATATTTTTTCCTGCCTTTCCCCTCCTAGGTGTGGATTGCAAAATTCAGCTGAAGGAAAACACCCACGTGGGAAATTTCATCTCCTTCAGTTAGCATTTAACAAAATCTGCAGTTGAGAGCAGGGTCATCCTGCATGTAGGCACTGTAAAGAGCTTCAGTAGTAAGTGGTCACACCTCTTTCTACCACGTGTAGGTGTGTGTACACATACAGACCTGAGCTCCTGTGACAAACTGTATTTACCTGAGGCCAAACCTCCATCCAAAGAAAGATTCTAAGTTTCTGGGATGTGTTTGGGAATGATGCTTTGAACCGGGTTACGGGACGATGTATGAAAGGAGGTTTAGTGCTGGTCCACTGGCTGGGTAAATGCAAGGTGAGAATCCTGCATAACCAGTGACTCTGACATATACACCCCCTCCCATTGTTTTTTTAATATCCTGAATGGATTTGGGATGAAAAGCTCATATGTATCCTGGTGTGCAACACACCCAGTACCTATATATGTATATGTACATATTTTTAGCTTCCCAAATCCTAGCAGCACTATGTATTGAAATGATTAATAAAATAGTAAGGTAGGCTTTTTTTGTTTCCACAGCTTTGGAAGTGCTATGTACAGCCAATGATAAAACTAATGGAAACTGTTTTACTTAACTCTTAGGTTATTTCTAAAATAACCATGCATATTTTCTGAAGATTTCGCTTGTCTTTTAAGCACAAAATATTGGGCTGTAAACCATTTGTTTATGTCTGTAAACCATTTGTTTAGGGTTTTTTTTTTTTTTTATACATATACCTATAGATTGGCTCACTGGTCTTCTGCACAAAAAAAAAAAAAAAAGAAAAAAATCTTGAAAGCTTTTTGGTCAGTGAGTGTTACTTGGAACTTGTCTTGGAACAAGGTTTCAAATTTGACCCTCCAGACAGTGCTATGTTCATCATCTCAATGTAATCACCTCTTTATGTATACTGTGGGCAAGGATTATTTAAATATGGAGGTAGCCATAGTCTTCCACATTACGTTTTGTCCCTAGTTCCCTCTACTTCCTTAACTTAAGCTGCTACACTAGGATTTTGTCCTTGGGCAGTGACCACTGCAGAGGAAGTTGGAGTTGGTCTCCTCAGCCCCTTGCTCAGTTGTGTGGTCCACAGACATCTGCTGTGGTACAGCCGCACACCTTAGCCTGGGATGGAGGCTGTCCTCAGTCACCCTGCCAAGAGCAAGAATGTTTGCTTCTATGGTTTCCTTTTTCTCCTCCAATCAAAATCCTATTGTCTTTATGAGAAATCAAAGCAGATGTTCAAATTATTTGTGTATTAGCACACAGTAAGCCCATCCAAGGCAATGGAAAAATTCCGAATGGGCCTATCTTGTGTTAGAGGCATAAGTGATACTGCCTTTGTTCTCTGTGTGGGGACTAACAAGGCTGTCTCACTGGGGAGACTGGCAGCAGAAGACCATTAATGTGCAGATAAAGGAAGAGCGTTATCTCCTGATGTTGTTCAAGTCACTGGCAAACTTGGACTCCAGCAGAGTTGGAAGCTGAGCTGAGATCTTTTCCTTTTTATGGACAGATTTTAAACTGCAGCTCAGTGATAAAGATTTTTCTTTTTGGAGAAGGAAGGTGGTGACTGTCAAGACAGAAAATGGCTGTGAGATCATTGCATTGGCAGATCTGAGCACTGTGGGACCCATACATAAAAGCTTGAGCAGGCAAGGAGAGTTTTTCAGATGGGGAAAACAAATAGTACCGAGCAATGAGAGTGAAAACAAGACCACTTGAGCAGAGGAGATTGGTGTTAGGAGTGGTCCACAGGGCTCAGCACAGTGCAGAGAGCATCCAGATCTCAATGCCTGAGCTCTTCTTGATGCATCACTTATGTGGCTCAGCAGCCTCATAGTGGAAAAGTTATCAAAAAGTGCCAGTCTCTCTGAGATAGGATGAAAACAGCAGAATCTGTAAACAAATACAGATTCAACTGCCATCTAAAGCTTGTTCAAATAAATCTAATGCCTGCTGTTGATTTGCTGCCCATCACATCTTTCCATCTTTCCCACAAATTCTACAGTGCTGCAATTTGCATCTGAGAGACTGTTTTCTTCAGACTGTGAACTGCTCTGGGCTTCGCAGCTTTGCAGTTTTTGGCACAAATGTTCCCTCTTTCTTTCTCCTCCTGCCCTGTGTAGGTGGAAGCCCTGTGGAGAGGACAGCAAGGTAAATAGAGCTGAGCAGAAGATGTTCAGGGCAGCTTTCCACTGGGGAAATCAAGGCCTTGTGCTGAAAGCCAAGTGTCCTCAGCTAGACCTTATTTCAGCTCACTCTGCACTCGTCCACACTCAGGAGGGATTTAAACCTTTCCAGTACAAGCCTGGAGTAATAGCTGAAAGAGCTTTTGGATTTTTATGGATTTTGGCTCGGAACAGGCTTCTTTCCATTCCATGAGGAAAGTGCACTGATAGCCTGATTTATGCACTCTCATTTTTAGGTAGGGCTTTATGAACAATTTCACAAGAGAGTGCAGGCTTCCCTGCCTGGCTGATGTGTAGGGCCATGGGCCATACTGCTGATGACAAAAGGTGTGATGACAGGAGTGACTCTGTGTTTCATTCCCTCTTGCTCTTCCTCCCAGCTTCTCCCAGCTAGGCAATGCTTCTAGTGCTGGTGGGGGAGCTCATATAGATCTTCTGTGGATTAGAGTTTTTACTGACTGAGGATTGTTCTTAGGTTGTAGTGAGATATGTCAATCACAAGGGGATCTGATAGGCTTTGGAGCTGACACAAAGCTAGAACCATCGTGGGTGAAGGTGGAGGGTGTACATGGAGGAACACCTCTATTCTGTTTCTGTTAAATTGGTTTACAGTGTCTCATGTGGCTATGGTGTCCCCAGGACCTCTGTCCCACAAATAGAGAGTAAAAAAAAACACAGCATTTTCTCTTTCTTCCCTTTTTCAAGTACTTCTCTCAAGGTTTTGCCAAGAACTGGGTTCTATGTATGTGTTTATGTAAATAACTGTAGTGCAGCACCACAGTTAGATAGCCTTTAATACTGTTCATCTTACTGGCTTCCTTGTGTAAGCTTTGCTTGTGCTGGTGAAAGGCTTTAAGATGTATTTATTGCTTCTACTTGAGGGAGATGCTTATCCCTATGGGAGCACCAGAGACTCCTGATACATTGTGCACCTCTGTACTGTGGGCTTAAGGCCCCTCTCTGTGCAAAGGATTGTTGGGCTGGACTCTATCAGGTCTCAGAAGTAATTTGTGAACTGATCTAATTAAGGGATGAGACTGTTGCATGGGAAAGGGTTTTGCTGCGGTGTATAACACTTTATCTTGGATACACTCATGCATCCAGTCCCTGCTAATCAAGTGGAAATCCCTGTTGGTTTTTAATTAATTTTCTGCCAAATTCAGCATTGTAAAGAAGGCACAAACTGAAATAATTTTCTGAAGAGTTATTTCTCTTCCAGCCAAAGATAACCTCAGCCTAGGACATGGTGTGATGAGCCGGATGATGGCAACATCATCAACAGTCCTAGATTGGGCAAGAGATAAACCAGATCCAGGGTCCAGGCATGGAGCCCAACCAGAGGAACAAACTGAGCCAAAGTGGGAGCTGGAGGCAAGGCCAAACATAGGCCCAAAGTCTATTTAGGAGATATGGCCAAAGACAGGATAGGAGATGATCTACAAGGTAGTGCTATGCCTAGACCAGCCAAGAATTTGCAGTTGCTTCTTTATTAATCAAGATGTTGTGCAATTATGATGCTTCCAATGTACTTCCAAGTCTCTGCTTTATATCCAGAAAGTTTTGATTCTAAATGTCAGGAAAACCATGTGAACCGAGGAGAACAGTTCTGTATATTCCCTGAAATTTAGTTAAATTTTTCTTGGATTTTCTTACTTTCAAAAGGAATTTCGTCGGGCTTTTTGACTCTCTGACCTAATTTAAAATAATCAGTAAGCAAGCTAGAAGTAGTGGCTTTTGAAATTTATAGACTTTATGACTATAGATCTTATGATCTCTTTTTTTTGTTAATGGTGTTATAAGAACAAATTTACTATCTGTCCAGAGATGAACCCTTTCAAGTATTCTTCAATGTTTATGAGAGAAAAGTGGATATTTTTGTTGCTATGTGTATTTTCCTAAGAACTCAGACTTGTCCAATGGAAGAGGTCAACTTGCAATATATTCTGATTTCTGGATGGTCCTGTGTAGATTCAGGAATTGGACCTTATGGGTCCCTTCCAACTCAGGGTACTCTGTGATTCTATTAAACTGCCTCAAGACTGAAGTACATACGTTTTGTTTATTATTTATAGTGTCCTCCTCATGATGTGTTTTCTTACGGTTGTTGTCTGATGTTCAGAAGATCACGTGCCATGTAGAATTTGAGGATGCTGTTGGATACAGCCAGATCAGAATCAAAAAGCAGCTATTCACAAAGCTCAGCAGATCATTATTATTACAGGTAGCTTTCTTCCTTTCACAAAACACTTAAAAGGACAGCTTTGTAAAAGCAAGGCATAGTTACTACTATTTATTCCTGTGTTATTATCTCTGTTCCACACCACTGATCTCGTTTCATTTATCAGTCAAATTTTATATTATTAATGGAGAATAAAATTCAAGGCCTAATTTCAGAAGAACAAAGCCTCTGCTCTTAGCATGACCATTAGATTATCCCTCTAATTGTCTCAGTCACCTTTCTCCTTTGCATGGTACATCATTTTTTCTAGTGTGGTAAGGCAGGCATTTTCCTCAGAAATGTATGTGGGTTTTTTTTTTGTTTGTTTGTTTTTATTTTGAAGGGTCAAAGTTATCTCAGGATGAACCTATTGTCATCTTTCTAGCTTCTGTGAGAGCAGTGAGTATGGCTGGCTCCTGGAGTCAGCACTAGGGATGGATGGAGTCCTGATGGTACAAGGCACATAAAGAACTCGGCAGCAAATCCATAAGGATCTGAGAGTGGGAAATTGGACAATCCAGAGGGTGCAAACTGGGACCCCAAGGAGAATCCTGTGAGTTGATTATTGAGAAGTTTTGTGCTTTGCCTTCTGACTCTGGGCCCTCCTGGCCATCACTTTCTTGCTTTCCCTCTTGTCTTGCAAAGTCCTGCCCATGTAGGTTTCCTTGTCCTGCACCTCCCTCAGCTTTCACCTACAGTTTTTCACCTATATAGGTTCATAGGTTCATAAGGTTGGAAAGGACCTACAAGATCATCTAGTCCAACCATCCTCCTATCACTATCCCTGCCCAACTACTAAATCAAATTCCTTAGCACCTCATCTAAACGCTTATATCTCCTCTGCTGTGCTGAGGCTTACACAGAATTAACTTGCTTGCTCCCCACTTCCTTGACACTTCATTGCATAGAATTCCCATGCAGATAAAGCAGAGAACTCTGGAAGACATCCATGGAGATGTCAGCCTGAAAAAGAAACTGGATTTTGAAAGAAAGAGTGAAAAAAGAAAAGGGGAAATTTAAGCGGTTATATTCTATACCATGCTATGCAGATTCCCTGGTGACTTTGATAGTTCAGGCTTAAGCAATCAGGATGTTTAAACAGATGTCGAGGACGGACCGATGTCTTCAAATGTCTTAATATTGTAGTGCCTAAAATTGCTGTCAAAGGGAATAGGAGAGATTAGATACAGCAGTGAATGGAAATCAAACAAAAAAAAGCTTTGACGTGTCTTTAGGCACCTGACATGGGAGCAGCCAAAACCTCTACCTACCTGGAATTTTGGCCTCACTAATACATCGGGGAGCTGAGCACCAGGCTTTCCTTTAATAGAGTTAAAGATGCAGTATTTCAACTGTATTTATATTAAAAGAGAGAGGAATTCCATCTGCTTTTTTGTTTTGCATACAGAGAAACTTCAAAGCCTTCCTCACTGTTTATTTTTATAAATTAAGTTAGAAAAACATACATACAACAGTACTGAACAACAGAGGGGTGAGCATATGTGTACATATACACTCACACTATATTATAGATTCATGACGCAGTCCAAACTATTTATTTATGTAAACAAGCCCAGAGCACAGGGCATGATCCCTCAGAAAGTACCACACTGATAAGAAATCACACTTTTGGATGAGCAGGTAGGGAAGCTGCGTGTTGGGGAGGACAGGAAAGGTCACCTCCTGCTGGATGCACGGTGGTGGAACATCCCTGGTCTTACTGGGGCTGCAGCTCTGGTCCTGCAAACTTTGCTATTTGAACCTGACGGCAGCAGCTTTCCCCTTCCAAGTACCATATCACTCCCTGGCACACTGTGTGCCTTGGCTGAATCCCTCAGTGCCCTGGTGGCTGTGTGTGAAGCGGTGCAAAGCCTGGCTGAGCACGGCAGCAGCTGCACCTTGTACCTCTTGTGTGCAGGATGAACCAAGGCAAATCCTAAGTCGTTGCACTGCATTTGGAGTAGTGACAACTCTTCAACGCATGGAAAGGGGCCAGCTACCAGACCAGCTCAGTTTTCCTTGTTTAATCTCTTAAGCACATTTTCAGGCTTAACTGCTTGAGTGGCAGAACCCCCATCAGCAATTTAAAAAAGCAATTATTGTGAATCTGTTCAGAAAATATTTTTATCTGTGAGATCCTGCCCAGCTACCGCATAATGGGAACTGCATGAATCACCCTGAAATATTAATTGATAAGATTTATGACCTTAAAAACATTATGAAGAGCGTGGTGTAAGACATGCGCAGTTTGGCTCTGGCCAGGGGGGACACAGCATTTTAATGAAAGAGTGTTAATTATCACAAAAAATGGTGGAAAATTCCTTAGTGTAGAAGAAAAGTTCCATGTGTGATCAGTCACATGTTATGCCCTTCGTACAACACAAAAGAAAACACACTAGATAGGCTATAGCTGGAAAAGCCACACTTGCAGAGAGTATTTTTCAGCGATCTGTGCTCTTCTGAGCCTCCATCGCAGAGGCGTGCACTTCAGCTCTGCTCCCTCTCATCTTCCTGCTGCTAGCAGCTCAGTTTTCATAAGAACGAGCTATTGTCTGTAGTTATTGAATGACATTTCGGAGAATTTCCATCTGTATTTTATTGTGCACGCCGTGAAACTTCCACCACCCTCCACCGGTTATCGCGGTGTTGGAGATTAAAAGAGAGCCACTGGCTCGCCTAATTCACCGCCTCGCTCCTGCTCAAGCTTGTCCTATTTTCAGAAGTGTTTACCTGATTAGCACATGCAATTACTGATGTGTGCATAAGGCTCAGCTTGGGTTTTGAATGTTCCCTGAACCTTTCCTTCTAGATCAAAGCTCCCACGTCCTCCCGCGCTCCATCAGCCTCCCGCTGCAGTCAGTGCGACTTTGGCTGTTAACTTTGGCCCGCGAGCACATTCCTGCAGTGCAGGATTAGGTGTGGGCTCCAGCACCAGCACCAGGACCTTTGTTAGACACAGCATCTGAGCGACCGTGCTTTTACATTATCAGTCAGTGGTGAATTCCTTACAATTTTTTTTTTTTAATGACTTTTGCAGAGAGCAGTCAGATGCTATTAAAGTTTTACTGAATTAAATTGAAGAAACTAATTTTGCTGTTAGTATTTTATTTCAGTGTGTAACTTGATTTTTAAGAAGCACTTTGTATGGCGTGGCCATTTGCATTCACTTTATAAGCATAACATAAAGGTTTCCCTGGAGTCATGGATAAATTGCCTTCTACGTCCCCATCCTAATTAACACCATGTATGTTGCCTAACTCCTTATAATTCACCCCCATGCACAGTATATAGAACATGATTGGAAATATAATTTGAAGCAATGAGGAAAAAAAAAAAAAAACACCTTTTGTCATATATAGGATACGGCCAAGTACATTCCCAATCAAATTAGATTAAAAAAGAAAGGACAGCAGCACTGAGACATCCGGCATTGAAAATAGACACCGAAAGCTTAATTAAAATGTGTGGCTGTGTTTTTAAAGGAGACTGCAGCAAAAGACAGCCACAAAGTCCTTCTTGCTGAACAGCATGGGGACCTGGCTGTGTCTCTGTGACCAGGTTGGGGCTGCCCCAGACCTCGGGAGAGTTCTCAACCCTACAGCTCATTCTGTGGCCCTGATAATTGCAGGGCTGGGGTCTGCCATGGGGACACAGCCTGATGAGCTGCTGCAGCTGAATAAGTCCACATCTTCCCTTGCAGCAGAGGGGAGCAAGTCTCTAAATGCTTCTAACTAGATTGCAAGTGCTGTCTGAGGAGGCTGTGGGGGTTTCTCATTCTTTTCCCTTTTTTTTCCTCTTTTTTCCCTGCGGAGCATGGAAGACTAATGTGATTTGGAGAGAGAGCAAATGTCAGTGGGCTCAGTTCTCTAGTGCACCAGCAGTGGGACCAAACTCCTACTGGAGAGGTTAACCCCTTACCCCCTGCACATTCAGACAAGTTAATCAGATCGTGTGTGTGTGATCCAGGACATTGCTGCAGGCATGTGAATGGGTTCTGCACCCTGCATCAAATATACATGGAAGCAGGCAAAGAAATGAAGCAGCCTACAGCCACTCAGCAGCATCACTTGTCACATCAGCCAGAGCAGCTCCGTCTGCAGAGCTGTCACACCATCTGAGATCTGCCCAACCCTTGGACGTGTCCAAGGCCAGGTTGGATGTGGCCCTGGGGTGCCTGATATAGTGGTTGGCAAACCTACCCATGGCAAGGGGGTTGGATCTAGATGATCTTTGAGGTCCCTTCCAACCCAGATCAGTCTAAGACTGATCCACCACCCTTGTGCTCCTTTCCAGAAACATGGATACCAATACTGTCTTTCCCGTGGAGTCAACATGTGTGGGACCTTGTGAGCCCTCAGACTCTTCCCACTGCTGAGGTCTCCTCTGCAGGGATTGTCAGTGGGGGCTTTCAAAGTCGTGTTGCATCTACCAGAGGAAGAAAAGGGAAAAATATAAATATGCGGTCATTGTTTCTACCCTTGCACTTAAAAAATAAACATTGCCTTTTGATGCTTCAGAGAATATGTGGTGTCATTTCCTGAAGGAGAAGGAGGGGGCAAGAGGGCTGAGAAGAAAGGCAAGTGGGAAAACAAATGCTTTTGATTTAAAATAAAATAAATAAATGTATGTGTTTATATTGTCCAGGAAAAGAAAGAAAGAAAGCTGTCCACCCTTTTCAGAAACCACTGATTTTCCATTGTAAAGAAGGAATTAAAAAAAACAAACAGAAGTTCCTTGCTTGCTGATTGATTTGGATAAGTAAATGCAATACAAATTTTCCTCTGTGTTGTTTGGTAACAGCCAACCCTCTGTCCTTGTGCAGGTGCTCAGTGAACAGGGTTTACCACGAGTGTCTTCCAGACCATAGTGGGGACCAGAACACACCTCTTTGCCCCAAGTGAGAGCTGAGGGCTCTGAGTACTGTCCCAGCATCACCCATACGCATGTGTTTATGCTTTTCCTTCTACTGACACGAAAGTAAGGTCTGGTGCAAGTCCACATCCTACTGACCTCAGCTCAGCTCTGACTTGCATCAGCTGCTGGTTTGGCCCTACCTGGGGAAGGGGATTCTCCCACACATTGAAATGGATGGGATTGTTCCACGCTGATCCTCAGGTACTAGAGACTGGGAAAGAACAGAGTCTGTTTGGCTTATAATTTCACTTGGTCTGTGTCTAATATAAGCTAAGTGAAGAATACAGTATCAACTAATTAGTTACAGCTTCACAAAACAGAGTGCAAAGAATATATTGTCGGTATAGCCATGGTGGTCTAAGGGTTGAAACTAAAGCATTTGAAAGCATTTTGTACCAGAAATGACTAACTTAGCTTTATTTAGAGGCAGCTGAAAGAGATGAGCCTATCTGAACAGGGTTCCCCCCTGTATTAATAGAGGCAATACTCTCTGCAGCCCCACATGTTTTGCATGTAGGGTTTAGCGTGACTTAAGTGCAAAGCTTCTACTTTCCCATGAATTCTGATCTTTCCTCTTCTCTTCTCTTCTCTTCTCTTCTCTTCTCTTCTCTTCTCTTCTCTTCTCTTCTCTTCTCTTCTCTTCTCTTCTCTTCTCTTCTCTTCTCTTCTCTTCTCTTCTCTTCTCTTCTCTTCTCTTCTCTTCTCTTCTCTTCCTCTTCTCTTCCTCTTCTCTTCCTCTTCTTTCTCTTTTCTTTTCATTTTTCTTTTTTCATCAGGAGGAAGAAAATCTGCCCTGAGCATCCTCTGTTCCTGCGTGGGTGATGAAGCACTTACCGTGGGAGCTGTGGTCATTCTGCCACTCAACTTGCAAGGTACTGGGAGGCTGCTTCACATTCAGCAATGCTGCAGGTACTTGAAATGACAAAAAAGTCAAGCATGAGATGTTTATTAATTGAGAAATGCATATCTTGTAGGCTGAAATGGAGTGTAGAGAGGAATTGATTCAGGGCACCGAAACACAAGCTGGAGCTTATTCGCCTTTCATGAAGGGAAAGGATAGCCACAGACCAAATTCCTCTCTGCATTAACCAAATTGCCAATTGCTAGATACATCTCTCGTTAAATCAAATCTTTCCTCCTCTAAACTGCAGCTGTCAGTTCTTGAATGGAATATACTGACTTTGAAACCTATCGCTGGGGAAATCACATCCATATTCTATTCCAAATATACAGTGATTGTTTACCAATCTCTGAATTCATAAATAAAGTACAAAAGAATAGTACAATTTGGAATTACACAGGATGCACCAAAAACTCCTCTAGCAATTTGAGATCTGCTTTCCTGGTCACTGCATATGGAGCTCTGTGTCTGCAAAGGAGCTTTTTTCTCCAACTTCTCTTTTAGGATACGTGATGTGGCATGGCTCTAACACTGTTTAAATAAGCTTTGCTCACCAGTACAGTGCTAATGGGCTGGTGAGCAGAGCTCTCAAGAAATGCAGATTAGATTATGTAAGGAAGAATGTGTATTATTATAAAAAGGCAACAAAGCTACATTTCAGGATTTCCCACAGATTGGGAGTGGGAAGCAAATGAGTGGAATCGGTCAGTGTGAAAATCAGACAACTTTAGATTTTCGTCTTCTGAAGATTTTTTTGAGACCTGTGCAGTCTGTGACTGCATTTTCTATATTCTGAGAGTATCCCACAGCACCGATTTCCTAATTTTCTAGATCAGGTATGCATCTTGGCTACATCTTCCCTTCCATGGGAGCAACCACCTGCTAAGGATAGCATGTGTGCCCAGGTTTCTCTTCAGGACAGCTTGGAGTTGGGCGTTTGCACTAAGAATTGTTCCAGTGTGGCTCACCCTATAAATACCTTAGATTTCTTGGATTGCCCCTGAGCACTGGAGGCAGTTCAGGGACTTCCAGGCTCCCAGTGAACCAAAAGAGGACTCTGGTTTTTCTCTCCTTTTTCAAGGGCTTGGTTATCCCAACGAGGACTTTCATGACTCAGAGTTTTTCATATGAAACTTGTTTTACCTTGAAAAACTCTCTTAAGAATTTAGGAAATGAATTCTTTTTTAACATAATGAAGTACTCTGACAATGCTTTGGTTGCTGCAGAGCAGCAAGAAGTGTGAAGGGTGGCATGGGTTGGAAGAGATCTCAAAGATCATCCAGACCCAAACCCCCACTGTGGGCAGGTTGCCCCCCACCAGCTCAGGCTGTCCAGGGCCCCAAGCAGCCTGGCCTTGAACACCTCCAGGGATGGGGCACCCACAGCTCTCTGGGCAGTGGTGCCAGGGCCTCACCACAGTGAAAGTTCTCCCCCGACATCTAATCTAAATCTTCCCTCTTTCAGTTTAAAGCCATTTTCCCATGTCCTATCACTAACTACTCATGTAAAAAGTTGATTTTCCTGCTGTTTATAGTCTTTAAATACTGAAAGGCACAGTGGGGTGTCCCCTGAGCCTTCTCTAGCCATCCTGCTTTCCAGCACCCTGAGCTTCAGTGGGACACCTCTGCTTTTCGAAAATAACTTTTTGAAGCTCCTCTCTTTGCCTCTGGAAGGGTTAAAAACAGAAAGCCCTCATTCGGATAATCAGGAGAGTAGTTTCAAATATTTTGTTTTGAGCCCCTTTCTGGTAAGGATCCACAGACAGCTTTTGAGCTGTGCACGCTCAGCACGGAGCAGTGCTGCGGTCACAGTCAGGAGCTGGGCTCAAGCACACTGTCGGACTGGGGCTCAGCAGAGTGGGGCTTAATTCCTGGAGCTGACATGGCTTTCCTGTGTGATTTTTGGCTGGTCACCAAATCTCCCTGGGCCTCATTCCCTGTCTGCAAAATCACACCTCTCCGATCTGCTGCCCCTCGGGGGAGTGAGGAGAGGCTGCCTGCGAGCAGTGTGTACAAAAGGGGGTTTTGCCTCTCGGACAGGGCCTCCAGACAATCTCACAACCCCAATCGTGAGATAAAGCAAGGAGATTATCCTGAACGGTCTGGCAGATGTTGGAGAGGTTCCAGGCCTGGTGCGGTCTGGAGGTGCTGTGCAAACTGCAATGCTGAGGAGCTGTGCTGTCCTTTTGTAGCTTGCTCCTGTGAACAATCGGTGATTTATTTATTGCAGAGCAGTTTCTGAGTCACCTTTCTCTCCACATAATGAAAACAGTGAGAAAGTGAGTCATTTGGAGGAACGCAGTCTGCAGCACTCGGTTCTCACTGCTTCCAGGAGAGGGGAGAGGCAGCAGGTGGGCTTGGAAGGGAAGGAGAGCAGGAGAAGCAGTTTGCTTCTCCCCAAGGATTTTTGTCTGACCTTGGAAAAGTCACATAGCCTCGTTAGGATTTAGGCCATGAACTGGAAATAGAGGCCTGGCTTTGAACGGGAGAATGTTTTTTAATAGGATGACACTGTAAGAGCTGTGAGACTGTTGGCTTCTGTGCTAATGGGTTCTTTCCGGGAACCTTGGGCAGGGAGGGTGATGAGAGCACAGATGCAGTAGCTGGCTCTAAAGATGTAAAAGGTGGATGCAGAAGCAGAGAGAGCATGCCATTCCCCATGGGTAGGGGATAGGAAAAGAAGCACTGTCCTGAAATTGCAGCAAGGTATAGGTTAATTGTTAGGAAAAATCTTCTGGAAGTGAAGTGCTGAATGCTGGAATGGATTGTCTGGGGAGAGGGAGGACTCCTCAGCCTTGGGATTTTAACCCTGGTTAGATGCACATCTGCTTGGGGTGTTCAGGTGGGGCTGCTTCAGGCTGCTTTTATTTCTGGCTGCATGCAGAGAGGAGCTGACTGCATTCCCCGATCAGGCTGGCTTTTAGCAGGTCCCTCTATGACTAAAAGTTTCAGCATATCTGAGTGGAAAGAAGGCAAATATTTAACTTGCCTAATTATTTGCTTCATTCAGTCTGTCCTAGTGTTCTTTGATATTTTTCCTTTTCCCAGTAGCATGGGTAAGTACACTCAGTGCTTTCCCTTGTCTGCATAGAATTTACCTCTCTGTTCATCAAACCCCTCCTTTCATGCTGCCATCGTTTCTTGATGCCTTCTGGACCATCTCCAGTTGTGGGACTACCTCCATCCTGCAGGCATCATGTACCTGTTTCTGGCTGCACACACTTGCAGACCAAGGCATTTGATAATGGTTGGCCTTTGGTCTCTTCCTCCTGCTGCTTCATTGGAGAGTTCAGGCTTTCTAGCTACTGCTGCCCAGAGTTTGGAGGGAGCATCAGCAAGGCTGGAGCTGTAGAGCCTTCCTGAAGTGTTAATCTTAGAAATGGGAGAGCAGATGGAACTCAAGGATGCATAAAAACTGGGATAGGAAGAAGCTGGAGTACAACCTGCAGAGTGTTTTACTATTTCACAAATTGGTGCTAGTGACATTTCTACCATAACAAGGGGACAGAGGAAGGTAACTTTCAGAAAGAGTGGAGAAAAACGTCTCCTTAAGCTCAAGAAGAGTCATGGAATCACAGAATGGTTTGGGTTGTAACACACCTTTAAGACCACCGAGTTCCAGCACCTTGCTGGTTCCTCCCTCTAGAGCAGGTTGCTCACAGCCCCATTCAGCCTGGCCTTGAACGCCTCCAGGGAGGTGGCATCCACAGCCTCACTGGGCAACCTGTTCCAGTGTCTTACCACCCTGAGAGTAAATAATTTCTTCCTTATATTTAGTCTAAATCTACTCTCTTCCAGTTTAAAGCCATTTCCATGTGTCGTGGTGCTACATGCCCTTATAAAAAGTCCCTCCCTGAGTAGATGATGTGAGGGATGGTGGGTGCCCTCTACAACCATAGATGGAGCTGGTGGGTGAGAAAACTTCTGGACACTGACAAAGACAAAAAGCTGTGAGCTGGGCCATGCAAACAGTCTCCACATCAGTATGTGGAGGTTTACAGCCATCAGGGGATGTGAGCTTCCACAGAAATGAATCAGGCTGAATCGTAGAAAAAACTAATTCTCAAGAATTCTCTTTTACCTAAGGGTGGTAATGTGTTGGCTCAGGCTGCCCAGGGAGGTGGTAGAGTCACCATCCCTGGAGGTGTTCAAGAAATGTGGAGATGTGTCTGGCTGACATGTGGCATGGTGGGGTTGTGCTGATGGTTGGACTTGATGATCTTAGAAGTCTTTTCCAACCTTAATGATTCTATGATTCTAGTAAGAGGAAGAGAACCTTGGAATAGTTTTAAGAAGGAGTTAAAGATTTTCAATAGTCTTCTGCATCCTTCCAGTCTTATGTTTCTAAAAAGATGCTGGAAAAAAAGAAGAGCTAGAGGTGGGATAACAGAAACACTAAGAAAAAAAAAAAAAAACTCTTTGAAAAGAGACAGCAAAAAATTAGAAATGTGTGAAGGGAGAAGTGGAAGTTGATGAGATAAAAGTTAAAAAAAAAGAGCAAAAAATTCCAAAAAGCACGCCCACCCTCTATCAAACGATGCAGGGAATGCAAATCAGGCTTTGCAACACCCCCTCCTCATCAGATAGGGACTTCCACTAACACTGAAAGGCAGATCTATCCCTCCACGTTGCAGCACACAGGGAACCTGTGGGAAGCAGCTGCCATTAGGCGTTGCAGAGCCAGGAAGGATCAGAGCTGCAGAGGGGTAGTGAGAGCATCTGTGGTTACGTATGTATGAATAAAAATAAGTATTATAAATGCACAGGCTTCCAGACACAGACAACCTCAAACTCCTCAGGGCTAAGAAACCTCCCTTACAAATAGGTTATTCCATAAGTCTCCATGGCATTAGCTACTGTCAGAGACAGGATACTGGACTAGATGGGCCCCTGGCAATTCCTCTGGTGAAATTGTATTTCCAAAATAAAGATCCTAAAAAAATCCCTGTAACAAAGAAGAAATTATTGAGTTGTTTATTAAATAAATTCATTTGAATAGGGAGAACAGCAGATCCTTTGTTTCCTCCCTCATTTTGAGCTGTGGGGCTCAGAAGGGAAAATGAAACCACTGCTCTGGGAAGCAGAATAGGGTCCTCAGTGCTTGCTTCTTGCAGAATAAAAGGCCTATATTTAGAGGATTCCAAGTATTTGAGATATACTGAGCTGGTGGCTGTTTTGGGCAGATTTCCAAACCCATCTGATTTTCCACAGAAGTGAAACATTTCAGTAACATAAGAAGTTGCAAGAAGAGCTTTCTTGCTACCTTTACAACCCAATCTGACATATTTAATACAGGTTTGAGAGAACACGTGTGATAGGGTCTGATGCAATTGATATGAAGCTGCATCTGATTTTAGAATGGGTGAATTTTCATGCATGCGTTCACAAACACATAGGCACAAACACTCTGAATGTGCATGTATAGATATACACTGGGTAAGGTATCCAGGCTTTTCTCCTAAATTCATTGCTTGCTTAATTATTCATTCACTCATTGTCTTTTGTCATTTGTCTGTCTATCTAGCCACATATCTACCTATCTATCATGGGTTGGCATGTGTATAGTACAGCAAAAGATAGTGCCTAAATTTGTGCAGAATGTAGTACCTTTGGTATAATAGCTCTAATAACTCTATTTTAAAGGAGAAATACAGATGTATGAGACTCTGATAAAGGATGGCAATTGCAATGCCTCAATGAATCACTGTAACAGGTACAGAGCCCTCTAGTCAATAGTCTGCAGATACCTTAGGTTGATACAACAACCATGCCAGGTACAAATTGCATCTTACTTTAAGAGAAGTAAGTGGTTTTTATAGCTACCTTTCAAGCATCACAGTGGAAATAATAGCAATTTCTGTTGTGAGCCTTCCATCACCCCATGCAGATCTCGCTTCCTTCCCTCCTTTTTTTCATTGATCATACATTTTGCATAGAGCATTTGGGTTTGTGATTCCTATGCTTGTTCTCTATTTCAGAGTAAATCTTCACACAGAGGAAAATTACAGTGTGAGTCTTTGATTTCTGCATCAGTTTTGTGTGGCCCAAAGGCACTTGTCCTAGCTCTTCAGCTCTTTTTAGTGCTGCCTTTATTATGGCGTGATCTTCCAAGTGAGAGCTGAAGACAGTTTCACACTTCAGATTTGCCACTGTGCCTCAAGTTTTGTAATAGCTGGCTGCAACTAAAGGCTTCAAATCAGCAGTGGACAACTTTAAGCACAGAAACTTAAGTGTTGAGTTTAGATGGAATGGATCTGAACTGCAGCATTTTCCATCTGCAATATAGGTACTGTAGATATTGCCTTCTATTAATAAGGTTGTATAGGTTTAAAATTAGAAAAAGGGAATCCAAGTGGACCCAAAGTCAGAAATGTAGAAGTGGAGCTTGAAATGCACTGAAGTGTTTAAAGTAAAAATTGTTGGTTTGCTTGGTGGTATCTCTCTCTGGTCGTGCTGGTGTTTTCCTGATTGCACAGCTCTAGCCTGGTGTAGTATCAGCCACCTCACCTGCTTGCATGTCGGTGCACGCAGACGCTGTCTGCAGCAGGCTTGCTGTGAGATGTGGGCAGAGACATAAGGATAAGTCAGACTGTCATCAGATGTAGAGTCACAAATGCCTGAAAGTCACTCAGTCCTGAGTGGCAGGACGTGCCAATCAGTCCTTGCCTAATCTGCTACTCACAGCCTTGCATACACGGAGTGTTTCTGAGGAGGTGCCTCTAACACCCATCTGCTCTAGGAGCTGCTTAGAGAAGAGCCAGCTCGTCAGACTCAAGGAAACTCAGAAAATCCCATGACATTCACAAACCTAGGCATCACAGAACTAAAAGGGAGAGGGCAACATGTTTGAGAGATGCCAGTTTCTCCTGTATGACCCATGAACACCAGGGCACCAAGGAACCACTTCTAAGGGGCTGTGAAAAGGAAACACCCTGGAAGGGAAATCTATTAACAGTGGTACATATGTCCTGGAGTTATTTCTGTTAATGCACATGTGACAAATATTTTACCCTCTCCTTAGTTAGGAACTATCATGGGGTCACCACTTGCTAAATATTATCCTTATTTTATCATCCTCCAGGATATATAGGTTGACATTTCCAAAATATTCATTATTTCTGGTTCAGAGAAAAAACCTAGCATAGGAAATGAAGAAATGTTGTTTCTTTTCTCCAAGCATTACTAAAATGATTTGTTTCAACCTATTTTTAAATGTTTTGATAGTGCTCTTTAAAATATCACATAAATAGAGAACCTGACAAATTGCTACAAACAGCAGCTTAGATCAAACCTGCATTGCTGAGTGATTTGAGGAAACACATACATGGAAGCTCTCTTTTTAGACACATTGGAGATTAAGATGTGACCTCCAGCACTGTTCAGTGGCAACCAGTTCCAGGGATTCAGAGTGTTTAAGCTAAGCAATTACCTGTACGTTAACTTCTATTGAAAGGAGATGGGTAGAAGGCAGGAAAACTCCGCCTCCTGGAAATCACTTCTTGGTGAATTCCTCACCCTATTCATCATTGTCAAGGTTTGTTCTGTTGAGTGTGTTCTTCTGAAGTTTGGCCTTTTAGACTCACAAGAGGACCCTCCTGATCCATCTGCAACATGTGATGCTTTTAGAGCCTTTCATGCTGCTTTATTTTCCTAATGTTGCCTTCATTATCTTCTATTTCTTGTCCTATTATTTTCTTAGGAAGTGATACGTTCTGATTCTAATACTTTACAACCTTTAAAGGCCTTATTCAAAGGCCTGGCTCTTTCCTCTGAAGCCACTCCTTGAAAATGGTGATTTTGCATGGCCTGCTTGTTGTTGAATCATACCTGAAGCAACTCTCACTGGCCAGCACTATGCTCAGGCCTAAAATGGCACCTTCCACAAAGCACTCTGGGTGCTCCTCTTGTCCAGCAGCCACTTTGCATCCATTTTGCACAGAAAGGGAGGTGTCAGCACTGACCTTGCACTGATGAAATCCTTGGCTGATCTTGTCAAGGTTCACCTCTCTCAATATTAGAAGCTGACATCCTCTGGACTCCACGGAGCATGACTGGGAACGGCACGACCTGTGGAGCCCAGCAGAAGGAAAAGCGTCTGAATAAATACCCTTTTTCTCATGCACAAGGGGAGAATTGATACCCTGGTCAAAAAGCCAAGTGCTGCCACAGCAGTTCTAGGTTGTAGGCATGTATTTATTGGCTTTAACAAGGTGTCAGAGAGAATGCCTATCCGGACTTGTGGAACAGATATTAAAACATCCCTTAAAATGATTCGTTATGTATGGTCAATGTGGCGTGAAGAGTCCAGAGTCTTAAATAATAGATGGGAGCAAAGATACAAAATGCCTTGCTTTGAGGCTTATATCACACCTGACAAATTCACTTCCTGAAAAGGAGGGTGTAATCACTGGGCAGATCTGAAAGATGCTGATGAGGCACTCCAGGCTGCATCCTTACAGGGGCAAGCTGTTCCACCTGGGTACATTTGATGACTGCTCAAAACTTTGCCTATGAACAACTCTGTTATCTGAAGGAAACTATTGGATCTGATTGATGAATGAGTCTACACAGCACATCCCTAGCCTGAACCTGGCTAGTGTATGTGAGCCAGAACCAGCTTCACCTCACTTTCTCCTGCTCCACTTCAGGAACAGCCTTCCTGTGACAAAGTAAGAGCCCTCATGACTGCAACATGAAGATGGTGTGCTTGAACTCACTCAGAGTGAAAAAGGAAAGGAGTGATGGAAAGTGTCACTTGTGCTGCTCCTGTGGAAGTGTATTTGATGGAGCCATCAGTATAGAGCTGCTGCAAAGATTTAGTGGAAACAGCATGTGTGGAAAATATTTTCTATTGACAGAACAGCTAAGCTAACTTTACAGTTGAGATTTTACCTCTCACATTTTCTGACTGCTGGAATTTAAGCCCTAATCCTTTTCATTTTTTTATTTCTAGTACCTTGTGGCTTGAGTTGCACTTGATGAACAAGGTTGGACTGGAAACATTGAGGAGGAATCCTCCCAAGCCCAAACACTGGAGAACTGGTGAAGAGTGAAGTGGAATGTACATACTTGTGAGCTTCCAGGCTCCTTTGCCTGGCAGACACTGCATCAAGAGCCTGCATGGGTGAGATCTCTTCTGGCTGGTTGAAATCAATCTAAATCTGCACAGCTGCTGCAGGTCTAAACCCACTCCATACCTTTACATTCATCCCTGCTTCAAGCATGACTTCGTGCCACCTAACTAACCCTACAGAAACAATAGGGTGGTTTCCTTTCAGATGGCTCAGGTTTGCAAGACAGCTGAGTGCAGGGAGGAGGCAGTGAAGTCTAGTGAAGGAAATTGGTATCTCTCAGCACAAGTCCAGTGCTCTGCAGCCTGGGACTAAGAGCTGCTGTTTGTTCTTGAGCCAACAGATTCTGACTAGCTCTACTTGCTGCTAAAGAGCAGCATTTTGCTGCACAAGCCATCATGTCAGCTTTACAGTCATGGTAATTTCTGCATGGCAGGCAGAGCAACTAGCCCTCAGTGTGGCATGTGGTCATGTTATGCTTCAAACATAAGCTGATTTTGCTTTGGAAGTAAGATACCACATTTCCTGGCACCCACACTCTGAGCACTCTCTCCTCTCATACACATGCAGCCAGTTTTTGGCTTTGAATCCTTTGTGTTGAGAATAGTGATAGTCCAGTTTTTTGGTGTTTTTTTTTTTTCCCCCCAGATTTGTTCATCATGGGTGATCAGCCATTTCCAGCTTCTTCAGAGACAAAACCTTTCTTTGCTTTAATCTTTGAGGGCTGCAGAAGTGACAAAGCAGTGAAAGATGGGAATGAAATTCTCTGCCAGCCTTCATGCAATTACTAAGCACTACATTCAGAAGCTTTACTTCAACAATATATGAATAAAGGCAAAAACAGCATTTCACTGCAGGTTATCTATCCCACCTGGGTCAGTACAGGAAGTCATGATGCACAGTGCCAAAAAGAGCATGGCCTGACTTTGAGCCAGGCTGGAGTTTCAGAGTTGGCAGCTGCAATCTCGTTTCATCACAGGTGGGAAAACATTTCATGGGAAGAAAGACCTGATGCACACTGGATGTGGGTGTTCACCTCGCAGCTGTGTGGCAATCCTGCCCCACAGCAGGGGGTTGCAGCTCAATGATCTTTAAGGTCCCTTCCATCCTAAACCATTCCATCTGTGGTTCTGGAGAGAATATTTGTTTGCATTGCCTGAGGAGGTAACACTTGCAGAATTTGTCCACCTCTTTTACAGTGGCAGACAAGGCTAGCAAGGTGACTGCTTCAGGAAGCTGCTGCTGCTGCTGGACCATTCTGCAGTTATGGACTGGTCTGAACTGTTCTTTCACTGAGAAGCCAGGAGAATGGTGGAAACCAGTGGCACATCTTTGATGTTCATGCTGGAATGAAAGGATCCTTGTGTTGTATCCATCACAGCATATGTACAGTGGTGGTGGCTATTCTGATTCAGCTCTTATAGCAGTTCTCTTCTGGCTAATTCACCAGCTGTGTGCTAACTGGCAGCTTCTGGGGCTTACATGGTGCATAGTGCACATATCCCATAGGATAAAAAAAGTAATCCTGCTTTGTCTCAGGCAAAACTAGTAATTGTACCTTGTTTTTTCCACATCATAGTGTTGTTCAGTATCTGAACACCATTCTAAAACTCTGTTCTCTACAAGCAGCTTGTAGAGATGCCCCTGCCTATAGCGGGTGGTTGGAACTTGATGATCTTAAAGGTCCCTTCCAACCCTTACCATTCTACGATTCTAAGCTAAATGCTTAAAGGTCAGCCATCATCCTGAATCAATATTGAAAGGCAGGAGTAATTCATTGAAATACTGTTCATTAATTAGAGTGTGGCTTGAACCACAACAGCATGGGTTCTGAACACACAGATTTATTTCTGTTTGGTTACTGAAGGAAAAGCTATAGACAAGTTTAGAAGATGGTTCAAGTGAAAAGCTGCTTGCTGGTGTAAATGCATTAATTACTGAGACAAATTTAGCTGGTTTGAACACTGCATAAATCAGCACGTGGTCTGAAACTTTTATGGAAATAATTGCATGTGCCTTTGCAGATGTCAAATTTCTGAGTGCCAGAGCTTTGGAGCTAACAAACACAAAGGCAGAAGTAAGAGGACCTGGCTGCTCTCAGGTTCCTGCGCAGGCAGACAGCTGAATGAGATTTAATTTCTCCTGCAGAAAGTGAAACTGAGTGTCACTGCTGAAACTCCATACACTTCCCATTTGTTACTCTTATGTGAAGATGTATTGTAGATATTCATAGAACCAGAACAGACAAGTTTACACTAACTCAGGCTACATGATGAGCTTGCCAAAAACTTGAAATCATTGTGGGATATCTGATAACACATTATTAGCACTGCAAAGTGGCTGAATAACCCCTGATCTTTCCTTCCTCACCTTTGTCAGAGTCTAAGTAGAGCATTCCTGTTCCAGGACGTTTTCAGAGGCTGCTTCACAGTGTTGTAGATGAAATCTACCATTTTTTACAAACTTTTTCTTTCTTTCTTTTTTTATTTTTTTATGATGGACTTCCTTGCAAAATAATTGGCAGTGGTAGCAAAGTGACGGTCGATATATGGTCTGATTCTGAAATGGAAGATGTAGCAGTATGCCTGACGAGAAAGGCCCATCCTTTTGTACTGGTGTGAAAATGACATCAGGTAATGTTGTATGTGTGCTTGCCCCCACACTGATGTAGGAAATCAAGCACAGGGATCAACTTACCATGACTGATTGCTATCCCATTTAAGGTTTCCTTTGCTGTCCAAATTCTTTAACCAATATTGCTTCAGCTTCTTAAGGAAGAGAAACATGAAATGTTTGTGCTCAATTCAGCAAACTACTTTAGCATTCACCTGACACCAAGCACACAGGCAAGTTGATTTTTGAGGGTCATGACCAAAAAGCCTCATGAATAGAAGGAAAGCTCTGTATTCATTTGAATAGCTTCCTCCCTCATAGGTAGTTTTTAAGTCAAACCCTTGCTGAAAGATTCCTTATTATGAGAATTCCTGAGATTTCTGCTAAAGAGATACCCACATAATCCATGGGAGAACATGCTTGCCTGACAGCAGTTGTGGGTGAGGCTGCCTCAGCCAGTGGAGCCCTTTAGCAGAAGCAAGCAGCTAATGCTTTGGTTGAGAAAGTGCTCAATTACCTCGAGATTGCCTGGGGAGGCCAGGGAGTCTGTCACTGGGAATCCATAAGGATGACCTCCAGGAATAGTACAGTTGAGCTGATGCTTGTGAGAGCAGGATGATGGAGCAGAGGAGTGCCAGAGGTCCCTCCCAGGGATTTTCATGGTCCCAGCAGAGTTGTAATAACATGAATAAGAGGTCAGACATTTTACACCTCATCTGTGTGCCCTGTAATGGAAGAGTGATAGGTAACTGTTAGATCAGTTTTTATTGAAAGAACACCAACTATCACTTAATATTTTAATCTCTAGCTATGGATTTCACCATAAAATGGAAACCACTAGATTCTAAATCACTGTTTTTTTTTTTTTAATTCATTCTTTTTTTTTTTTTCATAACCTGAACAATCTGATCTTTAGGATATGATTGTAAAACGTAGTTTCCTATAACCATAAATTTTGTGAAAAACACAGATCAGATAAAACAGCTTTTATGTCTTTGTTGGATTGACAGCATGTTCCCTCACACTGGCTGATATTTTCAGATTGATTGCTAGGAGCAAGTTATACATTAAAGGAAGAAAAAAAAGAGAGAAAAGAACCTGGAGAGACTGATGCCACACATCACATCACTGATACACAAGGTGGCATTGCCAGGATAGACTGAGCAAATCACTGATTTAATTTGGAATTAAATGCACTGAGATGGATATTTTTTACAATTAGTGATGATGTGGCTCAAGAAGTAATGTATTCCTTCTTTCTGGGATAACTGATGAATTATGTGCTTGTGATACATGCTGACAGGGTGTAGTCATACTTCTCAGGAACAGATGAATGACTGAGAAAACACTCCCTGCTACACAATTATTACTCAGCTTGCATTCACATGGGAAATAGGCCTGAGCAGAGTGACTACATCTTTGCTGCATGGAGAGAGCTGGAAAGCCAGCTGCTGGTTGCAAAAGAAGCAAAACTCCCTAAAACTTTCCTCACTTTGTCTTTTGGAAACATTGGGCTACTGGGGATAAAATCTGTCTGGTATGGGAAGCAGTGAGTTTACTCTCAACTCTGGGGAGTGGCAGTGCAGCCACAAAGAGCAGCTTCTACCGTCCCATCATCCTGAGTGGATTTTACACCCAGGATAGGCCCAGAAAACCTGTTAAGTCTTCCATGATGTCATGGAAGACACAAAGGGACATGAAGGGCAGATTTGTCTCTGAGGATGAGGATGCCTCATCTCAGCTTGCTTCCAGAAGTGTTGTGAGCATTGCAGTTGAGATATATCACCAACAGACACATGGAGTTTATCTCAGTTACGTGCCTGCCGTCTTCCTAGTTATTTACAGACATGTCTTGAAGGATAGGTAAAGTCATTTGATGAGTCAGGGAAAGGCTATGATTGAGAGGATAAAGTGTATGAGCAGAAAGCATCACTGCATTACTACCTGTGACTGTTCAGCTTCCTTTTCTCCTCAGGACAGCATCTGAGTGCTGACTGAACCTCCTCACTTCTGGAGGGCTGACCTCAAGAGGAAGTGGTAGAGAAATCAGCTGGAAGTAACCAGCTATTCAGAACAGATCAAAATCCTAATAGAGAAACTTCCTGAAAAGGTTATCAGGGAGAGGATGTGGAAACACCCAGGACATTCAGAACCTGCTGGCCAGTGAACTTTTGAAAAGAAACAGCAAAGCAAGGCAGCCTCTTCTCTACTAATAGAAATAAAGAGTTGAAATACACCCTGGAACTGATGGAACATCAGGTCAGAAATGGAAATATTCATGCATTCACTCTACTGGAAGGTGAAGAATTTCCAAACCCAATTTCTTTTGTGGAAACCTGGCTTTCTAAGGCTCGGAACGAGACGCAGAAAATGTCCCACTGCATGTGGTGTGCTGGTTCAGGATCCCTGCCAGGGCCATGACTTCCAATAACAAGCAAAACAAAACTGAGCTGCCAAGTTTCAAATGTTCATGGGAAAGGCAGGCTCATGACTGTAGAGAGTGCAATGAGGAAGCATGGGTTCATTTACTTCCAATTCAATCTGACTGTCCTCACCTGTTTTGCAGTTGCCTCAGATAACATGCTTTCTTGAACTAAAACAGAGCCCAACAAAAGTACACCCACAATTCAAGATAAGAGATGGAAACAAGAAACCATCTGGGGCACTGTGGACTGTGATTCCTCTGCTTGAGAAGTCCAGAAGCAGAAACAAGACCCTTCTATGGAGGACAGTATTCAAGTCTACGCAATACATGTCCTTTCCCTGATGCTTCCCTAAATGCTCTCTTTCTTATTCTTTACTTCTGAGGGCTTCCTTCCCCTATCCCTTCTTTCTCATGATGATAGTTTTTCTTCCAGACTGCTGACTGATTTCATCTACTGCTGATAGATGTCCTGATTAAAGTTTGTGGTTGTACTTGAGACCTCCAGTCATCGCCAGGAGGCATCAATGTGATTCTGGGGCAGTTCCCAGTTCTGCTCAGCCCCAGTGCTGTCCTATAGAAAAGGTGTGATCTAATTTCAGTGATTTTCTGCAAAGAGAGCTGTTGGGGGCTTCCAGCTCCTCGCTGCCATTAACCAGATCATTGCAATACTTTGGGCACCCAGACAGCTTCTTTTGAAACATTTTTGCTGTTGTCTTGATGCAATATTGTCTTGTCTTCAGTATTTTAACTTCTGGCACTGTGTCAAGTACATGGAAAGAAAAGCTGTCTTTGCTGCATATGGGGTGCTCAGGCCACCTTGGAGGTTGTGAACTGGGAGGGGAGGATTTATTAGTGCATGTATACATGGTCTTCCGTGCCCCAGGAAATGAAAAAAGGGCTGGCAGCAAACCCTGAGCAGCACCACTGTTGCCAGCACCTGGCATAACCCTTGTTTTCTGCTCAGAAGCTCACGTACCACATGTTCTAAGGTGGCAGGTCCAGGCAGGAGCAGGGAGAGGTCTTCCAGTGCACCTAGGGCAGACCAAGCTGTGACTCAGTGAGCAAACAGGCAAGCAGTAAAGCATCAGCAGGCCTTGCTGCTAATCTCTGATGTATCTGTTTGCTTCTCAAAGGACTGAGCAGTGAGGGAATAACCAGACAAGGCAAGAGAATGACAGAAAATGTTGGCCTCCTTTTGATGTAAACGAATTTCCGGAACAACATCCCTCAGTGATGACATTGTTATAAGAAGGAAATAGTAAACAAACTGAATTCATAAGTCACTAAATAAGAACAGTAATAAGGGAATGGTGCCGTGTCATTTAAGGAAACGGCAGCATCTTGTGTTTCCCTAATTCTTCTTAAGTTGTGTCTGGGGCTGTTTGGGTTGGATATTAGGAAAAATTTCATCTCAGAAAGAGTGGTGATGCATTGGAACAGGCCAGCATGGAGGTGGTGCACTCACTGTCCCTGTAGGTGTTTAAGAAAAGGGTAAATGTTGAACTGAGTGACGTGGCTTAGTGGTACAGTGGGAATGGGATGATGCTTGGACTAGATGATCTTAGTGGTCTTTCCAACCTTAATGATTCTATGATTCTTTCTCTCTGGTGTCATGGTGTTGCCATGCTGTAGAAAATACTTCCTCACCTCCCAAAAGGGACTGCTTCAAAAATGCAGTCCTTCAGTATGACTTTATGTTATCTATGCTGCTATTACTGTCCTTTGCGCAATAATTGCTACCTTATGGGAAAAGGAAAATCAGGAAAAGGAAGGAAAATATTTTACTTTTTCTTGCTTTAGATATTCAGTATAATTTGTTATTACTTTGTGCAAAAGTTCTGCACAAAACTGCCTGTTCTCAAAGCACTGCATGTTACAGGTGTTGTAAATGTTAGAGGCACCACCCGATAGCACCAACTGTTTTCATAGGGATAAACGTAGACAGGACAATTGTTTATAATGAATATCATTCAACAAGCTGAATCTTCCATTTGTGAATTGCCCATGGGGAGATTGCAATTTTCTTGATCTGTTTGGTGAATCACTTCTGAAATCCTTATTCACTGGCAGCGTTTTGGAGAGCAATTGGCTGGAACCATTTCACATTCAAAGTTGGTGACTTGAGCTATTTTTATTAGGTATGTCTGTTCCCTGGTTGAATCTGTTCCCTGGTTAGATAGGTATGCCTCTTGAAGTTTATCCCTCCAGGGACAGTGACTCCACTGTCTCCATGGGCAGTCTGTTCCAACACCTCACCTTGTTCAAACACAGTCATTCTGCTGACCCAAGGAGAACATCCTTTGACATCTTTCATCTCTACCAGCAGCAAGGTTGTTATGAAACTTACCTCAGCTGAAGCAGTTTACAAGCGAGAGATTAGCTGGCAATAAGGTCACCTGGGAAGAGCACCCCACCTCCAAGTTTTCTATGAGACTTCAAATATGTGGTTGTAACAAGGGCCCTAGTGGTGGATGCAAGCAGGGAAAGGTTCAGAAGACAAAGTTCAACTTCCTGTTGGCCATATCATACAAAATAATTCCAATAATGGCTTAGACTGCTGACAATTGCTTCTGTTCAGGCTGAGCTTGGTGTTTCCTCTTTGTGTCCCCAGGGTGGTGGCTCATGTTGAAGGTGAGTGAAAGGTAGAGTCTGTGGGGTGATTTTCTTCTTGCTATTCAGTGGGATGTAGTGCTTTGTAGGAGAAGCATCTTTGACGAGTTGAGGGGAAGGTAAGGGCTACAAGTCGTGTGCATACAGGCAAAAGCCGTCCCCTTTCCCATCTCACAACACTCAGTGCAAATATAGCTGCCAGCAAAATCTGCCTTTTGTGGTGAGAGAGCTAGAGGAAGGCTGTTGAGAAGTCATGGGCTTGTTGAACTGGAAAAAAGACAAAGCCTTTTAATGTTTGTGTCAGTGCTCTTCTAATCATGGCAAGTGAGAAGGCTAGAGGAGGCCTTATCTTTCGGTCACAAAAGAGGTATTGACAGAGCCTTAAATAAGCCCAGCAAAAGTCTGCTCTGGTAAGAGTTATTGTGGCAGAAAGCAGTGAAAATTAAAGCATTCATAGAGTCTCTCACTCAGCTGGGAGCTAGTGTTCCCTAAGAGCCCAGAACCTATCTGAATTGGCATCTGTCATCCACCTAAGGATGAGAGCAGCATCCTTCCAGGACAGTGAGCTCAGAGTACCAAGCAGTTAACAGAAAACCCTCAATTGCAGGAGATCGTGGTTCAGCCCACAGCTCCTACTAGTGGATGCATGATCAGTCTTTCTATGACCAAAGGTCTGTATTTAAAGAGGCCAAAAAAAAAAAGCTGCTTAGGCCATTAATGATTTCATAAATGCACGTGTCTGAGTAATGATTTCTTGTGTTATGCCTTCCTCCCACTCATATTAAGCCATCATGCATGGCTAATCTAAAACTTCGCATTAAGTCCTCCTGGTTTACCCATTCTGTGCTGACAAATTATGCTGGTGTTCAGCAAATCACTGACCCCTATCAAGTCCTTACAAGTACGAAATCATTCATTTTATTTATATAAGCCATCCTACAGGCCAGATTTATAGGGCAGACAAAGTAAGTGCACCTGTGCTGGTCCAGTGGTAATTTCATCGTGTTATGTCCAGGGGGAGTCTGCTTATGGGCAGCTTTGAATGAGGTTTGGCTGGAATGACACAGCTGGCCAGCAAGAAGGGGTGAGCAGGAACAAGGCTCCATATGAAACTGGCTTTTGTGGCTCATCTATTCCTAATAACCTATATTAAAGAAAAAAAAATAAATCCTTTTTGAACAAGAGAGGGGAAAAAAGCACTCATTGGCTGTGTGAGGATTAACAAGGTAGTTTACCTTAATGGAAGGGACGAAGCCTATTTATGGAAAGTATGGTGGAGAAGATGACTGTTTTTTCTTGCAGTTGTTTGCCTTGCCTCCCTGTTGTTCTTTTTCTCAGTTCTCTAAAACAGGCTTAGAAAGTGGTACAAATCATTTATTTGTTAATATGCCAGCCTGGTAAGGGGAGAAATTTAGTGGCCTGTGAAGAGAATGAGCACAAATCCTGTGATTTGTTAATCGCTTCTGTGTGTAACTTTCAGTGACTGTTTTAAATATTTATCTTCCTTTTTCTCCAAGGATTTCAGTTTGTTACTTTTCATTCCTTCCTGAGCCCAAACCTGGGGGGGGGCATATGGGAGATAACACTCACAAGGAGTGATTTATGGTCTTCAACTTTCCACTTGGAATCTGGAAAAGCATCTCAAGTTCTCAATCATGGTGCAGGAAAAAAAATGGTTTTAAGTAAGCAGCTTCACTTCTTTGCATTACTATGAGGAAGTGTGTCTCCATGGCAAGTTACAACAGTGCTACCTGCAAGGGAACAGCTCAGTCACAGAATTAGCCCTGGCTTGTTCCAAACTACTGATGAACTAATATATAGCCAGCCTCAACCACTGCTTTGCAGCTATTATGCAAATTTATCAATAAATAGACAATTCAGCTTGCTTGACACCTTTCCTCTGCCCAGGAAAGAGGAAACGACTGAATGAAGTTAACTGCAGTCAGACTTTGTTTTCTTTTCTTTTTTTCCTTTCCTTCTTGATATAACATTGACTTGGTGTGAAGGACCATTAAGTGAGACTTTCTGCATAGTGCTCTGTGTTAGATCAAAGTGAGATTTTTGGGTCCCAGTGGAACACAAGTAGAAATCCCTTGATGGGGTACTATTACATGGAGATGTTTCTGTGTGGGGTGAGTCACGAGAAAGCATTTGAATACAACAATTCTTTGTTTTTCAGTGAAAGTACTTTCAGCTCGATTAAGTTGGAGGTGTAAGTTAATTACTCTTCTCTGTGTAAACAGCTTTGGTTATTTGTTGTGTTATTTGTGTGTGTCCTCAGTGTCCCACAGGTGTTGTCTGGGGGCGGAAGTTTTCATTTATCATTTGGGAAAGCATCATTTTAAAATGCCTATCATCCAGTCAGGAAGGATAAGCCTTCTGACTGAAGACACCAATTATAAAATCCGTATACTGAATGCCTAAAGGTTACAACTTGCAAACAGGCAGCTGATGAGGAAATATTGTGTGATGCTAGTACCTAATCATAGCTGCCTAACGACAACATTTCCAGGAATCAGGATCAATTTGCCAATGATTCACTAACCATAGAAAGTATGAAATTTGTAACATACGTTATTTGAAGTGAGTGTTTTGATCGGTTCGGTAAGCATCGAGAGCTGCTTCTCACTAGTTGCAGAGGAGGAAGAAATCCAAGCCAGCTATGTTTTTCACATAGCTCCTTTTTTTTTTTTTTTGGTTAAATACTGACATCAAAAGTTTGTCAGACTGAGATGGAGTCTTTCTCCTTCAAAACTAAAACTAGTCAGTCTATATCATCTCTATCCATGTTATGTACAGCAAAATGCTGGCCCCACTGAAATCAGTGACAAAGTTCTCATTCATTTAGCTTCATGTCAAAGGTTTGATTTTTATTGATGCTCTGGGGAGCAGTGCTGAGAGAGCATTTCAGGAGGATCTATTTAAGGTGCTCTTCTGTAAGAATCAGTTATCTCGAAGCGTGTGATACCTTATATAGTCCACTGTGCTTAAATACCTTCTTCTCCATTAGCTCATGTTTTTATTCAGGAGAGGAGATGGATAAGTCTCTTCTGCTGGCAATGCTTTCAGAGTGTGTCAGGGCAAAGGGAAGCTAATTAGAGAGAAGAGAGAAAAATGTGGAAGTGACTGTTTGCAGAGGGCACCGTGCAGAAGAAGCTTCATCGTGTCTCTCTCACATTACACATGCTGAGGCTATATTCTTCTGACCATAAGATTAATGATGCCAAGGCAGACATTATACTCATGTCTCAAGGGTCACAAGCAAACTTCTTTTATCATCTGTTTCTCATTTTACTGGCCACTAAGGTATTTTCTTAGGAATTAATATATATCCAGGTTAAAGTAGATTAAACTGAAAACATGCCACTGTTTACTGGATACATCTGCTCTCATTAGCGTAACTTGTTGCTGTTGGCATGAAGTAGTTTAATTAAAACAGTGCCATAGTTTTCTGAGGAATCAGAGCTTGGTCCCAGTGAGGCTTCTCAGATATGAAGGGCTGGTACACATTATGCAGGCCCTAGGGAGAAGTTGGGACTCCTCTTCCCTGTCACCCTTTCATGTGGCTCCTCCTGGAAAGGAGAATTCAGCATTTCCACTTCTACTGAACCCCTCTCTCTTCTATTTTCTCCCAGTTATATCTGTGTATATATATATACACAGTTATATATGTGTAGTCTGGCCCAACTTGTACCATTAATGCCCATGCATTCGTGGGCATACTTATTGGTGACTTAGGTGCGGGGTGCATTGGTTAGCAAGTTAGCTGAAAAAGGTAGAAGCCCTGGATGCAGCAACCATTTCTGTAAGCACTAATGTTGCACCTGCTTAATTCTGAAGAAGAGTGGAGCCACCATCTTCCCTATTGCCCTGGTGACTGTCTCAGAGCAGTTTCCCAGTACTAGCAGTGCCTCAAAATTGAAATAGGCTCAAAAAAATCTGGTGAGACCCTTGGAATTAATGGAAAAAGTGAATCAGCAGTTTCATTTGCCTTCTGTTTCCTGAGTTTTGAGACGATACCTGGCAACTGCATTCAGAGATTGTTTATTTATTTTTTCCAATTCAGTAGGTTAGAAATTGGGCTCAACTGGGAAACCATGCTGACTCATGAAAGACACAGATGTTTTCTAAGTATGTTATTAGTGCATATTCTTACTTAAATATGTTAAGTTCTCTGGCTACCAGGTTTTCTCTGAGATTTTGTGCAGGGAGTCAGATCTCAAACATGCCCATCCTAAGCAACATCCATATCCTTGGAGAAAGTGTTCTATTTTCCAGGGACGATTCACCCCAGTATCTAAACATAAGCATCTGAATGCCTCTAATTGGCATAGAGTCCCAAAGCTCTATGAGGGGAAGACTTAAGCAATGAGTGCCTAAAAAAAGAATTGTAGAATCATTAAGGTTGGACTAGATGATCTTACTGGTCATTTCCAAACGCTGAACCATCACCACTATACCCACTAAAGCACATTCCTCAAATTAAACCTTGACTATCACCTCTACTACTTCTTTTCTTGTGGTAATACTAAGCAATACAGATATTCTACTTTATAGCAAAGGTGACTCAGCTTTATGGTGGTGTGGGAGGCAGTAGACGATCTGAATCCTGCCACGTCTGACTGACAATGCGGTTTCTGTACCTCTTGAAGCTCTGTCTTAGTTCAGTCACTTGATGAAATAGCTCTGTTTTGAGGGAAGGATGCCATCAATTTTTAACTGCTTTTGGTTTGAGAGAAAATCAGCCGCCTACTCCTTGCAGAGCAAGCAGACTAGTGTGGTTAAAGGATTTGATAACACAAGGCTTATGTGATCTGGGACCCCTGCTGTCCACTCTTTCTGCAGCAATGAGCACAACGAGTGCTTTATGAGGGACTTACAGAAAAATGTCCATCCTGCCAGGGCTCACTGGGGCATGGACCAGTCCCTGCTGTGCAAGGACTGAGACCTGTGTGTGCAGACTTTTCTGCCATGGTACTACATATCCATCTCAGAGAAACTTTCACATTCATAGTGGCCAAGCAGCTTTTGAAGAATTTTTAGCTAGCTGCGCATCACAGCACTGTAGGGGTTGACCTAGAAAGAGCAGAAATATGTCCCAATGGTGATGGGCTATATGAAGCAGTGGGCTGCAGGTGCCTTCTTCCCATCTTAACAGGGAAAAGGCAGAAAACAGAGATGGTGACATCCAAATGGGCCTATGAATGGAGTCTCAGAGTAGACCATTGGCGGTCATAGGACCGCACCTTGCCTGTTTGAGCCAAAGCTGTGTTTTACCTACTTTTTTTTTCTTGTAAATATGTTCGTCATTTTCCCCTTGGCTAGCTGCAGCATGGAGCCAGGGAGCAGAATCTGGAATGGGGATTTGCTTATTTGGATGAAAACAGTTTCCATGTATAAATGCAATAAAGGGAAAATACTACATAGATTCACTTGCTGACTGTTTTGTTCCAATGTCATGGCCCAAGAGCAATCACCCAAACTCATCCATGTGTGAAAATTGTAATACTGGAACGGGCTCCATGTTTGCTCTCTGTGGTATTTCTTTACAATGACATTCCTCTGTAAGTGGATACAGAAATAACTTCAGATTACAAATCGGAGCAGGCAGTTGTATTTCTTTAGTGGTGTAGCTGCATTGATTGGCATCCTCCCATTTCTGTTTTTAACCAGCCAGAACAACAAATACTGCTACAAAATCTACATAGGTTACACTGAGAGCATTAAAATATAAAAGCAGGTAGGTGTCTCAGGAGCCAAAATAGGACTAATTTTAAATGGCAGTGGTTAAGAATAGTTATTTATTGTTTGAACATAGCAGCACCTACTGGTTCCAGCTAGAAATCAAGGTTTCATCATAATAGGTGTAAAATGTAGGAAAAAGAGGTTTCCTCCTCCTCCAGTGGTCTGATTTTGGGTAAGAGGCAACAGGCAGAATGTTTGGACACCTCCAAGAAAAGGGAGGAGCAGGAGGGAATGGTGGTACTGCTCTAGCCATGATGTGCTGCCTGTTTCATGTTGGGCAGGATGAGGAGTCAGGAAGATGGTGCTATCCCTAGAAAGCTTTCTGAAAAACAGAAATAGCTAAGCTATTTGGCTCGGCAGGTACCAGGCTGGTACGGCTGTGCCCATTTTATGTTCTGCCTGCAGGGTATGGGGTACTCAAGAAGCCCCACCAAACAGCAAAAGCCACGCTGTGAACTTAGGAATTGGTGTTTCTTCTCTTCCTTCCCCAGCCCTTTTCCCTGTGATCTGGCCTTTACCTCTGTCTCCATGCAGCCAAGTTTTGAGCAGAGCCCTGGTCTGAGAGACAGATGGGAAACATCTATGCTTTCTCCTGAATCTGGTTGCAAATGCTTGTAATTTTTTCTGGAAACCTGGTGGAAGTTATCTTCCCTCCTCCTAGAGAATAACATTAAAAGTTTAACAGTAGTTTAATGCATTTTCTCAAAACAGAAAATTGAATTATCTACAAAACTAACACTTTCTGCATGAATTTTAGTTTTCTTCCATAAGTCTCATGGAAAGCTTCATTGTCCTAGTGGTAAAAGTGGTCAAGAAAATATGGTTTTGTTGGATTTTTTTTTTTTAAATTCCAGTAATGTTTTAAATGGATAAGATCAAGAAGTTTTGTCCAGGCCAGGAATCACAGAAAACAAAGGATAGTTAAAATCCGAATTCAATTCCATTTTAAGATCTTCTCTTTTAGAAGTATCTCTGTGTAATGTCTCAGAAATGTCCAGGGAAGTTCTGTCACTTCTATTTTCCATTGCAGAATGAAACAAAAAGAAGCAAACAGTCTTACAAGAAAGCTTGTTCTTAGACAAGATTTCCAGTTTCCTACATTTTCATCCTCATGAGGCTTTCATTCAGCATCCAGATTTTTCCTTTTTTTAACTGAAGCCAGAGTCAAAACCTGCTGAGGTTTCCCCATCACTAATTAGAGCATGCATGTGAAATTATTTGCTGTGAAGGTGAAGCATAGTGTTAAATTAAAATCAAATGCACCAAGAACAACTCTCTTCTGCTTTGGCAGTGATGGTCCTTTGATGGGTAGATTTCACTTTGTCACGCTACTTTCCTAAATGAAGGATGCAAGGGAACTGTTTTGTCATTGTTTTGTTGTTGTTGTTTTTTTTTTATTTTTATTTCTTAATGTTAATCCCAGCTTGGGGAAAAAGGGTTAATTTTCTGTTTCAGTATTTAATCTTGTTCACCCTACAAATATAGGAAAAGCCATGCGGCTTATCCCTTCTCCTGGAGAGAGAGGTGCCAGATGAGAGCAGCTCTTATTTTATCAAGTTGTTGTCAGGGTGCAGTGTGGTGTGGGGCTTCAGTGTTGGCCAGGCAGTGGTTTGTATGTGTGTAAGTATGCTGGGCTCATACCTTACCACCATGGCCAGTCTTTTGTAAGCAGCAATAAACATTTCTTGGCTGGAATGAGGAGCCCGGTGCTTAGCCCAGTTGGAACTTTAACCAGACGTATTTTGCTTACAGCAAATGCAAGCAAAAATTTGTATTGGAGAGAGATGGCAGAGATGCTCCGGAAATTAAACACCATGATCTTCAATTTGTAGCTACCCCTACTTTGTTAAAAATGAAACAAAAAACATATTACAGGATTTGTTTACTGCATGTATGGTTCATCTGAGAGACAGCTTAGTATAGATCTGTTTTTGACAGATTTGTACTTTTAAAATCTGTGAATGTTACATAGGAAAGCTTCCTGACTTTTCTATGTACTATTAACACCACCAGTGTCTGAAAATGGCAAAATAATTCCAAATCCCTGTGCTCAGTCTAAAAACGTCATAGACTTCATAGACTCAAATCACTTAGTGATTATTATTTTCAGTCTAGTAATTAAAACAACAACAAAAAAAGGAAATCAACAATAAACTAAAAATACTCCCAAATCAACAAACCCCAAACAACTTATCTGTGAACTAAATTCCCCTGAAACTGGCAGACATTTGGTCCCAGTGACACAAGTTACTGTAAGCTTGGAATTATATCAATTACTCTCCATTAATACATGAGGGCTTGCTGCTATGATGGGTAATAAGCCAAATCCTGTGGTATCCTTTCCATTTGTGGGGTAGGTCAAGTGCAATTGTGGAGGATCTGTGGTGAATGCAGCACAAGCGCAATACAGGAGTGTTTGTAAATCAGGGTCAGGTAGTTCAAGCACTGCTGGATTTGATCAGAAGGTAGGCTCTCCTGCACTCCATTCAAACTGAGAGGTCTATGAAAACTCACTCCACTTTGATCCCCTATGTACTGTGCACCTGTAAGTCATGGCTGCAGCTCATCGAGGCATGCAGGGTGGTAAGCACATCTAGGGCCTAGGTAAAGCAAGTAAATTCAGAGAGAAGACAAACTAGCTCATAACTTTTTAAAATTTTGAAATAATCTTCTATAATATAGAGACATTAGCAGTTATCTGGACAAACTATTCTGATGCCTGGTAACCTACCCTCTATTGCTGACATTATCTGTAGTTTCAGTTTAGATTCCATCATGGACTCTTCTCTGTGTGTGGTGATAGGACAAGGGGAAATGACCACAAAATGATGTATAAGAAGTTCCACAAAAATGTGTGTGGGAGTTTCTTCACAGTGTAGTGACAGAGCACTGGTACAGGCTACCTGGAGAGGTGGTGGAGTCTCTTTCTCTGGAGATATTCATGACCCCTTGGATGCCTACCTGTGCAACCTTGTCTAGGGAGCTGCTTTGGCAGAGGGGTTGGACTTAGGATTTCTAGAGGTCCTTTCCAACCTTTACAATTCTGTGATTCTGTGATCCAGGGTAGGCTGTGCATGTCTGACTTAACTCCTTAATAGGATGAGGCCAAGTGACCCTGTTGACTTGGTCTCTTGCAAACCTTGCCATTTCTTCCTAAACTTCTGTTAACTATTGAAAATCCTTTTGCAGCATGGATTTCAAACTGCATAGTGAAGACTGGACTATCCATTGATGGTATCTGATGTCAACAAAGTTAACCTTCTCAGGTGAACTTATTGATCTTCTAAAGAAGACAGCATCAAGTTTGTTTTTGTCCAGGCTTATTTTCCATAAACTCATCTTGATTGCATTAATTATTCTCCTATCTGCTAATCATTTCCTGATTTTTCTCCCATATCAGATTGTGTGCCATCAATTCTAGATGAACCAATTGACAGTTACTCAAGGTTTTATCAGAGGCCTATTTCTAAACTGACACAATAGCATCTTCCAGGCTTTGTGACTCCTCTAATTTCCTGAGAGCTGTTTCAAAATCAGATCAGTGACTCCGAAATCTGGTCCACAAATCTTATAAGAAAGCTGTGATCTGCATGGTCCTGGCTATCAGACAAGCTTGGGAACCACTCTATGCAATCTCCTCTTCCAGGGACTCTCAGCAACCGCCTTTGGCTATCTACAAGCCAACATCCAGCCACAGCTTGTCAGGCTTTCTTTCTTCCAGGTCAGTGGAGAGCAGGAAGTACTAACAGAGGAGATTATTGACATCCAAGGGGAGCACAGACCTCTGCGGATGTTTATCTGTATCTAGTGATGAAAGAATAAGTCCAAGTGACTAAATATGTGGCTGATCGTTGAGTTTTCTTGTGGGCTGGAGAGAACTCATGTCTTGACCTAGTGTTCCACATCCCGTAAGCTGCACCCTGAGGAGCTCTCTGGGTTTGTTTCCCACCCAGTGGAAGAGGCAGTCACCAGATCATGACCCTTTCTTAGAGATTTCTTTCTCAGATATGTTCTAACATGAGTCACAGTGTCTTGAAAGCTATCTTAAGTAATAGTCACTTATATGTTAATGCCTTCCAGACTCATTTCAGTTCTTCCCAAGTCATCCTTTGCTTTGCTGCCATTTTTCTTTATTTCTTTTACAAGTCTACTTTCTACCCAGGCCTTCCCAGCCTATTGAGACTTCTGTATGCTCTTCTATCTGCTAATACATGCAGAAACAGGTAGATAAGTGTGAGTCTGAGAAGTTTATTTTAAGAAATAGCAGAAACAAGTGATTCTGGCATGTTTAATAAGAACAGGGGATTGTTGCCCTGTAAATAAACACATTAAGCAGGCTGCATTGTGTCAAAGGAGGTCTCCCTCGCCCATCCCAGCCTGTCATTGCTGGTCCTGAAGGAAGTTCTCTGGAGAAAGAGCTCTTTTGTCTCTTGGGGACTGTGTGGTTTGCATAATCTGGTTGAATACAAGGAATATACACATGCAGAAAGGATTGTGGGGGAAAAATGGTTGTATAAGTAAAAGCTGGGTGTTCTGCCTAATCTGACAACAATATAATCAATCGCTTATTTGTGTACCCTGGAACAACTTCTTGGGACTGCAGCCTATTCCTGTTTCCCAACAACGCTGTCATTAAAACAATGGAGACTGTAATTACTGTGATAAAAAAGGCATTATTTCTCCAGTTCTTCATCTGGCCCATGTGCAGAAGGAAGAGGTTTTCTTTATAATCTCTGGGACCAGAAGGCTCCTTCTCCCGCCGGCTCCATGCGCACAAAAGATTTCTCCGCACCGGAGGCCGCAGTGTGAGAGCCTTTGTCTGAAATGAAAGGGCACAGCCCAGGCCTTCTGCCAGCACCGGCCGTGCATGAAAGCAGAGCCTTTATGTCCCCGTGAGCTGCTGAACGGCACACAAGGCTGTAAAATCTGTCCTCTCCTATCACCTCAGCTGCCACCGCACTGCTGCGGTGCCACCGGGCCCTCAGAAATGGAAGGTTCCATGCCTCGTGCCATTGCCAAGCTGGGCATGGAGAGCAGGAAATCTGCTTGCTAGGCTTGGGAAGGAGGGTGGGTCAGGGGAGATAGCAATAATACCTCTCAAACAGCAGATCCAACTGTTTTTGCATCTGGGCAGTCTTGTTCCAGCAAATTTTAGCTCTGATTCAGTTCAGTTTCTTATAAAACCTGCTAGTTGGGCAGGTCACTTTTTTGCTATGAACTTGCTCTCCGTGTGAATTTTTCTACTGGCTTTTGTGGAGAAACGCTTTAAAGGAAACCCATACATAGCTCATAGAGAACCTGAGGACACGTCCTGGAGAGCCAAAATGCCAGCTGGCCGAGGTCAGCATCTCTCCACTGCCTTCAGTGAAACTGCATTGATTGGCACCTCTGAAAACCCGGGCTGACTCTGACAGGGGCAAATGGAACTGCTGTGGCCAGAGAGAAGAGGGCATATCAGCAACAAGCATCTCCCTCCTACCTGCTGCGCGTGGCTGCTGGGGGTACATTCACTTCCCCACTGATGAGAACGGCCAAAGTGTATCTGTAAGTGCTGATATGACCACTGCTGTTTTTAACACCGTCTTTTAGAAAAATGTTTACCCCATTGCAAGCATAACTGATGTAAATTGAATGTGTCAGGCTGAGCAGAAACCTACCCCCTCCCTGGAGCTGCTCTCCTCTCGTTTGACAACGTTCAAACAGCAAGCCCACTCACGTGTGAGTGGAGACTACCAAAAACATTGCATCAAAAAGCAGAAGCCATCCTGTTACAATCTGCAGCTTGTCAGGATTTGACAGTGTTGTGAAATATAAATGATCTCTGAGATAGCAACGCCTGCTGAAGTCACCGGTAAACAGCTCCCCTCATTAAAGAGATGCTTTAAAAATGACAGCACTAAATTACACTAATATTTTGAAGAAGTACTCTCCAGATAGAAATCCTAAAGCATGATTTACCATTCGTTTGCCAAAAAAACATTTCTTTGCAAGCAGAGGCAATGTGGCCTTGCAGTTGAAAAAGAGGCACCATTAAGCAGGATTTAATTGAGACAAAAATGGACCTCTTTGGGTATAAGAAAAAGTATGGTGAAAGGGGAGATGGATTTTTTTTCTAATGCTCCTTTTTTTTCTTTATAAAATCATCTGTAACCTTTTGTGACCCATAGATTGTCTTTGGTTCTAAGTTTGTTCAATGCCTAATTCAATATCCTTAGCCATGACAGTAACTCATAGGTTCTATCCTGCAATACAATCTTGCTAATGGTTATAAATGGCTAGATCTGAAACTTGCTTGATGTGAAAGTATATTTTACTGTTCAGTGCCCTCTGCAACCTCTTTGGAGAACAGATTCAGAAGCAACCCTTGGGAAAGAGCTCTGAGTCATCCTGCCTGCATCCAGTGTTTGGATTTTCCTCTGAGACTTTTTGGTTGGATTTTACCTTGATTTTGCTTATCTTTGAGATCTTCTGAGATGAGAGTCCAAGATAGAATGGCAGCAAATGAAGCGACTAGAAATTTCCTGCATTGTGCAGTCAGATAGCTGGATAATACTGACTCTGTGTATTTCTCAAGCGAGGAATCACTGAGATCAGTCTGTGTCAGAAAAACCACTCATAAGGACAGGCTATAGGCAGTGATGGAAAGCATTTCTGAAGATTTCCAAACTTCTCTGGGGGATGAAAATATTTGATGCTTGTCAGCAGGCTCTGTCTGAGCTTCTTTTATAGTAACATTAAGCACTAGAGGATCAGTTTGCAGCAGGCTGTCTGCTCCTTCCCTTCGGCATAGATCTGGGCTCTTCTTCAGCACAGCTCTCTGGTACCTGCCATTGTGCAGCAGTGAGACCCTCCACCCATCACCTCCCGTAACAGGAACTCGGCACAGGAAATTCTTCTGTGTCCTTAATGTGTCAGTGAAAGTTATTTCTACTGCAGACAGGTCCCATCAGTCCTGGATGTCCTATTTTCATTACATTGTTCAGTTGCTCCTTTAGGAGACTTTCTCATTTTCTGAAGATTTTAACACATCCATGCAGCAGTTGGTTAAGGTGATAATATCTCTTTCCTCTTCTTTTTTCTTTTTTTTCCACTCAAAGTCTCATACAAGGGCCCATATGGCTGGCTGCAGCTATGTTAATGCACATAAAAAATGTCTGTAACATCTACTGATGCATCTGAAAAATAAATGTAGGCATCTGAAAACTTCTGTGGATGCTCCTCTTTTTTTGCACTTTTAAGTTAGACATGTGACTTTAAACAAGAACTTCAGATTAACTCAGTCATCTAGGTTTTACATATAAAGGAATATACCCTTTATTATCCTTACAATACAAATATCCAAAATACCTCTGCCTTTGTCTTATAAGAATAGAATATGTATGTTGAGAATAAGAGTAACATGGTGCTATAAAGGGAAATACTGTTTTGATCGTATGTCCACCAGACTATGATATGTGACCCAGTTTCATCCACACTAACAAAATATTTGGAAATATTTGGTTAACTTTATGCCTAGGATTTTTTAAGAGCTAATAAAAAATTACACTGTCAGTTTGTACGAAGAGTAGGCATTGTGTTAAATAGATCTCAATATATACAGAATTTGGTTTCCACCAACCAGATGATGAGATGGGAGCATCTCCTTTGTAACAGTGGAGAGTTAAGCAAGATTCTGATAGCTCTTCTTGGTTTATTCCATCCAACGTTTTTGTTGCTTTTGTCAGATGGAGACAACACCTAGTCCTTGCTGTGTTATAGAGTACTGAGCAGTATGAGTGTGCTCTGCTGCACATCTTCATGAATCAGTTTCAGAGCTAGACATACAAGGTTGGGAGAGGTGTCATCGTCTACCCGTGCTAGCTGGGATATCCTTACTTTGTCACAGGCTGGGAAGAGCTACACATCTTCAGCATCCTCCCGTAGGCTTCAGGTTTGAATTTCCTGCTGAGTGAACGATCTTGGGGCGTTCAGAAAATACTGAGATTGTATTAGATGCTGCCACAAATAAGTACTATAAAAACTATTAGCTCGATATGACATAAGTATTCATTGCATTCCCAGTGCACGTGACTATTTGTCTTGGTCTGTGTTCATGATTCCCCAAACTCCCATCTTTGTGTGTTTTTTAATAAGATTTTCTTACTTAGCTGGCTTGAAATTAGATGCAGAGGCCTGATACATTTAATCTGACAAGGAAGCCACAGCTGTCAAGAGCTGTAGAAAGGTGTGGATGAAAAGCTTATGCTGACAGAGGAATCCATACTCATAACTCTGATTTCCTTGGGCAGGTTCAACTGTAGTCTGCTGAAAGCACTTAGATGTTACACAAGAGCACAGATACCATGATTCCTTGCCAGGTTGCTTTTCTTAACACTGTGTGATTGTTCTTTTCTTTCCTCTACATCTAAAGCGAGGGAAAGAACCTGACATTGTTCATTGTGATGCCCATTGAAAGTTTTGTTCAGCCAAAGTAAAAGGTATAATTTATGTCTTCCTTGCAAAAGCTTCCCTAAATTACTTCACGTTGATCAGTTCATGCTTTTAATGGGGATTTGGCTTGTTATAAAGTGGAAGATATTTACTCTGGTAAGAAAAAAAAACAATAGCAGAGCAGCTGGCAAGATGTGGGCTTGAAAGTTATAGAGTTTTAACAGTGGTAGAGCTCCCACTTGAAAGCAGAGAGTCAAGAAGATAAAAGATGCAGTGGTGTTATGTCTGATGAATTAAAAATTCATAGAATAACCTGTGTTGGAAGGGACACGTAAGGATCATCAAGTCCAGCTCCAGGTTTACCCTTTGATTCTGCATCCCTGATCTTCTCATGGAGACTACGCTTACAGATAGGTGAGAGTCAGAGGGCTGCTAATGCTTCATGCAGCCTGGAGCTGGAAAGGTCTCTGTAAGTGGGAATGTGGGACAATTAGTAAGCACTTAATGGAAGCCTGGCTTGTTGAGAAATGGTTAAAAACTTCCCTGCAACTGTGCAGACTATAATCTTCAGTAACAGCATAAATGCTGGTATTCTGGTTGGCTTGTTACATCTGTGTAACAGTAATATTGTGTATATATTTTAAATATTCAAATGCTGTTTATACACATAACCTTATATGTATTTATTATTTTCTGTTAACTTTACAGCAGACTTTTAATACAACAGCAATTGAGTGCATAAAAATACACCCACACTCTATAGTTGTTCCTCTAAAATAACATTATTTTTTCTACAAAACCCAATTAAACCAACAAGAATTCCACCAAGAACAGAAAGTTCTCTGTCCTCAGACAGCTAATATATCTCACTTAGGCTTTTGAGAGCCCTAAAAGCAAAATTTAGTAGCTTGTTTTCAGCAACACTCTTCTAGAAGGGAGAAAAAGGAATCATTTATTTTTGATTCATAGGAAAAGTGACTATGCAGGGGATCACCAGCCAGTATTTTGATGATTGTCTTTGTGGGATATATCATGGGCTCTAATTAAGAAAAACCTCTCACATGTCTATAAAGTGCACTATTCAGCAGTGGAACAACCTCTTGCCTATGAGTGGACTTGGATCAAGTCTGTAGTAAAGACAATTTTGTGCGTAATAATTCTACCCAGAGTTCTAACAGTAAGTGTCATATAAAGTTTCAAAGCCTGTAACATGTTGAAGGGAGGAATTTCAGAGGAATCCACACTTTTCTGTTTTGCTTAGTATGGTTTTACAGTAATATGCAACAACTTAACTAACTGTAGTCATCAAAAACAGAAAACGTTGGAACAAGTAATGCACCCACTAAAGTGCCATGGGACTTGTCAGAACTAGAAAGAAAAAGCTGTTCTGGGAAGAAAAGGTTTAATTCACCTGCTGAAACTTAGTGTGGAGCGAAGGAACATACAAGAGATGGAAGAGACCTGCTTGATGTCAATGTGATGAAGAGTGAGGGCAGGGCTTTGAGAAATATCTCAGGGCAGCTACTCATACTGGGACACTGTTGGTGCAGCAATGGTCTAGAGGTGCAGTTCTCAGCTTGTTCCTTCATTCCTTCCTTCCTATTTCCCTCCATTCCTAACTTCCTATCTTCTACCTTCCTTCCCTTTCTTTCTCCCCTTTTCCATTCTTCCCTCCCTTCCTCACTCTATCTGCCCTTCCCTTCCCTTCCCTTCCCTTCCCTTCCCTTCCCTTCCCTTCCCTTCCCTTCCCTTCCCTTCCCTTCCCTTCCCTTCCCTTCCCTTCCCTTCCCTTCCCTTCCCTTCCCTTCCCTTCCCTTCCCTTCCCTTCCCTTCCCTTCCCTTCCCTTCCCTTCCCTTCCCTTCCCTTCCCTTCCCTTCCCTTCCCTTCCCTTCCCTTCCCTTCCCTTCCCTTCCCTTCCCTTCCCTTCCCTTCCCTTCCCTTCCCTTCCCCGATGGACCATCTGCCAGCGATAATATTCAGAAAATGGAAAAGCAAAATAAATAAATAAAAGCATGTTGCATCACAGGCTACTGTCCAAAGTGTCACAGCCATCTGGGATTTTGATGCATAATGGAACAAAGATCCTTTAATCCTACTTTAGCTTTTAGTTTTTGTCTGGTCAACCTTGAAATAATATTTAGTTGCATTAAAATAGTACATTTGGACTAACACCATAAATAAGATGCACTGTACATGTCAAAACAAGTTCTTATGTAATACAGACCTCTGTAGTTTCATTTACTAGTAACACCCTTCATAAGTCATAACAAGGAATGAAGCAGTCTCTGTGATATGGAAATTTCTTCTCAAGTGCATAAATTATGTTTTAATGCTTCAATTGCTTGAAAAGTGGGACAGTCCCACAGGTCACCATTTCCATGCCAGTGATAAGATTTGCGGATATTAACAATGATTTCTGTTTTATGGGGAGAATTATCTTTACAGGCATGAGGGGTTCAGTTTAGTTGAATGGGGTGAGGGAGTGGGAGAACCTTAATTGTATTAAATTAGCAAAATGAAGTAATGGTGAAGACTTCGCTTGTTTTATGGTGACTTTATAAACTCTTGCAATTCCAAAAGGCTAAAACATTGCTTCCAAGTCAGACCAATGGCCTTAAGCTGTGCCAGAAGAGGCTCAGGTTGGATATTAGTTAAAAATTATTCTCAGAAAGTGTGGTGAGGTATTGGCACAGGCTGCCCAGGGAAGTGGTGGAGTCACCATCCCTGGAGGTGCTCAAGAACTGCAGAGATGACACAGAGGGACATGCTCATGCTGGGAGTGGGTTGGGGTTAGGCTTGATGATCTTAGTGGTCTTTCTAACCTTAATGATTCTACGATTCACATTTAGTCTGATCTTTGCCACGGGGATGAAGCAGATGAATCCTCAAAGGGAAGGGGCTTTGTAAGATGCTACACTGGGACCTGTCCTCTTGTCTGCCTGCACCACAAACTATCTGCATGCTCTCGCATGGAGATACTGCCTGTGAGATGCATTGGTTATTGGAACTCAGCTCTTGTATAGACCTTAAGTGTTTTCATGATTGCTTACCCATGGGGTTAAGGTGAGTCAGCATCTCTGGTTGCTTAAAAGTGTATAGATTCTCAGGAAGACTTCTAAATCTCCAAAAGTAAACGTGGCTTTGATTTACCATACTGAATTCTTCTTGTTTGAGCACTAGAAATGCATTCAGGCAGCCTCTTCAACTCATACAAATAACAGACATTGAAATGGAAAGCAGCAAAATGATGAATATTGTATAATTCTATGTTAAATTACAAATAAATAAAACATCTGGGACCAGATGTTGCAGTTGGATTCCTGTATGGAAACACCATTCCTTTCTGCAGTTTTGTGTGCAGACTTCTAGAAGCCGAGTTTAGTCCTTGATGTAATGAAACAGTGTTTTTAATGTAATATTAATAGAAGATGATTTCTCTATTAAAAACAAGGCAAGGTGGTAGATGGAGAGATTAGCATATTTTATAAAAACAGCTGAGGGTGTCTCTGCGACAACCTTTCATAACAGTGATTTTTTAAAAAGGTTAAAAGGCTGTAAAAACAACAGTGAAAGAAAGCAACTGGAAGAAACTTCTACAAAGTACACGCAGTGAGAAAGGGAGCAGGCTTTGTAAGAAACGCATGGCTCAGGAGCTTCAAAAGATAAAAGACTGGTGATAAGAAGTATATGAGGATAAAGTTGTCTGAAAACATCCAACTTCAGGTGGACTTGCCAAGTACTGAGCTCTCATTTTTTTCCTAGTTGTCAGCCTGTTGAATCTTTTAATCAGTGCAGATTTTAGCAATACCCTGGGGCAGTAACGGAGCAGCCTCTGGACATTTATTCAGTGAAGAAATTCCCTTCTGCAAAGGTATGCAGTGCAGACAGCCTTGCAGGATTTGATCTTCAGCAGGATCTAGAAGATCCTTTCTCACCAGAGCTGATTTCTCAGTGGAGTCAAGGACGGAGCATCGCTGGAGCTTGTGGCTGCAGGCACTGTTTTGTGACTGCTTTATCACCGAGCTGCCACCTCCTGCTCCCTTCTGCTTTACCTGCTGGGGCTTGTCTGCTGTGTGCTTTTTCAGGGTGAGCAGAAAGCCTTTGAGCTGGTAGTTGTTTTGAAATGTCTTTAAGGGGTTAAGCTTTTGAGATCTTTTTCCAGAGGGGCCCTGAGGGCCACCACTGCAGCCTTGCTCCAGTGGAGTGCAGTGCATCCAGGCTCAGCATGGGTGGTGGACTTTATGGATGACCTTTTCTACAAAAACTTTTAGCCAGAGCAGGCGACCCTGTGAAAGGAATTAAAGAGCCAGGCAGCAATTAACTGCTTTCTGCACATTTCTTCTTGAGCTAAGGAGTCCTTGCTTTTGCTGATTCCCTTCCCTGCAAACTAGGGTGGTGACCAAGTGCCATGTTGAGGGTTAGTGCTGGCACACGGCCATTCCATGTTGCGTTTAAGGCAACCATTATATGGCATTTGTAAGCCAAAGGGCTTACGAAGGGCTACACTGATGCAAAAGGTCAAAGCTGTTAGATGTTCACCTTGCACCATCCAGCCCCTGGGCTGTGGCAGCAGTGTGGTACCCAGGGCTCCAGTTCAGCAAGGGGAATGGCAGCTCCAGGCAGCTTGGGAACTCCCAAAATTCTGAATAAAGGCTCTGGTGTACTAAACAGCATTGTGGAAGCAACAGTAGCTGTCTGCTCCCAAGCAGCTGTCAGGGGCCTTCAAAAAGGTGGTGAAGGATAGATGCATAAAAAGCATCTACCTTTGCTACAAGTTATTTATTGAACCAGAAAGCAAGCAACCCATGAGGGAGACTAGAGAATATTTTATTTGTTGGTGACAGAGGGAGAAAAACTAACTTCTTCTCAGTGTCCTTAAAGTTTTACAGCCCTATCCTTATTCTTCTTGCTTCCTTGACCCCTGCCAGCTTGTGCAAACTCAGTCTTTTGCTCAGTCATCTGTCTGCAAAGTGCTTAAAGCTTTATATCCTTGGCCTGTGGGTCTCTTTTCTGAACCTGCCTACGGATGGCAGTGTCCTCAGGTAGGAGTAATAAGCCTTCCCTTCCAAACAGGGTGGATAGATCTGGAAAACTGCTCTCTAGCATGGCATAGAACAGACATTTGCTATTTGCTGACCTGCATTTCTTTGAAATGGAGGAAGAGCTACTGGAAAAAAAACAGCAGTGATTTGGTCAGCACTGTGTGAAATGACATCAGCAACAACCCAGCCAGATGGGACAAAGCACAGTGTCTGTGAAAATGTTCACAGCAATAGTGAGCACCTTCAGACAGATGCTTTCCATTAGACTAAACACAGATATTCCTTTAAATGTATGCAAGGAAATAGAGCTAGAGACTGAAGCCAACAGTTAAACACAGCTGTTCCTTTGCCTTGCTTTGGAAATTTCCTTCCTCCCTACCTCTCTCCCCCCAGTTATTTTTCTTTTCCTGGCATGGGCTCAAACTGATGGAAGGAAAAACGCCTGAGAAATCCTATGTATGTCTTCTTCTTCATCTTGGGCTTTTCAAGGCAAGCCTCCAGTTTCCCTTCCAGTTTTACTCATCCAGATGTTACCTATACTAAATCCAAATGTTAAAACTGAACGAGAAAAATGGAGTATGCCACTCTTCAAGTGTAAAAATATTGTGCCTGAACATTTGCAGGCCCTTTTTAAATGGAGCTCTGAATAACACCTGCACTATATATTTTATATGCCAATGTTCCAATTTATGAAGTTTCCTTTGGCTATTGCTGTGTGCTGTCCCGTTTTTCATATCTGACAAGAGCCCCTCCACCACATCTCTGGAGTTTTTGGGGTGCTAATAATGAGCATTTTGTGCTTGCTGCAGTGCCCATGTCTGACAAGGATGGAGTTGGCTTTTAAAAAATCTGAATCTGAGCTGAGTAGAAAATGATGTTCTCACGCCATGGGACTTTTCTGGGACGTCAGTATTTTCTCCTCCTATGCAGAAGTAAAATTCATGATAGGTTTGTGATGGATCACAGTGCTGCAGCATAATTTTGGTCTTCATCAGTTAGGATGGGCTGTGTGCTCCATCAGTCTTTACAGCTAGTATGTCTGCTCCTTCAGAAAGATTTAGCTGGTCAAAATGGAATGAAAAATGCCTTCTCAAATGGGTGGTGTGGTGACTGAGTACTATGGCCACACAGATGTGGGAGCAGCAAGTGCCTGTCCTTGTGCTTGCTTCTCTTTTTGGATCTCTGTGCAAGATTAGGGACTCTCCTACAGCTCACAGGCATTTTCCAGAATGACTCTCCCACCCAATGGGTTCCTGTCAAAAGAGTTTGTGTCCCTGAATCAGTATTTTCTGACCGGAAAGAATAAATCCCAATCACTTCTGCTCATGATAAATGGGTTGGTTTAGAGTCCCTTGAAGAAAGACTTTGCCCATCACTTTTGATTCAGCATAGATCTAAAATATATATGGCACCCAATTGGCCTGATGGAAGATCTCCCAGCATTTCAGTGTGGAAAAGAGTTAACTATTTTTAAACAACTACATGTTTAAAAATGCATGTTTCAGTCATCTCCAGCAGCCTCATGCTAACAGCATACCGTTGTTCCAGTACCATCAGAAACAGAAGACTGCATTATCAAAGACTTCAGCTATTTCCCCTGGCTAATCTAGGAAGAGAATCCCAAACTCACTAAAGTGCCCTGGGCAGACATTTAATGGCAGTTACAGGCTATTTCTTTGCTGGAAGCAGGTCTATAATAGCTTTTTAAGCATCATTCAGTCTGAATTATCTGCTCTAGACATGTATATAAATCATGCTGTATTATACAATATTCTTTCTTGCCCCCTTCCTTGAGTACTACTTCTGCAGTGCAAGTTCTAGAAATGAAGCAAATTATGTTTCCTTTGGTTACTCATCACAGCTAGTGGGATGACTGAGTTATGCCAGGAATTTTTGCCCAGCTTGTCATATTCAGAGGAGTGAAATTCTATCTAATTAAGTGGGAGAGGTGTTACAGAGAGAGGAGGCAGTAGCATACTTATTATAATTCATTGTTTCGCTCCTGCTTGATTTTCTGTCATTTAACTAGCTGCATATGCTCTATGCTGCTATAGTGTCTGAATGATCCATTAACTGAGAGAGGGTCATTTCCCAATGCTGGGGCTATCGACAAAAAAAGATTTTAACAACCTGAATTAATTCCAGCTCTAATTTCCAGTTATTTTATATAGGCAACTTATCAGTGTTATCTTTTTGAGTGGGTATCTGTAGGATTAAATCTCATTCCACCTGTTCTGGGTGTCCGACAGTCTCAGAGTTGCCTGGTTGGAGAGGAGATGGTCCTGCAAGATTCTGGTAAGAGTCATGTTCAGTCCATTGTTTCCTCAGAGATGGCCAAACACCTGTTGAGTCTCAGTAAACTGAACAGCCTCATCTACCATTGTGCATTTGTAAGCTGGAGCAGGAGCCACCTACATCCTTATTACACAGACAGATGTCCAGATTTCATAGAATCATAAAATGGCTTGCATTGGAAGGGACCTTAAAGATCATTTCATCCCAACCATTATACTGTGGGCTGGTTACCACCCACCAGATCAGGCTGCCCAAGGTCCCATCCAACCTGGCTTTAAACACCTCCAGGGATGGGGCATCCACAGCTTTTCTGGGCAGCAGGGCCAGGGCCTCAGCACCCTACACTAGATCTGGTGTAGGGAAGGCTGCTGAATCTATTTCTAGCTGGTTGTGAAGTATGAAAAGTGATATGTAGAGTAATTCTGGCAATGAATGGCTAAAATACAGTGATGCTTACAGCTTCTTTCCATCTGAAACTGGTGCCTGGAGGTAGGACCATGATATTCCCTATCAATTGCAGGGTAGAGCTGCTATGTTTTAGCAGTAGGAGTGAACAGGAGAATCAAGTTTGTTGCCTGCCCATTAAGCTATGTACCTGACCATAAGCTAATTGGGACACAGCAGGCTAAATGGGTCAATGTCCTACACAAAGGCCCAGGTGAGCATGAATATGTCCATAGTGGGTCTGCAACCCCATCTCTGCCCATTTACTCTTAGTGTTCTAATTAAAGAATTAATTTTCCTGCCTGGAGTCAGCATCCCTGAAGTTAGTCCAAGTGACATCTCTGGCCTATGAATATCACTAAGGATGTCTGCAGTGTTAACATCAGAGGGACGAGCTCTTCAGTGATCTACCAGCACTATCAGTGGAGGAACATGCTGATCAGTGATTCACCCCTTTCTGTTAGATCTGAAAAGAAGTGTCTCCTGCTAGGAAGAAGACAAGTTTGCTTCCATAAATGGTCGAGCTGGTTTTCTGAATCTGCCAACAAAAATACCAGGCAAATTGTGGTCATGTTTACACAGCGCTGACACTTGCCTACCCGGAGCACTGCTGTCTCCACCACCTCATTTCACAGAGGCCATCGACAGCTGTCAGATGATAACAGCTTTGGATAATTAGTGTCCTGAAGGGCTTGAACTGAGGGCTCAAAAATGAAAGGCTGTATTAGAGAATAGCTATTCCCTCCTCACCCCTTGAGACTGGTTGTGTTTGTCAAGCTCAACGATAACATTAAAAAAAGCAAGACTGAGGAAAGCAATATAACAAGCTAAATTGTATTTACTATATCTTGAGTTTACATTTCATTAGAAATCCCTTCTTACTCAGGGTACAGTCTTTTAAAGTCATTAACACAAATCTTGAAGTTCTTCCTCAGTTTTCACTCATACCTTGGATGCTTTCTCATTAACTTCAGTGCATGCCTCTTTGTCTGATTGAAAACTGAAAGGAGGCCTTGGGATTTGAACTAGTGGGAATTTTGCTTGAGTAAGCAGCAAGAAATGTGGTCATGATAATAACCTTTTCTTTTTTCTTTCCCCCTCTTTTTTCCAATTGCTTTTCAGACAGCTCTGAACGAGTAGGAGGAAAGCAGTTAGGACGTTAGGACTCACTGCATTTTCAGTTTGTTTTTGAGGATTTGTTAAGTGTTTTTCTTTAAAATTTCTAAGCAGAAGGTCATTTCAACTGAAAAGACATCATATTTCACTTAGAAAATGTCAATTAAAAATGTTATTTTTTTTCCTACTAAAACAACACGTAGAAATCAAGATAATTACCAAAATGCCTAGGTCAACAAAAAATCCAGCCATTAATTGGATTGAAAAGGCCCCGAAGTTTGAACTGATTTTGTCCTTTCTAATGCAAAAGTCTGGATGAATCACCCCCCTCACCCAAACAATGTGCAAACAGAGACACATTGACAAATCTGTTTCTGATCATACAAGATAGCACTGGATTAGGGGATACTCTGGCTTGCCAGTCCCAGAGATCAGTGAGTCCAAAGGATCCTGTCTCTCACCAGAAACGTGGACTATGTAGATAACAGCGACTTCATGCTTTTCCTGACCTCCTACTAAAGCCCTTCTTTTCAACACAAAACAAGAGCAATGGCAACATTTTATTTCAGCACTTTTAAACAGGGCAGAGAAGCTGCCCCATCTTCATTAATGGACAGCGATGGGTTGTATGGGAAAACCTCACTCTCAGAGAAAGCTTACTTGAATCTATTTTGAAATTGGCTCAGAAGTTAAATAATAATAATAGTCATCATAGAATCATTAAGGTTTGAAACTGAAAGTACTAAGATCATCCAGTCCAACCCCAACCCACCCCTACCGTGTTTACTAACCACGTCCCTCAGTGCCACTTCTCCATGGTTCTTGAACACCTTCAGGCACAGTGACTCCACCCCCTCCATGAGCAGCCTGTGCCAATGCCTCACCTCTCTATCTGAGAGCAAGCTTTTCCTAATACCCAACCTGAACCTCCTCTGGCACAACTCGAGGCCGTTTCCTCTTGTCCTATCAGATGTTGCTAAAAGTGACTTGGTCCTAGGCAATCTACCCTAGGTGTCCTTGCTTGACCATGAAAATTGGTCCGGGTGACCTTCAAGAGGTCCCTTCCAATTTCAGCCATTCTATGATTCCACAACTAAAACTATCAGCAGATTTCTGTAAGACAAAATCAAGAACATACTCGGGGACCCAACCTTCAGCAGCTGCAGGATAGTAACAGCTTGAAATGGCATGGAACTGGCTTAGCATTTCCTGTCTTCACCTGTGGTTTTAACCTCAAACCTCGTTTGCCCTATTTAGTGCAGCTGTGCTGCTGTTTCACAGCTCCCCGCTCTGCCAGCGGAGTTCAGAAGAAGCCATGGCAGAAATGACTGGGGATGCTGAGAGTATGCCCATGCCAATCTCCACAAAATGAGTCTTTTTTTTCATACACCACAATGTAATAATGGACACTGGTCCTTGCTCAGCCTCATTTAATGACCCATAACTGAGTGAATAATTCATTCAGTGCCTGGAGATCTTGTGCAGAGACTTGTTTTACCACAGGGCCCTGGGGAATGAAAACAGCAATAAAGTTTCAGCTCTTAACCCATCCATTTACAAAGCCCACTGATATTATTGCTTCCATGATCAATTTAAATGAGTATGTTGGAGTTTTACTAGCAGCTTCCTGTATTTCATGCCTCACTATCTATTTTTTTTTTCTTTCAGAGCATTTATAGCTTATACTTATTGTGGATTTGAAGGGAATAGGAAACTCCCAACTGCAAAGTCACACTTTATTTAAAGCTTTAATTGTTTTAAAGAAGAGCCTTTCTGAAATTTAGCCCCTTTGGAGTCACTGACGCTGTTTATTATCCAGTAAACTCTTTTAAGCTTTGGGACAGGTTAATACTGTTCAGCGTTGGTGTAATTTTTCTTAGGCTGTGTTACTGTGTTTATACAAGGATCTTCATTTTGCTTTGGCAGCAGAATTTCTTTTCTGCTTCTGCAAATTACACAGAAGAAAAAAAAAAAAAGATAAAAAAAACCTTCCTAAGCTGGATTGCTTTGCAGCTGTGAAAACCTTTAATAACTTCAGTCGGATTACAACTACATCAAAGGTATTATATATCCCTGAGTAACATATTTATTGGGCTTTTCAACAGCTGTATAATTAGCTCTGAATGACTACTTTTTTCCTCCACATCTTTAAATATCCATCTTTCAAAATTCACAGAAATTCAGAGAATGGTTTTTCCTTTCACAAAACGTGCAGCCTACCAGCTTCTCTTTGGGGGTTGGATTCGATGATCTCTTGAGGTCCCTTCCAACTCCTATGATTCTATGATTCTTTCTGAGCATTTTTTTCCCCTTTTACAAAAAACAAGAACAAAAAACAAACCCACCCCCCTGAAAAACAAAAAAAACCCAAAACCAAATTAAGAAAACACATTACCCCCCCCATGTCCCCTGGTAACCAGAGGCGAGGTGTCGGCCACCTCCCAGCTCGCTGTGCCCGTCTGATTGATGGGGGTGACTCAGGCAGGGGACATGGGGACAGAGCCCTTTGTGGCATCCCCCAAGGAGGCAGCTTTGAGGCAGCAGCTGTCCCCGGAGCCGGTCACAGCCCCTTGCACAATGGGAGGATGGCAGAAGGTGGGGAAAATGCTCGTGCCTCCACAAGGAGGAATAAAAGCTCCATATGTCCTAGGCCTCAGCAGATGCTCCTGTGGGGCCAGCCCCTTGGCTGCCGCTCCCTATAGCAGCACCTCCATCACCGGTACTGACAGCCACTGTTGATGGGGATGTGCCCCCAGCAGGGTCCCCCCATGGCTGCCTGTGCTTCTGGAGAGGACCAGAGCTTGGAGCCGACTCGAACAGTGCCTGGTCAAAGCTCCTCTACCCCAGTAACCTTGCACACATCCACTGTGTCCCCCTTTGTAGGCTTTTGTTATGCAATCACCTTTATTCTGGGGCTAGGAGGGCAAATAGGCTTTAAAATCCTCCTTAGCTCTGCCTGAGTTTTCTTTTCCTATTTTTTTTCCCTATGCTGAGTAGCAGAAGGGAGTGCTCCAGTGTCTACATGGCTGAGAGGCTTGTTGGTTTATGCCTGCTATTTTACACTGTGCTGGTTCATCCCAAGGCAGAATGGCAGAGAAAGGTGTGAGAAAGCTGTTAGGCAGCCACTGCAGAAATACTGATTTCTTCTTTTCATTTATTCTCAGTCCATGGGACTTCGAACTCAGTTTTCTCTCTGGAACATCCTCCCAGGATGAACTCTGAGCCTGGATTTGATGCTCCACACATGGTTTTGTTACAACCCTGTGCTGTGCTGCCTGAGTGGCACCGATGTGCAGTAAAGACCCAGCTGGCTGAGCACTTTCAGGACAAACAGAGAAGACAATTTACTATCTGATTTTACGAGAGTCATTTGCACTTTGCAGAGTTTTTTAAGCAGCAAAACCCCTAAGAAGCACGTTCTGAGCCTGGTACCTCGGAGAATTGCACACACATTTCCTGTCAGCAGACGGAGAATGGTGTCTCACACCTGCTATGAAGAGATTGAAATATATTCTTAATGGCTTGATTGCTCTGCATCTCCCTGGAGATGGGATGACACACTGTGGCGCGATTTCTTTTCCGCAAGGAGCATCCCGAGCAGCGTGGCAGAACTGACGTTCACTTGTGCTGATGCTCCCTGGGATTTAACCTGTGCTTAAGATCTAGCTATGCTCAGAGGGATGCTCCAGGCTTGGGAGACAGCAGAAATGAAGCACAGGCAGTTGCAGATGGGATCCCGCTCTAGGGCTGGTTTAAAGGTTAGCTGATGGCTGGGATAAATGCCCAGAGGAAAACATCCCCAAAACAGGTGCTTTGTTGCAAACATCATTCTGGGCAGCACTCTGAAAACCAGCAGTGAGAGAAGTTAAACCACATTCCTCAGTTTCCTAACTCCACGCAAAGTCTGTCCCTGTCAGTGATGAAACTGTTATCACACAGCAAATACTCAGTACCCAAGCACTGGTTAACCCACCCATCTCCCAGAAGCTTGAGCCCCAGCCTCTTCGATGCATGGGAAGGAGGTGCATTGAGGATGACAGGCACTTCTGTAGGGTATGCTTTCATTTCAGCATCTTGAATAGTTACACTTGCCAGCCGTTACCCTGCAGATCCCTGTACCAGCCCACATCACCAGGCACCCAACCCCTGGAATGGTTTTTAATTTTGGCAGAAGATGCTGCGACTTCTGCTGAACGTGGTGGGAGTGGGGAGCTTTCACCCCATGGAAATGCAGTTCACATATCAGACTGATCTGAAAAGGAAACAGTGGTTTCTGCCTCAGAATGTTTCTGTTTTTCAGACACCTGAAATGTAAACTCTGTAAAAAGAGATTATATTGGATCTGAAAATATTAATATTTATGAAATAAATCCCAAAGTTTCAGCTCTTCTTTGGTTGTGGATATGTGGAAGCTTAATCCATGGAGGATGTTTTTCTGCTAACAGGTAAAATGGTGGGAAAATCAGGACAGGTGAAACCTGTTTTGCATTCCAATTAATGGGGAAAAAGCCCTGGAATTTGAGTAGCAATTTTTTTGTATCTTTCAATGAATATTTTCAAAGTTTTCTCAAATAATGTAATTTCTTTTTTGAACTTCAGTTGCTGGAAGATGCCCAGGAATTTCTCACAAAGATAACCAGGCTTTCTTCTCACTGCCACTCCTTCACCTGTAAGATGCATCAGCCATGATTCCTCTTTTGGGTTGTGTATCAGGAGAAAGGCTCTTCACCAGAGGGTGGTTGTGCATGGAACAGGCTCCCCACAGCAGTGGTCACTGCATCAAGGTTGCAAGAGTTCAAGAAGCATCTGGACAACATTCTCAGTCATATGGTCTAATATGGGGTGGTCCTGTGTGCAGCCAGGAGTTGGACTCAAAAAGCCTTAATGGGTCCCTTCCAACTTAAGATATACTATGACTATGATTCTCTGTTCACATTCCCTATGCTTCTGTGTGGACCCTTCACCCCTTGCAAAGGCAGCAGGACCTGGGTGCTGCAGTCAGGCTGGTGGGAAGGCTGAATGTGGTGCAAGACCAACTAACTCAGTGCACAAACAAAAACCAAAAAAAACAGGTACAAATTTATGTTCTTGGGTCAGCTTCGGAAGGTTTCTTATATTTTTTGGTCTGAGGAAAAGTAAAGAGGGATTTTTAAAATATTCTTCTGTTCAGCCTTGAAAAAAGAAGACTCAGAGGGGATCAAATCCACATCAATAAATATCTAAGGAGCAAGAGGGAAAGGAACGAGGCTGGACTCTTCTCTGCAGAGTGTGGCGGTAGGACAAAGAGAAATGGCCACAAACTGATGCATAGGAAGTTCTGCACCAATGTGTGTAAGAACTTCTTCACAGTGCAGTGACAGAGCACTGGCACAGCTGCACAGAGAGGTGGTGGAGTCTCCTTCTCTGGAGATGTTCAAGACCTCCTGGACACCTACCTGTACAACCTGGGCTGGGGAGATGCTCTGGTAGTGGGTTTGGACTCGATGATCTCTAGAGGTCCTTTCCAACCCCTACAATTTTGTGATTCTGTGAACTAGAATTGAGAAGCGTCCATTTTTTTATTATTATTATTATTATTTTTTGTAACCTAGGTCTCTGTCTAGTAGCAGGAGGAAAATCCATCACTCATCCTGTCAAAATCTTCTGGAGAAGACCCTGACAAACATATGAGGATAAAATATCACATGCCAATTTTACCCACCCATCCCTGGCCAAATCTAGTTCATTTTGTTGTCCCTGTGCCAAATTTCCAAGTGCTGAGAAACAAAATAACATTCTCTGTGAAGTCAAATGGAAAAAGCCAGCCTGGGAACCAGCTCAGGTTGACCATGGAGAATCATGCCTGCCATCAGATTTGCCTGACCACACCGCGTTGTGCTCGTGCCCATCATTCCTGTGTGTCAGGGCTGGGCAGAAAGGAGGCAGCCAATGTAACTCAATGCCCCATCATGTTTTATTTACAGCAGTAAGCAACTGCATACGCACCCTCAGTTTTCCTAAGCTATCCCATTAACTGTTGTAGAACGGGATGTTTCCAGGGTGGTGTGAAGCCAGCTGTGTCCCAGCCGAGCACAGCACTCAGCCCCAGGAAACCAGCCCTCCCTCCCTGTATCGGGAACATTGTGAACTTCAAAAGCTCCACAGCCCTGATCTGCCTGCAGTTAATTCTGAGACTCTAGGAAGCCACATCTGTTTTGAAGGAAGGGTCTGATTTTAAGTGTATAAACTATTGGTCAGCTGCTCTGTTGTGGTTTGGCAGGCAGGGGACAGGAATGGGGGTGTCCTTTCCTGCACATGAAATCCTACCCCCAGGAAGAGATCCACTACGTCAAAGGGGCTCTCACACACGGCGAGCTGCTGGGCACATCTCTCTTGCACTGGCACATCTCTGGAGGGAAGGCTGGCTGCCACCTCACTGCCACTGCTGCCCATGCTCCTCTGTACCTTGCACAGCATGTACATGCAGCATCTTTTGTGCATCTCCCACAGCAGATGTGCCATAACCCATCACACTGCTCTGCAGCAGTGCAACACGAGATGCTGTGTTAAGAGTGGCTCCATGACCACAGCCCACGTTAGAGTCACTGAGTCACCTGAAGCCTCTTGGTTTGTTCAGTCCAGAGAAGAGGAGGTTGAGGGGAGGTTGAATATTAGGGAAAAGTTCTTCAGAGGGTGGTGGACATGGAACAGGCTCCCCAGAGCAATGGGCAGAGCCCCGAGCTGCTGGAGTTCAAAAAGCATTTGGACAATGCTCTCAGACGCAGGGTTTGGATTTTGGGTGGTCCTGTGTGGAGCCAGGAGTTGGACTTGATCCTTGTGAGTCCCTCCCAACTTGTGATATTCTATGATTCTATGATTTCCATCAACCACTATGTATGGAGTGAAATGCTTTGACTTTTGTTTCCTATGTCAGTTACACTTTGAGCTGTGAGCTTGCGTAGAGTGAGAAAATGTGGTGGGTGCCCCATCTCTGGAGACATTCGAGGTCAGGCTGGAGAGGGCTCTGAGCACCTGATGGAGCTGTAGGTGTCCCTGTTATTGCAGGGGAGTTGGACCAAATGGCCTTTAAGGGTCCCTTCCAACTCCAGCGATTCTATGATGATTCTACAATTGTGGAGGTCTCCAGTTACTCACAGAGTACCTTCTTTTTAATAGAGTCATGCTGTACCTCCCACTAAGAGATTTGACCCCATCATTGTCATGAAAACATAGTTGCCCATATTCAAAGGGCAGACATGTGAATTGCATTTCTGCAAGATGTTTGAGAGGCATTGAGCATTGGGTAAAAATAAAACTAAATGATAATATCATGAAGTCAATAAAGAAAAAAAAGAAAAAAAAAGAAAGGAAAAGGAGGAAATGGAAACAAATAAAATACTCTACACGGTGGTTTGTAATGGATCTGACAAGTCTCACGGCTCCTTCAGTAGCATAAGCACACATTCCAGGATGCATTATGTTTTATATTGTACATGTTAAAATATTTAGTAACTACATTGCTATAAACATTGTTTTGATCTCAAAGTGCACTGTGTTTTAAAGCCTGTTGTACTCCAGGAAGAATTATATTCTCCATCCTCCTTAATAAAAGCCACAATCTATGATGCTCTTGATGTGCACAGGCCCAGACTACACAGTATGATGACATTCTTCAAGAGGCCTTTAATGAATTAATGCCCCTCCAAATGGTTTTAAGCTTACAAAAAGAAGATCTGTGCATGATCCTAAATCATTTGGAGCCATTTTATTCAGTGCCTATTGATTTTAGTGCCAGTAAACCTCACTACTGCCTGCCTCTGATGAGTATTACATTATATCCTCCATAGCACACAGTGGGATTTAATGGCGCCAAAAATGTAATTTCAGCACAAAATTCAGAAGTCATTATGACATCAACTCTTCTTTTCTTCCAAACTGAAGGTACCTGAGGATGAAGCTTCTGTAGGAATTGGAACTGTTCCTCTGAAAGGAGTTCAGAGAACTTGCTTCTCCTTCACCATACTGGTCATTGGAGCTGGAAAGGATTTACAAATAAGAAATACCAAAGTTGGTGGTTTTTTTCTTCATAATGCATGATTTTGTTTTTGTATAATATTGCCTCAATATTTTAATAGCAGTAATGACAGATGACAATCACTGTTCCTGTGCTTGGTACCTATTTGCAGAAAGAAGCCCTCTTTCTCTTCCTTAGTGCTGCCATCTGAAGGTAGGTCACAGGTAAGATGCTCCAGTTTTGGGGCTGAAATGGTCATGCAGCCTGCACAGGAGCGCTGATGCTCACTCGTAGTCCTTACACAGAACAACCTATGGGATAATGTGAACTATTTCTACCCCAGATTGTGTGTGTTTCATAGTTTTTCCTTTCTTCTTCCTTTCCCTGTTTGCTTTTCCCCTTTTTCCTCTTCTTCTAGTTTCATTCTTTTCTTCCTTTGCTCAGAGCTCCCAGCAGTAATGTTCCCAGCCCATGCAGGAATTTAAGCTTTTCTAGAGCCTCATCAGTGTACGCCAGCAGAAGAAACCTATTCTCTCCCCATTTGCTGCTGAAGATGAGAATACACCTCATTTCCCCATTTAATGATGCATCTTTTTCAGTTGTACACTTCAGCCTAGCTCTGCAAGCCCAGTGTGGCTGGTTAAGCACGATACAGCTGGTGTCTGATCCACCAAAGAGTGCTGCCATGGGGCTGGGGGGTCTCCAGCTCTTAAGTACCACGAGACAGTTCTCATGGAAACAATTTTGGTCATTTCCAGCAAGTGAAGAGACAGAAAAGAAGGAATCTTGGGAAGGAAAGCCATGAGCAAAGCAATTCTGCACCTTGGGAATAGTTATGGATATGATACCATGCAGGTAATGGATCTACAACAAAATGGTATGGAATATCATCAAGACTATCTGATCCCCTTCTGTAGTGTCTGACCAGGGAGGAGAGCTGGGCTGTTTTCACCAGCAGAAGGTTTCTGAAGGAGCAGATTGGTCTCTTGGGAGGAGTTTCATCCACACTCAGCATCCCAGGGTGGTGTGCAGGGGGGGTTTGCCCACTGCCCGCCTCACTGGGTTGCTGCCTTCCGGTTAAGTACTGCTGCAGAGCTGAGACAGAGCGTAAGAGCCTTTCAGCAGGCAATTAAAAGCAGAATGTTTTCTGTAATATATAAACAAACCCATTAAGCCTGACTTTAATGGGCTTAGATTCTGTGATAAATAATTGAAAAGAAAGCTGAAAGTGAATTTCTAAGATTTTTTTTTCCCCCTTTAAAATGTATTTACAATACTTCAGCACTTTATATAGCTTGAATGTTTAATCAATTGTCATTTAAAAAGAATTTGGTTCCTGGAGCTTTGTGATATTTATGTGCTAAACAAGCCACTTGACTGTCAAAGACACACGGAGAAGCAGATCATGGTTTGAGGCAGATTTGAGAGAGATTGAAGTGGGTGGGAACAGCTCACTGTTGAAGTGTGCCTTCTCTGTAGATTGGAAGGTGAACAGCCAGCTTGAGCATCTGCTGTAGCAGAGATAGAGCAATGTGACGGCAGAGAGGGCATGGAAGGGGACTTGCAGACTGCCTGCTGGGACCTGATGTTTCCTCTGTCAGCTCAAAGGCAAAATTCCAGCCCTGCTTCTAACAGGTCAGAGGGATGGGAGTGGAATTTGAAAGGAACAGCAGATGGAACAGGTTGCCCAGAGAGGTGGTGGATGCCTCATCCCTGGAAACAACCAAGGTCAGGCTGGACGGGGCTCTGAGCACCTGATGGAGCTGTGGGTGTCCCTGCTTACTGCAGGGGGGTTGGACCAGGTGGCCTTTAAGGGTTCCTTCCAACTCCATCGATTCTATGATTCTGTTTTCTGTACAGTACATGCACATGTGATGTGCCTTGCTGCATGTATTTTTGCAGGGTTGTGTGTGATTAAGGACATCAACGTGACACTCTATTCCCTTCTTGATGAAGGGAATTTAGTGAAATTTAGGAAGCATTTAGTGAGCTTCCATTAACACGAGGCCTGATGAGACAAGAATGTCCCTCGGTGCCTTTCAACACACACATCTGAAAAATCTGGTACATTAGCTAAGACTTGCCTTGCTTTAGCTTTCTCATCGACTGCAGATTCTGGTGCTAGAGCTGAATGCAGGACATGGTTGGAGTCTCACTACATCCCCCCCAGACTCCTCTTGGCTTCTCTTGCTCCTCCCTGGCATAGGTTTAGGCCAAAATGATGCTGACATTTATTTGAGAAGGAAGAGCAGGAGATCTCTAAACTTCAGAAGCTGAGCATGGCTATAACCTCCGGAAGCTTTTTTAGTAGAAGATGGTTTGTGAAAGCTCTCATGCATGTTTTAAAGTGCTGAAGTGCTCTGGGAAACAGAACTCAATGGGAAGCTTTACTTTTTTTTTTTTTCTTCAAGAATTTTCCCCTTGTATTGCTCTAAATGACTCAGTTTCTGTGCCTCAGCGTTTCCATGGGATGAGAGGCTGCTTGCTCGCTGCCTTTGCCTGGATGTCAGCAGCAGTGTCTGCCCCATAGCTCAGTTGGGATTGAGCTGGCACCAGAAGAGCTAATTGGAAAGAGAAGCTCTCCAGTGCAAGCAGACTGGCACAGTAACATCCCTGCTAAGCAACCCAGCAATAATTATCCAGATGGCTTTAAAAATAATAACTATATATATGTATTTTTAAATGATAAAAACAAGCAAAGGAGTATGCAAATGATTAGAAACTCACAGAAGAGGGAACAAATCCTGCTCAGAGCAGCTGTGCTGGAAGCAACACGGTGTTGTACCGGCTCTGCACCAGCATGCCTGAAATCACAACTCATTCCAGCAGAATCCCCTAATCACCGTTCCATTAACTCATATAACTGTGTGGGACTAGAGGAGATTTCTCAATAAAAATGATGGATAAGTAAATTGGGAGAAGCACTCTACCACTTAGCAGGTGTGAAATGATTGACAGACCCAGTGCTGCTGTGTGCACTGACTTCAGCATCGCTGTGCATCGCACATGTCTCTGAGGGTGCATGAGATGGTGATGCTGGAGCAGGATTAAGGTATTACTAGTAAAGCATTTCCATACAAGTGATTATGCCAAGATATGGTCTCCCACACCACCTGATGATGTGAGAATGATTCTGGCCAAGAAACAGTGCATCCTCCTGTTGTTTCCGGGGCTGAAATGTGTCCAGGAATGCCAGGAGCACCCCATGCACCTTATGTGCAGGATGTGAACAGGAAGGCTGGAGTGAATGCTGTCTGTGAGGATACATTTGTTTGGGACCTTTGGGGATCCGTCAGCCATTACACAGCAGTAGGCTCGATGGTATGGAAAATGTAGCCATTTAATGGGAAAACATCATGGAACTGCTCCTCCGTTCTGATTAAAACTCAGCCTGAGCTCATGTCTTCTCAAAGTGGGAGTTAGGGATGAGGCAGAGCTTGTCGCTGTCCTCTTTCCCTCCAGGAGCTGACAAGCTGTAGTAATGAAGGAGGCTCCTGAGGTCCCATGGGTACAGAGGCACTTGGCTCTGCCCTGACATGTTGCTCCTAGTTCCTGCCAGGAGTCTGGTTTGCCAGAAATATCCCAGTAGCCAGCAGGAACCCCTTATCCTGCTGTCACATCTTGCAGCATCTTTTTAGGCTCCTCAGAGACCAGCCAGGAATTTCTCCTTGTGCTGAAATTCCTACCACAGCCCTTATGTCCAGCCAGAGGCATTTCGGAGCTATTAGAACATACTCAGCAGCTAATTAGCAAAGAGTCATCAATGACACCACTTGGAGATGAAAGCAGCCTCATCATTGCCTTGCTGCACCCAGGGAGCCAGAAAGAGTCCTGGGATGTGTCTGGGTACACTGGAGGGGCTCAGTCCCTGTCCCCACCCCGGACCCCTTCTGATTTTCACCAGCTCACCTGCACACCTTGGAGCATCACTGCTATGTCTTGGGGGATACCAAGGCAGAGAAACACCCCAGCACGAGAAAAAAAGAAGGGGGGGGGGGGGGGGTCAGGATTAGTTTTTCTACACATTGCTTGGAGAATTGGGTGTTTGTTGTAGAGATTTATTGAGGGAGAAACAATGCTTTGCCTAATCCCTTGGCAGGGGGTGCTGCTCTGCCTAAAGACTGTGTGATAATTAGCGCTGGGAAACCCCCTGCTCTCTCCTTTGCTCTGCCTCACAAACATCTCAAGAGCTATGGAATCCAATGTTAAATTGCACCCTGGTGTGGTGACCCGAGTTAGAACAGGAGAGTTGGCTTTTTTGGCCACCCCTCACCTGCATCCTCCAGCAGCAGTGGAGGAGCTTGGGCTGCCCCAGGACATCCCGAGGCCTCCAGGGTGCTGCAGTGCCAGAAGGCTTCCCTGAGCACTTTTCTGCTTGCTGTGTTGCTTTTGCTGGGCTCTGCCGCCTGGTGATGCTTGTTTTATTGTTTGAAGCCCAAAAGTTGGGTGTTTGGCTCAGGCATTCCCATGAAATTCTTTCCCCCCTAAAGGGTGGAAGTTTTTCTTGAGTCCAGGCACCAAAAAAATGACAAATAATTGCTTGTTTATGAAACAGGGAGGGTCCAGAGTGGATTTCCACGGCATCACTGCAGCCACCTCTGTTGGGAGGGAAGTGATGCTCCAGACCCAAGTCCACGCTGAGCATCCTGACATACAGGAAAAGTCTGAAAATGGATGGGGAGAAGAACTGAAAGCTTCAGGCAAAGCAGACTGCTGGAAAGCACTGCAGTCACACCCTATCAACTGCCTGCTCTCCTCGCTCATCTATTATAGAGAGCAGTTCCCTTACAGATCTGGAGGCAAGTGGCAGCAGTGAAACCCAAGTTCTGCTCTGAGGTTGTGAAAGAAGCGATCGGTGTCCTGCTGAAAAAACCCCCGAGGCTGGCTTCATTGCACAGCTGATGTGCAGCAGCACGCAGCAGCGGTGGCCATATGGTGTGCCAGTGCTTCCCCTCTGCAGGTGGCTGGGAACTGGCAGGCAGGAAGGTGGTCAAAGGAAAATGACATCTGCAGAATAATTGTCCAGGGTTGGTGCTGAGTGACATGTAGCAATTAGTTACAGGAGTGGAAGTTATACCTGACCTATCCTCTGCCAGTTGTTTTTTTTTTATTATTATTATTTCTTTTTTTTTTTCTCTTAGCATTGTGCCTAATTCTTCTTCAGGTTGGATATTAGGAAAAGGTTCTTCACCAGAGAGCAGTGGGCATGGAACAGGCAGCCCAGGGCAGTGGGCACAGCCTTGAGCTGCTGGAGCTCAGGGAGCAATGGGACAGTGCTCTCAGACATAGGATTTGGGTGAGGGTGCTGATGTGGAGCCAGGGCTTGGACTCAGTGCTACCTGTGGGTCCCTTCCAATGCAAAACTCTGGCAAAGCCATCCATGCAAGCCAAGTTTTTCACATGTGACTAATGGTTTTGGATGGCACCGTTTGGGTCTTCCAGTGAGTGTGAGCTGTGTCACACCTTGCTTCCTGAAAGGCTTTGCTCTGATCTCAAGTTTACGTTGTTTTACAAGCCACATAGCTCACATATGTACAGAACCATGCACTCTTATAAGGGGTGAGGATCAGCTTGGAAGGATCCAGAGGAGGAGAGGCTGCTTGAGACAAAGTCCACAAGCACCTAGAATCCTATTATCCAAACTTGGCAATATGAGAATGCTGGGTCGAAACATTTTCAGAGCATTTCCCAGCGTTGCTAGCAAAGTTTTCAGCTCACTTGATGTATTGTTAACAGTAGCTACGAAACTAATTAACTGAGGAAAATGATATTTAACTGTCAATAAGCTTTTGGAACTCTGCCCTCTTTCCTGTAAATTTAGACATCTGTTCTGGAAAACCTCCTCCTTCCCATTTCCACATCTCCTTGGCAGCTCCTGTTCGCTTCCTCAGGCCCAAGCTGTGAGAACTGTTAAAGCAAAGGCTGGTTCATCTCTGCTGCCTGTCCCTGTTTGGCAGGGTACCATGTCCCACTGGTGCTGGGGCTCTACCCTGCTGGCCTCATTCTTGTGAGGCTTTCTCCCAGGTTGAAGCTTGTCTCTGCTGCATCCTTTGGGGCTTTGTCCCTGCTGGGGTTGTGGAGGAGCCCTCAGAGCCTCACAGCTTCCTTGCATGGTGCAGTGCAGGCTCCTGGCACCAAAACAAGGCCTGCTGCTTCACACAATGGCCCCATGCATGCAGTGGCCTTGCAGGGAACAACAGATGACTGTGGCATAAGAGCAGATGTGCATGTTGCTCACGTGGGTTTTCTGAAGGAAATCTGTGTTGGGGGGGAGGGCAGGGAAGCAGATATTTTGCAAAAGAATATGACGGATGAGATAAAATAATAATAATAATAATAATAATAATAATAATAATAATAATAATAATAATAATAATAATCATAATCATAATAAAACATCACAGGACAAAAACAGCTGTAACATCTTCATGTGTGATGGGCTTGGAGGACCTTGCTGATTTGGGGTGGTCTGAAATGCATGATCCCAGAGCATTTCCGTGTTGGAAAGAAAGACCCAGTGCTGACTTCAGGCTACAAAATTGCTCCTGGATTCACAATGGTGCCCCTTCACAAGCTCAGCACACGGAACAATCTCTGCTGGTGACTTGAGAAGGAAGCATGGTCTTTTGTTCCCTGCAAGGCTCCTCAGGGCTGGGCAGTGAGGTAGTGCCCTGAACACCACACAGCCCCTTTGGTTTAGTTATATTATATTATAGAATCATAGGATCATTTGAATTGGAAGGGACCCTTAAAGTCCATCTGGTCCAAGCCCCCTGCAATGAGCAGGGACACCCAGAGCTCTATCAGGTGCCCAGGGGCCCATCCAGTCTGACCTTGGGTGTCTCCAGGAATGGAGCATCCACCACCTCTCTGGGCAACAAAACAAAATTATGATCCTGCAGATCTAGCCTGTCCCGAATAACACCAACCAAAGTGGGATCTCTGGCCACACAATTTCTTGCCAGTTAAATGCTCTTCTGGCATCTCCCTGCTAGGTGTTTCCTCGAGTTTGGTACAGCTGAGTTTAGGATCAATAGCCCAGCATTCTTGAACGTGCCGCAGGAGACAATATGGAAGAAGCAGCAGCCAAAATAGCAACAACAGAAGTTGCAGCAGGCAGATTAGTGGCAGCAGCAGGCTCTGATCAAGCTGTTCTCCTTCTGTCACTATTCTGAGGGCTTATTGTGTAATGCTCCAAACTGCTGCTGGGTACAGGGCTTCACTAGCAAGAAGGGATAAAGGAGAGTGCAGAATCTCCACAGGAATGTAAGAACCTACCCGGCTGCTCTTGTTGGAGCTGGATGCCTTCCCACTCATTCATTCGCAGTGTGATCGGGCCCACCTGACTCCTGTCCAAGTCACACATCCTGGGGAAATGGCTGAGTTTTCTCTTTGGTGATTTGGTTCTAAGCCTGAGGGCTGAAGAAAATGAGGCATTGGTCGGCCTGCCTGCACCGCCTGCGCCTGCCCCGTTCCATGGCTTCTCAATGCGTTGGCCAACATCAACAACATTTATCAGGAGGCTAAAGGTATTCGAGTTAGGAAATTCCTGCAAGCTCTGTAAAAACAGGAGACTGTGTTGAGGGGAGAGGGTTGAATCCATGCCCAAGCAGCTCCCCCACAAAGCTCCTGGCTGCTACCTGTCCTGAAAAAGTAGAGACAGAGAAAATGGCACAGGCTGATAGTACCATCATGGTGTCCCCAAGGTGAAACTGTATGGAGCAGATGGAGATGGTCAAGAGAGACCCTAGGGAGGGAGTGTGTTCTGCACTCAAGATTGCTGTAGAAGGAGATCTATTGGCATTGTGAGGGAAACTTGCACAAGACTTCAGAGGCAAACCTGTAGGAATCTAGTTTTAATTGCTTTTCTCTGCTGATAGAACGACTTTAATAATGCACCAAGGGTCTCATTTTGCTTGATCTCCCTGTGCAACCCTGATAAGGAGGAACACAGCTGAATGCCCTTTAGCTCCTTGGTTATCTCCAGGCTGATTTCGCTCTGATGTGCTGATATGGGATTTAGGGGAGGAGCTGCCATTCCTGTTCAGGGACTATTGTAACCCAAAGCAGCCTTAAGCAAGCTGGGGGTGCACAGGACATTCAAGTAATGTTAGCTGTGCCAAAGCACTGTGTACCCCTCCATGTGCAGAGGAAGGGGACACACATTGTCTGCTCACCATCATAGCAACCATGGCCTAGAGTGCTGTTTTTTTCATTTTAAACAAAAATCTGCATTACTAGAGCTTATGTAGACTAGCCAGGGTCTAAATCAGGGCTATGAATAGACTGTAAGGCCCTAATTTCAGTATGGATGAGAGAGATATTGGGCCCATGTACCCACAACAGTCCCTTGGGAACAGTGTTGCAGGTTTTGCATGACTTCACATGAGCTGAAAGTGGAGAGCAGGTCTGAAAAAGATGAGTTTTTTCTTTCCTTCAACTTTGGAAAACAAAATAGGAGAACAAAATGCTGCAAAACATCAAGTCTGCCACCAAATTGCTTTTTTAAATGTCTCCAACTTTGTGAAGTTGCACATGTTGTCATTAGACAGCTTTTTTTCTGTTTCCTACTTGCACCTCTTCAAAGCTGAATGCAAAAATTAAGTCTGAACCTCCTTCCCCTCATAATCAAACCTTGTAACGCTAAGAAATTCAGAGTGAAGACTACATGGAACAGTCATTTCATAACAATACAATTATGATGAAATCATTTTAGCATCTGTGGTCTGAGATGAGATTAAATCTATTTTAACAAGACATTAGATGGGCATTTTTCTCCCATATTTTTTCCTCATGGCGCCATTATATGCAGTTAACTTTCTTTCTTTTTTAGTTGCCTCACATTCTCACTTTTCCTTTACAATATATCTAAATTCTATGTGGGGAATTAAACCAAGAGTTTCTTCCATTTGTATCATTTGTTTTTGTTCTTAAATTTCTGAGGTACTCTTTCTATCTTAGTTTCACAACATTTTCCTGAGAATTACTGTATTATTTTTCTCCCTTCCCAAATCCTTCACATTTCCCACACCAGCTCAAGGCAGGTTCACCAGGCAGCACCGTGATGACGTGGCATTGAGAGACACAGTTTAGTGGGATGGTGGTGATGGGTTGAGGGTTGGACTAGATGATCTGAGTGGTCTTTTCCAGCCTTAATTGTTCTATGATTGTATGATTTTCAGGTTTACTCCACAGCACCACCCATCTGTAGGCTGTCTGTTCTGCAGGTCTTGGACATAACATTCACGAATTATTTACTCTCATGTAAATTAGAAGCTTTGATTGCTTTTCTTTCTTTCTCTGTCTATATGTATTTAGAGCCTTATTTTGATGGTAAAATCAGGGCTGATCTCAGATTTCAAAGTGAACCCAGAGCTCTTTGGGGATTGATACAGTTTGAAAAGGCATGGGCTGTTTCCATCTCAGCTGGGGAGTTTTTTTCTTCTTTGCTTCAGTTACCACAGCTTCTTCCCAAAGGCAACCTTCTTCCTTCGACTCATAACAAACTCTGGGAAACTGTTCACTTGTGGATCACCTTCCATGGTGTTAGTGAGCTATCCAGCCAGCTTCGCCCGCAGCCAGCCAGACAGCTGCTTGCTCATCTCTCTTTTGTTTTAAAGAATCAGGTGGCCAGATGGTTGTGATCTTCTCAGGGAGCAAATCAGTTCAATCAGCTGGAGGCTTTAATTTGGGTACCCCTGCAAGACATGGCTTCAGAGACACCCATCATCTGCTAGATCTACCAGGATGAGAGTGTTCCTAAGGCACCTCATTTGTTGAAACATTCCTCCCCTATAATAATAATAAAAAAAAAAAAAAGATGGAGAAAAAAGAGCTTCATCTCTTGATCAAAGGGGAGGAAAAGGGGATGGAACTGATGTTACAGATCACAGACAAAACGAATGTGGTGGAAAAATGGATGTCATATTTTTTGCCTTTAGAGCAGGAAGGTCCTAATCAAGCACATGTCGAAGAAAGGAAAAACCCTGGACTCCATTTGATGCAGAAAGCAGTTATGCTGCATCTCTCAGAGCCCTTGAATTAAATACTCGCTGAGAGGAACTGATAAAGATAAAACACAGTAATGGAAACTCATCTTAGAAAGAGCAGGTAGGTCCCAACTGTCAACAATAATCTGAACCTATAACAAGCGCTCTTGTTTGAAAATGAATCCAACTGAAAATGAAAGATTAAATAAGTACAACAACCTAAGAATAAATTACACATAAATCTCTCTGGTATTCAGGATCAAAGGGAGATTAAAGAACAAGTTATGGAAATGCAAGAGAGGCAAAGAGAACCTATTAAGTGATACCATTTAGCAAGCCTCTGACTAATACGGAGTTCACATCTAAGTTTAGAGGAAAAGGAATAAACCTGTAGCTGCTAAGAGGGATGCCAAATGACACGTGGCATTAATGAAAACATGACGAAGATTTTTGTAGGCCAAACCTATCAAAAAATATGACCCAGAAGCAGAGCTCTGCAGGTGCTGGTATGAGAAAACCGCTCTCAGTTGAATTTCAAGGGTGAAGGAAGAGGAATGAGTTCAGCAATATGAATGTGGGGTAAGAGCACTCAAGCAAGGGTAGAGGCTGCTGCTCAGACAAAGGGGTACCCCTAAGACCCATTGTCACCCCCAACACAGGTTCAGGTCACAGCCTGTTCTCCAGTGAAGAAGCTTAACAAGGTCTGATCTTCCCTCGGGAAACTAGAAATCACAAAGTAAAATACCTCTCTATCTGTGTAAAGCTATATCTGTGCTTATGCAGGTGAGATCATTTTCATTCACTATGAGATGATATCATGTACATCAGACCTTTTGTTCTCATATATCTTGACCTTCTGGCTCTTATGAACTAAATAAACCAGAATGGGAAAAAAATGTCAGTGCAAGTAAAATGGTTTAGAGAGAACAAGTGTCTCAGTTCACCTAGGGAGTCACAGCAAAAGCAACCCTTGAACCCATCAGCCCAGATGTGTCTCAACAGAGCTCTGCTCTGTCCTCTGACAGAGTGACTGTATGGGATTAAATAGTAGCTATTTCTCAGCCTCCCAGGGTGACAAACTGCTTTTATCTGTCACCGCTGATTCTGGCCCAGGAGGAGCTTTCACAGGGAGATGTGTAAAAAGGGAGAGGGTGACAGGACAGAAAACAGCGTGATCATGCTTTGTCACAGAAATCGTAAGAATCCTTGCACCCCTTCCAGGTGGGAATGCATGGAGATTTCTGGCACTTGGTGATAAGCTGTGGCTTTTTTTTTTTCCCCAGGGAGAAACACAGCTTGACTCTCTTTGGGTAAACAAGAAGCCACATTCAGAATGCAAGGCAAGAAGTGCCTGGATCAACTGGGAGGGTCAGTGGGCTTCATCTCACCCCAGTGGCATGGGAAGGCTGAATTCTCAGCTACCTACTCTATAGAGCCAATGTGCACTTTAAGCACCACCTCAGTGAGAGATCGGAGTCTCCCATAGATTAAGCAATGAGTGTGTTGATATCCTTAGTGCTGGTGGCAAGTGCAACTGTTTTCCTGCACTACACTTCCAAGATTTTGTGACATGGCACTGAGTGACATGGCTCAGAGGGCGTGGTGTGGTTGGGTTGACAGCTGGACTAGATAATGTTGGTGGTCTCTTCCAACCTTAGTGATTCTATGATCTGTCCTCTCTCAGTGAGGACTAGGCAAGAACGTTTAGGGAAGGAAGAAAATTTCCCATATTTTCCTGCAATTAAACCAGTTGGAAATAGGTTGAGATAAAGGTGGGGAAGGTATTTGCATGTGCAAAAGACGATAGATTAACAGCTGAGATTATATCAAAGTGAAGACAGTACAAGCTAGTTAGAAAGAAGTTTTGGCCTTTTCTTGGCCTCCCAACCCAAGCAAATAATAGTCTTTGATAGCTTTGAAAGTTACTTCTTGCTCACACCTCAGATGGGTGCATATTTGCTAAGTACACTGCCTGCAGGCAGTTTGATTTATGTTCAAATATTTGTGGTACATGAGGTGCACGCAAATCTATATATATATATATATATATATATATACTTAGTATCATGGCATAAAAACCAGAGGTTTTCAGTGTACATTACACAGAGCAGCTGAAAGCTGTGCCTGGCAGCAAAAAGCCTTGTGGAGGTCCTGACCCTAGTTATTGTATGAGTTTCTCTGTGCAAGCACTTATCCAAGCAGCATGCTGGTATGAAGGTACTCACATCAGTGTTATCTCTGAGTAGAGGAGAGGAGCAGAAATTGGGTTAGGTACAAGTACGGAAGCATGGGCAAAGTGTGAGTATCTCACATATGGGAAGAGGAAATACTGTCCCAGCACAGAGCTATTGCTATGCTATCATTGCTGCTGGGACCTGACCCTGCCACCAGCACAGACTGGGCTTTACTTAGACCTCTCTGCACACTCTCAGGCAGGAAAGCAGCCCAGTTTAATGAATTTGCCTCCTGTGACAAACTCCCTTGCAGGGGCTCTCTCTTTGTCTTTGCTTGGAACTGCATTGTTCTGTCTGCTATATAGTCAAGCTGCATAAATAAAATATCTGCTGCATCCTTCATCATTAACAGAGTTCTCAAAATGCTTTTCATTTTTAGACACTTCACCTTTTCAAAATCACTGATTAAATATTAATAAATTAATCTCTCACACATTCATGTGACGCATTCTAGACATTTTCATGATGATTGTCTTATGTTCTGCTTTTTTATTTGAATAATAATAAATCAAGTAGATGTATCACTCAGTACAATTAGCTGGCAGTTATGAACGGTGCCAGAAATCAAGGCTGGCAAGCTGATTTTTGCTACACATGTTCAACTTGTACTTAAACACAGGAGATAAAAAAAAATGAAGAACTAGTTGCGAATGATTTAAAAAAATATTTTTCTTCAAAAGATTGTTTACTGGTTTTCTTTTAGGATTCATGAGTCCTTTTTAATGGAAGTTATTAAAACCATCATTGACCATCAAGGCCCTGTGCATCCCTGGGGGAAGTGAGAACCTGAGTGACATGGCCCTGGAGCAAGGGACTGTGCCACCCCACCAGCACAGCAGGGAATTTGGGAGCAGAGCTTCTGAGGAAGAGAGCACATTCAGATGTGGTTACTGTGGTACTTGTGATGCTCAGTGGCAAAAGCCATATTATCCAGAGACATCTCAGGAGCTGGACTTGATGGTCCTTATGTGTTCCTTCCACCACTGGATATTCAATGATTCTATAATTTCAAGGAGGAATGGAGAAAGCATACTTCCAGCCCACTGATTCTGCTCCATGGACTGTGGCTAAGGTCTGGCTGCTGAGAAGGTGAGGACATTGCTGTTCTCAGAACCAAGCACAGCTTGCCAGCAGCCAGTGCCCTCTGTGCACTCAGAAGACCACTCAGTAATGAGCAGCCTCCATGTGAGTCGGATATAATTAGTGTAAATCTCATCTTGAGGACTGAAGAATGTGTCATTAATTATGAAAACTGCCTCATTTTGAGAGCCAGTATGTTTACTTGGGATCCAAATCAGCCATAGAATCACAGAATTGTTAAGGTTGGATAAGACCACTAAGATCATCTAGTGCAACCATCAACCCATCAAACACTGTCCACACCAAACACAGTCTTCCCTGATGGTCTCACTCTCAAATAACGAAGACATCTACTTATGGGGCCTGGCTTATTCTAAGAGCTGAACACATGGAGTGACAGGCTGGCTGTGGCTTCCCAAGGAACTGTCATCGTCACTCTCCATCCAGTCCTGCACACCTGTACAGCAGCCATAGACTCATGATTCAGCTTAAAGTAAAGTCTGTTTCTTCATTTTCTCCAAGATACATTTATGTGCTGGTTTCTGCCACTCTGTTCTGCCTTCACCCTGTGCAGGTGACACCCCTCTAATGGGCTCATTAGCAGGCGTGGCGTGATCTCAGCGGTGATAAAATTCCCAGACAGTTTCATGACAGGATGACTTCATTAGGGTTGTGCTGTCACCAGGTAGCCCATGAACCCTACCAGGGCAAGGAGGTGCGGCTCATTGCTTCTGGGCCTTGATGACATCTTTGCTGGAGGGTCATTGTGCATTGTCCAAGCTGGACCCCCCTGTTTTCCTGACTACACCCCTGCCCTGATGGGGGTCTTAGACTCTCCAGGAACGCTTGTCCCCGGTGCTCAAGGGGAAAGGTCCTGCCAGGAACAGCTAGCACACACAGACAGGAAATAATATGATGAACACTGCTTTTTTTCATAGGGTCACGGACCCTGGCTGCTCAAAGGAGCATCTGGGCCAACTGCAAGCCTCTTTTTTGGACAAGCCACCACATTCCCTTCATGTTCAATGAAAACCAGGCATGTCTGAGGTGAGATACAGCTGATCTTCTGACATCTGCTCTGGAGCGAGACAAATCAGACCCTGCCCATCTCTCTCTGATAACTGCTCCAAGTGAGGCGAGGCGAGGCAAATCCCAACTTAAATAGGCAGCACTGCACCCTGACATCAGCCTTCCTGCTCTGCTGCCTCTCTTAAGAGACTCTGCAGAAAGATACCTCTTCTGGAGGCAGTGACTGAAAATGAAGAGGCAGCAGATTGGATAAAAGAGGGGAGACAAGAAGTGAGGCTGAACAGCTCTGGTAAAGATGCACTCAGGTGTTTCTAAGTGCTATCCAGGCTCTTGCACCCGTGGCCACCTGTAATAACCTTCTGGCTGATAATCTGCTGCAGGATCGCCCCTTCCATCCCCACTCAAACCAACAATTCTGCACCAGTAAAGCTGTTACTATGTCCCTCCAGAACTGGGAAGTGCAAAGCCAGTAAAGAAAGCAGGAGGAGGTTTGCCAAGCTGTGATGTTACAAATAGCTGCTCCTCTGGCAGCTCCATTGCCAGAAGGCTTATCGCTTCTCTCCCATGTGCTTGGTGCTTCTAGAAACTGTGCTGTTGAAGTAGATTTTGACTTTCTACTTCTGAGAAGACAGTGGCTGCCATACTTCAGGAGAACATTAACAGAAGTGCCTTGAAACCAAACCATATCATAGGGAGAAGATGAGATCTGTGCTTGCTTTGTGCTTCTCGCTGCTTTTTCCTCCTTTGGTTCAGTATTTTGACTCTTGGCAATAATTGAAGCCAAATGATATTTCTTCACAAAGGACCTGAATCCTTTTAGCAAAAATTAATGTTGAATATCAGTACTACTGGAGAAGGAACAGGGCTGGAGACTTAACAAAGTTTGCAACACAGCTGAATAAATAAATAATTATAATACAATTCAGCTGCTCACAACAGATGTTGGACCTGCCCACAGCTTTAAAGGGAGGGCTAGAAATGAGCTCAAGCTTTGTTGCAGGCAGTTTATGTGGAAAACAATAGTCTGGGACTAAACCTTTGTGCTGAGGTGAGTGAAGTAAGGAGTGGTGTCCTGCACCCTGTGTCAGTCGCCCTACAACCCCTGCATCTGGATGCACAGGTAGGATGTACCTGACTTTGGTAATGGGCTGTTAAGGAAGGGAGTCCAAAATTACTTGGTGAGCTTAGATCACTGCACTTTACTTGTACCTTCCTGCTCTGAAATTACCTTACTAGGCTCTGACCATAGTTGTCACGTCCACTGGAGAAGCTGTGAGGAGGAGGAGGAGCTTTGTTTAGTTGCTGTTTGGTCTGTAATGCTCTACAGGGGTGTTACAGCTCCCTTTTGCTTCTGGAAGTTGCCTAGCTGTGGTGATGGTCATGAGACAAAATGAGCTGTTCTGGAGAGGCTGAGGGTGTGTGGACTGCTGAGGTTTAAAGCTTGACCAAGCAAAGGAGTTGGGTTTGCTTTTGTATGAGGAGAAGAGGGAAAGGCCCCAGACACAAACCTTATTGCAAGCATTAGGTCTTTCTGTATTAGAAATAGCAGGAAGGGGCTTCTGGATCATTTCATTATTGTGCATCCTCTCACTTACAAGGACAATTAAGCTGCCCAGTAGCTGTTGTCACAACAGCTTTCTGTTTCATGTAGCCCCTCAGCTTTTATGTCCTAAAGCCCATCAGTTCTGAATTCCCCATACAGCTGTACTTATACACATATATATCTATGTACACACAGGGTAGCTATAAAAGGGAAAGAAGCCAAGGAGCCCACAAGGGGACATGAAAAACTGCACACAAAGGTTGCAATAACACCAGTCACGGCTACAGAGGATGCTCTGTCGAATTTCAGCCAACTATATACTCTCATCTCAGATCAGGCCAGCCATGTACTGGGCTACGTTAGCTGGAGTGTGGCCACCAGTTCAGAAGAAATTATTTTTCTGCTTTACTTGGCATGAGTGAGGACACATCTGGAATATCATTTTCATATCTTAAAAATCATCTCTATTTCCATTGCCTTAATCTTGTTGGATGAGGTCGTTTCTGGGACACACACAGGTATAGCACAGTGGGGATCGATGTGCAAATGTAACAGATTACTCTTGCTACGAGCATGTGTGTAGTTACCTTCCAGTGCACAAGCAGCTCAGCAAAAGCCAGAAGCATGACTTTGACAAGATGTTATAACCACCCAACAGCTGTGTTTTTAGGTGTGGTTTCCCTGTAGTGGGGCACCTGCAGCCATTTCCTCACCAATGAAAGTCCTTTCCAGCAAATCAATCTGCTATTTATCCACCAAATAATGGATCTGTATTAACTCTTTAGCAGAGCTGAAACCTCAAATACACTTGAAACGAGAGCCTAACTAATGTGGGCAGGTGTGTAAGTGGTGGATGTGTGCCTTGTGGAAGGGAAGGGAGAGGTATGACCACAATCGAACAAAAATAGAATCCTAATCTCTTCTCTTTGTACAACAAATTGGAGCAGATAGTTTCCAAATGAAATCTGAGCTGATGCCAGCTGCCTGCAAGCTGGACCTGATTTAAAAATAAAATCTCCCTGTCTGGAAGTCACCCTATATCTTCTTGAGTGATATCTTCTTGAGTACAATCTTCTTTCACCCAGAACTGGAACCAGGAGCAAGCTAGTATCCATTCACTGTCCCTTAAGAAATGAATATTAAAAATCAGCAGTGTGAATGGAACGCAGTTGGTGCCAACTGCTGACCAGGGAAGAGCTGCAATCCCTTTGGGTTTTGTGGCCTTCAAGAGAAATCTCCTCCCTTCACTGGAGGAGTGCTCTCCTGCAGGGAGAAGTTAAAGGAAGATCAAAGATCTGATAATGGCTTTAAACTAAGAGGTTAGGTTTTAAACTGAAAGAAGGGAAATTTAGGTTACGTGTTAAGAAAAAAATCTTTACTCAGAGGGTGGTGAGGCCATGGCACTGCTGCCCAGAGCTATGGGTGCTCCATCCCTGCAGATGCCTGAGGCCAGGTTGGATGGGACCCTGGGCAGCTTGAGCTGGGGGGGGCAGCCAGTGCACCGTATGAGGTTAGAGCTGAGTGGGCTTTAGGGTCCCTTCCAACCCAAACCATCTCATGACTACGATTCTATGAGTAAGGACCAACTTTTAAGCATCTTAAGAATCCCATTTGTGTCACCAGAAAATCCCAAGCAGTGAAACAGGTTAGATAAGCAAGTAGCAGTGGAAATGTTCAAGCAACTTTACAGGGACAGTGGAAGAAAAAAGTAACTCATGATGCATAACCGTATTGAATAAACACTTTGCACACTGCTGGGATGGGGTTCAGCTGACCGAGGTGTTTATGTGGGGAAGGAATCATGGCCTCATTGCAATCAATAGACATGCTGCCACAGACTCTAGTAGAGCTCTGGTTTCGTGATGTTTACATTGCAGCATAAGCTAAGATGCCTGTGAGCTGTCAAAACCCTTTAGAGGCGTTTGTCCCAACAACCCTGCTGTATCATCCCCCTAATACTCTATTATGCAAAGAGACTCCTTTTATTTTTATTAGAGCTAATTCACCAGATGGCTGCTCCCCCCTCCTCCATGCTTTGATGTAGAAAATGTGAACAAGTGATTTTGCTGACTACAGATCAAGGCACAGATCAGCGCTATTTGCTGAGCGCAGCACATGAAAGGTGCAGCAGGGACGACTGGGCAGATCTAACGTGTTTGTAAACAATGACAAAACCTTCACAGGCACATCTGAGGTGAGGTGAGATGTCTTGGGCTGCAGGTACAGACTGCTTCCAAAGCTGGATGGAGGCAAGAGGGGAAGGGGATGAACTTCTACATATTGATGAGAGATTAGAGCTGCTGGTGATGCTGTAAGCAAATTAATGAGAGAGCGGAGAGGCTTCAGAAAGGAAGGAGTCAAAATAGTGTGAACGAGTGGTTCTGTTCTAGGAAGATGGTGATGGGCACAGATGGGCAGACGTGCTCAGCAGTGACCCAGGATCCAGGTTGTGGTACCAGTTTCACGGCTTGCTTTTCACGTAGTGAGGCTGTTAATTGCAAATTTCAACAGAAACAACAACAAAAAGTGTGTAATGGAGCCAGAAAGTTTCAGAGCCAGAAAGGATGTAGTTAAGAAATTAAAATTCAAACTCCCTGCAGCCTGCAAACACAGCTTTGCTGCCTGTGAACAGCACTTCTCACAGAAAACCTGTCCTTTCCTGCAAAATGGTGTTAAAGTTGGAAAAGCAAAACCAACTGTAACTCATCCTCAAGCAGGTTGTAATTGGGGTGGGGGGGAAAGGCCAATTAAATGCAAACATAAAACACAACTTCCTCCAGAACTGTGATGTACTGGAAATGGGGTATGGTGCAGTAATTATGTTGCAGCCCAGTATGGAAGAAACTTTACAGGCATGAAAGACAACAGAATGGATGTACTGGCTCAAGGTGAGACATCATCTCACCCAGATGCCCACGGAAGGTGTAGAAGAGCCATCAAGAGAGCAGTGCCTCCCTAGAGCTGCTCTCCCTACCTGCAGCAATGGGTGGTTGCAGGAAGCCGGAAGCATTGCAGCAACCTGTGCCCAAGGTGTATATACCTTGTACCACACACAGGCATAAATGCTCACCTCAGGGGTGGGTCTGTACTTATAGTATTCAATACAAAGTTAAAAATATATCCGTTTTTAAGCCAAAAGCTTAAGTCTATGCAGTGCTGAACAACAAGTAGTTTCCAGAGCAGAATGCAGCAGCATCCTGCTGACCTACAATCATCTGCCCCCTGTGTGGACTCTCTCCTCTATAATAAGGTGCAAATAATGACTGACCTCATTATGGTCTTCCAGTACTTGAAGGGAGCTTTTAAGCAGGAAGGAAGAGGGACTTTTGTTTTTATACTGTCTGATATTGATAGGGCAAGGGGGAATGGCTTTAAACTAAAAGAGGGGAGATTTAAGTTAGATGTTAGGAAGAAATTCTTCACTCAGAGTGGTGAGGCCCTTGCACTGCTGCCCAGAGAGCTGTGTGTGCCCTACCCCTGGAGGTGCCCAAGTCCAGGCTGCGTGGGGCCCTGGGCAGCCTGAGCTGGTGAGAGGTAACTGCATGGGCTTTAAGGTTCCTTCCAGCCCAAACCATTCTATGATTCTATAAAGATCTTCCAGCTGTTGGGATGTTTGTCTGCACATGTCTAATCAAGATCATGGCTCACCCTCCCCCTTGGTGCTAACATCCTCTTTCCTGCAGTAGCTGCTTTTTTTTTTCCATGAGAAATGGAGCGTAGTACTGCTGGGACCTCTGCTTCTCCGGGAGATCTGAATAAATTGGGTCAATGGGCTTCAGGATTTATTGAGAAGTAGGGAGTGGCTGGTGGGCGTGTAGGAAAGACATTGACTTGCTGCACACATCCACCTTGCTCCTGTTAGAAACCAGGCAGAGGGGACCCAGGTGCACTGCAGGTATGGGAGAGGAGCTGGAGCTGATAGCACAGCCTCCTCTTCCTCAAAAAGCAGCTGTCTGCACTCCGTTAAGTTATATGCACCTACATCAGTGAAGAGAAAGAAGGCCATGGCTTTAAATCTTTATCTGCCTTGTGCTCTGGGACTGTATGCAATGCTTTTTTTTTTTTGGTGAATTCTGCACTTTGGATTGCGTATCTAATGGTTTCAACCATTCTTTGTAAACTGAGGCAGGTGGTGTAACATTTTCTAGTTTTGCCATGTGGTTTGTTCTTCCTGGAAAGGGCTCTGTGCAAGAGCTTATGGCAAAGAGAGCTGGACACCAAGCTAGGATGTTAGATACAGTTCAGAACACTTGGCTTGGTTTTCTGGGGTAGTCCTTGCATTGGGAAAGAGAGGAAAGAGTCTGAGGGTAACAGGACTTTCCCACTGCTGCCCACATCTGGGGAACTTAATGGGGAGCCCACTGAACCCCTTAAGCGCTCTCCTGGAGTTGGAGAGACCTCGATAATGAGAGACCAGGGAGCCTAATTTAAGCAGCATAACTTTCATTTAACCTCCTATAGAAGAAATGGTGCAAAACACTTCCACTCTTGGACTTGCCTTTTCAAAACACCCCAAGTTCTTTCAGTGATACCAGTAAATCTGAAAGGGAGTTGCTGGCTTTGCTCTCACAGGCAGAGCAGCACGTTTGCACAAAGTTAAACTGCTTGGTTTCCATTAGTAACACAAGCAGTAAAAATAGAGGACAGGTGTTTCTTAGGAGGTGTGAAAGATTAACAGGATTTTCTGGGATTGTGGATGACGCTGTCACTGTAGGATATCTACTTTTTTTTTTTTTCACCATAAAAGATATGGGAAGATTTTCAATAATGTTCACATGTGCTTAGTGAAATTCAGGCAGGCTTGTGCCTGCTGTGTCTGCCATCCCTGCAGGCAAAGAGGGATTGCAGCAAATACCACATCCTTTGCAACTGCGTATCCTAGTTCTTTTTAAGATGTCTTTGCGAACCCTTCAGAGCAATTAGCCCAGGACCAATTCAGAGGGAATTACATGGGTGATAGAGGACCACTATGACAGCATCCATTCACTGGTGGAACAATTAAGAAGTCTCAGATTGCTGTGTGGAGTAATTTTTAGTCATTTGTAAGAAATGGAGATGTTCTGCTGACAAAACATGGCAATGAGAGCAAAGAAGCCATGATCAGAGAAGGTGCTAGGAAATACTCCCGTACTGCCTGGAAATGTCCCTACTATTTTGATGATCTGCCTAGTCCACATTTTGCAGGATTTTCTGTGTTTTATGTTAACCCTTGGTAATAGCAGCAAGACCACAGTAATGGTGTGGGATCAGTCATGCTTAATTCTGATGGCCTGTGCACACCATGGGCTCTGAGGAAGTGCATTTTTCAGCTTCAGCAAATGCCATTCAATATAACATCAACATCAAATGCACAAATGGATGAAGCTACTGGACCCCATACTTGTCTGAAGTCTGAAATACCTTGCTGAACCAGCTGAAAACAGCACTGCACGTGAAAGCTGGCCAGGCATTTCCCCCCTCCTCCCTTGTGTTATTTACCTCCTGCTTATGTCAAACGGTGTATTAGGGCTGTAGTGTAATATACAGCATTTGAACTTTTCTTTGTAGTGAACAATGTCAACAGAATGCTTTTCCTGATGAAAAGATCCTGAGCCCATAAATACCACCCTGGCGTGCTGTACGTTGCTCCCATTATATAAATCTCCCCGCAGCGCTCACCTCTGATCCTGTATCGCAGTGAGATAAATGCAGTGCTTAAGGCCTGATTTATTTCAGTCAAAGGACAAATAGGTTGATATCAAAAGGGGCTTCATAACAATTAACGTGACAGGCAAGGAGGATTAGCTGTTGCGATTTCAGCGTGGCGGTGCAGCGTAAGCAGGCAGGTGCTGTTATTTGGGCTGCATCCCTCCCCCACATCCCTTCCCATTAAAGAGATAGTTATTGTACCACTGTGAAAAGAGCAGCTGCTATGCCTGCATCTCCCTATCAGCTACTGTTTCTAGTGTCGGTATGAATTGGGGACACATTGTTGGGTGTTAATTAGCCCTGAGTCCCACCATCACGTCACAGCCCTGCTCTGACACACGCCCCAGGATGCTTGCATTGAATGTGCATTAATCTCCTTCCTGACTGCTGGGAGATGATCTCTGCAAGAAGAAAAAAGGAAAGGTACCTTAATAGTATTTGCAAAATGCTCCACTTTATGCTAAGAAGTCAAATTAAATGTAACCTTCACTCTTGACTCTAATGACCAAGCTGCTCTCTGAGTCCCGTTACAGTGCTGTTGTTGCTCACTCTACAGTTTCAACACACAAAAGCCTACCTTCAAAGAGATGAAATACAGTTTTCAAAATGGGGTTCAATGTTCAAGAAAAGGAAGACTGGGCAGGTAGGACTTGTGTACACTGAGCTGACATTGGTGGCAGGTTGGCATCAGAATTAATTTACTGTGGTCTTGCTGCTATTACCAAGGGTTAACAAAAAAGAAACAAAATCCTGCAAAATGTGGTCTAGGCAGATCATAAAAACAGTAGGGATATTTCCAGACAGTATGGGAGCATTTCCTAGCAACTTCTGTAGTCATTCTCCTCTTTGCACAAGAAGTCTGATTTTCCCCATGTGGTTCCAAGTCTGCTACTTTTTTTGCTATAGAATCATTAAGGTTGAAAAAGACCTCTAAGATCACATAGTCCAACTAACCATCCACCACTAATAATGCCCACTAAACCACGTCTCTAAGTAATACATTTACTCTTTCTGTCAACACCCCAGAGAGGGTGACCCCACCAGCTCCCTGGGCAGCCTGTGCCAATGCACCACCACTCTTTCTGAGAATAAATTATTCCTGATAGCCAGCCTGAACCTCCTCTGGCACAACTTGAGGCTATCCCTTCTTGTCCTATTGCCAGTCACCTGGGAGAAGGATCCTGGTAGCTCTGCTGAACCTTGAACATTTGGTTCAGGTCAGAATAGGGCAGGAGCATTTATGTAAATCAATCTATTCCCAGATTAATATCTTATGGTATTTTCTGCATCCTGATTGTATAAACATTCTTTGGTCTCCTAACTATGCTGTATCTACTCAAAACACCCAACTGACACTATTTTTTCAGCCTTTATCTCAGACTGCCCTGGAAGTGTAAAACATCTGAGGAAAATGAACTCAGTGGCAAGCTCTGAAGAGTTAATCTCCCTGCAAGCTGCCTGCCAGCTGCTAGGAAGATCCTTGCAGCACAGCGATGTTTTCACCTGCTGTTTCCGTAGCCTGTAGCAAAGACACGAGTGGGAGTATTTTTGTCTGGAAGTGTGGCCAGATCTGACCCACCCAAAGTAAAGGCTCTGAGAGGTGTGTGTATGGGGAGGCCACAAGAAAAGAGCTTGGCTGGGAGTGCTGCAGGATTTCTCAGTTTCAGAAATGCAGGGAAGGTTCAAGTGGGCTTGAACTTTACCCAGGGTAATTGTAAGATTGGCTGCTGTTTCTTTCAGACTCCTTTCTTCACATTCCACAGAATCATCAGTAAGGAAATCCAGGTTTATTGTCCCCAGAGTTGTCTGCACGCAGATAGACGTAAAGCTCTGCTGTTATTGATTGAGAATGCACATGGGAAGTGAATTTGGGCCAGAGTTAGCAAGTATCGGTTACTGACGTTCTTTTAGACTTTGGCTTGAAGATCACAGAATCCTAGAATCACTGAATGGTTTGGGTTGGAGAAGACTTAAAGATGATCTAGTCCAGCCCCCCTACCAGGAGCAGGGAAACCTTCCTCTAGACCAGGTTGCTCAAGAGATACAAAGATAGCATTTTACTCCTTTCAATGAGACCATTGAAAGGAGTAAAATGACACTAAATCTGTCTGTTTTCCTTTCTACCCAGACTCTACCTGCAAAAGCTGTAACAGCAGAGCCAGTGTCTAGTGAATGTTTATAACACAGCCTCTGCAGCCTTGTAACAGCAGCTGGCACCAGATCGCAGCACTTGATTTAAACCCCACTCCTTGTTCAACAGACCGAAAATTACAATCATACTGAGATGACTCAAACCTGTTGTTTTTTTTTTTTTTAAATTCCTTTATCTAAAAGAGCAAAATTCATTTTTTAGACTCGATGACTTGTCTTTCAAAGAGGCGAAAACAATAAGAAGCTGTACCAGGTCCCCCAGGAGCAGATGTGAACAGTGACTTGCTTTGTAACATTTGTCATGTGCACTGAAACATCCACGGAGGTCTTGCTGTGCAGAAGATTATTTTCCCACCCTGCAAATATTTTTCTTTTTTTAAGATAAAAAAAATGCAGACTTAAAGAGGGTAAAAACTTCAAAAGCTAAACATATTTGAGAAATGAAAATCTGAAAAAGGCAGTTCGAGTCTCAGAAATGTTTCCCTTTGATTCAAAGCATCCCTAGTTTGAAAGAATTTTGCTCTCACTAGTGTAATTAATTTTCTGGGCAGAAAAAGCAACCAGCATTTTTTTGTTTGCAGTATGTTGCAGCTAATTCAGTGTTTCAAAACCCCTTTATGCAAGAAAAAAAAAATGAAAAAAAAAGAAGGGAAAAAAGCAGAGGAATGACAAAAAAAAAAAAAAGTTGGAAAATGCATCAAAACTGACCATTTCCCACAAAGCCAGTTTTCATTTCTAGGAATCAGCATTTTGGAACAAAACAAGGCACTACACAACTTTGCTGAGCAGCCCTATTCAGGCAGGACTGGAGGCCAGCAGGGACACTGCTTTAATGTCATGATGCAGTTGCAGAGAACAAAATGATTCTCTTTCCTCAGCGTGTGTATGCATAGCAGAGAAGTCCTGAAAGGGGGGAATTACTATGGTAATGACTACATAGCTGCTGCATGCTTATGCAGATTGATGACCAGTGAGCCAAATCCTGAGGTCTTTACATCAGCCAGGCTCTGCCTGCTAGTGAACCTCTTAGAAATCAGGATGCCACTCCAAAGAAGTGGAAATATTTCAGAGGAGAACAGGGATAAGGCCTGTTCTTCTTACACACAAGGATGCTGTTTTTAACAAGTCAGGATTGATTTCTCCTGCTGTGTAATGGGTACAGGGAAACGACCCCTGCCCCTGGAAATGACCATAGCTTAGACTGGGTTGAATAATACTCACCCAAGTGTGCTGGGATGAGTAGGGTTAAACCAGTGCAGTAGAAGCGAGCAGAGAACCCTCTTCCTGCCCCTTCCCATTCCCAGTAGTGTCTAGCCAAGCTGACAGGGAAGATAAAAGTTTGATCTTCTCTCCACTTAACTGGTGCTGGGGAGAGACTCACGCCCTGGAGAAAAGGAGACATGGCATCAGTCGTGGCTTCTTGGCTTAAATGAAAGGAAATTTTGACAAGCATAAAAATGTTATTTTCTCATGAAAAGCCGACGCTTTGCTCTGTGAATGGGGATGCTTCTTGAGAAAGAAAAAGAACAGGGAAAAGAAAAGAGCCGTCTCGGTCTGGTGCCAGTTTATAATAATTCACAGTATTGCCCATTTCTCACTGCATAATGATCTCCAGCACAGGAAAAGATGAACTCTTATTTCTGGATTCAGATTTTAAATATCAAAATAATTGGGCTGAGGAAAGGTCATCTCTCCCTCACTGCTGTTTGCCACCCTCCTTCCCCTTTCCTGTGAAAGCTTTTAGCACCTCCTAAGGGCTGGTGGCCCTGCGGGACCATAGCTGAGGGAAGAGATCGATGCATGCAGTCATTTACTCTGGTTAGGAAAAGGATCTGCCACCCAGGGTGGTGGGTGTGGAACAGGCTGCCCAGGGCAGTGGGCACAGCCCTGAGCTGCCAGAGCTCAGACAGCTTTGGGACACTGCTCTTAGACATAAGGTTTGGGTTTTGGTGCTGCTCTATGCAGCCAGGAGCTGGACTCAATTATCTTTGTGGGTCACTTCCAGCTCAGAATGTTCTATGATCCTATGCTCCTCAGATTCAGTGATTCACAGCTCCAACCCCTGTACTGCACTGGGCCAAACTCAGGGCTCAGCAGAGCACCTGTAGATCAGCCTTAGAAAGAACCTGTGATACCTGTACTTTTTCAGCATTTATAGTGCATGTGCATGCATGTTTCTTTGTATGTACACACACATTCTGTGATAGTGGATTTTCTTGGTGGTAAACAGCAACTGTGCATCACCTGAGAGGGTTGAGGTGGGATTAGCTGTAGGAACTGAGATTTCTTGCTACCTGAGTGGTGTGTGTGTTGTCAGGTTGCTGTGTCTTTATTTCCAAGTGAGTCATATTATACAAATCAATTTCTAATTCAATTAATCATGAAAAACATGCAAAAGAAGATCTCCAGGAGCTGATTTTAAGTATCTTACGTATGGGTGACTGAGCAAAGAAAGTTAATCTGGGTCAGAAGACTTTGATTTTTAATTCCTAATGTCACAGATTTCCATTCTTTTGAACTCAAATCTGACTTACATTTTATTTTTCAGAGGGTGCAGCTTTATAGGTCCATTGACATGGGCGTGTGTGGTCATGCATACTGAGCCTGTTCTCTTATGCCTGGCGAACAAGAGCTTTTATGGATGCAGAGATCAATACAAGCTTAAGATCTATAAAGGGCTGCCTGGCAGTATTCATATGCAGGACACCTCTGGTTGCATTTATCTACAGAGTTGTTTACAGGAGGTGAGATTATGATTTTATTGCATTATCTTTTTATGCTTCTCTGTTCTCTGGGGAAAGAAAAAGAAAACAAAAACACAGATGCAAAACTCAATGGAAAAGTTTCCTTGCGCGAAAGAGATGTAATAAGAGTGTAAAGTGACTCAGGTCCTGTGTGGGGGCAAACTCACAGATTCCTTCTGGGAGTCCCAGCCAGGACCTCTCTAGGATGCCAGAACCACAGCCATGTAGAATCAGATGTCAGAGACTTCATTCTGAGTTAATGGTATATGCATATGTCCAAAATAGGATGCTGAGCTTTCTCTGGAAAGGTTAGAAATCTGACATTTTGGTTTTGTTGATAGCCCTAGGGAAGAAATGGTGCTATAAATGGCATGTGTGTGAATGCACAAAGGTAGGATGAAAGGTGCAAGAGGCTTCTAGTTATCAGTGAAACTAAGGGTAACTGTAGCCTCTACTTGCCTTGGACATTCATCAATACCTGATCCACGGGAGAGCCCCAGGAAGAGTGAAACTGTGGCCACGTCCCTCCTCTATCAGCTGCCAATTCCTGGGGCCCTGCTGTAGGGTAGGGCACATCAGCTCAGCCCAGATGAGGTCACCCTGGTCTGGTGGGGGACTTTTTTCCCACATAGGACTGTACACCCTTTAGTTTTTCTCAAATAAAAAACAGAGAATTATGGAATTAGAGAATAATTCAAGTTGGGGGTGACCTCAGGAAGTTTCTAGTCCAACCTCCTGCTCAAAGCAGCCTCAGCTGTGAGATAAAAAAAATCTCTCACCTGTGTCTGAGTAACTAAGAAAATATCAGGTGCTCCAAACCTAGGACAGGGCTTCAAACCTGGGTAGGCTAATTTTTTTCTGGAATTTTTGATGAGTTGCATAGAGATGTGGCTATCCTGGGAAGAAAGTTATTAATTCCAGATGAGGAGAAATCCCTAAAGGACACAAGGCTGTCTTTGTGACTTTGAAGAAGGTCAGCAGCAGAGGAGCTGCGCATGGGGAGGTTTTGAGTTTCAGAATGAGATTTTCTTCCAACATAATCAAATATACACTTAATGCAGGGAGAGGGAAATAAATGTCTTAGGGAGGCAAGTGCAGCATTATCAACACTTCATAGAGCTGAACTATTCAGGGAACATAAGCAGGTAATGCAGGTAATAGTGATGGATTCTCTCATCACTCACCCAGGTAGAAATGGCTGGGCACCTATGTTGCTGAGAGACATGGAAGCACTTAGGCAGATAATCAGAACACAAAGCACAAGGAAGACCCCACAAGAAGCGTATTAGCTGCTAACGAGCCTTGCTATGCTTTTCAGCCATGCAGCATCCTCAGCAGGAATTTTATAGGCAAAATGTTTTCCCCAGTTCTCAACACCAGCTACCCAAGTGAGGAGAGAAGGTCTGGATCAAATTCCCTTTCCCACCGGTTAAGCAGCACTGCTCTGATTACATCTTGGATTAAGCCCTGCTTCCTTGTGGCACATCTTTCAAGGGCAGCAAGTATCCTGATTCTCTGAACCCACTGACAGCATCTAAAATTTGGGTCAAAAACTAGATATGCTTACTAGTCAAACAGAGGTCACTAAAGACAGAACTTGAAGAGACTTTAAGAAGCCACTGAGTCCATATCCCTGTTCCAAGCCATTGGAAATACGTGATTTTCTGGTTAAAGCATTATCAAGCTTTTTGAGTTCATAACATTGATTGGCAAGACAATTAACCTAGCTGCCCCTAGACAGCCTATAAACCAAGATGAGCCAAGCGTTGAGGAAGGCAGGCTGTACAAGAATTTCCATCTTTTGCCTTTATTTCGCTGCAATGCACTGAATGGGTTGCCATGTTCAGTTTCTCTCATCCCAGTGCAAAAGCTTTAGTGGCTGTTTGAAGCACCTTACTCACAGGAGGTTTGAAGAGGTGAGCATGTTTCTCTGTCAACCAACCTCTACTTTCAGTAGCAGTGAATTCATTTCAGGTGATTTATTTGGCAGTTATCTCTCCTATTCGTCCAGTGACGTGACAAGGATGGCACTGCTTATTCCTTTCTAGAAACCTGGAAGATGAAAATACTTCGTAACCTGAAAACATCTATAATAACTCCTCAGTGGAACTGGTGATCTCACCCAATGCCCAGTTAAGTTGATAGCATCTTTTTGGCATGTCAGATCAGCTCTGTAGTTTGGCCCATGCTTGTAATTTACAGCTGCCTCCCCAGCTGGCGAATCTTATGTTTCTCCCCAGCATCCTGTCCTAATGGAGGTAGAAGGCACACTGCATTTACACATTTTCTACTCACAGAGCTTGAATTCTTTCAGTTACAAAGCTCCTGTGATCAGCTTGGAGTCTCCCAAATCCCACCTGTTTTACTTTAATGAATGAATTAGGAGAAGGGACCTAACATCAAGCTTTATATAGCCATAGCTTGCTTCACTGCAGTCAGTTATAAAGTCCTCAGCTCTCAACTTCCCCTCCTCTCCTTCCATCCTCCCCTGGCTGTTCTGCTGTGTGCAGGGCTCTCCACCCTCAGGTCTCTGTCTGGCTGAAGGAGGATATTGAAGCAGTGATTGTTATTTGGGCTCCATTGTATTTCATTAGCTTGCATGCTGGTATTTGCTGTGCATCGAATTAAGGATTCTGCAGGATGGCTAAATGTTAATAGCCAGATGCTGAATAGGTGTGGTCTTGGTGGCTGTTTCCTCTCAGGCTGCAGTGTGTCCATGCTTTGCTCTCATTCTGCTGATGATCAAAAATAAAACCTGTTTCATTTTCCCAGCCTCCTTCCCACATCTCAGCACTAGTGGCAAATATCTCCTTCAGCTTCCTGGAGAGGGGGATAATTCTCCCACAATAGGCATTGATCTCTCATTAGACTCCATCCTGTTAGTTAAAAGCTGTTTTTACTCAGGCAATCCAGAACTCATTTCCAACCTTAAAAGGTTACACTGTTGGATACTCACCCAGGGTATAATTTTTAACCACTCTGTTTACTGAATCTACAAAAGCAGTTATTGGAAGTGTTTGTATACAGTAATTTCTCTATAGACTCCCACAAGCAGGAACGCGTGATCCAGGCGATGCTAACTGTGGTCAAGCTTTCTTCTTTTCAAAGGGTACAATATTATCCCATTTCACAGAAAGTTTTTCTGTGCCACAGCAGCCAAAGGTGACTGGGTTAGAATTGCCCAGGGCAGACCAGGGCCAGCTTTTGTCCCATGTGTGTAGTCCTTGCTCTGCAAGTTCTTGCCCTGGATTCAACCAGAACTCCAACTCAAGCCTGCGTGTATTTCTAACAGGTGTACTGCTGTTTAACTGTAGATTATCGAGCTTTTAGAAGAAGCTACTAAGGATGCCTCTAGGGAACAAGGGATGTATGGTGCACAACGTCAAGCTGGACTTGCACATCTGGCAGCAGGGTGGTTTAAGCAGGCACAACCCATCCTAGCTCTTCCTCTTTCTGTCCCGTACCATCTGCACTCTGTGCAGCCATGTCCAGGGCCAGGGCCGGGGCCAGGAGGTGCTGGGCCTTCAAATTAGCTCAGCAAAAGGGAGAAATGCCTTCTTAGACTTGGTCAGGGCTCTCTATATTTCTGCCTGAGGGAGCAAGCACTGGGCCACATGCTGTAACACCACCAAGAAGATTCGTTTATTAAAATGGGCCCCGAGCCTGAGGCAAAGTAGATCTTTTTGGCTGGAAATTTTTACATAGGCCCAATGTCAGCGTGCAAGTGTGACTCATCAGTCTCAGTGGACTGTGATGACTGATAATAGCTAAGAATCTAACTTTATTTTCCCTCCCATCTTAATCAAGTGACAAAGAACTTTTTGAACACACTTTTCGTAGCACATTTTATCCTACTCTGCTATTTCATTGTGTTTTTTTTAACAATATCAGCTTCAAGGATTGGTCTTCTGAAAGTGAAATGCCTCTTATCCTGAAGCATCTCTGGATGGTGTCCATTATTAATTTTCAGCTGATGACTGTTGCAGTAGCTGTCCCTGTCTCCCTTTGCCACTTACAACATTTCTCCTTCAAGTTAATAATAGGCAGCAAAAGGCAAGGAGATACTCACGGACTGGCTCTATAATACAATTGTGCATGCCAGGCACACTTGATATAACGCATATCAGGGCAGCCTCAATCTCTTCCTTTTCCCTAGGGATATATTCTCTGATGTATGTGTTTTACCCCATGGAATGACTCAGGATACATTCTCCAGAAACAAAGTGTGAATTCTGCGATTTTGATTGACATATGACACTGACTCATAAAGAGGGAGCAACCTTCCTTGCAAAGAATATCATCAGCAGAGTTCCCAAAATAGACAATACTGGGACCTCTGAGACCTCCTCTTTCCTTTTATATCCTCAAGCACAAGGGACAGCCTCTGCCCAGTTGGCCGAGCACTTCCAGGCTAAAAATATCCCTTCTCAACAGAAGCTCTCACTGCAGATGCTGCAAGAAAGTGACAGCTGCATTTGTCGATTCTCCATGGGAAATCTCCTTGTCAAGGTCTTGCTAATGACAGAGGATGCCATGCAGCATCATCTCCAGGGATGGCAGGGAGGGAGAGCAAGTGAGCAGAAAGGGTTGCCCATGGCTGGGTTGTGGAAGTGTCCAGTTTGTCCTCTCATTCCAGCAGTTAAAGCAGGGAGGTGGAAAAAGAAGAGGAGAAAATACTCCTTAGGCTATTAGAAGTGCAAACAAGAGATGGATGCCCATGAGATTATCTGCAATTTGGGCATCTCTACAGATGATTTTGTTGGTGACTGAGCAAGGAGAACTTTGAATCAGAGACGGTGCTGTGGTGCAGGCAACAAAGATCTTCAAGGACAGTCAAGTATTACCTGAACAGGAAGGATTTTTCTTCTCCCAGGCTCAACAAAGTTTCACAGACATTTCCCTGATGTTCACCAACAGGCAGAAATCCCTGTAAATGCTTCTCCTTTTCTCTCCTGATGAGGAGAAGAAAACAGAAAGATCTTTTATGCATTAGTTGTTGGAATGAATAAAAGGGGACAAGTGGAATGTAGAGGACCAGTTGCACCTACATTGCAGCGTAGGTGCAATTAGCATCAAGCTGTGGCCTTATTGGTTTCTTAATCACAGGCCCCACTTGCTCTAGAAAGCACAGAAGTACACTGAAAATCCCAGAATCAATGCTAGTATATTTTTTTTCCTAAGAAAACTGTCTAGAATTTTGGGGCATAGTGTTAATGTCTTTATTATGGTCTCAAGAATGGGATCAGTTCGTGTAAAAGTTTCAAAACTTAGCGTATTCTTTTCAGCTTAGTTTGCAACACCACTCTTTGTAGTGGAAGTCCTTTAGCCACACATTCTTTTCATTCTTCTCTTTCCTTCTTCTCTTCCCTTACTTTCCCTGCTCATCCATTTTACTTCATTGCACTGACAACCCTGAGAGGATTTTTTGCAGAGGGAGGGGACTGGGAACAGATGATGCACAGGATCATACAGGCAGTTCGGAGCTTGGATAGAAGTGGATCCAGATCTGGGCTTCCATTCCAGTGTCCTTGGCTACAATTTTTCCATCTGTTTAAGCCAGACTAAATGCACAGTGATATAGAAAGGAATGGGTTTGTATTCCCCTCTTTCAAACTGTATCTTGCTTTCTGCCAGCACTAGCATTCAGTGGGGCACACAAGTGGGCCAGGAATCTGCTTTGGCTGAAAACAAATCCTTTGCAGCTAATCACATTAAACATATCTTTCAAAACCAGTCCAACTGAATCCAGCGCCCTCAAAGTGGGCAATTAATGGACAGCCTGAGTGCTGAGATGAGAGTGTGGGACACAATTTTGGGATGTGGATCATTTAGAGTTAGCCATAGTTGTCAGAAGACTCTGCACTTAGAGGAGTGATTGCAGTATGTGTTAACCTCTTTGTACAAGTTCAGGGTTGGGAGCTTAGTGAGAGGGAAAGAACAGAACAGACTGCAATGTGTAGTAGTTGCTCAAGTCCCTGTTGTCTTGGAGGTACTCAGAGGGCATTAACAAAGCTGCACTACTTCTTCAGCATAGCCGGGGGAAGGCCAGTGGGAATATTTCTACCCAGCTCCAATCTCTACTCCTGACTGAAGTGCAGTGCAGATACACTCTTGAGTCATGTGCCTTGCTCTTACTTATCTGCTTAGATGTCATTAGTGTGGATTTGGACTCATCAGCAGGAAAGCTTTGTCTTTGTTTCTGTTTTGTTTTGTTCTTATCTCATGGCCTATCTGTGACACGTCCTAATGAAGACTTGAATAAATCTTACAGGAAATATTAAATCTGTCCGATGAAACTGACGTTGTCTGTCAGTGCCTGGGTTGAGCTTCAGGAGGAGGGGTGTGCTGGGACAGCCATGGGGCTGTTCCCTATGGAAGTTCCTCACTGGGGTGATTTTACATCACTCCACAGGCTCCAGAGGGCTCTAATTGTGTATGATATGGAGGCGTTTAGCCCAAAGCTGGAAGCAAATTTCTCTGCAGGATCTAGAGATCTCTCTATTAAAAGAAAAGGACTGATACTAAACATCACAGGAACTGATGCTGCCTCCTTCTAATTAACTTGCATCTTTTCCCAGTTCCTTCTCCTGCTTCCTCTTCCTTGACACCTTCTCCTGCTGATATTGAGACTGTTTGTGTGTGGGAGAAAAACAAACCTGCCAACGCCACACGAGTCCCCTCAGGATTTCCCACTTTGTCAAAAGCTGCCGAGTTGCAGGTGGGAACAGCATGCTGGCAACGACCGCACGGCTGCTCCGCTCATTCCTGCTGATGACATTCAGAGTGTTGTTTCCACATGAAAAGAGACACAAATGCAAAACACATGACTGGGGAAGCAGGGATGTCAGGGAAACAGAGGTCCTCCCAAAACTCTGCTTCTCTGCGCTCCTCCTTCTCCCTTGGACTTGCTAGGTTGGAGTCTGGATAGGGTTAGCATCCAGATGCTGCCTGCCCAATTCCTCCACCCCATGTGTTTTACTGGGGCACGTACTGCAGCTGCCACCCCATCCTCACCAAAGGCTTTTCCATCACAAAGAGTGAATGGGAAGGATTTGTCTGGCTCTGAATATGGCTTTCTCTGCTTGCTGTGAGCAGGCACTTCACACCAGCACCACTTGAAACTCTCCAGGTCACAGCTCCAAGGGATCTGGTTGACCTGACCGAACAGAGTGAAGGTGTCCCTCTTGGGGATCCCAGGCAGGGAGCCCAGAGGAGACAAACTTGGACAAAGACATCACCATGCAGGAATCTTCATTCTTGTCTTCATGGCACTAGCATAACAAGAAAGAAAGAACAAGAGGCTGGATGTGTTTTTGGGAATCATGTTGCCAGTATAAGCAACCCTTACACCAAAATATCTGGTTAAAAATAGCTGAAATATTCTGTGTCTGCTTATTCAGGATCCTGCTCTTGGGTTTAGTCAATACTAATATTATTCTTAAATCTGTGGTTGATCAACAGTGCTTTTAGTGGAAAACCGAGGGAGAAATCTGGGAGATCTCATATCAAACAATACTTCTTGGGAGCACACTAAAAGGGTTAAATTGGTACTTCAGATGAGAGCCCTGACAGGGACGAGAAGAGGATCTTTGGTCACTGAATGACTCCTATTGCTCTTATATGACTGAAGAGGCGCAATCATAAAATCCAGCAGTGAGCACTGCAGACAGATTTAAGATAAGTGCTTACCTGACCACAGTATTGTTCGGAGGAAGGGGGCCATGCTTGCTTTTTCTTTTCTAATGGAATAGAGCAGACTGAAGTGATGAACATTCTCTCTCCCAATACAGTTGATTTGATGTCCTCCAAACCACAGGTCAGTGTGGTCTCATTTAGATTTGCAATCTCTAGTCCAGGACTTCACCCTATGAGATGTAACTTCAGCACAAATATCTCGCATGAAGTGTCTGGGAAGAACAGAGACTCCAGGCTGACATTGGCATCCATGGCCATAATAACCTTGAGTGAGTAATGTAGTAAAGCCAGCAGCTAAGCTGGCTTACCCTTGAACAGCTACAGAGTTCCAGTAATTGTTATCTCCTCCAGAGAGAAGGCAATATGAGAGAGAGAGTGAGAAAGAAATCATTTATATTACATCCAGGCTGGCACAGGAGCACAGATATTGTACAGTACACAATTAATTGCGGGATTCTATTTTTAACCATATAATATTGATTAACTACCAGATAACCAGATATCATTAGTTTGATAAATCCCACCACAGCTTGGAATAACTGGCTGGAAAGTTCAAAACGGGGTATTTGTCAGGAAAAGAAGACAAAGCATAGCTTAGTGTATTTTGTTCATACCTGGGCAGAGACAGGCCAGAGGGTTTGGGGGATGTTGAGCTAAATGAATAAGAACAGAAGTGGGAGAGCTGGAACCTCACTATGCAGCCTGTCTGATGACATGGGGCCAGTTCAGCCAAGTCCGAGGCTGAGGTTATTTTGGTACCAAAACCATAGGTTCTGTTCCTAACAAAGGTTGCTGCATTTGCAGGGAGAGTTCAGAGTCATGCAGGCTGTCTCAGCCAGAGCTGTGCGCCTGTGCTGCTGAGTGTGGAGGTGGTGGGGTTATGGAGATTCACCTTCTTCAGTTGTTTCAGGAGGAAAAGAAGCAGACATAGAAGCTCCCAGTGGTTGGACTATGTGTGGGATGATGCTAAGGGAACAAGAACATTGCTTACGGGCTGAGAATGTGCCCTGCCATGCAGAGGGAATCAGATTGACCCTTCTTAGGGGGTGCAAGCTGCAATCATGCAAGCTGCATCAGGAGTCCCACCAAGACCGTATTGATTCTATAAGAAACATTGTCTTTGAAAGACATTAGATGAGAAAGTAGTCCTGCAAAGAGGAACAGGGACAGCACACACTAACCAGTCCCCTGGGCGAGGAGTCTGCCATCCGTGAACAGCCTCTGTTCATCAGTGCTGCAGTCTAGGAGAGTATACATGCTGCCTCCTGGGATATGTGGGCAGAAGTCAGCCCACTAATTGATACAGCCTGTGAGCTCAACATTAGAAGTGCTAATGTGTCTAGACTGCTGCAGTCCTTGGGCTCAAAATAGTGGCAGGGGATGTAGAACAGTCACTTGATCATCACAGAGCTCAGGAAAGGAAGAAAAGATAGAGGAAGCCATTTTATTTCTTTTGGAAGACTGGAAAGGTTAAGGAGCTCTGTGTGGTTGTTAGTCCATAGAGGTGTACAAGAGACAGATTGGAGGAGGTGATATCAGGAGATGAGTGGCTCTGGAGAAGGGATAGTCACTACATGAGTGTAAAGCATCTGTTCAGATCCCTTTAAGTCTCCCTGCTAACTTGTGCTGTCCCAGAAATAGGAAATCCAGCAGGTCTGCTCTCAGGGAATGTGTGGAGTCACTGTCTTTGGAGATGTTCAAAAAGAGTGGAGATGTGGCATTGAGCAGCATGGCTCAGTACACGTGGTGGAGATGGTTTGAGGGGTGAACAAGATGATCTTTTTGGTCTCTTCCAACCTTAATGATTCTATGATTCTGTGTCTCTCAGCAATTTCTGACTCTTAGCAATGTCACCTGTTTAAAGACAGCAGAATATGTAGAATTTTATTTATAAAAACCAACCCAATCTAAGCAGATAGCTCTGTCAGGAGGATGGCACTAATCTGGTTTTTCTTTTCTTACAAAACAGTTCCATTGCTCATAAAGAAAAAATAAATAGCTGTTCATTTCATATAAAGCCAGACAGATAATCACTTTTCCATCAGTGTGATGGAAAGCTTCTATACTTTCTTTCTCCTGGAACTTCTCCATGCCCTGAGCAGACCTCTTTATTAATGCTGACATTAGCCATATGGGACAAGTGGCCTCTAGATACCAGCTGAATATCGTGTTGTTACCCTGCAGTTTTTCATCAAAGCAGATGAGCCAGGTTTGAACTGATAAACTGAGCTGCATAATTATTGTCTGCAGCAACTGATGAAGGGCTTCTTTGCTTCTCTTGCCTAAAAATGTCCTTGTGTGCTTTGTCTTTGTGCATGCAGCAGGTGTGATGGTCACTCTAGTCATGAGCGCTCTTCCTGGCTCCTGACTGCACCATGGGACCAGCATTTCTCTAAGAGCACAAGAGTGCTCCTGATGTGTGCGTCAGTACTGTGACACATATGTGAACTTTAAATTCATTGTCTACCTTTTTTTTTCCTTTGCAATTTAGACAACAGTTTGAAAGCCATCAGCTACCTCATCGCTCAAATATCCTTCAAACGCAAGAATAAAGTGCTTGACTTTTGAAATAAAGTTGTTTCACGTATCCAAATGTACCAAACATTTGCTTTGTATTATTCCCACTCTCCTCACACATTCCTCTTTGCAGGTCCATTTTTAGCAGCTCTGACCTTGGAAACCTTTCCTCAGCTACAAGTGTCAGCAGTCAGCATCTATTCTGTCTTAAAAAGACAGTAAGATCTCATCTGTCTTCCATGCCAAGCGTCGTAAAGTGCATTGATGCTTTCTGCTATTCCTCCTACCAGGCAACTGCACATTGTCTGCATTTATGGCTACGAAGAGGGAGGAGTGACGTGACAAAAAGCTTGTGAACACTTTCTGCAGGCTGGATGGGAAGTGCAGCTGAGGATGTTGTGCAAGCATCAGTAGTGCAGAGCCGTCTGTCTCTCTTCTGGAGACAAAAGTGAGGATTAAAATATTTTTTGTTGTTTTTCTTGGGAAGAAAAGTAAATCTTTTTCACTCTCTGCCAACCCTCCAAATCAGGAAGCTTTAAGAGGCTCCTAAAAGAAGTAAAGGCAAGTTTAGAGATGTTTAACAGCTACTGTTAGCAATTCTAAGCTGCCAAAGATTGATATTCCTTCCACCAGACAGGTTGGGTATAATGAAAACACAGGGTAATAAGATAGGAAACTGTTAGCCAGTCAGTACAAACTGTTAGCTAAATCAATAAATTACAGACTTGGGAACTTCTGTAGGCTGAATTATTGCTGAATTACTTCTCTGGAGAACCACCTCCAATTTTAAAGTTCATTTACTTTAACAAGATATTGGGAAGGAGTCTGCAAGGAGAATGGAAATATAGTTCACGTATAACAGAAGGAAGTTAAAGAGAGAAAAAGCCTTGGGGGCACTGGAAATGCTGAGCAGTTTATACCTTTCCTGTGCAGTCCCCAATGTGAGTGCAAAAGTCACAACTTGCAGAAGTGTTTTATGATTTTGGGATGTTCACAGAAAATATCCTGTGAGATCTCATTGTCAAAAAGCCTTGTGGAAAGTCTCTGAAGGTGAGGCTGCCACAAGAAGTGTCACAGTGAACATTCCATGTCACTAGTCATGTCTATGACCTTGGCCTTGCTGTTGCCACTGAGCACGAGAGCACTTCAGATTCCCCACCTGCATTCCAGCTGGAGGATAATAGCATGAAAAGAGTGGATGAAACAGTTCTTTTTCTGCCAACTTGATTTTAATTACACAACATGTCATAAACTTTAGAAAACCTATTTATATTAAAAAAAAATGTGTGGTGTGGAGAAGCATAGGAGGGGGAAATGGATGCTTAAGCTTACTAAAGGACAAAAGAAAGTTGCTCCAAGTGATGAACAGATGTGAAAATAATGCACACTTATGGAATAGAGGGGTCATCCAGATTCTGTTGCTGCAGCAGCTTATTCCTATAATCCTTATGCAAAGTTTTGATTGCAGATTAATACAGTAACAGTGAGGCATTTGTTGCTTTCGGTGCTGATGGAAGATTAAGTGACTTGCTTAAAGTCATGGCAAATCTATGGCCAAGAATGTTTCCTTTTTTGAAGGGTGGTGAGGCCCTGGCATTGCTGCCCAGATTGCTGTGGGTGACCCATCCCTGGAGGTGCCCAGGTTCAGGATGGATGGGGCCCTAGGCAGCTTGTTCTGGTGGTGGGCAACCAGCTCATGGTGTGGGGTTGAAACTCAATGATCTTTAAGGTCCCTTCAAACCCACACCATTCTACAATACATGATTCTATGATGCTCAGTGATTTCCCATATTTCCAAGTAGTGGCTTTTGGCTACAGCACAGCAAAGGCCTGTAGAAGGGAGGTAAAGGTGGAAGGAATCATTTACACTCAGCTGAAGTGGGCTGGGAGGATGCAAATGGGAAATAACACAACTTCTCTTCCTCTAGATGTCAGAATAAAATCTCTTCCCTGTTTGAGAACAGGTTTCCAGACCGCAGCTGACACAGATGAAGTTTTTGTACGAATGAAACTTCTTCATCATGTCTGCTTGAAATAAGTGGTAAGAAATTGCTCCAGGTCATGATGACATGCCATTCTGAACACCAGCAATCCAAAACACAACCTTAAGATTAGTAAAATTGATATCCAAATAGAAATGTTTTGCAAATAAACCTGATCTTCCACCATTTTTTCTCTCAGTCTTCTGTGCATATCCATATCCTTAAAGTCTGACATAGCAATGGTCCCAAAGCCAAATAATTGCAATTGTGATATACAGGCTCAGTCCCTGAAGCAAGAGGTGAAGAGCAGCCCAAGCCAGGGTGTGTCACCAGTGCTCTTTCCAGCCCCTACTACCTCTTAGTCTAGCAGTGGCTCACAGCACCCACACAGTGCTGAGGAAAAGCTGAATCAAGCTCAGCTTCCCAAATCTGTATTTCCACACTCTTGACTCTCATCATACATAGCAGCGTGGCAGTGTGGTTCTGACCTTGGGCTGGGGCTGAGGCAGTGACTGACAGAATCAGAAATGTGTGTGATCAGCAATCTTTTGCATCTTCCCTTCCACTTCAGTAAGTGAATATATACCTGGCTGCATTATTTGCCCTCAAATACTAGATGCTGTGGAAGTTTGACCACCTACATGCTAGGTCCATATCCTCTCCCCTTCATGGCCAGGTTGGGAGGGGCACATAGGGATTGGAAGTTGACCTGATAAAGTTCATCGTCACTCTTACATTAAGAGACAGCTTGTAAAAATTACACACTTGTCTTTCTGGTTATGTCAAAACAGAAGTGAAAATTGGGGTTTGAAGACAAGCCCAACTAATGTGGATGCTGTTTGAATCTGGTTCTGACCTCTCCAGCCAGATGCCTGCAGATGTCAGGAGTGACTGTCTTTGTTTTATGTGGGAGATAGGAGGCAACTACAAGCTGGAGTAATTGTGAAATTCCATATGGCAAAGCTTCTTGTTTGAAAGGGCATCAAAAGGAAAAGATAAAAAATTCAGAACCATGTGGAAGAAAAGGCAAACAGCTACTTGGAGCAGATCTGGCTCCAGGGGAGCAGCTGGGCTGAGCCCCAGTCCTGTACAGACTGAGGATTTCATCCCAGATCCTTTTGCCTCGCAGCCAGCTGCCTACCACCCCCAGTGCTCTCCAAATGGCTCTGTTTGTTTGCTATCATCCACACACCTTTTTGCATATATTGTTGTTGTGGGTGTTTTGCTCTTTTTCAGTGTTGTGTGGCAGTTTTCTGCTCTAGGCTGAAGAGCATCTTGATGTGAACGTGAAGCCAGAAGTTCTGACACACCATGAATGCTGACTGAAAGAAAGCTGAATCAATAAGAACAAAATGTGGAACAGAAGAGCTTCATCACACACACACACACTCAAACCACTTTTCATCCCCGTCTAATAACTGAGATTTCTCTCTTAGGAGTGTGAGGCATTAAGCATATCAGAACAGCTATCAAATGTCCATCTAGCACGGGAATTTTCTCAAAAAGTGGCCGAGAATAGTTGCCAATGAATTAATGAGAGGGAGGCAGGTATGCAGTGACAATCTCCCAACCTCCAGGGATCAATGAGCTACATTCCTTGCCAGCCTGTGACCAGCCACCCACCTTCCAGTGATTCCCAATCCTTGCTTTTGGTGACTTACCCAGAAGAGAAAAGGTTCTCAGAGAGCCCAAGGGCAACATCCTCATCCTCATTAGTGCTGGATCCCTGCCAAGGAAGTCCCATTAGTTGGCTGAATATTATCACAGTCTATCATAGTACGCATAGTAAGGGGTCTTAATGTTGCTGCCAGCTCTCCAGGGACCATGTCTACACACTGACTTCTACCACTGAAGTGGAAACTCTCCTGGGTAGGGGAAATTTTTGCAGGATGTTTACAAAGGACATAGCACATGATAATACATAGGTACAAGGCGTTGTGGCTTCTGGTTTCAAGTCCTGGACTGAAGGGATCTGAGCCATCTCCAAAGGGCTACACTGCTGACTTCCCTGGGACACGCTTTTGGCTAGCTAGGCACTTGCTTCACACGACTTGCCTGAGTAGCAGGACTATCAGGATGTTTTTCCAGAGATGCTCTGACCATAGGCTTCTGCATCTTCCTATTTCCCAGGAACGTATCCCAGTGACAGGTAGCCATGCCTCAGTTCCTTTCTTGAGCTGCCACATCTCAGAAATGTGTACCAGAGCCTAAAGGGAGATGGGGAGCTCTGCAAATCCTCCAGTCCATGTTGTTGCTGCTCATCAGTGGCTGTGTGCAGCGTGTGCTCTGATATCAATGTGATGAATGTTGTGCTGACTTCAACATTGTGTGCGCCTATGTACTGATTATTGTCTGCTGGAAAGTAAATAAGAGCAGATGAGCAAATGGGGCTGTGAAGACATTTCAATGTCCATAATGTTTCCATCCACAAAATGCAGCAGTTATGCATCATTTTAATGGTAGGAATAGATAAGCAGTCAGCTATCTGTATCTGGGAAATCAAAAAGGAAAGCAACATTAGAGGAAATAGATAGGCAGTGGGTGTTCAAGGGCAATGAGTCATCCTTGCCACAAATAAGGCTCAGAATGAGGAATACTAATAATTAGGAAACATATTTCAAAAGTTCGGTTCTTTCCTCCTTTCCCAAATTATCTTACATGCCCTGGGGATATTTCGGAATGACAATGCCTGTATTAGGAGGCAGACACGAGGAAAATCCACAGTGGGAAGAAATGACCAAATAATATAGAAGAATAAAATTAAGCTGGCGAACTTCTTTTTTCCTGAAACTCAGATTGCTCCCACAGATGAAACTGGCATGAGCTCAACAAGTAAGAAAAAACATATTCAAGTGAAGGGCAATGCCAGTGCCCACTGACTTCTGTGCTTACAGGAGACATTACGTGTTCCGCTTTTTCCCCTTCTCCACTATACTCATTCTCCTGAGCTTGCTCTGCTCTGGTATCAGTGGATGAAAAGAATCCAGTGGGTGAAGCTGGAAGGAAGTCATGTGCCTTCCATTTTGGTTCTCTCTTTCCCAGCAGTGGGACCACTCAGTGCTCATTTCTTCTGCTTTGCAGGAGCAGCCTGGAGTGGGAAGCAAAATGGGTTTCAGCCTTGCATCAGACTATGTTCAACCCTAACCAAAATCCTGGACTGTCTGAAGCAGAGATTTCCGAAGAGCAGATCAGGATAAAGAATGTGAATTGCACTTCAACTTTCAGTATTCAGAGATGCTCCACCCCTGGAGGTGTCAAGGCCAGGCTTGATGAGGCCCTGGGCAACCTGATCTGATGGGGGGCTTTCAGATCCCTTCCAACCTAAGCCATTATATGATTCTATTCCAGCTTCCTGGAGGCTGGAAGTAGGATAAATGACAGTCTCTGTCTTCAGTTATTAGGATTTCAAGGGAAGAAGTCTCTTTGGACCTTCAACAACTCTGAGCGTGACACAGTTAACAAGTAGTCCTAAAAGCTCTGAATCACAGACAGATGTCTGGACCAGTGCTGGTTAGAGGCTAATCACTTTCTGAATTGGAATAAACCCTAAACCAGCAAAAAAAAAAAGTCCTAGTGAAACAGCAGGGCTGCAGTATCATCCCCCTTCATTTCCCTTCTTCCCTCAGCTGCAGAGCTCTCATTGCAGCAGCCCGACTTCAAACACCGACAAATGTCACTGCTGACACTGCTATGGAGGGTGCACACCATCATTATAATCTCTATGCATTTAGCCATCCCAGCATGATAAGAGAATGATTAGGAGAATAGTTAGAGAGTAAATTAAAAACTCCCAGCAGTCTTCTGTGTGAACCTACTAACTTACAGGCATATTTTTTTCACAGCATTACTGAAAAATGCCATTAGTTATACCTGTGACTACATGTTAGACTTAAACCCCCGGTGAGAATTTTTATTAACATACAAATATGTTAGGGCTCTTATGCTGCTTAAAATGTAATTAACCATCTTCTGAAGATTAAGAGTACATAATCATAAAAGAACTGCACTCTTGTGCATTTAATTCTTCTAATCTGCTTTATGTTGAACGTTAGTGTGGAAGAATAATTGCTAGTTTGCCTTAATAGTTTGGGTTTGTGCTATAGGAAGGAATTGTTAATGAATGTATTTCTAAACTTCAGTTTCGGTGGGTTTGCATTGATGGAAGATGATAAAGTACGAATTGAGAGTAGGAAAACTTGCTGCTTTTATCCTGCTGCTGCTGCTGCAAATGCCCAGCAGTGGAAAAGCTGTGTTTCAGCTTCAAAAAAGAGAAAGGGATTGGCATACCCTGTGAATGACAAAAGGCATGAGCAATAAACTTCAAGTAATCTCTTCAAGCACTGATTTAAACACATAAGGTGTCAACCAAGCCATGTGGGGATCCAAGACTTTTCAAGAAGACTGCGGGAGATGAGCACTCATTACAGGTGAGAGAGGAGGACTTGATTTGTGGGATTGTAGGGTGGGAAATGAGCTTGTGAAATGCACTTAAAAAAAAAAATTGATACTTCTATGTTTTCTTTAGAACATACTATTGGAATTGTCCATCCTTCCAGAACTGCCACAGTCTTCATACAACAGCCATCACGTTTAACTGAAAAGAGGTTGAAACCCTTGGGGTTGCAGACTGCTGCTCTTTAAGGGTATTTCCTTCCTAGCAACTTGATCAATAAACCATTAGGTAACTCTGATGACTGCGCAGAAATCAGCTTTTTTCCTCCCCCACTGTCCTAGCATTGCTTCCTGAATGCTAAGAAGAGATTGGGGAAGAACAGTGAACACTGTGGCTTGAAGACATCTGCGAATTCACACCACCACTGTGCAGTGTGGGCAGTCAGTTCACAGGGGAGCACATGGGGCAGGAACTCCCATGGAAGATGTGGACAAATAAAGCCCACAGTGCTCCTGCTGCGATGAAGGGGATGGAGGCTGGCTGGTGCTTCATGAAGACCACCAGAGCAGGGAGCTTCCTCCTCACTTGAAGTGTGTAAGAGCTGCAAGGCACTGGAAGAAAATCAGCCTCCAACACCGACTTCAGTAGTTGGAAAATAATTGGAAAAGAATTGCCTGCGTATTTTTGACTCTGCAACTCATGAATTTGAGTGGGGTCCCTCAGTGCAGAGCTCTCTGTGGGGTCACAGTGCCCGGTGGCAGGCAGCTGTGTCCAGCCAGGACCCAGTTCTAGGGGACAGCAGTGACAGTGTGACTGCAGGGAGCAGTGGTATGCAGCCTGAGAAGGGCTCCTCGGCTGCTTTCTGCTTGGTTTTCTTACTTCCAAACGAATGCACAGCCTTTATTGAAAGTCGCTTGTTTTCAGTGCACATTCCTTTCGAGGCAGGTGCGATAGGCAGCGTTGCTTTGGGCCTTTCACCATGCTCAGCTCTCCAGGCTGTGGCTCCTCAAGTCAGAACCCATAAAGCCAACACAGATGTTCCCATGGGCTTTCTGTGTGTGGGGAGGGTCAAGGTGGGGGTTAGGGAAAGGCTCTGGCCCAGAGGGCGGTGGGCACGGAACATGCTGCCCAGGGCAGTGGGAATGGCCCCGAGTATCAGAGCTCAGAGTGTATTAGGACACCACTCTCTGTCATATGATACATGAAGAGCACTGTCAGCTCAGAGCAGGCCACAGCCCTGAGCCCGTGGTGGCTTGACTCAAGGCTTTCCAGAGAGGCATAAATACAGGTTAAGCATTACAATCCTTCTGAAACCACACAGGAGCTGAGTGCTCAATTCTCTCAGGATTTTTTGGGCAGGTGGAATATATGCATCAAAGCCAATGAAAAGGACACCAGGCTCCCAGCCCTAGCTCTACTTAAGCACTGTTAGTGCATATAACCTTGGATAGTGGAGTTGAGAACCTGATTAATTCTGCCTGCCATTCAAGCTTGCACTAAATAAGACGCGTAACTTCAGACAGAAAGCCAGCCATTCTTTGTTCTAACAGTCTGCTGTCAACGCAGGACAATAAAATATGAATATTTTAGATTCATAGTGCAGACAAATAGGAAATAGGAGCTGTATTGTGCTTCACATGCATGGCTGGCTCAGTAATGCTAATGTGATTATCTCATTGAACTTTTGTGCCATCGCTTAAGGGCAGCTTTGTCTTGCTTAGCTGGGATGTACATATTTGTTTCTTCCATGCACAGCTCCATAGTCTTTTTTAAGCTTGTAGAAATGGGGAAGTCTGATTCTCCTCCTCAGCCACAAGGTAGCATCATTCCTTGGCATTGCTTGGAACAGAATGTCTTGAGTGAAAATTTTACAGATTCCTACCAAAATATTTAAATGTCTGCAGCTTGATTTCCATCCAGAAACATGGGAAAATCACACCAGCAGTAACGGAGAGACAAGGAGGATAATCAAAACATGAAATATTCTGAATCATTCCTCTCTCTAAGCAGGAAAATAAAAAACACGTTTTCAGGGTTAGTGGAGGTTTGATCTGGATGGGCTGCCATTTGTTTATTCATCTGTGAGATTCATTAACCTGGGCAGCCTGACTTTGCCAGCCCTGACAGCACAGCAATGGCATGCACCTGATGTGGGGTGGCAAAAAAGCTGTGTGATTTCAACTATAATGAAAACATTCTTCCACAGTGACCCAAAAAACATGACTCTGAGTACTCAGTTCCCTTTTTAATATCTGAATTCTTCTGTATTCTCTGCGCTGGATTTGCTTGATAGTTCCTTTTTAAGTTAGCACTTTGTGTGGGCTGGATGACACGAAGACTACTTTTGATGGAAAGCAGACTGAGCCTTTTTCAACAGTGCATTATAGCTCTGCTCCCTCCACCTCTCACTGATATCCTTCCATTTACAGGAGTACTGGACACGACTTAGGAATCCGTCCTGGCTTGGCCATTTTTATTGGGTCCATGTGGCTAAGTTTTGGTAGCAGGAGGTTGCTGGTGTGACTTGTGTGAATAGGCCGAGAGCTGCCCCATGATAGATCAAAGCCAGTTCCAACCAGCTCTAGAAGTGACTGACTGCTGCCCACAGCTGAGCCAATCCATGATGCTGGTGGCACCTCGTCAATAACACACTTAAGAAAGGATAAAATACATTCTGCAGCAGTTGTAAGAGAGAGGAATGAGACAACGGGAGAGAAAACTCTGCGGATACCAAGGCTAGTGAAGAAGGAGGGGGAAGAGGTGCTCTAGGCACTGGAGAAGAGATTTCCTGACTGCCCCTGCAGAGGACCATGGTGATGGAAGCTCTTCCACTGCAGACCATGCCACAGCAGGTGGATATCCTGAAGGAAGCTGAAGCCCACTGAGAGCCAACACAGGAGTAGGCTGGAGCTGTAGCCATGGAGAAGAGACAATGATGGAGCAGTCTCCTGTTTATGGATGGTACCTTGCACAGAGGACCCATGCTGCAGCAGTTCTTGAAGGATTGCTTCCCATGGGAAGGACCCCATGCTGGAGGAGAAGAGTATGAGGAGGAAAGAGTGACAGATGTTGACTCCTGGAACTGACAGCAGTGCCTATCCTCCATCCTCTCTTCTGCTCCTTCACCCTGTTATCATCATGTCTCAAGGCACGTGCATCCAGCCTCTGTCATTTTTTCCCTCAGAGTATATACAGGCAGATTTAATAATTCCTCATTGACTGAAAGAGTTCAATATGCTAGTGAAACTTAAAAATTCAAATGAGCATTAACGATTTTAATGAACTTTGTCATAAAATATAACTATAAAACATGCCCAGTAAAAAAAAAAAAAAGACCTTTCACAACTAGAAGTAAAAAATAACCTTTAAAAATTCTTATTAGAAGTATGATGAAACTTAGAGTAATTCCCTCACTGTGCATTAACATAGATGTAGAGATGTAGAAATTATAAGACCACTGTAGCTCAGGGATTTAGTGCAGGTAATAAGACAAAAAGAATGGGCACAATCTCCTTTTGGTAGAATTGGTGTGATAACAGCTCAAGTCCCAGCTGAGCAGGGATCAAACCAAGAGGTATAGTGCTGTACACAAGTGAACCCAAAGCTATGTTAGGTGCTCCGCATGCAAATAAAGGTTCAGGCTATGTTAGAGTCTTAAGAAGTATTTGGCAGCTTGCTGGGGAGGAGGGAAGGGATGCAGAACAGATGTTATGAAGATCCCACTGGTCTTAACATCTGCTCCATAGTTCCTGCAACTGGGAGGGTCTGGATTTGATGACCAGTTTCACATTCCTAAAATGGCCATAATCTCTGCCCTGAAGCTCTCTGAGCCAAAGCAAGGGGTGAGTAAATGTACACTTACATTGACTACTGGCCAACTATTTCAACTCGCTGAAGTCATTTGGACTTTGACACATGATGGGAGATAATCAGGTGCTTAACTGGTTTCCTCATTAGTGATGAATTGGTCATTTACTTTAGAGGACATAACATAACCACTGAGTGCAAGGCAAATTCTTTCTGTTAAATTGGCCTCTATGGAGCTCTATGGACGTGAGTGAGTGTGTGTATGTGTGTTCAGAGGGCGGAAGGTTGTTCTCTTTCTCTCTGTTTTATTCTTTCCTTCTCCACTTTCTTATAGCACCCTCTTCTTTTTTTATTTGTTGTTCTCTCCCCTCTTCCTCACAGTTTTTATTTCATGTTCCTTTTTCACAGCATTTTAGCCATAGTATCTTTAAAATCATTACAGTCTCTATATTTAAAGACTGACCCCGCCTCAAGGACATCTAAAATGCTGAGTCTCAGGTTCCTTATAAATGTGGAGGAGGACAAAATGCAACCTTCCCATTTCCCTAGCACCTTTTGGTTTTCTCAGCTAGTCTTCTACTTTAAGGTTTTTTGTTTTTAATAGAACTGCAATTTTGGAGATATCTGTTACTTCCACTTCATATATCAAAATCTCTGCGCTGTGAAACCTAAATGTTTAGCCATAGATTTCCTAAAGAGGCTGTGTTTGTCAAGGATTTCCCAAGCCCAAATATGATATAATATTGAGTCTAATACTTTTGGGATGCATCAGACATCTTCTCCACACACAGATCAATTATATATTTTGACAATAGGTCAGAATTTTCTCAGAAAGTGTAGGGTAGTAGCATACAGTGAAATGTTTGGAAGCTATCACTCCACTCACCCATGAGAAGCCTGGAGACCTTAGTCAAATGTTTAAAGGCCAAGAACTCTGCCTGGATGGAAGAGAGGACACTTCCAGCAAAACCTACTTGGTCCAAGTGAGAGCTCAACATTTCCAGATATGACCATGTGAAAGGGTTTAAAGCAGAGAAGATATTCTCAAGGTATATTGTGCGCTGAGAATAAACAACCATATGGAGTTAAGCCCCAAAGGATTTCCCTCTCTCTTTTCCCCTAAAGCTGGAATATTGCCAGAGGAAACCTGGCAGATTTGGGTTTCTTGGTGGAAGTGTCATTCCTGAACACTTTTCAGGTTCCATATTAATGCACATATCTCTCTGCTTCTATTTTCTGACTCCTTGGCATTACTCAGGGCATTAAAATGTATGCTGGCAAGGGTATAGACAAGGATATAGCAGCTCAGTATTTTCTCCATCGTAGAATCATAGAATTCGAGAATGGTTTGGGTTGGAAGGGACCTTTAAGATCACCTAGATCCAGCCCCCCTGCTATAGGCAGGGACACCTCCCACTAGACCAAGTTGCTCACAGCCCCATCCAGCCTGGGCGGGGTTTGGGCAGCCAGAACAACTGCTTGATACTATAGGCAGTGAGATCCGGCATGGGAGGGTGGGCCACCATATTGTTTTCCAATGGAAAGCTATGTTTTTGGATGATTTACAATGCCACTCTGTGTAAACATGCAACTTAGCTTGGATGTCAGAGTATGTGGGTGCTTATTGACAGTGAAGGTTCACACAGAATCACAGTATGGCTGTACATCAGAGGGCTACTGCCTTTAACTGACAGCCCAAGGAAACAGCACTCAGGATCAGATGGGGCCAACCAATGACTTGTCATAGTCCAGCTTTATGGTTATGTTGATTATGCTGTCTTTTTCTTTGCAAACCACATGTTAAAATCACCTGTAGGCTAGCTCCTATGCAACTGTAGTTCAGGAAATAATTAGGAGCAAGGAGTGAAAGCAAATGCATTTAGATGCAATTATTGAGACAACAGCTGGATTAATAGATCCCTGTATTTGGAGCTCTTTTGAGCAGCCAGGAATTACCTGCTAGGGACATGTTCCCATTCATTACAACACACTGCTGGCAGTTCATGGCATGCAGTGTGCTAGATTCCTAGGACTCAATTTCTTTGCTTTCTAACTGGAAAATCAAATCCTGCCCTAGAATCTGGCTGCAGCCACTGCGAAGGGTAAACATACCACTGCCTTCCTAATGAGAATCAACCCGAACTATTACACCAAGGCTCAGTGATGACAGTGACCTTTATGGCTTTGGCAGGACCACTGCAACTCAAGGTATTTTCTCCAGAATTATCCCTCTTGTAGCGAGAAACAGGAAAGTACAGGCGTGGAGAAACCAGTCATTTCTCAGTTTAAATGCTGTATTTTACAGCGGCCTGGAGAAATGTTTTGATCCTGATGCAACACTTAGCTGACCTGAAACAGAAGCAGCTGTTTCTCTACTGTCTGAGTGCCTCAGCCTAGCAAAATGCAGAAGTGTAAAGTGAAGGTCTCTGCTGAGATATGTATAATTACAGATTTTGTGCATGTTAGGCACTCTCTATTTTGCACCGTTCAATAGGCCTTGTCTGCAGCATGAAGTGGTATGGAAAATTACTGGCTTTAAAACACATCTGCTAAGGCAGAGCTCGAGGTCTGCATCGCAGGCATGCGTGGTCCCACTCTGCTTCTGAAAGTAAGATCAGAGGTAATTCTCCTCTCCAGAATATGGGACCACAGGGCTCTGTGATAGGGAAGGCAGAGTCAGGACAGGATCCAGAGGTGCTACAGAGGGGAGCAGCTGCAGTCCGGTCTGATGGTCTGTGCATGCTGCTCTGGGTATCGGCCAGGGAGCAAAGGAAGCTCCTTTGCCCTCACCTCTTCCTACCCACCCCTACAAAGCAGCATCTGGTTACTCCCTAGGCTGACCACTGCTTGCAGCCAGGTAGTAAATGGAAAATGGGATGGGTATTTGGGGTCTGCTTCTCAGTGTCACAACTTTCTCATTGAGCTGGACCAAAGAAATCTGCAACAAAAACAGACCCAGTGGACTGCGGGATTTGTATTGCACTGCTCACTAATCAGAACTGCCAACGATGACAGGTGAAAACAGATAATAAATCCAAGTGGCAAACCTTGAGGCTGTTAATGCTGGCCCAAACCATTTCAGACTGGCATCCTAAAAGCTTTTCTTCATTCTGATTCCTAATGGCTAATGTACCAGAGGCTCTCCCTCTCCAATCACCTTGGTATGCATCAGGCTGGCTTTCAATTTCCCTGGGTCCTCTGCATGGGAAAGAGAAAAGAAATTAACAAGGGCATAACGTCCACTCACCAGCATATGCAAACAGGGGAGCTTGGAGAGAAGTCAGCTGGAGATGGGGTTGCTTCCTGGAACTGGGGTAGAACAGCAAGGAGGAGAGTTGTGGGACACTGTGAGTTATAGCTTGTATTTGTCACACATCACTATACATTAGCATACATACACATACATCCATAGCATATGTGTTAATTCACTTATTCTCTGTCTGCTCAGCAAGCTTCCAGCCATTGCTCTTGGTTGAGCTATGGCAGATCAGTTACTTCTGCCCTTTGTGTGATCCTGCATCAAGAAGATACTAAAGCAATCTTTCCATTAAATCTCATACGCACTCTTAATAGGACAGTGCAGTGATGCCATGTTCTATTTCCAGGGCTTTCTGCTCACAGTTGTTAGAACGATTATGCAGACGTTCAGAACTGAGCTCTCAAACTATATTCCAGCTGGGAATGTGCAATTAGTTGTCACATGAAACTAAAGACTACTTCCATATGCCTTCTGAGGCATGCCATCCATACAGGTGTTTTTGCCTTGGATCCACATACCTTCCTTCTGGTGCTAAGAGGGAGAAGATGCCTGATGTCCACGCTGTAAGCTTGTGAATATGGTCAGTCAATGGTGAAGGTAACCAAACTACTCTGTGCTACGACATCCCTCACCAGATCTGTGAAACAAAGGAAATAAATGGCTTCTTTATTAAATAATGAATAATAATAGAATAATAAATATCTGTGATCAAAATTCCCAGTATCACAGCCCCATCTAATGGACTGGCTGAAAGATATTCAAAGGAACTACAGAACAGAGTTTATGTGTTCTCTTGCAATATAAGTTATCGTGATAAACAGGACCCCATGGTATATTAAACTCTTAATTGTGGGCACAGGAGGCATTTTCTCTGAAAATTAAAAAGGTTGCAAAATGGCTGCAGCCTCTGGGAGGCAATTCGTAGAAGCAAAATGCAGCTCAGTGTTAGTGACTCCTTTATCTCCTGCCTTCAGTATCCTCTTGGCATGGATTAGCCTGGAGAGGGGAGTCTCCATATTTCTTCATCGTGTTATCATTATGCCAGTGACTCTGGAAAGCCATAATCCTACAGAGCAGCACGGGCCCAAGGGAAAACACAAGCACATCACTGAGAGAAAAGAGATATCAGTTAATTCAGGCTTCATTTTCTATTGTTCATATGAATCTTTTTTTAATTTAGGAAAAAATGGCAGGCGATGTGTGGCTTGCAGAGAAATAGCATGGCCTGCACAGTGTCAGTAACACATCTATGTAAGCCTGCTTGAAACACAATTAAGCTGACACCATCATGGCCATAAGGCTTGTTACCTAAATTTCAGGTCTCATGGCTGGACTAGGCTGCGCAAAACACAGTTACATGCAGCTGGGTGCTGGAAGGAGGGATTCTGTGAGGTTTACACCCTGCTTCTGGAGGGAATAAGAGTGGCCTTTTTAATTGCAGGGCTTGTTCTGTCTGGAGAAGAGAAAGCTCTGGAGAGACCTCGCTGTGGCCTTGCAGTACTTGAAGGGAGACCTTCAAGCACCTCTTCATCCTGCACCAGATTTGGTGTACAAAAGTCTGGTTGCTCAGAGAGCTGTGGGTGCCCAAGGCCAGGCTGCATGGGGCCCTGGGCAGCCTGAGCTGGTGGGGGGCAGCCAGCCCACAGCAGGGGGTTGGGGCTGGGTGGGCTTTAAGGTCCCTTCCAATCCAAGTCATTCTATGATTCTATGTATAGAGTAACTAATGGTTGCTAGACATCTGCAAAGGTATTTTGGATCACGGAAGTTTTCTGAGATAACGTTGCTAGGAATATTTCATGCCTCTTCCTTAGAGCTGTTCTTTGCTCCTCCTACATTGTCAATCAAAAAAGTATGAGCCAGATGACTCAAAGCCCTGAGCCCCCAACACATTCACTAGTGCTCATTAACACGCTCCTGAAAACAGGAACAATTAAGCAGCAAAAGACCTTTATAGGTGTTGTCATCAAGATTGCCCACTTTTGTTCTCTTCCGAAGGTTTCCCAGCACTTTTCTCAGCTCATTAAATAGAGAGCTTGAGATCTATCTATCTTTTCCCTTGTGAGACTGAGTGCTTAGACACAAACAAGGTCTTTTTGTACTGAATCAATAAATCAGCATCTTCAATCAATAAATCAATAGATCAGTATCTTCAAGGATTTCTGAGCTGAGCATCTGTCTGTAATACTTAGGTGAGAGCCTGATGTGGACTGTGTGCATGCTGGTGTAAGCCCCATGAAGCCTGGCCAGGGAACCAACTCCTCCACATCAGTAACATTTGCTCTCCCTAAGTTAAGAGATGCTCAGATAAATCATAGGACCATAGAATCTTTTGAGGTGGAAGGGACCCTTAAAGGACATGTAGTGCAACGCCCCTGCAATGACAGGGATACCAATAGGTCGATCAGATCTTCAGAGCCCCAGCCAGCCTCACCTTGAGTGTCTGCAGTGATTGGGCACCCATCACCTCTATGGGTAATCAGTGCCTCAGCACCCTTATTGTAGAAAACTTCTTCATTATATCCAATCTGAGTCTTTCCTCTTTTAGTTTGAAACCATTTCCCCTTGTTCTATCACAACAGATCCTGCTAAAGAGTCTGTTCCCTTGGGCAGGATCATTTTGAGGGAGGCATCATCCCAGATAGAGCAAGTACTTTACATGTTTCTCTACTGACCACCAGCCACTGCTGTCCATTCCCCAGAGGCACAAGTGTTCATCTTTTGGAGGTTTGACCATTTGAGAGCCACTGAAGTTGACCAGCTGCCAAATTCCCATTTGAACAGTGTCAGCTTCTCTTCTGAAGCCACACAGTGTCCACAAGGAAACACTTCAGGATTAATTAGGGAAATGTCTGCTTGGGTTAATGGCTTTGCTAGAGAATGACTTTTCAGGTACGGATGGGTTCACCCCTGGGGTGTGCAGTCACAACAGCGCAGTGTGCAGGTCCAGCCCTGCCATGATCAGCTTTGTGTCACCTCCTCCAGAGCCACTGCAAAACAGCAGAAGAAAAGGCAGGTGGATGAGCCTGTTCCCATGGATGAGCAGCGCACCCTTTCTAATTGCCAGCGCAGACCCAGCTAATTAGAAGGTCATTAGGGAGGAAGAGGCTGAAGCAATCAGGATTTCTGCAGAGCTGGAGCCCAGCTCCATGCCCCGCTCCCAAGGGCTCTGCAGAGAACACGGACATCTAGTGGCAGCTCCGGGGACTTCAGTAAACATCGCCGAAACCGCGAGTATTTGCCTTTTTCCTCTCTTGTTTCTAGGAGTAAAAACATTTTATTCCATAGTACTCGAAGGGGGAGGGAGAGGAACAAGTCCTTTGTGCTTGACCCGGGTGTGATGCTATGCAGCACTGCAACCAGATTCTGGGGCTGTTTCACTGCAGGGCAAATGCTGCACCTTTCCATGCTGTCCCAGGTTTTGAAGGCAGCAGCTATTTGCAAAGATTCCCAAACCTGGCCGCTCCCAGCTTTTGGCCCCGTTACGCTGACCACACATTGCAGGCGCTGTCACCATGTGCCATATCTGCACTGCCCAGAGATGTGAAAAGCAGTCCTTGCACACAGCATTTTAAAACTGCCTCACATCCCAGGGCTTGCAAATGTGGCCGTTGTGTAACTGACTGCTCCAGGCAGTGACGGCTCTCAGTCCCTGCTCCTCGGTTGGGTTGCCAGCAGCATCACCAGCTTCATGTGATCTGAATTTCCCTGCCTCCTCATGTGCAGACGGAGTTGGCATGCTGTGAAGGGACTTTCACATAGGTGAGCCCCATGTTTTCCTATTTAACAGGGGACAGGCCAGCCTCCTGGGCCATCAGGCATCTAAGAAATATAAATTTCATCCCTTTATTAAGCAAAAGGAATAAGGGAGAAAGCACAAAGAAAAAAAAATCTGAGTGTTGAATGCTAATAGCACTGTAGCTGTTATGCAATTCTTTACAGAAAATCAAAGACAGATGATAATACTAGAAAAGCACATTATTAGTTTACAGGCTTAGCCCAGGACTGAGAGGAGGAGGAAGAAAAACATGCACAGCTGCTTTTCTGTTTTGTGGCCATGCTGATGTGCCTACAGGTTATAAAATTTTGCAAGATCTGTATGGGCTGTCTGACTGCAGGTAAATTCTGAAGCCTGCATTTACCAGGCAGCTCATCTCCTCACAGATGTGCAGATGATGTATAAATATTATATATTCTGGTAAAGAATTTGCTCTCAGATAAAAAAGGTGAGCAAAGCTGTCTGGGTGAGTCACAGAATCGTTTGAGTTGGAAGGGACCTCTACAGGCCACTAGTCCAAATGCTCTGCAGTGAACAGGGACACCTACAGATTGTCCCTCTTCTGCAAGAAATAGGTTTACAGAGGTTGCATGGAGCAGTTGTGGGTGCTCCAACCTGGAGGTGCGCAAGGCCAGGTTGGATGGGGCCCTGGGCAGCCTGAGCTGGTGTGGGGCAGCCAGCCCATGGCAGGGGTTGGAACTGGGTGGACTTTAAGGTCTCTTCCAACCCAAGTTATTCTATGATATTCTATGACGAATTTGTGTTTGATAACTAATTATCTTCTGTACTGCACATCTGAATTGAACTTGAAGAAGCTGGCTTACTCCCTCCCTGTAAGAGAAGAAGCTGGAGAAGGTTGGTGCAAGCCCAGAAAGGGTGAGATGGGCTGCGCTCTCATAGAAAGCCATGAAACCTGCTGAGGTGACACCAGGGCCTTGCTGCTAAGTGTGCAAGTGCACCTTGGGTGATGAAGGCACATGGTGATTGCATTTGTCTCCACTGGTTGTTCTGACCTCACCTTCCCCTCAGCAGTGATTGGCCCAATGCAATTAAGGGAGGAAGTTCAGCAGCTGAAATTTCAACACTGAAGATAAGCAATTACTCATAACGAGCAGGGATTGCGTCTTGTCTCCTTTGTTTTTTGGTCTGTACAGTAGTAAGCATGCCATGGCCCTTTCTAATATAAGAACTCTCTGCAATACCTCAGAACTGATGGGCAAAGCCTCGTGTACTCGTGTTCAGTCCTATCCCCCTCCACATGGCCAGGACAGAGTCTCAACCCCTCAGCTCTCAAGCTCGGCCAGGAGCCTGAGACATGGGCACAGCACTGACCTACTCTACATGTCACTCACAGCAGTTAACTTCAGGACCATGCTTTTGTCTTGTCCATCAGCCACCAACATGCCCCATCACCATGGTGAAGGGGACTGCTCCACCACATGTTAAGCTGCAGGAACCCACTTGCATGCCTGAGCTCAGCAATACGCGGATATTTTAAACATTTGATCTATTACATATCCTCTGGCTAAACAAAAAGGTCCTTTTTACCCACTTTTAATTTCTTTTCCATGCTGCTGAGAGCCATGGTGATGAATGACCCTGCATGAACCCTGTAGGAGCCAGCAGTTCTTTTGTGGACTGCTTCCAGTGCAATTCATTGGCACCCAATCTGCTTTCTGCCGCAGGAGCTGCAGGCACTTTGTGCTAGTTCCTCATCCATCACTGCAGGCACCAGACAAAAACACCTCTTCCCTCTGGATTCGGTCGGGAGCTGCTGTGTACTTTGTTGGGAGGGAGACAAAGCCTGGAGCAGGGCAGCTTGTGCTCTGCACTGAAGCACCTCCATTTGTTCCACATTTCCAGCCCTCTTGATGACGCAGCCAAGGCTGTGGCAATGTACTATCTATTGGGGTCATTGCCACCTCCCTCCTAGGAAGCTGATCCCGATTTGTCAGTGTGACGGGAGAGGCAAAGGCTGCATGAGAACCTGCATGAAACAGCAGCCTGCAGAGATTAAGGTCTCGCTGCTCTTAGAAAGAAGAGGTATCTTATCTGTAAGAGAAGCCCAAAGAGAGGACTAAGGGAAAACTCACAGGTCTGTGTGTCCTAGAAGCCACCTCCAGAGCTGGTTGTTTGATTTCTGAACTAATGGAACTGAAAGACAGGAAAGAGCCCCGGCTTTCAGCAAGGAAATGATTTTTACAGCCACAAATGATCAACGCACATTTCGCTGTGCAACTTTCAGAGGAAAAGTGAGGTCCTGAGGTTCAGCCGATTGCCTGAGATGTTGGAACTTTGGAGAGTTTGAGTGCTTGAAGTGATCTTCCTGACTTCTCCCATGACAGAGACCAAAAGAACTCCCCCAGTCCCTTCTCAGTAAGATGATGCTTTCAGTTACACTGACAGCTTGTTTTGCAGAAAGATGCCATTCCTGCTTGGAATGAAGAGCTGAGTTTGGTCCTCGGCACCTACACAGGCTGCAGATGGCTCATCAGCTGCCTCCAGGTGGGTCTGAATGGTGTAATTCAGGAAAGCTCAGGGCAATATGATATTATGTCTGTGCCTCATTTCCCCTTCTTGGTGGCAGTAAGGACTCACAATTCCACAGATGCTCCATTCCTAGCATACTCAGACTGTGAACTCCTGTGGATGAAGATGATGCCTTGCTGAGGAGATATGGAAGGACCTCCTAACTCTGAGCCTTCAGACTTTCCAGAAGCCTCATCACATCCCCATTCTCACATGGCAAATGGACCCTATGGGTAGCTTGCCGACCTACTCCCCTATATCCTACTCAGTAACTGTTGTAGTTCTTCTTGTGACAAAAAGTCATTGCCCAGTTGTGAGCATATCCAGAATTACTAGCATGGGACACATCACTGGAATGGAGGTCCTTTCACTCTAGTCCTCCAGACAAAGCTATATTAGTAGCATGGTTTGCAGTCTTGGCCCAGAAATCTTCTCCAGTGTTGAACACTGTTGTACCAGGGCACTGTTCTGCTTAGATAGGTAGGACTGTGATTACAGTTTTGCTTATATTATTACAAACTCCCATCCTTTACATCCTTCCAATTCCCTTCCTTGTCTGCAGGCATTTCAGTTTGGGCTGCCTTTGCTGCATTTAATCAGCCTAGGCATGTAAACTACAAATTCCTGCAAAGATTGAAACACTTAGGTCTTATATACATGTCTGGAAATGATTATTACTCTTTTTTTTTTAACTTGGAAATTTATCAGGAGGTTTGAATTATTGTTCACTCACGGTGGCACTGCGATGAGTAATATTCATTTCTGAAGTTTTGATAGTGATCAGAAACATCTCCATCAGTGTTGTAGAGGGATATTTTACAAACAATAACATTTACTAAAGTTCTCTGTGTAAAATAGAAATAGTATGATAACTTCATTTGAATGAAGAAGTGAACCTGCTCTCTTCAGTGCGCTTTCAGCACAGAACTCACCCCAGCCATGAAATTGAGAGGCTGTGGTGTTAATTTCTGGATTACTGTCCCTTTTACACACAGTTGGCATCATTTTAGCACCATCTGGGCATATGTTTCAGAAAATAAATGTTTCAAAGAAGATGTATCAAGTTTTGTAAGTCATTTGGACTCTAAAACGAACATATATGAATGATAAATCAAATTGGACTAAGATTGCAAGGTTGATAGTCATGTAAGGTGTCTCAGTTTCAGAGGGTCATTCTTGAAATACCTCTAAGACCTTTCCTAGAAAGGACAAGTGCTTGCCATGTGCGAAATTGGGTGTACAAAACTATGACTGTCTACAGGAAGAGTAGCTCTGGGCCTACACTCTCTTGTTGCAGGGAGCAGCATTATCAACTGCCATAACAAAGCTTGACCACTGCCTCCTTGCATAACCAAGGGTGAGTTTTGCTGAAGTATTTGTACAGTGATAAGAGCAAAAACAAAATGAAAATTCACAGTAACAAAGGAGACAATTCGGTCTGGAAGAGTTTTGCCCAGAGGTAATTTTGTAGCTGAGTGATCTAGGACTGTGTGCAGAACTTATCCTGGGGAAAATAAAAGCAGTCTTATTACTCTACCGATAAAAATGTCTGTTTCTATGTACACAGATTTTAGAAACGATTCTAGTCCAAAATTAGCTTTGGCTTCATGTCATCACTTACAACACCCAGCTCTGACAGTAGGCTTCCTGTAACAGCACAGGCCGCTTCTCTAATTTTATTGAAGAGACTAAAGTGCTGCCTTTAGAGACACAATTTCTGAGAATATCTTAAAAATCACAGAATCACTTGAGTTGGAAGGAACCTGTAAAGGTCATCTAGTCCAGCTCCTCTGCAATGGACAGGGACGTCTACAGCTAGAGTCATATTGGCTGATGCAGGCGTCCATTGAAATTATCCCAGCAAGAGTGTAGGCTATCATGACAGGAAGAGTCCTTAATTTCCATGCTGCCCCTGCAGCAATAGGGAAGGCACTAAATATTCCTCTTTCACTCAAGCTCATCATCCTCTGATGGTGTTTTTAAAATGTAGTCCTGCAAACACGTTGAACTCTGAGCTTTACCAGGACAGCTATTCATCATAAGGCAAAGATGCCTCCTCTGATGGATGTTTCTGTTATTACAATTGAAGTTTTGTCTCTTGAAATTAAGAAACAGTAATTAAAGTATTTAGCGCCATGGGCTGATAGAATTGTTTTGACATTAGTTCTTAAAAAAAACTGAAGTTCCCCATCTTCTTTCCCAGCACTGTGTTATACGAGGACTGCAGGAAAATAATTGAGAATTGTAAACCATTTCAGGCTATGGTTTACTGCATGATTGGATTTGGGGGGAATTTTAAGGGCGAAGAAAAAACATCTGGCACCTTGTAAAAATTTTTTGTGAAGAGAATATAGAAGAAATAACATTAACAGATGCGACAAACAGCCATCATGAAAGTAGAAAATGTACTGTGGAAGATTTCTACTTGTCAGTGTCATGAAATATTTAGTATGCCTAGGAAGAGGGGCAAGGAGTGGACTAATGGGGCAATTGAAAAGGGTCAGGTTGGGGATGATCGTTACAAAGGACATAACGCTGCCCTACTTTTTCCTTGAAGGGAAAGATACTAATGAAATGCTACAGCATTTAATTCCTTCCTGTGTGTTTAGACCCATACAAACAGGTGTGTGTGTAAATAGGAATAATATTTCTGGCAGCTCAGAAGTAGGTGTACAAGAACAAAAAGGTAGCCAGGGCTGCTGGATATGTGTGATGCAGGCTGTGGGAGCAAAAATACACTTCTGAGGCAGTGGGCATGGCCCCGAGATGCCAGAGCTCAGGGAGCATTGGGACACAGTTCTCAGATGTAGGGTTCAGATTTTCTGTGGAACCAAGGGTTAGACTCAGTGATCCTTGAAGGTCCCTTCCAGTTCAAGGCAGGCTGTGATTCTGTGATTCTCCCTCGCCAAAAATAGCAGGAACTGTAGCATCCGTGTCTAGGGCCACTGCTGAATGAACACATATAGTGTTCCAGCACAGCATACATTTAAGCATTCTTGTTGAAGCTGGAGCCCAGTTCAGAAACAGCAAGAAAGAAAAGAGCAAACAGCTTTGAATATGCTGTAGAATCAAAGAAATAATCAGCATGGTCCTGTGTTAGAGACAGCATTGGAGATGGGGCTTGGCAAAACGATAGCTGTGAAATTACCAGGCTCTGGGTCTGTGAGCCTGAGAGGAGGTGACAGAGATGTGTAAAGATACTACTGGGGTGTTAGATAACGTGGCACATGGAGGAGCTGTCATTTCAGGAGAAGCTGTCTGTTAGGCTGAAAGCTTTGGATGAGGCTTTTTAAAATCATATTTTATTTCAGAGCTTGTGGATTGCTTGAGTTTGCACAAAAGTCATGTCCCTTGTACAATTTAAAGGAATTTGGCAAGATATTTGAATGTGCTCAGCATGCTGGGGCAATAGGGAAGAGCTGGAACACTAGCTGCTGTCTGTGGGGCATGTGGAAGTCTGAGCAGCCTCTAGGCCCCAGAGCTTGGTTTCTGAAGCAACATGTAGAGTTATTAAATAAAAGGCCTAATCCTTATTATTTATGAGCTCCCACCTTCAGAATCATGTCCCACTAAACAACAGAACCTCTGGAAACTTTGCTATTTCCTTAAGGAGCATAACAGCACATCTTCAATACCTTCTCTACCTACCACACAAATGTAGGTGGCCACTGAGCTCTGAGAGTGCTGGAGTTTGTCCTGTCAGAAATCAACATGAGAACTTATCTTCCAAAGTGGGGTTGATTCTCTCACAGGATTCATCTTCTTGCCTCGTATCAAGCAAACCAAATATATCTTCTAAATTATCTGGGGGTGGAAGATTGCTCATTTAGTTGTTTGTTCACTGAACTGCAAGTTTTCTATTAGCAGTGGAAAAGAGGAGTCAGAAAAAATGGAGTTTGATTGAGTTTTAGGTTAAAAACTGCAGTACAATCTCCTACTATCCTCAGCCATTCAGAGGCATAAGTGGACTAAACTGTGTGAGTGAACACTGTGTTGTTAATATGACCATAATTGAAATAGTGGGCAGTTTTTCACACTTAGAATTCATTTGGAACAGTTATGCTATACTACCTCAATAAGAAATTAAGGACCTAACTCTGGGCCCCCAAGAGAGAAAATTCTGGCTTGTATTCTGCCTACATATACTAACATTAATGCATAATGCAGCACGTTTCTTCCTTTCTCTGCCTGTCCCTTTCTTTTTCTCATACTCATATGCACGCAGCTGAACTCCCACACAAAGTTCTATGGGGAAATTGCAGCCTGCTCTTGTCACTCCCTTCTTTGTCACTGAAATATTGCCATAGGTCTGGAAAGCACTCACTTTGCACAGTACCAAACTTCTTCCAGCTCAGGAAGATCATACTATGATGGTATATAAATTAGAATTTTCTGTGTAAATCAGGGTTGTTTTTTTTTTTTCTCTTCCAAAAACTGTGTTGCAGCTGCATTAGTCATAAACTGTAGCTTTCATGTTGGCAAATCTTCGGGTACTGGGCATGAAGAACCAAACTTCCTGTTGTCAGGTCACATCATCTCCAGGATTTCTTACAGGCAAATTGTGTCCTGAATACTCTGCATGATTCACCAAAAAAAAAAGGTCTTTCTCCATGTAAAGCATCAGCTTCCATTAAGCAGAAGAATTAAACCACTGCATGCAAAAGATGTGAATGCATGGCTTATGAATAAGCAGAACAATTTTAGGAAAATCACCTCAGAGCATGGCAAACAACAGTAACACAATCAGATCAGTACTCTTGATCTTTCAAGACCAATGCGAGAAGTCTTCTCTTGATGAAAGAGCTCGTGGTTTGTTATCAGTGATGCTAAGAGGGACACTGATGCCATGAACGTGGAGGTGAAGTGGTGAAGATGCACAAGGGGCAAGAACAAGCACTCGTCTCAAATCTCAGCAGGGAGAGGGTGTCTGGGTCAGGACAAGTGGTTGCCAAGGGGCAGCAGTGAAAAGGCAGGAGGCTGGTAGTGATGTGGGAGCTCTGCAGAGATAGGCATGAAGAAAATGTTATCACCATACACCATAGATGACTAACCTCAGGTAGGCTGAGGGCCATGGTTATAACATGCCCAGTGGCAGAGAGCAATGGCTTTAAAAAAAAATGCTCTGTTCAGCATTTCATGGGGAACTTTGCTATAAATACTCTTACAAATAGAGAGTTCTGCTCTCCCTTTCTGTTTGCATTGTTGTGGAAAAGTTACAGCCTGCTGCCTCCTTCCACCTGCATACCTCCCCATAGGACTTCAAGTAAAGTTTGCTAACTGCCTGCAGTCTCAACATTAAGCCTGAAAAAAAAATCCCCATCTACTACCAGCAGAACTCCAGTAAGTGCTGTCATGATACCACTAAATGAAAGACTTGCTCCTCAGTCCTGTCTACATGAGATGTCATCTACCATTCTGATACACACGTGCCATATGGAATACTATACTACTGCACACAAGAGAAGCAGTTGTGATTCAGGTCTCAGGGAAGTCTTGTCCCATAGATAGGGCTGACAGAGTCCCTAAGAGACATCCTATGTGACAGTTTTTGCATGGTATCTTGATCTCAGAGCTCATTGTGGGTTCTCTCTTCTCTGTCAAATGGATTCTGAAAGTTAATGATGCTTTACTTCTTTCATTCCCCAGGCAGCTATTTCTATCCTCAGCTCTGGACCCACCGAACCTCATTTTCTTATGGTTACGCAGCCAGGCTTGAAAAATTGGAGTGATGTGCAAACATTCCCAGGTAAATCATAACAGTGTTGACTGCAAATCTCAGATACTTTATCCTTCCAATAACACAGGGGAAAGTAACAAATAGGTCATTTTGGACTCAGAGAACGATCAAATTCACTATTTCCCTTCATATCTAAATACAGCATGGTTCTCCTTACTTCTCCTTCAGGACATTTTGGAAGATACCACCAAAACTTTACCAGAAAGCAAAATTAAATTTGCAAGATGTCTCACAAACTCTACGAGGTTCCTATTGGAGGTATTTCTTTGGCCTTGTAGGACAGAAATCAGTAATTTGTTTGTAGATAAAAAAATGAATTCAGAGTTATTGCAACAAAAATTAGTAGAAAATGAAATATTTTAAGAAGAAACTCATAGTAAGTGGATTTGAATTAGCTGCAAACATGGCCAAATTTCTTCCTGTCACCAGACCACATAGAATATCTACTTGAATTGAATTCTCTCTTTCTATCACACGTGTCTTTACTTTATTTCCTGTCATGGATAGATGTGTGATTAAACTCTCTCTTTTGATTTCCCCAAAAAATGATGAAAGAAGATTATACCATAAATCATACATCTCCCTTTTCACTTGTTTGTGAGATTTAGACAGCTTTCAAATTTTCCTGTGGTGATTACAGCAAATTGTAATAGAGATAAAACATAAAGCATTTATAGGTATTTTTCAGAGGCCATAAGATTTATGAGATCATTTTATAGTGATAATTTTGATGACAAATGCAGTCATATAGGTTTTTTTTTTTTTCCCCCGGTTGCTTTTATTTTCACTTGCTATGAAGCTGTTAGATTAAAATGCCACTTAAATTTTTCCTTCTTTTTGCTAACAGAAATGAAAAGATGGAATCCCACTGAGCTGGTCACTATCTTCTTTATTATTATTATTTGCTTTCTTTGGAGGAGGATATCCCCAAATGTAACCCCTCCTGTTATGTCTGCTGTAGCGATCCACAAAATCCAAGATCATAATAGGAGGTTGCTCACCCTTGAGGCTCTTGGGTGCTGCTGGATGTCAAGTTACAGCACTGGAGACCCAGGACCATGCTCCATGGAAGTGAGAGTAGAGCACCAACAAAAGAACCAACAAAAGAACCAAAGAAGCCAAAACTAAGCTATTAGATATTGCTGCCAACTTCCTTCTCTACTCTCTGGCAGCTAGCACTGCCACCAAACCCCATATCCATTCTCCTCTAGCCATTTAAGTAAAGCTGGGACTAAGGTATGTTTCTGGATATGATTAAGAGGTATTAGGTGCAGAATCCACAAAAGACATCTATGTGAGTGCACAAATCCCTGCAGCAATGCAGGGCATGATCTTAATGCTAGGAAGGGTAGCAGGTATTTCAGTAGCTAGCCAAAGGATATAGAATAATAGAATGGTTTGGGTTGGAAGGGACCTTTAATGTCATCTAGTTTCAAATCCCATGCAATAGGCAGGGACACTTCCCTCTAGACGAGGTTGCTCAAAGCCCCATTCAGCCCAGCACACTCCTAATGAGCTAGCACCGGGTGAGTAAGTCCAAGCATTGTTTATGCATCTCATTTTTCTTGTTATACCCATGAGTAAATGTCAAATATTTTTTGAGGTGACTTGCAGTCTCAAAATATTTACACAGAGACTTCTATTTTAGTAGTAGGGACTATTCACAGCATACAAAAGACCTCCTGGCTCAAAGGCCTCAGTCCCAAAATAATGATGAGCTCTGTTGGTCAATAGTGTTCTGTTTGCAACGTTTATTGAGGTTTGGTTCAATTAGACTCACAGGATAAGAAATCTCAGGAGGCCATAATTGGATAGTGTGATTCAGAGCCATTAATAGACTGTAATAACTGTAATATAATTGATGATATCATTATCCTTCCTCTTATGCTTTGTTGCTTTTGCATCCTGCCCTTGGGTGGACCAGGAAGCCTCTAGACCATTCCAGAAAAGGCAGCACTGGGACTGCGTATGAAAGTCCTCCAGTGGAGGGATACACAGCCACTCACTGAGCACTGACAACCACACAAGAGGAAGTTATTCTGGTGCCAAATCTGGCTTTTCACTGTCAGCACTGGGACTAGATATGCTGAAAATGGACTCAAAGGGAAAGAGATCTTATCTTCATGTCACCAGTTTGTACAGTGAAGCAAATGATTTGTAGTGAGTGCCATGTGTTGCTGCACTGGAGTTACTCTCTAATTACACAACATTGGCACTTTCTGATACTTGCAGTAATCATTAAATCTATAATCACCACATTTCCTACATGTTTGAGAATCTCTCCCTTGTTAATACAATATAATTAAACCAGCCCCTGTTTCAACAGTATCTGCATTAAAAAAGAACACCAAAGAGACCATGATAGGTGAAGAGAGGTTAATAATAGGTCATGTGGTTAATCTTCCAGTTACAAGGGCAAACACTAATTACAGGACTGGGAAGGAAAAGGGCAGCCTGATTGCAATGTGATTATGGTGACCTTGTTAAGAGCGATCCAAGCCACGGTGGGGCCTCAATAAATAATGATAATACATCCCTTAGCACGTCCCTGTGGATGTCAGATGAATGCTGAGAGTGGGCCTGAACCACGCTATTCTCCAGCCCTGTCTCAACACAGCAGGGTTGTTGGCTTCTCATTCTGCTCACAGAAAAAAAAAGCTGATAAATATATAGTTTTGGCTTCTAACAGCCCCCTCAGTACAGTGTGTTACAAATTAAAGTGAACTTCAGCACATCTGTGCATCAGAGGTGGAGTTGAGCACCATGATGCACCACACTGTCAGTGGTGCTTAGGGAACTCCCAGGCAGCTGAAGAACTGTTAGTTACCATTGAGATGGAAAAATGATAAAATCTCAAGCTTCTCCTGCACTTTTTATAACCCCAAGTATAAACTGTGCAGCCCAGGAAGATGTATCCTGCAGATTATAACAGTTTAATTATCTCAGGAGAAAACTTGATGTCTGTGTTGCAAACTGGCCCGTGGAGAAATTACTAGACTCCCAAATTTAATTAGGGCAGAACTCAGACAGGGAACACAGCGAGGTTAACACAGATGTCTGCATGTCCCATCATTCTCACATCCTGTAATAAACATGCATTTGGGGAACTATATAAGTCAGTACTGGAAGCAAACAGTCCTGTAGTGCAGACACAAGGCTGGTGCCTGCTAAACACCCATAAAACTGCTTGGGTCATGGGTATGGAAAGTCTGTTGTTGCTGCTGACAATCTTGTATGTTATTTGAGGACAGGGGTAGCTTGAAAAGCAGTCTCTCCAGACACATCAGGGCTATGTGCTGAGAGCAGTGCCAGGAGCTGTTCTAGCTCTCCCCACTTCTGTTTCTAAGTTGTCTGCAAAAATGTTTATTTAAAAACCTCAGATTTCTTTCTTTATTATTACATGTGCTTTTACCTATTTTTTACCCCTGCCCCCTTCAAAATAGGGAAGGAAATGTTGTGGTAACCACCACAAACACAAGGAAACCATCCCTCTGAGTTCGGCAGTACCTACAAAGCAGCTCCTGGCTGTGCTGCGCAGAGCCTTGCTCTTGGGTACCCAGCAGGAAATGGGGCAGTCCAGCCATGCAGTGCAGGTTTATGAGTACACTTGTTTGTGAGCGTGGGAAGAGCACTTGAACCCTGAAGGTGTGAAGGAAATCTGCGACAAGCTGTCTGTGCATGTACACAAAAACACAAAGCAATTAAACCTTGACATTTTTCTCTAGATTCTACTCATGAGGATTTCCTATTTAATAGTAGAATAAATTCCAATTAATTAGTTCTGTTCTGCCCACCCAGAATTTTGCACTGTGGGTTCTGATAAAAAGCAATTTCACAGTGATCAGAGATACCCAAAACGCATCCGCAGGGCAATCCCACTAACTGCTGTAGTACCTTCTGTAGTGACAGTCACCCACATTTGAAATGTCAAGTGGAATGGTGAAAAAGACAGGGAAAAAAAAGGGTTTAAAGATGGCAATTTTCTGTTAGAGGCATTTCTTCCTGCTGCTGAGCACCTCAGGTTGGAATATCCCAGGGGCAAATCTCAAGTCTGAAGGAGAAAGGATCAGAGATTTTCCATGCACGTATTTTCAAGCCAGTTTTCCCATCATTGGGTGAGCTGCATCTGAGTATAGTCCCTAAAACCCTAAATATTCCCAGAATCTAGAAAGGGGCCACAATACAGCAATGCAGGAGTGGCTGGGCCCCCGAAGTCCCTGCCCTTTTTGTCCCTGGCATTTTGAAGTCCTGCTCAACTTCTGAGCTCATTCACCCCTGTAGCAGCATGACAAGAGAAGTGCCCAGTGGATTCCCAGGAGCTGCAGAGGACTGCTGTCACTTTGGATCAGTTTCACTCTTTGTTCAAAGCTGCAGTCACAATTTTTGACAGAGCTCATTTTGCAAAGATGGATAAAATGAACTCAGATCTGAGGGCTCAACTACACCATTCTGGACCTCACCAGCTTTCAATCACCTGCTATTTGAGAACTTGCGTGATTTTATCTAATAGAACTTAACTGTTTACTTCTTGCTATAAATCAAGGATTTTGTCAGGGTTGCTAAGGGACACTATTCATTCTTCTTTACTTGAAGGCTGAATAGTAAACAGTTCTCCCTGGAAGCAACTTAATTTGTGATTTGGCTTCATAGAAGATGACATTCTTAATTCAGCTCTTACCACTGCTCAGCCACTCTGTTGCTCCTCTGAGTTAAAGCATGAGAAAAAGGACAAAGGCTGTGAACTTTCTGCTAGAGTGAAATGCTGTTAAAGAATACACTATTTAAGACATTTTGAGAAAAAGAATTATTCCAGTTAACAAGGGATGCACTCGATCACTATGCCTTCTGAGCATGACTGCTATTTCTAGTTACAGCATCCTTAATGAATGCCTCAGATGGTACCACTGGATTTACCAAAGGATCTGATGTATTATAACAATTGTAAGCCTTATCAAAGCTATAAAAGAAATAAGTCTAGAGAAGTGAGCTGTGATGTGATAACCAAACAGCCACAAAATAAGAAAGATGATTTAGAACATTTAGATTAGAAGCCTGGTCTCTTGCAAGTGGATGTTGTGGTACAATAAGTAATTTGAGAATGGAGAAGTGTTCTTGAGCATTGGAATATCTGCTAATTCAGCTAATCCTGAAGCCCAAGTAGTTCAGAACAGTTGCTACCACTTCCAGAAGTCCAACTTGCTCTTGTCAATGCATCCTTATCTAGTACTGCTCATGTGTGTGACACCTTGTGCCTTCATCCACCCTGACATGGCAGAGTCTCTGATATGGTATGAGTGCATTTCCAGGGTGCACTTTCATCCAACAAGTGTCCTGCAAGCAGAGTTAAGCCTGAGGGCCTCCGGGCAAAGGCAGTGAGCCAGGTGAGGGTCACCTCAGATGAGTTGATGTTCTGGATCTCGGTCAAAGCATCCTGCCATTATTGAGTTTAGAACCACCAAAAATTTCATCTGTTCTCTCCATGGCCTCCAGATACATGCATCAGAGGGAGCTGCAGTGTATGTGAGAACAGCTCCCTCTGAGCAGGTGAGGTGGTTTCCTTTCAGATGGCAGCCTAGCTGTGCTGGAGTGGGGAGAGGAAAAAGGGAGAGGAAGAGTTCCTCATGTTTGTTCTACACAGTAGTGACATTACTCATTATTTGCACAAAGTGCATTTCACTGATTGAATTTTTATTTATTAGGATGTATACTCTTCAGCAGGCAGTGTACCTCAGAGGGACTTGAACGAATTAATCAACACATGCTCACTACCACTGATCAAATGCAGAATAGCAACAGATGGCCACATGCTAGCAATTTCCTGGCAGATGGGTCCCATCCACCATCTTTCACTTATCCAATTTAATGCTGAAAACCACAAGCAAACTAATTGAAAAATAGCATTACACATAAACCCTCTTTTTCTTCTTCCCTTCCATTCGTACTGGTTGAATAATAAGTAGTAGCTGATGTGTTATCAGACCCACACTGCTTGCATGGAGACTAATAAAAGTCTAACTTTGATCTGTTTTGACAAATGTAGCTACAACTTTTGAGTATTTAATAACTGCATTAGTCAAAGCCAATGATCATGACATGCAGCAGTGTGTTATTTAAAGAAAAGGAAACAGGTATTCACGTCACTAGGGTGGTTTCTACCGCAACCGGAGCATGAGGAAATTTTTACCTCCGTTCTCCAACATCCTCCATGGTTAAAGCAATCAAAGAAAACCACAGTCAAAGGGAACAGAGTTCTGCGGTAGCTTCTGAAGAAGTTAAGGCTTCTCCCCTTATGGACTCGATAGCTATGGGTTATTGAGTTCTCGCAATAGATCAAGCCCTGGTAGATAACTGAGCAAAGACAGAAGTCTCTGACCAAAAAGCTTTTTGTATAAGTAGGAAACAAGAGACTGTAACTGGAGACAGGCAGACTGCCTGGGAGGAAAGTGAAAAAGTAAGGAACAAGACAACATTATTGGTCAGGATGGCGGCTCATAGTCTCGATGTATCGGCAGACTAACTGTTGTCAAACAGGCAATTTTGGCAAAAGGCCATCCTAGTTCAGCAATGGAAGGCAGGCAGCAACTGGAAATAAAATAATGCTATATAATAAACGGAGAGAAAAAAAGTAAAGTAGCTAGCAATCAATATAAATGAGAAGTTAATGAGATACAGAGAAGTTACTTATAAAAGCACTAGACAAAAACCCATTCCTAAGAACAATATGAAGAATTTCAAAAGAAGAACTGAGCTAGGCTAATTGTCTAGAAGAAGTTGATAATAATGGCCCAGCACAGACATAAGTGTCCCATGAGCAATTTTGTGGTATTAAGAGGATCAGGAAGATGAACCAGTATCACACATGCTTGGCAAGCTTTCTGTTCTAGGCCAAACATTATCAAATCATCAGAATTAAGATATCAAAATAACTGCCAATAAATATTTCATTTAAAATACCAGTCAGCCATCAAAGCAATCAGGTTTGGTTATTAATCTGGGCCTACTCTAACAAACTGAGTTTCAGACCAGAAAGGTGCACAATCAGAGAACACAGATGGCTTGTTAGCCAATACAGAACACACAGAAACTTTATGCTGGAAAAGTTATCAGATTAGTAATAGAGAAGGTACTCATCTGTAAACAGAATTACAGCACGCACTCCAGAAGATGCCATGGCAATAAGCTTGCTAATGTGACCTTTGACTTCCAGACCAGGAGAGCAGTGGAAAAGGGTAGGGAAGAGATCTGTCCTCCATAAAGGACGTGGAAATTCAGGATGCAGTACAATGCGATGAATTGTGCGTGTGTGCCAAATGTAAGCTAACTGCAGAAAAAAGGTGAAATATGATCAGAAGGCTCATGAAAATGACTTTGACTAGGAGTCTAAAAGGGTCAGCCTGTTTCAGTCACGGAAAGAAGCATGGGAGGAGGCTTGATTGCAGTATGTGAATATCCTTGTGGAAAGGAAACACAGGTCACTAGAGAAGAAGGGGATTAAATAGATAAAATGTAATACCTTGGAATATTAATGGGAAGTCCGAAAAGAGGTTTGGTAGATGCCCAGACATTTAATATATTTGAGGCCATAACATCTGAAGGCAACCAGAAAGGAGAAAGCAAAGGAGAAGATGGAACCCATCAAGGATAGTGAGTGAGACCTGATTCAAAGCAAAGGGCTGGGGAAATCATGATTAGAAGCTTAATTAGGTTTACCTACTAAAGAGATAAATTCGCCAGAACCACAGAAAAAGATACGGTGATTATGAGCTGTGTTTACAACTACAACACATCTGAAAAACATGACAATAACAGCAAAATAGCAAGGTCCCAGACTACCGCAAGTGAGAGTCTGCTCAAATACAACATCCATAGGCACAGAAATAAATAAAATATGCTGCTTACCTCCAGAAGAATATAGGAAGGCAGAGATCTCCAGCAAAACATCCTTGCCTCGGCTTCCAACCACTAAATGAGGTCTGGGAAGGGGTGGGTCCTGGCTCCACCCCTTCTGGTCACTCAGGTGTATTGAATACACCTGAACCCTCTGGGTCAGCCCTGCCTTACCACCAGCTGCTCAATCACTAGTTCAAGATGTGACTTAGCATTTCCACTATGTTGATGGTTGGCTAAAAGTCCAAACTGTGTAGCTGGAAGGGCAAGGTTGAACATGGAAATAGTTTGGAAAAGAGATGGGGAGGGAAGGAGGAATATGGAGACAGGGATGTTCAGGAAATGAAAGAACTGTCAGAGAGGCTAGTTCGTGGTAAATCCTTTTGCTCCATCATTGCAAACAGATAAGTTGTTAACACCCTGTAAATGCCAGAGTTGGGCACTGTTCACTCCTAGCAAACTAAACTGCAAATTTAGAAAATCCTAAAATAATTCTTAAATTACCTCTTCCATTCCTTCCATTCACTGCTAGTATATCCCAGAATACTTGAACTCCAGGGAAACTAGCACAAATAGACAGGACATGTTCCATGGGGAGCTCATAGGTTAATATAGTAAATTTTGCAATGTTCATTCCTTTCCTGTTGGGGAACCTTTGAGAAGAGGACTGGCACTAGCAGTCCCCATGAGCACTGTCTGATTCCAGCTTTGAGAAAGGAAAATCAGCTGCAACAGTTTTGAAAGCTTCTTCTCTATCTCTTTGTGAGAGCAGCTTTGGGAAGATATAAATATGTATATACACACACATATATAATCTTTTTTACATGAAAAGAAAGAAAAATGTCATTGAAAATGTTGTGCTTTTGTCATGTATTTAAATTTCTGTTCACAAATTGAAGAAGTTTGCTGTAGCTCTTTTTATAGAAGTGATGAAAATGGAAACAGTTCCATCAAAACTTCAATGTCATTAAAAAGTCATTTTTCAAGTTGAAAAAGATTTAAAGGGTATTTTTGAACGTGATCATTACAGAAACAAAACCAATATGAAAAGGAACAGGAGAAAAAGGCTGATTTGGCAACAACACAGAATTCTGTATCAAAATAAAACACAACCGAATTTTGAGTTTGGGGTCATATCTATTTAAACAGAAGACTTTCTGCCTCCCTTCTACTCCTGAGAAACGTGCAGTGTGCCTCTGCCAGCCGTTATCTGTGGGAGCTGCCTGTGGGAGCACATTCTCATTGAATGACAGCCACTAATCCCCAAGTAATTGAGTAAATATTCCTGAAGAGGCATGGATGAAAGTATTTGGAAGAAATGGGTGACTCTGAGACAGGGAAGGAATGAAAGCAAAAGGGATGAATGTAGAGGGAAAATTCTCCAGATATGAAGAATGAACACACAATGTGGATGCTTTTTTGAAATATCCATCTCAGTGGCTGGTGAAAGAATATATCAGATTTAGGTTTGGGGGAGCTGGGACATTCTGTCATCTCACAGTGCAGAACTTTCCCACTCCAGCAGAGCCTAGTGACACCTCTTTCTCTTATGCTGTTTTCCCTCTCACAGGGACCCAGAGAGAAAGATGGTGGTAAGACTGTTGGCACTCAGACAAGATCTGACCCTTTATAGCTAGTCAGCACTTCTTACCCAAAACACCAAATGAAACAGAAGACTTGGCAGTGAAAATGTCTTCTCCATGCATTACACTGCGGGGGTCAGCTTGTAATTCCTGGAAAAGGTTAATTGCTAGCCTACTTTGATCTCCTTGAAATCTAAATCAATTAACATACTCAACAGTTTGCAAAAAAAAAAAAAAAAAAGCATGCCTTAGCATGCCTTTTCTCCACTTTTGGATATGTCTCCAATCTCCTCATCACTCCCTCCTTAGCTCTTAGGAATACTGTACTTAATGGCAAATGTGATGGAGATGCAATACGGAGCCCACAGAATTATCATTTCATGTCACTGAAGGAAGAATTTCAGCTAAAGGTAAAAATGCTATTGAAATTCTTCAGGAATAGAAAAGGTTTAGGGCACAAGCAGCAAGGCATGAAATCTGGAAGCATTTATGGAATTTAGTTTGTGGGACTGATTCATTGATGACAGTCCATCTGAATGCAGATCCTGGTACAGACCTGAAGAAACAGAACACATAGTTTGTTTTCCAATACCTATATGTAGTTGTCCATTGTCATCTGAGACGTTTAGTTGTCCACCTACGATCCCAGAATGATTTGGATCTCACATAGGTCACATACCACATCCACCACTCTTCCCACCATTGGCTCTGCTGATGGCACTGACTACAACTGCATGACTTGTAAAAGCAGTGTGAGCAGACAGCTTATACACAAATACTTACATTTAGGTATCTTAAACTAAGCCATCTGCATCTAGCTGTCCGAAAATTAGCTATTTGTTCTCAGCTTTCTACTGAGATTGTAGTCAGAAGTTTTCAATAGTTGGTCCTACATCTAACCTAAAACAGGCAACTAAGCTCAGATTAATTGCCTTCCACAGTGGTCTTTCTCTCTCCATGAGATACATATGGGGGATTTATTTGCCAAGGCTAAAGAACGTGCTTTGCAGTAGATAAGCATAGAGGGGTGGTACCTGCCAACATAGGGTGCAGCAGACTTTAATTGAATGGGTGGCAGAGATTGGCATACAACATCACTGGCCATGGCAAAGTGAACTGCAAAATTCCTTTTCTTACTTGAATGTCACTGCTTCTCTCCACATTAACTGCTACTACCACTGCAAGGAGGTTGAGAAATTCATCTGTATGCAGGAAAACAGAGGTGGTTGACAAGTGAGGGGGCTGATGATGCCTTTGGCACATTCACAAATGAATGATCTTTTAAAATGTGTTTGGCAAAGCCTGGCCCTCCAATAAGCACAGACGCTTGTTCCTCGTCATGTTGTATGCTAAGTTAATAGTTAGACAATCCTATGTTCTTTTGTGGCCTACAGTAATATCTTTTAAATGTTCTTTCATTACATAAAGGAACAGCTTACAATATAATAACATGTTTCTCTTTTGGGCAACACAATTAACCTTCCCTGAAACAACAGATTGTGTATTATAACATTTAAAGGCAAAATCAATACGTTATTTTCTTGCATTACATTTAGATGTGCTGTTTTACCAAGACGTGAGCACGGAGAGCACTAACTTTTCTCAAGGAAGAGATTTGCAATTCCTCACTGCATCACATTTTTTGGTTTTGTTTTGTTTTGTTTTCAAACATGAAATACAAAGTCTGAATGCAAATAAAACATTTTGACTCAGAAATACTTCACCAGCCACAAGTCCCACCATACACCTTATCTCTATTCTTCTTCCTCATTAAGAGTACCTGGTTTTATAATTCTCAGCTCATTCCATTCTTTTCCCATCATAGCCTTCACAATCAGTAAAGTTAGAAACCCCTAATAAGAGTTACTGGAAATATTTAGTTTGAAAAAAAAAAAAGAGGAAGAAGAAGCAAGAAGAAGTAGAAATGCTATACCACTGATTTTTGAAACTCTCAATATAATAGGATGAAAAAAAAAAGTCTAAAATTTTCTTCCTAGTGAGAGTGCATTACATTAGCAGTTTGCCCTAGTGAACCACTGTCTACATGCATACATCAAGATGTTTAGGCTTTGGGGAATAGCTTAATGGCCTGCTCACTATTGAAAAACCTTTATTTAACTAGCAGAGAAGAATTTTCAGGCAAATATTCTATAATTAAAAATATTTCTTGCATCAGGCAAATTACTTGCACATTCATTTTGAGTATGAAAAATCATTTTAATATAGAAGAATGAGCCCCACTGACCTGAAAAAGAGAGCTTTTATTTTGTTTCAATGTGCTTAAAATGGAAAATATTGAATTTTACATCTGGTAATGACAGTTCTGTTTCTGGATTTAATTTTAAAAGTATGAAAAAACCCCACAAAAACAAGAACTCCCAAAATGAGAATTAATATATTGTTTGCTCTGAAATAACTGCAAAAACTTCCAAAACTTGCTTCAAACAGCAAACCAAGAGGAGGAAGGAGCCCTCCAGCCTTTACAGCTTGTGCACATTTTTCTTCATTTGGTGATTTTATAAGCATTTTTCATCAAGATGTGATTGCTACAGACATTTCTTGAGGTACTGCTACTTCTGCCCTGATAGGACAACAGCAACCTCTTAAACAAGAGTAAGTAATGAACAGCAAACTTATCCCATTTGGATGAAATTAGTTCTTAGCCCTTCCCTGCCCTTCCCCAGTAGCCTTGTATGGCTCCTTATTTGGCACTTCTGATCGCAGATATGGATGGATTTGTACAGGAGTGCTCAGACTTTCTGAGCCTTCTGTGAGAGAGATTTTGTTCCAGAATAACAGCCATTTCAGCACTCTTCATTAAAAACCAGCTACATGAGCAAAAACAGTCTGAAGAGGCCTCTGGGATAGGAGAAGTAGCTGTGAAGGGTTTTTTTTCCACATATTGAATGTCTTGGTTCTCCAGGACACCAGAAAAATGGTTCATCCCTTTTCCGGGATCCAAATTTTCAGCCTGGTTGTGTTGATATGCCACTCTATATCTGGATGCTCTTAATCTCTATATCTTGATGCTCTTAATGCAACTTCATTGCTTTATCAGAGTAGCATCAGCATGTCTGTAATTCTGTGTTAGTTTGTAACCTGTGGGAGAAAATACCCCTTTAAAGGAAGAGGAAAACTAGAGGGGAGAAACTTTCAGATCTATATTTAAATAGGGGAATGAAGTCCTGCGGGACCCAGACAGGGGTATGGGCAACATCTGTCAGAGTATGGTCAGGACTTGAGAGGACTACCTAGCTCAGCCCAAGGTTTGTTTAGCCCAGTACCCTGCTTGCACCAGTGGCCAACAGCAGCTGCTTAGGAAAGTCGTGACAGAGCATGAAGATAGTGAGTTTTTTTTGTGTGTACCCAAACTTCCGTCTTCTGCAGCTTAGGGCTTGCAGAGATAATAACTTCGGCTTTAGCAGTCCAAACTCTGTCCCATCAAAGAGCATCACCTTCTTTACAGATCTAGTTCTGTTCAGTGCTGCCTGCACAAGCAGGCTTAGCTCCCCACAGTGCTGAGCAGGCTCTGGTCTCATACAGGGAATTGTGTTCAGGAATTCACACGCACCTGGAAGTTGCCCTATTTCTAACACTTTACAGAAAATCTTGTCTCAGATGCTCCAAGAGGCAAAAACTGCAAGGTAATTAGAGAGAGTAAATTTACTTCCTGGCTGTGTGCCTCAGTGTGCCCAGCTCATTCTACACTAAGACCAGTTCCTCTTGTATAGCTCTGAACATTTCCCATAACTGCACTTGCCTCCCCACCTCCCCAAAAACTAAATAGGAGATGGAACTCTGATTTATTAAGGATGTTAAGGTAAGAAAAGGAAATAAAACCCAATTCTCCAGTTCATGAACCAGAACTACCAAAGCTCTAACAATTCAAAACATCACTAAAGAAGTTTTAAAAGGATCAAGAGAAAAACCCATTGTTTCTAGTTTATAAGCAGAACAACAACCTATTTGACACAAAGCCCATGATATAAATTAATATTTCATCATTCAGTAGTTTTATTTCTTGGGAATAAATTGCTTTCTCTGTTAATGGACCTGGGCACATCTCATCAGCAGCAGAACAAATATTTGCTGATTTACTCTGTAGGAGCTTTTGATCTGCAGTGTTTTTATTTACTAGAAAAGTTTCTTCTCTAATATCAGTAGAAATCCTAGCTGAGAATATGACAAGATAAGGTAATACGTGAGCCTTGTTCTTACTGGATCATTTGTCTTAAGGAGAGACAGAGGACGGCTCCCGCCCAGGTAAGCCAGGTCATAACGTGTTGCCTTCTGAATTCCCCCTTCCTGAAATGTGATTTCAGCATCACATCTCCCTGCCCTGTCCGCCAGCCTCCAGGCAGAAATCCCAGCAGCAATCTGCTGGGCTGGGCTGGCTGAAGCCCCATAAAACATCCCACTGATAGAGCTGTCAGGGCTTCTCACGCTCGGTGGGTTTAATCAGTAGATGTAGCCTGCAGTCACAAGCTGAGATGCTATCTGCTTTATGCTACACCAAAATGTAGGTGAGGGACGTTCACTGAGTTTGCCTCTGTGAGACAGTAAATATAAACATAATGCAGAGACAGAAAACTCCATGGCTGGGCACATAGACAAGTGCAACAAGCCCCAACAAACCCCTCAAACCCAGAATCCTTTGCCAGACATCTGGAGCATCAGAAGATCCTAAACATTAATGGATAAAGAATCTATTATATGAGCTTTGTACTCCCAAAGGAGATCCCCTTGTTCCCATTATAATAATCTCCAAGATAATAATTAAGTGGGCATAATGCCAGAAAGGCATTTTATAGGTACCCTTTGTGTGAGTATGCAGGACCAAGAAGAAATTCAGACTAATGATAGTAGTGTGAAAATGCTGCTGTGATTCATTAGATGGTGAGCGTTAAATTTAATACACAGCTATAATCCAGTAAGTACATAAGCTTCCATGGATTTAAAATAGCATATCTTCAGGGTTTTCATAATAAATTCAATACTTCAAAGAGACATTGACTAATGACTTTCAGATATTATAGGGCAGACTCTTCCCTATAGGAAATCAACTTAAGTTGAATCTTATTGATTATAACCCGTTCCTCCATATAGTTAAAAACCAGGCTTTGAACTCTCTTTGGATGTAACCCCGATAGCCTATTCTCTTCCAGAAATAATTTCTAAATCAGATCAGATGAAGGAAAAGAAATATAAGCTCATTAGTTTGCTCAGTTCGAGAAATCAACACTGCTTCTTCCATGTAATCTACTTTTGGGGAAGCAAGATAAATTCCAGGTAACTCTGAAACACTGAGAGCTGGAACCAAGTGTAATTTGCACGTGCATAAACCCTGAAAACTGAAATGAGACTACGGTGACAAATGGACATGGCACAGACTCTTCAGTGAGAAGGAAGTAATTTCCAGCCACCAACCAGCACCTGCTGACTGCGAGTGAAGAATAGGGCTGAGCCTTCATAAGAAGTATGCCTGAAGCCTGCCATTTCTATCAGTTTCATAGAGAGCTCTTTCTTCAGTAGGTTTAACAACAACTCGACCCAAGCAGCTTCACTAGAGTAAGTGGTAAATACTTGCAGTCTGTGAAGGTTCACCCCCCTTAAATTTTGTTTTCTACAGCTGAGCTGCCCATCCAGCCTGAAAGAAAAAGGCACTTGTGCAGAGTCTCATCTGTGCTCAGCATCTATTTTAAGAGAGTAACACGCACCGTGCTAGATTCCGTTTCTCTCCTTTGACCATATAAGTAGCACCAACCATTAATGCAGATATAGATGTACACTGCAGATGTCTAAAACAGGAGAGATTAATGCTACCCTGTGTACCTGCATGGAGAGGAAACCTTAATCTCATTGACAACAGCATAATAAGATTTTGCAGCTGGAAGCTGAAGAGAAATAAATTCAGGTAAAGGATAAGGCAGAAATTCTTAACCATCGAATTAATTAGAACAATTTAGATCAGGAGGTTGTGAATTCACCATCACCCAAGGAGCTTAAATCAAGTCTGGATTGCAAAATATGCTCCAGCTCAGCAACAAACTATGGAGAGGTGCAGAAATTGCTGTGGGAGGGAGGGAGTGTTGGGCATCTGTTGTGTCAGAAAGTCAGTGTGAACTGCTTCTTCTGGAGTTCAGAGATGCTATTCTTCCTGCTCCACTTCACACTGAAAATTGCATTACAGCAAGCACCGTGCTGATCTGATTTGGCTTTGGTGTCGTACTGAAGTCAGCAGGGAGACGAGAGTGAGTGGCATCTCTGACACAGGCAGTGTAGTTTTGGTCCTTGCCTCCATCCCCTGCTCAGCTGTGTGCTCAGCTCAGGTCTCTGCTGGCTGAGTCCCCGCACACACCCTTGGCATTTCTGGCTCTCTCTGGGTTGTTGACTACCTTGCACTGTCTTTAACTGGAAAATTGCCATCCTGGATAAACAACGTCCATAAAACCGTACAACATGCCTTCCAGAAACCTGGGGCTGCTCACAGTGTTCGTGGAAGGTCTGAGCATTTGCAGCACAGAACTTTTGGTTCACAGTAGGAGTGGGCAGAAGCAGTAGCTCGCTTCTAAAGTGGTATGGGCCCACGTGAGGTTTAGCATTTTAAAACTGCTTAGGGCAGAAAGCAACAAGCTGCACCTACCTGCTGTGTGACACAGGGACGGCCAGCACTACAGACATCAGAATGATGGCCAGAGCAGGAAGCCAAGGTCGCTAATTCCAGCTGAGTTTTGCTTAGCATAACGCCCAAGGACAAGCAGAATAAAGATGATTTAAAACTATTTTGTTCTCTCAACAATAGGAAGGACTGTTGGCTCCTTACCACATATTAGAGCACTTCAGGCCAATTCTCATTTACATCAGCAGAACAGGACTCTCTGGCCTGGTTTGCAGGCTGACTACATGTGCTGGCAGAGGACGGATGGCTGATCCAGACACCCTCGCTGGCAACTCTGAGGACAAAGCAGGAACAGATGCCACTTCCTTTTCCCAGTGGGGAGAGGGCTGCAGATCTGTCTCATTGCTCTCAAAACTTTGGAAACAAAATCAGTATTGAAAATAAATTCCAGAAGCCATTAATCTGTCTCACTTCTGACATGAAAGGATAAAATATAGATCTGTCCAAAACAAAACCCACCCTGTGAGCAGTATATTTTCATTTTCCAAATTAGTGAAAGAACAGAGCATGAATCCTTGTCTGTCAGCCTGAGAAAATATTTTATTTTCCCTGTGAAGGAGAAATGAACATAAGATAATGCCATAAGTAAACGGCAGAGAGTGCAGTTAGATGAACTGTAAAGCACTGCAGCCATCAAAAGAGCCCACAGATATCTACTGGTAATGAGAAAACTTCATCAGACTTTGTTTTTCTTCTTGATTGGGTTACTATGTCATTACACTACAAGGAGTTTGCAGAGCAGAGCATAGTAGTCCACACTGCCCTGTCCCTTAGGGACAGTGCATGGGACGACATGCAGCACTGTGCAAAGTCATCCTCACCAGTCCTGTGCCTTTCACTTACAGATCTTAATGGTTTTTGGGGTTTTTTTTTTGTTGTTTGTTTTTTCTCAAGAAGAAATAAAGGTCAGGCTGGACAGGGCTCTGAGCACCTGATCAAGCTCTAGGTGTCCCTGTTTATCACAGGGGAGTTGGACCAAATGACTTTTAAGAGTCCCTTCCACTTCAAATGGTTCTATGATTCTGTGTGTTCCTGATACATAAGTATTAGCATGGTGCCCAGAAGTAAGCAAATGCTTCTCTTTGGTGGCATCTAACTACAATAGGCTTTAGTGAAGGCTGATAACGCAGGTTAAGGTCCCAAAATCTGGATTAGAACAAGAAGCCTCTTGACTGCAGATGGTCATAGTTGTGGAAGTCATGGACATTAAATAAAGAGAAGCAGAAAATGGGAAAGCAAAATCTAAGCAAATTAATTTCTAAAGAAATGAGGCTTTTGCTAACTCTAAGTAGCAAATGGACAGCAAAGGAAATGAATGACATAAAACATGGAAGAATATTGAAGAGGAATTGGAAGGACAGTCACAGTTCATCATGTCTCGCCTTGGATCACAGCCACTGACCATAAGGCAACAAGTCTGCAAAAAAACCTGAAGGAGGAAAGAACGGGTAGTGTGGCCAAGAATGGATTTCTTAAAGGCATAGCCCTAAACTTTCATGCTTCTTCAGAAGTGACCTCAAAAGAAACCCTGGATGCCAGATACTCCCAGTGTAGCAGTCTCTGGCTACTAATGCCTCTGCCTCCGTGGAAGGACTGAACTTGGCTTGATGCAGAGATGTTGCCACCATCCCAAAGCCTGCCCATGCTGTGAGCTGGACCCCAGCACTGTATAGAGCCATACTTCTGAGCAAACCACAGCTCACGTGCCCCATCCCAACCTGCTTAGCACCAGGGCTCATGGATGGGACCACGGTTTGTGTGCCCACTTGATATTGGCTGCAGGAGATGGGGACCTTGCACCAGGACATCCCATTCCCACTCATTGCACTGGTCACTCACATGGATACATCCCCCCAGCAAATGTGCATCTATGGTCACACTGAGGGCAGCAAAGCTCCCAATTCTTTGGTGAAGCCTGGCACCCCCAGCCATTTGCAAGCAGCCAGCTACACCACATTTTATTTAAGGTGCTTACACAGAGTATGTGAGAATGCTCTGCAGGCAGATGCAGAGCCCAGGAGGAACAGTGGGGTGCTTTTCTGCCCTTCTTCTTCCTATGAGCATTGTGCTTCCTGTCTTGTCTTTAGTAATCCTTATGCCAAGAACAAGGGAACCCTGCAGTGAGGTGATTGCATTATTTTTTTCTTCTTCTTCTTGAGTGTGTGCCATGCTGTGAAGACAGGAGTGGCTCAGCATTCCTACCTATAAGGGATAAAATCAACAATTCTGTGATTCTTCTTCTGCCTGCTATACACTGGAATTGAATGTAAATGTTCATTTTTTTTCAGTTAGTCGGGCAGTGAACACTCCTCTCTTGATATGTCATCCATATTAAAATATTTGCATATAAATATAATCCAGAAATGCATCTAAAGTCATGGTTTCCTATAATTAGCAAGAGAAATCACAATCAACTTCCATTTCCTGCAGTGCACTCTCTGCACCATTTCTCCCTGTGATTCCTGCTTTGATTTGACTCGAGTTTGCACGAAGAGAATTCTGGCTCAAAAGCTGCAGAAGTGTCTTCGAAGACTCTTCTTTCTTCAGTGGGGTCACATTTTTTTCTCTTCTGTGTTCACCTCCACTGCCCTTTGGCTGAATGATGCGAGAGGAGCATGGGAACAAGCTCTGCGCTGCCTTTACTCTGACCCTGTTGGCCCTCACATTGGAGGACATACAAGGGCTTTTATTTTGCAGTGAAGTCAGATGAGTAAGAATCTTCCAGATCTTTCAGTCAGTAAGGAGAGGGTTGCAATCCTGCATGAAGGAAAGGGAGTATAAACCTATATATTTAGTGTCCTACTAAAATGGATGGATGGATGGATGGATGGAAAGAGACTAATTTCATAGAATCATGGAATGTCCCTATGTGGATGGGACTTGTAGGGATCAACAAAGCCATTTCCACTAAGGTAAATGGGTAATGTTATTTATGTTGCAGTAAAAGCACCTGCAGGAAGAAGGGACATCAGCTTGTAACTTGGTTTGTGACTGGCTGCTCTACACAGGTGGTTGGGCAGTACTTGGTGGTGCAAGCAATACCTCTCCAGGAAACTAATGACAAGGAGCCTGAATGGAGGTGGTGGGGATTGTCACAGTTTTCAAAAGGCTGTTGTAAGGCAGAGGGCAAGAATCTCCTCTCTATGTCCAGCACCAATAAGGCAGGGCGTAAATGCAGCGGCTTCCTGCAGTGTTAGAGAAATCTGTTGCTGATTCTTGTCTCTAGGGGACTGAGGCTAAAATATCAGGCCTTTTGGTCTGAGAGGAAAAAGCAAATGACTGCACACAGCTGCCCTATGTATCTTATGGGATGCCTGTACAGTCAGCTCCTGTTCCTCCAGCACAAACGGGGAAATAACTGATGGAGGTGAACAAGGGAATGAAGATGAAACCCTGATCAGTGAGGAGACTTTGCATGTCTGGTAGGCAAAGTGGGACCTGGATAAGTGGAGATCATGGGGCTGAGGAGTCCCTGCATGCCCCATCAGGTGTCTGTGCTGGTCAGCTGTGTTTCAGCATTCCTAGCATGGTTAATGCAGACCTTGATAGAGAAGAGCTGGTGGCTGATGGAAAAGCCATGAAACGGAGCCCTCAGGTCACCCTTCTCTGGTGTCGTTCTGAAAAGGGGCTGCAAGCTTAGCACTGCACCCCAAAGCCCCATCATCTACTAAACACATGCATCAAAACTTACAGCATGTCCCCTGCTGCTGTGAGATCTGGTAGGCACAATCACAGTTCTGAAACCAATGTGTTAATTTTATTGGGGTGGAACAAAGCTGACAATCTACAGGCCTGATTTTTCTGAACACATGAAAACTCATTAACACGGCTTGCCGTTGGACCACATCTCCACTGAACACTGATCTAAAGCCAAGCACGATGCCAAGTTGTTCTCACAAACAGGAAAGTCAGACGGACTGCAACTTTCATGGAGAAAGCTCTTTAGCAGCTGAACAGTTAAAGATTATGCACGCCATGTTTTCCTGCCTTTCAGATTCCTCATTCATAATGTATGAGTGAGATCATTAAAAGCAACATATTGGCTGATACCATCACAGCTGCTACCTAACTGCAACACTTCATAGCAAGGAATAACATTTCTCTTCTCTTACGTATGTGTTCAAAAAAGGGAAAGAAAGAGACTCGTTGTGCAGAAAGAACAGTGCAAAATGTTTAACCTCACAGAAAAAAAGCTTTACGTGTCGGACAATTACAGATTTGATGGGAACGTTCTCAAAATGAATAAAAAGTATTAATCTCCTTTTGTCAAATGTTTTTGCCCTTCGCATGTATTGCAATATGGCAGTGTATCTTCTTTTTTTTCCCCCAGACAAAATCAATATCACATTAACTTCCCTAATAAAAAAAGATTAACTCCTACAGGGCACAGGAAACTTCATCTCCATCCAGGGAATTTTAAATTCTTCAAGCGCTCTCTGTTTGGAAACACAATGATGGTTATTTTAAGCCAAGGATGGGATGTGTCAGTCTTATCAAAGGGAGAGGGAGATTGTCTCAGGGCTCTGTGGTTGCAGTTTGCATTTTGAAGCTGTCCTGGCTGCTCATCTGGTTAAATAGATTAAATAGAAGTACATTTAAGTTGACAAAGAATTCTTTCAGCTGAAGAAAGACACTTGCCATTTTTCATAGATTTACAAGCTTTGGGCCCTCATTCTTCTATATATTTGAAGGAGAGTAAGGAAAGGAATTTGCCATATAGAGCTGAATTTTAATTTCCAATATCTTATTAAATATCCCAACCTGAGAGAAATGCTAATTCTTAATAAATCACACACCACCTCTAACAGCTTTGTTTCACCACACCTCTGAGTTTCCAGGGAAAAAAATAAAATGCCAAGTCTGAACTATCATGAAAAATAAATTAGGTCTTTGAAGGAGAGGGCATTCCCTCCGGGCATGTAGCAACAACTCTGAGTGTTACCAGCCAGCCCCTGGAGGGCTGCTCTCTGACCCATGGCTGCATTTGCACATCTCTGCCCTATTCTGCCGCAATTCTCCCCCAGCACACCAGGCTTTGCACCACGGTCACCCTTCAGATATCAGCTGGGATGTTTCTGGCTGCTGCTGGTGCAGGGAGCAGAACAGGGCCCTGTGGGGTCACTTTTCTCAAACTTTTGATTCAAGTAGCTAAAGCTGGGATGAAAGGCTTCCTTCTGTTGCAAATTTTTAATTCGTTTTGAGTGTGGTACATGAAACAGAGGGGAGAACACAGTCCTTCCCCAAAATCTGCATTCAGTTTTTAATTGTGTCTCAGAGGAATAAATAAAGGAATAAATAAATGCCTTCCTCTCACTCCCCTTTCTTCCCTTAGTAACAGCTTTTTTACTAACATTACTTACGTCTCCTTTTACAGTTTCCAGGCTCTGACAGAAGCCCTCTGCTATCCTTTCCTACTCAATAATGAATGGACATATTTGAAGTTGCAAGTATTTGCACTTATGAGCTCATCTAGGGAAAAGGTACAGGAAATGTGACTTATCTAAACAGCAGCCTGGGGAACAGGGAGATCACACACATCCCTCCACTGCCCCTGTGCCCTCCCTGCCTCCCCAGCACCGTACCTGGGGGACAGAATATGACAGAGCCTTGCATCGGTTCTGCTTTGTCTTCCCAAATTTGAAAGTTACCAAGGAACCTCTGTCACCTTTCATAGCCATTGGAGAGAAAGGGGTGTTCTGAAGATGTAATTTATTTAGTGCTCACAGCAGATCAGATAGACCACTCCTTCCCTAAAAGTCCCTGTTTCCCTCCTCTGACCACACTACAGGTAAAAAATCAGGTAGTGCAGCAGCACAGTGGCTAGCTTTGGTATGCTTGGTGTCCACAGTGGAGAGGAACACAGAGCCTTGTGCTGTTCCTGAGAATGGTAAGGAGAGCTCCAAAGCACCCAAGATATTTGGCAGCCAGCAACTCTGAACCTAACAGTAAGGAAATATAAGGAAAGGGGAAAATCCATGTTCAAGGCTACTGGCAGGTCACTTGGGCTCCAGAGGCCAGACAGTTCCCCTGGGGACTTCTTCCACTCCAAGCACAGAACAAAATTATCTTTTTTCTTCTAAAGCACAACTTGGAAAAGTGCTTTTCACTTTTATCACTGTCAAGGCTTTAGAATAGAAGAATGGAATGGAATGGAGTGGAATGAAATTGAATGAAACAGAAGAGAAGGGAATATGGTAGAGTAGAGTAGAGTAGAGTAGAGTAGAGTAGAGCAGAGTAGAGTAGAGCAGAGTAGAGAGTAGAGAGTAGAGAGTAGAGTAGAGTAGGGCGGAACGGAACGGAACGGAACGGAACGGAACGGAACAGAACAGAACAGAACAGAACAGAACAGAACAGAATAGAATAGAATAGAATAGAATAGAATAGAATAGAATAGAATAGAATAGAATAGAATAGCCATTAACCCTGAACCTCTCTAAGGGAGACACTGCTTTTGTGTTTTTACGGACCTAGGCATACAGGAGATACCATGCTGACCTCTGTCAAATGCTCCCTGAAGAAGGACTTTCATGACCCTCAGACAAATTAAAGTTAAAAAAAAAAAAACATCTCCGGTGTCAGGAGCAGTGTAGAAGGACAAGGGTGTCCAGATGCAGAGCTGGGGAACTTCTTCCTGTGCTTAACTTCTGTCCTATATCTGGCTTTAATTCTCAATCCTGAAGGTGACTCTCACTTTCCAAAGTGAAAGTATTTAGCACTGTAGAATATGTACAAGCTGTCCCCTCAAACAAACCTCAGAAAAATGCCCAGCCATTTTGGAGTGTGTGAGAAAGAAAGCTTTAGGAAAAAATAACTTTTGTTCACTTATATCCAAAAATTATTTGTAAGTAATACTCATAGAAAAAACTGAGTTGAAATATTCTGCTCCTGGGCTGTGTCCTTTGAATTCCAAATTTTCATTTGGAAGGGATCTTTTCCAGCAAATCTGAAATCCCCTGAAACTGGGAACTGCTGACACAGTGTGTGCATAGCTTCAGTAGTGCCAGTGGGCACAGCTGCAAAAAAACATGGCTGATATTTGTGAAAAAGTCCTCTTTTTTCTCTTCCCTTGCTCAGGCAAGCATCAGAAGAGTTTGAAATGTAAAACACATTCCTATGTGACAATGAAAGAAAAATCGCTTAGAAGAAGACAAGGAGGAATTGAAGTTACTCACTCAAACAAGTCAGGCTGACAAATTGCTTCTGCTGTCTCCATTCATCCACATAATGGCTCTCCCATTCCCTGGCCAGTTATAGAAGAATAATTATCTCTTTCAGATCAGCTGCCTTGGCTTCATCATAAATCAATTCTTTCCTCCCCTCCTGCACTCTCACTCCCTCCTTCCCCATTTTTATCAGTGCATCATTCCCATAATCCGTTCCAAGTCCAGCTTTGACTGACTACATGAATCAGATGACCAAAGCCTTCTGCGAACTCAACCCAAAGGTTTTATTTTGGTGTTGTAGCTGAGCACATTCCTGTGTGCATTCGTAGTGAGTTTGCAGAGTTCAGAGAAGATGGTGGTCCTTTGACATACAGGATAATGTGAGAAAAGAGAAGCTGGTGTTAGCCTGACTCTGCAAGGGGAAATTTTTGCCTTTCTGACGCTCCATACACATCCCTTACTGCTAAAAAATCCACAGTCTTCCTAGCAAAGAATTTATGCGTGTTTGCAGTGTCATTAAAGATGTAAGCTCATCACAGTATGAGATCGGCCATACCTGAGAAACCAGCATGCAAATTTAAGTTCACTGCTGATGCTGGGTTCTAGCAGGGTGATCTGACATCATTAAGTTTGGGATGGACTTGCTTAAAATGGGCTGACCTCTGTTAGTAGAGGAGGAAACGAAGCCAGTTCCTAGCTACTGTGGAACAGATGCTGTGTCAGGACTAGAAACATTTCCCTGCTGGTCATCCAGCCCTCAGTTCCACTGCCTGTGGCCAGCCCTATGCCCTGCACCACCCAGGCAGTCCTCTGCTTCTGCCAACCCGAATTGTTCAGAGCATGCAAAGAGAAGTCCTCCTGGCTGGCTTAATCTGCCCACCCATTTGATGCCTTCCCACTTTCTCTGCTCACCTCTCATTCCCATTAGCCTCAAACCTTCAGCAGCCAAACTATGGCTCTGATGGAGTCAATGCTAAAAATCATAGTCTCCCAAAATGCCCCAGTTTCATCAGAACAAACAGCTGGAGGGCTGAGCACCCTGTCAGTGTTGTCATGCTGAAATGCCTTTTTGTGCACAGGCCATTGGCTTTGGATGATTCTGTATTAAAAGCACTTGCCCATTTTTCTGTCTACTCTTTTGTGTGATTTTTCAGTGCTACTGCAGCCTCTGGGATACTTAAAAGTTTTAAAAGGTCTTCTTAATGCAATAAATGAGCTAGGCAAAATTTCAGAATTTCCTGATGATAAACAAGAAAAAAAAATTAACAAAAATCAGATGTCATTTCCCTTCTATTTTCTCTTAAATCTCTTTCAGTTTTCCTAAAATATGTATGGCCAAGTAGGGCTTTTTCTCGTGCCTCCCTGCCTGACAAAACTGAACAGGGCAAGAACTCCTGAGAGGCCCTCATGAAAATAATGCTACATGTACTCCAAAGAAAATTTCAGATACCACTGTAATATTTAAAACTCCAGAAGCCAAACAGTCTCAATAGTGTGAGGTTTTTTTTCCCCTTCATTTATTTACACTTTCTGATTCTCAGAAATGTAATAAAATAACCTTGACATTCTACTTGGGCAAGATGATGAGTTATGAGCGTCTGAAAAAAAGATTAAGACATGGACATATATTACCCTTTATGATGACAACAGTCTGTACACAGTGTTTTGGGTGTATTTGTGTTCTTCTTAAGGCCAAATGCTGCAAGTCTTAATCTGAGAGTTTATGGGATTTCAGGTTTTTCAAAGATCCTGATACAGACCCCTTTGTTTATAGGGCACATGGTCCTGGCTTAGGGTAAAATGCAGTTACTGTGTGACATAACTGGAAGGCTCCAGGAAGGCTTTTTCTTCAAAGAGAAAAGGAAGCACAGGCACATCAAGGGGGAACTGGCAGATGATGCCAACTTCATTCACAACATCTTAGCCTGCTTTTTGTTCTGCTGTCACACAACCTTCTTCCATGGCAGAGTGGGCTGAACCAGGTCCAGGCTGCAATTAGTTGGAGCTCACCCACTTCTTCATGAAGACTGGGACAACTGCTGGCACAGAGAGGGGGATTCAAAAGGAAGAATCATGGAATCACAGAATGGCTTGGGTTGGAAGGGACGTTTAAGATCACGTAGTTTGAACCCCCTGCTATAGGGAGTTCACCTCCCACTAGAGCAGGTTGCTCACAGCCCCATCCAGCCTAGCCTTGAATGCTTCCAGGGAGGAAGCATTCAACTACATGAAGCAGAGAAATAAGAGATAGACAAGTCGACAGGGCTCTGCAGAGCCGTGCAATGAGATCCCCAAATCATCTGCAAGTTTATGCTGTGCTGCTTTTTCCTTTCCTCCCTGTTTCCTGTCGTGTCTAATTAGGTGCCCCCTGCATGAGTAATAGGTAGATCTGTTGTGCTTGCAGCTAAGGCAGAAGTAATTAAATTATTCCTTTTTCTTGGCACCAGAATAGCCATTCTAACCCCTAAGTGGTACATGAGAGATATACCACCAAGGTGGTGGCCATATGCCTTTTCTCTATCACCTCTCTCCTTTGTTACAAGACAGAGCAGGCATGTCTGCTGCTGCCCTTACAGATAGATGCAAAGCTGCAGAGCCCCAGCAGCAACCAGAGTACTTCTCTAATCTCCCTAACTCTTTTTAAATAGCAGATTTCTCCAACTTTATTCCAGCTGCTTGTGAGGAAGGTGCTTCCAACCTGGAGCTGGGATGAGGATCATGATGCTCCTGCTTAACTCTCACCCTATGCAGTGTGCTGCACACAGGGAGATTCACCTCTGTGCAGACACTTGGAAGGTTTGGCTCTGCCTGCTGCAGGCACAGGAGTTGTAAAGCAGATGCTGTTGGGGTTGGGGTCTGTGTGTGTGAGGACCCCAGACTGACCAGGGTCCCACAGTGGGAATGTGTAGACTTCCTTTTATGTGGGGTCTGAGGAAGGGATAAGGCTTTTGAGCTCAGAAACTAAATGTTTGGTTTCTGAAATAAGGAAAGTGTAAAGACACTCAGTAAAGCAAAGCATAAAAGAGAAGGATTTATAGCCCCATCTCTCCTGCTGCTCAATGCATGCTTCCCTCCAGGCTTACACTCAGCCCTATCCCTCTGAGCAGTGCTTTCTCTTGCATATTAGACAGTTGGACTAGATGATCTTAGTGGTCTCTTCCAATCCTAATGATTCTGTAATACTCTTGCTGAAAAAATAAAAATAAAAATGCAAACCTTGCTACCCAGATCTTGGAGCCTTTACAGAGCTCTGCTCCCAGCTGAGGTCTCCATTTAAAGAGCTGAGACATGCAGCAGTCTTATGGAGACATGCACTGCTTTGGGCAAATGTTGGGGTCCTGGCAAAAAAATACCCATTTTCCCTCAACAGTATTGAGATTTCAGCCTCTAAGCTGAGGAGCTCTGAACTAAAATTCAGTTTTGCACTAAGAGCAAAGGAAAGACATTCAAAGCATGGAGCAAACACTGCAAATTCCCATCTGGGGTTGGTCTCCTACCCTTTCTGTACAAGACCTGTGGCTGCAACACCACAGAACTGTCCACAGTAGTAGATACAATTCATTGTAGGGCAAATTAATTGGCCAGGAGGAGCACAGGCCATTACAAAGGAAGGGATATGATTGATAAAGGTGCCCTAATTAATGTAAAGCCAGAAATTTGGTGTTTGGATCTATCCTTTAAAGGTCTGTCAGAGGTTGGCCCTAAAGGCAAAACTGGACAGAAACTGCCACACTCGTGGAAAGCAACAGGTCTTTTCCCTGACTCCAGGAGATGCCATCTTCATTTCCCCTGGCCATCTCTGCTGTAGATGGTGATTGCTCCCAGGCCTTCACAAATCTCCAGTCTCTGAGATTTTGTGGTTTCATCTTCCCAGGGAGAGAATAAACATCTACTGCATTTTTATGAGGAATTTGTCAGTTCTGATTTTTAGTAGTAATACTGAGATCCAGCCTGCAGGTTTTAAAGTGTTTGGATGAGAAAAGGCTGAGGGACATAAGAATCCAGCATGATGTGATGTAAGAATATCTTCATTTCTTTCTTTACACATTTAAGGAGCAAATGCCCAACTTCACTTATGCGAAAAACCTGATGTACAGCACTGATCCAAGCAGCCATGCATTTCAGGAGATAAAAACCCCAGTCGACAATAAATAACTAAATACATAATCTGTCTTGTTTAAAATAATAACCCTGAAGAAACAACTGATATTTTTACCCATGTTCTCTAACCAAGTTCATCCCACCCTGAGAAGCAAGGCTGGTTATTAATGTTATATTCTCTGCTCTACTGCAGAAGAGCAATTAAGAAATAACTGCAATAGCATTGGATGCACCAGACTGAGACATATGCTCTTAATCACAGATAACAACAATATTTATGGGAGGGTGGGGTGTTGATACAAATTTCTTCATAAGAAAATGTATTCTGCTTAGAGAGTTAGTGAGAAGGAAGAATAAATAGGATAAAGAAAAAAAGAAAACACCACTAGCTGTGCAAAGAATGAATGAGAGCCGAGCCAGCCTTATTTGGGCCAACTGGGCTCTGTGGAATTAGATGCATTGCTGATAAAACTGCAGAGATGTCTACAAGCTCTAAGAGAAAATGGGTGGTATACTGGATACTGGATCTCCACACGAAAGACACCAGATGATGATGACCACCCCACTCACATCTCAGCACTCACTCCTCTTTTACATGTGAGAAGATGATGGATTAAGAGCTGACTCTCAGGAAATAAAACAGGCTGAAGATTCTTCCATCTGTCTCTGAAAACAGCACAGTTCAAGATCATGCAGTTAATTTCCTTTTTTCTCCAAAGTGTGGTTCCAGGCAATGTTTGAGCATAACATGTCCCACTTTGCAACCCTGAGCTGTGGTGGGCTGGGAGCAGTCCCCTGGCTGGGCTATATCAGGAGGTACAAGAACAAGTGATGTCTGAAGTGCCCATCATTCTCTATAGGTGCACACCAATACTTTTGTCAGTTTTGGAAACATTTTACAACAGTCCAAACTCAATGTCAAAAGCTAGCAAAAGGTGGCTGATATTCGCCAGAAACACAGAATGGCTTAGGTTGGAAGGGATCTTGAAGATCACTGAGCACTAACTCCCTGCTGTGGTCTGGTTACCCCCACCAGCTCAGGCTGCCCAGGGCCCCATCCATCCTGGCCTTGGGCACCTCCAGGGATGGGGCACCCACTAAGGGCAACCTGTTTCAGAAGACTTTCATCATTCTGCTTTTATTCAGAGGAAAATAAGGAAAAAAAAGAAGAGCATTTTGTGTGGAGGGCAAGAGTGTGGGATTTGAGCTCTGTCTTGTAAGCAAGGGGAGGGAGTTATACTCAGCCCTGGTCTCTCACTCCCTCCCAATCTGGGTAAGGATGCTTACATGCTTGATCATGTCACTATCATATTTTATTTAACCAAAAAGACCATACAGTCCCCTTAAATAGAAGCAAATATTTGAATAATTCATCCAGAAGTAATTTCTGTTTTATTTCTGCTGAAGTTGATGTTGCCTGCTGCTGAGAGCTGGCTCTATTGCACGTGCTGCAGGGACCAGGAGGAGCAACAAACACAAAAGCACATGTGCTGCAGCAAACTCGCTCCTTTGCTGCATCCTCTGACCTTGAAAATGAGCCCTTCCCACACAGGGGGCCATGGTGATGTGGAATGGATGGGATGAGCTTTTGGTCTCTGCTCATCTTTTCTGTTAGCACAAGTTAATTGGAATAATACAATTAACCACAAGGGAAAAGTCAAATTCCCCAGTACTGGGCCCTCAGTGCTGTGCCTGTTCCTCAAACAAATAGGACTTCAGCACCATGTTAGTCCTGCACAACCTGTTGGGGTTATTCATGGTGTGCCGTGCAGCCAGAAAACTGAGTAAAGAGGAGATTTTATTGCTGTGTCATGGTTGGTGATGAAACTTGATGCTTATCAAAGAGCAGCTTTCTCAGTACTTTTTTTTTTTTTTTGCATCCAAATGAAGAAGGTAAATATTCTTCCAGCATTGGTTCCAGTTGCAAAATCTGTATGTGCCAACTGCACCTACAGTCTTTGTTTTGGTTGTAAAATTAAGTCACTTGGAGGAGAAACAGTAGACATTTTACTTCAGGGTAGCATATACAATTTTTGCCATCTCACAATTTCTCTTGCTAAAGGACAAAAATATGCAGACTTGGTAACGGCTTCCAGAACTGTGCATAATCCAGAATGCTCCAAGGAATATATGCATAACATTACCACTGCCCCATTTGTGATCTTGAAGAGACAGATCTTCTTTTTGCATTTATTCTGACTGAGAAGTCAGTGAAAGGGCACATTTTCCTGCTAATTAGACTCCTAGAGATTTCCTCAACTCTTCAAGAACTACCAACCTAATTTTTTTAACATCTTTCTGCTTCAGTCACAGGGGAAGCCTCTGTGTCTCTGACTTTTTCTGTTCTCCAATGAAGCGATTATTGAAACATATAGCAATTATGCTTCTTTTCTGGGTGAGAAATCTTTTATAACATTAAGACAAACAGTCCTGTAAATTAAACAGAGGATAAGATCTCTCTCTTCTAGAAGGAGTGAGTTAGTAGTGTTTTCCCCAGTGGCTCAATGCCCAGGAGAAGAATATTAGTCTATGATACAGACTGACAAAGCCAGCACTTTTCCAGTGTCCTGCTTTAGAAAACCTGCACACTGTTCTTGACCAGGGCGGCAAAAGGGATGAGCTGTGCTTGTGGCATCACTGCACTTCCTGAGAGCACACACAGCAGAGATGAGCAGATGTTCTGAAAGGTGCTGAGGCCTTGTAATAGTGCGTCCTGCTTACACTGTGTGGTCTGTCTGCAGCTTCGTCCTCTTTTGGGGGTATTTCAGACACTGCTTGGAGGTTCACTGACAGAGATATCTCCAAAGACAACTCCAGAAAGCTTACAAGCAGGAGAGGGACTGAGCTTTTACACAGTCTGATAGTAATAGGAAAAAGGGGAATGGTTTTAAACTAAGAGAGGGGAAATTTGGGTTAGATGTTAGGAGAAAATTCTGTAGTTCAAGGGCAGTGAGGCCCCGGAACTGCTGCCCAGAGAGCTGTGGATGCCCCATCCCTGAAAGTCCCCAAGGCCAGGTTGAATGGGCCCTGGGCAGACAGAGCTGGTGGGGCTGAAACCCTGTCCTTGGCAATGGAGTTGGAACTGGATGATCTTTAAGGTCCCATCCAACCTAAGCTGTTCTATGATTCGATGATCACCCCTGCCAGAGACATTGAGACTCCTTGCACAAGTGGGAGATGGATGCTGCAAGAGGATCCACCTTTGCTAAAGCCATCAGGCTCCATCTGCACGAGCTGTGTCATTTTGGCTGTGCAGAGGAGAGACGAGCATTCCAACTCCCCATCCACTTCTCCACTGGCTGCAACTACAGCCTTACGTTAACTTAGTTTATAGGTAAATGCATGGCTATTTCTATTTATTGAAATAAATTGCATTATACATGTCTCTAACAGTACACATAAAACACCAGAATTCCAATTCATAAGCACATGATTACCCTTTTATTCTTCCATTTGTACTTCTCTCCTCCTGCACTCATCCTTCTCTGTTTAAAGCCCCCTTCATTGAGACTGTAGCAAAAATAACTAGTGGCACATTCTAGCCAAACAAAGGCTGCAGAAAACATTCAGAATATGAACACTGTCAAAATACAAGTAAAAGAAAGTAGGACAAAAGCCAGATGGGCTGGGCTTCTCGCTTATGCCTGGCTTTAAAGTGGTTGAGGGTGGTAATCATACACAGAAAACCATAGTACAGCCGTCTGCAGCACCTGCTCATGAGATCAATCTTTTGGGAGGCCCTCACCAGTCTCCCAGCAGACATCAGCATCCTTCCTCACACCACCTGAAGCTGCATCCTGCATCACATGGGCGATAACCTCCAATCTTTTAAATGCTCTGCCATGCAGAGTGACTCAATCTGTGGCTACCTGGTCTTTCTGGCAAGGAAAATATACGCTGCTGCAGTCCTCCAGTACACTTCAAGCTCCTCTCCTGGGCCCAGGTGGAGTCAGACCTCCATGCTCTCCCAGTGTCTATGACACTGGTCTTCTTAGGCATCCTTATACACTCGGTTCCTCCCATCTGGTAAAGGCCAAAAGCAGACCCAAACTGACACAGAGCTGCTTATCAGAACCCAGCCAGGACCCTGAGGGGCAGCTGCTTCCTGCATTTATTGTTATTCATATGTTTTGTCATGGGACACAGGTGAAACATTGCTGTTCCAGTAAGGTGTAGCCACTCATCTGGAGCTGATGCAGCCTGCAGCGCATGTTACAGCCCTCCCTGGCTGTCACAAATGGCAGCAAGCTACTCCATCTCCTTCTCTCTTTCCCTTCAAGCCTCTCTGTCAGTCATATCTTAGACAGCGCTTTTGGGCCAGCTCAGGAAGCAACCCAAGAGGAACAGAGGCAGGCAGCGTGCAATTTTGCACATGGTCAGTCTTTTCTCTTGAAGGCTGTTTGGTCCCAGAGTTGAACAACAAATATCTGAAACACCTTATTCTGTCACAAGGTACTGTTCCAGGTCCTATTTTCTTCTCTGTCACATACAATGACAGGTGTGTGACAGAGATGGGCTGTGACACCAGTCATGTTCCAGTTTCTGCCCTTAGAGCTATCCTTTGTCCACAGGGAGAAGCTCGGTGAATGCATTTAAGATGTTTGTGCACAGTTTCTGAATTAAAAGCAAGTACTGTCCTAAAGAAGGAAGCTCAAAAAGCCCCTGGATATGCGATGCAGATAGAAACATTCTCCCTTTCAGCATGAGGAGCTTGGAGCTCAGTGAGCAAAAATCAATGCGGTGCCATTACTGCCAGCAGAGCTCTTCCAGCTGATGTGGCCCTCTCTTTACATGCTGCACGAGTACAGAATCCCTGTGAAAAGGGACGGGCCATCCTTGAAGGCTGCCATCGCAGCCCTTACTCATCCTGGGCTTAGGCTGTCCCTGTGAGTAATAATGAATGAACAAAATTATAACTCATGGTAACAGTACATATTTATGGGAATGGGTTTTATTTTGGTCAATATTTCAATTAGACTTCTGCCTGATGGAGGGAATGCAGATCAGGGAGGGGCTGGGCTGATGCAGCAGAAGAAAGGAACATTGCCAGGCGCTGATTGATGTTTTATTGGGCTGTAATACTAGAAGCTTTTGCTTGCAAGAATCAAATGTTAGATCTCTCTCCCAGGGATTTATTTTGCTAGTACCTATGGGAACCAGCTGGGCTGGCTGCCTGGAGAAAAAGACAAAGCAAGCTAGTCGGGAAGTTTATGGTGATTTAAGATAGATGCTGATTAGTGATTCACATTTGTGTGAATAATAAAATAAATACAGAGAACAGTTGCTAGTGTATCTCTCTATTGCTTCCTGAGAAAAAAAGAGCTGCTTTGTATAAGTTAAGGTTGGGAATTTTCCCACTGCAGCAGACCTGTTTTATTGCAAAGACGAAAGCATTACCCTGGAGAGGTAAAGATGTACAGTGTTGTCAATGTTAGAAATTCTGCACCAAGGACGTTTATGTTAGGGAATTGATTGGGAGGAAAAAAAAGCAACATTTTCTCTGAAACATAAACAAGAAATACTCTCTCGGGGGCAAATGACGCACTGCAAAGATTTGGAACAAGGTCCCCTGGGCTCCTTACAGTGGTGGCAGAGCTGCAAGAGCTTAACACTTAAAACCTAGCCCTGGAGGGACTGAGCTGGTGCGATTTGCTAGCTAGATACAGCCCACAGCATTGCTGCTGGCCTGGGCCAAGAGATGAGCAGCTTCTCATTATCTCTTTTCCCTGCTGGAATGAAGTCAATTATGGACAAATTCTGAGAAGGAAAAAAAAAAAAAGAAGAAGTTATTTCCTGGAGTTTATTGTCAGTCTTTTGAAATGTGCTGTCTGTTTTTGGTGAATGACAGTACTATGATTTGACACCTTAAGTTTTATTTCCTGCCTTTAAAGCAGAATGGGACATTTTTTAACAGACTTCAAAAGATCATTGTACTGCAGAATTAAATGCTTTGCCTCAGGAAACAGCATCAGAGACTCCAAATTTCTCAGGTTGCTTCATGAAATTCACAGGTTAGGAAGAGGGACCTGCAGGTTTTCAGCCTGGCATGAAGAAAAAGCTTGTTTCTGAGAGGAGCAGAGGAAAAGCTCTGGAGCCAGGCAGACTGCAGGTGGAGAAGACCTCCTTTGTTGCTGGCTGGTTCCTTTTCTGGTGGACCCACTTCCCAGAGGGGAGCTTTCACAAAAAAAAAAAATGTTGGGTCTCACCTGGAGCTTCTTCTCTAGGCCAGAGGTACCCTGCTGTTGTGGGTGGGCCATGGCAGGTCCAGCTCATCTAAAGAATCATCATAGAATAATCACGGAATCATTAAGATTTGAAAAAAAACAACAAAACTGTAAGATCATAGAGGCCAACCAGCAAACCATTGTGCCCACTGACCGTGTCCCTCAGTGCCACATCTCTGTGGTTTTTGAACACTTCCAGGCACAGTGTCTCCACCACCTCCCTGTGCAACCTGTGCCAATGTACCACGTCTCTTTCTGAGAAGAAAGTTTTCCTAATATCCAAGCTGAACCTCCCCGGTGCAACTCAAGACCAGCACCGTGAGCTTTTTTGAAGCCAGGTTGTCATCTGTTCCCAATGACTTAGGGAATAGACTTAGACCAATAGGTCTGCACATTTTCTTTAATAACAGATCTTGCTATGCCTTGTTTCTTTCCAGTCTCTGATTTGCAATTGCATTTCTTGATATCTTCCTTCCTTTATAGTTCTGACTTTTGACGTCTTCTTCTGCTTTCTCCACTTGCTTTCTCTTTTATTTCTCTGTGCTTACACCACCAACTCCCTTTTCTTTTCTACATGTTTTTACCTTGCTTTGCTCTCAGCAGAAGTCACTGATCATGAGGAGAGGATTTTTCCAAGCCTGGGATTTTGTTGCCTGATCAGAGCAGACTCTTACTGTGTGGAGGGATAAACCGTAGTGGAAAATAGCTGCAGTATTCCAGCTCTGTTCACACAGCTCTTAAAATAGAAACAAAGGACTCTTTGTAGGCTACAGATCAGTCTGATGCCATGCTAGAAAGACAACTGACTCATGAGCCCAGTTGTATTTAGCTGGCTGGAGATGCCACCATGCTGAACAGTCTGCCCTCCCCCTTGATGGGTGGATATTGTTCTTGTACCAGAAATAGAACAAACCAGATGTCCTCATCTTAACCTCCCTGTCCTCACCATCCACATTATCAGCTTAGGGCACTGGTGATGACAGGTTTGCTCTAAAAATCTGCTCTGCAAATTGAGGCAAAGGCCTGCATTTTTTCTTGCTGCAAGGGCTCTGACTCAGGCTGAGGGATGCAGAGGGCACCGAGGAGTCTGCCAGTTTGATTCCCATCTGCATAGAGTTGTCTACACACTAAACAGAAGCAAGATGGCAGGGCTAGGTGGAAATGTATTTTAAACACAATTTGGGCGTTAGGATGATGATTGAATTTCTCATTAAATCCCTACACATCTAGCACTGTAGTTGCAAGAATGAAATTGCAAGCTGTTGTTGACAGCATCTGCAGATGATATCTACAGGAACTGCTCCATAGGGTGACATGAGCAGGTTCCCTGGCCCTGCCTGGGAGCAGATGAAGGGCAGTGCATGGTTCTGCAGCAGTCGTTTGTGAGACAGCTGCTGTCTGAGACAGGGTGTCTCCATCTCTGTTTTCACTGCTGTGAATATAGTCATTTCCACCAGCACTGAATTCTCTCTGCAATCATACTACAGATAATTAAAAGAGAGAGATTAATTTGGGTCACCGAAGATAAGTAATGCCAAGCTAAAATTTAATTTAATCTGCATAAGAAATAAGACTTTGGTCTGAATATGAGTGTGCCAGATAAATGGCTTTTGACTCTTCAAGGGAGAAGGACAGGCAGCTGAAACCATGACCTCCTCTGTCCACCTTGTCAGTGTTGTGCACAAGCCCAGATGAGTCTGTCTGTCCTGCAGATGCTCACAGGACTCACAGGGTTCATTTCAAATGCAGGGAGCAAACCAGCATCAGCCCATCACCAGACACTGGGATGAGGAGCTGTTATCTCACCTGGATCAGCCCATGCCCTATGGCCATGGGACAACGGGCATGGAGTGACATGATCCCTGTGCAGAAAGGACACAAGGGTCCCCACGCAGTTTAGCTGGCTGTCAATGAGCCATCTGGAGATAATGACTTCCCCAGACTACTGCTGTGGGCTGGATTTGAATTTCTTACCCTGAGGTGAAAGGCTCCTTCACTTGTTAGGCTATTAATTGTCCAAACCACCAGTCCGGTTCTTAAGTGGCAATTAATGAGAAGCCAGAGCTGGAGCTTGTAACAGGGAGGAGCTTTACAAGAGAAAGACAATAAAAACAGCCAAGGAAAGGGCTCGGAGGGCATGAGATCTGGGCCTTTCATGCACCCAGGCTGCTGTTAGCTCTGACAAAGAGCAGGCTCTGGGCAGAAAGTCCCATGGGACCTCTGCTTTAGCCCAGGATTTTTCTTCTCTGTCCTGAGCAGTAATTTTCAACAAAGGGCTGCTCTTCTGTATTTCAGTTCTGTATTTTCAACCAAAGACATTTCAAAGCTTGGGTTGCCTCTGCCATGAGAGGTCCGTCAAGGTAACACAGGGAGGAATTTCACCATAGTGTGCTTCACCACAAGGCTCAGACCTTCAAAATCACGTGAAAAAGCACATTATTTATGGGTGAAAAGATTCCAGAGCTGTTTCTCAGGTTACTCCCCTATAAATTCTGTCTCTTTGCCATTCATCAGATCCCTTGTTCTCCGTGCATAAAGTGAGCTCCTCATTTACAGTGTGTACAGCAGACATGTGCTCCAAACAGCAGGAGGAATGGGCTGAAACACAGGTTATCAGCGACCTGCCCAGAGACATGCTGAAGATATATAATGCAACCCTGTTCTTTGTCATTCAGTGAAACACTCTCAAGAAACAGCCACTATCTGCTCACGGGGGAAACTGCTAAGATGCTGAGCCTGCTACAGACACAGGCACACACTCAGGGTGCTGTGGCACTCAGTGCAACCACAAATGTTTTAGAGATAGGGAAAAAGTACGTTCCAATACTGCACATTAATGGAGCTTCTGCAGCTTAGTGAGATAGCAGTTGTCATTTTCAGCTCATCTTCTTATTACATTTCTCTTTAAGCATCAAAAGAAAGCTGTTAAAGCTGCTGCTGAACAGAAATAATTAACATGCAGAGCGTACTAACCTGCACAGCTCTCTGCATTTTTGACTTCTGCCTTGTTACAGATATCACGTTGCAACCCTCTTGCCTCTAGATCCAAATGGGACGAAGATCCTCTGAGATTTGGTCCAGCTTTTGAGGGACAGCTTTTGAGGGAGCTCTGTCCACTCTCAGGAGTGTAATCAGTGGTCACAGACAGCTCCTGATTGCCTAAGGCTTCATCCAAAGCTTCCTGACCTCAGGGGAAAGGTTCACATTTGCTCTCAGCCATCCTGCATGCACACAGCCTCTTGGCTAGCTTCACAGCTGATCATTTTTAATTAGAGGGGGGAGCTGATGCAGAGATGAGATGTACCTGACACAGAGTGGGAGACACAGTTAGGAAGCAGAATGCTTCACCATACAATCAGTAGAGAATCTCAGCAGCTTTTTAGCCAAGACTTGTGCATCGTTGTCTCCTAAAGTGCCTGCAAAAACACAACAGTAATGTAAAAGAAAGAGTTTGCCCTTCAGGCTTTCTTGGGTTGGCAGACCTATTGAGCTTAGACTAACAAAACTATTAGGTGGTATAACTGCATTATAAGTGTGCAGAAGTGTCAGATCTCCATTAATATGATTACACGGCAGCTACAGACAGGGCACAGCCATCTGTAGCATTAGTGGAAAAGCTTCCCCATTCTTTGCATAAATTGGGAGAAACATATTATTTCATGAACTGCTGCTTACACAAGTTTTGGCAGAGGATCAAAGTTCAAAAAATATATATTCATTTTTAAAGAGTGTGAATTCAAAAGTAAGGACTGGGACAAAAATAGCCAACAAAACAACAACAAAAAACAGAACCCCGCAGTCAGGATACAGGGGAAAATATATCATGATTTTAATGGAAATGAGGAGAATTCCTGGAGTTAATTATAGCAGTGCTTTCCCATAGTTGGAGTAAAGCTGTATGTGTCAGCACTTCTTGAATGCACTGTTCCTTTTAGGGCTCCACAAATGGTGCCACTCTGGGTGCCAAGGCACACACACATGCAAGTTTTAAGGGGAAATCAGTCCTAAAATTGTAATTTTGAATGAAGTGAAAACCAAAATGTTGACCACTTCAGTGCTGTTTCCTCCTTGTTTACATTCAGAAACGTCTGCACAGGAAAACATGTCAGCTAGCAAATTGAAAAAAGTGCTACTAGCACATGACATAACTTGTTTTATTTGTTTATTAGTGAATGTCTCGTGTATGTGATGAGACATGAGCAACACTGCACATCTTTGACCTTTGTCCAGTAAAACCCTTAAGGATATGCATCACTTTAAGGATCTTAAGTACTCTTCACTTAAAGTGAATAAGTCTACTCGTGCTTGAAACAGAGGAAAGAGACAGCATGGAAATTGGTGTCACAGGGCTGGGGAAATCTATCAGCTGAAAAAGAGCACCCATATGGATACAATAAACTGACAATATATTTGAACTGGATTATGCTATCTTTAACCAGTGTCCTCCAATTCTGAAATTAAGCAGTTCTTCAACATTTAAACTGGTGTAGAACTGGACACTTCGTGGCTTTTTTCCCCTATTTGCTTAAAGAAGAAAAATAAAGAAAATAAGCACAGTAATTTTCTACCAAAAGAACTCTAGAAACTCTGCTCATTCATTCTTTTACACATGCTTGAAGTCATCAACGAGGAGATATGAATAAGCACAAATAATTCTGTATGACTTTCATGATATATGCATTTCCAAACCAGCTTACTCCTCATTTCTTGCGCTCAGCCCTAATCAGGGCAATGGAAGTTTAACAAGTAGGAGCCAGCTCCAATAGCAGCTGATGGTTGAAGATTCCCTCTGTTTGCCATTTACACAGAACACACCTAAATTTAGCCATCTCTCACACAGGCTTTCTGGTTCAAAGGTCCATGCTGGGTAGGAAACTCTTTATTCTCACATTTACAGCTCATCCCAATCTGTATGAACATGGGGAAGTGGCATGGAAAGAGATGGTAAGAACAATATCTGAGAACTGTCAGTCAGCAGTCAACAGACTCTTGGTGCAATCACTGTGACATGATTCTAAATGTTGGCACTTTGATTTGGAGATTTCTGGCATTTTTTCCAGCTCCATGCCATCCTCTCAATCTGTTTGCTCTGTTGTCACCTGCTAGGTTTTCTCTCCAGTTTTCCTGGACACAAACCACCACCTCCCACAGTGGGCACAAAATACAGGAAAAAAGTTCCTGGAGCTGGCTTATCCCAGCTCATATGCTGGAGGCTGGATAGTTGGTTCAGTTTCCACCCATTTGTGCTGCTAATACAGCACAGAGAACAAACAAAGCTGCCCAAATGAAGCTGTCAAAGACTCCCCATGACACAGGAGCTTTCTTAGGTGACAACAAGCTGGCACAGCCTCCTTTCTGCCAGCCTACAAAACTTAGTATAATGAGCAAGCCAGGAAGAGGATAAGGCAGGCTGTGCAGCATGCTGCCACATCCTTGGCAGAGGCAGCAGTTGGAGGCAGGAAAATGAACACATTGCCCCATTGGAGGTACCTGACTTGCTGACTCCTGTCCTTGTGGGACCAGCAGAGTGCAGGCATTGAGGCAGTACCCAGCCTTGCTCAAAAAATCACTTTCTGACACAACAGTGCTCTTCCTCAGACTAAGAGGTGATGAAAGAATGGTGTGATGCTCCCCCATTAGTATCCCCTTAACCTACTGTGGGTTTTGCAGATCTCCTATTTGGTCTGGTACTGAGAGCAGAGAGGAGCTATACTCAGCTCCACTTGGCTTGTACTCTACTGAGCTGAGAAGGATCCCAAGACAAAGCTGCAAACCAGATAACCTCAAGCCAGAAAAGAACCACTGCCCCATCTCAGGTGCAGTAAGCCTTTTTTTCCCCTCATTTGCAGGATCTGTTTTACCCACTGTTACTGCCTTCTCTCCACTCCTCCCTCCACTGAGCAGCTGCCAAGGGCATCTTCTATGCAGCTTGGCCCTTGATGTTTTGCCCTAAGCAAGCAGCCAGGGCTCCAGCTGCCTAACTCCACTGCAGCTGGATGCTTACAGAGACTTTCACATTCCCAGCCCACAGATAAGCCAAGACAGCAGTGCTGAAAATACTCTCAAACTGAGGCTCGTATCTGGGTCACATAGCTGCCAAAACCACCCCCATTCTGTTGAAAAAGCTATTGAATTTGCTTCTAGAAGGAAAAAGACAGTAACATGCCAAGTGACACTAATTGTTAGGCAGCGCTGAGCAAGTATAATGCACTCCTGCAAATTATCTGGGAACACTTTTCCATTTTGTAGTGGATTTGGAGGGAGGAATGGGGAAGCTGATCAAGGTGAATCTAGGAAAAAGTGTAGCTCTTCAAGAGGAACTTTTTTAGTGGATAAAAGTGAACTCTGAGTTAGATATCTGTGGGCAAAATATTAGTAACTGCCGCTTATTCTGAGGGACAAAATCCCTCTGCATCACCAAAAACATCATCAACCTGTATGTGAATGTTATCAGCTCATCACAGGCAAAAGCCAGGCTTTACTCTGATCCATTTTCAGCACTGATTAGGAAGGTGGAGATGGCACTGAGAGAAAGGGATAGTAGAACATAAAATTCAACAGTGACAGTTCTTTAAGCACACAACTATGCATTTAAGCTTCTTTTCACCATCATCAGTTTAGAAAACAGATACCAACCTACCAAAAAGAGCTTGAATCAGCACCGGGATTGGGTTAATGTGGTGGATCTGTGAAAGATGGTATAGCATGCTGCTAAGTCTGATACTGCCAAGGCCCCACAGAAAAGCCCTGCTGGATGGATGATTTAATCTAACTTCATACTATTTACTCTAATTTCAGACTAGCAAATTGTAAGCTAGCAGATTTTCTTTCTGTCTCCTTTATCAAAACTTCAAGTCAAGTCATCTAACTTCTGCTCCTCTTTCCCAAATTAAGCAGTGCAGTATTCAGCCAGGAGGAATTGAGGTGGCTGTTCAGGACTAAAGAACTGTTCAGTTTAAATAAGGGTGGCAGAACCTGGTGATTAATTTGTCTCCTTTGTTTCTCCAGTTGGAAAAGAAAGAGAGAAAGACAGTAGCAGAGTCATTATACTTAGGTGCAACAAAAGAGGTCTTCAGGTCTGAATTCATGGCAGCTTTTGAGTTACTTGGGGATTACCAGCTAAGAGATGCTTTGTAAACACAGGGCAGAATAATGTGAAGGCAGGAATATAAGATACAGCAGCTAAAGTTTGGCGTCCTCAGCTTGTTTGCACTCTTTGTCCTTCTTAGACTCTTCTTTTTCAGAAAGTTTTATGTATGAGTAGTAGTGGACATGGAATGTGGTATTTGAAGAGAGGCTGTTATGCGTGGTTTGCTCTGTAGCCACACCCACCCACTCCATCTGTTGGGTAATAAAGATTTGCGGCAGGTGTGTGCACTTACTGAGCATCACTATCTTCAACTACCAGTCAAAAGGACTTAATATATTTTGAAAATTATGACTTAACACACCTAGATGCTGTTCTAAGTCCAGTGAAGTCAGTGGAAAATTGAGTGCTGCAAGGCTTCAGTTTTACCTTATGCTTACATGGGCATTTCACCTGATGCATTTCTCTAGATGAGACTCATTTAAATATAAGACTTAAGGCCAGGTTGGGTGGGGCCCTAGGCAGCCTGATTTGGTGAGCTGCAATTCTGCATGCAGCAGGGGGTTGGAACTGAATGATCTTTAAGGTCCTTTCCAATCCAAGCCATTCTGTGATAAGAAAGTGCACAAATCTCCAAGGTTTCATGACCCTTAACAAGGAAAAAATAAGAAGTAAGCAGTCTTCAAGATGAGCCATTTAATAACATGTAATGTGGAATAATTTGGTAACTTTGGTGCTCTCCCATCATGTCTGGTTCTGTTCCCAGTGACTGGAGGGAGTGGCAGCAGAGCAGTTTTATTGCTCAATAGACAAAACAGTGACACCATTTCATTCAACATTTAGCTATCTCCAAGCCAGTTGCTTTCATGCCTTAAAGCACATTCTGATTTTCAATCCTTTTAACTAGTGAAGAAATATTCTCTGCTATTTGGATAGTTTGTCCATTTGTATGCACTCTTTCTGATAATATGAGGAAAAAAGAGGAAATAAAGAGAACAGAAACAACAGTGGTATAGCGTCAAATGGTAACAATCAAGTGCAGATGTAAATAGGAAAATGCTGAGTTCACATTCTGCAGCTGGCCCTTACAAAAAAAATGCAAGAAAAATTCTTGATCTGGTTGTCCAGATCCAGAGAGCACCAAAAAGAAACACTGGACACACCTAGGGAGATGGCAGATGTGAATTTTCATCCTCATGAAGTTCACCACAGTAATTTCCCATCTCTAGAGGTGGTGGTAGCTTTGTTTTACAGTTTTGAAGAAGTACAGAACAGAACTCTGAATGCCACTATCAAATTGGGATGACACTTGACAAGAGCACAAAACAATTTTATTGCTGGGTAAGCCTGTCAGATAATTTAGCCTGGACAATTTAACACGGCCATAAGAGATTGGAATCACTAGAAAATGATTTTATGGCCAATGGGCTAGAAGCATCTGTGTTGTTTTGTTTTTCTGTCTCAGCTGTTATGGATATATGACAAAAAATATTACAGGACTGTAAAGGCCAGAAACATATGCTGCTACTAAGAGGCACTTTTTGTATGTATATTTAGATGGTTGTCCTGCAAGAGGTCTCAGATCTTTACTTCTCACCTCTCATCACATGATCCTTCTGGAGCAGAGGTACAACCCAGTTTCCATGCATCAATTCATAGAAGTCTTCTCCCATTCAAGAAGGCAAATGTTTATTTTTGTGTGATTTCATTTTGTTTCTTCACAGACCTCATCCTCCTTCAGCCTGCTTTTGCAGTTTCTTTGACAAATTATTATTTTTTCTGTTGCTTCAGCAAATATTTCTTGAAGCATGTTCAAAGTTGAGCACGTGTTAAAGAGTATTATGCTGAATCAGGAATTCATTGCATAGCAATATCCCATAATGTGTGCACAGATGGAGGACTTGGATACGAAACACTCAGTTACAGCAGCAGTCAAAATGCAAAAAATTAACCTTTTCTTTTGGGCAACAGACTATTTAATGTAGTTGCTACTTTGCTGGCAGCTAAATACAGTTGTCATGACAAAAGTCAGCGTGTATATCACATTGTAAGGGTAGCTTAGTTATCAGTATTTTTGAGCTATTAGAATGGGTGGAAAAAAAAAGAAAGCTTATAAAGCTGAAGATATCTCAGTCTTGTCAGGATGATGAGTACAGTGCATACAGAAAAATCCCTGTGAGGGTCTCCACATCACAGAGAGATCAAAATAAGAAAGCTAGTGGAGAGAATGATTCTGAAAGCTTTATCTTAAACACAGACAACCTTTTTCCTTACTAAAAGAAAGAAAAAGGATTGTGATATATTTTTGTACAATGAATTAAAAAACAAAACAACAAAAAACACAAACCACATGTGATAATCAGTAATAGCATGAAAAAGACGGTCAGCTTCCATCAAGTTAATACATTTCCTTCACCTGCATTTCACCCACTGTGACACTGTGGGTCATACATACCAGACTGCAGATTGCCTCACACCAGTACAGGGACAATGGTAGATACTTTGACATCCTCCAAGTGCAGTATTGTGGTGATCAGTTCAAGCACAGTTGTGGTATGGACAAGGAACGGGATTTCATAAGAGAGTAAAGGGATGGATTCAGTTCTGTGAATGGCTCTATTGAAGAAATTTGTTGACTATTCACAGAAAACAATGAAAAATTGAAAGTGGAGCCAGAAAAGACCTTCAGGGGTACTTAATTCTTAGGAAATTCAATCAATGTAAGAGGTGCGATTCCTCCAAGATGCCTAAAATATATTTAGTTTGGCTCTATGTGAAGAGAAGATGTTGCGTGACAACAGTTTACAGACATCTACCTTGAGAAACATGAGGCAGTTTTTGGGCACTGCATGTTAGCAGCTACTTGCTGGAAACTGAAACTGGACCAGGTCATGCTTTAATGAAACACAAACCTTAAGTATCAGGACAATTAACTGTTCAAATAGCTTGTCTAGGTATACAATATTCTTAAATTTTATAGATATAATTCTAAATTGTGCACCTTTCAAACATCACTTAATTAGTAAGAGTTTTAAGTGCAGCTCTCCTACCTCAGTTCAGAAGGTGCTAAGTTTAGATCATCAGACTGCTCCCTTTGGTTACAATAATGAATGGTTCTGAACCAGCATGGTATGAGTTTTGCAAGGTCTGATTTTTTTCCACATTAGCACAAGCTATACATGCAGCTTTTACTGCAAAAGATGGCAATGACACTGCCTCCTAGTGGGATACAAACCCTATGGAACAGTGGGAAGTTGAAAAATAAAAAACTGCTTCACCCCCTTCCAACAACTACTCAAGACAAGCACAATCTCTATCCAGAGAGATGCTGTTCCTTTGGCTGCTAACCCTTAAATGAGGGGTGAGTAGGGGTGGATCCAGGCTCCACCCCTTCCAGTGACTCAGGTGCATTGCTTGCACCTGAGCTCCTTGGGTTAGCCAGGCCTTCTCACCTGGGCTCACCCCTTGGTTCAGACTGTGATCTGAAATTCCACTGCACGTTACTATGAGGCATTCCTGATATCCACAAAAAGCTAATACTTTTTACAGGCTGAATTACTGGTTTGAATGTAGATCCTGATATACAATAAAAACTAAGATGTTTTTCCATGGTACTGAATCTTCCTTAAAGAGCAATATGCTTTAAGATGCATGCCTTCACATATTTTTGTGAACTTTATTAATAATTTATTAATGATAATAACCTGACCAAACCCTGGTCCTTATCTAAGTAAACAAAATAGATATGGGAAACATTTGTGAATGCTGGTACTAAGGAATGGGCAAGATTATATTCCTTCCATTGAGACTGTGGGCAAGTGGGACATCTATCAAGAATGCTTTCCTGCAAAACTTCATTACCACACCACATCCCCATAAAACAAGATTATCTTAGCCTAATTGCTGTATCAGGCACATTTAATTAAAAAGAAACCCAGAACCTCTTTCTGGGTAGCTCTGCTCCCACTCTTTGAATAACACATAAAATAATGCCTCTTAAACAATTATCTACCTTCCATAGAAAGATCCCTCAGGAAAATTGAGACTATCTCCATTACATTGTTGCTTCAGGCATTAATGTACATTTTAGAGACCACAGAAAACCAAGACAATAGACCATGACCTTCTTATCTAACCTTCAGTTTGAAGGGTGGCTCTTTTGTTATGGTTATTGAGCCCGAGTGTTGCCTGATACAGCTGGGCCTTATGCTGAAATAGAAGCTCCTCTGTGGAGAAATATTACTCACAGTGTGGTCAGTGTTACTCACAACCTTAACTATTAAATACAATTTTTCATCACAAGCCTTGGTGCTTACCTCAGGTTTTAAATCACCACTTGTAAAACTAGTGGCCGTGTGAGCAGTGACTGTTTCATGAGTGAGGAGTCTTCAGGAAGTGCATTGTCACCATTTCTAATTCTTAGCATGGATATTTAAGCCTTTCTTTCTTCTTCCTTCTAGCAATGCATATTCTATACTTGCCCATTATCTCTGCAAAATAAAATGCAATCAATCATACATATGGATGTGATTTTCTTTGGTACTTGCAATGCAAATGCTATGGCATGGATTAGCATTCTGGTCCAGTGCATGCTGAAGCAATGAAAAAGTTTCTGTGGGAATCAGGCACAAAAAATATGTTTATGCTATGCCTAACATTAAATAGTCTGTTGCCCAAAAATAGTCTCTCCTTTCTTCTGTGTGACAAACCTGTAAGCATGTGCAAAGGAGAGCGCAGTCAAGAGTTGAGACTGTGCCTGAGCAGACACAGTCAGCAATAATCTTGGAGGTGGCTGGATGGAGTATGGGCTGAGTGTGAAGCACTCCTGGCCTGGGGCTGCTCTGAAAGCTGCTTTTTCAGTGCATTTGACAAGCAGTCAAGGACACATTCCTAATCTATACCATTAACCACTTCCTAACAAGTCTTAGCATCCTGAGATCTGCCATAACATGGTAGTTTTGCCTTGGGAGACTTCTGGATTGTCCTCTGAAAGTATTCGTGTGTACCTTCATTAAAAGTACAGTGAGAAGAAAAACTCATTTATAAGGCTATGTATTAATATTGCGACAGAGCAGCCAGTGTATCTAAGAGACAGTGGATAAAACTGAATATTAACCTACAATCCCACAATACTCTCCATTTTTTTCTCTGTAGCAGTGGGCATTGTCTCGCTTTTTTTTTTTTTTTTTGTCTTTCCAAAAGTTCTTTTTTTCCTATTTGATTTCAATGACCTTCTCTTTCTTCACTGAGAACTCTACCTTCCCATTTCTCTTGAGTTTTTATTTTCCCCTTCAAACATTTTTCAGTATTAGATTATTTGCTTCAAGTCAAGTCATATCTGAGTGTTTTATTGTACTTATCTATTCTCACAGCAAGTACAAAATGCACCCATTTTAGGGAAGGGAAATGGAACCCAGAGAGATTAAACAAGTAGCCCAAGTACATCCATCACAGAGCAGAAAACTGAGATCAGAGCTTCAATTTCCTAGATTAGACCTTTCACCAATCAGACATGTCTCAGCAGACAATTAAGTTCCTGGGAGGACTCATGTGCTCTGGCCCTGCCAGATGTTCAGCAAGACCCTAGCAGCTGGAAATAGCTATCAGGATTTTTAAGATACATCATCTGAATGGGCATTCCATTAGGGAACAAGCAACTTTAGGGCTTTCTGTGCACTGTTTTTTGTTGCTTGTTTCTGTGTTTCTTTCCCATATACAGTATGATCTTTAATTTAAGTGCTCTACATGGCACGTTTCTCTAGTGGGTTCAGAGTTTCCAAAGGTAATGAAGAAGGCTTGCATCTAACTTCAGTAGGATGGGGAAAAGGACAAGGTAAGCACATTTTATTTCTCTGAGCAAAAATGGATAACATAAAGCAAGCTGCACATTCAAGATTTCCAAGTGAGAAGACAATAAAAAGAATTATAAAAGGAATTATCAGCAATGGCACACAGAAAAGCTCCCAAATCATCCACTACGTGGCTTGACTCAAGATCAAATACATTGATATTCAAACACAGGAGAGACTCCCTTTTACATTCAACATGGATGACATTTCCTAGCCCTTTTACTGATGTTCTCAAAAGAGTGTTAGTTGAGATAGAAGAGTTATACCTTGGGACTTAAACAGCAGCTATTACGGTAAGTAGAGAGGAGTTGGGCACAGATAACAAAGGGATAGTGAGGCGTGATGGACTGGCTGAGGCAGGGAGAAAGAAATGCCTGCAACATGAAAGGAATCTTAAGTTTTCCTTTTGATCTTCGTTAGTATCCCCCAGTATGATTTTGTCTGTTTATGCACTTCAGTGACCTACACTGCTGTAATGCCTAAATGCCTCGCAGGTTTCTTGATGCACGGTGCTCTTTTGACAGAGTAGCAGTCCACAGTTATAAAACAGCACCAAAAGAACAAGAAAGCTTATGTTATTGCTCTTACATGACAAAGCAATGCTCCAGACACACAGGGCTCTTGTGGAAGTGCCCAGCAGTACAAGAAATACTGTTCTGGAGGGTATATTCTGTAGATCTGAGCTGCTGAAGTGTGATTCATCATCCTGAGACCATTATGACTGAAGAAAGTGCACAGACAGAGCTTGAGAAATATATATGCATAGTAACTATGATCACTGCTTGTGCTAAGATCTTGTTCCACATGCTCTTGGTTCATACAGATCCCTTTGTAATGTAAATCTCTATTCAGTCCCTAAAATTATTAGATACAAAGCCAATTCTTAGCTCATGAAAATTTAAGCTTAAAAGTGACCTTAAAAATGAGAAACCCTTGCAGGTTCTCATATTCCAGCACAGAGACCTGTGTGTTAGCCCTTTGGTAGGTAGCTTCTCTTACGGCACATGAACTGTGCAGAGTAAGGAGGATTAAACACAATTCTGCATGTTTCAAAGCCTAGACAGTTCTCAGGAGAAATTTTTTGTCACCCTAATCCCTTCAGCTCTGTTTATCTCTGATCAGAAAGGGGAGTGCCAAATTGGCATACTGATTCATGTACCAAAAAAAGAGCGTGCCTATAAGCACAGATCATGATTTGCATACTTATTAGCCTTGACTGCCAGGGAACATTCTGGTTCCTTTGTAAGCACAGAAACAGTAAAAATATGCTAATAGCAGCATATCAAATTTGGGCTTTAGCCAATCTGTCAATATTGAAATTGCTTGCCTGTAATATAATGGGTAAACAAGTTGCTGTATAGGACAATGTGAGGCATGATTTGAACTTGTTGAAATTTAGTCATTTTGTGCCAGAAGAACTCACAGAATATCAGAAAGCAAAACATAAGCATATATGCAAGACAGATGTCACACCAATTTTCTATTCAGTTATCTGTTTGCTGCCTTCTTTTCTGCTTTGAGAAGTAGCTTATCCAAGAAACCAGGGGAGGTGGGGTCATTTCCAGAAAGAATCACTTAAATCACAGTTAACATAAGTTCTTCATATAGACCCCATTTCTAGTCTTCCCTATATGATTAAGACAGAATATCTCCTGACATAAACCTGATATAAACCCAAGTCAACCATTTCCTTCTACACACAAATACATATTTTTTCCCACAGAAATGATAATCTAAACCTTTCAGAATTTAATGACCTCCTAGCTCTCCAGAATTCCCCTCCGTGTGAAAACAGCATTTCTGCTTTTTGTTTCTGCTGAAGACTGCAGCTGCCTTGACAAACTCTTCCCTGTCACTGTTTCATACATGTTATTTCCAGACCAGGGAGAGTCCAGCCATCAAAAAGCCCTCAGTTACATTAATGCTTGCAGGGAACACCCTATGCAACCTAAAAATGACTGAATTAAAATTGCCTTTGCTTTCTGGTGGTAATTAGTTGCCCAGATTAGAGAAAAACTTTGCCATTCTCCTCCTCTTCTGGGTCATGACATTTCATCCTGTCCTACTCCATGACCTATGGACATGGCTGCTAGATCCCATTTGCTTCTAGTTCAACCACACCATACTGAGTTAGGGCAACTGCTTTGTATGCAACATGAAATGCCATCTCATGCACATGAATGGCTGCATGTAGGATAAGACAAACGCTTCAGCTCAGCATGAAGTAATCCCTTTTTCCATTGGTACTCTTCTGCAGGCATCATACAAGAGGAACTCTGCCAGCATGGCTGGCTCACAGAAGAATGACCTTAGGCAGACAAGAAGGTGAGACAAAACAGGCTAACCTGATGAACACAAGTTTGCAGATGTGAATTTCATGCCTAAATGTTACTAAATGAAGGCTCAGTGGGACTATGTTGCCCCAGTCTTAGCCCCTGGTTTCTCTGTGTCTGTATATGGTGAGAAGGACCTTTTCTTCAACCTCACTATTTATTCTTTTGCTCCATTTTTTATTTTCAATTATCTGGCATAGTCTGTGCTAATTATGCTCAGTTGCCTTCCTTCTCTTTGAGGACTGTTCCAGATAGAAGGGAGAAAAATGATGCTGTAGTTAGTGAAATGTTTTTGGCGTGATTCTCTTTCCTTTCAAAGAATGGGCTTGGATGTCCCATTTCTCTGAGCAGAGCTATAAATACAAAAAGAGAAATAATAATAATAATAAAAAAATAAAAACAAAAACACCCAAACCCACAACTTTCCTTGCTCAGAAGGACTCCATGAAATTGCTTCTGTTTTTCCTCAACATAACTTTACTTTACTTGGGCAGCAGTTTGCACTGTTCTGGATTACTCCAGAGAACAGCTTTGTTGATACTTTTGTGAACCAGAGGATAGGTTGCAGGATGCTTTAAAATGAAGAATCTTGCTGTCAGGCAGAAACTATTACCCTTCACAGCATAAATGTGAACAGTCAAGCACACAAAGCAGCACATGAAGGGGGACAGGGAAGTCATTTTCTAAGGAAAAATAGCCTTGAGCTTTACAATCTCATGCACAACTTAACGAGTCCCCTTCCAGACCTAGAAACAAAAATCACCTTCTCCTCAACATGAAGCGTGAGTTTGCCAGAGACAGGAACCATCAAACTGACTGAGGAATGCCTCATTTAATGCTAAGATTCATAATCATTAATGCCAGCACTTCAGCAGCTACAATTCCAGTTACCAACTGGAAAATCTCAGGGTGTTTCCGGGATTAATAGTTGCAGAGGAAAGCATGGAAATGTGTCCCCTGGGAACTTGAAAATAATGAAATAATAGTTTCAAGACCTATGTAAAACCTGTGATTGCTTGGTGTTCTGGTTCTCTCTGTGAGCAGTGTGTCTAAGCCCAGTTTCTAGGGCTACCCATGAAGTTCTGCAATTTATATTTGTGCATAATCTCCACTCACACATATACCGGAGGGAATGAAGCCCCCTGTTCCCTCTTGTTCTTCCCACGAGATGATTCCCAGTTTCACAGCCAAGGATGAAAAGTGAGTTAACAGGATTCAATGATTCGCTGTGAAAAAGGCAGTGTGGTGATATCTGAAGCACAGCAGGCCCTTGTTCTTCACAGAGATGCTAGGTGGGGCATCTCAGATAGCACAGGGTGGTAATTGTAGAGAAAAGTTAACTTGCTAATAGCAATCACTTTATCTTGTTTGTCAGTGATTAGTTATGTAAATTTGTTCTCCCTTTCAACTCCATACCAGTGCATCAAGGTGACATGCCACATGTGCATAATTACTGCCAGTGTTATTTCCAGACCTTGATCTAGAAAATGCAAAGTGCCACTTATTAGAAAGTCCACACAATCAAAGAGGCTTCTTTCATTTCTCTGCACATGTTTGCTGTTCTCTTTTGATAGGCACAGCATGTAAGAAGTCAGTGGGAAGCAAACACTGCGTGCACAACGTGGCTTCTCCTTTGTTAATTAGCTAAATCAGGTGCATAATGTTGTCTGTGTAATTCCTAGGGTGTCTGTGATATTATTGCTCTTACAACACAGGGAAATGCCGCTTTACTCAAGTCTGCAAGACAATAAAAATTAAAAAGGAAGATGAAAAATTACATTTATTTATTGTTTATACAGCATGATGGCACTTCACAGGCAAATGATACGATACTCTTAACCCCAGAGGAATTAATAATCTACAGACTAGATTTCCAGCTGTGTCACTATTTATTCCCTGTGTTGCCCCTCTGACTCTAGGTCAATTCAACAGAAGTAACAGCATCAGGATCTGGCTTTCATTAAGCAAAACTTCAGGGACTCGTAACTAGGATTAAATGAAACTGATGTTGCCTCAGCCCTAACTCATTTAAACTGGAATGGAAAAAAAAGAAAAAAAGCCCACAGAAATCCCTTGTAGCTGCAGCCATGTTTCACTCCTTGGTATCCAGACAAGCAATGCCTGGAATCATCTTGCAGAATAAGCAAGTCAGTTTGGTGCCCACCATTTCTAGCTATAATAAAACTGAGCTATTTATATCTTAAAATCTCCAGTTAGCATAGATTTCTCAAGGAACACATGCTGTTGATGGTAATCAGTAACAGGAATGTGAGACTCATTCATCTCACAAAAAGGGATGGGCCCTCACCCCAACCCATTCTGTGCTCAATCTCCAGTCCTTTGTCTCATCATCTCACCAGCTCCTGCTCTTAGAATCCACAGACCAGGAATAAGCAGTCCCCTCTTTCCCCTACCAATGACCTACTGGAGAGGCCATATTTGTGCTCATTGAGATTCTTCTGGTAGGAGCACAATCCCCCTGATATGCTGTGGGATGAGGTGCCATATGCTAGCAGCAGAAGATGCAACTACCCAAACATTGGCTGGCATCTGCTTGTACAAGTCAAGCAAGAGTAGGCAACTGAACCAATAGGTCTTGGGTTATCATCTTTGGACTGAGCCCAAATACTCAACCAAGCTAGAATGAACTGCTTTGGAGAAGTTATCAAACATTAGGATGATATAATTAAAGCCACAGGTCACAGTGGTATTACTTGTGGCAGAGAGGATCAGCTTTTCGGAAAGTCCATTCTAACTTAAGAAACGGTGAATGCACAGAGAATGAGATCAGCACCACATCATATTACAACATTATAAGGCAAGAGGCAGGAAACGCTGTGGTAGCATTTAATAATATTGTATTAATCTCAAAAATAAAGTGACCATACTGAAAAAAAAAAAGGCTAAATTAGATGGAGCAGAGGCAGGGAAGGGGTTATAGGTTGCTTTACAAAGGCACATGCTGAGGTCTGCTGAGATCAAACCAGCCATTCTGACAATTCCCTTAGTGCTTTCATTTGCTAGAAAACTCCAAAGAGCCTTTTGCCCTTGTGATCCCTGCTATCTAGTCCATAAATAGAGCACCAAGCTCCCCGTATTTCCCCTTTCCCCTGGAGCACGGTTGAGTGATCACATCAGGGAGTGCCTTTTTCCTGTCATTCCCCAGCAGCTCTGCAGCAGCCCCAGAGCATCACTGGTTCTATTCTGGGCTCCTGCAACTGGCAGCTCAGGGCCCAGCCCAGGCAGTGCCTGGACACGTGCTCTGCCCACAGAATCTATTTTGTGGACTGCCATAATAGTTGGCTTTACCTACATCTTGCTGTCTGTGGTGAGCCTCATGCTGAGGGGTTGTGTCAGCCCTAAGGTTTCAAGCTGTTCCCCATTTCCTCTGGAGCTGAAAGGCAAGATAATCAGGCCCAGCCTTTGTGCTGCAGCTCTTAAATGTGCACTAATGTCACCCATCCTCAAATTCACATAGGCCTCACCATCTTGATTCTACTTTCAGGCAAAGCTGCCTTCTCGATACCTTTCCTTTGTAGTCAATGCACAGGCTGCAGATCTGCACTGGTGTAAGAGGCATACTTTTCACAAGAGTCCCAGTGGTAAGAAATCCCATGCTGGACAAGATCCAGCAACACCAAGGCAAAACACACAGCTCCCTGTTAGCTCTGCTCTGCTGAGTTGGCAGTTCCTGAAAGCATCAACTTGCCCCTTATGCTAACACGGGAGAAAAAAGTGCCACTTTCCCTCTTCCTCCTCAGCTGCTCTGCCAGGAGTAACCCCTCTGCAGAGCAGGGACCTGGGGGACCAAACTCCTGTCTATCCTGTGTCCCCTTCCACCCAATGTGTATGGCAACAGAGCAGGGTGCTGCAGAGGCACCTATTGACACCGCTGTGTTGCCTCTCTCCCTGAGCAGAGGGACTGGGGGCAATTGAGAGCAAGCAGCAAAGGAGGCTGAGGCCAAAGGCTTCAGTGAAGGATTTGCCTTCCTTTTACTGAGCAATTCAATTAGGAACATCTTAATGGAGCCCTGGTCAGCAACTCCCACTCTGCCAGGCAAGACTAAGGGGTATATGAAACTTGCCGCCCTATTACATGTTAGGAAGCTTCATCCTGTCTCCCAGCAGGTCTATAGTCAAAAGCAAAAGATGAATAAATGAACTCCTGCTGAAGGGCTGGTTTAATAGCTGATCCAATGAGACTGCAAACCTTTGCTCCGACCTGGTACCCCTTCTAACCCCAACTCCACTTCGTTGATACTTACAGAGCTAATTGAAATATCAGGAGACAATTGGAGCACTGAAGGGTAACAGAGCAAAAGCACCACTGCTTTTAGATGGTACCTTCCCCTACTCTTCTCCTCTATGCATCACTGGGGAAATACATAAATGGTTGTTAGCTTTAGTGAGTAGAAGCACTTTCCTGCTTAAAGCTGTACAAAATACCCTCAGCCAAGATAAAAAATTACCTGGGAGAAACAAGATATTTTGCCTATTGATTATGTTCTTGTGTTTTTCCCAAACACTCTTATTAGGTCATAATGTATAAAAGAAAATAAACCAACACTAAGCCTCTTAAGATGGTTTGCTAGCAAGCAAAGCCATATCAGAGCTGAGCAAACTATCTTGTCTAAACTTTATTCACACTTCTCCAGCCAAATGGTTTTCTTGTTCTCTGCAATGTGCTTGCAGACAAAGTTGCAGTGAAGCTAGGAAGTATTATTAGCAAGTTTTATTATAGCATCTCGCCTTGAATGGCTGCAGTGAAGGAATCCCCACTGGGTGACCCAGGGTGCAGATGAGTATAGAAGCTGTGTGATTCATTGTGCATAGCACAGCGTGAAGTACTCAGAGCAAACCATTTGTCTGAGGGAGAACTGGGACTTATTCTATCTTCAGGGACCTGTGATCCAGCTGACATTTCCTTGGTTTTGTTACTTGAATTATGTTTCGTGACCCTGTTTCCTCAGCATGTTTTTATCTTATAAAAGTTGGTGCATGCTGACGCTACCTAACATCCCAGGTTCAAGCCTTTAAACAGAACTGCTTGATTGCAATAGGGAAGGTAGGTCAGGTAGTGCTATTTCTGTTCTTCAAATAGGCAAACAAGTAATTCTAGGGCATGTAGTACATCTAGACCATTCATTCATTCATAAAAATGAGTTTTCAAATAGTTTTCTGAGAATATTTAAATTCTTCCCTTTGTTGTGTCCTTAGGAGTGAATTCAAATTGAGTTGACAGTGTCCCTTCTTTGAAGGCCTCCCAAAGGAGATGCTTATGCCAAACCTGCTGTATTCACTCCGAGATAAACCCAGTAACTTAAAACATCAGGCACAAGGAAGAGGTTTCGGCACCTTAGGAATTCTAATGACACATTCTTTGGAAAACAGGTATCTTCAGGGACAAGCAGCAAGCAAGAAGGATTCTCAAGACTGAGTTTTGAACTTAGAGACACCAATTTCACTGCCAGCATCTCAGCATGTCTCTGAACATGACCACAAATGCCCTTCCAGGGAAATTTGTGTGCTTTAGAGCTAACCCTAAAATACATCTGAAGAAATAAGAATGAGTAGGAACTGCCTGCCAGTGACTGGGGAAAAGGGAAGTGAGTTTAACAAATAGCTGTGCAAAGAGTAACATTTTCCTGGAAAAGGTCTTTCTAACGTCCTGCCTCTTTTCAAAGCTTATCTAGGTAAGGTTACCAGAAGTTGGAGAAAAGCAAGTGACTGAGAGGGATGTACATGTGTATTTCAGTGGATCTGTGCTTGTGGTGGGAATGGTCCCTGAGGAGTCATTAAGCTCTGAGGAGGAAAAAAAGAAGTCCCTGGTGCTTCTTGGTTTTTTTTTTATTATTTTTTACTGCATTTGTGGAGTCTGCCCATGTGCTCACAGTCTAGCTGGAAGGAGGAGAAAGGAAGGAATACTTCCTGAATGTAAATGGGACAAGGTGTTGGTGGTGTGAAGTAGTCCCTGTCCATTGAGGGTTCCATGTGGCACTGATTATTTCACTTTTTCTAGTGAAGAAAGTTTTTACTTAGCACAGGACTTCAGTTTTTTCAACGGCTGTTGCTTAAATGACACACAGCTAGCTCGGTTGCCTGCCACATGCAATATGAAAGGACAAATTAAGGTCTGAAAAGCAAAACTCTCTCACCTTAAGACATACTAAGGGCAACTTCAGGTGCATCGACGGCTGAGAAATATACCCCTCAACTCCCACCATGTAGTGTTTGCTGTCAGCACCTTCAGCCACATAACAGCACATCCAGAGGCACCCTGGAAACACTGAGTCTATGGAAGGATCCTTCTCCTAAGATGATCTTATTAAACTACCAACTTGTATAACCCAAGAGGTGCTCCTGAGCGGATCCCACAGTTCTTCCTGACTGTACTGCATTCAGCTTCATCTTTCTCCAAATGAAAAGCAGGATCAGTGCCACTCTTATCAAGTTGGTTTCTATCACGGAGGAACAGATGTCAAAAGTTGTTCATAATTTCCATGTCACTGCAGTGGTTGTGTACCTCCTCTATCAGGTAAAAAGCACATAAAATTGGTTGCAACTGACTCTCTCTTTCCCAGTACTGTCAGCGCAGACAGCTTGTTTCTTTTCTCTGTGACCTGCATTTCTGCTCCTAAACTTTAATGCAAATATCACTCTCAGGTTGAAGTGCACCATTTCCTCCCTAAATTTTCTCCCTTGTGCTACTAATCAGGGCAATATAAAATGTTCTTTTAGATCATCTGGAAGCCATGGGAAACATTGAATTAATCACATATATTTGAATCATAAGTCCATTAGGCTAGAACTTTTTACGTATTCTAAAAATTAAATCCTATAAAGATTTTAAGCTGTGCAACACGTAACTAAATGGTGGCTAGTGCATGGGGATCAGAATCACATCCCTGGAACATGCTGTTAAATTTGCCACACACCCACACAAGCCATTCCCCGCCAGAAGGGCTGCTATAAAGTTTTTTTCCAGTGAGCTCCCTGCCTATCTGGCACAACCACATCATGAGCATTTCATTTATAGCCTCCTTTGAAATGCAGAGGATTTTTTTGGTTATGTCCAGCACAGCTGCTGAAAAATAAAGGAAGTGTGCTCCCTGCTGTCTGAAAAACCCCAAAGCAGAATCTGCCAGTTTGATTCAAGCATGCTGGTCGAAAATAATAGCAACAGTTTTAAACCCAAACCTATTCTTTTCTTTGCATGTCTGCATCACACTAGGCTGTGTGTGCAGTCTTATCAGAGCTCAGCTCTGAGGTGGAATTACTCAGCTGAACTTAAACCCCGTGCCTTTCATTGCAACCCTTAGTTGTCTGCTCTGGGAAGGTGAAGAAGAAGGAAATGTGCTGCTTCCACCCTTCCTGTTGGGAGCTTTGGTGTTAGTGCTGATTCTTGCTTTTGCATGATGACCTTGAATAAATCACTGGGCCTCATTTTCCCAACGTGATCAAAGCGGGACTTGAATGTTGTTACTTGTATATGATATTGCAGCAAGTCCTGAATCTCTGAGCTGACTGCAGCAGCAATAAGATTCCCCTGCCAGGGAGGGCAGCACGTGGCACAACATGTTAGTTTGTGGTGGCTGCATTCCCCTGCTTTCCATAGGGCTGATTTCTCACCATTGCTTCACTGGCGAAACTCTAATCTGTGCTACTTGGAGGGTGATTGTGCTAAAAGGAAAAAAAAATGCAAAGAAAGTAAAATGTTTTCCCGGAGTAGGGATGGATGCCTCAGGCCTCCACTCCATAGGGCATCCAGCAGGTATTACTACTTCCCCACAGCCAAAGCTGCCAGTGCACACAGTTGTGAGTCAGAGGCAGTCCTGCAGCAGCACAGAGACTACCAGTGCACTTCATCAGAGCTGCTCTTTTTCCATCTACTCTATTAGTGAGCTCCAAATTAATGAGAAAAGATCTAATGGTGTGGTTGAGGTCCAGCTTTGGGTCTTGAACACTCTCTCCTCTGAGCAGGGAGTATCCATTTTTTTGCCACCAACCCAGAAACAGCATGGGGGCAACTTTGCTCACTGGTTTCATTCTTCTGTGGCAAACCCCTTGGGAAATGCTAGCCCAGGACATTCCAGTGTATGATTCTTCTTCTATTTTAAATAAATGGATAATTAAGGGCAGAGGATAAGGAGCTGGCTAAGGGGATGTGATAATGGCTGATGTTAAGGTGGGAAATTTCATCTTAAAGAACAATTAATGGTGATCATTAGAGGCGGTCTTAACAATTAAGTGATTAATCATGACATTATTGATCTGAAATAATTATTAAGAGCAGCATTAATAGTATCTGTCAATGACATGTGGTTAGGAGGCATCAGCCATACAGAAAATAGCTTGAGGACTGAATGCAAATAAAAATATAACAAAATTCAGTGGTGCAAGAAGTAACTGACAACAATACCTTTTTTATAAGCTGGGAACTCATCTGCTAAGTTGAGTGAAGCAGAGAAAGACCTGTGCCTATGAGGTGATTATGAGATGATTACATGCTGCCAATGTGATGCAGCTGTATCAAAAGAAAATGTGGTCTTAGATGGTGTCAGGAGAGATATTAACTATTGTACTAAATGATGGTAAAACATCACTCATGCGGTGTACCACAGCCCCAGCTGATGACAAATAAACAGCACTGGGAAAGATGGAGCAATCAAGAAAGAAAATCTGCCTTCTGTGATGGAAAGCTCTGAGTATTTTACTTCACACATTCTGTCACAGTGAACAGGACTTGGTACAAAATAGTGTAGCCCTTTATCAAAGAGGGAGAAGAGCTCTTTAGGCTTATGCACAATACTGTTCCAAGAGAGATGGATGGAAAACGGTGATTCACAAAGTGAAATGGGAAGTCAGAGGCCTGGGATGAAGCTGAATCTGCAACCCTGAGCCCACAGCAGTATGAGCAAGGGCGATGTTGTAGTGCCATCGTCTGTCCCTGTACAGCACTGCATGACTCAAGGAGGAGTGCTTATGTAAGTGGATTAAAAAAAAAATCCACGTCCTCTGTGTTTTGCAAAAACCAGTGTAACAAGTCCTGACTCTTCCCTGGCTGCCCAGCTGGGAGTGCAGATCACCCAGGAAGACACGCTAATACATGCTAAAGTCACACGGGCACGATGCACACAGCCACTTGGAGAAGTTGTACAACAGCCTGCAGATAATAGAGAGAAATAATAGCAAAGTATCTACCATCTCCCTGTGCAGAAATCTAGGAAAAGGGACTGAATAAACAAATTCATCTCCTAAGACTAATATCACCTTAAAAGTATGTGATGTCCAAGTTGGTTGGTTTGCAGTAGGCCATCACCACACTTTATTGTATTACCCACAGGTACTGCTTCCTAAGCCTTGAATGAAAGTTTTCTGCCATTCATTTCTTTCTTGGCTATCTTACACGAGACTCTGTGACACATTAACGAAAAACTGCAAACATTTTCACTTGAACAGGCTTTGGCTCATCCGTACTCAGTGGTATTGATTTTCTGTCTTGTTTTCTGTTAATTGTTCCAAAAGGAGAGGGGCTGCCAAGGCTGTAGAGCTGATGCAATATCCCTCTAATTCCACACCTCACTTAAGGAAGGAAGATCTGTTTTAAGCTACAAAGCACAGCTGTGACACAAGTGAAAAACAGAACTCACTGGTTTGCATTTGCAAACATTTTGCAATACAGATTGGTGTCAGGCCTGCCAGCATGATGCTTCCAGCTAGGTTATTAACTGACCAATTGCCTACTCAGTGATTGTGTCATATTTTCTTCTTCTAAAGTGCCCTGTTACCCTCCCTGTTATATGTTGCATCAGCATTATCAATTTGGTGAAAGAAAGCATTGAGAACAACAAAACTGACAATCAGTATCACGTTTCTGAAAGTAAATCTGTATGTGATTGATTTTTACTGAGTTCTGTGGGATGTGCCAGCTGAGGAGAACAAATCACCTGAGGCCCCAGGTACTGGAAATGAATGCTACTGTGCTGCACACGATAATGACAGCCCGGCAGAGGAGAAAAAAGAGGGATAAGGGAATACATCCAATCCACATATGGGAGCTCTGAGATGTTAAAGAGCTCAGAGGAGCATGCAGGCCTATGCCAGGAAAAGGCTGTTGTGTGAGATTCTCCTCTACCGAGAGGCCAGCTGGCAGGAGCATGCAATGGCAGTGATCAGAGGCATCAGTGTGTTTCTGGCAGCTCTCACCAAACGGTACCCCTGAGTCCTGGGCCTCACTGCAGCTGGCAAATGCACGCTGTTTTCAGAGCAGTAGTGCTGTTGAGCAGGTCTGAAGGAGAAAGGCTTGTGCATTTCCTAAACTTTAATCTGGATTCATGGGCAGGGTTTGGTTTGAAGTGCAGAATGCGTCTGAGCACGGGCAGGGAGCTGTTCCTGTCTTTCCACCACCCCTGCAGGCTTCTCCTCAACTCCACAGCCTCTCCTGCCCTATTATCCTGAATAAGTGCCACCAGCAGCACCTGCACACACAGTGGGGCTGGTGACCATGTCAGAAAGTCCAGTTTAACATAAACACACCCCATGAAGTGGCTGCCTTACCCCAGAAGTGTGTCAGTTTTGAGCACCTCTTCATTTTGACTTTAAATATAAATCCATATATGCACATAGCCCAGAATTGTCCCAGCTGAGAATCGCAGAACCACAAGCTGAGGAGCGCTCCTATCACAGCACCCTCCACTCCCAGGTCCTTTTCACCCGCAAGGAAAAATCTGTCTTCAGAAGCACACGTCTCCCTTAGACACTAATTAAACATAGCCTCCTGCACCACACGCCATGGATAATTGCCCTTAATCTTATGTGTTTATGCAAAAAGGAAGTAATAACGCCAGTGTCTTTTTTACTTGCCAAGAATCTCATTACTGCAAAGGGCGGTGGTTCTGCTGGTGTGCAGGCAGTGAGGTGTGAGCTGAGGCATGGTGGGACACCCCTAAGGCCTTCCAGGGCAGACAAGGTGTTGGCCATGCCCTGCACCTCCCTTCTCCTCACCCCTGGGACCTGGGGCACTGATTTGCTCTCTCAAAGCCCTAAGGTCTCCCTGGAGTGGTGAGGCTGGCAAGGAGGCCCACCAGCCTCCGCCAGCAGCCAGCAGTGGCTGTGCTTTCTGTCTCCAGAGTGCCAAAACCCAAGTGTTTTGCAGAAATTTTCACACATCATTTCTGAGTCACGCAGCTCAGGTTTGGCTCTGCAGAATGGGGTGCCTGAGGAGACGTTTCGAGGCTGTGGCTTCACACTGGCAAGGAAGGGCAGTGTGGTTGGAGACCTCATGAACTCACAGACAATTTAGGACACGTTAGACCATGAGCAAAATGTGTGAACTTGAATTACGCTTTGGCCATGAGAATGGACGAACAGAAAGCCAGAGCTGTTTCACAGGTACTTTTTTCTAGCTTAGTTTCTCTGGCAGGGCTAGAACCACCAGACATTACTACTTTCCTGGCTGACCTGAGTGGTACTTAAAATAAGCAAAGTCAACACAGGCTCACATGCTGTTTTCCTGTGACCTCAGCATACCCAAGTCCATAAGAAAATGATTTGTAGTGGATTCACAGATTCATAGATACATTAGGTTGGAAAGGACCTACAAGATCATCTAGTCCAACCATCCTCCCACCACCATCCCTACCCACTGAACTACTAAATCAAATCCCTTAGCACCTCATCTAAACGCTTCTTGAACAGCGCTAGGGATGGTGCCTCAAACCACCTCCCTAGGCAGGCCATTCCAGTGCCTGACCACTCTTTCAGAGAAAAAATTTTTCCTCAAATCTAATCTAAATCTTCCCCGGATGAAATATACTGAACAACACTGAATACATTTTCTGATGGTCACCACCAACAGCCCATCATGTTGCAGAGTATGTCGAGTTTACCCACACTTTAGTGACTAATTTTGCTGTGTTCACTGAAGAAGCGGGAGGAAAACAGTAATTTTCCAGCTTAAATTTCTGTACTTCATACTTGATGAATTCATGGAAATAAATCTTAATAGGGCTTTACAGTTCTGTTTTCTTGCTTCTTGGCTCTCACAAGACATCTGCCTCTAGACTAATTGAAATAACTATACCAGAAAAAAACATAAATACAGTCTTCCTGTGCCTAGCCAAACTTCTCTCTTGCTTGGTGTCCTCCTCCTGTAGTAGTCAATAGACCATGGCTAGGGAAGGGTGTAGAACAGAGCAATCAGGATCCTTCTCTGCAGACTGTACTAGTCCCCTCTTGTCTGTGGTCGGGAACTTTGAGAGCCAGAAATGGAGAGTTAGCTATCAAGAAGGTAGTTGTACTTAGTTCCACTTCTCACATTAATTACTCTGTAATTTGAGAACAGGCATTTCATCTCAATTTTATTTTTAACCATTTTCTGAGAACATGTTAATTTCAATAAGTTAATGTTTTCTGTGATTTTTCCTCTTTACTTGATCTCAGTTCCAGTTGTAGGTATACATCTTTTTTTGAGAAATATAACTTTCAGTCCACTGGAGCAGTTAGGTATCATACCATGCATAGACATGTCATACATGAGCACTGCTTCATGTTTGAGGCTTGATAACCCTGCATACACAACAATTTCAAACAACTAAGATTAACTCACATTGCTAATACTCCCTAAAAGTATAACTGATTAAAAAGAAAGTCTGGCAACAGATGGATCAGCCTAAGTAAAGTAGTGTCATGCAGAGACTACATTTTCACTCTACAGGATGACTTGTCTTTTCTTGTTGTTCGTGATTGTTAGTGATGTTACTCTTTGGACTTAATATAGTGAGATATCTATTTAAAGAGGGATATATGTGGTTCTTTATTTAAATGCTCCAGTGTAAAAAAAGTTTTTTTTTTTTTCTCAAGATGAAAGGTGATAAGAATGCTTACTAAAAGGACATTTCAAAGTTTCCAGATAATCTTCTTAAAGTGATTTTTGTACTACAGTGTATGGTCTGCACTTAAGAGGACTTAACAGTCCATTAGATCTTCTTATTCTTAATGTTGGTTCTGGATAAGACCACATTTAAACTGTGGAGAATGGTTCTCTCTTGTCTCTTACAACCTTAATATTATTTCTGGTAACACATGAAAAAAAGTATGCTTTTTTCTGCTGTAAGCTCAATATCTTGTCAAATATTAACTTAGGCTGTGAAAGAGAGCCCAAAGAAGTTAAGAATAGACAGTACTTACAATTTTTTATTATCTTTTGTCTGTATTACGGGTGTTAGGAGATAATCAGGTCTTACATGCCATAATTCACAGAGTGTAAAACTAAAGTACAATGTGAAACACTACAAATTAGTGAAATTTGCAGTCAGAAAACTGGGAGCCAGACATGCACGTTGTAGATGGGATCCAGTATTGCAATATTTGGATAGAGGGCAGGAATCAACGTAGCCCATGTTTATGGCTCAGACAATCAAAGTTGCCAAGATCTGTGGCTCTGATCCAGCAAAGCACATGCTTAACTCTGAGCATGTGAATAATCCCATTCACTTCATTTGTACTACTTAAGCACTTCAAGATAAACAAATATTTGTGTGACTTGCTGGATGGGGCAAAACATAAAAAGAAACATAGGTGATTATGCAGTTCTGTGGGGAAGAATGTTTTAAAATCCTTTTTCTCTTGTTTCTTCCAAAGGGTGCTATATGAATGGCAATCCCAGTGAAGTCTCACTTCATCCAGTGTTTGTGGTTAGTGTCACTGATTGTCTTCTCATCCTGACTGGAGGTTTTGGGGATTATCACATACATTTTTGTTAATGTTAGCAGGGTTGTTTCCTTTAATGTAATAGATATTGAAATTGGAAGAATTCTTCATATGGACTTTTAATACTGCCCTGTCAGCTAAGTAATTAAATAATCCCCTCTTGTGCCCTGTAAGAATATGTTGAGCTTCATAAAATACAAGGGCTGATCTGAAAGTAATGCCTCCTATTTTATTACGGTATGACAACAGAGGCTGAAGCTTCCTACGAGTATTCCATTAAAATGTTTTGCCATGTGACAGATGGCAGCAGTGGGGCAAACTGACATAATGGCATCTGACACAGAAGTGCATATGAAACAGAGGTGTGTCACTAAATTCATCCATGTGGAAAAAATTGCACCCACTGACATCTGTCAATTGAATGGAGACTAAACAGTGGATGTCAGCACAGTGAGGTGGTGGATGGTGTGTTTCAGCAACAACACTGTCATAGCAGCTGTGAAATGGTGGGATACCTCCACTGGTGCAGGTATTTACAAACATGGCATGTAGGCTCTTGTTGGTGAAAATGCATAGCTAATGGTGGTGACTATGCTGAAAAACAGCATTTTGTAGCTGAGAATTTGCTTTATCAAATAGTTTCATTGTGCTCTTTGTATCTGTTGTAGTTTCACTGGAAATAAATTAGAGGCATTACTTTCAGAGTGATCCATGTATTTTCCTATTAATAGAGGTGCCTGTTCCTGTATACAAAACAGCTGTATCTAGTGTGTATGAATGTTTTTATGCACATAAATATTCTGAAGCTGAATGCATACTTGATCTGCCAGCTCAAATGAATGACAAGAGTTACTGTAAAGCACATTATCACCATTCCTGCCAGCATTCACATTAAAGAGATACCACTTGACCCATCTCCACTAACAGCATTCATACAAAAACTGTTTCATGACTTTGCTACAGAGTGAATGATTTCCTCCATGGGTCAACCTATCATCTTTGATGAACTCCAGAAAGAACACCACTTTCTGGGCAGCAGCAAAAGTAATCTGACATTTGTTTTGTGTTTATATCGGGGGAGCGATAGACATTCTATCCTTTCACTTAAGATTCTTACTCTGGGGTATATATGAACCATCAGATTACTCCAAGCAAAGCAGTGTAAACTTGTAAAAGAAAATACAAAGCATTATATGAAATCTCCTTCTGCAATTGAACTCTCTGCTTAAAACTGATGATTTATGTATTTTTGTTCATACGAAAAAGAAACAAAAAAATATAGAAATATATTTAAAAATAACTTGTATCCACTATTATGAGACACAGTGCAACAGACAGGCTTGTTGGGATCTCGTGACTTCTATATTTCTTGTGGCAAGGCTCTTTACAATTTGCTTTCTCCATACAGATATACCATGCTTTAGTATTAAGGAAGAGTGTAAGTCCCTGCATACCGATAATGGCTTTACTATCTATTACAGCTACATAAGGAGGGATTTCTATTGGGTACATAAGATAACCCTTCTCCAAGAGAACAGTGATGAGCAATTAAACTCTGGTTTAAAGAGACAGAGAAAGTGGTGAGAAATGTCATGTCATTTCCATGAATTAGGAAGGCCAATTGGCCAACAGGCCAAGTGAAACTTATTAAATTTTAAAGTATCTGTCATTTTACTGCTTAACTTATCATGGATTGTTCTGTTAAAACTTATTTTTAAAAGATAAAATAAATACTATATGTTTAGTTTTAGTTCCATGTTTTAGGACAGTAGAAAGTCTCCTATAAAGTGTCTAGGCACATAGGCCACCATTCACACAAGTGAAATGCAAAACCTCAGTCAGTTTCAATGGAGCTAAAAATTTCAGCTAGAAACTTGAATGCTTCAGTACTTACAAGAAAACTCCCATTTTAATAATAAATTCTCCTCATTTCATCACGGTCCAGTCTAACTCCTTTATATAGGCTTGACTGTTCTCTTATTCAAACATGCTAATTTCCTTAATCATGCCAAGTTCTTGACTCAAGAATGTCTGGGCCAATCATACAACACATGAAAAATGTTTTTACCAACATGAAAGATTTTGATCAAATGAAATTTTGCTTATAAAATCTTTTCTGTGTTCATTTTAAAATGTTGGACTCTTTATAAAACACATAATTGACATGTTAACTGCCAAAGTGGGTAAGAAGAATGGTCATAACAGGGTTTTTTGTTATTCCATAGAAATTTGTTTGCATTACTCATACTTCAATTTCCTTTTCATTTCTCCTAACAACTCTATTAATCTATTGTTAGTCTTCAGATCTCTTAAACACTCTTTGTAATACTTTTGTTCAAAGGGAGCCCTGCATTAGTCAGTATAATTCAGCTCACCCTAACCATTACCAACTACTCTGTGGACAATATTAACTTCTGCCTCTTCTCATAACTGGACAGATACTATCATCATCTCACAGACAGGAGAACTAAGTTTTTGATATTTCTCTTTGTCTGTTTTCCTTCGCTTTCATCTACTCTATTTTCATGTGTACAATCTGGGCTTTAGATGCCAAAACCTTTATGATTTCAGGAAAAGTGAAGGCTGAATAGTGAGCACTATAAGGGCAAATTTAACTTAGGGCCCCATTCCCTGACTTTCCACCAGTCTCTAAGTCTCACGTGTACTGCTGCTTCTCTCCTGCAATCCCATAATTACTCATGTTCCCCACCCCAGACTCCTTTAGTAGGTAGTTTCCACCATGACCTGGGGAGTTTGTGGGCTATGAAACCACCCTATGATGGAGAGAGTGAGTCAGTTAAGAACTATCTGAGGGAAAATTCATTTTCAAGATACGGTACTTCTAAAAGGATAGATATGAGTTATCTACATCCTAGCTTATACATATAAAATATGTCATCAAAGACGCTCCCTTAACAAACATGCTTTCCACCTCTGCTTACATCTTTTATCTAAGAAGTAAATTAAGCTGTAACAGCAGGAACAAGTAAGAGATCTGTTAGCACAACACTGAGCACCTCTGAATCCTGATGAGCTGAAACCCCCAAGAATTACCACAGTGTGAATGCTTGACAGCAGCAGCAAGAATTCCAGATCAAATATACTGTGCTTTTTTTTTCTTTTTTTTTTTTTCCTGCAAAGTCTGCAGAGAAGAACCTCAGCAGTCTCTAAAGATCTTTGCACTAACAAATTCCCTGGACCAGATCCGTAGTTGGTGTAATATAGATCAGCTTTCCAGACATTAATAGATATCAGGCACACAGGAATAATGAGGGCCTCCTGGTTTGCTTATTCAATTTCCCCACCATTGCTGGTGACCTTACATCCAATCACCCACATAAGCTTATCACAATCCATTTTAAAAGCACTTAGTTCATTTGGGAGCATACTCCAATACTTTAAAGGACTCTAGATTTCTTTTTTTCTTTTTCTTTTCTAATACTCACTCTCTCAATTATTCTTTTCCAAGATATCTCATACATTCAGATTACAGTTTCTTAAGCTGTTTCCCAACTACTTTTATTTATTTATTTATTTAAGAAACATTATCCCTAGCCCCTTAATTAACCACACTGCCCATCTGCTCTGAGCTCTCATCAAATAACACCGTTCTCACGGCTGTGTTCTTCATCTAGTGTTCAAAGCTATCATCCTATCTGGCCTCCACGATAGCCAACCTTCTGTTCCAGGCCAAGGAATCTATCTCTGCTTCCATTCCTGTGACCATGCTGCTCACAGGCGTTTTGCTATTAAGAGCACACTTTCTATATAGAATCATTATTTTGACCATAGTACTGTCAGGATGCAGCCTGGCTCTGATGACTCTGAAGAAGTAGGGGCAGGCGATATCAGTGTAATAATATCTGAGAGTCGGTAGATGGCTCTGTTACAAGCCAGTAGGAAACTTTTCAGGCTCTGTCTAGGGGATGAGAGCTTGCTGCCCTGCATTTTCCTCTTTGAAAACTGTTCATGCTCAAATCAGTTTCTCCTTTGCACATGTGGGCTATAGTTTAATTATCCAAACAACAGAGCCCATCAAATTCAAAATAAATATGTCAAAATATGATAGACCTCATATACTTTTAAGTCAAACACTAAGAGAGAGTGCTGTGGTACCTCTGAGTTGGAATGACAGCATTAAAATGATTTATTTCAATTTTCCCTGTTTGTCTTTGCTGACGTCACCCTGAGTTGGCTTCAACCTGGGGCCACTGATTTTTCTTTGATGCATAATAATGTTTAATTGCATAAGAATGGCCATACTGGATTAGGTCCATTGTTATCATCTGTGATAATGGAAAGAATTGTAGAATCATCTTTTATGATTCTGTGACGATTCCTCTGCATATAGTCCAGTACATTCTTCTCAAAAACAACCAACAGGGCCTCAGGAGGACTGCAGGGACATGTCAAGTAAATATGAGAACCCCTGGACACCCCAGCTCTCAGTCTCTCATAGTTCAAGGATATCATAAATTGGGAAGGGATAATCTTTGCATATTCAATAATCCTCAACAGATTTCTCCTGCATGACCATGTGCAGCTTAATCTTGCACCCATTCAAGGCTTTCACGCCAACATCTGACACCAGGAAGCTCCACAGCTTGTTTACACACTGTGAGATTTACCTATTTTCAGTTTGTATGAGCCATGCCATCTTTGGATTAAATCCTCAGGCCTTGGATTAGAAGAGCAAGTGAACAGGCAAGCTCTGCTCCCCTTCTTTGTGTAAGTCATCATTAAAGAGACATCTGTTGCATTTTTTTTTTCACTGCATGTACTCATGTCTGTGCTTCTGTTGCAGTACTAAGGCTACAAATATGCCATGGCCAAGCAACTCACATCCCCGTGTGCCTAGCTCACCTCACACAGCACAACTGGGACATGGTACAACTTTGCCTAGAGGCTAAGAGGAACTGTGGTGCAGATTATGGCATTGCTCATAAACCCATTCCTGTCAGCATGACTGCACTGTGTAGCACTGATTAAAGGTTGTTTGCACATTCTGTCTAGAGCACCTATTTCGATTAATTTTGATCCATCAGAAAGAGTATCTGGAATCAGGGCTTAGACTATTTTATTTTTACGCCGGAATTCAGTGCCATTAAAAGGCAGTGGGAAGTCATGTAGCATTGACTGAGAAATCATAAATATCAGGTACTTTGCTGTCACTTTTGCCTTTGGAAAATGCTCTTTAACAATAACAGAGTGACAAAAGTAAGAGTGTTCCCCGTTGACCCTGAGGCTTCACTAATTCAACTATGATATGTCAGCCTGTCCATCAGAGCCATGCTTCCTGCACCGCAGCCTTCTTGCTGGCTGCTTCCATTCTTCAGGTTTGTGTCTCACTGCTCCTGGTTGTTGTTCTGTCCTTTGAGGCATATACACATCTTCCCTACTGCAAGCCCTTTGGATTCCTCTTCTTGGTGATAAATCATCCACCCACTACCCTAGGTCTGCCTTCAGCAAGGGAAATAGAGAAACAGAGAGAATAGAGAGAAAAAGAGAAATAGTTAGGCCCCCAGAGAACTGTAAAAAAAAATTTCCATAAAGGTATGATGACTTCAAAATGACTCCCTGAAGTGGTCAAACTTACACTGAAGTATCTTGAAGGAGGGGACACAGGCAATGGGCACATTGTAGGTGTTCTGGTTCTTGTGACTGCATGTTTCCATGCAGAAGCTGGCAAGAGACCTTCACTAAAAACTATTCCGACTCCTTGGGCTGCTTTGTGATGTGGACTGGATCTGAAATGCTTTGTGCTGAACTGTAATAAACAGGAAGCCTTAACAATAGCTGTGAGACAAGGAGGCTCTCCTGAAAGTCTGTGGCCTAGATCTTTGGCTGGTGCTAATCAGAATCCTTCAGTGGGCTTTCAGGGAACTGCATTCACGACATTAAAACCAGTCCCAGTTCAAACATCTCTAGTGGAAAAAAAAAGTGGCAGCAACGGAAGATTGTTGTGGAAAGTTATGTTTTTCTTTTGCTTTTTTTTTTTTGTCTGGATGAATGGTACTTACAGGTCAGAATTTTCTAAGACTAAGACTTTCTAAATCTTTCCAGTTCACTGGGTAAATATTTCCTGCTTCACTGGCATTTTGGATCACTCAGTGAAGGGTTTGGCCTAGTGCATCCTCTAAAAGGCTGGCCCACCTTTCCCCATAGGGAAGCAGTTCTCTTCCATGTACTTCCCAAGAAAACAAAGCCTGGCACCAGTGAACCACTGTTGGACAGGAGCACAAGTGCAGAAAGTGCAAGGCAGAAAAAACCATATCATTAAAGTAAGTGCCGTAAGTATACATTTCCAATTCCTATGCGGCACCTCACTCACCACATCACCCTCTATTTTTGTTTTATTCTCCATTTCCTCGTTTTAGAGGCAAGGGCTTTTTTCCTTCCTTCGGTAGATGCTAGTACCTACAGCACTCTGACTCAGGCTCTTGCCTGCCCTTAGGTGCCGCTATAGCACAAAAAAATCTGTCCTGTTTCAAGTCGGTCTGTATGTGTGAGAGCTGGCCATTTCATACTCTGTCTTGTGTGTTGGAGTTATGGGTAGAAAGGACTGAGTTTGTCACATACGCACCATACAACAGTTATAAAACTCTGACAGGTCCCCATGAAATGAGATGCTGTTCTGGGTGACTCTGTATTCCTGAATATGGTGGTTCCCAAGCCGTTTTTACACTATATGTTTCTTCTATACTTCATGTATTTGGATCAGTTCTTCCTCCTAGGAATGGACCCATATAGTTCATCTGTTTTGTTCCTTGTGCAGAAAGCTTCTTAGAGATCCAGGTGCTTGCTCAAACACTTCTCCACCTCCAGCCTTGCAGGCACTGTGGGTTACAGCTTACTTCTCACTGCCAAAGTGCAGAATACTCCAGACTTAACCAATAGTGCTAGAAGTAGCTGTTCAGCACAAGAAGCTCACAGATAGAGGCAAAACAGTCAAAGAGCAGTGTGGTGCTCCATGCCAAAGTTCACCACTCTTCAGCATTCTAAAGGTTTTGGTCAGCAATCTTGAGATGACCCTCACCACAGCTCACGATCATCCTATGATAGGAGATTTCAATTTGTCTCCTCTCTCTCCTTATATCTTTGAGGGTGAGAACATCCAGATATCTTTGTTTTCCCACCTGAAGGGGATTCTCCCTTTTTCTTCAGATTGCAGAATTTCAGATCCCAGGGCAGATTGATCCTCAGAAACAGGAGTTCATGAACGATGTAAAACAGCAACTTGTTTTCTTTACCGCGTAGGACTTTGCGGAGATATTGGCAGGAAGACCAAAAGTGTTTCAAAGACTCTTTTGGACTACAACAGGCTCAACCACAACATGCAGTGATGCAGTAATTTTGTGAAAACAACCCAAAATCATCAGTTAGGCAGAGCATCTCCACAGCACTCCAGTGACTAAATTAACGAGATTAAACCAGAACAAAACTCAGTCCCTGGGATAGGCAGAGACTTGCCCACAGCACCGGAAAGAACAGAGGTGGATTTGTTTCATGCCCAAGGATATGTAATTTCTGCCCTTGAAATCATTTCCTAGAAGGAAAGAGATAAATGAGAGGCCCTGCTTCCCTCTCACTATGGGAAAAATTCTGGTTGTGGTTTGCTAAGGTACACTGCATGTTCAGTCCTCTGGATTTATCCCATGCATGCAATGCCAGAGCTAAGGCAGTGAGGCCTGTGGGTGTGGAAGGTGCCTCTATAAGGATCCAAGTATGAAGTCTTGGTGCCTAATGTTGTACACCCAGCTCTGTAAACTGTGGCCAAAGTATTTTAACTAGGCTGGGTAAGGTCTTGCTTCTCATATTGCTTCCTGTGCTTTTGTGCATTGTTACTTCTAGAGTTATTCAAAACATCTAAAGGAGGCTGAAGCAATTACATTGCAGCTAAAATAAAGTCCTAATTTTATAATTCACTTCCCCCCTCACCCACACAGAAAAAAAAAATCCACAATGAAATACAGTGCATGAGAAAATACAGACTATTCTACCCACCCTTCAACAGTGCATGTATGAGCACAGCCCTATCACAGCCAGCACCAGGCTGGAGAGCTTTTCATTAACTCTGAATATGTATGGACAGAAGCTTGATAAGCAAATAGCAGTGTTCCCAGCACACCAGCCAAGCCCTATGAAAACTAAAAACAATAAATTTATTGAAAGCTTTTTCAAAATAGGAGGAAATTATTACTCATTTGAATTCTGTTCATGTTAAGGTCAATGGTCTTTTTTTTCAGGTTCTGATTGTTAATATTAGATGAAAGGACATTTCCTTTACATTGTATTTATGAACTCTAATGGCACAAGGAGGATAACAGCCACATACATTGCACACCAGAAACATTTCTGAATTTTGCATTGTTTGAGAATTAGTTCATTACTCATTTTCCTTTGACCTTTAAGTTAAAGCCAGGGTTATTTAAATACACTGGGTCTGGTTCTGGTTTGGGATGCAGAAAGAAATGATACTGTACCTTTCAGAAGCTCCCCATGTGAGGGAATTCTTGGTTTGCATTCAGTGAGTGCATCCTTAGATTATTCACATGAGCAGGTCTATGGTTTGGAAAACATTGATCTGAATGGATTCAGTTCTCTCATATTCTGAGTTAGGGAGATAAAATTTCCATGAGGCTATGGGATGAAGCCAGCACCTTGGTATCTGCTGCTGATTGTGTTAGAGATTGTTTATGCCACTGAGGTTGAGCACCACAGCATACACCTAAATGTCCCTACCTCTGCATGCTGAAAAAAAAACAAAACCTGCATTGCATAACTTTCTGGGTATTCAGAAATGATCTTGTGATTGCTCAGGTGAGACTTTCCGTTAGGTTACATGAGCACAAAATTATGGTCTTTGGTTTGCTGTGGCATTTTCATAATAGCAAATATAATTTGTCTACTGAAGATACCCGAGAGCTTTTTGTTTGGTCTGCATTATGGAAAACTATCCATAAAACACCATTTTCCTGGTGACTTTTTCCACTGTCCAAGAAACTGACACCTTTCACTCTGATAGTGTTACTGTCTTGTCATACCCTCATTAATGACAGCCAAAAGCTTTCTGTTCGCATGGAGAATAAAACAAAACCCTCAGATTTCCCTGTGTCTAGGTCCTGGAAATTGCTCAAAATACATAATTGCTCTATGTCCAGAGGGACCAAAAGGTTTCCAACCATGTCAAATCTCCACCCAGCTGTGGAGTCATTTCAGATCTACCTCGGTGTTTGTGAGAATAGGGCTTGTCTCCGGGTATTCCCAAATGCTCCCTCCTTTTGCACCAGTTGCAAAGGCTTTATCTTTGTCAATGAGATAATCCAATCGTGTGCTTCACTCCAACACTGCCATCAGCTCTGCAACTTCCACAAAACACCTGTGAGCAGGTAGCTTCCTACACAAGGTTGTGCCCATCTCAGCTCAGGAGTGCAGCTCTCCATCAGTGCCTTTGCTGCTTTGGTGAAAATAGAGAGAGTATTTTGACTTCTGTGAGTGGTTTGGAAAGCCTTAGAAGTTTCAAAATCGTACTGTAGGGTAACTGATGTCAACACAGAAGCAGTTTGGTCTACGTTCTCCTGCAGTGTTTGTTAAAGGCTTCTAGAAAATGCATCACATTTGTAAAGGCATTTTCCGTCTCGATTCAGAAACTTAATCAGTTCTGAGATTCAGAGTTCAGCAATAAATTCTGTGTTTGTGTACCACCAAGAGCTCTTCAGGTACACAAATGTATCAGCCTTCTAACAGTATGGAACTAAGTGCCTTCTTCCATTTGCTAATACCCTGTGCTCTTGTATGATATTCAGCAGTAAAGCACAGAGCAGTTTTTCAAACTTTCTTGAAGACCTCCCACTAGAGTTTTAGCCTCAAGTAAAGATTTAAGACCTCGTTCAGGTTTCAGTGTATTTTGGCCTATAGAAAAGCATGGGCTGATGCAGTACTAGCAGTGCCCTGGGCACACTCAGCTCATTCAAAATCAGCAGCACTATATATCCTTTGTGGTAGATAGTCATAGATTTTGTTTATGTTCAAATTCACAGAAAAGGCATTTGGGGAATATTTTGCAGGATTCTGAAGCTGGGCAAAGAACATTATCTTTCCCCTTAGCCTTCAAACTCACATATCTGAGAGGAGCTTAAAGGGAAAGACATAGTGAGGATGTCATAGGGCTGACCCTGCTCTAAAATAATAATTCACAAATAGCTCTGCTATTGAATAGTATTGGGTAATCCTTTGTACTTTTAGTGTTTCACCATCTGCCGTGCCTAAAAAGAAGTACACATAGCCAGAAGCACTGTGAAAAATAGGCAGGCAAGAGATCGTGACCCCCGCTTTTGACCTTGATACTGAGAACTCACATCTCAAAGAGATGTAGGACTGCAAACCTGTCGATAGTCCTGCCTTTCAGATGCAGACAATTGGCATAGCATAGATTCGTCTCTGTAAAAATGAGAAACTGTCATGAGGGCACGAGGGGGTGCACCACAGAACAACAACTGCATTTCAAAGTACCCAACTTACTCCTCTCAGCCCTCCTATCAACATTTCCCCTCTCTCATTTCCATACTGAAGGCAGATGTAAAGCTGTGAAAGATGTTCAAGATGTGGCATCCATTTGGAAACTTCCCAGGCCATTGTACTAACATGTTTTTAAAGACTGCCTGTAGGTCTTTCATCTGGATTAGCTGCACATTCTTTCCATCACTTTTTTTTTTTTTTGTACTGAAGAGCTCACTTGCTTTTATCCACTGCAGGACAAAGTTCCCCCTAAATCCCCACCTTAGAACTTGCTAATTTGCACAATAGAAGAGTCTTGCTTACCACGGCCTTTGCATCTGTATTTACACACTCAGGGCACCTGGATCCAAGTGGAGCTTCTTCTGGGGACCAACTTCTCTTTCACCAATCAGGAGTACATTCCAGAGCTTCACTCAGTTCAAGTTCACACCAAATATGCAAGTTCAGCTGTCTTATTCATGTCTTATTCATGGGAGTGAGGCAAGAAGAAGCTGGCCTCCTACTTGCTTTCACGTATGAAATTGTATTTTAAGTGCTAGAGCATATAAGCAGAGGTTTCTGCTTTCAAAGAAAGGACTGATAGATGCATCTCACCAATCTTGTCATGCCTTCTACATCTCTTTAGTAAGTTTATTTTATAACTGACAAGGAAAATTACATAGATGGGAAAAATGCAGAAAGATCTATGCCAGACACATAAAACTGAGGTGTTTGTGTTTTGCAAATTGTTTGTTCTCCTGACTGCTTGTTGATATGGAGTTTTTATGACTCTGAGACACAGGAGAAAAAGTTGCCTGCCTTGACCAGCCTATTGAAACACGTCACCTCCTCTTTCTGATCTGTTTCCAGTCCCCTCATTAATCCTTCTTTCCTGCCCAGCTTAACTCTCCCATCCTGTTATCTTTGCTCCATGATGAGAAGAGTGATGCCTACAATACTAGATTCCCCCAAGAAACCTGGCAAAAAAGAGAACATGACAAGAATCTGCAGGCAGACAGAAACCTGACTGACTAGCCTTAAGCTATATTGATATTTCTGTAGTTACATATAAAGGAACTGCAATAAAAGAACAGACCTGTGGCTCAGTAAGGCCAGTAACTTGTTTTTAGATGTGGCTGCTAATTAATCTTTCAAAGGAAGATGAAAACTCCCTGTATTACAGCTGAGCCACAGTGTAACGCTATACAAAGGAAATTTTTCCTTGACCTTACAAAATCAGTGAGATATGTTATGGTTATCATGGCATTGTCTTCATCCAAATAGCTACAAATGTTATCAATCAATATCAAATAACTGAGTCCTTCTCAAAACCCAGGTTATCAAATTTGTGTCTTAGACTATGTAATTGTGTCATTGGTCATGACATGCTGACCCTTAAAAATTTTAATTTCCTTTCTTTTTAGAAAGGTTGGAATAAATGGTCTGATTGTCTTTGACCCAGCAAAAGGAAATGAAATAAGAACAGCTGGGTAGGTCAAGGAGATGAGTCATGCTACAGTCAACTCATCAAGAGGGGCCAGAGATCTAGACTACAGGAATTAGGACAGCTGAGTGGGAGTAAAGCAATTTCAAGTGCATTAGACTCTTATCCAAATCCCTTAAAATGGGCTTTGGTTCTTGTGAAGGCACGGCCAAATAGAAGTCAACAGAAAACTGGTGTTATTTTCTTGGAAATATGTTACTGAAGTGGAAAATAAATTGCTTTTAACAAAATAGTCAGTGGAAAATGTCACTCCTTCATTTGAAAATACGGGTTGCTGTCTGAAAGCCTGAAATGTTTTAGCAGAAAGATTGTAGCAAAATCCAAACTAATTTTGGTGAAACCAACAGTTTCAGAAATGGTTTCAAAAGATTTCTTAGCCTGACTTGGTGCAAACCTTTGAGATTGTTTTTCCTGAAATATATTATACAGTCCTAAAACAATACACTGAAGTACTGGCAAGCACTACAGATAATACATATGTTTTCATTTAACTATTAATGATATTAATGGTATAAAGAGCAAAATGTGCTCTTTAATGTATATCTGATTTCTTCCACTTATAAATCTGGATTTGCTTTAATACTTACCTTCTAGAACAGGACACACCCTTGAATACTTCACACTTTTTCCTCTATAAATCATATGTAAACTCTTTCCCTTGGCTAAAGCATCTGTCTGCAACACCCTTCCTGCTCTCTTCCACCATTTTTGCTGCTTACTTCATACGATGGTGTCCACAGGTAATGTCAGTGATATTTAAAACCCAAACAATGTAATTGTGGATGAGAGGGAAGAGCTCTTGAGTCCATAGGACCTAAGGTAATGCCATAAATACTGAAGAGCAGCATGCCAGTGGGATAGCTGGAAACTTTCTTCATGTCAATGGAGATCGGGTAAAATTGGAGGCAAGCAAAGGCAGGCAAACAGTCTTTGGATTAAACACATGGTTTTTTGCTCCATGATTTTGCCTCAGGTTTATTTTTTAGTTTATAAGGTTTTTAATTATAGCTTCAGTGTTTGAGGTTTTATTGGGGCTTTTTGTGTTTCTTTTTCGTTTTTTTTCTTTTTTTTTTTAAGAGGAGGGTTGGTAAAAGAGTATCAAAATATGATAAATGCTCAGCTCATTTGGCAGGAAATATTTCTTTAAAATCTAGAGAAACAAAGATGAAGAAGAAAGAAGCAGCAACTCACGCTGTCTTTATTAGTCATTCCAGTGTCTATTGTAATTGCTTTTTCATGAGGAAGAAGAAGGAATGCATGCGCAGCAGAAACATCTCCAAAGAACCAAGAAATATCCCTGCATCAGCCAGTACATGAACTCCCATTTGCCCCTCAAATAGCTTCATGGCAGGCTGTATTTAAGTACCATATAGCTTCAAGAGAGCAATAAGTGATTCAGAGCATTGGCTGTAATGGAGTCTCCATCCTTGGAGCTCCTCAAGACTCAGCTGGTTGTGACCCTGAGCAACCCCATCTAACTTTGAAGATGCATATGACTTTGAAGTTGGCTCTGCTTTGAGCTGATATCAGACCAGGTGGCATGGCGAGGTCTCATACAACATGTATTTTTTTTTCTATCATTGTCTTCAAAGCTGCTCAAATTAGTCACTTGAATAACTAGAATAACTAAATGCATAGTGATAACACGTCAGTGCAGCAGCTATAGGTAGCAACATGAGTACTCTCTGTTACCAAGGATGAGGACAAGATGAGAGACCTGCTCAAGTCATGATATCTAAGGATATAAACAAGGCAGCTGATTGGAAGGTGAGATAAGATCATTTTATTAAGCCAACTGATAAGGGTGGAAAAACAAAGATAAGATTTGGGGCATGTAAGCCTTTTTCAGGTCTACTTTTTTCATGTCAGGTCATCTTCAGTTGATCTTGTAAATAATCATAATTACTGCAGTGCTAAATTATGGAGAGACAGTGACTCTATGCATATAATTACTCAAGAAAATGAAGAATGTGAGCTTAAGCTTCAAAATATGCATTAAGAAGATGTACAGCCTGGAGCAAAAGGAGCACTGAGTTCATTTGAAAGAAAATATAGTGTAAAGGTAAATTCTACTAGTTGAATTTTGAGTCATTTTAATTTACAGCTTCAAGTTTAATTTCTTCAGGATACAGTATTTTGCACAGGCTGCAAAAGTGCTTCTCAGTTCATCAGAAACAGTGTTGTCTGCTAGGAGAGGCCGTGGTCTGGGACAGCAGAAGACACTTCAGGTCAAAAGCACAAAAAATTCACTAGCAGTGATGAGGTGCATTCAAAGAGCCTTTCAGAGCAGTGCCTACCCTGTGCCAGCTTTGTGAATCGCTCTATTCACAAGCAATGAATTTATCCAGATTATATATACTTAAAGAAAGAGGCTAGGCTTTATAACCTGGTTTCTTATCTTCTATATTTAAAAGACTTTGTACTTACAGTTGTTCAACAACAAGACATCACCAAAGACATCTCTGTGTATATCCTGCATTTAGAGAGTCACCTGACTGTGTCAAGGCTATTTTCAACCTGAAAAAACCCAATCTTCCCATATTTTTGCTGTCATAATCACTCCTGCATTATTCATTACAACATCTATCCTTCAGCAGCAGGGTGAGTTCCTTGCTTAGACTCTGAGGGGACCTGATGGCCTCTTCTCCAGGTACTTGAATGTCTCCAGCTCATCAGCACCCCTCTCTAATGCACCAACCCTGGCTTAGCTGGAGGTGAAGTTATCTTGGTCTGTCTTAGACATGTTTTTAGCTACGGCAGTTTTAAAGAACCAAAGGCTACATGAGCAGTGCCCAAAATAAGACAGCAATTCTGAGAAATGTTGCAGTGTGGAAACTGGAAAAGGCACAAAGGACCCAAAGCCCATTGGATCAATGAAAGGATGTGCAACAACCTAATCTGACGAAGCACGGGGCAATGAGAATCTCAGAAGCTGAAGCCTTTGATGCATGAGCCCTGCAGCAAAGATTCCCTGGATGCCATCAAGGTGAACTGAGGTTAGCAAGGGAGCAGGTAAACACAGGAGGGTGCAGACTTCCATCCACCTGACAAAGGGGCATGGTTTGCTTTCATCTAAGTGGGGCCCTGTGTTTTCAAAACATTCAGATGCTGCGTTCTTGTTTTGATTTGGTTTTCATTATTTAAAAGTGCAGCAAATGAAACCCCCAGAAAACAAGCGGGACAGAGAGCTGCTCCCACATTTTCACCTCTAGATGGATTGCTTGACCCTGCCCACAGCCCCACCTCAAGTGACTAACAACAACATATCCCTGTGGGACACAGGAAGATGCTGCTTTTATGTACCAGCAGAGCATGCCTCAGGAAAATGGATGAAATCATTGCCAAGGAATCTCAACGTCTGTATGCAGCTCCAAAGTAATCTCAATTTTCTTTCTGTTGCCCAGGTAAATTCCTTCATTTCTTGTCTGCTGCATAGTTGAGTTCATAATGAGTGCAGACGTTCTATTCCTGCAGCTGCATCCTGTGCACTCAAAGGTGCCCCATGCTCACAAATTTTCCTTTCTATTCTCTTTATTGGCATCATTTTCTTCATTGAAGGACTACAGCAACATTTTGTTTGCACAGGAAACAATGACATACACCAGAGCCACTGTGAATATCCTGTTATCTGTATGCAATGTTCCCTATGCATATTTTTCACAATGAATAGTTTAAAACTTCCAGACAAAAGGGGGGTGAATAGTCATTAGTTAACACAAATCTATTCCACCTTTATCAGATCTTCTATTTCTCTGAGACCTATGAGCCTCCAAAATCCATTGTCAGTGAATCAGTATGGAGCATCAGGGACTCCCCATGCTGTGAAGCATATGATTTAGGCATGGATACTGGTACCAGGTGCATGGAGAGCGGAGACCAGTCAAGCAGCATAAATCACTCAATTCCCTGTGTCTTTCTATTACATATGCAGTTTTTTTTCAGTGATGCACCAGGTCAGCATTTTTTCTGCAAGCCAACAGCTGACGGAGAACAACTCTTTGGCATTCTGTGTACACTGTGTCCAGATATTCAATGCTCTTCTCAGTGTGAGGTGAGAAACAGCATTTTAGATGGCATTTGTCTTGTGGGTAGCTCTTGTGACTCTCCGTCCTTATGTGCCAAGGCAAGAAGCATGCAGGTTAGGAAGCTGTGGCCATCACACTGCAGACACCCTCAGTGCAGGCAATGACAGATGAAATGAGCTGGAGACACCAAAGGGAGAATGTTCGTTCATGGGAGCTACCCAGGGTGATCCTGAACAACGATTAGAATAAAACACAGCCTGGGAAATTTATTCTCACCACTGACAAGTCTTGCCCCAGACAGTGCTTAAAACATCTTGGTTCTGTGTACATAGCTATTGTAACCCAAGCAGTTTAGCTATGGTCTACACGTAGGCACGCTGTTGTCATGATGCAAGCTGTCCCAGAAGCTTGTTGATGAATTGCTGCATGCCAGCTAATAGCAAGTCACCAGCTGGGTGCAGGTGATGAGTGCTCTTGCTCAAGCTATAGCATTCACTCACCTTGAGCACTGTGTTCAGTGTTGGGCCTCTTGCTACAACAAAGACGTTGAGGCCTTGGAGCGTGCCCAGAGAAAGGCAACAAAAAAACTGTGGAGTGCAGGTCTTAGAGGAGCAGCTGAGGGAGATGGGATTGTTCATTCTGGAGAAGAGAAAGATCAGGGGAGACCTTGTTGCTCTCTACAACACCTTGAAAGGAGAGATGGGGGTCAGCCTCTGCTCCCAGGTAGCACTGATGAATGAGAGGGAATGGCCTTAAGTTGCATCAGGGGAGGTTCAGGTTGGATATAAGGAGAACCTTATTCTCCAAAAGTGTCATCAGACACTAAAACAGGCTGTCCATGGAGGTGATTGAATCAATGTCCCTGGAGGATTTTTCTATAGGAGATACTGAAATTTGATACTTGAGCATCCTTAGGGCTAAGGAGCTGCGTTTTGTATCCAGTTTGTCACAGATTCTGTTCCATGGGTCATGTAGACAAGCTAAGGACTGCTGCATGGTCGACATCCTCTCTCCTCTGGTTATATCCCAGGAGAATGGGAGGAATTACACAGCATCTCCTGCCTGCCAGGCCCCTTATTCTTCTCCTCCATCCTCCACCATTGCAGCCCAGTTCTTGCTTCTAGCAGCTGGCAGCCCCAGGAACCATGACACAGCCTGCATGCTTTATGGCTATGCTTGTGGAAATGCTCTTTTCTTTAGGTAGCATGGCTGCAGAGTGCTTCTCTACCAAATGCCCATCACTTCCGTGTCCCCCTTTGCTTTTCCAGGGCTCAAAGTTAGTTGCTAGCAAAAGAGTTAAAAAAAATCACACCTTTTGCCTTGTGCTGGGAAATCTGTGGGTGTTGGATATATATCTATATATCTATTCATACACGTGTATGTGTATGTATGTATATATTTGTTCTGCATATCTATGTATATATACATATCTGTATCCACTTACATATGTGTGCATATGCATAGCCTAAATCTGATGTGTAGAAGCAGAGGGTAATATGCCCCCCCTCCCTCCCCTCTTTCTTTATTTGAAAAACAAACATTTATTGCTGACTTGTCAGGCATATTCCTTTTTTTTTTTTTTTTTTAAACTTGGCCAGTTCTTAGAGTACAATAGTACATTGGCCATCTGTGCAGAGGAGAAGAGGGTTTTAATGAATAGACAAAGCAGGGAATGATTGACTGATTGGGACTGCTTCCCAGTCTCATTCATACCAGCCATACAATGGAATCACTCCCCATTTACACCGCCAGAAGTGAAAGGAGAATCATGTCTGTTTTGAGTTCATTCCTCAGAAGCTCGGATCATCCTCCTGGGCAAAAGACTTTAAAGCACGTGCTGCTGAAGCCAGGCTATCTAGTTTATTCAGTACGTACCCAAGCCTTTTATACTTGCTAGTAAAATTAGCTTCTCCTCGGCCCCACTGATGGTGTCATGCAGCAGACGTGGCCTTTGTATAGGGCTAGGACAGTTTGTGTCCGGACAAACTTGTTTATGCAACCCAGTATGCCCCTTCCTTTTTTTGTCCCCATGTATAATGACAAAGTTCTAGGCACGTGGGCAGATCACTTTCTTTCCCCTTTTGTCAGAGTACAAATTTACAACAGCCTGTTTGCATACCGTGCGCTGGATTTTAATCAAGTTCACTGTAAGGAGAGATAATAAAAATGAGAACCATGATTACTTCACAGTTGATTTCATTTGAATAAAGAGCCGCTCAATGACAGATGGTTTCTAGAGCTGCTCTATATGTGAGCTGCCATGATGTTGAATAGTAAGAAGCACAAGAAAGTGTGCTGCTGTGGTCTTTGGATCCTTACATTGTCTTATCTATATTCATGTTTTATTCAGGGAGGAAATTAGATTCCACACCATTTTTTATTCAGAAGAGAAGGTTGGAAAGGGATAATACACAGTATGCAAACCTGCCAGCCACACTCGGATCAGGCCTGCAACCCTCTACTCTGCCAATGCAACTTAACAGCATTCTCCAGTAGCAAAGCACCTTACTGTAAAAGTTGCTTATATCAGAACTGTGCTTTTACCAACATGATTTGTTTCACCTCTACCCTCAACTAGAGGCAAACGTCTTCTCCCCAGAAGCAAAGTACGTGTTTGTGTCTGTAAGATCTGTGTGGGGACAGTACATCTCTGTGTGCTGACTGATGTGCAAATCTTTTCAGCCCAGACATGAACTGTGAGACCGTATCCACTGCCTTTGCATTTGGTCACTTCTTTTGGTTCCTTTGTCTGTATCTATATGCTCCAATAATACACAAATTCCTGAGGACACTCGCTCAAACACTCGCTCATAGCTCTTATTAGACCATCTCTTACACTTGAGAAGGTTAGAGATAAAGTTTAAAATAACATTTTTGAGTGCACCACCAATCATCTATTCAGAAAGTATCACTCTTCAAAAATAAATTCAGATTGAAAACCACTGTTCCGAGTTCAGTTAACAGAACAGGAGGAGCACTTGAGATAAATGTAGTTTGTGCCAGAAAGGGTTACTAGTAAATCCTGAGCCCAGAAAGGCATTAGCTAATGGGGTTCAGAGAGAACAAGGTGATTTAGCACCTGAGGAACGTGGAGGGATTTGCTGAGAAGTTAGTACAGTCTTTACTATACCTCACATTTTATGTCCAGTATTGATTAAATCCAAGAGGTAAATATTTCAGCTCCTAAGGTCTCATCAATAAGAGCATTTCTGATGTTTTTAAAATGCTTTGAATTGTGCCCACATAGAGCACATTGTAGGCTTTTGGACTGAACTTTTTTGGCTGTTGAGTCATGGGTTCAGCTAGTGACCACCTGTGACTCTTGAGATCACTGTGATTATTAGCTTAGGCAAATGCACTTGTCATCCATTCCTCCTTCCTGTCTCCATTTATCCTACCGGGGCATTCACCTGTTGTACACTGTCTAAATCCTTGATTAGGAGGTCTCCGGGTCAGGGCATGTCTTTGTGTCCTTTGTTAGATCTCTTCAATATTAATCCCTTTCACACTGGCCCTATATGAAAGGTGGATTCCTCACAAATTCTTATTAATACAATTAATAAGAGCAAGAGCGTGTTAAGAGCACAGCACAGAGATAATGCTCCATTCAGATGCTGCTTGAAATCTTGATGCTGATACTGTCATTTGAGTGAAGTCTGTCTCGATCTGGGGGTGAATCCCATGGTGAGCATTATGGGAGGATTATTAACAAAACTGGAATTTTATTTTTATTTATTTGGAATTTGAGGTGTGTGTGTGTGTGTGTAATGAAATAAAAATAACAAAGGATTCCTTTATTTTTCTCTGTGTAACATTCATGTGGATTATATTTTAGAAAATTGGACAGAACTTCATCTTGGAGGAAAAAAAATTAAACTGACTAAACATTAGCACCTAAATCTGAACATAATCAGGGGCTTCATTCTGCTTTACACCTTCTTCAGAAGCAGTTCACAACTCAGAGCCTTTCCTGGTCGCTCATGACTGTTAGGGGGAAAAAGCTCATCTGGCATCCTGTCCTCAGACATATCTGTTTTTTCAAGGAAGTTCATCAGTTCCCATGTGACAAAGGATTAATAAAGTTCACGCAGTGTCAGTATCAGAATTTGAGTAGAGAAGAATCTCTAGCATTATCTGCGAGGAACTTTGTGGCAGATAGGTGTTGATAAGGAGGGGGGTTTCATCTGACAAAAGGCCATTTGGGGTTAGTGACAACTGGGGATTGGCAAAGACCAGATGATCGTGAGGGCCAGCAAGATGAAGGAAAACATTCTGGTAGGCTTGGTTGGGACTTTACATTGAGTGAAAACCCTAGATTTTACCTGAAACAACAAACTCATATGCCAAGTGAATTTTGGATGACCCTGTAGAACTAGGAGTTGGAGCTGATCATCCTTGTGGGTCCTTTTCAACTCAGGATATTCTATGATTTATTTCATTGTAGATAGCTCCACATTTCTGGAAGAAACCTCGTATCTTGGAGTCTATACAGAAATATGCCAATCCGTGAAACCTGGGAGTGCTTGCTGGCTCCCTCCCCTTGCAGAGTTTCACCCTTCTCCTTCCCTCACTCCAAGTCCCCATCAACACAAATGCCAGAAGCCATAGACATGCACGAAGTGCCTGGAGTTTCTGACTCTACCACAGCAGAGCCTGGAAAATATATTCCCACGGTACACCTCTGGCCGTGGATGCAAGGTGCTAAAGGCAGGCTACTGTATGCTCCTGAAGATGCTGGGTGCTCATTTTGCCATTCATTCCCCTATAGAGCAGCCTCTAGGCTGCTCTGAATGGTAACAGGTGCTTCTGGCCCCATTGTGCTGTCCCAGCTGTCAGGGATTTCTGGGGACCAGAGAGTGAGATTGTGTAGGAGTTGCTTTAGTGGCTCTTTGCCATTCAGGAATTCTTTTGCGCCAAGGGAATCCTCCAACAGCTGTTTGGACTGGCTTGGTGACAGCTTTGTGCTGCTGGAGCTGGGCAAAGTGGCCCCAGCTGGGCCAAGGATCTGGCTCCTTGCATGCAACTTGCTTATTTAGGCCTGTCGCCCTGTTTCAGAGGTAATCTCTGCTACTGTTAGTGAATGCAGTGAGCTGCTGAAATCGGTGGCCTTTGCCAAAGAGCAAAATACCAACTGATGTAATTGGAATGTGCAATCTGCAACGCTTGAAAATTTGGCCAGAAAGTTGTTAAATGGAGATGACATCTTGTTAAAGGGAAGAATGGGGTCTCTGTACATGTTTTCTGAACTTAGTCCAGGCATTGGATCTCCAGCAAGTTTCCTCTGCAAAAGATGAGGAGATGTAGAAGAGATGGACCGATGGATGAAATGTGTAGGAGCAACCTTACTTTACTCAAGGATGTGACATCCCAGTGCAGCAGATGAGGACACGGCTGAAAGGTATGTGTTCCCTGCAAACAAAGCTATGCTTTGCCATGCCATACTTTCAGTGTGTGCATGTGCCCTGAATGTCTTTCCTCATCCCTTTGTGCTGTTGCCTATTCAGGAGCCACGAGGAACGTATCATAAAGCCAGCTAGCAACAGTGTCTCCGTATCTACTGAGTCAGGACTGGCCATGCAGTCTTCGAGGATCAGCTGTTTGATTATCCAGAGAGCATGTGGCTTCACTCAGCTGCTCCAGGCAAAAAAAGACAAGAAAGACAACTGATTGATTGTCAAGAAGTGTGGACAATGAGGCAGGAGGGGGAATCCATGTGACTAGTTTCTGAGTATGGTCCTTCAGTGCCCAATCAAAACAGGATTTGCTGGAGCCGTGTGATGTCTTGCTTATGTAAAAATATTTGTCCTTATTTGAAGGGAATTAGGATGCCATAAATTGTGAATGGAACAATGCATGCAAGTATATGGAAATCCAAGAAGTGCCTTGTAGCTAATTCATACAAAATGACATATCTCTCCAGTGCACTGTTGATGGGCAAAACCCGTGATACTGAGCAAGCCCATTATTTGGCTGATGCTAAGTATGTAAACACTGAAACAGGTTAAGCAACTGCAGCTTAAAATAAGGTATTTTTTTTTACTGTTCTTGCCTGTATTTTGTAGCCTAATGTATTTAAGCGCAAAACTGACAGGCTGCTTTAATGAGATGTTCCCTCTGGGACATTAAAAAGTCTTTATACATTTCACCAGACAAAACAGCCAACTCCCTGTCTTTGCTCTGGGTGAAAATGGGGCTGCTTTTTATATTCAGTGCTACTAAAGGATGTGCTTTATTTTGGTAACCAGACAGAGGAAGGATACGCAGTAGATAGGCATCATCTAGAAATTACGGTATTGGCCGTTATTTGAAGTACATCTCCCTCAGGAGGATGGTAAGCACTCACTTCCCTCACCTCTGTTACAAAGGGTACAGAATTATGTGGCCTGGATTCATCCCCAAAATTAATGCCTTGAGGGGACCTTACCAAGGCAAGAGAGAGAAATATGATCCTGTGGTTCCCATCCACTTTCTCCAGGGCCTTTGAAAAGACACTGCCTGAAGATGGTGCCCCTTATGGGCTGAAAGTGCCAAGGCAGGGCCACCAAGGGACTTTGACCTCAGGCAGGTTGTCCCTGCAACCCCCTTGGGTGTCAGCTACTCTCCTGCAGCCTCAACACATGAGATTTTACCACTGGACTGGGACTGTCCCCAGGCAAGTTAGGCATCCCCATTTCCTCTGCAGAGGAAGTGAGTGCCCGCACCTGGGCAGCTGAGCTGCTGAGCAGTTTCCCATCAGAGGCTGGGTGGGTTTGGAGCTACAGCTCACAGCTATTTGAATGCAGAGGCAAACTTCATCATCTCCTGCATGGGGGGCTGAAGGGAGGGATGGACTCTCCCTGGGGGGATATCCTCCCTGCAAGGGACTCTCCAGGGTTTTTTAGCGTAGGCTGCAGAAATCTCTTTGATTTGTAGATACATTATGCTCTTTGAAAGAAAACAATTATTTTTTCCCCCTCCTCAGGCTAATTTAAAACCTTCTTCTCCCATAGAAGTCTTCCCAAAGAGGTCATTTCCTTGTTGCACTAAAGAGAAACCTGTTGAGTGTAAGTTGTTACATCAAACTCAAAATTAAGCTGGCAAATATTGCCAAAAATTATAATAATTTTTTTGTGTTTGAGCATGAATCATAGAACCGTAGAACAATTAAGGTTGGAAAAGACCACTAAGACCATCTAGTCCAACCATCACCACCATGCCCACATGCTCACTGATATTCTTCATGCTTCATTAAAATTTCTAAACATTTAAATTTAAACATTTTTTAACATTTAAACATTTCTAGAGCAGCGTGCGAGCCTTAACTGCCTTAAAAATCATCAGTACAAAATGAGACAGTCACTGGGACTGACTTAGAGTCACTGGTGATGATGGACCAGATAGCAAACAGAACTCTTTCTTGATGCTACTTTTATCTCACACTTCAAACCCCCTATCCAATAATTTCTTACACATTTCCCCACATATTGCAACTTGGTGTAGGGGCTGGACTTGGATACTCTTTTTAGTTAATTGCTACTTCTCTTTATTTTTGTATAAAATACACTAGTTCTAAAAAGCTCTGCTGGAAGAACATTGTCATAGTTGTCAGTTAAGTTTTCATTTACTCCCTTATTTCCATTTTTTGTTGGTCTTTTCCTCCAGGCTGTTCCCCTTTCTCATTCAGTCCTCAGCCTCTAGTTTCCAGCTGAGCATCCTACTGCTGATAGTGATGTCATTCTAGAATGCACACATTTCTTAGGGCTGAGATAAGAATTTTTGGGGTATCTTTGAGCAGCCTCTCTTCCGTTGGCCTTACATAAAAATGTTGTTACTGACCGTTGCAGCAAATCTGACCCACTACAACTCATAAATTCATCCCCCATGTCCCTGTGGAGCTAATCCTGTAATTGGATCCAGGCACAGAAGCCACATGCACACTGGTAAATTAAACATGCCCAGCAGTGCTGCTGGGCACTGCAGCCAGTTGGCATGGAACAAGCAGCATCTGTGCTAGTGACCTGCCAAATTTAAGGTGTTTACATGGTTATCACTTACTGGAAAACGTCCCTGGACTGGTTAAAGTGCTGCTCCTAGGAACAAAGTTAAGATGGGATAAACTCATGCCAGGGATGTTTGACCTTGTTGAACTTCATTTGGTTCATGTGGGGCCATTTCTCAAGCTTTCTCAGGTCCCTCTGGTTGGCATCTCTTCCTTCTATTGTGTTAACTGCACCCCACTCAGCTTGGTGTCGTCAGTGAACTTGCTGAGGGTGCACTTGATTCCACTGTCTGTGTTGTTGATAAAGATGTTGAAGAGCACTGGTCCCAAGATGGATGCCTGGGGGACACCACTGTTGACTGACCTTCACCTGGACATAGATCTGTAGACCACAACACTCTGACTGCAACCATAAGACCAAAGCCTTATCCACTGGCCAGTCAAGTGTTCAAACAGATAAGGATGTAGTGCGCGATCACGTGAAAGACTTTGCATAAATCCAGGTAGATGACATCAGTTTTCCTTTCTTTGTCTGTGGATGCTGTCCATCACAGAAGGCCACCAGACTGGTCAGGCACAGTCTACCTTGGGTGAAGCCATGCTCGCTGTCTAAGATCAACTTCTAATCTCACATGCGCTCTAACATTTCTTCCAGGAGGATCTGCCCCATGATCTTCTCAGGCACAGAGTTGAGGTTCACTAGCTTGTCATTCCCCAGGTCTTTCTTTCTCCCTTTCTTAAAAATGGGAGTGATGTTTCTCTTTTTCTGGTCACTGGAGACTGCCTGTCAGCCACAACTTTTCAACAGTGGCTTGGCAACCACACAGCCAGTTCTTTCAGGACCCTGGGATGCATGTTGTCCAGCCCATAGATTTGTACACGTTCAGCCTCAGGAAACAGTCTCAGTCTTGCTCTGCTCTTACAGTACGAGCAATTTTGTTCCCCCTGATCCCCGTGTAAATGTTCAGGGACATGAGAAGCATGAGAAGCCTGACTGGCAGTGAAGATTAAGGCACAGAACTTGTTGAGCACCACAGCCTTTTCCATATTTGTTGAAGCCAGTTCTCCCTTCTCATTTATCAAAGGGGTATGCTCTTTTGCCTGTATTTTATCACTAATGTACCAATAGAACCCTTTTTTTTTAATATTTTTCACACCTCTCTCCAAGTTTAGTTCTATGTATTGGCTTTCCTGAACCCATCCCTTCACATCTAGACAGCATCTCTGTTCTCTTCCCATGCCACTCATCTCTGCTACCACTGCCTGCATTTTTCTTTCTTTTCCCTCAGTTTGAGCAGCAGGTCCTCCTTAGACATGCTGGTATCCTGCTGGATGACAGACATTATTGGATAGATAGGTGGGTAGATGGGGAGGTACGTAGGTAGGTGATAGATATAGGCAGATAAACAGACAGACAGATAGCTCAGGATTTTTTATTCCTTGGCTTATTTCAAATGCCTAATTAGAGAAGGTAAAAAGGACCTCATGCAGAGCACTGACATAAAAATGCTTATATGAGGGCAGCCCATGAATGCTGCTGCCCCAGGATATATCTCTGACAGTGACTTATGCCAGGTTTGTAGAGAGTCTCCTCTCCTGGGACCATTGCCTACTCCCATCTTTCAGCAGTCTATGTCTTCCTAAGCCTTTGCATTCAATAGACACTAAAGGCACTTTTCCTCCATGTGTCTGTTCCTTTTCTGAAAACAATTATATTGTTGGCCTCTGTAACACCCTGGGCAAGGAGTTCTACAACTCCATTAGATGTGGTATGAAATCATATTTCTTTTTGTCTGAAAGAGCTGACTGCTTGACCATTTCTTTGCACATCTCCCAGTCCTATTGTAAGGGCAGCTGTCTTTATTTACCTTTTCCATGCTGTTTGGGATGTAAAAGGTTTATCTCAGATGTTGCCTTTCATCATTATTTTTTTTTTTTTGCCATAAAGAAGAATCTAGTTTGCTTGTTCAGTCTACACAGAATTTTTCCCTCCATAGCTGTCATACCATATTCTATCACAGTAACTGAGCCAGTCTGGTGCTGTTGTGTGCTTTTGAGATGGGGAGGGGACAGGTTTGTTTGAATGGATTTGGATTTAAGGAAAGGCTTAATAACCTTGCCTACTTTTTCCTGTGGGTTTTTTTTTTTCCTTAACAATTATTAACATTCTATTTCCTTTTTGACCTCTACAGAGTACTGATGTGATATTTCCATAGGACTGTCCCTAGTGTCTTCAGTTTCCTTTTCCTGAGTGGTAATAATTAGATGAGAAGCCCTCATTATATACATAATAATCAAATCTTTTTTCTCTGACATGCATTACTTTGCACTCTCCAACACTGAATCCCTTTGCTGCTTTATTGTCCCATAACTTCGGACCTCTCTTACAACTCTTTTTCTATCAGTTGTAGTGTTGGCAGCCAGGTCCTAGCAGATTTAGTGGAATTCCCTGTGCTGACCCTTTATTCCACTTTGATTCTTCTCTGTTAACAGAAGTCGTTTTACAGAGGAATCCAACCATCCCTTTGCAGACTCTCTGCAAACCTACACACTATTGCTGTTACCCAAACAGAAGTCTTATCAAAGACTTGCCATTCTTCTCCAGTTGATGCTGAACTAATGAATTAAATCTCTTATGCATGTTGCTGGGAATGAAATTGGACTTCTCCTACTCTATAAGCAATATACTGTGCTCCCTTGGCCCCATGTAGCAGTTTTCATCTCCACATATCAAAGTACTTGCAAAGATGGGGGAGTATCAATGTCTCCAGGTGACAGCCAGGGAAACTGATACCCCTTTTAGCAGTAACAGTATGCAGTGTTCTAGAGTGGCTTGAATGCTATTTGTTGAATAAATTAGTTAATGAGTAACAGCAATAGTTGCTAATTAACATACTCAATGAATATTTATGCTGGAATCTAGCCAGTTGTACATCTTATACAATGTGTCTTTCACTCTCACTTTCCCCTTATTTATTTCATACCACGGGCTCCCATTGGAAGCGACCTATCCTGGCTCTCCTTCTGCAGCATCTGTCACAGGAAAGCCAGCTTCTTGTTGCCACCCTGCAGTGGCCACTCACAATCCAGTGTAAACTTAAAAGGTAATCCCTGGCCTCATTGTGTCCCTGCTTCCTAATGTAGCAGTCAATCACTGGGCCCCACAAAGCACCCCTAGCATTTACAGAGCCAAATCATACAGGGAGGAGACCCCAGCCTATGGGATGAGACTGAACCAACATACTGGCATCAGAAGAGGTCTGTCTTCAAAACATGAATGTCATGGAACATTTAAAGCTTCACAGAGAAAATCAATAGCTTAATTTCAACCTGGAATCCAATCTGCAGCCAGTGTAGCTCCAGGCCCATCACTGTACCCCTCCATCTGGACTAGCTCCAGTGCCTGGAATAGCCCCAGGCGTGTGCATTACATTCATCTCACTAATCAGGCATCTCTCAACTCAGTGCTCTGTGTAGGATGGTGAGGTAGCAATTGGTGTTTGTAATTCAAGAGATGAAGGAATCTGTCGGTATCATCTCTTGTTTTGAGATGTCCAACACCGCTTTGGTTCAGGGAAGAGCATTGTACCAGCATAAAGCTCAAAGCCTTATGGCTTGTGTCCAACGGTAACCTTAGTGATAGGACTTTAAGCATTCAGCTGTACTAATCATGCACTGGTTAGCTGAAAGCCAGTGATGAATGTGAAGAATAAGAATCATAATACCAATGTGAAGAGTTCTAGAAAATCCCACACTGCCAGTGACATTTGCATTAATGAATGATAAATTAGCAAATAAAAGTTTAATGTCAACAAATGCAAACTCATGTTCTTATGGAGAAAAAAAGGAAAAAGAATAAAAACCAAACGTCTGCACCCTGACAATGTCTGTTTAGTAATGGATGTTACATTAGATACGATTGCTCAGGAAAGACATTCTGCAGTCACTTTGGATAGTGCTACAGGTACTTAACTCAGGAACAGCAGCTGTCAGAAATAAAATCTGAATAAGAGGAACTATTAGAAAAGAAATCGAGGAAAAAAAATTACCCCCTTATCTCCATCCCTCTTGTTGTAGACATCATGTTCTCCAAGCAATGTTGAACTAGTGAATTAAATGTCTTATGCACATCACATGGATAAGACTGGACTTCCTTTACTCTACAAGCAATATACTGAGCACTTTGCACCACTGCAGGCAGGGCTGCTACCCATGCCTTGGGAAAACAGAGTATAACTAGGAAGGTTCACAGGAGATCAACAGGAATGATCAAAGCTATGGAAAGCCTTCAAAATAAAGAAGTATATCATATGGGCTGGGACTGTTCAGCTGGAAAAGAGACCACTGGGACAGCAGATGAGAGGCATATGAAGTCAGGAACGGCCTGGAGAATATGATAAAAATGTGTCTCTCTCAGAGCAAGAACTGGGGAGCCTTTACATAAGATTAAGTGTCAGATTCAAAGCAAACACACCCAACACAAAACCACTTTGTGACTCTTACTGCCACAGGATGTTGTGGAGGCCAAAAGTAGAAATGGGTTCAAAAATCAATTAGAAAATTCTTGAAAGGAAAGTCCATCAAAGGCTCCTAGACTGCAGAGATGAAGATACAGCCCTGGCTCAGGAAGTCCCTAAACTCCAGATTGCCAGAAACTGGGAGGATGAAGTGGAGGAAATACCACTGTACTTGCCCTGCTCTTGCACTCCTTTGCTGAGCATCCGCTGGTGGCTGGCCAGAGGCAGGATATGGTCTGAGTGACCCTCAGTCTGACTCAGCACCGCTGCTCCTGTAGCCTGGCTCTCTTCCAGCTGGGCTAATTCACTTGATGGCTCCTCGGAGAATGTATTTCTTCATGGCTGGCTGTTCAGGTTGTCCAGGAGGAAGGACTGCCTCTAGCAGTGAGGGCAGAGCCCCCAGTGAGTCCAGAGGTGAGTCACAAAAACAACCCAAGGGATGGAACACCTCCCCTACGAGGACAGGCTGAGAGCTGGGGCTGTGCAGCCTGGAGAAGGGAAAGCTCCCAGGTGACCCACAGCAGCCTTTCAGTATCTAAAGGGGAACTACAGTAAAGAAGAGGACAGACTCTTTAGCAGGGTCTGTGGAGGTGATAGAACATGGGGAAATGGCTTCAAGCTTAAAGAGGATAGATTTAGGTTGGATACAAGGAAAATGTCTTTTACAGTGAGGGTGGTGAGGCACTGGCACAGGTTGCACACAGAGGTGGTGGATGCCCCATCCCAGGAGACACCCAAGGTCAGGCTGGATGGGGCTCCAAGCACCTGAGAGAGCTGTGGGTGTCCCTGTTCATTGCAGGGGATTTGGACCAGATGGCCTTCAAGGGTCTCTTCCAACTCAAATGATTCTATGATTCTGCGATTCTAAGTCAGAGGTGCATAAGGTTTTGGACACAATGACCAGAGCTGCAGAACTTGGTACTGTGAGATCCTGACATGTAACTGCAAAGGAAAAGTGATGACAAGGGAAGAAGGACAATGGGCCTTGTATCTGTCATGGCCTAACCAGCAGTAGCTACCACATCACTCCTGCAGGACCCCACTAGGGTATACAAAATGGCTTACCATATCTTCTACAACTGGCCCCATCTCCAAGCTGTGAAGCACAGCGTGGGAACATGGCTTAAAAGGGGTTTTGGATCTGCGCCGTAGCCAGCACTTAAAGGCTTTCTTCCAACTTTGACTTCCACCAGGGTGTAGCAGCTCCGGGCTTTGCACTGCAGCCCTCCATCAACGAGGGGGTGAGGGTTGCTCCGGGCTCCTGCCAGCCCCTGCTCCCAGACTTCCCATGGCAGATGCACAGAGCTGCAGGAGGTTCAGATAAGGTCCAAAAAACACCACCAACAAAACAACAAACCACCAGAGCACCCAGGTAATGAGCAGCACCTGTGCACCTCTAGGCGCACGCTGCTTCCCAGCAGAGCCCATGGAGATGCTCCACGTGCTGAAAGTTACAGCTGCACTTCAGAACTGTGCTTTCCAGGGGCATAAAACTGAGCAGAAAAGCCCTCCTTTGCCTCGCTTTGAAAAGCTGGAGTATTTGTGAATGTCTTGCTGCAGATAAGCACCGTGGCTGTTTTTGAATTACTGAAATCCCAACACTACAAGCTTTGTCTGTGATAAGCCTAATCTCCTCTTCTCAGCATTATCATGCTAGAAATCATGCTGGAGGCCTTTGTAATCTGACTTCATCTTGCATTAACCATAATTGTGAGAACTTGCTTTCTGTATGCGTGTTTGGGCAGAGACTGTTTGCCAATGACTTATACAGTTATTTTACTCCCAGAAGTATGCCAGAATTAACTTTTTTTGGCTTATAAAATTAAAAATATATATATTATCCCAAGGGAAAAAAAAAAGGGAAAGCAGAAGAGAAAGTCTGTGCCATATACAGCATTTACAAAGTCAGAGGTATGGAGAAGCCAGGCTTGGGTGTGCCTTACTTCTGTGAATGTTGCTGTGATGGATGAAGTCCCAGCACAACAGCCCTTGGTGGGGGCAATGTGTTATGGTGAAGACTGCAGATGTCATTGCTGCTGCTCTCTAATTAATACAGATGCAGCACGGGGTTTGTGCCTCCTTTTTTCCCCCCTTCAATTCTTACAAAAATTCCCACTTTCCGCTCACTCATTTCTTTTTCCTTTTCTTTACAGAGTCACAGGAGTTTTCCTTTCCTGGAGGGGCTGATCCTATTCCTGCTAACCAACAGGACACGTGGGATGGGAGCTTGGAGGAAGCTCTGTCTGCGGTGTGAGGATGGAGCAGAGGCCAGCAGCTCCTGGGAGTCAATCAGGAGCTACAGAGTTCAAAGAGCAGAGCCGGTGTTTGCAGATGCAAAGCAGACCTGATGCTGATCCCAAACCTTCTAGATCCTGGTCTGATATGAGAAAGAAAATGATTTTGTAGTCTTTCAATTAAACATCTTATCAACGATCTCAAAGCATCTGCAGCGACTGAGTGCTAAGGAGGAGAAATTCACTCCGCATGAGAGAGGTTTGTAAAAAAGGAACACCTAAAAACATGAAACCAAATGTTTTATTATGGCTAATGAAACAAAGGTATTTGATTAATTACTGACACTGCAGCTAAAGGAATACATTTTTAAAAGTGATTACTATAACTAGAGATGTTGAGGGTGATAACGTGCACTAAACAACACACGGTAGGGCTGCAGAAGATTTATGAGGTTCCCGTGCACCTTGGCTGTAACAGGGTAAGCTCAGTCTCAGGAGTTCACAGGAAGAGCTGCAGAGCTGTGAGTCTCTCTGAGCCCACTAAGAAAGAAGTCTTCCACGCTCCTATTTCTCATCCAAGACATCTCCAAAAGTTGAGGGTGGTCACTTGCATTACAGATAACGGCTGTTGGTAAATGGGTAAGTTTCCACTGACATCTTACACATCACCAGGTGCCACATCTGGAGCAGATAGTCACTGATTGCCTGCACAGCAGTCTGAGAATTACCACTACCTGCTGCCCTGCTCTGATCCTTCTCCATGGCCACAGCCTGGACAGCACCAATATATGGCCAAAACTCAGCTTACATGCTGCATGGGTTATCTGTAAACTGATTTTCTCTCATCGCTCGGTTTGTGCTCTGGCTCTGAGCTCCTGTTCACAGTCAGAACTAGCCATGCATATTTAGACAGTGACAGTGAGGAGGGGAATGCACAGGACAGGCTGGTAGCCAAAGGTTTAACATTGCTACCTGTACCTGAATTGAGGATGGCCCCTAGAAACACTGCTGCTCTCTGCACTCTGTATGGAAATACAGCCTCGCTGATTACAGGTAGAGCTACAAACAGCAGTCCTGACATGGCAAACAAATGATGGTGGAAAGAAAATCATGCTATATATATAAGTATGCATATTATATATATATATAAAGAGATATAAGAAGGCAAGTTGCAACAGTGAGCACTGGGGATTTGTCTAAGGGGTTAAAAAATAACCCAGTAATGGTAGGTGCTCTTGGACAGCTGTAATGTGAAAGCTCAGAACCAGATTCTTTGGAATAAGTAAGCAACGAAGTAAATTGCACTGATCTGATTTACAGCAGCAGAGACTCCCTGCCATTAAAAGCACGGGTTCCTCCAGAAGAGCAAGGGGTATCTTTTATGAGTTGCTGCATGACAGCAATTCCTTGTGTGCTGAAGAAATAGCTCAGTGACTTCATTGGCAAACATGCCCGTAAGGATGTTTCAAAAGGTGAAAAAAAAATAACAATATCCTTAAGCTACCTGCAACAATTGCTAATTTCCAGCTACCTTCTTTTTAATCAGTGAGACTGGTGTATGTTGACATTCCTTTATCAGTGCTGTTAATCAGATCTGACTATCTCTGTTTAACTACCACCTTCATATGCCTCTTGGCATTTCTTTTTTTTTTTTTTTTTTTACATTTGTATGACAGCTCCATAACCTTAACTGCGTGGCCCTACTCTAATGACACAATGAAATGTGACAGGTTCAGATAAAGGTGCTAATAAAATATGCTTGCAGATGCCCTTAACATAATGACATGTGCAGAACATTATGGGTCCTGCCCTTGCCAGTAGAGGTCACTGCAGAATGGATGTGAGAACATTCACCTAGGAACCGTCTGAAGTGCAGTCCACAAAGTGGTTTTCTTTCTTCTCTTTCTCAGACGCACAAATGCAAACTCCAGCACAGAAGTTCCTTTTCTTTATCTTCTTTTCTTTCTTTCCTTTTCTTTTTTTAATTTCAACTTACAGAGATCTGGGACAGAAGAATGCCAGAGCCTACATGCAGCACAGCATGGTGCTCAGGTGACCAGACACAGCATCTCTAACCCTCCCCTTGCACAGCAGGCTGTATGCTATTGGATCATATTGGTTTTAGGTAACTGGGCACACTGTGACCAGAAACAATACATTTTCTCACAACAGAAGTATACTTTGATACAACTGCTAACAGATCAGCCATCAGTTACTTTTGATAGCAGAGCTATTGCGTAACTATAAATAAATAAATAAATAAATAAGAGTATATTGCAGTTATTATTGCTCTTCATCTCAGTTCATACGGCCCTATGTTGAATGCTGTAATCTCAGTGAGATTAAATTCTGATTACCTAGCATGGAATGGTTTTTCTCACTGCTCTCTCTGATACATATAAACACAACCTGAATATGGACCATGTGGATTTCCTGTACAACATGGGACCATGAAAAGGTTGTCAGAGTAGGAACTCCAGGAGGTCAGCATGGGAGATCTCCTCTGCTAGAAATACAGTTGTGGATCATGATGATGATCTGTCTGACCTGCTGTATAATCACGATATCAAACTCTTCCCAATGAACTCTTCTCCATCTTCAGATCATGCAGAGGAGCTTTTGGGAAGTCATCTACCCTTGATTCAAAGAGAAACTGAGAATCCAACTTTACTCCAGTAAGTAGTGGTTAATTGCCTATAATTTTTACCTTACTTCTGAGCTGTATGTATCTAGCATCAACAACCAACCACTGGATTTTATTACGGGTTTATTTTCTCCTTGAAACATCTGTTGTGTTTTCCCCATGCTCATACTTGTAGACCGCAATCAAGTCACCCCTTCGCCTCATTTCAAACAGACAAATTCCACCGACTTTTTACCATAACATTTTCCAGATCTCAGACTGCTCATGTACCTTTCCCCGATGCCCTTCCAAACTGCCAACATCTTTCTCAAGTGCGGATATGAAATCAGGACAGAGTGTTCCTGTGGTAGCCCCACACTTCTTGCACACAGAAATAGATTCAGGTCATGGCTCCTCCTGTGCATGCTTGGGACATTCTGCACAGCAGCAGTGCATGAAGGGTTGACATTTTCTGGTTATTTCCCACTGCCCCTGCATCTCTCCAGCTCCCCTATGAAGCAGAGAATGGAGTCTTCCTCTTCTCAGGTGGATTTTTGACTGCCCAGCTCTGTACACTGCAATGAAAGGGAAGAAAATGGCTGCCCTGCTCCTTGGACCACTTGGCTGGGGACCAACCCCAGGTTTAAGTTAGAGCCTCCAGGGAGACTCCCCAGCTGCAGCAGCACAAAAAGGATGGAGCTGGGAGCAAGGGTGGAGCCTGCATTCCTCAATCTAAAAGGAGACTTTTAGTCTCTTCCTCGCCTCCTTTTCTTTGAAATGTCTCTCAAGAGATGGTTAGAGAACAAAGGAAAGGAACGAATAAAACACATTATCAGCAGCTTGCATAAGTCTTGCAGGGAAAGGTGGAAGTTCTCTCATTATTTTTTTCTCCCTCTCTTCTTCCTCCCTTCCCGCAGTGACTCCTAGGGTTCTGGCTGGCTTAGTTCTCTCCCCTTGCAGTCCTTTGCAGATCTGCCCTCAGAGCTGCACGAGATGCTGACTCCCTTCTCTTGGGGCCTTGCTGCTCAATGGTTGACACTGATTAGCATAATCCCCTCGCAAATGCCCTGATGGCAATGACACAAACGGTAGCAGTGGAGGGAAATGCACTAGAATGGGAACAAAATGCTGCACAGCGATAAAGGTTAAATAAAAAGCCTTAAATACTGTGAGGTTGTACATGCCACTGACTCACAGTCAGGGAAAACTGGATAGACTAATGTTACAGCCTAGAACAACGGCATTGCTAAAAGAAATATAATCCTTCCCTTCCAACTCTCAAAGTATACCTTTAAAAACAAATCGTCCAGTGCTGCACCATGCTTACTATTTTTTTTCCACGCAGGATTTTAACTGAAATGATTCCTTTCCAATTCACAGAGATTTACACACAATTTCTCCAAGTGTAAGTCCATTAGTGTCATGCAATGGAGAACCAAGCCCTACATCTTGTCCTAATTGTTCATAGTTATTTCTATAGGCCAGAAAATCTTTTGCATGCATTCTTTTATTGGTTAATAAAGGTTTTGTTCATTTTCCAAGCAAGTTCTGCAGCAGACAAGCATTTGCTAGCCTGGAATATGTCAGCATAGCTCCATGAACAACGTAAAGCCAAATCTAAATAGCGCCATTTGTATTAATTTGTATGATCACTTAATGTAATCACAGGAAAGTTGGATAGGGATGGATTGTCCGTGCTTTTTTTGTTGTTGTTATACTCTAAGTTCAAAACAAACAAGAGGTGGTAGTTTTGCATGGAATAGATAGTAGATCTACAGAATTGTTTGCCAAAGGATGTTGTGGGTGATAAAAGTTTATGAGGGTTCAAGCAATGTTCATAAGTTCATAAGTTCATAAGGTTGGAAAGGACCTATAAGATCATCTAGTCCAACCATCCTCCTATCACTATCTCTACCCAACTACTAAATTAAGTCCTTTAGCACCTCATCTAAACGCTTCTTGAACAGCGCTAGGGATGGTGCCTCAACCACCTCCCTAGGCAGGCCATTCCAGTGCCTCACCACTCTTTCAGAAAAGAAATGCTTCCTCAGGTCTAATCTAAATCTTCCCTGGCGCAACTTGTGGCCATTCCCTCTCGTCCTGTCATTACTTATCAGGGAGAAGAGGCCTACCCCCTCCTCACCACAACCCCCCTTCAGGAAGTGGTAGAGTGCAATAAGGTCTCCTCTGAGCCTCCTCTTCTCCAGACTAAACAATCCCAGCTCCCTCAGCCGCTCCTCATAAGACTTGTGCTCCAGGCCCCTCACCAGTTTTGTTGCCCTTCTCTGAACACGCTCCAGGGCCTCAATGTCCTTCTTGTAGTGAGGGGCCCAAAACTGAACACAGTACTCGAGGTGCGGCCGTACCAGAGCTGAGTACAGGGGGATGATCACCTCCCTGCTCCTGCTGGCTACACTATTTCTAATACAGGCCAGGATGCTGTTGGCCTTCTTGGCCACCTGGGCACACTGCCGGCTCATGTTGAGCCGAGCATCAACCAACACCCCCAGGTCCTTTTCCTCTCTACATTCTTCAAGCCATTCTGCCCCAAGCCTATAGCATTGCATGGGGTTATTGTGGCCAAAGTGCAGGACCCGGCACTTGGTCTTATTGAACCTCATCCCATTTTGCTCAGCCCAGCTGTTCAGCCTATCCAAATCCCTCTGAAGGGCCTCCCTACCCTCAGGCAGTTTGACACATCCTCCCAGCTTTGTGTCATCTGCAAACTTACTGAGGGTACACTCAATTCCCTCGTCTAGGTCATCAATAAAGATATTAAACAAGATGGGCCCCAAAACTGACCCTTGGGGGACACCACTCATAACAGGACGCCAGCTGGACTTAACTCCATTAACCACTACCCTCTGGGCACGGCCCTCCAGCCAGTTCTCCACCCAGAGAAGAGTGAACCTGTCCACACCACGGGCTGCCAGTTTCCTTAGGAGAATACTGTGGGAGACCGTATCAAAGGCCTTGCTGAAGTCCAGGTAGACTACATCAACAGCCTTTCCCTCATCTACCTGTCTGGTCACCCAGTCATAGAAGGAGATGAGGTTGGACAAGCACGACCTGCCCCTGGTGAACCCGTGCTGGCTGGGTCTGATCCCTTTATTGCCATGCACGTGTCGTGTGATCTCCCTCAATAACATCTGTTCCATAACTTTCCCTGATACCGAGGTCAGGCTGACAGGCCTGTAGTTCCCCGGGTCTTCCTTACGGCCTTTCTTGAAGATGGGAGTCACATCGGCAAGCCTCCAATCTTGTGGGAAATGACTGGACAAGTTCACAGTACTGAAATTCACTGAGGTTACTAAACTTATAGAGACCACACCTAGCTCAGGGAGTCCCTGAACTGAGAATAGCTGGATGCTGGAAGAGTATCAGGGGAAAATATCTTACAGATTTGCCCATTCCTTACTCTTCCCAAGGCATCTGCTAACAATTAAAGTCCAGAATTGGATGCTGGCCTGTATGGATCTTAGTCTGAACTGGTATGGTTATTTGTGAGTTCTTGTGTTTGTGGTACAGATAGTTGTAAGCAGGTGGATATAGTTGTGCTTCTATTTTCTGAAGAGTTTAGTTCTTATACAGAAAATAACCTAGACATTTGTATTTATTTCTACCATGACTATGAGTTTTGGCCTATGCATGCTTCCAAGAAGCACTGCTGCTTAGAGGCAATGTTACTTACATTTTCTGTGGTTAGCTGTGTCTTCTTTACTCTCAGTTTCAGAGGAAAATCAGGACAGCAACAAACAAACGAATAAATAAATAAATAAGCGGAGTACACGTGTTATTCTGACCCCGTACAAGTCCATGACAGCTTAATACACATAGACATTTCAACAGGCATGTTGGCTTTATAATCCATTTCTGGCATCAGCCTAAGTGATGAAAGGTAGCCATGTGTCCAGATAACTCCATATGAATGATTTAAAAACCTGGTCATTTTTCCAGTGCCACAGGTCCCTACCTGCCTTTTTTAAAGACAACCTTCATCCAAAAACTTGATGAATGCCAGCTCATTGTGGTATTATCAGCAATGTCAGATATGTACCTGTGAACATGTAGCCCAGCCCTGCAAGAAGCTTGTGCCAGGGAAGTAGATGAAAAACAGCCCCTGAAAGCTTGAATGCTCCAGATGGGCAGACTGTCCCTGGGGAAAAGCTCTCCTCTTGTTTCTATCAGCAAGCAGAGGGAAACAGTTAAAAGAGACAGGCCTTGTTTGCATTAATATTTAGAGTGTTTTGGCCAAAACGTAGCTAAATAATGAATCTGAAGGTACTAAACACTGTTGTGTGACACTGTTGTGTGAAGCTGGAGCTCAGACCAAACAGAGAAAGAAGGGTGGAAGAAGACATCACGGGGAAGCAGAGGCACTGCTTAGCCTCAGGTGACATCAGTCTCTCTGGGGGACCCTAGCTCTGAGATCACAACAAACCGGACAGACCTCATGAGGAAACATTGGTGCTGGTGAAGAGCTTTTACTGAGGCAGCTAAGGACTGCAGCTGAGCTGAGAAGATCTGACGAGGGCTCATCTAAACAGAAACTTTGTCTGGATTAACCAATGAAGCTTTGAAAGCAGCTCTGAAGGGCTGGGGATTGCCTGAACTTCCCTAATGCCAGTCAGAAGAAGTGATGAAGGGGGGACAGGCGCTGAATCAACACTGGTATATGGGATATATGAACTACAGGTGGAGAACTGAGCTCCAAAACTACTGCCAAGATGCTGCTGGGAGTGGGAAATGGCGAATCTTAGCAGTTGTAGATTAGATCTAGATGCAGACACAGATATTGTTGGTTTATTAATGCACCTATTCTCAAACTGGGTGGCATGTCCCCTGGGGGGGCTGGAATGCAGAAGGTTGAATAGTTTACATTTGTGAGGGAGAGAGTGAGTCTGAAGCTGATTCCTTGTCCTGCTTCCCTCCACATGCCTGCTGGATCCCCAGGCGCATCCTCCAGGCCTCCCTGCCCAGCCTCACTGGGCCAGACCCCAGGTCTTGGTCTATATGCTACAGTGAAAATGTGAAGGTAAGGCATAAAATCCCAGAATGGTTTGCATCTGACTGATGCCCAAAGTGAGTAGCTTTTTTTCTGGAGGAAAGTCAGTGGGTACACTCAGGCAAAGGATGACTTCGTAGCTAAGACCCTAGTTCTCATCTATGTTGTGACACTCCTGTGCCTCTGAACAACATTAATTCCTCACATTTCAGTTCCTTTCCTGAGTAATGGGGAGTTTTGTCTTCGTTCTCCCATCCTTTGCTGCTCCTGTGCTTAAACTGCAAGTTGTTTAATCAAGAGAGGTTTGCCTATACTGTGTGCATACAGCGAGTATGCCTTGGAAGTCACAAAGGGAATTTAGGACTCCATTAAAATGACAAATCACAACACAAAACTTCCTCATCCCACAGGCTGCATCTATCAAGCATCAGTAGACGTAGTCAGTGCTTTGAGAGGTATTACTCTGATATTTCCTTGCACCCTCTGTCTTTGACCCATGTGCTGACATACACGGTTGTGGTGCATGTCCCTCATCGCTGGCTGCTGGCAAATAGTAAGTCATCAGCCACTTCTGAAGTGTGCCAGACACGTAACTGGGACATGTGCTCCCCTCAACCCATCTGCACAACAGTCTACAGATGCCAGCTGCCTTGGAATAACGTGAAAGACAGAGAAAAAAGGGGAAGGGAGAAAACAGTAACTGAGAACCATATTCTCCACATTTCTTTTAACTCATTTCCCTCTTGCCTGCATGCTACTGTCTTGGTGTTGATCAACTTCTTATCTCCTTTTCATATCTCCAGTGACTAATTAGGCTATTGAGTTAATAAGGTTAGCGAGTTTTTATTCCATGACAATAAAATATGACCTATTCCTCAAATGTCTCCATATCGATCTTTCAACACATAGGACGTTTATCCATCACATTCCCTACTCCCATATTTAGTTAATTGGGATACACCATTGAGAGCTCACAGTTCTAAGAATCCTCCAGAGTAATTCTTCACCCTTCCTTCATATAGATATTGGCACTACTGTTTTCTTGGGAATATTCCTGATTCATAAAAGGGTAAGATGCAGAAGAGCATTGGAGATAATAAACCTAACCTTGTTCTCCTTTATACTCTGACTCCTTTGACTGTGATGAAGGTTGATTCTGGCCAGCAGCAGCTGCAATGGAAGATGGGCAGACTGAAATGAAATGTAGCTGGCCGATAGCTGGTACACAAGAAAATGCCAGCATGCAGGCTCTATGGCATGCCTGTGCAGCAAATCTGTGCCCAAGTCTACTCAGTAAGTAACCGCTCAACAAAAAGAGAAAAGATGTCACCATGATTTTTGTGTAAAATTCTGCCAATATTTAAGAAAAAAACCAAACTTATTACATTTTTTATCCCACTGGTGCAAGTCTCCATGAAAATCCCCTTGTTTTTATAATAAAAGTAGCTGGATACGGTTTCACGCACAGAAGCACATGAACACAGCTATATCACCTGAAGAAATTCCTCTTCAGTGCAACTGAACTGATAATGCAAAACAAAGTGCATTGGACCAGTCAGGTGTAAGAAAAAGCAAAGAGATCCTCACTGTGTGCAGGCTTTCCTTTTGAAAACAAAATGAAGTAAAGCAAGCAGAGGTTAATCATTCCACGCATCCTTGGATGAAAGGCAGTCCAGGTGAAGGCAAGAAGTCGTTCTGGGAGCTTTGAATTTTTTTTAGCACACAAAATTTTTGTGGAATTCTGAATTCGGTCAGTATCTCCCACATCTCAGATTATTGGGGAACCCTACAGACCCTCCCTGTATGTGCAGTGAATAAATAAACACTGTGAACAGCAGAAGCCACATTTTTTGTGAGTGAAGTCTGTCTGCACAGACACACCATATGAATGAAACCATTTTCAATTCACAGCTCTTATTAATTTGGTGACAGAGGGGGAGAACACAAGCCTGATGGGTACAATGAGCTAATTGGATAAAAGGCATGTGAAAACACTATACCTATAATGTACCTTGTTAGCATATGCAAATGAGATAATTATACAGGCTGATAACAGACAGGCACAGTAATATGCAGTCCCTGTGAACTGTCCACAAATACTTCTGAGATGGAGAAATGAAAGTAAATTCTTTAAACATCCTAATTGGTTGCCAAAAGGAAATTCATTCCAGCTAGAACTTAATTCAGGGTAAAGCAATGTAACTCATTTGATCTCAATGAAGATCAAAAAGACAGCCATATCCAGACAATCTTGGATTAAGGCACTTTGTTTGTATATATTTACTACATAGAGTTGTTATGCAAAAAACAACCTAAATGAGATGAAGGCTCTCTGAAATCACCCATTGCTATTTCTCATGTGTTATTAGCGAGCTCCAAGCTGTTCTGTTGGTATAAGGAGGCTCCTAAAATCTTCCTAAAATCTTGACTCGCAAACAAGTCAAATGGATAGTCAGACATTTCTCATTCTCTTAACTGCACTTGGTGATTTTACACTTCAGATGCTTTTTGTTTACACGCATTTGGGCCAGGCTCTCATCTCTCAAACTATTAATGTACCTGAGAGACATTTTCTAGGGAATTATTCAGGTATTTTTTCTACTTGATTTGCTATGAAATGACAAGCACTGTTAAACCAAAGGTTAATCATCGATTAAGTTTAATGACACTAAAAGAAACAGGTCATGTGAGAAAGCAATTGCACTTTCATTTTTGCTGTCACAGGTCATTTATAGCTTTTGATTCAAATTCCACCCCACACAAAGAGTTGCTAACAACATCCTACTTCAAATTCTAATGTACTACAACAGCAGAACAAGCATGTGAGCAAGCAGTAATCAGGCCGTTTGTAAAGCAGACACAGATTCCTTCATTCATCCTGGTCATTAAACTGTTTGAAAAGATTATTTTATTGTTCTGCATTAAGAGGCAGTGCTTTTGACAACTTGTTTAACAGAGAAGCGTCCCATTCTATTTGCAAACAAGTCTGTTCTGTCATTTTATTGCATTTAAGAACCTTAAATTCATCACCACTTCTAATTCTTCCTGCTTTGGTGTTTACATTCACTGTGACCCATAGCTCTTATACTCCAAAATCAATGAGGAGCTGAAAAGTCAACTACAGTTCTATATGATTCTTTCAAGGATGGCTACATCAGCTGGAGCTGCTTTTACCAGTAAGAAAAATCTGGTCTCATCCTCCTTTGTCCCATGGTTTCCATTTAGTTCCAGGACATGACTGTTTTTTACACCGGCATCAAGCCATTTGGAATCAAATCTTTCACCTGCTGAAGGACAGTTAATGAGCACTGCTGATCCAATATGCATCTATGTTTTCGCCTACTAGTCAAAATAATTAGTCTGCTAACAAAGAGCAGAGCCTTTGAAAACTTAGATGTGGGCAGGAAATAAGCAACAGAAGTAGATGGTGAAGTTTATAAGGCAATATAAAGCCCCTATAAGCTTTTTTTCCTCCCTTTTCATCCACGTAGTATGAAAAAGAAGAGTCAGTGCTCTGAGCTTCTGGGCACACATCACATATGTCATGCAGAAATGTAAAAAAAATTTCAAAACTGATTTTTTTAAAAGAACAGATGTAAAGACAAAAACATTAGCTCGTTTTAATAGAAACACTTCACAGAAGTTAAGAGTTTCTGTTGCAAAGAGCACCTGCATGCAAAGAGGAATTGTGCTTTCAAAAAATTAATGGTGGGACAAAGGAGACGAGAATGTGTATGCTGTACCTGAACTTTGGAACTAGACCATTGAGCAGATGCAAAGCACATGTAGAGGGATTGTCTTTGAAGCATAGCAATGAATTTGATGAAAAATCTGCTCAAACATATCACCAAAGCTGGCATCAAAAAGTCTACCTTAGAACGGGAGCACAACTGATTCAACAAAAGGAATGCCTCAAAGTAATATTTCCTTTTCAAAGAGTGAAGTAGGAATTTTTCCAAAAAAAAAAAACCAACAAATCCCAAACGAATCCAAACATATATATATATATACATATATACATAAAGCTCTAATTTGGGAATATTGGGATGATTATTTCCCCTTTAATTCAATATCATCAAAAAATCTGCATTAAAAATTCTCGTTTTCAGTGCTTCATTGTTGGAGCATTTGCCATGGTCTTTTCTGAAGAGACACTCCATATCTATTTTCAGCCTTTAAACCCAATTCCTTATTGTTACTGCTGAGCAGTGGATCTGCCTTCGAAAATGTAAAAAGTAGGTGATTTTTCAATTGTGCAAAGCCATGTTTGGCTTTAGGTATTTGAGTTCATGGGAATAGCCTTTCCAAGAGTCTGGTCCAAAGCATCGTGAAGTCAATGGAAAATCTCCAGGTGACTTCACTGGGACTTGGATTCATTCCAGACTCTGGAGCCTCAAAGTCTGGAAGTTTAAACTGGGCACAAAGTTAGTCTTAATTGTTCAAAAACAGAATAAGAATTTTGCAAGGTCAACCTCCTCCTCACACACTGTGCCTGATTTTGCAATTAGTAGAGTGTCTTCTAGAAGGATGTAGGCATTCAACACTTTGCTAAATGAAGTCTCATCTCAAGATATAAATTCTTATGAAAGTCACAGCAGTAGATGTACAGTAGATATGTTACACTGCCTTATCCCTTGTCTGCCAAAATGCATCCAGCTGTGCACTTTAGTCATCTTAGACACAGGTTGTGGTTGTTGTTCATCTGCTGAATCTAGAAAGCTGCATGGAAATTTACTTCCAGGAGACTACTCCCACAAGGAGCCAGCCACGAGAGGCACATAAAAACAAAAAATGCGAAAATTAAAATTAAAAATGTGATCTGATCTCCTGAACAATTCTTTACCCATGAAGTTCCCACCCAAGGAACTAGTTACATTCGTATTTCAAGGAACTATATTGTTTAAAGAAACAGTAAATGTCACACAGTTAAAAGAGAAGCAGCTAGATTTAGTTGAACAATTGACTAATAACTCAGTCAACAATATTCTTATCCTAGGTAGTAGTTATCAGCTTAGACAGCTGTTACAATCTTTCACTGCAATACTTAAAAGGCAAACCACCAAATTCAATACCATATTGTTTGTGTAGTAGTGTTTGTTTAAAGGTAAATCACTCATAAAAGTGTAATTTCCTGCTGATATATAATGGCGGACAGTGACAGGAAGTCGGTCTGAGCCAACTGAAACCCTGAGATATGCAGCTCCAGACTGCTGGCAGTACTTTGCCCTAGCTTTAAAATGATTGTGTTTTTATACCCAGTCACACCTAAATTAGCACCGGCCTATTAGGCCTTCTTGCAGATGCCTCTTTTCATTTATGCAACAGCACAAGATAAGAAAAAGTGTTACAATCAGCACAATGAAGTCATATTTCTCCAAATAAAGATTCCCTTCCTGCTGGGAGCCCCTGCTGGGCAAAATTCCCTGCCCAGTCTTATATTCGTATTGATTTCTTACAGAATCATCCTTGTATTTCGTTTTTTTATTCTGTATACATTCACTGCCTCCAAGGATTTCATCATTTAGGTACTGCTCAATGAAGTACCCAGACTCAGTGTTTCCTACACTAAGTGTCATGTCACTAAGTTTCATTTCTAAGTGTCAACAACATAAAGAGAGAGAAGTTGTTGTTGGCATTGGAAGAGTTACTCTACAGTGATGTTAGTGTAAGTGGGAACCAAGAACACTTGTAGGCACATTCTAATACTTTTCCCAACGGCCCCTCAACTTGGATGGGGGTTGGCAGTGATCGGGATGCTTCCAGGAATTAGCCCTGGGACACTGACATTACAACAGGAATATGATGAAACATGCCCTGAGAGGAATCATCTATTGTTCTCATCTTGCTCTTATGAGTGTTCCTTTTGCCCAGTTTTCTTCTGCCTAGATCTCAGGTTGCTGTGTCCTAGCCAGATCTCTAAGTAGTCATTGGAAGCAGAAGGCAATTCACTTTATGTACTCTGTACTTTTTTTTTGGGGGGGCAGAATGAATCCGCATCCATCTCTCAGTTGTTCCCCAGTGTCCATGTGGGTGGATACCATCAGTATGCCTCACTGGTGCCAGAGTACTCTCCATAAAAATGCCATAAGAATGTGCTAGGTAATATCTTATAACCTACATCTAAAGTATGGCAGAACGGGGAAGAAAGGGCTCATATTTTCTTCTCTGCCAAGAATGTACTTGTTCAGCCAGGAGATTGTTAACATCAGGAAAGAAGTTAAGAAAGGAAGAACTACTTGCATCCTTTGCTCTCACTCACCCACATGTACTTGAAGAACCAGACCCAGCCAGAACCTGAATCTAAGCCACAGCGCTCAGAGGATGTTTTGACAGAGCAAGGATGTTGAGGCTTGTTTGGTAGGAAGGGCAGCTGCCATGGAATTTGCACCAGTCTCTCTCGTTCTTTTGGACAAGAGACAATTCTGATAACCTATATATGTAGCTACATGATATGTAGCTATTTTTTCCAGAATTCCTTTTAGCAGTCCACAGAAAGGAAAGTCTTGCAAAGATCACAGAAAAGTGACCTACTCCACTAAATTTAAAATCATAAAACATTAATAGAAGACTAAATTGGAAATAAGTTCCGTTATCCACCTGCTGCTAAGCTCTGATTTCTCAGCAGCAAAGCACACAGCTCAAGGAAATTAACATCAGCAGCTTTTCCCTGTCACAAATAAGAATTACCTGTAATTGGCTCAGTATACAGCTCTACTACACTACCTTGGAAACTTGCTTTCAGATCTGAGAATCCAGCTGCCTTCTAATGTGTCTTATGACTCAGCAGCAATAAACAAACACACCGAGGTCCTTCCATTCAAGGGGGCTGTCTCTCACCATAACTGGGGCTACCATCATATTCTGGAGACAGAGTTCTATTGAATATATCATTTCATATGCACAGTTCTGTATCTAGTCCAGTACATTTATCGTGGGCCCTAGGCCATCTCACCACTAATTGAAACAGAATCAGTGCTTTGCCTTCCCAGGTCAGCAAGTGTATCTCAAATAATGACTTAGGTCTAGGAAGACTTGCTATCTAACAATGCCCTTATTTTCTCCTCCAGGTTTGGTCTGGTTTAGTTTGGTTTTAATACAAGTGCGTTTAGGAACAAGAGCATCGAGTGCTGTGTGAGCTGCTTGCATTCCCTGGAGTCCATGTTGCTAGAAGTGAAGGGGGATTCATTTCCTGATAAGTTGGATGAAATCCTCATGCAGGTTGCATATCACAACTAAATATAGCACTTGTCAATGCTTTCCTTGCCCGAAGGAAGAGAAGATCGTCTAATGGTTTCCTCTTCATTACATGGTTCCCAAAATAAAATGCCTTTGTTTAATTGAAAGCCTCTGCAGTCCCAGTCAGGTGCAACTCCTCTGTCTTCAAACAAAAGGACAACAAAGGAAACATGCAACTGCCATGTGACCTTGTCACTCGCTTTGAGGAGAGGAAGAGCCACAAGCCAGTCATATGTTTCCCTTCGTGCTTCAAGGACAGGAGGAGCAGCTGTCAATCCGGGGGCAGAAGAATGGAGGAGGATCACACGCTGTATAAAAGCAGAATAGGAACCGGAGTTAAGCTGCAATCAGTAGGGGAATCGCACCTAAAAGGGTATGAGGGACTTTACCCATGGTACCCAGTTTTGTCATAGTAGTTCACTTTGCTGGACTGTGGGGTTTCTGCTGTGGTTGGTGACTCTCCACTGAAGAAGTTCTCATGAAATTGAGGGAGATTTTAACATGACCACGATGTCAGGGAAGATGCATCACTTGTAGAAATTGACTTCTTTGGTAAGAGGACTGATAAACCAGTCTGAGTAAAGGTCTCGATAACTGTTTCTCCTTTTATGAACATTTTGTATTATTGTTTGCACTATAGGCCTGACTGAGAACAAGTTCTCATTGTATCAGACCCACAGCAAACCCACAGAGCCAGGCTCTGCTCCTCCAGACTTGTGTTTGAAACTGGTGATAAATATACGGTGTGACAAGGACAACAGTAATGGGAGGGAAAGGAATGAATTAGGTGCTCAGAATTTGCACAAGGTTAGTGGCAGTGTCTGAATACTAGATTTAAAATGCTAATAATAAATGGTAGGAATACGGGGAAGAGCTCCTCATGCTGAGCAGTGGATGCTCGTACACTCGCTGCTTCCCAAACCTGAAATCCCTCTGTTGTGGTAGAAGAGTGAGTCTGGGCAATGACTGCATCTCCCACATTTGTTATCCTGCAGGTGCAAAGGCCAGAGAATCTGTCATGATCTCGTGATCTGACAGTCTGACCTCTGGTGTAACCAGGGCAGAAGAAATTCATGCAGGAACTCCTGCACACCACTGTGGTCTCAATTTGTGGTTGATGGCAGGTTGGAAACTATGGCTTGGTGCAATCTCCTGAAGATGGATCACCACATCCCGGGTCAGGTATTGCAGCGGTTTGAGTTTGGTGAGTCACTCCAGCAAGCACACCATTGAGCCTTGCCATCCTCCCGTGGTTCCCTCCTGGGAACCAATACATTTTGCAGACTCTTTCAGTACGAAACAAATAAAAGTCTCGTGTTGGGTCTATTGGTCGGCCTAATGCATCTGACAGAAAACAGAGCTGGGGCTCTGAATGTGAGCAGATTGTCAATAAAATGTCACTGATGAGAGGAAAAAGTTACTTTCTACCTACGTCACAAATTTACAAGCTGGGGTATTATCTAACCCAGACATTGTTATTTAAGCCAGTAGTCTCGGCCTTAGGGAGATGGTGTGGCTTTGCCAAGAGGCTCCTAAGGACACTGAAACTGAATTTCTCTTCCTATTTGAAAACATCCCTTGCTGAAACACTCTTCAAGGGAAATCACAAACGCAGGAAACAGCAGTTGCAGTGAAGTGTGTTTGTCCATCTAGAGGAATGTGATGATATCATTTTGGAATGTGCTTTCTTTCTTGGGTTTTTGTTTTGGTGGTAAGAATGTCACTTTCTTAAAAGGTAAAGCACATTCTTAGCCATTGTCTCCCTCCCCACACCCCTCCAAATGATGTCTACAAATCAACATTCACACCTCCTGCCATGTGTTTTTCCCAAACTGTCAGATACTGTTCTAATGTTACTGGTATAACCATCTGATGTCAGGTACCCCAATAGGCAATTATAAATAGTCATTTGCTACGAGCTAGAGAGCTTATTTCTATACATACAAACTACCACATCCCCTGTGACATTATGCTTTCAGGTTTCCACTGCCAGTTGTTGTTAAACCTAACTTAGGGATAATGTTAACCAAAACCAGTTCAAGACCTCAGAGACCAGTGCCCCAAAGGGATCTAGATGCTGCAGAAAGCATCTGCCTTCCCAAGAGGCAAACTCTGTCTTCTCATGCTATGTTAAGCACCTTCCATCTCATGGAGGAGACACAATTTTGTCCAGAAAATAAGCCTGCAACTGATTGGGATAGAAACAAATTTCCTATTGGAACAGCAAGAGACACTTTAAGATCAAACACTGACTTTATCAAAGCCATTGCAACAGAGGTATGAAGAAGCCCAGCTGGGTGGATACAATACTACAAGTAAATGAATACATGCTCTATGTCTTTTACACTGGCTACAAAATTATTACGCAAAAGCAGAGGGTTCCTACTGACTTAAGTCAGGGTTGTGCGGGGGTGTAAGGGTGCGCCTTCACTGGCACAGTTTACATGACAGTGGCCAGAATCCCAACTCAACACGTCCCTGTATTCTTTAACAATTAGATAAACCAGTAATAAGCTCATAATTGCAATTCCACAAGGTAATTTCATGTGCCTAGGAGATGACAATATGCATGCAATTAAAAGAAGAAAGCTTTTCATGCCTGCAAACTGTATCATTGAGTGCTCCGTCATCTATTTGCAGCATGCAAGCAGAAGGGAGGGCAGGGGTCACCCTGAGCTCAGTGGAGGTACCAAGAGGGGAAGCAGAAATCCTGCTGTAAATTCACTGAGTTCAGCTCAAGAGAAAATACGGAAATGCAGCTCTCTGACCTGTCAAGCAATTATCAGCTTTTTGGTAATATGCAAGTGGAAATATCCTGGGATAAAGTTCTTAGGCCTCGTATAACAAATAGGGTATAAAAATCCCTTTATCCTGACCATCTTTGAAATTAAAAAAGCAGCTCAATTTCTGAATTATTACACTTAAGCTGTCTTTCAACTTTCTTTTTTCCCCCCGACAGCTTTAAATCTCTTTGTGGGTGGAGGTCTAATGTCGGCACATGCAATTCTATACTTTAATCATTTTTTAACTACAAGATCAAAGTAAGTAGGTTTTTATTACTCCAGTGTCCGATGTTTCATAACTTAACTATTGAATGCCGGGCAATAGGTCTTCTCATTGCACTGCTTTAAAACTTTCCAGCTGCACTCATTTTTTACCAAGAGATGTATTAAACGAAAAGAAGAATATTTTTAGAATCATTTGGTATGAAAATTATTAGCAGGATGAATAAAATATCACAACTTTGTTCCTACACTGACTTTGGGGCTGTGAGGGCCGTGTACCGTACAAGAAGAAACTCAGCAGCAGACTGCATTAGCATCTTCAGCTCATTTTCTCTTCCAGCACTCTCCTTCTCTTTCCCTACTCCCACACAGGAACTCACAGAAATTAATACCTGGCCCTCAGCCAGACTGTGAGCAATCTCCTATGGTGTGACCTCTCTGGCCACAGGACAAGAAAAACGGAGGCATCTTTCACCCCCCTGCTGCCTATTCCACACCTGAATCCTGTCTATGCTACCAGGCTCACCCCACTGCTCTGTCCGTGGGAATTCCTCCCATGCCTGAGATAGTGCCTCGCTCCCATGGCTGGGTATCATGAGAATAAGGTTTTCCAGGATAACTGCACACTGCTTTCATTGACACCACTGCCTTCAAATTTGGAACAGTAACTACAATCCAGGGCAACGCTGTGATTGGTCCTTTATAATTCTGGAGAAAAGATTTAACTTAAAACACACTCTGACTTGTTAACATGGTCACTGCTCACAGGGATGTGACTCAACTTTGCCTAGCAGCCCTGAAGAACTGCAGTAGCATCGTACTGTGACCACAGCTTGAGAAACATTATTTGAATTTTGGGGGATCCTGTGTGAGGAGTTATACTTGATGACTCTTATGGGTCCCTTCCAACTTGGCAGATTCTATGGTTCTACGATGCTAAGACTGGAGCTACATATTTTTGTACAAACCACTCAGGATGGACGTGCCATGCTGCCAGTGCTCCCCATTCAGATGCTCCATGTGCATGTGGGTTCACTGCACTGCACTTCCACATGAGAAGAGCACACTTGAAATCCTCCCAAATACTTCTCTGTCACAAGCTGTTCCAATTAAGAAAGCATGCAATAATACCCCTAATTACATTTTACTTTGATGAGAGATCTAGGCTTTTTTTTTTCCTTTTCTTTTCTTAAATGTATGTTGTATAGGGTTAGGAGAACCTTCATTTCCATTCTTTGCATACTTTGGCATCAGCCATGTCTCCACCCAACGGCGGGCTCAGGGCCCTGCAGGGGCACGTGCACCTCTCAGCTCCAGGTTTGGGGTGCCAGGCTCCAGTGGAGCAATGCAGGCTGGGCTCTGCTGACTCAGCCCTGCTCCAGCACTTCCAGTATGAGAGGTATTCCATGCTTTCAAGGGGTTGGGGTCTTTCAGCAAAATTCCTCCCTTGGCACCATTGGATTCCAGCGAGTGCTGAGTGGGAGATTTATATTTTGTTGATTACAATGGTAATCAGCCACAAACACAAATTCAAAGGGCAAGATTCAACCAAACACATGTTCTCTTTGAGTGAGATAAAATCTCTGCCTTTTACACACCTATCTATTGATGTGTTCCTGGATAAAATGTGGGGTTTTAATTAACTGAAAGTACCTGCTTTTTTTTTACATTGAACTTGGTGCTATAACCAAAATCATACAGCAAAAACCCTGTGTTGGCTGGGCACATGAGAGATCTTACTTTGTGATGAGGAAACGGTATGTACACTGCTCTCCTCTCAATCAATAAGCATTAGTGTGCAATTGGTGACTACAGAAACATCCACACCACCTGGCTCGTTCTCCTGCCAAGCATTGATGTGTTCAGTTTCTCAGACACAAGTTCCTCAGAGAAATTTCAGATATGGGGAATCCAATTATTGCTAAGAAAGAGAAAACCTGAAAATAAATGCGTCAATACAGTACTAAAGTTAAGCACATGGAATCAGATTCTTCCTTATATCTGCTCAAGATTATTCTAGTACAGAGTGTTTTTCTGTTAGATAAATTACTACATCAAAACCATCTCCCTCCATTTAACTCTCGTGTATGTAAGCATGGATGGAGGTGCAGTTATCGTATTTATCATGACTTTCTCAAGAATGTTGTGCTTTTGTTGGCTCTCGGGATTATTTAGTTAGTAGAGATCACTTGATCATACCAAAGAAGAATTTTAGGTCAGGAATTTATAGTTACACTGAACCTAAACCCTGAGCCAGTGGTATTATATTAGAGCTAACTTCTCATCTCCATCCAGCCCCAGGTCTCAAGCGGCTGCCCTGGATATCCTCTGTTGTCCCTGCCCAAGGCTTTTGTCATCTCACTCTCTCTTTTGACACCACCCTGTTGTTTGGCTACTGAGCCGTGTTGTTTCTCTAATGAGATCAAGAATTTTGCCAAGTCCTGTTCCTTCCACTTCTGTAAAATATTTCAAATTCCTCCAGCCCTCTCTATCTCAAAATTCTTGGCTCTGCACAACTGTTTTATTTTGGCTGCTGGAAACCCATACTAACCTAACCAGATTTATGCTGGCAACACACACCTTTGTAACCACGTCTGTTTTTCCCTGGGCACATCTTTGTTTACCAAGTCTGGTGGTGGTGGAACCAGTACAGTAAAACTCAGTGTATAGACACTTAGGAAAATCCATGACTGAGTCTTTAAAGTACATAAAAGTGCCACAAAACAGAGCTGATGACATAGCTTAGCCCGAGACTCTGGTTTTCTTTGTTTTTTTTTTTTATGCCCAGTTTGCACACAGGTGAATGCCCATGAGCAACTGTCTCTTGGTAATAGCAAACATGATGCAGAGACTCTCAGATGCTTCCATTAAAGCTGATTGAATTAGGCTATTGAGGCTAATAATGTCTGTTAATTACATCAGTGGATCGCTAGTTTAATGTACCCTGGTAGATAAATGTAGATGCTGAAATTGGTGATGGCAGTGATAAAAATATAACAATAGAAACACATTCTCTTCTGCTGCAAATCACTTCTTCCTCTATAAACTTTCAAGTAAAATTCACCTTCAGTTTTAGGTAGGAAACCTTTAAGTAAATCTCAGATAACATTTCTCCCATGACCATTTCTACCAGTATTGTCTTCCTCTGGCAGATCACCCAGAACGCTGACAACAGCTTTCCTATACACGAAATGCACTAGATCGCTTTCATTTCAGAGTTTCTTCAGTGGCTTACTAAAAGACAAAGCTCATCTTTTTTTGTTTTTGTTTTAAGCTTTTTATAAGACCCATTTTGGCTGAACTTGGAAAATGCAACTATACAATGGGAAAGGGCAGACCCTCCTTTTTTTTTTTTTTAAGTATGAACACAATGGCAGGATAAGGGAGGCACCATGCATTGCAAGGAATACACTTTAATCAAGTTGCCCAGCACCAAATATTCATCTTCTACCACTCTAGATGCCAATGTTTGTTTTCTGTCTGGGAGAAGAAACAGACAACACTTTTCACTTCAATAAAAATCTTCCAGAATGAAGCTAACAGATGACCTAATTAGGAGGATCTGCTCTTTTCCTTGGTTTGCAAGTGACTTAGGAGGTAAGGATACTGCATCGTGTCTCCTTACAGCCTTGCTGGAGGAGATTTAACACTCTCCTGCTCAGTTAGCTGCTGAGATACAGGAGATCAAACTTGACAGCATAGGGTTCAACGCTCCCTTCAACAACTCCTACCAACAACATTGCCATTACTAACACATACAACTTGTATGGAGTGGGAGCTGCAAAATATGCTGCTATGACTAAAACTACAAGAGGGGAGGTGGAAATCTAGCTTTATTAAACACATGCAGGTGCTTGCTAATATTACTTGTGCAATTAAAACTAAAACCAGGACTTCATAGTCAGTCTCACAGCAGTCCCATGTCAGTTCTAAGGATCTCATCACAAGCCTTCTGATAGGTATCCTTAAATTCCCAGCTCCAACAGAGAACATCCAAATATATAATGACACAAATGTACAATCACAGGGAAAACTTATCTTTTACCTAAATAATTCATTTCCAGCCTCCAAGTTTGCACAGGAAAACATACAAGTCTTAAAGATTCACAAATCACAAAAACTGAACTGCTTATTTATTTACTTTGAATTCTCATTACAACATGACCAATCTCCAGGACTTCAGGGCTCAAGTGTTGTGTTTTTAATATTGGTGGCTGACAGTGGATACAAACAACACTTGAGGGCTGCAAGCATCTTGTCTGCATGGAGCATCTGGAACAGCAGGGATGACCTTGTAATCTGCAACCAGGGAGAAACAACAGCCTGAAAGTCCTGCCTTTTTCATGGATTCATCTCATTTGAAGCCAGATCTCCTACCCTTTTCTTCCAGCAGCACTGAATGCCCCAAAACCAAGGAAAGAAAGGGTAAGAATGGTGAAGAGGAAGCAACATGAAACCTAAGTCCTTCATCTCCTATGTTATGCCTCTTTGAATGGACAAAGAGTAGCCCTGTTGTCACTGAGCTGCAGGTAGAAAAAACATCAGTGCTGCACACTATCCTGAGATCCTGTGCTGAGAGTGAAAGAAGGAGGGGAGATGGGAGGCAGTGGTGCACTGGAACCAATGTGTTTTCTCCCCATGTAAATCCCTACCTGCCTTGCCTTACACTGCCCCACACAGACAGAACTCTGTGGAATTTGCTGAGATGTCCATGAACTTCCAAAAAATATAGCATCACCTATCAGCCAACAGGAGATGGCTTCCCCTGGAACTTCTGCTCTATTAGTGAATGATAACCACTGGTGGAAACATACATTTTATTTAAGCTTGGACACTATGGTATCCTACCACTGGTTCTTGCTACTGCAAAACAATGTAGCACTTCCCTGTAAGGGCACATTAGGCAAACAACATGCATACACCTTGATTATTCTGCTGGCTTACTGGTTATTAATATTAAAACAAATGGTACCAAGTGTGGTCCCACACATGCATTATTAAAAGCACCAGCAACCTAGGGCTACCAGGCACCCCAGCATGGTTTACTCTTGCTGTGCCTTAGGGCAGTTCCTCTGCATGGGCTTTGTTTATTCTGGTACCAGCTCTTCACATTCACTCTGAGCAAGTTGTTAGGCTCATGGGCATTTTCCCGCATTAGAAGGGATAGAAGTGAAGATGCTTTCACATACTCTAAGCCCACATCACCTCTGCTGCCCTTGTAATATACCACTTCCTGAAGCTACATCCCCTTACTCATGGCTGACATTGAGTATTCATCCAGATTCGAAGGTGGAAGATATAATTTAGTATGTAGTTTTTGCATCCAAGCATGGTAAACACCTTTTCTCTTGGGATATATATTTTTTTAACCATTTTAGAGATGACATCCAGGAAAATGTAAAGATTCATCTCCTTCTATCAAAATCAACAGCACTAAAAAAACAGAGAGCTGTCCAATAAGTTGGAGTTGGGCGTGCATCACTCCTGGTGAAATGAGAAACTGATTATTCTGAAGAGGTTCTGAAGAAATCCTGCTAAATCCCATCCACAGAGAGAGATCAGAGATCAAGAGCTGGAGGGCAAAGGAGTCACTGACTGGCACCCAAGGCCACAGATCCTTGAAGACAATACTACACCTAAAGCAGCCACTCTGTTTACCAACTCCAACACAAGTCACTAGGATTGAAACAGTTGAAATCAAACACATCATCACTTAATACTCATGATCTGTTGTTGGGAGAAAATGCTTTTCTTCTGCCCAGAACTTTTAATGCAGTTTTCTTTTCACATCCTGTTGTTCCTTGCTTGGGAAGTGAAGAAAACAAGCAGAGAAATAGAAATCTATTTTCGATAGATGTAAATCTTTTTCTTTTTTCAGTTAGTTCCATTATTGAGTCAGCTATCCATGTGCACTGCCAAAGGAAGTCATGGGAACTGTCTATGTAGAACAGAGGGAGCACAAATCAACAGGAGAGAAAATTTGGTTTCTTCTGAGCCACAGTCAAAACTAAAACCATCAGTGACATACAATGTGCAGATTTGCCCATTCTCCATACTGTATTGACAAGTGCATGACTGCCTTGCAGCTCTTTTTCCTTTAATCCAAATAGTTTCAGCCTTCAGATTACTTCTCAGGGTATCTGTCCGCCTGCAGACACTACTGCATTGATTCCCATCTGGTGCATGCTTTAAAAGTTCTCTTCACAACCTTAAGGACTAACTGACTTTTTTTTTTCCACAGAAGTTCAGATTCTGAAGCCCACTGAAGAAAACAATCACTGCAAAGAAGTACCAAATCTCTTGCAAACTCTCCCCTGATCACTGCATACAAAGATCTACCAGCAGCTGTTGATGTAACGTTATGGATGTTTAGCAGGACTTCCTGTATCTAATGAACATAGCTCTTTCAGTTAGGAGACAAAGTGCAATGCTGTCCCAGGAAAATAAAAACGATGTAACATTCAGTCAGGAATGCACTTACTACACGGCCTGGAATCAGGAATTGATCTCATGCCTCTGTAACAAAGATCCCATCTGTAGTCCCATGCGGGGAGGGCACTGACATTGCTTCAGAAGGGATGTGGTTATCCTGCTCCCAAAAGGAACTGATTAGGGGAGATGTTCCAGAAGCTATTCGATACAGACTGCACAATTCAGGATGCCATTTATACAATGAGTAAAAGTATTCTGAAATACTTTCACATCTATGAGAGCCAACAGCTTTGTCAACTGGCAGTGAAAATAAAACTTTTTGAGCAATCTGATTTTAAGAAAAACGAGGCACATAAGTGCATTTAAAACCTCACTCTTTATTTCTCTGTGCCTTTTTGCACACAGGATGTATCCAGAGATATGGGAAGCAAAATACGAAGCTGTGAGGTGGTGTTGGAAACAAGAACGAGGCAACAAAGGCAGCTTGTAAGAAAGGCTTTCAGCATCTTTTGTCAAATATCCAACTCATGGAAACTGTGCAAGCAAGGGAGTTTTGCTTCATCAATACTATAAAATAAACTGAAGTTAAAATGGGTGCTGCCCAATCCAGTTGTCAAACATTGCTGCCGCAATACAAAGACAAATGTTTATTGGCTTAACTTTGAAACTGCAGTAAATGCTCTTCTATTCAATTAGATAAACAAATACAGTACTGAGTATATAATGGGATCCTTTCAAGTAAATTATGCTTCCTAACTCATGTGTAAAAGAAAAATGACTTTTAATGTTTATATTCCTGTAAAGTAAGAAACCATCAAGGCTCTCCTTCTGTTACACTCTAAATATTAAAAATAAATAAATAAATAAAATTAAAGGCGGTTTAAATGATGTCCATTTTATGACGTGAGCAAAGGAATAAAATAAAGTCAGGCTGACATTGCAGCTTTTCTGCTCACTGTTACCGGAGAGAGAGGGAGAGGAAAAAAGTTCTCCGTTCTGTTCTCATTTACAGTAGCACAAATCTCCAGGAACTGCCCTGACTTCAGTTGGTTATTTTGGATTTACAGCAGACTGAGGGAGATTAGAATTTGGTCACACATGAATGAAGAGCAGAACATCCACATTTACTGTAAATGTCTTTTCCTTTCTTAGGTACACAAAGGAACAATGCTGTCCTTAGCTCATGTGCTGTTGGTTTACCTGAAAAATGAGAGATATTTATGCAGGTACTGAGTGGGATGCCACAGAAAAGCACATACTGTCACCTTCACCAGCAAACACTTCCATTTTATGTCCATAAAGAACCACACACTCTGCAGGATCAGGGCGTTAGGCAAAAGGCTAAATGCATACATACAGCATTATGCATCCAGTGATGAGAACCACCTGTTTGTGAGTCTGTTCTATTGTTTCAGCCAAAGACTGGCTCTAAGTCACAGCAATCTCACATGCAGATTCATTAGCATACATGGACTATATGTCTTTAAAATACCAAGTAGAAAACTGTAGTAGTTATTGCAGAGCACTGTTAATGAAACAACACATAATTCCTGATCTTGATGAAGGAGGGCATTTTCTACGCCCAGCTTACTCAGTTACGACATTCTAAGATCTAAACTCAGCAGCAAAAAAAACCACAGCAAACAGCTCTCTATAAATTTAGAACCAATGACTTCTGCATAGCTTTAGATCCCTGTGCCCTCATTGACTTACTCAGCGTATGGCCAGTGACATTTCATTGTCTTGACACCTACCGATTTTTAATACACATTCCTCTTCCATTCTGCAGGCTTTCTAATGAAGTCTGCAGGCAAGGAATAGGCATTAAGAGAGGGAACACAGCAAAAGCAATGTCAAAACAGGCTGCATGAGGAAATCAGTGGAGATTAGGGATGGATATCTGGGGGCTTGCTTTTGCTGTGAGCATGCTAATGCCCAAATCTCCAATTGAAATGCACTGGATAGTTTTTCTGAGGCCTCTAAGGCCATAGTACAAACTAATAAATGCAGTAAAATGATTCACAGATTAAAAATGTGGAGTTTATCTTCAATTTCTGTGCCTTTTTTGGGGTTGTTTTTGTGCTGAGTTAGAACCAATGAATTGCTATTGTCCAAATGTGTAACATTTATTAAAAAAACACTGCCAAGATTTCAAAGTCAAGCACTCAAAAGTTAGGAAACATCAATGCCAACAGTTTTGAGGGTCCAATTTAAAATGGCTTGGATTTAATTTTTCAGAACCTTATTTTTCACACAGCCCTTCATATGACTAGTGGACTGATCTCCAACTTCTCAGTGGACTCCCAACAGTTCAGCTCAGCTGCTTCCAGGTTCCTTGCTGAACCATCCGAACTCAATCAGCTTGACTCTTGTTTGTTTCCTGACTTTAACTCCTGCACTTAAAACCTGCTGCCCACCTCCTCCACTATGGTGGTGCTCTCCTCACTGTGCTGTCCTTCAAGCACTCATGCTCCCTCTGATGAAAGCTAGCTCTCTTGAATTAGGTTGTGCAGAGCTTAGCCTGTCCTTCCTCAGAGCCCTTCCCCAGTTTGCTTCTAACCACAAGAATCTTTTAGAAGCATTTAGGCTGTTTTGTTCTGTTTTGATACTGATGACCACAATAAACTTGTGGATTCCTAAGCACTACTGCAGTACAAGTAAATATGAAAATAATATTGCACGCTTAATGAAGAAGAGGCAGAAAAATTTCCAGTTGTGACTGCTTCCCATTCTATCTCATAAATCAGATATAAACTTATATTGAAATATGTCAAAACAAAAGCCAGGTACTTGCTCCCTACATCTGGTAGAAAACAACCCTCTGACTATATTTTTCTCCTTTGGAACATCGGAATTTACTGGACAGAAACGTTTCATACAGACAAGTATTCAATTAAATTCCTCTGGAAAAGAAGCAAGCTTCCCTTGGAGCTGCGCCAGCCCCCGGCTTCTGAGCAGCCCAGCTGGTAGTCTCCCGAGGAGTGGGGCTTCCAGCTCCCACAGCTTCAGCAAATCTTGCTAGGCAAACTGCCTGAAGATAAAGACCCCTGGGGCTTTTGATGCCTGCAGTCCAAGGCAGGCTACCAGGCTCAGTGTCACAGGGATTGGAGAGCTCTGAGATACCTGGGTCATGGCTGGAGCCATGGCCAACGCTCAAGCATCCAGCCACTCAGGCTCCAGTCCTTTTCACAGGCAATTTCAAGCAATTGGAACATCAAGATTCCCTGAGAAATCAAAATACTTTTCTCCTTCCAGCTCAATTGCATACGTATTGGCCAAAGAAAAGTAGATTCTGTCTTATTCCTCTGCCCTTCTTCAGCTGTTCCTTATTATTCTGTGCTAGCCTGGTTTGTTTCTTTGTATAAACCAATTGTAGTTCTTTAGGGAAATAAGGTATTTTTCTACCTGTATTTCTAGTATAATGGGACCCAGATTGTAGTTGGGCATGGTACTGTAACACAAACAACAAGGGGTTATCAGTTTCTTTTTTCCCTCGTCAGAGAGGAGCTTATTGAAAAATCAAAGTCTTCCCTGTAATCATTTTCACTCTGCTAGCTGTAGGCAACATTTGTTGGATAGTAATTAAAATAATTAAAAAGCATGTGAATTTTGCATGCATATTGTTTCTTATTTTTTCCACAGGCAATGTGTTTGTTCATCCCCCAGCTGAAAAGCTAGAAATCAGAATTTACTTCCACTGTTCTCACCTCCTTCTCTCTATTTTATACCATATTGCAACTTGTCATATTTTGTTACGAATACCTTACGAACTGTCTTATTGACATATTAGTTACATATTTATGTGGAAGAGCTTTTTTTCTCCATCACTTTTAGAGATCAATATAACATGTCATGATATCTGTCTCTGTAATTATACTGAACGTATTTCAATTATATAATTTTTACAGTACATCACAGGGCATAGCACGAGCTCTTTATTTCCCTGCGTAGATGGCTAAATCCCAGCTAGCCTTAAAAATGACACTATTCTACTTGAAACAGGTTCACTATACCCACGAGACAGTTCTTGGCTTTGCAAAGTAAAGACGGTCATTTCTCATTCAAGGAGACTCAGTTTGATTTTCTCAAAACAAGCAGGAGTTAATGAAAAGATCTAAGGGAAAGAAACCAAAATATTCCCATAACTCAGAGTGGTGCTCACCAGCAATACTGTGGTATTCCTGTCTCGCTCATGCTGTCAGTCCTTATGAACCAAACTGCAAACCCATACATGAATAATTACTCTGAGTCCTTCTGACTGAGGCTATTCATGTGATTAAAGCAACTCTGAACCAACCGATGGTAAATAAAATCGTTGGAACATACTGTTACATACTGTAATGTGGACTTCTAATTTTATATTTAGTAATGTAAATGCAAATCATTTAAAACAGCAACACCAAAAATAAGTCCCTCAGATAAGTTACTACTAAAATAAAATAAAAATTTCTCTAGGGCTCCATTTAAAATGCCAGAAGAATTGCATAAGCACGATCCTGACTTTCATGAATGTAACCAGGGTGGTTATGCCCCAGAACTGAGTAATAATTAAAAGCTAGATATTGGCAGCTTCAGGCTTGCTTTACTGCAGGAGCCCAGGGGGTAAACTTTAAAGGCAAACTTCAGAACAGCCACTTCATTACAGAAAGAACCTGCACCTTATCCCCAGAGAGGCACTCACAACATCTCTGTGGCAATGCAAGGATGGCCCATGCTTTCATGCAGCCACCCATATGGATTTATAACCTGAAATTACAAATTATACTGGATTTTGGATATTTTACCCATCTTCTGGCAGCTCTGCTGGCTTCCTTCTGCTCATCACTGTGGGCTTGGGTTATATGTCCCCCTGACATCAAAGCCTTGCTACTAAATTGGTGGGAAACAGTGGGGCTGCAGCACCAAACTTGTGAAGGAAATATTCCCGGTTGTGTCCCAAAGCACACAGAATAAAACAATCTAATAGGGATGCAACTCGACCCTCCGCAGAGTACATACCCAAGGAGCGTGTGTCTATGCATGTTTCAGGGGAAGGGAAGGCCCGTTCCTGCAAGGAAAAATAAAAAGGAAGGTCAAGGAAGTTTTTTTAAAACAACACCAAAAAAATTGTTTAGAAATTTTGCTGGTAATAAAAGTTACAGTGTTACACAGAGCAAGCATCACTTTGAAGGAGAGAGAAGTCTGGTCAACGAATTCCTCTTTAACTCTAATTTTTGTTTTTATAAGAAATCCCAGTGAATCTTCACTTAAGACTCTTTAGTTCCTGACACGAACTTTTAGTTCTTTTTAGTTCTCTCCCTGTTGACACAACCTGCTGATTGTTCTTTCCAGGAAGGACACAAAGCATTCTCTGACCCTTTAGAGCCTCTGCAGGGAAAATTATCTAGATTTTAGTAACTTCCAAAGCAGGTCCAGGACACCACTCATGACAACACTACATAAGGTATTTAGAACCCTTAGAGTTGGAAGGAACCTTTAAAGGCCATCCAGTCCAATTCCCCTGCAATGAACAGGGACATGCAAAGCTAGTTCAGGTTGCCCAGGGCCTGATCCTGACTCACTCTGAAAGTCTCCAAAAAGGCATAACAAAGAAAACCTTTTTAAGGAAGAAAAAGGAATACATTTGCTGCCTTGAAAGGCAACCTGTCATTCTGACGCCTTCTTGTTTTTTGGGAGTCAAATTAAAAGTAGCACTTGGGAAGGAGGTTGTGATGGCACACGGCAATTGGTTTTGGAAGCATATTATCTGCATCTATTTCACTTAGGAGTGTAGTGGTAAACATGGATAGTGATCTGCAAAGAAACTGTGATAGCAAAGAGTCATCCAGGATGTAAGAAGTGTGGGAGCTGATAATCTAGTGTCAATATCATACAAATGTAAATGATATTTATGGAGAATTGCTAACTGAATCCAAAGGATTTTGCAAGCAGTTAAATGTCTGCCTAAGCTGAAATATCAGAACCATCTCTGTTAAGTATCAGACATGAATACAGCAATTGATCACATTGGAATTATGAATGCCTACTTTCACGTTTCTGAAGGAATGAAACCACCTTAAAATAGGAACTGCTCTGAAACAGGAACAGACATGTGGACATGTCTAGTAACACACAACATGGTACAGAGATCTGCAAGCTGACAGTGATCTGCAGTAATTAATCCATATGGGGCAGCACTGAGCAAATGCCTCCCAATGTTCTATGGCATCAAGTTACTCCAGCAAAAGTGGTGAGGACATAGTGGGCACGTCTGCTCTGGTGGAACTTTGTGTGCACCCTGTGAACAGAGCTACCCTGACCCCAGAGCCGAGCTGCCATGTAGCATCTCTGCATTTGCTGGTGCTCGTTGTGAAGTCAGTGCAGTTACATCCAAGTCACAGTTACTGTGCCAATTACTGCTGGCAAGCTACAATGGTAGTGCAAGGAAACAAGAAAGCTGAAGTGCACCTCGCCCATTCAATGCTAAGTTATTCCCCTTCATCCATGGAAGCAGGTGGGAGCAGAGGGGCATTTCCTTCCCAGGATTGTTCTTGGACTTGCTGCAAGGGGTATCTAGACATTAATTGTAACAAAATTCCTGTCCAGACACTCAATACTAGTTTCACCACAGGGAATATTTTCCTACTAATTCTCTCAGATTTCACCTGTGTAGTAGCAGTGACCTAGCTCTTCAAACTTATTGTTACACCCTTAGTTCAGCTGCCTGCTCACAAAGAACACCATCTGATACAGAAGTCTACTTCCAATTACAACTGCAGGTACATTAGCAAGACCAGGTCTGTGACACGTACAACCCCAAAAGCTTCCCACCTAAGGATGGAATATGCAACTCATCACAGGCTATGACATGTTCCCAAAAACATACACATACTCAGAACCTCAAAGTGGTGTCAGAATGTTTATTGAAGACAGCAATCTAACTGGCTGAGCCAACCTGGGTACCCGGTAACTTTTAACATAAGCAAACAGAGTTACTGTAAACTTGCTGTGCACAGAAACCGTGTTTATACTTAAATTGGTCTTGGAAGACTTAAAATAATTTAACAGCAAAATACAGCTTAAGTTCCCAGGAGCTCTGAATGACCTCAAGATCACTGTGAGAAAAACAGAAATATAGGGATATATCCATTGAAGCAAACAGTCATGCTAATATTTCCAAATAGTCAGCTAATAAAATACATTCAGCTACCTACTTGTCCTGAAAGTTTTACAAATATTCCTTTTAAAAGGCACTTTTTTTTTTTTTTTTTTGTTCCACAGAACACAATATTTTGTCACTTGCATGATCAGAACTGACAACAGGCATTCTGCGATGTATGCTGCCTCGCTTACCTCTTAACAAGCTTTGTAATTGCTAAATATCTTCTTCTTAGCCATATTGTTAAGACTCTCACCACCACATTAAGAGATAATAAACTTTATTAATGATTGAGTGGGAAGAGATTAGAAAAAAGAAAGTGATGGGAGGGATTGCAGGTTATTCTCAGTGTTGTTAACGTATTCACAAAATAATTTGATTTATATAGTAACTAAAGCAGCTGTAAGTTGGAAGGGAGGTAATGGAGTGGTGCTCAAGAACTGTAGAGGTGTGGCAGAGGAACTTGGTCAGTGGGCATGGTGGGGGTGGGTTGGGTTTGGATTGGATGGTCTTCGTGGTTTTTTCTCTATGAGCCACCCCAGGTGCAACTTGAGGTCATAATCCCTCGCCCTATCAGTTATCTGGGATATAAAGCACTGAGTTGCACCTCAGAACAACCTCCTTTCACGGAGCTGCCCAGAGCAACGAGGGCTCCCTCCAGCAAAGGCGTACAGGCAGATGGGACTGTGCTTTACCATCCAGGTCCTCATCTGGCAGAGCCTAACACGCAGCCAGAGTCTGGATGAAATTCAGACAGAACTCAGCCCTGACGTTACACCTCTTGCTTCTGTTCAGTGCCGGAGCACAGCACTAATAGCTATCACGTAGAAATATCGGACAGGCAGCAAGCCTTCGATAAAGCAGCCTCATGCATAGGTATTAATATGCACGGAAAGCATGATAAGGCCCCTCCGTGCCGGTGCAGCAGCCCATTTTCGGGATGAAGGCCGGCGTTTCAGCTCCTCTCGGAGCACGGAGGCAGACGGCTGCTGCACGAGCTGCGGCCCCGGGCTGTGCCACACCGAGGCCCTGCCTCGCCCGGCCTGCAGCGGCTGCGCGCGCCTCTGCCCTTCCTCCTCTTCCTTTTCCTCCTCCTCCTCCTCCTTCTCAAGGCGGCACTCAGCGGGATGGACGCCATTGAGGAGCTGGCGCTCCAACCCTGCACCTCCTCTCTGTACCTACGGCCTTTCCGCCTCACCTACCGGCAGGTGAGCGAGCGAGAGACCGCCGGCTCGGCCCCGCGCCCAGCCTCTTCCCCCACGTCCCTCCGCCCCTTCCCTCAGTCGCGGCCGGCGGCTGACGAAAGGGGGAGGAGGGCCGCCGTGCTGCGCCGTCCCGCGCCCCCTCCCGCCATTTTGGTGGCATCGCCCCGCCCCGCATCGGGGTCGTCCTCGTTTGGGTAGGGGTTGTTTGGGCCGTAGAAGTGCCAGCGCTGCTGTGCGCGCACGTGGGAGGCGGTGGAAGCGGGGAAGGAAGTGCCTGTCATGTTTTGTATCGACGTGAATCAGCTGAGCGTCGCTGGGAGCTGGACAGCGCTCGAAACGAGCTCTGCAGACGTGTCCTGTTCTTTGCTCTTTGCTGCTGAACACATCACTTGATGGGGAATGGGATACACATAGATGAGGCGTAGCAGTGAGATAAACTGCAAGGAAGGCCACGCAGCGGCTCAGAGAGCTTGCATCCAAGCAGATGAGCTGATTTTCCTTTTTTGTCTTAATCTCGTTTTTTATATTTTACATTTGGCTTTCCTAAAGAATCACAGACATCAGAAGGGACCTCTACTAAAGCAGGTTCTCTGCAGCAGGTTGCTCTTCTGATTGGCTGGGATTTGCAAACAGCTCTTAAGTTTTGCACAGAATTAATTATTTTTAGGTATGAGAAGGAAATTTGAAGGATGTTCCTTCATACTCTCATTTTTTGGTTGGTTAGGGTGTGAGTGACCCTCATTAGTTTCATTTTCATTTCTGAGTCGTGCTGTATTTACTCAGAAAATAGGATCCAATTAAAATGCATGAAACAGTATGACAAAATTGCATTTAATAGAATACAAATGCCTCGGACAGGTTGAGCATGTTGAGAAGCAGCAATGTGTTTGTTCGCTTGCTGTGATTTGACAAGGGATGGCTTTGCCACTAAAAGTAGTGCACTTGCGTTTTCTGGTGTCTGGCTGCTTGACTTCCTCTTCTCTTACAAGGGTCTGTGCAGCAGCATGGTGAGCTGGGTCAGGGATCTGGTCCAGGTCAGGCCTAGTCTGGTCTAAAGAGAAATAATTTTTTAGCTAAACGAGATCTATTGATTTAGTTCAAGTGTTTATGCTAACTGAGGAGAGGTGGTAATCTGGTGATTAGGGATGAGTGTTTGGGGGCTGACTGAGGGTAGAGATTGTTTCTCTTGTCCTCAACACTATCCTAAAATGAGGGTAGATGGAGGTTTATATGGCATTTGTACAGAAACTAGCGTGGGCCCAGCCTCCTAAGAGCATATGCTGAATGGTGTACAACTGCCTGCACCTGACCTGGGAGACAGGCCCAGGGTTTATTAAAAGCACACTTTTTAATTGAAAAACTGACTTCCCAACCAAAGGAAATGCTAGATATTTTTAGTCATTTGACTAATTGTTTTAAAGGTGTTTAGGCCTGCTGAAAACCTCAGTAAATACGTAAACACTTAAGCGTCTGAATTCTGAAAAGTCTTTTTGAACAAATGGAATCATCTAAATGAGGAAAGTTTAAGTAATAGCATTTGTTACACTGGGAAAACTGAAGCCAGTTTCATAGGTAGTTAGTGAAATGCATGGGATCTTGCTGTAATTGGAAGGCTTGAAGTGCTCTTTCTGATATTGTTTCGCAAAAAGTCACATCCCCTAAAATTCGTTTGTAGTCTGAGGAAGATTTATTGATGCATAAGTTTGTGTTTATCTAATTTTGATGAAGTTTTTGGTCTTACACATTGTTATTTTAAAGTTTTTGGCCTTACACATTGTTATTTTAAAGTCTTACTCAAACAGCTGTATTTCTGAAATAGACATTATACTACAACATAACTTGTTTGTCTAGGGATGCATGCAGGTAGAATTGCAGGTTTTTACCAAGCTGGGCTTTTTTTTTTTTTGTTCTTTTTTCATAACTATTTTTCTTCATGAAGGGAAAGCTGAAAGCATTTTTACAATGTGTCATGTTAAGATTATTTCCAAACATTCAAGAACAATTAAGCTATTGCATGGATACGTACATATTTCATCAACAAATTGCACTACTAATGTGGAGATAATTTTGATCCCATCACTATGGCTAAAACAATGAGGTCTTCAGCAGTTAAATATAAATTTAGATACAGATGATTTCTATCACAGTTTATCCTGCAAGTCTGTTTATATCCATTAAACCTGCATCCCACTGAGCTGTAAACCACCATTGCTCTAGCAAGTTTGCATGCTGCCAGAAATCTGCAGGGTACCAGGTGGTGTGTGTGTGTGTGTGTGTGTGTGTGTGTGTGTGTTGTGGAGGGTGGGGGTGTTCAAATAAGAAGTGCTGAGGGGACAGTGCTGTTAGCTTCTATAGGTTACTAATGCTGAAGATGATTATGTCAAACCTCATCAAGTGGAACCAAGGACTTGGAAGACTTCTGTACGTGTGAAGCTCCCCTGAGCAGCAGGCAGAACTGCAGGCCAGAAGATTGGGGCAGTGTTTCATCCATCTGAATGTTTTGCTCAGTGTCGGGGTGTTCAGACAAGGATCTGTGGACACATGCAGGAACGAAGTTGTGTGTGCCTTGAATCTAGTCTGGTGGTTCCTTTCGTGTTAAACACAACTTGTTAGGTTTGTGCTCAAGTCTAAGGTCTGTCTGCATTCTGAAAGCTTGGATTTGTTCGAGTCTGCAAGAGTAGAAACAGAAGTGCAGTCATAGAAGTCAGTGAACTGCAGGCAGATTTGGTAAGACCCAATGCAGAGGGCTTTGTTTAAAACTGTTTCAAAATAAGAATCTACCAGCTTTTTAGAATGGACCTCACTTTCTAGTTGAGATTTTCAGCCATAAACCATGTCCTCACGCATGTATCAGATGGCATCTGGCTGTTAACTAGTGTGTAGTTGCCCCCATAGTGCAAACTGATCTGTTGTCTAAAATGGCTCCTTTTTAAAACATATATCATCTCCTGCAGAATTCGCTTCTCTACCAGGAACTCCATGGTAAATTTCTTTTCACTTTTTCCCATTGAAGTGTTTTTGCTTTTCATAAATAATTTATTCAAGAGACCAGAGGGATGGCTAATGAGAGATTAACTCTATGCCCAAGGGCTAGGGCATTTCCCTGGGATGTGGTAGTCAGGCTGCAAGATCTTGCTTCAATTAATATTGCTTCCCACATCACAGGAGAGTGCTCTCACTGCTGGGAAACACATTTGTTTGTAAATCTTCAGCTCTCTTTTGTGTATGTTAGCCAGGCACTGGCCTATATTCTTGACAGACAAAAAATAAAAATAAATGTTACAAAGCCTGCAGAGTCTTAAGGCATGGAATAGACTCTGAGTAGTAACAGCTGAGCAGAGTTGAGAAGATTTGGGGCGGCTTTAGGTGCCTAAGTGGGAATCTGCATTTTCTGTGTTCTTAATAGCAGTTGCATGGGGTTACAGTGCTTCTTAATGTTGGATTTGGACCGTAGCATGGGGTTTTGACAGACAGAGCTCTGGTGAATCTTCCTGTAGTAGTATGTTAGTGCATGCATTTGTTTGTCTGCAGTACTGGTAATTACCCTCTGAGAATTAGCAGAAGCAGAAGTATTTTTGCTCCAGCTCTCACTCTGCTGTTCCAGTTCAAACCCACCTTTGCTAGCCCTTGAACCAAATTAGCTCCACACAGGAGTGAAGTGACTTTGCATGTTCTTTTTGTGACCTCTGAGCTGGGAGCAGTGTCCTTCCGTGGGAGGCAGAGTGTGAGCTGAGGAAGTGTCTGGATAAAGGAACAACACCTTGAGCACCTATGGGAACTTTTGCCCAGAGCTCACATAAGAAGGTTTTGTGGATCTAGCCCAGACTTCTATAGATCTGTTTTTGAAGGTTGTTCTGGCAAGGGAGTTCTTGCCACTGTTTCCTTGAATTGTATAAACATATGCATCATTCTGCCCAGGAACTTTAAGAAGTTTGTTACTAGACTAATATCAACTGTCATTAATTTTCAGTGTGCATGTGAGTGAGGCTGTGTTCCAAAACTGTAGAATGGTAAATGGGCATCTATTTCCATTATGTGGAATGAACCTGAAAATTCTGCGTGTCGACATAAGAATATAATCAGTGATGGTAAACTGGAACTCTTTGCTCTTCTGTGAGCTTCACGTCTCTGCAGCAGTTCAGAGTAGTTGTGCTCTTCCATTGATTCAGTGTTTAAAATAATTTATTTTGAAGTTGGATATGTCAAAAATGCTCCCTTTAATTGAATTTTAATGTATGATTCTTTCATTCTGTGTTAAGGGAATTAAATTAGAATCTCTTAAAAACTTTCCCAGTCATTCTAAGGTAATTTTCATTACTACTGTGGATTTTAACACACGATGAACTTCATTATGGAAGGAAAACGCACCTCAGGAGTAGTGTACAATTCATTTGAGAATAAGGCATTTCTTATTTCTAATCCTAGGTTTGATATTGCTTTCTTCTGGCGCTCTGAGCTACCATTCTGCTTCTGTGCCTTTACAATTTAACTGCCTCACAGATACCAAGAAGATTAAGACCCTGATTCCGTGATAAGCTGTGTGCATGTGGAGCAGAAGCTAGACCTGTATCACTTCTGTCATGAAAACTTTGAAGTTTAAAAGAGCAAAGCAGTGCGGTGTTAAAATAATAGAAATAACAATCTGATTTTGCGTTCAGAGAAATGGTTTATATGGTAATAGCAGCGTGAATGTACCCAGCTGCATGAAATGTTCTCTGGAACTTCCGTCTGCTTTTTTTAATAAACATAAAACACTCTTTTGTATTTTGACAGTTAAAAATGATGCTGTCGAGGGAGTAAACGGATTTTTAAGTTAGCTGTTCAAACAAGTAAGTCTACTCTTGAATCTTCAGAAGGCTCCAAGCAGTAGGAAATATGCTACTTGGTAATACATTTATTTTGCACTTCATTTTTTCACAGGAATGGTGCAATAAAAGGAGATGGCTGTTTTCACTGCAAAATTTGTCTCATTTTCTTCAATTTGACGAGTCTGTTATGTCAGTGTATAATATCCATCTTGCTCAGGAAGTCTCTGAGCTGCAAATTGCAGAAGGCTGGGAGTATGTTAATATATTCTTCTTTAGGCATCTTGGATCCTGGATGAGATAGATATTTTCTCTGGCTGATAGGGCTGGTGCTGTGTTGACTGGGAAATTGTGGTTCAATTGCAGCATGATTCTTTTGTATGGCTGGAAGAATAGAATCGTGAAAGTTTCACAAGAACAATGTCAGGGAGTTAAGCATGGAGGGAACACAATTTCCTTTAAAGGGAACAGTATTCTTTGCAGCTCGAGCACAGGTTCAAGAAAAGAAATTACGGAATCTAGGTGTATCTGCTTCTGAGTCAGCTACGTGGCCTTGAATTCAGCTCTGGAAATCTGCACAAGATATTTTTGTATGAGATGTTTATGAATTACCACAGCAGGAAATGAGAAGCGTTACTAAATAAGAGCAGGAGTTGAAAAGAAAGCAAGTTCCCATTTTTGTTTCAGTGAGTATTACGCTGTGTTAAGTATGAATGCCTTTATCCAGCATGCTTTCAGAAGTGAATATAGAGGTGTTTGAAGTAAGCACATGAAAATTAGTTGGCAGCAACGAAACTTGGCATTTTTAGATCAGTCATCTGGTGAGTCAATTAACTAATGTCACTTACCAGGAAGAATAAGGTTGTGTTGTGCATCTTCTGTATCATCCTTGCACTGTGCTGAAATGTACCTACTCCTAGGTAAGTGAGCATTAAAATAGGATGAAATAGTTATTTGGAAGGGACCCACGAAGATCATGCCAAGTCCAACTGCTTGGTTGACTTTGGAGTATCTATGAAGTTGAGACGAAGTATTAGGAGGAAATGTGTGTGTTGTAGTTAGCTTAAGCCAGTACTTTTCGGGTTCTCATACGCTGTTCTGTGAGGGTTGTTAGACTAGCAGGTGGTCCATCAGTCAGCTAGGAAAAATAAACCAGTTAGCAAAAGGTTTTGATGTGTTTCTGAAGGTCTGCAGCTTCCCTGGGAGATGTTTCCAGGTCTGGAGATGAAGAGGCTGCAAAAGATTGCCTGTAACAGCACTACTCTAGTAGCCTCATCTGTGAGGGCTTGTCCACACAAGACTTTCCTGATTGACTCCAAGTCTCATTTTACAACAAAGAGTCTGGTGCTGTTTACGTTAAACCACTTTCAAAGTACCACTGCACTTTGAATTCATACCCTACCTTAATCCATGCTAACTTTCCTGTGCATGCCCTAAGGGAGCAGTAAACTCAACGGAATGACTTTGTCCACACAGGGGTTTAATGGAGTTTAACTAGCAGAATTCAAGTTCATCAAGGTACTTAGTTCAGATGCGTTTTCTTGATGTCCTGGTATAGACAAGCCATAAGAATGAAAGTGTTTTAATTCCATGTGATTGAACCATGTTATAAAACCCCATCATCGAGATCTATGTGTTTTTTTGTTGTTGTTTTATTTAACAGGAGTGTAAAGTAGGCATTTTTGTCTCATTTGGTACTGTCTCCTTTGTAGTAATTGCAGTTAGATCTGAGAAATAAAATAGTGTTCGTGTACTCAACAACGAAATGCTGTATTTGTTTTTCAGTTTGGATCAAAATACATATGTTTGCTTAAATAGCAGATACTTCTTTTTCCCAGCACAAAAAATCTGCCATCTGAATCATTACTTCAGCTATGACATTATGTGTATTATGTATGTTTTAAGCAGATGAACGCTGTAACATTTTGAGTGTTTACAGCAAATCTGAGTATTATGGTAATGAGACCTTCTCTGTCAGTGGGAATATTCTCTAAAATGTCAGGTTTTGATGGTCTGTATGGGATGTAAATATGCCTTCTGATATTCCTGAAAATACAAGTGCGTTTTCAATAACTATTTTACCTCAACTCCTGCTGTATTTAAAACACATTTGTATCTTTGTCTATGACTTACAGAAGGTCAGCTCTTGTGCTCTGAAAACTGCTACAAGCTCATGCTGCATGAATATGCTTTACGCAGCAGGCGTATGAAGTTCGCTGCCTCTCTGCCTTGCACTGGGATTCCTTCTTCTCCATAACTTCATAACAATTTTCCTATCTCAGAACTCAGCTTCTCAGCGCTGTCCCCCAGACATCGATCAAAGGCTTGTTAGCACAGTAATGCTAAAGTTTACTGAAGTTTAAACAAAGTAAAGCTCAGTTTTTCTTAGTGGTCAGCTCATGTCATCCTAAAGCTGCGATCGCTGTTCAAAACAGCATTAATTATTTGTTTCACGTCGTGGTTGCTGTGTCAGAATCCTTTAAATACCACATGGAGCTGAGAGGGAATCTGAGGGCCTGTGACAGAGCAGCTGGTCTGGACATGGGCTGATGCCCTGGTTGACAGGTTGTTGGATTAGAAAGAATATCAAAGGCAGTGAGCAAGATTAGGGATAAGTGAACATCTGACAGCAGTTTGCAGCAGGGGAGAACAGATGATAAACAATGGGAGCGGGGCATGTGGGGGGGGGAGAGGTGAGAAGGCCATGGGAAAAGTGTGGCGGCAATCACTGAAGCTCCAGGTTGCTGAGCCTCATGAATGGGACAGGAAATGGGATTTGCTAGGACAGATGTGCCGAGTGGTGATGAATACATTATAGGGAAATGAGGCTAAACTCCTGAAGGTGAGGGATGTGCTTTCTCTGAAAATACAAAATATGGGAAAAGAAAAATGTGCCCTCTTGGAGAAGTAATCATGGATACTTGAAAACTAATGCAGAAAGAGTAATGCTAGTGGTAATTTTAATTAAATGGTGATTCTGTCGTGTGACAGGCTCTGTGTTGTGTATTGCTGACATGACAGTGTTAAAGCATTATTATATGTATAGCACTGCAAGTATTTATTTTGAACCTAAAATTGCCAAAATGACTGAGAAGCGTGAGCAGTGGAACAGCCTGAACAGAAGCTCTGAGTGTAACACTCAGATGTATATTCTGTATCTGGCATGCATTATGCAGCACTCACATAATGTATGCTTGATCCTGCCACCGTTAAGAGATGTGCTGGGAATCTTGTGAGGTCCTTCCAGCCCTGCATTTTTCTAATTTTGTAAATTGTTGCGTGCTTGTAGGAAATTATACATAACTGGACTGCTGCTCAGAATATTGCTTCTGTACTTCGTGAACTTCTTTGTTTTCAGGTCTTGCTGGATCTTTTTCCTATACTTACGATACAATTATCTCAGAAAGCCAACTGAGACTTTCTGCGTGTTTACTGATAGGGCTCTGTGCCAGTTCACAGACTTAGAATTTCTCCGGTGTTCTTTTGTTTTGTTTTTGATTTCAGTTTTTCAGCAAACCTCATTAAAAAAAAATCATCTCACTTCAGCAGTTTTACAGTGTTTTACTTTAGCAGGAGAAGCAAAAAGTGTGCTTGTTGATGTTCATCTCAGACATGAAAGAAGTTATTTCATAATGTATTCTTATTCAGAAAAAGAGCTTGCCAAAATAAAGTAGGAGAACAAATTGTGAGAGCCAGCAACTGTAAAACATAAAGCTTGGTGTTGTAAGGAGGTGACTTAGCTACAGTGACAGTGCCCACCATCTGCCTTCCTGACTTCAGATCCCTCCCATGTGCTGCCTCCATCCTAAAGTTGAGGATATATGTGTCTGGCCTCCTTCAGTCCCTGTTTGCTCATAAGCCATGTGCACTGTAACTAGCTTACTTAATTTTTGACAGAGATCAGTAACAACAAATAGTTGTGTCCTGTAGTCTGACATAATTAAAGTAGAAATGCTTCATATTGCATTTTGACCACAGTGATGTCGCTCAAGTGCAGCCATTGTGATGTCAGTTGAGTGCTGGAGTTCTTGGGTACCAAAGTTCCTCCAGATCAGTGATCAACAAAGATTGTACTTCACATGGCCATAATAATGACCAAGAAATAAAATGGAAGTCAGCACGGCAAAAAAATAATGGATCTAAACAGTATGCCCTACTGATTCTGATTGGCGTTAAGTACTGTCCTGATCTGTTTTCTTTTCAACTCTGATTTCTACATTTGCATGGAACCAGCAGCACTTGGCCATTTGTTACAAGCAGTTCCCATTTTTAAAGAGCGATTAAGGATAATTTTCTGTTGGCTTGCACGATTGTTTAGTTTAAATCTCTTCAGTTTTAAACTGTTCCAGCACCTCTGTCATTATGAAGCTTTCAGAAATACTGTGCTGAAATGCAGAACAGCATATAAGTCACTCATCAATTTAGTTAATCGCTAATTAATTCAGTTAATTGAATGTCAGTTGTATTTCTCTTCTCAGCAGCAGGTGCATTTCCCTGTACCAGTGCTCCCTTCAGAATAGGAGAGAGTTTAGGAGATGTTTTGGAGTTGCTGCTTCAGTCTTTTCTGTGCCTTACTCCTTTTCCAATGGAAAGACAAGAAGGAGGTAGCTGCTGTTATTGGAATCACATTTCAGTGGGGTCTTTCACAATTGGAAGGTAAAAGTGAAATGAAGAAAACAGCAGAACCTGGAGCTAGTTGCATCTGTCACTTTGAACTCGGGTTTGGGGGGGGGGTGGGCTTGGGAGAAAGGAGAGGATGAAAAGCCCTGAGGATCTTTGTGAGGAGGGTCTGTGAGAAAGTCTTAGGAGAAAAATCTAAAGATTGTTACTAAGCCTTGGCTTCTATTAGCCCCCTGCTGCTGTTCTTCATCAAGTTGTTTTAATGGCTTTCAAAGCAAGTGAGTGGAAAATGGTTTCTCTGGAACTTTAAGGAGCCTGAACTGAAAACTGTCATTGCTTTATAAGTAAAACACATCAAAGATTGATGGAAGAATTGCTTGTTAAACACATTGAAAATTTTAATTAAAAAAAAATGGGAGATATCATAAAAGAGACATCAAATCATCATAACTACCTAAAGGTGAAAGTTTAATGGCTTGTCATCTGCTCAGGAACCTGCGTTAAGTATCTCTTTCATAGCTTTTGTGACCCTCTGTGTATGTGCATTTGTGCAAAATGGCCATGGCTGATTGTTTTTAACTTTTTTTTTCCTTGTGCACACAAGTATAGAATTGCACGCGGTGGTTGCTATGCTTTCTGATTTTCATTTCCCTGTTTGTAGGGACGTCTTCTGGTATGTTGGGGGTTAAAATATCTGCATCTGTACATGAGTTGGACACTAGATCAGATTCTCAATGAATAAAATTGTTTTTCCAAAGAGTTTGATATGCGATTATTTCAGTAACTTGATTTTCTGTACAAAATGGTTGGAAATAGAGTGTATCATCATTAGCACTATTTGAGTGAGTCCATAAGATTTTCATGATGTACAAGATCTGTTTAAATTAGGATTACTGACTGTGCAATCAACTGCATAGAATTTGATAATGCTATTATTTTAGTGATCGATTTCAATAATTTTAGCTGGTGTTTTCGTTACTGTTACTTATAAAGTTGAAATGTATACAACATCATGTTTTGCTGCTTAATGTTCTCAACTGTAAAGTGTTCCAGATTCTGGAAGGCCAGGTACTGAGAACCATAGTATGTGCTCTCATAAACTGGAAATCTGACCTTGTTGAATACACAACAGTGTATTTTTGCTTCTTATATTGATGAGGCCAGGTCTCTATTGGCATTGTTTTTACTTGATCCTAATTAGGGCAAATGTAAAGCAATTTGTCTAAAATTTTCTTTACTTAGAAAGTAAGGTGATTGCAGCTGTAGCAGTGTGGTGGCCGCTGCCTCGTTCCTCCTGCAAGATTTGGGCTGCTGATTCAAATGGCACTTCGCAGCAGTGCAGTGTATACCGTGTAAGATCAGTAACTCATCTGCTTTGTACCATCCCATTCAGTTGAAGAATAATGTGAGAGCCTTTGCCTTCCATTCACTGTAACTAGTCAGTAATCACTGGTACAGAACTGACTGCTGTAGTAGTTTTCAGGATAGCTCCTCCAGAAACTTGATTGTTTCCATAAATAGATCCTTGCTGACGGTGGGTGGTTGACCCATCAGCCTGGAGAACCCTGTTTCTTTTTATCTGTTTTATCTCATTGCTTTCTCTTTGATCTGTGTGGAGCTTCAGTGCTCTCACATGAACCACCGGAACATATGAGCCTCCCTGGAGCACTGTGATACCTCTGTAGCGAAGGATTAATTTGTACAAGTAATAATATAAATGCTGAGGTTTAAGTGTAAGGATTATGTTAGGAGGTGGGGAGCGGAGCAGTCAAACAAGCAGTCAAAGAGACTTTCTCACTAAATGGGAAAAAGATGTTGGAATTCTTTTATTTATTCATTTATTTTTAGAAATAATTAGAAAGAACAGCGGTTGAATGGCAGTTGGCATTGTGTCTTTTCTCCATTCTGCCTATAGGTTCTCCTCTAGCCCTTGTGACACATCAGTGGGCTGACAAGCCATGCCTGACAGCTGGTTGTGCCTTGAGCTGGGGTTGCCTCAGTGGTACGTTTTGTATGTTCTTTCAATCCTAAGAATGCGCCTTGCTCTTGCAACGGAAGATTTGCAATTGTCTGCAGTATTTGTGGAACCTCATTTTTCACTCTCAGTCCAGCCCTGCTAAACGCGTGGAGCAAATCTGTGCACTTCATTCTTTGTCTGAGAATCGAGTTACACCTTTATACGGATGTCTCTTCTGGGTAAGGACCGAGAGCTTGCAGTGTCTTGGTATTCTGTTGAAGGAGCAAACAAAAAGTAGATTTATAAAGCTCGCAGTATTCAGAAGCACTGAACGGACGTGCTAAAAATGCCTAGACCTTGTCTGTGAAAACACCTGTAGTTAAGTGGTAACCTTGAGTTCCAATGGGAATAGAGTGTGTCGGAGGCGTCCCTCCCTGCCTCTGCTTCTCCATGGAGACACCACGGTGCTGCACCTGGCTTTGTTCCCAACTTTGTTGGAACTTAAGCTCTCCCGAGTGCTAACCTTGGTTAATCTTGTTAATGCTGGTTCTTTGTTGGCACGTACCAGATTGGTGTGTGATGCAAGGTGTATTGTTCCTGCACTGATTTGACTTCTGCATCAGAAATATTTTGTCCATCGTAAGTTATAAATAAACAGTTTTTTAAATAACTTTTAAAAACCATACTTAACGTGATGTACGTTGTTGCTTTACAGATGCGTTTGTAAACCAAGTAACTTCAAAGTTATGTACAATTAATTTTCTGCCTTTCTAAAAAAATCTAATTTTAATGATGCTGTAATCTAATATATACACAGGCTTTTTCTTATCTTCAGGTGACAGTGTCAGCAGTTCTAATTTGGCTTTGAAATCACAGTGACATTTATCTAGTGTATGGGTTTTAATGTAGCTTTATTAGCAGTCTGGGAGTGCACTAGTCCAGGGCTGCAGTTGATGAGGGGTAGGTTGTTTTTCTGCTGGTTCTTTGTCAGCCAGAGAAGATGTTAATCAGATCATGTATAAGTTGCAGTAGAATTTGTTACTATGACTAAAGAGGTAGTGAGAAATATTAGACAATTGATGGTAGTGGTTAATGTTTGGCCGAAATAACCAGTGGTAACATATGCTGTGGTTTTATAGGGTTGTCAGTGTTGTTTTCCTTGAGTGGCATAGCAAAATTAATGATGAAAGGACACTTTCCTTCCTCTTCTGGATGAGGGTCATGACCTAGGGTAGCAAAGAAGAAATTACACTTGTAGGCGTAGTGGTTGCCTTGGGACTGATGATTTCAAGATTCATTTTCTCCTTCTACTGACTGCTTTTGCATTTGCTTCTATCCACACTGTGCCTGCAGAGATGGGCTGAGAAGCCTAAATCCTGGCAGTCAGTGGTGTGAATGTCTCCTTCGGGATCCGATATTCTAAATTGGTTGTCCTCAGCAGTCCCGAATTCTTTGGGATTGCTCTAACTGTAAGCAGTCAGGGGAATCATGAGTTACAGGAATGTGATGAGTGTGCAATATGAGTAGAGGAAGGAGTTTGAGAAGTGAGATGTCACGCTACGTAAACTTGTGTCGAATACCGTGTATTGAACGATGAATTCTGTGTGTTGAGTATTACTCTGTTCTGAAACAGCAACCGCAGACATAACCAACCCAGGTAGGTTATATCGAGTGCAGACTGTTTTCCTCTGACTGTCAATGATTATCACTACTCTGATATTTCACAGTTAGGCCCCTTATCTTGGTAACTGTGGCCAAAATGTTGGCTGCCAACGTACCAGAAAAGATGAAAACAGAGGTTTCCTGGAGATGTTTTTCATTCTTTTGGTCTCTTTAAACATTTAAAACAAAGGCTTATTTCATATTTATAGTTAGTTACATCTCAGTTAAGTTGAGTCTTTTGGAAAATGTACTAATTTGTAGGAATAAGGAAAACTCTGGAAAAAGAAATGAAATACAGAGTATGTAGGAGTTCTCAGCAGCTCTGCATTTGGGTGTTTCCCTGTCTGTTAGAGCTGCAGCCAGCAGCCGTGTCTCCTGTAGCACCAGAGTCTGTAAGTACGTGACTGCTAGCAGTGATGAGCTGGAGGTTGTGTGGTTTACACTGGGAATGCTACTCTGGATCCAGAAAGAAGAAATGTAATATACTTCTTTTGTGATTTAAAAAAAATTAATAAATAAGATGGGAAGGGGGGAGAGGTTGGGTCATTTTGATTATTTCCCATTTTTAAACTGTCTGGTTAAAAATCTGAAGTATGCTGGTTTCCTTAATACTGCATTAATATTGAAAAATTGGATCAGTGTTTCTTACCTCCTAGATTGTTTGGGGAATTTTATTTTTAATTTCCCTTAATGTTCACTGGATGTGTGAGGTGTACAGTAATCTAATCAAATGCCCATATTCCTTCTCCGCAGGGATACGCTTTTAATGTTGTCAGCACATTTACTCATTCTGACATAGGATTGATGCAATGAAGCATTACCAATTTCTGATCAAGGTATACCCAGGACAATTGTGTCAATTGCTTCTAGCATCGGATCCTCTTCTAAGATATGTGCATTAATCCCACTGAACTCGATAAACTCTTGAGTGTCCATCATTATTTGGAGATCAAGACTGGAGACACAATCATGGTTACACTTGTCTCACATGGCATGTACCTTGGTGCAATGGCAGCAGGCCTGGCAGTGGAGAAGCTTTTTTTTCCTATGTCTTTTATCCATCTTCCATCTGTAGTGTGGCTCAGCGTGTAGCTAAAGAAGTATTTATGCTGTTAGCAGGGCAGGAGACCATGCAGGAAGCAGGGAAAGGGAGGGTGGTCCTATGTGGATAAAAGTGCTGACCTAGGTCAGCCTGGGCAAAAGAAATCACCGTGGTTTACATTTCCTGAGTTTTTCCTTTTGTCTCTTCAATAGTAAGTTTGCATAAATAAATAAATAAAATCAGACAGCTGCTGCTTTAAAAACAAAAAACCAACGCAACAGTAACATAAAACATAGGAAAAAGATTGTAAAGATACTGTTCGAATTTGTTTGCTGTGGTTACCCTGGACTGTGTGAGATGCGTGTTTCCGAGCACAGTACTTATTTACCAGAAAAATCCTTAGGTGCCACATCAGCTAAATTAAAAACTTGCAAATGACATTGCCACATTCGTTACTAGGAAGCTATTCCTTAGCTATGCCCAGTCAGAGTTTCAGATGTCATGTTTTGGTGAAACTTTGTGAGAAGACAGCGTTAGCAAATGTGGAAAGTCGTGTGTTCCTTTTATCTCCGTGAACTGAGAAAGTGTGTTTCAGACAGGGAAAACACAATTTAATGAGTGGAAAGATTCATGGAGCCAAAATTCAGTGATATTGTAGGAATTTAGGTAAAAGAGCACTGGAATATTCGCTTACAGCTTGTTTCTGAAATCTGCCTGTTAGCAATTGGTCCTTTACTGCAGAATTTGTTGGAATCAACTTGATATTAGAAAAACCCCATCTGTATCTCAGGTTATAACATTACCAACTCAGTATATAACTTAAAATGATGCAAGTGATCATTGTACATATCGAGTTTCTTACTGCAAGTGCCATATCCTTACTGTTAATAGTATACATTTCAGTATGCTGCTACATATTTGACTTTGAATAAAGCATGTATAGTATGTACATGCAATCTATCTTAATAGTAATGCATGTATGATATGTATATGCAATCTCTCTTAATAGTAATTCATTTTAAAAGCGTAAGAAAGCAAGGATAGAAAGGAGATTTGACTTAATGTATTCATATATGCTTAATTCTCATGTTTTATAAATTTCAGTCAGAGGTAAGTGATCTTACTGATAGCTGAATGCCAAACTAAACTGCAACAATTCCATTGTTGAAAAGTACACACAAAAAACAAACTGTGACCTGAAAAGTAAACTTCCAGAGGATTATATGAGAAAGTTTACTTACACATCAGGTATCTTAGTAGTAATTGTTCTGGCAGTTGATGTACATAAAACGAACAAAGTGGCTTGGCCCAGTATTGCATTAACAGTTGAATAAATTAGTGTGTTCTCCATTGTTTATTTTACCTCCTAAAGTGTGAAAAAATTGCACCTTTGAACAGCAAACTCTATTGCCATAACCATCTGTTTGCAGTTTCATTGCAAACTCCTACCAGAATAACCCTCACTTTGAAGAGAAAATTGATATGGGTTGTAAAAATTGTAGTCTATGACCTTAGGTTTCACATCTCCTTTGGTAACTCTGGTGTGGTCTCTACGGGTGTATATTAACATTTCTTCAAGGAACTTTGTCTTCCAGCTAATTTCAGATAAGAAGTCCCTCCATGCCTCAAAGAATTTGCTGTTGCACAGAGCTGAGCACCTTTATCACTCAAGATCCCCGTACATGAAATGAGCGCATTGGTGACCACAGCAGCCTTGCCTTGCTCTGCCCTGCCCTGCCCTGCCCACAAGTGCTGTGTCAGCTGGTGCTGGCACAGTGCTCTTTAGTGAGTAGGTTGATTTGTCCCTATGAATTTTACTGGTCTTGATCTTCCTTACAGAATTGTTGAGAGCCAATTAGCAGCAGTACTTCTGTACTTTAGATGCACCGTTTATTTTTGTTGTATTTGAAAAGCCGTCCATTTGTGTGTTTTTGCATGCACATTCCACAAAGGCACAAATGACTACAACAGTCATTTCTAACTGAAACATTGGAATGCTGGTGAGTTAAAAACTGCAAAATGCCATTATTAGTAATCATGATGCTTTATAAAATAAACATTCAGAATAGTTTAGGAATGAAATCTTAAAGCCTTTGTTTAAAAAACAAACACACCCTCCCCCCCCCCCACAACCCCCCTTTCCTCTTGAGTTTAAACAGTGGCTTGTTTAAAAAACAGTAAAATTCCATAACACTTAAACTCTTTTGAAGTAGTTCTTCAACATCAGCAAGTAATTCTGCAAATTGCTTTTGAAGATGGGGCTTCATTTACTCCAGCATGTGCAGTCCGATGGAGTGGATTAGTGGGTGTGAACTGAAATAGTAATTTAGGCTATTTTGTGTACGTGTGTCTTTCTCTCCAACAGTTCTTATCAGGTACATCTCTATATTCTTGCAATCATTTTGAGGAGACCAAGACTATTCTGTTTAATAGTCACTGGTGAAAACCTGGTATGTATATCATGGCACTTACATTCATGTCAGTTGCTAAAATGTATTTTTTCATTGTTTTTTGTTGTAGAGCCCACTTTTTTTTAGATCATGATCCAGAACCAGCTTGCAGCTTGGTTGCACAGTTGCATGGGGTGGGGTAGGGGTCGGAACAGGGAAGAGATGTGTAACTGGGGTAGAAAAAGAGGCAACCTGAGTTTACGCTGACTTTGCAGTGTTAAGAAACTGTACCCTCAGAATGATTGCAGTAAAAAACACTTTCAAATAAAGTGAGTAGTTATATAATGGGATAGCCAGGCATAAGACAGTTCCCTAATTCTGACACATACCTTCAAAAGGAAGAGGGCAAGCACTCAACTAATGCAGATTAGAATTATTTTATTGATAACTTTTTAAGTTGCATGTTTTTAGGCCAGCTGAAAGTGCTCCTGTTCTTTTTGAAAGATATGTAATATTTCTATCAAATCTGTCAGTTTTTGCCCAGAAAGGTTGTGGATGCCCCCCCTCCCTAGAGGCATTTAAGGCCAGGCTGAATGTGGCTTTGAGCCACATCCTCTGTCTAGAGGGGGATGTGCCTGGCTGTAGCAGGGGGTTGGAACTGGAATATCTTAGAGGTCCCTTCCAACCCAAACCATTCTGTGATTCTGTAGAAAGATGGCCTCTTATCTCTCTGCTTCTCACAAGTCAAACCTTTGAAGTAGGCAAGGAAAAAGGACCCTACAACTGTAACAAGTCATTACTTCAAACAGATTTGAAATAGTTGAAGATGTTTTATTAACATGAAGATGTGGAATATGAATTATCTGTGTATTTTTGACTGTTGGCTTACACTGTTGGTTTTTTTTGTTACTGAATACAGTATTTCAGTACAGCACAACAGCTCCTTCCTCCTATAAACAAAAAGAGACAGATGCTAAGAACTCCACTAATTTACTAATGTAACAAAAATACTCAACAGGAAGCAATGAAACTTCTAAAGCATGTGGAGCAGCTACATTATTTTATTCTTATGCATGAGTCCAAACCTGCTTTAGCTTTTTTCTCCCCATATAATTTCTGTTCTTCAAATAGATTTCACAGAATCATGTTGATGATTAGTACTGTATTTCCTTAAAACAACCCCAAATTCTGGGGTATGGGGATTTTCTGGCATAAGAGGTAATATGTTTGTTTAGATAGCATTGAGAATACTGTGAAAAATACACAGGCAGTGCGTGGTAATTTGATTTGATTGGAAAGTGAAAATGTAAATTATTCAAAGTTGAGTTTGGCCCAGAAGTACATCTGATGTGGGCTCATCACTACTGATACTGGAAATGTTATGCATTGATTATATATAGCGAAGTATTATAGCATTAATAATTCAGCTAACAAGAAATGGTTTGTACTAGGTTATAAATCCTCACAGATTTCCACTGAACATTACTACATGTGACATCAGATTCCATTCAACTGAAAAAGGAAATGTAACAAGGAAATTTCAGCTGATAGGAGCACTTCTGTACTGAGGGAAGAAAGGACGGGAAAGGTTCATGTAGAGAAGACTTGGGGCTGATGTTGTAGCATCTACTGTTCCCTGTCTCACTAGATTTACCATGGGGGAAGTCCACTTTGTGTACTCCAAGAACTATGATCGATAGAGAAGCAACAGTTGATGCACGTCTTCAGGACATGATTTACCATTGTAGAAGCATATATTGTATAAGCCAGGAAGTACTGAATTTCTGAGTTAGTGCTATTGGAGATGTACCTGTTGGCAGATTTTATTGATCATAAAAAGGTGAACTTGGGTGAAAAACATCAAGCTAAGACCACTTAAGTAAATAAAGTAGTGTGAGGCTGCAGGAACTGCCTGAGTTGGTACAGATTTTTGTCTGTCTTTCGGAATCAGTTCCTTGATTCCCAAGGCATGCTTTTCATGTGGATTAACCTGAAGAGCCCCAGCTAATAAAGTGGTGAGTTTGGTGTTCTCTTGCCATTCAGTTCTGGGCAACAAGAGGATACCTCAACAAGGAAGTGTGTAGTGAATCTCCAGATACAGGCAATGTTGTGCACACTAGTACCAAATTGTATAAATACATTTATAGAAGATTAGTTGGATACCAGGAGTTGGATTTGATGATCTTCATGGGTCCCTTCCAACTCAGTATACTCTACAATTTTAGTTAAGTTTGGAAAGTGTGCAATAGTAAATAATAGTGAAAGATGTGTTCATACTTTTGGGAATGTTTTTCTTAGAAGACAGCAAAATCTGGTTGTTCCTGTAGGGAGTTTTACTGCTTTGTGCCATGTAAATTATTAAACAGGGACTGTGCTCTTGCTTGACACTGATGGCTCTGGTTTAAGACCATTATTTGCCAACTAATTCTCTTATCTGTTTTTCTTTATACCTATAGAGTTACTTTTATTGCTTAAAGAATACTCATAACCCTTGCATTAAGGACATGAGCTGTTCTTGTATCTTAAAACAATGAAAATGGAGTAAGTCGAGTAGTGGAGAGTTATTTTTATGTTATATCAATATCAGGAGTTTTATTTTTTTCACAAACATGGAATGTTCTTCATTTCTTGGGTAACTGCATTAAACCCAGTCTAACTGGTAGAAGCTAGGGGATCATTCCTGTTGTCATTTTAACCTCCATAACATGTAGCTTATCTATACAGTGTATACTATGTATCTGCCTTTCTTCCTTAGCTGCCTCTGTTTGTTTACACCAGCTTTCTCTGGACTCTAACTGAATTGTAAGATCATTCAACAGGAACTGTTCCCATTACGTATTTTTAATGCCTATCACAATAGGTCACCAAATGTGTTGTCTCTCTTGTAATGTAAACAGTAAGAAGTTAATCATTGTCAAGGACAGATTTATTTTTTTTCCCTCTTTTTAGTGGCATATGTGAAGTTTGCTTATTTTGGACATAAATCTACTGCATTTTAAGTGATCTGCTTGCTTAGCTTGCTATTAGTTTCCTTAAAAGTCTAACATAAGGAAGTCTGATAAGGTATTAGCCCTTTACTGAGGTGACTTTGGTGATCCTGTACAGTTCTTGGAAAGTTTGCCCAAGCAGCAGCTTCCTCTGGATAAACATAGGAGATGCTCCTGGCCAATGTTTTCAATTCAGTAGCTGTTTAAACTGTCCAATACTTTAAAGAGGAAGAGGAGCTTTAAGCAGGGCCTGGGCAAATATATTTTCCAGTCACATGTTATCTATGCAGAGCTTGTTATAAGGAGGCTGGCTATCATTTAAATAAGTGCAATTCTAACTTATATATATATATATTTTTTTCATGTGGCCTAGCCTCCCAACACAGGCACTGCAGGGAATTTTGTTTTGTAAATTTCTGCCATATTTTGTAGTTTTCTACAAATTGTTTTGTAATTTTTGAAATTGTTTTGTAATTTTCTGCCATAGTGTAGCATGTCTTTATTCTGCTCTATATTAGCTACGCTGGGCTAATCTTCAGTGAATTCCTTTAGTAAGCTAAGGTGATTCTCTGTGTTTAGTAATTTGACAATGTGACCACATCATTCAGACACTACATGCCATAAAGTAGTGGAGAAAGGCAGAGGACGGCTTTATCCCTGGCGCAGTGAGTCTCTAGGCATTTTAGCCAGAAGCAGCATAGTTGGATAAAAGGATGGTATTCGGATCAGAGGCTGCAGACAAGTCCAACTTGTCTGTCATGATGGTGTGAACAGACTCCTGTCTGTAAGTATGGCAACGAGCAGGTGCAGAAAGGGTCTTAATTTCCTGGAGAATGTGGAGATCAGGTATGGGTGGCATCATAAACAGCTCTCTGCTGGTAGGGGTCAGATCTGCTGCACTTACATCCACTGTCAACACTTAACTGAGCAGAGGGCACTTGGCAGTGCATGGTTTTCCTGGAATGCCTAGAGCCAAAAGGATTTGAGTTCTCCATATGTTGACTGGGAAGCTTGCAGTACAGTGCTGTGATTCTAAGTTGTCAATGGCATTATCAAGTCAAACTTGTGACAAACTATTGTGCATTCAAGAATAGTAATTGCTATTCCTGCTTGCTTCTCTGGTTGGAAAAGGAGAGAGTTTTGGATGCCTTTTGTGGAGATTGTCTTCTGACATCTTTCAACTGTCCTTTGTCAAAGGTCTGAAAGACTGTTCTGGAGAAGCACTGCAGTATGCTTTCTCTATTCTTAAACTTTCCTTTCACTGTCCAAGATGGTATATCAGGCAAGATGGACATCTCATCTGACCTGATACGGCTTTCTTATGCAATTGGTTCTTACGTAAATAATATGGCTTCTGGGTAACCTGAAACGAAGTTGTCTCATATGCTGCTGCTTCTGGAATACAGCTTCATTAATTTACACATACTATATGCACTAGTTCAGCATTGCAATATCCCAGAACCTGATCACTGAACACAGAACGAGAGTGTGATTACTTTTTACTATTAAAGATTTACCAAATCAACTGTGTGTTAAACAGTGCTGTTGAGAGTATCAAAATGGCTATTCTGAGCAAATAAATACTAATATAAAGTACTGTCACCGTGTCATTATAAAACGTGGAAGGGTGCATTTCCCATTTGAAGGATAACAGCAAAATTTGTTTTAAATGTAAAGTACTAAGTGTCAATGTTAAGGTCTCACAGGGATCTATTATGCTTACTTCTCATGCTTCATTGAGAGATAGTTTGATTGTTCCTTAGCAGACATTGGAGAATGGACTACTTAGAATAATACAAATAAATATGTATTAAAATGAACAGCATTAAGTGTTTGAGAGAGCCTTTACATTTCACCAGGACACTAAGAGGATGCTGATCACTTGCACCTTTTAATTCTTTGCAGTGGGATGATAAGAGTGCTACCAAAGGCAGAAGACAGGCTATAGAGAATGGGATAGTTTAACAAGTGGTCACAGGTACCCAATTTTTGAAAGTGTGGATTTTGATCAGATCTGCAAATAAATTTTTTGTCTTACAGGTAAGATAGAGATATTACATACAGCTTCACATAGGTGGTTAGAAACTGGTTAGAATTAATGATCTGTGAAGTATGTAAAGCAGCATAAGAATAACTGGTAACTGTTTACATGCTATTAATAATTAGCAACCTTCGTACTACTCTGTTAGAAACAAACCACACGTTGAGTACTCAGCTCCATACAGTTGGGTTCAGATTACATTTTCCTTGGACAATAGGGCATGAATGGTGCTCATTTGAGTTTCTGCCATTGTAAACAATGAGATGTTGGAATGTTTCGTTTGTTTATTGATTTCTTTATTTGGACAGGTGTGGGTTGCTCATATAAAATATTTTTTTAATTCAAATATAGGCAGACAAGAGCTTAGTAACATTGTCCAGTCAGACTGTATCATCATAACCAGCATCTTGAATGGACAGACTGAAATCAATGTAACCTGTTCCTGGTTTTGAGTCTTAAACTAACTAATTTATATTCTAGTGAAAGTTCTTTGTATTGTCCAACTGCTTAGAAACTAGGGGAAAAAGAGCTGTCTTGTAAGATTCTGAATCATTTCTGTTTTTAATTACTAAGTTTCACCATTTACTTCTTTGTTCAAAATGATATCTACATCTATGAAGTAGATTCCCCTGCTGTCCATGGGGCTCTCCCATGAGAAGAGGGTATACAGATCTGATGGATCCCATCTGGTTAACTCATTCCTCCAGGGTTTAATTTTCCTCCATTTAATTTTCAGCCATATGAAACCCTTCCTAAGTACTCCAAAGCAATCAGATTCTATAGGTCACAAAATGATGGCAAGAGGCAAAAGTCAGAAGGATTGTTGCTGGGGTCATACCACAGGAAGTAGTATCACAGGGCTACGAGCATAAATTAATTAGAGGTAGCCTTGAGGTAGGCATGTCTGTCTTCTCCATCAGCTGAACACCCATGTTTTTGTCAGGGGAGGGAGAAACTTCAAAAGGAGCATGGGTGGGCGTACATCTTACTATTGGTGGCAGCAGAAGGTTGAAGCTGGTTAACTGATACGAATGTACATACAGAAGGTGTTATCGCTAGTTCACAGTTTCTCAAATCTCTCAAGTCAAACAGTGAATTAAACTGCAATCCGCAAGTATCCGCAAGGGAGACAGAATACCATGCAATCATATCTTACATGTAGAAATAAATCTGCAAGAGGATTGAGCAGAACTTAAGCATGTAATGCCTTAAATTATCACACAGTTCTGGCCTGTGCTTTTAGGTTACAAATGTGTTGTGTCATAGTGTTTGCAAAGTTGTTCTTCTGTCTGTGACCAGGTGGAACAGATTGGATATACTCAGCTTGATGGCCAAGGGTTTCAGTATTTCAGTTCAGGCTGAGGATTTGCTGTCCTTATTTCTCTTTCAACGGTGTTGCATTTAAGCAGTGACAGGGCTTCTTTTCCGATGCATACATTTGATTCCTGTCTATGCTACAGAAGTTATGCATGGGCATTGATGGAAGAGTAGACTAGAGTTTCTCTTGAGGTGGACAACTGTTTATAATTAGAGCTGTGGGAATGAAGGAAAACCCAGCTAGCAAGCAAACTGTCGCTCTTCCAAAAAGCTTGGTAAACTCATAAAGCTCAGGAGCTTAATCTCTGAACCAGAGTGCTTGTTATCTAATCCCCACCAGCTGTTGTGTACTTGGTAGTCATGACATCTGTAATAGAGCTGAAGGGCCTGTCTATATTGGTTGGCACCTTTACCCACCAACTGAACTTGTTTCTTCTTTCATTGCTTGCATTTACCTGCTTTAAATCACTAACCAGTTGCTTAGGGTTTGATCATCTGTTTGAGCATACGTTTTAACGGAGAGCTTGTGCTGCTCTTCACATGAAGCATACATATTTTAGGTTTGAGTAGGTCTTCAGCTGGTCTGGTTTTTGCCTTGCTAATACAAAGAAGGTATCAACTGAATGGATTTCCTTGAGTCCCATTCTGATTCCACAATACAAACTTAAAGCTGACATAGGAGGGAAGTCTTTTGAGTTGTACAGCTGAAAAATATTACCACAAATCTAATAGACTTACAATAGGTAATAAATTATATACACATCTCTGTTAACTCCTATGCATAGACTGATTCAGGTTCTTAGCCTGGATCCCAAATTAGTTCAGTTGGTGGTAGATGCTGAGCTGTTCTGAAAAGATAAACTCCACTTCTTCAAGTGTACCATGGAAGACCGTAGGTCTATGTGTTATTTTACTGGTTGAAACTTAACTGCATATAACTTCCTAGTACCTGGTGATTAGATTGGGGGGTTTGGAGTTGACACTGGGCTCAGAGTTGGGCCCAAAGACTGTGTTGTATGTTAGCAGTCAGCACAGTATCGTGGATTTGAGCTTTAAAATGCCCTGAGAGAGTTCTCAGCATCTGTAATACTTACTGTCAAAATCCAGAATGATGATCTCATCAATAAAATCAGCTCTACTGAGGGTTTTTTTTTTTTTTTTGAAACATACATGTTAAAAGTTTTGCTCAATTTCGTTATAATCAATTTTGACTTGGAATTATTTTTACTGACACATTTATTTATTTATTTTTCCCCAGAATGGCTCTAAGAAGTTTTGGGACTTTATGAGGACACATGACAGGTAACAGAACAAATAACATTTCTTCCTTTTATCTTTAAGATTTTTTTCACACAAAATTCTCCCAGTGGTGAAATCCTAATATTTTGAATATCCCATTTTTCCTCCAGCTTGAGTTGTCAGATATTAGAGTTTTGGCACGTATTGCATGTGATGTAACAGAGTCACAGAAATTGTAGGGATTTTAAGGGACCTCTAGAGATCATCTAGTCCAACCCCCTGCCAGAGCAGCTCCCTAGACCAGGTTGCACAGGTAGGCATCCAATTGAATTGTATGGAATTCTCTTCTTTGAGTGTGAAAATACTGACTGAGGGAAGGACTCTGCTCCCATACACTTATGTGTATATACGTATACATGGTGTACATGTATATACAATTGTGTTATTCATGCAGATAGATAATATGGACTCAAGTATATGAGCATATTCCCTCACCTGTGAAAATACAAGCCTACACACTGTACTAATGTAAAGGCTGTGAGAAAACAATCTTAAATTATGGTCATAGTGTTTGATTTTGTCACTGGCAATTATTTGGAATGAGACATAGATTCTGTTTCATGTTTAATTGCATCCTAGTATTGTGCTAACATTCTTTTTTTCACTGTTCCATCACTGCCATAGAATGATGTTTCAAGCAAAGCACAGTACCTTTGCAAATATTTGAAACTTCAGACCATTCATTCTGTACAACAGAATACTCTTCTAAGCACACAGAAAGAAATGGATGACTTCTGGCTTTATTCTGTCTTTCCAATTTTATTTCCAGGGAGTTTTTGCACTTTCTCTATCCATTTCTTCAGGCGGAAGTAAATCCTGACTTTAAAGATCACTTTATGCAAAATAATAACAAATCGGGAATATATGAAGCAGACCCAGTCTCAGGCTTATTTACTAATAAAACATTTGACCTTTTGAATTGTATGAATATATGATCTAGTCACTGGAAATCCAAGTATTGGAAAATAGAAAAATAAAAAGCAAAAGTAACAACTTTTCAATGGAAAAAGCTTTTCTGAGTTTATTCATGTAAAAATGTAGCCAAGCACTTACTGCAAAAGTAGCTGAAGCAATCAGTCATCGTGAGAGATGTATTCTTCGTGCATATGAAGTAAGTAAAATCATTTGTATTTTCAGTAATTTTTCTGTCAGAACCCTCTAAGTCCTTGCAGTGAATGTAGGTTCTGGAGATAGATATTTGCATCACTTTGGTGATAATGATACTTTCATCAGTATAAAGATTATAAACACAAGGCTTCCAGGATGTCTACAAAAATATTATATTGATGAAACTTAAAAAAATAAAATAAAAAGCCTGTACTACTTGAGGTTAAGAAGAGAAAAGAAAGTGATATTTCATTACTGAACTTTACACTTGCTTTTGGAATTTGCCTGGAAGACTGTTCTGTCTTTGCACTTTGTCTATCCATATGGGCATGTGCTGGGATTTATGATCACAGATACAACGGCTGAAATGATAATTGATTGCTGGAAATTTAATATGTGCCTTGTACTTTTAAGCAAGTGAATCCAGCTTGAAGTCACAGTGCTGAGAAGGGCATGACTTCCAGAAAAATAATTTGTCATTACTTTTCTTTTAACTTATCACTGTGTGATAACGTGTGAGTATATGCAACTAACAAAGCGGGGTAAATACTGAAGGATTGTTTTTCCATGAACTTCTTGAGAACGGTATTTCTGAAGGACTTTTGTGAACATTTTTAAAATACTTGAGTACATAACTGTATAAAAAGGCTACAGACACATGTCATGCCAGTCATCTCTGGCCACATAACATTTGTTAGCTTCAGATGTACAACAGCTGCCATCCAAACTTATTAGCGATTACTGTTGAACTGCAGAATGCATAATGCTCTTTCACAAGTAAATTCATGGCAACTTCTGAAATCAAAGGTAGTTGATGTGAGCTTTCTCTATAGGAAGTCCATGCTTTTACATAGTCTCTCTTTGTCAGTGGAAATTCAATTATTATCAAATGGGTTAGTCAAAAATTCCTTGTAAGGTTTTGATAAACTGTGTTTTACTGTATCTTTGTAAGATAGCTGTGATGCTAGTTGTAGGGAAAAGTCATTTCTATATGCTGAATTATGTAGGGAAACATATGCTTAGAAGGCCCTTACAGGTTCAAGGGTCTTAATGAAGGATAAGATATTGAAGAAGGGGAGAAGTTTCCATAACACATATGCTGGTGGTCAGGATTTCCTAGTGCATAAAATAAGGAAGTTATGCTCTCGTTCAGGGAGCTGGTAGGAGTTTCCCATAATGAAGCCACCTTTTTCAAAAGTACTTTTTTTTTCTTTTTATTTTCCCCTGAAAATGCCGTAATACCATTTAAATGCTCCATTGAAAAACAAACAAAAACAAAAAAAAAGCCTGTTTTATCTAAATTAAACTTCACGTTGGAATGCCAGATCTGCAAAATATACACGTAAGGGCATTATACATTTACATGCAATTGGTATGTGCTGTATGGACAGTAAACTGAGAGCTTGTGCTCTGAGTTCCTCTGGGACCACAGTGTTTTTTCTTGCTTTGGATGAGGTCAGTGTAAGCCAATATTCAGTAGATTTTTATCAGAATATGTACTTGATACAGGGAAATGTTTAGCAAGAGAGTTCAAGTTATTTCCGTATAAATCTATCCATTCCAACTGTTCAGATGAACAGCTGATTAAATTTTAAAAAGAGGAAAACATGAGGACTGCAGTAGTCATTTCACTTGCCTTAGGTGTGAGTCACCTACTTTAAGACTCTTAAATATATATCAGGAGTGCTCAGCACAAGATCATTTATCCATACACAGGCGGGCGTCACGCTACCACGAGCTGAAATGGTACATTTTTATTAGATTTTCCTTTTTTTTTTCCCTTCTTTCTTAGTTACTGCAGATCTGAATTTGAGCCTTTAGTGCTTTATTTAGTTTGTAATTTATGCTGAACAATTTATGCATACTCTCAATCCCACTATGCTATTTAAAGACCAAAAAAGAGTTGGGCTTTTTTTTTCGAAATTATTACTAGTCACACAATAAACTGTTACCAAGGCAGACTTTCAAAAGCTATGTTGTTAAAAACTAAGTTGCATCATGTGTGGTTCATGTTGGTTGTTAGAAAAAATTTCTTCTTGGAAGGAGTGGCCAGGCACTGCTACAGGCTGCCCAGGGAGGTGGTGAAGTCACCATCCATGGAGGTGTTCACAAGCTGTGGAGATGTGGCACTGAGGGATATGGTTAGTGGGCACGGTAGGAGTGGGTTGGCACTTGGACTAAATGATCTTTTCCAGCCTTAATGATTCTATGATTTTATGAAAAGACAATTGAGTATTGCTATAGACAGAATAAGGAGAATCTCCTGCCATATTTGAGTTTAAAATGATTAGAAGGAAAACCCAGTACATACACACACCCACAGAGAGAAGCCAAGTCCTTGAACACTGTGCAGGAAGGGCGGAGAATCATCCATCCGTAAAGACACTCAAATCTGGAGTAGACAGAGCTCTGGGAAACGAGACGTAGCTCTGAAGCTAGCACTGGGTTGAGAAGGAGGTTGGCTTGGGTGATCTCAAAAGACTTTTAGGACCTGAAGATTTCTATGGGTTTTTTTAATAAGTAAATTAAATATAACAGTCATTAAGTATATTTCTCATCTGATGTCTGTCAAAAAACTGTAAACTTGTCAAGAAAGCTATCAACTTGAAAGCCACTATTCTGCCTGTAAATAATGCATTCATCATAGTTCCTGTGGACCAGCATGTTAGTTCATGTTTCTTTGACACATAAATATGAGTGGTACTTTTCATCCGAATACTCAACTGATTTGCTTCCACGTTATTAAACACATCTTTAGGAGAATCATGCTGAGGGCAAGAGATGAAAATTTAAATGCTGGGTGCTTCTTGAAAATGAATGAAAATTCAAATGCTTGGGTCTTCTAAAAGTACTTAGCAGTTGGTGGTGGTGGTCTTTAGGGGGGAAGAATTGTTTGATTGTTTGAAGATCTCTGCTGTTCAAAACAAATTGCTTGACTGGGAGAACATTTTACTTCTGCAAATTTACAGTGATATTCTGTCAGAAACAGAAATAGACCAAATATTACAAAATAATCATCAGCGTCTGTAACAAAAATCTTGTCTCTAAAACCAGACTCACTCTCCTGTTATATTCCCCCGCATCCTAATTTTGCTATATTTAGTACAGTAAGAGCCTGAAATGTAATACTTACAGTTTTACATTCATCTACTCTATAAAGCAATAGACTTAGTTCGTTTCAGGTTTCAGCAGCTCCCCTTAAACGGATTCAAGGCTTTTAAAAGAACACAATTTGGGAATGGATGAAGGTCAGCGTGGCTTGCTTTTGTACTTGGAGAAATAATGTTCAAGAGCAGGAAACTTTTTTGTAATTGACGAGTAGAAGGACACCTTTCAGATTGGATATAAAGCAAAATTATGGCTGCTTCTCTACTCAGAACTATGAAAATATCACTGTGAAGTGCACCACATTTAAAAGGAAAAATATAACAGAGGAGATTGAACTGCATTGTTAGGTGAGTTCCTCCTAACCCTGAAAATGTCATGTGATGAGGAAGAGGCACTAGGACTCAAAAACTTAGAACAAAGGTACAATGCACACGTACTTCACTTTACACTACAAAGACATGTCACAGTGTCACGGAATAGTTGCTGACTTAAAAATTCTGAATGAAAAAAAAACCTTTGCCTTTTCTCTCTCATGTCTCGAAAAAGTGGGGGGAAATAATGTTGCTGCCTTGTGAGATTGGCTTCTTTGAAGGTAAGAGACCAATTCATTGCTCATTTAAAGCAACTTCATTCTTACTTGAAGTGTTTGCTCAGAGAGGAGGCTGCAGGCTGTATGTGCTGCGGAGATAGCTGACAAGTAGAGCTTCCCATCACTTTGCAGTTAAAAGGGAACAGAGGAAATCTGTGTGGTCTCCCACAGGATCTTGAGCCCCACGGATCACCTGGCAGTGCAGTGTGGGAGGGGAAAGGTGCTCCTTGGGGTGGCTACCCACAGCCCTACTGCCAACCCCATGGCCACAACCTGGGTTGCTGGAGCCAGAGGCAACCGGCTGCTATTCTGGCCTGGCGGCTGCAGCAGCAGTGCTGGAGATATGGTGGAAGTCATGTGCCCTGAGCATGTTATAGGAACAGATTAAATTCCTTCTCCTGTTTCATATGCCGGATCGGTTAGGCTTGATGGAAATTTAATCCCTCATGTATTTTTCTGGTTTATGTCCTGGTGTATCATAAGATGCCGTGAAATTTAACTCAGATGCTTCCTTTGCACAAGAATTATCACAGTAGCTTTACAATGGGTAAAATACAGCCTTTTAGCATCTTTATAGCTTAAAAAATAATTAATCTTTCTTGGATGGCATGTGCCTCTTGTAGTGGTACGTCCTTGTGCTGTAAACCTCCTCTGTGTTTGTAACGTCTCCAGGGTGTGAGTGCTGTGGAGTTCTCATCGTTATCTTCACAGATAGTAGAGCAGATAATATACCAGATGTAGTTCAACAAGCAACAGGAAGGATGAAAAGTTTAGGGAAATAATAGCTGAGAGAAAAAGTAATGATGGCTGGGCATGTTCGTGCAGAGAATGGTGCAACTGAAGAGAAGAACTGCTTATCAGGAAAATGGAAAGGAATGTTATAAAGCAGACCAGAACCATTTCATAGTAACCAATGTCAGAACAAGAAAGAATGGGATCATACAGAAAGTACTTCAGAATTGAAATACTAAGGAAGTTGTTTTTTGTTTTGTTTTGTTTTTTGTTTTTTTTTGCAGTAGGCAATAAGAAAATCTGGAAAGGCATTTTCTGTAATCACTGTCACTGGTAAGAATCTGCTATTAAATCACCATATGGCTTATAAACTACCAAATAGGGTAACATGGTGATAAAATATTTAATCAGGGCATTGATTAATTGGAAAATTACATGAATAAATCATAAAGATACTTAAATGTAAGCACATACATAAGAGGTTTGGTTGATGAGTCATACATTTCTACGTAGAGGTCTTTGGTGGCCAAATCAGAGACATCTAATCTTTACAACTTCAGGAATTTCTCTTTTAAGTATTTTTCAATATTATGCAGAAGAAGTGGATGTATTTGTTTTCTTCTAGAGAGTTAAATCGAGAAGTATTTGTTTGTGAATGATTTTGACTTAAACCTGCTCTGTCTGAAAGGAGTGCCGGAAGTATTTACATCATCTAGACACAGTAACACGGACATAGCCTACATCTAGGAATGGTAAAAGTAATCTTATAAAAACCAGGAAGTATTCTCTAATTAAGAGTGCACACATTTTTGGAATTGTATGTGGAAATATCTCTCTGAAGGGAGGGAGCTATTCAATTGATTATTCTAGAAATAGGGAAAGTAGGTAAAATGTGAATTCTCAATCTGTTTCTCACTAATGGTGGCAAGACTCAACATTTATTCCTGAGAGGACGCTGCTATTCATTTCATTTCGTTAGATTTTTGAAATGAAGTTGCTGGCTTACCCCTTTCTAGCATGGGCAGAAAACTTGAGATTTTTATTTTGTGTGCTGTCCTTGACTTCTGAGATTGTATTAAAACTTTGACTTTTGCCTTTTTGGAATGAAGTCATACCTCTGCCTTTTAGATGGATCATTTAGTGGTCTTATTATGTGATAACATTTATAAACAGTGGTTTCACAAATAATTAATAATTGGAACAAAAGCCCATCAGACTCTGACTTACTCTATGCTTAATGCCCACAAAGATTTATTTAATTAACCAAGTTAGAATAAAACCTGAATTTATTTATTGAAATATTTTGTTTGAAATAATCCCATTGAGATGCAGTGTTTCATTTCCAAGGGTATCCTGGGATACAGGCCAAGATGTGACTCTTGAAGAATGTTATTGAGAGCAGTGTGCTTTGATGTCTCATTTATTTTGCAGTTGAATTTACTTTCTATTTTTTCCTTTGTTAGATGAAAACAGCCTGCTGGGAGGATTGTTTGTTCAAAACAAGTTGTCCTGCACCTTATTCTTTGCCTGGGTACTAATTGCTACTTTACGATTAGATAGAGATTGTTTTAGAATTGCACGTATATGGATTTGTTAGCACTTCTTAAGTCATTCTTCAGTAGAAGAGTGATGATTAATCGAACATATGCGTCTTGCTTTTTGGTGCCATGAACAACTTCCTGCTGCACTTCAGTTTTCTGAAACCAGCCTTCCTTTTGATATTTTTTTTCAAGGTAATATTAATTTTCTTAAGCACAAGCAGCTCACCACTTCAGTCCTGGTTTTACTTAGTATTAAATATTTAATTGTATTAGAGAAAGCATTCAAATTTTATTTGAACACAGAAGTCTTCTAGACATCTCTAATTATCTTTTGCCAAATCCACTTTATCTGTGATTAGTATGAAAGGGTGAATGTTTTTGTCAGGAGCTTATAGCTTTGCTTTTGTAATAGGCTGCATTTTAAGTAGCCAAATGGATTGGTGTTGGCCTTTGAAAAATGTAAAATGCTTTGAAGGAAGACTTAAATAGACCAGTAAAGATTGTGCAAGCACACACATTTAATCTCAGGACTCTGCATTATAGTTCAAGCTCTGGGAAACTGAAGGAATTGCGCTGGAGAATAATCAAAGGGTACAGCTTTATTATTTGTTCTGAAAATGGACTGTTTCCTCTGGCTTAAGACACTAGGTGCTCTAGGTACTGTGATAAAAGAAAAAGACAGTGCTTTAGGTACTATATATTGTAAATCTTTAGGGATGTGCAACTGTGAAGTGGATGGCTCATCTGAATACAGAAGTAATACAGGACGTGTGCAGTTCTTTCTCATGGTCACCAGAAAAAATTCTGAAATAACTTGAGATGGCAAACTCCTTCCTGAAAGATGAATCCTCCCTTAGAATTACTTTTGATCAGAATCATAAGTTGACTCAGAAAGTGATGGGAAAGATCATTTTGTCAGCTTTGTATTCAGAAGACCAAATCCACATAACTTTTAAGAAGAAAAATAAATTTATACTTTGAACAATGGTATCACATCTAAGTGATATTTTTTCTTACTACCTTTCTTTCTTGAACGATTCATGAATCTTCCTATTTGCTCCCTTAGGAGACCATATAAGGAAAAAGTTCTGTATGTATATTCCATATTCACATGCTGTCCAGCTGAGATCAATACATTTATTTCTAAATACTTCTGTGATTGCACACTACATTTATATTCTTCTGTATCAAGGGGATTTTAAATACCAAATATGCTGATAGTCCAGGGAAGGGACAGATGAAATCAATCAGTTATTTTTATATTCCTGCATGCCATTCTTATATTTCTTTATTGTGAATTTTATTTTCATTGTCCATTCTATTTTCACTGTATTTGAGAATGTCAGTTGAATTAACATAGGTTCCTATAGTGCTGTGTGGGTTTGACTTCTTTACCTTTTCCTTCCTTTTTCCCTTTAATCAAATAACATTATTTCTTGAAGTCTCCACTATGGAGCATTATCATTTCCAAGCAGCTCAAAGATGATTATAGATTTTCAAGTAATTCTGAGATTTTTAGCCTTTAGAAGTGGGTGGAAGTGGCTGGTTAATAGCTGGGAAGCCCTGGCTTTCGATGTTAATGCCAGTCTTTTTTAAAGCACTTCATCTTCTTTTATTCAGTTTCGATTAGAAGTATTTGTGACACGAACATTCATACATACCGTGTTGCACATCTACATAAGGAGGGTCCTGAGTTAACTCTTAGAATGATTAAAGAAAGGTCAACTTCTTTGCCCTTATTACCCCATCAATTAGTTAGCATACTACAGTACAAGATTATCTTTGAAAAAGCCTCATCTCCAGCCTTGAGAGTCTCATTTCGTTCACAGAAACACAAGAGAATCTCATCCTTTTCTTTGCTATTATTTAACTGGGGTTTATTTACTTGTTTACTTATTTATTTGTTTTGCAAATCAGCATTTGAAAAGTAGGCAATGAAGTCATGTGTAAGCATAATGAAAGGCTGAATGAATCTTTGTTTATTAAAGGATTCTAAAAGTTTGTCTCATGAAAAGCAATTAGTAAGTGTTAGCAGTTTCTTGTGGATTAGCAGTAGCCCAGGTCAACAACTGACAAATCATCAAGACAGAAATTGCGAAGCCAGTGATTACAAGCTGAAATTCTCTTTCTATCCCCAAAAAGCAACAAGAAGCAAAGCCCATACCTCAGCAAAATCAGAGGAAAAAAAAGCAGGCTTTTAGTATTGGATCTCAAGATGTACTGGTTCTTGTATCTTTGGCAAAGCTCATTTACTGGTCTTAATGGTTAATTCTAAAGAATTGACTTTCTGTCACTCCATATGTGTGTGCACAATTTAAAAAAAATGTCAGTTTTCATCACTTCTCTGCCTCAGCACCGCTGTGGTCAGACCCCGTGTTTTTTTACATCACTTCTAGAAGCACCACCTTCCTTTCTCAGCCATGAGCATGTGTAGCTGACATGTCTTTTCTCTATCAGTATCTGCTCTACTCAAATGCCATAAGGCACCGTTACCAGAAGCTCAATAAATATAGAGCTGTCCTGTGCTCTTGAAAGGAAGAACCTGTTGTTCAGGACAGTGGCATGCCACAGAGACATTTTGTAAATTCTTTTAAGGGGTATTTTAAGATATAAAAGAAGTGTTCAGGTGGATATCACTCTTTTAATGGGAGTTTTAATGGTAGAAGAAGAATTGATCACTCCAAAAGTAATGCCTCCTATTTATTTCCATATTTCCAATACAGCAGATACAAATAGCACAGTAATGCTGTTTGGAAGACCAAATTCTCAGCTACAAAACACTAGTTTTCAACAGTCGCCACCATTAGTATGTGTTTTCTTCTCTGATGAACAAGAGCCTGCATGCTGTGCTCGTAAATATCTGTGCCAGTGGGGGTGACCCACTACCATCACTGCTGCTGAAACACACCACCCACTGCCTTGCTGTGCTCACATCCACTGTTCGGTCTCCATAAATGTTCACCAAGCATCAGTGAGTGTCAGTGGGTGCCATTATTTCTGCACAGAGGAATTAACTTCTTTGCTCTGTATGTACTTCCATGTCAGGCACCATTCTGCTGCCATCTGTCACATGCCAACAAAATGTAATGGAATATTGGTGGGAAGGTTCAACCTCTACTGCCATGCCACCAATATCCACCTCTGACATTGTGGGCAGACATAACAGAATAGGAATCTCTACATTTGGAGCAGCTCTTATACTTTCCTTGTACTTGTAGGCCAGACTTAATGACAGAAACTTATTAGGGAATTCATTGAAAGCCATGGTTATGGGTATCTTCAGTTTACATCAGTGGAAGAGTCTTGCCCTACCTTTATGCCATACTCAAATAACTGTCCTGAATGCTTCAAATGGCTTTTCTTAAGTTATACACGTGGTAACCTGTGGAAATATTTCTGTATTATTGTTTCTTGTGGAATAAAAAATACCAAATGGCATTTATGGAGTGACACTCATCTTAAAGTATTTAATTTTGAACTTTCTCCTCTGTGGCTCTTCAGCTGACAAGAAATACTAGAACTTGTACACTGCAGTTTGTTAAAAAATGTAAATTTATGTTCAGAATTGTTTGTCAGTCTCTCAGAAAACTGAAAGTAATTAAATAGAAAGTTCTGCAGATTTGTGCCATCTCTGTACCCTCTCATCTCAAGATGGTGTGAGAAGCAGACAATTGTAATAACTTGCTGCTACTCCTTTCCAGCTTAATTTGATCTTGTTCCTTAATTCTGACAGATTGTTTTTAATTTTCCCATCTGTTCCATAAAAATCTCAAGTGATTGACTCTTAGCAAGAAAGTGATGCCTAATAGCTGAGCCATTTTTAATGAGTTGGTATGATTTATTTAATGAGATGTGCAGAAGAAAGAAAGTCAAAGGAAAAATTGGGCTTGGGGTGGTGGGTATGAAGAAAAGCAATGGACAGCTGCATCCTTTGGAAGTCCCCACTACTCGATTTCACCTTAGCTCTGGACTGCTGCTGTTTCCACATTCAGGCAGTGTGCTCTGTCTTGAAATTATGATAAAAAAAAATAATCAGTATTCAACAGAAGTAATTCCTTTTTGCCTTTTACTCGGTATTTGATTCCAGCGGCTCCAAAAGCTAAAACCATTGCTTAAAAATTGCCTACAAATGGCATCTTATGGGGCAGGAAACCATCAATGCACACTGTGAATCTTTAAGAATAAAAACCATGAATATAAATATTCTCATTTGGAATTCCCTCTCCTGTTTTGGTCTTTAAATATCATTATAATAAGCTTTAATAATATTTTTAATAATCATCAAATAAGACTTACTCTGTCAGCTCGGTACTTCGTTATGAAATCGAATAATAAATACACAGCTCTTTTACAAGGAAAGTTGAGAGTTTTACCAAATGCTGCAAATATGCCATTGTTAGTATGATCTTTTGTAGAATTCATAAAATAAGGAATTAACTTTCCATTTGTGTATGGTGGGACATAATAAATGAATGTTGCTGTGGTAATAAGCATAACATACACTTCTTCTGCAGGTTTCAATGGGCTACCAACTTCTTTTAACAAGTAAAATGTGGGAGTAATTTGACTGGAGATAGCAGGGAATGAAATAGCCTTATTTTTATGGAATTTTTGACTCGTTGCTATCTAATAGCTGTGTCTCTAGATTGGGTATTTTTGTTGTTGGGAAGAAGGAATCGATTGGTAGATTGCTTTATCTGTACAACAGGAGACAAAAGTGACTTAATTTGGGCTTTGGGAACATTACCCATTATCTGTGCCTCTTGATGGATCTTGGTCAAGGATCTTGTTGCACTGTGGTTTAATAATAAGTTTTCTATGTATTTATGTAGCTAAAATGCAATTCACAAGATGTCAGTTTAATAGTGCTCCATGAATCCTTCATCAAGCATTGATCTGGTGTTTTTTATCTTCTCCCTCAGTGTGTCAATCCTGATCTTCAATACTTCTCGGCAGTGCTTTGTGGTGGTGAAGCAGTTCCGCCCAGGTAATCCTCTTTTTTTCAGATTTACTTCTGCTCTCTAGTGAAGCAAGCTTTTAAGGGTTTAGCAGCTAAAAGTTGGTGCATCTGTGGTGATAAAATCTTTGTTCTATATTCTGTTCTTTGTGCAGTAGCCCACCCTCTTCAGCAAGCCAGAATTTCTAACCAAGGAAATTTCCATTCCAGATGAAATGAATGACGAGGGCAGCCTCACCGCCTGCTTTTGGGACAGTCGTCCTCTTTTGCATGAAATTTCAAACAGCTCTGTGATGGTCATGCAATCAGTTACTTTTATTCAAAGCTCATTCTTGACCTGGCTGGCTGGCAGCTTTTGTTCAGAATTGCAATATTCCTTTTTTTTCTTTTTTTTTTCTCTAAAGTATTTTGTGCTTTTTTTTATGTGTGATATCCTTGGAAACTGAAAATGAGAGAAAATCAGGACTGTTTATAGCTTCATCAGTACAATGACAGGTTCATTTTATGGGATATTATTATGAATATAAGTTAATACCCTCTATTTTCTGACTTTTGAATCAGTTATTTTTATGCAAAGCAATATTTATTTTTTGGATGTTAAAAACGAAATGCACATTGTCTGCATGAGAAGTTGAAAAAAATCACAAGATATTTCACTGACTGTTGCTAAGAAACCATTTCAAGATTGTTTGTGATAGACTTCATTGGAAACTTTCTGGGGTGGTGTCATGCTGTCCTTACTTAGCAGCAGTGATTGACATGCTCGGTTTTGTGCAGCACTGTTACAATAAAAGTGCTTATTTCTCATGAAGCACTGTATTGACTATTATAAGGAGTTTGTTTATCTGTTTATCAGTAATCCAGTGCCTTTTATTTGCCAGCTGAGTAAAATCACTCATGTAGCTGTTGCTCTCTTTGAGGCAATCTTAGGCAGAAGCTGGCATAGATATATATGCTTAATGATGACTGTTCTATCATCTCCATGGAGATGTCAAACCTGGCCTTAGGGGTCAGTGGTCACTCCAACACCCCATAGCATCTCAGCGAATGCAGCCACGTCCCTCTGTTAGGCACAACACTGTAATTTCATTTCCATCAGCTGGTTACTGTCTGCATTGGTGCCTGTTTCTCAGAGCAGAAATTAAAACAAAAGCTTCTCACTGCCTCTCTCAGGGTCCCACGGAAGATGATAACACAGCTTTCTTCTTGCGAGCAAACAGCTGCAGCTCAGGCAGCAGGCTCATCCCCTGCATGTGTGAGGGATGACATATGTGCTTGCCTTGCTTTGGGGTGTGGTGTGCTGATCAGGTTTTCCCATTTAAGTCCGTGCTGTTTCTGAAGGCAGTTGTCCATCTTTGTACATACATCCCCAGCACATTCCCTTATGCAGCACCAGCAGAGTTCTGATGTGGCTGCAGACAGATTATTTTAAACTACTGTAGGGGTAGTTTACTACCTGCTTTAGCAGGGGGTTGAACTTGATGCTCCACATAGGTCCCTTCTGACCCCTACAATTCTGGGATTTTGAGGTTTAAGCAGCTTATTTGACTGGCCTGAGAGAGGTCAAGGATGGAGGAGGCTTCCTGGTGGTATTGAAGTGGCTGTTTGTGACAGAAGTAGCCATCAGAAGATGAGGAAGCAATAGGACACAGCATCAGTGGGTAGGTGACTGCTGGAAGAGGAACTCTGGATTCTAGTTTCTACTCTCTGAACTCTTCATGCCTCTGCAGTAAGCAAACATTGCAGTGAGGAAGAGGAATGCCTCAGGCTTCCATCTGAAGAGTGCGCCATAGCCAGCAGACCACAGGCTGATATTTGATCTGTAACTTGATGAGCTCAGGTGCAACACTTGTGCAGTTAGTTCTCCACCTTCACAAGAGGTCTGAGGGACTCCTCTGGTCCCTGGAACTAGCGGCACCTTGATCTCCTAGGCTTTGCTCCTGCATGAGAGAGGAATGCAGTCTGAACCTTTCCAAGCCTGGTGGTCATGAGTCAATGCTTGATTGAAAACTGAATTTTGGACTCTTTAAAGAAATGACTAGTAAGACTTGTTCTCTTCCTTATTGACAGAGAGAAGCTGCTAGTGTGCTTGAGCGCTGGCATATCCCAGGGTTTTTCTCTGAGGACTGCTGTATCAGGACCTTCTAGGAACATGACTTTGATGTACATGGAGCCCAGTTGTGCTGGGGGGGAAGGAGGATGGCAGGTGCCTGCTGGAATGACAGAAGGGGTTTCAGGGATTCAGCAGCCTAACAACAGAGAGTTACTGTAGTCACAGTTTCATATTTCCATTCCCACACTCTTACCTATATCCTGGATTGGTGCCTGAGTCCTTTATTGGAATGTGTGCTTCACTCCTTTTGTACGTACTGATAACGATATGTCCATACTGACACAGCAACACAGATCACTCTACCACTTCCTGAAGGGGGGATGTGGTGAGGAGGGGGTGGGCCCCTTCTCCCTGATAAATAATGACAGGACGAGAGGGAATGGCCACAAGTTGCGCCGGGGAAGATTTAGATTAGACCTGAGGAAACATTTTTTTTCTGAAAGAGTGGTCAGGCACTGGAATGGCCTGCCTAGGGAGGTGGGTGAGGCACCATCCCTAGCGCTGTTCAAGAAGCGTTTAGATGAGGTGCTAAAGGATTTGATTTAGTAGTTGGGTAGGGATAGTGATAGGAGGATGGTTGGACTAGATGACCTTATAGGTCCTTTCCAACCTAATGTACCTATGAACCTATGAACCTATGAATCTTAAAAGTGTTGGGTTCATCTCAGAGAGATGGTGGAAGTTGCTGTCATTCATAGTAATTCATAGCTTTTGAAAGTTTTTGTATTAACAGCAGTGTGTGCACTTCAAGGATTTTTTTCCCCTCTTCCTTAGTGTGTTTTAAGAAGACAACAGCTCTTCTTGTGTCTATCAACTTAAAAAATAAAAGCTTCTTTTCCTTAAGCATTTGCATCGCAAAGGACTAAATGTACCAACTGCAAACAGTTTTGGGCATCTTGAGCTCAGGACAAAGATGAATTTTAGACACACTTCTGCATCTCATGTTTCTATTCAGACTGATCTGGACAACCCCCATGAAGTGCTGATCTCTTACACAACCCCTGTGAGTTGCCACAGGAAGCCTGATAGAACTCCAGGCACCAATTTCTGGGGAATAGAAAGCACTTGGGAAGTCAACACCGTGGTAATTTATTTTTACGCTCCAACATTTCTTTAGAGATTTTGTTGTGTATCAGTCTTAAGAAATAATGAGCTAATAAATGAGCTAATAATGAGCTAATTTAAAGAACAAAAGGCTGCCTACTGAACTTGAGATCTTTTATATGCCAGCTCTGTAAGATTTAGGAAGGGAGATCAAGTTTTCATTTGAATACCCGGTTACCAAAGGTACATAAAATATGGGTGTAAAATATTTTTGTGCAATAAAGATCATTTCAAGTTTTAATGTAGTTTTATCCGAGGTGTTTTGTAGCACCTTCACAGTAACTGCCCATGAAAAGCAAGGAGATTGACGTGAAATTTCAATAAAGATTCGGGTGGAATTGCATGGGTGAATAAAAGTTACAGTGACCTGGAATTGTCAACAATGATTTTTTGTGTTTACATCCATTCCTGCAGTTTTTACTCAGACAGAATTGCACTTGACATCTGTGAGAGGTTTTGCTTAAATGAGGACTAAAATGTGGCACTTTCTGTAGGAGTGCATTGCTGTGGCAGCTGTTTGTAGATTAGTTCAAGAAGTGTTTTTCAATCTGCACACAGGAATCTGTGCGAGGAACTATATGTTCAAAAGAGGATTTTTTTTTTCTTCAAACAAACATACATGCTTTTCATACCCTTTCTAAATAACAGCTGAGTTGACAGGCTGAAAGACTCATCACTGTGCACATGGTACATTATGTGCAACCCAACTTTCCTGCGAGATATCTATGAAGTTTATATTAAATCCTGATAGCCACATTGCCTAACAAATGGAAGCTGTTAGAAGCTTCTGGGGTGTAGACTTGGACGAGCTAGCTTCCTTCTTCATGTGCATGGACTCATCCCAAGCGATAAAGGCACAAATAGAGCTCAAAGAATAAATTTACAGAGGTGGGAGAAGAGCCTTTACTCTCTAAAGTTCTATTTTCAATGTGTCATAATTTTGATAGGTAGCACAGCTACCATACTCACTGCTTTCAGATGCTCTCATGATTATATCTTCGCACCAAATTTGTGTAGTCTATGTATATTTTTTCCTTTGAATACGAATAAATTCAAAGAAGCCTCTTGTTTCTTTTCCTTATGTGTTTGTCTGTTTGTTTTCAGCCGTTTACATGTGTGAAGTAGAGAGGCATCATCCTCAGCTCTTTCAGAACCAGGACAAGGAGAGTTTCTCCCACCTAGAGGATCCCTTGCCTGCTGTGGTAGGAGTGACTTACGAACTCTGTGCTGGCATCGTAGACAAGCCACACCTTTCTTTAGAAGAAACTGCCTGTGAGGAGATCTTAGAAGAGTGTGGCTATCGTGTTCCCGTTACAAACCTAAAGAAGATCACTTCTTACAGGTAAATAACAGCAAGTGTCTTTCTTGTGTCACCAATTTCTGCAGTGGCTTGAATGTGAATTAATGCTCCCTGTTCCCTTACTTACGTGATGTGTTGGAGCTGTTATCGAGCTCTTAAGAGCAGTTTGTTACAGTGCTAGAAAAATGCCTGGCTTTCCTGGGTCAGTCTTTTTCTACTTCTGATTCTTACTATTCTGATATAAGCTGCCCGCAGAGGGCTCTGATTTTCCAATTGTTTGACTTTGTGGAAGCATGAGAACTTTTGTTGTTATATTTAGGGCACAATTAACACTTCTTTGAATGGTATGGTAATTAATGTCATCTATGAAGATTTTGATGATTTAACAGCCAAGGTTTTACATGACATTTGTTAAATGACTATTGAAATAGATTCTCATGTGTATTATAAATAATTATGAAGAAGAAAAATACAAAATGTGAGTTGTTTCAAGAAAATGAAAATAAAAACTCATGAGATACTCTGCACACTGCTTTAATCCCATTATATCTCCTTCCCAGCTTTTAGTATCCAAAATCTATGTTTTTATTTTACAGAGAATGCTGCAGGCTTTTTCTTTTCTTCATTGTGCTTGACATCTCCATTGAACCAGGCCTTGTCATTGGTTTTTAATTTGGGAATTGAATACAAATCCACAGCTGTCAATCCTGGCAAATGTTATTTCCTGCTGGATTAACAAGCAGTGCTTCTGTTGAGGGGAGGGGTTGAATCACAGGAGCTGTGTCTTACAACTCCTTGACACTAGATCAAGGGTTGTTCTGCTGGAAGAAAAAGTGCCTTCCAGATTTATGAGAAAAAACTGTCCTACAGCATTTCATACGTTGGGTTACGCTGGTGGGCTGTACCATACAGATCCATACACTTGTACACACACCCTCAAAGTAAGAGTGCAGTCGAATTTCCATAGTTGTTAGTGTAGAAGTTTGGCTCAGTAACGATTCTCATCCTGCTAAAATTGCATATATTTTTGGTTGTTCAGTGCCTTTTTCTTTTACATGTTGTTGTTGTGAGGCTTTTTGTTTGTTTTTAATTGCAATCTGACTTGCAGAGAGAGTATACAATGGGAGCTTTCTGTGTTGAGACTCAGCAAAGGATGCTTGCTTAGTATGTTAATCCCCCAGTCTTGCTTTGTGTATGTGGACACAGCTTTCTGCCCATGGAGATCCATGCTGAAGTCAAAAGATCCTGTATAGTATTGACTTTTTCAGATTCACATAAAAGGTCGAAGCATCAAATATGATGTTTTTACAGTTTCTTTGTTTGACTTACTGTGTTGTGTATTAAAATTTGATTCAAAATGTTATGATCTTGCTGTCAGCAGTGTCCTGTTACTCTTCCTTCAGCCAAGCTGGTGCATCTCTTTGATCTTTGAGCATCTGATGCAAAGGGAAGAAATAATTGGTCCCTCTAGGCTCTGCTAAGGACATTTTTTTCCATAACAGCTATATTACATATTAGAATTTCAGGGCTTTTTCTAAGTGGAACAGATTTTTCCAAATGGTTTATGCTGTTTTGTGCTGCGACCGTCAATATAAAGAGATTAACAGAAAGTGTTACATGAATGTACATGCATGCCATTAATAGTTATGTCATACAATTCTTTTATTATTTGTCATCCCAATGATCTGTGTAATAGTTGCTCCATATTATCAATTGATCCGTTGCAGCAGTTCAGAGAGAAGCCTTGACAAATGGAATCGGAAGGAATTTTGGGAGGATCTCCTGTTCCAAAGAACAGGCTCAGCTGGATTTATGTCATTTCTAACAAGCATGCATCTGTGCTTTCTCTAAAATGACATCATTTCATAGCCTTTCCAGGCATTCTGTCTGAAGTGTCCTTATATAAGCAAGGTTTTCCTCATATCTGGTCTCATTTTCCTGCTCTTCATTTCCAGGCTGTGATTTATTGCCTTCTTCCCAGCGGACATGACATACATCTGCACCTTCCATGTATTTGCTTGAGCATATCTACTCTTGATTTTATTTTTGTCTATGCAAAGCTATCGTAGTTGATTTTACCTTTCTCTTTAGACCATGTTTTCTCAATGTCTGATCATTCTTTCTGCTGCCTTCTGCCTTCTTTCCATCCCATCTGCATCTTTCTTAAGTAGAGCCTGAAATGCAGCACAGTATTTGAATATGAAAGTCCTAAAACAAAATATTGAACTATATTAAATGGTCCGTGCCCAGCAGAATCCTATTTGGCATGCATACATGAGGACCATGTTCATGAAGTAGGATAGAAGTAGCCTCGTTTTACCATCACAGCAAGATTGTTTTCTGTGCCATCAGCAGCTAATCCACTCTTGTGGGCTTTATTTTCCATTGTGAGTGTTTTGACACCTATTGCTGTGCTGAGTTCTAGGCAGATGTGTGTATGGCCTCAGTCGAAAGTGGCAGAGATGCAATGGGTGTAAAGGAACCATTGAGTCCAACAGTGACATGAGGATCATACAGCAGTGGGATTGTATGCTGGGCCTTCTTGAGAATGGTTGTCCACAGGCTGTTAATCTGTGAGATTTCTTCCAGCTTTGTTTTCCCGAATGCAAGATTTCAAAAGGGAACGAGCCTTTCTTGTATATTTGATGAAACATTTTCTTTCTGTCCTTGAATCCCAGCAGCTTTCAGTTTGAATCCCATGTGGAATTAAGTTTTAATTAGCTCCTTAGCTTGAAATACTCCCAGCTATCTTCCTTGAGACTTGTTTCTTTACAAGACTGGGGCAAAGGAATGTTTTGTTGTTACTGAATATGTTGTCATAAATATTGTCATTGGAACTTGTAATGTTTTTTCTAGTTCTTGAAATGCTTGGTTGTCTTGAATAATATTTATAAACTTCAGTAATGTGTTACAGCATAAGGAGAAAGGCTACTTAGAGCTTCTGGTTCAACTTCTTCCCCCTTTCTTCCATCTTTAGTTTTTCACAGAGCTTGGAGAGAATATAAATTGGGTACAATAGGTCCTGCAGGTTCACAGCCCTCTGAAACATTCAGATGGATTAGTTTAAGAGCCTACCTATATTAATAATGGTACCTGCTTTAATCTTTCTACATTTGAAACTTTTCCAAAAGTATACAACAAAGAAGAGCATTCACAGAATTAATATTGGATGTTCCAATTACTGTGCCATGGCCATTAGTCGCAGTGCAGTGAGGTAAAAATGGTTTGTATTCACAGGTTATTATGTAGAAAGAGTAAAGGCCTTGAAAATGTTGGAGTGCATTATAATTAGAAAGATCACCTGCTAGTACACCTGTTGGGTGATGGCATAATGCAGTATAATTTTATGTTAATTACTTTGCTGCTTTTTTCCTGCACCTGCTGCTTATCAAGTCAGAATTGTGCAAAGGTCTTAAGAAGTGACAATAGGAGCTGCATGCTGCTGTTCATCAGTGTACATGTTGCGTGCCTAAGCAGATCTTGATTTCAGCAGGAATAACAGAGATTTGTGTTGTTTATTTGTAAACATGAGTGACGTATTCATTGTACATCCAAATCACTTCCATTTTTAGAAGAGTTTATATTGCATTTAGAGATTTCACGTAAACTATGCCAGATGAAACAGAAAAGCCTGGTTTTGCTTCATACTAAGTGTTGTTTCTTCATATAATCATATTATTAAATATTAAAAGATGAGACATTTAGCTAATAATTACTGCCTATCAGTAAGCTAATTAGTTGATAGTTAGTAGGTTAATCTCAATTAAGCTATTTGTTCCTCACATTTCAATAGAGGAGCACAGTATCAAATGCTGCCTGCATTCTCACAGATGCTTGTCTGTTCCTTTAAATTAAAATACTGAATGTAAAAATGGTTTTGAATAGGTGAGTACCTGGACATGAGAAAAGGAGAAGGCTGATCCTGTGTGTGTGCTTTGAGGTGTGACCTGCTCCTGATGTTGACGTGTGCGTATGTGCACGCGTGGGCACGCACGGTTTGAAGCAGAAGCTCCCTGTTACATCAAGCCATTGCCATGCTTCAGGGGCAGCCTGGAGTGACAGTGTCTATACTGCAGCCTTGTGCCACCCCAGTGCAGGAGGGCTGGAGAAGCACTTTGCAGTAATGCTGCAGCAGCTGCATCTCTGCTGTGCCGCTGCCTACCAGCGTTGCTCGCAGGTTTGAAAGAATAGCATTGTTTGAATACAGTGTTTGGGCATTTTGCTTAAAGTGAAACGTGGGACAGCAGCGTGCAGTCTTGTTTTGATGTAGTCAACTGAAGCTGAAGTTATTGTTATGATGAGAACCACACCACTTTGGTATCCTTAGTTTGACATGCTTACATTCTTAGACTTGCTGTTGCCAAAGGTGGTGGGGGTTTCTAATCATCTCTGAAGCAATGCTTAAAGCGTAGTGCTAAGAGGCTTTTAAAAGTCTCTCTCTTGAAGCTACAGAGTTTGTGAGCTTAAGCCGTAATGGTTTGACAGAGACTTTGTCAGCCATGTAGCTGCTAATTGAAACAACTATAAACTCAGAATATCCTCGTGATAAAGAGACCACGAAACCATAGCTGCATTTTGTATAGATCATTTGCATTTGTCCCACATTGGTAAATGAGGGGCAGGCACAATGCAGACACATCAAAATCCATCTGGAACAGTGAGCTAGGTGAAGCCAGGCATAATAGGTCTGAGTCAGTACAAGCCATGCCATGCCCGGTCTGGGCAGCTCGGGGCTAACCCTGCAAGTGAGGCTGAAGCATGAAGGGCCAATGCTGTGAGCTCAGACCCTGCTTGCCCTTCCCTAAACCATATCTCTCTTGTTCTAAAAGGGGAGACACCTTTGTCAGGGGGGTGGTTTTCCCAGGGCGAAACTCATCACTGGCGGTTCGGGTGTGCTGACCCCTGTGATTTTCACAGATGCTAAGCTAATGAATGTAGTTGTAATCTGTTAATAGGTAACTCATTTTAGACCAAAAGCATTTTATTTGTAATGTGAAATAGTATGGAAAGGAAAAACATATGTCGCAGACTCAGGATTGAGAAAGAAGGGAGCAGAAAAAGGAATATAACCACTCATAAAGACACACGAAAGATCCTTAAAGTGCTCAGAAAGTGCAAATAATTGTGCGAAAGCATAGGAAGTTTCTAGTAATAAATAAACCTGAAAGCACACCGAAAACATAATTGTAGCCTCTTTAGCAATCTCTTGCCTTTTGCCTTTCCCCTCCTTTCCTCCCTCTGTCCCCACATCAGTGAAACATGTACGCATTTTCCCAAGCATACATTCAAACACTTTGCTCCTTCATCGTGTAGTTAGGCAGTGCAGTAAGTCAGTGAACGTGTGCATAAACAACGTAATGCACTAGTCAACAAAGTCACCCAGCTAAACAGTGAGGGGACCTTAAGCAGTCTTAGAAGCATTAAATGTGCTGTTCAGGGGCAAAAAGAATAGAATAGTGTGAATGTTAATGACAGCACCCACTGATTTTATTCATAGCTCACTTGGAAGTTTGTACTCGTTTTTAATGCATAGCGCACTGCACAGTTGCACCCAAGCAGAAGCAAGTGAACAAATAGGAAAGGATGAACACGTGGCTGTGTCCTGTCTTGATTATGTATCGTTGCTAATTTGTTATTGATTTCCATGGCAAATGATATGCCTGTGTACATGGAGAAACGCCACTCGAGCTGGTTGTAACTTTGGGCATCATAGCAAAGCAAAGACTTGGATGTCCAGTGTACAGAGGGAGCAGCAGAGCTGGCTCTCTGGTTGACTGGGGAAAGTCCTCTCTGCCTTCTCACTGCAGAAAAGGTGGAGGAAAAGAGCAAAAAAAAAAAAAAAAAAGAACAAAGAATGCAGTGGTTCATCATTACAGTGACCAAAATCAGGAGCAGCCTTCATTCTGAGTCCTCAGAAGGGCAGAAGGTGCTTCACTTTTTCACTCTCTAGTCTGCATTTAGAAAAGGAAGTGTATATTGATGCAAGAAAGCAGTTTCAATAATCATTGTTAATTGTGCAAACAAGATAATTGTCAGTGTTCTTAGAAAACTGAGACATCTAATGGATTCTTGCTATAGAGTGTCATTGATGTTGGATTAGCTCAGAGACTTAGTTGACCAATGATTGAGTTAAGTGTAGATATGCACTCTAAGATCATAACACTGCTACAAGACTTGGGATCCTTGGTGTGTGTAATAAAACAGGCTAATTTTCAGCTTTCCCTAAGGCCTGATTCAGAGCTTCAGTGAACTCTGGATCCAGCTTCAATCCGAAAAGTCTCTTGTAATCATATGAAATGACAAAGTTGCAATTACAATGTGAATATTTTCTTGGAAGAACTAAATGAGTGGATTATGTACTAATCCCTTATTTAAAAATATCTAAATGAAATAGTCTCGAGGAAATAGAGGATTAACAAATAAGAAGTATAATGCACAGCAAGTGGTCTAGCTGAAGAAAGATGATATAATTTAAAATATCCTCGACTAAATCCACTGCAACAAATTTAGTGGGAAGGCTGAATTACTTCAGATAGATGCGGGCTTACAGTGGTCCATTTGGGTCGAGGCTAAAGTTCAGGAAGGATAGAGAAAGACTTTCAAGCTGCCTTTCTATTGTACTTCTCCAGCCCAGGAACAGAGGACTCCAGCTGTGAATGGACATAATCTTCTTAAGAGTAAAAAAATCTAAATATTTGTGTAAAAACAAGTAAGCAAATGTAGCGTGGTAGCACACAGATACACTGAGGAGTTGTTTGTAGATCTCTGTGGGTCACGGTGCAGTCCTGTTCTCACCAGGATGAATTGAAGAAACCTGTTGATTTCAGTATTTGCAGAACAGCTGTTCACCAATTAAGAACATGTTTTTTGTCTTCCCTCACACTAACGTCATCCCAAAGTTTGAAGAGTACTTGGTACGCAACTGTATTCAAAACCGATTCAAAGCTGCATATTTAATTGCCACATTAACAAATTGCTTTTGAAAGTTTTAAATGACACGAACAGAGAGTCGGACGGGTTTTGGCACTGCTTAGGGACCCAAGTTAAGGATCCAGGTTTCTAGATACCGCTTTTTGTCTCTAAGTTTCCTCTGCTTTTTTCCAGGTCTGGAGTAGGTGTGACAGGTTCCAGGCAGACGTTGTTTTACGCAGAAGTGACAGACCAGATGAGAGCGGGGGAAGGAGGTGGCCAACCCGAGGAAGGAGAGCTGATTGAAGTTGTAGAAATACCTTTGGAAGACTCCATGAAGTTTGCTTACGATGAGACTCTTCCGAAGACAATGGGTGTCATCTTCAGCTTCACGTGGTTCCAAAATAACGTAGCGCCCAAGCTGCCAAAAAAATAACATCAGAACAGCCCGATTTCAAGAGAAGGTCTCCTGCTGGTTCTGTGGGCACAGAAAACTGCATGTCTGCCTGCCTTCATCAACTCACTTAGCTACGGTTTTCAGATAATTCTCAGAATATATTTGGAAGTAAAATCTGAAGTAATCCATTATTAGCAAAAATCTAATGAGCTTCACCGGGGTCAGTATTTGGCAAGTATTAGTTCTCAGTCAAAGGCTAAGGAAACGTGCCTGGTTCCCCTATCTCATGGCTCATGGCATTGCTCTACCACTGTTTTGAAGAGATGCTCAGGGCCTCAGTGCAGCTGCTATGCCAGCCTGTTGCTGTTGGCTGTACATACCAGCAGCTGTGTATTCACTGGAGTTCTCAGTGCTGTTTGTCCTAATATTTTGAGGAAGGCAGCAAAGCTTCATAGTGACAGACAGCCTGACTACGGTGTAGAGTTCTGCACAGCTTTCAGGGAACAGCTTTCTCTGTGTAGCTCCTGTACCAGAGACAACATTTGCATTTCTGAACATGCAAACCTTTATTTCGTAAGCAAACATGTCTGTAAATCCTTTTGCTAACATGTCATTCTGACAATAGACCAGCTGTAGGGCTGTGTGCTTCTGTTTGCTCCCAGTAGAAGGCTGGGTGGCAGCGATGGGGGTGAGTGATGGGGGTTTCTAGAGGAACACATGCTTCTTTGTTTGCTTTATGGATAATACTTGCTTAATTAGATCAAACTTTGTCCTCTAGAGCAGGACCTGAGAGGCCAAATTCTTCTCGTTTGACTCTGAGGTGACTAAGACAAGTGATTTCTCTGTGGTCTCAGATTCCCTATCGCCAAAATGGGAAGAGTGGGACTTCCCCCTCCGATAACGCTCCTTGAAACCCAGCACTCAGAAGTGCTTTAATGAGAGACTTTATCATCATTTGTGCGGTTTACACTGAAGGCCACGTGGCTTGCACAGACATACTGAGCAACACAATTTGATTTAATAAAGCGGTCTAATTGAAATGTATATTATTCTGCCAGCGTGATTTAGATGTGGACTGTTTGTCACGTGAAACCGTTAATAGCATGAATGAGAGAGAATCAAGTCTGGACGTTTAATTACAGAGTTGTTTATGTTATTCACGGAGTTAGCGTTAATTAAGATGTCTGCATTATCTGCACTTGTAGGGCTACGGAGGTACGAAGTATTTTTAGAAGATGGGAACGTGCAAACTTTCACATAGCAGCTGGAATAAACGCAGCAGGGAAGTGATTCGAAATGGCTGCGGGTCTAAAGAGGTGCTTAATCAATTAATCTAAATAAAAAGCCTTTAAAAGCAGCGCTCGCCTCCTGTGCTGAAGGGAGGAAAGCTCATTGGGAAGTGACTGGAGAGAGCAGTGGCAGCCCATGGGGTTGGACACCTCTCATGAGAGCTCAGCACAACAGCACTGAGTTGTGCGTGGTCTGTGGACACTCGAGGGCTGAGCGATGGTGAAAAGGAAATGAATTTTCCCTGTCTGATGGATTCACATTGGAAGGTGTTTGCGGGCACGGGGTCCACTGGTGCGCATCGTTACGCTGCTTAGTGTAATGCGTCCTATTGCTGCTGAGGCCTTCAAAACTCAATACAGTATGAGTTATTAATAGTGCCTTGCCTCCCCACGAGTGTCGGTGTTGGCAGAGGGCTGAGGTCAGTGCCAGATTTCCCAGATCTCACCCACGCTGCTGCTGCTGTGAGCAGGAGACTGCTTAGTCCGTCCCTCCCCTGGACGCGGTCCATTGGACGGAGTTTAAAGTGTGTTCACCCTTTTCCTTCTTCCCTGTTAATTTTGGTGGTGATCTTTTATGAGTAATTAGGACGGTTTGAAAACGCAGGAGAAAGGGTTTGAACTTTTTTCCAAACGGCGGATGATTCACGTATATAAAAATACAATGAGAGCAATTCAGATCCCACGTTTTTTCGTCGGGGCTCATTTCAAAGATCATAATTAGAACAAATCTGATATACATCGGCCAAGCCCAGGCAGGAGAAAAGTGCTTCTAATGGAAACTTGAAATCACGTCTGCGCTTCAGACGCATCCTTCGGACGTGCCACCACACATATGGCCCCGGAGAGCCCGCGTTTGGGATGAAGCAGAGTCCCCATTTGCAGGTAATGAGTACAAAACCCCTTTCTCTTATCTCATCCCACCTTCCCTATGAGATCAGCGTCTTGCTTTTATTGAGCACAATCGATCGGGCCATACTTAAAAATAACCAAATCTTAGTGTCTCCCCGGTGTGGCTTCGGGATATGGAGATAATCTAAAGATAGTGAAATGGTAAAACGGGCTTTGTTAGAAATTACACCGTCGTGGTTGTGGAGTTGCTATCAGATTTGCTACGAGATGGCAGAAGAGCCACGGCCAGTACTTCGCAAGCACGCGGATGCTGTTTATTTCTGTTCTTTCTTGCCGTGTTTCTGCAACACCTACGAGCACCATTCCTGAACGATGACTCCCGTGCCCCGGCTGCAGGGCTGCTCCCCGCCGGCAGCCGCTCGCCTTTTCGCCCGCTGCCTCATTTCCATCCCTCCCCGCCAATGGACAAAGGCAGCGTGCCCCAACTCCCCGCAGGGCTGGGGCCAGCCCAAGGGCAACCGATATAATTGCTCCTGAAACACGCGCGGACCGTGCAGGGCGGCCCACCGGCCGAAGAGGATTTTTGCTAAATTAGGACAATTGCCGAGCAGGCTTCATCCCCTGGCCGTAGCTCTATAGATAGCTAGATGAAAGGCACGCCCAGTTGTGAAATCTGTTGAAACGGCACACCTGGTGCTGTCTGCAAGTCTATTCACAACCGTCAGCAGGTGCGACTTGGCCTTTGTGGCCATAAAAGTCTGCGCGCGCGGCTCCCGCTGTGCCGCCCGCTCCTTCGGTCCCCCTTGGCAGGCTGCTGCAGATTAGCACGCTTGTTTGAAGCCGCTCGGAGGCAGCGCCTGCAGCACACAGCAGTTCTGGAGGGATCGGGATAAGGCCTCGCTGTTCCCGATTAGGGACACGGGGTGGGATGGTCTCATCTCCTCAGTGGTGCTGAGTCCATCCCCTCCTCGCTCAGCTTCTCCGAAGAGGAGTTGCTGCGCCCGGCCCCCCTCACGTTTGGTTTAAAGGAGGATGCAGCTGCCTGCCACGGGGTTTGCAGCAGGTTTCCAGTGGCAGCGTTCGTTTGCATTGGATTACACGGGGTTTTGCTTGATATAAAGCAAAACCACGTTCATATAAATCCTTCTGCAGAACTTACTCCTCGACTCCTGGAACTGTGTACTTCTTGAGAGCCTGTCTCATTCTGTAATCAGGAACACATTTTTACAAGGGCTTTAACTGCTCTCCAGATAAATTACGAGGCAGCAGCAGAAGTCAGTACGGAGTTAAATGGCCCAGATTTGCGGTGCTCGGAGCTCTCTGGCCTGCCTCAGAACTGGAAGTACAGCCCTGCGCTTATAAACCCTGCCCTGCATTGCTTTCCTGCTGGACAATGCAATATCCTGTGCTGGCTTTGGTCACTAATAAAACATTCAAAAGCAGCGTTGCTCTGAAAACCTTTTTGGATGCTGTGCTCTGAAGAAAATGGGCTGCCCTGGGTGGTCGGCCTCTTCTCTCAGGTAACAGCGATAGGGTAAGAGGTAACGGCCTCACGCTGCTCACGAGGTTCAGGTTGGATATTCAGACAAATCGCCTCTCAGAAAGTGTGGTGATGCAGTGGCACAGCTGCACAGGGAGGAGATGGGGCACCATCCCCGAAGGCATCCAAGAACCGTGGAGATGTGGCACTGAGGGATGTGGTCGGTGGGGGTGGGTTCGGGGTTGGACTGATGATCTTAGCAGTCTTTTCCAAGCTTAATGATTTTATGATGCGGGGACGGCAAGGAGCAGCTTCCCTCGTGCCCCAACCTGACTTAAATAAAAGCTCCTGTGCTCCTCTTGTGTCCCCTGGGGTTGAGTGCTGGGTGGGGGTGTGAGGAATAGAGCATTTAACAGCAACTTTAACTTGATTAGATCATTATACCGGAGAGGAACATTGCTGTAATCATGATGGAGGCCACCTCCAAAGCGCTTTTGCTCATGCAAAATAACCAGACAGGGCACAATCAAGAACTCCAAAGTGCTAGAAACAATTTAAGAAATGTTCTTGGGACGAGCAGTGGGTGCTGTGCAAACACCTCCCGGGCTTTCCAAAAGCAACCCTGGCTGCCCTGCCCTGCAGGAATGCACTCACTCCGATAACCCACGGCTCCTTTCGTAACCTCTCTTCCTTCAGGCTCCCCAATCCCACCCTGCACTTTCAGGGTGTTTCTTTGGCAATGGGATCGGGAAAACCTGACACGAGGTATTTCAAACCCTCCTTTCCTATTCAGCATGAGGGTGAGGGACAGCCCTGCATGCTGCCTCTACAGAGCAGGGAGGGGCTGTGATGGGCCCCCAGCCAGGCCAGAGCAGTTCGAATCGTTAAGGCTGGAAAAGACCACTAGGGTCATCCAGTCCAACCCCAACCCATACCCACCGACTGTGATCTCAGTGCCACATCTCCACAGTTCTCAAATGCCTCCAGGGACGGTGACCCCACCACTCCCTGGGCAGCCCGTGCCATTGCATCACCACTCTGAGAAGAAAGTGAGTCTGGGGGAACGAGGGCTGGGGGAGGCCCTGCTGCCTTTGCTTGGCTTTGTGCCTTCTGCTGCTCTGATCCCTGGGGCCTAAATGAGCACAGACAAAATAATACTGATATAACCAAGGAGTAAGGGCTGATTCCAGGGGCTTTCAGCCCAGGCACTGAGCAACATTAACGGTTCTATTTGTCAGAGCAGTGACAGCTCCTCCAGCAGAGGATTTAGCTCCTAGATGGACACTAATGGGCAGCTTTTTCTTCTTGCTGGCAAAAGCGATGTGTAAATACCCTGCAGTTACCAATATAGCTCAGCTCCCAGCCAGATTAATGGGAGGTGTCAGCGAACACAAAAAGAAGCAAAAAAATGGAGGGGATGGTCCTGCTTCCCACAGCCCCATGGCTGATCGTCCTTTTTCTATCAATCAAAGCCGATTGGCAAAGCTTTTTAATTCAAGTCTCTAAGCGGGATGATCAGCCTTTACTTAGCCAGTGTTGATTTCCACTTGACCAGACTGCCCTGCAGCAAAGTATCATCTTATGGCACAAACCTTCTTACAGGAGATAAAGAAACTGAGACCTTCCCGATCCTGCTCTTTACGGCTCTGGACCTAATGAAGGCGCCCATCACACTGCCCTCATGCTGTAGGCTGGAGTCCCAGCACTGCAGCAATGTGAAACAAGCCTGGCTCCGGCAGCACGCAGCCCATGGCACAGCTCCCTGCCTATTTTTAGAAATGGGGCTGATGCAAGTGCCTGCCCAGCACGGGGCTCCAGCCACCGCCCACTGCATGGGGGATGGCAGCTCCAGGATGGGCTTAAGGATGTTGTTGGAGAGCCCAACCCCACCGAGCAGAGATGAACACATCGCACACAGCCCCATTGTGCTCAGCTATTTATCCTCATAGAATATCTTGAGCTGGAAGGGACCCACAAGGATCGACGAGTCCCAACTCCTGGCTTCCCTTCCCTGGCTTGGGTGCACACAGCAGCATCCACGTGGAGTGGCAGTGATGTTTAAAAAACAAAAAACATAAATACCAAAAGATCGAATGTTAGATGGTTCCTCTAAGCCTCTCTGTACAGTAATATTCCTATTACTGAGCACTGAAAGACCATGGCACTAATGCTCCTTATAAAACCAGCCTGAGTTTTAGTGCTCAGAAAGCTGCTTATCTGCTCCTCTGGACTAAGGAGACTCAAATGCCTTTTAATTATTAAAAGGGCTGAATTATGTCTCCATCTAAACCTGGAAGTCAGAGGAGCCACAGACCTCTCCAAGACCTCTAAAGGAGGCAAAGTCCTTTTAAACCCAAGCTCAAATTCTCAGAAAGAACATGTGTCTTCAGGAGACATCCCTTAGTAATTTATTTCCCTGTCTGCTTTCAGCTGAACTCGTTTCCGAGTGGTTTCCATTTAACTGCCTTGATGAACCTGGGCTTTCCAGTCCTCAAGTAAAGCCCCAGCACTGAGCGATGGGGCAGTAGCAGGGAGGGGCCCAGCACCTGACCCTGGTTTGCAGGTCCCACTCCTTCCCAAAACCATAGAGTCATACAATCATAGAATCAAGAAGATTGGAAAAAACCTCTAGGATCACCAAGTGTAACTGTCAACCTGTCGCCACCATGCCCACTAAACCACGTTCCCAAATGCCACACCTCCACATCACGGCACAGATGAACCTTAATAAGGGACATCATTTTAAATGGATGGGGACCAGGGGCAGCACTGGGACCTGTGCTGAGACAGCAATAGCAGAGCAGTGGGATGGGATGGGGCAGGATGAGCATCTGCCTCCCCTCATCACCCCCTGCTCCCTCTCCCCATCTCCCCCCCCCCCCCTCAAATTTGGAGGCTGGGAGTTTAAATTAACAAAGCTCAATCTGCTTACTTGTACAACCTAATACAGCCCTGTAATCCTGGGAGAGCTCAGCATCAAAGGCAATCGTTTCACTTGCAAGCTGTTAGAGCTTTGAAAATGGAGTTTTGCTTTGTGGAACGGCAGCCCTGCATAAGTGCCAAGCTCCTCCAGGCCCGAGGATGACAGACAAAAGCAGCAGACCTCTGGGGGCACTGGGTGTATGCTCTGGTTGCAGATTTATGGGTCTGTCCTGGCTTTTGTCACGCGTGCGGCACAAGAGCCGTATTTGACACTTTAAATCAAGAAACAAAGAACGTCAGAGGAGGCAGAGGAGACGAACCTGAGCCCAACTGATTTGTTTATCCTGCAAATCAGCATCTGCTAAGACCTATTTCTTTCAGCTCTGAAGTTGTCATCATGGAATATTTTGCCTTCTGTGCAGCCTCGTTGCAGGCGTGGGAGGCGAAAGCTGTTGTTTTGCTCCCATCCGTCAGCAGGACTTTGCCCAGCATGGTTAAACCCAGCTGTGCTGCCAGGCTCCAGACCCTTCTCCATCTTTGTAGCCCTCTTTTGGGCAATCTGTTTTCTCCCTTCAGGAGCACACTCACCTCTGCTCTTCCCCCAGGACCCTTCTTCTGTCCTGGAGTGTGTCTCCAGCTCTGTTAGTGACCGCCTGCAATGAGATGTTGTCTTCCTGCCCTAACACGGCTGCTGATCAGCAGCCCCGGCTCGGGGCTACCCCAGTGCTTCCTGGTTACAATGCATGGCCATTATTTCCTCTTTAGAGCTGCAGAATCAGGTAAAACAACCAACTTCTCCCCACCTTTCATATTCGCAGCCGTGGGCTGCAAACTACGGCTGCAAACTAATTAGCTTCCCTATCTACAGTCATCCCCAGCACTCCTATTGGGTCTTCTTTAAAGAAGGGCAGTGTGGAGCCTCAAGTGCTTAGGATTTTCTTGGAGAGATGAAGAGTTTTTATCCTAAAGTCACTACATTCAGATAGAAGCACTTTGCTTCCCTTTTCTGATTCGTCTTGGGAAGCAGAGCTGCTGAAAACAATCCCTGTGCACGGTGTTGGTGTCCGTGTGGGAGGGCTCAAGAAGTTGCTGCACTTCTGTGGCACCTCCCTGGATCCTCTCAGAGCAGTAGCCTCAGACATCCCACTGATTGCACAGGAGCAGAGCTTACAGCACAGCAACACTGCCATTTATGTATAAAGATGACATTAAAAACACATCGTCTGAAGGTCAGCCCAGGATGTAGCACAGCTCTACATCCATCCCCAGGACCACGCTGCGTCCCACACATCTGCCAGAGCTGGAGGGGAGAGGGAAAACGAAGGCAGCACGTAAGCAAAGTCCTCTCCCAGAGGATTCCACGCAGGAATTTGGAGCACTCGAATCGTCCATCTGCAAGGCATCTTTTCCAGGTCTGACCCTGATCCCGGTGCATGCTGAGGCAGGACTACGGGAATTTGTAATCAGTGCTGTAGACATGATTTAGGAGCCTATAATATGTATCTCACTATCACATCGCAGTCCTTTGCATTGAGGAGCTCAAAGTATTGTATTTTCATGCATAAAGCCGGCGTCTCAGATAACTCACACCACTGTAAGAGAACTGTCCTTCGCAAACAAGAACTTAGCTGATCTGCATCCTCAGATAACCCAGGGGTCACATCAGTTCTGGGCGTGATCGGGGCGGGGAGTGGTCACCCCTCCTTCACCGCAGCCTCCCCCATCCGTCCCTGCTCCCACCTTCCTCTTCTGCAGTCCCCAGCTCAGACACCGTGTCCAGCAGCACCTCGTGCATCTCACCCCGACCCTCTGCCTGCAGGCTGGGGCTTGGGGCTGTCTATACATGCAGTTTCGGTGCATGGATCTCTGCGGGTTCAGCCCCGAAACTGTGCTGAGAAACAAATCACTGATTTTGGCTTTTTGCAGGCAGCAAAACCTCCCCGATGCAAATTTCCCCGCCAGCCTGCAGAAGCTGTGCAGAGCTGAGCACGCACAGGGAATGCTTTCAGAAGCCACGAGCCTAAAATTAGACTTGTAATGCCACGTTTGGCACCTGAGATCTGACCTCATTTTCAGAAGTGAAAATTCACAACCTGGTGTGCGTGTGGCTGCAAACTGCATCGCGGCCGTGAGTCCGCAGCGGCTGCGGATCAGCTTCCCAAATCCTGCCCTGCACAGCTCAGACAGGGCTGCAGCACAGCAGGGTGCCCTCATTACGAGACCCACCTGCAGAGCTGGTGCATCAAATCTATCCTGCAAACCCTTCCCACCTGCAGAAATGTCTTCCCTTCTGCTCTTCCCTTTCAGGTGCTGTGCTCCAGCGAATTTGCACGTGCATTTGCTCAGCTGATGAGGACACGATACGGTTGTGAACATCAGCTCACGGAGGAGTCATTTGCCAGGTGAGAGTTCATTTAAAAGCATCAGTGTATTTTATGGCTTTAAAAGGAGCTGCACAAAGCCAGCAGCTTCTGCAGGGCAGTGACACGCTTCATTTTAGCAAAACCCACACGTGTCTGAGCTCCTTTGCACACACTGCACCTGGGGGCCGGTGCTTCTTCTCCACCAAATGAATTATATCCTCCTTGCAGGGTTTGGTAGAAAGGGTTTTGAAAGCAAATGGGATTGTGAAACACTTTCACTGCACCTAATGCATTGCAAATAACAGTGGAAAAAAAAAGAAAATTAAATAAAAAATGACAGCACTCTGGAATGCTGAGAAAATTGCTTTGATAAACCAAAGTGTTTAAAATAAACCTTAATAGCTGTGTTGGGAAGCTGAAGCAATATGAATTCCTCTGGAGTGAATGAGTTCAGCCTGAAGCCTCAGTGAAACTAGAAAAGAAAAAAAAAAAGCAGCACAGGGAGCAAGAATTAAATCAGTGATAAATTAGAGAAGTGTGTGTCATCTCAGATGACAAAGCACACCAGCTAATATTCTTTAACATCCTCTGGATGTATTGTTTCCCAGAGGAAGATGGCATCCCGGGCAGCACCTCGGGAAGGCGTTGGATGGATGAGTCCTCAGGACCCTCTGGGTCACGTCTTGCAGAGCTCTCCCTCACAAAGCCACCTCCCCACAGCTTTGGCCGCTCTTGTGCTGCCCCACAGAGATGGCATCCCATGGTTCAGCCAGTGCCCTGAGCTGGGCTGGGCAATGCCTGGTTTCTAAGGCAGCACTGCACTGGCTGCTCGCTGCTTTTTCCTGGAAGTCTACCAGCCAGCTGCTGCTGTGGCCTCGTCTTGTTTGGCTTACAAGGTCTGATAGGATCAGAGCCTGAGATAGCACAAGCGGAGGCCAAAAGGAGCACTGTCACCTGCTCCTCACTGACTGCCCCTGGGACCTGTTGGTGATGGTCTGTAGGGTCCCTCTTTGGGGCCCTCCTGCCTGCAGCCCTCTTCTCTGCAGACTGGATGTCCCCAGTACACATTCTAGGTCTCTCCTTTCAAAGAAGTACAACATAACCCTGCGTTTGTCTCCAGGTTTTCATCGATGTGGGTATGCAGAGCTACTTCTTAACCCCTGTGGGCTCTGTGCTATCCTTTTGGCTCATCCCCAGGCTGTAAAAATGAGGAAAAAAATAACAATAATGAAAAAAATATCTCTTGATAAAGTATCTCTGCTCTACCAGGGGCTGGACAAGCACAGCAGGAGTGCAGGACCCCCAGGTCCAGCCCCAGCTCCCCAGCAGCATCACCTAGGTGCTGTTCTTTGCTCCTTGAGGCCGTGCCTTGCTCTTCCTCCACCATAACCCATCCCACTTCCCTACGTCAGCTGAGACATTTTGCTTCGCTTTTCACACGTACCAACAGCACCCCTCTGAGAATTACATCCCACAATCCAAGCTTTTAAACATACACACCAATATACACCGTTTCTGGAAGTCCATTAGCGCTGGCAGAGTCCTTGTGTTGGGTTACAGAGCTATTTGAGGGGCAGCACTAAATCTCATCGGCACAGGCTTAGGATCAGGACGGCCCTTTGGGTGGCCAGTGCTGGCCCCATTGGCCACGTCCCCCCACGTGCTGGCGGCTGCAACTCTGCCTACATTTGGGGACCCAGGAGCCAACTGTGGACCCGAAATGGCAGAGCCTGGCAGCAGAGTGAGGGTGTGATTTGGTCCTGCCAGTGTATTTTTAGACTTTCTATTTCAGACTACTCCTCTCCAGCAGAACATCTGTTGGATCATTTTATAGTCATGATTGTTTACTGGAGACTGACTGACACCGACACCGCGGGGATATGATAATAGTATTTTTGTTGCGTAGCTGTAGATCCATGCCACTGGAAGGGACGGGTAAAAGAGCTGTGTTTAAACACCACAAAGGGAATACATTTTTAAAGCAATCATTTTCTCGCTACTTGTGGGATCATCTAGGCTGTAAAGGACAAAAGCAATCTCCGGGCTAATGTTTGCTATTCAGAGATTACCTTGAATTTGACCCTTCTGCTCAATTTACTCGGTATAAGCTGCCGATATGGTCATGTCCAAATGCCACGTGAAGTCAATTAATCTGGGCTTTACAGTGGCAACTCTGCCCAGGGACTGCATGGTTTCTGCACTGTCAGTTCCGCTGAGCGGCTCATCTGCAGGGCACGTCAGACAAAGGAGAGCAAGGGGTTCGAAACGATAAAGTTGTGGCTTATTCCAACCAAAAATGAATAAATAAAGGAGAAGGGAGAGGGAGGCAGGCAGACAGGGCACACGGTTTCCACGGGAAGAGAATCAATCCGGGCAGAATTTCCAGCAAGGCACATTTAGACGCAGGGCGTAATGGAGCTTACATTGATTTTCCTCCATTTACTGTAAGGTAACTGCGAGTGAAACTGTAACAGGAAACTTAGAAATGCTCTTCACAGAAGCTATATTTAGGCAGACACACTGACATGATACCACTGAATAAAATAAACATGCAGGAGACAACCAGTCCTGGGAGACTTTCGGCTGCATTCGCATGACATGCAGCGAGTGGGGTGAGCTGTTCTCAAGCCATCTACGCGACCTTTACTGCAGAAGCCTGCAGCAAGGCAGCGTGCTGCTGGGTAAACTGGGGGTACCTCCCCTAAACGCAGGGTTTTGCCCCCCCCAGATGAAGTGAGCCCCCTGCTCGCTGGCCTGGCCGCAGCTCTCTGGGCTGCCGGTCCCTTTTATATAACAGGGTAATTTATGGCTTGTTGTCAACAGAAAGAGCAATGGTTTGTTTGCCACGCCAGTGGGAAGAGATGAGTTTTCTGAGAAGCCCGGGACATTTCTGGAGTTAGGGGCAGCTGCTGCTGCTTCAAACGCTCTGACACCACGTCCCGTGTGAAATTAAGCCACACAGCTCTGCGATGCCCCCACAGTGCATGAGGAGGCTTCATTTTCCACAGAGGACATGATTTGCCCACATTGAGTTCCCTATTGCACCTTTCCCAGTGCCAGGGAGTGTTTTTCCCTAAAACAAGAGCTCCCAAATCCCTGAGGAAGAGATCACTCTGTGCCCAGGGCTCTGCTCACTTGTAGGTCCTGCCGGGGGTCTTTGCAGAGCAGCCATGGACAAGTCACTTAACTCCCCTGTAAGTGGGAGCAATGATGCTTTCCCTCCTCACAGCCTGCACGTGACACATGCTATGTAAATATTTAGTATTTGAGCCAACTAATGCTTGCCGGAGCGGCACAAGTGAATATCAGATCTGCAAACATTACGTCCAGGAATGCAGTAGAGAACACTATTTATTTTTATGAGCTAAGTGCACACCTTCTCCCCTTAGCTGGAAGGGCTGCTCTGCCACCGGAGGGGAAGGCGTAAATGTCTGAGCACTGTCCCAGATTCAAGTTTATTCCTCCTTGAAGGTGTCCTTGCAGGCACTAAGTGTGATGTGGTCAGAGATCCCTGAAAGGACACAGGTTGATGTTTGGACCCAGATGATCCTTCTGGTTTTCCCAGCATTATCTGTGATTCTACGATTCTCACCAGGCTGGCAGACCTCGGGGTGCCGCCAACATTCCCCAACATTGGGGGAAGACAGAGAGTTGTGGTGAAACTCTGCCTGGCCTCTAAAGAAATAGGTATGGAGGGCAAAAGTCCTGTGTGCAAATTCAGAGGTAGGTGAGGGCTGGAAGGGTCTGCAAGGAGGCACAGGGAGCTTTGCCCTTGGTCTTTGCGTGGTCCTGGTGTAGGAATGGGTCCCTGAGCAGCTGGGTAATAAAGGCACTCCACAAAGGCAGAGGGTGTATTTCAGCCCGAGAAGGTGACCCATGTAATCTACTCTTTGTTATCAAGCACAGCCATTGTTTCCAATCTTCTGGTTTATACCAAGTGCCAAAATGATGGATTCATCTGTAGGAATCAGCCACGTGAAATCAACCCCTTGTTTTTGCATACCTGTGGTTAAGTCACTTCTGTGTGCATTAAAGCACATTTTATCTATCTGCCCACCAGAAAATAAATCATCTCTCCTGACCCAGACCGACCACTGGGTTGATGGGTTTGCACGAGCAAGGAATTGTCCCATTTCTGCCTGCACTTAACACTTGCTTACATTAATCACACGAAGGTGATGGCCAGGCTGTTCCTTCTGCCAGAAAGAGGTGAAAACTCTGTGCTTATAGACTGCAGAACATGCTAAGTGCTGAAGCCACACACTCGGATAAATATGTTGCCCAAGTATTTTGAACTCTTGCGATGGCTCAAAATCCTACTGATCTCAGGACATGGTAAATCAGCACAAGATTTGTACTGAAGAAAGCCACCACACAACGAGATCATCGTGCTCATCATATTGAGCACTGCGAGCACAGGTGGGTGTGCAATGATCTCACCCCAGCACAGCCCAATGGCGTGGGAGGGAGGAGGAGGCTTCAGCAGAGGCCAAGGAGAACAAAGTGTAGATGTCATTTGTTGGTCATTCTGCTGTCTATTTCAGAGCTTGGTCACAGGGAGGCCACTGGGCAAGGGGATGGTTGGGACCATTTCTTTGCAGCACCAGTAGCTTGCTCCAAGTGATCCTTTGGAGCGTGCATCAGCAGGTAGCAAGCAGCTATCTCCAAACACAAGGCAAGGCATGTTCCAGCAGTGGTACCCAGAAGGGATGAGGTGGCAATGTAAGCGCAATGTAAGGTGAAGGAATTGAAGCCTGGAGAAGGGTGATGCATGCACGAGGCGTCGCGGACACAGCACAAGCCGTCGAGTGCCATCTGCTGCTATCTGGAGATCATGTTAGCTCTGCGAAGGGCACGACACTTAGGGGTCTGCCTAATATGGAAGGAAAAGCAGGAATGAGCTCAGTGGTGCTGCATCTGCTCTACAAGGCTAAGGACAAGCAAGGAACGGGTCTGGAAATTGTATAGATCTGTCGGCTGGCTCAGCACAGCCCTGATGCAAACGTAGCCGTGCCCCTGCTCTTTGGAGGAAAGTCTTTCCCAGTGATGTTTTTCTTGCCACAAAATGTTAATAAAGTGGTGTGAGGTCCTTGCAGACAGTTGATTGCTCTTCCAGCTGCATAGCTCTCTGCGGTGATGCTTTGTGCTGCTGGAAGGATGGCTGGGAGGGCACAGCAGCACTGGCAAAGTGCAGGCATGGGCTGCAAAGCAACTGGAGCTTCTGAGCTGCAGCATCCCATGGGAATGGGATGGATTCCCAATGGGAACCCCAGCTGGGTTGGCGCATACCAGTCCCAGAAGCTAGAGCCCAGTGTCCAGGTAGAGCCAGCAGGAATCTGGGCGGTGTTTGCCCCTTTCACAACCAGTCCTTTTCTTTCCTGGGGATAGACAGAACTGCCACGTTGATATGTGACACATGAGCTACCAAGGGAAAGAGGTGGAAAAGAGAATGGTCACTTGCCACGGCCCATGGCTCCCCAGACCATATCTCCATCAGGTCAGGGCTCTTCCAGAAGTGAGAGGATCCACCCAGAGACAGCACTGCATCCAAGAGCACCTTAACCATTCCATACCTGAGGAAATGTAACCTCTTCCCGTGGTATTCCCCTTGACCTCTCCCTCAATACAAAGCAAGGTTCTGCTCTGGAGCCCATGCCTTGTCTCAGTACATAGAGTCAGCTGCAAACACAGGGCTGAGGCTGCCAAATTTCTCCGCTCTCAGATCATGCAAGACCTGCAATTCTGGAATAAGTGCCCTGGTGATTATTGCACCGCAGCCCCGTGTGAGCTTGGCCCCTTGCCTCGCTTCCTTCAGGAAGGCTGACTTGGTGAAGAGGGAAGATTCATTTGCCAGAGCTGTAACAGCTGCAGTGCAGTTCGGTTCTCTGCCGGTCCCGCAGCTGAGAGCTTTCTCGTAGGCCCTGCTCCGATAACGGCGACGTCTTTAGAATCGGATGGGGCAGCTGCTGGATGGAAATGCTGTGTTTGCGAGGACCCAAAGGCAGAGGCTGCAGGAGAGCTCCCACACGGCAGCTAAGGAGATGCACCAGGGCTGTGGGCCCGGCTGGAGTGGAAGCGGGCCCGCGCTGTGTGTGCCAGCAGCACCTGCTCGCTGTGAGTCAGCCCAAGGGCAGGAGCCTCTCGAGACAACATAAGAAGGAAAGCAGATATTTAAGTAATTAGTCACAAGCATAATGGCTTAATCGAGAGCGTGCTGGAGGCCGTTGGGCCCCGCTTTACCAGAAGCTGCTCCGTGCTAGGTGCAGGGGTGCCCTGCCCAGGAGCACCTTATCCCTTGCCAGTGCCAGGGCCACCAACAGGCAACATGCCGTTGGCCCCTCCTCCTCCTCCTCCTCGCTGCTCCATTAGCTGCTGCTGCTTACCCCAGCACACTGCCAGACAGACATCTACAGCAACACTTGGGTATTGCTGCAACCCAGACCAAGGGAGCGGAGGGGTGAGGTGCTGACGGGGTGGCACGCTGATGCTGCTCACAGCTGGTGACCCATCTTCAGTGCAAAAAAAGGACACTGAGGGTAAACCAAGTGCCCTCTGAAATGAAAACAATCGACAAACAAAGAGAATTCAAATGGAGTGGTCTGAACATGAAAATCCAGAGGCTGAAACTTGTATTAATAGATATCTATTGCATTTGAGTAGTGACTAGAATATATCCTATTAATAGACGCAGAGCACACTGCTATTAGTAAATTTTGTTGAAGCCTTTCTGCTTAGACATTTTTGCTAGCAGAAACAGTCATTTTCATATATAAAAGCCTTTCTGTATTCCACAAAAGAAATTCGTTTTTTTCTGAGGAATGCCAAAACGCTTTAATGCCACTAAAACTTCACCTTGACAAAAATATCTCAGCAGGAAAAGGAGCAGAAGAGATAAGGAGAGGATTTTCTTGGTCCACTTTCGCCATTAGCTTAAGCGATATCTTGATTTCATGACCTCTAATAAAATGTTAAGCTACAAGACAGGGAATGGTCCCTGCACTATGAAGTTGTTTTCTGACTCTACTGAATGTCTCTATAAACATTTTGGTGCAATGCAAGAAGTTCTGATAAGAGATATTACTGGCAAATTCCCAGCTGCATTAGAATATAAACATCAAAGACAAAACAAAAGAATAACCCCCGAACACAAAAAGGTAACCATTTATGTTAAGAAGAAGAAAATCAATTGCTTTAAATAAAGAAAGAGGTTTGTATTAGACTTTTCTTTTGTGTAGCCCTCCTACTTCAATCTGACTTAGGAACTGGAGGCAGACTCTGTTTTTTTCAGTGTATATCAACCATTTGCTTATCAGGTCTATGAAAATACACTATCAAATTTAAATTGTTACTTCTCGTCTGTTGCCTGGAGGCAAATCCTCTGCACAAAGAAGTAAGGCTCTGTGGCCACATCCTTCCTTACAGTAAAACAAATGAGAGCAAGGAGGGAATAAAAGCCACCAGCAAAACCCACTCCTTCTGTTTAAAATTATAGATGTAAGCAAAGAGCCCAGGGAGCAGCCCATATTAGGCAAAGTGCACTCTTTTCTTGTAAAAAGTTTGAAGAATTGAAGGCCTGCTGTCCACACTTACAATCGTCAGCACACTTGTGTATTGCAAATGAAAACAAGAGGAGATGCGAGGACACTGGAGCAAAAGGAGGGGTTTGGGCAGGATAAGAGGTGGATGGGGTGAGCACACAAGGCACAGCGCTGCCCCTGATTACAAACCCAAAGCTCATTTTAGCCCTGAGAGCCTCACCGTGCGTGACAGCGCTGGGTAACCCAGCGAGGACATTGCAGGGAATCCAGCCTGGCATGGAGACACAATGAGAGGCCGTACCTGGGTCAGGATCTCAGGTATGACTCCTGCCAGCCCTGCAGCTGGAAATGTGCTCATTGGTATCTGGTCTCTCTCAAGCCTCAGGGATCAGATTGGTTTATGAACCTGCTTATACTAAGAGCAAACAATTTATCACTGCAGATTTTCCGTGGAGTCGCCTCGCTGTTGTTCCTCCGGCCTCACCACTACCTGCCTGCACCCGCTGCTTTGGGAGCCCTGCAGCCCCACAACCCCAGCAGGCACCTCTCCTTCCTCCTGCCTCACAACACACCACCAGCTTGGCATTTTGAACCTTTCCTCTTGCTTTTCCCATCACTCTTCCTGCAAGGTGGCACTGATCACACATACTGCATAAATGGCACTGGTGTGTAACATGAGCAGGAATGGTGCAGTCTGCAACAGGCAGTTTTCTCCCTGCCATGCTGTGGCTTTGGGGCTGATTGCACCACAATCAAAAAGGTGTGTTTTTTTTTTCCTTCTAGATAGGCTCCACATACCATATAGTGTGTTTAAAATTGCTGCATCAACAAATCAAAGTAAACAGCCTTCTCTCCTCTGTGAGATGATGAAAAACATAAATTATGTGGTCTTTAAACAAATGGTAAAGAGTTTCCTTATTAGGCTTCAGGGTCCTCTGTGTGTATATGCCCCTTGTAAAATCCTTGTCATTCCTGGGTCTGTAGATCTGTACAATGTTCTTCACAGATTCAATTGAGTGGTCAGCATACCACGCCTGGGCTGGGGGATTTGACATAGGCAGACACGCACCCACGTAGATATTTATAAACTACAGTGAAAAAGTTGAAATCTCTGCTGACTCTTCGGCAGAAGTTTTCTTGAAGGTGAAAGCATGTCTTGCTTCCAGTAGACTTCCTTCTCTGTTTCCCTTTTATAACATTTTCTCCATCTCTTGGCTTGCATAGAAACCACAGCACCATGGAATCATAGAATCATTTGAATTGGAAGAGACCTCTAAAGGTCACCCAGCCCAATTCCCTTGCAATGGCCTCTTGCTTTACTGGGTAAGAAAGACCAAGTGGAGTGTCTGCTTCCTGTCTGGGGACATGATTTCATCCTTCTCAGACACCCATAGTCCACTTCCATGCCCCCAAACTAAGGACCCAGATGCATTCTCATCCACTGCTTTTTCCTTACTACCACCTTCTCCCAGGGTGTAACACTGAAGAGAATCTGAAAAGCAAGGAAAAGCTCACTTGAAAACCCATAGAAGACACTAAGGACACCAAAGCTTTGCTCAGCTTCTCCATTTTGGACTGTAACTAACATGCACATGGGATTTTGGGGTCCATGAGTGGGAAGAGTTACAAGGCATCGTGCATGGGATAGGGGATGCACAGCACAGCCCTGCAAGGTGCAGCCCATTTGCAAAGGGACACTGCTGTGGCAGTTTGCTACCCAAGAGCACCTGAGAGTGTCTGAATCAGGGCCAGCCATTCCCTACAAAAATAATTTTGCTTAAACAAATAGAATCTAGATCATTGTACTTGTTATAGGAAATATCTTGAATAAGGCAAATACTGAGGTTATCAGAGCAGATATGTCTTATCTAAGGCAAAGGGCAATTTTTAGGAGGGTCATCACTGTTGACTGATTAAACACAATTCTGATGTGATGTCTGGCATGTACTTATCCATGGAAATGCCTTATTTCTCCTGTGTAGCCTTTGATAGCAAAGCCTAGGGGCTGGTCTCCTGCCCAGCTTCTACTTCCCATGCAATCATCTGTTATCTCAAAGCAAATGTAAAACAAGGGAGGAGAACCAACAAGAACTCTGCAAAATGGGGTGCTGAACAACATCTAGGCCTCCAAGGACTACAGCAATAAAATATGAAGTGTTGGTGGCTTGTTAGATATCCCACCATTCTGGTGATCCCCCATCTTGTTCCTACAAATTCACCCACCATGTTGCTGGATCCAAATTGAGATGTAACCCATATTAGGGGCAGCAGATCTCTCTCTCTGACTTACCTGAATCACTGAACAAATATCCTAGGATCAAGGCATGAATTTGAAGTCTCTGAAGATGAGCTCTCTTTTTTGGGCCCTAATTCTCATGGACTCTTATGGATTGTTCATATCTTTGGAACTATAAATAGGACCTCTTGACGTTTTAACTAGGGTGGAAGATTTGTGAAATCAAAAGAAGAACAAATACTGCATAGGTGAGAAAGTGTGCAATTCACATGAGGGCATGAGAAGGGGAAAAATGTTTTCCCCAGTTAGTTAAGGAGATTGTTTTCAATTAAATGAGCATTTTTCAGGTGATGAGCATTGTGAAGGTTATTTTTGGCTTTGACGTCTTAGCATGTATTGCAGTTGGCTTCTTTAAATCACCACTTTTTAAAACCCCCAAGGTAAGACTATCTACAGTTTCTTTTTAGTTTTCAGCACTATCAGTCCTTCAGAGTGCCACATAATTTTATCTGCTTACTGCTAATTTCACTTGTCCCACACGGTGAGACTCCCCTGGAGTAGCAGTATTGTTTCATTTACCTTGATTCCAAGGAACTCAATCATTTTAAAAGGGATTGGAGTTCACCAGTAGGTGTATGATGTAGGAGTCCCCAGCTCTTCAGCCACTGTGCAGCTATTAAGTGCACGGTGAGCAGTTCGCTCTACCAGCGCTGGCACGGTGTACAAGGCAGCAGATGACCGCGTAACACATTCGAAGCGGTTACCATGAATCAGATTTAGCTCCCGCTTTCATTGAGGGCTGCTCACCATTATCTCCTGCAGAGACTGTTTCACGCATCAGCTTCAGGGAAGCAGGCAACAGAATGCCTCTCCCTGTAGACCCATAGGTGCAGAGAGAGATGCAGGAGGAGGTTGATGGGTTGCTTCTCCTCCTTCTTACTCTACACTGGGGTATATGTTGCTCTCGTGCACAGTGGCTGTGAGGTGCACCCTGCTCTTCCTGCTCTCGTCTTTGCCCATGCATGCCCTGATGGTGTGGATGCTGCCTTATCTTTATTCCTGCTAAGCCCTGTTATCTGGACTCTGCTGTTTATTGCTTAATAGATCCCCATGTAGTTGTCTGGTGGCTGCACACGTGGCCTGTGATAGGAAGGAACAAAATGGAAGGGCACTTCCCATACACCCAGAGAATTATTACAGCAAACAGTGATTCCTGCCAGACCCTACGCAGCCAAGACATCAAACAGAATTTCAAAACTACCGACACCTTCACATCCAAGTGGCTCTTTGGCACCAGGAGAAAGAGCCAGACAGAAAGCCCTCCTGCCTGCTCAAGGAGGAAGAGTAGCACCAGTGACACAGCATTCTGCTGCCCAGGAGAGCTGCTAATGGCCCTCCTTATCTCCAGGCAGAAGCCGCTGGGGATCACCATCTCCATTTCCACCCATCCCCACCTCCCATTAGTTCAATCTGCAGCAGAGGAGAAGAATAAAACATTTGCAGTTCTGATACATGAAGTCACCTCCATGGCTTAACAAAGTAAAGACGAGCAATGCAACTTATCAGGGGTTGAATGGCAAAGAGGGATTAGAAGGACACTGCTTGGATTTAGACATTCTGGGGCTTTCTTTGCCCAGCCCAATACCTGCACTGCTCCTGCAGCAGTGTGCTGGACAGAAGGTCACGGAAGCAGCATTAAAGTGCTTGAGCAAGAAGGAAAATATTCACCCCCTCTGTTTTCCTCCCATTGTATAGCATCCCCTAAAGATCATCATGCCTTTCCCCAAGTTTAGATATAATGGTGACAGGAACATCAAAAAGTCCTTAGAAAACTAAATTTGCTTTGACTGTTGTAACTCAACTGGGGAGCCGATTTATTTTCTTTGCAGCCCAGAGCCCCAGTTTTTGGGTTGGATGAACAGCACGCAGGGGCCCAATGCTCAACCTGGGCTTTGAGCAGCATCCCACAAAGCATTTGCTTTGCTCAGACCCCAACGCGATGGTGAGTGACCAGCAAGTGAATCAGTGCGGTGCTGTGAATCTTGTTTATCAGATAGCAACAATCATTTGTGGAAGCGTCTTTTGTAGCAACAGAAGAGCCTATTTGCTGGTAGCACTGACTAATGTAAATGAGGATTAATTAATGTTTTCCTGCAGTGATGTTGGCACCGATAGTGCCTTATTCATGTAATTTAATTTCTATTGACAGGCTGCTAATGGAAACGGATAGCGATGGGTGTCTCTCCCATCAGGCACACTCTGCCACAGAAATACTTCTCGGAACTGGCAGTTGGTCTCGTTCATCGCTGGAAATGTGAGGCAGTGGAAAGGGACGACTCAGAAATGAGAAACAAAGGGATCGTTGTCTGACCCGCAGCAATCACTGCCCAGGTGATTGAAGCAGGGTGAATTTGGGGGCTTGGCTGCTGCTGGGGTCCCAAATGGTGGCTGCACACCTTCCCAGCGGGCAGCAGCACTTGTAGAGTGAGTGGTGTGTAGGCAGCCTCAAAGCTGCTGCCTCCATCTAAGCATCCTTTCATCCCTGGGAACTTGTAACTTTGCAAGAGACCACGATTTTCTCCCAGAGGCAGCAAGTCCCACACGAAGCTGACCCAAAGTCCTTCAGGAAGAGATGAATGACCCTACAAGGAGGCTGGAGGCCAACGCACATCACCACCCTCCTTATGTAACTGAATGGTAGGAGAGCATCTTTCAGCATGTCCGTGTCTTCACACACCACCAAATATCTGACACTGCAAAACCTGTAGCTGTGAAGATCCTTCCTGTGGCCGCCCTGAAGTGCCAAAGGCCATGTTTTGGGCCGTACGCCTGCTCATATGACGGCCAGCAGAAAAATGCCTCAAAATGTGCCTGATCATGTGCCTGATCATGGGGGCTGGGTGGGGTGGAATGAGAGGAACTGACCTGCCACAACCAAGCTGGAACAAAGCCCAGCTGCACCTCTCTGACAGACACGAGCAGCACAAAACAAGAGCCCCGCAGCCTGTAGCTGCCCCGGATAACTCTGCTTGTCCCCACAAGTCACAGCCTGCAGCTCTCCCTCTAATCTGATCACCCTCTACATGCTCACTGCTGGCATTTGCTTAATCTTCATTCCTTCATGACCCTCCATCCTTGTCCTTTCAAAGGGAGAGCAATCACCTCTGCCCTCCAGGTATGCAGACACCCCACTCTGACCAAACTGCAGGCTTCTGCTGTGCTTTGTCCTTATTTCAACAAGAAAAGCAGCTCAGAAAATGAAATCTTTGCCACCTCAGGTCAAAGCACCCAGAACTGGAGGACACTGATTCACAATAGCCACTGGCGTCCAAGCGGACCAGAATGCTTCCCCACGCACTGACTTGTGGGGCTGGCTGTCCAGCTGTGCCCCATGCTCTGGCTGGTGGCAGCAAAAAGCTGTGGTGGCCCTCCCGATGTCCTGGTAGTTGAAACCGTTGTTCTACAGCAATTTATTCCCTGCTGCCATCTGAGCTAACTCCTTGCTCTGTGAGCTTAGCCATGGAGATCAGACCTCTTTGGCTGCCACCATGGGTGCCTTTAGGCAAGGAGCCAAAAGCAGTGGAGTGCACTCACACTTGGCTGGGCTCCAGGGGTGTTCCCCATCCCTCCTCCTGCTCACACTGAACCGAAAATAACATTAGCTGGGAGGAAAGGAGCAGAAACACCTCCACAGCCTCCTGCTTAGGGCACCCCCAAGGAGAGCACTCTGCATTTAGAAAGAGCTGGAGGAGCAGGGAGAAGAGCACAGGCCCTGCCTCTCCTTGTCATAAGGCACATTTAGGTTTGTACAGAGAAATGATGCTCTCGGGATAGTTCAAGGTAAAACGTTAACGAGCTGTTTGAGACCTTGGATTTTTCAGATAGCAGTGTGAAGAACTCCAGTTTCCAGGTTCATTTACCAGGCCTTCCTGCAAGCACCTGCCTGTATGAAATCCCAAGTGTCCCATCGCCAGACACAGAGCCCTGGCTCCTCTTCATGAAGATGCCAGTGTGTGCTTCAGTGCTGCTCCTTGCTCCTTTAGCACACTGTGGTCTGGATGGGGCCACCATTGCTGACGGCCCTTAGCCTCCAGCAGCAGGAAGGCAGAGCAGCCAGCAGCACGACAGAAAGCTGAAATCCTTGTTGGGACGTGTAAGAGTATGCAGCACATTTGGGTGCCAGACAGAAAGTGCAGCTGTGTGTTTGGGATGCTCAGTGCTTTAGGTCTGGGGTGTGCTCTGGATGTGGCTCCACGTGCCCTTTTTCTGGGGGCCTCGTTTTGTGATGCATTGGCACAGCTGCCCAGGGAGCTGGTGGGGTCACCATCCCTGGAGGTGTTCAAGAACCGTGGAGATGTGGCACTGAGGGACGTGGTCAGTGGGCATGGTGGGGGTGGGCTGGGGTTGGGCTAGATGATCTTAGTGGTCTTTTCCAACCTTAATGACTCTTTGATTCTACATGATGTTATGTGAACCAGCGCCGCCTACCATCTTCTGAGCACTGTGCTTGCTGATCTTCCATTAGTAACAGCACTAATAGCAGTGTGCCACCCCACATCTTCACTGCCACCCCACGCAGACTTCCCCTATCCATTTCACTTACAGAAGGCAATAATTACATGTTTTACATGGGAAGACACCAGCAGCATTGTTCAGCTCACAGATTCTGTGCCGCTCTCACAGCCTCAGAGGTACACAAATAGCCTCTTTAATACTCCCCACGTTCCGTTGGGACGGGCAGTTGCTATGGTGAGAATTCACGGTGCGGACAATGCACGTGGGTAACTCAGCTCACCAGCCTGCACGTACCCAGGTAGGAGTGAAACGCTTTGCAGGGCAGGGGCGGATGATGCACAGCATTGCACAGCAGGCAGCGAAGGCGCTGAGCAGAGCTGCAGATGGGACCTATCTGCTCCTGCAGCCCTCGAGGCAGGCTGGTAGAGCATCGCTTCCCCTGCCTGCTGCATTCTCGCCATGCAACAAAGGCTCTGGGGCTGTCAAACCATCAGTTCGGTTTGACAACAAACTTATTTCACATAGATGGTTACATTTAAAGAAAATAAGAGGAGGGAAAAAAAGAAAGCTGTCGAAGCAGGAGAAGTCCACAGATGCTTCCTAGAAGTAGAGCGTTATTTTGCGATCTGGCACCCGTGTTTTAGCAGCCTATAAAAGGTAAAGTTGGTACTACAGCCAGCTACTTGCACCACACAAATAGGAGCTGTGAATGTATTCTGGAAGTAATGTCACAGAGGACCAGATGGGAAATGAGCAGCACTCATTCTCATTTAACAAAGACAGCTAACCCAGAGCGTGCATTAACGTGGAGCATTTTTCATCTACCTCCATTCAGAACAGATTCTCGGTACCATTTCTGAGCAAAGGAAATTGAAGGAATACTTGCTCCATTGTCAATTACTGCTGTTTTGGAACTGGAAAACTTCAGCATCAGGAGCTAGGTGTAACATGCTTTGTCTGGAAATACATGCAAGGACACAGTACACCCCATGGGCAAGAGTGCAGCCAGCTCCTGGGATGTCAAAGAATCACTGAGTCATAGCATGGCATAGGTTGGAAGGAACCTTAAAGATCACTGAGTTCCAACTCCCTGCAGTGGACAGGTGTCAGTCCATGTGGGATGCTTGCAGGATTTGGGGTTCTGGGAAATGCTGCTAGCCTGAAAGGAGGGACTGCACATAGGAAGCAGTGAAGGGGCTGCATGGGACCAGAAAATACAGTTTGCACCCAAGGCAAGAGCAGGTCCCATCCCCATCTCCATGCGCAAACATAGGCAATGGCTTGTGCACAACCTGTGCTCTGAACTGCACTTCAAGGACTGAACATGAAGCTTGTTTGGAGGCTATAAAATCCCTGGTGTGCTCGTTTTTGGCTCCTTATGGGCTGCATCAAGTGGAACAAGCTCGTTTGAGGAGAGGGACTTGAATGCACAGGAATCTGTGGGATTTCTTTATGTGTTTAGTAGAGTTTAGATCCTATTTTTAAACAAAGCACCATTTCCATTCCCTCTGTTTTTCCCCTTAAATATTTAGAGGGGATTAACTACAGAAAACAACCCACATCCTGAGCTGTTTTTCCAACTTGAATTCAGTCTCTCTATTTATTCATTCATTATCGGAACCTCTCAATTCCCAGCCTCCTTCATGCAGCTCAACTAAATCCTCCATTCTACCCCATTACAAACCCCAAGTATAATAACATTCTGCTCTGCAGAACTCTGCATTTTAAACACAGCCCTTATCTGCGATGGCAGCACAACTTCAGCTCCTTGCTGACAGCTATCTGCCCCACTCCAGAGCACTCTTTGCCCATGGGAAAGGCACAGAGAAACCTGTACCCATTCCTAACACAGCTCCTGCACTAATGTGGGGATCCCTGCTCCATAATAAGCAGTCTGGGTCACACTACATTACCATCATGTTTCCATTTGACCTTGAAAATCTGATCAAAATGCACAGCTCTGGCTACGAGTTGACACTGTACACAAAATGTTTTTTGCATGACCAAAGCACCTGGTTTAATGGGGCCCTTCTGTTCCCCACGCTTTGTTTTGTAGAATTACTCGGCACTGTGGGTCTCTGTGTCTCTCCTATGAGGTCCCTGCACTGCACCCCATGGGGTGACTGCACTAACACCTTTTTGTAGTGTTGTTCACCATGATTAAGATATATCTGTGCCTGGTGAAAGTGCTGGCTGCCTGTGTGCAAGTGAAGCGAGGTGCATGCTTTGAGGTTTGCTCATTCATGGCCTTGAGATTTTATAAAGCAATGCCATACAATGTGTGGGGAATCACCATGGTCAGGAACAAAAAGGCAGGCTGGAAAAACCTTAACCTGCAATTACGTGCAGTTTGGTGCACCAGATCCCTCACAATGGTTGCTCCCTGCTCTCAGTGCCTACAAAGCTAAGGTACAGGTCATGCTCCATTCATTGGGACTGGAGTGATAACTTAAATTGGTTTCTGAAATAGCCAAGCTTGCTGGTTACGGCAAAGAAAGCAGCATGAATCTTTATAGGCAAGAAAGACTGATCATCTCCATCCCTCTAAAATCCTCCCTCACCCCTCCTCTCTTGGAACAAGTACACTTTTTAAAAGGCTTTTAAATAATCTCTTGTTCCTTAACAAAATTACAGGAGCAGTTTCCTCCTTTAATAGCACTCTTCTTCTTGGTAATCTTGTTTTAGCTACAATTTTTGATGGGAGAGCACTGGCAGATGAATCATGGATGTTTTGCCTGGCTCCAGGAAGGAAGATTCTGGTTTGGAGCACGGTCCCTTGTTAGGAAGAGGAAGCTCTCATTTATGCCTGCTTTTAACTAGAAGTGATAAAACTTTTATTTTAATGGCTAATCACAGCAAAAGCAGATGAATTGTGACTCTGGACTCTGATCCAGCACAATGGATAGCACGGCCCTGGCCCTGAGTCACTTCTTTCAAATGAATTGAGCTGTCTTCTGCAAGCAAGAGCATCCGCTGAGCTCCTGACCAGCACTGGGAGGCACCAGCTGAAAGAAGGGCCAAAGGCTGACCAAGATCCAGGTATTAATGGAAATACATTATGGAAATGTTCCAGTTCAGGAGATAGATACCAGGTCTCTGTTCTCTTATCCAAGATAATCTCGATGTCAGTAGCTTAGTCTGAATCCAAACTGCATTTCAATTAGGTAAGCTTATAACTGGTGATCAGAGTTAGCCTTCAATGGACAAGAGCATCTCTGGGCTAGAAATGAATGCAGTTAGGATCTGCAAGGACTGGTTTCAAATGCAAACAGGTAAATACAAGCATCAAATACTTGGGTAGAAGCATATAAACTAGGGGAAATACCATTACTCATAGCATGATCATTGGAGGGATGCTGAAGAGGACAGTGGATCACCTGATGAAATAACACACACTGGAATTCATTAGAAGAGATTAAAATCTTGATACATAATCAAAATGGGAATTGAATTTGACTGTAACCAAAGAGAACAAACCACTTATAACATGCAAGAGGAATGCAGCTTTGGTGAGAATGACCATGAAAACCAAAGTTCAAGAGTTGTCAGAAAGGAAGGAAGGAGAACAGCAAAATAAATACAATGGACTTCCAGAAAGCATATTTCAAAAACCTCATAGAACTGATAACCATGAGAAACAAGACTCAGAGAAAAGGGAATTCAGGGAAGTCGGCAGCAGCTTAAAGAAACAATGGTGGTAAGGACATCAATTCAAACAATCCCAGCAGAGGAGGGAAAGCAACTGTCACAAGATGATGTGCTTAAATCACCACCACTTCACTGATCTCTAACGCATGAAGTAGTCACTTCAGAAACCAGAAACTAGATTCACATGCCTATGAATGTGAACTCATAGCCTGAAGGTGTGGGGACCAAATCAGAAAAGTGAAGAAACAGAGAATCAGCCAGCAGCATCAATGGGACATCAAGAAAACTTCAAATACATAGGCAGTGACATGAAGGCCATGGGAAGAACTACCCAAAAGGGTAGTAGTGAATGATGAGAGTGGAAGTATTTACCTGCCTTACTTTAGCTTTTAGTAAAAAGATCCCCTGTGCCAAAATGGTTACCACAGTTAGTGCTGACAGAGGGCAGGGAAATAACTCAGTCTAAAAAGAGGAGATGAGTATTTAGTTGGGTTAAATATTATACTCTTGTACTGCTTGTTGAAGCAATTGTATGATGGCTAGCAGCTCTCTGAAGAGAACCACCACAGTATCAGAAGATGGGAAAAGGGAGATGCAAACGCTTTTAAAAAAGGAAGGATCTGAAGAATGATGCACAAGACAGCTTGGTTTGAACTCCCAGAGAGAACTGGAACAAATAAATATTCTGGAAAATAACAAGGGGGTGTGCAGCAGTTAGCACACATTTGTGAATTCAGCAACATATTTTTCCTTCCACAGCAAAGGATGCAAGAGCATGCAGATGCAACAAGCCCATCCTTTATTGGATCATTTTATGATCCTTTGATTTTGACACTCACATGATATTATCATAACTAGAAGACATATCCTAAAGCTCTAAGGGTAAAAACGTCTTCAGTGGATGGCAAACCAAACTGAAGTCAACAGGACTGCACTTCAACAAACAGAACTGGACTTCAGCAATATTTGGACTAGATGACATTTAAAGGTCCCTTCCAACTCAAACTATTCTATGATCCTACAATAATATCCTGCCAAAAAAAATGAACAAACAAGCCCAAGCCCTCCCTTCCTCTAAAAACCTACATTAAAGCAAGCATCATGCTTGCAAGGGCTGAGTGATTCCTGCCATGGCCAGGAGGGATTCCTGCCTCCTCTATGACATATTTCTCTCACCTCACTCAGCACTACTGAGGTCTTACTGGAACTCTGCACATTGGATTTAAGAAAATTGAGGAACAATTGTGTAGAGACCAAAGCAGGGCCAGTCGAGGGTGTAGCAAATATGATCTACCATCACAAGACCAAATAAATGACTTTTTTCAGTGCAAACATCAGGCATCAGGAGGAGGCACAGTAGTTGTCTTCAAGTACATAAAGGGCAGTGGTGGATAGGAAGGGAACATGCTGCACTCCACACCCATTGCAAATAGGTCAAGAAGTGGGATCAAAGAGCAGCAATACATACAGCACCATCCATTTCCTGATAGTTAACTGCTAGAACAAGTGATCTCAGCTGAAAATTTCTGTCTGGGGATGCTTTTAAGAAAAGGACGGATACCCATCTGTTATGCAAGAAGCAGGCACTGTTTGTTCTGCTCTGTGGAATGGGATAAAATAGATAATCTCTGGATATCCCTTCTGACCTTATTTTCTGTGATTCACACACCAGGAAAGCCATGGGTAGAGATTTCTGGTTTTTTTTGAGGGTTGACTGCAATGAACTTTGAGAGTGAAGGCCAGCTGCAGGAACAGCACGGCTCGGTCCATCTGACAAGTCTCAAAGTTGACTGTTTTCATGAGAATCCACAAATATAAGGCACTAGAAAAGCAGAAGCTTCACTCCTGGGGGAGCACACTGAGCCACAGAAGTCAGATCAGCTGAGCTGGCTTTCTGCACTTTTTCCCCAGAGACCTGTGAACAACTCACGCCCACCCACATCTTAAAAACCTTTGAGCAGGGCTCTGAAATGTGAGAGGCAATCAGCTGGGATTAACTCAGAAAGTCTGTGCCTTTGCTACATTTCTCCCATTTCATTAATATTATTGGCCTTTAGAACCAAGCTCCACAGATTGAAACCAACCAGCTTCAGAGGCCAGATATCACATATGCTTCTGCTGGCAAAGACCAGGCCCCAGGGCAGAAAGCTGGCCAGGCAGCAAGGCTGAGATGTTGGGAAGCCACCTTCCTTCTGCTCCAGAGCCCTCAGAAAACGGTGCCAGCCCAGAGCTGGAGTTAGGAAAGGTTGCTGCCAAGACCTCAGCTCCTTTCTGGCACAGCTTCCATCAGGCATAGCTTTGCTTGCAAAGCTGGAGTTTGGATGGGAGACAGATGCAAGCAGCACCTTGTGCCTTCTCCAGCTCGTCTTCTCTTGGGGTGTGCAAGCAGATCAACCTAAGGATACACGCAGGTCTCCATTGGAAGGTAACTTATGATAACATCCTTGCTTTTCAAGCCTGCTTGCTTCCATGAAGAACATGCATATATATGTGTGTACACACTCATTAAACACAATACATGAACCATCCAAATCCAGCAGGACTCTCTTCAGTCAAAGGAGAAGACGTGTCTTTGCCATGCCAAATCCACAGCAAAGCTCAAAATACCTTGCTCCAGCCAAGTTCCACAAAAAGAGAGAAAAAAATCCTCCTCTGGTTACCCTCTACCTCTCTTCTTCAGGAGCTCTCTCCATTTGTACCATTAGCCCCAGCCCTCCACACAAAGGAGGAAAGAGAGAAATTAATTCTTCGCAGCTGGTTCTGTCCTGCAATGCCTTGCTCTCAGGACAGGCAGCTGTAGCCTCTCTGGCCAGAAAGGGAGGGTTAACTCCTACCCTGCCAAGTTTCAGATGGAGAACATCCAAAATGATCTTCTTGCCTTTAAGTTTCCCAAGCGGCCGCATTCTGGCCTGGGTAAATGAGGTATATGTCCACATCCACGCACATGCTGACAAACTAGGTCCCCATACCTCCAAAGTCTCAAAGGCGAGTGGAGAAACCCTGCCCCTTCCTAGCTCCTACGATCCTCTGGGAGATTTCATGCAAATGATTTAATGTGCATACTTGCTAAGGATTTGCATACAGGCATAAACTTAACAGAGCGCGAAAGCCGAAATCCTGGCCCAGAGAGCTGGGAGAGAGGAGGTGTGGGGTGCGGGAGCCCCACCCTGCCTGTGGGGCCACAGTGAGTGGGTCCTCCCCAGCTATAGGGTCTGATGTTGTCCAGCCATGTCCCTGGTGCAGGGTGCGGAACTGCAGGCTCGAGCTTAAAGTAAGGCATGAGCTTCCTCAGCCCTTCTTCAACTTTTTCCTTGCACATGGCCCCTAGTCACAGAACGGCTTACATTGGAAAGGACCTTAAAGATCACTGAGCTCCAACTGCCTGCTGTGGGTTGGTTGCCACCCACTAGTTTCCACTTGCAGATTGAAGGAGAAAGAGAGCCATAGGAGGGGATCTGTAGGTTTCTGAGCTCGATAACTCTTGTTTTGATGGGAAACAAGAAAGAGGAATGCCTCAAACTTGTGCTGGACATGGGAAAATTGTGTTGACTTGCACAGAGCAGCACACAGGTGGGATGCTGCCCCAGGTGTGTTGCAAGGGATGGATTGCTCAGCCCCCTCCCAATTCACCTCATGATCCAGCACCTGGACTTGTCCGAAAGCTCAAAGTTCATATAATCCAAAATATTTTTTCTGCTTTTCCTTCCAGTCATCTCTGTGCATAACTACAATGAAGCAGCTCTGCGTGCCTGCAAAAGAGTGAAAGTCCACAGCACTCAAAACAATGGAGTTGGACTCAGTGGTCCTTATGGGTCCCTTCCAACTTGAGTATTCTATGATTCTCAGACTATGATAACGAGCTCAGTGAGAGAACAGGCTGAAAATGGGGCTGCAGCACCGAAAAGAACGAACATTTCCCTAAACAGAAAGAGAGAATGCCTGGAAATAGCTGCTCCCTGCTCCTGCAAAATCAGGTTACAGCAAGAAAAGGCATTTTAAATGGCACTGGAGTTTTTGAGTACCGTAGAATATTTACAAAGGCAAAAGCAAAACACAAAAAGACCACGCAGTGTGCTCGAGGTAACAAAGCAATTGTGCAATGCAGCAGGTAACCGAGCTGGGTCTGCGGAGCCCAAGCATCTGCTGTAACTCCTGGATCATCTTTCTTCTGTATTGCATTTGCTCAGCGTGGTGATAAAAATATGTCTTCCTCCAGAGGCAGACTGACCGCGTAATGCTGAGCGCAGATGATGAGGTTTTGCGTTTGTTTATGATGATACACGCAAACAAAATACCTGTCTTGCAAAATAGTTTGGCTGCCATCCATGGCAAAGTAACCATCAGGCAGAAAGCGAGCCTAAGGAGCTCCTTCCCTTCAGCCACCAGAACAAAGTAATTAAAAGCCACATGGCATCCGCCTGTCCGCTTGGCAGCGGTGCTATGGGCAGGGCTGTGGGCCCAGCAGAGCTGATCAGCAAAAGGTGGCACCTTGGAAACATCCCATCAAACCTACACATCCCCCCCCTGCCTCCTTCCACAGGCAGTTATCCCAGAGGGGATCTTCACCAGAACGCAGTTGTGTTGGGAGGCACCGTTTCAAAGAGAGGACGCACGACATAAAAGCAATATTTGCTGCTCCACTTCAGAGAGCTCCTGTTTGAGTTCAGGAGGGATAAGAGGGAAAGTCGGGGCCGCTGCTGGGGAGCAGGCGAGGTGAGCGCGGGCGGCTGCGGGGTGGGCTCAGGACGGAGGTGAGAGCAACCAGCAGCAGTGCACTGAGCTGTGGGTGGGAAGGGAGAAGCAGGTCCGTAGGTGGGGAGCAGGAAGGCGAGGGGAGCGGGCGGACAAGAGGATTGGGGCTCGTGGCTCGCCAGCTGGCACGCAGCGAGCAGCTGCTGCTGTGTCAGCCCGGCCGAGGGCTGCAGCTGCACGCTGGCCTTGAATAGCGGAGCAGCAGCGTGCCGGCTGGCTGCTGGAGGGACAGGAGCTCAATGGGCGGGTGGGGGGGGAGGGGGGTTGTGAAAGGTTTGGGAGCAGGGGGACATGACAGCCCTTTGATTTCGGAGCTGTTTGTTCTGCGATTGTCCGCTCTGGTGGATGAGCGGTGCTCCAGAGTTAAAATGGGGAAAGGGGGAGGGAGAGAAGCAGAAGTGAGGACTTCAGTGCAAGAGCCGGACTCTGAGAGCGTATCCACAGCATGCAGTTGTCTGGATGTATGGCTTTCATAGTTGTCAGCAGGGATCAGAGTCACAGGGTGCTTAAAGCAGAGGGGAAATCTCTGCATGCTCACCGAACGCCTGAGCCACCGCTGGAGGAGGGCAAGAGCCCAGCATCGGCCATCTGCTCCTGCACCGTATGTTGCAGTGCTCCCAGAGAGCCCGGGGCTCCCAACAGCCCTGGGGCTTGACATGAGTGTGGGTGCTACAGCACAGCCAGGGTGTTCCCATCCCATGCTGTCACCAATCTCATCCTGCGTGCACACAGCATCTGTACACCTCCACAGCTGCGGGTGATCCCACCCTGTGCAGCCTTCTGCAGGTATGCACAAGCTACGTGTGCTCCTGCAGCGTCGTGGGCACACCCACCCAAGCGCTTCTCCATCACTGTGCACACGCGCGTGTGTGTGTGTGTGCACTCTACGCTCCCCTACGCGAGCGTGGGCACACGTTTCCCACGCGTTCTCCTACAGCCAAAGGTGCACACAACCACTCAGCTCTTCGCACACAGCCATCAGCGCACGGTCCTCGCGAACGTGGGTGCACACAACCCCACGCAGAGCACCTCCGTGGCTACACACGCACCTCCACGGCCACGCATTTCCCCCCATCTCCTCGCACACGAGCGTGAGCGCACCGAGAACTCGCAAGGCGGGGCACGAGCAAAGCACGGCACGCAGCAGGATCCCACCCCCCGCCTCCCTCCCTTTAAGAGCCGCCGCGGGCCCGGCGCTGGCCCCACCCGCTGAGCCGCGGGGCCGGGCCGTCCCCCCTCATTAATATGAAGGCGGCGGCCGCGGCGGCGAATGGCTAATGAAGCTGTCACTCCTGCACCTACTTGTTGGCCGTCCGCGGAGCCGAGGCGCATAGAGGGCGAGCGGAGCCCGCGGGAGGGGAGCGGCGGCGGAGGAGCGCTCCGGGCGGCCCCGCCGGCAGCCCGTGCCCTGCGGTCCCCCCGCCGCCCATGCCGCCGGCTGCGGGCTGCTCTAAGGCGGCCGCGCGGAGCTGCAGCCATGCGGCCCCCGGCCCCCCTCGGCCCCGCGCTGCTGCTGCTGCTCTCGGCCGCCTGCGTGCAGGTAGGGGGGCTTTGCCCCGTCTCCTCCCCCCCCCCCTCCCACCCCCTCCCGCAGCGCTGAGCCCCGTTCTCCCGCTGGGCTCTTTTTATTTTTAGGTGTCCCGCGGCACGGGCTATTTCGAGCTGCAGCTTAACTCGGTGCGGAATGTCAACGGGGAGCTGTTCAACGGGGAATGCTGCGACGGCGAGCGGAACCCCCCGGAGCGGGACTGCGGTCGGGACGAGTGCGACACGTACGTGAAGGTGTGTCTCAAGGAGTACCAGGCTAAGATCAGCCCGGGGGGACCCTGCAGCTACGGCTCCGGCTCCACCCCGGTGCTCGGAGGGAATATTTTGCATCTGAACGCCGATAAATACCATCCCCGAGGCAGGAGCCCCGAGACCGGCCGGATCGTCATCCCGTTCCAGTACGCCTGGCCGGTAGGTGCGCGCCCGCCCGGCGCTCGTGCCCGCGGCCGTTCTTATTTCGTTCCGTTCGTGTTCGCGATTCGGCGGGGCGAGGCGGACGGGGGGGGGGAGGGATCGTGCAACAGGTCGCGGTGCGCGGTGAGCGGCCGCGGAGCGCCGGGAGCGTGGCTTAGGGCTGCCTTAGAGCGAAAGCGCTTTAATTAGCTGTATACATATTTATTTATTTTAACTAATTGCTTTAATTTCTATTGAATAACGCGGAGCGGCCGCGGAGCGCCAGCAGGGGGTGCTACAACGCGCGGCGCAGGTGGAGGCGCGTGCCGCGGCTCGCCAAGGGCGCGGGCTGTGGGGAGCGGCGGCGGCGCGCGCGCGCGCCCCCGCGGCGACCGTTGGAGAGGGGGTGGGAGGGGCGCCGACGTTGGGTGCGCGGAGGAAGCGGGGCCGGGGCCGTGCGTGTGCCTTCTCCCTTCCCCTCCCCGTTGCGGGGGTGCAGCTGACGGAGGTGAGGTCGGAGCGGCACCTGCGGCGCCCACCTGGGGGGGCGCGCGCACGCCGGGCAGCACGCGCGCTCCCGAGTTGCAGCGCACGGAGCTGCGCGGTGATGCTGGAAGGGAACGCTCCCAGCAGCGGCTCCGGGTTCCTGTGCTGCCGCATGCATCGTCACTCGTGTTCTCGTTGCTGAGTTGCAGCTCCCTGGGCAGCTCTGTCTGCGTGGTCTGTAGTGTACAAATGTTGTGTCTGGAGCTGTGCTCTGGAGTGAAGATCAGGAGAAAAACCAGCACGATTTCCCCTCTCCGTTGACCGTGTAATGCAGGCTTGGTGAAATAAACTCGCTGACATTAGCACCTCGAACTTTATCTGCGTGCGGGAGTAACGGTGGCTGAAGTCATGCTTCCGATTTGCCATTTTTTAGTATTGCCACGTGCAGACAGGTGTGGAGAGCTTGCTCATCCCTGTGCTGCAGGTCCCCAAGCCCAGCTGCCTTTGTTTGTTGCTGGAATAAGTGCATTCCTGCCTTGCAGCTGGTCGTTCTGCACTCACCTGAGAGCACCAGCCTTCCTGTTCTAGACCACATCTTGCAGGCAGAGCAATGGCTGCGTGTAAGCATTTGATACCACGTCTGCTGTTGCTTCTTGTATCGTTGCCGCCCTCAGTGTTGTGCAGGAGTTGAGGACTTTGGTGTCTGTAGCACCGCTGCTTCTTTGCAGCTGTTACAGGGCAGCCTGTAGTTGATTTAAGCAGTGCCACTGCAGTCTGGTGGGTGGCTGGCTGATTTCTGGAAGGTTTACTGAACCCTCTCCCTGCCCACCATTGATGCTAAAAATAAGCTATGGAGTAGTTGCACGTCTTAAAACAGTCCGTACATCACTGTTTGCAGATGCACTTCTGGAAAGAAGTCCCATTTTCTGTGCTGTAGCTTCATCTTGAATGATGGTGCTCACTTTGATAGCTTAGACTGCAAATAGATGTTAAAAGAGCATTGCCTTTAAGCAGAACTTTTTACTGTAAATAGATTGGTTCTTAAGTTTCAACTTCTGAAGTAATTACAAGATTATTCTTATCTCTCTGTACCTAAACAAGAAAACATTATAGACATGGTCTTTTCATAAGTTTTTTTCACTTGTGAAATGATTTAGCTTGAGGAAGGATTTTTTGACATCTGTTTGATAGTGCAATTCCTCAAGCTAACAGCAGCTGTAGCACAAGTACATTTGTGAAAGGTATATTTGCCTTATTGTTGTGCTGTTTTGTCTTGTTAATTTTTAAGTTTAATGTAGTGGAAGTTTATTTTTAAAGGGAAGCTTTTTGCTCTTAAAAAACACTGCTGTCTTTCATAAAACTGCAGTACTGGACTTCAGTGACTTCTACTGTTCAGTACAGAGAAGGTTATCCTGCTTACTCTGATTTCCTGTCTTCTTTAATATCATTAGTCTGATCTCTGATTTGCAAGAGGAGCTTGGGATATTGCCAAAAAGTTCTTAAAATTGCTACCTTGGGATACATCATCCCCAGAAATCTGGCAGTGGGAGAGGCTGAGGAACAGCTAGAACAATACAGCTGTCTTCTTCACCCACCTACCTCACATTTCTTTTTGCCTCCTGCTGTAAAACTTGCAGCTTGATGCTCTTTTGAGGTCGTTAACGAACAGATGATGCAACTGCAGCTTGTGTGTTTTTTTTAAGACAAAAAAAGGTTCCAAATAGCTTTGAGGAATAAATTCTGATCACTTACACAGCTTAGATTCATTATGCATTTTTATAGCACTTAGCTAAGTTCAGACGCTGAGACTTCAAGTGCCTTGTCCTTGCCGAGTTAGAAAAAGCTTAGAGCAGTAGTTAGCATTAACAGGATAGCAGCAGGATTTTAGGTTTTTGTTTTAGCAGAGGAGGGATTATTTGGAATGTTGTTTTTGAAGATGTTATGAAGGTAAAGGCGTTCTCTTGGAGGCATCACGCAGACCAATTTTTCATAATCTTTGCAAGATGGCGTGAAATAGTTTGTGTGTGGTTTTTCTCTCCACCCTGTTCCTTCCCTCAGGGAATTTGCAGCTTTTCCTGCATCGTAAGTGTTGGTATGGCATTCATTACTTCAGTTAATTAGTCATATAGAGGAATTGTTCTGACTAGTCGTGGCTGTTGAGATCATATATAACAGCATGCATAATTATCACCTCTCAGCCCCCAAGTTCTTGATGCTCTGGTGTGACTGACGGCGCAGTGTATGTGTGAGTACCCTGTGCTCTGAACTCTGTGGGTTAATGACAGAGTTTGGGGACTTGGAAATAAATACCAGGAAGAAAACCACCCATTTCAGTTCTTTCTCCTTGCCACTCATCAGGTGCTTATCTTTTGGGCTTTGTATGTGTCTAAGTAAGAGGTCCTCACTGCTTGCTCTGGTAAGTGTGCCTGCCCCACTAGAGTGTAGGCAGCTCATTAATTTACGTTGTTGGAACTCAAGCTTTTCCTGTTGAAGGTGTGGTTATAGCGTCTACCTCTAAAGTTCTCAGTACTGTTAACTTACATGTAGTTGAAAACATGTGAATGATGGACGCTTAATATCTAGACTGTGCGAGTTTCTTCTGCCTGCAGTCCACGTGTGAGTCTCATCCAAATGCCTGGAAGTGTTCAGCCTTGAGCTAAAACGTAAACTGGCAGATGAACCATCGAAACCATAAAGCTGTTGAAAGGATAACTTGGCTGCAGCTGTAAATGCTGGATTTCTTAGAAAGCAGCTACCCCCACTCCCCTGCCAAAGCCCAAGCAGGAATACTTGACCTTAGAGCTCTTATTACCTAATAGGTGCAGTGCTCTGGCATTTTCAAATGGTGTCTACTCAGTATAGTCCTCTGCATCAAGCTGTCTGTCATCCTAATTGCAAACTTGTGTATGTTGTGAAGGCACCTAGGCCCTCAAAGGCATTTAGCCTTGATGTATGCCATCTAGATCCATGGTGCCTGTAGGAAAACAGATGGACGAGCATGCTTCCTACAATCAGGCTATTTTTGTTTGTCTGGTAGAGCTACAACTGGTCTACCTTCTGTCTTAACACAGACATCACTTTTCAAGATCAGGATCTTGAGGCTTTGTAATGAAAACATCCTGGATTAGGTTACTGCATGCTCCCTGGTCGGGTAAACGTACATTCTGTCACCTTGGATGATGATCTGTCATGTCAGATGTGCTCAAATTAGGCAGGTTAAAGCTAGACCACTGAGTATTCAAAAAGGTTCTTGTATGCAGTCCTACTGAAGAAACATAGGACGCTTCTATCACGAGAAGGATCAGAAGTTCACAAGTGAAGCATCAAGTGATGTTCAGTGTGCTTTACCTCTAAGTAATTGTACTTTGCTCTACTGACTTTTCTTTTTCAAAAAGCAGCAGCATCTGCAAATCCTGTCTTAAAGAGTACCTGAGGGCAGGAAATAAGAAGCAAGAGCATCACCTTATACCAAATGTAATAATTTACCTGGTATAGCATTCAGTTCATGTCCTCTGTAGCCTCTCGTTAGCAGGGGAAGTCATCTTGGAAAAATAAGGTAGAAGGTAGTTGTATATATTGATAGACTGCATAAGTGATGTCTTGTCTGCCAGCAGCCTACCTCTTTTCCCAAGTGGAAGCCTGAGCTGAAGCCACTAATCTTTAACATTCAACTCCTTTTCCATCCCTGAGCTTGCTGGTTATTGACTGCCAGATTGGGTTGTTGGTAGACTGTGGGACTGCCCTGGTAACTGGCGTGGCAAACTGTTTCTTGTGTTTACAAAAGCAGCTGCAGCCCTTGCACACACAAAGTCATTCCCTGCCTCTTGTGGTTCAGGGACAAACAACGCTGTGTATCAAAAAACATGGACTTTCTTGATCTGTATGTCCTCAGTCTAGGAGAAGCAGGTCAGGGAATCATAAGCTTTCACCTGCCTGGTACTCTATTTGCCTTAGAACCTTGCTGGTTAGAGTGAGTATGCTGAGGGGATGATTTACTACATAAATATCCTTTCAGTTTTGGGTTATGCAAACACAGAATAGCTTGTATGTTTTGCTGTACTCCATTTTAAATGAAGATTGTCTGGTTTTGTTTTAGAGACTAGCCTTAGCAGTGCTGAGTAGTAGCAACTCCACTTGATTTCAATAGCAGCTGCAGGTGTCACCTCTAAAAAAGAATCAAGGCCTTAATGGTGGGCACTTCAGAACCACCCTTTCAAAAAGGGATTTATTATTGGCATGCTGTGCGTGCCAGCAACTATTTGCAGCTTGCCTGAAATAGAAAGCCTAAAGACTTAAGTTTCATGTAACTCTAGAAAATCTTATCTTCTAATTTGAAGCAGAAATGTTCTTTGCACTCTTAATCCTTCATACACTTGTTATTGAATCTAGAGTTTCTTAAGTCTTTGGAATGAATGTGCCTTAGAGGACAGTGTTTTATTAACTATTTAAGCCTTTGTACCTTAAAGTTCTGGAGGGGTTTTGTGGCGTCATGGAGATGATCAGAAAGAAAAGAACGCTTCTGCTTATAGTCCTTGTAAGCTTTGTTAGGTAAACACTTGCTTATTTATTAGAAAAACTTAGAACTTGCAGGCAGATAATCTTCCCTCCTGGATTCTGAATGGTATGCTAACATCTCTGGAATAAGGATTAGAAAGTTAGCAAGAAAATACTCCAACCAGCTACTCAGTGATACACTGTGCTGCTAGGCACGCAGCTGGTGTGGGCATCACATCTCTGAAAATGACAAAGGTGTTAAAGTACTTGGGATTACCTTTCGCTAGACCATGTGAGATGGAAAAAGATGAGGTAGAAACTGAGCGTGTTCCGCTCACCACAACATGATGGAAGCTTTGTAGCACTGGTTTGGGATGCTTGAAGATGTTCCAACTACTGTTATCGCTTTCTCTCAAAACCCACCCAAAATTAACCCACCAGGCTGTATGTGGAAGATCTGTGATAGATGAGTACTTGTAGCTTTAATCTTAAATCATGTGGTTCATCTTTAACATGGTTGAGGTAAAACCATAATTGGATGTGTTTGTGTCAGGCTTGGGATATTTGGCCTGTTTGAGCTCTGGTCCCATTGTATTGCAGGCTGAGAGATGCTGTGAAATTCATGGACTTCTGTTGGTCCAGATGTTGAGAAGCTTTGTATTAAATTCAACTTCTGAGTTTGATGATATGCTTTTGAATTCCCTGCACAAATCCAGCTCATCTTAACTGTTAAAACTTCACTGGCTGCCAGCACAGAAGCTATGAAAAATTCAGCTTCTGTCAAGCCATAAAGGATGTGAAACAATCACTTTTTATGTGTGTAGGAAGTGCCAGAAGTGGTTTAGTGCAGTTTTAATCTGTTTGTCATTAATAAGTTGCCACACTTTTTTCTCTTGTATGAGAGAGATTGCATTTAAGGCAGGTGGTGTGCAAGGTAAATAGTGATTTAGTTTTTGCCTTTCAAAATGACTTTCATTTGTTGGTATCCCTGAGGGCTGGTGGCTGGCTGACCCCTCTGCGGAGCAACACTGTGTAAGTGGGAGTCACCATGCAGGTGAGATGGGTGGAATTTACCTGTTCTGTGTAATCTTACTCCTTTGCTTGTTTTTCCTGTGTGTTGGTTTGTGCAAGCGTGGGCTCTGAAATACATGCTATGAACATACTTTAGAAACTAAGTTCATAAAGCAGCTATGATCACATCATACACTTAGTCATCTGCAGAAGCTTTAAATCACACTGTGCCTGAAAGCTTCCCTCCCTTCTCTGAAAACAAGACCAATGTTTTGTCAACTCTGTGTGGGTCCTATTTGCATTGCTTGCTGTAGTTAGAGCTGCTTAATCTACTGAAGAGGGAGGATCACGTTACTGCTGGCACACCGGTTGACTTTCCCTTGGCTTGTTCCAGTTCCATATGCTGGTATTCTCTGAGCTGGAAGAAGCTGTGAGCAGTGGCTTGAAAGCAGAGTGACTAACTGACGGAATGAATAGGGGTGTTTTGGTTGTGCTTCTGGCCCAGTAATGCTAGGTGAGATACTAAAGGATGGTTGCTGCTTCACTTTGGCAGTAACTTTACCATTCTCTTCCTCTTCAGCACTCTGAGAGTCTTCACTGGACTTGTGGCCAGAAAGCTGCTCTGGCTGTTGGCCTTTGGCCAGTGCTGGTTGCTGTTATCAAGTTGGTGGCTTCAAAATGATGCGTTCAGCCATCCTGTGACTGGGAGATGACACATATGGCCACATCCCACATGCCCTGGCTGCTGTCACTGTGGCTGTGTAGCGGGCCAGTGTGGATGACTGTGTTCACCTGTGCTGTATTGTGCTGGGCACCTGCTGAGCTTCCACCTGTGTGGGGTGGTGGGACCTTCCTGCAGCCACTGCTGTGCACACAGGGGCAGAGCTGCAGGAGAACATAGGGTTGTGGGGGTGTCTTTTGAAGATCATCTTGAGTCAGGGAAGTGGCCGAGTCAGGGGCTTTTGGTGCCTTTGCTTGCTATGTAAGGAAAAAAACAAGCTGTATATAAAATTTAGCAAGCAGTTTTAAGTGGTGACTACCATATGTGCATTGACACAGAAAGAACAATGAAGCTAGTCTAGGACTGAACAATTAAGTCACTATTTAAATTACTCAGATGCCTTTGGCCTGGGGTTTCTGTTCAGTGATGTGCAAGGCAGTAGGTGTATCTCATCTCCAAAAACTTAGATACAAACTCGTGCTGTGTGATAAATGCTTGCTGTTAACCTGATATTTCTGATGTTGCTTTGGGTATAGAATGTATTTCTTCTAACTATATTCAGGGAATGGTTTACCATTATAAAACATTCTATGATAGTTGAGCTGTAGCTTGTGCTTATTTACTAAGCTTTATCTCCAAGGTGATTTTTAAGAATGTTAATTAGCTGTTCCTGTGTATGAAGAAGGGGGAAAACTGACTTCTATGGATTACTGTTTTGGATACTGGCTAAGAGTTAAAGTGCATCTTACATGAAAATCTAAATGTAACTTGGCCAAAAGCACAGTGAGAGTGGATTTTATCTGTAGTTGAAATTAGTGTGTTGTCCTCAGCAGCAGTTAGAATGCTGTATTAGATGGAAGGGGCATGGCATTTCAAGGCTGAATGGCAATCTTAGTCTTACTTGATTAGAGCTTGCAGAGGTTGCTTAGAAACAGCCTAATAGTCCTTGAGTAACCAATTATATGCCCCTTGGACAGATGCACAGGTGCTCATTCTCTAAAGTTTTTTTAAAATCTGAGATAAGACTGGAGTATTAGTGCATAAACTGCAATCTGTTTACATCCTGCTTCAGGCTTGAAAGTCCTGATTGTATATATCTTGTTCCCAGCAGGATGTGTTCTGGTGGCTTTTGTTTAGTACACTATTAGTACACTATTAGTACTATTATGCTTAAGTTTCTTGCAGTGCATCTATTTCCAGATAGCATGATAGATTAGAAAACTGGTGGACTTAGTTCTCTCAATGTAGTAGCTTAAGAAACTGAGCATCTTGAATTGGATAAACTTTGCACTCCAGGCTTTTAATGAGGTGACAGTATTTATACTGATGCAGTATCTAATATAGTAGAAAATGCCATATCAGGTTGAGCTAACTTTGATTACTTCTGAAGCAGTGCATGTAAATGATGGTGAAAAACTGAATGAGCTGGCTGTTGAAACACAGAGTGGGTTCTTTTGGATCTCTTCTGGGTTTGTAGTTCTATTTATTGATGTTTCAACTTAAATTTCAAGCTTTTAACTTTAAACAGTCTATATTTCTAATGTTGAAGATCCAAAATCCTAACTGGAAGACTTAAGCTCTGTTCAGGGCGCTGACTGATTCTTAGAAGGCTTGACTGACGTGTGCTTTAGGCAGTAAGTTGAGAAATACATGAGAAGCTTAGTTATTGATCTCTACTCCAATAAAGACTGCAGTAGAAGTTTAGCAGGGTGTGAAGTTCTGGGTACTGTTTGCTGTGCTTTCTGTTGGCTGAAGACAACTCTAATAGTGTTAGTCTGGTGACTTGTGATGCTGCCTGATAGATAGGCTTTGGGGGTGGTTCCTTACTCATGTGGTGTGCATAAAGAGTTTTTTGTGTGTGGTTTTGATGGCTCTACTTCTCCATCTTGTTAAAGCCAGTATGACTTTCCTTATTTTAACATGGAGTCTTCACTGTAACTGGCTGCATGCTATCGATATCTAGAAGTGGACCATGTTTACTTGATGACAGATGTTGAAGACAAAGTATAGCCCTTGTTTATCATTGCTTGTGTATACAACAATGAAATGATAGCATCTCCTGTACTGTTTATAGACTGCTCTTTAAACCATGTATTTATATACAGGCACAAAGCATTATAGCATTGTATTCATCTATTGAAGATCTTTGCAGATCTGAGTATTGTTCCCTGGTTGATTCACACAGGCCAACTTAGAAAGTGGGAAAGGGTTCAAAGTAGGGAAACTAACTCAAGCTCATGTACTGACTACTTCAAATAGTGCTTCTGCAGTATTTTCTGGTGGTGTTAGGCTGTGGTGGCATTGGGGTTGTGTAGCTTCTAGTTGCTTTCCATCTCTCTCTGTAAGAGATACAATGTGAAGTGGTTACTCAAATTTAGCTGATGGGCAGTTCTTAAGGAGTTAATTCCTAGAACTGAAATCCTTTTTTCCTAGCACTGTTAATGTGGGCTCCTATAATGTTAACTGTCACAGGGCTTATACAGAACAAGCTCTTGGATATCAGTGACTTTATATCTACTCCTTGGTCATTGCAAATGTAGGGTACATAAAATGAACTGTCAGGAAGAGTTTGTCTGACTTACAGCAGCCCTAAACCAGTATTAATTTGTGTGTCTCTAAGTCCTTAGGATGGGCTCGCAAGATGCGGTGTTCTGTGAAACTTCTGTTTACCAAGGAATCTGGAGGAGGTAGAAGAGCAGAAGTATTGAAGAGATTGAGAACTATTCACTTACAGGCCTTCCTGAGTTAGGAATCTGTTTGGGCTAGCTAAACTATTCTTTGACTGGTTTTTATAATGTTAATTGGCTTTACATGGCTTCTTTTTTTTTGTGCTTATTCTTCCTTAGGAAGAAGGCTGTGACACTGATACCCCCAAGAAGTAACTCGTAGTTAACAATGACAACAATTTGAGAACTTGCTGTGAGATCTCCCTTTTGTGGCTTCTGTATTCGTGTGGGGAGTTAAAAATAGAGAGGCACTCTTAATTCACAAGTGCCTGCTTTCACTTGTTGGTCGGTGTACTCTGCTCTACATATGACAAAGCTTTCCTTCCAGAGGCTTGCTGCCTCATGGTTTTTGTCTGATCAGTGTTAACATAAAGCTGCACTGGATTCCCTCCTTCACGTTAATTTGAAATATGATTTGACATCAGAGTTCTGATGCTGCTTTGTTACTTCTGGGGTTGATAGACTTGAGGTTACCATATATTCAGACAGCATCTTGGTATTGTAGGCTTCATGTGCTGTTGTATGCTGTGTCTGTTTGCTGCTGTATGAAGTTAATTTTAATAGTAATTAAATACAGCATTGTGATGCTAAGAATGTGATTAGTATTACTGTAGCTACAGAATGCTGATCAGAAGATTCCATGTTGCTTCTAAAGTAAGAATCAGGCGTTTGTTTTGGGAGTATGTTTATAAACTGTTCTGGACACTAGTGCTGCTGTGTATATGTAGCTGTGTGCTTGTCTGCGTGCAGCATACCTATTAAATCCTCTGTTTAAATCCACTGTGTGTTGTCAGCCTATTTCCATATGTTTATGGAGAACAGCAAGATACAGGTAGAGCTTTGGTCATGTCTGCAGCATCCTGGTGCTGAGATGGTGGTAGTAAGGTGAGCAGCTGGCTATGAAGTTGGAAATTAAGGTCTTTCAGTTTAGCTGTAGCTTGCAAAATCTTTGCTTATGTGTCTTCTTTCATATGTGTCTCATTGCCTACTTAGCTTTAGAGGGACTGAGTTGTGTAGAATTAGTGAGAAAGTTGAGAGACTGCCTCTACCTCTGCTTCTGTAGGAACAGAGGTTGAGTATGGGCCTCTCTGCTTCCTGGGGCAAGACATATGTGCTCATTAGGTGGAGCTGCTTTTGTGGGCACCTGCCTTTTCAAAAACAAAGGAAAAGATGATGGTGCTACCAACAGCTAATATTATTTAAAAGGGTTAAGATTAAAATACTCTTTATTCTTAAAAACTTTACATAGATATGCCCTCAAGTTCTATGCATCTTTTCTATATTTGCCTACCTTCTTAGTATGTGTATTTGCAATACAAAAGAGTGCATGCAGGTGTTCTGTGTTTAGAACAATAATTAAAGTATGTTATTACATCGTTACTTTAATTCCCTCTTGACTTCAAGTTGAAATTATAATGATGTATGGGTTGAAGTGCCCAGAGGACACTAATATGCACGCCATGTGGAACGCAGAGGGGAGGGGAAGAGCAGTATTAATTACTAGTTCATCTTTTGTATTTGAAATGGTAGCATAAAATAAGGCTTGCATCAGCCATTAATGGGTCTTTGTGGTTGTTACGTACACATCAAAAGAGATGATCTAGGTACATTTTCATGAATACAAGAAGAAAGCGTACCTATAATGGACTTAATTTATCTTGGACTTCTCCCAAAACTTTAGGGAAGGAGTAGGTCATGGATACTTGGTTAGTATCAAGTTTGCCACCTTCAGAGGTGGTAGCAGGGCTGAAAGCTTCGTTTTGAAGCTAATAAAATGATACTAAGATGGTGTTTATCTGACTGCAGTGTATTGAGTTTGTACGTGTCTTTTTCTAAAAGGTTTTTTTTCTGTTCTGTTATTTCATTGATACTTCCTTCTGTATTTTGCTACTGGATTAACTGTGTGGACTTCTGGAAATTCCCAGTGCTGGCTTCAGATGTGGTACAGGAGACAATATCTTAATAGCCTCAAAGTTGTGAGGCTATTTAAAGTGTAAATAGCTTTAATGTAAAAGGCAAGTATATATTGAAACTTAATCCCATGACTCTTTCTAGAAGTGTTTTTTGCCAGCCCAAAGGCTGTCCACTGAAATCAGGCACTGGTGGAAAAACATCTGCTGGAGTTGTTGCTCTTCTATATGTAATTTGATTTAATCTCAATTTTTAATCTCAACTTAAGAGCACCCTATGTATTCTCCCTAAATAGGATAGGAGGGAAGACTATGGCTTCAGGTTCTAGCAGGTTACAAAGTTGAGTCTCATTGGAGTTGCTTTAATTTTCCTTGTTTTTTTTTAATGCTCTAGAACTGTCAAAGAGAAACAAATCAGGGGAGTTTGTAATGGGATCTCTCTCTGAGAGAGGCAGGTGCAGTGCAAATGGTGCACTTATGTGACTACCCTCAGGTAAACCAGTTGGGATGTTGCTTCTCTTGGTAAGGCTGTAGTATAGAATGCCAAATTGTATTGTTTTGATAGCTGTTACGTTTCAAATATTTTGAAATTTTAAGAAGTTTTGGTAACCATCTGGCTTTGTCTGATATGTAGCATGTATGGAAGAGATGTGGCAGTTGGTAGAAGCTGTTTTATTTTTTTAACGAGGCCTGTTTTCCCCACTTCTGAACGTTTTGTGAGCCACTATTCCTCTGTCCACTGAATTCAGGGATCTGCCTCCTTGTAGGTGATAGATGAGTGCAGGCCAAAACCTGTCATGCTTTGAGATCTGTAACAAAAAGTCTGGGGCAGGTTTCTTTTATGTGGAAGAAAAACAGCTTTACTGAGCTGTTGAACAGTACTAATTTTCTGGTAGCATTTTCTGTCCTTTTTAGAGACCTGGAGGAGAAGGTCCTTCAGTGGTTACTTACTAAATAATGCTTTTCAGGGTATTTTTCCCTACTGGACAATGTGCAAAAGTTTACAAACTTCTTGAAATAAGTTTATCTCTATAGGTATGACTTTGAAAGGCAGGTGATATCCTAACTTGTGCTTCCCTATCCCTGTTCCTCTTGGACTGCTTGCTTCCTGTGGTCATTGAGGATCCTGCTTCTGGCTCAGATTGTGAAGCTGTGCTGTTCAAGCCCTGAACTGAGCTTAACAACGACCCAGGTGCTGCTGGGGCAGATCTGAAGGGCTGTGGATATGCATCTTGTGTATAGCATTAGTGGGGCTGCTAAGTGTAGCCATGCAGAGTATTGGGGAAAATCCTTTAGAAATGTAAATAGTTCATCTGGCTTGCTTTGAAGAGACTGATAGTCCTGTAGTTTGTATTCTGGACTAATGACAGCAAATTCCTTCAATTATTAATTCCTTCAATTGTTAGAAGGCAGGTGTTATGGGTAGTGGTGGAATATTTGAGGTGGTTCTCTCAAGTTAGGCAAATTTCTGTAGTATGTGACTTCTGTTTCCCAGCTGTCAAGTTTTAACATTTCTTTTCTCCAGTTAGCTGGTATTTCCAGTCTGCTACAGATGCTTTTGCCTTCACTGCTATCTTACCAGTCATGCAACTTAATCTTTTCTGTTTATATTGTGTCCCTAACCCCCATCAAGTAAGTACAGGTGGTGCTCTGAAGGCAGTGCTACTTTTCTAGATTGGTTCTTGAGCATCATAGAATCACAAAGGTCCAGTTTTTAGCAGGTTAGGTGATAACTTCATGCTGCTCCTGTTGCTGCAGAAGAGCATGTTTGCATAGAACTGTATGTACACAGGTGGTGCCAGATCATTTTCTTTTGGAGTAAGTAGCCAGAGCTGGCACCAGTCTTCCTATGTGTTACACAGAAGCCAGGAGGGATTGTGAACATGACTGATAAAGTAGTTGAATTACTAGGTAACTCTTCTTTATGCTTCAAGATGTTTCTCAGTTCAGCCTTCCCCAAGAAACATAATGGGTTTTTCATAGTTAAAATGGGGTTTTCAATACCATGTGCTGACAATTGTATGAAAAGTGCTATGTGATCAGTAAGCTTGATATTTTACTTGACACTTGTCAATCTTCAAGTTAATAGTCTTTTTTTGTTTGTGCATTTCTCTTACCTTTCCTTGGATGACAGCATGTTCTGCTTTGTACCACCCAACCTGGAGTTCTTCACTCTTAGAAGTCCACCTAGGTTACCATTTTCCCAGGAGAAGTTTCAAAAGCCTCTAGTCCTTTACATCTTTATTCTAGTTAGTACTATCTCCCAGTTTGTAGTTCCAGCTCAGTTTCAACTAGCATTTATTTTATGTGCTGCAACAAGTACATGGCTTGGTATTATTATGCATGGTTCGGTGGCTTTTGGAATTGGTAACTTCAGGTGACATTTCAGTGTTGCAGAAAGGATATCTTCATTTGGTGTTTAGTCACAATTCCTCAGATGTTAGAGCTTTCAAAGAGGAGTTCCAAGGTGTAATGATGTAATTCCGTTTTGTTGTTCCTTTTTCCCTCAAACATTCCTTGATCACAATTTGGGTCACCCCAAGATAGGTGCTGATGACTTGCCTGCAAGAGCCTATGCAGTAAATACTTGTTTTAATGTTAGCTATCAGAAAAAATGGAATCCTTCAGTACCTTTCTGGTTAAAGCTGGAGTTTAGGGAGCATAAGCAAATCCTTATGGATAAGGTCTAGGCAAGAATATATAAAAACTTCCTTAAGTAATTTTTTTTCTTTTCAAACAAGAACCTTCATCTAGTTGTGATTGGCAGCCTAACACAAGTATTTGAGACCAAGCTTTGCAAGAAGTGCCACCTTGTTTGCTTTGTGTTGCCTTTTTTCCCCTGATCATGGTTTCCATTGGTTTAATTTGATATCCTGTAGTTCTCATCAAGGATGGGAATAGATAAACTGCTTTTTCTTATCATCCCCTGGGCTTTTGTAGTAGAAGTCTGCAAAGCTGCATGATTCAGTTCTTTCCCTTTCAGTCTGAAGAGTTTTGATTGCTGTTTTCGTTCCGTGCTGGAAAGTCATCCCCTACTTGGTAAGGGCACACTGAAGCTACCAGTGCTTCCCAGCATCTTCTGTTAACAGAACTGTCCAATGACATGACAAAGTCTGTGTTTTTTTGTTTCCTCTCTCACCCTTTGGCTAGAGCCAAGGTGTTCAGCTGCCTTCCGAGTCTTAAGTAGTCAAGACATGGATGAGAGTTGGGAACCTGATCTCTTGTTGTAATGCAATCAAAGAACTTGTGCTGAGCTTGTGAATGCAGCTTGCTTGAATAGAATGAGCTGGCTCTAGTGGATTGGATGAGTAGAGGTGGTCGTGGAATTAACTTAGATGTATTTCGTGAAGCCTTGCTTATCAAAACAAATCTTCAAAAGGGAGTACTATCACAGGTGTGATTAACTATGGATTTTATGACATGCTCTGAAAATTAGTTCACATTCAGCAATGTTGGAATCTTAAATGACAAGATCTGTGATGTTGTACTTACTCCCTTTTGATGATTGGTTTACAGTACAAGCAAATATTAAAGCTACGATGGAGAGAAATCATGATTAAACTATAACTGTTACTCTGAAGAAGCGGTTTAACAAAGCGTTTTGGTCACTGGATTAGAATTGTAGTTAATAATAATTCACTTAAGATGAATTTCATGATTTTTTTTCCCAAGAGCTCTGTATACTTGCTTAGCTGGCCAGTAAGGTAATGCTTGTAAAACTAAGTACATCAATAGAGGTATGGAAGAAAACAAGTTTTATTGAAATGTGTGTACAGGAGATGTCTAGAGGTTGCACAGTCAGTGCAGTGGAGTAGAAGTGTTTCAACAAAACTGGTCTGAATGGCTGGTAAATCAGGTATTGGTATTAAACACTGCTATTTTTTGGAAAATCTCAGCAATAGAATGTTATTGCAGGACTCTGCACTTCAGGTAGCAAAGTATTCTCTTTTTCTTAATTCTAGAACTGTAAGGAAGAGGTTTGGAAACTAATCCTGGGTGCCTTGTTGAAGTGACTATGAATGACAGTTCAGGCTTCAGAAGTGGAACTTAATCTCCCTGAGTACAGCAGAGATGTGTATGCATGCTGGATTAGGAGGAGGGAAGATGGACTGGGTTGGGAGTGAGGAGCAGATTGCTATGAAAAGCAGTAGTTGCTTATACTCAGCAAGACTAGCATTGATGCTACACATGCAGTGGTGAAAGGAACTGTTAAAATAGAAATTGGCTCTTCTAGAACCTTTACAGTTTCCTGTGAACAGAATTGTAGCTAGCAGCTTTTCTTCAGATAAGCTTTAGCAAGACTATTGCCTGGGCAAATCTCCTGCAGCTTTTCTAAATAAGAAGCTAATTACTTGCTTTTGTTGCTGTGAAAACCTGATGAGATATGTGCTCCCTACTTAACTATAAGAGGAGACTGCTCTGTCTGCAGCAGCTGCCTGGCAGAGAGTGCTGTCAAAGTTCAGGACCACTGCTGAGGTTTTTGGGAACAAATACTATGCTTGAGTTGAGTGATAAAGTTAAATTAGCTGAGGTTTGCTTTGGGTTTGTTTAGGGTGCTAAGTTGCAGTCTTGTGGGTTATTCTGGTGGTTCATCTTATGTCGGTGGTTTGTCTGCTCTGTAAGTTGGTCTGAAGTGACTGCATTAATGTCTTCCTTTGGAGATCTGTAGCTGTACACGCTGTTTTATCCTCTTGTGAGCTACCTGAAAATGAGCAATTGCTTCTACAAGTAAAGCTAATATACAGTTTCAGATTTTAGAACTCCCCAGCTGAAAGGTTTCCTGTGAAATCTCAAGGCCCCTCAAGTTGTGTCCTGCTGTATCAGTAAGGTCTGAGTAGCTTCAAATCTTCACTTGAAGGTCTTTTTCTAGCTGTCCCTTTGAGTTATGTGTTCATAGTTGTATCTAATGGTTTGATTACCTTGATGAAAAAACCCACTATGCTCATTTTTCACAAAGGACTGTTATAATTCCCCTTTGAGTTCCTCCCTGAAACTGTTTTCTTTTAGATGCATGCAGCTGGTTGTTGGCAGGATTCTTCCATCCATTTGCTTGGTAATTTTTGTTAGCTGAATGCGAGTCCCTATCTGGGTGTTAAGTATTAACTCTGATTCTGACTTATTCACCTGTTGTTTTTATTTGTGCTCTTTTTCCAGAGAGATGACTCTTAATAGTCTAGACATCTTGATTTCCCCTTGCCACCCCCACATGCACACACGCACATACACACCCCTCTATTTTTGAGTTTGCTTTGTTTGGGGGAGGAGAGGAATGAGGTGTTCAAGCCTCATGTAGGTGGAGGCTTGAGCCTGCTGGCAGCTAACCATGTCAAAAGTACCTTCCCTTTTTTCCCTTCCCCACCTCCCAGGTTTTGTTGGCTTTCTGAAGAGGTCAGATGGGGCTCATCTGTAAACAGCTCCCCTCAAAGAGCAGCGAGGCTCCAAAGCTCGTAAACACTGCCCTGCTTTTGTGACTTGCCCAAGAGGAGTATAACTTCAGTAATGGCTCTCAAGTATGGCTTAAAGTTGCTCAACATCTTTCTGTTCTCCGCTGCCTGTGTTTGCAGTACTCCAAACCAGCCTTCCGCAACGCTCCTGACAGATCGCCATTGTTTGACTCTGGTTTCCTAAGGGAAGGCTTTTTGTTTAGGCCTCACCATGCCAATGGTACTTCTCAAATGAAAAATGAGGATTTATAGGAGGGGCCCTTCTATAATTTTGCGTTGGTGTGATCTTTGCTTTCAGCAGACAAGTTCTTGCATGCAAATATGTCAGAAGTTTCCATGAAGCTTCAAAAACGAGCCTCATTCTCTCTTCCCCTCTATCCTTCCCATGGGAAACAGGGCCTGGGGAGTGAGGAACTCCTGCCTTCTGTCTTCATCAGGACTGCTTTGAGAAGACCAGAATGCTTGTTCTATCTATCTGCCCTTAAATCTGTGTTGAAGATGCCTTGGACCTTCTCTGAATCTTCCTCTTCTCCGTGCTTTTGCAATCTGGTTTATTTATGAGGAAGTTGTAAGGCCTTACAGAGCTGCTGGGGAAGGAAATGGAATATGCTTGCCTCTTAAGTCAGCTTTTTCCATGGCAGGCAGGCTGCTTGGGGGAGGGGGGGGCGGGTAATTTAAAGAGGGAAAAGTATCTTTTTTTTCCCCTTTGCTTTTACTTTATTTCACTCTTGTAGGAAGTTGTGTTTTTTTTTTTTAATAAAGAAAACCTTGGAATTGGCCATGCTGATCAAGACCTTAGCAAGTTGATTTGAAGAAATACTGGTGATTGCCTAGCCTAATTTCTTTAAACTTAGGGATGACAGTGTCTGTTTTGATCTATTTTTGCAGTCAGAGTATTCAAATCCATAAGTTGCTTATTTGTGAGCAAGTTTGAAAGGAAATGGAAGTGATTGTTGGTGAAAGCCTGTGTTTACAGTATAGCAGTCTGGACAGGAAGGTAGCTTGGGCTCCAGGTTTGATTAGGAGCAGTGGTTATTTTCTAATCTGTAGTAGGTTACTGATATCTTTTGGGATTTTGTCTATTTATAGAAACTCCCAGTCAGAATGTTTTTATTGGAAAATTTCAGGTGAAATCAAATGTTAGAATAAATACATTAATACACAATAGCTTATTAGATGACTTTTTAAAATCATTTTTCTGTTGATTTCAGCTCAAAATTTTGTGGTTTGGGGAAGATTCTGTTTAAAAAGTAGTTCTCTACCTAATTAAAGCATTCTCAGAAGATCAGTCATCTTGGTTTAGATGAAGAATCTGACCTGGTTGTCTACCTGAGAACATCTTTGAATGTTGATTTGCAAGTGTTAAGGTTGTGAAAAGACAGTGCTGAACAAATATTACAGGTTTTGGTTCCCCCTGCCCGGAGAAGAGGTCGTTGGGATGGTGTGGGGAGTGTTTTGTTTAGTGTAAGCAGTGGAATAATGCTTTGAAGTTTTTTTTTTTTTTGCCATCACTGCTGCTAGGAAAAACACAACTGAAGCAACACTGTCAGGATAAGTAGAACAGGCTGAAGTTGTATCTTTCCAAGGGGGTTAGCTTCTCTGTTTAGTTAACACCTATGGAACTATTCTTCTATAAAGCTATGCTTTTCTGCAGAAATGTGCTGATTTTCTTCTCTGGCAGCCTTCAACATACTGTGTTTTGATTTGGTCAGCACCTGTGTTGAATTCTTTCTGGGAGGTGAACCTCTCAGTGCAGTACTGCTCAAACCAGGCCATCCCTTCTCACTCTGAGCCATGATTGCTTGCAAAACATCTTCTAAATTGTACTAGTTGAAATGGACAACAAATACTACTTCACAAAGCTTTCTGTGTAAGAACAGAATGGAGTGTTCTGGCTCCACTGGTGAGGTGCTGGTCGAGTCAGTCCAAAGCAGTTACTAAGTTAATGCAAGCTCTTCAGTTTTCTGGAAGCACGATTTAAAAAGAGTGTAGACTTGTGTCAGTGCCTTGTGCTACAGAAGAGCTGCTTGCTGCTCATGCTGTGCTAGACTTTCCATTGGACAGTGCAGGTAATGGCTAATGCAAGCCAGTGGTAGAGCTCTTACAAACTTAGAAAACGAGTGTCTGTTTAAGCCAAAAGTGCTATTAAATATTTGTCTAGTAGCATTATTCAGCCTATAGCTCTTTAGTCTGGTTATCAAGTAGGGTTACAACATGGGTGAGTGTGTGATATTGGATTCCACAGTAAATGTTTTTGATATCTGAGCTGTAACTGTAAAGCTCTCAGTGTAGCATATCATGAGCATGTTCAGTGCATCTTTTAATACTTTCAGTTGTTTTAAAGTGGAAGTTTGAAAGAATTAAACCAGGCCTTGTGTGATACTCTGCAATATGATGGGGGCAGAAGTGTTTTTTGTGCTGGAAGATCAGGGTTCTGTTTCCTGTTTTGAGGAGCAATAACTACAACACAGTCTGTTGCCCTACTGCAGAAGGGGTTTGTCTTTAAGGTTATTGCTGGACATGAGGAGGAGATCATAAGTTGGGTTGGTAACCTTAATATATTTTCTACCGGAGGAATAGCCCTGTAATCAGCTGTCTTTCTGGATGTGTCTGTTGAGGCATCTGGAGGGTGGCCAGACTGTCTTGGCTGAAACTGATTTTCTTGTAAATGTGCATTAGCCTATAAATACTGTCTGTGTTGTCTTGACTAACATCTACAATCTAAAGTGTGATTAAAAGCCCTCCTACAACGTTGAGCTCTGCATGCTCAACTTTCTTCAATAGTGAAGTGTGTGTAAGTAACCCAGAAGAAGATATGGGGAAATAAAGATTACAGGTTGCCAGTCCAAGAAAGGATATATTGCTGCATGTCTTTATTGTATGTGTTCCTTTTAGGCCTTGTATGGATGACCACATAACTCCTAATCATCCTCAGTTGGAAGGGGGAGTGCTTGAAATCAGGCCCACAGGTACAATTAGCTTTGCAGAGTGTCTTAGACACTGTGGGTTGTCCCTTTATTTGCACCTTCCAGTGTGTGTCCACAAACATTCTCTATCATTTTAGGTAAAATAGCAGATATAAATCTGCTTTCAGATGGAATGATGGGAAGGCATAGTTGACCAAGGTAACAAATCCAGTACAGGTTTTTACTGCCTTAGCCTGTGTGGGCAGTTGGCTGCAATGGCCAATTTGCAGCAGGAAAGACCAAGCCTTACGTAAGATGAATAAGTGGACATCTGGAAGCACTTGAACACTGTTTCATACTTCTAATAAAAATCAGTGGAGCATAGGAAGGATGAGGGGTGTGTTACAAGATCAGTTTTTAAATGCAGGAGAGGTGGATACAGAGCTATGAATAGGGAACAAATCTCTGCAGGATTATACTTAGAATACACTTTAGATTTCATGCCTAAGGTAAGCAGACTTAAAACTGCCAGAGGGCAACGTTAGGGTAATACTATATAGTACTTACTTTCTGATGCTATTTTTTCTTCCAGAGGTGGCTGTAACTCCAGCATGCATGCCTCTGTCCAGTGTAGTTGCTGCTGAGCTTCCTTGGGTGCAGTGTGACTATTCAGCACTAAAACTTAATGCATTCCAGTGATTCCTTTCCTAATGCCTGAAGCTAAAAGTACAAGAAACATTTTCTAAAGGGCATAGTTTGTGGTTTATATGTTAAAGTGATAAAAGAATAGGCAGTCATTTCAGGACTCTATGAATGGGGCTGATGGTGTTTGCAGAGGGCCTCTAGCAAAGAGCCCTACTGAAGGTGTTGCATGTGCATCTCTTGATGCAGCAGTAAAAATCTTAAACACCTATGGAAAAACAGCTGAATTAACGTTATGCTCTTCTTAAAGTGTTCATTTCCCTACTGGATGTCCCCAGGTCCATATGAGTTAATAAATTGCATTTAGCCCATGAATTCTGCACATGCCAAAACATGACTCTGGTTTAATGAGTTTCAGGGTTTTTTTGTGTGTGTGGCTTGCCTCTAGCCTCTAAACACTAAGATGTTTATATGAGGGTTTTAGGATAGTGGTGCATTAACTGTTATTGTTACGGGTTCTGAGTGTATGTGAGAAACTTGATTTTAACGTGGATGAGTTGAAAACTCTCTGAGCTGAAGTGCCTCACAGCTGCTCTTGTTAAACATAAAACACATAAACATTGCATCTGTGTGTAAGGTAATTTTTTCTTAAATAATCTTAGTATCTAAATGTTAACGTGTGTGATGTGTAGTTGGTCATAAAACTGAGGAAAAATTACAGAAGCCTTGCTGTAGTGAGGTAAAGCTATTTAGCTTTTAAACTGCCTGAAAGGGTTTTATATCTTTTTATAAGGGGAGAATCCACTACTGTCTTTTTTTTTTTTTTTACAGGAAAGTTTCTGCTGTGTCTTTTTCAGGTCTTGTTTCCTTTTGTGATGGAATCTAAACTTGTAGTAGGAGAGTAGACTTTTCTTTGCTGTTTTCTAGGAAGACTTATCTGAACTAATATACTTACAAGTTGGTGTTTTAGTTGCATCCTGAAAAGATGTCTTATTTTATTTCTTCTCTTTTTGGCCTTCACTTGTTTGTGCTAAATTTCCCAGCTATTTCCCACAGTTCAGAACCCTTCACTTTGTTCAAACCCTTTAGGGATACTTCTAAAAGGATTTCTGTGGCTAAACAAAGCTGAGAATTAAGAGCTAAATGAAGTGGGAGTAGAAAAATTACTAGCCTGTTGATGTGTGGGGGAAGATGTTTTTTGTTTTGCTGCTAGCTTGCTTTGCCCCACGGTTTTTAATGCTTTATATTTCAACTTTTTGAGAAGATGCCTTCAAGGGCTTTCACATGACAGCAAAATACTGAGATTTCAAACTACTTTTGTTGTAGCAATATCAGCTTATTCCAAATCACTGCTTGTTTGTAGCCTATAATAGTGGGTTTTATTATCTAATGAGTATCTTGTTTCTTTTCAGAGATCGTTCACACTAATACTAGAAGCATGGGATTGGGATAATGATACAAAATCTGGTGAGTATGTAAACTTGCAGTTTTCACTTATTTTGTGTCCTGTGTAGACAGATTGGTGGGGGAGAATGGTAGGCTGTTGCCATCAGACATCATTCCAAATCAATCTGAATGCAAGCATGCAATCTAAAGGGTATTTGCAAATCACAGCAGAGAAGCTTGTAGTAGCATTTTTGAAAAGTTACTACTGATAAGAAAAGGAGAGGACCCTAGTAAATGGAGAATGTAATGTGTAATTTTTAATTTCAGAAACAGTTTAAGCAAGACCTTTTTTTCCGTAATGGAGGCAGTCTATACTGTAGAACTTCTCTTTAAATTCTTCATTCATCCATCACTGCCTTCTGTGGTAATTTGTGATCACATAAACATAGGTATTTTTTTCCCCCATAAATAAAACACTGTTTTTGAAAGTGTTGTAGGTTATTGTATGATTTCTTTAGTACTGAAAGTTATCTTGTTTCTGATCTCTAAATACTAATCCTCAGTATCAGAGCAGGGGTATTGATTTGAAGGAGAAGGATTACTGCCTAAGTGCTTCAAAGTAATTTGAAGGTGTTGGTTGCTGTATTGTTGCTGAAGTGGGATTTCAGATTGATCCTGCTCATTGGTAATGGTGTACAAGCTTGCCTCTCAAAATAATTCATAGCTGCAAGTGAGCTTCAAACTCCTTATTAATGACTGTTAGTCTTGACTGGCACTATTACAGAAAAAGGTAAGTGGACATGAAGATATGACATAGCAAAGATGCACGCCCCTTGTCTTCTATATTCTGTTCTCTGCTGCTTCACTGACCACCCCTGTCAAGATGCATCAGGCATAACATTTTAGTTATGCCCCATTTTAGGGTTATGCTAGCATTTCTTAGTCCCTTTCCTTGAAATCTGGGACCAGTCCTACTTGAATTTCCCTGACAGACTTCTCAAACTTAAAGATTTTCCTAATGTACTGTCTGGTGATTGGTGATGAGCTTCTTCCTCAATCCTCCCTCTGCTGGAATTGACCAACTTGTCTTGTTCTACAGCTTCAATCTTTTGTTCTAAATGTGTTTTCTGTAGATCTCTGGTAATTCACCTTGCTACAACCCTTCTCTGATACATCCTACTTCAATGGCAGTTCCCAAAGCTGGGATTGGTATTCAGAATGAGATCTTGTGTGCTGAGCAGAGTGAACCTGTGGCTCATGTTACATGTCTCCCATCACAACTGTAAGGAGGCTTAGAGTTTTGCCAGTCTCTATGAACTGGTGAATGGCTCTGAAGTCAGGTTGTTTTTCCTGTAAGGGGGATTAGTGCAAGGCTGAATGCTGAATTGCTCTGCTTGCATTTGGACTTTTGAGTAGGTATTTTAAAGAGTCCTTCAGGAATTCTTCAGGTTAACTTGAAAGTTTTAGAACAGTTAGGCTTCCCTCCCTGTATCTGCTGGTATCTCTTTACTGTACTCATCAACAGCAAGCCAAGAGTGCTGGTAGCAGGTCTGTGAAGTACCCATATCATGAAGTCTGACAAGAGTAAATTTATCCCCTGGTGTTCATCATAAAATGCAAACCATTAAAGGATCTAAAAAACATGGGTTTGCAAACTTCCCCTGTGCTTTCCTTCTCTGTGCAGCAGCATTGGCAGATCTGCTGGGAGACATGGGCTGAAGGGAGCTTGTGGCAGTGTAGTGTTACTGCTTGTTTGCTTTGGGAGCATGGAGGAGGGGGAGAGGAAACTGGCCTAGATACAGAGTCAGTGTGAAGGGCCTGCTCTCTGTCATCTGTCACAGTGGTGCTTGCTACTTTCCAGGTAAGTCATTTGACTTGGCAGACTTGTAGTTGTATCGCAGAGGTCTTGGCAGTACCTCACACTCTGCTGCCATTACAAAGCAGGCTGGCATCTTTGCTGTGAAGTAACTTTCCGTGGGGGGATGTACTGATTGTCTTCCTCTTAGTCTGTAAAAGACTGATCTGCCCTTACAGCTTTAAAATGGTTGCTTGAAAGAGGCTGAAGGCTCTTGAGATGGGCACAGCCTGTTCACTCAGGCATTGGTTTTTTATGGTAGCTGTGTTTGTCTCTTTGCAAGCAGCATTTTTGTTGCCCTGGTAGTGGCTTGTTATGAATGTCTGACTGCTGCTAACAGTCAGTGTTGGAGTGTGAGGTTCTTAAATACAGACAAAGATAGGGATCCCTCTTAAATTGGGTGCTTTGGAAATGGTAATTAAAGAGAATTTTGAGCTGTTGTTGTGTGTAAATTTTGGTGCTGCTGTCTGCTTTTCTAGAGATGCTTCTTGGAAACTTTTTCAGTCAAGAAGCCTATTTCTTCTGAGGTATATGAGCAGGAAGTTAGGAAGAGTATCATGTGCTGCACTTTAACCAGTAATCAAATTCAGTTATATGGCCTGCTGCCTTTACCAAGGGCTAAACATGTTGGGGGGGTGGGGGAGAGGGGAGAGAGGAAGGGGGGGGAAGGAGGACCACCAGCTGAATTTTATGGTAAACCAGATGCAGGTAGCCAATATCTTCAGAGTCATGTAAGCATTGTTGAGGGGGATGGAGAAACCTTGACAAAATGTGTTTCCCAGTGGTAATATGATGTCTTTGGGAAATGCACTTATCCCAAGTAAGTATTAAATATGAAGAAAAGCAGAGTCATTGAGTCTCATGCTTACTGTGGTTGTTCTGAATCTAGCATTAGAAACTAGGTAGTTTGGAGCTGATTTTCCTCGTGCCTTTGTGGTTCAGGATGATTTTGGAGTTTATAACAGGGGCCATTTTAATAAGCCTGTGTTGCTGCTAATGGGAGAATGGTTCTGTAATGCATACTTGCTGTTGTTCATGTTTTTTTGGCCATCAAGTGACTTTGCAATTTATGTCAAGGTTCCCAGATCAATAGTCATTACAGAATAAGATTATGGAAGGATATTGAATCTTGAATCTAATCATGAGGCTTTTAAAGGGCTAGGGAGATGATTCAGGCACAGACAGAAACAGACAGCTTACTCTAGCTTGCAGGCTTCTTGTCCATTCTGCTATTGATACTGTTGCTGGATGGCAGAGGACTTCACCTGTAGGAATTAGGGAGTTAAAGAACTGCAACAGACTTCAGTGTGTTCTGTATAGCCATGAAATGTTTCATACAGACTAGTCTGGACATGTGTGATTTGTAGCCTGTAGGTAGCTTTTACCACTTAAATATTTGAGCATAGGTACTACTTAATGATCAGACAGCCATTTAATGCTTAATCAAACATAACTTTTTCTTTTCATATTCATTAATTCTAAGAGGAAAGATTTTTATCAAGCAAGCTTGAAAAAAATGTCAAGGTTACAGTGCAGTGCAGCACCCACTTCTGTAGCTTTTACTTTAGTAACTGAAAAGTTGTCACTTGAATTCTCATGCTGGGAGGATGTACAGCTTTGGTAACAGATGCTTAGGCAACTTCAGTGCTGTCAAGTAACTTTCTAGGTGAGAAACATGACCTTGATTGATTTCCTAGACCTAGATTAATGAGTATTATGTATATAGAGTGTGTGTGCTGGAAATGGTGGTTCAGTGTTGCTTGCTATCAGCTTGGCCTGTTTTATATTATTGATAATCTGGTGCTTAGATTTCCTCAGTAACATTGCAGACTCTTGCTGTGTTCAGGCTTTTGGTTCTCAATTTCTTTTTATGTGCGTTATAAAGAATCTTATAGAAAAGGACAAGTTTTGAGCTAGCACTATTACAGCATTTTCATTAACTGGGTAGAAAATTGATGTATGCAAGTGGACCTTCTATATTCTTTCCTTGCCCTAGCTATTGCTCTGAGTTGATGTATGTATATATTGCTCTGAGCTGATGTATGTATATATATACATATTCTAGTTAAAAAAAAAAGCTTTGAATTGGCAGTTCTATAATCTTGTACTGTAGAATCCACTCATCCTGTGTGATTGCTAAATATTTTACGCATGCTTCACCTTAGTGATCTGAAGCTGGAAGTAGCAGTGCTGCTGCTTTCTGTGAGAGCTAGGCAGGATGCTTGTGTGTATTGCACCACTGGTAATAATCTGTAGTTCTACAGAGGAAAACAGTAAGAATGCAGAGTAGAGAAGTCTCTTGACAGTCCTTGGTTCATGTGTCTGCCTTCTCAAAGAGCCAAACATTGACTGGACAGAATATTCTATAAAATTCTTGCTAGATCCTTTTGCCATCTGTATAGAAAATGAAGAAATGGAAATAACCTGGTTGATGTATATCATGAAAGTGTACCAGAGCATTTTCTGTTGCTTAGTAAATCTGAAGCATGTTAAGGGTGTACTGTTGTTTTAATTTTAAAATCAAAATTGTACCAGAGAACTGTTACATGAATATCTCAGCTACTAGATTAGGCATATTTTGTGATGTTATAAGTAAAAAAGGAAGCGAAGAGAGCCTCAGATCAAGATAACTGTGGGTTGTCAGCATGTGGGTGTGGTATGTTTGGCTGCCTTGAAAAATAAGCTATTTCCTAAGGATTATGTTCCAGGGTTTTTTTTAATATTTCCTTTAGGACACTTTTTTAAAATTGGCCTTCCTGTAATGAAGCTTGCAAGGCAAAGGAAAATTCACAGTAGATTTTTATCGCTTAACAATTTCTTTACTAGGCTTTCTCTTAACTAGCTGAATACATTTGTTTTGAATTTACATGTTCATATGCTATTTAAATATCACCTGTTGAATTTACTGCTTCTTTTTAATAAAAATAGGTGATGACTTGTTAATAGAACGAGTGGCACATGCAGGCATGATCAACCCTGAAGATCGATGGAAGACACTACAGTTCAATGGTCCTGTTGCCAATTTTGAAGTACAAATAAGAGTGAAGTGTGATGAAAATTACTACAGTGCTCTGTGCAATAAATTTTGTGGCCCTCGAGATGATTTTGTTGGTCACTACACATGTGATCAAAATGGAAACAAAGCCTGCATGGAAGGTTGGATGGGAGAAGAATGTAAACAAGGTACTATGTTTACTTCATTTTTTATTACAGCAGTTTAGTTCTGTTGATGTAGGGATTTCTATAGTCAGTGCTGTTGCCTGTTAATTTTAACTGATACAGGTTTGTCCTTTGTATAAATTTCTTCATTAAAGCATAAATTTTGCTTATTTCATCTCGAGATAACTTCAAAAAATGGTTTTCAAACAACACAAAAAAATTCTTCATCTAGAGTGAAGCCTAGGGCAGGATATGCTGTTTATGATGTATGCTACAGGAGGTGCACAAGAACTGTAGAATTTGAAGTAATTAAGTATATTTTTTCACATTGGCCTTATTCAGAGGGACTACTTCTTCAAAGGAAAATGATATACTGTGCCTGTAGATGTGAAATTTTATTGCACAAGGCTAGCAGCAATACTGTAGGTTTCTAATCCTTTAAAAATCCCCTGTAACGCTTTTAGAATTTAAGAACTTTAAATTTTAATGTGTGCAAAGCTGAAAGCTTTTTGATAGCTCTTAGTGTGAACAGAAATTCAAGTATAGTCATCTTTTTTAATGCCTTGCTAATCTATTATCAAATCTTTGTTTTGCTTCTAGTCTCTCAGTGAATAATTAGTGTAAAAATAACTTGACATACTCTTTCTGTTGAAGGCTTTTTGTTTTGTGATCCTTTTCCTCTCCATTAAAAAGCTGTTAATGAGAGGGAAGATCATCTTCAGGGCTTAGTCAAGGGCTTCTGTATCTTGCAGTGTAATATCAGTCTAATTGGTTTAAAGAACAAAACAGAAATACTTGATACAATATTCCAGTACTGGCACTGCATACCTGTTAGTTTGTTGTCAACTTTTTTGAGTTACACTGAACTATTTTACACAAACAATTGCTGTATTGTTGTCGTGTGAAATCTCTTGCCAGAAGCCTAGGACTACTAGAACATGCCTAGAGATGGTCAGCTTTGCATGAGCAACAAATAGGTTGTGTCATAAAACCCCTAGCTGAAATGTTAAGATTGCTGCTGTACTGGGATGTGTTTAGCTGCCCACATTAACTGAAGCCTAAACCCTTTTTTTTATTTGCAGCTGTATGTAAACAAGGGTGTAATTTGCTCCATGGGGGTTGCAGTGTACCTGGGGAATGCAAGTAAGTTTGCATGCTTGAATATCTTTTCAGTACTGATATTTCTAATGATTTTTGTGTATGCTACTACTCTTTAAGGGCTTACTTTAAAAGGAAGAACTCTGTACAAGTGCATGGCTGTCCTTAGATAGTAAGCAGGTATCACAGGTATAAGATGCTGTTTTGCAATCCTATTGTGTTCTTGTTTATAGGATGGAATATTTTTTGCCTTGTGTAACCCTAAACTATGTATTTATAAAATAAGTTTCCTTATCAAATAAGAATTATCCTTTTTTTTAAAGGAGTCCTGAGGAACTTTTAATCTGTATATATTGTTCTCCTTAAATAAAAAGGGAAACTTCGTTTTTAAGAATGACTGGTATGAATAGGAAATGCTCACAGTACTAGAACACTGTGTGTGTATATATCATAAAAACATATCTTTTCCTCAATCTTTTTTTGATAGTAGTGATGATAACGGTAGCAACTTCAACCTAAACATTCTACCCCAAGTGAATATTCTTGGTCCCTAGATATAAAAGAAGAGTCTGAAATGTTTGTGGTACTTTGTGATTAAGCAGACTTTTAAGAGAGGAGTGGATTATTTTGGAGTTCAAACATTTCATTTGGTGTGTCGGAGGAAACAGGTGCCTACTCATTCTGACTGTTGAAGATGTGAAACTGGTCTACTTGCAAAAATGATCCTTTAAGTTCTTTACTTTACAGCTTAAAACCAATCACAAATATAGAATCTTTTTGCTGGGGAGGGGTGGAACAGCAGGCTGTCTGAATACCTGTGGGCTGACAAATACCATTTGGGCTGTGGCAGTCTTAAAGCAATTCTGCTTCATCCTCCTATCAGCAGCTTCTACTAGCAAATAGTATGACTGTTGTAGAAGTGGCAGAAGAAAGATGCAGGCAGTCTAGCTCTGCTGGCTTTGAAGTGCTGAGTGAGCTCTGGAAGTATATGTGGGAACTAGTACCATTCTGCTGGGAATTTCTGACAGTGGAGTATGGCACATAAGAGAAAATATTTAATAATTGCATCTTAGTTTCATACTGCCTTGAAATGTTTTCAGATGCACCTGGCTTGAAGATTGTGTTGTACTTCTCAAATCTGACTGAAAATTCTGCACTTGTTCCAGTATATGAAATACAGTGTGGTGCTGTGTGTATGCAGTTTCACTTCTGAACTAAAAATTTCCCTAAAAAGATTGTTTGATGCAGATGTTTATCTGATCCCTTATTTCCTTTGTGAAAAAACTATTTTTAATGGTTTTTAGGATCTTTACTTATTGTTAGAGGTTTTGCTTGTGATCTTAAGTATTGTGTTCTTGTTGCTATTGATCTTTACTGAGGAAGAAATACTCCTTTTCTTGAGCCTTTCAAAAACCTTGAGAACCTGTTCTGTTGAATTCTTCATCTAAAGGTTTCTTGAGTTCTGTATCCAAGGAGTACTCTAGGAGCCTATGAATGTTTGCTTTTGAAATGCAAGGAGCCTTTGAATAATCATAAAAGCAATTAGCTTAAGGCAAATGTGAAACCCTGGGAGGGAAGGAGTTAGTTTCATTGTTAACTTTCATTTCTGTGGCACTTGCTGTATGGTGAGGGACAGAAATTGGAGAGTGAGAGGAGCACTTCGAGAAGGGAATACAGAGCCTGTGAAGGTGAGGTCTGGGTTCATAGGATACCTTTTTTTAAAGGTGCCTGCCAGTAGCTGTCATTAACAAAGCTTTCCTGCACAAAACAGTAAGGGCATGAAGAAGCAGCATCTGTGTGCCCCTTCCAATCTGCCCTCTTAAGTAAAAGTTGCCAAAAAAACTCTCAGGTGACTGAAGGACACTGACCAGAAATCTCACTACTTCGATAAGATTTTGTCATTTGAAAAATTGTATAGGAGGTAGGAATTGGAGGTTTAATGTTCCAGATGGATAGTGTGCTATCTATGTCTTAATCCTTCATACTCATCTACTGAAATGATAGTTGGTCAGCAGGTTTAAGAAAAATACTGTTTTTTCTATGTATTGCCACTATTTCTATTACTGCAAGAGGCTCTTGGTGGAAGTGACTTGGTTGCTTGATCTTAGTCATGCAGATACCTCTAGTTAGTATTCCACAACAGTTACTAGGCTGTGTTAGAAGTGGTCCTTCTAATCCAAATGGAGAGAAACGGTGCTAAGCTGAAAATAAGGCTTGGTGATGTGACCTTTATCTTCAGCAGTACAAAGGAAGCTGTTGCTTAAAAAAAAGGAAAAAAACTGTTTGGTGCTATTGAATTATAATCTGGATTCCTTCTTCCTGGTTTTTGGACAATTGCTGCTGTCATTTAACAGGTGAAAACAATGTCCTTTTTTAAATTCAAAAGGAAAATGAAAAAGTGAGAAAAACATGGGTGTGAGATGCATGGAAATCTACTGGTGCCAGTTGCTACTTTCTTGCCAAAGTGTGTAATGGTATTTATAAATAGAGCTGGAAAACAATTTCCATCTTCAGCTTGCATGAACATGCAGATAACTTAAGCAGTGGCTCTGAATTTACCTTCTGTGCTTTGATTTTTTTTTTCCAGAGTAATTTAGAGCTGGTCATGCATTGAATGTTCTAATAAAACCAGGTCTTTACTGTAGCTGAATGACTGTAGACTGCTCATAGCTTACAGGTCATTAGCTGAAGCCAGACCTCATCAGCTGGGCAAATACAGATGCCCCTTTTTAGTGGAGCTGATAGTGGTGTAAGTTTGCTATTTTCTTGCATTTTTTGGTCAAATAAATGAAAAATAAATAGCAGACTTCAGGACAGCTTGATGTAAAAAATATTGTGGCATCCATGAGTCTGGGTGTTAAATTTTTCTTAATATTGAACAAAATGACACCCTTTAGGAAAGTGACTTAATTGAATTTTCCTAAGATAGGGAAATGTTGTCATTCTTGACTTTTTTTCCTCCATGTTTTCTGTTTTTATCCATATGCAGGTTTAGTGTTTACTGAGCTCTTTAGACCAAGTGTTCTTGCCAGTGGATTGACTTCACCAGGCCTCAGTACTAGGAAGGATTGTCAAAGAAACCATGCTGTCAAGCCAGAACAATTAATGCTTTTAATGTATGTTTGCGTTGTCTGAATTGCTTTATTAAATCCCACTAAACTGTCTAGAGAAGAATGAAGTTTTATCTAATGACTTCAGTGGGTTAGGCTCAATCACCTTAGGAATTTATCAAGGCGAACATGAAGAAACCACGAATGAGAATCTCCTTTCTTGATTAACTGAACTGACTGTTTGGTACCATTCTTAAGCTGCCAGTAGACTGCTTAACAGCTTAATCTTTTACTGCCTTGTGATCCAAAGTGGTTTGGGACTGGCAGAAGTTCAGTTATGCCTTGTCTGGTTTATATTGTCGTATTTCTGCCAGGCTGAGTGTATTTTTGGAAGTCTTTCTCCTTTCATCTTTGCTTGAATTTCTCTTCCAAAGCAAAGGGGTCACAGTCTCTTACTACTGCTCAGCTTGTATTTGGCTGTCTGTGGAACTATGGCAGAACCTAGGCAAAAGAAGTGCAGATCTTACTTCACACAAGTGTGATGTGAAGAAAATATATGTTGTCTGAAATAAATGGGAAGTAAAACTGTTGACAGACCTGTCCAGAGTGTGTTATGACTTTATAGTCCTTGTATTCCAATTTGCCTCACTTGTGAGGTTGAATGACTGTGTCCAGTATTGTCTGTGGGTGCTGTAGACCTCATCCCAAGTATTCTTGTGCCCTTAATCTGTCACTGTAAGGACCTGGACAGGCTCAATTATTTTTTCAGTTCTTTTGTAACAGATGTGCAGGGACTACATTGTGAAATGAGCTGCTACTGCTACCATATGAAGCTGAGAGTAGTAGTGTTCTGGAGAGCCTTTGTTAATTATTACAGAAGCTTTCAGAGTTTTCCCTTATTTTTGTGTAGCAGGCCAACCTATGTCACTGATCTCTTGTTTGTTTCCATAATAGTTGGCTGAATAGCCTTGGTGTCAGGAATCTCAAAACAGGTGGTCATTGTAGGGCTCTAGAGGACTAATAAAAGATCTTGAAACTGGAAAAAGAAGGAAATAGAATACCTGCTTCTGAAAGTGAGGAGGAAGGAGGGGACTGAGCTTCATATTGTGTAGTTCAGGGTCAAACCTTGGAAGAATGTTGGGATGGCTCTGCTATTTCTACACATCTTAAAATCTGCTCCTAGATGAAATACTGGCTAGTTGATCTAAAACATGGCTTCCTTCCACCAAAGGAGTGGAAAACGCACTGGTGAGAAGTCTCAAGCTGATATGAATAGTGAGCTAAAAGTCTTGTTTGTCATGCATCAGCTGCTGTGGCATCTCACCTTTTCAGGTTCTACAGTGCTGGGCTAGCTATGGTTCTCTAAAGAGCAGATGGCTATTTGGCCCTGCAGGAGTATACTTGGTAGCTGTCTCTGGACATCTTCAGTCTTCTCTTTCACACAAGAATTTTAAGGTGCTTACAAAGCTATTACTGTTGCTGAGGCTCATCATATAATTGCCTGTTAGAACTAGTGTGATTTTTGCTCTGCCTTTTGTGTCCTAGCAGTAACCCCCCTTGAGGACACTGGCAAATATTTAACAAATAAGTGTATTAAGTTGGACAAAGATATATCTCAGGTTTTGTTACTTAATTGATCAAAAAGCTGAGGCACTGAGTGCCTTGATGGGTTGAAAGGCATGGAATGTATACTCACAAGTAGTAATTCCCAGTAGAGTGTAAGCAGGAATGGGAAATAATAATGAAGCATCTTAACCTGATTTGTCTGTAATACCTACTAAGGTAGAAAGAACAGTAAATCAAAAGATGTAGAGTTGAGGTGTTTTTACTGTGGTTATCAAGTTCTCAGTCTTGTTTTCAACTCTGGTTTGTTCCTGTGGCCTGAATGTCTGCAGCTGGAAGGCAATAGGTGTGCTAGTGATGTCTTGCTACCTTCTTTTTAGGTTAAATTAATCCAGTTCCAAAACAGCTCTTATGTGAACCAGCACACCAACTGAAATATCAGGCAGTTCATGGAGAAAGCATGCTCCTGATGTGTAGTAGTTGCACCCTCTATCATCTTCACAGAACTAAATAAGGCACTGGAGCATGAATGTTAACTTTCAATAACTTTATTATAGGAGAAACAAGTTTGTAGGGAAGCTTTGTATTGTTTAGCCTAGTAAGAGCTGAAAGATTGAGAGGAAAAGTAGAGAAGTTAATTGAAGGGTTTGAGTACACTGAGTGTGTTTTGTTGTTGACAAAGCTGACTGTTATGCCTGTTTCTAGAGCAGGAAAGTAAAGTAGAGAATGCGTTCGTGACTTCACTAGTTGCTTTGGGGTTAGACCACACTATCTGTAATACTGAGTCTGAGTGCCCAAAATTGTAGGATCACAAACTAGGCCATATTGCTCTCTGCTATGCAACAATCTGATGAAGGATTAAACAGACTTTCTTATAGTTATTTTAAGTAAATAGCTAATATAAAGCCATTGTTCTGGCCTATGTAACACCATCCTGTTCACGTCATCAGAAAACTCAGTGGTTTTCTATTTAGGAAAGTTGTTTTCCCCCAACCTCTGAATGATGCGTTTTGCTTCTGTTCTTAATGTCAGTGCTTTGCTTTCTTTTCCTGTGTTTGGTATTTTGGCCACAGTTTCTAATTGAAATCTGAGTGGGAGAAGCTCTCTCCAAAAATCCTGCTTTAAAAAATAAATTAATTACATATAAATATCTCATCATGGTGATCTTTCCTCCTACATTCATTGAATGTGCAAGACAGCAGGAAGATGATAATTTGAAGCATGTATCGCTCTGGGGAATGTCCTTGTTTTTTATATTCTTGGGCTTCATGCTTTGACATAAACTTTATACATGGTTTGTGCTCTTGTTTGCTTTGTGCTGTTGTTGGTTTAGAGGCGTGTATATGTTATTTGCAAAAAGCATAGTAGAAAGGTACAGAATAAAGTATTCTATCCCAAACCTGCCATTTCTCAATGTCATATGCACTGAGAGTTTGAGATTGGCAGATAGCTAGGAGTGCTTGAAGCAGGAGAATAAACCATATGTGGAGGAGGCATAAAGCAGCTGAATGAATAAAGTTGGCCATAGAGAGTGCTATGACTTCTTGGTGCATGATAGACTATCTTCCGTTTTGATCAATCATACCAACTACCAAAGGACTGTTTTTCAGACTGGTAGTCTGAGCACATCTGCTCACCCTTCCACATCACTTCTTGCTGCTGCTCTTAGAATATTGTCATAAAATCTTAGGGAGTATAAAGGTCTACAGAGTCATCTTGTCCTGCTGTCCACCCAAACTTGGTTAAATTAGGCCAGGTTGCTCTCAAAGTTCAAGTTGGCTTGTTTGCAACAGTAGGGAATCTTTTGAACTCCATGTACTGTCTGATTCAAGATTTCTGCTCCTTTTTAATCTAGATTTTACTGTATAGTTGCTGCAAACATGCTCAGGGAAAACAAGGACTGCTGTCAGATTTTTCCTTATTCTGAACTGTTTCAGGGGAATATAGGGAAAGCAAAGTTCTGTAAGAACAATTTCTACCTTATCTACCTTATAGAGCTGAAACTACTGAAAAAAGCTATTTCTTTTCCCTTCTGAGTACTTGTGTATCATTAATTTCTGCATGATGGTATGTGCCTCTGTAGAATTTCTTAATAGTGAATTTGTGGTTTTTAATACACTGCAGAAGATCTTTCTTATCCTGGAATTTAGGTGTTTGAAGTCTCACTTGCTTATTCTAAGTATAATTCAACTCATAGTGTACTGTGGCTTTATCTAGTTGTCTTTTAAGAACAGTTTCTTTTCTTGTGTGCTTGCGGTTTTTCTAATCACAAAACTGAGAAGTTATCTCAAAGCTTTGCTAATGTTAACTCCTGCCACCTCCTCTGCCTCGTATTTAAATTCTCATATTTTCTATTGCCCCTAGACTTTTTTGAGAAAAATGAAAGCTGTAAAGCGTTTCTGTAGAGTTATCAGGATCTTTTCTGCACATTCTTAGTTCCAAGACTAGCAATTGTTCTTCAGGCAATTGTTCTATTCCTATTGCACTCTGTTTTAATACTGACCTGCAGGGTCCCGACTTTGGGCTGGGAGCAGATGCCTGTGCTTCAGCCTTCCATCAGGAAGTTACTAAACTGTAACAATCTATTTATGGTAGCTTCTTTTGTACTGCTAATAACCCAGCAAGGGCCGAGATTAAGCCATCTCTGATTTTGTTTTGCGGTTGGTTGTGAAGAGGAGTTAGAGCCGATGAAGTCAGCAGAGGGGAAGGACAAAGGAAGTAGAATCTTGATTCCAGTAAGAATTTTCTTTGTCCATTGAACAATGGGTATCTTTTAATTCTCTAAATTTGGCTTTCTTATTTATTCAGATGTGAAAAACTTAGGGTTGCAGAAACTTCCTAGCTATCCTTAGTAAGGAGATGGGAAGGAAGAAAAATTATCCCATCACTTTTTCCCTTTGTGTTCTGACTCTGTTTTTAATCCTCAAATTGCAGTGTGCCCATTTCTAATTCGGTTTCACTATCGATCACATCTTGCTGTTAGTGAGCTGAGATCTATTAAACATTAATCCCACTTCCTTCTAAAACGATAAAGCTGTCCTAGCACCTGCTAATGTAGGATGCGACCAGACTTCCTGTTCAAGAGGAAATCCTAATTTACTCTTCCTTCTAAACTGCAGGCTGATCAGCTTACCACATAGTAACCTTTTGACTTGTAAACACTGTGTTCCTTTGATTGGACTGCCTTTAGCCTGTAGAAATGATTTCCCTACAGCTCAGCGGTACATTTAACAGTAAGGTTTGTGTTGAATATAATGAAAAAGCAACAACCCTTTTCTGTTAAACTCATCTTACTGCAGAGTTCAGCATACCTATGAATTCGGGTAGGTGCTTAAAATGCTTTCAAGTTCTAGGAAGGTGGCAGTATTTTTCTTTGTTCTCTTAATTATCGATGCAGCGTTAAAAAAATTTAATCTCTATTAGGTATAGGAAACAAATAGAGCTGCTGTGATGTCTGTGTTGTGATGCAGGCTTTCAGCCCTTGAAAATGCTTGTTGTATGTGGGTGGGGAGCTGGCTTGGGCTGGGAATAGTCATGGTGAATCACTGGCAGCAGTGCCAGGTTTGGCATGGATGCTGGCTTGGGCCAGGGCCAGTAAAGTGAGTTAGTGCTTTTTTTTATTGTTTATTATCAGCCTCTGAGAAGATTTTTCTGTCCCTGAGAAGGAAGGAAAAGATCAAATTTAGCAGGAACAGTATTTGTTTCCTCTTACTGCTAATACAGCAAAAGCAAACCACTTAAGAAGTATGCGTGTTCTCTGGGCATTTTCTTCTGACAGCCTCACATTAATTAAAAAAGGTAGTTGAAGTCCTTTGGACTAGTTGAGCAACTGTGGCTGTCTTGTACAGATCCTGCAGCTCTGAGGCTTTGAACTGGGAGGAGATGCATTTTGGGGCTAGTTTTGGGGCTTTGTATAAGAAAACAGTTCCATTGTGAAGATCTGCATGAGAATTCTTTCTGCCTATGTAATTAGAAATATAAACAGTGTGCTGCCAACATAACCTGGTCTAATCCTTTGGGGTTCAATAATGTTTGCTCAAATGGTAGAAATGAATTGATTCCCAAGGAACCAGTTTTATTCCTCATCTTCTCTGACACCCACAAAAGTGTTTGTGTTTTTTTATGGTATTCAAAACACTCTGGTAATGGATTTAAAAACAATTACAGCTTTCCTATGTTTCCCCCTTCCCCCCAGACATTGGAACTCCGATCTCCACTGGCATGCCTGTGCCCAGATCCCATTTGATTTGATTTTATGCATCTTTGTTGTTAATATGGCTCTTAAACAGTCTGTAAGAAATACTCAAAAGAACAGACAAATGTTTTCAGCCTAATACCTGCCTTGTATCAGAAGTAATTACTTTGTTAGCATAATTTTGCCCCCCCCCCCCCCCCCATTCTGGATGATGTGCTCTAAAGTTGTCTTTGGAGAAATCTTCTGATAAAATATAAACTTAAAATGAATGGTTTACTAATGGCTTTTGCTTCTGTTATCCTTTCTCTTTATGTGAACGTCACTAAAGATATAGTATAAATAAATTTTAATAACTCTTGAGAAAACTGGTAAGACAGCTGTGTTTGTGGCCTCTCTGTCGTCCAGGACTTAGCACTCTTAAGACAAAGAAGCTTGTCACCTGAAAGCCATCTTCATCACAAGGAAGCTGTTGTCTTTTGATTCCATAAATCTGCAGTCTCCTATTAGAAGAGTATCATTCATGTTTTATACATCAGTCATTCTTATTGTATGTGAGATGACTGTATGAAGATGCCCCTTATGAGGGAGCACCTGATTTCACAGGACTCTTGTAACACATTGCTTAGCTTGTTGCCATTGTTTGTAAATGGGGTTTTGGGCAAGGTGAATTTGGGAAGATGTTCCAACAAGACTAGTGTGTGCCTTATAAATGGTAGAAATAAAACTATCATCTATTGCACATTGAACAGCTGACCTTGTTCTTGAGAATGGTAAGTGTAGCATTAAAAATATCTGTAATGCTGATAATTAAACATCATGTTGCTAACTTTTAACATGTGAACTTACATCTTAGGTGTCATTATGGTTGGCAAGGACAATACTGTGATGAGTGTGTACGCTACCCAGGCTGTGCTCATGGGAGCTGTAATGAACCATGGCAGTGTAATTGTGAAACCAACTGGGGTGGCCTGCTCTGTAACAAAGGTACTTAACATTAATTTCCAGGAAAAATAAGTAAAGCTGCATGATTAACTGATAATTAATTAACCACTTTTTTTCCCTGATTGTGTACAACAACCAGGGTATTTCTGTCTCTTAATCCTATCGTGGCAGGTGGTAACTAAACAGTGTAAGTATAGGAAGCTCAAGGCAAAAGTATTGAAATGATCCTGCCTCCCTCTAACTTGTCCAGTTCTTTTGTTCATCCTTTCCTGTTCTGTGGATAGTAGTGAGCTGACAGTCTAGCTAATGGAACATAGAGATGATATGGGTGAATAATGTTCCCAGACACAAATGCATCTGTATGTCTGACTAGGGATTAAAATAATAATACTGAATTTTTCATTTCCTATTGTTTGGCATTTTTCTTTGTCCAGATCTGAATTACTGTGGGAGTCACCATCCGTGCCTGAATGGTGGAACCTGTATGAATACAGAGCCAGACGAGTATCGCTGTGCTTGCCCAGATGGCTACTCTGGAAAGAACTGTGAAATTGGTACTTCTGGATGTTGCATGTATAACCTTGGGACAGTTCTAGGCAGAGCTGTGCTCTAGTTAGCCAGATGGCATTTTTGTGCTCATTACTGAGTGGAGGGACTGTTGTTTGTTTGTTTTCTTATAAAAAAGTTACTTGGTTTCTTAGTGTATTGTGGGGTGGGGATTAGAGTGGGGAAAAAAAGCACACAGCTTCCCTCTTGAACTCCATTGTGACTTTGTGTGACAGTGGAGGTATGCCAACTCTCTTCTCTATCTATTACCTTAAGCTTCAAAAGAAAACACTGGTGGCAGCAGAAATGCTTCCATAGTTGTTCTTGGGTAAGACACAGAATACTTCCACCTTTTTTTTCTTTCACTTCCTTTAAATGAAGCATGAAATCAAACTGTATTCTAGGTTACAGGTGCACCTTACTATGGGATGCTTTTCCCTGCTACCTTTGTTTTTGTCTCACAGTGTGCTTGCAAACCTGCATTTACTTAAGCAGGAGACTAAGGAAAGTGGTAGTTGTGATGGATATGTTTTAACTGTGGTGCAGTGTGTTTTTTAGACAGATTTTTTTTTACTTGCCCTCATGTGTTGCTATCTTAAAAAAATAAAGATAAAACCCTCCAAAAAACTGGAACTTCATGCTAAAAATCATTTTAACATGGAATTTGTAATGTATTTGGATTAAAAATGTAGATGTTTACTGCTGTAGGAGGACTCAATCCCACTTCCATAGAGTAACCTTGAGCATATTCAAAATGAGCAGATAAATGTTTTCCCTCTCCTGTTGGCAGAATGGAGGAGAGCATTTAAACTGTACTTCTGATGAATGTACCTTCTTGATTACAGTCCAACATGGAAAACTACTTCCTGTCTCACCTCTCTTATCGACTTTACTGTATCTAATTGGAGATTAAGAGGAAAATGTGTAATGTCTCTAATACCTTTTTATTTTAAAGATCTCATGTTTGGAGAAGAATGAAAAGTGGGGTGGTCTTCACTCCCTCCCTACCCCTACTTCAGTATTCAATTGGATAATGTGCAGTGACACTTAATATGATAAATTAATCCTTTTTTTTGCTTTTTTGGGGGAAGATATATTTCCTGTCTTCTCATCCTGAATCTTGCTATTACTAATCTACAAGTGTAGACAGAAAAGAACTCATTTTTTCTTCTGCTTAGCATATCTGGACTTTGAATTCATTAAATTTCATTTTCATCAGAAGGTTTTCATGTTTATCAGGATGTTTTATTTGAGCTTCTGTAAACTGTTGTTTGTTGTTGATGAGTTCATCAGAATATACTGTGAGTTTTTGGAAAAACAGATGAAATATTCCTAGCTTGCCTTGGAAAGTCGTAGGAGAGCAACAAGGGGAAATGGCTTTAAACTGGAAGAGGGCAGATATAGACTAGATATTAGGAATCAGTTCTTCACTGTGAGGGTGGTGAGACTCAGGAACAGGTTGCCCAGTGAGGCTGTGAATGCCCCTTCCCTGGAGACATTCAAGGCCAGGCTGGATGTGGCATGGAGCAACCTGGTCTAGTGGGAGGTGTCTCTGCCTATAGCAGGGGGTTGGAACTGCATGATCTTAATGGTCTCTTCCAACCCAAGCCATTCTGTGATTGGCTCTCTGTATCCTTCTATGATTTTATGACGAGGTGGAATAAAGTAGAAAACTATATTTGTCAAGATCTAGACTATTAGAAGATAGGTATTAGTGCCTAAAGCAGCTTATAAAGAAAACATCCAAGATAAAGTTCGTTCGTTCTACAAGCTGGATAACTTATCTGGAGGAGAATTCCCAATACATAAATGTTAGCAGCAGCAGCATTCCCATTGTCAAATAACGGGATAGCTTTGGGAATGAGGAAAGCAGTCTTTGCTTCTGAGAGAGGAAGTATCTCAAGTGATTACTTTGCAGCTCCTGCATGTTGTACAACCCTACATGGAGTGACACCAGGCAGTGCTGCCTAAAATTGCAAGTAGCTCTGTTCACTGCCATTTCCAAGGAACAGTATTAGAATGAAGCTAAACAGACCTTTGATACTTAAGCTGTTAGTGGTATTCAGATGTCTACATACATCTCACCTGTTTTGTGTCATTGAAGTTTTTTTTAAAAGTGCTGGGGCAGTCTGGAGGTGGAAGTGTGGGGCTAGAGGCAGTATATTGATGGGAAATTTTTTCCAGCTGCTGAAAAGTGACTAAGAAAACTGCAATGTATTTTATAATAAACTACAAACTTTTAAAAGCCTAAGGGTAGACAGGCCATCCTAAGTGTGTAAGTTCTCTTTATTTGATATCAGAAGAGCATTTGGCAAGAATGTTTCTCTCTTTCTTCCAGCGGAGCATGCTTGTGTATCTAATCCCTGTGCTAATGGTGGAACTTGTCATGAAATTTCATCAAGCTTCAAGTGTCACTGCCCATCAGGGTGGAGTGGACCAACATGTGCTATTGGTGAGTATGTGTTTACTGATGGCTGACCTCTTAGGTTGGAAGGGCTGATCTAAAAAAACAAAAACAATTAATCATGCTTCTCAGGTATGGAGTTTAGCAGTAATCTTCTTGTTTTACTTGGCTTTTAACAGCTATCTGTTGGGAAACCAAAGAGATTAATGGTATTGTGTGGCCTGTGGTGTTAAAAATCAGTATCTATGTAATGCAGTTTAGATTTACAAGCTTTCAAAAGCATAGTAAGATCCCATTACATACAAAACTTCTAAAGATATGTATGATGATTAGAATGTTCTGCTGTAGAAGTTTTCTGGGACAATTTAAAGCTGTTTAGCCATACTAAAGTAAAATAAAATGGATTCATTTTAAGACATATAAACATGAGAGATTCTTCCCTTAAAGTAGTTGGAAGAATGCCTCACTTAAGAGTTGAAATCTTTGGTTTTGATGACAGGAGAGGTAGTTCACATCTCTTGTAGACATGCAACAGTTAATTTGCTAGTAGGTATCTGGGTTTGATTTGCACGTTCTCTGTGATTTTGAGTAGCAGATTCTTACAGTGTTTGTCTACAGCAACTGTCCTAGAAAAATACTGGTTCAACCTATGTTGAGTGTGGTGTGTAAATTGGAAGATCAGTTCTTGCTGTTTGCAGGTATAAAACTTCAGAGTTCTTTTCCCAATCTAAAAATAAGAGAAGTCTAAGTAAAAAAAAAAAAAATCAGGTCAGGATGGTTAGCTTCTTCATAAGCTTTTGTATGCCAATGCCACTTTGCACTTGGGAATTAATTTCTAAACAAGTTTTTAAACCTCGTAATGGAAGGCACACTCTGACTTCACAGATATTGATGAATGCGCATCTAACCCGTGTGCTCAAGGAGGGACCTGTATTGATCATATTAACTCATTTGAGTGTATATGTCCACAGCAGTGGATTGGAGCAACATGTCAGCTTGGTAAGTAATTGTTCTCTAGCTTGCAAAGTCAAAGAAGTAAGTTCCCGAGAAATGAGTACTGAATAAGAACTGAAGCTGTGTATTGCTATTGGTATCTTAGATCTGCTAGATCTTAAATATTTCAAGTGAACTTGTGACCATGAGAGTTTCAGCTTAAGCTTATTTATAATGTTCTCCTAGAATGCCCAGTAACTGCTCTGTCTGAAAATACAGCACTGGTGATGGTAGCTCCTAATTAACAGTGGCAGAAAGTGACTTATCCTGGGGAGGCAAGGAAGGGGTTTGCCATAACTAACATGTTACCCTGTTTGAATTTTAGCAAATGGGAGAAGTAAGATAGCATGCATGTGCTATTATAGATGAGTGTGCTTTGGAAACCTGTTGTATGTAAATGGTTTTAGTGCCCTACCAATTTGTATATGACAAGCTTCTGATGCTTGGATTGCATGGGGACTTTGCTTGGTGCTGCGGTAATCTGTTTCTGGGTTTGTTCTTTATTCTCTTCTTTCTTTTATCTTCTTTCACAGATGCTAATGAGTGTGAGGGGAAACCTTGTGTTAATGCTTACTCTTGCAAAAATCTCATTGGTGGATATTACTGTGACTGCATTCCAGGATGGAAAGGAGTAAATTGTCATATCAGTTAGTATTTCTTTAGTATATATGTTGACCATAGGATATTTTGCTCTTTTTTAAAGGTTTAATAATAAATGATAGTGTAGATTCTTGACAGCAAATATTTTTTCTTGTACAAGTTTTTCCTAACTTCTAGCAAAGTAAATTAAAAGCAGTGTTTGAAGATTTAGAGACGTAATTGAAGTTAAAATCAATATAAGTAACTCTTAATACAACTTCATATAGCAAGATTGTGTCCCTGATTCTGACTATCAGGTATTGGTTCAATTTTGAATACTTTTCACCTGAAAGTTTAAATGTGAAATTAGGTAATGCTATTCAAAGAATTTTTAACTCAACAGTAAAAGTTAAAATAAGAGTATCTAAAGATTTCAAGCAGCCTTGTTTCCCATTCAGACATGTGGAAAATGCCTTTTTATTCTGGATGTGTATTTTAGTGCTTAGTCTTTGATGGATTCTAATGCTATGTGTATTTTATCCATAGATATTAATGACTGTCATGGACAATGTCAACATGGAGGTACTTGTAAGGTAACTTATCAGTTATACCGTGTTGAAACTAGTTACAAATTCTGTAGTTTCAACTGCTGGTGGGCTAAATGAGACTGTAAGCTAAGATATGTTAATCTTAATGTTTCACATGCAGACTTTTAATGAAATCTTCACAAAATTATTTTGTGGTCTTACTGCTGTTTACAAAACCAGAGTATAGAAATGGATTAAATTATTTTGAGTTGTATCCATTGAGCAAGCCTACCTACACTTTCATTCTTTTCTCCTACTTAAAGGATGAAGTGAATGATTATCACTGCATATGTCCCCGTGGTTTCACGGGCAAAAATTGTGAGATAGAAACAAATGAGTGTGAAAGTAATCCATGCCAAAATGGAGGCCGCTGCAAAGATCTGGTGAATGGCTTCGCTTGCCTGTGTGCACAGGGCTTCTCAGGGGTCTTCTGTGAGGTGAGTGCAGTGGCTACATTACTACAATAGTTTTCATGGATTAAATTATCAAGAATTGTATCTTGAGTGCTCTGCTCCTGGATAGTCCATGCTGTAATATGTAATGAAAGTTTCAGCAAGTCGGTTTGAATAATAGAGGGAGAGTTGGCTGCTTGCTGTGTGTGTCACAGGAAGTGTCCACCATTCATTCCAGATGCTAAAGTCCCAACTACTGAACTTATATTGGGAAGGGGAACTTTAAACTAATGGAAAGAAACAAATGGAAGCATCTGCTAGAAGAGATCTGAGGAGTCTTTCTGAGACCTTAACTGCTTTCTGTAGTCTGCTTTATATGTTTCATATGAGCACAAGATAGCTGCAAGAGACTTTCAGCAGGCTGGAATTCCACATGTTTTGGTGAATTAAACACTTAGAGTGCTGGTGTTCCTTCTGTTCTGATTAACTTCAGTTTTTTTCTTTAGCTACAGAATTATTAAAATAGTAATAAAATTCAGTATGAACTGGAGGTTAATACTCTAGGGAATAAGGTTTGGTAAGGTTCTGTACATTTTTAAGGGTCTTGGAGAGAAGCAGGTTGCATGGTTAGGTAACTTGCTGTGGCACTCTCATCTGTGGTTATGAAGGACAGAAAAGAGACTGCTAACATTCCATAGTAGTCCCAGTATTCTCCTGGTGTCTCATTCTTTGCTAAGTTGTTGTGTTTATTCAGCCTCCTGCAGAGAAGAGGTATCTTTATCACAGTATCAGAAATCTTCTATTTCAGGATAGACTGAAGCAACCTGAACTTTCCATCTGTGTTGCATGATGGAATGCAGTGTAGAAAAACCAGTGTTAAACCTTGAGGTTTCTTGTAAATTAGCTTTGTCTGTCTCTGTAAACATAGAGCTGCTTACTCCTGGGATACAAAGCTGCTGCTGCTAACTGTGATCTTTCTTACAGATGGATATTGATTTCTGTGAACCAAACCCTTGCCAGAATGGGGCTAAATGCTATGATCTGGGAGGAGATTATTACTGTGCCTGCCCTGATGACTATGATGGAAAGAATTGTTCTCATCTCAAGGACCACTGCAAGAACAATTCCTGTAAAGGTATCTACCTTTGTCCAGATACTTGTCTTCCTGTATTGATGGTGTATAGAAAAGTAGCCTTTCTCAAATAGTATAATACAAGAACATGTTATTGTACTTGAACCTTACAAAACGGGTAAGAAAGTGCTTGTGACAGTCTTCTGTTTTTTAAAGAGGTAGAATGTCTTAATTTTTAGAGAGCTCTTCTATTGACTAAAAAGAGGTAATACAGATTGTGATCTGATGGTTTACTTTGTATTCTTAGTGATAGATAGCTGCACAATAGAAGTCTTCAGTAACACTACCCAAGAAGGAATTCGTTTCATTTCATCTAATGTTTGTGGGCCTCATGGACGGTGTATTAGTCAGCCAGGAGGGAATTTCACCTGTGCCTGTGACAGAGGTTTTACTGGAATATACTGTCATGAAAGTAAGTGGGAATTTGTTCTAAATGACTTATTTAATCTAAACCTCCTTAAAGTTTTTGTCTAGAACCTCCACATCGTGAAGCATTGGGATTTTAGGAGTTTCATAGGGCAATGCGAATTTCAAGTGTACTGCTTGAAGTCCAGTTTCTTCTGGTAACAGTTGACTTTTTTTGTAGTGCTTCTCTCTCTCTCTGAAAGAAAACTGGTTTTAGTCCAACTTTAGTGCAAGTGTCTGTACCTAATACCTTTTTGTACAGTCTTTAAAAAGAAGCTGTGGCATTCTCTGGTGTGGGTTTGATGGAAAGACACTGCAAAGCATAGCTTAAGAGAATGTACACTGCTGCTGGTCTAGGATTTCTTGAACATCTGGCTTTTTATAACAGGTGAATTTATTGCACTAGTTTGTCTTGATACATGAGAACACTTCTAGAACCCTTACCAGTCTTGAAAACAGACGTTTTGAGCAGTTCTTGTGTATTTGAAAACAGAAAATAGCTTTGCCTGTTTTAGAGATCTAGAAATCACCTAGATTCTTGACCATAGTAGATGGAGATAGCCTTGAGCAATAGTTGTTGACTTTTTGTCACAGATATCAATGATTGTCTTGGGAAACCTTGTAAGAATGGTGGGACGTGCATCGATGAAGTTGATTCATTTAAATGTTTCTGCTCAAGTGGCTGGGAAGGAGAACTGTGTGACACAAGTAAGTACTGCTATGCATTGCATGTTAATATTGCAACTTTATTATAATAATAATGATGGTATATAGTTAACGAGTTAATGATGGTATATAGTTTGGACTAGATGATCTTATAGGTCCTTTCCAACCTTATGAACTTATGAACTTATGAACTTAACTATTAAGTAGTTTCTCTGTTATTTGTCAAACAACACTGACTAGACTGGTGCTAAAGTATTACAACTTCTGGGCAGCAGTTTCAGAAGACTCTGTTCTTTTAATGTGTCTGTAATCTGGTGCTTCGGTTTAGTTTGGTCTGTACTCTGGGAGAACTTCCTTCTCCTGAGGAGAAAGGTGAAAGTGAGACTGCTCGGAAGACTCATTCTTCTTATTGTTAAGCATATGTAACATTTTGTACTTAGTGCACAGTGACTTCACCAATTTTACAAATGCACATTTGTTTCCAAATTTGAGAAGCTTTTTAACTTTAAATCTGTGCAAGTTATAATGTGCTTCTACTTCGCTGCAGGACTTAGAAATGTAACATTCTAGTCCTCCATTAGGAAGAGAACTGCTGCAGTTTGAATGATTTTTGATTGGATATTGCAAGTTACTGCTCTATATCCTGGGCTCAATAGGAGCCGGTCTTTTTTTCTTGATATCTTAACTGAGATTCACTGGGCCTTGATTAACTTGATCTAGTATGCTTCTTTTTAAATTGTTTACTTACTTTAGAGCAAACTGCAGTTGATTCTGTGCTTAACGTGGCTATAAACTCTCAACGAAGTCCTCATAAAACCTTAGGGGAAGTCAATAAAACCTTAGGGGAAGAAGTTGCTGAAGCTTATTACAGGGTTAACATCAACTTAGATGTGAAAGAAAGGCTGAGAAGCCTTTGGCAGATATCATTGTCAAGAGTTTTTTGCATAGTCTAAATTAAGTTGGTCTAGGATAATTGTTTTAACTGTAGAAGCTTGTTTTGAGTGAAAATAATTCTCTAAAACTATTTTGCATGCACAAACACAAAGATATGTGTGGTAAAAACAGTTACTTGTATTCTGTGATGTAAAGCAGGAGAGGTCTTTGTGGAAGACCTGGGTTCAGGCTCAATTTTGGGACATTGTGGTCCTTCCCTTTAAGTTGCATGGTAGAAAAGTGAAAGTTTCAAAATAGACATTTGCTGGAATAAAGAAAATTACTTTGTCTCTAATTACTTGGAAATCTGCAGTATTACTACTGAAAATTAAGTTCTTAGTCTTGTCATGTGTGTTGCTCAATATTAAAAAAGGAAAACTATGTTATATAAAGATAACCACTTAGGAATCAGAATTACTGTTTTACTGTGGAACTTATTTTATAAAGAAATCTCTTGTTCTTTCTCATGGTCTTGACTAGAGTAGATCAGCTCATTTGAGTAACTCTTTCTAGATTTCAATGACTGTTCTCCTAATCCATGTCATAATGGTGGCCGATGCATTGATTTGGTAAATGACTTCTATTGTGAATGTAAGAATGACTGGAAAGGAAAAACTTGCCATTCACGTGAGTGCTTTTTGTTTTCTTTCTTTAAAGAAGTCTGGGGTTCCTGAAATTTAAAATAAGACAATGATGGTGAAATACTTGATTACTTCAAGTTCCACAGCCACTTTTAAACAATTCAATTTTTCACAGCGCGTAGTGGAATTGTGCCTTAAGAGGTGCTTTTAGATTCCACTATTTTTGGTTTATTATAATGCATCAACTGGAACTATGTAATTCTTGTACTGTTACATTTAAATATAGTTTCTTTAAAAAAAATAATTGATTTAAAAACTACTCAGTCTTAATTTCCATTGGCCTTAACTTGCTGATTTTTAACTTTATTTGCTATGTAGGTGAATACCAATGTGATGCAAATACTTGTAGCAATGGTGGAACATGTTATGACGATGGAGATACATTCCGCTGTTCGTGTCCTCCAGAATGGATTGGAAGTACTTGCAACATTGGTAAGTTCTTAGGCTGTGTTCTGACACTACAAGTAGTAGGATAGAGGAAATAACTGTTTATAAACGGGCAAACCTGTATTTTAGTTGGATAGTGTATGAGTTCTGAGTGGTTTCTTCCTTTGTCTAGTAAAATGTCCAGTTATAAGCAGCAGTCAGCATTCACATCTTGGGCAGGATGTTCGTGTCACTTGATGTGAAATACTGAATTTTGGAAATAATCTCTTCTGATGGCTTCATGTGGTCTTTTACATAGCTTCTCAGCAGATTTTGAACACTTGGACTCATGTCTTGACTACTCTTAGTCTCTAGAGACTGTTTGAAAGAAATCAAAATGTTTTAGGGAACTTGGTCCTCAGCTTTGCCTGAAATTCATAATGCAGATCTCCTAGTAAACAAGAGCAAACCATATACAGGCGTAAATACAGGAAAAATAACATGGAGAGAGTTCTTTCTAGGTCATTTGTGGGGTTACTGCATACTGTAGGGCACTACTATCAATATTTTTGAAAGGAATGGAATTCAGTCTGCATGCAACGTTTTTAATTTATTTCAAACCTTGAATTTCCATCAAGCAATTGATCATGAAGACAGGTGAGAGATTGCAGTACTTTTAGTAATCTTTTTACCTTCTGAGTTTTTGTGGTGCTGCCTAAAATGCTATTCAGGTCATCTAAATGTATCCTGATGATAGGTATCTTATATTTGTTGTGCTAAATAGATACCTTCTGTGTTTTCAAAGCTAAAAACAGTAGCTGTATTCCAAATCCTTGCATGAATGGTGGAACATGTGTTGGCAGTGGAGACTCCTTTTCTTGCATCTGCAAAGAAGGATGGGAAGGACGTACATGCACACAGAGTAAGGCTTCTCTTCTTTATTCCCCTGAGCTACTAGGAGTGTCTTGCACAGAGCTGTTAATTGAAACAAAGCAAGCTTATAGTGTTCGAGTGCCAAAATACTGAATCATTCAGGGTGGGAAGTAGATGGGAAAAGATGATTCCTGACTAATGAATGAAGAACTTGTCATGTTTCTTTTTGTCTGAACTCTGCCAAATTAAATCTTTCAGCCTCTTACAGAAGAATAATCTTCAGGAATATGTATCTATGGGGATTGTTTTGCTCTGCTTGTTAATTTTAATAACGAAAAGCATGTGGAAAATAAGATGGTAGTACATATTCCAGGATTTACAGCTGATTTCTAGGAGGTTAGCAGTTAACTATTTCAGAGTACCAATGTAATTAATTGGTTAGGTGGAGTGAGGCCTGCAGCTGTCCTGCAAATTGTTTATAATGTAAAAGATATGCTTTAGAAGTTTGTCATCTTGTACAGATACGTATGAAGTATCAACGTTTCAGTAACCTTCAGAAAGCATTTACAGAATGTTTGGTTTAGGCACTACCAGTGCAACTAATATCCCATTTTGTTTTTGTTGCTGTCAAGCAGCATATCAGTCTGTACTGTTGATATCAGAATTAACAACATTGTAAGACTTTCCATTTGACACTACTTTCAGTATTTTGAGAGTATTTCTTTGGTCTTTTAGGTCTAACTAAATAACTAAATTTTCTTTGTAAGTATGTGAGGGGAAGACTTTCCACTTTGTTATAAACTATAATATTGTACTCTGCAAATATGCCAGAAAATTAAACTGATCTATTTTTTTTAGATACCAATGACTGCAACCCTCATCCATGGTAAGTAGCAGCATTCCACTTCAGTGCTTATTGTGAAAATACTGAACCTAGGAATACAGATTTCAACTCTAGATTAGAACTATTTCTAATCTAAAAAACTGAAACTAACCTTTGTACAAGCCCTAAAACATTTTTTTGTTGTATTTTAATCTATTCATGGACAGTAGCAAAGCCCACAGAACAATTCTGTGGTGACTCACCTATGAACAGAAAATATTCTGTTGCAGTTTCCATGCCAGAACTGACTGGTTACTGACTTACTATAATATGAAATGAGTCAGACTTGATAACATTTCAGATATTTACAGTTGAGTTCAGAGTGAGAAATAATTAAATCCTGTTAGTTTCCTCTAGATCTGTTTATTGTAATGTAAAACCATTCAGTTACATTGAATGTTCTATACAAATTGTCTTATTTTGGGAAGGTATCTTGAAGGTGTTTTAAATAAATGCAGAAGTTTACATATATTTTTGGAGGGGAAATATATGGATGTGGGTTAAAGCAAGCCATCTACATTATCGTTCTGTTTTCTACTTCTGCAATAAGCTGCTTTTCACATATTGTAAAAGCTCAGGCTTTCTTTGTATTAGCTTTTAATGCTGCTTTATCTCACTGAGCTCTGTTGATGAACTTCCACGTGCTTTTGTAGATGTTGCTGTTTCTAAGCAATGTTATTTATCTAAAAGTATATTTTCTCTGCTGGTGCAATAGGTTGTCCCCTGAACAGTGGCAGAAGGCTTAATTAACAAAGCTTTAATTACAGACTAATGAAACAATGCAGATAGTTTAATCTTAAGGCTAGCATTATGCATTAGTAAGAACTTAATTTTGTTGAATCCCACAAATTGGGACAGTAGGAATGTGTTGACAGGCTGTGTGAAGAACGAATGTTTTTGTTGATCTTCAAACTTGAGTTTGAATACTTCAGCAATTATTTATTATTTTTACAGTTACAATGGAGGCATCTGTGTTGATGGTGTGAATTGGTTTCGATGTGAATGTGCACCTGGATTTGCAGGTCCTGACTGCAGAATTAGTAAGTAGATCACCTATATGGGTAAAGATGTGAAAGACTACTGTCCTGACACACAAATCAGAAGACTTTTTTGACTTTTTGCATTTGGTCAGCTGAATTCCAAATAACAGAAGCAGAAACTGAGTCAGGCACTGGTACTCACCTTGCAAGCAATGGCAGTTTCTGTTCCTTTCTTTATTCCATTAAATGGAACAGAACTGACAAATTATACTCAGACTCAGTTGCTGCTTTTTTGTTATGCGTTTTTGAAGGCTTTAAGGTGCTACCTTCATAGAAGACATAGTTTAAGTAGGTCTCTTTAAGTAACTTAAAGGCTGTGTACTGTTTAATGTTAGAAACTAAAATCCACTAGGACATCACAAACAAAAATGAAAATGAGGGTGTAGTGCTGGCATGTGAATAATACTTTGCAAGAAATATGATAAAGAATCTTCTGAAGTGATAAAACAAAACTGTAAGGTAGCAATTAACCTGAAGGACAGGCTTGAAAAGGGAGAGATGAAAGACTTGAAGGCTATGTTTAAATATTGTGGAAGAGTATTTTTTGCTTTTTTAATCAAATACTATCGTTTTGACCTAAGTGTCATATATGCACAGGTGTACCTCTTTGTAGGGTCAGACTTTGATGCTGCTGGGCTTCGTCCTGCCTCTCCAGCAGCAGTTTTGTGCTTTTAGGTAGAGATTACATCCTCATTCTTTCAGATAGCATATGACTTGACACTGGTAGTTGATAGATAATTATAGCTCTTATGGCAATAGATTTGAGTTAGTGATCTCCTGATACAGAACCAGATAAGACAGATAATCACATATATTTATCTACATCCAGAGGGGTATTGAACTGTCTGTCTTCAGGTGCAAGATGAAGAGCAGGCAACTCAAAGACAAATACTGTTTGTTTTTAATGGATTTCTGACTTATTTCCCCTTGTTTGTTATAGACAAAAGGAGTAGGTCTGACAAAGAATTTTTTTTTTTTACTGGGTGCTGTTAAGAGTAAGGGAGTTAAGTTGTTTAAATGGCTCTAAACCAATATAGCTTAAAGACAAGAAGCTTCTGTAGATTGTATATGAGGAGGAATTTCTTCTTTGGGAGCATGGTTAGGCGTTGGAACAGTCTAAAGAAGTGGAGTCCTCATCCCTGGAAGTACGAGACATGTAGATGCAGGCACTTAAGGGATGTTGTTTAGTGTCTGGGTTGATGATTGGACTTGATCTTAAGGTTCCTTTCCAATGTAAGTGATTTTGTGGAACCTTTGTAAGATGCTTTAGGAGGAATTGGTTATGATCAGAAATGAAACAGTTGGGGCCTCTGGATCACAGCTAGGCAGGTTGGTTTATTCTTTGGTGGACATTTGCATGAATTTTACTCACTTCCCAAACTTTGTGCATCTGAAAGAACAGTACTTTCCAATCTTTTGTAGTAGATTTCTAGGTCTAAGCCTCTGAATCTTTGAGTTAACATGTTAAGTCTGTATGTCAAAATAAATAAAATCTACTCAGTGTTTCATAGTTAAGTGCATGAAATGTCTGTCACAAACTAAGCTCTACATTATTCTCCCTTCTTACAGTGGGTTGTATTTTTGTCCTTTTTGTTTTTTTTGGAGGGGGGCACTTTTGAGCCAACTCATTGTTTGGTTCTTGCACTGTAACTTGGTGAAAGCATTTGCTTTTCTCTAGAACTGAAGTCCCACATCCTCTTCTGACAAGCTGAATGGGGAGAGGAATTTTCCTTTCCAGTTGGCAGTACCCCTGTGCTGTGAGATATGTTAGTGTGTGACTGCTGCTTTGTTCAACGGGGCTTCAGTCAGGATGGAATTATAGGAAATCTGTTAGAGGCTGTTAGAGGTTATAGCTGAAATGGTAGTACTGCCTAGTTAGATTGATTCTGAAGCCAAACTGTCTTTTGCATGTTAGAAAACCTGGTGTTGCCAAATTACATTTCAGTGAACTTTTAATTACAACTATTTAATTACAGTGGTGTACGTTCTTGCTGTTGAGTTTTCCTATTTTCTATTTAGATATTGATGAATGCCAGTCTTCCCCTTGTGGATATGGTGCCACTTGTATAGATGAAATCAATGGATACCGATGTACTTGTCCCCCTGGAAGAGTTGGTCCTAGGTGCCAAGAAGGTATTCCTATATCTGCTGTCAACCTTTACCCAGAAAACAATTGTGTACAGTGCATTAGTGTAGAGTTTATATGCAGTAGTCTGATGTGTAAGGAACAGCAAAAGTAGTTTTTAAACGTGCACAGCTTCAATAAGTCTGAAGTGAGCTGTCTGTATGCTTTTATTTAGTGATTGGAATTGGAAAGCCTTGCTGGCTTAAAGGAATGACCTTTCCTCACGGCAGCAGGTGGGATCAAGAGTGCAACAGCTGCCACTGTTTGGATGGTCGTATTGACTGCACCAAGGTAGGTATTTCAACCTATTTCTAAAGTCATTCTTGCTGAAACATTCTTATTTTTCATGCATAAGTTGGTCTAGCTTTTTTCAGTCTAGACTTTTGCATAGGTCACTTCCAAAACAGCATGTCCTTTCTAGAGACTTCTTGTAGAAACACTTAGTGGATTGCCTTTATAATGATAAGCTTCGTTTGGTTGTCTGCCATAACAAACTCTCTAGAATCAAGCACTTTACAGAAAAATAAATATGAATTGGAAAGGAATAATGATCCTTAAGGTGATAAATCTGCCACATCTTTAGAAACAGTGTTAGAGCTTCTAATTGTTCAACGTTCTGAAGTACAGGACAGTTTCCTTAGTGAACAACAGTTGCCTTTTTGCTTTGTCCTTCATTATATTTATGAATTGACAAATTGCTATGTTTGTATATTTACTATGGACTGTATGTTGGAAGAAACACGATTAGCCTAGATGCAGATAGTTCAAGTTAGCATACCTACTCAAGGACTTTCAGTCCTGCTGTGATAGCATATCTCAGTGGATTTGTGAAAGCTCTGCAGCTTTACATCACATCTGGAGATAGACGAGACTTGTGCTGCTTTACAAGTTGTAAGGCTAGGTGGGTGGCTCAAGACAAGAACTAACAATGTTGAGTCAGCATTATAAAGTACTGGATGTCTCCCATGTTTCACTGGAAGCACTAGTTTGAGAACTGGATCTCACAGATGTGTTCTGCCTTTGTACTGGTTTAAGTAGGTATGCCCTGCAGGCAAAGAAATAACTTGCACTTACTTATTTTAACATGCATTTTTAGACTCTAAGATACTGAGTTTGAGGCTTTCCTGTAAAGGGAACAGTACAAAGCTATAACTGCAACTGCAGAAATACTTCCTGTTGTAAAGCATGCAGCTTTGAGGAAAGAGTAGAAGTGGTGTAGTGAGTGTGACTTGGGTGGTTTGGTTAAAAAACAAAGAAACTGTATAGAAGTTCAAAGTGATGTGAGGTTAATCTGCAAGTCCCTCAGTGTCAACCTGTGTCTTGGGTAATCTTTGCTCAGTTTACACTTCAGTCAATACAAAGCTTGTATTTCTCTGGAAGAGCAACTCTCTGCTCCTAAGACTAACATATTGTAGAAGGATGTTTTCTGCATTCAGTAGTAGATAATGACCTCATGCAAATTGCTTATTTTGATTTGAGTGTAGGAGCAATTAACTGTAGCACTACTTCTTTTGCTGTTTATTTTCAGGTGTGGTGTGGGAAAAAGCCTTGCCTGTTACACAAACATTGGGATAATTCAAATTACCAGTGTCCCATGGGTCAAGAATGCCAGGAGAAGTATATGAAATGCTTTCAGCCACCATGCACTGAATGGGGAGAATGCAGTGCCTCTGAACCTCTGCCTGCCAATATAAAGTGTTTGCCTAATTCTGGGTACTTGGACAATGACTGTGCTAGGATTACTTTAATTTTTAATGGAAACAAAGTCCCCCAGGTGAGAACAACATTATCAGTGAAGTATGGTAACATATTTAAAGAGAGATTCCATGTGTTAGAAACATTAGTCTTCCATGTCCTGACAACTCCTTGCAGTTAATTGCAGACCTTTTTTAGACTCTTCTGTTGATGTAAACAGATTTCCTTAAAAAAAAAAAAAGGAAAAGTTAGGATTTATACTGAATATTTTGTTCTAAGTTTCAGAGGGAATTGTTTCTTACAGTCTAAGCCTGTCTTGAGCTGTACTAGGGTAGTCACTGCAAGCTCAACTTCTTACCCCTCAATCCAGAAGTATTTCTTACTTTGCTGCCCTCTCTGCTTCTTTCATCAGATCAGAGTAACTGCAAAAACTCTGAAGGTGCTTGCTTTTATGTACCACCTCTACTTGATCTGAGTCATACAATCTCTTCTCTTAACACAGGGCACTACAACTGAACGTATCTGTTCAGAAATAAGGTATTTACCAGCTACTAGATCTGTTTCCAGAGACAGAACTCTGATAATATTGTGTGATCTGTCATACTCCACAGAGAATGCAGTGGAAGTTGCTATTGTAAGTATGAGATGCATATATTCACACATGCATGCACACATGTTTTCATACTAGTTGAAGCTAGGGAAGAGGTTGTTTCACTTGAAGCAGTTGTTGGCTTAGGCTTGACTGTACAGAGATGTTGTGCTTTCATGGAATGTGCTGTACAGCTAGATAACTGCAGGCTTCATTCATGACAGAGGCTACTGTGGTATCTGTGCTGTTGTCTTAGAGTAATTCAGTCCAAATTAGTGAAAAGGTTTCTACCTGTTATCAAGTCTTGGGCTACTGAACTCAGTGGAGATACAGTTGCAGGTGGCTGGATTGGATCTGGTCAGTGTGAAGAAGTTGGTGTTACTCATCTAGTATGAGTGCTTCAGGATGTTCATTAAATGCTTAAGTATAAAAAGATGCAAGTTAAATTTGTGAAAATGATTGTTGCTCTATTGAGCTATAAATGCTTGCTTTTCAGACATTTCTAGCACAGACGCTCAGTGCTTGCTTTTTGCTTGTTTTCTAAGTAAATAGTTTTCATGGTAGTGTTTATCCAAGCAGAAACTGGAGTGTGTCACTACCAGGACTATGAAGAACATGCTGAGTGATGATGCAAGAAGTAAACTGTATGGTATAGAGTAGACTGTTACTAGTCCAAACTTCTATCTAGATAACCCATGTATCTTTAAGTGCTTTGGGTTATGACTAAATTTGGCTGAGTAGGGTAAGGAACATAGAAGACAGGTGCCTTTTGAGGTATGCCATATATTAGCAACAGGGTGTGTTACCTGCCAAGCCTGACACTGCATCTGCAGTTCATATCAAGCCATCCATGCTGTTGCTACAGAATGCTTTAAGGATACTCCTTGTAACTTCTGTCAGGTAAATTAAACCCACAGGTATCAATTAAGATGTAGCTGGATTTAAAACTTAGGAAGGATTCTTTGCCTTAGTAACTGCAGTAATTCTATTTTTCCCCTTCCCTCTACTTCCTCCTAGTCTTTTGTCCCACATCGAGATGAACAAGATAATAGTCTCATACAGAATGCTGCTAATATAATAGTAAATGCGATCACCAAGCGGCAAAACAGCACTGTTATGTTGGCAGTAACTGAAGTCAAAGTGGAGACAATAGTTGTTGGGAATTCATCATCAGGTAAGGTCCCCAATGCATTAATCCTGTGTGGTTTTTAAAGTGTTTTCTATTCCCTGCTGTCAGTATCTTGTCTTATTTGTGTGGAGAAATGGTACGCTAAGTTGTTTCTTTAATTGCTATTACTAGCAAGGGGAAAGTGGCTTTAAACAAGTTTTTGTGCTTGTGTGTTAGGTTAAACTTAATCTCTAGCAAAATGTCCTTACTTACTTTTTTCACTGTTTTGGCTCTGACTTCAAACTCCTTTCTGTAGTCTGAGCATCTTTGGTGAGATCAGAAGTTCTTTTGTGTTCATATCAAACCCTTTCTGATTTTCCAGCACAAACCTTAGCCCTTGGTGCTGCTGCGCTATGGAAACTGGGGCTGAGGTATTAAAAATGGAGATACCACTGCTGAAATGTATTACTTAATGCCTTGCTATACTCACTGTGCCTGGAGGAAACAGGTTTTGCAGAGGGCCCCTGGTAGGGAGCAGTTCAGTTAAGGGACCCCAAATGGAAATCTTATAACAGTAGGAGACCTTCCCAACTCTTTCCTAGATCGCCTCAGCGTAATCTTCTGCAAGAGCTTCCATCCATAGTCAAAACAATGAGCAAATTGCGTGGTTTCATTTCCCTTGTTATCCCTTTTGGGGAATGCCTTTCATCTGTTTGAGCCTTGGCAAATGTACTGTTTCTGCAGCTCCACTGAATGAGTGAACAAGTCTTGATTTTTTTTTGTCTTGAACAGAAATTGTATAGATGATAAAGAATGGAGCTGTGATTCTGACATATTTCAGCATCTCTGTTCTGATTATGCATTAAATCCTAGGAGAGGTGGGATTGCTTTGCCACTTATGTTACTGAAGTTCAAAGGTCCTCAGTGAAGGTGGAGAAGATGTTGACTTCATTCTCAAGCTGTGAGATGCTGAAAAGGAGATCATTATTTAGACACTTAACCTATTTAAGGAAAATATATATTCATGTGGAATCTGTAGGGAGGTTATCCATTAAGAAACTCTTTACAACTTATTTCTAAGAGGTAATGGGAAGAGCTCCTTAAGTTCCTCCCCACTTTGCCACATTTACAGTTCAGTATTGTATATGGAAAATGAGACGAGACTAGCAGTTACTGCTTAGAGTACAATCTTGCCCCAGTATGATAAAATATGATTTTAGTTCTCCCAATGCCGACTATTTTCCTGGTTGACTTGTGGTTTGGGAATATCAGATCCTGCATACCATAACCTTCACACAAGAACATGTTCAGATGACATTTTTAACGTTGGCATGAGTGACTGTGGTATTGAAAAGTTGGTTGTTCTTGTACAGCCATTTGCAGATTATTCTGTAAGCAATTGTTTTAAAGCTGCAGGCAGTTTACAGTTGCAGAGGTTGGAGTGGTAGTCTGGACAATTCCATCTCCACAAAAAGCAAAGCAAATGCTGTCTTACTACTACTTATATTGTGAATCCTTGCTTATAAAAAGAAAAAGGTATTGTTCTAGTAGCAAAGCCCTTGCATAAGAAAGAAATGCCCAGCATACTTCAGAAATTGTTTCCCAGAGAAATAAACTGGGTCTTTAATGCTGTTCAAAACACAAAGCACAATGGGATTTGTGATAGGAAACCTTGAGAAAAATGTCTGTGAACTTGATGGAACTTCTGTCTGGTAGTAAAAGTGTGGCATGTATTTGATAGAAATGCTGGTACTACTTCTGCAATCAATTAGGATACGCTTCCCAATCTACCTCCTACAAAGTTAAGATTGGCTTTCCTTGAGTTATTTACAGAGACATTCTGTGCTAACTTGGATTAGGTACTTGAAGATGCTGCTTATATAACCCATTTTCCATGAGGAAGGGGGAATAAACATCTTAAATGCTGTTTTTCCCCTATCATTAAACAGGATGAAGTCCAACATTTTAAAAATTAGTAGAGTACTTCTAGATGAACTATGGCCTTTGGACATACACTATTGTGCAGTAATGACATTTTTCTTCATTGTAAAAATCTTCCTTGGACTAACCTAGAGTTACATATGGATACTTGTAGCTGCTGAGTGCTGTCTATCTAGCCACATTAACCGAAGACTTTTTCTCATTTGCCCTCTAGATTATTTGGTTCCAATTCTTTGTGCAGTATTTAGCATTGTATGGCTGACTTGTATAATCATCTGTGTGTGGTGGACTCGGAAGAGAAGAAAAGAGAGAGAAAGAAGTCATCCTCCCAGAGAAGAGGGTGCCAATAACCAGTGGGCGCCTTTAAATCCCATCAGAAACCCTATAGACAGATCTTACAGTAACAAAGACATTCGTTACGAATGCAAAAACTTCATATCTCCTCAAAAGAGAACTTGTGATGCAGTAGAGGAGTATGTAGAGTATGAGGAAGAGGAAGATGAAGAGGAGGAAAGAGATGAGGAAATGGACAAGTTCCTCTCTCACAAACTCACAAAGCCTTTGCCCACAAAGGCATCTGACGCATCGGAGAGCAGTCCAGTAAAGAAGTCCCTTCAAATAGGCAAAATGGACAACAGATCTGTAAAAAATGTGAATGCATCAAACTTTGAAGGCAGTAGAGACTAATCTGTATTTGGAACGTAGGCAGACTGCGCCGACCCTTGCTGGGGAGGGGGAAAATTGACATCTCTGCTTTGCATCAAGGACTAAAAATATCTGGAGTCAAATGTTCATAGTTTCTTTATTTTGCGTAAAAAAAATAAATAAAAAATAATAATAAATAAAAATTTATTTTGTTTCTTTAGCCTTGTATAAATTATTCAATGACTGTCAGATGAAAAAAAAAATGAGTAATCTTTGATAGTTGCTATTTTTGTAAAGTTTACTTATAATACACTCGCTGTGTGGCAGAGGAGAGGTTGTATTTTCAATATGTGTAAAGTTTATTACAAAAGACTGTACACTGTTTACAGAATGTATTTCTTTTTATTACGTGCTCTAATTTAATGGTGGCTTTAAAACCTCCTGGTTGAGGAAACTGTGTGAACTTTGAACTGCTTTCTTGACTTTGAATCTATTAATGGCAGCTCACTGCACTTGTTACGTTAGTAGCTTCTGTAAGATTTTCTCCAAATTTGCCTTACACACTTTGTAATAGAAACAAAAAAAAAATTATAGAGATCTTTCAACTGTGGTTTAAAAGTGGCCTTTTTATTTCTGTTTAATTACTTTAGAATTGCAGTATTGAAGCATGTGACAAGTGCCTTGAGACAAAACTTTTTCTATAGCAACTGTCAAAGACTGCCATACTGATGTAGTGGAATTGTGAGAACTCTAGGTTCCCCAACTGACACAGTTTATTTTCTAATAGTGAAAGTGCTTTTCTGTAAATATGTACATATTAAATGAATCACTCTGTATATTTGATTTAATAACTTAAAATATTTTGGTCTTTTTTTTACATGTCATTCCTTTTAATTTATGTTGCAGAAAAGGAGGTTTTATGGCAGTTTATAAGACTTTTTTTTTTGGTATTATGTCCAGATTAGAAAATGATGTTAATACAATCAATGTTAGGAATCTGTTGGTCATTTGTATTTACGTAGGAGCATAACCACTTACATGTAAATAGATCCAGAAATGTTTATCCCCACGTTCAGCCCATCTCAAGAACACTAACAGGTGCATCTACTGTACAGTACCAACATAGCGAGGCATTGTTTTTTCTTTTGTGAATATGTTAATTACATGTGGTATTACTTTTTTTGCGTTTAAATACAGGCCTAATGAAGGGAACAATATTTTCCTCAATCTTGTTTCTGTTGTGCTTTATTCATCTTTCGCTCTAAAGAAAAAAGCCTGGCAAGCTCAGAAGGTGGGAGTACCTCATTGGAAATGGTTATTTGTGAGGGAAGGCTTAGGTTGTTTGTTTTGTTTTTTTTTTAAGGCTTTATTATTGCTATGAACTGGGCAGAACTACATTTATTTTCTTCACTGAAGAAGCATGACACTACATACCCTAGCTGCCCTGCCAGTGAGAGGAGCGGGTGCTTGGGAGCATGAACTGGCCCACGAACACTACAAACAGCAATGTTTGGGAACCAGTTATTTTATACAGGAACGCAGGATTTGCTTTGTGGGATCTTCTGTTTTAGTACGTTTTTGTTTGACATGTTCTTAAAAAAAAAAGAAAAACCTTTCAGAAAAGAAACTATTTATTAAAGCATTTTATAACGATGTTTGTTGTAACTTTTTTACTTGTGCTGAATATTCAGAACTTATTTTGATAACCTGGTTAGGAGTTTAGAAAAGGGTACTATCCTTCTCATGTTCCCCAGTATAATCCTAAGTATTTAAACCAAAAACACTTTTTTTTTTCCTGCTACTCTTGTAACTTTTTGTACTGTAATGCTGCTGTCTTCCATAATCTAATAAAATGATTCCCTCATTGTGTGTAAGATACATCACATTGTGTTTGCTTTTCTGAGTGCATGAAGTTCTGATGTTGGGAGGCAAAATGGACAGGGGGAGAAAGCCCCGCTGTAGTGCCTGGTGCTTCCTGTAACCTTAGCTCGCAGCCTTCCCGTGCCATTACTTCCTGAGCCTGCTTGGCAGCGTTGCACTGTGCCCACAACTGCACCGTCAGCGTAGGAGGTGATGTCCCATGTGTAGTCTAGAGGCACAGACACTGTCAGTGCTTAAAATGTGACACTCCTCCACGCTGCCTCTCTGAGTACCTTGCAGTCTTTTTCTGCTGACAGTTACTGTGTGCCTTCTGAAATGGCTCTCCTAGCTGCTGAGCAGAGGCTTTGTCTAGCAGCATCGTTGCCCTTCCTTGGGGAATAAGGGAGCAGTCAAGCACGACAGGGCTTGAAGTATCCTTACCAAAGTGAGTTTCTTCTTTTTAAGTCAAACTTAAAAGGCTTGAAGAGTTGCAAAATATTCTTGTCATGCTCCAGTTTCAGTTGTGTAGGTAGGTTTGCTCTTGTTTCTTATGTTGGCTTAAATGGCTTACAGAATTTCTTCAGTAAAAAGTGAACTCTTGTATAAGGAAATACACATCGATATCTGAACCGTATCCTAGCTCCTAACAGTTGGTTTTTACTTCAGTCATCATACAGTTTTTTTCCATCGCTTTCCTTGCAGTATTGCCTTGTCTTTACCTCAGTGAGCGAGCGCTGTTTGAAGTCAGCTCTCAAACTCAGATTCCATCACTGCTTTTGATTTCCAACTTTCGGATATCTGCTTCTTTTCCTTGAAGGAGGATTTATGGAGGAGTGGAAATGCAAGTATGAGACAAGGAGCTAGTGCTTTTTTGATTATGACTTTCTAAAACTTTGTAAAATGGACTCCATGTTTCTTTGGACCAAGGAGCCACTTAGGGTGGCTGCTGGAGCTCCCTAGCAGTAGTGGAAGCAGCACTTAGCAATTCAAGACAGCACTAGATTGGGAAGCTGTTGTCTTCTGTATGTTGTCTTCTGTAAGATTAACTATTCTGAGTCTGCAGTATTTGCAAGTTCCTGCTGCAGAGAGGTGTTTCTGATTACTTAATGTTGTGGGGAGAGAATGCTGCTTGTTTGGGAGGCTTTATGTGAGTACAGCTAAATGGAGTGTGTCTTACTGCTATAGAGGAAAGGAGAAATAATAGATGCGCATATATAGTAAGGCTGTTGCTGTTGTGGAGGAGTGAGCTGGCTCACTGGTCCTAAAGGCTCTAGTTCTGCTGCTTCTTATTACTAAAACCATGTGTGAGAACTTGCAGTGTGCCCATGCAGTTGGATCACTAGCTGCTCTAACCAGTGGGTCTGGGTGTTGTGTCATGACTGGCCCCAGCCCTCAGGGAGATGTCCAACCTTGTCAAAAAGCTGCTCCTATATGGCTTAGTGAAACCAACGTAGCAGATGTTGAACTTGGTAGAGCTGTTTACCTGCAAGCATGAGCTATTCAGCATGAGGTGCTTAGAACAAAATGTTTTAAAGGATGAAAAAAAAAAAAAAAGGGAAATGATGACTGCTAGCTTACCAAAACTTCGTATATGGATTTTATTTCTATGCTGCTCTTACAGTGATTGCATGTCTTCTTCCCTTGTCTCACATGACTTCTCTCTGTAGCCTTGTTTCCCTTTGACATTTTGTTAAACTTTGCATCACAGCTGCCCGGTGGTGCAGGTACTGGCAGGTGTGTTAAGCACCACTTAACTTCTGAAAGAGGTATTACTTGAGCTAAGTAATGAGTAAAATAAGAAAATGGGCTGAGTGGATTTGGTTTTGGTTTTTAAACCAGTTTGTGTTTCCAGGCCTACTTTTCCAGTGCCCTTATCAAGATGCTAACCTGAAATTCTTAGTAAGATCGATCCTTTTGGCCATTTTCTGTTCTGTTGCTCAGCAGATTCTCCAACAGACAATCTAATTAGTGCTCCTGAGACCAAGCTGCAGAGAAATATTAGTTGTAATGCTGCTTGTGAGCTAGCTTGGGTGATAAGGGATTAGAGGCAGCGTGGAGTTCACTTGCACAGGAGTTGCATGGCATTAACTTGCAGTTGGATGTGCAGTCTCTCATTGGTGATTGGTTCTGTTCAGTGCTTGAAAAGCAATCCCTGCCTAGTTAGCCTCCTGTGAGTAGTATATCATAAGTCTTGGAATATAGAATGAGTGTGTAAAATGCAAAAGGAACAGGAGGTTCCCTTCAGAGTGAGGTAAGAGTGAATTTTCCATGTTTGTCTTTTATAGCACCCATTCTTAACACACGGAGCATTTCTCTACAATCCCATGAAGATGCAAGACCACAGCAAGTCACACTTTGTTTCTGGGCTCCTGGAAGAGTATTGCTTTCAAATGTTATGTCAAAAAAAAAAAAAAAAAAGAAAGAAAAATCCACAAAAGCAACCCAAATGCAAATCCTTCAGCACTGCTGGGTGAGGAGAGACTTGTTAAATTGTATGTCTGTCTCACTGCTGTGCTATCTTTTCTCCTATCCATCTGAAGGAGTCTTGGATTGGAAAAGACTTCTCCCTGCAGTTGTGCATTAAAGAGGGTTGAGTTGGGGAATGGTGGAGCAGGTTTGGAAACTGCTACAGTAGCAGTGTGCACAGAGCCCTTTGAAGGCTGGGCTACATGGCTGGAAAAGCACATCCATGGGTGTAACACTACCTGCTAGTTAACAGAGCCCTAACCTGTGAGTCTGAAACTCTTCATGCTGGAAAAGCAGAGCCACAGAGCACATCCTGACCTAGTAATCCTCTGCTTCTCAGAGTCTCCTGCAGCTCAATGTGGATGTTGCTGAGCTATGAGTTGTGCATGCCTCATGTCATGTTCCGTCTCAGTGTGGTGACCAAGGCAGTTGTCCCTCCTGGCCTGCTCCTGCTGAAATCACAGCATCATCAGGTCTCTTTGAAAACCGAAGTCCTGCCCGTGCTGGAAAGAGCAGCAATATGCACAACTCCGTTCAGATACTGCTTAAAATCACAGTTCTGTATATATTTAGCAGCTATCATTTCATATAGTTGCGTATGTTATATAGTTTTTAAATAGTATCTGGCCAAAGCAATGTCCCTGACCAGGTCAGCATTCCTGAGGCTGAGAGACCCCTGAGCTGTCCCGGGCACAGCTGACCCCGCTGCAGGACTTCAGTGGTGCAGCACTACTTAACCCTGCTTTCCAAATGGGAGGCGTAGAAGCCCCAAGGCACCATGGACACTGGGAAGTGCTTTGACAGCTGCTGACATTGCTTTCAGTGCCGATAAACCAGGAGGTTATCTCAAGTGCAGCAATATCCTCTAGAAAAGCCAGGAGGAAAACCTACTTTGCACTGTGTCACCTGCTAACGAGCAGCCATGGTGGGAGCGGGGACCCGGCACCTTCTAGGGGCATCTGGTGGGAGCAGCCTGCATGCACGGATCCCACGGTGAAATGCAGCAGAGGGATGACTTGGCCAACATTTTCCAGCCTGGGTGTTTAAATTTTGCTCTATATTTAGTGCCCTAAATGAGCGCTTTGATTTGCAGTGTTTCCAAGCACCTGCTGCTTCCATTGACTCTGGTGGTCTATATGGGTCCCAGCAATCCTCAGAGCTAAGCTGCTCCATCCACATGCCTAAATTTGGGTACTCAGCCTAGGAGCTATATTCTGCTTGGGCTTGCATTTCTTCTGCTGAGGGATATGGTGCTGAGCAGGGGTTTGTGGGCAAAACATTTTCAGAACTTGTGCTGCTTTGATTTGCCAGCTTCTGGTTCAGCTCATCTGAGTGATTGATTATATATTGGAAGAGAGAGCAACATAAACTTCTGGAAATAAAAACCAAATGAGGAGGGACTACTTCTTCCCAGCTGCAGGTGGCCGAGCTGTGTGTGCATCAAGCACTGCAGCCAGTGGGATGCTCTTTGTGACCCAGCCCCTGCAGGCATGGGGTCAGTGGAAAGCACTGCAGCTGCCAAGCTCTAGGCCTGAGTGCATGCACACAGCCCTGTGGCACAGCCATTTAAGGACCCTAGTCTGGGGCAAGGCATAAACACTTTCCTGCTCCTTCGCAGGGCAGATAATTTATGAATTTAGGTAAGCACTGGCAAGAAGACCCATATTTCCACCCCTCTGTAATATCCTGTTGTTGCTTTCCAGAGAAAAATACCAGCAGACACTCAAGGTTACTTCCTTGGCATGGTCGATGTGTTTTCAGCCCGATGGTATCTACACTAAGACATTTCCTGACATGCTCTATCTCCTCTGCTCTTGCATCAGAAGTTGAGCATTAACCTGCATGCTTTGCTGCAGCAGAACTTTCTGCCCTGGTTGTGGCCCTCTCTCTCAGAGGCTTGTTTCCAGCCACACACCCTCCTTTCTGCTACTCGCACTTGCCCATATAGATCACTACTCAGATATCTTTTCACAGTGCTCAATAGATGCTGGCTGTCGGGACAAGTCTTCACTCAGAGCAGGGAGATGAAGAGTGACAAGGATGACAGCGTGCCCACACAAACACTGGAGCTGGAAGGGCCCTCAGCTTTCTTGCTTCAGGGCAGATGACATCTCTTAGAGGTGGTTTTACAAAGCCACTCTCTCATCACAGCTTGACTGCTACAAAGCTGCCTCTAGGCCGTGTTGGCCTGGTTCTCTGGACTAGATGGAACAAACCTGGGGTCCTTGTGCACCTGCCTCCCATATTTCATCCAGACCCTCCACAGCGTGGATCTGTGTTTGCTTTTCCTCCTTGCTCCAGGATGCTGCTAGCGCGTGGTTCATTAAGGAGATAAGAGCTCCCACCCATCTTCATCCACAGGTTCAGCATCAGGTCCCAGCCCCAGAGCAGCGTGCACACTGCACATGATGCTGCAGATGAAAGCTGCTGCTTGTTTACAAGCTTTCATCAATTAGAGCCCATTTGCTGCTCTCACACTGTACCTAAAAGCTTGTGTTTTAAGCCAGCACCAGTGACTTAGGAGGGCCTGCTTTGTTCTTGTTTTTTTTTCCCTAGAGATATACGATAATTTCTCCACCTGTTAAAAATCTGTTGCTAACATTTGCTGTCAGGTTTCTAACTATCTATCTATTTATTTATTTATTTATGCCAAAAGCCCTCAAGTGTTCATTTAAACTGTGGCTGTTTATTCCTCGTAGGTAACGCAGGAAGATGTGTTGCGATAGAGCTGGGGTAGATCGAAGTAGATAGAAAGTTTCGGTCCCTGCTCCAGGGAACCCTCCCGCTGGTGTTAGGCACCTTTCAGCCTGAACTGGAGGTCAGATGAGTGGGGAAAAATCAGATTATTTTTGGTTTTATTTTGGTTTCTTAAGGATACTCTTTTTACAACTTTTGTGATGTGTTTGGTTTTGTTGTTGTTGTTTTTTTTTTAATTTTCCTGTTCTGCTTTTTATTCACTACTCTCTTTTGCTCATTACAAGCATAGCACTTCATGTCTACATGTACATTTTTCAGAAAATTGGGTCAGTTAGATGATCAGATTTACCCACAGAAGCCTAAATTCAGCCTTTCAGAAGTTTTGCTGAAATTGCAAAACCCTTCCCTTTATAAATGTCACGCGTTTGTGTGCTCTTGTGTCACTTCTTTCTATGGTGGGAACTTTCCAGCATAAATCATGGCCAAATGAGATATGGTTTAGTAGCTATGAGGTGTGGCTTAGTAGCTTGTGGTAGCAATGGTAATGGGTGGAAAGTTGGACAAGATGATCTTGTAGGTCCTTTCAAACCTTGTGATTCAGTGATCCAAACTTCCTTGCTGTGAAGATGAACTGACCTTAGCAGAATTCCAGGGACAAGAAGAACAACCCCCCCACTCTACCTCTCTGAATTAAGAGTATCCCACCACCACCTTATCTGTAGTATTTCCCATTTAAATATTTGTCTATCTGCTGAATTTTATTGACATTGAATGTTTGCAGAGATTAAGATGTTTTTATCCTGTGGCTGTGAGCTGGGATGCTGACAGAAGTGTTCCCATGTGAGTGTCTATTACAGATGTAGCAATTCTTTCTTCCATGCTTCTGGACTTTTTAAGTGGGAAAGTGAGCAACTTTACATGGTCTGATAGCAGTAGGACAAGGGGGAATGGTTCTAAAATAAAAAGGTGAGATTTAGGTTAGATGTTGGGAAGAAACTCTTTGCTCAGAGGGAAGTGAGGCCCTGGCACTGCTGCCCAGAACTGTGGGTGTCCCATCCCTGCAGGTGCCCAAGGCCAGGTGGGATGGAGCCCTGGGCATCCTGAGCTGGTGGTGGGGGAGGGGGTTTGGAAGCAGATGATCTTTAAGGTCTATTCCATCCTGAGCCAATCTATGACTTTCCCTCTATTTCATGATTCAGACAATGGCCAAACGCTGAGCTTGTTTCCTACTTTCACACTCTGGAAGTCACCAGAATCATTCAGGATTTTCTGCAACACATGTGAAAGGTTTTTTGTGTTCCTTTTGTAATTTTTAGAACTTGAATGAGTTTGGGATGCAGTCAGGAAATGTAATCTTGACTGAGATATAAGCAAGAAAGTTGAGTCCTTGTATCTTCCATACTATTTCCATCACCAGTGTATTTCCTCTCAAATTGCCTCTCTCCAGAGTCACGCTCTGCCAGAGATAAGTAGGTGGCGGTGAGTGAAGAAAGGAATGGCATTGTCTACAGCTTTGAACCATGAATAGCCCTTGGAAAAACAGCACCAGAGGGAGATACAAGTTCACTTTGATAAAGCAGGTTGCCAAGTGACAGGAGGCTTGATCCCATTTCAGTGAAGTCAGCAGAGAACTCTCACAGACATCTTTTATCACCGCTCCAAGCCCATCTTGGGCAGCGTCCACTGCTGCCACGAGAGCTTGGGCTGGCTGAGCAACACAGTATCAGAACATAGAACTATTAGAAAGCATTCAGAGGGAGGCAACAAAGATGGGAAAGGTCTGGAGGACAAGACGCGTGAGGAACAACTGAGGCCCCTGGGTTTTTTGGGCCCTAAGCAGAGGAGGCTGAGGGGATGCCTCATGGCAGCCTCCAGCTTCTCACAGGGGTGGATGGTGTCGTAAGGCCTTTGACACAGTACCCTACAACATCCTTCTCTCCAAATTAGAAAGATATGGATTTGATGGGTGGACTGCTCAACGGGTGAAAAACTATTTGCAGGACTGCCTGCAGAGAGTGGTGGTCAACGGCTCAATGGATGGAGATCAGTGACAAGTGGTGTCCCAAGTGGGCACTGCTGGGATCAATACTCTTCAATATCTCCATCAGTGATATCAACAGTGGGGTTGAGTGCACCCTCAGTAAGTCTGCCGATGACACCAAGCTTTGGGGTGCACCAGAAGGATGGGATGCTATCCACAGGGACATAGGCTGAGCAGTGACCTTTAAAGATGGCCTTTAAAGGTCCCTTCCAACTCTAAGGATTCTATGATCCTCATGGAGCCCGCCCAGCTTGGGATATTCTGTGATCTATGAGCATGGGTAAAGCGTGTCAGAGTTCTCTGCGCTGTGTCAGCCGACAACGGGAAACTGCTGTGCCTCTGAGGAGGCTCGATGAATAGTGGCCTAATGGATCTGGGGGGGGGAAGGGGGGTGGTGAGAAAAGGGACGGGACACAGCAGCAATTCACTGGGAGGCGTTTGGGGAAATGTTGTTGCGGAGACGAGGAGCGCGAGATGGAGTAACAATGGCTGCAGTTTACACTGCGCTGCACCGATGCTGTGATCTGCTGCCAAGATCAACCCGGCCGAGAGGAACTGAGGAATAACACAAATGGTGTGGCAAGAGAGATACCCTTCAGCATATCCTGCTCACTCTGCCTTCGCCTTTGAGTCAGGAGTGAAATATTGGAGCTATTGTGGTGAAGCGAGGCTTAAAAATAGAAGGAAAAATCACTGTGGTTTTCATTGTTGTTCCAAGGGGGACATTAATTGTTTTTAAGTTGTACTACTTCTAATCTGAGTTAAGAAGAGAAGAAAAACAGTTCAAGGCACTGAAAGGACCAGAAAACATTTCACTCATCAACTGCAGTGTGGGGGCTGCTCTTCATCCCCACTGACACAGTAATACTGCTGCTCTCCCTGTGTTAGGGTCTGCACTCAGGATCTTTTCATAGCAAACTGGTTTGGGTTGGGAAGTTACAAAGCTTACATTTCTTGTAGTATTTTAACCCATTTGTTCTGTTATTACTGTAGGGATCAGCAAGCTGTGGCTAGTGAGGTTGACTGTTAAAGCTCAAAGGTGTCTGGGCATTTAGAAAGCTGCATTTACATTAAGGTGGGATGAAACAGACTGTCAGCAGAGCAGGTCATAATGATGTGGTGCTGCCCTGGGATGGCTGTGCGATGGCTTCCAGCCCATCTCAGACCTGCTGCTGCCCCTCAGTGAGTGAATGATGCCCCACAGGACAGGGCTGCTCCCTACAAGGCGAATGCTGTGCTGATTTGTATAAATATAGCATGCCACATTCTTGTCTGAGTTTACCAAATTCAGCCCTTTCCCACTGACAGACTGTGAGAACCAGGAGTGTCATAGCTTTTGTGGCCAGAAGGAATTACTAAATCTGGATTAGCCCAGATATTGGATCACTCATCTCAATTACTCGAGCTCAGTAGCTTCTCACTAGGGCTCAAATTGCATTGCACACAGGGAAATGAGGAGCTGCTTCTCTTTGCCCAGAAAATCAGATGCCACCATTGTTCAGATTTGTGCTTTCCTTCTGGCTCGTGTAGACTTGACCCAAAGTCTCAGACCACTTATGCCTTTGCTAATGTTTAAGAGTTTATTACTATAATGTATACAGCATAATCAAGTTGTGTCTCAGTCCTCCTTGCTGAAATTAAGACTCAGCTTCTTAAGTGGGTGCCCCTGAGGTGCACTGTCCCCCCCCATCCTTGCACTGCTGCTATGCCTATTACATCCATGCTGGGTACTCAGCATCATGAAAACAACTTAGAAGATGGGCAAACAGCCTTCAACTGACACGAAGCCTGACAAAATATCCCAGTACTGTTCAGAGATGGCATGACATGATAAAGGTGATGAAAACACGGCATGAGGGCAGAGAAACACTTCTGCACTCGGTTCTCCCCACCCCAGACAGGGGGGTTGGCATCCCAACCAGCTGGGACATGTCTGATGCTAGTGCTCTGACAGGCCAGCAGGGACACTTGGACTGTGTCATGCTGAAGAAGCGTGCTGACTTTGAATGGAGGCTCAGGACATTAGCACAGGGGCTTTTCAAATGCCCTTAGAAAAACACACACGGCACACAAATGCTGGTGGAAAAATGGGACACCATCTGAAATCTGGAGTATTCATGCTGTGTTGTGGCAGTGCTTTTTGACCCCAAAGCACGTGGAGGAGTGCTCAGACCCCTCCTTACTTGAGAGCCTGGTATGCTCTGTTCTTTTTATGGTTTTCAAGCAAGAGCTTGTTGTGTTTTTCAGGTCTGCTTTTTCCTTTATCTCCAAGGAATCCAACAGCACAAGTCCATGTTTCCTTGGACTTGAGAGTGATTGTCAGCAGTAGTGGGGACATGCCAATGTCCTAGAGCAATGCCATGCTCATCTGCTTGCTGAATGAATTCAGTGTCCTGGACTAATGATGTGCCAATGTCCTGGAGCCAGAAAAAAAGAACCAAATCCTCACTTGAGCAATGGTTATATTTATTTTGCCAGAAGACTGTGAATTAGATGCAATTCATTGCTTGTCAGCTTGGGCACTTGATAGTGACTCCATGGAAAGATGCAAATCTATCTGAGAAATTATGCCCACTGCTTTATTTATATACTTATTTTTCTCTTGTTTTATTCTCCATGTGGGCTCCAAGAAGTTCAGTTTCTACCCCATTTTTATCCCCCGGGCACAATTACTGATCCTCCCTGAATTATTCATTCTGTTCCAGGAGATCCTCTCTAAATGAAGAGGTTTATTCTGTTCATCAGGGGACAGAAACATGTGCCACATCCTGCATTTCCCATCAAAATTCACCTGAAATTCCCACCACAAGCAGAACCTTCCCACCCTTGAAAAACTCCTCACTAACAACCTGCTAAGAGAAGCCAAAGACCGAAAAAACAAAGACCATAGTCAATAATTCCAAGGAATTCACAAGCCACTCACAAAGACCTCACTCATGTTCACTAAGCAAATTCCTTGCTGGGAATTATTAGCTCAGCTGGAAGTGAGTGTTTTCTTGCCCTGTGTGCGGTTTTACAACTCTGATCATTTAAGAATCATTTGCCCACAGCTGGCTGACTCCAGAGATGAGCAGTTTACCATTTTATTCACCTATCCACATCTTCCTACTGTCCTTCTGTAAATCATTTAGTCCTCAGAAGAAGGAATATTTGGTATTTGATGCTCTGGATCTGGACAGGAGACCGAGTGATGCAGCCTTCTCCTTCAAGGCTAATTGAATAACACAGAGCACTCCACAGCTTACAAATGGGAAAAACTTGTCTTCCTTAGGATCAATAAATAATAAAAAAGAGCCATCCCAGGCAGAAAGTGCAGTGATTCAGCACAGACTCCAGTAATGGCCTAGATGGCATTAATCAGCTTCTGTGATGGAGATGATGTGTGTGGTTGCCTTACAAACCAAGTTCATTGCAGCAGCCTCTGCACGACTCTGAGTCAGCTCCCATTTTGAAACCTTGAGATGCCAAATTGCTCGAGTGACCTCAAGGTAATTTCCCAAATGGGGAGTCAAGTGCAGAGTGTCCGGAGCCCATACTTCTGCAATGGAATGGGGACACAATGGAGCTGTAAATCTATTGAGTAAACCGACCCAAAGGATTCTCTGTACAGGATCTCACCTGAGAGGAAGGAAAATGTACAAAAGATCAGCAGCATGGGGCCATTCTTTAGCACAGCTTCTTTCTCTGGACTGCATCCAGATGAGACACCTGCAGGAGAGTGAAGAAGATTTCTGAGGGCACCTGTTGGGTGGCTCCCAAACGTGCTCCTTGGGCCAGAGTCACGTATTTTGCTGGAACCAGCCACGAGAAGGGATGCCCAACCTACCTTTGACCACAGATCATGTCCAACCATGAGCTCATCTGCTGTGGGAGCAGCCCCTGGCACGATACGTGGCCATGCAGCATTGCTTTCCAAAGCCAGCCACTGCATCCACAGAAGCCCTCAAATTTTGGTAGTGGAGGTTGAGAGAACCCGTTTGGCAAGTGCTCCACAGCTCAGGAATTTGGGTCCCTTATGATCTGATCAGCTCTGCATGCCTGCACTGGCCTTGGGCTGCTCTCCCCCTATCTGAGAGCCTCCTGCCTCATGTCCCAGTGGTAGGCAGTCTGCAGTAAGGCATTTGGGGGTCAAAATAGGAAAAGGTCACTGCTGTGCTGCCTGCAGCATCCATACAGCCAGTGTTGCTAACAAGGCCATCTCACCCTATTGATTTTTAACTCAAGCAAGTCCATGACTGGAGATACTGGATGCTTCTCATTCTCCACACCATATGAGTGGGTGCTCACCAGCTCGGCAGCTCTAGCAGCAGTGCTGATGGTGAGAAGTTTCACAGGTCTGCAAGGGAAATGAGTAAAGCTGCACAGGAATGCAAATTTCCTTTGGACAGGGGGCTTATGGGATTCTGAAACTTTACTGATCTTGAAATACGGTTTCCAAAGGGATTTTTAAAAGTTTGACATCTCCTTCCAAAGGGAACAACCACAGAAGGTTAGAAGTCAAAAGAATATTTTTCGTCAGTAAAATCAATGCTCCTCGATTCAGACTCATCTAAATTGCACTGCTCTTTGTAATAGAATATGCATTAAAAATTAATGAAAAGTTATTTTGAAAAAAAAAAAAAAGAGGTATAGAGGCTCTTGGAAAAGGACAAGAGAATATTTTGCCCTTGGCAGGAAGATGCCAGTGTAACCTCTGCAAAGTGGTTTTTGGCTGAAAGCTCTATGTTCCCATGGGGAGTTTCTTTTCTTTTTTTTTTTTTTCCTTAAGAACGAGCACTTTCTTTTTCTTTTTCATGTCCATTTTCCAACAGGAAAGGGCTCAACCTGAATATTTGCAAGCAGCTGTCTAAATAAGCTATGTTAAAAATGTCTTCTAGTGACACTGAAGAATGAGCAGAAGTATTTTTGGTCATTGAAATGACTGTACTTCGTATCAGACTTCTTCCAGCATCTTTCAAAAGCTGCTGGGCAGTGCACATCTCTGCTTGGGAATTTAGTCCTGGAGCTTCTACTCCCCATCTCAGACCCATCTGCTGCAATTGCAGCAGAATCACAGAATGGTTTGGGTTGGAAGGGACCTGAAAGGCTACCCAGCTTTATATCCCACCATGGACTGGCTGCCATCACCAGCTTAGGCTGCCCAGGGCCCCATGCAGCCTGGCCTTGGGCACCTCCAGAGATGGGAAACCACAGCTCTCTGGGCAGCAGTGCCAGGATCTCACCACCCTAGGAGTGAGGAATTTCTTCTTAGCTCTCTTTCCCCGTCTTTTGCTTAAAACTTATTCCCAAAATGTGTTCACAAAGTGTGTGTCAATGCCCCTCAGCAAATTTTAAGTCCTTAAATCCCCTCTTAAAGACATCAGTGCAGAAGACCCTCAGTGAGAGCCAAGGGATGTACACATCCCTTTCTTTCCACTGCAGTTTTCCCTCTATGAGGAGCAGGGGCACCCAGCATGCAGCGGATTATTTTTTTAACACTTTGAGGTATCTGCATGGGAAAAGGCCCATACATTTCTTTTTCTCCCCATCCCCATGCTTGTTGTTTGCTCACTCCATCTCCCAGCTTGCTTATGCTGGCAGGGCTCTGCAGTCACCATCTCTGCACAACCGACTGATGCTCATGCACAATGCAACAAAAGAACCTTGTAAAACCGGGAGCAGAAATGGTGTTTGCCTCCCTGACCCCTGACCCTCAAACAATTTGGTTAATGATTGCAGTGATCAGATACAGTGGCTCAGCAGTGCATCCATCACTGGCCTGACATGGGTTCAATCCCACATGGGCAGGGAATGTACAAATATATTCAGTCCCAACCCCTCCAGCCCTTGGCTTTCCTTCCCCATGAATCCAAGAACAAACAAGAGTGTTTCCATAGTGGTGAGATGCACTGTGATTTGTAAAACTGTCTACAAGAGGGGCCTGTCGCTGCTGGGACTGTTCCACAAATGGGTCAAACCAGTGAGATGCTGCTTGGCTGCTAATGCTCCTTGCACTGGCAAAAAGACTGGCTATGTATTGGCACAGGCTTCCCCGGGATGTGGGGGAGTCACCATCCCTGGAGGAGTCTGAGAACCGTGTGGATGTGGTACTGAAGGATGTTGTCAGTGGGCATGGTGGGGTGTGCTGGGGGTGGACTAGATAGTGTTAGTGGTCTTTTCCAACCTTAATTCTTCTACGATTCCATGTTAAAAAAGCAAGTTGTTGTGCTGCCTTTTCCATGATTGCCTTTATCCCTTTCTCTTATATATTTTGATTGCACAAAATTAAAATCCTGCAGCTCAAATACCTCACAGAAGTCAACATCAGTTGCATTGACGTGTATCTTGCATCTACTCCTATGTCTTGGCTCTACACTCTCTTGTCCCAGCACACTGTGACCCCTCACCACAATCATTCCTCCACCCATCTGTGCATCATTCTGCAATAGATCACAGCAGCCTTCTAAGGATGGAAAAGCTCTATTTATTCTCAAATTTGGTCAAAATGCTATTGGCCAGAGCAGCCCCAGGCACTAAATGGAGGAGGAGAACACTGCTGGTTTGTCAGCAATAGCCCAGGGCTCTCATGCCCAAACTCAACCTGAAGCCTTCCAAGGTTTGCCACCACTTTCTCACCATTGTATTTTGGGGTCACCAGTTTAGTGGACTTGGGCAGCAGAGAGGCACGGGACACAGGGTGTGCACTTCACAGCTCCCCTGTATTGAAGAAAACTCTTTGGAGGAGGGGTGCATCACAGTCCCAGCTGCTCAGGGGCACTGAGGAAGCTGCTGCTGCTTGGTTTTGGGGTACAGCAGTGCCGGGGAAGCTGTGCTGCAGCATTACATGATAAGGGCAGATAAGAGCTCTGGCTGCAATCACGGCATGACCAAACAAGTTTCCTGATCCTGCCCGCCACTCCTTGAGACAATACTCTTATCCCTGGCAGGAATGCACGGACAAGCAGGAGCAAACCACACGGCAAGCACTGCTGCCCTGGGGAAACAAACATTGCCATGTGCCCTCATCCCCGAAAGGGGCTGACTCAGGGACTCCAGCTGGGAGATATCCATAGCAAACTCTTTATAGCTCAGTTGGAAGGGACCTTCTACAATCATTGAGTCCAACTGCCTGACCACTCTGGGGGCTAACCAAAAGTTAACATGTTATTATTGAGGGCATTATCCAAATGTCCCTCGGATACTGGCAGGTACTGGGCACCAACCACCTCTCTAGGAAACCTGCTCAGTTTCAGACCACCCCACTGATGCTGACCCAAGTCCTACTACATGGACACTATATGATTCTTAGTATGTTTTTATACTTCTATGGGGCTACACCAATCTAAAAATGGTGCAAAAGCAACCAAAGCAAGGCTCATGCCTGTTTTTCCTGATGTGCAGCTGAGACTGTATACTGAACCTCTTGTTTTTGCAGGCTCAGTGCTCATTTAATTTTAGTGCCTAACCCTACAGTCTGGACAAACAGTGTAATATCATGCCAGGATGTGCATGCAGAATGTACAGTCAGCACCAAGGAGCACATAACGGCCCGTTTGACCGCAGTACTTAGCAGAGCCCACAAGAAAGAGCTTTCCGGTATCTCAGAGGGCTCATTTACGTTGAGAGAGCCAGCTCACTTCTCCAAATACTTCTCGGCCTGCCTGAACAGTGCCACCCCAACGGCTCCCAGAGATGTAATAGGCACCACTGGCTGGGAATGTAGCTGCTGTTCAGAGAGGTCACCAGAAAACAGTCGTTCTTTTTTCATCCAATTAGGAAATAGTTTGTATGAACCAAATGGGATCACTAGGAGGTCATGCTATAAGGCTGGATTCTTACACAAAGGGTAATCCATGCCCTCCCCACCAACAGCAGAGGAATTGCCCTGGTCAGTCCCTCTGCTGTGGTCCTGAGGTGCAACAGATGGACAGAGTATCTTTCATGATCCTTTGAATGCCTGCTGGGTGAGTTCCCTCCTTTTGCCTCAGGATTTGGTCAGTGGCTGTGATAGGACATCAGCTGGCATTTTGCACCTTGGGAGCTGCAGCGTGGCAGTGGGCTGGGAGCTCAGAAGGAAGGAGAATACTGTGCATCATTTGGTCAGCTCAGAGGCCTATTACAACACCTACAATTCTGTGAGCCTCTGAACCCTCTAATGATAACACTCAAGAACTGAAGCTGATTTCTGCTTTACAAGGGAGTCTGCTCCCACATCTCCTGATCCTTCCCACTGTCCAGCAGATGGGCAGCTCTAGTGCCAGATGAATAGCAATGATGATGTGCCGTGACTGAGGATGCAATAGGTCTAGATGTAATCAAACTCTCTCTAAAAGGAAGGCACTGCAGCTAAGCCTTGCAGACACATTTACCTGACCCCAGAGGGCCATCACCAGGACATCCAGTGCTAATATATTATCACTGATGATGACAAACAACAGTTTCTTCTCCATTACACACTCCCACTTGGCCGTGGACTCCCATTAGCACAAAGAAACATTTTTTCCCATACAAGACAGTAATTATCTACAGGTTGGTTCCTACATTTCTGTTTTGGACTCTCTTTTCCTCTGCTACTTTGGTTCAAATTTTTACTAGGTTGGTGTGAATGATCACCCACTTTGCTCTCTCAGCAGCTCGATATATGTGTAGATGCTCTGCATTTTTACAGCTAGACTGAAGGCAGTGTTCAGTCCCTTCAATCAGCCTGCACAAAAGCATTTGCCAACTTCTATTTCACCACCAAACACTTTTTCCATCAGTTATTTCACATCTGAGCTGAATGTTCTTGTTACCTCAAGTTCACTTTTGCAAGCATTCCTTCTCTAACAAGCACATTTTAAGGACTACTGATCCTGATATCCTGTGCTATGGCCTACACTCAACAAATTGCTCTAAAGATCATAGGAGGCTGAAGCAGCTATGGAGGAAACCACCTATCTCAATGAAACCTAGAGGCAATGGGAAAGCTGGAGGTTCTCTGAAGGGGAAAGTCATGGTCACCCCTGCAGGCTCTGGCAGGCAGCATGGTGCTCAGACATCCCAAGGTGCTGTGACAGATGGGAGGTGTTGCATTATCTGGGCTGGAACCACTTCCCCAGCTCTGGGGAAGCCCAGTGTCTCTGAATCACATCCTGAAGCACACAGACCGGAGACTGGCAGTGCTTGCCTGGCTGGCTGCATGGATTCTCCTGCAACAGGACAGGGGGCCCACACTGCCCAGCAAACACTCATCAGCCAGCAGCCAGCAGCCAGCACCCAGTCCAGTGTCACTGTCCCTGCTAGGGAAATTCCTTCTGATCAAGATTTGTCCCCCTGTATCTGTAAGGTAGCCCCCAGGCATAGCAGGTTTGCCCTTAGGCACTGCTCCATCACTCATCCATACCCTGAGATACAAAGACTTGAGGCTTTCTGCCTGTCCAAAATTACACCGTGATGCAGATATTACAGCTTGAGTTTACCCTCAGCAGTAAGACAGTTCTAAGGCTTATCAGCTGTTTGTGGATGCTACTTCCAGGCCTCTTTCAGTCAGCCTTCTAGTTTGACAGTTGGATTGGATGATCTGAGAGTTCTTTTCCAACCTTAATGCTTCCATGATTTATTTCTGTCCTTCCCACCACCCTTGAATTTTTACTTGGCCAAAAAGCTATTTAATTCTATACACATATATATATAAAACAGTAGTAGGTGTACCAATGAGCTCAGGAAATGCTTTGAAATATCCTGGGCAATGGCAGCTCTCCAGACCCTGAGATTCCCAATGGAGGGACCAGAAGTTCCTTACAGTGCCCAGTGTACTTAGCAAGGTGATCTAGGACCTCGTTCTGCCACTTGTGCAACTCACTGGCTGCTTCCTGCTGTCACTCACAGCCACTTTACTCCACTGAAACCTTTCAGCCTGGCAGCTGGATCCAACCTTCTGAAATCACAGTGCTGCAGTCAGCAGGTTTTGCTGTCTGTGAAGCAGAGCTGGATGCCACCCATGTTTTCTTGGGAGTCCTCACTTGGCTCGAAGGTCCTTCTCCAGCTCCCATGAAGCCTATTCTGCAGAGCAGTGCCCTCCTTCCTGCCTGGATGGGATGGAGCACACTGGAATCTCATTCATGCATCTGCTGTTGCACCACTGCTGCCAATCCAAACCAGGCTTTAGGAAAGGAGAATATGATCACTTTGTATGGCATTGCTGGACTCATCACACAAGTGGAGAAGACCATCTAATCCTCACATTCCTGAAGGAAAGAAAGTTCCCAGTGAGCTAAACATAAATGGCCAATGGTAGGTGTTATTTTTAAGCTGGAAAGCCTGAAGGCAAGGTTTAAAGGCAAGTCTAATGGCATTTTTTTTTGTGTGTGTGTGTGAGCTAAGTCCCCTTGTCTCTTGCCTGGATCACATTAGCCAAGCAGGGACAAAGTACGTCTCCTTCACTATTCTCCATACAGAGCAGGCAAACCGAGATGGGGAGCAAATGCTGGCTTCCATCTCTGCACCTTGTCAACTGGCACTGACACAGCCTGCAGAGCAGCCTCACCAAGGGGGGAACTCACATATAGCACCTGCCCAGTGCTCAGCTGCACTGCACCACTCCTGCCCAGAGCATGGTCCCATGGTGAAGGCCTTGATGATAGAGTGTGTTATTAACTAATGGGTTCTGATTTCAAGTTTTATCCATAGGAAGCAACTGTAGAGACACATGAGTGGATCCCCAAACTCCACAATATCCACCAGACCTACACTGTCATATTCTAGGCAATCACTTCTGTCAACAATACCTTTTTTTTTTTTTTGAGACTCTCCCAACCTGCTCTACCATAACTGCAAAATATAACCAGCTTTGGCTTCATACAAGATTTCATACTGTAAAATTACAATGAGTGCTTTTGCTACAGATGGCTTTTGCTGAAACAAGCACCTGGTTGATTTGGAGTGAAATCTGGAAGATAAGTTGTCTTTATTTTTTTCTAGAAGATAAATCTCAGGAGCAAAGAAGCCCAGGCCTTTCCCCAGACAAAAATGACTGGGTCCAAACTCAGAGATCATCACCCACCACCCACTCCCATTGACAGCTCCAATTCCTGAAAGCATGAGGCTTAGTGCACCCAACAAGAAGCCTTGGGCTGTCCCAGGGCCTGATGCATCTTCTGTCATCTGAAGGACTCAGCTCCCACAGACATTAGCAAAGAGAATTCAGACATATACCTGACACAGCTGGCTTACTTTCCCTTTACCTACAAGACCGGCTTCCAAAATTCTCTTTGCACTTCTGCTTCACCATGTGAGTGTCTGCTGGGTGCCTGAGACTCATGGGATGTGCAAGCAAAGTCCCTCTGAGGAACAGGAAAGGGCCAGATGTCCTGGTCCCTTCCAGGGAGGAGAGTAAAGTCCCAGTGGGATGGAACAGAAACCCAAGCACAGCAGTCTGCTCCAGCATCCCTCTGTGACCGCCATTCAGTCTTTCCAAATAGTGCTTGTGTATTTGCACACAGACCCAGCTACATAGGAGGAGGATGTTCTGTCCCCCGTTAAAATACTGACTTCTGCCACCACCCCCCAGCCCTCACTGCAGCTCTCCCATGCTGGTGGCTGCACTGGGATGTGCCCCCAATAATCTTCTGCTATCCTGAGAGCCCGAGGAGGCAGGGGGCCATGGAAAGAATCCCAGAGCTCCCATCTGTCGAATTCCCGGGCGACAGTAACCTGAGCTCGGCCCATGGAGAAGCTGCCTTACAGCCAGGGCAGCAGAGCCAGCAGCCGTGCTCCTTGTCATGCATTATTGAGTGAGCTCAGAGAGAGGGAAAGGCACCAGCGAAATGAGAGCAAGCCTGAAAAAAAAAATGGAAAAGGCAAAAATCCAACCCTGGGCAGCTTTGGTGCTGGTTCTGTGGGCAGAGCTGATCAGACAGGAGATGAAGACTTCACAGTAATGCCTTAGTACAATAATGTGTGCGTAAGGGGAGTTTCCATAATTCCAGCAATTTCCTAAAAAGGGAATGAGCCTGTGCAAAAAATAAGCTGGTAAATGTTGAAGTTTGCAGTGCATTTGTTTCAGTCCTAAGACTCAAGGGAAAGCTTCACAATACCTATAAATACCTGAAGGAAGGATGCAAGAAAAGGATGGAGCCAAGCTCTTTCCAGTGGTGCCCAGTGCCAGAATAGGAGCCAATGGGCACAAACTGGAGCATGGGAAGTTCCTCTTTAGCATGGGGAAGTAGTGTTGTGCTGTGTGAGTGACTGAGCAGTGGCACAGATTGCCTGGACAGGTTTTGCAGTCCCTCCTTGGGGACCTTCCAAAGTCATCTGAGCGTGGTCCTTGGCACCCTGCTTTCAGTGAGGATTGGGCCAGATGGACCCAGAGGTCCCTTCTAACTTCAACCACTCTGTGATAGTGTTAATTAGCTCAGGGCAAAGGGAGTAGGAAACTCTACCATTGTGTGACCTTCCCCAGAGCCAAACCCTTTCCTAGCTGGGACTAGCCACCATGGGCATAACACTCCTAAGCCATCAGCTCGGGTCACCCTGTGCCCCACATTTGAGGATGCTTTCTGCTAATTATCCAGCACAACAGCAGCTATTCTTTGTATGTAAAAACAAGACTGTGGAGGAACTGAATGTTTTTTCATCTGATTTTAATGGAATAGAATAATCTTGGTAAAAAAAAGAAGCAGCCCAATGGGACAACAAATCCCTTGTGAACCAAGAGTCTGTAACCTGAAAGCCTAGCCTAGGCACAGCAAAAATGGGCATTCCTGTTATTTGCAGAAGAGGCAAAATTGCAAAGGGCCAAGTATTGCAGAACCCCAGGCTCCGCAGAAGGCTTTTGCAGGGTGATTTATAGTTACCTGCAAAGATGTGACTCAGGAGCTCAGGAATCCCGAGTCGAACAAGAGCCCATTGATAAGCTCTGTGAATCTGCCGGCCAAACACTTGGCTCCCCCCCAGCTGACCCTTGGCAGTGTCCTGGGCTCGCCCCAGAGGTGAATGTTCAGGGAGAGGAACCCAGGAGCACAGCAGGCTTTGCTTCAGGCTGGAGCTCCACGTACATCTGATTTCATCAGTGGTGGACGGACCACGCTCATTGCTGGAGGCGAGTGACTTGATCACTGAGGAAAGGGCCAAAGCTCAGTCCTTGTTCTTCCTTCCCTTCCACTTGTGCTCCTGGAGATACAGAAGCACACAAATAGAAAAGGACAAACCAACAGGTATTTATGAGCTCTTTGTGTGTCTGGGATGATTCATTTTGCTGCCCTCTGCCCTAGACGTAAGCAGAAATAAACAGGAATACTTTACAAATTCAGCAAGGGCACGCTCCTTTCCCCAGCATTAGTATGATTTTCTCCAGGAAGCTCAAATTGTTCTCTGAATATGCCAACTCCCAACCGTGCCTGGTTTGCTGCAGCACTGCCTGGCACACGAGCTGTGTTCCCTGCCCATCGTTACATGCTTGACAGACAGCTCATTTCCTCGCGTGCCAAAAAGCTCCTCAGGTCCTCCACACTCAGCTTTTGCTGTCACTAGAGCCAGGGGCTGCAGCAGGAGCAGGAGCCTATTCCGTGCTGCACACCCAAGCATATCACCCTATGCTACCTTCTCTCCCCGTCCTCCTCTCGCCCCTATCTGCGTCATCAAAGACAGAGAGCTGAGCGTGGCAGCCACGCTTGCTGCTTGCACAAAGGCAGTAATTCAAGCCCCAGCGTGAGCTGTTTTGGCAGCGTAGCCTAGGCACTGCTTGTTGTTCCAGCTGACCTCTTCCTCTACCCTGCCCCAGGCTCACTGCCTGCTGGTGGTTCCTATTGCCACTTTGCCCCTGCAGCATTTATTCCTTTAAAACCATTTTCCACTTGGATACAGAGCATCTCCTGTCCGTAGCCACGGTGCTCCAAAGATGCTCCCCATGGCCAGTTTGCTCTCAAGTTGATTTGTGAATCCCTGCATGGCCAAGGGGTGCTGGGCAAGGCTGGGGATGCTGCTGCATGCAGGAGTGCATCCATCGCAGCTTTTGGTCCTCCAATACTGAGAATGGGCACCACGGCTCAGGGAAATCTTTACTTTCTTTCACTAACCATCTCCATTGTAGGTGAAACCTTGCCTGTCTATACTCTGCATGCCCCAGGCAGGCACTCTCCAACTCTTCCTTTCTACAGACCTTATTCCAAAGCTGCTGCCACTAGCCAAAGCCCTTGCAGGGAGGTTGCCGGCCCCTCAGTGGGTTTAGGGAAAGTGCAGGGTGAAATTCCCTTTCACTGCACGCCTGAGCTCAGTCTCCTCACTGCGAGAAATTCCAGGTTGGAGAGCAGTCAGATCAAAGGCAGACGAGCCCAGCTGAAACATGCATGATTTGCATATTCCATTAAAAAAATCAAAGGGGAGGGTGTGTAAAATATTTGCGCCCTGGAGCATATACAGTGTATGCCCCAACAAGATGCTCCATGTAGGGCTTATGCTTATTTACTCCCATGCCTAATGACAAAAAAAGAAAAAAGAAAAAAAAAAAGAAAGGAAGGAAAAAAGAAAGAAAAAGGCGCTGTTGTGATTTTCACATCCTAAAGGATCCTGGCTCATCTGATACACAGACCATTGCCTTGAAAGGAACACAGAGAACCCTAAAACGCTCGGGCTGACATTTGGCAAATTGCTTACTTCTGAAGGTCAAACTAAATACATTCCTTGTGCAGTGGGAGGTCCCTCATTGATAGAAATCTTTATTGCTCTCGTTCTGCTGTAGCATTTACATGCGATAGGCCCCAAACCCTGGGGAGGTGAGTGGAGGATAGATGCGCCTTGTGTTGCCAGATTTTAGGATGGAGTTGCGAGAAGCCAAAACGGCAAAGCTGAGTTTATTTTAGTCTGATTAAAACACGTGTCGTGAATTTAATTCTGCTGCTGGCTCCACCGCCATCCAGCTGGCTGGCGGTGACAAGGTCACGGCTCCTTGCCATGGTTCTTCATCTATATAAAGTGTTATTGATCCCTTTTTGGAGTGTTTTGAGATTGACAGGTGGAAAAAGTGCTGCCTGAACAATCTATCATTATTGTTAGCATTAATACTCTTTTTGCTTTTTATGACCGCTGTGGCAGACATTGACATTGTTGACCCATGTTGGGTCATGCTGGTATTTGAACACATTGTATTTGCCATTCTCAGCTCCAGCGCAAGATGAAAAATAAAGCGTGGCTAATCTGTGCTCCTGATGGGCCGTGAGGATCTTCTGCTGACCCACTCTCTGAGGATGTTCTTCCAGCCCTAAGAACGACTCCACCTTCCTCCCGTTGCATTTTCCCCTCTGCAGCAGTGCTCTATTGATTTGCTTAAAGGCAACGGCTGAGTCGCTCATCATTTATTGAAAACCAGCTGGGTGGTTTTTGCTGACTCCCACTCCTTGTGCAGCTCACATTAATAACGGCTGAGTGCCAGCAACAAAACGTTTTTGAGAATACAATCCCTCTCACAAAGCATCTTCCAAGAAAAAAAATAATGCACAGGAAGAATGCACCTTGAGACACCAAGTGTTTTAGCTTTGGTTTATTTGCTTTTTTCCAGCAGCCTGCCTTTAAGGTACATCATTTCTGGCATCAGGTTTCCTCACGTAGAGACCATTTAAGTACTTAAGGCGCTCTCTATGTACTCAGCCAAATGTTTTGCCAAGAAACCTAGAATTTCTTTGCTTTAAAGGCATAAAGTCTTCCACCTAAGTCTTAATTATAGGGTTGAATACACAATGAAACTGCAGCTAAGTCCCTACATGCATGGAATGTAACACCACTTCACTGCACCTCACCTGAAAGACAGCTTATAAAAAAGGCATAGATGAATAATAAACTGGAAGGACACTAATAAGAAAAGGGAAAGGATTTTTTTTTTCAATAATAATCCAACCCTCCAGTAAGTAATTAGCCTTTTTCAGATTACGCTCCTCCTGATAAAAAAAAAAAAGATCTCTGTCAGGAAGTGACTCCCACTGGGAAGCCCACTTCCAGAAAGTGTGGTTTCAGTGGTCTAGACCATCTGCTTGTAGCTGCAGGAAGAGTGACTCCGAATCTATCTACATTCAGATCGCTCTGACATGAGCCCTGTAGCAATCCCAAAGCTCGCCCTACCTGGCCCTGGTGCACGTCCCTCAGGAGGAGGAAGCCCAGGAGCCATCGCTGCTGGGTCACATCTCTGATGCTGTGAAGAACATGCATTGTTGGAGGTGGTGGGAGGTTTTCGCAGGTTTCTTGCGGGCGTGAGGTGAAACCTTTAGGGACATGATTAGTGGGCATGACACGGATGGGTTGGCAGAGGGACCAACTGTAATGACTCTATGATTCTATGATTTTATGATTCTGTTAGCAAGGCAGCATCTGAACAGGGGCCATGGTGGCTCTGGGAACACAGCAAAGTTGACAGTTCATCCAAAGGAGCCCTGGGGCACAGGAGAGCCCTGGGCAGTGCTCGTGTCCATGCTCTATCCAGCTAGGAGCATGGTGACACCATACCCACGGAGTTCCTTGCTGCCAGGGTTGTGCCATGGGGTCTTGATGGGATAAGACAATGAGGGTGAAAGATTGCTCTGTTCTGGAGAAGAGGGCAGGATGTCTGTACTCTACTTCCTGGGGTGGAAAGCCTTGGAAATGCAGGGCTGCTCTCCAAAACTTGTCCACATCAGCTAGCTTTGGATTTTCCACCTGATGGGTGATGTGCAAAGAGACTGAAGCACAGCTGAACTTCCCCAGTGAGTCCCCACCATGACTGGGTCATCATGGACAGAGGCAGGAGGACAACAAACAATGAGATCAAGCCAGTGTTGCTGTTACTTCAAGATAAATGTACACTGCATTGCTAGGCAAGGGAAGAAGCCTCATCAAAGCATACCTGAAAGGACAGAGCATTCTTCACCCAGAGCGTATAATCTTCATTTTTAACCTGAAGTTCTTTTTTCCATTGGAAGATCAAATTAGCTGCTTTAGCTCCAACTCCACTTAAACGCTCTTTTTTCCTTATTCCAAATGGCAAATTCCTGCAAATTCAAACAAGTCGGATCACCTGGCAGAATTCATTTTTAGTCAGGACATGCCTGTCATTCCAAACAAATTAGGTATCAGTAAGGGTGAGTTTAGCCACATTTCTGTGCACCAACAAAACTGAGTGGTAACGATCTGCACCGGGACCAAATTGGTGCACCCAGGTGACAGCAGCTCCAGTGCATACCAGCTGAATCAAAGAGTAAACATCCATTGTAGCAGTGCCTGGGCATCTGCTGCCACGGGTCTCTGAAGCGATGTTTAACGACCTTGTCAGGGAATGTGTGTGCTGTACTCTTACATTTTTAAGAAAGCATAATAGTGCTTTTGTCTTCTGTTTTTTCCTGTGCAGCAAGTTGCAGCTAGTCTTCAAACTGAGCTTAAAAGCTTCACTTATTACCCCGGATAGTTCCCTTGCCAGCTCTCTGCTGTTACTATTATTTTTTTTTCTCCTCAGCTGGGTGTATCAGCAGATATTGAGCTTTTTTTAATTGCAGTAATTGATAGTTTGCAAACCAGTTGTGTGTGTGTGTGTGTGTATATCTGCAGGCTCACAGCCTCCAGTTCATTGAACAACCTCATGTATAACCTCATCCTAGACCTAGAAGGAATTGCAGTGCTCCTTTCAAAGGTCCTTGGTGCTTAGCATCTCTTATTGAGCTGATAAGTTCACCAGGTGGCTGCCTTTTGGTGTGTGCCAAAGTCCTGCTAACGGCAACTATTCATTTGGAACGGTTAGGAAGAAGTCGGAGTTCTTAGATGACTTTTTGGTGCAGATTTTTCATAGTTCCATTCTTCATTTGAACCAGTTTTTAACATTGGAGAACAATGTTCTGAGCACAAGAGTAGGATTCATCTCACCGTGCTTTTCACTTTCACGTGGCTGTTGTGTTACAGCTGCATAGGACATTTTAGAGAAGGATGTACCTAATTGGCTTTAGGTATCTATTTTTCCATGAGAAATCCTGTTTGAAGCCACTGACACTAAAGAGACAGCAGCATGCTAAATGGCAGCCAGCTAGATGGAGGTGCCTGGAGCTGGGGAGATGAATTTCACACTAGGTGCCATTCAGGTGTTGAATAGGTTTACCAGCCAACTGCTTTTGCTGCAAAGTTTGTAGGAAAATTAGTCAGGGAGCTGGAGGTATCGTGCTCTAGGCAAGAAACATTATCATCTCCTGGCAGTAAGTCTCTGGGAAGTGAACAATTTGGAAACTATATGAATATTAGAATCCTAATGGCTCCTAAGGTGCTTGTTGTCTCTGCTAATACCTAAATGGACTGGAAGATATACAGTGGGCCTCACTAAAGGAGATGAGCATAAGGAGTTAGGGAGTCTCCGATAAGCTGATTTTACTTGCCTCTGAAGTCTCTAAAGTGCCATCATACTGCTGTGGAGCTGCAGGAGGAGTAGATCCACAGCTTTTGGTCTTCCAACACCATCTGAGTGCATCCTCGCACATGCTGCCATGTGAGCATCCAGAAAGATGGGCTCCCCCATTCATTCACTGCATACCATAAACATGAAACAAAACTAAACCTCGCAGGGTGGACAGTGAAAAAGGTGAGATGAAGGATGAGAAGACATAAATGAGAGGGTGGGAATGAGCTCCTGAGTTGGTAATTTACCCTACAATGTGCTGGGAATGGGACTGAATTTCATCACTCATGTTGGGTACTTTGCCCCAAGACTCCTTCTCTACCCTCTGGACAGGGATTTGCTGACTCCATATACACATCCCCCTGTTGCCACATGCTGCCAGCACTCTGTGATTCCACGCAGGGACACCACTCTGTGCCCCAGGGATGGATGCCTAGCTAAGCCCCAGATAACCAGCACCATAAAAACCCGTTGCACATCGCGTCACAGCACTAAGGCCAGTAGCTCGAGCTCTGAACAAGTGCCCCCTGTGAAGATAACCCTTCCTATCCCACAGCACTTACCATTGAAACATAAGAGCATAACGGGTGACAGGTGTACACAGACAGCCAGGCTGGAGAGAAGAACACAGCAAAAAAAGGAAACCAAGAAATGCATGCAGCACTGATGAAGCTGTAGAACCCTTTTCTTTAAGAGTATTGCATCAAAAAAATGTATGTGCTCTGTGCATTGTACAAATAACACTGGAAGCAAAAATGGATCAGCTCTAACCATTGATTCTGGCGTGGATAAACCCTGATAACTCATACAGATTTTTGTCCTGTGCAGGAGATCCCAAATCAGATATTTTTATTTAAATGACACTTCTGCCCTTACGGCTTTTCTCCCCAGCTGTCCCGTGGAGGGCTATGTTCTATATCCGTTTGTTTACCTACTCTGCTGTAGGAACCGTTCCTATGACAGCTCCTGCTGGAGAGCACACCTGCACGCCTGAAACCCTGCGCTCCTGGGCTCAGAACTCAGTCACTGATCTCAATGGGCTGAGACCTGAATCATTTATTAAAAAAGGACAAGCAAAAGCCTCCATAGAGCACTGAGAGCCGCCTATGGTGAGCTGCATCTAGAGGATGGGAGCTTGGGATAGCGATTTCCAAAATTCCTCCATCTGTCAGTGCACGATGCAATGGATTTGAAATGGAAGTTTGCAGCTGCCTCCCTTTGTTACCTGCCCATCTGATGGGAAGTAGGTAGGACCCCTGGGCTTGCTGCAGCAGGTACTGTACAAAAAAGACAGGAGGCTGCCCAGGGTTTAGAGTAACATCACAGGCTGAGTTTTTATTTTACATTTTATAAGGGCATGTAGCAACAGGATGAGGGGAAATGGCTTTAAACTGGAAAAGGGCAGATTTAGACTAGATGTTAGGAAGAAATTTACTCTGAGGGTGGTGTGACACTGGAACAGGTCTCCCAGGGAGGTGGTGGATGCCCCCACCCTGGAAGCATTCAAGGCAAGGCTGAATGGGGCTGTGAGCAACCTGCTCTACAGGGAGGTGTCCCTGCCTATAGCAAGGGGTTGGAACTACATGATCTAAAAGGTCCCTTCCAACCCAAACCATTTTATGATTCTATGATTGTATGATTTTCTTGATTTTTCATGAGTAAGAGTTGGGAAAATGTTGCTTTCAACTTCTTGCAACTTGGAATCAAAGGGCAAGGTCAAATCCACAGAAACAAATCTCTGACTTGGATGCTCTTTCTGTATTGCTGAAATGAAGCTAGGGTCCAGTTCAAAGTTTGGCAGATATCGTGAAGATTGCTGCATGAGCAAATGTTCCAGCACTGGGATCTAATGCTAGTGTAATTTTGGCTAACATATAAATGCCATGGGGCTACACTATGGTCATCCACCTGGGCTGCAGCACTGAGACTGGAAACTTCTGCTCAGCACATCTCCAGCTGGCAGAGCCATTTGCTAGAAACTGTCTTAGTATCTAGCAAGGTTGTTCCTATTCTTCCCTGAATATACATTCTCATAACTTCTTTCAGTACCAAATCAGAAAAAGTTATTTTAATGGGTTAAGGTGTTTTGCCTCATGTGGGAGTGTTTCCATGCAGGAGGATGAAGCATGGTTGCTGCTTGTTAGCACATTGCTACTGAGTCTCCAGCAAGGGTGCCATGATATGAGCTTCATCAAGCACAGGATACTGGAGAACAAACCCAGTGAGGATCTGAAACTCCCCTCTAGCCTTTTGCTTGTCATTCCTCATCACTTGTGAGTCCCATGGCAGGTGTAAGTGTCAAAGAAAAACACCAATTGTCTAAAATTCCACTTTCTGTTTTTTAGCTCCTCCCTGGTAGGATTCACGATGCATCTCCTTGATCTTGTCTGCAGCTGAGCAGCCATGCCCAGGGCTGACCTTGCACACTTCGTACAGGCAGCTGCCAGCTGGAGGAAAAGCAAATGCCACCTCTGTAAACAGAATATTCCACCTTAGAAGAACAAATTTGTGCACCTCACTTCATATTTTGGCTGCACACAGCTCCATCTCAAGAAGACAAGACACCTTGATAGGTACTTGTTCTGGAGTCCTTATTTCAGGAGTGATACAAGCCCTACTCCCCTATAAAAACCACCTTGGGAAAATGATATTTGTGTATTAGCATCAAGATCACACATCTGCGTGGACGTGGTGGCCCAGCAAGCTGCTAAAGCAAACAGTGGCAGCGATAGCCCTTGACTCGCCCTGTAACTCAATACAGCAATACTCTTAGGATAGATTCTTTGCAATGCCATCACCAGAGAAACCACCAGGCTCTGCTGGAAAACTAATCCCGAGGGTGAGACCTCCATCAAAGGAGAGCAGGGCTCTCTGCAAAAAATACCCCTATCTCCTTTAAAAATTAAATGCTGTGTTCCTCTGCATGGACACTGGGTTGCACCCCAGAGAACCACGCATCTCATGGCCCCAAATGGGGCAGACTCCATCCCAAGATGGAGGGGACATCCAAAACCATACCCATATAGATGGAAAGAATCTGTTCTGTTTGGATAGCTCCGTATTTTCAATTTGCAATATTTTATTGGCACCTACTCCTTGAGAGACACTTGGAAGTCAGTATAGCATAGTCTTGGAGATCTTACAGCGTGGGGATGACCGCCAGGGCTCAATGGGAGTGGTGCAGTACTTGTGTTGGGGGTAGCTGCCCCTCTGCAGCCTCTCAGAGGCTGCCACCTCACCAGGGTTATTTTTAGTGAGGCATCTGCGGTGACAGTCATTTTTTCAGTATTTAGGAAATGCTTGTGCTCTCCTCTGGTTGGCTGCCAGGTGCTACTGGGAAACATTTGTTGGGATTATTTTCGGCGATCCCACCACCAGGGCACCCATCAATCATGCCTGTGGAGCTGCTTCGTGTCCGCCTTGACCACGGCAGCCTCGCAAAGCCCTCTCCTCTCTGGGAAGAGAGTGAGGAGGCTCAAGGCAGGCATGCAGAGCATAGTTTAAATTAATTCCAGGCTCGGCTGAGACCACCCGATCCTGCTGCAAAGCCTGGGGAAAGGAGTGACGTTTGATAGGAATGAGCCCAGGCTGCAGCTTTGTGATGAAGGCTTCTCCCAAAATGGTTCCCAGGAGGGAAGCGGGTGGGCAATGGAAGTGCTACCCTCCCTCCAAGCAGAGGTTTTAGTGAGAGGGAATGGCTTCTTCCAAGAAGCAGCTCCCAGTTGTCTTCTTGATGGAGAAAGCTAAACGCATTTAATAATCGCTTGTAATTACGTAAGACACCGGTGACCAGCAGAGAGTGGAGAGTTTTACTCTGTTATTAATGAAGAGCTACGTGCTGCTAAAACCCTTACTAGGTGACACCTCAAGTGCTGTGTTCAGTTCTGGGCCCATCACTGCAAGAAAGACACTGAGGCCATGGAGCGTGTCCAGGGAAGGACAGTGAAGCTGTGAAAGGTCCGAAGCACAAGTCTTACGGGGGCAGCTGAGGGATCTGAAGTTGTTCTGTCTGCAGAAGAGGTGGGTCAGAAGAGACAGTATCTCTGTCCACAACTCCCTGAAAGGAGATTGTAGCGAGGTGGGAGTCAGCATCTTCTCCCAGGTGACAGCAATAGGATGAGAAGGAATGGCCTTAAGTTGCACCAGAGGAGGTTCAGGTTGGATATTAGGAAGAATTGCTTCTCACAAAGGGTAGTGATGCATTGGAACAGGATGCACAGGGAGACAGGTGGGTGCATCCCTGGAAATGCTCAAGAACCTTGGAGATGTGGCACTGAGGGACATGGTCAGTGGCCATGGTGGTGGTGGGTTGTGGTTGGACTAGATAATCTTAGTGATCTTTTCCAACCTTAATGATTCTCTGATTCCACGATTCTTTTAAATTAGATTTTTTTTTTCCAATTATTTTGGCTGCGGCAGAAGCATGGCTTTAGCAAACTCCCATCAGCACTGGATTCACTTTCTCCTAGATTACATAACCTCTCCCCTCCCACGTTTGCAGCAAGGTCAGCCTGAGAATGCACCTGCAGGGAAGCTTCTTGCCCTCACTTCTAGGCTCGGTGCCAGTGACAAGTCCCAGGGGTACTCAATCTTGGGCAGCCCACCTGGGGGATGGGAGGGCTGCAGTGTCCTTATCACCACCACTGTATGCGGGCTCTCGCCTCCCGTGCAGACTCCTGGGGACAGGCTGGGGTTGTTTCAGGAAAATCCACGCTTGAAGAGAAGGAAAGGGTTTCCTGGATGGCCAAAACCATAGAATCATAGAATCAATAAGGTTGGAAAAGACTACTTAGATCATCTAGTCTGACCATCCACATACCATCAATATTACCCACTGACCGTGTTCCTCAGTGCTACATCTCCACGGTTCTTGAACACCTCAAGGGATGGTGACTCCACCACCTCCCTGGGCAGCCTGTGCCAATGCCTCACCACTCTTTCTGAGAAGAAATTCTTCCTAATATCCAACCAGCACATCCCCTTCCGCACCCTGACATCCCTAGCAGGGAACCACAGCCACAAGCCACTCCAAAGTGATTGCTGAGGGTTTCTCTCTTTCTCCCTTCCTACCATTGTGCCTCAATATTCTTAAAACTGCATTTTAATCTCTATGCTTCTGTTTGCTGCTCAGTTATTTTTTTTCACAGGGATATATGCGTATTTATCAAAGAACTGGTGACTGTAATTATATCTTGTGAATAGTATCGTTAACACTTACAAAGCAGTGGCAGCAAATTAAAAATGATTTACAGAGGAAATCTGGATTCTGTTTAAAAGAACTGATAAGATACAGAGTTTTGCAATTGGTGTTTGAGGCAGAAAAAGATCTGAAATTTCCCAGCTACAGTGCTGGTGACGGCTAGCACTCCCCTGTGTTGTATCTCTAGTTTCAGCTCCTACCCTGTGTGGGCTCAGAGGACATCTTTCTATGAAACTGCTCACAGGAGTTTTTACATTTCCTTGATGGTGATGATTTGTTGATCTCCAGCATTACGCCTCACAGCAGAAGCAGACAGGGGGCAGTCAGTTTAGTTGTCTTGCTTGTGCCAAGAAAGACTTTAGATGCAAATCCCCTGCAGCTGATGTGTTTACGATTCAAGTGGGTTTGCAGATGTCCTTTTAGCAGCATGTGGCCATTGTCACACGCCAATCACTGTACTACTCCTGATCAAAATCACTGTATCAGCCAGTCTCTCTCTGTAAAACACCCATGCAAGTGTCTGAGAAGTATCCGCATCACCTTTCCAAACCTGGTGCGATCTTCATCACCTTCCCTCTACTTTGTTCTCAAGAGGAAGGGAGTAAGAGGAAATAAGCTGTCTCCTCTGTCCTCAGCCCAGACTGTAGGAGGGGTTTTAAGAAGTGGAAGTGTCCTTGCTGAGCCATATCCCCTTACCAAACCTCAGACTGCCCCTCCCTGGTTATCGTTCCACCTGGGATTTTTGCTGAACTAGTAAGAAAGTAGTTCTTATCAGTCTCACTCCACCCCTCCTTGAATGCAGGGTTGTCGAGATAGCCGGGCTTCTTCCCAGGGTTTCCAGAAATAACAGATCGGCAGCTCATGTGCACTCTAACAAAGGTGCCTCAGATGGTGGCTGAGACCCATTTGTACTTGGTCACTTCATGATGCTCTTAAATGAGAATTTTTCATTTGGAAACCTTGAAGCCCTGCAGCCAGAAACCCTACTGGTTTGAGTTTTCCATTGTCTGGAGGATAGGAAATGTCTCTGGAGTATCTATGTGAGCACAGGCACTGACTCCCTGCTCTCTGTGGTGTCTAACGTATTCTCAGCACCAGTTGCAGGTGGCATCCAGGGCAAATCTGCTTCAAGAAACCATAGTTTTAGGATTATTAATTTGTGACAGCCTTATCTCCCAGGGCAGGGATCCTGAGGTTGCACAGCTCCTCTGGAGTGCTGCCTGCAGTTTGGGTGTGGTCATCTACTGGTAAATTCACTCCCTAGAACCACTCATGGTGGGTTGAATTTAAAAATGGTCACATTCTTTATTCCTGGAATGATGAGTCTATTAATTTTTTAAGTTTTGTGCGTGTGTTGGAGAAATACTGAAAATACTCAGCTACATGCCAGTGTGAGGGAGAAATTCTATGCCTTTCTACACACGAACACCTTTGCAGAATGGCTGCTTAGTAAAGACAAGATGTGTGCATTTGAACAAGTTTCCATAGTCAAGGGAATCTCCCAATGGACTTCAGAAGGATTTCTGTATGGGTGAAATTCCAATGCTCACCAATGGTGAAAGACATCATTCTTATATTTAGTTCTCCAGGTTACATAAGGAATCGATTTTTTTCACATTAAATAATTTTTAGTTCTGGGCTATCCTCACAAAAAATTGTGTGTACATATGCATGTGTGTATGGGTGTGTGTTGCATGTAACCCTGGTGATTGACTGGTCCGGAGCCTATACATAGGAAGACTTCAATCAAGATTAGTTAAAATGTAATAAATCTAAGTAGGCAGACATGGTCTGCCCTGGCTATTAATAGCAGCAGTGGGGAACTCAACAACTGCTGGTTGCTCAAAGGGCTTAAATGGATAAAATGAAACAGAAGGTATACGTTTTATTATAGGGTGTCACAGTGTTATCAGATGCACGGAAATCATCCTTGCAATGCTACCGCACCACTAAATCTTGCATGCAGGCTGAATGAAGAGGATTATTTTCAATATCCTTTTGCTCATGCTGCTGTCACAGCTTTTCCATATTTGACTTTGGGAAAAGAAGAAAAAGGGTTGCAAAATGAAGAGTCATGGCAACACTGACTGCTAGTACCAAGTCAGATAATTCATGAGATGCTTTCGTTGGTATGTCAGAAGAAGCTTCCAAGCCAGCAGAGATCCTTTGCAGGGTTCATTGGCATTTGGTTTTATATTCATTTCAAAGAGAAAAGGTAGATAAAGATCCTTCTGGCAGACAAGCTTATATCACTTATGAATGTGAGAGAAGAGGCAATTTGATCAAGTGCATTTAGACCTGGATTTTATTTTCATTTCTTTATACTGCCTGACTCCAGTCTGCATGCTTTTCTTTTAATCTCTGCATACCTTTTGTCCCCCTTGGGCGCTGGTTGTGTGGCACAGGGATAGCTTCTCAACAAACATTTATTCAAGGGCTACCCCAGTGTACCCAATGTTCTGCAGACACTACTGGAACTGGACTGGAACTGAAACAAACAATGGAAAACAAAACCTAATTTTCATTGCTTTCTCCTGTCTTCTCCCCCCCCCCACCCCCCCAAAAAAAAACAAAAAAACAAAAAAAGAAAACACACCAACATATATTAGGACATCAAAACTGGGGCACATTTGTTCTACTGCAACTATACCACTTCCTTTAAAAGCTATTAGAGGTTAAGTTCCCTATTTATATTCCAGTTTCCAGATTCATTGTATTATGAAAGATGGCAAATCACAATGCTGATGGGGTGTTTTCCTTTTTATTGGCACAGTGTTAAATCATGTTCATCTCACTTCTGTTTGCTACATGAACCTATGAGTCAGGTTTCTTAGACTTCCAGGCTTGAACGTGGGTCTACATGTTGAACCTTTGATACAATGACCCTTTCAGATGGTGTAGCTCCCTGATGATCTACAGCAATCACAGGGAAATCCAGTTATGGCAACTGATAGAACAATGAAAACCCATGAAAATCACCTTGGAGGACATAGGCTCCTCTTGAAAGGCTATTTGTTCACTTGATGGGCTCTACCAGCCATAATGGAGTGTGTCTGAACTATCCTGAGAGACAAACCAAAAATAAGAAGTAACTTCTCCCCATCTACTCTATCCCTTTGCAATCAGAGGGAGTTCTTGCTATGAAGTCTTTGGTGTCCTCCCTCCAGCTATGACTACTGTCTAGAGCTGCCAGCTCTCCAAGGATTAGCTGTTAGTCTCCCTGGAGCTTCCCATCACACAGCAGTCTGAATGACACCAGAAAAGGAAAAACTGATTGTCCTTCTATGGATTGATGGGGAAGTCCTGTAGTGCCCACCAACTGGTGGCTGACTGCTTTCTTTCCAGCCATCTGGCCTCGGAGTGTATGAAGGCAGGCGGTAACAGCTGAAGCTGGAAAACAGAAGTAGAGAAAGGCAGACGAAGACATTTGTGCTCACAGAAACTGTTCTGCTGGATACAGGTGTTGTATTTCTTTGGCAACAAATGTCAGACATTTGTAGAATGATAAAACATTTGTAGAGTGATAGAACTAAAAACAAATCCCACTATGATGAAGATAGATGCTTGAGAAATGCTGAATTTCTGCTGTAAAAAAACCCAACCAATTCAAATACTAAAACTGAAATTAAAATGTTTGAAATACTGTTTTCTTCCTTATTTTTTCCCTTTTACTCATTGTTTCAAGTCCCCTTGTTTCTCACCTGTCACTCAATATCAGATAGATTTTATGATAGCCAAGGCTGTACTTTCTTTTTCCCTTCCTTACAATCCTGTTCCCCATCTCATTTTTCTTCTGGTCGCTAGGGGTGCAAATCATCTGACGCAATTTCAGCCATCTGAGAGTTATCCCTTCACTCTCACTGGTCTTCTGTGCTCACTTTACAATGGGCAGAGAGGGAGAGAGACCCAGCTGGTGATTTATCCCCTGCTCTCTAGGAAGAGGCAAAAAACTGAGCTTAGTTTTCACTAGCAAAGAAAGAGGATGACGAGTGCTATCATCTGTGACTTTGAATAAACAGCCCATTACTGAACTTGAAAGGGGAAATGGGAGAGTAAAACAAAAGCATGCCATGATTCCAAAGAAACAAAAATGAAATCAAATTTCTGCCAAAAACAGGAGGGCTTTTTTTTAATTACTCAACATTTTCCCCTGAAGTTCTGAGTTTAGGGGACAAAGATCATTTCAAGCAAAAAAGACAAATCAGTTCTGGTACAATTATAGATATTATTTTTCTAAAACTCCTCAAGATGCAGCTGGATACTTTAGGAAAAGTTTGAAGTAAGAACAACTTGTAAATGAGAGCAAAAACCTCTCAGTAAAATTCCATTAGGAGTGAGTTTGTCATAGACCACAAAGCAGGCACGCTCTATAGCAAGGCAGAAATTGTCACAAGCTGCAGGAGCTGCAATGACAGCAGGGGAACTTGATATATGGATCAAAACATATTTTACATAGAAGTACAGTGAATTGGCTACAAGAAAAACCAAAGCAGTTCAGGTACTAAACTTATCTTAAATCACACAGCACTTGAAGGATGTCCCAGTGACTTTTCAAACAAAAATAAATCTGTATAAATCACTGTATGATTAAATTGCCTCTATTTTTACCTCCCCATCAGTCCCACACCATCATTTTTTATCTCTTCATTTCTACCGCTTTGCCTCAATTAAGAGATCAAATGTGATCTGTCCACTGTTTTTCCTCATGAAACTTTAACACACTTTTTTTTCCAGCATTGTCTTTTTGTCAGAAGGCCATGGAAAGGAAGCATTTCTTTCTCCTAAAAGCACTAGCCTGGAAAGTACCTGGGACATGATTATTGCAGGCTCATTTCCCCTCTGAGCATTAATAGAGATGCTCAGATCTAGCCTGGGAGAAGGAACTCAGTTACTGGGGTTCTGCAGATGGGAACTGAGTCACAGAGTGGCAGCATGATGACCAAATCCCAGACTGTGACCCAAGTCAAAGTCCGCCAATGGGGATTTTCCCTTGGTGAGTTGTTCTGACATCAGAGTTGGCCAGAATTGGCAATAAAACAGTAATTATGACTCTCAGGCCATACTGCCACGATCCCTTCTCCTGCAAAGTGATTCCCTTGGTGCTGATGCCAGAGCTGAGGATTGCATACAGGTAGCCAGCAGACCAGGTGGCAATTAGGCAAAGAGTGCTGGATCGGATCCTTCAGGACATATGCTAAGGTCAGAAAACCAGGAAATGGAGGAAAGAAAGCAATGATTTATCTCTGTAGAAAGAATAATTTAAGCAACATTACCAAACATAGCTTTAGGAACTGGCCAATGACACTCTTTCAGATCTTCGCTACTATACTGAACTGCTTATAAATGATGTATACATACATCTTTATGTACTTCTCCAGCAGCAAATAATCTACATCAGTGATCCCAGTGTCATTTACTTGCACTAATGTGATTTATTTTTCAATTTCAGACACAATGCAGTACAATTTGCCTACAGCTGGAATAACAAGCAAAATTTTAGCCCTTAAATTCACCCAAAGGGAGCAATTTAAGATAAATTGACATTAGCCTGGAGCACTCATCACAGCATGACAGAGCCCCTTGAAAATGAGAATAAAAAATACAAATCTGCCCTCTGTGTCATTTGTTACGCTGTGTCATCAGCCGAGTCTAGCCTCTAGTGTTTAAATGTGAGGAAAGCAGCCCTGTGTGATTTTTACTTCCAAGCTGGCTCTTTAGCTCAGCACAAGGATATTATTCTGTCAGATAACTCCTGTGTAATTTGAACTTCACTGGCAGAGTAATTCTCATTTTTTCTCTCTCTCTCTCTTTTTTTTTTTTTTAAGAGGACAACCTGATGGAAAGAGCTGCAGTCAGCAGGTGGGCTTGTGGCAAAGAAAAGAAAGAGCAAGGCTCAATTATAGCCTTGAACATGGCTGCTCGACTGTGTATCAGATAACCTCCAATTCCCTTAAAATCTGTCACTACCCCACAGTTGCTATGCAAGGGTGAGCGAGAGGCTGCTCAGTTCATGTTCGTGGTTGGGCCAGGTGGGTGCTGCCTTTTAAGGAGAAGTAGGAGCAGGAATGCACTGGGAATAAGGGTGAACAGCTCGATCATTTCTGACATAACAAAATGTACCTGGTGATTCTGCAGCTGTGGTTTTGTCTGAAAAGGCTGTGACAATGTCAACAAGGAAATCTTTCCCTCCCTTTTAAATTTGCCTTTAGAAGCTGGTCTGTTTCAAAGTCCTGATGGTACCAATATCTAGAGGGCAAAGAATGGGTCTGGTCTAGGAAGAGCTTGCTTTCTGCTGGATCCAACCCCCTTCTGAATATTGGCAGCATCATATGTTTTTCTGTGCATTATATCTTTCTGTGCAATTCTAAGAAGCAGGACTGACTTCTCCCCCACACTGGCTGTACGAACATCCTCGTTTCAGTGCAACCCCTAGTGGAGGGCACAGAAAGCTGAGGACTGGTTTAACTGCTCAGGCAAAAGCATTGGAGGGAAATACCTAAAATTGTCTTCTTATTCCTGGCGTACATGAAGGGCACTTTGATGAGAGAATAAACATACCGGTTCCTCATCTCACCTCCATAAAGGATCCCCTGAACCTCATTAGCAATCTGGCTGATCTGGCCACTGCTGTTATCTCACCAGATCGTTGTGTTCATCAAAGCAAACCAAACTCACTTCCCTACATCACCTCCTGCCATCTCACCTGACAGCAATTTGAGTTGCACTCCCAAGCCAGCCAATGGAAGAGAGACCAGCCAACATCACTGAATATGGAAACATCACTTGGCCACATCAAACTCACAGCTGAGTTGTACATACATGGTCTCTCCAGATCCAGCTTCTTCTGGTGTTCATTTGTCAGGATTGCACAAGAATTTTCACTGGGCTGACAACAGCATCAACCAGCAGCCAAAGGAGTGCAGGGGTGGAAGGGCTGGGAAAAGAGGGTCAGCACACTCAGCAGAATGAACTTTTCTTTGTGAAAGAGCACTGAGCCTGGTGTCACTGTACCAGCCAAAACTTCTCCATTGCATCACAGAGCCAGATTATGCTAAAGAAAACTAAGCAGCAGGAAGTTGAGTGAATGAAGAAAAGTTGAGAAACACATGAAGAAAGAAAAGTTATTGGGCACATCTCTTATGAGGTATTCACAGACAAAGCTGTCCACGTGCTGGATGCTTTCCAAGTGCCCTGTACAGCAAAGCTCATTCATAGCTGTTCTTCAACAAACCTTTTTAAAAGATTGTAAAGAAGACGAAGTCCAGCTCAGAGACCAGTGAATAACACAGGCAAAACAAACACAACAAGATAAAAACTTTTTAATGCCACGAGACCACTAAATTCTTCAGTGCCAAGAACTGAAGCTGTATTTTCAGAAGTTATTCAAAGGCTTGAGATATTGGGACATAAAAGACTTATGACTGCCACTATATAGTGGGACAGCTGAAGTCAATGACGGCTGCCAGCTGTTCTCATTCCCCATCCTGGTGAGGCACTATAGCAGAGGAAGCTGAACAGGACATCTGCTTGTTTCAGGCATTGTGTTTTTAACTCCATATGAGTCAAGAGCATTAGGTTCCTTCTTTTGAAGATGAGGTGTAAGTACTTGAACCTCCTAGCTGTGTATAAAAATACTTACCAAGAGACAGACATGGAGTTATGGGGCAGTGACTCACAATTGCCTGTTATTTGCTAAATATTTTGATGTTATACTAAGCACTTCTTTTGTTCTCCAGTGCCCTCCAAGGAGAACTACTGCTAACACATTTTGAGAGATGGTGTCTGTCCCGAAGTACTTGGAGTCTGGACAGGCAAGACAAAGTATGCAGTGTGATAACAGAGGGGCAGAGAGGTAATTTGCCCAGGGTCATAGCATTAAAACTGAGACTGGCCCTCCTGATGTCCCATTCCCTATTTCTGGCCACTCAGTTCAGATGCTGTCTTATCCCTAGCCATGGAAAAAGGTACATGAAAAACATATGTTGGTATCTGTTTATAGAAATATTTTAGAGTCAATAGTTCTCAGAGTTCTCTGCTCCAAGAAAAGATGTTTGTAGTCATTGATCCCATGTTTATTTCTTCTCTTCCATCCAGAAATGATAGTTTACCTGCACAGGAGAAGATTCATCGTGACAGTGCTCAAGGTAGATCCTACTATGTTGGCACGATGGATTTGAAAGCTAGATGATAACTGGGCATCAGAAGTCAGCATAAATTGGAGCATGAACAAAGATAATTTAAACAGCTGCTGTTTCTGGAGGTACTAACATGTTAATATTGTTGTGCATGCTCTTGGATAGGGGATAATCTTTCAAGAAAATGTCCTACCCTTTGCTTTTCAGTATCCTGTCTTCCAAACAAGTTTTCTGTGTTTAGTGTCAAAATTATCCAAGCCAGGTACTAAACAGCTGGGTAAAAGAGATCAGCTTTAGTGGGCTTGGAGTGTAACATTAAATATGTGTCACTGACCTCCAGGTGACGAGAGTGTGTTTCTCATTCTGCAGTGCATGTTGGGATGCTCAGGCCATGGATACCCCTGATCTGTCACTCATAAGTCAGAACTGTCCCATGGGCACAAGTCCACAGACTTTAACAGCAGAGGAGGTGAAGAGAAAACCCCTGGCTGATCTCCCCAGCCCCCAGCTTTGTGTAATGCTATTCTTAGTTCAACCAGTGCCTGATTTTTGGGAGACACACTCATGACGTCCTGTGAACGTCTCCATTCCCATTCTCATGTTGCAGAGGTTTCTCATTTTCTATGTTTCCCATTTTACCAGGAGGCGGCCACACTTAGTGCTCACAGGGCACTGTGAGAAATGCGGACAGAAAGTGGAGAGGATTACATCTGCTGCCTAGAAACCTTGAAAGAGCCACTGAAAACACTGGAGCTATAAGCTAGAATTTAACACCTGCCTCTAAAAGCTCTCTGTTTTATCTATAATTGGAATATTTGTCCTTGAACAGCTCAGCTATGCCCCTGAAGAGGAAGAGCACTGAGAATAGCTGAGGGCATCCTAATAGCCACTGAACTCCAGGAAACAGAAAAAAAAACATGTTTCTTAGGATTTAGTGACATGCCTAAGTCTATTTTAATGCCCTCTGACATTAAAATGACTGTCTAAATGTTGGAAAGATAGACAAGTTTTAGGCACAGCAAAGGGTCCAGACTCAAGATGAATATGTATTTGTGCATGCAGCCAGCTAGGAATTTAGGAGAGCCATCAGACTCCAGCTGCTCCTGGAGTAGACACCATGGGTAGAATAGGGTTCTCCCCCAGGGATAGGAGGCACAGTGTGTCAGGTAGGATCTCTGCCTGGTTATCAGGTGGATTCTATTGAAAGGAAGAGTTGGATCTTGAGGCTTTTCTAAACCAAGGGGAGATGGATTGAATCCCTCAAAGACCAAGCTGGCTGGAGGTGGCTATCTGCTGTGAGGTGCAGGAGCAAAAGGCGTGATTCTTACTCTTCAGAACCTCTGCTTGAACAAATTAACATCCTCAGTCCCTCGGGCTGGGCAAGGGAGGGCCTTGCCACCTCATGTTTTCCCTGGAAGGCAACTCCTGTCTCAGATGCCTCCATCAGAAAGGCTTGAACCTTTCTGATCAACTGCTGTCCAGCCCTTGGGTGAAAAGAAAAATATCAGTGGAGTCCCTCAGTGCAGACCTCAGTGGATCTCCTCAGGAGGTGTGCAGGTGCCTCAGCAAATAACTTGTACAGATGTGAGGAGAAACCCACCATAGTTGTTTACCCAAGATCTGGGCATTCTGGGGACCTGAGCACCAGTTCAAGCCCTCTCTGCTTCACACAGGACCCCCATCAGTGGTGAGAAGCCAGCTGAGCCCATGGCCCTGGCCCCAGTGCTGCTGCCAGCTGCGTGCCAGTGGGCCTGCCTGGCCTTGCAGCTGTTTTATCATTTTAATTAAGCTCTGCAAACACGGAGATGTTAAGGCAGGATTCATGCCTCTGGTATTTGCTCTTGGCTCTGGCGAGGACAGGCTCCCTGGGTGCCAGGAAGGGGCACCATGGTGCTGGCACGGACCTGGCACACACCAGCATCCCTGGGCCTGACTTCTGCTGGTTGGCAAACAAGTGAAAAATTGAGTCCTGTGAACCAGTACAGTGCTATTGAAAGCTGTTAATTGTCCTCCCTCCAAAGCAGTGTGGGGGCTGAATACAAGGTTGCTTTGCTCTAGCCTAGTGGGTTTCTCCTCCAGCCCCCATAGTCTGGTAAGGCTCTGCCCAGCAGGGAAACAGCAAGTACAGGTGCAGCCCATCTCTACAGCCCCTTCCATGTGGCCATGTCTGCCCTCTTGGCCTGCCCATGCAGTCTGGAGCACTTCCTGCTGGCACCAGCCATAGGGCCAGGTGGAGGGTTCAATCATCTGGAGGCCTGGCACTGCCCAGAGGAGGCCTTGGGGAACGCATTCCAGGGCAATCATTCCTCCTGAGGGTTTCTTGGTGGCTGCCTCAGGCTAGACCTGGTGCTGGGCCAGCTCTGCTTCATCCCAGGACAGCATGGAGTCACGCTGCTAGAACCAGTCACAACTTCAGCACTGAGTGGGAAGGAATCGTGCTGTGTCACACCTCATATAATCACAGAATCATTAAGGTTGGAAAAGACCACTAAGATCATCTAGTCCAACCATCAACCCATCAAATTCCATCAGTGATCCATTTCTGTATTTCATATAGAATTGTACATCATATAAAAACCACTTGATTGTGTCATCAGAAATAAGACACCAAATGCTCACCGTCCCAATGCATGAGAAAATTTGGAGCAGCATCCTCGGCTGAAGTTAGCAGAGCTGCTCCAACTCTGTACCATTGCAGCTGAGAATGCAGTTTAGACCAGCTTGTTTCCAGGCAGCCTTGGTGCACCTCAGTACCGTGAGAAGATGATGCATAGCAAGTGTACCTTTTTCCCTCATGTGTCATCTTTGTCCCTGCATAGCTTTGTTTAGCCTCCCAGGGTTTTCTAGATACTTTTGATTGATTTTTATTGCTGATGAAAGATTTATATTGTACTTACTGTCATGATTTGGCTTTTAATTGTTTTCTTTTCTAGGAAATGACTTCAAACTTTTCGTTGTTTGAAAAGTTAGAACAGTTTATTTCCCATTGGGTTTCCTAACTTCCTCAAAAGAAATGTCATTGATAGGACACTGGTTTCTGCCCCCTAAATTTTAATGTTTTTTTACAAACTTGTCTATATGTCAAGTGTTTTATACCGGAATAAGAAATGTATTTAAAGGAAAAAGAAAAAAAAAAAAAAAGAAAAAGGAACATGAAAGAAAATGAAGCGTAATAAAAAGTATAGCTAAAGGGTTTTGAGCGGTATCTCCATATCAAGAGAAGTTACATCACCAGGGAAAACATCTGTTATACTTCTACAGTGCTTCAATCACTATCCTTATTAGCAGTATTGTTATAGCACTGGCGCAGCATCAGCTCAGGGCCATGGAAGCAGAAGGGCTCAGTGGCAAAATGTGTGGTGGGGGGCCTAGCCTGGCCTGGTGGAAAGAAAAAACTCATATAGAAGGAACAGCTGTGTTTTGGGGAAAGAATGTTTTATAAAACTCTTTCCTTGTTTCTTTCATGTCTTCACGTGTTCTCACTATCACCAGTCAAATTCTGCCCATTTGTGTCAGAAATCATCCCAAACACAGTGGATGCCTGTAGCTTGCTAACCCATGGGAGAGGGACATGCTGAGTCCAACCTGGCCTTCAGCCGCAGGCAGCACCCCCTTCCTGCTCTGCCAAGGGACCATGGAAAACATAAGTGCTTAGATAGAGGAGTTGCTTAGATCCTGTCCATGGTGAAGAGGTGAGAAGTGGTCCCCTCCAGGAGGAGAAGTGCACCCTAATGGATTGTACTCAGAAGAAAATCCCACTTTTCTTTGGAGGCTCATCTACCAGCGACAGACAAAGACCGGTCTGACTCAACGTGTTCCCTTTAAAATAGGTTACTCCAGGTGGGTTGGCAGAGCTAAATCCGACCATAGGTAGATATTTTTGTAAACAAATTATGAAGAAGAAAAAAAAAAGACCAACCCCCTTTTCTAGGAAACCACCCACTTTTTGCATGCCAGCTGCTCCATTGCCTGGAAGCCTTCCAGACAAAGTGCAAAAAAGTTTCTGGATGAGCTGCAAATTAATTCAGCAGCAGTTCATTTGTTTTCTTTAGGTGCATGTACCAATTCCAATAAAGTTAGCACATGATATCTGCTACTAAGAATAGTTTATAAAACACTACAGGAATTTATAGCCTCCATGTTCTGCATGCATAGAGGCCTGATTTGAGTTTCAAGAAAACAAATACTCCAGCACAATTTAAACCCAGTCTTATGAATGTTTCATACATTGCCATCAAGGGAGCACACAGCGCAGCCTTACTTATACCACACCAGCTGGTATCCAGGAAGATGGCTTTGCCACTTCTCAGAGGGAGGAATCACACCAGCATTCACACAGAAACAAGAAAATACAAAAGGGTTGATATTCGCATTGTTTTGCATGGGTTGGACCTTCAGCTGATCTGTGCTGTTGGAGCTCAATTGAAATCAGCAGTACCACTACAATGTGCCCCAAGTGGAAGATCCACTTTAAAAAAAATAAGAAATAAACTTAGATTAAATGTTAATTTTACATTTTACATATAAATTTCCAGATAAAATCCCTGCACTCCACTGCCTTATTTTTAGATAGATTCAACATCCAATTTACAGACCAATTAGGAGATTAATTTATAATTGTATTTGTATGGAAGTGTATGGATGTAGATACAGTTCTACAAAAAGCTAACATGTTGACAGGAGTACCATAGGACCAGATCACTTTACTGGCACACTTTTGGGCTTCACCCACTCACCACCAGAAACATCTCTTCTCCAGATCAGCCAAATGCTATTAAATCATGTTTAACCACTCACACTTCATGGTTCTGAGACGGTGTTTGGACTGGATCACTCCCAATTAGCAGCTGATTAGATATGAATATAGTCTTTCTGCATGTACGTTTACCTATTTTGCATTCAGAATGAGATGGACTTATTATCTGTCAGAATGGTCCTGAGGTTTACCTACAGCACTTCAAGAGATTCACTGGTGACCCACTTCTCTGGGTTAATCTTGCAGATGACAGGTGAGGTGACCATGAAGCCTTCAGATAATAGGCTGGAGATGGCTGCCAACATTGCCAAAGGCATAAGCATCATCAAGCAGGGAGGTCTGCACAGGGAGCAGTGAGTACCAGTCATCCAGTATGTGTAAATGCCAGGAAGTGCCTGGCATTTGAAGAATTTGTGTACTCATTGTTCACACAAACTTTGAGTCCTCATGAGCCTGGACACCCAGAAACGAGGCAAGCACTGCAGAGGTTTGCAGGCCAGTCATATCACCATGCTGACATTGTCAGAGTTGAATACCACTTGAATTGGGGATCTCTTCAGCTTGCAGACATAATCATAGCTTCTCTTTTCCGCAATTATTCTCTAGTTTTTGACCACGCAGTACAATCGGAAAAGTCAAGTGGGAGTTAGTTACGTGGCTCTTGATGTTGTAGAAAGTCAGGCTAAACTGCTTACTTCCAGGTATTCCTTCAGGGATCTCCTTTCTCTTAGGAGGAGTGTACTCAAGAGCCCGTGTTACTGTTCTTATTTCAAAGACCAAATGTACACTTTGTCTTTGTACTTTGTGCCACTGAAAGGCTTGGCCTACAGTGGAGTGAGGTCCAGCGGGCACTGCTCATAGGAAAGGTCTGTCTCTGCTCAAGGGTCAATAGCAAGCAATGGCAGCACCTTGCCACAAAATGGCTAAAAAATCAACATGCTTAGTTGTCACAGTGCAGTGCCGCCTCAGACACTGCAGTCTGAGGATCAGAAGCGAGTACCCAAATAATTTTGAAAAATAAATTCTGTTTTCCATCACAAACACTCTCAATTCCTTCCAAGACATCTTTTCACATCCCTGTCTCTCTTCCTTTCCCAGTATTCTGCCACTCCAGTCACCAGCTTCACTCCCAGAACACATGAGGACTGTGCTGTGAGGCCTGTCCTACTTCTGTGAGCCTTGTGTTCCACACCTCCTCTATTAAAATAGAATCCATCCCTTCTCCTTTTCTGTGCAAGGCCACTGGACTCCAGAGGCTGTTCAAATCTTGGTCTTAGTGATGGAAGAAAGGAAGCCAGGGAATCAAATTTGTCTCAGATTTCCTAATCAGAACTGTTTTCATTCTGCAGTTCTCTACCATTCACTGAGGTACAGAGATCTCTTGTCATTTTCCATCCCACTCATCTATGGCCTGATGTCACCACTGCTCTTCCAGAACACAGCTGACTGTGGGCCACGGAAGTAATGAGATAGAAATCACACTGAATGAGGATTTTGACAATACATGGCATTAATTGGTGGCTGACAGCAGTACGTTTCTGAAGGAAAATTTTCTGGGTAGGAATGCATAGAATCATTGAAAGGCTTAGGTTGGAAGGGAACTTAAAGCCCACTCAGCCCCAACCCCCTGCTGTGGGCTGGCTGTCCCCACCTGCTCAGACTGCCCAGGGCTCCCATCCAACCTGGTCCAACCCATCTCCAGGGATGGGACAAACACAGCTCTCTGGGAAGCACTGCCAGGGCCTCACCACCCTTGAAGTGATGCTAACACATCCCCTTGAATAGCTTCCTTTTGGTTAGAGCTTGCAGAAGTTGTGCAAACTGGATGTTTTCCAGGCAAAGGCTGCACAACGCCCAGATATTGAAGACTGCTGGTGGCTAGAGAAGGGGCTGAAAACATCATCAGTGCAGCGTAATTATTTGTAACACGGGCCAATTTCAACGCTCAGCACAATACAATTTCAAACAATACATGGTGAAAATTAATTTCCAAGTCTGCTGAGAGGCTGATAACATTCCTGGTTACGTTGTTAGTCCCGCTGGTGTGCTCATTTTCAAGTAATCATATTAGAGGCAGATGTCGCACAAGAATGTGACTCCGCTAACCATTAAGAGACACTGAGCTCCTTTGTGTTCTGAAGCAAGTTTCCATGGGATTATACTGAGCAGAATAATTTAAGATTAAAAAAAAAAAAGAAAACACAATAACAATCTTGAAATGATTTGATGGGCTAATTCTTTAATCTTCCTTGTATGGAAGAATCCAAACTAATCAGGGGTGAAAGGGCACATCTCCCCAGGGGTGCGTGGCCGTGAAATGCTAACTCATATATATTTTCTGTGGGACTGGGATTTTTGGTATTTTTGCAAATCTCCCTCCTAGGTGAAATTGCACTCTCCCTTCCTCCTGCCAAAAAGCAGTAGTCATTTTTTGGTTTTAGGGGGGATTTCTTTTCCTGTGTATTCTCATCCCTTTAGAGATGCTTTCAAAACCCAGGTGCAGAACTTTGGCATCATCAACTTCCCCAGAGCCCTTTACAGCACATAAATCTTGCTCCTGGTTAATCAAACACTGCTGGGGCTTGCCAAGGAACCATGTGGATGGAACGCACTCTCCCTCCCTTCCCACTTATCAGGGTTTGCTGCTGCTTCTTCAGAGGCAGCGTGGGGGTTTTTGATTTAAACTTGACTTCAGGTTGATTATGGATGTTGACTGTTTGGACTCAGGCATTTTCTGCACAAAGAAGCTTTGTTTTCTCCAGTTTTGCCAGAATTACCCTTCATAGGCCCGCTGCTCTTGAGCCTTTTCTGGAGCAGAGACCCTCTTGTTCTCATCTTTATAGTGATATACTGTGGCTCTAACCCCAGCTTCAGTCCTCAGCAAGGCTGGAGCTGCACCTTATATGAAGCACTTTTGAATTTCCAGGGGTAAAAATAATCCCTGCCCTTGTTTCTCCCTCTAGGTTTTCATTAGCTCTTTTCCCACCCTGCTGGCTCCAAGGTCAGCCCGCTGTGCTCCTGCTTTGCTCTGTTTTAATTCTGGTCTCTGAGTGCTGATTTCTATGTGCAAGACATAGAAGCCACACCCCAGTGTATGCTACTCTCAGGCATTAACAGCCTTGTGCTAAATAAACACACAAAGATACTTCTGCATCTGGTTTTACTGGCAGCAGAAAGAGACATTATATGTCTCTGGAAATCTGATAAAGCACTGACATATAAATCCTGGATTGCAAGCATTGCCAGTTTAACTCCATTGGACTGAATTTGCTGCACTGCTTAAGGCTGAGAATAAGATTTCTTACTTTTCCTAAGCGCTGTAAAACAGACAATTTTAAAATTAGTATTTGGCAATATCTACAAATTTCTGCCCTGAGGGAATAACCCCTCAAATTCAGGTTCTGCAGTCTGTCATGCTACCATAGAGTAATCTCTTTCCATTTGTTCTGACTTATTTGTGGATCTTTGCGCAAGCCTGTCTACTCCATGCTTATTTTAAAAAGCTGGATGTTTGCTTGGTGCCTAGGCATTCTGCAGTCTATACCTTACTCCATAATCTTCCTGAGGACTGTGATAAGTGCCATCATTTCTCCCACTTTTCAATTTCCTATCATTGCAGAATGCATTTCCTTTCTTCTACACTTTGGACTACCAAGTATCCCTCTTGATCTGCATCAATAGCTTGTTGCACATCATGCTTGAGTCTTGCGATGCTAAAAGAGATATGATGAAATTTTAACAAAATAGTCTATTGTAGGTTTAGTCAGGGGAATGTCTGTCATTATTTGATATTCATTTGCTTAGCCCTATTTTGCAAGAAGTGTTCAGATAGCGTCGCAGAATATGAACCGGTGTTTGGATGCTCATAGGAGACGCTACTGGCATGGGCAAAGAGGAGCTCAGATCCCTTGTAAGTGAGATTTAATACCTGTAACAGGAGGCACATGCTAAAGAAGACTGTGGGACCACATCTCTGTTACAAGCTGTGCTCCCTGGTCCAGCCATCCAGCATGTGAGCCCAGAAACATGGTGTTCCTCACTTCCTAGCCATGGTGAGGGCAACCCTTCATGGCTCAACACACCTCAATCCCACTGCCATCAAACCCTTTAAGGAGGCCAGAAGGGCTTCAAGGAGGAGGAGAAAGTATTTTTCACATTGATTTGGCAAAGTTGCTGTGGTTTGGGAAACCTGAAGGAGGGATAGGCTTGAAAGATGAATTTACCCAGAAGAAAGCAGCAGAGTTTGGATCTTAAGTGAAAAGGGGAAGGAAACATAAGTAGAACTCTAAGGTTGGAGAGATGGAGTCTTTGCCAAGAAGGAAGATGGAAAAAGAATGGAGCAGAAGTGAAAACAGAGTTTAACGTTGGCCACGTCTGACAGTGTGTCCTCATGAAGAAAACCATGAGCAACAAGGACTTGAGAATTACCCTCCCTGAGGACCTCGCTGGCCTGAAGAACCCAGAAAGATCTGATTATTTTTACAGGGACACAGAGTTTGCATCTGCTTAAAATTGACTTTTTTTTTCCTTTATAGAACCCACCCCTGCCCTTTTTAAGAACTGCAATGTTCTGGAAGAAAACTTGCTTCCCTGACACCAAAAGAGGTCTGTTCTCAGCAGCCAGGGCAGTCTAGTGCAAATGTGGTGGAGAAAGCCATTGCTGATCTACTCCATTTAGTGTGTTTAAAGAGGGTTCATAAAACAAAAGCAGAGTGGAGAATTCTGAAAGGGATGACCTTTTTATTTAAGTGCATAAGATTTCATTATTGGTGGTATAGTCACTGACATTGCATGCACATAAGCTCCATTTAAGGAATGCATTATCTGAGCATTAAAAAATCACTTGAAGTGTTATGGAAAAAGAATGTCTACTGATAACATTGACACAGGCAAAGCTGTGAGTACTTAACTGCTTATCTTTGCTTAAGTGTCCTCTTAGAAACATACATCTTCATATGCAACTTAATTTACAGACCTTAGGTATGAAGGAAATTTGCCCCCAGCTCTTTCTTCCATTTGATTATTGTGGATACTGGTCTGGATTCTTTTCTTAGTTCTTTGATTGAAATGAATGTGTCTATCTGTCTGGACCTCTTCTGAAGAAATGTTGCTAGCATCCTTGCCCATATTTTGTTGTAATTAAATAGTTTCTATGTTTTGCCTTGATGAAAGTGTACAATTTGTCCTTTGGGGTCTATGTTGTGTCTAAATGGGCCTTTGTAGTTAAATCCTAGAGATCAAATTCATCACAGAGCGATGGTACACAACAAGACTTTGTTAAATAAGAAAATATGTGTTATATGTGAGCACAACAAGAATTTGAGGGCAAAATTCCCCCGTCTGGGCCGCACAATGAGGGCAGAAGGAGATGTACCATGGCCAGCGGCTTGGGTGTAATTATGAAATGTGTTAGCTTTGATGATGAAGCTAGCTTCAGATGTTTCAGAGAAATAGGAGCATTCCAACCATCATTTTTAATAATTTGTTTTTCCATTAAAAGCCATATGTCCTTCAAAAAGGTGTTCTTGCCAAAACAACTTAATCAGAGACAGATACTGTGACACAACATAGATCTCCCACGCGCTCTGTGGCCCAGAGGAGGATTTTGCCAGGTTGAGGGGCACAGCATGTTCACAAGAGGAAGATGAAAATAGCTGCAGCATGTCATTGTCATCCCCGAGCTCGGTCGGTTTGACACTTTACAAAAGCACCACTTGAGAACTAGGGAGGGTCACCAGAGCTGAGTGTGAAGTACATGAACCTGAGCAGCGTAAATGTCACAGGAATAAGAGCAGTTTGGGAACTGCTGTTTTTTCATAAACTAGCCTCCTGTCTTTGTTTATAGGTATGATTGAAGTGCATCCACCAGCACATTAAGTATGATTTTTTCCTCTTTCTTTTTCCCTTTTCTTGAGATAAGAACAGAGCACAGGTTATTCTAAGCTTGCAGGAAATGACAGTGATATTAATCACCGATTAATCAGGATCTCTAACAAAGCCCTACTATGTTGGATATTGACATCACCATGGAGTTACAAATGTCAGAACTGCCATTGTTCTGCTAACAGTGACACGTCCTCCCGCTTCCCACTTGGCATCTCTGGGCTCCAGCAAAAGCAAGCCATGCTGCTGCTGCTCCTGGACAGAAGGTACAGGCATAGAGACATGAAACAACTTGGTCGGATCACATGGGATCCCAGAGAGAGCCAGGAACACAGGTCTTCTCAATCCTGGCACGGAGAGGGAACTCTGTTTCTTATAAACAAAATAATTCACATACCTGACACGAAAGGATGTATCATGATGATGAATGTATGTGTGCGTATGTGTGCATGTAGATATATAATATATATACATGTGAGATACATAATACTAGGTGTGCAACTCATTAAGTCTTGGCCAGAAAGAGCTATTGTAGTGCTGGCTGAACAAATTTATGGAAATCAGTCACTAGTAAAATTAATAAGTTTTACCGTATTCTTCAGGCAAATCAAATGCTTGTAGAACTGTTAGTCCTGGGGCCCTGACCTGGAAAATACGTTATTATGGAAAAACGGGTTTTAATGGAGCATGAAGGTGTATAAAGAGAGAATATGTTTTGCCTGTCTCCCCACCACCACTCCCCAAGGCTGTCCTTGTCCTAGACCACCAGCATTAACCTGTGAGGCAGGACCTTGCCTGCACAGCTGGCAGTGGGAGGAGTTGCTGTTTTAGAAGGCTGTGGAGGCAGTGTCAGCAGGGCCAATGAGGATTAGACAAACTCATAAACAAATGGTGCAAGCAGGTATGTGACCTCCGATGTCTCAAGTTGGAACATGGAAAATTCCAGTTAGATATAAAACAAAATATTTTTACTATGAGGGTGATCATACAGAACAAGTTGCCCAAAGAGCCTGTGGGATTTCCAGTCTTTGGAAGTATTCAAGATTGGACTGTAAAAGTCCCTGAGCAAGCTGATCTGAATAGACCTACACTATGTTGGACTGAGTGGTCCAACAAAAGGCTTTGGGACCATGCTCCCCCACATTTAGTGTGCACAATACTGCTATACTTCACTCCCAGCCTAAATTTTCCCTTGATTCTGCTGCAGATGCAGGGACCATAAGGAAATCAAATTGTAGAAAGTGGTCAGGAAAAGCACACCATGAGCAGCTGGAGCACCTCTATTTGGTTCTGCAAAACCTCTTCAAGTCAGCCCATGGAGTAGTCAGCACTAATTTAGCCAAGGGGATTCTCCAGATCCCCACTCAGGTGCCCCCCTTTATCTCCCCAAGAACTTTTGTGATGCCCAGCATGGCAACACAGCGGTGTGAATTGCTTCATCAGGAGTGGCAGGGGAATGGCAGGCTTGCACAGGGTGTGCACGGGACACACACAGCAGGATGCTGGCACAGGCTCACAGCAAATACTTTGCTTCTGCTGCAACTTGCTCCTGAGGTGCTTCCTGCTGCTTACGGGAATCCTATGCCATGGGCACAGCAGTATCAGGCACAGCAAGTGTGGGGGGAGCATGGTCCCAAAGCCTTTGTCTTTCTCAGCAGAAGGCTGCTCATTGTGTGCTGTCCTTCCCATCTACTCCACCTCGTTTAGAAGAAATAGGGGTTTTTAGTTCTTTTCACCTCACTGCTTTATGTCTATCTCATGTAAGACTTTTTACATGAGACTCCTGACCCATCCCTTTTCCTTTCCCTATTTCCAAGGTGACCAAGGGGACCCCTTGCTGGGATACGACAACCCCATGTCACCCATCAATCACAGCTCCCTGGGCTGCTGCAGTCTCAACTTGTTGAGGCTACCACTACCCTCCTGCACGTCCCTTTCCCTGTCTGGCCTCAACCTTCTTCCTGGCATCAATGCTCAGCTCCATGATTCATGTTCAACTCATGTGTGGGATTTCTTCTACTGGTTACCAGTTTTTCCTTTTATTTCTCACTCTCTTCCTTCTCCTCCGCATCTGGCTCACTTTCTCCCTGCTTGGCTGGTCTTGGAAGAGGATGTTTCACCTTGGTTATCCGTCTCATCTCGGTGACAGTTAAGGTTATCAAACAATTAATATCAGGAGCCATCAATCAATTAAAGGACAACCATGGGATCAGGCCAAGTCAGCATGGGCTCATGAATAGTAGATCTTGTCTGACAATCCTGATTTCCTTCTATGACAAGGTGACCTGCTTAGTGGATGAAGGTAAGGTTGTCAGTGTGGTCTACCTGGACTTCAGTGAAGCCTTTGCCACTGTCCCCCACAGCATCCTCATGGAGAAGCTGGCTGTGCATGGTTTGGATGGGCATGCACTCTCCTGGGTGAAACACTATCTGGATGGCCAGGCCCAAAGAGTTGTGGTCAACGGAGCTAAATCCAGTCAGCAGCCAGTCATGAGTGGTGTCTCCCAGGGCTCAGTACTGGGGCCACTCCTATTTAACATCTTCATCAGTGATCTTGATGAGGGCATCAAGCGCACTCTCAGCAAGTTTGCAGAGTACACCAAATTGGGAGGGAGTGTTAATCTGCCAGAGAGAAAAAGGGTGCTACATAGAGACATGGATAGAGCAGATCAGTGGGCCAAAGGAAAATGTATGAATTTCAATGGGGCCAAATGTCAGGTACTTCATTTTGGTCACAACAACCCCAGTCAACCCTACAGGCTTGGGGAGGAGTGGCTGTAAAGCTGCCTGACAGAAAGGAACCTTAGTGTGCTGATGGACAGTCAGCTGAATATGAGCCAGCAGTTTGCCCAGGTGGACAAGAAGGCCAGTGGCATCCTTGCCTGTATCAGGAGTGGTGTGGTGAGCAGGACTAGGGAAGTAATCCTCCCCCTGTACTCAGCACCGGTGACGCCCCACCTCGAGTACTGTGCACAGTTTTGGGCACCTAAATGCAGAAAGGACATTGAGGTGCTGGAGCAGAACCAAAGAAGGGAAACAAGGCTTGTGAAGGGCTTGGGGAATATGTCCTGTGAGGAGCAACTGAAGGTGCTGGGGCTGTTTAATCTGGGGAAGAGGATGCTGAAGGGGGACCTTATCGCTCTCTTCAAATGCCTGAAAGATGGCTGCAGTGACAGCGGGGTTGGTCTCTTCTCATTGGTGACAGGTGACAGGACAAGGAGAAATCACATCAAGTTGTGCCAGGGGAGATTTAGGTTGGATATAAGGAAAAACTTAAAGGCTTGTTAAGCACTGGAATAGGCTCCCAGGGAGGAGGTTGTGTCACCATCCCTGAATGTGTTTAAAAACTGTTTGGATGTGGCGCTCAGGGACATGATTTAGCAATGGGTTCTTAAAGTTAAGGTAGTATGGTTAGGTTGAGGTTGGACTTGATGATCTTGAAGATCTTTTCCAACCTGAGCAATTCTATGATTCTATGATTCTGTTCTGTGTTGCTGTACACACTTGCCCAGCCCTACTCAGATTGTTCCCTCCAGGGCTCCCATAGTACTCTTAAGCCTCATGATTTTTACTGCTGATTTCTTTGCTCTTCTCTTTGGAGAGTTTCCAGCCCCAGCTCCTTGAAACAGAAATGCTGTCAGGGTGCTTTCCTTGGGCACGGATCCATGGGAACCCCCCAAATTTTAACTGGAGTTGGCCCAACCCTGCCACCAAATGGTGATTTACATAGTTGTGGGGCATCAATTTCCAAACATTAATCACACGTTTTAACTGGATGGAGTCCCCTACTGAGGGAAATCAAGAAAGATCTGGCAAATATTTTGGCTGGTCATCAAGTAAACATGTAACAAGCTTAGCCATCGCTTACAGGAGTGGAGGAAGTACTCAATTCAAATTGCTTTTGGTCTCTGCACCTCAAATGCTTAGTGTATGTCAATGCTCATTTATGCTCATATGAACAGGTAATGACAACATGAGATGCATTAACGGGAAAGAAGACACTGAGTTTCAAGTGTCTGTGCTAGAGGAGGCTTTTTTAATGTTTTGTAAAATGTCTTCCTGCCTTGAAGTATTTCAAACACTCACGTCTTGTTTGCTGAACACTCTGAACAATACGCGGGTAGTTACAGATTGATTTCATAAATCGCCTAAAGAACAAGACGATCTTTCAGAGCAGAAAAGACAATTTTGAGGAAGTTTATTTTTGAAATGGCAATATTTATCTGCTTAGTACTTTAGACAGAATAAACCTCAACTGTTGGGCCTGAAAACCACCTGGAAAACATTAGAAAAGGCTTGTGTTCAGTATGTGACGTTGTATGTGTACGTGTATAGTGAATGCTCATATATAGACACATGCACATATGTGAAAACTGAATATAAGGAAAATGGACAGTACCAAATTTCGTAAGCCAAGTAAATTCCAAAGCTCAAGTTTAATTTTAGATAGATGCATGTTTTTGAGACAGCGTAGAGATATGAAGCTAACCAGGAACAAGCTGCATAGGCAATGGCAGAGGGCAAGTTACTTATACAGAGGCTTTGCTGGAATAGCTGCAATGGCAGAGCCCCCCAATGTGGATTTGTATGCACTAATAATGGGACCTCCACATCTGGTACAGTAACACTGTGCCTCTAGGTAATGAATCTGAGTCAGCAAAATAAGTCTACCTAATGCCAGTGTTATGTCTCAGAAAGAATTCCAGGCTTTTTTTTCCCCAAATTTTCAAGGTATGACAAGAGAACATTTTGGAACAAGCAAACAAATGTGAGAGATAGTTGCTTGATTTTAATTCATTCTACTGATCTGATTGATTTTGATTTTTCAGTATTTCCATTTTCCAGTGTATGACATGAAGATTTCCTTACAGTGTGATCCACTTGTAACAGAATATCAAAACAAAAAACTGTTCTATGGTGAACAATGCAGTGAATGAAGCAATTCACTCTTAAAAAAATAGTAGCATGGATTTTTTCAGCACTACCCATAATTTTTCTACTGGATTTCACAACTCTTTCAGATCCTAGTAGAACCAATTATTCCAATTTCTATTGAAATTTCTTTGCCTAGCCCAATATTTAAACACTAAATGACAGACAGTAAAAGACACACCTGATGACCATCAGTTCCACGTAGACAAGTTCTGCTTGTAAGTCAGGTACAACTTTTCTCTTTATCAGAAAAGGCAACGTATCATTGTAGGGACTAGCCAAGGGATGTGACAAACAACCTAACACTTGTATTCTGTAGATCAAGGTCAGATAATTTTTCAAAGCCATCAAGAAATTATGAGGGCAGCAGAGGAATGGTGAAATTAAATTCCAAATTTTGTGCAAATGATCAGAAAGACCTTTCTTGCCCCATCTCAAGCTATGATTTTCTGATTCAGCGCTAAATTCAGTAAAAGGGGACATATGCAGTGATTTGTCATACACATTGTTCTATCTGACAAACAGTTTTTTGATTCCAAGACTCTCTAACAGATACAGCACAGCCTGCCCGCATGCCATATTTTTTATTTAAGCAGGTGTGTTATTTGTATAAATGTGTATAGGATGAACTCAACTACTCATGGTGTGATAACTCTGAGTTTTGGAACCTGCTCCATTAACCACAGGAAGGGTTCAGAAGCTGGAATATGAAGTTACTTCAGCTTAAAGAAGTCCACATCAGGTCATGGTGTTCTCACCAGCTGTTCTGGTGAAGGTGACATCCTCCCACTCACATTGGCTTCTATGTTCGTTCTCTGTCACAAAGAGAACAGAGGGAGTGATTATCACTGATGCTGCCTTGTAACTGATAATGAAAGGATTCCCTTCTTTTTCAGTTTGCTCTTTAGTATTTGATCACCTGCCTTGCTTGAGTGAAGTGTCTCTTGCCATGGATGCATCATGGGACCCACTGGCCACACCGAGAATATCACTTGGCTCCAGCCAGCTGTTCTGTGTGCAGGGATATCACAGGTGGTATGAAGAAGTTCTGACTTGTGACATCTCTGCTCTGGAAATATTTGTTGCAAAACAGTCATCCAGCAACCCCTTTGACACAAAAGTGAAATAATGCTGCTTGATGTCCCCCTTGGATCACCAGAATTCAGATTAGGAGTAAAAAACAAAGACTTAAAACTCAGTGAAGCTGCTGACTTTCCTAATAAAGAGAATGAGAGAGAGAGGTCATATTTCTCCAATTTTAGGCAGTCACAGCTGTCTTCAGCTCTTTCCAGCCATTGTTAGTGGTCAGTGACATTCTGAGTTCTTAAACTGGATCCAGCTGTGGTCCTCCTTCAGGCTGTTACTGTTCAGTATACAAAGACATGCATGTCTTGGACAGAATTTTGTACTGCAGTCGGTGTTTTCTCCAACCCTTTCTACAAACCCCTGCTGATGATGTCCGATCACAATAGACAAGCAGACAAACAAAGCAGAAACTGAGGGCAGGAGACAGGAGAGGAGACTTCACACTCACTGCCAAAACTAACAGACCTCCCAAAATCAGTTTCCTTCCCATTTTTGTACAAAGGATGCACAAAGCCATGCTTTAGAGTTGTTAATGCACTTCTCTTGTATTTGTTTGCAGCACTGTAGGGCCCATTTCTGCCTCTGGGGCTTTTCTCAAGCACCATATGTCATGACCCGGGGGCAGTGATGCTCTTCGGTATTGTGTACTTTGGAAGAGGAGAATTCAAGAGACTTCAGGAAAGGAGGGATAGTGATACAAAAGAGTCTGTGCTGCCTTCAATCTTCCACTGCAGGCAGTGCCCTGGCCCTTCCTCCTCAGCTCACACCACATCATAGAAGCCCAGAGACACTGCTTGTCTCCACTGAGGGGAGCAGCTGTGTCTCAAGCAATTTCTTCTTGCTCCTGGCTCCTTCTACTGAGCACTGACACAGGTTATGCAGAGAGGTTGTGCAGTCTCCTTCCTTTGAGATATTTAAAAGCCAACTGAACATGGTCCTGGGCAACCTGCTATAGGTGGCTCTGCTTGAACAGATTGGACCAGATAACCTACAGAGGTCCCTTCCCATCTCAGCCATTCTGTGATTTTGGGATTCTGTCATAATTTACCAGAGACCAACGCCAGGAGCAAATTGTCATCTGCCACCAGCTCAGCTGCCCTGTCAAGAGGAAGGTGGATGGAACAGGGGCCTGGCCCTTCAAACCACTCCCTGTCCCTCTGCTGCTCCGTCCTTCACCAAAGGGACACATTCTGCTCCTCATAGCCTCCCAAAAGAGCGTGAACGTGTGTCTCATTGCAATCCAGGACCGAGAAAATGTGAGAGGAGGCAGAGAACAATTGGAAGGAAGAGGAATGAGAAGAGGGCAAAGAGCCACTAAACAAACAGATCTGCGGCATCCAGGCATGCAGCACTCATGTTGTTCCAGCCCTGTGGCCAAACAGCTTCAGCTCTCCCAGGCCTTGGCCATCGTGAGGTGGGAGAGAGAGGGAGGGCGCAGGCAGGAGTTTCACAAGGACATACTGTTCTTGAGCAACTTCTGTGCAGGTATAAACATGATTTCCAGCGGCACTGATTGGTACGTAAGTCTCCTCGCGCAAATAGGGCTGAATACATTTGTTTACTCTGTGTGATGTGAGGAAAATCACAGATAATCACAGATTTAAAAAAAAGAAATCACAGAGGAAAACTATGAACATTTTATTTATGAGGTAAAGTGATACTTTTTTGCGTGCATGAAGTAGAGAGGGAATTGGATGCGTCTCCTGGGCTCCTAATTTGAGTGGCTGAGGACTGGATTTGTGGATATATGTGGAGGAATGATTTCAGAGCCATACTGACCTTGGCTGTGTAAGATGATCAGTGAAAGTAAAGGCAAGTGCCTGCTGCTGGGTACCTTCCCAGAGCCTATGTCTTTCTCCAGGACTTAATTGCTTCTTTAGTGATCTTGAAACAAGGAGGATCAAATCTGAAAGATCTCAAACATTCTGCTGCAGGAATTTGCAGAAGATCAACAGGAGGGAAAATGTCAGAAACCTCCCTCCCTGGGGGAGCATGATGACAGGAAGATAGACAAGAAAGCATGGTGCCTGTATCAGTGCTTGGGATAACAGAGGGTGCCTGCCATGGATACTTCTGGGTAGGGTAGGTCCAGAACTGTAGGTTGGATATTAGGAAAAGTCTCTTCTCAAAAAGAATGGTCAGGCATTGATCAGACTGTCCAGGGAGGTGGTGGAGTCACTGTGGACTGGGTCAGAAAATAACTAAAAAGACAAGGAGAGAAAAGCAATCCAAATGAAGAGCTGCAAAAGAGGTTCTTTGGCCCAAAGCACAGAGAAGGAGGTAGCAATAATGGGGTGAGCTTTGAACTATAGCAAGCACACAGAAATTTTCTGCTCCAAACTGAAATATTTAAAGGCATCTTGGGTGCATCTGCCCTGCAGTTACTTGTATGAACACAGCAAATGATTAGATTTGCTGGCATGGGTCATTCTGCAAAGGGCAGGTTACTATAGCAGTGTTTACTTTTATGGCAAACAAACATATCTAGTGTGAGTTACCTTGGGGACAAACCTCCCACTGAGCAATAGCGATGTCACAGCTCAGCCCATGTTTGAGCCTTTCCTTGGACCCTATTCCCTGGAGGATGTGACAGAAATAACTTTAGGAAACAAAACCACACCTAGCCTCCTGCTGACATGTGTTAGGGACATATGGAGTTCCCATGCAAACCAGTTCATTCAAACATGGGATTGTGGACAGGTGGATGCTAATGATGAAGATAGGTGGAATCTGCCAAAAGTTTTGACCAAGCAAAACACAAACATGTTCTGTGTAGGGGAAGGAAGAGAGGAAGATGTAAATAATTGAGGAAGATAATGAAAAGGACAAAAAAGACTTCAACATTTTCAGATTTTCCTCCTTTTAATATTTACATAGTTTTTCATTCCAATTTTGCCCTCCTTTTGTAGTCCCTTCATTACAAGTTTTCTTGAAAGATTTAGATGACTTCTGAAGAAATCATTTTATTTTCAGTAGGTCTATGTGATCTGAAGTTTCAAAAATCACTTTCTCTTCCATTTCACAAAGAACATGGAATATTCTACTTAATGCAAGTGGTGGAAATGAAGCCTGGTGCATGATAGCCAGCCTGGAGCTAAGCCCTTGAAGGAGTGCTGCCTGGAGGTGGAAGTGGCTGTGCTCTGTGGGAGAGGGAAGAAGCAGTACATGTACATGATGCTGCTGTGACAGCATGGGGAAGGAAGTGTTAGAGTATCTGGTCCCTCCTTTGTCTACACAGACCCATTGTGTTACAACTCCTATGTGTCTGTGCGTAACATCCACCCTGACCTGGTGATGCCTGTGCAGTGAGGGATCTAGACACAGCATGAGGCTCTGGTCTATATATACTTGCCTGCAGGAAGCATCATACTCACTTCCCCAGCAGAGTTTCTTCACCAGTGTAACTGGATAAACGTCAGCAATGACTCTGAGAAGTGTCTGGCTGCCACTGCCGTGCCAAGTGCAGGATACCCAGGCTCCCTGACAGCAAGGGCTAATTGCATCAGCTTCCTTACTGCAAAGAACTTCCTTCTCCTGGCAGGCAAATGGCCTGGTTTCATTTCCCCCTTTGAAGAATCCCAGTCTCTGAGTCATGCTATCCACAGAATTGAGGGCACAATTTTGCCCATCATATCCTGCTTTTTATTTGAAGAAAGCAATGAGCCTCACTGCCAACAGGGACCTAACACTCTGAGCAAAGTCTGAGGGGATGTGGCCAACTTCATTGTAGAACACAAGAAGACTTCTTTGGCCCATGTACCTGATTTATCAGAGGACACCAAGAAATGCTTGGGCATCCAGACAGGTTCCCTGATCATAGCAGGACCACTCATGATAGAGGATTTCACAAAGATTACTACAAGGATGACTACTTCATACTTTATGTTGCACCGCAGCTTGCTTTTGGCTTCCATCTCTTGGATATTGACTTCCATCATTTGAACACTGGCTTCCATCTGCTGGGTTTAATTTATTTGGAAGATGCCTTTGTCTCTCCAGTTTTCCTCTACTGTTGTTCGTTGACTGACACAAAATCACTGTACATTTCTTTTTTTTTCCTTGAAGTTAGTGTTAATAGGAAGAGTGTGGTGGGCAATAGAAAACTTGCTGCACAAGATGAATTCACTTGAAGGTTTGCTGATGTGTTAGTGTCCAGGTACAAGTGTGACATGATCTGTGCTGGCCACTGCACTGTGCATTCACTTTGTCTCAGACACAGGGATAAAAATGAAATTTGCTCTCCATCATCATCAGAATGTTCTGCAAACTCTATCAAGATGCAACATCTTGTAAGAACATATGTCTCTTCCTTAGAATGAACCACAAAACAAATTCTCTTTTGACATGTTGATTGCAGAAGTCACATGCACAAAGTCTAAGACAGGCTGCTTTTCTACTTTTTTTATTATTTATTTATTTTGGTGGTGGTGGTGGTGGCAGTGCTTGTTGCATGGTTGGTTGGTTGGTTTCCCCAGAGTTCAGTTTAAGTCTTGGGTGTGTAAGCTGTAGCTAAAGTCTCTTTGAATTCAGTAGTGCAGATTGTGGCTCCAGTAGCTGCCCAGGGATTTTGCAGCTGTTCTCCAGTAGGGATGTGCAATAACTGTGCACAACGACACACACGTATTTTCTTTCACAGTAGATGTTAATTTATGAGCTCGCTTACGACTTTAACACTTGGCTGCTTTACGCTGCACCTTTTTTTGTTGCACATAGACAATGTTTTTTGAACTGGGATAGCAACTGGATATGGGATTGCCTCAAATCCCCAGGGAAGCCTGCTGCTCAGAAATTCCACCCTATCTCCAGTCAGCTCTTTAGTCACAGCATATTATTAGTTCCCTCTGAAAGGTCTTGAGAGTAACCTAAGATTTAAATTATTATTATTAATCATCATCATCATCTCATATGGGAAGAAGAGACAAGGTAATGGGAAGTTTATTTCTGCTGAGAAGATGCAGACATTTTTTTCCAGTGCTCAAGTAACACGTGACACATCTCTATGTGTGAAAAGAAACCCTCTTCCCATTCCATCAGGCCCAGCATTGCTAACATAAGAAACCATTGATTTGTTTCAGAGTGGAGGTCACATTGCATGGCTTTCCAATGCCCTCCTGCAAGCTACAAGCTTCTGAGATGGACCCTAAGAGCCAGGTTTTGTGCCGCCAATAGTCTGCAGGTGAGCACTCAGAGCACCCACCCAGAGAGAGGGAAGGATCACAGGAGCTTTACAAGGCTGTCCCAGCACAGCAAAAGGGGATTCCCGTGCAGTAAGTGGGACTGCATGCTGTGCCAAAGGTAGCATCCAGTCCATGCTTCCTTGGGCAACCAACTGCCACCCAGTGTGTGATCCTGGCCCCTTCCCCCCAGATAATTCTTATACTTTCCTGTGAGATAAGTCTTCAAGTCTCACGTAAAATGAATTATTAGGGTTGAAAGAAATGTTTTATTTTATCTGTTCTTGAAATACTGCTATTCTGAAATGCCCAGCAAACCAGAAATATCAAGTAATTTCAGCGTGGTTTGAGCATTTGGTTAGCTTCTGGTTTATGAAGATACTTTCTACAATACTTGGAAGCAAGCATATGACCAAATACTTCACTGAATAAATTCTTCATTTATTCTAGTGCAGGGATCAGACAACCACGATATCACAGTACTGCAGAGACATGCAAAAGGACCTGTTCTTGGGCTTCAGTTTAGAAGAGCCTTCCAGAGCTTCATTTCTAAAACCAGACAAATCTCTGGAAAGTGTTCTGACATGTATTATAACAATAAATAAATAATCACATGGCATTTTATTACACCATCAGAACTCTCTTTACATGGGATACCAATGACTCTGGATGAAGCCAATTCTAATTACAGATAAAAGGTTTGATGCATGAAAAGAAACTGGCATTTACACCCAATTATCTGAGGGAGGAGAGATAGGGATACATTTCCTTTTATCATTTTCATTAAATTCCTTTTGAAATTAAAAGACTCCTTGAGTTTCTGAAGATGCAACAGTCTTTTCAACTTGCCGTCAGTGAGTTATATGTTGTTTTCCAAGCTGACATGCATAAGTGCAGGCGCTGGGGTTTCTCCCCTCTCCCTTGACTCTAACAGAGCATTGCATGGTGCTTGCTCATCAAGTTGCTTGCTTCACTGAGGTTTGCTCTCCTGGATTTGCATTTCATGTATTTCAGGTCTGAGGCCAGGCATCTCATATTTGTAAACTGACTCTGCCTTCGTATCGCCTAACGTAAATCAGTTTGAATGAATGAAATCTCCATGACTTTGAGCCTGGTTGCAACAGGTTCAGCAGCCTCTGGGTAGTTATGGAGGGACAATGCAGGATCAGTGCATGCTAGCAGGAGGCATGCTAGCAAAAGGCACTTAGGCCTCCAAATACCAAATTACTCCAAAAGACCTTTTGTATTTGTTCAAAACGAAACAATATGGAGAGGGGATAGGAAGCAGCCAGGTGGAGATGTTATCCCAAAGAGAACAGCTGTCATGCAGGGGGAAGAGCAGGACTTTATCAGCTCAGTGTGATGCTTACAGTACAGAAGACCTGGACTTGGCCATTCCTTCCCTTCCTTCCATTTGAGCACTCTGTGCCCAGCCACTTTCCTTGATCTCTGAATAGATTTTTCCTCTTCTCTTCTTCGCCTCTCCATCTGCAAATGGGGACTGATGTGCATGAAGCTCTCTGAAATCCTCTGCAGGGAGGTGCCACAGAAGTGGAAAGTATTAGCTATCAGTATCCTTGTTAATATTCTGCTCGACTCTGAGTGAAGTCACATAATCCTATGTTTGGGTCATCACTGTTTGTTGCTATGGAAATGTGTGTTATCAGATATAACAAATTCAGTGTCTGAGGACATCTGAGGAGGGGGAAAATCCTTTGTTTTAATAGACACTTGTGTAGGTGGCAGAAAACTTTGCCAGAAGGAAGAGAATTCACCTTTTTGTCCTTCATTCTCTGAAATTTGCTGGAATGAGTCAAAGTAAGCTCCCCCTGCTCACCCTGCAAAAGCTGGTATCTCTTACATGATGCACTATTCAGAAATGACTGCACATGCTGGGTGAATTTCCTGCAGTCATATGTGAGTGCATCTGGTAGGATCATTAACACTGGAGCAGAAGACAAATGCAAAGTATGTGCTTGACCATATGGATGAACGTGAGCTGCTTAAGAGTGTGCTCCGTAATGGAGATGGAAAGTCTTACGAGAGAAGATAAGTATCCCCCCATCTCTTTGGTAAGGGATTAAGGCAGTTGGTCGTGCTGGAGTATTCATAGAGCCTAAGGCCAAAGGGGACAATTAGGTCACCTAGGTTGACCTTCTGCATGTTACAGGTCGTGGTATTTCATCCAGTGACCCCTCAGCTGACCCCTGTAACTCACGCTGTGGTTTCAGCCAAAGCTTCCATCCAAACTGAAGAGGTAAATGCTACCAACACCCAAGCCAGTTTGTTTCAGTGGGTAAGCAGTCTCACAGGCAAAGCACAACTAGTAATGATGAGTGAAGGCCAAACCAAGCTTGTTGCAGTGGGGTCAAGACCAGAAATGGATTAGCTGATTGCTTTGCATCCCCCTACAGCTCAGACTCTCCTGGCTCCAAACCTCTGCACAGCTCTGTGTTTCACATCATACATGAATGTGCCTTTACCCTGGGAATATGTTTCCTCACCAAGTGACCATTTGGTTTTCCTTGAGGGAAACTGAACAAGCTCTTTGGGCAGCTTGCTGTTTATTTCTGCAATTCTCTCTTATACCCTCCTAAATTCTGTCAATATCTATAAATCAGTAGATACCCTGCACCTGTATGTAATTCACTGTTCCATTCATTGACTCTACAGATACAAACATCCCCTCCTGGTATATGTTCAGCATTGCTCTGATTTCCAGACCTTGCAGATTCCCTGAACAAAGGCTGCTGAAAGAGAAAACAGGTTCAGGTTCTGATAGTGTCTCTATTTGAGGTCTTGCATGGCCACACTCTTATCTCTTGCTTAAAGATGAAACACAAGGCACACCTTAATTTTCCCTTTGGATCTCTGCATTCAGTGATCTCCTCATCCTTTCCCAAATTCTTGCTGAGATTTTCCCTCTGTGCTTCATAGAAAGCTGATATCAGATGGAAAAATGGGAGAAATGTGCCTAAAACCAACCTGGCCAGATTGAGTTTTCTTAATTCTGTCTCTATTTTCAGCTTTCAGACCATAAAAACTTGGTAGTTCTTGGGTGTCGTAGCCACAGACGGGCAGGGCTGATAAGAGCTGTTGCCTGAACATCACGCATAGACTATTTTTAGCAGGCAAACACCTGCACCCAGCACTAACAGAAGGCTCTGGCAGTGAGAAAATGTGTATGTGTCTTTTTATGTATGTATGTATATATTTGAGCTTACATATGTGTGTGTACACGTATGTGTATACGTACATATATGTTTGCCAGTATTTCTTTCTGTGACAAACATTTAATCCTGTGGCAGATTCTCTCTCTAACTGAAGGAATATCTGTTGTAGGGTAATCATATAGTGTTCTATAAACTTCCTGTCTTCTAAGAAAAATGATGCAGCTTTTATTTTGTAACAGGTCTGGGTTTACAGCTCAGAGAATGGACATCAGGTTGGGAATATGAGCAGAGGCTCGCTACTCTTGCATCTCTACTGCCATGGTGTTTTTGCCATTTGGAATGGAAACCACCAGTTATGAGATTGAATCATGAAACAACACAGGGTCTACTTCAATTTTCCATCCAAATCAGCAGAACCTGCAAAGCGCTTGGTACTCAATATTAACACACTCCAAGTCACATCTAGAAATCAAGAAGATAGCCAGAAATGTTGCTCATCAGGCGCAGAAATGTCAAATTGAGATCTTGTTTGTAGGAAGCCATTTTTGGACATTCTCTGTGGCCAGCTCCACTCTGTTCAAACTACCCCAGAGCACAGCTCTGTTTTCATAAGATCAGGAATCTCCTCTCACAGAATGCCAGTATACAGAGAATGCATTGAAGAAACTCTTAGGAAAAATGCTGTATGTATTCTCCCTCTAGGTAAACTTTTAATAATTTTGGCCACTTGAAATAAACATCTGGCAGAAGGAGACTCTCAGATGCCCTACACTTGTAAAACTTTTGTGAGTGCTTGCCTCCACCCCAAGGAGAAAGAAACCTCATTAGCTTGCAGGGAAGAATTGCAAAACGACCTCAACCACAGCAAGCACAAAGAGTGCCTTCTGAAGATGTTGTGATGGCCCAGCCACAACCACACCTCATGTTTTATTGGGTTCCTGAGTCTCCAGGCACAAGACAGAAAGGCCTGGGCAGCTAGGCTCTGCCTCTGTGGCGGTTCTGGGAGCTACTTGCTTTCAGACCTCTGGGTACAACACAAGGAGCTTGGTCCGCAGCCCACAGTTAATGAACCACAGCAACAAGATGCTCTTCTCAACGTAACATGTTTCTTTGCCAGTTCAAGCCAAATTCAAAGCTTCTGCAGATCTGTCCTCTTGTTTCTAAGCTTTGGCATCAGCCATCTCCCACCACTCATGGGGTAAACTGCATAGAACCCTCGGTGGCAGTGAGTGCCAGAGTAAATGAGGGATTGACACAGCTGGAGAGCAAAGCACCTGGCTGCTGCCAGCTTTGCTGTAGGCTGTTGCTAAAAGTTTCTCTGCCCTTGGGTAAGGAGTTTGCTCAATCTCTCCTTGAGACTTCTCTAGGGTGCATTCCAAGAATACAGGCATTAGTATCCAACAGCAGTCACAAGTTTTAACCCTGGGCTGGGCTGGTGAGGAAGCAACGGGGTCTGATTTGGCAGAACAAAGTTAAACCCACAGCTGGGAAGTACCACTCTCTGACCCTCTTTTGGGGAGCCCTGCTGCCTGGCTGCAACACAGCACACCTCTCCTCCTGCCCAGCTCTGAGAAATCCTGGCCTGACCTTTCCCCGTGACTTCTGGGGGCTGTGTGCCCTGATATTTTCTGGCTTGGTTTCTCCATGCAGCAGAGGAGATGGCCACAGCACATGCTGGTGACCTGCTCCACTACTGCTGGAGGTTCCCAGCCTGTTCCTGGCTGCATGACTTGGAGCTGCTCTCTGCTTGTGTGCAGGCACGTAGAGATTTTCCAGCAGAAAATAGATGCCCCCTGCCTGCATCTTTTCATCAGATATAAATGGTGCCAAGTAAAGCTTAGGGGCTTTAACTGAGCAAAACAAAAATGATGTTGAAATGAAGCTATGGGTGTACAATGTATGACAGATTGTGTGTTTCCTGCAGATACCTGAAGGCAACATTCTGTTTTTTATTCACCTTGGCTGCTCCAGGATGCCTCCCAGCTCACATGTATCTCAACCCAGGCCCTGATGGCAGCACCGTGCAAGGGCTCTTGGTTCCTGTTGTCACCGCCTCTCTCTCCTTGTCACTCTCTGGTCCCAGTCCCTGCTTCCTGGCTCCACTCCAGCAGCATTTCCCCACCTCCCCCAGCCATGTCTCCTCTGACACATCCAGGCTGGGCTCCCCCTTCTGCAGCTCCCCCCGCACAAGCTCGTTGCTCGCCCTGCATCCATCCTTAGGACGCAGACTTCCTCCTGTGTGAGTGGCCGCAGCGGCTTCCTCTGACCGCGGCTGTCCCAGACACTCTGGCTCCGCGGCACACCCTCCACGTGCACAACAACACTAACCCAAGGCTTTGCTTTCTTCTTCAAAAATTCAGCTCAGCCCCAGCAGCCACGCTGTTGAGGAAACACCTGTAATGCATGCAGGTCACTGCCAGCACGAACATTGCATGGCCCCATGGGGTCCCAGTGGGGGCTGCAACACTCCTGTCCTTGTGCCCGTGGACCCTACACCCTGACCTGTGCAGATGCCCGCATGACTGCTGGCAGTCAGGGAGTGAGCTTCTCACCTTTGATGCTGCTAGCTTGTAACCAGCTGCATGCTTTCACGTTGCATGTACTCAGCAGGCTTGGAACAAGATGCAACTTGGCAGAGAAGTCCAAAGACAACCCAGATGTTGCAGGATGTGCTGTCAGCATGGGTCAGCCTAGGACTAACTCAGAGCTGGTAGGGCCATGGCACTGCTGGCATTCCCAGATAGAAAGCTACTTTAATTTCCTGGTGGCTTGTGATCCCTTCAGTCACCATGATCCCAGATGTTGGATTCCAAGTGTTATTTGCCAAGTACCATTTTAATATACTATTTTTTTTCTGCTGCAGTTTCAAATGGAGAAAAATTTTGTGGATTTAATTCTTTCTGAGCAGTGGTTGTGTAACTCCTGGCTTGGGAGAGCTGCTGTGTTCCCATCCAAAGCAGCTGTGCTGCAGCAGTGGGTTTTGGTGATCCATACTACTTAAATATAGAGTTTGACATCTGTCTGGACAACCTTCAGTCTGGGGGAACTTGGTGATGATAATGAGTTAAATACCTTGACCTCGTTTGGAAATTTTTCTGGGGAACGTGTACAGAAGAATTTGGCTAACGAGGTGCAGGGATGTACAGCCTGCTCTTTGCACTTTTGTTTGCTTAATATGAAAGTGCTCTGACAAATGCTCTCTGGAAAGCCTGGCACAGCTGCAAGCTCTCCTTCCCAAGCAAACACCAGGTCTGCCTATGGGATGGGTGACTGCTTTGGGAAGCTTTTGGATAAATGCTCTCCCTGCAGTGTCATGACCAGGAAAGTCCAATTCCTTCCCAGAGGAATGGAAAGTGATGTGCAATCAGGAAAGCAAATATGCATCTGTTACAGACGTGGTTGTGCCAGGGCAGAAAAAGGATATAGGCAATGAGTTGTGTACAGGAGGATCAGTGGTGTAAGGCTGCTGCTGGAAGAGAGAATGAGGGTGAGAGGATCAGGATGCCTTTTACTTCTCGGGCAGCAGGTTGAGAAGTGACTTAATGGCTGTGGGTGAATGATTCCACCTGGATGAGAGCTGTGTGATGCACTGGGTGTGCTGCACTCCGAATCCAAGGGCTGTTCTTCCTTTGCCTGAACATTATACATAAAAAGTCCAGTTGCTCACTGTGGACATCACTACAGTTACTTTCACAGAAGAGCATAACATTAATACAACCTTATGTCTCCTAGAAAAGTCAGGAAGGAATTTATACTTCCAAATATGCATTCTAAGTGAATATTTTTTGTTCATTTACCTCTTTCCTCTGAGGACTCAGGATTTTTCCATTTCACAATATGACAGCAGAATGCCCCTCGGATTGAAGTTGTCTTGAAAGTACTCTTCTGTCTGGCTGATACCCCCACGGTTGACCCTGCCTATGCACCTCACATATGCACAGATGGGTTCCTCCTGCTACAAACAGCAGGAAGCATGCAGCCGCCTGCAGAGTGCTGGGTGATTCAGCTGGCAGTTCCCAGAAGCAGCATTTACTGGAAGTGCTCAGGTGTCATTTCCCCAGGATGGAGCTCCAGCGTGGGCAGCCAAGCTGCAGGATGCTCTTGAGTGTGCTCACCAAATTAGGGTGCAGGGATGGAGGAGTTTTGTTTCAGCAGCACTGTCTCACAGACGCATTTTGAACAATCCATTCCTTTCTTGGTGGGTATCCCTTGGAAGGCAGGCAGGGGTATTTGCCAGCTGTGGAGAGCCAAGAGGACACCTCCAGGGATGCCCAGGGAAGTGGTAGAGTCATGATCTCTGGGGATTTTCAAGAATGGTGTGTACGTGACACTGAGTGACATGGTCTAGAGAGCATGGGTTGATGGTTGGAGTGGATGATCTTAGTGGTCTATCAGCTTTAATTATGCTATGATTTCATGATCTCTGTCAGAAAAGGTGAACTGCTTCCTGAGGAGAATGCTGCAGTTCCCTCACTTATAAGGTGAGGACACTGCAAGAAGGCATCACTGCCAAGGAAACACCTGGTGGTAATGTGTGTTTGCATACATACACGAGAGCAGATCCACTTCTGAAGCTTTACAGTATGCCATAGCAAGAAAAGAATGTATAAATGAGGAACACAAAATACTTGATTGTCCAAGGCTCCTAGATTTATTATTTGATACATGATTTTCTTAACAGTTATTGATACCATTCAAAGTGTGTGCACAATTTTCTGTGTGCATCAAATCTCTCATTATGAAATTGCTTTTCTCGCTTTGGACACTGTCTGGACACTATTAACAGTTATTAAATGAGGAGTTTTGAGTCTGTGTTGTGCCAAGACTTGATAATCCTTATAGGTCGCTTTCAACTTGGGATATTCTACGATTCTGTTTTACACACTAACACTCTGAATTTCAATAACACTGGCAAATCCCAGCCAGAGAGCTGTGCGCCATGCTTGAGCAATAAGTTAAGTGGAAGTGCAGCAAGAAAAGTTGCAACAGTTGTACAAAACAGTTTTGTCACATCCCCTTGTGCCTCTTGACTCTCACCGGCCAAGGGTCAAAGCAGTTTCTGGGTTTGAGGTCCAAAACTGTTTTTGTCTCTGTTCAGAGAGCATGAAGATGGGCTCACTTTACCTTCCACTGGAGTGGCAGGTTGCAGGTTGACTGCTGGCATCACCAAGGCACAGTTCACCAAACCATTCTCTGCCACTGACGGACATCGGTCAACAGCAGGACTGGTTCATCCCTCTTTTATCTGAGACCTCACTGTCTCGAGAGAGCTAAGATTCTTTGCCTAACAAAGTCACCGGACCCAGCATTTGCATGAAATCTGAAAGCCAGGTAAGTCACCTGAAAAAATCCTTTAGAATTCCAGCGGAGGTGTGCATTGGGTGTGCATTGTTCTGTGTGCGTGGTGACACTTCTGGCAGGATGGACCATCACCATTTGGATGCATACCTTTGAGCCAGCATGTGTGGAGTTTCATTTCAGGGTGTGGATCCATTTCACCATGATGACAGGTAAGCACTGGGAGATGAATCTGAGACCTCTAGGAGAGGGGGGAACATGGATATCTGCAGGGGGACAGGGCAGGATAAGCATGTGCCCAAGGATGTCATGCTTTGAAATCCCACCTGAGATTTACCCTTGGCACCCTGGGTGAGTGTGACTGAGTCCCAGCACTGTTCTCAGATGGCTGCAGCACTCATGTGTCTATGGGGTGTACAACACACCCTCTTTCCACCCCTAACTCCCACTCATTATTATGTCCATGTGGATTTTTAGGGTTATCTCAATACTGCTTTAGGGGAAAAAGTAGCTCCCATGGGTGGCTCGGGGTGTTCGGTAACTCCAGCCTCAGACAAGAGCATGATTTCTATCACTTGCAGAGTACTGCTCACAAGGGAAATTTCTCATGTGTTCTTCTTGGCTTCGCTGTATTCCCACTCACATCAATTACACTCCTGCTTTTTGGCCTTCATCTGTCCTAAGCTGTTGTGCTTCAAATGAGCTCTTATTAGCACTTCCTTCTCCAAAAAGGAGTGACTGCAAAATAAGCCAAGGGTCATTTCCCTTCCCTGGAGACCAGGAGACGTCCTGGCTTTTAAATCAGGCACCATAAATTTCAAGCCTTAGCATCTCGTGTGTTCTGCCTGGAGATGGGCGGAGGTTCCTCTGGAGAGAGTGAGGAAAAGAAACTTTCAGATATGACAGCACATTGCTTGGGCAATGCTTTTAAGGCATTGAGACAAACCACAGCACAGAGCAGTGAAGAAAGGTGGTCATGAACAGATAACAACTGTGGGAAATAGTCAGAAGGAGAAGTGGAAGAAGGAAGTGATGATTTTCTATCTCTTGCATCATCTTTACTTGCAGAGGAGGCATCAGCAGGTGGAGTCATTAAACATCAGCCAGCCACACGTTATCAAAGCACTGTTGTTGAAGCCCCACAACATGCTCTGTGTGTGCTGAAAGAACATTTTTAGACTGAGAATGCTTATGTTGTCTGCAGGGTACTTTCCATGGGTTTCTTTAACCCATGATGATACTTTTTGGGAAGATATTTCAGTGGGAAAAGCCATCAGAGAATAGTGTGGCTCCTCATAAGTGACTCTGGGGCTATGTGTCAGTGGAGAGTCACTGCAGTTCCAGGAGCTGTGATGGCTGGCTGATTTTGGTTGTGGGCATGTTTGTACCTCAAGGTGTTCTGGTTCTTCGGTGGAGTATCTGTCTAATCATTGATTTTAGCTCCCAAGAGCAAAAATGAGAGCTGAATTAAAAGGTTCCTCTCTGCTCCTTCCCTTTCAGGAGGGGCTCAGCATGGGCTCAGCTGGAGGTATGCTGCCCCATAGCAAACCTCTCACTGGGGCAGCACACGTGGACAGGAACAACCTGAGGTCCTGCCCAGGCTCACCACTGGTTTCTGGGTTAAAAACCAGTAGGTTCTCCATGTTCCCTGGCTACCAGAGCAGAAGCTCATGGCCAGGAGACAAGTGCGTTCTACAGGCTCTTTCAAACCCTCCTGTGAGCAATGTCTTGCAGGACAGTGGCAGGACAGTGACCTGATGGCTTCATCCTCAGGTAGGGATTGAAAGATCAACTCCCCACCAATGAGGTTAGCGTGTGGGATGGTCCTAACATGGAGCCACACCCAAACACGAGCCATGTGTGGCATACAAGCCCACTTCTGCCTGAAAATTAAAGCATTGCTCAGGATATGGAACAACCTACAGATAGAGAAAAGTTGTTTCATCTCTGGCAACCAGCAAGGCTGTGGATAAGGCTGTGCCACGGAGAGAGGGACTAGGCAGAGAATCAGAAGAATATTATTTCTTAATTTCTGTGCTGCAATTAAGAAAGGGTTGTGTTGTTCGTTTTCACGTGCCTGAACTCCCACCAGCTGCATGCTCCCACCCACAACATGTGTGCCATGTTTTTGTTACGGCTGTAGCCTCAGGTAGCACAGAATCGAGGCCAAGCATACATTAGTAAAATTAGAAGAAATATCATCTGACGGGTTTGGACGGTGCTGTGGGCAGAGCATATTTGGCAAGACTCTGCTTCTTTTGCAATCCAGCCCAGAGACAGTCCCTGATCCTATCTGAACACAGGCTGAACTTGCAAGACGAGTCCTAGCTTGTGAGCTGTGAGTCAGGGATGTCTTAAGCTCTGCTTCAGCATCCAACACCAACAAGCTCTTTTTATCTTGTTCATCCTGCTTAAGTAAATGCAGCAAGCCCTTGTGTTACTAGAGAAGCTCTGAGGGCTGCAATACACAGGTCTGTTTTTTTACACCCGCCAGCATTTGTCCCTTTGTATTTGGACATTTTTGACCACATTTTTGACCATTCTACTGCTCTCTGGGCTCACATAAGACTAGGGAAATACCGGCGGCAGTGCATGGTAGGACACAATGGTTTTAGAGGTCTTTTCCAACTGTGATTCTATTTCTGCAGGCTTTGGTTTGAAAGCAGCATCTGCTACATATGGCCACATTCATGTTTTTCATTGGTGAGCTGTCAGGGTATGCTCACATCAGTAGTTTTCTCTGTGTAGCAGACTTTGAAGGATGTGTGCCTGTGCTTGAAGCAAATATGCTTTCCAACCTCGTGTGAGTGCCATCCGCTAATAGAAAGCCTGCTTCACAATTTGGGGGATTTCTTAAATTGCCTGTCATGATGGCAGGAGTCTGTGGAATACTCTGTGGTACCTCTAGTAGTGTGTTGTTCAAATACAGAACAGTGTAGATACAAAAGGCTGATACAAGCACACTAAAAGGGTTGTGACTGATGCTTTCATAGTCACAGAGCATAATTGAGTCCTGGATGGTGAACAAATTGCAGACCTATACTGGGAGAAAGAGACATGTTCTCATGAACCTCAGATGTACCAAGATGTACAATACATTCAGCTATCAAGAAAAACATTTCCAAATCTGAATTTCTAAGAAGCAAAGAGAAGGATTGGAATGGAAGAGAAGCTACTGGCAGCCTGAAACTGGTTTTTATCTTAAGTATATTTTACTCCCCTTTCACAACACAGTGCAGTGTTCTTCGTGCCCCTCTTCTCACCTTCCTTTCGTTTTGCAGTATCACTCATTGCTCTTCACATGTCAGTGCTGCCCACTATCAGCACAACGCACATTCCTTTAACAAACAACACCATTCCCCCTCTCATGGGCTTAGTTGAATTATTTCGGAGATATCATTCGAGAGCCTTACATGTATTGGCTTGAGAGCTATTTTTACTTGCAAGTGCTAGAGCCAGAGCTTTGATGTTTCGTTTGGGTTCAGGGCAAAGTAGAGAATACAATAAAGAAAGCAAGAGGTAGTGGTTTGTTCTAAGTGTTACCAGAAGTCAGGGTGCGACCCAGAAGAGGAAGGGAACAGGACTGCCAAAGATTTCCGTTCGATACTCATTCTCTCCAGGGTTTGTAAATCTGTCCCATAATATTGCCAATCCCTCCTCCTGCAGTGACGTACAATATCACGGAAATCTCCATGTTCTCCTGCAAGCAGAAGTTTTAATGCAGTCCTTTGTTAATTGTCTCTGAAAATCTTTGATTTTTTGGGAGAAAAAAAAAAAGGTCAGTTCTCTCCTAAAGCCTGAAGACTCAGGGCAGTTACCCAACATCCCTTCATGCTCTGCCTAACCCCCAGCATCTCAGCAGGTGCAGGCTACTCTGTACACTGGCACCACATTGCAGAAGGTGCCAAGGGAGCTGAATACTGGAGTCCATGGCTCAGCAGTTTTAGGACTCAAGGTGAGGAGAATGCAACTACTGGAATTATGTGCTATTCAAGCAGACTCTCAAGAGGCCTGAAGTGTCATGCAGAGGATTTAGGATCAGTCCCCTGTTTGCCAGGACTCGTGTGGATTGATTTCCATCCAGCACAAACTGAAACCAGTCTGGGAGCATGCACAGTATATGTGCTGCCTACTTTCTGTTTCAGCTAAGGAATTTTATTTACCAATTATTGCATCTTTCAGCATGTGGGATGATGCATCATCAGCAGCAGTTATTTTGAGAATATGTATTAGATGTAACCCAGCATAAACCTAGAACAGATAACAAGCATATGCAGAAAGCAGAAGAACCGATGTGTTTTCTCAAGGAAAAAAAAAGGAGGGGAAATCCTATAGATGCTGATCTACAGGAAGAGTATTCTAAGAAGAACATAGAGGAAGAGGAAGAAAAGACTGGAAAAAAAAGTGAAAGCAATTCACAGACAAGTAAGCAGGGGAAGTACACAGTTAAGCAAGATAGCGATGAAGCTAAGTTGGGAGGAGTTGTTAAAGTTATTGAACAGAGAAATCACCCTGTGGCGTCTACAGTCATTAGCAATGTGTCCAGGAAATAACACAATAAAACTGAAATAATATAGGCTACTGACATTCCAGAAAAAATAAACCCAAAAGACACTTAGAAGCAGCCATACATGTAAAGGCTCAAGGGTAATATAGGGGGACAATTTACATGTAGCTTTTTGGCAGCCAACTTGAACTGCAAAAAGCTTGTGCTATTCTCAGTGGGCATCGCACAAACCAACCTGACTTAGATACAGTTGGAATGTTGCTGCTAATTTCTTGGCATCCCATTGCCAAACATTGTAAAAATCAGAGACCTCGAAGAAGAGTAGTGACATGATCAGATCACTTGGTGTGGGTTTGATTTATGATGATTAAGTTATGCTTAGATATAGGCTGGAGAAGAGATAAGAAAATAACAGACATGAGTCTACAAGTATCTGAAAGATGTAGGCAAGGTCAGATAAATACACTTAGAGAAAAAATAGGATGTAATAGAATAAGGGAAAATTCCTTACCAGTATTAAGAGTAAATGAGTCTTGTATGTAGATATATACATAGAGAAAACTGTCTTTCATGGGACCTTTCATGGGAGCAGAAAATGTTCTGCTGATACAGCCTTCCCATGGTAGAGTGCAAGTTAACAGCTGCAGCTCAGACTTCTGAGAATCCATGCTTCTTCATGAAACGAGAATTTCAAAACTTATTTCATTTGTGCCATGAATACAGTGTACAGGATTTGGCTGAAACATTCATCACCTATATCAATTTTCCTCTGAAATGAGTGTGTGTAATGAACAATCAAATGAAAGCCAAGTGGCCGTGAACTAAGTTACCAAAATCATTAAAGAAACAACAATAAATATTAAGAGAGGAGTGCATTCAAATCAGCACAGAGGGCCAGATGGTACATACCCAAGGGTATTACAGGAATTAGCTGAAAAACTCTTAGGCCCATTATCCATTATATTCAGCTGCTCCTGAAGAACCAAAGAAGCCACTGATGACTGGCAGAGGGATAACATTATACTCTTCTTCCTAAAAGGGAACTGCGGATCAATTAACTTTGCATCATTTTCAGGGGAAACTCAGTCTCCAATAATCAGAAGTTATTAGTAGATGTTCCGCAGGAGGAATGAAACAGAGAAGTACCACACACAAAGATAGATCACACTAAGAAAAGCAGCTGAATCTGAGTGATAGATTGTACAGCCGGATTATACCCACATTGTTGATGGGAGGAGGAAAACCACAGGGACAGGGTGTGTGTGTTGGGTGAGGGGAGTGAAGTGTAAGAAGCTGCTTCTCCATAGTGTGGGCTGGAGTTTGCACCATAGTGGAGCACACTGGTGGAAAGAGCAGGGAGCTGCATTCCCTTAAGTCATTCAGTAAGTTTGTCCTTCTGCTCACTGATAAGACAACTGCTTGTGCAGGAACCTCTCCTGATGACAGTTCCTTGACTTCAGAGGTTATTTCATTTTCTTCAGACATATTGTTCCTGTAGATCCTGATCCATCCCTAAAGGATCCCGTGCAGACACAGTTGGCTTCAACAGTGGTTGGACTGGGCCCAAAGCAGAACGAGAATGATGAAGGGTGGATACAGAGAACAGTAACAAAAGAGATAAAAATCTGCCCCTGCAATAGAAAGTTGAGTATGCTTGTAAATATTGCCACACTGCTCCTCAGGGACTCCTGCTGTGTTGGTCATTATATTCATCTGCAGTAGCACTGAGGAAGGGGTAGAAAAATATGTCAATCAAATTCAAAGATAACACCCAACTGGAGTGGGAATTGAAAATCATTTAATAGAAGCATCATCCTAAAGGGATTCCAATAAATGAAGATAGGGACATAGTGGGAATAGCAAGAGATGAGCGCTGAAACAACCATAAGACAACAACTGTTATTGAAGTGAGGTCAAAACAGTAAATCAGAGGCTGTGAAGAGCAGGAATTTAGAAAAAAACCCTGGATGCAAATGTTCATGGAAAAATACAACTGGCAGTTCATTTAAAAAAGAATTAGATCCATCCACTTTTGAAGTGCTAATAGAATACCAGTTAGGGCAGGGCCTACTAGAAAGAGTACAGGCAAACAGGTGATGTTATAGATTAACTGGTATAGACAAGGGTGGAAACAATGACCTATTTACTACAAAGATCAAAGGAATTAGAGACATACATAGCCTGGATAAAAAGGGAGGCAGCAAGGTATGGTCTGATACAGAGACAAACCTTCCCATTGAAGAATGCTGCTGAGTAGGAGGGAGAACCAGGACTCATCAGTTAGCAGTGGTGGAACTACACACACATAGGGCCACACTCAAACTAGGAAAGAGAGTGGTGATCTGATGTCAAAACATCTAGTAGAACTGGCTCAAAAGAATCTCCACTGTCCAGAAAAATAGTCCTTAAAATCTCTGTATGAACAAACATCCTTGATTTCCACACACATGAAGTGGTCAACACATTTACAGACAATGTTCAACAATGTTCCTTGGGCCAGTAGAGATGCAAATGGAAACAAAATCAACATACTGAGAAAAAATGACACAGTGAGTGGAAGGAAAGTAACCACAGAAATGTGGGAAATCCCAGCAGCATGGGGTTAAATCATTCCAGGTCTGGGCAGCCAAAGACAGAGTATGGCAAATCTGTGATAGGCAGAGCGAAGGACTATCATGTGGAGAAATCATCTCCCCATCCCAAGGATCAGAAACGTCCTCTGCAAATTTTCCTTATTCTCCTTTCTTAGATAGCAATCAACGTGAGGCAAAGGAGAAACAAATCTTGCCTTCTTTTAGATATCCCCATAGCAGTACCTTGATTCCCAAATGTGGGAACTGGAAAAAAAGCTACCCTGTTTCCATACCTCAGGAACTGAACTCCAATTTGATCACAACCTCAACCAGATTCTCCACACAGACTGAAGATTAATCCTACGTTTTAAACCTGAGCTTTGCCCACCATCTCTCAGTGTTTCTGCTTCCTTTGTGGACAAAAACATCCTAACTGGGAACACAAGACAACCTATTGGGATTTTCACTTTACAAAACAGATGGATCAAACATTCTACCAGTGTATTCGTTATTCTATGTTGACTGCCCACTGACTTTTGGTTGGGATTCATTATGCAGGTTTTGATCCAGAAACCCTGAAAAGGGCATGGTCTGTCTATTCAACCTGCCACATTCTCCTTGTTCAGCATGGATCATATCTGAGTCTGTATCAATGTGGGGCTTTCAGAAGCCTATGGCAGGACTCGTCTGCAGGAGGCCCTCTGCCCTTGGATTTACACCCAGTAGAGACACACCTTACTCTTATCTGATCTTGATCAGAAGTAGCAGCTCTTCACCTCTCCGTTCAGGCTGCATTGCTCACATCAGACTGAGGAATTCCTGGCAATTTTTCTTGGTGGAAATGCTTTCATTACATGTAATCTAGGCGATATGAAATCCACCTACATATCTGGGAGGGTGACAGCACATTATAATCATGCAGAATCACTTGAGTGCCCATAACAGTGGCTGTAGCAACAGTAACGGAAGTTCTGAAGGAAGGGAATGAGAAAATCACTCCCACCACTTGACTCATGGGTTGCTGCTTAGCTACAGGTTGAAGCAGTTGCTGAAGTCATGGGTGTCTGTGGGCTGCCAAGTTTCTAACTTGAGGTTTTATGGGGCTGTGTCTATCAAAATATTTGGGATCTGCTCATCTCTGGTTACTGTGCCAGATTCAGAAGTATGTTTTTACTGCACAGAAGCCACATAAAGGCACCATCTTGCTCAAATGCTGGCTGTCAGTTAGTTGCATTTTGAGCATAGTTAACAAGGAAAGGCCACGCGTGTATAGCAACAGTGAGAAGTTGAAAATAGCTTTTAAGGGGCATCCCAAAGCTCCAGGATTGCTAATCTGACTGGACAATATGGTCTTACATAAGCATTGTTTCAGGGAAACAATTGTGAAGGGAATAAACAGATATGTGAACAATTGTTGGATTTGGGACTGGTAATCAAGAACCAAAAAATGATATTATATTTTCAAAGGAAATGTTATGCTGCCTAATCTTCAAATCTCACTGCAGTTCAATTTCATTAAATGAGAGGAAGTGGAGACTTGTGGCAGCGATGGTGGGACATGTAATCTAAGGTCATTTCTCTGTTCTAGCCTTGAAGTCCTGAGCCTAGGGTAGTCAGACCTCCTACTCTTATGTCCACAAGTTCTCTATCAGGAAATAAGTATGCCATCACTTTCCTTCACTCTTTTCCTATTTTATCCAAGAAACAAAAACAACAACAAAAAAAAAAAAGGGAAGAACTGGATAGAAGATGATGTAAAGATGCCTAGTTCCAGCACAGTGGGACATCTAATCTTGATTGAGGACTCCTGTAAAATACACATTATTACTATTCATATTAATTTCAACTTGACATCTGTCCCATCATATTCTCTTGTACAGAGCAAGATTACTACAGAGAACAAGTGTTATATAGCATGGCCAACTGGTTTATTACATGGAACTATGTCTGTAATTTATAGAGGCATATATATGTATGCGTGGGCAAGGAGTTAGAGCATGAATGATTTACAAGAGGGCCAGGTCTTGTGATGTAGAGTTTATTGTAGTTGAAAGGCTGAAGACCAATTGTTCATCTTCATGGAATGGCTCCCAGAATTAGTTATTATTCACTGTATGTTTATGTCACAAATGAGTAATGTATATGTAAATCTAATGTAAGTACTTGGTCAGTTTGAGTATAAACTGCAATAAAAGTCAGTTTTCATCCATAGTACAATATCTGTTCCATGTTTTGCAAGCAAGAGGAAAAGCGTAAGGTATGCCATTTTCCTAATCGTGGTGCCTTTCCTCATAAGGGAGATGCTCCAGGCCTCAATAATCTCTGCAGCCCTCCTCTGGAGGTATAACAGTATAAAACAGTCCTTTTGTTGTACATATGGTTTGCTGTTTAACATTTTTTCCTCATCTAAGACTAAGAATACACTGTTCTTATACCACGGGAGCAAGTCTATGCTGATGGTACTGAGCAGGCTCTGCTGCCTTGCTGGCTTTCTTTGGGTTGTTCTCCAAAGCATCTGAGAACACTTAGGACCACATCCAGGCCAGGAGTCATCTCACACAATGTCAGGGGCATGAAAGTCAGGAATTTTCTCTATATTCAGTTCCACAGCCATTGGAGAGACAACTCTGCAGAGCAGTCCTGCTTGCAGGAATTTAACCCTTCTTGTTGAAGAGCTTTTCACAGTGTGACAATCTGGTAAGGAAAGAACTGTGTCAGGGAGCAGAAGGGTTCACACATAACTGCTCCTGTACCCATCAGGTTCAGCTGTTCTGGTGTTTATACACTTACAAGGAAATAGGCTGATAGAGATCTAATTCTTTCCACTCAGGCCATCCCCATAAGGCCATAAATAACTTGCAAGTCCATACATAGAATCCTTAAGTACATCCTATGTCCTCGTACTCAGCCTTCTGCAGGGACTAAGTTGGAGATAATTCTGAGAGTAATTCTCCCCCATTCCTTCCTGCAAGATAATAGAGAAGGAAGGTTTAAAACTTCACAATTTCATTGTTTGCTTACCTGTACCAGCATCCATTTATTTTAATAAATGAGATGGAAAAGAAGGTTGCAGTGCCTGCAAACCAGGAGTTCTTGGCAATGCTGATGTGCCGCTTTCAGTTGTGGAGGAGTGATGTCAATACATCTGATACATGTTGCTTCCTGCTTCTGTTCTTAGCAGTCATAGGTGACCTGACACAAAGCACACAGAGGCCCATGGGGTTTGAATCAGTCCTGTGATGAGCTCACTGAATAGAATTTTGGGGTATATTGATAAAGCGTGAGGTTTTCAGTTAGGCTGGGAAGCAATGACAAATTCTGAACTTCTTCAGCTGTACTTCCATTTACAAAATACCTTTTAATATTATGCTGCATCTGAGTTTTTCACTGAGACTGACTTTTTCCTCTGCCATAACTCTGCAGCAATAACAAGCTCAAATTTTATAAAAAAAATCACAATTTTACATTGCATTTGTAGATTACTCTGGTCTTTAGAGTACGGCTCTCATTACTGCCTTCTTTAAAGAAGTAGAAGGACATAACGGAAACAGAGCAGGAAATATTGATTTTTCTAAAGCATTCAAATGCTGAATCACTACAAAACATGCACTGTGCTCTTAAACCTGCTGCCAAGAAGAGTGAGAAAACAGACGCTTTTCCCATGTTTGTGTCATCTTCTCATAGTTTCTGTTCTACAAACAGTGTGGGTTGTGTAGTGGATCATTGACAAACCTGCAGGTTGAACTCTCATGTAAACCAAGGGCAAGGCAAGCCCTGGCTGAGCAAAGTTCCCTGGGCTGTCCTCAACTCCTGCTGGGGCTACATTGTGGAGTACAGGTATGATGACTTGACTCCCCAGGCAAATGGGACAACTCACTATGAACAGTCCATTCAACAGTGATTCTTTCTGAATATGAGCTTCTTCAAAATTATTTCCTGCCTGAATCTCTGCATTTTCTAGAGATTTTTATGGGAGATCAGCTCTTGAGTTGCAAAAGTCCTTCCAGGGTTAGAATTTCTGTTGCCTCACATAAAATTTATTTTCCCTAAGCACATGCAGCGATGTACCATTCTCTCTCCCCTCATGTGTCACAAAAGCCATGACAATGAATGTTGAAACACAAAGAGAGGTGAATGAGATTTAAATTGACATTACATTCCATAGAATACAGATTCAGATTAATACACATTAATACACTCTTTCAACATTATAGTAGAATATACAAGTGTCTTCCTGAAGTCTCTGCTGCTCCCATCTGCTGCTTTTAAATATTAGATGAGTTTTTCCAATTGGTTTCAGTATCTTCTGTTGTAGTCAGCTGATGCAAATTGACATTGGTGCATTATACCATTAAGATACATCAGTCTATACCAGCTGAGATTACAGCACAGTTCTAGTTTAATATATGCTTCACATCTCTTTAATTCTAGTGAAGTTGTCTGTTTTATCTGTTTCTGTCTTCTTAAAAACACACGGGTAAAAGTCAGCATCTTGAGGAAGATGAACAGGACCTGTCCCTGATATCCTTTGCAAAGTCATGGTGGGAGAGACTAAATTTCATTCAGACCAGTGGAGTAGAAGAACATAATTTACCATTTTTGCGTGGTCCTGAAAACAGAGCTAAATTCAAAGCGTTGAAACAAATCTTTCTGGCTCAACAGTGCAGCTGTTTAAATTATTTACTGTAAACACATGACTCAACTGATTTAATGCTTTTGCTGTTCTTTGTGATTTTGTTGAATGAGTTGATCCTGATTTGTTGCCTGTTCAAAGAATCTCTGTCTATAAAACGACTTCCAAACGTTCACCTTGGATTGCATGAGGATATTACTGATGAGCTCACATAATTCCTTCTCCTGAAGTGCCCGTATATAAAAAAGAAGTGCACACACAGAGATCTCCCATCCTCATGTAAATTACTGCATCAGCCTAGCTTTATACTTGCCTGAAGTCACGAGTCACTGGTGATCCCTCATGTGATCTCTTCTCACCCTGATGTTGCCCACAGAACATTGTAGGGGTTTGTCAGGGACTAGGAACACTTAAGATGGGAAAGCTACCAAGTCCTAGTGTGTCCTCTCCCACTATTTGTGACAGCTGCTGGGTACCATGGATGAAAGCCATGAGCATCATGAACAGGGTTCCCAATGGGGATTGCAAGCTGATCCAAGCAGAGGCAGAACCCCAGCTCCCAAATCCCAACAGTGTGTACCAGCTGTGGGAGTAGCACAGGGGAAGCCACTTTCCCAGATGAGCTCCTCCTGGTGCTAGAAAGCATGGTATAAACTTGCAGCAGTTTAGGATAGGATGTATCATAGAATCATAGCATCATAGAATCATTAAGGTTGGAAAAGATTACAACTAATGTCATCTAGTCCAACCCCAACCCATCCCCACCATGCACACTTACCATGTCCTCCAGTGCTAAATCCACATGGTTCTTGAATGCCTCCAGGGACAGTGACCCCACCACCTCCCTGGACAGCCTGTGCCATGCATCATTACTATTTCTGAGAAGAGGTTTTTCCTAATATCCAACTTGAACCTCCCCTGATACCTATATTTACTGATTTAAGAGAAAACATGGATTTAAGAGAAAACATGTAACTACTTTGATGAAACTAGAAGGATCAAACAAGAAAATAAATACAGGCTGATGAAACTGGAGTATGGACAAAGAGGAGTGATGTCAAAAGGGGAGGGTGATGCACCCGACTACATGGATCTCCTCCAGAAATGTCAGTCTTTTTGGTTGACTGCAATGAATGACCTGGAGTGGTGGGGTCCTTGTTGTGCAAGACTGAGATGCTTCAGCTGTGCAACAAAAGGGGTTTATCACATCTGTTGTCCTCCCAGCCCCTTCCTCATGCACACAGGCATCATCCAGCCTTCTATGGAGCATCTTACAGCTTTCTTCTTCCTTCTCCCACCTGGAGACATGCTTGCTGCTCTGGGATGGCCAGCTTCAGCCTTCAGAGTAAGAACATAGATATGAAGGAGATGAAATAATGCAGCACTAATTATACTCCCTCTTCTAGCCATCTTCTTCTAGAAAAAAAATTGGTATTTCTAAGTTAAACGTTGATGGGAACAGAGTGACTGATACATGTTCCTGTCTCACACACTCAGCTTGCCTGCCAGGTGCTTGCTGCTTTCATGTATCTGACATCAACTGAGGTGTGAATGGGGAAAACAAGAAGGAAGCCATTTGGGAAGTGGTGATCTCAACATGAACATGTTTCTCTGCCACTTTCAAGCAGGAAAAATTAAAGATTAAATGTCTCCTCTGTGCATGCCAATTTGAGTGTGTTGGAGTATATACATTTTGATACATATATATAAAGCAAAGCAAGATCTGAGAGGATGCCAGATCCCTCTAGATGACATAAAACTGATAGTACCTGCAGAGAATAAGTTAAATCCCCTGAGCTGTATGAAATAGTAAAATGCAGAACACAGGCCTTAACAATAAAACTCTTCCCCAGAGCAGACTGAGGATGACAGCATGCAAAGTCATGCTGCAGTTAGTCATCCCATTCAGTATTCCTCTGGCCAGAGCCTACTGCATGAAGAGCTTTTGGTACGTTTAGGGCTGAAAGTTGTGTTCAGAGAGCATTTAATATATGCTTTAGACCAAGGGGAACACTGATAGACAAGTGAAACTGAACATCTCAGAACATGAATGGCAGCACTGGTTTCTGCAACACCCGGTACCACTGAACCTTCCAGCACTTCCTCCATAATGTGCTCCTCCTCAAGGTCAGGATGAGTCTATGAGATGTTTGAACTCAATCCTTCCTCAGTTTTAGACAGTTGGGATGTGTTGACAACTCTGCCTGTCTGCACCAGCTGGGATCTTCTCCCTGGCCATTGGTCTTCACCAGGTGTTATGCACAGCAGTTGGCAAATTGTCAATGGTTTTTCTGTTGCTCGTGTTTCTCCTAATGGAGCTCCTAAGTAACCCAATTGGCAATTCACATTTTAATGGGGTCCTTATTATGGGGTTAATAACCTGCATTATTTTGTGTGGTTCTAACCATTAGCAGCTCGATGTTAAATGGTTTTAATTTGTTTTGATGCACATCTGTTGACTTAGCACCTTGAAAAGTACAGTCAGTAAAAGTTCAGTACAGATTTGATCAGGAGCAAATTTGGAATATGCCCTTGAGGTCCTACATGCAGGAAGCCACCCTCCCACTATCTGCTGTCTTTCAGTTCATCTTATTAAGACCTGCCCTGGGCCCAGCAGGATATATTTTTCCAATATGGTGCTCCACAAAGGTGGCCTAGATCCAGTTCCTGGTGGCACACTGTTGTAACCTGGTGGGCTGGTCGAAAAGCACCTCCATAGGTGCTCAGCCCCAGGAATCAAAGCATCTCAAAAAAAAAGAGGAAAGAAATCTGAAAAGGAACCTGAATGGATGGGGGAGGAGGAACAGTTCCCAGGGTTTTCACACATAACTTCTGTTGCTATGGCAATCTCTGTCTGTCCATACTTGTTCAGAGCACTTCAGGCAATATCGATCGTTCTGCTTTGGGAGCGAGGGAGAAGCCATGGGGACATTTCCACCTCAAAAAAATAGGGAGTGAAAGGGCATGATTTGGAGAGAAGAAGAGTTTTCAAACATACATTCACCTGGTTCCTGCTGTTGCAGGGCGAGATCTGTGGAATATCTGTGTGTGTACCAGATGAACTTTGCTGGAGCATCTATGCACAGCCATGATACAAATAAGCAAAAAGGTTTGGGTCTGAGAAGTGAGAATTCAGCAGTTGCACCACCCAGCATATGGAGGAACTGCAAAATGTGTCTCATATCCAAAAGACTCTTCCGAAAGCTCTAAAATTGCCAGGATGGAAGAAAGTGTTGAATCACAGATACTGTCCTTGGTAAAACACCATCTCACCCACAAATTGCTTATAACACTAATAGAAACATGGCACAGACAAGAATCTGTGGGAAGAGTGAATCACTGGAAATGACATATTTATATAGCACCTCTCAGCATCGTATTATGGCAGCTCTGCTTCCGCAGGATCTGATTATTAAGGTCCCACCACTCTGCAGACCATGGGGATGCTCTCAAACTTCAGGCTCTGCTGAACTGTGGCCCTTCTGGATGCCTCATCGCTGGAGGTGCTCAAGGTCAGGTTGGATGAGGCCCTGGGCAGCCTGAGCTGGTGCGGGGCAACCAGTCCACAGCAGGGGTTGGTTTGGGGCTGGATGGGCTTTAAGGTTCCTTCTAATCCAACCATTCTGTGATTCTCTGACTCTGTTCTATGATTCTATTTACAAAAAGAGGAGCTGGTCAAAGTGACCTTCCCAGCAGGGTACTTCCCTTGGCCTCCGTGCTGTGTCACAATGTTGCATGCCCGTAAGAGGGATGCAAGACAAGTTTATCCTGTGAGCAAGTAATCTGGATTCTGCAGGAGACTTTTGAACCAAAGTACAGTCGTAGAAAAGCTCTGTGCCTTCCTGCACCCTTTTCTCTGTGTGCTTCAGGAAACTGCTCCTTTGTGATGAAAAGTTCCTGCAGTAATGCACCCTGAGGTGTTGGTTTTTAAGCTTTCCCAACAAACAAGACATGTCCTGCTTAGGGAAGTGTGCCTGCCAGTCTGCAGCATGCCAAGGGCTGGGATTCAGACTTGGGGAATTTATATAATTATTTATTTTTGCTAAATTGAACTGGATCAAATCTTTGTAAGAAAAGAGTATCTTGGCACAGCCCCGATTGAAAACAGAGATCGCTCCAGTTGCGTGTTAATGTTTCTACTGGCGTGTGTTTTGTTGTTATTTAGCACTGGTATTGGTGGGATGTGACCTGTCTGGTGCCAAAGAGGTTAATGTAACTGTCCCTACAAGCATCTGAGTTAGGCAACGCATATCTCAGTTTAAATCATGCTTCACATGTGGACTTAGTGCATTGAAGGCATTTAGGATTTCAATCCACACTTCCTTTTTCCAAGTCAAGGCTTCTTTCAACTTCTCCAAATACCTGTGGTGACTTTTTTAAGGAAACTGAACTAAGTGGATAGAGTGCTTGATACAATCTCCAGCGTATAGAGCAGCATGGGCTCTGTGCTCATGTGAGCATCATGCCCAGAGAGCTTCTCCAAGCAGTGACTTGCACCCTCCCCAAGCCCTCATTGCCACCAGTCATGGCCAGAAGAGACTGCTCCACTTTCAGCAATATTTCCTGGCCCTGTGTGCTCTGATGTCTAATTTTATCAGGAAAAAATGCAAGGTGTTCTCTTGTGTCCTGGCTGTTGGAGTACATAACTCATTCAGGAAGCATCTGATCAGCAAAAAGCCCCGTCAGAAACTCCTTCTCAGAATAAACACCAAGCAACACCAAGAATGACAAATTTTCTCTCTAATTTCTGCTGGCTGGAGTCACGTGAATCTCCCACACTTCCAACATGCTTTTTTTCCCAGCTGTGTAAGTACTGCACTTAAATAATGGGATCCCGCTGTGCATGCCTCCCCACCACAGTAGTAGTAGAGACTATCTGGAGTGAACTGCCTGCAATCATGTTGCTCTTTGAGAAAAATCTCACTTTTTCCAGAGGGCTCCCCCAGCCTGGAAGCCTGGAGATAAGAAGGTGGAGATAAAGGTTGTACTGTGGGGCTGTTTGCATTGGAAGAGACAGTAAAGTTGATAGTAAACTCTGAGTGTATGAGACTGAATGGATGGATGGAAAACTACTGAGATATTATATGCAGGTTTATCTTGTGAACTGAGCAAGAAAATGTGATTTCTAGCCTGGCCTGATATGATACAACTGAGCTGCATTCTCAGATACAAGGAGAGCAGCCAGCCTGCATGCTAGCTGTCCTTCTCGGGGTCTGACATCTGCAGGGACTGCAAGGCTGCCTAGATCCATGTCCTTACCTGTGCCTCCCTTGGGAAAGTCACACAGCCTCCCTTTGATTTTTGTCCAAGTCCTTCTGAGGTTCTTTATGGACTAACAGCACTTCCCCTTCCCACAAACACGTTGTGTAGATAAATGTGGTGTGCACAAGGGTGTGCACTGCAGGTGCTTCTGGCAGCATAAAGCTGAGGCTGGTACAAAGAATTGGCCACTAGGGGAGCAGAACAAGAGGCTGTACTTCATTACAGCAACATCCAAATTAATGAGCAAATAAATGAAACACTTCCCTGCCACCTGAAGCAGTTCCCAGTGCAGATGGCTGCCAGAGGAAGCTTTCTTGAGAGTACTGGACTGAAGAAATGGCGAATGTGGAGACTTCATTTCTGTGCTGCATCAGAAGCATTACATTACGGTGGAAGAAATCTTTATTTTCAAGATCCATAAAAACAGAAGGCTGATGACACAGCAGAGCTGGAATGAGGGTGGAGCCTTCGTCATTCCTTCACATTTTTGCCTTCATCCTCCTCTTCCCTTCAACCCCCCCATTCCAGCAAGTCTGAGCAGGGCTGGAGGGCAGCTGTGAGACCAGAACTCAGCACTAAGGGTGTGCTAGGACCTCTCAGGGAGCAGACCATGGCCCTTGCCCATCTGCACACAGAACCTGGCTCTGCTCCCCACCAGCCCCAACCTGTCCCCTTCTCCTTTGAATGTCCTGGAGAAACAAGCTAAGCATCCCAGCACTGCAACCTTGTTTCGCTTTACATACCATGTTCCCAAAGGAAATATTTTAGCTCTTGAAGCATGAGGAGAGAGGGAAGAATGGAAATAAATGTGCAAATAGCATTTCTTGGAGGTAAAGCAACAGGAATGACCAGGAACAAACATATCCCATTGCCTCCTAATTTGAGCCACAATGCTTTCTACACAGAAAGGCTCATCCAGAGGCAGATGTGAGCTGAGGTGCTTCAGGCAGGGGCTGGGCTCTGAGAAAAGGACCCTGTGTCCAGGCTGAGCTCCTCTCTGAAAAACAGAGGTAATTCAACATCTCTCAATGCAGCTGCCCCTCTCTGCTTTGGCCAAAGGTTGCCAAGCTTTCCTGCCTGACATGCCATTTCTTCACATGCCTGGAATCTGACAGGGCTTAAAAAAAATTAAAAAAATGATACAGATGTGCATTCCAGGCAGCATTCCCACACTAACTGCCCAAATTAGCCTGGATTTACACCAGTGTAATCGGTCAGTGCAGACGTGAGAACTGAGCTCAGCATATACCCAAGAGCCTGGTCCCACATCTCTGAACCTTGTGCCTCAGCCCAGAACCAAAGGGGTGGAGAAGGGCCCTAAGCAGGACCACAGCACCGTAATCCCTCTGTGGTAGCAGGCACTGCATCAGTTTCCCTATTCCAAGGGCAGGCTGAAAGGAGGCTTTGGCAAGGGGTGATTAGTCCCATGGTGTGTCCATGAGGAGGAGGTTATCCTGTAATTTCATATATCAGTCCATGGAAAGCTGGGAGTTGCTCCCACCACCATCTAAAGGGCGAAACTGATGTTCAGTGCAATGTGGAGCTTCTTTCTCTGCCCACATTTACATTTCATGACCCTTGCATGCCTCTCAATATAGGCTGCCCTGCCTACTGGCCCTTCAGTCTCCCTACCTGCTTTATGATCGGTCTTTACATACACAACCTATCGAGATTATTGGGCCAGAGTTTAGATACCATAAATACGTGCAGGTTCAATAGGTCAGCTGTTGTAGACCAGAGAACATGGCTCTGTGTGACTGGTGCTGAAAATCCTACTGGGAGGGAATGGTCTGCAACCTTTTGTAGTGTGTCTCATTGCAAAGCTGAGCAAATAACATATGCTAAATAGTCCACTGAATGAGTGCAGCTGCATTGCTGCTCACAGAATCAGCATGGGACTCACAAGCATGCTCCTCTGTGTGGGGATGAAGGCACATGTCCCCCCTGCCCATGAGAAGAATCCTATCTCCGAGGCCAGAGGGAAGGCTTGGTGCTCTCAATCCCCCATAGCCCAGACATAGCCAAACTATCCAGGGGCAATGTCCAGCACTCACAGATTAATTTCCCATGACTCACGATACAATAATTCCTGTCGTAATTTGTGGTATGACTTCTCACGTTGTGCTTCTAGGATTCACCATCTGAAATTTGAGGAGAACTGCAAGGGTTTGATTGGGTGTGGGAAGAACAGGGTGTCTTCCAAAGATCTCGTGGCCCAAGCACAGAGAGAGTCCCGTTTTCAGCTAGAAATGTTTCCAGACCAGAAGTGTGGTGGATTTCCTGTTTGCAGAGATCACAGATGTTTGCTTTAAAATTCACTCCGACCCATATGTTCTTGCTGGAGAACTTGTTTGCTGGACTGCTTCCAGAAAAATGAATGCAAAAATGGGGCTGGGTCACACAGAGGGTGCAACAGGCGGTGTCTGTTCGTTCGCTTCAGATGAATGGATTGCACAGAGATCTGACCAGCAGTGATTGGAAAACTTGTAGAAATCAAGTAATGGAGATGATAAAGGAAATCCTATCGTCCTTTGCTTTAGTTTTACTGATGCCACTGATGTCCCTTTCATCCCTTGTCTCATCCAAGTCTTCCAGAGGGAAGGCTGTGACTGACAGTTTTGTTCTGACAAGCAGACATGACGTGCAAGAGGTCAATTCATTCTCTTTTGTCAGAGAGGAAGAGATTTATTTGCTGTAGGTACATCCGGCTTTGACTTCTTTGCGATGTTGTTTTGTTTATGCAAACCAGTCGGCTCAGGGCATGGAGGTCAAGATCTACATCCCAAGTAGGAAATCAATGCTCAGAAATAGCAGCCCTGGGAGTTCATCAGATGAAGGTCCCTCCAGGCTCCCTCTCCAACACACCCCATGGAAGGGAAAACAAAGCCCTTCAGGAGGGCATATTCTGCTTTTAAATTGCAAAGCCAAGCTTTATCACAATGCAAACAAAAGATTGCAGGGGAGATATAAGGTGGAGGTGATTGGGGACTATTAGCTACCCACATTTTTCAAATGGAAATTCCAAGCTCTTCTGAACATGTTGTGTTTTGATAAATTTTGCCACACCAGCCTTTTTTTTTTTTTTTTTTTTTGCAGAGACATTTGGGGATTGAGACAACAAGTCCCTATTTGCTATTCAAACACAGCTTAAAGGTCAGGTTTGTGCCCATAAGAAAGCAGACTCTCAGCAAATCCATTCAGGTGGCTTTCTTGATCTGAAGTTATGTGGTAACCATCGGGGTTTTTGTGAGCTCAAAGCTATCTCTGCATGACATGGGACTTTGATTGCTTTGCAAGTTAATTTTACTACTTGTTTGCAGCTGTGGCTTTTTTCTTGTTTTCCTAACCCATTGCTGTTAAAAATTGAAAGTGTTTCAAGTCCCAGGTTAAATAACTCCCTCGGCTGACCCTGTTAATGACAGATCCGTGCTCTCGCCTTGCCCTGCCTTCACCAAGTTGGTTGGCTTCCTTGTGCTGCCATCTACAGAGCAAGCAACAGGTAATGCCTGGGGATTATTAACAGAAGGTTAATTCCAAATCCTCCTCTTTAAATCCTTACGATCAGTACCTTCTCCAGCTCTGATAAGCACTGATGGCAGCTGGGTCTGCTGGTTTTCTCTCCCAAGACTGTCCTTGAAGCCATTATCACAGCATTGGCAACCCGGGTTGCTTTGTGTAGCCCGTGCCACAGGCAGATGCAGTTCTAGGGAGCTGGCTTTGATATATTTGAAGGGCTGTGAGGAAAATATCAGAATTCTGCTGATGACCTTTACTGTTATTATGTTGCTAGTTGAGCGTCATCTCCTTCACCTATTGAACTGATGAGAACTCTTTCTGTTATTGACAGTGGCACAAAAGTCAGACATAGACCTCAGCCCTTTCATCCGCTGGGCTGGGATATGGCCCTGCTTCTCTCAGCCTGACACATAAGGTTCTGAAATACTCTTAGGCTGTCAGTAGTGACCTGTTCAGGGACATTTCTGTGCACATCAGCACTTCCAGTGTGGCAGACAGAAACTGGAGTCCCTGCCACCGAGTTGCCACATACTCTCTGTCATGTCACTTCACTACAGTAGTCCTCTGAGACAAGGCAGAATAATGATGTTCTGCATCCTAGCTTGGGATCACCCCAATGTTTGCTATTGATTTCATTAGCCTCAGGGCTCAGTGTTTGGAGCTAAGTCTTGTCCATGCCAGATTAGTGGTCTTTGTACCCAAGTGCACAAGGATGTACCCATCCATATTTGCAGACCAGGCAGTGGACAGGAATCCCCTTGAGACAATCAAGCTGATGGGAACTCATCTACTGCTTGTGTTTCAGACATTGCAAAAAAAAAAAAAAAACACATATTTTAACAAATCCTGATGGTATTCAAACTCTGTCTGGAACCTCATGGCACTGGCTGGACCTTCTCTTTTAGCAGAGGTGAGGAAAGCAGACCGGGAATGTATTGATTTATAATGTGCTAACATCTTTAAAAATCTGATCCAGCCTGAATGCTCCGAGGTCTCTGTGTGAAACCCTATCCTGGGTGACTCCCTTTAGGTTAAAAATAAATGCTGCACTTCTGTACATGGTACAAGCGACCGAAGATGGAAAATCTGGGTGCAAAGTGTCTGAACTGCAGAGCACCAAAGTGAAGGTGTCTGTAGGCTCTCCATAGAATCATAATTTCACAGTGGTTTGGATTGGAAGAGACCTTTAAAGACTATTGATTTCCAATGCTGTGCTGTGAGCTGGTTGCCCTCCAACAGCTCAGGCTGCCCAGGGCCCTATCCATGGCCTTGGGCACCTCCAGGGATGGGGTACCCACAGCATTCTGGGCAGCAGTGCCAGAGCCTCACCACCCTCTGGGTGAAAAATTTCTTCCTAACATCTCACCTCTTTTAGTTTAAAGCCATTCCCCCTCATTGTGAGGAGAGCTGCAGCTTGCAGAACTGTGTTGGGAAACAAGTCCATGTGCCAGAATGCACAGTCCAGGGCTGTAGCTCTCAGGACCTGCTGTGGGGCAAAGCTTTCACCCAGCGCATGGCTGAGCAGAGCTTGCCAAAGCAGGTAAAGATATAACCCGCAGCTCCCTCGACATGTTTGTGCAGCTCTGTGAATGTCTCGGAGAGGAAGGAGGGCACTAGGCAATAATTCGCATACCTGCACTGGATTGTGTAAAATGTGGTGGTGAGCACCCGCCTGCCATGTTACTGCATGTGCCTTGGCTTCACTGGCACGCTGGTATGTTCAGGGTGGGGTTCATTAGAGGTTTCCATGATTTATTTCCCTTCTCTTTGCTGGGGTTTCTGAAGCCTCTGAAGAGGCTTTTTATACTGATAGAGAGAATCGTATTTTTGTGCCTCTGCCTGTTTTTGTAGGTGAGGCTCTGTCTGAAGTACCTTTGGCATTAAGGTCACTGTAGTATCCACAAGAAAGAAGATATGAGTGTGTGGTTTTTTTTTAATACTGCTGAGGCAAGGTCTGGGTGCTCTGTGCTAGATCAGAAACTACCCTTGAATAGCATAGAAATGGGCTTTGTTTCCAAAGAATGACACCCAGGTCTCTGAAGAAGCCAGAACTGGCTGAGGTCTTATGGCCAGCGTGCAGGTTTTGCTGAAAGCCTACTTTGCATTATGCAGACCTCTCCTGAGGTGAGAGGTGAGATCCAAGCTCATCCTAGAGTAGATCCCAGAAACCCTCTTAGTTTCCAGGGTGCTCAGTGCATCCTATACAATCCTGCACAGTGCCCTAAGCCACAGGTGCCACCTCCTGAGCTGAAGGGGAAGCACTGAGCCACCCACAGCAGTGTCTTCTGCATGCAGCCCACCACCCATAGATGCCTCCCAATGGGCTGGGAGTAGAGGCAAGCACTCCTCCTTTCCCACAGAGGACATTTGGATTACTTTAAAGTGGAGCAATTTGACACTGACAGTAAGCATAGTTACCTGGAGTCTGCAAAAAGCGGTAGGAAAAGCTGATGGGAGATGAAAAGAAGTCGCCTGCAGTGGAGGAAGCATCGTGTTGAGCTGCTGCCCTCTGCTGCTGCACAGCTCTGATCGAGCAGATAGTCGGGTGTGCATCCACCTCCTGCAAAACTTTCACTGGGAGCATCCTGGGGCTGCAAAGCCGGAGCTGCCGCAGGACAGGGAAACTGCTTCTGCAGAGCTTTGTTGGGGATCAAAGCAAACACATTTGTTCAGCTTGTCCTGAACACCCATTGGAGGCAGCTTATGAGGAAATCACCATCATTTTCCAAGATAAAAGGTTGCAATTTAATCACTAATTATCTCTTATCGTGCATCGCTGGCCTGACATGAGCCAAAATGAACACAGAGCTGCAGAGGGGCCACAAACTGGGAGCCTCTGGGCTTTTCTGCAGAGCATGGACAGAGGGGACATGGGGCTTCAGTGCCCTCTGAGCATTGTAGCATGCTTGGCACCCCCTGCCTGCTACTGGGCATGTAGGGACACACCACTTCTTGTACAAAGCAGGGTCACATCACTGATCTGCTCTATTGCACTTTGCTGTTGAAATCTAGCTAAGCAAATGTTTTTACAATGTTATGTATAAATTCTTGAAATTTGTCAATGTGTCACAAAATGAGGTGGTTTAATAATACTGAGTGAGCCGTCTGTCATCAGGAGAAGTGTGTGTGACTTCCACCAGCCCCCAAAACAAAGATCACAGCACGTACCTGCTGCTGTGGTTCTTCTCACTCCTAGAAACATTATGTCCTGGATATATTATATCATGGTGTTTTGTTCTTTTTTCAGCAAATCAGCAAAAAAATATCCTGTTTTACTTAGCATATGAAATATATTCTGTTCACTGCTACTGTCAAAATTGTAACTGATTGTCAACATAATTTGGGAGGTAAAAATTGCATTTTAATGTGCTGTATTCAGGGAGCAGAATTTGATATGTCATGCTGGCTTACTGGCAGTGCACATTTCCCATTGGGAAATCTAGGAGGCAAAACTAGGTGCCAAGACGTATCCAGTCAAGAACGCATTTTTCTAGGCTGTACAGAAAAATGTTTTATTCTTCAGTACTTGGCTTAATGCAGAGAAGATAACCAGTATCATGTGCTTTAGGCCAACATTATACGAGCCAGGTGATTGCATCCTGCAGTCACCCCAAGCCCCTGTGATGCATCTGTGCCTCCCCTTGGCCATGCAGCACACACCTGGGCAGATCCAGGTGCCCACCCAACAGCAGCCAAATCCCACACATTGGGCAATGGGAGCCACAGCCCCACAGCTGCAATGCTTTCACTGGTGGCCTCCCCAGCCCAAAAAGCCTCTCTCAGCAATTCATCCCTGCTGTTCCCTGACCAATTAGCGAGTTTCCCAACAGGATGCTGTGTCACATTATCTGTATTTGCACAGCGCTTCAGATGCGGGAGAGCTGGCTAGGAAAGGGACATTCATTTAAAGGAGCACTGTCCAATTTATCATCTGCTCCCTGAATTTCTGACAGTGTGCTCTGACCTTGCTCTTTAGTCTCGGAACTTGGCCTCACAAGCAATCCCTCTTCATCTCTGTTATTTCTTTTGTTATTTTTTTTTTTGTTCTGCCTCATTTCTGTTTTATTTTTAGGTCAGGGATAAGAAAGGCTGTTCCTTTTACGGCCCTCGCAGGTTTGTGCTGAAGGTGCAAAAGGAAGCATAGAACATCCCAAACTGGAAAGGACCCATAAGTATCTTTGATTCCAACTCCTGGCTCCACACAGGACCACCCAAAAATCAGACCATACGTCTGAGAGCAGTGTCCCAACGCACTCTGAGCTCCAGCAGTCTGTTCCATGCCCACCACCCTCTGGGGCAGAGCCTTTCCCTAACCCCTGGCTCTCTCAGCAACAAATGAAATATTACACAACCTCCCTTTTGGAAACCACATGCTAACGGACGGACACTTATTATCCTGACTGGTTTAGCATTGCATTTTGGCTGATGTGCAGAAGCATTACAATCACACAAAGGATGTAGTGTCACATGAGCTGCAGCTGAGCAGTAACATTATATAAGGCTAAGGAAGGGAGGAGAGAGCACGGATCCCTGCAAACACTGTGGTAGTCAGGGACTCTGTCAGTGCTGCAGCTCCACTTCAGCATCCTGAAGGACTTAGGATCACTTTTTGTGTCCCAACAATTCACAATTCTCTGCTGCAGGATGGCCCACATCTGGGCAAGGGGCAATGGCAGGCAAAGCATGTCAGGGCATTGGCGCTCAGAAGAAGGAACTCTTCACCAGCATGCCTTTGTCCATGCTCCAGTTCTTTAGCAGTGAATGGTGAAACAACTGCATATAAAACACCTCTGGAAAGAGTGGGAAGAGGAGGGGAAACAGGTTGTTGGGTTTTTTTGTGTTTTTGTTGTTGATGTTGTTTGTTTGTTTTTTAAAAACATAAGAAAAGGAAATCATTGCTCTTATAATATGGGGTATTTTATCCCTCTGCAAGTCCAAATGTGCCCTTTCCAGTTAAGGCACTTTAATAGCAACAGGGAATTGTCCTGTCCCATCTGCAGAGCAGCATCTTGCACTTCTCCTTTGTTAATGGATCTGAGATTTCCCCATTCCCCCAGTGATGACGGGAGTAGGTGGCCTGAGGACAAATTCTTTATTCATGTGAAGACAGACCATCAGATTCATTATACTAGAGATTACATAGGATGGTGACAGAATTGAATTAAATAAGGTTTTGTTTCAATACTTCTTATTTTTAACTGAATAATATGCAATTAATTTGGCTGAAGCTAGTCATGTTTCTTAGGACATCATACTGAAAAATGTCTCATGCTGCAGGTTGCCCTGCAACTAGGTTATTTGTTTCGCAGTCATTTGGAGATCCCCACTGAAGTTTTCCTCTTGTATTTCCAGACCCTTTCTTGTTTTGGATGTTAAAGAGGTGGTAGAGCTTTTATCATTATTGAATAGTTAAACCAGAGCCAGGGGCAGTGTGAAAGCAAGCTGGTGTGACAACAGGACAACTCTCATCCTTGTAGACAGCCAAGGTCAGGCTAGACAGGGCTCTGTGCGTCTGATGGATCTGTAGGTGTCTCCATTCATTGCAAAGGAGTTAAACCAGATGACCTTTAAGAGTCCCTTCCAACTCATGTTAATCTATGATTCTACCACTGAGAACAAGGAGAGAAGAGGGCACCACATCCATGCTGTTAAATGGAGATGGGCAGCATTCATTTAGGCTGGACAGAGGTCCCTCTCTTATTCCTTGCACTCAAGTCCACACTAGCAGCAGTGTATCCAACGGGAAGTTTGCCTGGACACGTGGAAGAGTGCTTGAAGGAAAACAAGCTGAGTGCTTTCCAGCTCATATCCTGCAAAACCCACTGGGGTGGGCAGATGCTCCAGGAAAACTGCTCCATGGGTTATGAACCAGCAGCCCTCTTCTTCACCTCAGTGTCCCCACCAGCACCAGGATCAATGCACACACTGATCAGATCTCATCTGGAGATCAAGCACAAGCCCAATGGAGAAGGAGCATGGCCAGGTAGCTGCCCCTCCAGAAGGATGGCTCCCTCCCTGCTGCAGAATGTGGAATACTGTTTTGCTCCGAGCATGCATAGTTTGTGTGGGTGTAGATTTACATTTCGTGGAGGAAAATGAAATAAGGGGGCCGGTTTCAACTAGCCTGCAGTTTTATTATTTGCAAGAGTCGATGCCTTCATGTGATGTTTTACGTAACAGCCTTACACATCTGCAAAGTATGTAAAGCATTTCCACTGTTGGGAAGAAGAAAAAAGGGGAGGAGAGTCTTGAAAGGTACTGTATCTCCAAGAAGGATTTTACAAGGAATTTTTAGCTCCCACCAGGCAAGAAAACAGCCATCGTAGTGGATCTGTACTCTAAAGCCAACTTTCTCTAGCCTTGCAGCTCAGACCACATTCTTGAGAGGACCACAAAGTATGCTTGAGAACATAAACGATAACTGCTTCAGTTCAGAAGTAAAAATCTAAGCTGAGATGCACTGAGTAGGAATAAAAGCAGCAGAAATCTGGGATGTGCATCCAGATCTCAAGGGAAAACAATGGTATCAGGAAGAACATGACATTAAGAAATGACAAATCTCAGGGTAGAAAGGTGTTGTCATGGGCAGTGTGAGCAGCTGCAGAGTTGAAGGGAGCAGAGCTGAGGGCTACTTTCCTGTCATACATCATCTAGAAGACGTGAACAAGCACACTCCTTTAATGCTGGTTATTACCCTATCTGACAGTGGAAATCTGGTGCAATGTATATACATGTAAGGCTGTGGAAAAAAAGTTGCAAAAATGTTATGAATACCTCCAAGGAAGGTTGGAATGAAAGAAAAACGTCTGAAACTGTTCAAGAGCAAAGTCTAGTAAATCAGTCCATCCACTTTTCTTTGGCTTCTGAATCTGGGTGGACCCAAACCACAAAGAAAAGAGGAAACAAAGGTGGAGTAGACATTGAGAGAGATCTTTCTAAAACTTGGCATTAAAATGTAAGAGCTTCCAATCACTTCTCAGCCCACGCGTTGTGAAGCAATTGGAGAAGGACTGGAAAATCACTGCAAAGTGGCTTGAGATGCAGAGGGAGTTTTGTCATCCCCTGGCACTGCTTTAGAAACAAGTGACTTGTAAGGATTTGTCACCAAGTCACTGAGATCTCTCCTAAAACATTCTGAAACGGGAACATGGGAATGTTTGGTTTGAATCAATGGTTCCTCTGCTTTGCACTTAATTGTCTCCTTTTGGAGATGTGTGACAAATGCTAAGCCTTCCAGTTCTGATGGGCTGGAACAAGTCTAAGGTTGTAAGATTCCTTCAGAGTATAAACTTGTAACCTTGGTATACAGAGCTTCTGAAAGCCCATCATTTGGACATTATCTTACAGGTACTTCCAACAGTGAGAACAGTTCACTCCTGAGAGCATTTCCTCTGTCCAAAACACCATGGACAACCCTGTTTCATCATGTTCCAAGGGCATAGGACCATCCAGATCTTATCTGCCAGTTGCCTATGGACAAAGGAGACAGGGGACAGCCACAAGCCTCTGAAATCCATGCTGGGGGTGACTGTGAGCCTCCCAGGCATGGTGCAGAAGCAAGAGTTAACTCCCCTACACCCTGTCAGGGTGGTAGCTCTCTGAGGAAGGCAGGCAATGGAAAGAATGATATTTCCTCTCTAGGTTTCCTTAGGCCACTAATTCTATCACATATAAGCCACCTCAAAACACCTAGCACTGCTCCCTTCTCTTCCCTGCCTGCACATCTTCTCTAGGCTGGGAGCTATTCACCAGGAGCCTTGCCTTCTCTCAGTTGTGTGCTTAATTCATTTTTTGTTTTATCTTCTTCCTTCTGAAGCATTTACCCCTCAGCAGAAATATTTGCATTACTAATCTATCTCAAGTCTTTTCTACTGCTGCCCATCTACACAGCAGCTGATCTTCTTCCTTATCACTTTTCTCTTCATTACTTACCCCTAATTTATACAGCACTGGGCTCAGAAATCTCTACCAGAAACACACTGCAAGGAGAAACAGCCCATCACCTGAAGACTCAATGACTGCAATGGCTGATAGAGAACTAACATGCAGAGGGATTGACCACCATGCCTGCACTCCTCATCTGCACTATGCCAGTATCATCCTAGTACCTGACTGAGCCTTCCCCTGACTACTACATGATGATGGAGCATGACGTTGACCATACCATAGAATCACAGAGCCAGTAAGGTTGGAAAAGATCGCTAAGATAATCTAGTCCAACCTTATTCCATTCCCACCGTACCCACAGAACTTGTCCCTCAGTGCCCACAGTGTCTTGAAACCTTCAGGGATGGTGACTCCATAACTTCTCTGAGCAGCCTGTGCCAGTGTATCACCACTCCTTCTGGGAATAAATATTTCCTAATATCCAACCTGAACCTCCCCTGGTGCAACTTCAGGCCATCACTTCTCATCCTATCACTGTTACTGATAAGAAGCCGATCCACACCTCATTACAACCTCCTTACAGGGTGTTGTAGAGTGTGATAAAGTCCCATGAGCTTCCTTCAGACTAAGCAATCTCAGAATATTTCACTTTGCAAGCAAGCACCAAGGAGCAGGACGAGCTCTCTCCCTCCCAACCCACCCTGCAGCACTGTCCTCCTGGCCCACTGTAGGGTCAGCTCCTCCGCGGGAGCTGCATCCCAGCATGAGCACACTGCAACTCATTCAGCTTTCAAAAATGATTTGCAGAGCAGTTTTTACCGTTTGACCCTTGGGTCGCAGCCTTGCCCCATTGTGCATACACACCATTCTTTCGCAAAGCAAACAGCCATTTTTCTTCACTGAAGGGATAAAAGCAAAAACTTACTCTCAGAGAGAAAAGGGAACATTTCCCGTCCTTTTTAGTGCCCTTTTGTGATGCTGGCACCAAGCCAACTTGCTGTGTTTTTACTTTCTTCCCTACAGATTTGTGAATTTTATAATGCTTTCTTCACGCAGCTCCAGAGGAAAAGGATCACCTTGCCTTAATATCCTGTTTGCTAAGCCCTAGAAAGGTGAATCAAATATATGACAGAGAGGTTTTTATAAGGATCAAATATGCACCGTATCTCAGCACAGTAATAGTCTGTTAAAATTCTCTTTGCTATCATATCTTTGGAAATATGAAAGGAAAACCTTTCAACAGCCTCATTCCCTCAGGCCCCAATCTAGATCATGTTGAGAGGGATAGGTGCCAGATAACTGCATTGGTGGAAACAAAGATAAGAAGGATGTGCATACCATCAACAGTTATATTGCCTTATGATCTAAGACAGATGCAGCGACAACAACAGGACCAGTGTTAATAGGGTGAGTGGTTAAATTACCTGCCTGGTATATTTCAAAGAGCTCAAGTTGCATTTCATTGCTGGAAAATTCCTAATCAAGAACAAGTGCACTATCTCAAAATCTCCCATCTGACAATACAACACAGTGAGCATCTCACAAGAAGAGGTTAATTTAAGTGATGCCTTTGTGTACCTCACAAAAGGGGCTGGATTGAAAACAGGATGTCAAAGCAATCTCGCTATTGAAAAATAGAAGGATCATTCCAAGAAGTTTTCAGTGTCTGGGGTCTATCTGCTCTTGGAATATCTTTAAGACAAAGGATTGTGCCTACAGTGCAATTCAACATTTTTGCTTTGATTTCTATTTTTTATATTCCCATCAAAGACTCCTGATTCTCTCTTCAACCCACAGCTGGCACACTAGTTTCAAAGCTCTCAGAATTACTTTTAGACATGATAGAAGCTTATTCCACCTGTCTGCCCTAAGAGCTCTTTACGCACACCTGCAACTGCCACTCCACCTGGCATTCACCCATTGAATGTTTGTTCTGCATATTCAGGAAAATAAAATCAACCCAGACCTGCTCTGAATGGTGACAGTGTCTCCCTGGAGCACCATGCCCTGAGAAGGGGATTCTCTTGAGACCATGTTACAACTTCCATCAGAGTACTGTAGGCAATGGAGTAAGAATAGCACTTGTGGAATCATAGGATTGTTTGAGTTGGAAGAGACCTTTAAAGGCCATATAGACTGACTCCCCTACAACGAACAGCAACACCTACAGCTCAGAGCCTGGTCCAGCCTGATCTTGAGCCCTGTTCTCCCAGGCACAGAGGATGCAGTGTGGACCCACCTCATGTTTAGGGCCTCTGTGATCAGTGCATCGTTGGTTTTCATAGGTCCTTGTTCTTGTGCAGTACAAACTGTTTCAGAAAGCTTTGGCTAGAGAAAGTAGCCCTTCTTAACCCAGTTTACTTGACAGTTTCCATAACAACTTGACACAGCTATTTATATAGCTGGGAATATCATTTGCGTTTCATCATTTTTAGAACCTATGTTGCCATATCAACCTAACTGCCATGTAGCAGAGTACAGTCCCATTCCATTATCTCTTGTTTTCTCAGAAACCTCTCTCAATGAACTGAAATTCAGTCGGGCTCTCAAGGGCCCTTGAGAGGCCTACATGCCACTTACTACATTGTTCAAGCCCTAATTTAAATGGGCTCATGCTTATGTGACTTATCTGCACCACAGTGGTGAGCAGCCTGACCTGGTGGTAACCAGCCCATGGCAGGGTGTTGGAAGCAGGTGGGATTTAAGGTCCCTTCCAACCTAGGACATGATATGATTCTATGACCACCTGTAGTAGGATAGCAAGATGGTTATAGAGTGGATGGTCAGACCAGCAATTTTTGCAGATCGCCTACTGTAGCAGAAATGCTTAGTTACAGCTTGAAACAGTGATGGAGCAGCTGGTGGGAAGGCAGTGCCAGTCCAGAGGAGCTCAGGTGTATGCAATGCATCTGAGTTACTGGAAAGGGTGGAGCCAGGGCCCACCCCTTCCCAGACCTCATTTAAGGATTGGCAGTAGAAGTAAGTGTGTCTTGTTGGGGATCTCTGTATACTTGTGGTCTTTCAATGGTATGTTGATTTTCTCCTTTGTTTTTGGCTCCACTGCTGTCATATTTGAGTGTACTTTTGCTTACCACAACCTAGGATTTTGCTACTGTTCTGTTTTCTATTGTTTTGCAGTATTACGTGTACATTTCTTAGTAAGTGAATAATCAGAGGGGCATGGAACTGCTGGCTTTCCCTCCTGTGGATAAGGAGGGAAAGAACTAATTTTGAAATGTCTATTTAAAAGGTTTGGTGTTTTTCTGAAACTGTGTTCTGGAGATGTGTTTTAATGCATATAGTAGTGATGGCTTGATGGTTGGACTAGATGATCACAGCGGTCTTTTCCAAGCTTAGTGATTCTACAATTTTATAGTCAAGAAGTAGGGTTTGGATGGAAGGTGGACAGACACGTGGAAGAAGGTTGGTGCCAGGGAAGAGACTGGGATCCCTGGAGAAGGAGTACTCATCAGGCAGTTTCTATATTTTCTCAGGTGAAGCTCAGCCTCGCAGATACAATCTGTGGCACCAGGTATCTCTTCCAGTTAGATATAATTAATTATTACAGACTTCTACAATGTGCTATGCAGAATATCTGTAATCCACCTGACACCTCTGGCTGACTAACAAGGTTTAAATAATCCTTTAGCTGTGCTGTGTTTTGTCACTCACGCCTCCAGTTCCTGTTGGGAGATTGCAGGTCTGCTGTCCGTGCCCTGACACTGTCTTAACTTACTGGGACTGCTGCTTTTGCAAGATACTCCTGTTCAAAAATAGGTGTCACCCACTTCCCTTCTTCCTGCGGCTTGAAGTTCTCCATTCACTCTCTGAAAAAGGTGTTCATTTGGCACAGCTTAATACAAATAAGTTGACCAGCTGAAATAGTGTTAGCGAGTTAGATTGCTTTCCATCAATGGAGATGTGCAAGACAGCATCTGTAGGAAGTGGTTCAGTTCCTGGTTTGCATTAGCTGCATTGTTCCACTCTTATTTGTCTCAGAATTTCTACAGGGCCTCCAGTGAGACTGAGAAGCATGTTAGCAGTCTGGGTTCAGCTTTCTGTTCAACACTGTACCAGGATATGGGAACCACTGCCTCACTGATGTGTTTTGTCATGTAGCAGTGCTAAACACAGACTCTGATGGCTTTATTAATAGCAGCTCTATTATTTTAACATGATGTTCCACCAACTACTTGGACTGGGGACAATAGGAAATGGCACTTACGAATTTAAATCTGTGGCACACTGTGAACTGTATGAATCTGCATGATTCATTGTTTGACAGTGCTATGTCAGGCACTGCAGGCAAAAGAAAATAAGCTGTGTATGCATGATCTATATGTGTTCTACACGTAAGCTGTATGAAATGCACCCTGCCCTACTGTTGATTGAAGAAGTCATAAATGAGCTCTGCCTATCCTTTAGGATATTCTTGGTACGATCTTGGGAATTGCCAGCCTGGTGCTTTTAACCGTGACCTCAGACAGTGCTGGGAGCACTCTGCTTGTCTGCAGGTGCTTGGAGGATGGCTGGCTGGCTGTTGGAAGGAAATGGCTTTAGGTATGTCCTAGAAGAGATAAATCGAGTGCTAAACCCAGCCCACGCTTCATCAAGATCAGCCAGTTGGAGCTGGTTCTTTTTCTGTTGTTTTTTCCACGTTGACAAGTAGTAGTGTTGCTCTGGGAAATCTGGGAAGCTCTGGAAGTTTGAAATTTGCACAGTTCATATTCCCCCAACATCTGCCACTGGGTGATCAGTGTTCAGAAACTTTGTTTTTTCTCCCCTCTCCCCCGAGACCTGCTTAATTTGCAGCATAATTGCCACTATTTATAGTCACTGAATTCAGGAGAAAAATTCACATTTGAAAAACTGTATCTTGAAACCATTATTCTTCACTCTAAAATAAGCATCCCCAAAGCTGATACACCCTAAAAGGTGCAACTCACAATACAAATGGGCAAGTGTAAGAATTTTTCTAGGATCTACTTTATTCAGACTGTACCTCCAATGAGAAATGGACCTAAGCAACTTGGTTGCGATCCTTCTTCCAGTATCCTTACCTCAAGTACAAAATCCCCTTTCTCCAACAGTCTATCCTTGGAGGAGGCTGGGGCAGAGGCTATGCTGCTGCTAACATCCCTCTGAAAGACTGAAACCCTCATATCCAAATTAGGGTTTCTTCAGAAGCCAAACAGTGCTTGCAAACTATAACAAAGCAGATCTGATAAAATTTTTCAGCATGCTCCCCAGTGATTCCCAGCCCAGTGGCATGTTCCATCATTATTGCTATTAAAAGTGTCTCATTCTCTACTAGTTGCTTTCAGTACGAAATTAGACCTTATACGCAGTACCTCTTTTTGTACTTGTCTGCAGAAAATAATTCTCAATTTACATTCATATGGCAGTTTTAGGCACCATTTTGAAGAGTCCATTTGTCTGAAAGCTGTAATAAAATCACTGTGTTTCTTCCATTCCTCAAAGGCAGACCGGTTTCTGCTCTGAGCACCTTGCTTTATCACCACTTAACACAGCTTTTCCCTTCTCCCAGCTCTGCTCCTGAAACTGGGCCCAACCTGAAGGCATCATCTCTTCGGGAGCCCTGCTCAGCCTCCTTCTTGCAGAAGCATGACCTCTCCTTTGCCCTTTGAGCACTAGGTGGACTCTGTCTCTTCAGTTTTCTCTACCTCAGACAAAGAAAGAAAAAAATCCCACTGTACATGCCAAGGCAGGGGCTGGTTCACTCTAACATGATCCATCCCATTTATTTTATAGCATTTTAATGCCTCTCTTGGTTGTCTTGCTACACAGACTTCAGGCAGAGCGGAGCCATGTTACTTAGCAACTTATAGTACACATGACAAAATTAACCCAAACAGTTTTGTTTATTAACTCCTTAACAAGGAGCAAACAAAACAGCAACAAGAGGGTTTCACAATAAGCGTGCTTTCCATTTTGGGCAGATTACTAATACTACAGATGACAATGTTATCTTGGATGTTCTGCGGGATTTATTTTCAGCCCTTTTGTGAAGCCCTCTTTGAAGCACCAAAGTCTCTCCCACCCAGACCTCCCTGTGTCTGTTGCTTTTATAATGGAAAAATATAGATAATAGAAAACTAAAATGCAACTGGAGCTGATGAGCTTTAACTTATGCCTGCTTTTCCCTGTGTAGCCCAGGTCTGGAGGTGGGAGTGTGAATGCCATTATGAGCCCCCTCCAAGAGCTGGGGTGAATTGCAAGGGTGAGGTTTTCAGTGTTGTGATTTACTTCAAATTCTTCAGGAAGTCTGACTGTGGGTTACATGCCCCTGTTCCCCAGCCCATGAAATAGGCTTCATTTGAAAAATTGTTTAAGTGACCAAATAAGTCACAGTGGCTTCAACAGCCACTGAGCACCTGAAGATCTGACCTCCAGGCTCTCAGGAGGTGTGAGCAAGACCTGTGCAAAATGTCACTCGTGGAATACGTTGGTCTATGTTCATCATAAAAAATGGGCTAGGTTTTGCTATCATTTTGTATTGGTACAGTACTTCCCATTGGGATTTTTTAAGATTTGGAATTGCTTCTTAAAAACATGTAGAAGCTGCCAAGTTTTACTGAAGGACAAGAGCCCGCTGCCTTGCTGTCCTAGGGGATTTGGATGAAAGGCTCCTGCCAAGAGTTTCAGCCTTAGGAGAGGCTCCTGCAAGATTATTTCCAGATATGAAATCCTTTTCCTGCTGTGCTGCTGAGCCCTCCCTGTCCAACATTTCATGGTGACTGCTGATAATGAGAGTGCAAAGGCCTCCCTCCCAACCATTAAATACAACAGCTGATCCAGGCAGTGTTTTCCGGCTTTTATGGAGAAGAATGAGTGACTTGTGCGTTCTTGTGAGAAACTATTTAGACACCAGATCCAGCACCTATAGGTTTTTATGGAAACAGAATGTAGATTCTTATCAGCCTCCATTTATTTTGCAAGTAATGACAAATGAATTCCTTGGAAACTCACTCCTGGCAATCCCAGAGCACAGAATCTCTTGGCTTTGAAAAGACTTGCAGGCATGGTGGTCAGAGGCACGTACTCTGAGGGCCCTGCTCTGCCTGATGCCAGCTGCAGGAGGTGTTGCCAGGATGCTAGAGAAGGGAATGAGAGTGCGATGGATGGGGAAGAAACACCACACTGCTCAGGCTCCTTGATAGTTCTGCCCACATATAAGAGGTGTGTGATTGAAGGACACTCGGTGCAGGGTGGTGTAAGAAAGTAGTCAGACTTTCAGAGCCTGATGAGATTGCTTATCTTATCTAGGCCATCTTCTGTTTAATGTAGGAATTTTTCCTTTTTGTACATTTTCCAGTATGTCAAAACTCACTGCATGTAAGCATTTCCCTTAGGAAGTCCTTCACAAGTCACTTGCTTTCCCTGCCAGGCGGTCTTGCAATCTGCAGCTGGAGCCTTGCAGACAGATCTTCTTGATAGGAAAGGAAAAAGAAGTTCCAATATACAGGGGATTCCTGCTAAAATTGGCCTGCAGCCTTGCTCACCTCACTCCCAACATTCTGGCAAATACCTTCTGAGGCTCCCTGAGCAGGCGTTTCCCCTTTTGTGAGCACTGACTGCAAGAGGGAAAGCAGTCAATCCAGGAAGGCACAAAACAGTAAGTCAGCCTATTTATACATAATGAGGGTAAGGCACCTTCCTCTCCTTCAGTCCCTGCTCACATTCATTTACTATATAAACTATGGGTTTTTTGTGTCCTGCTTCCATTTCTGTGCATCCCATTATAACCCTGCTAGCAGCCTTGAGATCCTAGGGCGTACCAGGAATAATGGCCCCGTCCTGTCTCATTTTGTTGGCAAGGTCTTCTCTGTTTTTTACCCCAGAATTTACCACTATGGCCTTGGCACAGTCTTCTGCTGTGATTTTTTTTATTTTATTTTTTTCCTCTGTGGAAAGTCAAACCAGCTTTGTTGCTACATCTCACTTAGGAACCTGACCTTCCTTCCCTGTTCTCTTTTCCCATCCAAGCTCCCTAGTTCCTGTGACTCTTGACATCTGAAGGGAGATACCCTTTAGTCCTTGATATTTAAAGGGGGATATTTCTCAGGCATATAAGGGTCTGGTCCACTGATCTGCAGTAACAAAAACTGGCAAAAGAGAATGAACCTCAAAATCAAAACTGGAGAGTCCTTCAATTTCTCTCTAGGACTGACTATGTTAATGCTGTCCGTAATGGAAGGATGATACAAACTGCCTTTGTACATCCACACTGGCAGCATCAGTAAGGTTTGTGCTTTGACTCAGGAGAGCAAGGACAGCCTTCTGTCCCTCACTTAGGCAGCTCACTTGGCTTCAGTGGATGCTTATCTCAACTGGTAGCTGGTGGGTATTGATGCTGCAAGATGTACCAAGGACATCAAATTCTAGAGCATGTGGACCAAAACTAGGGTTGGTTTGCAGCATCTCCCAGCCTCTGCAGCATATGAGACCAGCTGAGACTTGTGGGGATATCCATCTGTCACTGCACCTCGGTGTCAAATGTGGCTCTGGGAATAAGAATTTCAGCCCTACATCTGCTTCTGCTGGTTCCAATGTGGACCAACTCTGAGAAGACAAAAGAGCAAGTATTTCATACCTCATTTTCTATGGATGGCCAGCCTGTTTTCTTGCTCAGCACCTTCACCATCCTCAGCAGAGGAGTAAAATATGCAGCCACTCTTCTTCCACTAAATTGGGAAAGCCAAATTTTATCTGAAGTGTTGCTGAAGAACAAACAGTAAAGGGTGGTCTAAGGAAAGGAGGAGGAGATGTGGAGCAGAGAGGCATACTCTCTTCACTCAGAGTTTCAAATGCTTTGCTGCTATCCTCTTGTCAAGTTTTCTTTTCTTTCTGGGTTTTGTTTTGTTGGTTTTTTTTTTCCCCTTTCCTCTATGCACTTTCTCTAGAAGGAAATCAGAAAGCTGATACTGCCTCATAATCTTGCTTTAAGCCTTCTCCATTTCTGTTTTTTTTTTTTGTTCATGGCTCCCTCAGTCACACCCATGTAACTGTGCCTTGCAGCAAGAAGACTTGGAAAGTTCATGCTCTTTCATCAAAGCTGTCTTGTGGACTTTGTGTAGGGCAAGGGTGTTGATGCCATCTGGGGTCTCTTAATGTTCTGTACATTGCAGAACTCATTCAGGTGAGAAGCCCTAGATCAGTAAGAAATATCCCCCTGGGAGGCTGGGTAGATTATTCTCCTCCACTTCTTTCCCCTCTTTTCCTCTCTTTGTTCCAGGGCACTGGTCAGCCCTTGGTTCACCACCCTCACACACATGCACACACAACCAGGCCAAGACAGGAAATGAATCATTTGCAATGGGAGATCACGACTGCAGGATTCTTATCTTGAACACGAACATACACATTTCAGAAGCTACACAGAGTCTGTTGGAGCAGAAGAAAACTTGGCCAGCTCAGGGATTTGAAAACAGGATTTTCTGGGGGTCAGAAACAAGTCTGGTTTCTTACTCGTCATGATCTTCTTACCCCCTACTTCCCTCCCCCCTCTCCTGTGAAAAAGGAAAGCCAAAAGTACATACATCAACCATTTCAATGGTGAAAACTGCACACTGGGAACAGGGAGGTGGGAAAATCCCTACCAGATCAGGAGCTCCATGCAGGGTATCCTCTGTGCTGTGGGCTTCAAGGGTCTTTCAGCTTCCCCTAGGCTGTAGCCATTGTATCAAATTAGATTACATAGGGAAGAATTCCTGATCTCAGTGTCATTTGGCTGTGGTTGCTGCCTACAAGCTAATGCTATGTAGACAACGCTCTGAAAATCCTACAGGTCCTCTGAGAACTTGGATCTTCTCAAGGCAAAATTAATTAAGAAGTAATGAACTGAGCTTTTGATACCACAGTAGAAGTGTTGCTGCAGGCACAAACACTAGGAGAAGGGTGCTTTCGACTGATTTTTAATTAGAATTTAATAGTGCCCTGAAGTTACATCTCTCATTATATATATATATATAAAAGCTTACCTGGTTCTATGTGATGAACAACTCAAATTAGATTTTAACATATGCAAATAACTGGTCTGAGAGATCTGTGTGGGAGTAATAGAGATAGGACAGGTTAAATCCTTGACCCTTCACAGTTGATTTTTCTTTAACTGGTCCATCAGCCAGTTTGTTTGCAATTAAATGTTAGAATTAATGGAGTTTAAAGGAAGTCCTGGAAATCCATGTGAAACGCAGGCACTGAGTGCTTTGGCTGAGGTAAATTAACACAGCCCATTGACTTTAACTGCATTAACTATAGCACTGGAGTATGCAAAGCTTAACTGGATGCAGTGTTCCCAAGTCACGGCTGGTGCTGAGCTCCCACTTATACAGAATAGCCTCTTGCACTCTGAGATATCCCATTAGGTAATCACAGCTGAGCATGTATAAGCCTGAGGAAATCTGCTCATAAAGTCATCCAGATTGCTCAGAATAGTGTGTGTCAGGGTAACTGCAAGGGTGGCTTAGCCAACGAAGTCTGTAGCTCCAAGACATTTGTAGGTATGCTGCCACTGATAGCATCAAGAAACACTGTTGGGTCTGGCCTGGGAAGGGCTGCCAGGACAGGAGGCCAGCACAATGCTCCAGCTCATCCATCCTGAGCAACCAGTGCCTTCCTCTGCACTGGAAGGAATAGAATATTTATTTATACTATGGAGATGGAAGGGATCCTCTCTCTCTGGCACGCAGCACTTTTCTTGCTGCGCTTCTCTCAACAAATCTCCTCCACAAGATGAACCACGTTATGCAATGCTAAATAGTAAGATTAAATTGTGTGATTCCCCTTGAACGATCCTGCCTAGTGGAGATACCACTTTGCTGTTTTGCAAGCGTGCCGCTTTCAGAGGCACGTTATAGCTGCTGAGCTATTTTAAAATGAAGACAAAACTCCGTCCTCATCTCACAATGTCTGATGGTGATGAAGCTTTCACTCAGTTAAGCAGGAGGGAGAAGAGCTGATGAGACCCACAAAATCACACCTCCTGCTCAAAAAACAGGAGCATTTGGGTGCCTAATGTGTGTGCCATGGTTGTTTTTCTCTACTGACTGTACAGAAGCCTTGCAATTGTGAAGAATAAGTGACCTGAATTGCTTACAGATCTCTTGCAGCCATATGCTGTGGTTGTCTTTGCTCAGTATCAGCAGGGGGCTGGATGCAGCCCATAAGCTCTGGTGTGCCATGCTCAGGAGTCTTGTCTTTACAGTTCTCTAGTCTTTAGGACTTCATTAAGCATGGGGGGAGCAATAAAACATGGTGCTTGTTGTGGTTTGGGGGTTTTTCCTCATTTCTTTTTAATTAAAAAAGCATTTATAGGTAGCATACAAAGGCTATGCCAAGAAACTCTCTCCTTATTTACCAGTTCTGTGTTAGTTAAGCACTGATTCTGCAACTACTCAAAAGCAAGTTTGCATTTACTCTTCAAGGGGAACATAGTTTGTTGAGAAGGTTTCTCTTTGCATTCAGGAGGAAACCCTGTTTCCACATTAACCATGGGACCTAGCATGGGGATGCTTGTTAATACAGTTTATATCTAGGCCACAGTAAGGCTTTCATCTGACCCGTGGCAGTTGTGTTTCCAAAGAGAGAGACTATGGAGGGGTGAGAGGATGGGCAAGGTGAGGGTTTCAGTTCCATGCAGGATGGGGATAGGGGCAGAATATTTTCTAACTTTGAGTGGATCCTGTGCATTCAGTCTGTTTCTGAGGTGGTGTGGTGGTAGGGAATCATGCTGCATCCAGACATGTATGTGTGGAGCTTTTCCATGCTTGGAATCCTGTTACAATGGTACATGTCACCATCTCTTCTATAAAATGATGCCAGTGTCAGGCAGGTCTCTTACATGACGGCCCATGGAACTGAGCTGGGACAAAATAACCAAGCATGTGTAGCAAATCTACTTCAAAGACCTCTGATGAAATCTTGGCTTTGTGGGAATCCAGGGAAAGGCTTTCCCATTTTTCTCAGGAGACAGAATGTTATTCATAAGTACTAGAAAGACAACTAACTTTCCTTGGACTCCCCTACAAATACCCTTCTAGAGGCACGTTTTGCTTCTGCAGGCATGGGACTTTTCCACTCCATGCTCAGACTTGGTGCAGGAAGTGAGGTACTGCCTTTTTCTCAGAGCCTCTTCATCATCTCCACTTCTAAATCAATACATACCAGCACTGGAATTGTTTGCTTGCCCAGTTGTTTCAATATCCAGGGTCCCAGATCACCCCTCTGACACCTCACCAAGCAGCTCCTGCCTGTTTTGTACTTAACTCTTGCTAGGTCCCCACAGAAAAAAAAAAAAAAAAAAAAAAAAGAACAGCTATTTCCAAGGAAATATGAATGGGTCATCCCAGTAATCAGCATTGGTAGCAACGTCAGTAGCCCCTTGGGTCTGGAGAAAGAGGCAAGAATAAATCTGAGTTTGGGCCACTCTCGTGCAGCAAGAACAGCTGGAAAAACTTATGGGGTAAATCTTTCCCTTTCTAGGTGTTTATCAAGACCTCTCATCACTGGTTCATGCTTTCTCCTTAAGCCTCGAGCCCAGGGAGAATGTATGGGTGCTTGACAGGTAGATGATAACAGCTCCCTTGTGATTACTCCATGTCACCCCCAGCATGATGTGTTTAGAGAGTGTCTCAAGTGGGTGTTGTTTCAGATGAACAAAGCAGCTCCTCAAGCGGTTTTATGGCTTTGTAAGTTATTTACTGAGGCAAGCTCAGGTCAGTCACATTATCTATTTCTTTTTTAATGAGGGGCTGTTTACTTCTTGCTCTCATTTTCTGGATGGAATGAGACACAAGGAGGTCAAACAACTTCCCTCTGAAGTCTCTAGAGCTTCCAAAGCTAAGTTTTAATGTGTTAAGCACAGAGCTTAACTTGAAATCAGGGCATCTGCAAATACATCTAAAGGACCTTAAAAATCTTGCTAATGAGGAGCCTCCATCAAAACTTTGGCATTCTCTCCATTAGTGTTTTACCATCTTTGCAGTTCCTCTTGTTTCAGCTGGATCTCACTAGAGCTGAGGTCATCTGAGGATACTTTTTGGGGAAGGTCTAGAGAGAAATACTTTTCAATAGCTCTGACCTGGACTAATTCAGAGACTCCACTATTTTTCAAGTCTGAAATAGCAGCTCCTAAGCTTAGCCTTTAGATTTCTATTTCAGATCAGCCAAGGTGTGGATGCTTTCCCTTCTGTCCCAATATACCAGAGACACTAATAGAATCATCACAGAATTGTTCAGGTTGGAAAAGACCTTCAAGATCATCAAGTACAACTGCAATCTAACCATACTACCTCAACTCTATCCAATTGCTAAATCATGTCACTGAGCCACATCCAAAAGGATCTTAAACACATCCAGGGATGGTGATTCAACCACCTCCCTGTGGAGCCTGCTCCACTGCTTAATAACCCTTTCTCTAAAGAAGTTTTTTCCTGATAATTAACCTAAACCTCCCCTGGTGCAACTCGAGGCCATTTCCCCTTGTCCTGTCACTAGTGAGAAGAGACCAAGCCCACTCTTGTTGCATTCACCTTTCAGGTATTTGAAGAGAGCAGTAAGGTCCCCCATCAGCCTCTTCTTCCCCAGACTAAACAGCCCCAGTTCCTTCAGTTGCTCCTCATAGGGCATATCTCCCAGGCCCTTCACAAGCCTTGCTCCCTTTCTTTGGACCTGATCCAAAATAAATAAAAGTAGTAATAAAAGGCACTGTCTCTCTTTCTACCCCTTGCCTCCACTTTAAAATTGTTGCAACAGGGAATTAAGAGATTCTCTGACAGAGCATGGAAGTTAACTATGCAGAGGCTTTTTCTTTTCCCCTGTCCTTTTGCAAAATAGGTCAAATCCAACCTAAGACTACAAAAAAAAAAGTCATTCCAGAGGCCAAGACTGGAGGCAGACATGGGGCTGGATGAACCCTTCTGACCCAGCTCTTCATGTTTCAGGCTTCAGGTGAGGTAGTTCCAATTCTTCCCCCGTAGACATCTCAGCTCTTGAATCAGCATTAAGATGCTTGCAGACTTTGCAGGTGGCTCTTGGTGTCCTTTCTCCCCTGCTTCAGGGACATGTCCAAACAAGCAGGCTCTACATGGAGCTGAGAAGGGGAATCACAGCCTCTCCTGCTGGAGCAGGTCCAGTTTGTGCTCCTAGTTAGCTGTTCACTGGAGCAGGAACCAGGCTCTCCCACATCACACACATGGGTGTCCTGGCTCTGGGGCTGGAGAGTCCATCTTCCACTTTTCCTCTTTGGTCCAGTGAATGTTTAACTATTTATACAGCATGGTACAGCTTCTGCAGGAAACTTTGAGACCAAAATCCAGACAATCTATCAGTTGGTGTGCACTCATTTTTTTTCCAGGACATTGGAACCATAGAGACTATAGAACTATAAGACTGGAAAAGACTGCTGAGATAATCTAATCCAACTGTCAAATGAGAGTTAAGCCTAGTTTTCCAAACTGGGAGAAGGCAGAAACCAGTGTCATATGTATTTGGTGTAAATTACTGATGAGTTTAAAAATGCTTGTGTGACATAACCGTCTATAGACCTTCATGGGCTTTATAAATTTTGATGATAAAATCTTATGCAAATCAGAAGAGATGCCAGGCTTCCCAGTTATTTACATGGATCAGGAATTCATCAAGCAGATTTAGGCAAGATCAACCAATCCAAGCCAAGATTTGGGCTGCTTTGCCTACAGAAGTATGTCAGAAATATAAATGTTTCATCCAGGTGGGGCAGGTGCCCCTGTGTAGAGTTAGTCTCAAAGCGTCAGCTAGATACCCACCCGCCATTATGGAGTTATTCTGCAATAAGACCATACCACTAAGCTGTAGAAATGCTATCCAAATGATTTGGAATATATAGTTAACTTGAAGATGTAAATGTACACGTATGCTACCAGGAGTACAACTTTCCTGCAGCACAGCCTGTGTTTAGGTTGCATATTGCAGGAAGAGACTTTATTAGAGCTCATTAAACTTTAAAGCCTTAATGGTATCTTCTGTGTTGCCTGATTGGAATGAAAAGAAGAGCCTGTCAAGCCAGGAGTGTAACAAGGAAAAGGAAGCATGCACGGCCATGCTTGAGGCTTGGGCTGTAGGGCATCTGCAGGCTTAGCATGACATCGTCTGGTGAGAGGTGGAATGAGGCCTCCAGTGGAAGAATGAGCATCCCCGGGCTGGCAGCAGCTGAGTAGATAAGCAGAAATGATCATACAGCTGTGGGAGAGGGTTCCTGGCTGGGAAGTTGTAGTAAGTCCCTGCTAGAGCAAAACAGTGACTCTTGAATGGATGCTCTGTGCTTTACTTGGACCTTTATATTTAGAAGCCAAGAGTTCAGCTGAAAAAGCAGTATATTTTAGGGGCACTAGGGATGGAATTATCAAAAGTCCTTCGGGGTGCAGTTTCACATCTCAAACTTGGTCTCTTCAGATACTAAAGGTCTAAAAGCAATTTGCTCTCTGTCTCTCTGAGCTGAACGCCCAGAACAGTAATCTGAAGCCATGCATGCTGGTATCCAGGTCAGGGAGACAGCACAAGAGCTCATTCACCTGACTCACCAACTTCCTTGCCAAGCGAGCATGAAATTTTCATGACACTGCAAGGTAGCTGAGGCACAGTCTCTTAAATGTCACTGCTGAGAGATTTTTTTTTTTCAGGAAGCACCCTGAAAAGCTAGTTTGCTTATAGGATGCAGGATTCTTTATTTATTTATTTCATGTTGGCACTGCTGCTGGTTTGAGGAAAATATACTGATTGAGTAGGGAATAATAAAGTCTCTATAAAATCTTAAGTGGGATGACAGCACCTACCAGCTCTGTATTGAAATTCCTAAGACAAATCATAGGAAGATTATGCATGATTGTGATGTTCAGCTTGTCCTTGGTCCAGAGAAGCAGTTTCCTGTCTTTGAGATGCAGTCTCTACCAGCCCACGTTGGTACAACCAGTGACAATTGTTCAGGTGGAGCCACTGCTCTCCAGGGAGCATGGAACATCTGTTCAAAAGCTTTTTAATGGCAGTGTAAAGTGTTGGGTTTTTTTGTTTTGTTTTCCAATAAGTCTGTGTGCATTATATTTCATCAATCTCCGAAACACTAATGAAAGGAATTAATGAGCATGAACCACCATTTTCAGTGCACCAGAGAAGGGTGTCAAACAGCTTCAAAGTCATATGGTGCTATGCCTTTCATAGCCCATTTCACAGAAGAATTTCTTGTTATTCCAGTTATAGCAATAGCATTCAGACCATGCTATGTCCTCGGTGCCCAACAGGAACTGTGTGCTGTGCAGATCCTGAAGCATCATCTCCTGTGAATTCTCATTTCCCTGCTCCCATGACCAATTGGCAGATGGGACAGTTTTCCTCCCATTCTACAGAGGTGGTTTCTTCTGGACATGGCATAACAGGAGATTTGTCCAGTGTCCACATCAAAGAACATATCCTCAAGATGACATTCCATGTTCAGGACCATTATGTACGGTCAGGGTGGGACATTCCTAAATTCCTTTGGTTTGAGAGGTTCATAGCAAAAATCATCTGTCAGCTAGATGATAGATGATCTAACTGATCTTTAAAGTACAAGATACTTCGAAGCCACTTACTGTGAGCTGAGTCTTGCTTTTAACACTCACTGGGGCACAAACTGGGTCTCTTTATTATTCAGATGCACTATATCTTAGTAATGTGCATTTTTTCCAATATGGAAGCAGCTAAATCCCTTCTACATGAATAGAGGTTTGAGGTGCAGCCTGCAAAGCCTAGGCATGTCTGAATTTGCTTCTTTCAAACTCTTTGATATTTTTCTCTACCCTTGAGTAACTCAAATTGTTTTACAAAGAGTGACCTAAAAATAACTAAATATGTATATATACATAAAGGAGCAGCAGCTCACCCTGAGTGCATGTGCTTTGCAAGGTTCCCATCAGATCTGAAGGATGCAATGGCCTTTCTGTGCCACCTCTGAGTACTCAGCGTTAGGAAGCACAAACTCCCTTCAGCCGTGCAGCAACAAGAATAGCTCTGCACGAGTAACAAGCATTTGGAGATGTTTATCGAGTACAACGTGGGTGAAATGTAAATGAGCACCGCCTGGGTGCTCGCACACAGAGCATGCACAGGCTCCTCACCACAGCTCCAGGGTCTCTTTATTGTATATTCAAGTAGAAAGTTAAAAGCAGCTTGGTATCAGCAGCAGGGAGCTCTGTTGAGCTGCTTCTGGCCCAGAGTGAGGCCTTCTTCCCTGCAGTCTCCTGGGCTCGGCTGTGCTCAGGCTTGGAAACCAAGGGGTGCACAGGCGCCTGTACTTGAGATGTGTTGCTGTGATTATCCACCAGTCCCAGGTTAAGAAGGAAAAAATGCCTTTCCTGCCACAAGCAGGACTGTGTGCCCTTTTTGGACCTGGTGACCCTGTCAGGCCTGACTGGTGCAGGCTCTCCAACAAGTTAAGAAACTGTGCCTGGGGACAGAGGAGCAGAGACAGACGGGTGATGGGTTCCCATCTGACACATGCTTTCCTGGTGACTTACTCTATTTCCCAGTGAGACAGAGAGAAGCTAGAAATTTTCATTTTCATTTTGAGGCCCTCCCCGTTTCAGATTTTTAAAAGAACGATTCTGAGGTCTGCGAAGACAGGACTTTCAGCACAGGAAATTTTCTGAGTCACTGGGAAGGCCACAGGGTGCCACCAAAGCACGTGGTGGAGGGAAAGCCCCTGCAGCACTCTTGGCCATCGCTGATGCTCTCCTTCCTCACTTCAGGCTGTGGAGGATTCAAGGGAGAGATGGTGCAGAGTTTTGTGTGATGCTCCTCACTGTTAGAAAAGTAGGTAGGCGTTGTCTTACAGGATTATGGAGTCACAGAATCATTTGAGTTGGAAGGGCCTTTTAAAGGCCATCTAGTCATGTTCCTCAGCCCTTCTCTCAGGGAGCTGGCACACATGGGCAACAGAGCTTGTGTGAAGGGTTTTGTCTAGGAACACGCAACTCTGTGTCACTGAACTCCCTAAGTTGTAGAGTTTTCATATCCATAAACTTCTCCAAAGGCTTACCAGACTCTGTGACTCTCCTCATTATTCTCACAGTAAAATTTCCTATCTACACCTTCTTTATCTCTACCAACTCTCAGTGACACATATTCCTCTCCTCTTTTTGGACTGCCTGCCCAAAATACCACCACTAAAGAAGTCCCCTTGCTTTCCCTGCTGCAGCCCACTCTTCCTGTCTTGTCTTTTTGCACCTTGTCTGACTGTAATACCATCAAGTCTTAGTCTGACTTCCTAGAAGAAGTGCAGCACTGACTTTTCTGTCTTTAAGTTCCTACTACTCCCAGATGGCTCCATCCAATTCTCATCACACTATCCAACACAATGCCCATGCTGTGAGTCATGGGGTTGCAGCAGCCACAGGCCTGGGTAGCCTTTTGTCTTCATGCAAAAGATGCCTGTATCTGGTTCATGATTTTTATGTTCCTCCGTCCAGTACTATCCTCTGCAACAAACAGAAAGGCCTGTCTCTCAATCTGGTCAAGTCCCAAGTGCTCTTAACCATCCTGTTACAAAATGGGAGCCAGGATTTAGCAGCCAGGACCGTGCTGGTGGCCACCACAGTTCTCACAGTGAGAGACTTGCTGACTTATTGTGTTTCTCACTTTCTCAATTCCATGTTCAATCACTGATATTGTCATGCCCTCCCTTTCCTCTCACCTTCTTGAAAGGCACTCTCAAAACCACAGCTTGTCTCACAAGCATCTTCCCAAGTATTATAGCTCACATTTAATTTTTTACTACAGTAATAATGATGTGACTCACAAGCAGTTTAGAGTCAGTCTCACTTGTAGCTATTCATGGGACTGCCTACAGATCAGCAAAATTGATCCTGAAAATTCCTAAAACTAGCTATTTTCTCATGAGCATGCAGGTCTTTCTTGTTCTCACTTATCTGGAACTGATATGAAATGATAGCGTGAACACAGAAAAGAACTTGTGATTCTGAGTGCTGGTTTGATACATGAAGGCAAAGCCGAATTACTTGTGAATAAGCAGTAGGTAGCCAGCATATCAGGTATGAGGCAGTATGTTTTGCTTGTCTTTTATTTTTTAAGAAGATGAGTTACATCAGGAATGGAAAAACAATTGGCTGTCACATAGATCCTACCTGTTTTCAGCTGAGAAAATACAGAGCTACACTGGAGAAAGTGTATGATAAAGTGACTGTCACACAGCTTTGCATGCAGGCAGCAGCTCATCAGGACTGAGGACAAAAATGAGAACTTTTGGTCATTTGCATCAATGCTAGAAAGCTGATATAATGAAACAAACAGGAAGTTCTATTACTTGTGAAGGCATTTAACGTAACTGATGCCTCTGAGAGCTGGTGAAGTGACTTTCCCAATTTTAGTAATAAAATTGTTGATAAGGAAGGGCAGAGTAGGTGATGGTTTTCTACATCATCACAGTCAGCTTGTGAGTTGCTGCTAAGTCAGGTTTATAAGAAGTTGAGTAGAAGATGAAGAATATCTAGAGAACAATCTGCTAAAGATGCCATACAAGGGGAGAAGGTAAAAAAGAGTTATTCCTTAATCCTTCATTAGATTCTTGTCCAATTTGTGGAAATAAAAGTTCTGTGTGCACAGAGGGCTTCAGAGTGGGAGCTATACCAAAGATGTATACAGTCCATAAAAAAAAACAGCCTTTAGGTGATACAGGCAAAATTTCTAACACAGCACATACTAAGTCCCCAGTGTGATCATTCGTTACCGTGACCTTAATTGCTGAATGGAAATTTGATGCCTTCCAAATACCAGCCATCATGATTGTGACCTGATTGTTTGCTTCGCTGGGTGCTTTAATCACTCAGTGTTAAGAAGTTAAGTTTTCCAACTCAAGAGAAGTTATTATCCAGATTTACTAATAGAAAATCACAGAATCACAGAATTGTAGGGGTTGGAAGGGACCTCTAGAGATCATTGAGTCCAATGCCTTGCCAAAGCAGCTTCCTAGATCAGGTTGCACAGGTAGGCATCCAGGCAGGCCTTGAACGTCTGTAAAGAATGAGACTCCACAACCTCTTTGGGCAGCCTGTGCCAGTGCTCCCTCACCCTTACTGTGAAGAAGTAATGTGGGTAGAAAAATACGAATGCAAGTTGAATCCTTTGATGAAGAGTTCTATCAGATGATCAAAAAGTCAGGATTTTCAAGTCAACAGTGCATATAGACCATGCTAAAAATCACATCCTGGTTCAGCAGCAAACTGAAGGAATCAATATAGTAGAAAAGCATTATTTCACATGTGAAAAGGAGAAATGGGCCAAACAATATCAAATAGAAGTAATTAAATGTAAGAAATGAGTCATTGAAATAAAAACTATCTGGAAACAGAATAGTGAGGGGAAAAAAAAAGCATTTTTCAAAGTCAATGGGCTTTGTTCCGTGAAACAACCCAGTATCCTGTAAAGCACTAAAGGTTGTCCCATAAGAGTTGTGAGGGCTGAAGAAGTGAGAAATTTCATAGAAGCATTCAGGTTGGAAAAGATGTCTAAGATTATCTAATTAAATCTCAATCCACCCCCACCTGCCCACTGACCATGTCCCTCAGTGCTATGTCTTCATGGCTCTTGAACACCTCCAGGGATGGTGACCCTACCATTCTCTGGACAGCCTGTGCCAATGAATTACCACTCTTCCTGGGAAGAATTTTTTTCCTAATATCCAATCTGAAATTGAATGACCACAGCTTGGGGTGCCAGAGTAGCACTATATCTTGAGAAAGTGCACCTGTGAGAGTGAGTATAGTATCACATGTAGGTGGAGGTTTGGGGAAATTATTTTATCCTTGCACATTCATGCACAGCATTAAAAAGATCACTGCTGCCTGATCTGCAGACTTGTGCAGAGGCTTTGGGAAGAGGTTGCTGCCTCCACAGTACTGCTTTACCTCCAAGAGTGTTTGTAGCTGATGCTGGAAACTGGATCTTGAGCTACACAGACCATTATTCTCCCCAGTAGAGCCACTCTTACTTGCTACATTCTCAGCACACTTTCCATGCGCGCATCCTTCAGAACAGTCTGATAGAGAGAATCCATGAGCAACCCACAGCTCAGAGGCCAGAGCAAACAGCCACCCATGCGAGGCTCAGGGATCACTCTGCTCTTCAGCCTTTTATTTGCTTTAGTCCTTGTTCATCACTGTTAAATCACTGCTCAGCCCTCTGTGACCGTGTGCAGGCTGACTGCACAAATATTTGCACACACAAAAAAAAAAAAACCTTGTCTCTTGCATCCCTAGCTATCAGCCCAGCCTGGCCTTTAGTGTGACCTTTGGTGGGTACACAGGAAGCAGTTGTGCTTTGAGCCTCACTGTCAGGACTGGTTCCCTGTTAAATCTGGAAGAGCTAGGGGACAAAAATAGCCCCAGTACCAGGGTCTGGGACTTCCTGCTGAGTGCTGAGTTCCCCACTTGCCAGGTCAGTTCCTCAGACACTTTCATTCTGAACTATGAATGCATTTTTTTGTTCACTTGGCCCCACTTTTGACGGGAGAGGCACAAACCTCATCTTCTTACACCCTCCCACCTCTTCTCCACACCTTTTCCAGAACAACCCAAAGTCTCATGGTAACCAAAAGGCATAGATGGGTACTCCCCAAATTACCGTGGTGGGATAGCTACATGGTGAAAAAATGACAACAGGGGCTCAGCTGTAGTTTCACATGTGCTGAATCTCAGATCACAGAATCACAGAATTGTAGGGGCTGGAAGGGATCTTTAGAGATCATCAAGTCTAAACACCTCCCCTTCTCCAAAAAGCATGATTTCTAAGGAAATTATGTGGTTTAGATGTGGGCTAAGCAGAAGGTGGGTCCATGTTAGCTGTCTGTGTTTCTACTGAGAAAGCATTCTAGGAGTTATACCTTGAATTCACCTGTGAAGAAAATATCAGGAACTAAAAACTGCTTTACTTTAGGTGAGAAGGCTAAAATAAGTGTGTCCCTTTGGTATGAAACAGGTATATTCCTTACATATAACTGATGTGGAGTCAGACTCTTCTGCAGAGTCCAGGCACACTAATGCTGGAATAAAGGAGGCTCTTCTCAGGGATACTTTCTGATAACTGGGACAAAACACCACAGGAAGTGGCCAAACACACCATGGTGGTGGTCTCCATTCTTTGCATCTCCAGAGTGATGCCATGCAGCTCTCCGCAAGAGATGCTTCAGCCCAGCATGATGTCTTTGAACTCAACAAAGAGCAATGGAGCAAAGCAAGCAGCTCATGAGGCCCAGAGATTACGCTCCAAATCCAGCATCAGCATCCCCAGTAAAGGACTTGCCCCAGTTTTGTGCCTGCTGGAGTTCTAGGGAAGGTCTGGGGAGAAGGAGGTTGTTTGGGCTGGTTTTAATTTTGAAGCCTGTAATGATGCTACTCATGTCTAGTCGCACATGCTCTTTAAGGAGCTGGGATTCCCCCACTGATAAAAGATGTGTAGCACTCTCACTTCCTTTAATCTCTATCAGACTATTACATGAACACACCACCTACGCAGCCAGATGAAAAGCACCAGTAGAAGGGAACTGTTGTTTTGTGGGGTTTTTTTCTTCTCAGGAATAAACAAGGCTAAGCAGAAAAGCTCAGAGTCCAGCTTTGTAAGTACTGACTCCTCCTTTCCATCTGGAAATTCCCTGCAGTTTTACAATAAACAAACTCCTCTCAGATATGCCAAAATAAAACAAACTGAAATTTAGCACTAGACAAGGAACGGTCTTTTAGAAGTAGGGACTATTTGTAATCTGGTGGTTACAAAAAAAGGCCAACAGCTGATCGAATCTGATTTTTCATTTAAGACTATTATAAATTACTTATTGGATTAAGAAGTCATTCACCTTATAATGTATGCTGTCTTTCAAGTGCTTTTGTGGTTGAGCTTGATGAAGTTCTTAGCTACAGTAGGTTGCTTCTTTTCAGTCTGAAATAATTGACTAGATTTTGAAGAGTAAATACCTCCAAGCTGCTGGTAATTTTCAAAAGGATTTTGGCATCATTCTATGATCATTTAATGTTTTGTTGTCCACTGATGTTTCCATTAAGGCCTCCTTCTAACAGGGAGGTAAATGACAGTATCATGAGAGAAAACATTTTTGGTAGGAGTAGGTGCAAGAATTTTAGATCACTGTGAGACACTCATAATGTGTATGGATGTGGATGCCCTCTCCCTGGAAGCACTCAAGGCCAGGCTGGATGGGGCTGTGAGCCACCTGCTCTAGAGGGAGGTGTTCCTGCTATAGCAGGAGGCTGGAACTACATGATCTTTAAGGTCCCTTCCAACCCAAACCATTTTATGATTGTATAAATATTTGTTACAACTCACCAGCATAAAGGAACCACATAACAATCACAGAGAACACCAGAATAATAAATAACACCTCAATAATAGATAATATGCAAGCTTATATTATTTCCTCCTGTTTTTATGCCTTTGAATTGCTAGGAGGAATTCTAGGTCATGTATCCACTATAAAATAGGGGTGTTGAGGCACTGGCACAGGTTGTCCAGGGATGTGGTGGATGCCCTATCCCTGGAGACAGCCGAGGTCAGGCTGGATGGGGCTCTGAGTATCTGATGGAACTATAGGAGTCCCCGTTCATTGCAGGGGAGTTGGACCAGGTGGCCTTTAAGGGTTCATTCCCACTCAAATGATCCTATGATTCTATGCATTAAAATTTCAAAGCAACAAAATTAGCAGAAGCATCCCAGGCTGCCATTCCATCAAGTAGCAGATCAAGAAAGCAGATTTTTTAAAGCTGTGCTGCCAGGTGCTAATAGGAACAGCCACTAGGGATGCCACTCTGTCCTAACAGAGGTCTACCTGCTAAAGTGACTCAGATATAACCACACTGTATAAGACCTCAAGTCAACAAAGCGTTTTAAGAACATGATTCAGCCTGAATGTAGATGTAGATGTAGGCAGCTGAGCCACCAGAGCAAATTGCTGCCACAATCTTCATGCCAACTCTGGCATTTGTCAGACCTTTGCTTGGGCCAGTTCTTCTCACTGAAACAGCAGAAAACTGTCCTGATGAGAAACAGGAGGCTGGTGGCTAACGCTTCTGCTGTGTCTGCTGGTTTTCTGGTCCTTAAAGAAGTCTTTAGGAAAGGCACTGCCTGGCTGCAGTGATGTAAAGTCAGATTTCTGGGGGCTCTCAGGGCATCTGAAAACTTATCATTGTTTATTATTATCTAAGGGACAGGAGCAAGTGCATGGGGTCAGGCTTTTTGGGTGGTGTCTAGGAACTGGATAGGGGTCAGTGGGCACAAATTGAAATGCAGGATATTCTGTATGTAAACGAGAAAGAAATTCCTTACTTTGTGAATGACAGAGCACTGGAACAAGATAGTGGAGTCTCCTTCTCTGGAGATATTCAGAACTCGCCTGGACACTTTCCTGTGCAGCCTACTATAGGGAACATGATTTAGAAGGGATTAGACTGGATGATCCCCAGAGGTCCCTTCCAACCCCTATAATTCTGTGAGTCTGTGACCTGAGGTGATGGGGCATGAAGGGACTTTTGCAACAAAAGGTAAATTAGACTTTGTGGGTATACTTATCTTGGGTATCTGGCACTCAGATGCCTGATACAAGTTACTTTGATCCATCTCTGCAGTTGGAGTGCAAGCCGCCTTTCTCCTGCAAGAGATCTTATTTGCTGGGGTCTGAGTAACACTGGCAGCCCACTGCGGCTCCTTACCACAGCTCAGTCAGCTGGAGCCCTGCTACTCATACCCACAGAATTCTGTGAGTTCCTTGCATAGTCCTTAAATGTAGATATCTCTATATTTTTTAATATATAATAATTATCTGGGTTTTTGCCACTTCATCTCAAGATATCTTCAAGGGAAGCAGCTGTCACTTTGAGGAGAGAAAAAAAGATGCAGAGATGAGATCAATGAAAAAAGCATTGATCCAGCATTGAGTTGCATCTGTTTCCTTCCCATTTTCTGGCCACATACTGTACCAAAGCTGGTGGAAAAGTATCAGATATTTGCATTTCTCAACATTTTGAGGCTGTGGGGTTGCCTGAACAGAAGTTTAATGCAAAAACGTCCTGTACTTGGAGTGCACAGAGCTATGCTTTTACTTTGCAAGCTCACCCTAAGAAAGCAAACTCATATGTCACTTCTGTGCTTTGCAGGTTGCAGGGCAGCCAGATTTCCCATTTCCAGAATCATGCATCGAAATACACCTGTACCATCCCAGCACACTGTGGAGTTATGCCATTTGTAACTCTACATGTTCTCTATCTGCAAAGTGACTGAAGCTGATAGAACCTTGGGAGAAAAGCAGATGGAGTGGATGTTTTGCAATGTTAAAGCATCTTTCCATGTAACATGATTGCTTATTTCCAAGAAATAAGATCCCAAGTAGGCTATGGAAATCATGTTAGGAAGATAAGGCTGTAAATTCTCTGTTTAAGCAAATGGAAACTGCTGAACACATGCCTAAGTGTCTTCAGGAAGTTGAATCTGAGAGAAGAATTATTTGTACTGAAAAAAAAAGAAAAAGAGTACCAGAGCACAAAAGTCAGCATTTTTAAGGGTGATTTCCAGTGAATTTTTCTATTCTATCTTTATGATGGAGTAAAAAGAACAGAAAAAAATGTTGGGAAAGGAGGGGGAAGTTTGGATTTTTTCCCTCAGTGTGTACGCATACCTAGAAAACTGAAGGCAGACATGTTGTTATTTCTGACAGTATCTGAAACTTTTCTTGCTTAGTCAGGCTCTTTTCATTCTTCAGAACAGTAAGTTGCTTGTGACAGTGCAGCAGCAGCAGAAGGAAGGGGCCTCTCCTATTTACCAGCATCCCTCCAGGTCAGGCTGGACGGAGCTCTGAGCAACCTGCTCTGCAACCACGTCTCCACTACATGGAGGTGATGAAGGTCAGATCTGTGGCTCAGGGGATGGTTTGCTCTCGATAAGAACTAGCGTGCCCATGGTGTTTCCAACCATGTATATCTATGAGGGAGTTCCTGGTGTAGTGGAACCCCAAGATGATGCAAATTGCCCTTCTTGGTAAATAAATGAGAACATTTCCTTTTAAACAAAGCACTTGCATCTTCTGCATTCATGTTATCAGAGAGGTCCACAGTGTATCATGCTCAGGAGAAAACCTGGGATGGGAAGTCCTGTGCCCATATGAAATCTACAGATCCGTTGTCCCTGTGCCCTTTTCCTCCCACTCCTCCTCCATCTCATTTCCTTTTCCTGTGACACTTACATGGCAGCTCCTGCACATGCTAATTAGTAAATCAAACCATGTGCAGACTACTGTTTTCAGTGTTATCTGCCTTGCAAAATGTTTCCTGCTTTTCTGCCTGTGACATTTCTCCAAGGTGCCCATCAGCAGTGAAGTCCCAGCACAGATGTGCCAGGGGAGCCCATGTGTGTTGGTCAGCTTGGGAGCAATTTCTCCTGGCAGAGCACAAGATTCCTAAAGCCACACATCCTCAAAGTACTTAGAACATCCTCTGAGGTGGTCTGATGGGGTCTTTGCTATAGAGAGCCTTCAGGGAAGCTCCCTGGCCACACAACAGGAGGTGATGAAGTGTCTATACTTTGCCAAGCCTTGCAGCAGATCAACAACAGGAGGGAAAAACCACTGGGATATATGGCTGAGGTCTTTGAGTGGTGTTCAACTGAGCCCAGATCCCTTCTGCATATTCTTGAGCTGTTCACCTCACTGGGCTTTTCAAACCAAAGGACAAGTTTGATGATACTGATTTTGTGGTTGACATAGAAAAACCTAAGATATAGTAGACAAATACAAAAGGACCACAGAGGAGCTTTGGGTAGCCACAAGAAAAAGTCCAGCCTCCACATAAACTATTCCCTTGAGGTGTGCTGACATACTGCAAGTTAATCAGCTTTTGGCTCTTTCATGGATACTTTCCAAGGAGAAATTAAACAAAGACACACACACACAAGAAAGTCAGATTTGAAGTTGCAACACAATGTATAGAAGGTGCAAAAGCAGCTTCTCTGTATTTCTCTATATTTGCACCACAGGATAAACTTGGGCAGCTCAGACCGTGTCATAGATGTTCAATTAGTACTTTGCTCAGCATCTGCCAGGGCTGAGCAGAATTCAGGTACTGCTTCTTTGACTTGGTAAAAAAAAATACCAAGAGAAATGCGTATTCTTTGAGCCACACCCTTTTCCTGCTCAACACAGACAGCTGTAATCTTTTTCACCCTGGGAGTGCTACCATTTCTTAGAATAAGGTGTTTTCTCTAATAAAAACAACAAGAAGAAAACAACCCAGACATATATGTCAAAAGACTCCAACCTATCTGCGAGCACAGCAGCAACACTAATGTCATGCAGCAGCCCCCACCTGCTATCCACATCTATTTATAGTTTTCAGCTGCCTTTTTTTTAATTCTTGCCATAGGAAATAATGATGTGAGTGGGTTGCAAGGTCTGTGGATGTGCAGCCAAACCCATTCTTGCTGCAGCACACTCACTAACTTCAGCTTAGGCTGCGAGTTGGTGGCAGTAGTGTCTCCTGGTGAGGCTCCTTGGGTACATTACTACGTGCTGTGGGTAGTAATGTACCCCATCTCGTCTCTAGGACCCCAAGGATGCACTGACACCTCTTTACTCTTACCACACAAAGACAAATCTCTAATTGCCCTGGAGAAGTTAGAGTAAAGCCAAAGCTAAGGCCAAAGGTCTCTAACACACACTGTGTGACCATTAATTGCACAGTGCCAGGGAGCTTTTGTCATGGCAAGTATTAATCCTGCGTGCCAGGAGGCACAGGACTGTCAAACCAAAGAGGGCTTTGATATTCAGGGTGAGAGACTTCTGCTTGAAGAGGTCATGATCAGGCACAGGACTTACAAATTTCCACCCCTCCAGGCTGTGTGCATTGCTGCATCAGTGCAGTCTGAGGAAGGGCAGATTCCTACAATTTACAGAAGTGAGTGAGTCAAAATCAGTCATGCTTCAAAGCACGGGTGTGGGATGCAGGTATTTATGCAGCTTGACAAAACAAAAGCAATTCATCAATGTCATCCCACCCTATGACAGCGCAGCACACATCATGCTTAGAATAAAAAAACACACAGTTCATTGGAAATCTCAGCAACTGTCACTTCTGTGTTTCATTTCCAACAGCACTACAGAGAGGTTTCTGTGTTCCCTTCAGGGCACGCGCTCAGAAAGCCAGAAAGCCATACTACTTCTTTTGTCACTTATCTGGCTTGATTGTCAAGGTGCAGTGGAGCTGCACTGCACACATAAGGAGAGGACTGCACACGGACAGTTTCTGGGGGGAAACTGAGCTGCAGTTTCATCACACTGCTCATCCCACAGCATCTCCCTTGAGGGATCCCACCTGTGACCAGTCATTCCTGGGTTTTGTCCCTGCCCAGTGGCATCACAGCCACTATCATGTCTAAACTGACATGGTTCAGGTCAGGAGCTACTGAGGTTTTTCATTAGGTACAGTGGTGTGTCATACCTGTGCAGGAAGACTTGTTCACTGGGAGATCTCTACCTTGTGCTTGGTCAGAGAGGCACAGAGCTCAGCAGCCCTCCATGCTTCTTAGCCTCACTTTGGCCATCACTATCCTGGAGAGGTTCCTGGGGAGGCAGAACAGAAAGGGAATGTGAGGTTTTCTTCTTTCTTGCTATTTTTGGTCATGATGAGGGGGACATAACACTAACAATATGCATTTTCAACTGCAGTGGAACAGAGAAATGACAAATTTTCTAGCAGAAACTACTCGGCAGTTTCTGAATGAAAATGGGGAGTGAATAACTCATCCTGAAAGTCCTCCAAAGACACAGGACCCCACCAGTCTTATGTAGTTGTTTCTGTTTTCTGATCAGGAGAGCACAATCATTTCCTCCAAAAATCTCAAGAAAGTTCTGTGCTATGCAGTGAGGTAAGGCTGGACTCTTTTCTCCTTAATTCTTTGTATAGCCTCTGTAAACCAGTAAGAAGATGATATGAAGACACCTTATATGTAGTTCAAATTGCTTAAACATAGCACATGTCTTAAAAGCACTCAGCAATTAAAAGACAGAAAAAAAATAAGCTCAAAAAGACCTATCTAAACTCACTGAGGTGCAAAGAAATATTTCCATTTACTTCAGTTGAATTTAGATGGAGGCCAGAGGGTTTCTGCTTTCTGCTATAAATGGTTCTTTATCAGATCTTTATTCTGCCTGTGACATCAGTACAATATATCTCAGGCCAAAATTTACATTGCTGTACCACTTCTGTTATCTCTATGGAATACAGACTAAACTTACTTGAAATGTTTGGTTTGTTTTTGCTACCGATGAAAGTGCTAGCCCTGTTTTCATCTCCAGTCACTGAAGATTGTGTCGAAAGCTTTTGAAAGTATCTCGAATGTGAAATCTTGACATCTGACCTCAACTTGTTAGGGCAATAACTGTGAGTGATGTGGATTTAGGCCATGCATGAAGAAGCAGTGATTCTAAATAGTAATGTTTTTCAGGTCCGTAGGGAAGATTCAAGGGCACTGAGAGGTGTTGTCTTCCATTTCTCTATGGAGGACCACACAACTTTCAGTGTGTCACCATAATATCTTGTTGGCTTCGTACATATACAACTGAATGCATATCATCCAGAATGGGTATTATCTCCACTGTACAAATAAGAAATGAGAGCCTATTGCAGTTATCCTGTTCCTTTGCCAGAGCCTGAGAGCCAAACCCTGTAGTGTTTGAGGCAGTTCACTGGTCTCCTGCCTCGTCATGGCATGTTGGGTGTACACGGAGGACAGGAGTCCAAGTGATGATGCTCCTGATTGGAAGTGAAGTCTAGCAGTTACAAGAGCTAAACCTCTATTTTCTCACTACCATACAAATGACTGAATTTGAAAGAAATTATTTCCTCGGTTAAAGCTTTCTTTTCTCTTAGCTTCTCCCCTGATTGCATGGCTCGATCTCTGCTTTCTTTATCAGCCAGCAGCTCATTGTGCCACACATTCCCAGCAGAGCCCAAGGTTACCCAGCATAACAAGAAGGATGGATTAAATGGAAGCTGGATGCAAAGAGCAACAGCCCAACCACGCCCAAAGAAGGCTGTGCTGCCTTGCTTGTCACAGCAGGGCAGGAAGCAGTGCCCTTCTCACAGACTCCCTGCTAAAATGCAGCTGTGGTTAAGTAGCTTCTAGCAGGTAAAAGGCAGCAGCCGTGCAAAGCAGATCTCATGCATGCAAGAGCCCACGGTGGAAGGGCAGCACTGTAAGTGGGCACTGTCTAGTGTCTGAAGGCAATACAGAGGACATCCTTGAGAACAGATTGCTTCAGAGAACTTTTTGAAATCTTTGAATTTGCAGCAATGTTGTAGAAACTCTCATAACCTGTGTGCTACGATTGTATGATCAGCAGAAACGTCATAGCCCTCAGTCCGGGGGCTGTGCTGACACACAGACCCACAAGCATCATGCTGTTTATTCCTCTGACTTCCCACTGATGCCACATTTTTCAGTCTTAACCATTTGTATTTTTCCCTTTCTGAGTCTCCTCTAATTACAGTAAGTAGTAAATAGTTTCTTCTACCTCTTGTCTTCCAGTATATTTTTGGGAGCACAACTTCCCGATGTGGTTACTATAGATGCCTCTTTACAATGACCTCAAGTGATGGCAAGACTAAGACTCTAAAGGCTGGGGGAGTACACTCACTCTCCTGTCTATAACCATGCACCTAACTACAAGTGACGCTTGGACCCTGATGAAGTCATCAGCAGAGTACTTTCTTTAAGCCCATGACTCTTATGACTATGTGGTATTGTAGGCGACTTCCTGAAGTTCCTATAGAGCAGCCTGTGAGCACGGCATGGGTCAGAGCACCTTATCATCTTCTCTGTGAAAGCCAGGGGACAGAAAAAAGTAAGTGATTGCTGGCACTGAGACGAGGCTTCTGCTTAGCAGTGTTTTGCATTCTTTGCTTTGTTGCTGCTTCTCCATGCTGTGCATTTGTGTTTCAGAGGTGTAGACTTTGTTGATGTCTCACAGCCTAAAACTCCATGTGATTGATAGGATACATATAAAGTGCTGTTGAGTCTGTACTAATCAGAGTTCACTGCAGTTAATGGAGTCTTTGCTACCTGTTACCCTTACAAATTTCCTTTCCTAAGCAAAGCACAGTCCTTTCCTACAAAAAGAATTAATTCCAATCAGAAATAAGCTATAAGACTGAAATATTTTGGCAGGATCCAGGCTGAGATTTGACAGTCACTGCAGTGCATAAATTCTGAATTACTTTGGAAGTGCCAACAGCACCATTGTCATTGCTGGGCTTCTTTGGGTAGACCATAAGGAGAATTCACACCCAGCCTTTCCAGAAATATCAAGACTAAGTTGGTTTTTCAATAAATATTTTGGGATTTGCCTTGTTTTTCGGGGGCATCAAAAATGCTGAAATCAGGCTTCGTGGTATTCTCTTGCTTTTACGTGAAAGCTGGTCTGCTGTTGCATTTAGTGTAGCTGCAGCATTAAGGAGACCACAAATCTTGTGATTAAGTTACAGGTCGTTAACAGTTGGCACCTCACTGGTGTATGGGCGGAATGAATCAGTTTGACCTCCTTCATCTGAGACTTAAATTGAACCTAGTTTTGTTCTAAGAGCTTCTGAAGTCAGAGTGTATCTTTCCTGTGCCAAATTGCATTTAGCAAAGGGTACGCATCCTACCAGAGCCAGGCTGTCCTATTGACCAGATCAAACTTAACTTTGTTTCCCAAATTTAGTTTCCTATAGGGTCTTTGGCTGCTTTTCATCTATCTGGTAACTCTCCCCAGGTGTTTTTGTTGCTGGTTTTTTTTTTCCTTTATGTTGCATGAAAAAACACCACAGGTTATGGATACTGGCTCCCATGGAAATTTTGATATCAAGTTTCATACTTTGCCAAAGACCAATGTGCATGTGAACTTAGTTTTAACCTGTTTTTCCTGTGATCCTGTTTAGAGCGGACACCATACCCATACAAGCAGTTTCTCAGTTTCCAGTAACTTCATTTGAAGAAAAAGGTTTCTTATTCTGCTCATTCACAGCTAAAAGGCAAGGCTTATCTTCTACTGAGGACTTTTTTATAGTTTGTACAAAGGACACTGCATTTGAACAAATAGTCTGAGTATGAATTGAGCACCTCTTCTGTAGAGGTCTCTGCCTGAAACTGCAGGTGGCTCTTTCAGGTTCAGCATTTTCCAGGCCTCCTGGAGAGACACTGAATTTCAAGCCTCATCATGAGCACACTGATAGCGTTGCTGTCAAGGCCAGTGTTTCAGCTCTCTCTGGCTGCCATAGCAAAACTCAGCCATGAGTTTAGGGGATCATGTCAGCAGTTGAAGTCCAAATGCAGCGGCAACATGGCCAGAGTGACAGCTGCAGAAACATGAGGACATATTTCTGTGGCTGCTGTTCATGACTGCGATCTGATCTCAGACAAGCTCAAAGTTTGTTTGCCTTCTCTTGATACTCTTTGGGTTTTCACTGTGTTATAGCACGTGGTTAGCAAAAGTAATGAGCAGTTCTGTGCTGAAGCTAATATGTATTCTTCCATTTTCACCTGACTTTAGCCCTTTTCCTTCCTTGCACATACTTAGTGGCCTATCCAAAAGCATCTGAATATCTCCACGTTGCCCCTGTCTCTAGGGTCCCTGTGGTTGGATTTAGCAGATGGGACACCTCCTCATGTCCCTCTGCCACACATTACTGCCTCCTCTGTGATTGTGCCTTACTATGTGAAAAATCACCACTTAAATCAACTTTGGGGATGGCGTATATGGGGGACGCTATTTTCCTTAATGATGTCTCCTGTGCTGGAAGTATATCAAAGCATTGGAGGAGAAAGCAGTCAAGGATCCCATCATTTTGGCAGTAATTCCATGATCTTTACAGATGCCTTCTGTAAAGCATACCAGGTTTGACAGGATCTGGATCTTAGTCTATCTTTTATTTGATCTTATCCAGTTTCATGAACTAAAGCTATTTTTATAGCAGGGTATTCAGTGCAGATACATGCCATCAGACACACCTAAGGTTCAGCTATTGTTGATGCTGTTGGTGGAGCAGAGCACATGACAAATATATTTTCCAAGAAGCAAATATCACACTGTTGATCTGAAGTCCATAAACACAGAAGGTTCGTCATTGAGTCTCATATCTAGAAGGTGAAGTGGGTTATATTATTGTATAGGAAAGTAGGGTCCTACTGGAGTGAAGAGAATGAAGAGAAGTGGGAAATTCGGAACATGGTCTATTGTAAAAAATGCATAGTGTAAAGTGTAAAGTCTAAGTGTTCCAGCCATTAATGAGATGCTCAAGGGTTTAGCCATTAATGAGATGTACAAAGGGTTGGAAGAGGGGGCAGCTGAGGATATGGATGAAAGTAGGAGATTTAGCAGAGAATGAGCTCACAAACACGTCAGAGATGCACGTAATTACAGAGAGGAATTTCTGAGCCTGACAGTTTTTTGTGGTACGACTAAAGTCTTAAGGGGAAAACCCTGCCACTGGTACATGAGCTAGCTCTGCAGGAGATGACCCACTTGGCATAAAAAGGAAATCAGTAGTCTCCAATTAGTTGAGAGTGAACCATAGAACAAGAAGGAACAAAGAAAATGAGTTTCAGGGTAAATGGAAAAGGAGGAAATATTGGTGTCTGAGCTCTAAGTACCATATTTAAGTTTTCTGTTTAAAATAGCATTGTTTCAAGAATAGAAAGCACTGTGGTTTTTATGAAACTTAGCAAATCCCACCTGCTGAGACACAGTCACTTCAGCCAAAGTAAAAATCTTCTGAATAGAATCTAGCTAGAATTCTCAGAGACAAGCAATTTGTCAGTTAGCTCAAATCTGATAGGTCACATAATTATTCTGCTCATATTTTTGTCCTAGTTTTCCCCTTCAGCCTCTTTTACCAGCACCAAGGCAGCTCCCACATCACAGTGGTTCCTGTGCAGACGCACAAGGGCAGTGCCAAGATCACTGAATTCCCCACAGCAGAACCTTGCATCATGAGGTTGTAAGCCCAACACCATCAGTGTGTTCTCCAACTACTGGCAGAGATCAATCATACTACCTACTCATTCTTTTCAGAACTACTCTGCTATGTTCACACTGGAGAATTTCGGAGAGATGAAAGGGACAAGCATGTTTTTGGGATGCAGGGACAGCCTATGACAATGGAGATGTCAGTGTAGGAAGGGAGGAAGCTTGTGTATTCATGAGTTTGAGCCGATGTCTTAGGTAATGAATAAATATTTTCTGTACATGTCGCTGCCTGGTGGCAGTGGCCAGTCAGCATCCTCTGGCTTCCCTGAGAGCTTGAGTGACAAAGATGGTACCGGTTATCAGATGCAGATCTCCTGGGTCAGCCGTGGATTGCCAGTCACTGTTTGACTTGAGACAAAGTTGTGAAAAGCAACAGCAAGTTGATGAGAGGCAGGAGCAAACCATGGCAATGCACAGACCACAGATAAAGACAGACCCCAGGTGATGACAGGCTGACAGGATGTGACATGACTGGCAATGGAGGACAGGGTCTGGCCAGGGCTCAGTGGTGAGAGGCCAACAGTACACAAGACCCAGCAGTGGTTGGACACAAATCTTGGCTGTCAATGAAACAAACCAAAGCAGGGAAACAGAGCCATCAGCCAGCCACTATCCACAGCTATCTTACAAAAAAAAAAAAAAAACCCCACAGAGAAGATTACCACAGGTCACTAACATACATGTTGTCTACCTATCCCTGCTACAACAACATTGCTCTATTCATATGTAACATTACCAGAGCCCAGGGGACCCCATAGCCTCTTGTGGGCTCAGGAACATGTTGATGCTGGGTGCCAGATACAGGTTACCACAAGCCATAGGCATGGCAATAGAGGTGTTGGAGGTTTTGCAGGAGTCTTCTGCATGCAGGCCTAGATGACTGAGGCTCAGAAATAGGAGGATGGTGTTCATAAGGACTGAGATCCTAAGATAAGAGGATGATGGTGCAGCAGGCTATTTGTTGTCATCATACCTGCAGCATCTCTTGGGTACCCACCCAAGAAAGAGTAAAGAGGCCCAGTACGTAAGCAAATAAAAGATCATTGAAAAATTGGGAGAAGAAAGCAAAGATTATTGTGCTGAGGCTTGGAAAATGGACCTCATGAGCCATCTGGGCCTCACGGCAGAGCATCACAGTAGGAAGCTTAGGCATGAGGGTTGAAGGCAGCCTGCAGCAGTCAGAAAGAGTGGTGGCCACTACACCACCAGAACCAACTCTTTGACACACCAGCCTATTTTTTCAAGAATCCCAGGGGGTTCCAGATAAGCTGCAAATGGGGATCACTCCTCAAATCCTCCAAGACTTGATAATTTTAGCATGAAGTAGCAAGAAGGTCTTGCCTGATCATTTTTTAAATGAGCCACTCAAGCAAGGGAAATCTTATTTGAATAGCCTCTGCCACTATGAGTTAGAGTGGTGCTAGTTTTATGGAGACATCAAGCACAAATGCCTGCTGCTTTCTTGCTGGGGGAAGAAGAGGGTGTGAATCTGAAACACAAAACTTGCAGTCTTGGGCTTGTTCCCAGTTGCTCACTTTCACTACAACTGCTTCACAGCCTTGAACCTTCCTTCAACCTTTGGACCTGACTGGCTTTGTAGTTTAGCCTCAAATTTGTGACGGCATTTCTACGGACTCTGATGGCTCTCCAGACTGAATCAATTTCTCTGACTGTGACACATTTTCTAGACAGTCTGATAGGTATTGTAAATATACCCTGAAGTAGCCATTCTCTGATGCTCTCAAGGAGATCTTTTCTCATTCACTAGTTACAAAGTTCCCAAAATCATAACTCGGGCTATCCTCAGAATCTGAAGACTGGGAACACCTTCCTCTCACTAGAAACAGTTGCTCCTCTTGAATAGCAGACGACAGCTGGATTATTAATATTGTTCTTAATGTCCACATAAGCCTTTCAAAACATGCAGCTCTGACAATAATCCTTCCCATAGAAGGATGATTAGAAAATTATTAGAAAAGGAAAAATAGATAAATATGCTCAGCTGAGATACCTGACCTTGTTACAGATTTCACTGTTTTTCTCTTCTGACCTCCTGTATCTAAGGTGAATTAATCCAGAGCCTTTCAACAAGTGCTTTACTCAACTGTTGCGCTTTTTTCTACTTCCTCCACTTCCATCTGAATTTTTTTCTCTTTTCCCAATAATGGTTATTTTTATCACTCCAACTTCTCTGTTGAGAATCAAAACAGTTTTACATGAATAACTAATAGACATCAGACAACTGCAAAACAAAGACTTTTTTCTTTCTCTCTTGTTTTCACTTCCCTCTTTACACCTCATTGTTAGCAAAAACATTTTAGACTCTTGAGGGAAGATCAGATATTGACGAAACTAGCCTGGATGTGCAGCAGCAGCCCTCAGTGAAGATGACCAAGTCTCCATGCCTCCGAGGATCCTCTTCTGTTTCATTCAGGGTCAGTTTCCAGTGAGGGTCTTTAAATCTGCTAAAGCAATAAGCCTACTGCAGAGACCAGGAGCATCTCTGGTGCTTGGTGGATGGTGCAGTTCACATCCACATTAAGCTGCTCTCTGTACAGCCTCCTCTGGTTCTGGCTGCTCTCCTCCTGGCCACATGCAGCTGCCAGTCCCCTCATGCAGACTTGCTGCTGCTCTGACTTTGGTCAACCAATTCAGAAAGGTAAACGAGTGGACAATTGACCCAGATAAGAAAGGGGACACATTTTCTGATAGCTTACCACTTTGCACGCATTCATTGCAGGGTCAGGTGATGTACTGGTCAGGGACAATGCAGAGAATTAAACAATGAGAGCCAAGCTGTTACCATAGCATGGCTGTAATGTGAAACCACATCCTCACAGCATCCCAGATTCACAGCCTCATCTCCCATGAGCTGTGCGGGGCAACTCAGTAGAAAAGAAGTTCAGCGCTCCCTCATGCTGGGCAGGCAAGAGGACAGATCATCACCACACAGGCATCCATCTCTGGCACAGCAGAGCTGTAGTCCCTGCCCACAGGATGGGAGATCTGATTCTTAGACTGAATTTCATCGGACCAGTGTTTGAACTCAAATCAGCCCCTGTCCAGGAAGGCCCGAGAGCCCTTCCACTCCCCCCAGTAAACCTTGGCCACCAGCTGGGAGGAATGCAAGGTGCAGTGGATCAAAGACAGAGTGAGGGAAGAGCAGGCAATGTCTAGTATGATTTAATTGTCCCATTTGGTGGGACTGCAGCAGGATGATTCTGCTGCTTTGTCACCTCAAGAAAGTGGGATTTCACATCTAACTTGCCTCACTTTTCCACACCCCTTTTTACTTAAGGAACTCCATCTTCCCTGCCTTCTTCTAAGATTTTCTCTATGTAAGATCTCAATACATTAGAGCAGGTAGGCACTGCATTTTAGGAATAAAAAATGTGATGAACTATTTGTTTAACAAGTGTGAAACTCTACCAGAGTTCTACCTGCCCTGACATTTTGGGTATAACCTAGGCCAAGAGCAGACATCCAAGAAAGAGGGCAAATACAGTGCAGAACCATAGCAAGTCTTCTGTAGTGCATTATCCTATTTTACTGTGATTTGTGCTCATACACTTTACGAGTCAGAGATGTTGTCTCTCTTCTGTCAACAAACCAGGAAGATGAGTTGTTTTCCAAATCTCAAAGGAAGGTGAGAGACATACATGTGCTGACTGCGGTTTGAGTCTTGATCAGTGAGACTCTGAGAACAAGCTCCAGTGTGCTGCTAAATATGTGTTGAGCTGCTGAAGCAAAACACAACCATGATCCAATGTAACACATTATGGTGGGTAGTGATCCCTATCAGAACCATTGCTGTTGCAGAAAGGTGAGAATAACTACTTTAGACAGTCTCGGCTCGGCTGAAAGCTACAGGGCAGATAAGAGTCAATATTACAGGGAGAATATTCATTAATTTCTTGCCAAGTGCTGCTTTCTGATCTTTGATTTGAGGAGGAAACTTCTCTCCAAGCCTGGAGAGCTGAGCAGCATTGTTAGACTCAGGTCTGGGCTGGATGCCTCAGTCAGGGCCAGAAGGCTGCTCCAGGTAGGGCTGAGAGTCAGGAGGAAGGGAGGGAGTTGAGCAAATGGACACCTTCCCCTCCTGGTGTGGGGCTATGGTGGGAATCACTGCTGCTGGGAAGGATCTGAAATTGACAGCCCAGGACTTGGCCAAAAACACCAACCACATGCTTTTTCTCTGTGAACATAGATTCGTGCTCTTTGTCATGACCTGGTGACTGGCAGATAGCTGTCGAGTGTCAATCTCCTCAACCTAATATGCTGACAAACCAAGAAAGGAAAAGCATGCCTGGTGCAGGCAGCTTTAAGAAGTCACACACAACTCCTTTCTGAGGCTCACTTGCAGGTACCAGACACAGGAAGGAGCTGTGGTCTGGAGGCAGAGCCTTGCCCCCCATCACCGCCTGGTTGGTGCGGAAGGGAGGTGCTGGGACCAGACTTCATGCCTCTTCCTGCCCCCAGCATCACCCACAAGCCTTCCTGAGGAAGAGTGCCATGCAGAGAGAAAGCAGCAACGCTGTGGTTTAACCTTGCAGTCTGCTGAATGCCACACAGCCTTTTCCTCATTCCCCCCTCCCCACCCCTGCCAGTGGAATGGAGGAGAGAATCAGAGGAAAAAAAGAGAAGAAGAACTCATGGGTTTTGATACAATCTATTTACTAAGACAGAAAAGGAAGAGAAAAATAACAGTTGTGATAATTTTCATAGAATCGTTAAGGTTGGAAAAGACCTCTAAGATCGTCTAGTCCAACTGTCCACCAACCACCAGCACTGACCACTAAACCACGTCTCTCAGTACCACCTGGCCTAGTACCAGACCTGGAGATTGGTGGCTCTGCCTGTGTCAGGGGGTTTGGAACATGATAATCCTAAGGGTCCCTTCCAACACAAGCCATTCTATGACCTTCATGGTTCATGAATACATCCAAGGCAGCCTGTGCCAATGCCCAACCACTCTTTCTGAGAAGAAATTTTTCCTAATATCCAATCTGAACCTCCTCTGGCATACTTACATACATATATATACACATATCATGAGGGATGCAAGAGGAAGCCAAATATCCAAGAACCCTAGAGAGCTGGACCTGAAAGGGAGGAGCAGAGTAGGAAGAGAGGAGGCTAAGGAAGGAGGGTAGAAAAAGAAACAGCAGAAATCGTGTCTACAGAATAAGTCTCCTTTGGGAACCACGTGTCTATGGAGTAAGCCTACTACTTCCTGCTCTGCACCATTGCCACTGCTCACTGGTAAGGCAGGTATCCCTGGGGGAAGCAGGCCTTCGCACAACCAGCAGTGAACAGGTGTAGGCAGTGTGAAAAGGAGAGTGCTTGAACACAAGCAGTGGGCCAAGAAACACATGTGAAGCCTGAGAGAGGGGAGGAGAACATACCTTCAGCACATCTGAAAGGTCTTGTGGGCAACACCCTTAGGGTAGACTGTCTGTCTGTATTTGAGACAGCACACAACAGTGCCATGTCCCCAACTTGTCTGTTACTATTTCCATTACGTACCATTTTCATTCACCTGCTGTGCTCCACCTTGGAAGGGGAGATCTCCAAGGAACCTTTGTGTTATATGGGCTCTGGGAGGTCTCATACTGGCTGGACACAAGCAGAGAACAAGCTTACCTGTGCCACATTCCAGGTGAGATCTGGCACAGAATCTCTGTTGACCCAGAAGTCAAAACACTGTTTTTATCCCTTTGTGCAACTGTTTGTTTTGTGGCCTGGATAAGTTTTGTGGCCTCACTGAACAAGGGTGGTAGAGGCAGAAAAACCTAATGTCACTTTCTCTTACAACTATCAATTTTCTACACTGATACTAGCTATTATATAGCTATATATAATATATTGCTATATAGCTATATAGCACTATACTTTCACTGCTAGACAAAAAAGAGGAAATAAATTCAAAACCTTTGCAACAGCCCTGCTGAGTGCTGTGCTGTCTTTCCCACACACAGCAGGGAGAATCTTCTTCAGCCATCCTTAAGCTGGGACATTTGAAGCTAAAGGAAACTTCAAAACCTCCTTGAGAGGACGTGAACATATCCATTGGATACCAGATGACCCAGCTCTCAGACAAAGAGATAAGTGGCCCTCTGTCACTTGACAGCAACAGGATACCTCTGCCCAGCTAGTGAGGTGACCATTGCCTGCTAACCTCATCAACATGTCAGCAAGGGAGCAGTGTGGTTTGCCATAGGAGGAAGTGGAAGGTAGTCACAGAGCATGGTCACATCCTCTGGTATTCTTCCATAGCAGCAGTGCTTTCTCAGTTCCTCTATATACAATTCCTCTTCCAAGTGTTACCCTGGGAAACAGCTTTCTCTGCCAGCAGTACTGGGAATGGCAGGTACTGTTGCCTCTGCCCTGTCTGCCTACTTGCCAGGGTTGGAAATGAGTCTTCAGTCAGAAGCTATGGTCATTGAATGGGCTCTGACTGTGTTTGGGTACTTGTTGCAAATGAGCTCCTCTTGTGGACCAGGAGAATCTCTCTTGGTGCTTATGGCTGTGGCTTGCACTTCACAGCTGTGAGGATTGCACAGCCTAATGCACCCTGTGTTAGTTTTCTCATATCGTACTTATCCTACAGTAACTGAACTAAATCAGGGAACCTAAATGCCCCACAGATTTGAGGCACTCTGGTAGGCATTCAGAGTGGAGCTGCATATGCAGTCCCAGGGAGAGGAACGAAAGGCCCCATCAGCTGTCCACCCTGACAGACAGTCTAGGTCCTCACTGCCCTGGGAGCAGACTGTTTCCCCTTGGCCCAAGCAAACAGCAAATAAACATTCATAGGCTGACAAAAGGTACTTTCTCCCCTGTGTGAACACAGGTTGAAAAATCGTTCATGCAGAGTGGATCAGGAGGGCACATGTCCATCCTCAGTGTGATGAAACTCAACTTCTATCAACCCATCTCCTCTTAGCAGAGTTATCTGACTGGAGTAGGTATCCACCACATTAGTGAATGTCCAAAAGATTAGCCCAGGCCAAGATCTCTTTTTATTAAGTATATTCTGCAATGGAAACTTTCAACTCATAAATACAACAGAGTACAATTTTTAAGACAACTCAGTACTTTTATGCCATATTCCATGTTCCTATCTTCAATTTATAGGACATTTCTGTGTCAAAATAGTCATGTGTCTTTGCAAGAAATGCTTCTCCTAGCTCTGCCTTAACCAAATGTTAGGTCTGCTCTTATTCATGGTTGCCTGGGAAGGTGATGTTTTTAGTAGCCACTCCTGTTCAATGAACATTAAATTTCTTCACCTCCATTTCTTAAAAGTGTATACGTTCTTCTCTTACTGTCTCCCTTTAACTACCCTATTTCCTGTTTGCTTTTTTCTGAGAGATATAAAATAGATGTGGTAGGCAGTTCTGTTGAATTACAATGGTGAATGTTATATAGCACTACAAGTTTATGTTCTTCATCTGCAGCTATTCAGCAAAAGGAGAGAGATGTGAATTACATGTGAGTACACACCAGTGGCCAGATTCTGTTTCCTGTTTGCTGGGTAGTCTCTCGCACAAAAACTGCCTCCACCCACTTCAGATGTTCCCCCATCTGATCAGAAATGGTAAGTTCTTCTACAAGCCCATCTCTGAAGTCTCTATAGTTTACATTTGTTACTACTGAGTTTGAATAAATGAATGAATGAATGAATGAATGAATGAATGAATGAATGAATGAATGAATGAACAATAATGCCTTTAATTTCTTCTGCAAAGTGATTTTAGTAATTGATCAGCACCTCTGTCCTGTTTTATTAGGGTTTATCCCCACTACCCCTTCTTAGTGGATAGGCAGGCTACAGTCAAGAAATTCCTTGTGAGGAAAGGTCCTTTTTCCTGGAACTTAATCAAACCTGGCTCCCTGGGGATACTAGAGGACTGCAGCAGGTCTTGGAAAACTCTTAGGAGGTTTAAGACAAGCATCCCTCACACTTGTTCACCTGCCACATCCTCACACTTATAGGACTGCAGCCTTTAATGACGTACTTTGAATTGATGCAAATGCTAACTTTCCATCTTGTCTTCCGATTCACAGAAAACACCAGCTGGGAAAAAAAAATAATCATGGGAAATAATGCAGCCTGTATCACAGTGGGAAAGGATAACTACAATATTTGCCCAGATGTTCCCTATGAAGACAGCAAGACACTTCTAATTGCTGTTTACAGCATTGTTTTTGCCGTTGGTTTTCCAGCAAATTGCTTAACTTCCCTGCTCGCACTTGCACAAATCCGAAGGAATAATGCAATTGCCATCTACATTTTCAGTTTATCGCTGTGTGATCTGATGTATTTAAGTACCTTGCCTCTCTGGATTATTTATGTGCAACAGGATCACAAATGGACTATGGGTGAACAGGTTTGCAAATTAACAGGGTTCATATTTTTCTGCAACATTTACATCAGCATTCTGCTTTTATGCTGTATTTCTCTGGATCGTTATGTGGCATTGGTTTATGCTCTGGAATCAAGAGGGAGAAGAGGACGCAAAAAGGCAATCATAATAGTATGCTTTCTTGTTGCTGTGGTTGCAGTAATCCACAGTCCAATATTTAACATGAAGAGTATGCATAACAGTAACTGCTTTGAGACTTTACCCCTTGACAAAACACTGGCTTCCTTCAGCTTTGCCAGATTCCTACTTGGATTTGTCATACCTTTCGCAATTCTCATTTTCACAAACTACAAAATTTTCCAAAGAACAAAAACAAGTGACAGCGTGACATGTCACCAAAAAGCCAAAGTGAAGTATCTGGCAATTGCCATCATTGTCATTTTCCTGATGTGCTTTGCACCCTACCATGTGGTACTCTTGGTAAGAGCCATATACTTTATGTTTCATCAGGATTGCCCATGTCCATTTGAAAAAAATATATATTCAGTTTTTACAGTGTTTCTGTGTTTATCAACTGCAAATGGCATTGCTGATCCAATCATCTACATGCTGACTAGTGAAAATGTCAGGAAAGATTTTTATAGAAGTCTGAGAAGGTGGAAATCAAACTCATCCAGGCTCAACTCATCCATTAATCATAAGACTGAAAGTATCAAATTGAAAATGCAGAAAGAATCGCAGCAAGGAATATTAGGTGAAGAAAACAAAGAGATACCAAGTTCGGAAGTTCAAGAGATGCACGTTCAAGAGACCTGTCACAATAGCAAAGACCCAAAAGGAGGTAGCTAGCAGTTTGCGGCTGCAGCTGGCTGCTGACAGCAAAGAAGTTCTCAACGTGAGCTGCAGGCTGCACAGTGCAGCACACAAATATTTACGTGCTGATGTCCAAAGAAAGGGTTGGGTTTTCTTTGCAGTACATGGGCCAGCAACTCCTGGACAATTCTATGGGAATGATACTTCTTATTCCTGTTTCTCTCCTTTGATGAGGTTTGCCCATCGGTACCATCAGTGAAAACCTTGCTTTGCAAAGAACATGTGGAATAAACTGTGAAGTTTACTTTGACTCAAACTGAAGTCTTAAAAGCTTTTTTTTTTTTTTTTTTTTTGGACCAGCTCTTCTCTTACAAACTGAGAATCAGTTTCTTCTTCTGAGCTGAACAAAAAGTAACACCCAACCTGGGAGAACAATGCAAGGCCCATTCTTCTGGTTGAAATCACTAGCTCTTGAGGAGGTACATGTTGAGAATCTCATGCATGTATCCTGTTGTTAAAGTCTGTGGTTAACCAGTGGAAAATATAAAAAATGAGGAAGTCTTTCAAGAGCCTTGAAAATGGTCCTAATGCTTCAGTATGCAGTTTAATCCACCTTGCATGTACTGAATAAAGTAAAGGGCAAAATAGTGTCCTAGTAATGTGTGCAAATAATGCTTCTACAGTATTAGTCACAAAACAGCACCGAACAGTCCTGAAATACTTAAAAATGTACGCTTCTTCTGCTTGATATTTTACAGTTAGTAGATTTTACTTGTTTTGTTGTTAAATCTGGAAGGCACTGAAATGTTTAGAAAACATAAGCATTTTCAAGCAGAATCAGGGGTAGTTTTTATGTCATCTCCAAATATTTGTTGAACTTGTGTTTCTTTTCTGACTATGATAACGCTTCCCTTTCAGTGTCAATCTGGATTTTAGCATGCAGGATCTATACAAGAGTTAAAAGCCTTACTGACAAGGCAGGTCAGCCACAGTCCCTTGTCCCTGTGGATGGGAAGTCCCTCTGACGCTCAGACTCTGCTGGGCAAATTTCATTGTTACTGCCTCCATTTTTGTTGTATGTAAACTACTGACAGCAGTATCCCGCACCTTCAAACTAGGAATTACAAATTAAGAATCATATAAATCTACCACCTGGCAAGATTTATCTAAAAACCTTCATGTTTTTATGTGCCCAAAATAAAATATCACAACGGTAATGAACCAATTGCATGTTTATTTCGATACAAGTTTCTGAAGTGTGCCATAGTGCCATTCAGCTTTGTCTGCAATGTTGTACTTCAGTAATATTTTTAAATTGGCATTAATATCCACACTTCTGAATTGAACTGATATTAGCCAAGACTAATTTAAATATTTGTTAATATTTTAAAATTGTGGTACATATTTCTGCATGTTATAGTTCATTCTTTCACACTTTTGGAAAGAAGTATTGTGCCCAAATGGCATTTCCTCAAGCTATTGTATTTATGACATATTTAATTTTTTGTACTATTTAATAAGTCCTCTGACATCTTCCTATGAAATGTTTGTCTCTTCAGAAGGAGTTGCCACAATACTGAATGTGATAGAATATTGCTCCTTGGAAAAATGTGATTTTGTTTTGTGATGTTAATTAACTAATTGTAGTTTTCCATTTTCATGTGCATCTCAGAGCTCAAACACTGAAATAAAAAGGAAAGAATTGAATATCTGTAGCTTTGCTGAAAATCAAACTTCCCATTACTAAGAAAATCAGCAGCGGGCACTGCTCAGAACAGCCCCAGTCAGTCAGGGGGTTGTTGATTAATCTCTGAAGGCACGTATGCAATCTGCCCCGGCCTCAGGATTATCATAGCTTACATGTAAAACTTTGGTGAACCATGGCAGCAAATTTGGAAGAAACCAAAGAGACAGACTTCAGGATTCTGAACAGACTGAAATGGATGCAAATGAGATATTCACCCTGATGACTTCAGAAAAATCTCCGATGCTTTCCATCTGAGAAAAAGCAAGTGTATTTAGATCAAACAACACTGGAGACCTAGGAAAGGAAATTACTCAGGTCAGAACAGATCTGAAAGGTCAATTGATTGTGTGGATTAGAGTTATGTGTCTCAATGCTCCCTGAGCTCCAGCACTCGGGGCTGTGCTCACTGCCCTGAGCAGCCTGTTGCATACCCACTGCCTTCTGGGGCAGAGCCTTTCCCTAACCCCCATCTGACCTTCCCCTGACACAGCTCCATGCCATTCCCTCACCTCATATTGCTGTCATCGGAGATAATAAAAGATGATTTTATTTCTACATCTCTCAGACACTCCTAGTGTACTTGTGAAATAGTGGGTTGCTGATTATTTTAAGCATGGATGTGAAGCGTAAAGTGAATAATTTCTAAATATCAACTAGAGCTGGACAAACTAGTTTTTGCAGATAATATATCTCCTTTTTACAAAAAATACTGTGTTACATCTTTGCTGGCAATAACTCACTTAGAAATCTACGTTCCTCTCTAAGAAACATTCAATATGCTCAGTATTATATTTTGTTTCAAGAGTGTAGTTGCTCTTCCGCTGCAAAACAGGCGAACACAGATACGAATAAACTCAGACTCTCTAAGCGTGACAAAGTTTCGTTTGCAGCTGCTGGTCCTGCAGCTGTTCTCATTCAGTCCTACTACCACGTACAACCCAATGTCAAATTCCTGTTAGGTAGTGAGTGATGAAAACTAACTCAGAACCAAGGTGTCAAAGGTGTACACAATCTTATATATCTATATATTTTAATCAAGACCATGTGGCCTTCCTACAGGACATGATATGGGATGGGTCTTTTAGGAAATGTCCTCTATAGAGAAAAAATAAGCCAAAGTTGCCTGTCTGTCTAATTTTCATTGAACAAATAAGGGTGGGAGGTTTGTATCAGAGAAATGCAGTCACGTTTTGTGTGCAGGGGAAGCAAATGGGCAGCATGGCTTCTGCAACTAGAGTCAAGAGATGAGGGTATCCCTGGCCTTTCCATCTCTTTTACTCTCTTTTGCGGTGCTTTACATCCCTCCGAACTCCTTCTCATTCCCTGCATAATTAAACTTTGCGCAGGAGAGGGCGCTTCTTGTATTCTGTTTGCACCAGGGATGCAGTGAGGCAGTTCTCAAGTGGAAGGAATGTGAATCACAAGGCGAAATCTGTTATCCCAAATTACGCTAATGCTGATGTCCTGGTAATTGGTGTTAGTTGCTCTTCTCAAGAGCATTAATAAGGAAGGACTGTAAACTCATCTCTCTGTTTCAGATGACTGATAATTTCTAGGGTCCCTTACTCGGTCCTGTAAGAAATGCTCAGAGATAAACAAGCAAAAACAAAAAAACAAAAAAGCTTTGTAGGCAGATAGAAAGTCTGCTGAGGTGGGGCAATAAGCTATGTGGTAAGAATTTCACAGAACAAGCATCATATGAATATCATCTACACAAGCAACCGCAGAATATGCCTTCTCAGTACACCATCAGACAATCCATCCTGTTTGGCAGCCTCAGTCTGTAGCAGGACACGTACATTACAACCTATCATCACAGAGCATCCCCTGCATGTTCAAAGGTCTTTCTTGAAATGCTTTCTTGAGGGAGGTGAAGAATCAAAGAGCAGAGATAGTGTGGGAAAAGGGTGTTGTATGACATACAAAGTCCTGAAAAGCTTTGTGAACCTGAAGTCACAGATGTTCTGAACAAGTATGCAAATACCTATATATTCAAAACTGTTACTTACAAATTCTTCAGTATGAACCACAGTTGTTCATCTGTAAAATGGAATGCTTCTTCCCTTGAGCACTGTCTGTCTGCTTAAAACACAGCTCCTTGCAGGAGATGCTAGAAAGAGTGAGCAGGAGCGTGCTGTGTGCCTAGTCAGTGCTTACTGCAGCAGGGCAGGGAGCTGCGTGAAGGTGAATATAAGCTACTGAAACACAAATTATATTGAGTCAGCACTTTCAGAGACAGCTTTGAAGCACTGTAATTGCTTCTGTTTATTCGTAAGCTCCAGGGGAAAAATAAAATTAAAAGGGGGGGGGGGGCTTTAACTTTAACCCCCCTGCTAGTGACATGGTTCCTAGGTCTTTGGGGATTTCACAGGGATTGCTCCTTAATGGGATGTTTTAGAGTTTAGAGGAGTTCGGTTGACTCCTGAAGGTAAGAGAAAGTTAGTAGCAGAATACCATAGAGTTTTCAGACTGAAAATACTCAAGGCTAAGCACTCACAAAGCTTGTAACATCTCTCCATCAGTAATGCTAGTAGCACTTGATGTTTCACTGTCTGTATATAGCAGGTTGCTGGTAATAACCTTTAAAATCCTCAGTGCTTTGAGATCTATCCATGTGGACACTACCACTCAAGCTCTTTCATTCCTAGAAAAGTTTTTGAAGGTTGAGAAGCACTTTCCTAGCAGCAGGTTTCTGACATGGGTCTCTGGCAGTCTAAGGACAATATGCTTGAGGCAACAGCACTGTCCCCTATTTGGTTGATTTAGGGTTGCTGTTTTTTGCTTTTCTTAAATACAGTTGAGGACAGGACTAGGATCACACTACCCACTACAGGCAGGTTTTATTACTGTATGCTTACCATTTACCAGTGACTGCACAATATTTTGTATGCAGGACATTTAGTAAGGTATTGAAAAAATCCTTTAAGTTTCCATATAGCTCCATGCATCATTCCTGTCCACCTTTAATTCTTCTCTTTATATCTTTCTGAAATGAAGTAAGGCTTGTGAAAACTAATAGTCCATAACTCTTGATGGAATTATGTGCTAAACTTCATTATTTGCAGTAGGAGCTGTGTCCCAAAGATAAGAAACAGACATGTCTCAAGCTGAACTCAGACTGAATGTGTGTTTGCAAAAAGGAAGGAAAATATGTTTTAAATGTAATAATGGAAAAGATTTGTGGGGGAAGGAAGGGGTAGTAGATAAGTTCAGTGCTCTAGAAAAGTAGAATTAAAGGTGTGTGATCTCACAGCACCATCTGCTCTGAGGAGATCTGTGGGCCCTGCTTGCTTCATTCAGGGACAAGTCACTCACTCTTCCAACCAGAAATACTCCTCCCTCACAAAAAGCTAGAAACTGTATTATATCTTTATCTCTTTGTTTTCTTACCATTCAGTTTCAGATACTAGAAACTCTTAGTCAAATTCCAAGATGAGAAATGACATGCGCAAGGAAAAATCATTTTCACTGAAGATACCAAAAAACATTAAAAGCGAAGTTAAACCAAATGTTTGAAATTACCCTTCCTGTTGTGGAGGTAGTGTAAACTGAATGTGAATCTGAAGGGTTTTTGCTGACCTGGGGTTACAGTTCACAGCAGCTTTAAACCTCCAGGATTTGGAGGAATTATTTTTGATGTAGAAATATAGCTTGGACGTATCCATTACAATGTAGAACCATGTTAATGTATAACTCTGACTTGTCAGTGTGTTGTTATCAGGTGTCAAAGTGGCTAACTCAAAGAAAAGCTTTTATGAGAGCAATGTACTTGGTCAACATATCTATCAACTCCAGATCATGAGCCTACTGCTCTACTATGAACCATGCAGCAGGAGTTTCTGATTTCAGAAATGACACTGAGATTTAATTCTCCTTTTCTATACTCCCAGTTTTTACTGTTCTGGATAAGTTTATTGCATCGGAAAGTTCAAGCTCGGATGCTTTTCACGCCCCAGCTGCTGTTTCTCCAGGAGCTCAGTGCAGGCACCAGGGGGCACCAGACTCTCACCTATTTGCCCTCCTGGCATAGGTGGACTTCAGAGTGAAAGAAAAACAGAACGATTGGATCTTAAGTTGCCAGCCCATAACCATACGTTGTTAAGACCTTGTGCTGCTAGGTGAAACAGCCCGTGTGTGTGTGTGTGTGTGTGTGTCTCTTATGCAGAGAGCTGCTGAAGTAGATTAGGTCATGGTGCTTATCCAGCTACGGCAGAACCACATATCCGTATTCAAATGCTGGCTATGTACAGAAAGAAAAAGAAGCAGAAAACAGAACTGAAAACAAGAAATATCATGCAAAGAAAAGGACATGAGCCAATTTCCTTGTATCAGACAATAAAAAACAGAGAGTGGTGGGGCTTGCCAGGATCCGCATCCTGGAGAGGACGTCAGGGACAGAGGGAAATGCACCATCTCCAGCACTCAGCGGAGCCAGCTGCTGCAGTACCTCCCCACCCAGCGTACTGAGAGCAGTGCTGCAGGAGCCCCTCTGTGTCTGTGCCCAGGCACACTGCTGCACATGGCCCTGCACCGCTGCTCTGCGCAGCTCCTGTGCCTTTATCGCACGTGGACTGGCACTCGGTGTTATTTGTTAGTCACATTAAGCAAGGCCAATTAAACATGTATTATTCTGTTAACCTAAGACATTTGGAAATGATTGCTGGCTACTGATAGAGCAGCAGGAGATGTGAGTTAACGTCCCTTTATTGCTACAGAAGTCAGGGCTGTCATTCCCATCAAGGCACAGGACCCAGAGCAGAGAAAGAGACTTGCTCACAGCCTCTTATCTGTCTTCCTGCTCATGCCTCTAATTGGGTTAACCCTTTAACCAGATAAGTCAGACAGGCATTCACAAGCATTACCTTAGGGGAAAAAACAGAGAGAAAGAAAGAAAGAGAGAAAGAGAGAGAGGAAGAAAGAAAGGAAGGAAGGAAGGAAGGTAGAAAGGAAGAAAGGAAGGAAGGAAGAAAGGAAGAAAGAGAAAGAGAAGCTAAAAAAATTACTTTTAAAATATGACTTTCCATGCCCTAGCTCATATACACTTCATGTTCATTTTTGGATATCTTTTCTAAATTATAATGGCTATCTTCATACTTAATTTAAAATGTATTTTTTCTTACAGACTGCAATTCAGATAAGCCACCATCAAATCAACATGGGCAATAATTTGTGGATACGGTATGTTTTACAGTTTAACCTATCAATTCACCAGACTATAAAGCAAAATTGGGAAACAATTGGAGCACTCCGACATGTCATCACACCCTTCATTTACTCTTCATTAACGGAAGGAACAATTTAACTTGTAGATAAAACACTACTTCTGTACCGGCTTATCCACAGCTCTCTTACCTCTAGAGTTCTACTCTTCTCCTTAGTAATGGCAGGCCTGAGGAAAATCCCATTTCTGTTTTGGAAAATGCAAGACAACGAATGCTGTTAATGGTTGTTGATTGCATAGGAAACAGCATTTTGGGTTTTTTTCTACTTTTCTCCCCTTGTATTCATCATCCAAATGCCTCAAAACTATAAGGGAAACTGAGCTAAATATTCTAAAAAGTTTTGCTAGTTTTATCCATGCTCTTCAGTTATACCCAGTACTACAGAAATTAGTTTCCCATTGTCATTGTAATTTTCAGGGACATGAATTCTCAGCAGAGCACAACGTCTCACAGAAGGCTGATTTCAAGAGAAAAACACTGTGACATCAAAAGATGCAGAACAGCAAAGGTGAAAGCCTCAAATCTGACCTGAAGGATCTGAAAGCCATACTCTAATGTATGTTCAAGGATATATGAAAAAGGAATTATTCATTAACTTCTTCAGCTTGCAACTGCTTCAGGCTATTTTGTTCCTACAGTAGCTGCAGTTTTCAAAGGAAGGTAGAGCTAGTGAAGAAGAAAAGATCTTCATATGCACAGCACAAACACATCATCAGAAGCAGACTGACTCCAAGAAGAAAATATGGTACTGAGCTGGCTGCAAAGACAGGAATACCTTGTGCAGTGACAGGCTGCACACATTTTATGAGCTTGGGGTGCTATTTAATAGTAGATGCTTAGTTACTATAGCAACTGTCATATCCCATAGTATTAATGCTTAGATATGGAACATATTTTAGGCAGCACCAGACAACATGTAATTCAAGGGTCCAAAATGTACGTTTACAATGAAATCACTGTTACAAATTAAATAGATGTGCTCCTCCAGTTACTAGAAAACCTTTCTAATGCAACACTTTTGCAACAACAAAACAATCCTGCCCCTTATAAGCGCGGAACAGAACTGCCACGATAGGTCCCAGAGAGCTACTAGCTGGTAACAGTGATGGTGGTTTTAGCACATGGGGTTTCTTAGTCAGATCATAGAATCATAGAATCGTTTGACTTCAAAGGGACATTTAAAGGGCATCTGGTCCAACTCCTTTGCAAGAAACAGGAACACCTGCAGCTCCGTCAGGTGCTCAGAGCCCTGTCCAGCCTGATCTTGACTGTGGACTGGGCATCTACCGCCTCTATGAGCAACCCACACCAGTATCTCAGCACTCTTACAGTAAAAAAATAAAAAAAAAAAAAAGAAAACCCTTCTTCCTTATATCCAGTCTAAATCTCCCCTCTTTCAGTTTGAAATAATTTCCCCTTGTTCAATCCCAACAGAGCCTACTAAAGTTCTTTGGAGCTCATTCTCTGCTCATTTCTTGGTTCATGTCATCTCTAATCCTTCTAGCTTTCTTGTACACAGATCAGAACCTAAGGCCTGAGGCTGGTGGCCCGAGGCAGACGAATTTCTGCCTAGGAATGGATTTGCTCTGCCAGAGCTCATGCTGACAGCCACATACCCTCCCTGACATTACCTGTCTGCTACAGCTCCTCAGTTGCGCAACAGCTGAGCCAACTTAGCCAGACAAGCATTGTCCAGGTCAAGCACCTATTGGCTGGTGCACATATTAGTTGGTGTGATGAGTGCTCTGACTGCTATACTTATTTTCTAAACCACTAACAGTGCCAGTGTCATTATCACTCAACATCAAGCTACATTAACCTATCAGTGCACAGTTCAGATATACTCTCCTCTTCCTCCTCACTCACTCACTCCAAACTCCGTGTTCGTTCCAGAGGCACTGGGTGCCCCCACTCCTTGTTCACCCCTTATTGCAGACAGAGGTAACATCTCTCCAGGCTCAGGGCAGTGACAAAGGCTTTCCTGAAGTCTGAGCAGAACTTGGCTACATTTTGTGTTGCACACGTTAACACACAGCAGTAACAGGAAAACATTTTCCCTTAGATCTTCTCAGCTTTTCAGTATCTAAAGGAAGTCTATAAGAAAGAAGGAAACAGACACTTTAGTCATTCAAAGCCAAGCTGGGTAGGGCTCCGAGCACCTGATGGAGCTGTAGGTGTCCCTGTTATTGCAGGGGAGTTGGATTAGATGGCTTTTAAAGGTTTCTTCCAATTCTGATTCTATGATTCTACAAAATTTGGAGTGCTGTTACTGCAGGCTGCACAAAGTGAGGCTGTAGCTGAGCTGCTACAACAGGCTTACTTCTTAGGAAACAGCCACGTTTAATTAGCTTCCTTAGGCTTTCTTCCATCTGCTCCTGGAGTTTCTAGGCTGAGCTCTGCTGCAGGAATGTGCTTGTCTGCAGAAGCATTCAGGACTGTTTCGCAATGCTGATTATTTCAAAGGTAGTCAGGATTTGCCAGGTTGGACTTGAAGGAAACAGTACATTACAGATGGGCCTCCTGCCCTACTCCTGAGCCAAATTAAAAAAGATAAACATAACTTACAACCTTTAATCAAACATTCATTATGAGAGAAACAATACAGACTCAGAGCACGTCCACATTGCCTTTGGCAGGCAGAGGCAAGCAAGCTTTGTCCCAGTTCTGAACCACAGCCCAAACTCTTCCCCAACCACACACGGTCATGCTGGTGCAGCATGGAGCTGGAGCGAGCACACCTTGCCTCCCGACAGGGCTCAGCAGCAGCACCGCACTGACGACAGCTGCACAGCTTCCAGCTCAAGGCTGACTCATGTCTGCTTGGCTCACAGCACCGGCAGTGCAAGCGTGCATTTTCCTGCTCTCCTCGCCCAGCTTTCTGGCCCCCAGGGCCCTAGAAGCAGAGACAGAAAATGCTGCAGCCACACAGCAGGGCGTAGTGGAAAATGCTTCACTGTCGTCACAGTTTTGGGACTGGGACAGGACTTGCTCCTATCTCTCCAACTATTTGCTTCAAGCTCAAGAAACCTGACTGACTTTCCTAACTTCTTTATCTGCAGCCTTGCAACCCTGCTGGTTGAGAAACACGGAAGTAAGCATCATACGAATAGCAAGCGAGAGACAGTGCCTGTCAGAGCAGATGAAACATTCTCTTGAGGAGACCTTAGTGTGGGCTGGAAATCACATCAGTGCAGTGAACCAACAAGTGAGGAACCTCACTCTGCACGGATTACTGTCTCTTGTTCACAGTCACAGAATCATAGGGGTTAGAAGAGACCTCCAGAGATCATTTAGTCCAACCTCCTGCTAAGGCAGATTCACTTAATAAGTAGTAACAGCACCGACCCTCTAAAACTATTTTAAAACCACATATTTTATAATCATTTGCCATGTGGAAATGTCATGGTCTGAAGCTGTACAAATAAACTGGAAACAAAACCTTTTGTTTTATTTATTTATTTATGTGTTTTGTCTTTAAAAGCGCAGTTTCAGCCCCGTGCTCAGCCATTGAATTCTTATTAATTTCTGTGGTTTTTATAAACACTGTCTAAGTCCACAGCAGCCTTCCCGTCACTGCCAGTGTGTGAAAGTCTGGCCAGCCCAGCAGGGGCTCTACAAAAGGAGCAGCAAAGATCCGGAGGCATCAAGCGCAGCCCAGCACGGGAAGGGGGCTGGGGGGATCAGCGGCTGCCTGCACAGCAGCATGGCACGCAGCTCACACAGCCGGTACCAGGCAGCGCCAGGGAAGGAGGCCCTGGGAGAGCTGGCTCTGCTGGAGCAGAGGGCTGGGGACAGCCAGGGCCAGCTGCCAGCACAGCTCCGTCAGCTGCCGAGCAGCAGCATGGGCACAGGCAGTGTGCACGTGCAGCTCGTGCAGACTGAAGTCAGGTCTGCTCTGCGTCTGTACTAAGCTGAAGAACGAGGATCAGGGCAGCATGCTAAGGATGGACCTGTACTGTGGCCCAGCTCAGCGAGGCCACGGTGAAGCCCAGTGCAGTTAAACCAGTCCTCTGCCTGCTGCTTTCACACAAGGGAATCACATTCAGCGACTCCCCATTGGCAGTTACACTTTCAGACGGCTGCCAGGGCTTCTAAATCCCCTCAGGACTACCACTGCCAGCCCCCAGTCCTGTCACAGATGTGCTGAGCTGGTTTGCATCATTTTCTCCCAATCGTACATGGGAGTCATTACATCAGCAAGCAGGTCACCAGCAGCGTCTCACCAGGTGTAAGATCTCACATTTCTCCAGCAGCTTTGAGTACATATTCTGAATACCTTCTGGTTTTAGTCTCCTGCCATTTCAAATCAGACTTTTTTTTTTCCTTCTTCTTCTTTTTGTTTTCATTTTTGAAAGCAGCTGCCATCTTCATTTCAGTTTCCCTACCAGATTGCTCTGTAGACTTTTATTTCCAGTTTTGCTCTGTGCTTTGTCTCCAACTCCCCAGTACCAGTTCTGCTTTCGCCTGCAGAATACAAAAGTGTTCAGGAAACTACCATTTATCACTTGTTCATTTTAATTGTGGTGTTAACATTTTGTTTACTGAAACCAGTAGGTGGATAGAACACATTAGCAGGTAGCTAAAATTTGATATCTTTATCGTGTTGTGGTTACAATTATTTTCTTTACAACACTTAGTCCTATCAGAGATTGTCTGCTTTCTAGTAAACTTTGGTCCGTAATGTTTTGCATGTTTGTCCAGGTATTTCCCTTCTGACTTGTCAACTTAGGTTTCTCACATACCTGAGATGCAAGAGTTGTTTTCACCTGAGAGTAATCAAATCCTGTCATGTTTTGACTAAGCACACTCAAGTTTTCTCCACTTTTTAAAGAAAGGACTCAAAGGAAGCACTGAGAACCTTTCTGTAGTTTTCCTGATCACCCAACACAGTTTTTGATCTACCAGCTATCCTCTTATTGCATTGGTTGTTTCACCAGAGAATTTGTTGGGGAAAAAAAAACAATAAATAAAGGTGATATCCCCTCACTGTAGCTAAAAGGGGGGGAGAAAGAAGATAAGAGGGGATATGGAGGTGATGCTGTCACCAGTCAGAGCAGCACCACTGCACTTTGCTATAGCAGCGATCCTACAGGGAACAAGAGGCTCAATGGTTTGTGCGGGGCTTAGTGTGAGATTACATCAGAGCTATCTAGACAAAGTGTCTCACAGCCTTCCCGTACCGACGCTCAGCCCCAGGCCAGCTTTCTGCTCCCTCCTGCTGCTGGGGCACCGAGCTCCGTCCCTTCCCCACCCGCGGGATGCGTCCTCCCCGTCCCGTGCCCGCGAGGCTCAGACAGGAAATGCCACAGGCCTTGCTCATGCAGTCACGAGGCCCCCGCGGGCTGCGGAGGCGGGAGGCGCCGGGGACTCTCGGCCCCGAGGGAAGCGGCAGCGCGGCCCGGCGCGGGGATGGGCTGCTGCCGGGCCAAGTCTCAACCTGTTCCCGCCGGAGCCCGTGGCCGGGAGCCCAGCGGCGCCGCGGGGCTTTGGCTGCTGTTTGAAACTGGGTCTCCGCCTCGGCCCCCGCCTCCCAGCCTCTCACGGCCGAGGGGAAGGGCCCGGCTCCATGGCAACCTCGCAGCCTCCCGTGCGCGGCGCCCGAGGGGCGGGAGCCGCGGTGCGCCGTGGCAACGACGCAGCCAATCGCAATGGTGAGCGCGGTTAGCGCGTTTCGGCGACAGCCAATAGAGACGCGCGATAGCCCTGTGGGCGTGGCCTGACTCGGAAGCCCCGCCCCCAGAGGCCCAGCGGGGGCGGAGGGCGAGATCCTTTGTGGGCTTTGACAATAAGATGGCGGGCGAGGGGGGCGGGGCCAGGCGCTACGGTTGGCCACGCCCCCTCGCTCAAGCTCCGAGCGGGCGCGGAGGCGGGAGCCGGGCTCCTTCGCTGGGAGGCGGTGGCGGCAGCAGCGGCGGTGGAGCGGTGAGTGGAGGAAGCCGGGCAGGGTACGGGACCGCGGCACCGCCCGCTTTCCTTCTCCTGGGGCTATAACGCGGGGCCGGCGCGGGCGTGGAGTCGGGGCTGGCGGAGCCCGCGGAGGCGGGAGCGAATCCAAAATGGCGGCGGGCGGTTCGCCGGGAGCGCGGGACGCTGAGGAACGGCCGCGCACGCGGTTCCTCGGGGAGCGGCTGAGAGCTCCTGAGGCCGCTTCCCTACCTCCGCCGCCCTCCTACCGCCGCTCCTCGGGCCCTCCCCCGGCTCCCCCCGAGCGCACGCACCGATGCTCGGCCCCGCCTCGGCCCCCGCCGCGCTCCCTCCCGAGCCTGCGTGCGCCCGCGCTCGCTCCCCGCCCCGGGCACGCCTCCGCCGCCGCCTCCCCCCGCTCCGCCGCCTTCGCTGTCTCCGCTGCCCTGACTCCCTTCCTGGGGGGACCCAGCCCCAGCGCCTTCCTCCTGCCTTTGTCTCGGGGTGTTCCCCGTCCCACCGTGGGACCGTACGCGCACACACGCGTGCCCGAAAGGGAATCACTGCCTTTCTATCTTCTCTTCGGATTTTTTGTCTTTTGTGTGCTTCCTCCTAAAGGCGAGCAGTGCCGGAACGTCTTTCCTTTCTTCTCTGTTGGCTCAACTGTTAGGAAATGCCTTGTTGTGAAGCAGCCGGTGTGTCTTTTGCAGCGCGTTACTACCTCCATCTGAGCGCAGTCCTGGAATGTGTAAGCTGATGCTCCAGCAAGAATTGGATCAGGTTTCAAGCACCTTATTTGTAAAGCAGACTGGGAGTTTGTCACAAACTCAAAAGCAGCATTTTTTGTGAATGACATAGTGCTGTGCTTCCTGTGCTACTATTCCAACAAGCAAAAACCAAGCAGCTCCCCTTTTTTCATGCTTCGTTATCCTACAATAGTCGTTGTTTCCTTGACAACTTCTTTCCTACAGCTGTTTCAAACAGCAGTTAAGACTTTGGCACAATAAGTTTGGCCTTGTGAGGTAGCAGCAGCAGAAGGGAGGTGATAGGAAACAGCCAGTCTAGATATTTCTTCTTGGACAGAGGCAGATCTTGCCTGAAAGTAAGGGGGGACTTGGAACACCTTGCATCCAGAGCAGCAGCAATCCAGCGTGCATGTACCAGGAGAATTTATATAACAGCTGATACCTTTTTGAGCACATTAATATGTAAATCAATAGAGAAGCATACTTAGCATTTTAATTAATTAAATTTTAAGGGTAGCATTCTCTTGGGATGAGTACTTGTTGGAGATGGTGCAGAAAAGTCGGGGGGTGGTTATTTATTTGTAAGGTTTTAATTGAATTTGATCATGGCTATTAAGATTAAAATATTACGAAGAGCTTTGTTTCTGAGGCACACTCATTGGACAGCAAAGAGAATCTGAAGAAGTAGTTGCTGTGATGGACAAATTCTTCAGTACATGTATGCTAACAGTGGTCCGTGTGGTTTGTGTATTGCTGTAGGCAAGAACCAAGAATCACATGTGGCAGGTCTTACACACTAACCCACTGCAAGGGAAAACCACGTCCTTCTTTCCTGTGCTAATAGATCCCAGGCTGAACTGATCTGCCAGCATCCCCAGTGTCCTTTTGTTTTTGGATGTGATAGTGGTTTGTCTCCTGGTTTTCCCATCAAAGGTCCCCTCTTGTATCAGCCTTCTATTCCAGGAGGCAAACAGCCATACTTACTTCCTCTAAAACTGTCTAATATCCAAAGTAGCACTAGAAAATGCATCATCTCTATGTACAGTTGTTTTTTCGTTATTTTTTTTTTTTGTATGGAAAAAGCTTTGTTCTTGTCACCTACCCAGAGCATCTGTTCAGAGATTCACATGGTTGCTGTATGGAGTGCCTGCATTTTGTTTACAGAACAGGCAGGGAGTATACTCAGGGAGCAAAAGCTTTGGAACTTTTATAGCATTATGAGGTGATTGATGAAAATGAGAAGTACAGACTGAGTGCTGTGACATCTCACTGGAGCTATCTCAGCACCCCCCCTCAAACACTACTCAGTCTGTAAGAGAATGAGTTGGTTGAAATATAGTTTTTGTAACGTGACAGTGCTTTAGTCTTACTATTTTGGAGCTGTTAAAAGATTTTGGCTCGAGAGTGTTTAGGTGGCTTTTTTAATGTAGTGTTTTAATATGCAGCCCCTGGACAAAAACAGATGGCTTTCTGAAAACAACACAAAAAAAAGGCCTTTGTCAACTGTCTCTTCCCTCTCCCCAATTTCAAGTACTTTTTCAATTTTAATTACCAGCCAAGACAGGAAACAAAACAAAGATGTACATATACATCCAGGTAACTTATTTATTTTCTAGGTACGTACTTCAGTTGCCAACACTGAACTGACTTGTATAGTCAGACATGTCTAGAACAGTGCCAGAATTATATTAATATTTTTTCCTGTTAGGTATTTGTAGCCCACCGAAACAGCATTCTTTTTGGCTTTAGTTATTAAAGGAATTCTTGCACGTATTCGATACTTGTATTTGATATATTGAATATTGTTTGGCCTCAAATGTGTTTTGAAAACATCCTTCCTAGCTGAAACAATTTCATTACTGTCATTACTTTCATTTTTGTCATCTTGCAAAGAAAATCTTAGTCATAAAGTTTTTGTGCTGCTGCTAAAGGAAAAACCTTCCCTCTTAAAAAAAACCTTTGCTCTTTCATTTTTATACTTATGTGTGCATATTCTTTTCCTGTAGATGCCATGGTGACGTATGGTTCTGTATAACAAAGGTGCAAATGAGTGCTTTTGTGATAAACTTGCTTTCAGTATGCCTTTCTACACATTTATGCTTTCCAGATGATGGCTAAAGATTTTGTTTGCTCTTTAAATGGCAGAGATACAGGGATAAGGGGGAGGTTGGTCCAAAGGTCAGTGTAATAGCCCAGGACTTGGACTTAAATTGGCAGTGTCCTTCTCCTGTCAGGGATTCTGTGTGTATTGTTAGGCAGATCACCTTTGTGTTTCAATTGTAGATTGAGCTTAATAGTGTCACTGGAGTACTGTGTGGATAGAGATGCTAAAGCAGTTCAAAAAGTAGAGGTGTATGTGTTTCTGAAATGGAAAATGGTTTTGCTGTCCATCTCCTGTATTTGCCTGATGCCTTGCTTCCTGGTACTTGGTAGGTGCTGCCTTAATATTACTGTATGGACTCTTGCTCAGTAGCATGGGAGAAGAGGAAGGACTACATCAAGCACAGTTACTGGTATGTAGCTTTATTTCCTTACATGAAACAGTAATCTTCTGGTATTTTGTGCAGACTCAGAAACAAGGTGATGAAGAACTGCTTGTTTATGATGCAAGATACTGATTGGAAGGAAGTATTATAATGGGAAAAGTAATTGAAAATTTCTGTGAATTCTGTGAAACGCTTATGAATGATTTTTTTCTTGCTCTTCCAATTTGCGTGTGATGTATTGATGTTTTCAAGTTCTGTGCTACGTTCAGTTATTCCATTTGTGTGCCTTGAAGTGTTTAATTGTCAAACAGTAGATAGTTAAAAATCAGGTTAATGTTCAATTGCAGGTTTATTATTCTTCACAAGAAAAGAAGTTGAAATAAACAGAAATTTGAAACTCTGCATGGAACATTGATAGTATGATGACAGTGAACCCAGTATGATCAGTAGACACAAAAGATGATTCCCAGAGGTAGTTTGACATAGGGTGTGTGTGTATGTGTAAATGTTGTAAATACAAGCTACATAAAAAATACCCCAAGTAACAGTGTTTTCATGCGTAAAGGTCTGGAAAAGGCACTGTCAAGTAGAAACTTGGGTTGTTTTTCTTAATTGAAATATGAGTATGTTGAGTTACAGGAGAAAACTTTAGAACAAAACTTCAGAAGCGTTTAATATACTGATAGTCTGAACATAGCTTTTAAGAAGTCAGTTAAATGTGACCTTAAGAGTTCGTATGTTCTCTACTGTAGTCTGTGTGTATTATGATTTCTAAAAAGTTCTGTGCTTTCTCTGGAAAGAAGTCTTTAAGAAACAGCAGTTCAATAAAACATTAATTCATAGTTTCAGGCAGCAACGTAAGAAGTGTTGTACCGAGGCAGACCAAATGTTTATGTAGCTACTGTTCTAGCCTCACATTTTCAGAGTAGATAAGAGTGTAATGTACGATAAAAGGAACAGTGTAGTCACACTTGGGTGCATTTTTACTAATGCTGAAAAAGCTGAAAGAGGTCTCTCTCTGAAAACATGTGGACCATTCAGTAGCAACCAAACAGCCAGGCAGAGATCAACGTTTTCCAAAAAAAGGAGAATAAAACACACCGCAACAATAGCAGTTTGGTCTTGACAACTTTGAGCTGAAAAACGTTGTTCTGTTTGAATCACTGTGTAAAAAATTCCCAAAATGTTAGGTTATAAACTCTAGGGGCAGAGGACTTGAAAGGGACATAATACAGGTGCATAAATGTAAAGATTAGGTCCTGGCTTTCTTTTGCATCCTAACTTTTTTAAGACTAAGTGAAATGACCTCTGTTGCACTTACAATTGCTTTGTATGTGAAGCAGTGAGCTGTAGTACTTTGCTTGCGTGGAGTGCTACTATAAAAACCAGTGCAATTCAGGTGACTGTCTGGAGGCTACTGCTTGAAATTCATAGCTTGGCTAATTCTGTAAGTGATTTTTTAGATGGAAATAATCAGAAGCCTGCATGTACTCCAGACATTTTAGCTAGGTAGAAATACAAGAATTTGGTTTTTAATAGTCAGCTGGGAAAGAAGTACAGAAGCACGCACAGAGGATGACTCCATCCTTGCTAGAATTGCACAATTCATATTGGAATTGAGCTGTTCATTTACTCACTTGAGTAAGGGCACCTGAAGGACTGCTTGAGTTATATGAACCAAAACTGTGTTACACCCCAGGTAACCAAAGTAACCTAACCTTTTCTAGTACACTGTATGAGACATATCTTGTTTTGTTTGGTTTCTTTTTTATTACTACGTTAGGCATATTAGTTTTCTGCAGGGGTTATATCTTTAAAAGAAGGTGTGCCAGGTTGTATTTTTATTTCCAAAATCAGAAGTTAAGCATGCCAGTAGAAACTCAGGAGGAGCGAGGAGAAACTGCCTCTCCAGTAGGTGAAATACAACTGTTGAGATGGTCGCTTCTGTGCGAAGCAGCGGCTCCTGACTTCCATCAAGTTTGGAATTTAATGGGAACCAGGAGCTGGGAGCCCCTGCCTCCCTCAGGTGTCTCTGCGAAGCCATGACTCATGGACCTGCTCACTCCTGGTTCCCGAGTGTCGTCTTTGGGACCCAGTCCATATGTTCCTGACCCCTGTTGTACCACAATGGCCATTCTATAACCTGGTATGATAATTCTGATGTTTTTATCTTCCAAGAATTTGCTGTTTAGTTTTTCTGTTTTGTTTTGTTAGTCTTTTTTTTTATGTCTGTTGAGCTGCTTACGTTGTATAATATTTTTTCTTTCTTTTTTTTTTTTAAACAGGACACAATGTTTGTGCGAGGTCTGAAAAGAAAATGTTTTGATGGAGAAGAAGATATTGAAGGAACTCTGGCTGGTATTAAGGCTATTCCCTCTTATAATCTTCAGCGTCAGTCACTTTTAGATATGTCCTTGGTTAAACTTCAGCTGTGTCACATGCTGGTCGAACCTAACCTTTGTCGTTCGGTACTTATAGCCAACACAGTACGCCAGATCCAAGAGGAAATGACCCAAGATGGGACTTGGCAGATGATAAATATGCAGAGTACAGGCCAGGCATCTGTGGATCGTCTTGTTTCAACAGATATCCTCTGTCGCTCATCTAGGGAGCAAGCTGAGGGAAAGCATGTTCCAGGTTACAGTACTTTCAGTAAAGACTTTGAGGGTGACCAGGCACAAGATAGTTCAGAAACTATGTCAACAGCATCTTCAGTGCAAGCTCTAAGAAACCTGCAAAGTAATGTGTGGGAAATGGAGAATCCACAAGAAAATAAAGGAAATTTTCAAAAATCATTAGATCAAATATTTGAGACACTGGAGAACAAAAGTTCGAATTCAGTTGAAGACCTGTTTTCAGAAGTTGACAATTCTTACTATGATCTTGATACTATGTTAACAGGCATGATGAGCAACACAAAAATGGGACACTGTGATGGGCTAGAACCATTTCCTTCTCCAACAACTACAACTTCTAGCTCTAATTGTAAATCTGATCTTAATGAGCTTGATCATATTGTAGAAATCCTTGTTGAATCCTGAAACTCCTGGTGTAGGAGATAAAACGAATCTGTTAATGGAAAAAAAGACTCAAGAAAGCTATTTCCACAGTTTGTTCTATCAAATAAATCTGCACATGTATTTTATAAATATCTATATATTATATAGATATATATATTAAAAAAAAAAGCACTTCATATTGCAAAATAGTGTTAACTCCTGAAGTTAACCTGCAACTTGTAGTGTAATGATCCAATCTCCTGTCCAGTGAACTGTAAGTACATCCGGTATCTGTTTTCAAGTACGTGGTCCAAGGCTTTCAAATTTGGGTTACTTCTACAAATTTGTTCTAGCCTTTGACAGAGGATATGCTTAGTGAGAGGGATTATCTCATCATCCTTGTTTCTTATCCTTCTCCTAGTGAAAATGGTAATAAACACAGTGAGAAGTTGGATAACTGGCTTCACATTTTCCTCCAGTTTCCACTTTGTTACACCATGTAACTCCTGTCATATTTGCTGCTTCTAAGTCGCTACATGGCTCTTAAAGAGCAGTATGCAATAGTTCCCATTCTTCTAGCTAGCTTCTTCTGGTTTTTGCTACGTTTTTTTTACTTTAAAAATAGTTATAAAGTGTTTATTGGTGTTTAGAATTTTCCAGGTATTTTCCTAAAATATATTTTTACTACAGATGTTATGTCAGCTGCTAACTTAGCAACTTTTGATCATATCTGCAGTTGATGTATTTTTTGAAAGGTTTTCAAAAAGGGATGTTTTTTTACTGTGAGCTACCCAATGTAGTTCAGTAAAGTGTATGTAAATGTAAATATGCAATTTTATACTTTACATTAAAATGTAAGAACTGTTTTCATGATTCTGTTTTATAGAGTAGTACTTTACTAAATCGAGAATTGTACTATTATGCTTTTTATGCCCCATATACTTGTTTGTTATTAGAGGAAGAGCTCTGATCCAACTAGAGACAATTACATTTAATTCATTTCGGACCGTATTTTTCTTAACTACAAACCTAAATTACATAGGATTTTATTTATGTGTATTTATATGTAAATGTCATCAAGTGAATTGTTTGTCAAAGTCTACCATCAAATATTTGTTGATATGGGTTTAACTATCTTGCACTAATTGCTACAAAAAGTGTTACTAGCGGCCTTTAAATCTCAACTGGTGTGTCTCCATGTCTTGTCCTTATTAGTATGCTCTGCTCTTACAATGAGTTTCCTCTTGCTTTTTTTTTTAATAACAAAAGATAATACAACATGAGATGGTGTTCTTTTCTTCAAACACTCACATTCACGTGAGTGTATACAATTAAGCAGGTTGTTGTGAGACTTTTGAGAGGGGAGAGGGAGGAAGTGATGGGGAAGATAATATACGCTGCGTGATTTTGTTGTTAAAGATAAAAGCAGAGAGGGGTGAGGGCAGGAGGATGTTAAGGGTATTCCGGTGTCACCTCTGCAAAAATACACCACTGGGCTTAAGTTTTCAGCAAGTGATTCAGAAGCATTGGTTTGGGGAAAAAAATGACATCACTTGCTAAATTATTCAAACTTGATAGTGGAATTCATATTAATCTTTGCTTGCTGTAGTGGTCAAACACTGCTTCCTCAATTAAATGTTTGTTAATAGCAATATTGAATATGAAATGCCATATAGACATTTGCAATTTCAATCTGTGTAATACAGCTGGACCAAAGAAACACAAAATACTACTGGACACCTTAAACAATAGAAGCATCTCTGATAACTGAAAGGTATGGTAGCACAGTATCATAATCCAAGAGGATACAAACACTGATGTTAACTGTCATATCTCCCAGTGGAAGAATAGTCCGTTCTCTCAGTTAGTTGCAGTATGAGAAATTACTTCCAAAATGATAAATCCTCAAGAAAACGTGCTTGATGTGTGGATAGACAGCAGATGCTTTAGAATAAAGTATTCAGGCTGCTTCAAAGTTGTATAAATAGAATGGTAGTGATGAGTTGAATACATAAATACCTTCTCTACTTCCAAAGGTTCCCCCAAACTGCTCTGAACTGTGGTGGTTCAAAACCCCGGGCTTTGAACAGCTATGGGTGTTCCCCTCTGTTCTGTTCCCCCTTCTGTTATTCGTTAAATTGGAAATTTCAAGTTTAGATATTTAAAGAGATATTTTCCCCTTTTCAGTACGTTTCAGTCTCTGTTCGAGGTGGGAGTTAGTCTGAGTGTTATGACTCTTACACAACAAAAGTCAAATGCACACGTGTGTGCCCACATATATATGTATATATATGTATGGTTGCACCAAACATCTAGTCAGTTGCATTCCTTTCCTGGGGAGGCCATACTCAGTGAAGATTAATTTGCAGAGACTACTTGGCTTAACAGGAAGGGTGTTAGGTAGGCACACGGTCATGTCGTTAAGTATTTAAACAGAAATATGTATTCTGTTTTATTATGTTCTTAAAACTCACGCCAAATCCTATGTGCTCTTACATGTCTGATGTCTTGGCTCAAGTGTTGAGCAGGTCCAAGAATTCGTGTTGCTGAAACTTGCACAGTCACTCTGCAGATGCATACGTAGAGCTGCTCTGACTTTGCAAGTCAGCGTACAGTCAGCCCACTGCTTTTTGGTGTGCCTCAGACTAACTGCTGCTTGTTCTGTAGCTTCAATTCTTTTACAAACCAGAACAAACCTAGCTTTATTTTTGTGCTCATATTGTCATTTCTTTGTTAGTCCGAAGAGGTCATAGTTAAATACGCCTCACTGAAAGGTTAATAAAATGTTTTGCTCTGTATTTCTCTCTGATAAAGAGAGGAGGAACGATAGAGTGCCTTTAAGATGGTGAACTTTAAATTGCTTTGCTTTTTTTTTTTTTTTTTTTTGTGAATTATTCCAGTGAGGGATATGATATTTGCTGATGACAATTTTTTAAAATTTATATGCATAGGTGGAAATTAATTTAATCTCTGTTAAGATTTCTCTAAATTTCTACCATTTCTTGTGGCCTCTTTTCTTTTATGTCTTCCTGGGGAAAAGCATTACAAAACTTGCATGACAGTCTGTGCTGTCTCGAAGTAAGCTGCTCATCTGAATGGCATAACTGCTTTAGACTTGCACAAAAGAAAGTAGTTTCTAGCTAACACCCATCTGCTTCCTTCTCAGGTTGAATACCTGTCCCCTCTGCCTCTTTACCTGTGTTTTTGTTGTTTCTCCTCTCTTTCAAGAAAATCCAGGGCACGTGGAGCTTCTGGAGCCTGTGCATTTGGCAAAATGTATGAAAATGGAGGCTGAGATGGCTTGCGTACCACTTTTGATTTTTATTTCTTAACCCCTTTCTCTTCCACAGCTGATTTATTTAGGAAAAGATTTCGCATAGCTCTCTGAACATAGCCATGTTTGCATAAAGGACAAATCTGGTAAATAAAGAGGGGATTGATTCTGTGAATGAAAAGTGCCGTTCCAGATTGTCTGAAAGGTATAGCAATACCTATGGCTTTCATCCTTTAGCAGGTTAGGGATTCAGACAGCAGTCTGTGCACTCACTTGTGCTGGAGGCTGGCCTTTGGTCATTTTTGAAGTCTCAGGTCTAGACTGGTTTAGCAGGCATTTTAAAAAGCATTACTCTGAACTGCTTGATAGTACAGTTTTATACTGTAATTATCAGTCCATTACAGATGTCTCATGTCTCAGGATATTGATGTGAGTGTATGACTGCTTGACAGTTTTGCAACTCAATCCATGTTCCCATGTAGCCAGACAAACTTTGTCAGAAGGCAGGGTGAAAAAAACAACCTCTTATGCTGACACCAAGCACAAGACGAAAACACTTTCAAAAGAGATGTGTTCAGAGTGAAAGTATGCTTATGTCTCAGGCCTAGGATGTATAGTCCCTTATGCAAAAAAGCCCACAATTGATCATGACAAATTTTGATTGCTCATCAATTCCTGAATGAGTGTGATTTCACAGTATAAGAAACGTGATTAATAGTAAAAGTACCAAAATAATGATTTATCTCTGTGACTCCACAGCAATGAAATACACATCTTTAAAAATTCAACTGTGTTCAACTGTGAGGCCTCACAAAGTTTATTTCAACTCCTGTAGGTGTCTCTTGCAAAACTGACAGTTACATTTTTTTTTCTATTTTTTTTTCAAGAAAGTTCCACGAAGAGCTGAAATCCCTGAATAATTCAAGTCATCAAGGAAGATATACTTTGGTTGCCTGTAGTGACTTGCCTTCTTTATATAGTCAGTGAAACATAAGTAATGTTTTATGTCTGAATTGTAGCTTTTTTTTTTTTCTTTTTCAATACAACAATTCCTTTGCTTAACTAAGATTCTGCTAAAAAATGAGTGTTTTATGACCTGAAAAATTATTGTGGTAAATGTTGATGCACGACCAACTTGTCAACAGGAAAATATATAGCTAGGGGCAACTTTCCACTGCAGGGAAAACAGGCAGTAATTCCAGCTGTCATCTTTTTAGGGTAGAATAATTGAAGATACAGGTGATTACATGATTTCCTGCAAAAACAGAATTAAAAAGAAATTGTAAGAACATGTACGCTGTACTTGAAAGTCCCCTAGGAGCATGTGGGAAGTAGCAAGTAAGTACCGCAACAGTAAGTGTTACAACAAACAGTGTATTGCAATTCTCATGTGCCCCTTACAGACAAGTTTTGGAGATCAAGAAAATGTAATTTCAGTCTCTGATTGTGCAAGCTCCCAAAACAAGACTCTAAGGAAGAGTGACTTATATTGTTTAAAAAACACCAGAAGAGTTTAATACTCACAGGAGAAAAACAGCACTTAGAGCAAATTCACTTTTGTGCCCGGTAATGTTTGCTTCCGTGCCTCTGCTGTGCTTGAAAGGGAGAAGGCACTTCTGGCTGTTCTTTGTGGCAAAACAGAATAATGGTTTCCTTAAAATTTTCAATAATGTGTTTTCAAACAAAACTTTCTACCATTCTGTTTTTGGGTTGTTGTTGTTGTGTTTGTTTTGTTTGTTTTTGACAGACATTAGATGTAGGGTTAATTAGCAGCTCACAGAGTCTTAACCAACCGAAAAGAGACGGTGAAACTCACAAGGCTTGGTGCACTCTTCTTCCTCACTTTGCCATGGAAGTATGGCATACCATGTTTGGTCTGCAGTTCTGCTTCAGTTAGCTAATTAATTGCAACCAAGTCTTGTAGTTGCTTTATGATTAGAAAATTATTTTTGAGAAGTGTGCAGGAGAGAGACCAGAAGAAACCTCTGTATTGTGCTGGCATCCAGTAACTGGGATAAGATAGAGACATTTTTCAGTTTCCAGGCAGAAGACCAACTTCAATTAGAGCCTTAGACGCAGAGTCGATTAATTGCAGACGTAAATCCATAGGAAAGCAGTCTGCATCAGTTCCTGCCTTCCTGGGGCTGTTTTCAACTAGCAGCCTAGTGCTGAGGTTAGGGGGAGCAGAGCCCAGTGCTCCTCTCAGACGTGTCAGATAGAGACCCCGGGTTTGGGGTGTGGTTTTTCTTCCTCCTGCAAAATGCAATGCGAAAGCCACAACGCAGCTTGTGAGAGTGCTGTCCTGCCGTGTGCTGGGGCGGGGAGTCAGACTGAAAGGCCGTGTTTGAATCATAAAAAATTCATGTTGTTAGGTCTTCTGTTTGCCGCTAGGTTTCAAGCAAAATGGGAGAGCGCAAAGGACTTGTAGAACACGCTATCCCCAGAGGAAATGTGGGCTTCTGTCTGTGTTAGGTCGTGAATGCAGAGCTTGGAAACGGGTAGTGGGGCCCCTGTGGGGTTGGCCAGGGCCCTGCTGAGGGATGGGGCCGGGCCTTTGGGATTTCAGGTAGTTCTGCTGGGGCTGATGTCGGCCGCAACCCATCACTACGTGGAAGTCAGGTGTTGAAATCGGCCTTGCACAAGCACCGTGCTGCTGTCACTTGATTACGCAAATGCTCACAGAGAGCAAATAGAAGAGGGGCGTGAGTGCGGCCAGAAAGCTCTCGTTCGTAAAGGGAAAAAGAAACTGAACTGAATATCCGTAGAAGCATTTTGCAGCGTTTGACGTAGCGTCAGCGCCGGGCCGAGGCGTGTGCTCCCACACGGCAGGAGGGAGTAGCGGGAGCCCCTCCCTGCGGAGGCCCTCCTTTAAACAGGGCAATTCCGGGCAGCAACTTTATTTAATTTGACTTTATTCAGCTTTAATAAAAGGAGGCAGAGGTGCGGGATCCCGGCAGCTCCCAGCGCTGCGGGCGGGGCCGGGCGCTGCCCACGGGAGCGATGCGCGCGGCCGTGCCTCGTGCCGCCCCGTGCCCGCCCGCCCTCCACCCGCGGCACCCGGAGCGCCGCGCCGGGAAGACGGGTGGGTGGGGGGGACTGAGCGGCGCCCGCATCGCGATTGGACGAAGCCCGCGGCGAGCCCCGCCCACTTCATCTCTTCCGGTTTTCTCATTGGGCGGTGCCGCGGGGCCAGCCGGAGCCCAACCCCCGCGGGCTCGCGGGCCAGTAAGAAAATGGTTGCTGGGCAGATTGGGACGGCCACCGGCCAATGGGAAGGCGGCCAGCTGGCGGGCGCCGTGCGCGCTGCGTCCCCGTCCCCGTCCCCCACCCCCCCCCCCCTCCCCACACACACACACCCCGCCCCGCCGCCGCCGCTGTGGGTGCCGCGGGCGGAGGGAAGGGCGGAGCGGAGGCTGCCGGGGCCCGGCGGGGGTGGCACCTCCTCCCGGTCGGAGTCCCAGCCCCGCCGAAGGGAGCCCGGCCGGCAGGCGCGGGAGGACGCGGCAGGCAAGCGGCGAACGGGGAGGGCCGCTCCGCTGCCAGGTGAGGTGCCGGGTAGGGCAGGGCCGGGCGGCGGCCCGAGGGGCTGAGGGAGGCGCCGTGAGGGGGCGGAACGGCCGCGCGGGGGGGAGGGGGCGGCCAGGGTGCTCGGTCCGAGCCCTTAGAGCGGAGCGCGGCGGCGGCACGGCGGGCACCGAGGGGAGCCGGGCGGGCTCGGGGCTCGGAGCGGGCCGCTGCCGGGCCCGGGGCTGGAAGTTGGCCGCGCAGTTATAATTAGCTTTGCGGGGTCCGCCGGCGGCAGGAAGGGGGAGGAGTGCAACTTTTCGCAGCTCGGAGAGCCCGGGGGCGGCTCCGGTTACGGCCTGGGGGAGGTGCAGGAAGTAGCGGCGCGGCTCTGCCTGCCGTCACAAAGGCCAAATGGGGGCGGTTCTGCTCCCCGCTGCCGGGGCCGCCGCGCTCCGAGCGCCTTCCGTGAGCCCGGAGTGCCGCTGATTGACTGCCGAGACGGGTTGTGAAATCTGAACCGAGGTTCCTTCCCCGCCGCCGCTCCGCCTGAGATCCTGCGGTGGAAACGCTGTAACCTCGACGGTTAACGCGAAAGGGATTATTTGAAGTAATAAAAGAGTTAAATTCGATAACTCCTCGGACTCTACGTCCATCCAGCAAAAGGTTGGCTTTCTAAAATACAGCGGGCAGAGCTCTGGGCCTTTTTTTTTCCTTTTTCAACTGAGGTGCTGAATGCAAAACTTTTAAATATTGCAGCATACTTGTTAGCTTTCTAAAGGGTTATTTAGTACTGTAAAGATTCCACACTCTGAAACATTTGTCCTTTCATACTTGGTGTGTAGAAAACAGTCAGTGACTGTACTCCCCCCGCCCCTGATGACTTAGCAAGTACACCTCAATAGATCACCATGTTGACCTTTTAAGCTGTTGGTCTTGCAGCGAAACAAGAAGACTATGACTTATTTGCCTCTTTACTTGTAACGTTGGTCTTCTTATGATTCACTGGAACAGGTTGCCCAGAGAGGTTGTGGATGCCCTGTCCTTGGAAGCACTCAAGGCCAGGCTTGATGGGGCTGTGAGCAACCTGCTCTAGTGGGAGGTGTCCCTGCCTATAGCAGGGAGGAGGAACAAGATGATCTTAAAGGTCCCTTCCAACCTAAACCTTTCTTAAGAAGGAAAGTCACCTTCTAGAAGGAGGAGGGCAGTATTGCTGTACTTATACTGATGTTAGATGTAGCGTTATCAAGCCACATGCACGTCTCTGCTTTTTCACTGCATCTTTTTAGTCCCAAGAACCTGTGAGTGGAAGAGCCCTTTGGTATCATCAGGCTAGGAACTGCTTTCTAAAATCATATATATTTACTACTTTGTCTGGCTAAATACAATACCAGCTTTCACAGTGTGTTATGTTAAGCAGTGTGAAGTAACACGTAAACTGCTGTTCTTTAAATGCAGTCCTCCATGATCATATGGATAAAATGTGGTAGCTTTGTAAAGTAGTTGGAATGCTGTAGGTGGGCATCTGTAGGTATGTGTGTGTATGCACACACACACAAACACATTAAATACAGTGCCAGAGGGTAGGCTGCCAGCCTTTGTAAGGGCATTACATCTTGAAACTAAGGAACTTGGGTTCTCCAGCTGGAACTGAGACCACAAGAACACTGATTGTAGAGTTCCTTCTGCATGTCGCAGCCTCTTCCCTGGATTACTGTCACTTCAGCCTTTTCACGTCTTCCCCAAGTTTTCAGTCCTTGGTCTAATCCATGATTTAATATGCGTGCTCTGCTGGCAAACTGCAGATGTTGCCTTATCAGGGTTGTAATGAAAATGATGCTTTGCTGATTACACGCAGTCCTGGGGCATCCTGCCTGTTATCTTCTTGCAGTGGTTCTATCAGTGCTGAAAATGAGGAAAATCAGGGCGCTCCACAGAAGCACAGAACTGTAGGGGTTGGAAGGGACCTCTAGAGATCATCAAGTCCAACCCCTGCCAAACATAACAGTTGATCTCATTTTGCAACCTGTAAAAGTTAGGGGCTGATTCTGAAATGTACTTCTTCACAGTTCTCCTGATGTGTGGTTTCTGATGTTATTGCAATTTGAAGTCAGTGTTCAGTAACCTGAAGAAGTGGCAGTACAAATTCTTACCTATAAATCCAACATCTGTAGGGTCAGTACTCTCTTTATTCTTCTATGAAACATGATTTTCATGTTTCACGTGTTTGTAAGTGAAACTGCCAGGTCCTCACACTGCAGTGCATTTATGAACTCTAGTTTTTTAGATTTCAGTTCAACTGCTTCAGAAGGATTTATCACAAACCTTTAAATAGCTCTATTGATTTCTGTGCTTAATATTTCTGGTTTAAAAATATCATAGCATTTATTTATTTATTTTCTTTCATGTTTTTCCCCTTAAGTCACATCATCCTACCTCTGTGGATGGCCTGGACCCCTGAATAGCTGGAGGCTCTTGGATGACCACACTTTATGCAAAATCCAGAATCTTCCTGCCTGGACTCCTCTCTCTTTTCTAAGGGTATCTACGTTGCATATTTTTAAATCATGATATCTGAGCATATCCCATGTTCTGATAACCAGCTGTAAGTGTTATTTTTGTGGGCTAGACTGGTAGACTGTATAATAAAGTTTCAGCGAAGTGCTTTTGGCTTTATTTAGACATGCAGATTTGACATAGGCAATAAGCTGTAACTTTTGATATCAGTGTTACTTTATTATTAATCTATGTTCAGATCACTATAACTCTAGAATATGTCAGTATTAAGTGAGTGCATTCAGTACTTGAAGTATTTGAAGTAAATAGATCATGTAAGAAAAGAGGATTGACAATTATTCACTTGATTACAGAAGGTTTGTCATCACATTGAAGTTTTAAGGATCATTTGTCTCCTCAGTCCTTTTTCCTTAGGTGGAACAGTGGTTGTTTGTCTCGTATTTGATTTTGTGCATGTTCTCATTTAATTATGTTTGAGTTTTATGATGGGAGCTCATTGATTTAGTAACTCTTGATCAGGTGTCAACTCTTACCATCCTCTATTAATCTCTAGTTTAAATGATTGCAGGCCTTTCTTCCTGCTTAAAAAAAAACCCAGAAACCTAAAAAGCCAACCAAAGGAAAAAAGCCCACACTCCTGAAACATATCTGCTAGATACACTCTCATTAAAAATACACACCTGTAAGCGTTGCTCGTGCACAGGGCTACAGTCACAAGTAAAGAGGAGAGTAATGCTGGTGGGTTTTCTTTAAGATGTTGGTTTTTTCTTTTAAGTATTAATATACTCTGCCTAGTGCTAGTATTGCCCAAATACATCTATATTATCAGCCTGTACTGATAGACAGCAGTTGCTGAGAGTATGTTCTGTTAACTGTTGTAAATAGCCCAGAACCGCTTGTCTGTAGCTTGTGGAAAAGGTACATTGTAACAGAGGATCTTCTTGTCCGGAGGTGTAGCTTTTAAAAGAAAGTTCTTATGAAATAAAAAGGGAGTAAGGAGCTTAGGAAGATGTCCTCCAAATGTAGGAACAGTACAGATCTTACTAGACATAATATAAATAGGTGGCACGTTGCCTCCTCTAAATTCTAAATCAGGGTAAAACTTACTCTTAAGTGCTTTGTAAACATAATGTCAGTCCCTGAAAATATTACTGTGTGATAGATATTTGTTTTCTTTCTACAAATAATGAAGAGACATTGGGAAGGTTATGATTTCCACACAGTAATTCTGTGCTTAGTTCAGTCTTCCTCTCACTTCTTTTCTATTCTTAATCAATGAATACTTTTAGCCTATTTTTATTTTCAAAATACAGGAAAGGGTGCTAGGTGTTTCCATAGCTGTGTGGGGTGTTCTATTTTTGTTGTTTGTTTAAGTCTGAACAGTGGCATGTCTTGGTTCTGTGCTCTAGTTACTGGGGTAGTAACAGAAAGTTTGGTGTGTTATAGATGAGGATTTCATGACTGAAAGTTGACCTCAGTTCTCCCTTCTTTGAGCAGCTTTTTTCTGGTCATTTCTAACTCCTCTAAAGAGGTTGTTACATAGGAGTTTAGGTATGGGAGTGAGCTGGTAGGACCGTGCTCCTCCCTATATGTACATTTTTAGCCACCTCCAGCAGTTACTCATCTTTGCTAAAACAGGGCAGGGCGGGGAGGAGGGGACTTAAAAACATCTTTGTATGTTTTAAGGTGTATTCACATGTCGGTTACTTTCTTACTCTCAAGTCTTCCAAAGCTTTTAATCCTCCTGCTCCTGCTTCCTCTTAATTTTTGGTAGCAGCCAGGATGTGGCAGTGTGGGGATCACCCGCACTTGCTGAGGACGGCAGCTCGGATTGGCTGCCCTGTGTAGTGTGTTGACAGCTTACTGTGTTACATAAGTCCTGTTGAAGTGATCAGTCTTAAGTCCAGATGGGGGAAAAGGATTTACGCTGTGTCTGTTAACTGTACCTTCAGTCTTACCTTTTTCCTATGCAGCTTCTGATAGATGCAATACTAGCCAAGACTGTGCCCACCACTTAATTAAAACGCAATGAAGTTATGTTGCCTGCATTCAAACATAATGTGGTAGGGAAAAGGTATCATTAAAACCAGTATGCTGCATACATTGGATAATTCTGGGAGATTTCCATTAGCTGTGGGGATGTTTGTCTTCCTTTATGTTTCCTGTAGATGGATGCGTGCTCGTGGACTGTGCCTATGGAAGGAGGGCAGGAAGTCAGGTTGTCAGTCACTGTCAGAAGTCTGCAATCCACAGAGATTTCAGGCTGGCTGTACGTTTGGTGTTTTGGGTGGTTATGAGCCGAAGGAGACTTTGAAAGAGAGCTACCTAAGTTATAAATAGCAAGGACTCTCTAATTTTGATGTAAATAAAAATTAGTACGGTTGTCTTACTGGAAGCTAGGCAGGCAGCTTTCACTTTGGAGGTGCTTACATCTGTTCAAATCTGATACTTCTCTCATGAGAAACAGTCATTTATAATTTGAGATGGATTAAGGCTAAAAAATGCAACATTGTCTATATGAGTAGAATTAAGGAAGCTTGAATTTAATGATAACCTCAGAAGAGAAGCAAGAAGGGACCAGTGATGAGGAGATAATTTGGACATCCTGCATGGTGCAGGCCATGTATTCTATTGGTGATTTAGGCATTTAAACGTATTTAATGGTAACAGTAATTCTTGTGTAGTTAACTGCAGTGCTGCTTTTGTGCAGGACAAGTATGTGTTCAGGCAATTGTGACGTACCAGCCAGGTTTTATGTACTCATTTTTACTCATTTTTTGAAGCTTTTCTTGTCTAAAAATGAAAGCTCTGAGCAGTTCCATATTCTACACGTTGCTCAGCTTGCTCTTAAAATGTTTTGGGAAGGTGAGGAAGAAAAAACGTAGTAGTAGTTTGCTTACATAGAAGTATTTGAGATTTTTCACGTGCTGTGTTCTTTGTGGCTGTTTCCAGCTGCACTTCCTAACCATGTGTCAGTGGCAGCTGCACTGCACTATCCGACCCCGTGACAGATGGAGCTGTGTTTTTCATCTGAAATGGTGGCACGAGTCCTGCATTGTCCGCGACACGTTGCAATGTGAATTTTCCTTGGTAGCCTGGAATGTTTCTTCTGAGTAGCTGTGAGCTCTGAGCAGGCCTGTGTGTTGGCTGTTCTCTACAGATCTGCCAACCCGTGATGTGCCTCTTCCCTCCAAGTTTTTTTCCAGCTCGGGTACAGTGTAGGATTACAGAGCATGGAAGCTTCTGCTCATCTTAGCAGGGAGGAGTTTCTATTAAATGGACTCTGTGGAACTGGAAGTAAATGGGGAGCATACTGTCAGGGGCATAATTTCTATGGATGACATGATGGAGAGTGGCACTCCTAAGCATTGAATTCACTTTGTTTCCTTTTCCACAAAATATCTTTAATTAGAGAGTTTTTTGCCTTAAATGGGCTGTGGCTCTGTTTGCCTTACTGTAATGAGAGAAGATGAGAAAATACAAGAAAAAGTTGTTGAGATGGTATGTTCCTTATTGTACTTCTGTTTTGTTTTAGGTTTTTTTTCCCCATAACAAAAGATTCTAGAAGTTGGATCACTGAACTTTTTCTTAATGTTGAGGGAAAGAGTGACACACAGTGCTATCAGAAAAGGGCGTTTGGTTGTGATTCTTGGTTTGGGGGTGTATGTTTTAACACACAGTACTATAAGAGGACAAATTGCATGAGTACGGAGTAGTTTGATAAGAATATGACCCTGTCAGAAATTCTTATGCTAAAAAGTAAAGTGAAAGGCCTGATAAAATGTGGATTAGCTGGTAACAAAGGGACTTTGTATCTTTTGTAGGTCAGCAGCTGAGTGTGTTTGACAAGAAATTTCGTGTCTCCTGTAGCAACCATGCCACTAGTCACTTTTAAATCCTTTGTGTTGTGGCACTCTGGGTTTTATTTGCCTTTCTTAAATTTTGATACTACTTCTGAAAGCACCTCCATGCTTGAGGGGGACTTAAGCATCCTTGCAATTAGGCAAAAATCAAACTGATCAGGCTTACATAATAATAAACAGAACCCACTTCACCCCCCACCCCCCCCAAAAAAAAAAAGTTTTTTGTGAAGGATGGGGAGGGCCTCCCATGTAAGAGCATAAAATATTTAGTCTAGATTACTGTATGACTTCAAATGTTAAACATTTGGTTTTAAGCTGTTCTTGTGAAATGACATGTCCTTGTGCACGTTTGCTTGCTCCTCAAGCTTGCTTACAAAATTGAAACACTAGCACGTTTGAGATGTTAGAGATGAAGATTACTAACAGCTGTAATGTGGCAAAACCAAGTACTCTGAACGTATGAAACATCAGAATTGCTGTTCCATGTGTGCTCTTAATTTTGTTCCTTTGCGAATGTGAGTTTTGGTCTGCTTGAGAAGAAAGTAGGGGGGGAAAAACCCCAACACAGCTAGTATGTGGTGCGTGGGAAGGATGGTGCTCAGCAGACACGTAGCTGGTTTTTGTATGTTTTTATTCTTTTACAGGAAGGGTATGTGGGCATGCCTTAGCTTGCGGAACATTAAGTGCTATTTAAAATGGAGAGTTAGTGATTTCCTTATGATTTTTGGTGATAGGTGGGTGCTATCTCTTCACAATATGTCATGAATCGGTATATCTAGTGACAATTTTATTGTAAGGGCCTGTGTAACTTGTAGTTTTCCTTAGTTCGTGTGTGATGTTACCAGTTGCAGACAGTGCTGTTGATAGTTTTACTGGCAATGCCTATCACATGTACGTGTACATCCCCTTTTAATACTTGGGGCTTGAACTTTGTACCTGGATTGGTGCTGATTTTGTTGTAACTGTTACATTAATTCCTCGGTACTGCCTGGCTCTGTTTCAGATGGGGTGTAGGGCTGGGGGGCAGTGTGGGGAGTGTGGGCACATGAATAGGCACACCACATTCAGACACCTCATTTTTGTCAAGAGGTTCAGCTGCTGCTCTGGCAGTTTGGCAGAAAAATCCAGAGTAGAACATATTTTTAAGCTTATGAGGTTTAAACATAGGTTTTAAGCTTCAAAAGTTTGCAGCTTTGGTAGAATTGTGAGAAATAAAAGGTTCGTTTAACCTGTTTTATAGCAAAAGTGATAGTGAATTGTGTTTGTTTTTCAAACTCCTTACCCATTAAGCAAAAATGTGTTCATATGACAAACTTTACTTATCTAGGTGTGTCCCCAAAACTGTGGGTATGATTTAGAAGTCATAAACATAAACTGCTCTACCAGCTGTCTGTTTTTCCTGTGTTTCTTACTGAGAAACACACACTGCCTGCTTACTTTTTGTTCCTCCAGAGGAGCTGAGTTCTCCAGCAGCCTCATCCAAGCACATGAACGTAGCCATGGAGCCCTGCAATGCTTCCTTCAAATCTGGAAAAATCCCAAAAGTAAAAGAGGCTTTATCCTGCTGCCATCTCCTTGTCCCCAAAAGTCTAGCAGCTGGCAGCTGCGGCGATCAGCTGAGCTGCTGCTGGCAGTGCCCAGTGCTCACATGAAAAGGAAGTTGGGAGGCCCTCTGCAGTGTCTGGATCTTTGTGTGTTCAGGATCTGGCCTTAATCTGCCACTGAGTGTCTACTTTGTAATTGCTTAATTTTATTAATTATTTCGCAGTGAGGTCCCTATATTCCTTGAGCACCTCAAGACGTGTGTAATCAATATTTTACCAGTGTTAACTGCTCGTAGTGAACTGCTAAAATTCTGTGTGAGATTCCTGCTGGATATCCATAGCATTAAGTTGGTAGCAAGTTTGTGAACCAGTGGCTGTGAGCACTGGTAATAATCTTTGAGCTCTGAGACCCAGCCAGGTTTCCTCTCACCCTTTTGTTAAACTGCTAAGCAACTATTTGATTCCATATGGACATAAGGCTTTCAAATTTATTAATGAATTTCACATGCCATATAATTTTAATGGTTGAGGTTAAAAAGCACAGATAACCTATAAAGTTCATATTATCTTGGTAGAGTTGAAAGTGAACCTTAAACAGGAATTAGAAGATCTTAGGCTGCTTTTTTGGACAGCAGTTACTAACGCTTTCTCATTTGAAAAAATATTGTGAAACGATGCAGTTGGAAGGGGCATCTTCTGAATTAAATTATTATTTCGTATAGGATTTTGTACTGTCTTTTAGTACAAAAACACTTTCAGTGTTTTATGGCATTAGAATCTTAACTAGTAAGTGGATTGCTGTGGACTTTTGAAAGTGCCTGTTGAGATCTTATAGAGGTGACCGTCGGGTCCCAAGGTTAATTCAGAGTTCTTCTCTTTCAGGTTCATGTTGGGGAGAGGCCTAAAACGCAAACTGAGTGACTATGAGGAGAACATGGCTGGTCTCTCTAGTGCCTTCGATTCCAGTCGAAATCTGCCATATCCAGTTAAGAGGCAGCTGGTGCTTAACATGTGCCTCACCAAGCTACAGACATACAAAATGCTGGTGGAACCGAACTTGCACCGCTCTGTCCTCATAGCCAACACAGTGCGGCAAATTCAGGAGGAAATGAGACAAGAGAGTAATCAGCAGGCAATTAATGTCTGCGCTGGCATTACTCCTGGTTCTCCCAGCTACACAGGGATGGAGTCATCTGGGATTTCCCTACAACTGCCTTCAGGTATTAGTCAGCAGGAGTCTAACTGCTGTGACTTGAGGTCTGCGGAGGACCCGATAGAAAATAGCCTACTGATAGTTTCAGATGATGATATGTCGTCTGCTATTTCATCTATTCTGAAGGATTTAGACTTTGTAGAAGATATAAGCCCACCTACTTGTCTCGTTCCTACTGGAGACGACCAGCCAAAGTTTCCAGAAAATACCAGTCTAAAACTAGAAGATGATAGACAGGATTTGAAGGGAGCCGAGTGTGTGTTTGGTTCCTTTGAGATTTCCAATTCAACTAGCTACTTGAAGGATTTGGCAATAGATGACATTTTTGAAGATATCGATACTTCAATGTACGATTCAGACTTCTGTTGCCCTCCGCTGATGCCTCCCCGACCACCGCCTCTCGCCACGGAAGAGCCGTTGAAAACCTTTCCATCTTGTAATTCATCTTCAGCAAACAACATCCAGATCTGTAGAACAGATCTGAGTGAGTTGGACCACATCATGGAAATTCTGGTTGGATCCTGATATTTGTTTTACCCAAAGATACTTTTTGACCGCCGCTTTCGTTTGGTTTCAGGATAAAAGCCACTGGAAACGTAAAGAACTATTTAAAACAAAACTAAAAATAATTCGTAGTGAGGTTTCCTAAATAATTCCAAAACTTATAAACCTGGAAGGTGGCGGTCTTTTTTGGTTTTGGTTGGTTTGTTTGTTTGTTTTTTTAAAGAAATATTTATTTATCAGAACTGTGCAATCATCTTTTCTCCCTCCAGGGTACATGTGGAACAATAGGCACATACCCTTATCACCCCTCATGCCTCTTTCAATAAACTTTTTTATGTGCAATTTTTAATTTGTCAGAAGAATTTACATGCAAAACAAATTTCATATGAGATGATCTTTTACAAAGCCTCCACTTTATTTTTAATATCAGAGTCTATGCCAGGTTGGCATACGTCGAGCTGCATAGTTGGATTGCATGGATGCAGAGATGGGTATATTTTAAAAATGAGACAACGCTTTGCTTTCTTTTGGTCGGAAAAGCAGGACAAGACACTTGTCAACAAAGTCTCTTGCATTTTCTAAAGCGTTCAGAACTATTTATTTTTGTAAATTTTATAGTCTTTCTACATTTTACTACGTTATTTCATCATAGTTCAGATATAATGGACTTCTAGTTGGATGTGTTTAGCACTACCTCTGAGCTGAAATGCTTTAACTCTTTCCAGTGCTTCGTCTAAGACTGCAGATCTTTTTGTTTCTATTTTTTTTTTCTGGGGGAAAGTACTTCTAACTCATCAAGCTGATCCTCTGACAGTGACCTAGCTGATTTGTGAAATCAAGGGTATTCGATGTTTAAAAACTTTTTAAGTATTTACAAATGTAATTTATATGTAGATCGTGCAATTTAACATTTTTCTGTCAGTATTATGTGCTTAGATTTTGAATAATCTTGGCGTTCTTTAAATTAAAGCGTAATATGTACAGGTAGCTTTTTAATCTCTTTTGGGAAACACTGTCCTCCAACCTTGCTTTCACTACAAAGTTTAAGATGATTTTTATGTGCAATATTATTTAAAAGAGATCCACGTTTGTATGCCCGGCATTGTAGAAAGAAACGCTTCAAACTCAAAACTTCTAGCACCTTTGGAGGATCCTCCAAGAGTCAGCGTTTCTGTATCCTTTGAGGGACAAAGTCGAGAACTCCTCGTGCTGCAGCGGTGCTTACTGTTGTGAATGCTCCTGGAGCACCAGCTGGGACGCGGTGCCATGGTGTCTGTGAGAGCTCAGGGGCTGCCTGTGTGCTTCGCAAGCGTTCTGGGGGTCGCTAGTGATGATTATGCTGCAGATTGTACTGAAGGATGGGGGAAGGAGGGGCCTGTGTGCGTGTGGCAGGTGTGTATATAAGTATATATAAGCACACTCATTAACTGAAGATGAGATTTGCAGTGAGAGCTATTTTTCTGTAAGACAGTTTGGCTACTGTGTTTTAGCTTGAGCTGAGGTCTGTATTGATCCTTGCTGTTGTCTTCTGAAGTACACACTTGCACACTAGCTTGGTTTTTTTTAGGGAGTTTTGCTTGTTTGTTTTTAACAATAGAGCTTTTACTTTGGTCTTGAAAGCTGCAGCACCTGTCTCAAGAAAATTTGTAGTAGGTAAAAGCTTTGCTTTGGTTTTATTTTTTGTTTTGTTTTTGTTCTGCTGGGACTCTAAATGAATGGGACATATGCAGAGAAAGAAAACGCTGCCCGTGTGTTGCATCTCAAAAGTTGGAGCCCTGGCCCTGCTGAAGGGGCCGGGGTGTCACCTAACTATTTCTAGTCTTAACTGATGCTGTAGCACACCGACTTTGTGCAAAGATGTCCATTTATACTGTGACTCTTTGGGTTAACAGTTACCTGCCAATACAGTTTGGTATCCCAGACCAGTGGAGAACCAGTTCAGGTCACATCCTCACAGCCATCTGGGTTGTTCAGCAACCGAAGGGTATAAATGTATTTATATGCATATAATGTATTGATTCTAATATAAAACTTCTGATCTAAAGTATTTTGAATTGCTGGATAAAGGGATTTGTTTGAAGAGTGTATAAGTAGTTCTTGAAGGGGTACAGCTTCAGAATGTACACAGATTGTGCATTGTGTATAGACTACTCTGGCTTTTCCTCAGCCTCTACTTTTGTATTAAAGATATGCCTGAATAAATCCTTGAAATATTAAGGGCCTTCTGCACTGTGATGAAGCAGAGTTATGGTTAAAAATGTCTTCGAATTCAGTGACGAGGGATAAAACAAAAAGACTGCATTGAATTTCTTCTTGCATTTGAAAATATGGAATGTTACTATGCAGTAAAGATATTTTGTTATGAAAATTATATCATGTAGCAAATAGTGATCAGTTAATAAATCCGCTTACCTTGCAGCCCCCACGGGGGGACTTGCTTTTCAGCATTCACCTGCTAACATTTTATTTTGTACACCTCAGAAATAGATGAAATTGTTGGTACGTTTCATCAACAATACAAAACGTGATTTCTGTTCAATCGCTTGCCACAGAGCTCTGTTTCTAATTGGTTGCTTGCATCACAGTGCCAAGACCGAGAGCTGGTATGTAATGCAGTTGGGTTATGTATGGAATTATGTGCAAAGGGAAGTTTGATTTTTTTGATTTATTATTATTTTTTAAATATGCACAAACTAATTTTAAAATCCTTCCATGTAAAATGAAGTTAGAGGCTAGTCGTGGTGGACCTATTTATTGTATGTTTGGAAATAAAAGCCACAGTTTTGCAGTTTAACCATTTACATTTTGAAGCCTTCAGTATTCCTTCTAAAAACAAATCACCTTGCCACGCTTCGGTCGTTCCTCTCCTTACAAAGATGTGACGTTTTTCCATAGATCTCTACTGCAGATTACACCGATGACTTCGACTAACTGGGAAGAGTTGGGATCTCTCCTCCTGCCTGAGCACAGCCTGAGCAGCGTGGGTCTGGAGGCAGCTTCCCAGCAGTGTCCTTTTGGCTGTGAGGCAGCTGCTGTCAGGGCATTGCAGCAGTACAGACCCGCTCACGTGGTGGGCCCTGAAACTCACTAATAGGAAAGCTGCCTTCCTGGAGGTACAGTAGTGCAGCTTCCTAAGGAAATCAGGCAGTCGGATTGTGTTGAGACTTTAAACGTAGTGTAAGATTTCTCAGTTTGCTTCCCTCCATTTTAGTCACTGTGAAGGATCTGGCTTCAGCACAGTGCGCAGCACTGGGATAGCACGGCTGCCAGAGGAGGTGTAGGCAGGACTTGGAGAGCTCTGACTGGATCAATATTCTGCATACTGGCAGATGTAAAAAAGGTAACTTTTCAGCTCAAACAAGAGGGAAGGACACACAAGAAGAGAACCTGTGCTTGAGTTCTGCGAGGAAAATTAATTATAATGAGTGGACAAACTAATTTGGGGCTATTAAAAAGCACTATCAGGAAAGTTTGGCTATTAGAATGCAGCAGTGTGTCAATGAAGCCTGTATTATTAAACCAGGCATTCACAGAAGTGGGAGGATGTCTGGCTTTCAGGTATTTACCTAGTATTAACCGGCATCTTCCCTTTATTGAAAAGGGAAAAAAAAATCTTTAACCTTCATTCCATGCATTTTTCCCTCATTAGGACCCAGGGAGCACTGTGCTGGACGGGCTGTGCTTTGGCACTCAACCTGAGCTGGATGGTTCTTTTTTTTTTTCATTTTTTCTTCCCTTTCCCCTTATCAAGGTAAACTCAAATCCACAGCGACTTTGGGGTTTTGGCATTTAATTTGAAAGCAGCTTGTTCTCAGTCAGATTTTCTCTGCTATTTTGACTGAAGTTAGTTGTGGGGTACTCCCATGTCCACTTTTAAGATCAGTGAATAAATGCCATGTATTATAAACACTCTTAACGTGTTCACCTCTGACCCACTGCAGCATGTTGGAGTGAGTTCAGAGTAGGGCCCTGAGGATGGTCAGTGGGCTGGAGCACCTCTCATGTGAAGACAGATCTCTTGTGATCAAGGTCAGCATCTGAAGGAACTGTAAAACTCAAATTCATATAATGGAGGGTCTGCAGTACGCTCAGAAATACACAGTTTGCTCACAGGTATACTCATACTGGATCAGGATTGCTGTTTGTTTTATCAAATTATATATAGTTAAATTTGCACCTCTAATAATGAGGTCTACAACTGGGAGTATGATGCTTTAACAACAGAACCTCTTGAAGCCATGCCTCCCTGCTCTGTTCAGCTTTAAGATCTGTTTGTTGAAATGATGTCCCTAAGAGATTATGGTTTTGAACAATTTTCTGAACAGTGTATTCAGTCTTAATTGGAGTTTTTTGTTCTATTTTACTCAAAACCATAGACAACGTTCGTTCTGTAAAGGAACCATTTCTGTAACTCCATCTCCAATTTGAGCACTGTAGAACTTTGATCTATGGATCTGTTTTCCCTCTAGTTTCAAACAGGAGGAAAAAAGCATTTCCATCCCACTCTGCCCTGTAAAACTCCCACCTTTAGTTTTCATCTTTTCAACAGATGCTGCAGCGTGAGCAAATGCCAAGTTCTGTAGCACTTACCTTCCACAAAGAGTACAGTAACAAGTTTAGTTCGTCAAAACTTCAGTATTTCACAGTTGAGAGCTCAAAAGTAAGGTTGGAAGTGATGAAATGCATCGCTTAAAACATGTTAACGTTGAGAGGCTTTTCCTCCCTGTTCCATTTTCACAGGATAAGCACCTGCTACTACTTCATACAATTGTGTATTTCAAGAGTGGGTGAGTGGCGATTGTTAGCGGGCTTGGCTTGATGCCCAGGAAGGCCACAAGGAAATGACAAAAGGAAATGAACAGTGAGTATTTGTGCAAAACGCATCACAGGGTTTTCCGTCACCCCTTGTTTCCAAAGATAGGAATAGAAAGCAAGGCTGGCCTACAGATGCCGTTGGCCTGAAAATGATCTGCTGAGAAGTTGGGAGAGGCCTGTCTCCCTTTCTGTGTGAGTATCCCCCCAAAATAGACTGTGGCCCAGTTCTTATGCAGGCAGCGAGGACTCCACAGTCTTCAAGCTGAATTGAATTGCTTTACCATGGTAAAGCAATTCAATTCAGCTTGAAGACCTATCTATCTGTGAGTCCTTTTTGAACAGATGAGCTCAGACTGAAGACAGGAGTCACAGACCTCTCAGCTGCCATGTGCAGCCGTACTCAGGTGGCCCAGAGCACCAGTCCAAACAAAGAAATAGCTGAGACACAGAGCCCATCAGTTTTGGAAGCCCAGTAGTTTTTTTCCACACAGAATGGAATTACACAGGGCTGAAACCTCCCTCTCCCAGTACCTCAGACAGGGCTGCAAGACTTGCTGCTGTGGCTGAGGCATTAAGTGTTCGCTATTCCCCTGGGGGAACGGTGCAAAATTTCTTCTTGTGTCAGTGAAAGCAAAAGCCATCTTTATATTTTAATCCTGAAGGAAGATAACATTATTCCGTGCTACAAACTGCCATCTCAATGCCTCTCTTTGCAGGGCCGTGCTCCTCTGAAATAATGAAAATGGGATTTGATTCTTCTAATTGATTTCAATACCAGCCTCAAATTTACATTCTTAGCTTATTGGCGATTCGCTTTGTACTGAGTTTGTCACTATAGCCCATTGAATTCACCTTAGAGGGGAAATTCAAATCCAGTGTTAGATGAAAAAGTTAACCCTGCTCCTGAATCCACACAGAGCCTTCAGCCCAGCCCTGCAGAACTTTTCTAAAGGGTGTGTTAACATTTACTGAGTACCACTGTACAGTTCGTTTCATGCTAATGGCATTAAGGTGTCATATGCATTGCTAAGTTAGAGCAGCTGTAATTGCCATGCTGAACAGTTTGGAGTCCAGCAGTGCTTTGTGGCGTTCCTAATTCCAAGAGGCATATTGTTAATTAACCAACATAGTTCAGGAGTATCAGAGTTTGCTCCATGTTGCGGTGCTTCAGCATTCCCTTCAAAAAGAAGGATTGTCCTTCCCTTGTGGACAAGCATGCAGGAAGGTGGGCAACAGCTGGTAACTGCCAGCAAGATTTAGCAGGTTTAGGGCACTGTGCAGTACAGGTCCTGTTGCTAAGCTCTAACAAACCAGACTATGCACAGTATGTGTTTGGTAGCTGAATGAATCCAAGAAGTCCTGACACAATCAGCTTCAGAGATATGATTTATTTCAGTTAGAAACCAATGCCAGGACAAAACATTCTGAATCTGGTCGCACCAGACTCTACCCAAATAACCTCAGCAGGCTCTCACACAGAACTTCCACCCTCCTGAACCCCAACGAAAGCCACAGTTTGTGGAAGGCTCATTTCACCCTACTAAGCAGCGGTGAAGTAGCAGTTCTCAGCTGATTCAGACTGGACCAAATAGAAGAGATGGTGCTCTTCACTTCACAGCTCATTTGAGGTGTGTTCAGGTTTTGACAGGGAAACCAGGTTTTTATATCAGAGGCATTAGGCCAGGAAGGTCAGTAGTTGCAAGAAGCAGCACATCAGAGGATCTTCAGAGTGTGGTTGCAGCTGGATTTACTGTAAGAAAGACGGATCAGCAGCAAAACCTTGCAGGACAAAAGCAGACTTTTGACTTCACAACTAGATGGGATACATCCCTTCTAATAATGTGGCTTTAGGTACCTCCTATACAGTCACTTTCTTAATGAACATCTGCAGTCACTAGTACTAAGCCAGTAAGAAAATGCATTCAATTCAAAAAGAAGGAGAACAAAAAGTGCAACCAAAGTTCAACAACCATCACTGTTGTAAAATTTCACGTTTAGGTTGGGTGTGGTGAAAATATGCTTCTTCCTTGGGATTGTTATATATCACACGTTCCCACTTGATGTGGTTTTCAAAAAGAGGTTACAGGTGAGAAGCTGATCCTGTCTGGAATCTGGCAATGCAGAAGGGTGAGTGAAAAATCAAAAGCAAATTAATGTTTTCTATGCGACATTGACTTAATCGCTTAGCATATTTCAGTTCAATTTTAAGACAGTCTTCATGAAATCAGCATAAAGGAAAAAAAAAAGCATTTTTAAAAACGACACAACTAGGAAGATAAATAAAAAAGATCTCACTGTATGAATTAACTTGCTTCCAAATTAGGGCTAGCAGCTTACATTATCTAAAAAGCTTCAGTGAGATACCAAGCAGCAAAGCTCATTCTCTCTTCAGAAGCCACTCCAGAATAATTAGACTATTTAGCCATAACATTATATCATGAATCTTTCCACTTTTACTCCTCCCAAATTCACCTTGAACCATTTCTCCTTTTCCTAAACTCTGCCCGTACATTTAACAAAGTTCCAAGCATGCATCCCCTCAGAACTGAATTAGGAAGGAACACACTCAACAGCTTCTCCTGATTTTCTTTCTGAATCCTCCAGCCTAACACCTCCTAAATACAAGGTTCCCAGAACAGCACTAAATGCTCTAAATGGAATAAAACATTGCAATGAAAATGTGCTTCAAACTACACAATCCCACAGCAACAGCAGTTGCTTATTCTCTGTTGAAGATGGAAATTTGTGTAAGGATGCTGATCCAAAACACTTCGGTAAAAACAAAGCAACTGATTTATTTAAAGAAAGGCAGAATGACACAGTTGTCATGTGGCTGTTTGACCAAAGGCAAATGCACAAATGATTCCCACTTTTGATTCTCTGTATGTTCTGTAACAGAACTTAAAAATATCCTTGTAACTGTAACATCAGTTCTACCTCTGTAGATATTTCCTGTTTTCTCCTAGAGTGAAGGAACCAAATCTGAATCTGAAATGCAAGCTTGAGTGCAGTTTCTTTACTATGAATCTTGCTTCTTATATCTCCCTTACAGTGTATGTTAGAAGTGAGTCTCAATCATCTCTCAGCATTCAACATGTTGATCCTTTAATACACTGATTTTCTTCTGTCGTCTTCTGACATACATCCTAACAGTATCTTAGGTATTGTTCATTGTTGCTGTCTCCCAACCATGAAATATTTGACCAGCAGTCCAAATTGCTCAGCAAATAACCTCACGTTTCAGCATCCTCTGTATTACATTGCTTTACATTTGGATTATTATGTTTTACCTCTTCTGAAGTTGTCAAATGGGTTTTGATGAGTGAAATACAGCCCTACCTACATACAATCCTATCAGGACCGAGCTGCTAAGGCAGCACATATGTTCTAACAGCTGACTACAGCACAGATGATCACGTACTATACACTGTGTGCTTCTCATAAGTACTTATGTATAGAGCAGTTCTTACCTTGGTCTGGATCAGTGCTTTGCTGTTATTAATACTGACTCCATCAAATCTGAAGTCTTCATTATCTTTAGCATTCGATTCCTCAGAAACATCATCCTGGCTCTCCAGAAAGTCCTAATAAAGCAAAATTTACATTTTCTTTACTAATGACTACCTGATCTTAGTTTACTCTCAAATAACAATAAATATTGAATTCTACTTTGAAAAGCTGTATTTATCTTTATCATACTCCTCCGGCACTGAAACAGTTCTTTGACAAAATGAGACCCAAATATACGAACCAAATTCTGACTTAAAATTTTAAAATCTGCAATTTCCAAATTAAGCTATTCCTGAATGAAATCAGCCCTAGCCTAAACTAGAAAATATCTGAGAAACCAGTATTGTGAAAAGCAACACAATGCAAGCACATCGATGGGCAAAGAAAGGACAGAAGGGGAAGTTACAATGTTGGAGCAGGGTCTCCCATTTCCTCCTGTAAATGACAACTGCAGTTCAGAACTGCACGCAGCACCATATCACAGCAATGAAATCATCAACTGGAATAGTTACTTCTGAGAAGCACAAACAACTGATTCATGCCAGCTAAATAACCAGGTTGGATACTGAACCATCCCCAGTGCCTTCATCTTCTCAAAACAAGAGATTAAACAGAGACATTTGAGATTTTCAATATTGATAGTTTGTTCTCCATTCAATTTAAAACATATTCCTCTCAAGTCTTGCAAAAACAGATGGAATCTTCTGAGGAAAAGGGAAGTGAAACACACTTCCAGTTCATATGCAATAAAAACATCCAGTGATTACTTTAACAGCCTCACTGATTTGAATCCAACATTCACTTATCAGAAAGATATTAGAGACCAACATTGTTTTCATGCTCTGAAGAAAGAAAGGAAAGCCATCTACCACACGCATCTGAAAACTATTTCTACCTAAAGCTGAACATACCATGTAATGCAGCTGGGTGCTGCATAATGGAGGCCTCAGTGTAATGACAATTGGAATTGGATCCCTACACAATTTCATTCTTACTGACACACAATGATGAGAAAACGTGAGACTATCATTTTAAAAGGCTCTTCTTAAAGAAACTTATGACTCATCCAGATCTAGTTCCTCACACGTCTGCATGTATAGCTTACATAAAATCCAACCTGTAACCAAAGGTTTGTGTTGGAAGACCTTTGTTCAATTACCGTTCGATTTGCATCTATTCCAAGAACACTCAGGAGGTTTTCTTGGCAATGAGATTTACTCCAGGGATGTCTTAATCTGGGGGTATTATCTAAGTCTCTAAGAGTTCTCCATATGTTTCCAGAATCAATGCTAGGAAAGAAACACAAGTTGAGGTTAGAAGGCGTACGAGGTTTCCGTAGACATATATAACACTCATTTATTTTCTGTACACGTGTACTAGCCTACCTTGCTTTAAAACAGTTTATCTTAAAATGATTTCTACAGTCATTCAAAGTATCAGTGCAGCATACTAATAAATTTGCATGATAACTAATGGAAACAACCAACAGAAGTGCATGTTGAGGCTTCTCGGAGAAGAAGTGCTTTAGAAATGTATGTCAGTTTGTTACATGCCCACAATTCATACTAATCAATCACTTTTGCAATGTGGGTACAGAGTTCAGCCCTATCAATTTTCTGCTTTGCATAATCCATCTCTCAGACCTTTCTCCTCCATGTCAGTCATACTTCACTGCTGCAGCTTGCTACTATTTAACTTGCTGGTACCTGTTCTGGACACATAAATACTACAAAACAGAGACCATTCCAGCCACCTTAAGACTAAGCTAAGTGATGCTAATTGCTATTAACATAACCCCAGGAAAGAAGTCAAATGCACCACAGATTCTGAAGAAAATCTAGTTTAACATGAAAAGCAGTCACCCCCCGGGAGAAGTGGGAAGGGGAAAAAAAAGTGTGGGCTTGTCAGCAGAAGGAGCAGCAATGCTCCTGCTTCTGGTGATGGAGAGTTGAGTCAGATGTGCTGCAAACAGGAAGAACAGGCTGCGTGCTGGCTGCTCTGGCATTCCAGAAGCTTAGTCATCAGGAGCTCCGACAACAGGAAAAACTCTGAGCAGAAATTTGTACTTTTGATATATTCTCTAACTTGCTTTCCCATGGCTAAAACATCATCCATTTCCTTTACCAACACAATACATAACTGGTAAGATGGACACGCTGAAGGAGCACAGTGATGACAGCAGTTCTTAAGTTTGTTGCCAGTACCACAGATGTTTAAATTATGAAATTAACAGTGAAATTGATTAATTACTGAGGAATTTATTTACTTATTTATTTTTCTGACTAAACTCATTACCAAAGTTGAGTATTGGTAAGTTCAGGAATCCCAACATCTTCATTATTCACATCAAGTACTTGATCCAGGCTTCTTACGCTCTCGCTGGACTGTGACACAAAGACTTCTGGAAAGCCCAACTTAAATATTCCCTCATAACAGTGGTTTGCCTAGAAGAGAAAAAGAGTTTCCTTCTGTGTTATATAGGCCAACCCCACAGTTCACAGCAGAGCAACATGTCCACAAACTGTATTATTAACTGCATTTAAAATCTGCATTAGTATTAATGATGGGGGAACTGAGCCCGTAGTTCAGTGTTTTGAGTATTTACATAGGATTAGAGGAGGAGAAGCAAGAATCCAAGAGTTTCCAAAGAACCTCACTGTAACTTCACAGCTACTACATTACAGACTGCTTTGCCTACGAGCAGCCAAAACTCCTCCTTCTGCTCAAGAAATTCAGTCCAGGCCAAAATCAATGTACGATCCCACATCAGCTCAAAGCTTATTTTGCTTAACAGTATTTCTAGCACACCTAATGCAACCAAGTGTAACATAACTTATAGTTACCAATAAATACTGTGCAAGCCCACATAAAAGCTGAAGTCACAATGTATCTCTATGTATTTGCACCAGATTTTTTCCAGTTTATGTTAAGAAGTTTGGTCTGATTTATAAACTTGTTCCAGCAGTGGTAAAGGGGTTTTCAGGACGGACACGGCCACAGGTGATCCAAACTCATGCAAACTGTACAAGTGGAAGTAGCAGGGTTATCCAAGGAGCAGGAAATACACAAACAAGGGAAAACGTGCATAATTTGCATCCTATCCTAAAGGGATGTTGTTGTGCCATCTCACCCAGAAGCTCTATTCCTTCAAATAAAGAGATATTCAAGTTTTCTGAATCAAAGCAGTTAATTGCATTTAATGCCCTGCAGTGTGACTGCAGTCCAGGAGCACTGATGCTGTGTGAAAACTGGAGAAAGAACCCAGTCAGCTTGTTTTCACTGCCTAGCAATCGACAATCTAATCTGAAAAACATAAATGTGGATACTTCACATTTTGACAGGTTGGTTTAACTGCAATTCAAACGATGGAAATAAATGGAGACATTTCCAGTTTCATTATACTGAACTCAGACAAATGCAGCAAACAGTGGAAGTACTGAGAGCATGCACAACCAGCAGAGCTGGCAGAGGGCTCTGTGCTTCTGAACATGCTTCCAGAAGTACAGCGTGCCCTACACTGCCATCCCTGAGGTTCAGCCCTTGCTGCACTGCCTTTCCTGATGAGTGACTGCAGAGACACTCAGAGACTCCTGGGTGTGACCCTCCAAATTTTGCCCAAAATTTCACAATACTTTAAAATGATTTGTAAATTCCTTTAGTGAACTTAAAACTACATGGAGGAGAAAAATCCTTGAAAAGCATACATCTGTGAAAGAACACTTGCAAAAAACTGAACAGAGGAAAGCGCAGGTCTGCCCTGTTTGTCACAGCCAGCCCAGAGAGGTGGTGGAGTCACCGTCCCTGGAGATGTTCAAGAAACATTTAGATGTTGCACTGAGGGACACGGTTTAGTGGGGAATATTGGTGGTAGGTGGACGATTGGACTACGTTATCTTGGAGGTCTTTCCAACCTTGGTGGTTCTATGACTGTAGGCAACGTATATTGCTACTGCAAGGAAATCTGTGACTGTTTTCATTTTAAAGTCCAGAACTCTGCTCCTGACTATGATAATTTAATTAATTGATGCATTAGACACTGGAGGTCAGAACTCTGACCTCAGATGATTTCTTTGTCCCTTCCAACCTTCCTGTGTCAACTGTACAGAAGGACTGTGCCCTAGCCCAAGGAGTTTATGATCTCAAACACACAATACAAGAAGCACGGGAATGAATAACAAACTACATGTATGTTCTACACCCAAAGTACAATCCAGCAGCTCTGCAGCTGCTTCTCTACCCAAAGTAAAAAGAAGACACCGTAAGTATGTTAACCCTGCCTAAAGTTTCAGCTCTTGCTGGATATTTCCTTTTGACTTCAATAAACACACACACACAAAATTAAAGCAAAGGCTTCAATTAGATTAATACGTACAACTTCTAATAAAGAAACCATACAATCTGTTATATTTCTGCTCTATTTGCTACGCACTCTGCTTTTTCAGCATAAGACTGCATATCTGAAATTCCAGCCCTACAATTTCACTTCTGTTTATGCATACCAGTAACTCATCACCACGTATGTTGTGATCTCCATCCTACCAATGTCAGACAGCTCACCCCATGCGCAGCACTGCTCTCTCCTGAGTAAAGACTGCAAAAGGCAAAGCTCCCAGCCACAGACAGGGAAGCCTGGCTCCAGAAAACTCTGTCCCCTACACGTTAAAGCTGATCTGACAGATTACAAGCTGTGCGCTATTAAGTGCTATTAACTCTGTGAAAGCCTGAGTTGACCGCTCTCTTTTTTTTCCCCCAAGTGTTTTAATTCAGCATAAAAGTAGTAATAATGGAGTCTTCTCATTTTGTTGGCATTTCATTTCATTTTTGTTTCCCTTAGCCTGGTAAACATTGAAACTCATCAGTTTCAGCAAGGTAGAACCCTTAAGCTGAACAAACAACTCGGTAAGCATTCAGATTTTAGTTCTGACATCGTATAAGAGAATGTATCATCCCATGAGAGAAGATGAATGGTATTAAGTTATTTGTAATTCATTTTTTTCTATCACATTAACTTGTACCCACGATCAGTCCAAAGTGCCTGAAAGACTGCTGGATTATTCAGGCAGTGTATCACACAACAGAAGCTAAATTTTTTGTCAGTTTCTACCTCTGTTTTATGTTGGTTTACTTCAATAAACTTGTAGGTAACTCAAGCCTTTTGCCCATTCTATTTTTATTACCTGCCTTCCCAGCTCTTTGCTTCCTATGCTCATTTTGCCTGGCTTTTAACTTGCATGTGCTTCAGTGTTCATCTGAACGGCTAACATGTTCCTGGTGTCTAGAAGAAAAGCAGTGCATTACATTCTTTAAAGTTCTCCAGATGGATAATGTAAGTATTTGTCAACCACTGGAAAGAGGTTGTTTTTGCTGCACTCGTTAACTAAAAAGCAGCCTGACAGTTTCTCTCCCTGTACAGAAGACATTCAGATACAAATCCTAAGACGTAGGAAGCAGTAACACAAACCCTTCTGGTCTTTGTTTTACTGTTACCACTTACCTCACTCACAGAGCTGGAAGCCTCCTGTATCACACTGTGTCGAGATGGCTCAGAACAGAAGTGAGCAGCAGCAGCAGCACTGCAGTGCCCTCCGCTCCAGTCTGTACCACCTTCAGAAGTGTTTTTCGACGTCAGCCAAACATCAGGACTGTGATGGAACCTCTCCCATCTACCCAAGGGTTCCCTGAAGCCTTCAAACTCCCCCCAGGAACCGCTGGGTGCCGAGGTGCAGCCGCTCTCAGCAGACCCCTCACAGCTCCTCCTGTTGCTGTTCAGTGCCGGGAGGCTCTGCTGCGTTACCTCGAGGCGATTAATTCCTCCACTGTTTGTCCCCGCGTTGGAGTTACAGCCATTCTCACACAGAGACATACCGCCCACTTTGAGATCTGTCACAGACACCCGGCACGATGTGCCTGTGCTATTGCAACTCCCCAGCAGCAACAGGTCCTGCACCTTGCCTGGAAAACCACCCACGCTCCGGCATCGTTCGGTGTAATCCGTGCTGAAAAAAACAACGAAGCAAAAGCAGCAGTTAAGTTCAATTGCATTAGAAATCTGAACGTATCTGAAACACGACCAAATTCTTCATTTTACCCCCTGAATGTCCCCTAAATCACAGCAGGACGCCCTTCAGCCTCTCCTGCACTATCGGCACGTGCGTGTGGGTTGGTCTCACTCCTGTGTAGGCTGTAGGCCTGCAAAGAAAGAATGGCAAATAAATGCTTCTGTGATAAGGGCCGCATAGGAATGACCACTGAGAGCTGATAAGGCAGCAGAAAGAATGCTCAGGTTAAAACAAGCACATTCCAGCACTACACAACTGAAAATCGCAGCAGTGCAGTGTAGATTTCCAACAGCTTTGCCCACATCATAAAAAAAAGCATTACGTTAGTAGCAACGCTTCAGGAAATATTCGACAGAAGTTGTTGGAGTGGGTACAGGAATTGAGAACACCTCCTGGGCACTGCCCAGCCCTGCAACTGCCACCCAGCTGGGACTGGCTGCAAACAGAGTGCTTTTTGTCTGCGTGAGCTTTCCAGGTCCCAAAGATTACCCAAGAGAACAATGTGACCTGCGGCACCACGGGCACCAGCAGCTCAGTTCTGCAAAAAGCAGCAGTGCTCCGACTATTTAAGCAATTAAGGCTGATTTAAGAAGATTGATTTAACATCTGCGAGTTACGCACACAATGCTGCGTTTATTGCTTTGGGTAAATCTCACCTCCTCCAGCACCCTTCCCACTTCTAAGCTGCAGCGAAGAGATGCAGTCACTATTAGATGTTAAATAGCCCTCAGATGGAAAAATAATTGAGGTTTTTCCCAAATTTACCCCAACACAAGGCACAAGTGGTCACAACCAAGGCCAGCCCCAGTGCAAACCAATGTAACCCCTGGGATCCAGAGGCACTGTGAGGAGCTGGGCTGGTTGCCAGTGGCCTGCCCAACTTCTTCCTTCCCCTCTCACATGTCCTCTATCTCCTCTCTGATCTCTTCTCCTTCCTCAGCTCCCTGCAGCTGTCTGAAGTGCAGTTACCCTGAGAAACATTTCACCCAGAGGGTACTCAGACCCTGGCACAGGCTGCCCAGAGAGCCGTGGGTGCTCTGGAGGTGCCCATGGTTGGGTTGGATGGGGCCACGGGCAGCCTGAGCTGGTGGAGCTCATAGCAGGACTTGGAACTGGGTGATCTCTAAGGTCCCATCCAGCCCAACACAGCTCTCTCCCATTGATCTGGGTTAACAAGTCCTTCTTCACTCACAGCATTCTTGGTCCTCTGCCATTCCCATTCCCACCCCCTTCATCACCCTGGGTCAGGACCACCAGCTGTCCTGCAGCCAGGAGTCAGCTCCCACCTCCTAGAAAGAACCATGAGGTTGATTTTAAAGTCATGACACCAGGAAAAGCATTCACACTTCCCTAGTTTCTTTCTGCAAGCTGGGAGGCTAAGAACACGTAGGTTGATGGTGGTGATTCGTGTTTGTTTTCAAGCTAAAATGCCCACATAATCACAAAATTCCAAGACTCGGACTTAGTGAAAAACAAAAACAAAACTCCACCCTCACACAGGAATATAACTCCATGATAAAATGATAGGAATAAGCCAACTGCAGACTGTCAGGATCTTTCCCTTCCTCCCCCATTTTGCCCCACCAAGCACTTAGTTGTCCCATCTCACCTCTCTGTGCCGTGGTTAGGACTCCATCAGCCCGCTGTGTTGGATAAAGCTGGAAGCTGTGTGTCAGGTAGCTGTGGCCAGGCCATCCCACAGCCTGAAGGGACCATCCCTTCTTACCCATATCTTGAAAAGCACTGAGAAGGGATGGAGATTTCCCCAGAGAAAGCCCCTCAGGGTGTTGTTACTCCCTGTCCTATGGGCTGGGTTTAAAATCTGGGCAGTCCCAAGCAACAGTGAACAGTTGTAAAAGCAAGGAAGAAGGTTTTTCTGGAGCGAGGCCCAAAATAGAAAGCATTTGCTAGGGATTACATTGCATGTGTTTTTCAGCCCAGGCACAGGTACGTACGCTCCCCTCCCACATATCTGCCTCTCATTTCAGGCCATAGCATTTTATCTGAGGCTGTGAGGCTGAATCTGGGAGCAAAATGCAAAGCCAAAAGAATTTTATTGACAGGTCCCTGAAAGATTTTTTTTTTCTTTTTCTTTCTACTTTGGAGCCATTTCTTACCCTCCATGGCCATCCCGTGGCAGCCTGAGGAAATCCGACTAGCTCAGTGAGACTGTGAGTCAGACTCAAAGCATCTGACACTTGTTAGGATAGCATCACCATCCTAAGCCGCAGTAAGTTTGTGGTTACAGTTCTCTTAAGTTTTGAGAGGACTTCAATTTTTTTTCTTCTGTTCATCTGCTGAGTTTGTTTGGCACAGCTTTGTACTTCCACCTTTGTCTTCTCACAGGAAAAGCCAACAGGCAGACAGCATAAAGACGGCGATGCTCCCCTTGCACCACACTTTGCAGGTGGAGGGGAAGGGACTCATGAGTTTTGCAAACCTGCCTCTGCCCTGGCAAGCTCAAGCTGCCTTTAGTTATGTGAGCAGTGCAGTGGAAGAGCTGCCCCAAGTCCCAGAAACCTGGAGGAACAGAAGCAAATGCAGGGCTCTCTTCCCTGAGTAACATTAGTAACCTCATTAAGGACATGCCTGGTGGTGGTGGTTCTTTATTTTCTTCCCATCCAGCACACCTTAAACCCCATCTGGGAAACCTATTGCTCACTAAGAGACCCCACAGTGGAAGGGGTGGTGTCCCAGAGCCTACTGCACCATCTGCTGGACATACCTATCCCAGCCTCTGCTCTCCAGCAAAGGCTGCCACAAGCCTACAAAATCACCCCGATATAAAACCTGCTCAGGTGCATTTTGGGCAGATTTTAAAATCTGCATGGGCATGGCCGCTCTGCAAAGTGGATTCCACTTCATCCATCTGAATTAGAATCTCCTGACTCAGCCCAACTGAGCTGAATTGGAGTTAAAATTCATGCTACATGTTTGGTGGATAAGGTTCATGATTCTGTCTGACGTACAAGAGTCCTTAGGATTTACCCCATAACTTCTTCAGAACAAAACAAAATAGTCTTTATATAAACTATCAGTATGCTAAATGCTTCAAACATGGTCTATAAGACACTTAAAAGTGTACATCAAGTAAAACTATTCAGAATTTCAGCAGCACAGATGACTGAATCAACTGAACACTCACTCCTACTGCCACCATTCCTACTGGAAATATGAGTTCAGTATATAATGCAGAATTACTATTATTTTTTTCTTCATTTTGCCCTTTAGAAAAAAAAATTGCAATGAAGTGTCTCGATGGGATAGCTGAAAAATATTTACTTTCACAGAAAATCATCACCACACTACTGTCATATGAATTTACATTCGTTCACGGAATAACCTGAATTATTGAATTGTGTGGCTTCTGTATAAGGGTGACAGAAATGACTGCTTTGTTCATTCTTTTTCCTTCTTGGAATGAACAAACAATAGCTTTGTATGCAGATATATATATATATATAATTAAAGCATTAAATAATATTAACTTGTCCAATATTAAATTTAAAGAAAAAACAACCTTTACAGAAAATAGATGAGTTCCATTTAACTAACGTGGCTTAAAACTACACCTAGAATGGAAGAAAAAAGGTGCTCAGAAATCAGGTTTGATTGACTCAAAACCAACTTCCGGGCAAATAAGGTCTCTTTTTAATTGATGGGAAATAATCCTTTCTCACAGTACACACCCAGATTTTCAGGTGTGCAGGACGACAGCAGTTCTCTCATTTCAATAGTTGGAGGGAATGCTCTTCTGCTGTTATCCATTCTAAGCACAGGTCTAATCAATCAGCTGAGGCTTCATTTGGAAATACAGCTCATAATTTCACTAAATTCTCTTGAAGAGAGAGTAAATGCTTTGGCTTTTTTCTGACTGAGTAACGAGAATAGCAACACTTTGGAGCAAACTTTGCTTCTCCTCAGTGCTAGATGGGCCTGGGTTTCCTTTAGCCCCGCGTGAAATATTGCTTTGTGGGACAAAAGCAGCTGGCATTAATGAGGCACCTGCAGCAGTTGCAGTGTCTGGGCTAAAAAAACAACGGGAGTGTTTTCAACAGCAGGTGGCAGCTCTCCCTTATTATCTGCTGCGTGCATGCAGCAGTACGCTGACGCTGCTTCAGAGTAAGGGAAGTAATTCATCCCCTCAATACATTAGGTTAAAGAGGTGTTGGACCACCTGCTTAACGTGCTGACCACACAGAAGCCATTCACATCACTCCTACACTGATGGGCTGTCAGTGCAGAATGGTCTGCCTACGAAAAAGGGAACGTTCTTTGTCAGGAAATGTATGATACACTCCAGGTATGGAAGATGAGGGACTGTAATGCACCTCCCAAAAACACTAAACACGCAAGAGGTGTGCATACACTATGTTTAGTGGCTGCCTTTAGCAATTTTGTCCAGCCCAGCAGTGTCATTTTGAAACAAACATTGCACGTGTTTCTGTGGCTAATCTGTTTTTCAGAGTGATTTTGAAAAGCTCAAACTAAATGTCCTCTGGGGAATGGCAGTGAAATGCTATTTCACTCTGGCAATTCATGGATACACAGTCTTCCAAACCTAGGTGTGGGCTGCACTACTTGATCAACCTCCAGGATGTTACCTACCCAACACATGTGCCAAAAGAAGACTCAAACCAGCCAGATCTCCTGGGGTGGTTACTGTGCCATATATAAATGGCCATGTGCTGTAGGTACCTTCCTATTTGCCAGTCTTCAACTCTTTGCTGCTGGCTCCATCATCCAGTGACACTTCCAGATGGAAATCCTTTCCTGTCTTAAGCTGCTTTCCCTTCTGCTTTCAATCCCACTTGCTGAACCCCTCATTTTTTCCTACTATCCATCTACCAACTCTTCTCTCTCTTTCATTTAGCCTCCTTAAAGCTCAGAGAGGTTGCAATTTGGGGCACTAAGGAAGTGGTAGTACTTGTTAATCCATGCGACAAGAGAGGTTTCTTGTGTAGCAGAAATTTAGTGATAGAAAGAAGAGATTGCCAGCCTCATGGTAGCTGCTGGTATGAGATCACCTGCAGGCAATAGTTCATAAATTTCAGGAGAATATAAGTGATCTTCTTGAAGTTCCACTGCATAGAAACCCTCATAAACTGTCTGCCCAGTGCTATGAATGGCCCACCCACTGCGGATGGCTTTGCCTCACAGACCATGCAAGAGACACTGTCATTATTTAGGTCAGAAAAGACCCTTAAGATCAAATTCAACCACCACCTAACACAAACTCACCACTGAGCTATGTCCTTAAGAGTCACATCCACACATCTCTTATATGCCTCTAGGGATGTCAAATCCAACACTTCCCCAGATAGCTTTTTCCACCACCCCTCCTGTGAAGGAATTCTTCCTGATATCCATTCTAAACCTTCCCTAGAGCAACTTGAGGCCATTTCCTCTCATCTTATAAGTTCATAAGTTCATAAGGTTGGAAAGGACCTATAAGATCATCTAGTCCAACCATCCTCCTATCACTATCTCTACCCAACTACTAAATTAAGTCCTTTAGCACCTCATCTAAACGCTTCTTGAACAGCGCTAGGGATGATCTTATCACCTGTGATCTGAGAAAACAGACCGACTCACTGCAACCTTCTTCCAGGCAGTGGTAGTACCCATGCTTAACATTCACTGCTCCTTGCTCTGTTATAATTTCATATTAAACTACTATTTTGTGTCTTTTTTTCTCCTGATGATCCAAAATCCTTGAGCAGCTCCATAAATCCAACAGGCTTTGCTTCCCACATAGTTTTGTCAGATATCTAGATGTTCATTTTATTGAAAGCATGCCTTGTAATTTCTACCAGTCCCCTGCATGCACTGTAAATTGAGTTGTGATCCCTGCAGTTTGCAGCTCACTAATCCTCTGTTTTAATGCCTGATTAAGTCCCAAATCCTTTACTGTTAGTGAGATGTCCATGCAGGGCGGGCAGGAGGATTTCATCCTCTTGGCTGAGAGTTAAGCTGCTAAAGGTACACCTGACTGGTGCCCTACCCATGTATTAATTAGCTGCCAGCAAATTTCATTAGTGCCATTCAGTGAGGATGCTGAAAGGTCAGGTGCTCCATTAGCAGTGCTGTGCTTCAGCATTAAGTCATAGCACTTGACACTTCACAAACCTCTAGAAAAAGAGTAAAAAAAGAAAAGAAAACAAGGCCGAAAAGGCTCAGCTTGCATCTATTAGCAGCAGTCCTGGGCTTCTTGTGCTATTGAGAATGAGGTTAGCAGTGCTTTACAGAGTACCATCATAAGGTTGCAATCAGCAATGAGAATAATGCCACAGATATTTTACATTACAGAAAACAGTTGTAGTAAAAGTCTAGTATTAAATTCAGGCAACATGAAAGCCTACCATTTCTTGGGAATTAATAATACAGCAAAACATAAGCTTTGAATGCATAGACACGCCGATAACTCACTTTTGAAAAAGCTCTTGTTTGAGAAGACCAGCCACACTTTGTATTTATTTTCCATTTTTGGATAGTTTATGAAAGGGCACTAATTTATGACTACCTTGCAAACAGATATGATTTATTTTGATATCCACAAGTCAGGGAAAGGCATGAGTTATATGAAAACACCAAGGAAAGTCATTTTGCTAACAAAACTTATATTTAAAAACAAATTTACTCAGCTATTGCCTTTTTATAAAATACTTAACCATGTACTAAACCTCTAAATATTCACCAGCTGCTGTCAACTCACCAGATATTCATGTTTTATATCCTGTTTATGAGCAGGAACTCACCAAATAAGAAGATTTGAAAGCTTCTGAAGCCTCAGAATTTTGAATTTATAGCTAACAGCAGGATGTAATTCTCCCTACAGGTGAGATGGGCCAACAGCTACCACCTGAAGGAAGCCTGAGTTCTCTCCTTTGAAACAACTATACCAAGGTTTCTCTATTTAACTCAACTTATGGCAGGCAAAAATACACAGAATAAACAAATGCTTGTAGTAACAGAGCGGGGTAAATTTGGTATTTCAGATCTTTGCCTTTTTTAATTTTAATGCATTGTTTTTGCATTTCTACGTGACATCTTTCAACATAGAAATATAAAGCTAAATTTAGACCATTCACTCTCATTGTAGCCCTATAAGATAGAACAAACACTTGCAAGATTGTGATCAGGCTCGTGGCAGCCTAATAGCTTTTGGTGTTGACCCACATCTTTCTCATAAATACAAGTTACCACAGCTGGTTAGCCCAGCCCAATTGCCAGAGTAGTGCCCATGCCAGGTATGTTTTGTGCTGAAAGAGCTCTTCCCTAAAGCTTTAGCTGCTGGCACAGAGGAATAAACCTATCTGCCTGTTTATTTAACAATTATTCCTTAATTTGTCTAGTTTTTCTACCATTTTACCAAAATTTTCTAATAACTAAATTAAAGAGATAGATTTGTGAAGTCCATACTAAAAGATCTCTTTTCTTAAGTATGAGTTTACCCTAACTTCATGTAAGAAATGATTGCACGATGTGATAAAATTTCTGCTATGCTTTGGTTGTTCCAATTGATCCGTGTTTTTCAGTTAATAACAGCAGTTTTTCTGCAGAATAAAACTGAGTTGGGTCATTTTACAGACCTGCAGCCTGAGCTTTTGAATGAATTCATCCAAAATTTTATATTTCTGAAGTGGTTTCATAGCACTAAAAGAACAGATGTATATGCAGCAACTTAAATAATCAGATTAAATGATTCACAGTGTATATATAAAGTTGCAAAATACTCATCTTGAGGCAAACATATGTTAGATGAACGCTTAATGCTTATTCTCCCATTATTTGAGTAATTTTGAGAGGCATTTTTCATATATACTGAGCGTTAAGTAAGAAATATGACAATATTTTGCCTTAGGGAGATTGTGTTCTTATCTTTTGATGTGCAAGAGGCACGGGGTGAAATGTCCAAGCTGTTCTAGATGTCATAACTACATAATACCACTTTGAAGTATGTTAATACTCTTTTGAGCTGTCCACAGAAATCCTCCCATTACAAGTAGTCTTCAAATAACAGAAACTGCTCAAAGAACCACTAATCTTCAGGGCCATATGACGCTGCCGTAGTCACGCTGCAAAAGTGGAAAAGACAAGAAGTTAAAACTCACAGATGTGGTTAAACTGTAGAAATTCGTGCATCTTGAATTCCACGGGTTTACTTTAATCTGCTCTGCGATCTGTTTTGTTAAGCAGTTGTAAATCCTAGTGTATGCATGACAAGGGATATTTAGCAAGGACAATACAAGGAAGACTCTTTTCCCTAGGCTCTTTCTACAGTCATGGGCTTTTTTTTTAGGAGAAAACATAGGCTGTGAATTCACTGAAGTGATCTAATGAAGAGATGCTGAAAGAGCAACATCCCTTCTTCCAGCCCTTTTGGTTCCTGCGCCAGCTCTGGTACTCACAGGGCTTCCCATCAGCCCCATCAGCTCTAGCACTGCAGAACTGCCACACATTAAAGAGCAAGGTGGTGGGCAATGCTTTGAGCCCCTGAGCATATTCAGAGAGAACTGTGCCTTACATGAAATCAACATCGTAAGTTCAGTATTGAACATACACAAGTCTACCCATACATACACAGAATTATATTACATATGTAAAGATCCATGTTTAAATACTTACATACTTACATCAAACAATAAAAACGATGTTGAGGAACAGTTTGCTTAAAAAAAATGTTGCTATGGCTGCAGTGACTTTTGTGTATATTTTATTTAAAAATGGGCTTATGCAAAATGAAGTGACAGGCTGATGTGTATCTTCCTGTGGCCAAATTGACAGTAGCAGTTGATTCAGCTCTGCTCGCTATTTTTGACAAAGGGTAGCATCTCTCTGTGTCCTAGTTTAGCAAGTCCAGAGCTCATAATCATCTTCAGGCAGCTGTGATTCAAGCAAACTCAGACTGTTTCCGTGCCAGAGAAAGGAAGTGGATGTGTGTCATTTCCTTATGTAGACAAATAAGACAACTTTTTTTTTTTTTTTTGTAGTTGTTGAAATTATTTTTATGTGACAGCAAATGGTTTGGGACCAACAGTGCAGTGCAAACTGCATAGCAAGAACAAAAGTACCAACAATAAAAGGATAGAAAGACCCATGTTCCTTTAATAGGTCTTCCTTTGAACTCAAGACTTCAAAGTACAGATTGATATAGCCATGAATGCAACTATAGAAATGGATACCATCCCTTCTTCCCATAATCTTGGAAACATTAATGAATAGTCTGCCATTATTCACTTGTCCAAAGAAACCAAGTCTAAGACCTGATCCAACAGTGACCTGAATGGTGCAGATCCCTGCAGCCTGTTAGCAGAAGTCTGTACAAGAGCTCATTTGTAGGTCAATGTCCAAGTTTTGCCCATAGAAGAGGAAAGTGAAGTTTAAGGATCATGCTCTGTGCAAGATGCCAGAAATTTTAATACCTTTGGAGGGGGATGAGTAAATAAGTGGTCGTTTCCACACTACCCATCTTTGTGGGTCAGAAGTAATCTGTCCAGATCCTCAGGAGCTGATGGATGCAAACATCAAGTGCAGCGAACAGATCCAGATCCGATGAGATTCTCTCTGCTATTTCAGATCCACTCTGCCAAAGAAGCCTGCCAAAAGTACATCTGAAATTGTTTCAGTATCTGTGTCTTTATAGTAGGGTGATTAATTACCCTCCATGTTGTTTACAAGACAGTTTCAGTGATTTTCAGACTTGGCTGTTCCCAGCTGACATCTGTGCTCCAGAGATGTACTTGACCAAGGCCCTGATGGCCCAAGAGCTCCTCATGGGTGACACTTCTCTGGAGGTGCAGACTCTCCACTGAGCAATCAAATCAGATCAGATCAGATCAGAGCCAACTAATAATTCACTGTTCTTCCCGTTCAGAAGTTGAATAATCTCTTCACTTTCAACCATGACATTATTTGGTGGACTAACATCCTTTTTCCCATAAGATGTACCTCAGCAGGACTTCACGTACTGATTCAAACCACCCACTTTTTGGCAATGGAGGTAGAACCACAAGTATGAAAATATTACCTAGCAAACCCCAGCTGAAAAGTTAAAGATAGAGAGATCAAATAGATGGCACTTAGTTGGCAAAGGTTTGCCTGGTTTTGTCAGAAGATACGTCTCTACCCACAAAGAAGATACTGTCTGTCATCATAACACTTCATAAGCACATACACCAATGATGATTGCGAGGGTGATAGTCTGTGCTGTTAGCTAGTATCCCTGTTATTCACCATCAGGTGTAAATACTGAAATGAAATTAAAAAATTAGACCATCTGTCAATGTTTTCCCAGGAGGAAGGGTAGCAGAAACACTGCAAACTCAGCACTTCCATAAGTAGAAGTATGGGTTTCTGTAGTTTGAGCTAAAAGCTCAATCTCTGTGAGAAAATAGGATGAAGCCTGGATCTGAACACTGTGGTCATTGCTATCACAAAGCTGATATGGTTTTGTCCCTATCTTCAGAGTTTGTAAAGCCAAGGATCTCCTATGGTCAACCTGGTCAGCCAGCAGGTGCTGGTGAGAGGTGAGCTGTATTGATGTGCCATGCCATGACCAGAAAACAGCTCATGGCCCATTTTTTAATCTTAGCATGGATGCAACCAAAAATGTAGCATTTGTGCTGAGTACTGTGACTAGTCCCTGTCCTCTGTGTATTGAATCCTAGCTGGGAGATGGAGCAGACACTGGCAGCTGTTACACACTCAACATACTGGGCTAAATACATGAGCCAAACTGTGGATCCTGTGAACGAAACTGGCACCAAAAACCCACTGCCAATGTGGTTTTAAGGCATTTAAATAGGTCACTATGGCTCTGAAAATCCTGTCTTAGCAAACAAGGTCCAGAGTATCTAAACATTAAAAATTCTCTACTTCCTGATCTTAACACTTCTCTGACTTTCACCTAGCAAGCTCTGGGCCTGCATATCTACAGACACAGCACTTGCTATGCACATATCACAAGCCAGATACAGGAGCACACTGAGGAGATTTCTCCAGAAAGAGCTCCTACCAAGTACAGAAGCTGTCACTTCCTGAGGAAAGCAAACCCAGTGTTGTACCCCTAGAAGCGAAGATTCCATATGCAGAGCACTCACTGGGATTGTAGGAAACCAAGTTCATCACTCATGTATGCCTACAGGGACACTCATTCCCACTTCCTAGCTCACCACCCTAACCACTGAGTCTCAAAGAGGAGGATTTTCAAGCTTTCACTTGAGAAGAACTTGACAATAAATTTTGTCAGAAAGAGGGCAAAAACAAATGGTAGATTAAGGTAATCATTTGAGGATCATTCATCCTCTAATATAAACACTCTCCATAAAACTCATATAGATGTTTTCCACGTGAAGTGCACAGATAGTTCTAGGAACAGAGGGTAAAAGCCTGAATAGTTGTCCCAGCCACTAGAGAGAGACTGACACAGGATGTCCCGCATCACAAATGCTCCAAATACCCTCATGGAAAACTTTCATGGAATCATAGAATCATAATAGTTCAGAAAGATCACTAAGACCATCTAGTTTAACCATCAACCACTAGTTCATGTCCCTCACTGCTACATCTGTCCTCTTTTTGAACACCTCCTGGGACAGTAACTCCTCCATCTATTTCAATGCATCCTCAAAAGGTAATGGAAAATGTATTTGCATACATCTTCTTCAGCATCCCTTATTTTGAAAGAAAAGAGTGGATTTTACACATACAAAAGGATGTACTGATCCCCTTGGTGGGATGCAGGGTATGAATCTCAACTGGAAGGTAACCCAGGCTTCACATTTCTAGGAAGGAACCTCATCACTGCAAGTGGATTTGATTCGTACAATTTTTTCTGCTCTTTCCCGAGCAACCTGGTGATCTTGGATTATATGTTGAGGGACTAACCCTTCCTTGCATGAGGAGCCCAAGGAGCTAGCACCAACAGTGATGGATTTGTGTGCGACTGTGAGGCAGTGCTGCAGGAATGTTGAAAATTTGGTCTACAGTTCCACAAAACCACAGGTTTTCAGCCTGATCCAAGGTGTGTTGCATAGTCTTAACTGGGTATGTTATTTACTTGTAAAGAGCTACATGAGCACTAGGAGGAGTTGCTAGTCATTGGTTTGAGCAAACAAACTACTGTTGACTCATCTCTTTGCCCAACCAGTTTTTCTGTTGGATGTTGAAATGGTACATTTCCAGTTGAGGTTCTTGAACAGTACTGTTATTTCCCTGAAGTCAGGGTAGGAAAGACAGATTACTGAACCTGTTGTTATGAATATATATGTGTCTGTATTTATAGACGTTGATAAGGTCCCCCATTGACCTTCATTTCCAGGCTGAACAGTCCCAGCTCTCACAGGAGAGACACGCTGGGCCCTTCAGCTTCTTGGTTGCTCCCTGTTGGACTCTCTGTAGTATGCCCAGCTCTCTCTTGTACTGGGGCCCAGAACTGGACACAGAACTCCAGATGCAGCCTCACTACTCCCGAGTAGTGCAGAAGGATCACCTCTCTTGATCTGCTGATGATACTCTGCCTAATGCAGCCAAGAATACCATTAGCCTTCTTAGTGGCAAAGGCACATTGTTGACTCACATTAAACTTGATGTCCATCCGGAATCCTAGGTCCTTTCCTGCAGAGCTTCATCCAGCTGGGTGGCCCCCAACATGTACTGCTGCTCTAGAACGTGCACATATGTGCCCAGACTGACAAACAGAGATCATCTTCTGGCTTATTTGCAATTGTACATTGCAATACTGTAGCAGTTGAAGAGTGATATTACTGTATTCCACACAGACAGCATTTTACAAAAGTCAATACTCATGTTAATAAATAATGGCTAAAACTTCTACAGATTGGTTTTCTGAAGATATCAAAGTACTTGGCAGGCATGGGGCTAATTCATGCTTTTTTTTTTTTTTTTGTATGTAATCACATTGCCTTCAGTGGAAGTGTTTGTGCAAAAAAGGAATATTTGGCTAATTCATACCAATGACAACGCGAGTGAATCTTGTGTAGCTTCTTTTCAGAAAGGACCTGACATTCCCTGATTGGCTGGCTGCAATATGGACAGTTTATGTTTATCCTCTTTAAATTCTGCTAGGCAAAGGCTCCTCCTCAGGTCTATGTTTCACTGCTTTTGATATCCTGCTGGATTTGAGCACTGGTTTTATTCAGTAGAAATGAAGAGTAATACAGAATCCTTACATTTATATCTGGCAGTGTGCTGGAGTAATTTAAAGGAAGAATTATACTATCCTAGAAAGAAACTTCTGTTTGATGACAAAGTTAATGAAACTCCTCCAGGCACCCTCTACTAGTGCGTGGCACTGTGTCCTTTTCTCTTATCAACCTATGCAATACCCACTCGCAGATTTATCCTTTTTGTTAATGTAGCATCAAAGTCTTAGGGTCTGCAAATGAAGTAAGCAGGTCATATTTTATAAATGAGAAATTTGTGAAGGTGAAGGAAAGACCACTTTTCCTGGATTCCAAAACGGTTATTCGGTCAATCCTCAAATCTGGGCCAACCAAAATTGTTTTTCAGTCTTTTTTCAGAGCAAGTGACCAGGGACAGACTTGAACATGAGTCAGCAATGTGCCCTTGCCACTAAGAAGGCTAATGGTATTCTTGGCTGCATTAGATAAAATATCACCATCAGGTCAAGAGAGGTGATCCTTCTGCTCAACTCAGCACTGGTGAGGCTACACCTGAAGTGCTGTGTCCAGTTCTGGGCCCCCAGTACAAGAAAGAGCTGAGCATACTGGAAAGAGTCCAGCAGTGCATCACCATGATGACTGGAGCACCTCTTCTGTGAGGAGAGGCTAAGTCTGTTCAGCCTGGAGAAGAGGGGGCTCAGATGATCTCATCAATGTCCATAAATACCTGAAAAGAGTGCAAGGAGGAGAGAGCGAGACTTCTTTCAGTGATGCCCAGTGCCAGGATGAGAGGCAATGGGCAGAAACTGGAACACAGGAGGTTTCATCTGAGCAACAGGAAGAACTTCTGCGCTGTGCAGGTGATGGAGCACTGGCATAGGCTGCCCAGAGTTTCATCCTTGATGTTCTTCAAAAGCCTCCAACTGGACATAGGCCTGGGCATCCTACTCTGGTTGTCCTTGCATGAGGAGGAGCTGGAGTAAAGGCACTCAGAGTTTCTTTCCAACCTTGATCAATCTGTAATGCTGTGATTCAAATTTATCAGCATAGAAGACAGAAGAAAACGGAGCAGTACATGGGAAATCATAGAAACATTGATAAATTCTGGTTGGGAGGTACTGCCATCTAATCCAGCTCTCAGAGTACTCAGCCAGCTGAGTGAGTTGCTCATGGCCTCATCTAGGTTTTTACTAGATTTTTACTGTTTCTCAAGATGTTTCCCATCCTTCGGGCAACCTGCTTGTCTGGAGCTTGCATATCCTCACAGTAATGTTTGGTTTTTTTCCCCTGATGTCTGACCAGAGTTTCTCACTCACCTGCTTGTGTTCATCACTTTTTGTTCTGTTGCTGTGAACCTCCAAGAAGAGTCTGGCAGTGTCTTCCAATATTCTCCTATATGGTGCTTGAAGACACTGGTAAAATCTGCTCAGCCTTCTCTTTTTAGGGCTGTACAAGCCTTGTTTCCTCAGTCCTTCTCTGTACATTATGTGCTCCAGACCCCTACCTATCCTCTCTGCTAAACCCTCTCTCCTCTCAGAGTTTTTGAATCAGGAATAGATCAGTACAACTGTGAGGGACTGTGATCCGTGGTAGAATTCCTGCCCTACTACAATGGGGAACAACTGCGCAGAGGTTGATGGGGTAGCATCAGGGCTATCCAGGCTCCAAATCTTCCTTAAAGCTGCAATTTTCAAAATGCAGCAGTCTCTGGATCAGAAGTGCTCATGAACGTCGCTGCCAAGGTAGTTCTACATCTCTACTCACTGCAGTTATTGCTACAGGAACACTGCTGGCATAACATTTTCTCCTGGAGTCTTTCTAGAGCACCTGCTTCATTCACCATGTGTGCAGACATAAGCCAGGACAGATGCTTTGGGAAAGAGCAGAAACCCCAAGGCTCACAGGGCTGACGCCCTTTTATCAGAAAAGAGGCCACCCAAGCTCTTGAATAAGGAGGGAGGCTGTAAAAAAATCTTTGGAAGAGAAGAAACTTCCTTAAAGAGTTTAAGAAAAGCCTTTCCAGAGACAATATTAAAAATACATGGGTGGGGTGAGGGAGAAAGAATTCTTATTTATGTATAAAGTTACACAGGGAGACAATGTCCAAAATCACTGAAAAAAAGAGTCTGTGTGTCTCTGTTTTCCAGAGTTATGATAACATGTGTTTAGTATTACGGCTAATCCCTTTGAGGAGCCAAAGTTAACATCTTCCAAAGTATAAAGTTTTTTGTTGTTTTTTTTTTAAGCTCAGTTAAATTCTAATGCTTCAAACCTACTTAAACAACAACAAAAAATCTCTGGAAACGCTTTATTTAGCCTTCTCTAATCGAAACAATTATGCAATTGGATAAGTAATGAGGCCAGTTCAGGTTGGTGAAATTTTGCATGGCTGAGCAGAACAAATTATACTTTCTGTGAACCTGGAGAAAATATCCATATTAAAAAAAAAGAAGCACCATAGTACCTTTTTTTTTTTTTTTCATTACAAAGGGTCAGCCACATAGATCCATAATGGGATCTCCTTGCTGTAGCTTAAGGAGAGAAGCATTAAGATTCCATAGGACGAAATACCATGCTCATCCCACAGTGCAGAGCCATCGTGGGACAGCTGGTTACAATGAAAGGTGGCAAGAGAAGGCATCTCTGAAGGCACTGCACAGTTCTCACATGCCAACATCTGACATTCCAGTCACTAAAGCTGTTTTCTGTGTTTTTTATGTGCCCATTGTGTTGAAATGGGCAGGCTCTGGAGTTTACAAGTTGTAAGAGGGATATAGGAGCAGCTCACGACTCCCCATCCTCTCATTTCAACCATCACAAATGTGTTTCCTGAATGGCCTAAATAACTTGTCTTAAACTCAAACCTCCTTTTAGTTGCGGAATAACTACTTTCATTTTTAGCAAGACCTCTTCAGACAAAACCGTAGGGAGCTGGAAGCTGACTATGTTTTGTTTGTGGCATTCAGTGCACTTGTTGATAGGAGCAGTATTAAAAAGGAAGAGTGTAGAAATGCACTCATTAGCAGAATTTCTTACATAGGAGAGGGCATAAAGCTAGAAGGGATGATACTTTCCCTTAAATCAATTGTCCAGCATCCTCTCCCATTTGATGGCCCTTCTACTCAAAGCTGGCCAATGGTGGCAGTGTCCTTTCCATGGTGACAAGCTGCCAGAGGTTGTATGTGGAGCACACATTGGTGCCCAGGCAGGACAAGCCCAGTCTCCCTGCTTGATTCTACAAGACCCAGGTCTTCTGCCATGGTCCTCAGTTTATGACTAACAGGGAGTGGGGTTTCTTTTCAGATAAGAATTGCTGAAGAAAACATTGTGCTTCTATTTTCTTTAATGATTTTCTTGTCTTAAAGGACTTAAAGGGGATGGTTGGGACTTGGTGCAGCACTTCATAATGTCTTAAGAGACATCAAATTCATGACCACTTTCAGGAGTCAGTTCTGGCTGGACAAAGAAAGCACAATGCTGGTGGAGTTTCTACACCTCATCCCACTGTCGTCCAAGGACAGTTAATTCCATGCAGTTGAAAGCAGGGAAATTGAATAAGAAAGCAAAAAGGTCCCTTAGTTAAAACCTCAGGGATTCGGTATGGATCCAGTGGCACTCAGAATCATCCAAAGTACTCAATCACCCAAGCTCCATATCCTGAAATCTGTTTCATCTCACCCAAAAACTGCACAACAAATCACCTTCTCAAATAGCATAGGGAGATAAGCTGTAATTCCACAACAAAGTGCTGGCAAATATAATGGTAGTGAGGTCTCCTTGACTGCAGAGCAATAAGAAGATGAATTCTGGTTGTTTTCTTTATGAGCAGAGAGTTGTTAATTTAGCAGAAGGAACAAAACACCAAACTGTTAACTTGGTTGATCTTGGCACTTACCAGGCTGACAAACATTTAGCAGCTGATAGCTAATTTGTACAGCTGCTTTCATCTGAACGACCCAGCAACTTTTCCAGTGTTGTAGAATGAGAATATGACCAGATTCAATATCTGTAAAGTTTTCAGATAATCCACTTATGAACCAAGCCAGATCAAACATGAGCATATCCTTTCTCCACACATAAGGCCAGGAGAGAATCAACCACAGGAAAAAACATGAATTTTCCAAAACAAAGGCAGAGGAGAAAATGTTTTACTACAGAGCACCAATACAACTGCAAATAATTATTCTGAAAGAGAAAAGTCATCTCCTGTGGCATGGACTCATTTTTCCAAGTTTGGCTCCTGTGATTTACCTGTTCATGCCTTCCTTCACATTCAAGTCTCTCTACCTCACTCTCTCCCTGAAACTCAGAAATAAAATACTTTTTCATAGCTGAGCATCTATCTGCTCTGTAGGTATGTGTGTTCATGCAGTGTGACGTTACAGACTCATACTCCTCTCTGATTATAACATTCTTGAGCTTGCACTTCCCTGCTGCCATTTCCTGGTGTTATGTATTTACAATTTACAGTGGGGGGTTGGATACACTACTATGAAAGTTGCTTTAGGAAAATAAAAGCAGCAATTTTGTAATCTCTGTTTCTCAAGTCCAGTTACTAATCTTTCCACTCCTCTCATGCAGGCAGAGCCACCTTTAGATGGGAAAGCACTATAGAGAATTACGTAGGTTAAATACACACAAAATTTGCAACAATCTTCCTGAGAGTCTGAGTGGTGGATGGGAAAAAGAAACTCTTGGCCAGTTTGAAGTCTAATCACTTTCATCCCTTTTAGAGGGGTTTCAGAGGACTCACCAGCAGAGATGCTAGTGGAAAACCAGGCCATCCAAAACCATGATGAGAAACTGGTGAGTGCTCTGCGCAGTCTGTTGCAGATGTGACTTGCTCACAGGAGTCTATCACATAGCTTGGAAGCGAAGCAGATGAATAATGACCCTCCCACACTCAGATGTGTAATTGACCATTGATTTATCCAGCTCCAGAGGCATGCTGTGCACATCCCACACACACAGCAGACCCACTCCTGGCTATCTTCCAATTGACGTGTCATCAATTTGACCACAATCTGTTTCACAAATAAGCTTGTGTTGCAAAACATAAATACCCACTGGCAGAAAGTCCATCTAGCAAAGTCTTCTCTCTTGGCACCAAAAAGAAGCAGATTCCTGGGTGAAAAGGTAGGAAACACAGCAGACACTGAGTTACCTACTTCCTGCTTATGCCATCCCAGCCTAATTCCCAGTGACCAGTTCTTTAGGGACTGTAAATGGTGAGTAGCATCTAAGCTATCTTATTTAATAGCTCTCCATGAACTTCTTTTCCTTGAGTTTGTCTAAACCTGTGTAAAGATTTTGGCCTCCACAACTTCCTGCAGTGATGAGTCACAATTGAACTATGCATTGTGTGAACAAGTACTTCCCCTTGCCTATTTTAAAATAAATCTGCTACTTGCTCTTTTCTTTGAGCACCCTTCAGTTCTCATGTGTAACAACTAAAGCACAATTGTTCCTCACCCACCTTTTCCACACCATTTGTGACTGTAAAACCTTCTTTCAGACACCCTCTAATCATTTCTCACATCCTTCCCATATACTGCCATTCCTTTAGTACCAAGAATTCTATAAGATCAGTGTCAAATGCAATCAAATATTTTCTGTGGTAACAGGCAAAATGTATCACCCATAAACAGTAGCTTACTTGGGATTAGGTAGAGGTGGATGAGTATTCTATGGCATAAGATGTAAGCTTGTTCTCAGTGCTTGCTATAGGGAGAATCAAGGTGTTCAAATTTGACCTGCAAGCCACTCTTCCAGTCTTGTGTTTAATGAGGATCATACACAGATGCCTGAATCAGTACCGTGGATAGAACTGCATCTCCTGGCTAAAACCAAACTCACCTTGATTTTTGTTGTTGTTCAGTAATGCATTTTTAGATAAAACAGTTGAAAGAAAAGCTCAAAAGAATCCAGAGGAGATCACAGCTGCACAGCTTTCATTGGATTGGCTCTGCTTTCCTTTGAGTTGCATAAATGTACATTTTTGGAAGTTTAAAAAATGGAAATGCAATTGAAACCACACACCGCTGTGTGGTTTGGGCTTTAACTCGAAGATTGTTTGGCTTGGGGATTTACTGAGAGAACGGAATGATCCTCAAACACTAGAAATTGTTTAGAGTTGTAGAAAATTAGCTAATTATCCAACTTTGGGAGAAGGTTTGCAAACAAGAAAATGTTTGTCACGTTTGTTGGTATCTCATGACTGGTTAACAAGCTTTTAACAAGGAACACTTCTTTCAAAACAGTTTGACAGCATAATTTGAAAAGAATCTGAGTCATGAGTCTGACCCCAGGGCTATACCAAATGAATCTGACATAAGTCCAGAAAACATGTCTGTTCCCTTACACTCACCATGTATGTGCACCCATGAGGCAGCCGTGTAGACAATGTTGGGATCTTTTCAGGGTTATTAATATTAAAGCCAGGCAGATTAAGGCACACAGATAATAATATGAAAATGTGAAAAATTATGAATATTAATAACTGCAGATGAGCCCTTAAAACGGTGTCAGAGGTCTGGCAGCAAAAAACAATCTCCTGACCCTGATGACCAGGGACTGAGAGGCTCCAGGTCTAAAGTCCAATAAAGGACTCTCCAGAAATGATGGATTGAGATTACACTTCAGCAGCAATGGTACAGCATTGAGATAACGAACTACAAGTGAATCTGTTACTCATCACAGACTTAATCTCACTGAACTGCGGAGCTGCCATTCTGAATTTGCACCAGTGCAAACGTGAGCTGAATAGATTCTGTATCGTGTGAGTGCTTGTGTAAATAAAATGTGATGTGCCTCACCAGCTATGCCAATGTACAGCTCCTCATTCATTCGGCCAGCAATTCTCCAGGAGGAAAAGTTGGTAACAAGGTCAGAAGGGCTCTGAAGTGCTCTGTGGAGCTCACACAGGACTCCTGCTCTGAGCAACGTAGGCTGTGATGGTGTAGAGCCACAGATCTAAATGCCTGGGCACAGCCCTGGTCTCAGAGCTTCTTCCCAGGCTCACCTGCAGCCCACAGATGGTGTTACTCAGGTCAGCAAGCTGCTGCTAAAATCCTTGTTAAAGAGCTGCTCCTGGCACCTACGACCTAATGACACTAATTGTGAGGGACCTGGTTCAGGAAAGGGTGGGATTTCCTCTAGAGCTAGATGGAAGTGACTAAGTGAGCTTAGATGCTGTGGAAATGGGGACGATAGAGATACATGAAAACTTCTTGTTTTCCCTTAACTCAGAGGGAAACAGTGAGTAGGGACAGAGAGGGGAGCTGGGGAGTAGTGCTCAGATGGTTTCCTTTACAGGGTGTTAAGAATGTTCCCTGAAATGCATTAATTTTTGCACTTCATGCTCTCCAGCCTACTCATTTTTTCTGAGCCTTTTTGAGTACCATTAGCTTGTGGCTCTGGGCAGAGGAAAGGGAACTTCTTTAGTTTACCAAAAAGCAACAGCAGACTCCGTCCTTGAGAATCTTGGTTCTGGTCTTGTTCTAGGTGAAACCACAGGAAAGCAGTAAAGGCTCACCAAGCAAGGCATGTCAAAGCAAAGATAACTGAAATAGCTTCTGATTTGAGCTGGAGGTGGTAGAGATAAAATCTGACCCCCACAGCCTGAGCTGCGAAGCTGGCTATGAGAAATCTGCAATGGACTCACTATTACTACTATTTAGGATGGGAGAAGGAAGCCATGCTGTAGAAAGATTCCTTATTTCACTGCTCTGGCCAACAGCTGCCAGCATCCTTTTAATTGTGTTTCCCTCTGGTTACTTCTCCTCCTCTCCTCATTTGGAAACTTCTGGCCTCTGACCTTCAGCTGTACTTGAAGTCGTTCAGTCCTCTCCTGGATGAGGAAGGGGTCAAAGCAAGGGATATCAGAAGAATGGCTCTGGAGAGCATCACCACAAATATTTTTGAAGGATGCTGAAGAACTGTTCTTGCTACATCTTGTGTGGAGCCATTGCAGCCAATGATAGATGAACCTTCCTGCCTGCTAGAGCCTTGGTATGGCAGTGATCCATCTGATAACTGCCCTACAGACATGAGCCCTCGTGATCTCTGAGAAGAAAAAGAAAGACCTCTTCTTTTATTCCTCTTTTCTGCTCTCCTGGGCTGTCTCTCCTCATTCACAGAGATTAAGTGCTGGAGACGGGAGGAGAGAGAGTGAAAAACAATTATTCCTCCCCCTCCCTCTGAACTGCCACACCTCCTCCGGCTTCCCTCAGCAGGTCTCAGCATCTTGTCTCCATCTCACTGACAGGGAGGATGGGAGATAGCGTCCAGTGCCTGCGACTTCCTGGGGCTGTGAGCAGCCATGCATGAAGAAGGCTTGGGAGGTTTATTTTTAAGTCTCCCCCGAGTCTTTCACTGCTCTCATCTAAATGAAGTGAGTGCTGGCTGAAAGTCCTGCTCCACTGGAAACTGAGACCCTGGACTAAGCGGGGTGGAAAAGCATCCATCCATCTACACGGAGAGTATTTTCTTGCTTGTGAGCAGCTGTTTGCCCGCACAGTCTTGTGGATGGTGCTGTGAGAAGATCTGTCTGGGAGGAGAAAACTCTGACAAACAGTCCCTGAATAGTCAGCATGGGCTGCTGTTCAGCTGAAGAGCACCTCAGTTGGGTTTTCAGACACAGGCACCTGGATCCATCTGTAGTGTAGAAAATGGCATAAAGGGGTGGTAGAGAAATGAGCATTTGGAGGTGCTTTGGTAGGCACATTTTGCTTTGTGTTCTTGCTCAGGCAGTATTTCCTGGGGAAACATAGGTCCCATCATCAGCTGCCATACCCAGACCTCCATTGTGTTGCACTGACCTGAGCATGAAGTACAGAGCGCAGTTTACATGTGGACATGTAGATGGTCCTTAGTCTGCCAGGAGATCTGAGGGCTGCGGGTGCAGACCTTCCGCCCTGTGTGCTTTGGGTGGGACCAACAGCAGTGACTGAATACTTGATGTACTTGATGACTATAAACAATGGCTCCAGAGGTGTGAGGAGCACTCTGAAGACCCAGCAACAGCTGCAGGAATGAGCATTAGGATTTTGCACACCTCCATAGCTAACTGCTGAAAGGATGCAGTGCTGCAGAGCAAACTGCTAGGGCTGAGGATTGCAGGGGACACCAGGGTGTGGACATAGCCACATCCCAAGCCAGATCTGTGCAGACAAGCTGGCCCCAGTGGACAACCCTGTGCCACCCACACATACTGTGGTGTCTTCTTCAGTGCAAGAGACATTTGCCTTCCCACAAGATCAGAATCAGTACCTTCAGCCTTTCAGTGATGTTGTTTTCTTGATTAACCTTTCCCTCTATACCTCACATCCAAACGTGGGTTTTGGGAGTAGCTATGCCCATGTGTAGCATCTGAGCAAGCTGACACTGTTCCAGCCTGAGCTTTTGCCATTCTAATGGCTTCAGTTTTAATCACGAAAGACTTATAAATAATGAATTGTGAGAGATGACGTTTTCCAGTAAATCCTGCTGTGCCTACTTGTCTTTGAATCGCTGCATTATGCTAAAGTCAGCTGCTCAGAAGCTGTTTGTGCAGGGAAGCATGGGGTGGGTGAGGTATGTTAATCTGCTCGGAGGTATGATGGTGAAGGGGCAGCACTGGGGTGACTGGACTGGTGCTCATCATGGCCAGGTTGCTCTATGAGAAACCACTGGAAAACTGAGGCTAGATCCTGCAGGAGCTGGATCAGACATCTGTGTGCTGGACTCACAGTGTGAGGGGGATGTGAATCACTGATGGACTCGCACAGGGTCTCTGGCAAAGGGCTCATTTCACTACCCCGTGAGGTGGCAACCAGGTTAGCAAACCAGGGATGGCTGACTCCACTTCTACAGTGAATCCATATGGATCACAGGAGGAATCTGCTAGCCCCACTGTGAAATTGTATTGATTTGTACCATCGGAACAAAACAGTCCTCAGGACAGGGCACACAGGGGCTAGCAGTAGGAGCTTGTCCTTACTAGGAAATGTCTGCCATCACACTGACTTTTCTCTGAAAACAATGTAATGGTTACACAAGGCCTGAATGGTCTTAATTCAGCAGCAATGGGACTTCCACAGCCTCCTTTAGGTGGCACCCAAAGTTTTGATGGATTTATCCTCAGGGTAAATATTCCACAGTTCCCAGTCTATTACTGAAGAGCAGAATCAAGAGGGGACAAGGCACTGTCCAGCTCTGCAAGACTCAGAGGAGATTTGTCCATGGGACAGAGAGCCCAAACCAGCAGTTTTGCAGGTCTCAGGCTCAGAGCTGCACCACCAGACCCCAACTCTGCGTGATTCAGGAGCAGGCCTGCGTGATTCAGGAGCAGGCAAGGGCTGTGTGTGCCTGCTGCTCACACTCACACCTCACTGCACAGAATGCCCCAAATCCCTTCCTCAGAAGCAGGTCCTCCCTTTCTCCCTCCCTCCCCCTCCCCCCCCCCCCCCAGCTGCCTTTTATGCTGCTCTCTCACAGCTAGCCATGGATAATTAATGCTGTTTGAAACAACGGATGTCACCAGCCCACCCAGGAATGGGCTGATGTGAAACTCCTGCTGCTCACCCATGTTTTAATGGCTCTACAGAAATAACTCAATCGTGTGCTGGCCCCAGACTAATTCAGCACAGCTCCTCGGAGCGAAGGCAGCATCACCCCTGCCAGTCATGCATCCTTGCCTCAGGCTGAAGCAGGAATTTGGGTTTCCAAATATCCCATACTGCCCCATCAACCTCACTTCTTTCCACCCCTGGGGACCTTCTGTGTTACAGGAACCTGGTGGCAGATTTGGATAAGAGTGGGAGCTGAAATACTGTCAGTGAGAAGCGCTCTTGAAATAAGAGATTGCTTTTTAAATAGCAAGAGAGCTCTGGTTGTTAATCTACGTGTTCAAAACACAAAAATTTTAAGCAAAATTTCATTTTGTTTTGATGTAAAATGAAAAATGCACTGGTATTTCAAGGTCATTCACATTTTTTTTCTTTCAGTCAGGTTCTGTGGGGCTGTCTCTCTTTCCTCTTTGCTTTTCCATCCTGAGCTCTCCCATCTGACAATAATGGAACTGGGAGAGAGGAGGGGGAAGGAGGAAAGGGAGAGAATAAAAAAAAATGCACAAAGAAAACTGTGACCCACTTTTTGTTTTTATTCACTCTTACACCACAAGGAATTGCTCCTATCACCTTCAACAGTAGGGTTGCTCCTGTTTCCACCATCTCTGAGCACACAGTCCCCGTGCTTTCCCCTCCTGCTGTAGTGTGTCAGCCTCCAACCAACTCAGGGAGTGCTGTGGGCCCCAGCATTTAACCTCACAAAGGACTCTTCTGTCTCAGAAACACAGTGTTCAGATCTTCCCCGCTTAATGTGAGCCCTTGGCCTGGCCCTGAAATATTGAGTGGTTATGGCAGAGAAAGAGTCTGTGATGGGTGATCAATTTAAGATGGTAAACAGTTTGTCAAGGGCTGTTCCAGGAAATACTTTTTTTTTTTTTTTTTTTTGAGTCATTTTTATGTGAGAACATGAGGAGGGTGAGCAGAGAAAGCTAACAAGTGTATTCGCCTGGAATTAATCACCTCTGAGTGAGATATACAGAGTTCCCATTAGCCAGCAACAGCACAGAGGCATCCTGGAACCTAAATGTCAGGATCAGATGAAGAATAACAAAGGCAAGTGATGTAACATCTGCTGGAGCACTGGCTTGTCTGAGGCAGATTTCCTCCACAGTCCTCCACATCACCCTGGCACACTCCAGTTTGCAATGGCACTTTCTTCTAAGCTCAAACCATTCTGGGCTGGTTTGGATTTGTGATCCCTTCCACCATCCAAAGCAGGGAGCTGAGGCATTTGCAAAGGTTCAATCTCCCTCAGGTGATTCACAGAACGGCAGGATGCAAAGAGAGTTAAGAGCAACAGCAAGGGGTTTGTGACCCTGAAAGTTGTGCCTGGGAAATGCTGAGAGTATTCTGTCATTGTTTCTCTCTGCCTGGAGGCTCCTGGGCCTCTCTGGATTGGTATAGGGAGGGCAAACTGCTAATGCTATTCATGTAACTAGGTTGGCTAAGTCCTAAAGAGCTCCTAAAACAGCAGGTTGTATTGCTCCTAATACCCTTCCTTTGTGTATTCTCTTTATTTCCTGCATTATTTCTTCTTTTCTCTTTGCTGTAACTCAGTCCAGCAAGCCTGGGTTGAAAGCAGCACACAGCAGCAATGATGGGAGTGGGCCAACACTACTTCCATTTCCCTTGAACCCAGGGCAGATGATAAAGTTGTACCCCAGAGCCCATTAACCCATTGATGACTGCTAGTGAGGATCACCCAACGTTAGCAAGCTGGTATGGTTTTTATAGCCTGCTCTTCTGCATGTCTGTGTGTGTGCTTAATAAATTCAGGAGTTGGTAATTGCTACAATGAAATTAAGCCAGCAATAATGTGATGCAATGTTTAGACTTACTTAACTACTTAATCTTATAATGGAGATTTTCTGTTCTCTTTGGTCTTGAGCACTCCTATTCCCCATCATTGTTTTTTACCTCTTTCTCTAGATTCTTTTATTTCTGGTTGTGTTTTCCCTTTAGCACACTCCCCCATATACATATACACACACAAGTGCCTTCCTGCATTCCCCACCTAACTCCTTCACCCTGACCCAGCCTTCTGCCATCTCCCACATCGAGGACCTGGGTCATGTTGCACACATTGCCTGCTATGACTGCCTGCATCCACCTACCCACTGGACTGGGACCAGGAGGGCCATTCAGAGCAGCAGAAGAGATTACTGAACGAACAAAACCCATCGGCATGGACACACAAGGGTTGTTGCAGGCTCAAAAGCCACATGTGAATTCTGCTGACAGAATCTGGGCAGGAAATTTAAAAAATATGCCAACTTTCCTGCATAAATTCACCTCTCATAGCAGTATATGCATGATTCATTCAGACATATCATTATTCCATACTTTTGCCATTCTTTTTCCAATTTTTTTTTAACTACATTTTTTGTCTTTTCTTTCCTGAGAATGTGCTGTCATTTCATCAGTTCAGAAAAAGAAAAAGAGAGAGAATTTGTTAAAAAGTAATGAAAAAGAATCCTAGTTCAATCTTTTGTCAGTATTATGATGACAGAAATTGTCATAACTCACAAGTCAGGAAGATCAGTTACTTCCACAGTCAGGTCCTTCTGCTTTTTTAGAGCCTTATTTGCTTTATAAACACCTCTTTTTACACCTTTTTTTATCTCTGTGTGAATTAGTTACTGCTAATTACTAAGGTAGTTACCTCTGGAGAATTAGTTCCTGCTTCCATAAGGTCTAAAAATGTGTACAGTCTAATTAATAGCAAATTAAGCAAGGATTCATTCTTTGCCCGTACATTTTTCTGCAGCAGTTCAGACCTGCTTATCTATTTGCTGCGATGCTTTGCCAAAAAAATACTGTCAACCCTTGGTGTATCTGCACAGATATCAACAACTGTAGCTGAAATAGCCTGTGAGGACCATTGGCCATGGCCCAGTAGCAAAATGCTTGCAAGTGGGACAGGGCTATGTACAAGTGAAGCCTCAAGAGGTCTAAACAGGGTTAGTCACTGCAAAGGTATTTTCTAACAGATGAAGTGATAACTATGGCTGCATTCTGCTTCCATGACTGTGTCTTGTGTGACTAATTGGTGAAGATAGAAAGTTATGCCACAATAATAATTAGCACACATTGCCTCATCTTTTATTTTATTGTTTTTCTTAGTGTGGATGATGTCTAGAACATCAGAAGGTTTGAAAAATAAAGCTGCAGATCCCAAACACAGTGTAGCTTATCCTGCCATAAGGATGCCAGAGCATCCAGACGTCCCCAGGTCTCACTCAGAGGACAGATGTGGTACCTGGTGTTAACCTTTTATGTTTTGGACAAGTCAACTCCTGCCTCAGTTTCTCTATTTGTAAAACAGCGCTAATTATATGTTTATTCTCTTTGTCCAAATGCTTGGAAGCCTACTCATAGTAAATGTTACCTACAGGGCTGGTAATAGCTATTATAATGAAATTACAATCAAATTATATATGAATTTTGCATCACAATTATAATTAAATCTACCATTTAAGTTTAATTTTTGTTTGGCTTCAGACAACATATGCAATAACTCCCTGAAAGCCAGAAGGTCCCAAGTTCTTCCAGTACAGAGAAAAATCACCCTTAATTTTAAACTGGAGCTTTAGTGTAATCAAACCAACAAAGGGAAACCTAAATTAAAAGAGGGCATCAAAGGATTCCAGGACTGATAGACTTCCACTGAGTATTGCTTAAGTAGAGGTGCTTTTCAACACTATATTGATGAACACATAAAAGAAAGAGAAACAGAGTTCAGTCCTCTGCATCAAAAGTGAAGATCCAAGATATGGTTTTTGTCCACATTTTTGGTCGAAGCCCTGCATCCCTAATTCATAACCCAGATGGATGTGTTGACTGTTTCAAAACTGGCAAAAGGTTTGATTCCACTTTAATTTAAGTGTCTATTGGCTGCCAGCCAGGAGGAACTTTACTTCTTCACACTGGTTTGCAGAAGAAGAGTAATTCAAGCTTTGCATTAATTTGAAAGCTCTCTCCTAAAATTCTTATTTCCAGTAGCTGTTCAATTGAATAAAAATAAAATTAAATGTAAACCAGGTTGATTTATATGTGGCTCAAATTCTCCAGGAGTATGAGGTCCAAAGAAAAAAAAAAACCATTAATATAATGCAACCACTGTCAGGTGTGGAACACAGTTCTACTAACTGAAGATGGAATAAATTGCTTTTTGAATTTACTAACACATCAGTTGTCTTTGTTTCAGAGGCTACATGACATTTAATGAGTTTGTCTTCTTAATGGGCACTGGATACATTTCAGAACTAGATCCAGAGCCAGAAGAGCATTTAGCTGCTTAATTCCTAATTCCCATTAATTTCAGTAAAAGTGAGGTGCAAAAATATCTCTGTGGGTAGGCCCCTTTGCATTTAGCTTCAGTGGCTTTACATGTTAGAGGAGCAGGCTGCCTGGGGAAGTGGTGGAGTCATCATCCATGGAGGTGTTTAAGAATCATGGAGATATGGCACAGTGATGTCAGTGTGCATGGTGGGAAGGGGGTGATGGTTGGACTAAAGGAACTCAGAGGTTTTTCCCAACCTTAATGATTTTAATGATACTATGACTCTACGATTCTGTGAAAATGTGCCTGTGTACTTGAAGTGCTTAATTCAACTCTTGTTGCATTGCTCAAGCAAATTCACCAAATTCCCTGCTGTCCCTTCAGATCTTCAGCTGCTCAGTTGAGCCTTTGAAGAGCAGGAATGAGGACTGGGGTCAGTAGGTTACAGATCATGGGACTCCCTCCTCAAAAAGACACCATCCACATGTCACCCAGCAGCATGCCACCCTCGCTACCAGACCATGCTGAGGTATCTCTCCAACTCGCAAGCCCAGAATGCTTGTGGAAAATGGGCACAGTGGTTAGGATGAGGATGACAGCACTTAGGTCTTGCTTTGACAAGATCATGGTTTATATCACAGCTCCCCCAGATCCTAGGGCTGAACCCATCCCTCCTGTTGAATGCTTCTTAATGGACCTGAGTAGAAGGCACAGCACACACAAAGCCCCCTCTGATGGCAGGCAGCACAAATTGCTCTGCCAAACTCCTTTGCAGCACTTGTGAGTTATTTGTAACAGAGGTGATGCATTTAGAAAGATGGCCTCTGCTTGCCTGCTTTCAAAGCCTCTAATTCTGCACACAAAGTGGTGCTGGGAGACCACACCAGTTCTTCTGCATCCCTGATGATGGTAACGTGGTTCCCACAGTCACAGCCCAAACATCATTCCTGCTTCAGGAGAAACTCTTGACACGTTTATCTCTTTGCACTGAGCCAGCTATCAACATGGCTCTGCTCTATGGCAGCATGATTAGATAAATTACTGTTTTGTGGAAACTACGCCTAGTGCACACTTCTGGCTCAATATCTGGAGGAAAACTAAGGCTTTATTTAGTCTATCTGCTGTGAGGCGATAAAGTGCTGTGTGCATTTCTTGCTTAGACATGAAAACTTCGCCACCATCTGTGCTTTATGACAACCATGTTGTGGTATTGAAAGTGAACTGGAGGCCCAAACCAAAACTGGAGCTCTCCATTGGTGGATGTTGCAGAAGAGGTAGACTTTGCCACTCAGCACCAACACATCTACGTCAGCAGGAGGGTCATCAGGAGAAAGGGAGTACTGTAGAGAAAGTACTGTAGACAAAGGCTGTACAGAGTAGGCCCTGAGGAAGAGCCTGACCGCTGCAGATGTCCTTAACTCAGTGGAAATAGAGAAGCTGAATATTTGGGAGGAAATGGAGTCCAAGGACATGCTAAAGATCACACAGGGAACCTGGCATACAGTTAGGAACTGGAGGAAATTCCTAAACTGTCAGTCCATGTTTGGGCTGCAAGGAAACCATCTGATACTATTCTTTATTGTGCTTTGAGAACAGTTGCATGTTTGCTCAAGAAAGACAAGCAGAAGGCTCCGACTGGCATAACTTGACTCTTGCTTGTTTTGCTCTGTGAGAATTTGCCCTCTAGGACCTATAAGCTTCTTTCTTTTTTCTTATCTCTGCGGTATCTTGGCAGCCATTAAGCCTGAGTAAGCACTTCCCAGCTGTAATTTCCAGAAATATGGGTAATTATTTTTGCCTTGAGTTGCTTTTGTCAGCAACAGGTGCTGTTGGAGTATTTCACAATGGTGTAGCAGGGAGAGCTGTGACTGGGGGGAAGATGAGGAGGCTCTCTGGAGACCTGAAGGCATCTGGGCTGAATGAGAAAATTTTTAAAGGTGTAAAGACTTTCTCTGAAGGGAAGGAACATGAGCATGAATGAGCTGTACTGTGTCAAGATACTGTGGGCAACAAACAGTTGATAAAAGCACTTCATTCTGTCAAAACCCAATTTATTTAGTTGAAACCCAGTGGGTGGGAAACATGATGTTGGATTTGAGCTTCTCTTTTTTTTTTTTTTTTTTGCTCTTATCTCCAAGTGAGCCCTTCGTGGTGCTGCTAGGATAATCAGAGTGTACTTTCAAGGCTCATGGATACACCATGTGCACCTTAAAATGAAGAGAGGTTTTGAAAGAACTAGGAGAAATCAGGATTTAGCACGCCAGATAAAGGTGGAAGCTGCTTTAATTATAGATTCAGTCCACATTGCATTAAGGATTACTCAATAATGAGATGTCCACTCAGCCCTCACATAACCTCATTAAAGACTGATACGTTTGTCTTTTAAACATTTTTTCTTCACTGTGCCAGATCTTAAAAGGCTCCCTCCTGGTAATGCAGCAGTACCTATTCAGCAGACCTAGCTTTTTTTAGGTTATTGAAGACGCATAAAAAAATGAATCTGCGAAGTTTCAAAGCTGAAGGCTTAGCCTCTCAGAGGACCTGTGGGACAGCTGCTGGACTTCTAAAGGTTAAACTCTGCAACCAAATCTCATTATGTTTTTAGCAACATCATCCAAGTCTAGCTGGGTCAGTTACTGGCCTGAGGAGTGCTGCATTGGCAGCCGGACATGGTCATATCTGCATTTCCATTTGTGACTGCTTTCCCTGAATCTTTCAAGATCTACAGAATCTTTCCTGGTGGCTATGAAAGGACCACTGTGAATGTGAACTCACCAGGACGCCAGGAAAATCTCTAGGGGTTGGAGAAGGGCTGGAGACCCACCGTCAGCAACACCTGGGTGTTTCTGGCAAGCCCTCCTCCATCTTGAAATGAGCTTCGATATTTTCTTATAGGAGGAGAAAAGGCCTACACCACTAATATATACTATAGCTGGAGTCAGTGCTGCCTTTTCCACAGATTACTCCCATGCCTTTAGACAAGTAACTTACATTTTCCATTCTCCTATAAAATAAGGATAGCAGTAATATTTTCCTATTGTTTGTCTCCATTCAAAGTTGAGGAAAGTTGGGAGCATCTCAAATGGCGTTGATGGAATTGCAATGATATAAGGAAGTGAAATAAACAATAATTGTTTACAGGTTTATTTTGAGGTAAGGCTGTACTTAAACCTCACTGAATGACCTGTATACTTGTCACAAGCTGTCGTGGTCACAGCTGGGGTCATTAGATGATGCTATCCTATCACTAATAAACACCATGGTCATTGTTGTCTAAACAGTCCATGCAAAGCTTCTAACAGCATCGTATTTTTCACTTGATTGCCTCAAAGCATTCTCAGAGCACTGCTCTAATTTCTACTTTAAAAATCACTGATTTTCACTGGTCTGTCAAAAAGAAAACATCCCTCTCCCTTGTCATTCAGGGTGGAGAACTAAGGGGAAAAAAAAGCACTTCTATGCTTTTGCATTCCTGCCAAAGCAGTTATCAGAATCTTTAACATTTACGGCACTCTGAAGTGAATCACCAGTCTGCATCTCATCTGAGCATCTATTTTTTCACCATAATCTGCTTTTAGAAAGGCTTTTAACTGCATCAGACTTTTCTCTTCCATTAAAATGCTGTCTGGATGATTGGAAAACAGAATAGCCAGTCCTCATTGCTCAGTTTCCATAGTGAATGTCTGGAGCAAAGGTCTGTGGGATTATTCAATTACTGCAATAATGGCCTTTGACCTGGTAAAACAATCCAAAAGGCAGAATTCATCTATTGGATTATTTTGAACATTAATCATATTCTATTTAGAAATCACAATGAAACATCTTGGGTTCAAGACAGACTGCAAACTGTTTGTGTGCACTGTATTGAAGTGACTTAAATTTTTATGTACGTAATTACACAAATTATATCTTCTGAGATTTTCTCCCCTTTACATTTATGTACTTTGCTAACCATGTTTTGGACTGCAAAACCTCCTGTATTAGCTGTACATTACCAGCACTAACCACAGTGACCAATGTGATGAGTGCTCTGTGTCAATACTAAATTGCTGATAAAAAATGTTCTGGATCCTGAATCTGCAGAGAACAACAACACCTTTTGCTCAGTGCTGAACTGCCTGCTTCATGGATCAAATGGAGAGCAAACAGCCTCCAACATCTGTCTCCCCTTCTCATTACCCTGTGCCCAGGAACGATATAGGGCTACTACAGGGGGATTGCGGGGCCCTAGCAGGTAAGCACTGTAGTCAATCATGAGTAGATTTTAAGTTCAAGTGCCAAATGAAAAATGCTCACTCTTCCTGCAAGCTACTATAGGGTCATATTCCCACACTGAAATTTCTGGAGGTTTTTGTTGGCTCTATGCTGTATCAGTAGCAAGGATGCATTAAACAAAACAAATAAAGGTTCGAAAAAAGTAGCAGTAGCAACACTAGCAGCCCATGGCTTCCCACCCAGCTGTTTTAGAAACTGCAAAACACATTTGCTGGTAAGCCTGGTGGCTCTAACGAAGATGATCACCTGGTAAGGAGCATGGTGACCTGCTTCAAACACCTTCACCTCCTTGGGAAGGAGGAGGAGCTGTTATGCTTTGCTTACAGGGGCAATGAACCAAGGACCCCAAATCCTCAGTTGGAGTCCCCACAAGTGACACAAAGATCTGGATGCTCAGAGCAGGTGAAGATCTCCAGTGTTGACTGATTGACTTGTTTGATACCTTTTGCAGGTGGTATAACCATGTGGCAGCATCTCTATTACTCAGAGGAGAGCAGTGCTGCTGGGCTGATGGGGATGGAGAGGGGAGAGCATCCCCAAGGAGACCTTCCCTGCTGTGTGTGTGTGGCTGTGCCCTTATACTCAGGCCAAGTGATGTCCAATGGGATTTTAGATGTTCAGTCTGTTCTGGCTCTGCCCCAGGGCTGGATGACTTTCAGAAGTTCCTTTCAGGCCTTTTTTTTTTTTTTTTCTTCAGTGATGCTGGGATAAAATTTGAGCATACAAGCAAAAAGTATCCTTTGTTTTCCTGCGAATTAAAATGAGTAAATTCCCAGCAGAGGCATACCCAGTAAATCACTGATGTCCACTCTCACAGCAGGATATATGACACTCATAGGTCAGGTATAAATGGGCCAACTGAAGAATCTGCTTTCTACTGGGTAAAATCAGAAATAATTCAGAGCAGATAACATGGCTTTGCTGAAGGGAAGGCGAGATGCCCGCAGCATGTTAACTGAAAGGGAGCTGCTGCCTGCTGGTGGGGCTGAACCAAAGATGTTGCTAAAAGCCCAGTTATTCACACAGAGCCTTCTAGCTCACTGATGTTGCCTCCTGCTTAGCTGCACCCCCAGAGATGGAGATCCATGTCCTGAGCTACTGAAGGACCTTTTGGTCAGCCTGCTCCCATCCTGAAGCTTCTCCTTCCTGTACACTAAAGCTGTGAGCTCTCAAAGGTAGAATGCACATGTTTCTGTGTGTGCACCTTATGCAGCAAGGTACACAAAGGTGTCCCATGACTCCTATGGGGCAGCAGAGGCTCCAGCCTGCCTTATTCTTCTCCATTTCCCCCCAGAATCCATCAGAACAGGAGGGATGAAATGAAGTCTGTGAAGCACATCCCAGTTCACAACATCAGTGGGAGCAAATGCACAAGAAAAAGGCAATGGCAAGAGCATTGCCCCATGTCAGACAGGGACTGAGGCTAGACTGGTCTGTCATTCGCACCTCCTGCTTCTTAGGAGCAATGATCCCCAGGGCAATCAACATTTTTGTTTGATGTGACAGTAACTCACTGATCACGGGTGAAATTTCTTCATCTTGGGACTGGAAATTTCCAGTGCTTCCTTCTTCAGTTGATGATTTTGCAGCATCAACTACCCAGAACTATACTCAGTGCTTTTGGCCATCCAGCTGGTCAGGGCCATCCAGATGCTTCAAGCAGTCTGCAGGCAGCTAGAAGGAACCAATAAGTTCAGGACTGGAGATGTGCTGACATTATAAAAATGTCAGGCTAACACAGGCTCCTCTAAAAACAGTGAGAGCTAACACATCTTGCTGTATAAGTGCAGCTTTTGAGAGGGTCCTAATTGGGAATTTTTATTCAGCATTGACACTCTTTTATCAAATCCTTGTCTGCATGAAGTTCTCCTAGGCGGAGTAGAATGAGATTCATATTAGCACATTTCTGCTCTTCCAGGCATTTTCACATCACTTCCCCTCTGCAGATGAAATGCAATACAGTAATAAGTGGCATTTCTGTAGAATGTGCTGCCTCCAGACACAAACTGCATTCTTAATTACTTCTACCTATGGGGAAAATAACACAACAGAAGACATTCTGATAACAGCACCATACTTTAGTAGTCTGCTTTGATCCTGAAGTTGCTCACAGAATTCCAGAAAGTCTGATCCTGAAGCAATAAACTGTACAAACCGGGCAGAGTATTTGTAGGATTATTATTATTTTTTTTTTTAATTAAAACAACTGTCATACATAGACAAAGCCTGAGAGCTTCTGACTATCACATCTCCCATGACACATTTGCATGAAAATGGTGAGAGGCTATGAATAACACCCATGGATTAGCATACAGTCCAGGGTTAATGCATTTTCTAAGTGATGGCAACCTGCTGTTGACTAGCAAGATATGTGTGTGGGGAGATGTGGTGACTTGGGCAAACAGAGCCCAGATATCACACATCCCACCAAGGGAGAGGGCCAGCATCATGTGTGTTTGTGCATGTGTCTCCTACATGCTCTCCTAGAAGCAGATAGAGTTCAATGCCTCTAACTCCTTGTTTTCAGGGCACCAGCAGTCCTGCACAAACACAGAAAGAAATGCATGTGAGAGGGGATCGTTAGGTGAGAGCTGAACTGCATTGTACTTTTGAACATCAGATTCTCCTTTTCCTTTATTAATCTAGCTTAAAGGCAGATGACACCAAGGAGGGGCTTTGCAGTCAGGTAACACAGGCTTAATGTGTGGGGCTGAGCTACCCCCAGCCCTTACTGTCGCACTGACCATATCTAGCATTTATAAGAGTGAACTGTAAAGCACAGCAGTATATTTTGAGAGAAAAATGTTAGGGATTTGGCTCTCCCTGCGTAATAAAATGAATACAGAGAGCCTGTGTGTGAAGACTTTACATCCAGTAGGACTCGTGTCCATCAACTGAGTCGCGAAAGGACAAGTGGAGACACAGAGATGTGGCACACAGAGCTGTAAGCCCTGGGAGCTCCCCTTGCTCTTACTCTGTGCTGGTGGAAAAAATGACTTCTAGTGCCCAGCTCTCAGACAGATATTCTTTTACTTTGGCTTTAAACACCACCACCAGACCATTGCTTTGGTGGCTTATGTTGCAGCAGTTTGGTTTCTTGCACTGCCCAGCTCAGGGAATGGAAACTGGGAAAAGCTAAACAAAAAGGAAGGCAGGATGGTATTCCTCATCAGCTAAAAGCAGATGGTTCCATGGCCTTCCTAGGAAAATCTACTGGAAATCTGCTTTCATAAGCACTCCAATCTGCTTTCCTCTGCCTGGTTTGCAGTCACTCTTCTGGCTCTATAATGAGCTGTTACAAGAGAGTCTCCTGTAAATCAGATGACTCTGTTGTCATCTGATGCTTATATTGGGCACGCTGAGTCATGAGGCCGGGGATGCAGCGTGAGAAGGTAACCACACAGAATGATGGCAACTGGGTGCAGGATGAAAGGAACAGATGAGTAGCTGTGATGCAGAGACGTTGGGCCCTTGTCCCAGCCCTACTCCTAACACAGCCCTTCTCACTGCAGTGGGAATGTGTGCTGCAGACAGTACCTACAGCGAGCTGCTCCAAGGTTGTCACACACCCAGGTTCAGAGAAGGGTCAGACAGAGCATCCCAGCATGGATTTACACAGAAGGCACTGCATTTTTCTTTAAAATAAACAACAAAAAAGCCAAATTATGTTATTTTCCAAGCAGTGTCCCCTTTTAGCAGCCAGACCCAGGCCCCTCCCATTTGGCTGTACACTTGCCTCCATGAACTATGGCTTCACCCCTGCAATCCCTCCTTTTCTCCACCTTCCTGGTGCAAGACATCCCGTGTACTGTCTCCTTGTCTTCATGACCACGCACTGACTTGGTGACAAAGGATTCAGGATTCCAAACGATAGCAGTCCCCATTGAAGAGCCTAAAGCAGTGGAGAAACACCACAGCCTCTCTCAGAAAACCCCTCTGGATAGTTTACGTCACTGTTAAATAGAGCCCATGCTATTGATTTTGCTCACCTCCTGCACTGAAACATAGCATCATAAAATCATTAAGGTTGGAGAAGATCACTAAGGCCATCCAGTCTAATCCCAACCCATCCCCACTGTGCCCACTGACCACGTCCCTCAGTGCCACACCTCCACAGTTCTTGAACACCTCCAGGGACAGTGACTGCCCCACCTTCCTGGGCAGCCTATGCTCATGAACTACTACTCTTTCCCAGAAGGAATTTTTCCAGATATCCAATCTGAACCTCCCCTGGTGCAATTTATTTGTGCTCTGGCTGCTGTGGGTTCACAATGAAACCACGCAGTCACGCAGAGTGGAAAACAGCCACATTATTGCTGCGTTTTCTATGAGGGTGTGGCAGCTTAGAAAAAGGAGCAGTTCACTCATTTGTTTTGTGACATAAAATAGCTCAAAAGGCATCAAGCTGAAGCCAGGACAGAGTCCTGTAGCCTTGCTGACAAGCAACATTATGATACCGGCATTCAGATATCACCTGTGAAATATCCTGCAGGTTGCCTCTTGCAGGACACTGTCAACTTTCAGATTTTCCTTCTCATTCCAGAATGCAAGGAAACCCCAGGCATCTGCAGCATGGAGAAAGTGATGACTTGGATGCTTTAATAGACAAACTGCTCCCCTACGAGAAGGGGCACCCTGCTCCAGAAATCCATTTCCTTATTTTATCTACTAAATATTTAATGCAAAATGCACAACAAGGTTTGGCACCCACCTGCATACCCTGACCACATAGCCATATTTGCTCTGATGACTTCTGTGGCTTGACCAGAGGTGGAGTTCTTCACTGCACAACAGACCCTGAAAAGCAGGAATAATGGGAAGTGTCAGCAGCCTCCACTGGACTGAATGGTTAGCAAGCATGGATTTGAATCCCTTCACTCATCAAACATGAGACCTTGCCAAGAAAAGATCTGAGGAGTTCTGTGAAAGACACTGAGTCTACAGGTGCCTTCAGAAAAGTGTCCTGGAGTAGTGAATCCCAGTTGGGTGTAGGCATCTCCTCTCAGTCCTGAAAAGGATGCTGGTTCCATAGAGGGACAAATTTTTGTGTACATCCCATGCTGGATGGTAATATCTTTGTATATTTGTCAATATCAGCCAGCGATGATAAATATGAAGAAACCAATGTGCCTAATAGGGCAATGCGAATGGAAAGCAGAAGGGCAGAGAGTTGGTGGCCAGCAGCTCCTTGCTGGCTGCTGGAGAGAGCTCTGTTCAGACACAGAATCTGCCCAAAAGGCTTCGCAATCTCTGCCAGGCACAGTGCTGTGCTGAGCACAGGGAAAAGAGACCCTCTCTCCTCACAGAGTATAAGGGTATAATTTCTTAAGGAGACAGAAAGTCCATCATTACCTTCTAAGGGTACAGGAGTTACCTCCCCTCTCCCTCCTCCAGCCACTCCCTTTCAGCTACGTGACTGCTATTGTGTTTGGAGTCACTGCTTTGTTCCCATACAGATAATGTTTTCCCAGGGAGATCACCAAAAGAGCATCACACGTCTAATATTTTTTTATCTCTTTTCTCCAGAAGATAGCACCGGGTCAACCAAGGATAGCAGCCATCTCCTTGAGCCCTCCTGTCCAGCTTGTGCCTGTGGTCCTGGACTCTTAGTGCAGTGATGAGCAGTGGCTGCAGCGGATGCTGTGTCTGTGTGTGTTGGCAGCACAGCTGCTCCTGGAGCCGTAAATTCTTTGCCGTGGTGTCTGAGTCACTCTCACGCTTTCCTTTCACCAAGGTACAGCACGCAGAAGACAAATAAACACCAGCAGCCCTGCTGAAAGGTTCTTACTTTCCGGGGGATCAGGTTAAATGCTGTTGGGCAGCAGGATTGCTTTTTCTGTTCATCTCCCTCCATGTGACCAAGAGGAACAAACATCCCGTGGCCACAGCGAATCTCCACCCAAGCAGGATGGGACAACAGGGGCACGGCGGTTGCAACACTGAAACGATCTCTCAGCACATCTCTGCTATCTGGGTCTGATAACAGCCCCTGGCAATGCCCCTCCTCTCTCTCCCAGTGCTACTGTGTAATACGAAAGTGCTGGGGTTTTTGGAGAAGAAACATTACATGCAAGTTGATCTCCCTAGGATAAGTAATTATAATGTTGTCTGCTGGTGCCTGTGGGGACAGCAATGCATTTCTTGGCAGCTCTGAAGTGTTGTTCAAGGCAGATTTCCTGCATAGATCCAGGCACTGGCAGGCAGCCACAAGTGGGACGCAGATGAATGCGCCTGCTCAGGAAATGATAAAGGAACTGAGCAAATGCTTTTGTTTGTAAAGCAGCGTCATCTGGAGAGCCGTCAGATTCTCTTCCAGAGGCAAAGCATGGAAATCACGAGCAGCTCCCAGCCTGTGCCACGCATCAGGTGCTGGCACAGGGAGCAATAGGCAAAGCTGCCAGCCCTGCCAGATGTCCCATCCCAGACTGGATTTGGGGTCAGCCCAAATCAAATAGGAACTTTCACCACCATTTTGCTCCTTAGGACACTTTTCATCCGAGTGCTTCTTGTCGCCTGCTAGGCACAGGCTAAGAGTAAAATGCAAACACAGGAGAACAAAGCCATCAGCTTTCCCTGCCTGGTCACAGGGGAGTTACCTGCACAAAATCTGCACTCACCAAGCCAGGGCGACAGCATGACTACCTGCTGACACTCCAAAGGGTCTTAACACACTGTCACCTCCTGAGTAGATCCCCTTGGGCATCTCAGCAATGGGGAAGGGAGATGGCCAGGACTGCCAAGCTCTTGTTATGAAGCTGTCTCTTATGCAGGGTTTTTTCCACAAAGCCAACCTTAGGAGATCAGGGGAGTGATCTTGGCATGGATGAGATGAGAAAGAGCACATGCCACAGAGGCTAACAGCATGGCAAGCATTGCATATCCACCTGCACTAGATAGAGAAAAATCTATCAGCAAAGATAGACTGGGCAGATTTCAGCACTAGGACAACACATGAGACCCTGGGGTTAAAAGTTTTTTCTCGTGTGGGAGATGAGTTCACAGAAATGAGTCACAGTGAGTTTCACAAAGCAGGCATCCTCCAAGCAAGTTCTGAAACTCTGGCAATGCACAGAAAGAATCCAACAGGCAAAGCATTCTCCTGGGCAAGTTCTGGATTAACTGGATCCCAGTTAATGGAGACGCATTGATCTGACCACTCTGAGAGTACAGGTCTTTCTGCATTGGTATTTTCTCTTCAACTGGAGAGAGATTGGGAAATAGATCGAGAGAAAACTGACAGGGTTTAGATAACCACAGATATTTTCCCAGGCTCACAGCACATCTTCATAGCCCAAGGAAAATAACAGTGAAAAATGTCCCCACGTGGAAGAAATTTCTGTTATTGATTTTCTGGGACTGAAGCAACTAAGACAGAAGGAGAAAAAGGAGTCGTGCTCATAAGTGGACATGTCAGAGTGCAAATAAAAATTAAAGCTTTGGTATATTCGGGGTTGATAGATTCTACTCAGAAACATTCAGATACATTTTAAAGAGCCCTGCAAAGATTTTCTTCCTAGAACATTAGTGAATACAGACTTTCTGGATAAAACACTTGAATCTGATTGTATCAAAAAAGAGGCCTGAAAGTAAACAGATGAGGAATATCTGTACTGCACTTTTGTATTACTACAGTTTGATGACAGCCCAGAGAACTAAATTTGCCCAAGTTTTCTCCACCGTTCAGGACAATGAAATCTTTTCTGCCTAAACCTTGACCTCTGTCTAGAGACTTATCAAGAGACCAAAACAGATAGCAGAAAGGGAACTCCTCTAAAATGCATTCAGAGCACTAATAGGAAATCTCCAAAAAAGTTGAGGCACAGAGGGCTCATTTTTGTCTACAGCAAAAGCTGAGGTCTTTATGAGTAAAGTAGAAACCACAGGGGGGAATGGTCTGTACAGATCTTGCTTAGACCTCTCTCAGTGCCCATCATATGCTGAACTACGTGGAGAAGCCCTGAGTCAACACAATTTTGAAGATCTGGTCAGCTGAGCTTGGCCTGATGGATGGCCAAGTCAGGACATCAAAACATGACCTTACCTCTGCAACTCTGCTCACTGGACACTGTGTGTTCCTCCAGCATCAGAGGGGCTACAGCAGGCACATGTGGTGACTCCCACAAGAATTTTGGGTTCTGCATATGCACTGCTCCAGCAGATGAGCAAATGACAGACACATTTAAAAAGAAGAGATGGGGCAGGAAGGAGGAAATTGAGCAGGTCTTTTGTTTTTTATTTTCAGGCACAGTATTTTAATATTTTGTATCTATTTTTTTCCATGCACAATTACAAGCTGTGCATGCCTGGAGGTATTGTAAGAACAGTTCTGGGCAACTTCTAAACTTGCTTCTGAATTCTCTGTTCTGTTCTTGCAGTATTGCTTAAAGCAGCAATACTACAGGATGACAGAAATGAATGACATTCATTTGGCTCCAGAGAACTTTGCTGCCTTACTTTCACATGGCATTTGTGCCAATAAAGGTTTGTGCATTGGAGATCAAAGCAGCTCCCTAAGCAGATTTTTACCCTGGGGTAGTGGCTATCTGAATGTTACCAACGGAGAAGATTGTATAACTCAGCAGATCCAAAATCACAAATGGCAGGTGGGAAGAGTCACTGTAACTTGTCCATGACACATAGACTAAAACACCTTGTAGGCTAGAAAGTTAATACAAAAATCCTAGAAAATGCACAGAGGCATAGATAGGACAAATAAGACAACGGGTAATTCAGGATAGGTTGCAGCAAGTCATCTCACAGCATCGCAAATAACTGAGCTGGCCAGATCATGAGTCTAAGCAAAAGAGACCTATCAAATAAGAACAGACACATTTCAGGAGGCCACTGATGAGAGGAAGCTGGGACAGGACTTGCTGGGCCTTCTGCTGGGCACAGCAGTGTCAACGTTTCCCAGGACAACACAGCTCCCTGCTGGCCCCAATAGATGTTGGCAGAAAAATCTCATATCAGCCATTTCCTATATTTGCACACGCAGTGGCAGCCCCATCTGGCCACTAAATAGCCATTGAGAAGCAGTGCTAAGGAATGGAGGGACTCTCACCATGAAAGCGAGGAAGAAGTGAAGGAGGAGAGAGGAATCAGAGCTTTTAGAAGAGCAAGGATATCTGGCCTCTAGAGTGCAAATGCAGGGAGGGATGTTGGAATAGAGGCTATCAGACAGTTGTGCAACTTAGGAAGTTACACCGCAGAGTGACAGTGACATCTGGTCCCATGGAAATGAAGGAACTTCTCCCACTTAAGAAACATGCCATTGGAGAGCAGCTGGAGAAGGCGCTGCAAATCTCATGCAGCCGGCCTCACTAAGAACAGATGCCATGGCCATCCAGCCTTCCTCCAGCTCTATGTTTCAAAGGACTGACTGTGCCCCATGTTTTCCCCACGTCTTAGAGGATCAGGGTGGTATTCGGCCCCATTAACCTTTCGGTGGTATGAGAGCTGCCAAGCAAGAGGACAGCTGGAATTCCTTCCTCTGTACATACTGTCACTGACCTATAGCAAAGTCATTCAAACACGTTTGTGTTGAGATGATGTGAGGGCTGACCCAGCCAAAACTTGAAAAAATTTCTCAGAATACCTCCAGGAAGTAGATTTCCAGCCTGAACTCCTTGCTAGTACTTCTATTTTTGACAAAACCATAGTCCCATTGCACAGCTTACCCTTGATCAGCTGCAGGAGGGTATCAGGCAGACGAAGCCATCCTGGCTGGTCCATGCCCTGCTCTCACCCTGCCTTTGTGTTCCTGGGATGTCTGCCCACCTTGAGCCATGCTGAGGGATGTGGTGCACTAGGTGAGCATATTAGGAAAGCCCTATCTATGAACTAGATCGTGGATGTCCAACCTTTTGGCTTGCCAGGACGGCACTGAGTAACAAGGAATTGTCTTGGGTCGCAAATACATTACTGCTCTGAAAGTAATGCCTCTTACTTATTTCCATTGAGATTATGGCAGATAAAAAGAGCACAATGACACTATTTGATAGAGCAAATTCTCAACTACAGAACACTATTTTTCAGCATAGTCATCACCCTTAGCTATACATTTTCGCCAGCAATGAACATGCTGTGCTCATAAAAATCTGCACCTCTGCACCAGTGGAAGTGACTCACTGTCACCAGTGCTGAAATGCACCACCCACTGCCTCACATTGCTCACATCCACTATTTCTTCTCCATAAACATTTAGCAATCATCAGTGAATGTCAGTCAGGTGCTCCTTACTCCACACAAAGGAATTCAGTGACACACCTTTGATTCATATGCACTTCAATGTCAGACACCATTCTGTCAGACTGCCCCTCTGTTGCCATCAGTCACATGGCAACAAAGTGTAATGGGATATTGGTGGGAAGGTTCACCCTCTACTGCCATACCACCAATATCTACCTCTGATGTTGTGGGCCAACATAATAAAACAGGAGGCATTACTTGCGAAACAGCCCTCATACAACATAGAATATTGTCAAAATATAAAACTAGTGGGAGATTTGACTTTGTTTTTGTGAAATGAATGCATTGCTCTGATTTTATGCCAGTGCCTGCAATTCTTAGTGAGGTCTCACAGTGTTCATCAGACATTTTTGATGAAATTTGACTGCCTGTACTTCATCCTAGACAATTGTTCACTGCCAAAAAGCAATGACATGAATACAGTGTGATTGTGAAGTCAAGAAGCTCTCCCAGTACTTCACTCTAGGGACTTTTTAGACTAGGTAGGAATCAGAAGGTCCAAAACTATTGTACCCCCTTCTGACACACACGATGATGCTGACTCACAATGACAACGCTTTGCTGGTTGGACCTCACAGCTCCATCATGCCACAGCCAACTGCCTGCTCTGGTGGAGCTAAGCCATGGCCAGAAGCAAAGGGACACTGTGCAGCAGATGGAAAAAGTCCCTAGGACAGGCAGTTTTCCCAAACTATAGTCCACAGGGCACTTACATCGGAGGCTGCTCATCTCCTGGTACAACAATTCTGGGCACAAAATGTCAAGATAAAGGTCTATTTTTAATCTTGTTCTCCTTCACAGCCCCTCAGGGGGAGCATTAGCACATTGGAATTGCTTCTTCCATTCTTCTGTCATCTGCTGTGTTTCCATGACATGCTTGCCCCGAGGCCATCAGCCTCAGCTGCCAGACCCAAGGGCCTCTCCACCTGGCTGGATGTAAGAACTGTGGAGGGAGGACATTTTCCAGAGTCCACATTTGGGTTTTACAAAGGAAAGGCAGACAGTCTGAAGGAGTTAATTCAGCAAGAAATGTACACAACTGGCACAATGTCCTCAAGAGACAACGTTTATCAACCCTAGTGTCTTGGAGTCTTCTGAGATAAGGAAGATATGGATCCATACCCATGCAAAAACTGAGAGAGTTGGACCCGGATCATCGACATTCCAGGAGAGCCTCCAAACACTAGAAGTCTATTCTAGTAGCAGGCAACACCCTAAACTACTGCACTGTGAGAAATCCAAAACTGCCAGTGTGGATTACATATGCTTCAAGGGCACCAAACTTCTCTGGAGATCCAGCAGAAATCCAGGGGCTGAAGAGGCTCTTGAGTCCAGAAAGACTGAGCTTGTCTCAACTGTGTCAGTCTCTTGGGCAACAAAAATGAAATGACTCTGAAGTGTATTGACACTCTGTATTGAATCAGACAACAGACAAGCAGAGAATTGGGGTCAAGGACAGCACTGGATTAATTTCTGCTTCAAGCCCCAAAACTTCATTTGAATCTAGTTCCCAACTATGGATCTCTTCCAGGTCCTGCCTTGTTGCTTCCATGGCTGATGGTGACAAATTGTGACATTCCTTCCACTCCAAATTTTCTGTGTTCTATGGGAATTCACTGCAGTTATCACAAGCAAAAATAACGCTCACCAAAAACATAGCTGCTCCAAGAAATATTTTGGCTTTGTAGATGAAGTCTCAAGGATGAAATGAGTAAACAGCAGTTATCTTCCAGCTGAGCTGTGTGTGTCGTGAGAGTGCATGTGCTCGCACATGCATTTTTACTGGAACTATTGTCATCTTCACTAAATATTTTACTATGTTAAAAAGCACAATTTGTAAAGGCCTGTCAGCAATAGAAATAATACATGATTTTTCATGCCCATGCTGCACTAATTAAAATTCACTTGTCAGATGTCACACTGCTCTCCTGCTCAGCTGGTTTTGTAAATACAGTGAAACCACATCCCATGCACACAAAAAAATCCCTGAGTCATCTTGCTTATGATGGGACCCATTCCCACTATGTCCCTCAGTGCCATCTCTCCAAAGTATTTGAAAACATTCAGGGACTGTCACTCCACTGCTTCCCGGAGCAGCCTGTGTCAGTGCACTGCCACTCTTTCTGAGAAGCAAATTTTCCCAGTGTCCTGGACATCCAACATTTTCTCCTCAGATCCCACTGGTGTCAGGAAGATAAGTCCCAGTGATCTCAGTGGGTGCTGGATCAGACCTAGTGCCCATTCTTGCACAGCAGCTGTTTCTGGCTTCAGACTAGTTACACACGGAATGGACAGCACAGTTTCCAAGTTTTGTATAATTTAGTATTGAAAAGCACAGAGGGGCTTAGGGATTTCTTTGCCTGATGTGAATTTGCATAAATGTATAAGCATTTTAACAAGTACTATGTTAAGATTTTGATGTAATTTATATCTTGCTCTTTTCCATCCTTGGTGCTAATTAGCTGACCATGAACTGAAGCTCATTCTCAGGCTGGGTTCCAAGCCCCTTCCTTTGCTGGGAGAGCAGGCATTAACTGCACGATTTTTAACCATCAGCAGATGAGTGGGATCCCTTCTGCAGGCTGTGGAGGGCTTTGGACCAGGTCCTTCCCCACCTCCCTGCCTCCTCCCAGGGAAGCATGCAAAATGTTGCCCTGCTCAGCCCTGTTCCCCAGGGGCTCCCTGGCTCTCTCCATCCCCGAGGCTGCTGCGCTCGCTCTCAGTTTGCCCTCTCAACTGGAGCTCGGGGAGAGCAGCAGCCAATCGGGCAGCCTGGGTGTCCTCCATCAATCTCCCTGAGTGTCTTCGGGCTCTGCTTGGAACATCCACATCACTCTTTTTCTCTCTCTGCAATGACCTGAAGCTCTGGCTCTGCAAGCAGTGATCAGCCAGGCATAATGCAATGCAGGGCAGCCCGGAATAATCTGGTTGGCATCCGAGGATGTATTTTCACCGGGAGTCTAAGGAGCGTGCTAGCATTTAGTTTCAGTCTAGCTGCACTTCTGCAGCACAGAGTCACAAAGTCTCCATCTCCTCTTCTGGATTGGGACTGATTCTGCACGGAGATCCTCTGCAAAGACAAAGTTTTCCTCTCTTGTTATTGCTGTACCACCATAATCTACCAAGATGTGTGACTGCTTTCATCTAGTTCTTCCTAACTGGCCAGGATCTCCAGCCAGTGGTGGGCTTACATTTTCTATACTTTTCTGTATTCTGCTTCTGCTTTTCTGTGCTCTGCTAGCTGTGAATCAACCGCCAAGGCAAACCCTGCAGCTTCTAGGGTGTGGCTTTTTCTGATGCTGCATGAATCAGATAAGAAAAAATAGTATTAAGAAAAGCCTCCTCTAAACTTTCCTCAGTGTCTGTGTTATGTTGAAGCTGAGCTTGAGGGAGCCTTTGACTCTGTATACAAATTCAATTCAATTGTGTCTAAATTAACTGCTTCAGATTGCATGCCTGAATTCACATGCTTGCCCTTCATTTCTCAGCAATTCGGAAGTGACTGGCAGGGTACAGTGCATGATACAATCTACCTGGCATTTACAGTAGCTAGAAGCTGTACTGCATAGTGTATGTTTGCAAATCCAACGTGTCCTATGATTTGTATTCAATCTGTTGGCTGAACAATACAGTGCTCTGAAAGATGGGCTGTTTTTCCTTGTGCTTCCCTACTGCACAGCAGAAGGAAATTAGAAATCTAACCTCTTTTTTAAAGGGGAAAATACACATATTTGAATGAAAATTATTGCTGAAACAGGACCGTGATGATTGCAGGAATGAGTCAAAGGAGTAATGAAAAGCAGTTCTTAGCTGGCAGAAGCATATCAATAAATCACAAATCTGCTCTTTAGTTTATGCACGGATTAGTGTGTTTTAAAATAAGCAACTAGTAGTCTTAAGATTGTATCTACAAAAATGCCAAGCATCTGAACTTCCTACAGTATCTTTTTTTCCTAAAACATATAATATCTATGTTTATCTACGTTCTGCAATAAATTTCTTTGCTATTTATTCTGGTTGTAATCTACAAAAAAAATATATCTGTAAGCATTTTGATAGACTGAAAGTGGAGAGTATATTCTTTTTAAATATGTCTGATTATTTCAGGTTTTCTTTTGTAAATAATTGAGGATTATATTTTCCACAGCAATGGAAAGTCAGAGATTGCTTGTCAGGCTCCCAGACAACAAAGTAGCATCTCATTGCTTGAACTGCCTTGTTGAAATCATGGAGCCAACTCAAAGAATAAGTCACTGCTCTCTCCACCCATTGAAAAGATAAATTCCAACTCTGCTGATTACCTGGTTCTTGGATTAGGTAATTGAATTGGTGTAAGATTATAGCAAATAATTTAGGGATACACCCAGACAGTAATTCCATTTGATTTTCTCAAAATATATACAGTCTAAGTTTAGAGGAAAGATTTTCTTTTGTAAATGTGACTTTTTCAGCAGTATCATTTCCCTGTTGTTTCCCTGTCTGTGCACATTTACCTATATGGCAAACAAGCTTGCTTCATGGCTTTTGGTATATTCCACATCAGAGACATGTTGTTGGGATTTCTACATGCTACCTAAGAGAAACAGAAGCGTAATGCAAGCAGGGCGCTCCACATTGCCACCCTCCAGGATTTCCCCATCAATTAGCAAAAAGCTTTGAGTATTTGTTGCTCAGGAAGCAGCCTACACCCACAAGTTGCTCTGGTACCAGATTTCCAGCAGTGTGAAAGGATGCTGCTGTGGGTCACGGGCCAGGGGAGCATCTTGGTGACCACTGAAAGCCGTGCTGGGATGAGAGGCAGCAGGAATATTCAATTGCATGCAAAAGTTGTCAGGCATCTGTTTTCCAAACAGTTACTGTTGATGTTTCTTGCCAGCGGGTTACATTCCCAAGAGGTCAGGGTGGAGCAGGGAGACACAGGTCTGTTTTTCTCAGACAGGTAGGCTGGCTGGGTGCCTGCAGCATGTGATGTGCTTGGAAAAGCCTGCCAAGAGTTGGAGAAGGAGAGAAGGGATGTCAGCACTGTGATCAGGCAGGTCCATCCAAGCAAGGGTGGGGAAAACCACACAGTGAATCCCACATCAAGAAGTGTATATTAAATCCCTTGTTTCCTACGCAAGCATGGAAGGAAAGCTTGTTAAAAATAGGCTCATTTCGTAAGTTGCTATCTCTGTTGGCTATGTTCATCTGCCCTTGCATTAGCTGACTGTCATGATGATAGAGGTGAGAAACAGATAAACAAAACTTTGGCAGTTTTCCTTATTAGTCAGGCAAGCACAAGCCTGCACTCAGGCCTGACATCTGGAGGATGCCGGGAGCATTTTGCAGCTGTTGATCAACAGCAAGACAATGTTTTCCATGGATTATTTTTTTTTTGATTGAGAATAATAAACAAGAAGGAAAAAGAAAATGTCTGCATCTGAAAACAGTGCCATTTGGCCAAGTTCTAAAATATGAAGGTTTTTATAGCGTAAATGTTTTCAGCATTTATTCCTTATCTTCTCTGGGGCTTGGGCTAAATCCCCAGAAATTGATGTCAGCCATTAAAATACTCAGCTCAGTGACACACTTGACCAGGTTAGGATAATCTTAGTGGGCTTTTCCAACATTAATGATTCTGTAATGCCCTCCTGATGGTCCCCCAATGGTCACGACTGGATAACAAGGTCATAACAAGACACACATTTTAGGTTTTTGCACAACGAGCATTTGGACCACAGTATTGTTGCTTCTCAGGTGCTAGATTCATCTTTGCACTGTATGTGAACAGCACGTGGGTTGGTTCTTAAGATGGGCCAGAGCTGTGAAAATCCATGGGCAGGACTCCATTGCAACCTGGTTGAATCACTATCCCTGGAGGTGTTTAGATGTTGTACTGAAGGACATGGTTTAGTGGGGAAATACCGGTGGTAGACGAATGATTGGACTGAAAGATCTTGAAGGTCTTTTCCAACCTTGCTGATTCTATGACATTCAGAAAACATTAGCAGCTCAAACACATCCCTTCTTCTCTGCTACTGTCTGTAGCAGGCACGGAGAGGGCTGGGCATCCACTCTGTCTTCAGAGCTGCGGAATATGGCCCACAGATTTAGAGTATCTAAAAGAGAACACCCACTGAGCCGCATTTTTCTCTTAGAAATTTTCAGATGTTTGTCTACGTGCTGCAACAGTATTTCTTCCAGCCCCATCACAAGACAGATAAACAAAACCTGCAGGAGCCAGGCTCCCAGTGCAGGCAAGGAGCAACATCCCTGGCTCCCAGGAGAGGCTCTGACCTGACATCCTATCATATTTCATTTTCCCTATTTTTAACTTCTTTCAGTGAGTGTAATGTTAAAATGACACAAGCCACTTCAGTTTCAGTGCACACATCTGGGTGTCTATACTCACTGTCTGTCCAAGCATGCTTCCCAAATATATGCTCCTGCCCGTGGGGACACCAAAATAACTGTGATGCCAGCAGAGACTGAAAGGAAATCTGATTCACTTGTCTCTGGCAGAGAGCTCCCTGCCAGCACAGTGAATCAGGCTCAGTAAATTGCATACCTCTGGCTTCTTTCTGTTCTCCCTCCCTAAAGACATCTCACGTGTTTTTATTTTTGGTTATTAAGTTCACACTTCTATTTCCAATGGGTGCGCACCGGCCATTTTGGTGACATAACAACCATCAAGTGGAAAAGAAACATCAGCATGACAGAGTCCCACACTGAACAAGGCTTTCTTTGTTCATCCACGGGGCACCAAGCTGAACTGCTGTTCTCCATCTAACTGCAAGGAACAGGGATGGTATGTACCCGATAGAGACACAGCACACTGTGTTTGCCACTGCTTCTGATTCATAAGAGGAATTCATACCCTAGGAGCAAACCAAAACCAAGTGAAAAATATGATTTGTCTTGACCACTGCATTTCAAAACTTCAAGAAAGAAGAGCTGGCAGTGGTGCCTCTTGCAGGACACTGGTACTGTGCAAGAGGTGGAGGAACATGAAGAAAAGCCAAGGACAGCCCTCACCATATCTTGCTGTTCACTCTGGTGAGGATTGCCACTGCCAGAGACAAAGGACACTCTCAGTTCAACACAAGGACTCCCTGCCAAGACAAACAATCAAATAAATAGTTAGGCTGGGTTTCTCTACACAGAGGAATGGTTGCCAAAGGAGCCTGGATCCTGTGTCCCCTTGTCCCCACCACTATCTCATCCCCAGCACAGTCATCTCTGGTAGCCTGGTTCCCTGAAATGCTTGGAGCTGTGATGCTCAGCAGTGGGACATCCCCATGGATATTTGGTTGACAGTGAGGTTGCTGAAGAGTTATTGTCAGCCTGCTCCAGTGTAGAGTACACAATGAGGAAAAGGTGGTGGTGAGGAGAGCAGGGGAGGAAGTAGCTGTCATTATTACTGCCAAAGAAAAGACACTTGAAGCTGTTCCCACACACAAGGGAGCTTCCTCCACCCCGACCAGCCCATGCTCTATCTCATTCATTCTGGAAAATGAATGCCAACAATCTATCAAATACTGAAGGAATAGTCATCTCTCCAGGTTACATCTCTGTCCTTATGTTAGCACAGGCAATTACATAATTTTACTTTGTTACAAGATACAGATGACTTTTAAAATACCTTCAAGACCCTGATTTTTTTCTAGGCTTAACCCTAAAACCTTGTTAAACAGTAGTACCTCCGTACCAAAACTTACTGGCATACCATCTTCATTCCATTTCAAAGTATCTTTGGGGCCATTAGGGTTGCACAAGTGTAGACTTTCATTCCTGTTTCTCCATTATTTTGTTCCTCCATGAGCTCTTCCAACCCATGTGCTGGCATAAAGCTTCGCCGTATGGATAGCAGCCAGGTCTGAGGTTAGAGTAATTAGCTCTGGCTGTGCTTGCAGGGTTCTCTTTGGTACAATTGCACCATCAGATTTCTATCAGTGTGAGTTCCTCAGTCAGAGAAGGTGGGGAAAAAAAAATGTGTCCAGCTGATAAAATTACTCTGGGTGAAATATTAGTAAATTTATGCTGGTAAATACATTGTAAATCAAGGCACACACACTATCTGCACTCAGTGCTGCATTTATAGAATACATAAAAGAGAAGTACAAAACTGCTTCATTTTTCCTTCACCAACACAAAGCTTTCTACCTCACCTCAACATAGAATTTTGCTAAGGAAATGCACAGGTGGGGTGGACTGGTGTGTTAGCTCACTGAGAACACACCTATGCACCAAAGGAAAGAAAGGAACAGCTTTATATCCTTCACCATTTTCTGAGGGCACAGAAGGCAGTTGCACTGCGTAAGCTGGGAATTTTTCCAAATTCATTCCCTACTTTTTTTTTAAGTTCACAACATACAGCATGAAGCAGAACACTTTAAGCTAATGCAGGATCACACTTTGCTCAGAAGAAGCCCTGTGAATATGTGTAAATACAGAATGGGATCCTTATTTAGGTTTCAAGGGGTGCCCATACTGAAGCAGCTCTCACATTTGACTGGTTACAGTATCAGTAACTCCCACTGAGACTCAGCACCAGCTGAGAAAGGGGTGAAACTACCCTCAGGCTCCTGGGGGAATGCAAATCTTGTTGCCACTGGATGGTAGAGGAAAAATGAGAGCCATTCATGAAAGCCAGTGCTACTCTACATGGGGCAGTTTGCCTCAGAAATTCACATTTGAGAGCACAGTTTCCATGCTGTAAAGGTGTCCTCTGCCACTATTTAATGCAAATACAAGAAAGGATCCTTTCACTGTCCCCAAATTCGATCCATCTGAGCTATAGAGAAGATTCTTCTGTGGCACCCATTTTCCCAGCGGGATCAGTGTTCTGGCAGCACAGGGACAAGAGATGGGGACTCTCCTGATGACCTGCATTGCTGACTCTTGAGTTTGTGCAGTCAGTGGGGGATTTCACCACAAAGGTTGGACCCTTGATACGTGCCTTTGACAGCACTGCTGTCTTCTCAGTGCCTCACCCAGAGAATGAAAGCCCTGATCTTTACTGGGCTCCTATATTTAATTAATGGCTGTAAAGCATTTGGAGATGGTTAAAGTAGGGATGTTATGCAACTTAACTCCAAGTCTAATGATTCCTATCACCATTCCCAGGCTACAGTCTCTCTTTGATATTAGGAACAACAGCAAGAAAGATGCTGACGGTGGCGGCATTGGTTTTGGCTCCAGCTGATGGAATGCAGAGTCATCTCCTATCTTTCAATCCCAAATACACCAGCAGATTTACTCTAGATTCACACTAGTGTAACTGGAAGAGGTAGCTGGGCCTTAAAAAGCTTTAGCAAGTGGTGTTTAAAGAAATGATTAGAAAAATAAAAAGGATTGAAGCAGAAGATGGAAAAGGTGAGTCTCAAAAGCAAAGTGAGATGGAGATGGAACCCAAGCTTTTCTAAAATATAGGGCAATTGGTGATCTGGACCAAAGGTCAGTTTCTGAGCCTCCAGCAGCTGTTCACTGCATTAGAGGGAACTGCCAGGAATTCTAATGAGAAGAGAAAAGCAAGGCTGGGCTCCAGTCCCTACAAAGACAAGGAGGAGCAGGAGAAAATATGAGACTTGGAGTGCTGCATAGGTCCTGCATCACCAGAAAGGCAGCAGTAGCATTAAAGGGAGGAGGAAAAAAACATCCTAGAAAATCTTTGCCATGAAAAATCATGAAATTATATGTCAAGCAGCCTACAAGCTGTCTCAAGGAAAAGTTAAATAACAAAACTTCTGTTCTTGTCTCCCTCCCTTCCACATTGTGTTCGCTGTTAAACCAGAGTGACCTTAGCAAAACAGCACAGAGAACAGCTGGACTCCACCTAACCCAGCCTAAAGAAAATTTACCTCCTTTATACACTTCTCTGCTCAACTTCTGCCACTCTTTTCTCTTATGCTCTGATCTCTGCCCTGTCATGGTGGGAGTGACTAGGGAAAGGAAAAATGTTAACCTCCTCGATAAGCAGGACATGATGGATGTGAGGGGACAATAGTGCTTTGCCTGGTTGCTGCAACAGGCAAGCAGAGGTAAAGATGTCATTAGCATGTCACTGTCCTGATTTCCAAAAACGAAAATGTTGTAAAGGAGAATCTGCTCCTCGCCCTCATCAATCCTTCAATTTAACTGAACTTTAGTGGAATATTTGCTGGGTTATGTAATAGAGACAGATTACAACAGCCTGCCACATCCCTGAAAACTGCAGTTTTAACCCCTGGACAGGCTGTATACTGATAGCTAAAGATAAACAAGTCATGGGAATATGAGACAAGCCCAGACCAGACAAACCTACAAAATACACCCTGAGGAGCCATCCAACAGCTCTGAATAACTGACGATACTCTCCTTTCTGATCTTCTTGTCTGTGTACGATCTTTCTGTCTTCCTCCTCCCCTCCTAGGCTGTCCCAGAGAGGTTCCTGCAATGCCTTAGCTGCCCCTTTCTCATGCTTCCCACCCTTTCTGGCTGCAGTGGACCCGTCGGAGGTGACCCCTTGGAGCTGTCCCCTTGCAGTCAGTGAGCCCACAGCACCATCCTCCCTTTGTGTCCTGCAGCTGCAGGTGTTGCCCAGATACTACCTTCATTCAGAGAGCTCTACAAGGACCAGGAGTACCCATTTGGGCTGCAGGGCACTGCAGAAACCAAGGCACCATCCCTGCTGTGGTCATTAAACCCAAACCTCAGCATCTTCTCTGCTGCTGTAATCCTACTGTCTGGATGAATCTGTCACACAGCACTGGGACAGGTGTACTGGCACCTCCTTTTTCCAGCATAGTGATAATACCCACTGCCTCGACTTTAAGATCTCTCTTCACCCTCCCAGCTATCGTTTGGGCAGCACATAAAAACAAGGGAAGCTCGAGAAGTTGAGCACTGGAGCTAACGAAACGAGCCAGAGAGACACGAAGAACTCTTCAAAGAGAAGAAAAACAAGAAACAAAGCGCTGGCTCCCGCTGACAGGCGAGGCGGGCCGGCGGCTCCGCATGCGGAGGAGCTCACCCAGGAGGGCTGACACAAACGTGGGCAAAGGGCGTTGGCTTTGGGCAGTGCTCACCCTGATGATGTGAGGCGGGGTTCAGAGCTGCAACCGCCCCACCCCGGGCCCGTGAATGACCCAAAGCACACCATTCATCACGCAGGGACAGCTGCTGGACTGGGGACCGAGACAGAGCTGCCTGCTGCTTCCAGGTAGGCCCTGGCGTTCCTCTGCCCGGCTCGTGGCCAGGTCTTGCCGCACCCCGCCATCACAGGGGCTCTGGATCCCTTACACATGCAGCTTTTTGCTCCTCTGAGCACACACCACATCCAGTGCTTCCACCTGCGTGTTACACCTCTTTCTTTTCTCCAGCTGCTGGGGCTTGAGGACTTGGCTGGGTGTGTGCTAAGAGGATAAGCAGGTTTTATTTTCCTCCTCCTGGCGCTGCTCTCATGATGAACATGAGGAAAAAGGATCCCCCCATCCTGACAGGGCAACCTACGTGCTGCTGTAGCATGTATGTTTGCTTTCTCTGCAAAATAGAGAGTGTCAAGGAGCTTCTTGAAACAGCTATGAATCATTGGCCTTAACTGGCACCCACCCAGGCCCCCAAATGGGAGAAGAGGAGCTTTTTCTAAGCCCTTCCCACATTCTTGTGCAAATAGGAGGGATGAATGATCACCATCCCTCATGCCAGACAGTTTTCTGGGCCAAATTCACACATGAGTCTAAGGAAGCCAAGGGGAACTGAAACTGAACTGGTATAGCTCTCCTTTCCTTCCGCTCCTCGCGATGACTATATTTCATATGTTCAGATCCTTTTGGGACTGCTTAGACTGACTTTGTGTAATCATTTTCATTCTTGGATTAAATAGGACAAATATGCAAGCTGAGATCTTATTTTACACCATATTTTCTCCCTTTGGCATATATATTACACAGCAGCAGATTGGACTTAAGTAGGTTTTATTTCTCTTCTCAGAATAAAAGCCTGTCTTTGCTTGAGGGTGTCAATTCTTTAGTAACTATTGCTACTGTATCCTATATGGGCACTTCAAAGGACCACAGAAAAGTCCTATACTTTTTAATCTCCTCATACTGGCTCTCAGTAAACAAACACAGTCTGACACCCTCCAGTCTTAGGGCACACACAGCCCACTCAGCCTACTGGTTACGGGAAAGGTGTGACTTGCACCATAAGCCTACAACTACAGCCTTATCTCAGCCAGCTGTGCTCCATCCATCCTTCTCTGCTTGCAAACACTGATGGGATGTGCAGAGGTGTACAAATTCATGAGTACACCTAAGTCTGATGGATATCTCTCTTCTCAAATTAAAATGCTGATTCAAGAATATAAAGGCTGTGGGATTCCGAGCAGAGGGTTTGAAATCAACTTTCATCTGCTGTGTTAGATGTGTGGGGCATATAGGTAGGTATAAGAGAAGGGATAGAATTTCAGTGACTCATGCTTTGTGAAGTCCTGCAGTCTCTTCTGTGTGGAGTTGCACAGTATTTACACATTATGAAATGTATGACATAGTCCATCTGCCAGAAGGTCAGGGCCAACCGGTGCAGTCAAAATTAACAATATTTTTGATGTGTAGCACCTCTCTTTCTGTTGGCAAAGTGCCACCTAAAAGCCTTAAAGCTCCCATCATTGAAAATCATTTGCTGAGCAGCTTCTATGAGCAGCCAGAGATATTCATGCTTTCTAGGGAAGTAACAATAGTTTTGGTATCTCCATCTGTGGTTCCTCTGCACTGTACTCTGTCTTAATTGTTCTGTAAGCACTCAGAGTCTAAAACTAGAATTGCATTCTTTGGCCATTTCAAGATCTTACAGTCTAGTGTCTAGACTTAACATATGGTTACAACCTTCGTCCAGGCTCTTCCTTCTAAATTTCTGTGCTAGACAATTGATGAAAATACAGTTGTAATGGGCAGAAACAGCATGAGCAGCAAATCTTAGCCATACACCTGAGAGGATAGTTCCTCACCAGTCCAAGCTCTCCAAAACTTTTCCTCCTTGCTTCACACAATAAATTCCATCTTTTGCACTGCTGGTGTCTCCTAGGGGCTCAGAAGGTTTTCACTATGCTCCTTTTTCAATCCAGGTGAAGATATATTATTTTTGGCCAAGACACACCTAGGTCCAACCTATAAGCCCATTCCCTCCAGAGATACTACAGGAATGCCTATGGCTTTTGTCCATTCTCCTCTCCGGCCTTGCAATCTGCAGGTCCCAAGCAGGGGCTGACTTGCTACCAGCACCTCCTACCTCAGGAGATGGGAGCTCAGTATAGGGATATGTTCTGACCAGAAGATGGTAATCTTTAATTAGCAAAAAAAGAAAACAAAAACAAAATGCCATATGAATTAATATAGTTAGGTAAATAAATGTTGCTGCAGCAGCTGGGAAAGAAGGACTGCTTCAGGCTGCTGCGTGTCTCATGTTGGTTTTATTAGGGGTGCCTGCTCCAACACCACTCTCCTGTTCTATTTAATTTTCATAAAATATTAATTTCTTAAAATTTAGGGTTGTTTGGCTATGAAGGCTGCAGATAACTTCTGGCAGGATGACTTTTTCTTTTTTACAAATCGCTAGGTAATGACAGTGGGCCTTGTTCTGCTGATTCCCAAACTTGTTCTGGTTTGTAGGCACCCCAAGGGCTGTTCTACAGTGCTGCTCTGTTGTAACTTGTTCCACTGTTAAAAGCGAAAAGCTCCCTTAGATTAAAAAAGTGTAAATGAAGAAAACGACAGATTAATGCTGCACCAAAACCCAATTCCTCTTCAAAGCTGTCTTTAAGATCTCCCTTGCAGTTACCCGAGACCTCTTCAGCCATGCTCATGTTCCTCCATCACACAGCCCCTTGAGGCTCCACTCTCTCCAAGTAGCACCTCTGGGTGCTATGGGGTGAAAATAAAAATTCAAAGCAGTTTGCTGGCACCTCTTTCCTTCAGATCAATGCCGGAAGTTAGATTTGAAGTTTTCTCCGAGATTTAGACATTTTGATACTATAAATAAAACATTGTTGAAACTTGTTTGCAATATCCACCGTTGCCTGGATATGCTGATTTGTACTAGACTCATGTTTAACAGTGAACTGGCTGCCCTGTCTCATCTTTTCCTGGATAGTGTGACTCATGTTAGAAATGGCTTCATGAGTATCTAATAACTTGATTACAGAGTGAATACATACTGCATCTTTTGGTGGTCTCAGAGCTTGTGAGGTACAGCTAGATTTTCACAGAGACTACATGTGATATATAATAAAACTGAGTAATTGGACATTTGGAATATCTCACTCCTTCATTCCTTTGCAGTTTTGAAGTTTTGGGCAGTTTTCTGTGGACTTTCCATTACCTCTGAGGACTTCTAGTTTTCTGTAGCACCTGATAAATTTGGAAATGGAGATGGTGAAAGTGTTCTTCACTTCCTTCTGAAAGATCTTCATAGTAGGAATAAAGTTTAAACAGGAGAGGAAAGTCGCTGTTTGGTCCAGAGAAAAAAAAATAACTATTTCATTTTGGGTGACAATTTTGTATCCAAATATAAACCAAGTTTCAGTTGCTCTTCCCTGCTGACATCTCTGTTCAGCAGGAGGATGAGAGGTCTTTCCCAGCAAGGAGGAGGATACTCAGGAAGGAGAATTTGTAGTCTCAGCACAGCCTGAGATGAAAGGAGGAGGGGACATAATATGGTCAGAGCAAATCTGGGTCATCGCTGTTGTTCTGCTGCTGTTCGTACCTGCTGGATAAAATCTCCACCCTCTTCTCTGGGAGAACTAAATCCCACTGAGGCTCTTTGTGCTGTTTTCAGGGCTGAGAGGGAGACAAACGTTGCCATGAATGAGCTGAATTATTAGCCCCTGGTGCTGTACTTAACAGCACCACCGACCTACACCCAGTGAGGCCCATTTTCCACACTGCATGAATCACTTGCTCATTTTTTGTGCTCACTAGCTTCACATTTTTATTTTCCATTCCTCTGGCTTTCCTCATGTGGATGAATAATGGACCATTTATAATAGATCAACAATATCAGAGCACACGATTATGGCCTCAGTCAGTGTAATCCCTTCAGACAGCTCGCAGAGCACGAATGTGCTTTCTCTGTCAGGGCAGATAAATGCCCATCGTGCAGAGCCATGTCCTGCTCCCACACAGCCAGCAGAAAGGGATGCCAGCCTGGCAGCTTGTTCCCTCTGCCACCCTAAATAGCTCTCAGGAGCTGAGTCATGAAGCAGAACCCATAATAATGGGCGATTCTTTGAGCCAAGGGACAACCATCAGCTGTGCTAACAATTACAGATGGAAATGGGCTTCGGGCAGCAGTTTATCATCAGGCACACTATGCCCTTCTATTGCTGTAAACAAATGCCTGGGTAAACTTTTCCTGAATTCAAATAATTAAGGCAATACCACTGAACTCTACTGTGTGGCATTAGAGGCCAAGCCTGCTCCTGCTGCGCTCACTGCAGTAGCTGCGGGGCTCTGTGCAGAGCCCTGAGGATTGAGCCCTGCTGCCTGCCCTGTGCTGGATGCAGGCACATTCATCCTTATCTTGTGTAGATGCTACTTGAAGGATAGCATGCTTCTCTCTGTGCCTACAAAGATTTTCATTAAGGGAAAAAAACTGAGGCTTAAGCATAGAACTGGTACTAATCACAGTTCTGCCCTTCTATTTCCTTGTCACATATCTTTCCCTGTTGAATTTGTTGAATATTTGGAAGCGGAATAGTTTCCTGAAACCAAGATTTTGAGTTTGGAAATCTATAGGGTGAACATTGCTTAACCAAACCCCTCCATACTCAGGATACCATCAGCAGGAGGTGACAAAACATGCTTATTTAGCACAAAATGGGAACAGAGCCACTGTCACATGTGCTGGCTCCTGACCACCCCATGCACAAACCCAGGCCAGAGTTGCAGCTGCCTGTGGGACTTGAAGAGTGCCCCAGAGCCTGTGAGCAGGAAGCGTTGCATGTGCGGAAATACTAGAAAACAAACACACATATGAGCTGGCAGCTGACGGAAGCACCCAGCTCACCGCTGATGGATCCCAGTTTGCTGTGCTCCCACAGAAAGGCCCTTCTTCCAGCCCTCAGGCCATCTGGGGCTCTGCCATCTTCCTTTTCATTCCCCATTCACTGAGTTTGCAACAGAAACTGAGGGCACTTCTGCTGCCCAAACTCCACCATAGATAAAACCTCTCCTCTCAAATCAATGAGAGTAATCTGCTCTCATTTTGGTGATTTCTATCTATGGACAAAACCAGCCAGAACCAGCACAGCCCCACGGTCTGTGCAAGACTGAACAGTAATTTTGTTTAGCATCATCATTATTACATTAAATTAGGGGGAATTAATTATGGCACATAAGCATTCATTTGGTCTTATGGGTCATCTGCAGCTGAATTCAAAGGCAACAGTGCAGTGAGGGGAAAAGACTTTTGCAGCACGTCAGTGAAACCAGGGCTGCTTTCTGCAGCACACAGCTCCAGGAGGAGGGTGCCTTTTAGATGGGACCTTTTCAATAGCTTCAGCAACAACAAACACAGAGGGAAAGGGCTCAGATCTATAAAGCACTGAGATGCTAAGAGGATATGAACGTTCTTCTGGGGGACCTGCAAGCTGCTTCATCTGAAAGAGCTGAGGTGCCAATGTCAGATAAATTTACAAGTTATCTGACCTTGTATTTCCCCAGCAGTTTTAGCTTTTCCCCCCATGAGGGAATTCCATCACTCTGTGGTGAGAGGTCTATTTAAAACAAAATCCTCCAACATTTGGATCTGCCCCATCACTTGACTTAATGAATACCTGATACCGACCAAGCAGCTTGCTCCACCAAGAAGTCAATCCCACCACGCTGCTGACCTCCAACAGCAAACAGTGTCTCCAGTGTCACTTGGTGAGTCCCTTCCCTGTGGCAGCCAACAACGCACACCGAGTCAGGGCACAGCAGCAGCAGTGACCCTGGTTTTCCACAGAACACCCTCGTTGAGTCCCAGCAAGGGAGGGACAAAACAGGGTGAACATCCACAGCCTGGAGGTGGACAGTTTGTGTGATAAGGAAGAAGGAAGCTGGGTGTAGGTTGTTTGCAGTTAGATTTTCCTGCTCACCTGGGCTTCCCAAGGGCCAGATGATGTCCACAGATTTGCTCAGAAGAATCACTTCTGTCATAAATCCTGACTATACAAGCCCCCACTGTATAGAGTGCCTGACAGAAAGAAAAGGAGCCAAGTACATCATAGTGAAACAAACAATAAATGTTTTTTTACAATAACTGAATTTTTTTCTTTTCCAGTGGGATCTGAACTATTGCATGAAATGTTTACACATTACTTTTATCAGTGTCTGCTCTTTATACAAGATCTAAAAACATCAGGGATACATCCTCGTAACTTCAAATTTGATAGAAAAAATGTGTCTTGCTCAAATACAACAAATGTCCCACAAAAATTTTTATAGTACGTTTCTCTTCAGAAATACCCAACTCAGTACGTTGTCATTCAAAAATACAGAACTTATTAACACTGTATTTACAGTTTGGCAGATTTTAGGGTATTTTTTTCCCTATGGACGTCCAAACCAAAGAAAAACGACCAATTTAATCTGGTAATAAAAGAAAAGGGTTTAAGGCAGACTAATGAAAACTAATTATTTGTTTTAAGTCATTCCTTTCTCTAATAGCTGAGCATTGCCACCTGGTACAGTCTGGTTATTGGTGGGCAATAACACCTCTCTCTCCAGCTTGAAAACACACTTTGGCTCTTCTTTTGTCAGCTGTTTGACACTGATTTTCACCTTTCAAGGGCACTCTTGGTTCTGTCTTCTGTCCAGTATTGCTGGTTTTGCAATAGTAAAATAAAAAATGTCCAGGGTCTGCCAGCTCTGAACTGTGGTTGAGAAAGAGAAGGGAATTAAATGCAGCAGAGAAAATGGAAAGAGCTGGTTGGAGAAAACACAGAATAAATATTAACTTTTAACTAAAGCCCTTTGCAGCACGCTGTCTGAAAGCAAGTCTTCAGTGGGAGAGGAGGAGGACACTGGATTTTAAGTGGCCCCTCAGCAAGAGTATCCTCTGCTCCATGTGAACTAACACACAGCTGATGGGGACAGGAAGGCAGCATGTTCTCAAGAAAAATGGTTTCCTTCAATTCCTGCACAGGCCTTGCTAATTACAGCAGTTTCCCCCCCAGGTCTATGGCAGCATTGGCCTTGGGTCTGGCTGGCTCTTTTTTTCTGTTTTGTTCTGTCCAAGCTATTTGGTCCGTAGAAGGTCAATGCTGTCAGGGCTGGTAGAACTGCATTTGGAGGACAAAGGGAGATGGAGTGTGTGCCCCAGGACAAAGTAAAAGAAGCTATCTAGAGTGAATGGGTTTTCTTTTTCTTCTCCTTTTTCATCTTCTATTCATGAAATGATTAGTCTTGGAATTGTTTCATGTCATTCATTTCTAAATAATGTTTTCTCTGTTGTTGGTGAAGTTCTTTTATTATTATTATTAATTATTATTATTATTATTTATTTCATTTACACTTGCATATCAGCATTTTTAGCTTTCTTAATTTTTTTTCTCCCCTCATCAGCAAGAATATTAACCACTATAGTGAAAAATAGATATTTAGGATTCCCAGGAGAAAACATTTGTCTTTCTGAAAATACACAAGTCTTCCCTGGGTTTGTTTTCCTGTAGCCCAAATTTGGTTTCTCCACCCCTAGATACTCTGGAGTAGACATGTTTTTTTTTACAGAGGAGTAACCTGTCACTACATGAAATCCTAGCATTTCCAGCTCGCTATTAGCGCAACACGCAGTGTTAGTAGAGCCCACCAAAAGCAGGTAGACAGTGGAGACTCTTTTGGGTAAATTCTCAGATGAAAAGATCATAAAAAGCACAAGAATAACCTGTTCTGAAGATAGATTCCATTTCAGTTACAAGATATGGAAATTACACCCATTCTAGGTGACTAGCTTCAGAATGAGGTCTTTGAGTTCAACACCAAATCTTCTTAAAGGGAGCAGTGATGAAATCTCATTTCCATACCTGGTTCTCTGTTTATGAGGTTACATGCCTACCCGCAGCTGGATGAGATTTATGCAAAACAAGTGTTGGAGAAAATCAAATTGATGGCTGATATATTGTGAAAGAGAAGAAATTCAGAGGAAATGTGTGTGACTGGATAACATATACTTTTACTTCAAACCTCAAGATTATAAAATATATAAATTCGCTTGTCTTAATAACATGTAGAGTTATGGGTAACAAAGATGTCTGCAAATCAGTAACTACAGCCATCTATTCATGACTTGTCTGACATACATGTTCTCTACACCTTCTGTTCACACTGATCTTGGTTTTCCCTTCCTTTTCTTTACTTATGTCGTTCCTCCTCTTTGCAGACCATTTATCTTTAAGCCTGAGGTCCACAATTTTTTAAACGTCTGAGTTAACAAGTCCACTTCATATGAAGGGCTCTGCTATATAGGTCTCCACTGGAAGTGGAAGATTGGTGACCTCCCATTTTTCTCCCAAATTTCTAAATGATCAAAATTGTTTAAAAGGAAAAAGAATGGAAATGAACACCCTTACATCCTCTACAAAAAAAAAGTGTATTAATTTGTGTTTCAGAGCATGCTTTACTGCAGTCTCCATGAAAACTCTGTCTTTCTCTTTAGTCCAGAAGGAAAAAGAAAGAAAATTCTCGTTCTTTCTCTCCTTTCTCAGTTACTAATAATGCATCACACCCTTATGTGCAGGCTTATTATCAATCCATTCACAAGTCAGGGTGTGAATAACAATAATAAAAGCAAGCTTATATCATTGCATTGTGAATTCTCAGCCTCACCTTTGAACAGAGGAAAGAAAACAAATTTGCAATACAGGGAGCTGTGAAATGGGGCTAGAGGTGGAAGAGAGAAATGCAAGATATAATTGTACTCCCCAGCAAGGCAACAGAATAGAGGAACCTTCAGTATTGTTTCAGTGTAATTTAGAGAGTTTCTCTTAGTATTTAGATATCTGTCTCAAAGAGTAAAGAAGAAGAGCTATCTGGAGTATGCCCAGTGAATTAGTTGGTTCTATAGTGTTAGAATCACTTGGAGAACTGAAAATGATCAGCTTGGTATAATATTTTTAATAGCTCAGAAGGCAAGTAATTGGTTTGATAAAGATTGTGTTATCCTGTTGTGTTTTTACAGATAAATCAATTGAGCACTGTGTATTCAAGTCAGTCAGATAAAGATAAAACATTTAAACAGTCTCAGAACTCCACCATATGGATCTTTTATTGATTGGCAAGAGGGAAGATTTTAGGCTTTGAGTTATGTGGGGATAAATCTCTACTACATGAGCTGCATTCTGTAGAGTTATAGCAACACAGCACTGCTCAGATGTCAGCACTTATGCATTTAGTCCTGAGCTGAAATTGGAAAAAAGCCAGGACAATGAACATAGATTTCCCAATACCTTAAAGAAAAGAACATCATAATTTCTTCCACGTTTATGGAAAAAACAGTTGGCTTCTGTCAACTTAGCCATGCATTTGTCTCATGTGGGCTTTAAAAATGCTGGAAAGATCGAAGAAACACCCGTCAATTTAGAATCACAGAATCCTTAGAATTGGAAGGGATCCTTAAAGGACACCTAGTCCAATTCCCCTGCAATGAACAAGGACATCCACAGTTAGATCAGGTTGCCCAGGGCCTGATTCAACATCCCTTTGAAAGTCTCCAAGGATCAGGCATCCACCACATCTCTGTGCAACCTGTTTCAGTGCCTCATCACCCTCACTGTAAGACACTTTTTTCCTATATCCAACCTAAATCTGCCCTCTTTAATCGTGAAGTCTTTTCCCCTTGTTCTATCACCACAGACCGTGTCTGTCCCCTTCTTTCCTGTAGCTCCCCTTTAGACATTAAAGGGCTGCTGTCAGGTATATATTATATTTAGCAAAGAGTTTAAACGTAGCATAGATTGGGGATGGAACACACTGCATCTGGATTCTGTTGGGTCTGCAGCTGACTGGAGTACTGCTGGTTTCACCTCTGGTTCTGGAGGTGGAAGCCAGATTTCTGCTTCCAAATAATCTGTCTTTGCCTAGAACCACAGTGTCAGGGTGGGCTCCTTGATTTGCATGTCCATTTCTAAAAATATATGTTGTTAGTCAGGATTATGTTGAAAGATGGTTCAGAAAGTCTGAACGTTAGTATATTTCCCAGGACTGTAATCACTCAGGGAGGTGGTGGAATCACCATCCTGGGAGGTGCTCGTGAAATGTGTAGATGTGGCACTGAGGGACATGGTTAATGGGCATGATGGAGATGGGGTGACATTTGAACTAAGTGATAGGTCTTTTCCAATCTTAATGATCCTATGATTCCATGACTGAACATAGAGATGAGGATATCAGAAGAGCAAGCCAAAAATTGAGCCGAATTTTAGAGGTCTTGAAGCTCAGGAGGCTCTGGTCACCTCCATCCCAGGAGCAGCTGCAGCAGGTCATGACTGTCACTGTGAGGAGCCTTGGGTCTCCTGCTCTGGCACACTCACATCACCTCTGCTCCCTCCTTTGCTGCTAGGCCTCCCTATACTGCCTACAGCCCCACTGACTTATTCTGTTTCATGAGTGTGGATGTCACACTTACAAGATTCTCGTAAGTACTGTTTGCATATGAACTGGGTTGTGCCTCACTTGACATTTATATTAACTGTATAAGATTATATATACTATATATAATTGCATATCTATATAATAACTAATTATATAATTATTATGTACATTATATATTAATATAATAGGAAACACTGCCTAGTTCACACACAGATAAATTGCGTATTAAATAAGATTATATATAGTATTAATTTTCCTATATATGCAATCTTATATAACTAATATATAATTTAATATAATAGCCTGTATTAGTCATACAAAATTCTTCCCAGAATTGCTTTTAATATAAACACTATCACTCTGTTAAGACCCAGTTTTACAAAATGCTTGTGTTAAGCATCCACTCATGATAAGAAGCTGAGCAGTACCCTCAACTTTCACTGACCAATTTCAGCACACTGAGTGTAGAAATGGGGTGCATCCATTCTAAAACTGGGCCCAAAAATACAGCACCTACAGAACTTGAGATCCTGAAATCTATTCACAGGTGACAGCACACAAACCCACAGCTTATCTGCCACAACATGAAAGCAGCCTGTCTGCCAAGAAAAGAAATTCCTGTGGCTGGAATAGGATTTTACCTGTTCACATCCTGTTTTATTTGTGTTTTGCACCCATTCACCTCTCACCTGTCAGCATGCAAACAAGCAGGCAAATACTTCCACAAAACAAGGAAACTCCAGCTGAGACCTCTTGCTGTGATTTTTTAAGACTTCAGGGAGGTGTAATCAGAAGGAAGAATTCCTCAGAGAGGGAGGGAGTAATCAGCTGCGTTATGAATTCCTTGCCCTTGTTGGGGGTGGAGAAATAGCAACAGGTGAGAGGAGAGCTGGGAGTTGGAGTAAAGCAGCTTCTGCATGTGTCAGTGCTGCAAAGTGTGCTGGCACCCCATGCTGTGAATCGTGGTAGCACTGAACGTGGTGCAAGGTCTGTCACTTCACAGTTCAGGCTTTTTTTGATAAGAATTAAACCGCTGGCCAAAAACGTGGCAAGAAAAAAACACAAAGCTTTAAAAGAGGATAGAGAAGCAGCCTTGAAAACATTTGTACTGTGCTGTTTGTGATAGACTGTATCCTGCCTGTGTGTATGCTTGCATGAGAGTTTACTGATACATATAATGTTAATTACCCACTTATGTCCTAAAGCAAGGCTGGAAATGAATTTCAGGAAAAGAGATGTTTGTTTTGCACCGGCGCCCACATCCCATATACTTTCGGTCACGAGGAAATTGCCCCGTACCTCCACCCTGCAAGCGCTCATTCCTGCAGCTGTAGGCACCAAGCGGGGTGAGCCCACGGAGCTTACAGGAGCCCCTGTCCCTCTGCCTCCCCTAGCATGGAAAACTCACTCGGGAGCAAGCCCTGGATCCGTGCACTGCTCCTGCCCCAGCTGAAGCAGTACAGCTGTTGCTTTAGTGGAGAAAGGGATTGGATTTCACAGGCTGTGTAATCTGCGACAGAGCTCTTTGGCTTGGGGAAAGCAATGAGCCTCACCCAGGCTTAGCCATCCCCTTTCTGCCCGTAGAGGAACGCCCCGGTCGACATAGAAGGAAAATTGTTTGCTGAATTTCTGCACAGCCCTCCTTCCAATTGCTGGAGAGAGAAGGGGGGAGTGAGAAAGAGTTTAAGGCAGGCTCTGCACTGGTGTTCTGGGCTATTTCAACTTCAGGGCAACTTTAGAGAACTTCAGTTATTTTTGGTAAGTTTTTGGTTTTGGTTTTGGTTTTTCCGAAAGTCTCTTTTTTTTTTTTTTTTGTCTTTGATGCAGCTTGCACAAGTTTGTAGCAGACAACGGGCTTTCAATACGGCAAGATGTGGGCGTGCACGTTTAGTGTTCTTTGATGCAGTAACTGAGCCTTCTGAGTTTAAAATCATAGTGTTCCCAGCTGCTGGAGTTAAGCGAAACCTGCAGGCACTGTGGGTTGAGTGTTACCGCTGGGGAAAGGTACGGTGAGCACTCCAGCCGCGATGCACCCCACCTGGAGCACAGTTTTGCTTCTTTCTTGTGTGTAGGAAGATGTATGGTCAGGGATAAATAAATGCCTTCAGCCTCTGTGAAGTTTCTGAGCTCCTTCTGTACTGCAGGCGTTTCTACTTTCTGTGCTCAGCCTCCCAAAGTTTTGTGAGGGATGTTGGTTCTCAGTGCCATACACACCCCTCCATTCAGTAATCTCTATTCCAGATCACGCACGTTGTTTTTCTGATTTCCTCTCTCTGTACACTTAACCCATCGCATGATCTCAAATGTAGCAGAGCTCTCTTTTGTAGCGCACAGAGCCTTATTCCCAGTTGTTGCAGTGAACTGCAAGGTGCAAGCTGTAATTTATGTACAGTATGGTTGTTTTCTGATGAATCTGAGGGTTTTTTGTGTGCTTTCCCCCATATATGTATGTACATATATATTTATTCAGATGTTTATAGTATCAGAGCTTCTGCAAGAGGAATTTATTTGTCTGGATATTATATCTCAATAAATACCATTTGCAATATATATAGATATCATGATAACATACTGACTTGGAACTAGAATCTCTGTATGTTAGTGGTATGTGAGACTAGGACCAACCTTGAAGAATTAAATGACAGAGATAAGTGTCGCTGTCTGTAGAAGTGGGATCCAGAAAGTCTAAATTGCAAAGCTGACGAGGCTAGGTGACAAAATGCTAGGAAATATGCTGGGTAACAGTTTTCTGTCCACCTGTCTAGGTCCTTTGCCCCATCCACATTCCTTAATATGTTTCTGAACAGATGACTTTGGATGTGCTGAGGTAGGTTTTTTATCAGTAGCCACCTGTAGAAAAAAAAAACAAAAGATGTTCTTAAAGCTTTGAGCGAAAAGAGAAAAATCATTAATCATGAGAAAGCACTGAAGGTTTTCCTTCTACAACAAAACTACTATTCTTACTCACAAAATGAGAAACACAGAAAGTTGAAAGGTGACTCTTTAATTAAAAAGAGGTACAGGACTTTGGTTATGTTCACCTGTTGCACACATAAGAGAAAACTAAGCATTGCCTTGCTCTGTACCTTACTAAAATAAAGAAGAACTATAAGGACTGTGCAGAATCAAGCAAATTAAAGGAAAAGAACCTTACAACATCCAATTTACTCCCAAAATCTATCTTAACAGGTCAAAAGTCCAGCGTGAAAACATTGCAGATGTTTAGTGGTGCAGGAAAACACATCATGTCTCAGAATGTATTAGGTTTTATTAGTTATGGTTAAAATGATAAGTGTGACTGGAGCTTTTAATTGCCCTAACTCTATAACAATTGAGTTAACAATAACTCTTCAACCATATGCAGATTTATAGTTTTCAGTTTGAGGCCCTCTGCAGCGCTGACATGTTCCGTGATGGTTGGAGCTTTTCAGTGGAAGCATGTAGATTTGTTAGCAAAAATTGCATTTTACTATCTTTGGTGTGGCACTCTCATAAAGTAAACTCTACTATTAGATTACGAGGCTTGTGTAAATCTCCAGCTGAAGCCAGCCTGCCTCTAGTCAGAGCTTGTAAGTAATTCATTGGGGATGGCTGCCTTCCAACCTCTGTGAAGAGGGTGTTAAAGTCTTCGCAGGCAGTCAGGGTAGTGGTAACTTCTAGCACTGATTTGCCAGGCAGTTGGAGATGGTGTGTGCTTTATGCTTTTAATTGTCTTGGACGCTCAGTCTGCATTCACAGCTATGAGGTCAACGTGCCTCTGTTCACTTTTGGCTGTACTTGAAGCTCATCACTGAAACAAAATCCAACTGTCTGTAATCCATAGTCAAGGGAATCACTGTGCTCTGAGTTAACCTCCTGTTGACTTTGGTGGGTTCAGTGCCTCATGCTCAATGGGCTGGAGCTGCACTTCTCCAGGGAACGACAGTGGGAACTTCGCTGATGCTTTCTCTATTGCTGTCGGTGTCAGTGGAAGGGGTAGAGTGTATGGTAGTGGGATCATGTGGAAGGATTGTGCCTTCTGTGAAACCACAGGAATGTATATTGCCATGGTTTGAACCTCTGAAGATGCACAGAGGATATCTTTCTACAGCTTTTTACTAGGGCAAAGAAGCCATACTATGCTAGTGTAAAACACTGAGGGACATAAGTATTTTTTTTCTGGGATTCCTCTAATTAGGAGCTCTAAATGGTGAGAGTATCAGCTCATACATTCCAAAAGTATGAAATTTACCAGTTTATATGCAGGGTGAAAATTATTTTCTGGATCACACCACCTGACAACTGCTGCCTTTCTTGCTTCCCTTAGCTGTAGCTTCTCATCTGCCTAGCAAGCATTTCCCTCCAACATCGAGCACAGGAGCAGTGCTGAGCTCCTACTGGAGCTGAGGTTAGACCCTGCTGGGACCTTGCTGCTGTCTCCATGCAGGTGACAGATCGGGACAACAGTCCTGTGGCAAGAAGGATCCCTTGACCTGCAGCTATGGCAACACACTACATCTGTGTGTTCACAAGTGCCTTGAGCTCAGGATGTTAAGGTTGAGGCTGGAATACATTATTTTATACTGGGGAAACAAAACTTAATGCTAGGTGAGGACCTTTCACGTGCCAAATGCTTCTTTACCAGCATTTTTCTATTCTGTGAGGGGGCTACAGGTAGCTGACTGAATATCTGGGAGGAATTGCTGCCCTACTGCAGAGCATAGGTCTATAGTTTGCTGTCAGAGAAGGAGGGGACATGAATTTGCCATCCAAATCTGGCCAAATGCATTTAGAGAGGGTGAAACAAAATACATAGAGGTTCCTGTGGCACATAATAAGCCGAGGTAACCACTGGAGGATGCATCTGGTCCCACATCTCAGGGATGGCAGTTCTGCAGGAGTGAGTCCCAGGTTGCAGGAACAGTCCAAATCCTTGCAAAATTCCACAAAGCAAGAATGCAAGTGCCTGAAGAAGAGCAGGCACCTAGCCCGTCCACTCCATCTGCCCAATAAAGATAGCAATGTCTTCAGAGGGCAAAGTTATCTGTTTGTTTTTTGTTTTTTTTAAGAGGAGATAAGGTTTATATGATTTCCAAGCCCACTGATAAATGCTTGACACTCCAAAGTCATAGTAACTTCACTGCTGGGCAAATGTTATTTCTCCTCTGTAGTTAAGAGAACAAACCACTTGATTTTGATAGCAGTGGATTATTTCTGATATTTGCAGTCAGGGGAGCAGCTGTTATCCCTGCTGCCATTGGATTTTAAATACCTTTCTACCTACCTGCTGACCTCTCGACTTTCCCTCCTTGACTGTTGGTATGTTTGCATCTCAGCTTCCCAACACCTAAAAAAAAAGGTTCAAGCTGCATGCATTTCTTCTCATTTCTGCATAGTCCTAGATGAATACTAAATTATTATTGGTAAAAGATCTTCACCAAGCACTGTGTCCTTCAAGCTCACACACTTCACCAGTCTCATTATCTCTATTTTTCATTATTTCACTCCAGCACTAGAAAGCTAATGCCATTCCCCTTTCCATGTCCCTTCTTCATTTGCTTGCTGTGTGCTTTGCCTTAACACCCAGACTTTTGACTCTCAGCCAGTTGTAACTCTCATTTTCCCTCAAAATAAGTATACGCTAGAACTCTTCCTTGCCTCACGTTGTTATCACTTAAATCCAAAGATTCAGCTTTGACAGAATTATCTGGGGGAGTGCATTGAAAAATGGTAATTTCAGATTGAAGAAGCAGCTCAAAGGAATTCCAAGATGTTCTTTCTACATAGCAAGAACTACTTCAACCAGTGTTGGCATTATATTCCAAAGGGGAAAAAATGTCTAAAAAATATTAGATATTTTCATTTTGAGAATTAGTTAGAAAACAGCTTTTGGTGAATCTCAAAGAAGTGAACAGCTCACCCTCAGGTCACCTAAGTATCCAAAAAGTTGTGTTGTTTTTATTTTTTTGTTTGTTTGTTTTTAATTTTGCTTGAAATGTCTGTGTGTTTGTCATTATAAGTTGGAGATCTGTGAAACTATCATGAAAAAGTGATTTTGATTGGTGATATTTCTTGGTGTGAGCTGAGCTTTCCCTGTTACCATTTCTAAAATCAGCCCAAAGCAGAAAATTTACAAGAATGCAAAAATGTCATTAAACATTCCCCAAATATTTTCATATATGCCAGAGTGGGTCTGATGTATGTTTCAGTGAAAGGTTGCATTGATTTTTATACAAACTGTGTCCTCACCCTCCTTAAGATTGACTTTTTTCATATGATGGGCTTGAATGTGAGAGGAAAAAAAAAAGACTTATGCAACAAATAGCTTGAACAACTCAGTGTCTAATTAAAGTAACTAGTTAGTCAGAGCACATTTTGGAGGCAAATTGGGATTTCATCATGAGAGTAACTACATGTAGGGTTTGTACTCATGGTGTTGGATGACTACAAAGGCAAATAATGTGCACAGTTATGAGGATAACTGATTCATCATGCTTCCTATGAACAGAATGCTGGAGGTGCTGTGTAGGGCAATGGGTTCATAGGCCTGGCTATTACTCAGTACTTCTGGAGAAAGTGTTGGTCTAGAAAATTATCAACTTTGATGTAAAACAGACTTTAGAAAAGTATTTCACACGCCGGTATTTACAAGAGGACATTTCATTTACTACTGTGATTTACAGAGCTGGATGAAAGCAGAACCCCACAGATCTGTTATGAAGGGAGCTCATTTAGTAATAGCACAGAAATCAGTGATCTTAGTTGCTGTTTGGATTCTCTGTTCTCAGTGGATTTAACAACGATTTCAGTCAGTTTAACAGGAATCTGTGAATGAAATGAGTTGAGCACAGATAGCAGGAAAATTTTTATTTATTTTTCTTTAAAGTAATCCTTCCTTCGAGTTTGAAGAGAAGCTTTTGGATAACTGTACTGGATTATGCCAGGAAAACTCATCAGAAGGCATTAATTACATAATTATAATTTATATATTGTATGCTTTAGCAACACTGTATACTTTACACCACAGCAAAAAGACACGTTAGGGAGCAGGGTAGCCCACAGGTGTCCCACTGCCACAGCCAGCACCAATGCCTGCAGTCCTTCATGCTGCAGTACAGGGCAGCACATGTAGATACAGACTCATGAGCCTGAGGTTTCCACTTGCACCAGAGCAAAGAGAGGGAAGAAGGAGTATAAAAAACCACGAAAATAAGCACTTTTTTCCTTCCTACAAATCCTTCTCTTTTAAATACCTGATAAGAGATGAGAAGGAAGGAAAGCCATCATCCTCTAATCCCAAACAGGAGCTGGCTGTCACACCAAACAGACTACTCGCCTAGCCTCTGTTCTTGCAAGGAGACAGAGATGGACTGTGATAAGGTTTTGGCTCTTGGACACACACAAAAAACGCAGGCTTGGACAGCCAGGGCCTACACACTCAGGCAGAGGGACCTGGAACCAGTCGAGCTGGCACTGACCAATTGCAGCAAGGGGCAATGTCCTTAACTTGGCTGTAAATGCATTGGAGAAGACAGAGCGACACTTTTCTGCTCTAAATAGGATTTGCAGAAGCAAACACCTCTGGGAGGAAGGCAGAGTCAAATCTGTTAGAATTACGATTGCTTCACAAAAAAGCCACAACCTAGTCATGTTTGTCAAGATTTATTCTTCTCATTTATTGCTGCTGCAGCCTGATGGCAGGTTAATGTTCCCACCACAGTAAGTGAAAAATAGCCACCAACTGGATAAGCCTCAGAGGTCTCACAAGCTTTGTGTCAGGCTAGTCAAGCTAAACAGGGGTAGCAGGAATGAGGAAATAATGGAGGAATCATTTTACAGAGAAAGGAAGATGGCTTTTTTGGGCTACGTTTTGGTTTGTCTCATTGTCTAGAAGATTCAGAAATTGCAGTCAGAATAAATCCCTGCTGGTTGGAGCAGAGCTGGGGATGCAGTTATCCATCAAGTGGATGCATGCAAAGTGCTCGTGGTGCAGGCACACTGGATAGCTGCATGAATGCTGTGAACTTGGTACAGCATACCTGATGAATGCAAAATCTTGCTCTGAAAATGTGAATTTGTTTCCTAATCTATTTTTTTTTTTAAAGAGTCCTGCAAAAAGAAGCCTAATATTTTAGGTAGGCTGCAGCTGCTAAAATTTTTCTTCCCACTGTCAAGTCGTGCCCCTTGGGTGTTTGGAGTTGAGATGGACACAGTGTGTACCACTGCATTTCCTTGTGACGTCTGTCCAGCTCCTCTGATGTCCCCTCCAGTAGCCACAGCAGCACAGTGGCAGCAGTTATAGCAATGCAGCACAACACTTACTGCTCCCTGACAGATTTTTATAAATACAGGCAGGAAAAGCAGAGTGGCTCTTGCCTTGAGGATGAAAAATAGTAAGTGATTTTAACTACTCATAGACCTGAACTCACCTTGGGCTGAAAGCAGGAATGATATTCTGCTGGCAGGACACAACTTATTCTCATGAAATTAGATTCCGTTGCTTTTGGAGAGTACATGGAAGCGACCCTCTGCACAGACTACACAGGCAGTTCAGTGACCAAATGTTAAATAGCTGGACACTCTGTTCAAAAAATAAATAGATGGAAAATCAATACTAATTTGCTAGCAATCTTTAAGCAGAACTCATTGCATTCAGTGCAAGAATTGTCCTGTCAGATCCTCCTACCTTTCAACACAGTGCAAAGATACACAGCCTAGATTAAAACTTGTACTTATAAAAATAATGATGAAGCTGCTTTTTTTGATTGCAAGGAAGTCTATTCACTGGCTGAGTTGTGACTATAGAGTTTTTGCAATTAGTGGTTCTTTGCAAAGCCATGAAATATGTATATCTCCAATGCATATCTATATAATATGTGCTTAGGCAAGTTTTGCATTGATAGGCAAGTTGGCAGAGAAATCAGTTTTCGTTGTCCATCAGGGCTGGATTCAATAGAAATTTTGGCTGACTTCGTGGCAAGCCTTGGAAACCATCGGACTATTCAAGACTTAGGCGGTCAGATGTCTGCTTTTATTTCTATTGACAAAGGAAGAGGAGGGATGAGTAAATGTAAAACATTTCCTTTCAACATTGAGCTCGGAGAAGGCAACATGGTGCAGGGAGGAGGTGGAATCCAGGACATCTGGGTTGTATTTATTGCTGGCTCTGCTGCCAACTTGCTTTGTGACTTTGCAAGTCACTTTTTTGCTTTGCTACCTCACTTTCTGTGAGGTGGGGAAAGCTGGTTGCCTTCATGAGATGCTCTAAACAAGTGCCGGGACTTTCATGTTAACCATGACCAAGTGCTGTAGCATATCCATGTGTGTTATATCCAACAATGCTGGCTGGGTGATTAGTACCCCAGAGTATGTCCCTGGGGAGCACAAAGTGAAAGGTGCTCAATGTGTAGCACTGCAACAGCATAAATACCTATAGGTATTAGCAATCAGAATTAAATCAGTCAGATACCTGTAGGTACAGAAGGCAACTAGTGCTTCCTGTTTCTGCACATGTGAAAGTCATTCACGGCATGAGTCAATTTTGCAGCCTCTCATCTATACTTATGATCTTTCATCTCATTTACAATGGTAGTCCTAGGGAAGAGAGCATCTGCTTTTTGGGGTAAGTCACAGAAAATGGAGTGGCTCTTTTGAAATGGTCTTCATATGGCATTTCCTGTAGCCAGAGCTCTTTTCAGGTTCCCAAGGTGGGGGAAAGCCTAGCTGCATGTTTTTACTTGAAACTACGTTTTCAACCAAATGTTGAGAACTAAAAAATAATGTGAAGGCAAAAAGAAGGTCATATATGCCCTTCATGTCTTTGTTCAGAGTAGGATCTGTGAATAAAGATGCAGTGTGCAGTGTAGGCCCAAAGTAATTAATATCAATAGAAAACACTGATCTTTTCTGTGTCTATTCACTATGCAGCAGTAGTCTCATTTACTTTTTTCACCCAAGAAGGAGGGAAATTATTAAGTATAACAGAGCAACACCAATACAAATTTTGCCTGCCACAATGTAGATTTGCTGTAAACTATCCTAGATTAGGAATCACTTTAACTGCATTGATCTTTCCTCCTATGCAGGGTAGACATGCATTCTTCTTCCCTTCTTCCCACAGTAACATACTTGGTAACCTGAATTAGGCAAGTGTACTGGGGTGCAAGATTCCTGGGTTATCCTTATATTTGGTAGTAGTGCAGTTACATTGCCACCCATCTTTGCTTTCCACTCTGCTCCGTCCACTGTCTTCTCCCTTTGGCTTTCCCCATTAGTTTGATGAAAAAAGTTTGCTGGGATAGCATTGTTCTTTCACTGTGTATTTGTGCAGTATAATGAGGTGTCACTCTTGAGACAGGATCTTGGAAACTCCTGAGGTATAAATCGTACTAGAAATTAATTTAGTGAATACCACTGTCTTAGATGTCAAGACAGAGTGTAAAAATTATCTTGAGTAAAGTGATCTGAATGTTTTATAGTGTGATCCAAAGCTTCTCCAGACTTCATAGGCTTAAATCCATCCCTTAACACCCAGCCAGGACTTCCTGCAATGTACTCTAGTGCTACACAGACAAGACTGCAATGTGAAATAAAAGTTGTACTTGAATTGCTGAGGGTTAAAGCCGGTTATTCCCACAGTTCCCATTTCCTAATGTTTTCCATTCTTGATGTTCTTCACTTTTAATGTTCGTAGTAACTTGTGCCAAAAAAGGTGTTTCCTATCATGTTCTCCTCGCATTGTGTTGTGAGGATTTTTTTTTTATTCCATATTTTCAATCCCCGGAGAGCTAAGGTTAGTCATAAACATGCTTTTGGCTATCAGATTCATGTGTGGTTTGCTATAGCAACAAACAAAAGCATTAGTCAGAAACTGGCATGAAGCTATAAACACTTACTTTTTGGTGATATTACCCAGAGTTAGCTTAATTTATGTGGTACGCTGTTGCCACACAACTGCATCCCAGTTAAACTATTCTTGTTGAATACGAGCTTAAAAAAACAACAACAAATATATTACAGTGAAATGATCAAACCTGTGAATTGATGTTGTCATTTGAAGATCATAAGCTGAATTCTGCTATTGCACTGGTATAAGTCAGTCTGAACTCAAGTCTCTACCTGGATCTATTGAATAAGAGGAAAATCATCATCAAGCAAACAGAAAGGTGCTTTGCTGTTGCTGTTTCACCTCCGTAACTTTACTGCAGCAAAATGATTGGGAGTAAGCATTATCAGATTGCAGTAGATGGATTCAATTCATTGCCAACACAGTTGGAAAGCATTATCTGCAGCATGGCAGGGACAGGGAGGCTTGGTTAAAGATAGCCTCCCTCCGGATGTGTTGATACAGCACTAGGAAGGTGCGGTTTGTGCAGAGCCAGTGTCTGTCCAGCTCTGGAGACGAGAGGAGTGGCTTGTGCAGCAAGCACTGGCATCTCTGAGGAGTTGGCTGCGTTTGTGCAGCATTTGTCCTGCAGCTAGACAGCTACCAGTCCCTGAGCCAGCTCGTTTAAAGGTTGTCTCAGAGGGTCTGTGGAAGTGGTGATTATTGCTTAGGCAGAGCAGGCACATTCCTGTTAATGCTTTATTCCAACTGTTTGTCTTCACTGCACCTTTTCAGGAACGTGAGCACTCCTCGTTTTTGACAGCTGTATTTAATGCAAAACACATGCATGAGAAATGTGTTTTCCAGTCTCTCTGGGCTGGCATTATACAGAAAGGAGAGCTTAGACTTCCCTAGAAACCATTCAGATGTGTTTTCAGACCCCTTTCCTCAGGTGTTTAGCTGTAGAAGTGTTTGTGACCTTCCCTGCTACAGGTGTGTGCAGAGTAAGATACAAATAATACCTACGTGTCCAGGCAATGAGTAACAACTCTCCCAGAGCCTTCTTGTCCCTACATGACGCTAATACCAGTCCAGAAGTTCTTAAATGAACCAGTGGTTCCAGCTGCAGCAGGTAAGCCCACACCAACATATCCCATGCATGGCATTCTTAAAATGGGCGTTTGATGTCCAGGGATCGGGAACAGGATCTAGTACCAAGTGTTGGCAAGCTGTGTTCCAAAAACCAAATAACTTTTTCCCTAACTGAATCAATCAGTGGAAGAACATGTTCCAGCTGACTCTGTGTTTTAGCCCTGGCCCTGTTCATTGTGCTTGGCTTAGCATTAATGGCCCTGAGTTTTTAGCACTGGTGTCTTTTCAAAACCTTTTGAGGTAATGACTGGCAGAGCTCAGAGGGTTGTGATCAGTGGTGCAGTCCAGTTGGAGGCCTGTACTTAGTGGTGCTCCTCAGGGGTCAATTCTGGGTCTGCTCCTGTTCAACATCTTCATCAATGACCTTGATGAGGGGATGGAGTCCACCCTCAGCAAGTTTGCTGACAATACAAAGCTGGGAGGAATGGCTGACACACCAGAAGGCTGTACTGCCATTCAGCGAGACCTGGACAGGCTGGAGAGCTGGGCAGAAAGGAACCAGTTGAGGTTTACAAGGGCAAGTGTAGAGTCTTGCACCTAGGAAGGAATAACCTGTGTGCAAGGTACAGGTTGGGGGATGAGCTGCTAGAGAGGAGCTCTGAGGAGAGTGACCTGGGTGTCCTGGTGGATGACAGGCTGGCCATGAGCCAACAGTGTGCCCTGGTGGCCCAGAAGGCCAGTGGTATCCTGGGGTGCATTGAAAAAAGCCTGGCAAGCAGGTCAAGGGAGGTGATCTTCCCCCTGTACTCTGCCCTGGTGAGGCCTCATCTGGTGTACTGTGTCCAGTTCTGGGCTCCTTGTTACAAAAATGACAGGGCTCTACTCAAAAAAAGTCCAGCAGAAGTCTACAAAGATGATAAAGGACGTGGAACACCTTGCCTGTGAAGAGAGGCTGAGAGACCTGGGTCTGTTCAAGTCTTGAGAAAAGAAGACTCAGAGGGGATCTGATCCACGTCTATAAATATCTAAGGAGAGAGAGGCAAAGGGATGAGGCTGGACTCTTCTCAGCAGTGCGTGATGATGGGACAAAGGGAAATGGCCACAAACTGGTGCATAGGAAGTTCCGCACGAATGTGCATGGGAACTTCTTCACAGTGCAGATGATGGAGCACTGGCACAGGCTGCACAGAGAGGTGGTAGATCCCTGGAGACACTAACGGGGTGGCTGAATGGGGGTTATGAGCACCTGAAGGAGCTGTTTGTGTCCCTGTTCAGTGGAGGGTAGTTGGGCTGGACGGTCTTCAAAGGTTCTACAATTCTCTTAAGTTGTGTTCAAAGTACTTGTCATAAAGAAAAAACAAATTCTGCTGTCAGTGTAGTTGCAGAATATTGTCAAACCCAACCCCAACAGCACTACGTAAAGCAAGTAGTTCAGTCATTGCCAAAATATTATTGACATCCTAGTTCACAGAGAACTTTGGGAATGCAGAATTCAAAAATGCTGCAGTAAGATAATGATGCTTTTGTTTTTTGACAGTAAAGTGAAAATTATTCAACCTTCTGCTTTCAAGGTAGGAATCATTTTCCTTTTCAGACTTCATTGACTCTAAGCTTTATATAGTGATGGGGCAAAGAGCACAAACACAGCTTCTGGGGAGAGAGCTATATCCTCTGTTTGACCGGCTGCAGCTCACAAAAAGCACTGCATATTCACTGGGGCTTTTGTATGAGACAGAGTGCAAGCAGTAAAACGCTTGGATTTAAAATAAAGAGTCATAGAATCGTTTGGATTGGAAGAGACCTTTTAAGATGATCGAGTTCCAATCCCCTGCAGGGACACCTCCCTCTAGACCAGGCTGCTCAAAGCCCCATCCAGCCTGGCCTTGAATGGCCTCCAGGGGGCCATCCACATCCTCACAGGACAAGCTGTTCCAATGTCTCACCACCCTCACAGTAAAGAATTTTTCTAGTATCTAGTCTAAATCTACCCTTTTCCAGTTTAAAACCATTTCTTCTTGTTCTTCTGCTACATGCCCCTATAAAGAGTTCCTCCCTAGCTTTCCTGTAGGCCCTTTCAGGGACTGGATGGCTGAAGTCTCCTCGGTGCCTTCTCTTCTCCAGACTGAAGAACACCAACTCTTTCAGCCTGTCCTCATAGGGGAGGTGTTTCAGCCCTCTGATAATCTTCATGTCCCTCCTCTGGACCTGCTCCAACAGCTCCATGTCCTTCTTGTGCTGTAGGACCCAGAACTGGATGCAGTACTCTAGGTAGGGTCTCACAGGAGCATAGTAGAGGGGCTGAATCACCTCTCTCAACCTGCTGGTCAGGTTTCTCTTGATACAGCCCAGAATACAATTGGCCTTCAGGGCTGCAAGCATGCATTGCTGGCTCATGTTGAATCTTTCATCAACTGATACTCCCAAATCCTTCTCCTCAGGACTGCTCTAAAGCCATTCTCTGCCCAGCCTGTATCTGTGCTTGGATATGATTCACAAGGATGTGCAAAAAATCAGGTATTTCTGTACGTTTTTCCACAGGCAGCCTACCTGGCTTCTGCAAAGTGGAGATAAGCTGCTGGTTTGTCCTCCAGTTGCACAGGTGTAAATGACTCTAACTAAGCCACTTGAGAACAAAATTGAACCCATCTACTTGCAGTAGATCTCAAGGACTGTAACTGAATCCCCAGGGTCTTCCCTTTTGTTACAACAATTCTACTCTGGTGCAAGGCTGTTGATTTCAATTACGTTTAAAAAGTAATTTAAACTCTCTTGTATGTTAGTTGGAATCTAGAACAGCTGTTCATAAAAATATTACCATGTGCCTTCAAAAGGAGCACATCCTGTTTTAAATGAATTGAAAAATATTTACCCTATCTGTGAACAGACCATTATGATAAAGAAAGTTACTAATTTCCATAAAATAGCATTATTTTCATATGACAGACGGGGTCTGAATGTTTGCAACTGTTATGAATCAGCCCTGGGGTTGATCATCAGACCCCAAAAATGGCTTTCTTGGTGCTTTCAAACAACTCCACCCTTCTCAGTTATTCTCCCAGTTACTACATGGATGAACTACAGCACAGTTAATTTCTCTTTATTTCAGTCTTTAATCAAAAAGAAATCCAGGATTGTAGTAATGAGGCTTTCAAAACTGTTTTTTTTTTTTTTGTTGTTGTTTTTGTTTGTTTTGTTTTCCCTGTTGTTTATACTAGCCCCTGTGAAACATAAAACTGAAATCTACTTCCTTAACTAAATTATGTTTTCATCTAATCTGTTAGGCAAGCATTCTGCTTTGTTATTTTTGGGCGTCTCAATGCCTGTCTAAATGGTGTGGAGGAGGAAAATGAGATTATTCAAATAATTCTTCTATAACTTAATACATAAATCCAGTGCTTTTTAGCCTCAATTATTTTATTCTAATTTCAAAGAGTACTGTTAAGTTCACAAATTGAATTTGTAAATGAAAAACATTATCAAACTGAAGTTTAGAATATGCTGAGGCAAGAGAGAATTCTGGTATACCTCTGCTAGGGAAAGCCTTCCAAAAAGGAGGTGAGTGCCAAGTAACCAAAACCAAAAGAAGCAGTGGTTTTAAGAGGAATTTGGTAGGTTACCTGCTGAATTGTTTTGAAAACTGAGCACTTTGGGGCTGAAAACTCAGTCTGTAGTTCAGATTTGAACTATGTTGAAATGAACAGTGCTATATGAATTGATTTATTAATTGACTCAGTGCATGAAGTTAGCTGAAAATGAGCTTTTGTGTTTTTGTAAACTCTCAGGTTGTTTCCAGAAATTCTTGATTTTTAAGGAGACTTCCCTACACTATATAAAAACAAGATAAATTGAGCTGTGCCAAATACCATCTTGCTAGCATCACTGTTTATTGACAGAAAATATTTTTATCTTAATAAAGTGAGGGAACAACTAACTTTATCTTTGATGTAGAATATTTTCCCACAAGTATTTTCTGTCACCTTTTCCCCATATCTCTGGTATTACATATACATTAAGGAACTTAAAAGCTTAGAAGATATTTTCTTCTGTCATGATTTATGTCCAAACAAGTTGCCCAGGGAACTCTCTCTCAAACAGAAAACCTGTTTCCAATGGCAGTTATTTATATAAAAGTCCCCATAAAAGGTTGTGGAAAAGCTGCAGGGTTTTTCCTGCATTCCCGTTTTGAGAGGGGCTGTACCCAGCATACTAGGGAGACATGCACAGTAACATCACTCCATTAATATAGCTACATCTGGATACTGAATTTTGGACTGAATTTTATCAGTGGAGTAAAGGGAATTACAGGTCTTCCTAGACTGCAAGAATCATTAGCTTAAACTATGTAAATATAAAATATGTAAATGTAATCTTAGAATCAAAGATTCACCAAGGTTAGTAAAGACCTTTGAGGCCATCCAGTCCAACCATTCACCTACCACCAATACTTCCACACCAAACCTGGTCCCTCGGTACATCCATACATTTCCTGAACACCTCTTGGGACAGTGACTCAGTCACATCCCTTGGCAGCCCGTTCCAGTGCCTGACCATTCATCTGCAGAAGAAATTTTTCCTAGTGTCCAACCTAATCCTTTTTATACCACATTGATTCTTGTTGTCATGTTTCTTCAGTGGTTTTGAGGAGCAATTCCTTTTGAAAAATCTGTTTTTAACTTGGAGTGACAAGTAGCATTTATAGAAAGTTGTATCAGTTGGTTTGGTCTTTTTACATAATGTTAGTAGATCTTCTCAGACATATTCTTAGGGGGATGAACGTGCACCCTATCAAAAGCACTGAGAATTATCATTCTTCTTTAATGTACCAGTGACAGAGCAGGCAGTAGTCAGCTCACCCTGCTACTTCCTGAGGGGCGTGTTTTAGTAGTGTGATGGGAATGGGCTTATGGTTGGAATAGATGATCATGCTGGTCATTTCCAACCTTAATGATTCTATGATTTTGTAGATCACCACTGAGCTACTTTAAGAGACTGCCTGGGGCTGTGGCCACTACTTCTCAAACAATACTTTCTCTGAAGACTGAGAAATTTGGTTTCCAGGGCTGTCGCTCAAGACTATACAGGGAGAATGATGGTTTTTAATAAATAGATCTGTCTGATTGTTTCTAAATCTGGACAGGGCTGTGTTTTGGCGAAGGAGCAGGCAGTCTGCTATGGGAAAAGCCTAGATTCTTGGGGGGATGAATCAGTGAGAAGAAGGAATGTGGGAAAGTGAATTTGTGTGAGCTTTATGGGCCTTATCTGTAATAGGCAACCACCTGCCTCTGCTTCTAGGCAAGCCAGGATAAGAGCTGAATTCGTAGCTATCTAGCAGGGAGGACAGCAAGAGAACTGCCCATGGGAGAAAGGCAGCTTCATGCTCACTTTTATAGGACTTGTTTGCTATATAGGTGGAGGAGTTTATTTCTGAGGGGAAAAAAAAAAAGTAATATCCCTGGTTGTCTTGTTGGTGCCAAGAGTATTTTCCAGCTGCCTTTTTCACACTGCCATTTTCAGCCATGTTTTAACCAGCAAGACAAAGGATAAATCAGAGAAAAAGTCAGGTATCAGCCACTACTGCCTTCTTTTGCTGTTTGTTTTGGACGTCATACTAGTGCAGTTCTCACAACAAACTTGAGTAGGGAGTTTATTTTCAAACACTGTTACTCCTACAATCTTCTTTTTCAGTTTTAGGTGAAATATTGGACTATTCAAATATTTTACTAAATGTTTTATTCTGGCACCAGAAGAATAGTGTGGGTGCAGCTAAATGCTTTTATTGATCACGAGAACTCCTGAAATCATGTTGCAGTAAATTTCAGCTAAGTAATGGAAAATAGTGATAGCTGGATCAAACTCACTATAACCCATGATCTGGGGAACTACAATTCGGCAATGGACAAAAAAAAAGAAAAAAAAAAAAGAAAGAAAATCCCCTGTGCTTTTCTTGCTTAAATATGACTCTAGCTGAGAGTGTGCAGAGCCCTGCCAGGGTGCTTTTGTTCTGATGGTCTGAAATGTCCTATGGATTCTATTAAGTTTATCTTTACCATCAGAGGAAAGATGTATGACTGTAAAACTAAGAGCTCCTTTGTGATCGGCATCATGAAAGGTTTTGTTCACATTGTGAAGCGCAAGCAGGCATGCTTTTAATAGTTTGAAATCTGCGGACAGAGCTTATCAATAAACACACACACAGGAAAGCCATTCACTCCTCTTTTCATCTGGGGGCTGTGAGTTTCTCTTTTTATGGTAGTGTTTATATCTGTTCTCAGATGCCAGTGCTCCTCCATATCTTCCCTGATATTAGTCAACCTGTGCAAAATGCTCTGAAAAAACCTACACAGCCCAGTCTGGGGTATAAGAAACCTTAGTTTCCTGAATGCTTCTCTGCTTTGCAGAGCAGAGACCTGTTCTCTTTGATGAAAGTAGGAGCTAACTTTACAAACAGCTCTCTGGCCAGGACAGGAGACTGATGATCATAACATGTATATTTTCTGATTTCAGAAGGTTTTGAGATGAGATGATTTGAAGGCTTTTAATGAGGTACTACGCCAAGGGCAGCTTAACATACCAAGGCATTGATTCGAAACATCTTGTTCATGCCTTGAATGGAAAGAAACTATTCACACGTTAGTTATTTGGGAGTAGCCACTCCTTCAGCACTGCTCTGAGCTCCTGCTTTCAGCTCGAAGGCTCAGTTACATTCATCACGGTACAAATATGCAGCTAAGTGACAGAGTGCAGCCAGGGGGTTTTACCAAACCAAATGCAAAACAAAGGTGGGAGTAGAGCTCAAACACAGACTAAACTGGTTCTGATAGCATCCTGCAGATAGGAAGGCCTGTTAAACCCCTTCAGCTGCATGCATCATCATTATCACCGTTCCACGGGCTAGACCTTTGGTCTTCATCCCACAGAAGCCTAGAATTTCAGGGCTTGGTGGGGAGGGTCCCTCTCTCAATGCAGGGGTTCCCATTCCTCATTCTACCACATTTTCCAGGGTAGAATGGCTGCTTTTTCCACTGTGGCAATAGTTCATTTGGGAGCTGACAAGTTAGTCCACCTAGGTGGAGTGCTGGGTGCCCCTGCTCTCTCGCTGGCAGTGGTTCAAATGAAGTAACATAGCATTCCTGGCAGAGGGTGGGAGAGGCAGCCTTCTGCGTGACATTGCACCCACACCTCCCCACTGCCAGCAGTCCTGCCCGGATAGAGTGACAACCACAGCATTCCCACTGCGGTCCTGCCGTGCCCCGCAGTCCTGCCCAGCAGTTGCTGTAATGCAGCCCAAGGGATCTAGCGGGACAATGCAATGAAACTAGTTCTCTAAAACGTGCTTGCAGGCCTCTGTAGAAAATGGACCACTCGGTTTTTAGCTGATGCTTTTCCCCAGCGTTGGAGCTGCTTAGCAGTAATGCCTTGAATGTCGTGGAAGCTTCCTTAAGTAGCATGGTGCACGTGTATGGGTTAGTTGCAGTTTGTTTCAGATTCTTACCTTCGCCAAACGTTGCCTGCAGGATAGTTTGCCACACAGACAGCATTGTTTACTTGGAAGAATGTGGCTGTTCCACCACATTGCCCAGGATGATGTGTATGGTAGGGATGAACAGCCATAGCCAAGCCCCTCTTGCTTAGCATAACCCTGCATATTCTTAGTTGCTGGGTTTTTCTTGTTCTTCAAACTTTGGCACTTACATTTAAGGAAATTTGCAGCTGAATCCAAGCTGTGGTGTTAAGGCAGATGCTCTTTGCCATGCAGCCTGCAATCTGCCATGGTTTCCTTTTAACAACAGCCCTTAAAGGCTTCACGTATTCTTCAATGTAGCATGAGGTCATCACTTCCATATGTAATTCGAGCTGAAGCAAAAAGCTCTGGGGGAAACAAAGAGAAATAGTAAAACATTTGAAGCCATTGCTGATATTGACTATTTTTGTGCTTGTATATATCATTTGCAGAACAGTATTTAGCAGGGGGATTGGCAGATCGTGGCTCATCGCTAATTGATGCAGCTAAGAGAGCACAAAGATCTCCTTCTGGGTTCAGAGTTCTGTAGTTCAGCTGATTTTGGAAAGTAGGGGGTAGAGTTTTTTAAGTGCCAAGGATTCATATTCAGAAAATGGTAGCTGAGATAGAAAAAGGTAATCTTTTTGCAGTGTTACTTTGTGAGGGCTTTTAACAAATCTGGTTTTAGGCTATTTTTCAGTTGTGAGCTCAAATACTTGATGCTGCTGCCTAACTGAAATAACATTTTAGCTAGTTGGTTGATCTGCATTTATTCATCAGTCTTCGGTCTCCTGGGATAGCCTTGGAAATCTAAAGAACCTAGTGTAAGACACATGCATTAATTTAGAAAATAGTTGAGTCCATGGATTGTGATAGATAAAAAATAGAATTGGATATGAAAGACACTGAGGATGCCAATGAAAAAGTAAAATATTTGAATAACACCTTTTTGCCTATTACCTCAAAGTGAAGGTTTTCTCTTAGCAAACTAAAGTCAGGTGAACTTACCTATCAGAAAATGTGCTCTTGAGAGGCCAAGTTAAATGCCAAGCATGTGCATAGTGTTCCTGTTATCAAGTGCTTTTCTGAACTGGGAACTAGAATTTTAAATATTCTAATTATTCTAAATATTTTCTATTTCAAATATGAGAAGTGAGTCAGACAGGGCTGTGGGGCTCTGAGGGAAGAAAAAGAATCCAAGCAATTGTGATACCTGGAAGAGAGGGAGAACAAGCCATAGACAAAAGATTTGGGCACAGTGCTTAGTTCAAGAAAGGCATTCCATTTAGAAAGCAGGAGCTATTATGGATTAGTAGAGATTATGTCCTATCCTAGCCTTGCCAGTGTCTAAGCATGAGTTCTGTAACTGGTTGTGCACTCAGAGCTGTTACTTCCATAAGGCCAGGTCAACACTGAACAAATGGAAAAGTTTTTGTTTTACCACAGCTAAGAAATGGTAGTTAGTATACTTCAAAATCCTAGTAGAGAAAAGGTTCAGTTTTGTGGCTTTCATATATTAATAAAGAATAATAAACAAGTGAGCAAAGCATAAACGTGTCTTGTATGTTTACCACAGCTCAGGTTTCTGTCTATTAAGAGAAACCCAGTGTTGAAGCAAAGTTGGATAATTCATGCCAGTCAGTACTTATCAAAAGAAAACCTCCTGGATCAGGATCTCACCTTAGAATGAGCGATACTTAATCTTTGTCAAAGATATATGCGCTGCAACAATTGCTTAGCTCTTCTCAGATTTACCCAATCTAGGTTAAAATCCCAGGGAAAACAAGACAACAGCAGCATTTTAGTTCGTTCCCATAAAAATAAATAAATAAAGCAAAACAAAACAAAGCCAATTTTGGCAGGAAATCTAATGCCGAAGGAGTTGATGAGAAGAAAAGTTGCATACTTAAAAATAAGAGTAGACTACTTCAATTCACTAAATTCATATGCAGACATAACTGTGTTGTGAAACCTAAGAGCAGAGGAGGGAATACAATCTGTAAGCATTCAATCTGGAATGAACAGCAAAATAGTTTATAGTTTTTTTGTTGTTTTTTTAACAACACATCTGGTATGATCATTTGCTGTTATATTGTTAACCTGATTTTAAAACATTCAGATTATGATAAATTTATATGCCAATGTCCCAGTTGAGGATGGGTTTCTGTTTAATTTATATAATACATAGTTTTACTTGAATTAGATGACAGTTTCATACTTTAAATTGATTGTAATATCTCAAATGTGTTTTTGGAAACTGTTACCCACAGAATGTGTGCACAAAAGAAACGGAACTGGTGTTACATTTTTGGAGTTTTACCCAAAACAGCCCAGCTGGACAGCTAGATTAGAGATAAAATAATTTTTAAAAATGAATTTTAAAAAGCAAACACAAATTTCAGTCATATGATATGAAAAAGTCTCATTCTATATAACTCCTACTGTCTACTTTCAAAAAATTCCCTTGTTCTGAAGTCAGTTCACTGGCTTTTAGAAGGAGTCACTGATGTAAATTCCATCTTGTTTATGAAAACATTCTGAACAAAGCATTGATTGTCCAGGACTTATAAAAAAAATCTGAAACCTATAAAATGTTGGCATCACTACTATTTGGGGCATGAAAATGACATGCATATAAATCATAGTTTACTGGCACAATCTCTTATACACAGAAAGAAGGCTTTGCTGAAAATGGAATTCATTTATGTACTGTAATTCCCCTCTTTCCCAGATTTGCTTTTAAGGAAAAAAATCTGAAGCAAGTCTTAGGCCTTCTCTACAGTGGGAATGAGGGGTTCGAGTCTTCTATGACATAGGTTGACTATGGTAGGGAGGAGAATTAATATACAAGTAGACAGAGTCTGAGGAAATCACGAGGTGGTTGAAAGAGGCCTTTTACACTCACTGATTTGCTCCTAAACAGGACAGGATGTTTCTGATGACATTTGACATTTTGTCAGACCTTGATCCCTGGTAAGGATGAGGAAAACAACCGCCTGTCAGCAAGTATCCAAAGTATCCAAGCAAGTGAAACCACCCGTGTGCCTCATACAGCGTTGCTTTGCCTGTTGAATGGCTGATGAAAAATAAGAAACAGCTCTCCTGATCTAGGCACAGATATCTTCCAGGCCAGATCTACCTTTCCACGTCCATGCTAAACAAGACTTGGCAGAGTCATTTGTTGTTTTAAAATGTAATCTTGATGGGAAATAAGTGTTCAGGTTTCACTGTGGGAAGTGATGTAATTATCTTGGGGTTATGAGTAGCTCGCTCTTAGCAACAGGAGGATTTTGAAGCTATTGGCTGCCTAATCATTCTAAGTGTCCTTTGAGTATCCTTTGCTTAAAGCAACTGGTTTTAAAAGTTTTACTTGTGTTAGAACCTGTAGGCTACACCCTACTGGATGATGTGATAAATAACTGCAAACTGTGCAGAACCTTTCAAATCCCAAGAAAGGAGAACCCCACAGTTGCAGTGCTCTAGTTCTAAACAAATAAAACATCACTAAAGAAAAACAAGAGAAACAGCAGTGAACCAGTCCAAGAATCCTTCCAGATAATTCTTTCCTTTTACTTTTCCAGTAGCAAAATCATTGGCAGCCACCAGGGATTGATGCAGAATTAGCCTTAAAGTGCTGCATTGAAGAGCAAACATTCTAGCAACCCAAAGCTCTATTCTGTTAAGTCATTCTACTGGACTTCAAAGCTTGTGGGTGGGATTTTCCCAAGTGAAAAATACAGCGGTGTCACAAGTCTAAGTCCCTACTATTTCTTGGAATTTTAGTAACAGCCATAAAATTAGCTGTTGGCACTTGAATTTTTAGAAGCACTAAACAAATTAAACAATAAAACCTCAGTCCTGCAGGTCTTCTCTCCATATGATACTTATTAAGGTGGATGTGGTGAAAAATTTCATGAATTAATTCCAGAATTTTAAACAGAGATGTCTAAAATCACGTTTCTAAATACACATTTAAACAAAATTTTCCAATTTTGTTGAGCTTTTGCAATTTTTTGAAGTTGATCCTTGTTCTCTGGAGCTAAAATTAGGCAGATGGTTGAGATGATTGAAATGATGTACATATGGCTAAGGTGTCCTCTCTTTTGTCATGTTTGGAATCTTGGCCTCAGCCTGATATGGGACATTTCCATTGGAAGCAAAGTGTCACCACTGATCTTAATGAAGTAGTCCATCACTGACTGAATGGCACTTTTATGAACTTGCCAGCACTAAGAAATATTCATAAGCAAAAAGATGAGGAAAAAAAAATAAATGTAGGAGATCAGTAAACTATGAAAACAAGCTATCAAAATCAGAGTTTAGCAACTTCTAGTGTGATTTCATGCATACATGATACGTAGTAGCTTGTCTGCACACACAGCATGCAGTAGCCACAGTCAGAAGAATCATTTTCCAGCCCAATATTTCTTCATTTAAAGTAGACAATGAAAGAGTCATGCAGTGTTGCTTGTGGCTGTCTTCTCTAGTGTTCAAGCATATTTTTAATCCAGAGGATATGTTTAGGCAAGCCAGAACTATGTGTGCTAATGGCAGTTGCAGAACTAGACCCGAGAGAGAGTGATCACCCAATGCCTTGAAAATAGCATATCATAGCGACAGAAAGGATGTGTAATCATCAGAACAAAAACTTCTGTCTGTGTTAGAATATCCTGCACATCATGGAGTGTGCAGCTCAGCCACACTGTCAGCTACTTCGTAAGCTTGAATTGCTAAAAATGATGTTATATTAATTCTAGTTTCATTCTTTGTTGCCCAACTTCAGGCATTTCAAAATAATTCTACTTTTAAACAGCCTGTCTCCTTTACCCCATCCCTCTCTGCCCTGGATACTTTTAAAACCATGAAAACAGTCTGTATGACAATCAATCAAAACTTCATGATGAAAACCACTTTGGGAAGATCAGCCTGATGAGATAAGGAATTTAAACAAAAGCAGGCCTTCCTAAAGCCAGCCATGCACATTTCCCAGGTGCGCTGCTGGGGGTTGGCTTGGCAGCTTTTGCTCTCTGCTTTGCACAGCCTATATCAACTCTTACAACCTGTGTGCTGCTTTCAGGTTCTGGACGACAGCTGAGACCAGCAGAGCCTCCAGGAGATGCTGATGCTGATGCAGAAGATGAAGATTCTGTGAGTTTTTTAATCCCAAAACCTAGCAAACTATGGGTGCTGACAGCAATCCCATTTATTCAAAGCTTTACCTGGCTTAGATTCCCCATAGACTGACTCAGAAGTCTGCTGAGAGTTTGTCATCCAGGTTCCTCCTAGGATTCTTACATGGTTTGCTTGTTTATAGAGGGCAATTGAGTTTGAAGGTACATGATGCAAAGTTTAACCATGGAAATGAAGTAAGAGATGGCAGAACTACAGCCTTGTTTAATTGTTACTTGATGTTTATTTCCATGGAAACTAAACCAGATAGAAAGACACCTATAACACTGTTTGACGGAGCAAGTTCTCAGTTACAAAACATTATTTTTCAACATAGTCGCCACCATTAGGTATGCATTTTCTCCACTGATCAACAAGAGCCTGCATGCCATGCTTGTAACTGTCTGAACCAGCAGAGGTGACCCACTGTTTTACAGCTGCTATGATGATGATGTGTTGCTGAAGTGCACCACCCACTACCTCACTGCTCCCACTGTGGTGGGAAGGTTCATTCTCTGCTGCCATACCACCAACGTCCATCTCTGATGTTGCGGGCCAACGTAATGAAATAGATGGCATTACTTTCACAGTATCCTTCATATTGTTGATCAAAGAGTTACTGGTTTATCTTCATTAACCATTACTAATAAAAGATGCATACACAGGGGATTAGAAAATCACTCCTAAAAATATGGGTCACTGTTTAATGGTGGATTTGTCTTTCCCACCCATCATTTCTTTCCTGCAGGTTAATGAAGTGGCAGTAGAAGACATCCGTCCAAGGCCACAGGGATCCTCACCAGTTTATGAATATTCCATAGAAGAAGAATATTTAAAGGTATGACACTGAGTTTTTATGCAGGCATGGCTTTATTGAATTGATTCAAAGGGCTGTATCTACTATAGCTAGTCAGGACTCCTATGTCAAGTACATGATGTAGTTGAGCTGTATTGTCTTCCTGCCCTCACCAAAGTCTAGGCTATGTTCATTGATGTGGTGTTGGATTTGTTGTTGGTCATGTTTTTGTTTCTTGGGAAAAAATACAACTGAGTACATTCTTTAAGGAACCTGGGACAGGAAGCATCAAGAAATTGCAATGTTTTCCATAATTAAGATATTTAATTGGCTTGAATCTCGTATTTATTTTAAAATTACGTATATCTTGTTAATTATTCAAGAGTAAAGATTTAATTATTGCAGTCAGGTTGAGTAGGCAACATTTTGAAATTGATGCAGAAAGTCAAATAAATGAAAAATGTGTATTCTATTCACAAAGATGAAAGTGTGAGAAGTGTGTTGTATGATAAAAATTCTCAGTGTCTTAATACAGCTGGTCTCCAGAGTCCATTTCCTTCAAATTTATCCACCTAATTTAATGCTGGGGATAATATAGTTAAATCATTTACACTGTACATTGCACTGGTAGATCCCCGTTTTGCCTCTATTGCCAACAAAGTCAGCCCCAATTCTTACTCAAAAACAGGCTTTATAACTGAGGCAGGGCTTTTGTTGTGTGTTATGACAGCACAACTTTTGAACATCAGATAATTGAAATTTATATTTCAGCTGCAAGAAGAAAACAAAAAATATCCTACCAACAAATCAAAACAGAGTCACCTACAGGTCAGTGTAAAAGCAGTCAATTGTTTTATGTATGTGGTTTGAAAAAAAAGTCTGTTACATAACACAGATGTTGATGGGTGGACAGAAATAAAAATGGGTAAAGAATCATTTAGACTTATTCTGGCCAGGAACTTAACAAGTTGTTCAGATGTTGCACAGGTGTGTGCATTTACTTCCTAGGTTGGTGTCCTTCTGTAATTCTTCTAAACACTCTGTAGTCTTCTCTGATTTGAGTACAGCACAGCACTAGCTCCTATTCTGACCAGTTAACTCTTAATTCAAGTGTCTAGCATTTTCACAGAACTAAGAACTAAGCATCTTTCAGCCCTAAGAAGTTCCATATGTTTCTCATTTTAAAATTATAATATATTTTCCCTGTGGCTCCAGTGCATCATGGCCTAACACACGTGCTTAGTTTAATATAGAACACCCACACCAAACAGGTGAATTCTCTACTTTATACAATCTTTCTCGAGCTACTGAAAACATACCTGAGGACAGTAATTATATGATCTCAAACACTTCGATACAAATGAATACTTTTAAAATTCACATCTTTTTCTACACCTAGGAGACAATGGAAGTCACCTTGAAAACAGAAGTGGAAGCTGGTGCTAGTGGTTTTAGTGTGGCTGGTGGAGGAAATGAAGGAATATTTATTAAAAAAGTACTCAAGGAATCTCCTGCTTCAAAAGTGTTTAGTCTGAAAGAAGGTACAGTCTGATTTTCTGATTTTTTTATAGTCTTACAACAATAAAGCACATAGATGTGTTTGCCTATAGATACCTTCTGATCTGTCATCTCTTTAAACAATTGAGATAATAAATGCCAAAGCAGCTAATAATATAACCTTTCCATAATAATAGTTTCTAAAATTGGTTTCTTAAAGAGTAATGAAATGTGAATTGTATTATATACTGTAAATCTTATTTTTACTCAAATGGTGAAAATAATACGCAGAAAGTAGTATTAAATTAAAATGAAAAGATCAAGTTATTATTCCATTTACAAAGAACCTGCCTTTGATTCTTCTGCAAAATATTATGCAACAGAACTACAATAAGTCATGATTTAAATAAGAAAAAAACCTCTAAATTCTAAATAGTGAAAAATATAACTAGTGTGATCAGACCCAGAAGCAGGTTGCCCAGAGGAGTTATGGAGTCGCCATGCTTATAAGTATTCAAAACCTGAGAGACCTGAGCAACATGCTGTAGCTGACCATGCTCAAAACAAGAACCTGTCCAGGGCAGAGCAGTTTGACTGGATGATTTACTGTTCTGTGATGCTAGACTGGAACTGGCTAGAGGGCCGTGCCCAGCGGGTAGTGGTTAATGGAGTTAAGTCCAGCTGGCGTCCCGTTATGAGTGGTGTCCCCCAAGAGTTGGTATCGGGGCCCATCTTGTTTAATATCTTTATTGATGACCTAGATGAGGGGATTGAGTGCACCCTCAGTAAGTTTGCAGGTGACACCAAGTTGGGAGGATGTGTCGATCTGCCTGAGGGTAGGGAGGCCCTTCAGAGGGGTTTGGATAGGCTGAATAGCTGGGCTGAGCTCAATGGGATGAGGTTCAGTAAGGCCAAGTGCTGGGTCCTGCACTTTGGCCACAATAACCCCATGCAATGCTATAAGCTTGGGGCAGAATGGCTTGAAGAATGTGTAGAGGAAAAGGACCTGGGGGTGTTGGTTGATGCTCAGCTTAACATGAGCCGGCAGTGTGCCCAGGTGGCCAAGAAGGCCAACAGCATCCTGGCCTGTATTAGAAATAGTGTAGCCAGCAGGAGCAGGGAGGTGATCATCCCCCTGTACTCAGCTCTGGTGCGGCCGCATCTCGAGTACTGTGTTCAGTTTTGGGCCCCTCACTACAAGAAGGACATGGAGGCCCTGGAGCGTGTTCAGAGAAGGGCAACAAAACTGGTGAGGGGCCTGGAGCACAAGTCTTATGAGGAGCGGCTGAGGGAGCTGGGATTGTTTAGTCTGGAGAAGAGGAGGCTCAGAGGAGACCTTATTGCACTCTACCACTTCCTGAAGGGGGGATGTGGTGAGGAGGGGGTGGGCCTCTTCTCCTTGATAAATAATGACAGGATGAGAGGGAATGGCCAGAAGTTGCGCCGGGGAAGATTTAGATTAAATTTGAGGAAATTTTTTTTCTGTGAAAGAGTGGTCAGGAACTGGAATGGCCTGCCTAGGGAGGTGGTTGAGGCTGTTCACAAAGCATTTAGATGAGGTGCTAAGGGATTTGATTTAGTAGTTTAGTGGGTAGGGGTGGTGATAGGAGGATGGTTGGACTAGATGACATTGTAGGTCCTTTCCAACCTAATGTATCTATGAATCTTTGAACCTAGACTGTGAACATAATTTTCAATTTTAAATGAGTGGTGTGAATGTTAACACAACAGAATTTGAAGAATCACAAGAGAATACAAACTGATTAAAATGATATCTGATTCCTCTTGCAGGTGATCAGCTTCTAAGTGCTACAATATTTTTTGATAATATCAAATACGAAGATGCACTCAAGATTCTTCAATATTCCGAGCCATACAGAGTCCAATTCAGCCTGAAAAGAAAAATTGCTGGGAAGGAAGAGCTAGAACATTTTCACTCTGCAGCTCAGTACAAAAAGGAACGATTAAGTCAGGTCATTAGTTTTCTTGTTTACAAAGTTTGGATAACACTACAGTGACAAGCTACATGGAAATATAGAATAGAAAATACATTCGTCTGTGTTCTTAAGACACAGCCATGTGTTTAAATGTAATAAAATCAATACCTGTTAGAATAAAAATAGTCTTACTCAAAATTTTCATCTTGATAAAGGTGAAATGTATAGATTTTTGGATAAAGCCACAGCCTTGATGTAAGGTGGTAAGTCAGCACTATTATTGTTGTTAAGTCCACTGACAAAATGAGCTCAGATAAACTGTACTGCTTACATTCAGTATTCTTTAAAAATGTAAATATTTTTCTCAAAATCTCAGTGAGGATATGTCTCTTAAATATATGTATAATCCCTCATATCTACATAGACAAGAGCTCCTCACAGTCCTTCACTATATTCAGAATTCTTCTTGTAAATTTTCTTTTTATGTACAAAAATATATATATTTACAGACATTATTAGAAATATTATGTCATGCAGTAATATAGACAATTATTGAAACTTAGGTTTACTTCAGTGTTTTGCAAAGAGGGTACACCTTCTTAAGTCTACATGTTACAGTCATGAAATCCACTGAATTAATGTAATTCGTGATTTAATTATCTACTCAATTGTTAGGATTTTTTTAATGTAACAGGTAGATAACATAAATACAAAGTTGAGTTTTCTAAATATTTTATACTACCTGTTTTATTCTGTGTTGTTTCCATTTCTGTTTTACACTTGGTTTAGAAACTATTGTTTGTTCTTTCAGGATAAAGAGCTCAGTGAAAGCATTCCTGAGGAAACAGTGCACGTTTCAGGAAAACCTACCTCAGAAGAAGACAGAGAAATACTAATTGTAAACCAAAGGGTAGGAAGAAGCAAGAGACCTAAAAAGGATAGATTATCATGGCCAAAATTCCAGTCAATTAAAAATAAAAAGTTACTGGGACACAGAAGATCTCACAGTACATCAGATGCATATGAGCCTGCTATACAGGATATTTCTCCGACAAGCACAGATACGGAGTCTCAACAAGAAATTCACATCAAACAAAAAAAAGGAAGCCAAAAGAAACTGAAGTTCCCTAGTATTGGATTCAAAATACACAGATCAAAAACAGAAAATCAGGACAAGCAAAAAAAAGAAATAAATACTACACTGTTATATGAAAGACAAAAAACACATAAAGAAGATATCACCCTGGAAGGTCCAGAAATGCTGACTGTTGAATACAGTGCTTCACCTGATTCTGAAATGAAAACAGAGGAATTACATGAACCTTCAAGAAAAGCCTTGAAAGATGTAGAAAATGGTATTCCTACATATGTAAAAAAGTGCCCTGAAGTTGAAATAAGCATTAAAAAAGAAAAAGAAAAGGAATCAACATTTAATTTTACTGTACCTGAAGTACAAGATATAACAACAAAGGTATCAAAGCCCAGTTTAGAAGCAGATCTGAAAGAAACCCCAGCTAAGCAAACACCAAAAACCTCATCAAAATCCCGAAAAAAGAAGCAAAAAGGAATAGAAGATAAAACAGAAGGAGAAAATGAAATTAAAGTAGACATAATGGATCACAAAGCAAAAGGAGACATAGATGAAAGAGGTCAAGAAATAGGTGCTGCTAGAGCTGAATTACAATCACCTGAGACCCTAGAAGCAAAAGAAAAAGAAGCAGAAGATGAAAAACAGATACCAAAAATTCAGAAAACAAAACTTTGGATGTCAGTGACAAAAAGAAAAGAAACAGACACTAGAAAGTTATTAATAAAACAAGAAATAAATGTTCCAGGCTCAGTATTGGAAATACCAGCTGATAAAGAAACAGAGAAAGACAGACAAATGGATGTGAAAGATAAGATGCCAGCTACAAAATCAGAAGAATCAAATCAGAAAATAACAATACCATCAATTGCAATGGCCACATATAACACAGATGACATTAAAATAGAAAACAGCAAACTTGAATCCAAAGATACAATAAAAAAGGAAGAGGCAGAAAAAAAAGAAATGCATAGAAATGACATAAGTTCAAACATGGAAATAATTGGGAAGAAAGGTGAAAAAGATGTAGATGGAAAAGAAAGCAAACAGAGATTAACAAAGATTAAATTACCGGGATTTCCCTGGGCATCTACAAAAGAGGAAACGGTAAAATCTGAAACTCAGGTAAGAGACAAGTTGAGCACAAAGGCTCCCAAAGTCGAGGTGGACATCAGCGTGCCCAAAGCCGACACCAGCCTCCCTGAAGCAGAGGTCAAAGGCGGTGATGTCGAAGTCAGCATCTCGGCCCCCGACATCAAACCACCATCCGTGGAAGCCTCTGTCGACCTTCAGGCGCCCAAGGTAGACCTGAAAGTACCCTCTGCCGAAGGCTCTCTCGACACAGGCGAGCTGGAAGCCACAGGCCTCAAAAGCAAGTTTAAGCTGCCCAAGTTCGACAGGCCCAAATTCGGAGTGGCTGGGCCCAAGGTGGAAGGGCCTGAAGGCGAGGTCAGCAAGCCCAGCGCAGAGGTCGAGCTGCCTTCCGGCACCATGGCGATCACAGCAGAAGGCCCTACACTGGATCTCAAAGCCGATGTTGCTGGTGCTGAAAGCAAAGGGGCTGGCTGGAAAGTGGAAAAGCCATCGCTCAAAATGCCCAAAGCTGACATCAAAGCTCCCAAGGTAGACATCAGCCTGCCCTCCGTCGACATCACACTTCCAAAGGCCGGCGCCGACCTGCAGGCGCCTGAGGCAACGTTCAGCCTCGAGGGAGAAGCAAAGGCCCCGGAGAAGGAGGCCACAAAGGCAAAGGACAGCAAATTCAAAATGCCCAAGTTCGGCATGCCTTCCTTTGGTTGGTCCAGCAGCAGAGAGGCCAAGGGCACCGTGACTGCCGACGTGGACGTAAGCGTCAAGGAGCCCCAAGTGACGGCACCCTCTGGAACAGCTGAAGTCGATGTGACCCTGCCTGAGGCTGAGATCCAAGCGCCTGACGTGGATGTAGGCATTGAGGCGTCCGCAGGTGCAGAAGTGGAGAAAGGCCGGTTCAAAATGCCCGATGTCAAGATGCCCAGTGTCAAGCTGCCCAAAGTCAAAGGTCCCCACGTGCAGGTCAGCCTGCCAAAGGCCGAGATCTCAGTGCCCAAATCCCAGGCAGAAATCCCAGAGGGCGAGATCACCCTGCAGAGCCCCGATGCCGAAAGCAGCCTGGACGTGGCTGCTGGCAAAGTGGAGGGCGGCGGCATGAAACTACACATGCCAAAAGTCAAGGTGCCCAGCGTGGCCTTCTCCAGGCCAACTGTCAAGGCTCCCAAAGTCGAGGTGGACATCAGCGTGCCCAAAGCCGACACCAGCCTCCCTGAAGCAGAGGTCAAAGGCGGTGATGTCGAAGTCAGCATCTCGGCCCCCGACATCAAACCACCATCCGTGGAAGCCTCTGTCGACCTTCAGGCGCCCAAGGTAGACCTGAAAGTACCCTCTGCCGAAGGCTCTCTCGACACAGGCGAGCTGGAAGCCACAGGCCTCAAAAGCAAGTTTAAGCTGCCCAAGTTCGACAGGCCCAAATTCGGAGTGGCTGGGCCCAAGGTGGAAGGGCCTGAAGGCGAGGTCAGCAAGCCCATCGCAGAGGTCGAGCTGCCTTCTGGCACCGTGGCGATCACAGCAGAAGGCCCTACACTGGATCTCAAAGCCGATGTTGCCGGTGCTGAAAGCAAAGGGGCTGGCTGGAAAGTGGAAAAGCCATCGCTCAAAATGCCCAAAGCTGACATCAAAGCTCCCAAGGTAGACATCAGCCTGCCCTCCGTCGACATCACACTTCCAAAGGCCGGCGCCGACCTGCAGGCGCCTGAGGCAACGCTCAGCCTCGAGGGAGAAGCAAAGGCCCCGGAGAAGGAGGCCACAAAGGCAAAGGACAGCAAATTCAAAATGCCCAAGTTCGGCATGCCTTCCTTTGGTTGGTCCAGCAGCAGAGAGGCCAAGGGCACCGTGACTGCCGACGTGGACGTGAGCGTCAAGGAGCCCCAAGTGACGGCACCCTCTGGAACAGCTGAAGTCGATGTGACCCTGCCTGAGGCTGAGATCCAAGCGCCTGACGTGGATGTAGGCATTGAGGCGTCCGCAGGTGCAGAAGTGGAGAAAGGCCGGTTCAAAATGCCCGATGTCAAGATGCCCAGTGTCAAGCTGCCCAAAGTCAAAGGTCCCCACGTGCAGGTCAGCCTGCCAAAGGCCGAGATCTCAGTGCCCAAATCCCAGGCAGAAATCCCAGAGGGCGAGATCACCCTGCAGAGCCCCGATGCCGAAAGCAGCCTGGACGTGGCTGCTGGCAAAGTGGAGGGCGGCGGCATGAAACTACACATGCCAAAAGTCAAGGTGCCCAGCGTGGCCTTCTCCAGGCCAACTGTCAAGGCTCCCAAAGTCGAGGTGGACATCAGCGTGCCCAAAGCCGACACCAGCCTCCCTGAAGCAGAGGTCAAAGGCGGTGATGTCGAAGTCAGCATCTCGGCCCCCGACATCAAACCACCATCCGTGGAAGCCTCTGTCGACCTTCAGGCGCCCAAGGTAGACCTGAAAGTACCCTCTGCCGAAGGCTCTCTCGACACAGGCGAGCTGGAAGCCACAGGCCTCAAAAGCAAGTTTAAGCTGCCCAAGTTCGACAGGCCCAAATTCGGAGTGGCTGGGCCCAAGGTGGAAGGGCCTGAAGGCGAGGTCAGCAAGCCCAGCGCAGAGGTCGAGCTGCCTTCCGGCACCGTGGCGATCACAGCAGAAGGCCCTACACTGGATCTCAAAGCCGATGTTGCCGGTGCTGAAAGCAAAGGGGCTGGCTGGAAAGTGGAAAAGCCATCGCTCAAAATGCCCAAAGCTGACATCAAAGCTCCCAAGGTAGACATCAGCCTGCCCTCCGTCGACATCACACTTCCAAAGGCCGGCGCCGACCTGCAGGCGCCTGAGGCAACGCTCAGCCTCGAGGGAGAAGCAAAGGCCCCGGAGAAGGAGGCCACAAAGGCAAAGGACAGCAAATTCAAAATGCCCAAGTTCGGCATGCCTTCCTTTGGTTGGTCCAGCAGCAGAGAGGCCAAGGGCACCGTGACTGCCGACGTGGACGTGAGCGTCAAGGAGCCCCAAGTGACGGCACCCTCTGGAACAGCTGAAGTCGATGTGACCCTGCCTGAGGCTGAGATCCAAGCGCCTGACGTGGATGTAGGCATTGAGGCGTCTGCAGGTGCAGAAGTGGAGAAAGGCCGGTTCAAAATGCCCGATGTCAAGATGCCCAGTGTCAAGCTGCCCAAAGTCAAAGGTCCCCACGTGCAGGTCAGCCTGCCAAAGGCCGAGATCTCAGTGCCCAAATCCCAGGCAGAAATCCCAGAGGGCGAGATCACCCTGCAGAGCCCCGATGCCGAAAGCAGCCTGGACGTGGCTGCTGGCAAAGTGGAGGGCGGCGGCATGAAACTACACATGCCAAAAGTCAAGGTGCCCAGCGTGGCCTTCTCCAGGCCAACTGTCAAGGCTCCCAAAGTCGAGGTGGACATCAGCGTGCCCAAAGCCGACACCAGCCTCCCTGAAGCAGAGGTCAAAGGCGGTGATGTCGAAGTCAGCATCTCGGCCCCCGACATCAAACCACCATCCGTGGAAGCCTCTGTCGACCTTCAGGCGCCCAAGGTAGACCTGAAAGTACCCTCTGCCGAAGGCTCTCTCGACACAGGCGAGCTGGAAGCCACAGGCCTCAAAAGCAAGTTTAAGCTGCCCAAGTTCGACAGGCCCAAATTCGGAGTGGCTGGGCCCAAGGTGGAAGGGCCTGAAGGCGAGGTCAGCAAGCCCAGCGCAGAGGTCGAGCTGCCTTCCGGCACCGTGGCGATCACAGCAGAAGGCCCTACACTGGATCTCAAAGCCGATGTTGCCGGTGCTGAAAGCAAAGGGGCTGGCTGGAAAGTGGAAAAGCCATCGCTCAAAATGCCCAAAGCTGACATCAAAGCTCCCAAGGTAGACATCAGCCTGCCCTCCGTCGACATCACACTTCCAAAGGCCGGCGCCGACCTGCAGGCGCCTGAGGCAACGCTCAGCCTCGAGGGAGAAGCAAAGGCCCCGGAGAAGGAGGCCACAAAGGCAAAGGACAGCAAATTCAAAATGCCCAAGTTCGGCATGCCTTCCTTTGGTTGGTCCAGCAGCAGAGAGGCCAAGGGCACCGTGACTGCCGACGTGGACGTAAGCGTCAAGGAGCCCCAAGTGACGGCACCCTCTGGAACAGCTGAAGTCGATGTGACCCTGCCTGAGGCTGAGATCCAAGCGCCTGACGTGGATGTAGGCATTGAGGCGTCCGCAGGTGCAGAAGTGGAGAAAGGCCGGTTCAAAATGCCCGATGTCAAGATGCCCAGTGTCAAGCTGCCCAAAGTCAAAGGTCCCCACGTGCAGGTCAGCCTGCCAAAGGCCGAGATCTCAGTGCCCAAATCCCAGGCAGAAATCCCAGAGGGCGAGATCACCCTGCAGAGCCCCGATGCCGAAAGCAGCCTGGACGTGGCTGCTGGCAAAGTGGAGGGCGGCGGCATGAAACTACACATGCCAAAAGTCAAGGTGCCCAGCGTGGCCTTCTCCAGGCCAACTGTCAAGGCTCCCAAAGTCGAGGTGGACATCAGCGTGCCCAAAGCCGACACCAGCCTCCCTGAAGCAGAGGTCAAAGGCGGTGATGTCGAAGTCAGCATCTCGGCCCCCGACATCAAACCACCATCCGTGGAAGCCTCTGTCGACCTTCAGGCGCCCAAGGTAGACCTGAAAGTACCCTCTGCCGAAGGCTCTCTCGACACAGGCGAGCTGGAAGCCACAGGCCTCAAAAGCAAGTTTAAGCTGCCCAAGTTCGACAGGCCCAAATTCGGAGTGGCTGGGCCCAAGGTGGAAGGGCCTGAAGGCGAGGTCAGCAAGCCCAGCGCAGAGGTCGAGCTGCCTTCTGGCACCGTGGCGATCACAGCAGAAGGCCCTACACTGGATCTCAAAGCCGATGTTGCCGGTGCTGAAAGCAAAGGGGCTGGCTGGAAAGTGGAAAAGCCATCGCTCAAAATGCCCAAAGCTGACATCAAAGCTCCCAAGGTAGACATCAGCCTGCCCTCCGTCGACATCACACTTCCAAAGGCCGGCGCCGACCTGCAGGCGCCTGAGGCAACGCTCAGCCTCGAGGGAGAAGCAAAGGCCCCGGAGAAGGAGGCCACAAAGGCAAAGGACAGCAAATTCAAAATGCCCAAGTTCGGCATGCCTTCCTTTGGTTGGTCCAGCAGCAGAGAGGCCAAGGGCACCGTGACTGCCGACGTGGACGTGAGCGTCAAGGAGCCCCAAGTGACGGCACCCTCTGGAACAGCTGAAGTCGATGTGACCCTGCCTGAGGCTGAGATCCAAGCGCCTGACGTGGATGTAGGCATTGAGGCGTCCGCAGGTGCAGAAGTGGAGAAAGGCCGGTTCAAAATGCCCGATGTCAAGATGCCCAGTGTCAAGCTGCCCAAAGTCAAAGGTCCCCACGTGCAGGTCAGCCTGCCAAAGGCCGAGATCTCAGTGCCCAAATCCCAGGCAGAAATCCCAGAGGGCGAGATCACCCTGCAGAGCCCCGATGCCGAAAGCAGCCTGGACGTGGCTGCTGGCAAAGTGGAGGGCGGCGGCATGAAACTACACATGCCAAAAGTCAAGGTGCCCAGCGTGGCCTTCTCCAGGCCAACTGTCAAGGCTCCCAAAGTCGAGGTGGACATCAGCGTGCCCAAAGCCGACACCAGCCTCCCTGAAGCAGAGGTCAAAGGCGGTGATGTCGAAGTCAGCATCTCGGCCCCCGACATCAAACCACCATCCGTGGAAGCCTCTGTCGACCTTCAGGCGCCCAAGGTAGACCTGAAAGTACCCTCTGCCGAAGGCTCTCTCGACACAGGCGAGCTGGAAGCCACAGGCCTCAAAAGCAAGTTTAAGCTGCCCAAGTTCGACAGGCCCAAATTCGGAGTGGCTGGGCCCAAGGTGGAAGGGCCTGAAGGCGAGGTCAGCAAGCCCAGCGCAGAGGTCGAGCTGCCTTCTGGCACCGTGGCGATCACAGCAGAAGGCCCTACACTGGATCTCAAAGCCGATGTTGCCGGTGCTGAAAGCAAAGGGGCTGGCTGGAAAGTGGAAAAGCCATCGCTCAAAATGCCCAAAGCTGACATCAAAGCTCCCAAGGTAGACATCAGCCTGCCCTCCGTCGACATCACACTTCCAAAGGCCGGCGCCGACCTGCAGGCGCCTGAGGCAACGCTCAGCCTCGAGGGAGAAGCAAAGGCCCCGGAGAAGGAGGCCACAAAGGCAAAGGACAGCAAATTCAAAATGCCCAAGTTCGGCATGCCTTCCTTTGGTTGGTCCAGCAGCAGAGAGGCCAAGGGCACCGTGACTGCCGACGTGGACGTGAGCGTCAAGGAGCCCCAAGTGACGGCACCCTCTGGAACAGCTGAAGTCGATGTGACCCTGCCTGAGGCTGAGATCCAAGCGCCTGACGTGGATGTAGGCATTGAGGCGTCCGCAGGTGCAGAAGTGGAGAAAGGCCGGTTCAAAATGCCCGATGTCAAGATGCCCAGTGTCAAGCTGCCCAAAGTCAAAGGTCCCCACGTGCAGGTCAGCCTGCCAAAGGCCGAGATCTCAGTGCCCAAATCCCAGGCAGAAATCCCAGAGGGCGAGATCACCCTGCAGAGCCCCGATGCCGAAAGCAGCCTGGACGTGGCTGCTGGCAAAGTGGAGGGCGGCGGCATGAAACTACACATGCCAAAAGTCAAGGTGCCCAGCGTGGCCTTCTCCAGGCCAACTGTCAAGGCTCCCAAAGTCGAGGTGGACATCAGCGTGCCCAAAGCCGACACCAGCCTCCCTGAAGCAGAGGTCAAAGGCGGTGATGTCGAAGTCAGCATCTCGGCCCCCGACATCAAACCACCATCCGTGGAAGCCTCTGTCGACCTTCAGGCGCCCAAGGTAGACCTGAAAGTACCCTCTGCCGAAGGCTCTCTCGACACAGGCGAGCTGGAAGCCACAGGCCTCAAAAGCAAGATTAAGCTGCCCAAGTTCGACAGGCCCAAATTCGGAGTGGCTGGGCCCAAGGTGGAAGGGCCTGAAGGCGAGGTCAGCAAGCCCAGCGCAGAGGTCGAGCTGCCTTCCGGCACCGTGGCGATCACAGCAGAAGGCCCTACACTGGATCTCAAAGCCGATGTTGCCGGTGCTGAAAGCAAAGGGGCTGGCTGGAAAGTGGAAAAGCCATCACTCAAAATGCCCAAAGCTGACATCAAAGCTCCCAAGGTAGACATCAGCCTGCCCTCCGTCGACATCACACTTCCAAAGGCCGGCGCCGACCTGCAGGCGCCTGAGGCAACGCTCAGCCTCGAGGGAGAAGCAAAGGCCCCGGAGAAGGAGGCCACAAAGGCAAAGGACAGCAAATTCAAAATGCCCAAGTTCGGCATGCCTTCCTTTGGTTGGTCCAGCAGCAGAGAGGCCAAGGGCACCGTGACTGCCGACGTGGACGTAAGCGTCAAGGAGCCCCAAGTGACGGCACCCTCTGGAACAGCTGAAGTCGATGTGACCCTGCCTGAGGCTGAGATCCAAGCGCCTGACGTGGATGTAGGCATTGAGGCGTCCGCAGGTGCAGAAGTGGAGAAAGGCCGGTTCAAAATGCCCGATGTCAAGATGCCCAGTGTCAAGCTGCCCAAAGTCAAAGGTCCCCACGTGCAGGTCAGCCTGCCAAAGGCCGAGATCTCAGTGCCCAAATCCCAGGCAGAAATCCCAGAGGGCGAGATCACCCTGCAGAGCCCCGATGCCGAAAGCAGCCTGGACGTGGCTGCTGGCAAAGTGGAGGGCGGCGGCATGAAACTACACATGCCAAAAGTCAAGGTGCCCAGCGTGGCCTTCTCCAGGCCAACTGTCAAGGCTCCCAAAGTCAAGGTGGACATCAGCGTGCCCAAAGCCGACACCAGCCTCCCTGAAGCAGAGGTCAAAGGCGGTGATGTCGAAGTCAGCATCTCGGCCCCCGACATCAAACCACCATCCGTGGAAGCCTCTGTCGACCTTCAGGCGCCCAAGGTAGACCTGAAAGTACCCTCTGCCGAAGGCTCTCTCGACACAGGCGAGCTGGAAGCCACAGGCCTCAAAAGCAAGATTAAGCTGCCCAAGTTCGACAGGCCCAAATTCGGAGTGGCTGGGCCCAAGGTGGAAGGGCCTGAAGGCGAGGTCAGCAAGCCCAGCGCAGAGGTCGAGCTGCCTTCCGGCACCGTGGCGATCACAGCAGAAGGCCCTACACTGGATCTCAAAGCCGATGTTGCCGGTGCTGAAAGCAAAGGGGCTGGCTGGAAAGTGGAAAAGCCATCGCTCAAAATGCCCAAAGCTGACATCAAAGCTCCCAAGGTAGACATCAGCCTGCCCTCCGTCGACATCACACTTCCAAAGGCCGGCGCCGACCTGCAGGCGCCTGAGGCAACGCTCAGCCTCGAGGGAGAAGCAAAGGCCCCGGAGAAGGAGGCCACAAAGGCAAAGGACAGCAAATTCAAAATGCCCAAGTTCGGCATGCCTTCCTTTGGTTGGTCCAGCAGCAGAGAGGCCAAGGGCACCGTGACTGCCGACGTGGACGTGAGCGTCAAGGAGCCCCAAGTGACGGCACCCTCTGGAACAGCTGAAGTCGATGTGACCCTGCCTGAGGCTGAGATCCAAGCGCCTGACGTGGATGTAGGCATTGAGGCGTCCGCAGGTGCAGAAGTGGAGAAAGGCCGGTTCAAAATGCCCGATGTCAAGATGCCCAGTGTCAAGCTGCCCAAAGTCAAAGGTCCCCACGTGCAGGTCAGCCTGCCAAAGGCCGAGATCTCAGTGCCCAAATCCCAGGCAGAAATCCCAGAGGGCGAGATCACCCTGCAGAGCCCCGATGCCGAAAGCAGCCTGGACGTGGCTGCTGGCAAAGTGGAGGGCGGCGGCATGAAACTACACATGCCAAAAGTCAAGGTGCCCAGCGTGGCCTTCTCCAGGCCAACTGTCAAGGCTCCCAAAGTCGAGGTGGACATCAGCGTGCCCAAAGCCGACACCAGCCTCGCTGAAGCAGAGGTCAAAGGCGGTGATGTCGAAGTCAGCATCTCGGCCCCCGACATCAAACCACCATCCGTGGAAGCCTCTGTCGACCTTCAGGCGCCCAAGGTAGACCTGAAAGTACCCTCTGCCGAAGGCTCTCTCGACACAGGCGAGCTGGAAGCCACAGGCCTCAAAAGCAAGTTTAAGCTGCCCAAGTTCGACAGGCCCAAATTCGGAGTGGCTGGGCCCAAGGTGGAAGGGCCTGAAGGCGAGGTCAGCAAGCCCAGCGCAGAGGTCGAGCTGCCTTCCGGCACCGTGGCGATCACAGCAGAAGGCCCTACACTGGATCTCAAAGCCGATGTTGCCGGTGCTGAAAGCAAAGGGGCTGGCTGGAAAGTGGAAAAGCCATCGCTCAAAATGCCCAAAGCTGACATCAAAGCTCCCAAGGTAGACATCAGCCTGCCCTCCGTCGACATCACACTTCCAAAGGCCGGCGCCGACCTGCAGGCGCCTGAGGCAACGCTCAGCCTCGAGGGAGAAGCAAAGGCCCCGGAGAAGGAGGCCACAAAGGCAAAGGACAGCAAATTCAAAATGCCCAAGTTCGGCATGCCTTCCTTTGGTTGGTCCAGCAGCAGAGAGGCCAAGGGCACCGTGACTGCCGACGTGGACGTGAGCGTCAAGGAGCCCCAAGTGACGGCACCCTCTGGAACAGCTGAAGTCGATGTGACCCTGCCTGAGGCTGAGATCCAAGCTCCTGACGTGGATGTAGGCATTGAGGCGTCCGCAGGTGCAGAAGTGGAGAAAGGCCGGTTCAAAATGCCCGATGTCAAGATGCCCAGTGTCAAGCTGCCCAAAGTCAAAGGTCCCCACGTGCAGGTCAGCCTGCCAAAGGCCGAGATCTCAGTGCCCAAATCCCAGGCAGAAATCCCAGAGGGCGAGATCACCCTGCAGAGCCCCGATGCCGAAAGCAGCCTGGACGTGGCTGCTGGCAAAGTGGAGGGCGGCGGCATGAAACTACACATGCCAAAAGTCAAGGTGCCCAGCGTGGCCTTCTCCAGGCCAACTGTCAAGGCTCCCAAAGTCGAGGTGGACATCAGCGTGCCCAAAGCCGACACCAGCCTCCCTGAAGCAGAGGTCAAAGGCGGTGATGTCGAAGTCAGCATCTCGGCCCCCGACATCAAACCACCATCCGTGGAAGCCTCTGTCGACCTTCAGGCGCCCAAGGTAGACCTGAAAGTACCCTCTGCCGAAGGCTCTCTCGACACAGGCGAGCTGGAAGCCACAGGCCTCAAAAGCAAGTTTAAGCTGCCCAAGTTCGACAGGCCCAAATTCGGAGTGGCTGGGCCCAAGGTGGAAGGGCCTGAAGGCGAGGTCAGCAAGCCCAGCGCAGAGGTCGAGCTGCCTTCCGGCACCGTGGCGATCACAGCAGAAGGCCCTACACTGGATCTCAAAGCCGATGTTGCCGGTGCTGAAAGCAAAGGGGCTGGCTGGAAAGTGGAAAAGCCATCGCTCAAAATGCCCAAAGCTGACATCAAAGCTCCCAAGGTAGACATCAGCCTGCCCTCCGTCGACATCACACTTCCAAAGGCCGGCGCCGACCTGCAGGCGCCTGAGGCAACGCTCAGCCTCGAGGGAGAAGCAAAGGCCCCGGAGAAGGAGGCCACAAAGGCAAAGGACAGCAAATTCAAAATGCCCAAGTTCGGCATGCCTTCCTTTGGTTGGTCCAGCAGCAGAGAGGCCAAGGGCACCGTGACTGCCGACGTGGACGTGAGCGTCAAGGAGCCCCAAGTGACGGCACCCTCTGGAACAGCTGAAGTCGATGTGACCCTGCCTGAGGCTGAGATCCAAGCGCCTGACGTGGATGTAGGCATTGAGGCGTCCGCAGGTGCAGAAGTGGAGAAAGGCCGGTTCAAAATGCCCGATGTCAAGATGCCCAGTGTCAAGCTGCCCAAAGTCAAAGGTCCCCACGTGCAGGTCAGCCTGCCAAAGGCCGAGATCTCAGTGCCCAAATCCCAGGCAGAAATCCCAGAGGGCGAGATCACCCTGCAGAGCCCCGATGCCGAAAGCAGCCTGGACGTGGCTGCTGGCAAAGTGGAGGGCGGCGGCATGAAACTACACATGCCAAAAGTCAAGGTGCCCAGCGTGGCCTTCTCCAGGCCAACTGTCAAGGCTCCCAAAGTCGAGGTGGACATCAGCGTGCCCAAAGCCGACACCAGCCTCCCTGAAGCAGAGGTCAAAGGCGGTGATGTCGAAGTCAGCATCTCGGCCCCCGACATCAAACCACCATCCGTGGAAGCCTCTGTCGACCTTCAGGCGCCCAAGGTAGACCTGAAAGTACCCTCTGCCGAAGGCTCTCTCGACACAGGCGAGCTGGAAGCCACAGGCCTCAAAAGCAAGATTAAGCTGCCCAAGTTCGACAGGCCCAAATTCGGAGTGGCTGGGCCCAAGGTGGAAGGGCCTGAAGGCGAGGTCAGCAAGCCCAGCGCAGAGGTCGAGCTGCCTTCCGGCACCGTGGCGATCACAGCAGAAGGCCCTACACTGGATCTCAAAGCCGATGTTGCCGGTGCTGAAAGCAAAGGGGCTGGCTGGAAAGTGGAAAAGCCATCGCTCAAAATGCCCAAAGCTGACATCAAAGCTCCCAAGGTAGACATCAGCCTGCCCTCCGTCGACATCACACTTCCAAAGGCCGGCGCCGACCTGCAGGCGCCTGAGGCAACGCTCAGCCTCGAGGGAGAAGCAAAGGCCCCGGAGAAGGAGGCCACAAAGGCAAAGGACAGCAAATTCAAAATGCCCAAGTTCGGCATGCCTTCCTTTGGTTGGTCCAGCAGCAGAGAGGCCAAGGGCACCGTGACTGCCGACGTGGACGTGAGCGTCAAGGAGCCCCAAGTGACGGCACCCTCTGGAACAGCTGAAGTCGATGTGACCCTGCCTGAGGCTGAGATCCAAGCGCCTGACGTGGATGTAGGCATTGAGGCGTCCGCAGGTGCAGAAGTGGAGAAAGGCCGGTTCAAAATGCCCGATGTCAAGATGCCCAGTGTCAAGCTGCCCAAAGTCAAAGGTCCCCACGTGCAGGTCAGCCTGCCAAAGGCCGAGATCTCAGTGCCCAAATCCCAGGCAGAAATCCCAGAGGGCGAGATCACCCTGCAGAGCCCCGATGCCGAAAGCAGCCTGGACGTGGCTGCTGGCAAAGTGGAGGGCGGCGGCATGAAACTACACATGCCAAAAGTCAAGGTGCCCAGCGTGGCCTTCTCCAGGCCAACTGTCAAGGCTCCCAAAGTCGAGGTGGACATCAGCGTGCCCAAAGCCGACACCAGCCTCCCTGAAGCAGAGCTCAAAGACGGTGATGTAGAAGTCAGCATCTCGGCCCCCGACATCAAACCACCATCCGTGGAAGCCTCTGTCGACCTTCAGGCGCCCAAGGTAGACCTGAAAGTACCCTCTGCCGAAGGCTCTCTCGACACAGGCGAGCTGGAAGCCACAGGCCTCAAAAGCAAGTTTAAGCTGCCCAAGTTCGACAGGCCCAAATTCGGAGTGGCTGGGCCCAAGGTGGAAGGGCCTGAAGGCGAGGTCAGCAAGCCCAGCGCAGAGGTCGAGCTGCCTTCCGGCACCGTGGCGATCACAGCAGAAGGCCCTACACTGGATCTCAAAGCCGATGTTGCCGGTGCTGAAAGCAAAGGGGCTGGCTGGAAAGTGGAAAAGCCATCGCTCAAAATGCCCAAAGCTGACATCAAAGCTCCCAAGGTAGACATCAGCCTGCCCTCCGTCGACATCACACTTCCAAAGGCCGGCGCCGACCTGCAGGCGCCTGAGGCAACGCTCAGCCTCGAGGGAGAAGCAAAGGCCCCGGAGAAGGAGGCCACAAAGGCAAAGGACAGCAAATTCAAAATGCCCAAGTTCGGCATGCCTTCCTTTGGTTGGTCCAGCAGCAGAGAGGCCAAGGGCACCGTGACTGCCGACGTGGACGTAAGCGTCAAGGAGCCCCAAGTGACGGCACCCTCTGGAACAGCTGAAGTCGATGTGACCCTGCCTGAGGCTGAGATCCAAGCGCCTGACGTGGATGTAGGCATTGAGGCGTCCGCAGGTGCAGAAGTGGAGAAAGGCCGGTTCAAAATGCCCGATGTCAAGATGCCCAGTGTCAAGCTGCCCAAAGTCAAAGGTCCCCACGTGCAGGTCAGCCTGCCAAAGGCCGAGATCTCAGTGCCCAAATCCCAGGCAGAAATCCCAGAGGGCGAGATCACCCTGCAGAGCCCCGATGCCGAAAGCAGCCTGGACGTGGCTGCTGGCAAAGTGGAGGGCGGCGGCATGAAACTACACATGCCAAAAGTCAAGGTGCCCAGCGTGGCCTTCTCCAGGCCAACTGTCAAGGCTCCCAAAGTCGAGGTGGACATCAGCGTGCCCAAAGCCGACACCAGCCTCCCTGAAGCAGAGCTCAAAGACGGTGATGTAGAAGTCAGCATCTCGGCCCCCGACATCAAACCACCATCCGTGGAAGCCTCTGTCGACCTTCAGGCGCCCAAGGTAGACCTGAAAGTACCCTCTGCCGAAGGCTCTCTCGACACAGGCGAGCTGGAAGCCACAGGCCTCAAAAGCAAGTTTAAGCTGCCCAAGTTCGACAGGCCCAAATTCGGAGTGGCTGGGCCCAAGGTGGAAGGGCCTGAAGGCGAGGTCAGCAAGCCCAGCGCAGAGGTCGAGCTGCCTTCCGGCACCGTGGCGATCACAGCAGAAGGCCCTACACTGGATCTCAAAGCCGATGTTGCCGGTGCTGAAAGCAAAGGGGCTGGCTGGAAAGTGGAAAAGCCATCGCTCAAAATGCCCAAAGCTGACATCAAAGCTCCCAAGGTAGACATCAGCCTGCCCTCCGTCGACATCACACTTCCAAAGGCCGGCGCCGACCTGCAGGCGCCTGAGGCAACGCTCAGCCTCGAGGGAGAAGCAAAGGCCCCGGAGAAGGAGGCCACAAAGGCAAAGGACAGCAAATTCAAAATGCCCAAGTTCGGCATGCCTTCCTTTGGTTGGTCCAGCAGCAGAGAGGCCAAGGGCACCGTGACTGCCGACGTGGACGTAAGCGTCAAGGAGCCCCAAGTGACGGCACCCTCTGGAACAGCTGAAGTCGATGTGACCCTGCCTGAGGCTGAGATCCAAGCGCCTGACGTGGATGTAGGCATTGAGGCGTCCGCAGGTGCAGAAGTGGAGAAAGGCCGGTTCAAAATGCCCGATGTCAAGATGCCCAGTGTCAAGCTGCCCAAAGTCAAAGGTCCCCACGTGCAGGTCAGCCTGCCAAAGGCCGAGATCTCAGTGCCCAAATCCCAGGCAGAAATCCCAGAGGGCGAGATCACCCTGCAGAGCCCCGATGCCGAAAGCAGCCTGGACGTGGCTGCTGGCAAAGTGGAGGGCGGCGGCATGAAACTACACATGCCAAAAGTCAAGGTGCCCAGCGTGGCCTTCTCCAGGCCAACTGTCAAGGCTCCCAAAGTCGAGGTGGACATCAGCGTGCCCAAAGCCGACACCAGCCTCCCTGAAGCAGAGGTCAAAGGCGGTGATGTCGAAGTCAGCATCTCGGCCCCCGACATCAAACCACCATCCGTGGAAGCCTCTGTCGACCTTCAGGCGCCCAAGGTAGACCTGAAAGTACCCTCTGCCGAAGGCTCTCTCGACACAGGCGAGCTGGAAGCCACAGGCCTCAAAAGCAAGATTAAGCTGCCCAAGTTCGACAGGCCCAAATTCGGAGTGGCTGGGCCCAAGGTGGAAGGGCCTGAAGGCGAGGTCAGCAAGCCCAGCGCAGAGGTCGAGCTGCCTTCCGGCACCGTGGCGATCACAGCAGAAGGCCCTACACTGGATCTCAAAGCCGATGTTGCCGGTGCTGAAAGCAAAGGGGCTGGCTGGAAAGTGGAAAAGCCATCGCTCAAAATGCCCAAAGCTGACATCAAAGCTCCCAAGGTAGACATCAGCCTGCCCTCCGTCGACATCACACTTCCAAAGGCCGGCGCCGACCTGCAGGCGCCTGAGGCAACGCTCAGCCTCGAGGGAGAAGCAAAGGCCCCGGAGAAGGAGGCCACAAAGGCAAAGGACAGCAAATTCAAAATGCCCAAGTTCGGCATGCCTTCCTTTGGTTGGTCCAGCAGCAGAGAGGCCAAGGGCACCGTGACTGCCGACGTGGACGTAAGCGTCAAGGAGCCCCAAGTGACGGCACCCTCTGGAACAGCTGAAGTCGATGTGACCCTGCCTGAGGCTGAGATCCAAGCGCCTGACGTGGATGTAGGCATTGAGGCGTCCGCAGGTGCAGAAGTGGAGAAAGGCCGGTTCAAAATGCCCGATGTCAAGATGCCCAGTGTCAAGCTGCCCAAAGTCAAAGGTCCCCACGTGCAGGTCAGCCTGCCAAAGGCCGAGATCTCAGTGCCCAAATCCCAGGCAGAAATCCCAGAGGGCGAGATCACCCTGCAGAGCCCCGATGCCGAAAGCAGCCTGGACGTGGCTGCTGGCAAAGTGGAGGGCGGCGGCATGAAACTACACATGCCAAAAGTCAAGGTGCCCAGCGTGGCCTTCTCCAGGCCAACTGTCAAGGCTCCCAAAGTCGAGGTGGACATCAGCGTGCCCAAAGCCGACACCAGCCTCCCTGAAGCAGAGCTCAAAGACGGTGATGTAGAAGTCAGCATCTCGGCCCCCGACATCAAACCACCATCCGTGGAAGCCTCTGTCGACCTTCAGGCGCCCAAGGTAGACCTGAAAGTACCCTCTGCCGAAGGCTCTCTCGACACAGGCGAGCTGGAAGCCACAGGCCTCAAAAGCAAGTTTAAGCTGCCCAAGTTCGACAGGCCCAAATTCGGAGTGGCTGGGCCCAAGGTGGAAGGGCCTGAAGGCGAGGTCAGCAAGCCCAGCGCAGAGGTCGAGCTGCCTTCCGGCACCGTGGCGATCACAGCAGAAGGCCCTACACTGGATCTCAAAGCCGATGTTGCCGGTGCTGAAAGCAAAGGGGCTGGCTGGAAAGTGGAAAAGCCATCGCTCAAAATGCCCAAAGCTGACATCAAAGCTCCCAAGGTAGACATCAGCCTGCCCTCCGTCGACATCACACTTCCAAAGGCCGGCGCCGACCTGCAGGCGCCTGAGGCAACGCTCAGCCTCGAGGGAGAAGCAAAGGCCCCGGAGAAGGAGGCCACAAAGGCAAAGGACAGCAAATTCAAAATGCCCAAGTTCGGCATGCCTTCCTTTGGTTGGTCCAGCAGCAGAGAGGCCAAGGGCACCGTGACTGCCGACGTGGACGTGAGCGTCAAGGAGCCCCAAGTGACGGCACCCTCTGGAACAGCTGAAGTCGATGTGACCCTGCCTGAGGCTGAGATCCAAGTGCCTGATATTTCTCTTTCCTCTAATTCATGCTTTGTTATGGAGGAGTCTACTGGTAAATCTAAAAGTCCCTTCTTTAATTTTCCTTTGGTTTCAGTTTCTCAAACCTTAGAACCTCAGCTTCAAATTAAGTCTAGTGATGATTCTTTTGAGTCTGAATCTATTTGTTATTCTGTAACAGAGAAGTCTCCTGCTGTGATTTTAGGCAGTGTTGGAAATAAGCTTCTTCCTGACATTAAGGGTGACAGTTCTTCTAAAAGTAGTAAATTTAGAATTCCTAGCTTTGGTTTTTCTAAAGTTGATATTACTTCTTCTAAAGTTGAACAAGATTCCCCATTATCAGAAGGAGATGTAACTCTTACGAAATATCAAATGAATGTAGCAGAATCTGAATCAAAAATATCATCTTCTGCTGATATGAATATTTCATTTACAGATTCTGAGGTGTCGAATGAAGATGGTTCTATTGAGCATGGTATTATGAAACCAGGGGTACCAGAAATGCCATCTGCTGATCTGTCTGTTGGTGACACAGAATATACAGTTAAAATACCTAAATTCCGAAAACCAAAATTTGGAATTTCTTGGTCGAAGGGAAAACCATCAGAAAGTGCCATTAGTTCCAATGTGGAATCTGAATTTTCCAAGGGAGAGATAACATCTGAAATGATCAATACTAAAAATCCATCTCAGCCTCCTGAATCTTTGCTGGGCCTAAAAATGCAAATGCCTTCACCTGAATTTGTTAAGTGTGCATCAAATATGGATGTTAGTCTCCCATCACAAGAGGTTACTGTGCCAAAATTAGAAATTGATATCCATGACCCAGAGTGCAGGAAAGAGCAGGAGTTAATTTCTGGTGAGAAGGACAATGAGGAAAAAGAAAGCAAATTTAAAATGTCAAAATTCAAACTACTGTCATTTAGTTGGTCCCCAAAGAAAGAAGCTATTGCTCCTTCTGAAGCTGAAGGACACCAGGAATCCACTGTGTCTATTTTATCTGTAGAGACAGAATCTAAATTAGCACCAATTACCCCTGAGAGTCAAGACCTTCATGTGGAATTAAACACAGCAACAGAAAAAGATGGTGAAAAGCGGAAAATGAAGAAGTCCCAATTTATGATGCCAAAGATCTCACTTACTAAAGTGAAGGGTCAGAAAGTCCAGGGCTCTCTGCCTGCACTAGAAACTGATGTTTGTGATCTCAAACAAGAAAAATGTGGAGATACAGTACAGATGTCTGACAAAGGGAGTGCAGAAATGGGTGTAAAGATGCCAAAAGTTAGAGTTCCAACTTGGGAATTTTCCAAACCTGAAGCCAAAGAAATGGATATTAGCATGCCTGCAGGTGAAGTTGTACTTCCTGCATGTGAACAAGATGGCCTTGCATTGAAATCAGCTTCTGATGATATTCCTTCCTCAGATACTAAGAAGATAACTGAAGGCTCTCTTGAGGTGAAGAGTCCTGAGACAAGTGTTGAAAGAGTATTAAGTGAAATTGCTGTGAGTGGTGTAGAAATAAAAGTTGAAGGTCCTGAAGGGAAAACAAAAATGTCTAAATTCCAAATGCCAAAGTTTGGAATGACACATTCTAAAGGGAAAGGATCAGAGAAGGAGGTCAGCCAAACCAAATCAGAAGCCAAAGTTCCCCAACTTAAAGCTACAATAGAAATAGCTGACATTGTTGTGGAAGCACCAAATTTGGAGGTGGAATCTGGTGAAGGAAAAGTATCTTCCAGCTCTAAATTGAAAATAACCAAAGCTGACAAGAAGGCACCAGAACCCGATGTTCACTTCCCATCTGGTGACATTTCTATCTCAAAAACAGACAGTGATATTCAAGATTCAGATATGGCACTGAAAATTAAAGAGGAAACAAAACATGGGAATGAAGATGGAGAAGAGAAAGAAGGACATTTCAAAATGCCAAAATTCAAACTCCCATCCTTCAGTTGGTCACCGAAGAAGGAAGCAACTGTTAAGGCAGATTCTGGAGCAAATTTAGAAGACAGTAAAGTTGCTGTAATGTCTGGTGAAATAGACACAGAAGTGGAAGGAACTGTAACTGATGATCAAGGACCTAGGCCTGCCCTTGATCTGGAAATATCTGCTGGAAAAGATCAACAAAAAAGTCCAATTAAAAAGCCTCAGTTTGTCATGCCTAAAATTTCACTTTCCAAGATCAAGATTCCCAAATCTCAAGGACATTCATCAAAAGTTGAAGCTGGCAGTACTGTAACCAAAATGGAAAGAGATGAAGATGATTCAGTACAGATACCTGATATAGAAAGAAGTCATTCCAAAAGGACAGAAGAAGGGACACAAATAACCATAAAAACAGCTGCAGTTAAGACTCCTACTTTGCAGCTTTCCAAAACAGAAGTCTTCCAAGCTGATTTGGGAGTCATTTCAGCAAAAACTGATGCTGCTCTGACTGCCTCAGGGGAGAGTTTTCAACAGGTTGTCCTAACATCAAGTTCTGATGAAGATCCAATTCAAAGAACAGGCATTGAGTTCCCCGAAGGAGAAACTTCAACTGAACTGAGAAGCACCAAAACAGCAACTGAAGGCTCATTAGTTGTAGATGGAAAAAACATGACATTGGAAGGTCTTGATAGACAGATAAAAATACCCAAATTCCAGAAGCCAAAGTTTGGAATCTCCCTGACAAAAGGGAAAGGCCCAGAGCCAGAGATCAGCTGTCCAAAATTAGAAGCTGAGCTACCTCAGCTAAAAATGACAGCAGAAATTGCTGACGTTGCTGTGAGAATTCCAGCATCAGAATTTGCATCTGGTATGCCAGATCCTGGGCTAGAGGTTCACGGTTCAAAGGCAAAAACACCTAAAGTTCTGACAGCTGTCACTGAAGTTGCACAGGTAGACATAAGCCCCCAGTCAGAGTCTAAACCAATGAGAAAAGGATTCACTGAGAGCCCTGAGGAGAAAGAAATCAAATCAGAAGAAGAAATAAAAGTCGAAGTTCACACTGAAGAACATCAGGGATGGTTTAAAATGCCAAAATTCAGAATACCTGCATTTGGCCGCACATCCTTAAAGGAAAAGAAAGGTGATGCTGATGTTGAAAGAAGTCTGGAAAAATCTCAGGCAAGCATTCCTTCTGCCAAAGTACAAACTGAAGCAGGTATTCCAGTTGCTGAAATTACCATTGGAAAAGAAGGAATTCCAAAATTAGGAGATTATGTGGAGAGTTCTGTTACTAGCTTGCCAAAGGTGGAAGAAGCTATTTCATTATCCGCAGAAAGGATTGATAGTATAGTAAATATTCCAAAAACTGAAACTTACGCAGACATAGTTAAACGTGGTGCTGAAGGACAAAAAACACGTAGTTCAGAATTGACAGTGTCTTCAGTGGGATTATCTAAAACAGAAATAAGTCCTTCAGTAATCGATAAAGATAACAGTTCACCAAGTAAGCACCCTATGGGTACCTGGATTCTTGAAGAGCAAAAAGTAAAACCACAGGATATAGATACTCAAAAAGTAGAAAGTTCCACTGAACTAAAGACATTAAATGTAGAATTTAAAATATCATCAGGTGAAATTACTCTGGACAGAACACAGGAAAAAACAGATGCAATTCTTCCAAAGGGAGCATTAGACCTTCAAAATCAAGGGGCAGTGATTAAAACAGTAAAGATAAGGACAAGTGAGATGAAAATTACAGGAAAAGACAGTGAGTTAAAGTGGCCTACAAGTAAGTGGGCTACTGCAAAGGGATCGGAAGATGCTGTTTATGTTGCAGCTAAGATGGAAGATTTAAAGGTAGAAGTTCCAGAAATGAAAAAGGATGTTGAAATTGTGAGAGTAGATCCTGAAATGAAATGTCAAGTGAAACATGTTGAAAAGGAGATGTCTGCAAATGTAGAAGCGCAAGTAGAAGACAGAGAAGAAACAAGTAAAATTAAAACATACAAGTTTAAAATTCCAAAGTTTGGAGTATTGCGTTCAGAAGTGAAGGGTTTTGAAGATGATATCAGTTTGTCAAAGTCAGGAGCTGTTTCAGTGTCTGAAACTGAAATAGGTGAAGTGGAAATGCCATTTAAAAAATCAGAAGGATCTGTTGGCCCAGCAAGTCCAACTCTAGATCACGTGGAATCATCTGCTAGAATAACAGTGGAAACAGTGGACAAATCACAAGATGGTCCAGAAGTAAATATAAAAATTCCCAAACTAAAAATACCGAGATTCACTTTCAGAGTTCTCCCAACTGAAGCTGATGTTTCATTGTCAAAAGTGATAACAGATCCAAAAGGAACTAGTGCTGACATTGAAGTGGTGCACTTGCAAGCAAGCTCTACTGTCCCTGAGGAAACACCAGAGACTCTGGAAGGTGATATTCAAAAAGCAAAAAGCAAAATTCTAACACTGATTGAACCTGACATTAAAACAGCACAGATGACTGCTACCATAGATTCTTGCCTTTCAAATGCAGGCCAAGACATTCATTGGTCATATGTAGAAGGCCAAGAAGTGAGTGAGAAAATAGAACCTGAACATGTTGCTATTGAAAAGTGTGAAATTTACTCTACCCAGATACTGAAGGAATCAGAGATTCTCTCATCAGAAGTTAAAACTGCTACTTTAGGATTTTCATTGCTCAAGGTGAAATTGCCTGAATCACACAGCAACTTAGAAGTGCTAGTCCAGCAGAGCCCTTCAATGGAAAATGCATCAGTGAACAAATCCGAACATTCTGATGAAAGCTTTGCAGTAACTGCACAGAGCAATGCTGAACTTAAACTGCCTGACAAACCACACAGTGGGACTGAAGAATCTAGTGGAACGATAGATTTGCCAAAGTTAAAAACATTTGCAGCTGAAGTAAAGCTTTCCATTAAACCTGAAGAGAGTCATACTGATAGGGCACCAGAGAAAATAACTGCAGCTCCTCTCTCTAAAGATGAGGATATAGCTGAAGCACAAGAAGATGAAGAAAAGTACATGACTAATGAAAAAGAAAAGGCTGACAGTAAAAGGTCTCCTGGAAGATTCAAATTTTGGCTTCCGAGTATTGGCTTTTCATCTTCTAGTGATGAAACAAGTTCAGATTCTAAAACAGAACTAAAAAAATCAGAAGAAATGAGGCCAGAATATGTGAAACCTGCTGACACATCAGTTGGTGATTCTTCTAAGCAAACTGAAAAAACTGGATGGTTTAGATTTCCCAAACTTGGTTTCACATCTCCTTCCAAAAAAGCTAAGACTGTTGACAAAGAAGAGACAAGTCATAAAGAGGCAAGGCTGTCAGATGAAGATAGCCCAACAGATAAACCTGATGTATTTTTTGATGCACAAGAAAGCTTATCACCTAAAGAAATAGCAGAGAGTGAAAAACAAGAAATTGATGGGACCTCATCTAATGTTTCAGTTTCTCAGACTATTGTTACATCTTCAGCAAGGACTGAACTAATCTTGTTGGAGGAAGAAAAAGCTAGTCAACCTAATATTCCTGGAGATACAACCAAATGAAGATTGTCTTCTGCCAGCCACTCAGTGAGAACAGAATAATTTATACAGGGAAAAAAAAAGAGAAAAAAAAGTTTTCCTAATTTTCCAGTAACCAAATTTTAAACAAAATCTAAAGCTGATATTTATGGAAACAGTTCCTTGAAGAGAATTCGACACATCTAAATCTTCCTGTACTTGAATGTGCTATACTGTGTAACAAAAACACTGATTTCTCCAAATCTGTTCCAAAAGCAAGAACTGCTGCAGGTACAGGAGAGTTCAAAGTTCTAGTAAAATCTGGAAAGATACCTGAACCATGAAAGTAAACCTTTGAAAAACTTGTTGACAGCAAAACGTCTTGTTCAATATGCTTCTCAAAAACACCTGTTAGGATTAGATGATATATTATTTGCAAAGCAGAGTATAAACTAGTACTATGAGAATTATACTTACCTGCTTAGATTTTGGATCTCTCTGACCTATTTTTGCTTTCTTACTAAAGCATTTTTCTTTATTTCAGCTAAAATAAACATGTACTCCACAATCATTTTAAAATCAAAATAAAAACAAAATACTAGTGTAGACACAGAGGCTTTACCCCTTCCTCTCTTCTCATGTTCATTTGTTTTTTATTGTTATTGTGGTGGGTCATATTTAGCCTTAAAAGATTAATAAATAAATAAATTAAAGACCAAAAATACCCCCACGTTTAATTAGTTCACATTTTTAAGGTACCCAAATAATACATGGTGATAATTATTATAAAAATATGGATAAATAGATTTTTAATGTGTATATTTACTGAATAGTTATATGCACAGAATGATCTGCCACGAATTGGTGGAATTGCTTCAGATATTTTCTGGAAAGGAGATGTATATAGTTCTTTACTTCTTTGTTTATATTAATGCTTCTCTCAAGTGCACAGCCAAAACCAGAAAGCATATGTGATGGCCTTCACATGTATTACTGAAACACTACATTCTTAATTCACAATAAATTCACTACATGAAAAATAACACGAGTAGTCTGAATTACTGCTAACATCACTACCATTTGCTCATCCTGAAATCTACAGCTGAAAATGCCAGTTAAATTTGCAAAAGGTCTGATTATCACCCACTATCTGATGAAATGACTGCTTAATGGCAGCACAGTTTCTAAATACAATAGTGTCAGTTACAAACTGATCTGAGACTTTTCACCCATTACGTTTCTGAGTGTTGTAGATTTGAATGTGCAGTCGTGCTTCTTTACAGTGTGGTTTTTTTTCATCCTGTATTTTCTCTTTCTGTATCCTACTTATAAGAGGGAAAACACACACAGCAAACTGTTTAGAAACTGAGTTATAAAGAAAGCATACTTGGTTGTGTAACCATCTGGGACTTGAGGTGTTCTCCATTTCTGCGTCTTTGCAGAAAGGATGAGCTCTGAGACAGCAGTAACCACAGAGCAAGACTCACTACTCTGTTTTTAAAAGATGAATGCACTAGATGACAAAGGAAGAATAGAGAAAAAAGCAGCAATAAAACCTTCCTCCAAATGGACTCCTGTCAGTTTTAGGGAAAGCAGAAGTGAGGCAAAAAAGCAACCTGGTAAACAAGGCATAACCCAAGGATCTGACCACAGGAATAGCTGAAGAAAGGGCCCAAAGGAGTGCAAGGAACACAGAAACTAATCTTCAAACTACCAGTACTTGATCAACAGGCTTCCTGAGGCTCCACCTACCTCGTCTGACAATGTTGGGTTGTTTTTTTGTTGTTGTTGTTTGGTTTTGTTTTTTGTTTTTATTAACTGTGGTAGATAGCCTGGGTTAATGCTACTTAATTTTAACCCCTGAAAAAGGGGGGTGTTCAGCTAAACACCTGCATCCAGCCAAACAGTCAGACAACTGCACGTGCAAAGGAAAGTATAATCACCTTAAAAAATAAGAGACTTTGCCTCCCCAGCCCTGCCATATCTCATGTTGTTGAGATGTGAATACGTGGAATCATAAAATTTCTTGAAAGTTGAAAGGGACCCATAAGGATCATTGAGTTTAACCCCTTGCTCCACTAAGGGCTGCCCTAAAATCAGATCCTATGTCTGCGAACATTGTCCAGACGCTTCTTGAACTCAGGCAGCTTGGGGCTGGGCCTACTTCCCTGAGGAGTCTCTTCCATGCCCACCACTCTCTGGTGCAGAACCTTTTCCTATATAATAATTGACTATTTCCTGATTATATTTGAAGTAGAATTTCTGATGTCAAAGAATCATAGAATCACTGAGGTTGACAAGGAACACTACTGTCACACAGCCCAAGCATCAACCCATCCCCACCATGCTCACTGACCATGTCCCTCAGTGCCACATCTCTGTGGTTGTTGAGCACCTCCAGGGATGGTGACTTTACCACCTCCTCACACACCACCTCTTCACACACCTCCTCACCATTCTTTCTGAAAAGAAATGTTTCCTAATATCCAACCTGAACTTCTCCTGGTGCATCTTAAGGCCATCTCCTTTCATCCCGAAGGCCAAATTAATCCTGAATGAAATAAAGCAGACGTCTGGAAGTTAGTGCCCGTTACAGAAGAGCTATGTTCCAGGGGCTATGGAAATACTATCAGAAATTACTTATACTGTATCAATGCATATCTGACATATGGAAGGTTTTCCCAGTACCTGAATGAAAACAATTCAGGTGTAATTTATCTGGAACAACTGCAAAAGGAAAACTGTGGGTAGAGGGTATTGAAAACGCATAATGCTAACACTTTGGGATAATTCATGAACTCAAGTGGCTGTGTAGTGCTATCCAAACATACTGACCTATGGAACCTGCTAGGTTCTGCCTTGCTAACATCTAACATCTGCTATAGCCATAGGCGTTACAATGAGCCAAGCACTCTCAGACATGAGACAACTGGGAAACTCCAGACCCAAGTAGATCAGTATTATAAAATATCTGAACTGCCTGCAGCCAAAGGTTAGTTGACCTCCAAAACAGGAAAATCCATATGAAGGTAATAGCTGGTAATTAAAAATACTAATTAATTACATTTGGAACAGTCCTTACTTTAAAGAACTTACAATCTAACCGAGACAAGCGATGGGTGGGAGGAGGATAAGGATTAATACTGTTTCACAAGTGGAAAAATGAAAATACTTACAGATCCAAGGCAAGATTATAATTGTCACCATATTCTACCTTTTTAATAGTTTACAAGCGAAGAGAAGCTGCCAAGTCCTGCTGAGATCAAGTTAACTATCTTATTTGCAAACCTCTCCTTCATCTGCGGAGAAAAATACAAGACAGGTGATGGCAGTAAAGAAAATAAATATCACTCTAGTATCCATTTTTCCTCTGTAAGTTGAACCTTATCACAATATACCCTTCTCTTATCTCACTGAGAAACTCTGCTCCAGTAAACAAGTTATCCAGCGCTGTCTCATAATGAGCTCATAAAGGAAGGAGAAAGCAAGTTTCCTGTTCCTGCAAAATTTACCCTCTCCGAAGCAGTGAAAACATAGCTTCGAGTGCCATCTAGAGGAGTGCACCCCTCTATCGAAAATAGTCGTATTGAAACGTAGTCTCGGAAGGACGTTCTTAGTCACTGACACGAGCGTGTGCTCCTCGTGGTGGGACAGAGCTGTGCAGATGCTGTTCCTGCGTGCAAGAGTTCCGAACAGTTTGTGTCCAGATGTATTTGTTGGTGCAGGATAACAAACCTGTGAAATACAGCGGGTGAAAACCAGTGATTTAGAATCATAGAATCGTTTAAGGGCCAACTAGTCCAGCCCCCTGCAGTGAACAGGGACACCTACAGCTCCATCAGCTGCTCAGAGCCCCAGCCAACCTGATTAGATCCAACATTTATAAACACATATTTCCTTGTGCCACGAGTGCCTAGGTGCTTCTAAAAATCTGACCTTGCTGTTGTGATTTCTTGCATTGCTCAAATCCCATCGTGACCCGGACTTTATTTTAAAAATGCTTAAACACACATAAACAAACATTGTTAGTGGAACATTGTGATTGAATATATAGCCTCCCAAGATCAGCACAGTACAGCAAGTGTGATGTGCTTCTCCAGTGAATTCAGACCTGATTACATCTTCTGTGTTCTCTTTAATATCAGACAGACTATGCTACAACACTGTATGCATTTCATTAACTCTGAGATGGGGTAATGGTACACAGCAAAGAATATGTCACATGCTGACTAATGAGGAGGAAGGTAGACTCAACTAGAAGTTCTGACATCATCAGGCAATGTGGCCACCACCAGGAAGAAATTTCTCTCATAGAAGACAGAAAGATGCTTTTTTTTTTTTTTGCACAGGAACAACAGCCAGATATGTAATTCTTCCCTTTTAAATGTATTCCCTTGTTTACATCAGAGTCTGCCTCTCCAGTTGCAGTCTTTCTGCCCTTGCACATCTTCCACATTCACTGAATATTTGGAATTCCAGTCTCGCTCAAAAATGCTTTTTAATTGTTCCTGGACAGGCTGCTGCCTTCTCTGCAGGTTGGTTGAACTCTGCTTGATAATTAGTCCCACGCCAGCTGTGGTAGTGAAGTAATCTTCTGACCAATTGGAAGTCCCTACGTAAAGCAAGAGGGGCTAATTAGAAAGCATTCATTTTCCAGGTCTTTGTTTGATCTCTGTACTTGCTAAGTACACATTGCCTTGCTTTGCAGATGTGCTGTACCACAGCAAATCTCACGAGGGCCAACAAACAGCAAAAATCAGGTCACCTCTTTCTCAGTGCAGATCTCAAGTTTCAGAAAGTCAACGCTCACTGCTGCCCTGAGGCTTCTGATTCCTCACCCTGTGTATCTTCTCATTATAAATACGGGAACAGAGTGCAGTATTTGTATATGCCAAGAGTAAAAGCTGGTGTTTGTTACAGGGTTCTGCATTTAAAAATAAAAAATCCTCAATCTCCTTAACTGTTTAATCTGTGGGGCAGCATGGTACCAATAAAATTGCCTCAAGCACTTTGTATTCCATCAGAAGCAAAGGTCTAGCAACAAATCAGCTTCTGAATGGATCTTGTTACAGGAAAATGACAAGAAACTGGATCCTTAATCAACACATCCTTAGGAGCTGTTCTGAGCTCAGCATGCGATGCCTGCTTTTAGACCAGGCAAAGCTGGGATCCGCCTGTGAGCACTGCATAGGGTTCTCTCCAAAACCACCACCGTTCAGAAAATCAAACGTAAAAAAAAAAGTAAAAAAAAAATATATTTTAACACTTAGCATTTCTTCTGGTGTTTGCCAGAAAAATCTGTCAATTGCAGAAGGTGCTCAGGCATGCAAACATCTTATCTGCGCACCTATCTTCAAGAAACAACTTGATAAGAAGCAAGTTCCATTGAGGGCAGTTGGAGCTGCAAGTCCTCAGCCTGTCAGAAGGTCAGGCTGTCTGCACTGCTTGGAGCAGGGACTGACAGAGCTGGCAGACCCCATCTGCATTCCTTTTAAGAGGCATTTGAATTAAAGAGCACAAAAATAAACACCATCCCGATTTTCAGGAATTGAGCAGCAGTTGACACTAGAGTTTTCTCATTTCCATTCCTAGAGTTCTGTTGAGCAAATAGTGCGTGGAATTAAACCCTCACAGCAATTCCTTTTTATTAAAGCACAACAATGTTCTATACCAGAGCATTAGCTATCACTGCATCATTCTGAGCACACAGTTTGTGAAGTTCCCACTGTGCTTGTCTCAAATTGCGCACTCAGACTCAGCATATTTGTTCTTAATGGCTCACAGTCATATGAGATAATCTCCTCCTGAACTTAACCTACATCATATTTTCTCGCCTTCACATCTCTGCTCCTATACCCAAAGCAGACATTCTGACATAGATGTGTATTTTGTTATGTTTATCAACTTCCTATGGCAAAATAAGCTCTTCTTTTTTTTTTTTCTTTTTTTTTTTTATACTGAAGCCCATCCCACCCCAGTCTCAGCCGTACAGATCCTAAGATGCATTAAGCAGTTGTAATCACGGGATACGCACCAATGTAAGCTGCTTTATCTGTGACCATAAATTTGTTGTGATTCACTCTCCCATAAGGAATATTTGTGTGATTCAAAACTGGAACAATGAAGAGTTTCTGGGTGAGGAGAAATTAAAACATAAATAGAAATATCGATGTGAGAAACAAGCCAGTGCATATTTCCAATATTTTCATAGAATAGAATGCTAGAGAAAGAAGAGAGTAATCCACACACTGGTATTAAATGTACCATAAAAGAGATTTTACACTTATCCAAGAAAACTAAGAAATAGTATTTCCACTATACATAAAATTTGATAAGCAGTTAAGATCAGATAAGGATAATGTTTGCTTCACAATGTTCCATTAGTGACACAGCTATTATCATTACAGGGCAGACAATTAAATGCAGTTTTAGGCAGCTGTTTAATAGATCTGCATTTACCACTGATTGCTGCTCTTTGTGCTAAAATGGGCTGATCACACACACAGGGAGTACTGCCGACTCCAATAATGCCAAACTTTTTGTGTGAAATCTTACTAAAATCTAGATTTCTGTTGTTGTTTCTTTTTTCTTTCCCTTGGTAAAAACCTTACTTGTGCTATCCCTTTCTGTCCTCGGTAAGTGCACTGTGTTGGGAGCTTCCATATCATGGAATCATAAAAGTTGGAAAAAACCTGTAAGATCACCTAGTCCATCCCCAGTCCATCCCCATCTGCCCACTGATCACATCCCTCAGTGCCACATCTCCCCTTTTCTTGAACACCTCCAGGGACAGTGACTCCCCAACTTCCTGGGCAGCTGTGCCAGTGCATCACCACCCTTTTGGAGAACAAATGTTTCCTAATATCCAACCTGAACACCCTGTCCTCACTCTTTGCTTTCTATTCTAGAGCCTACAGCCTGTTTGTAGTATTTATTCTAGGAAAAAAAAAAGTCTCAACATATAGAGGCAGCTAGAAGAGCTCTCAACTGCAAAGAAAAACCCTGATATTAATTTGAGCCATCTGAGATGCTCCATACACAAAAGGATTATAAGACAACCATCAAGTCCTCATTCGGATGGTTACAGTAATGCTATCATACCACGCTGACACTGATGTGGGTGTGAGGGTTGTTGAGGGCACGCAGGGACCTCAGGTAGTGGAGCATGGATGGGTCGGTGTGTGTCCAGCAGCTGACCAGAAGCCGGATTTGTACTCTGTAGTTGAAAGCCACACGTCTTAGAGCGTTGTCAATGGCTGGCCAGTATCTAGGGAAAAACAGGTGGGTAGAGAGAGGAGGATGTTTTGTAGATTCTCTAGAAAATTCCTACTTTCAACTGTGAACATAAGTGACACTATGCACAAATGGGAATTTTGATCTCTAGTAAGAGGAGTTCTTGTGCCTCCATGGGAGGTATACAAGAGATTTCTGCCTTGTACCCATCCAGGTCTTCTCGCATTGTATCAAGACCACCAGTCTCTGCCAAATTCGGAATGGATCAAAAAGTTTAAAACCTAGTAAAACACAGGTACATGCATATATACATAGAATAATGCCATCGTGCTCACTTCCTTAGGAAACTAATAGTAACAATAACACCTCCAGTGAAAAGCCTGATCATACATTGTGAAGTGAAAAGAACAGGGCTGAATCCAGAGGACAACTGCAGAGCTGTTCACAGAACATGGCCATTTCAGGCACCTGGAGACTGCATCTAGGGTCCACAGCAGTCCTGTGTCATCAGCCTGCATGGTCTGTCCTCCCTCCCATCTCTTCTTGTTCCCTTCAGTACACTGTTTTTGAACAGCTTCCATTTTTTTGGCATACTGGCTGCTGGTTGATTAACACCCAGGCATCAGGACAGCAGCTTTGTTTCCCCTGCCTCAGCTGCTGGAAAGACCAAAGCTGAACTAATCAGCCCCAATTCACCCCAGTGCAGCTGGTTGCTGTGGAGATAGCCAGAGGCCCAGAGCTGTTTCCTCACAGCCTGAAAGGGTGCATCAATCAGGCCCTAGATGCCACCTCATATGTCACTGGTTTGCTTGAGCTACTTTCTCAGTCAGATTAATTAGATGATTGGAAGACCCACAAATGTTGTAAGCAGGTACCACTCAAAGCACTTTGTTGCTCATATACATTTTAATTCAAGCACATCAAAGAGGATTTGGAATCTTTGTGGCTGGCCCATGACTCAACAGCTTTCTATTACTCAGTTTGAAGCTGATGCACAAAGTATGCACAGTTCTGCTGGGACCTTGGGCAGCTCAATGGTCCACCAAATGATTTAGTCACTCTGGGTGACTGTACCTTCCCTGTGAGAGCTGTTCCTCCATGCATCCAGCATTCCTGACAAACTTAGATGTTCAAGATGAGACGACAAAAAAGGAAAATAAAAGCTCAGAATTCTTTGTGGGATCTATCTCAACTATTATTGCAGAAATGAGCAAGAACGGTTAAGACTGGCCTCTACACTGTGATTCAGGTATATTAAACATGTAGCAGTGCAAGAAGTAAAGAGTCCTCAGAAGTGAAGAACAGAAAGAAACAGGAGCAGAAGGTGGAAAAGCAATATTTTCTTTGAGAAGTCTGATATCATATATATTTCTGCTGTTCCCATTCTTTCCTCTATTCAAAGAGCTGGTGCACTGTATTTTTAACAGAGCTGCACCCAGCTGTCTCTAGTCAGGCATTCTGCAGTTTTCTTGCTGTTTGAAGGCCAGAAGAGGCCGCTTTAAAATGATAGAAAAGCTGAAGTGTGGTATGGTAAAGCATCCTTCCTGTATATCACAAGTTGCACAGTCAACAAGGCAGTCAGGAATGTGGAGCAAAGCCTCAGCTCTTTCTACTCAAAAAAACTGAATTATTTTCACTGCAAGTTGGTGGTGGGGAATTAATCATACATTTTCCCTCGAAATAGCCCCAGTTTGGCAGTCCATCAGTTTGGTCAGGATTAAAATCATACCTTTCCGGGTGAACGAAACGGCTGGTAGGGAAATAATCCATAACAGAAACATAGACAAATTTATGTGCTGCACTGATAACACTGATAATAGCAAAGAGATCATGGGTGCGACCTTCTGGACAAAACACAGGAGGAGAAGCCTGTCAGAAGAAAACACGCAAGTCAGTGAATTCATTCTTTTGTCAAACTCTGATGGATTCACATTTGGGTCTGTTTGGTTTTCATTGCGAGCCCTGCGCCCTGATAGCCAGACAACCTGAAGCCCAAGCCATGTTGACCCTTATTCCTCGGGTGGAAACCTGTTGACTTAATCATGAACCATCTAGAGCAGAAGTAGGTAAGGAGCACTAAAAAAGTTTTCTGGTCAAACCTTAAAACATAGTTTATAGTCTATCATGTTATTTTAAAGCATGCTTACAGAAAAGTAGACCTTTGTCAAGGTTCCATTAAATTCTACTTCCAGAGGCCGAGAGTTGTTAATGTGGGTAGAATAGTTTTGAGGCCAAGGCGATGGAATGGTAGCACTAGTGTATCCAAGATCCCAGTAAGTTCTAAATGTCTTCCACAGGTCTTTGGCTAAGCAGCTGCAGTTGTGTATCACAGCACCAAACTCTTTCACCTGCAAAGACGGCACACTGTATCACGGCCCCAGAAAGAGTCCCCTCCTCCTTCAGGGGGTTCTTTGCTGTTTGTCCCTGACAGTCAACATTTTACACTGTTATGATTTTGTGTTGTGTTCTTGGACATTAAATTTCCCCCAAGTGTTTGAATATGCAACAGCAGAGCTTACCTGAGATAAAGATCTCCAGTCCATATTTGCACTGCCAATATATATGTGTTTCATGTCTATGATCCAGAATTTGCTATGCAATACCCCTCCTGTCAAATGTCCAAAATCAATTTTTTTTATATGAGCCCCTAAAAAAAGGTGGGGAAGGAAGAAGCAAGTTTAGATACAGCATACAGGTGGCATACTGCACTATCTGTGTGACAGCCAGGACATGCAATCACAGAATCACAAAATCATTAAGGTTGGAAAGACCAGTAAGATCATCTAGTCTGATCGTCAGCCCATGTCTGTTACCACTCTAGACTGTCAGTCAGTGCCACATCTGCCCTTTTGTGAACACCTCCAGGGACAGTGTCTCCCCCGCCTCCCTCGGCAGCCTGTCCCAGTGCAAAACCACTTTTCTGAGAAGAAATTTTCCCTAATATCTATCCTGAATCTCCCCTGGTGCAACTTGAGACCGTAACCTCTCATCCTATTGCTATTACCTGAGTGAAGAGGCTGACCCTCACCTCACCACAATTTTTCAGGTGACTGTAGAGAATGATAAGTTCTCTCCTGAGCCTCCTCTTGCCCAAACTGAACAGCCCCAGGTCCCTCAGCTGCTCCCCATAACACTTGTGCTTCAGACCCTTCACAGTTTCTTTGCCCTTCTCTGGGCAACATGTTGTCTAATGCTTGGAGCCATTTGCCACCAAAACTCACAAGCACTGATTGCTGGGCATAACATAACTTAAAAACAAACAAACAAACAAATAAACCATACAAAACATGAACTTTCAGAAAAAAAAAAAATGAGGGCAAGTCAGCATAGACAGAAATCATGAAGCAGTGAATATACAGTGCTCACACCATGAACAGAATGGCTTCAAGTAAGTTCAGAGCCATAGAAACACCATGCCAGCATAGGCCTCAGAGGCCAATTTGTCTCAGATGCCTTTTAGCAATACTAAAGTTCAGAGGATACCACTGAGTGAAATAATTACCTTTTCTCTCTAAAAGCTCCAGGTCAGTTGAATTCATAGACAAAGTTGGTGTACTTGCTGCAATGTACACAGAAACATTCTCTGCAAGTAATCTCTCAAATCTCTTCAGAATTTCTTCACCCTGCACAATGCATTGTGTGTTATTTGTTGCATTTTATTATCTAAGTAACAGAGATGGTGCTGGACAGGGTTGCCCCTTGAAAGAAGGCAGGGCTCAGATTTGCATCTGACACTTCTCAAGTGGAGAAATTGAGTCAACCTACACCACCAGACCACCTGGGAGGAAGGAGCAAGGGGCCCTGAGGATGATGAGGAAGAGCCTCAGGAGGAAAGCAGCAGCTCTGCCCACAGCAGCAAACAAGCCTGTGGCATCTGCTCTCTGCAGTAGAGCCAGAGAGGCCCCACTGGGCACACAGAGCATCCAGCAGAACAACCCTACAATAGAGAATCTCCATCCTAAGGCAGAGAGTCCCCCCATGTGGTTTAAGGCAGGCCATGTGTTCAGTCTGTCATCTGCCATGTGGACGCAAGATGTACTACCTCAATCACTGATTTCAGCCTACCTGCTTTGAAGATGAGTCATTGACATTGATGTCTTTCCCAGTGAGGGACCAATAGTAAGAAGCCACGTGAATTTCCTCCCGGGCTATATCAAGGAGATTCATCCAGGCGTGGTACAAGGGCTTGGCTGCTGTGCTATTTATCTCAAATGCTAAGTCGTAAGGAACGCTTTCCACAAGTTCAAATCTGCAACAGCAATTGTACAGTGTGAAGCAAGCAGCTGTGACCTGAGCAGGAAACCAAGCTCATGTCATGATGTACAGTACTTGCAGCTCACCTCTCATTCTGCTGCAAAGGGAGGATAGTTGGGGCTGTGTTGAACCTTCAAGCACAGGACCATAGTGGAGCTGTGTTACAAAACCCCCTACCACCCTTCCAGCAGGAGATTACTAATAATGACCCTGCATCCAAACAATGCTGTTGCAGCTATTTTTCCACCTGTTTTTTTATTACTTCTCTGTGAGCCACCAAGCCTGGCTTACCTGCAGGAATCATTGGATCTGTTTGTGTCCTCCTCAGTTACTGTGGTTCTCTGGAGATCTCTGTAGAGTTCTTCATCCTCCATCTCTTGGTAAACACTGACAAATGTTTCTTCTCCCTTACGATCAGCTGTGCTGTCAGCTCTCATGAAGTAAACAGCCATCAGGGCAACAAAACCAAGCACCAAAATTACCCCTGAGATTTGAAACTAGAACAGAATCCAGACAGAATAAGGATTAAGCTCCCACGTTAGCCACTGATACAGCAGCTAATGGATGACTACCTGCCACAGGTGAGTAAATTAAAACCATTGAACAGCAGCACTTTCAGCTGGTGGCAGACAGCATTCCCAGACACATCACTTCAGGTGAGGACCATGACCTAAATAGGGGTTGGTTTATGTAAGTACCATGATTTTAGTTATGTTTTCATTTTTCGTGTGCCAACATGTCAAAAATGTGCTTTTCCTCTCAGTCCTTCAGATTAGTTTGACATTGATTGCTTTTAGTTTAGTGCAGGACAAATGGGTGTTCAGCAGCGTCTCCCCCAAAAAACAAAGCAAGAAAATCCTCAGCACAGAATTAACTGTGAGATCAAGTAGTAACATAAAGAGGAAATTCATAAAGTCATGGGGAAAAAAGTGGGGCTAAAAGCATCAGAAACAGGAGGACTTAAGCCTCACTCAAGTGGAATTATACAAATCTTGTTCATTCATCTTGTGAGTGAATAGTGTTTCCCTGTAGTTCTAGTGGGGTTTCTTTTCCCTTTTTCTGTATTTTTTTTCTTTCATGAATGTGGACTGGGGGAAAAAAAAAACAGCCTGGCTATGTGGCATATGCAGATCTGGAGTCCAACTGCTCACATGTTGAAAAAATATATCAGGCTCTGCATCATACTCTGCTAAGGAGAAGACAGCAATCAGTGTTCCCCCAACAATTAACAAGCCTGGAGCTGAGAGCATCCCCCACCCCATGGAAGACAACGTGCAATTCAGAGCTGAGCATTTGGACCCCTCCAGGCAGGAGAAGTGAGTCTGTGAAGGAGAAGTCAAGAGGCTGTAGCTATAAATGTGAACTCCTGAAATGGCACATGTGAAAATTGAGTAGAAGCCAGTTTGCTCTGAAAGCACCTGTTTTGGTTTCTACGTAGATAGAGTTACTTTTCATTTTCTATGCTTTTCTCAAGATCTACAGTGCTGCTGTCAATTTCAGGCAGTGATTTGACCTAGATAGAGAAAAATGCTTTTAAACCAACTATCAACTTCAAATTCTGCTTTCCTGCTTGTTCTTCCTTTCAATGATGGCAAAGAGAATCCCACCAATTTTTAACAGTCATGAATTCCACCCTGGGAACACTGAAGGCACAGGTTTTAGAAGATATTTCTCAGGCCAGAGGTGTATTTTGAAGTTGTATCTTGGCTGTCACTGCACTACGATGCTGTGATGCCAGGTGCTACAAGCACACTGAATTAAGCGGGTGATTTCAGGAGCTTGTTATGGTGAGATTGAGCCTGAATGACAGTCTGTCCGGTGTCAGACAGCACAAGGCTTCACAAGGTAATGTGAAAAGGGGTGAGGCCTACAAATGAATTTCAGCATGTTATATTGACCAAATTCCTCTTGTGTTGTATGGAATATAGTACATCCAGAGGAACTGCATGTAATCAGTGCTTATTTACATCCAAAGAAATAACAACACCATTTACTCACTTGGTTCTCATTACTGTTTGTGCTAATGAAGGAAGTGAGGCTATTTGCATGAGCAAGGTTCACTGTTCTGAGTGAGGGCTGCAAGACTGGGGTCCACTTTACTCCTGCTTGGCAAGGTTTGATCATCCTACTGGGTAAATCAATGAGGGTTTCATCACTCACTTGCTTACAAGTAGGAGTAAAACCTACAAAGATTACCAACAACAGGCAATCAAATCACTCTTCTTTATCTGCTCTATCTTTTCAGAAGTGACAGCGTCATCTCAGCTCTTGTGAGCAAATGTAGTGCATCTCAATAATTACCATTTTGACATTTTTTTGATTGTTCACACTTAACTTCATGTTGGAGGACTCATTAATCATCGGGGATGCTTTTAGTGCTCTTCTGACAATCTGAAAAACAGAAATGTATGCAAGGGAGAAAATAAAGCATTAGGGCAGCATTTGTAGAAAGCCAGTTACAGACTGAAAAAGCAGGTCAGCACCATTGCTTTATATAGTGCTCTGAGATTAAAGTACGAATCTCTGCAACGTTCTCTCTGTGTTATGGATCTTGAGTGACATTAACAGATTCCAAAGCAAGAGAGAGAGAGACAGTCCCCTGCAGTTTCTCCCTGTGCTGTCTTCACAGAGAAATCACTGCAGTAATTAATGTGTAAACAACTGCATCGCCACCTCTTCAAGTTATCCTCCAGCACCCGCTTTGTCCCATTGTAGGATAATATGTTTGGCAGCCATTAATAGCTAAGTGCAAAAACCATGAGTGATGCTGCACGGTGTCAATGTCATTGCGTGTGTGACTCTATTATTATAGAATCATAGAACTGTTTGAGTTGGAAGGGACCCTGAAAGGCAGCCTAGGCAATGAGCAGGGACACCTACAGCTCTCAGGCTTCTTCTTTCTTCCTGTGTGCATGAGTTATTTTCAATGCTGATGTCTTTTTCAGAAGGGATTCTGTTAATAGGACGTGAGCTAGACAGGGCAAAATCTAAACTCCTCTCCTCCCTTACTCCTTCCATCTATAATCTTGAGGCTAGGAAAAGGGTTAACTTCTTTTTCAGGAAGGATATCACCAGCAGAGACCACCACAAGAGCAAATCCCAAACCACGTCCAAACTCCAAGCAGGTGGTAGGGCAGGGTAGTTAGCCACCTGCCTGTTCTGCCTTCTCAAATGCCCAAGCCCTTCACACAAGCCCATGAATAATCCCTGCACGATGGCACTGCACAGACACCAGAGGTGAACTTACCCATAGGAGTCAGTCAGCTGCCATTTATCATGCTGAGAAGCAAGAGGAACATCCTGGGAGATGGTAGATCTCAGGAAGCGATGCCAGATGATACCACCACCTGTCCAGTCCCCAAACTACAGCTTCCTATCCCTGAGCCACTGGGCATTTGCAGCCTGAACATAAACATGCCACGTTGATACGAGATACCCGTAGCTGTGTGGGTGGCCATACTTGAGCTACTTTTAGGTAAAGGGATCTTGCCAGACTTGTCCCATCCATCTTGGACACAGCACGGACAGAGCCCCAAAGTCTTCCCGTGGGGCCAACTCAGAAGTCGAGGGAGTGAATAAAAGAGATAGAGGATGTCCTGGAAGATGGGGAGGTGGGTGTGAAATGCTGACTTGGGGAACACAGGGAGTGTCACATGGTGGCTGTCAGGTCCCTGTGACGTTGAAATCCCATTTTGTGTTTTAAGCCCATTAGAAAGACATGCTGTCCTACCCCAAAGAGCTTGTAGTCCAAAAGGAGAAAGCTGTGACAAAAACAGAAGTCTGGCTTGAGTGCTGAGCCAGGAGACTTAGTGGGAAGAAAATGAGGGGATATTAAGGCAGCAGAGGCCAAAGAGTTTGTTAGGAAATGGAGGCAAATAGGTTTTAAGGGAGGATCAGAAGGACAACAGCAAAACAAGGGCAGCAGCCCCTCAGCCTGGGCCAGGGGAAGCCCAGCAGGGTTGCAGGTGTGATGGCTTTAAAGAAACAACTTGTTTCAGTTCTCATTCTCAGCAACAGCCACAAAAATGGCTTCAAAAAAAGCAGCATTTCACTCAAAATATGAGAGCGAACAGATCTCACATGTGCCATAACAAAGTCATCTGCCATTTGGTTTAAATGACGTCCTTCGTGATGGTTTTGGCTGGGCTGTGTTCCCAGCTGCTGTGAGGAACTTGTGAGAAGCGTATTAAATACACAGGGAAGGAGGGGGGAAGGGCACCACGTGGAGTTCAATTTCCACAAAAGAAAACATTGCAGACAAGCAGAACTCTTAAGAATAATACTGTAGCGGGTCAGTAATCAGCGATGGCTCCCTGTAAGCTTTCAGGGCTTTACCAGCTGCCAACTTCAATGACTAAGTTCATCCAAGAACAATAAATACAAGCGCTACTTAGTGCTGCTCCACCGGCAGGAACACAAGCCTACACCACAACGTGCACAGCACACACAGGCGACTGTTGTTTCCAGCCAAAAATCTTTTGTTACTTCTTTTCTCCATCAGCATCAATTCTTGTATTTCAAACGCAAGGATGAGGCTTTTTTTGCTGCACACTATTGTTCTCGGGAGAACGTTTGGAGGCTCTCACACGTACAAAGTACACCCCTCTCCCCATTGCCAGCCCAGCACTCTCAAGTGCTCTCCCACTACTCACCATCCTGGAGGACCTCCCCCGTGGCTGTCCTGCTGCAATCTGATGTTACTTCCAACCACACACACAGGAGATGGTACACACGTTCACACCAGCAGATTCATTTCAGGTTCTGCTTTCTTCCTCCTTCAGCTGCAGATTAGTTCCTCTTAACCTCTGAGTTTCATTATTTATACTGATAGTTAAGAGCCCCAAGTTGCTGTCTAGCTGTTGCTACCCCATTCTTAGACCCTTATCTCCACATGTTTGATGTAATTACACTGAAATAGGGCAAAATAGATACAAAAAGAAGGTAGTGGAGCAGATACAAAGCCTGCTTGCCACCCAGCTCTCTCCTGAATTCACTGCTTTACACAGATTACCCACCAGCAGGACCATCCCACTGTTAAAGCAGGGCTGGGTCAAGGTGAAGGCTGCTGCCATCGTTTAGACTCAAGTTAGCAGAAAGCTGAAGTCAGCATCATGATGGAGCTAGGCTTTGTCTGCACTCAGGGAAGTAGCAATTCCAGAGTGCAGCTGTGCTAAAGGTTCAGACTGCTGCTGGAAAGTGCTGCTGTGCCTCCCCTGCTGTCCTCTGCAGACCAGCCAGTGCCTACTGCTCCTTTCAGTTTTGGATCAATCACAGAATATCCCCGAGTTGGAAGGGACCCATGAGGATCACCGAGTCCAATGGCTCCACACAGCATCATCCAAGTCCAAACTCTGTGTCTGAGAGCAGAGTCCCAACGCTCCCTGAGCTCCCTACAGCTTACAGCTGTAGCTGTGACTTCAGATGGAAGTGGGTTTGTGGGGCAAAATGAAATGGTTTATCAGACCCACTCATACCATTGGAGGAAAAAAAATAAAAAGTGACTGTCAAGTTTCCAAGCCAACAAGTGATTTGCTTCATTTCCCCACTTGTGTTTTGCAGACAAGGCTTTCTATCAACTGCCACCTTCCCACACACAAAGTAAATACATCTCTCACCTTACAGACGTATGCACTCTGCTTAGCAGGCTCCCTCTGAAACCACGCTTGGTCTCTGGTTAGAAACATGTACTAAAAGACACGGTGGAAGATCTTTAAATGTGTACGTGGGAGGTTTGCTACGAAGAAGCTGCCAGCTTAACGTGCTTTCATCTCAGGGAGCTAATAACAGAGAGGAACGTGGCTACCACTGCAGAGATGACTACAAAATCACACTCTGGTTTGCACGAGGACAAAGCCTCTGGGTCTGGGCACCAGCAGCCAACAGGAGGGGAGCAGAACAGCCTGTGTCCTCATGCCTGAGAGGAGAAACACTCTGTGTACGCTCCGTGCCAAAGGACTGTAAAATTAGCTGAAAGAAAACGCCATTCCAGGTCAAGAGTGCTGAACTGGTTCAGCTGATGAGCCTAGAGAAAATTCCAAAGTCCACATAAAAATTCAGCCTTTTGTTTGAAAATATTTTTAAACATCTACTCAATTTCAACTGCGTGAATAATTCATTAAATACAATGAAGTATTAACCTTAACATTTAGCACTTTACATATCACAAAACTGTAGAATTGTTGGAGTTGGAAGGGACCCTTGAAGGCCATCTGGTCCAACCCCTCCTGCAATGCACAGGGACAGACACAGCCCCGTGCAGCCTGACCTTGGGTGTCTCCAGGGATGTGACATCCCCCACCTCTCTGGACGACATTCAGGACTTGTTAGCTGTGTTCTGGTTGGAAGAAGTGTTGATTTCAATGTCAAAGAGAACAGCAACTGGCACAGCTCTGCCATTGCTCTTTCAGAGGGGGCTTTTCCATCTCAGTCTCAGTGCTCCTATTTCACGACCCCTGCAGCTGCACCTAGGAAATACAACCTACAAACACGAGGAAAAACTTTGCTATGTTCTACTTCTGCGCTACAAATAATACATTCCTACTCTTTGATTTGCAGAGCCCCCAGTAGCCTTGCTAACTCACAGCAGTTCTCCCTGGGTGAAGATGTGCTAGAGCCCACCAGGCCTCCAGCAGATAGAAGAAACCATTCCCTGTGAGACACCAGCAGCCGCTACTGATTTCAAAAGGGCACTCTGCACAGCATTCAAAGTCAAACACCCCTCAGCACTGCTGGGGAAGTCTGCAGAGAGGCAACGGTGTGTGCTCCTGTTTGCAAAGCGTGGTGGGTGAAGCTGCAGCCAGCTGAAGCTGTGCGGGGGGGAAAGGAGGAGTTAATGCTGCTCATGAAGTGCCAGGAAGGATGCAAAGGTCAGAGAGAACTCCAGGAAGAAAGGAGGACAGGGATATAGCAAAGAGAAAAAAACGTCACAGATGTAAGCTCCAATACATACAAAATGAGGGCACAAGAGTGGGTAAAGTTACCATATCCTACCATTAGTGCTGGGTTTAACCTCTGAAATACATCAATCATGGCAATGCAATCAAACAGTACTAAAACCCAAATTAACCATCACCGTACCATACTCAGCAGTAAGAGCACCCTCAGGCAATGGGACATGCAGACTTCACTCCTGTAGCTCTGGGGGAAGAGGCAATGGGACCCCCACGTACCATAGGTTCCTATGAATCCACGCCAGCCAGATGTCAGCAGAAGGGATCCAGCTGCTCACCATCCTTTCCTTAACCTGTACTTACTGACACCCATGTCAACAGGCAGTTGAAAAAACCTCTGTATGGAACATACATTCCCCTCCCCCCAAATTAACACAAAAAAATCCAGAGTTGTAGTGTCACATGATAAAAGAATGATTTATTAGAGCAACTTTATGATAAAATTATATAAAATAACAATTTATTTATTTACTTTTTTAGAGATGTCCACAATATCACCTCGGAACAAAATGTACAGATACTGCCTATAATCCAAACAAAAATAAATTACCATTCAAAAGAAAAAAAAAAAGCAGAAAATACGGGTAGGAGAAACAAATCAAAATTGTACACAGCATTTCAAGAGGGTGTGGGAAAAAAAGTCATTCATCAGTTCAAGTTATATCGACGTGTTTCAGCTTTACTCTCAGACAGCTCAGCTTGCATTTGTGCTGCATGCAAATGGAATGATCCAGTGAACAGTTCAGAAGAGCAGAATCAGCAGCATAACGACAGCAGAAAGTGAAATAGGCACAATTCAGCACGGGGCACGTGGACAGGCAGCTCTGTCTGGTCCTTGCAGGAGTTGTACACATTTACCCAACCTCAAAAATAGCTACTGTGATCCGCAAAACAAGAACAACTAGAAGAACCTTGCACTTATTTACACTTTTTTCTCCCTTTTTCTTTTTTTTCCTTCCCCGTAGGCCGGATGTAAACATCCCACTAGTTTTACCCTTACTAAAATACTCAAAGATGACGGAGATTTCTTTTCTCCTGGAGCACAACCACAACAGGACATCTCTGTAGGTAAATTAAGGTCCTTGCTCGCAAAGCTCCTACACATTCTCACAGGAATTTACATTCATTCCATCAGAGCAAAAGAACAGGCTGTTACATTTGAAAACGTTGAACTGAGAACGTGGTTTTCAAGTATAGCAGAAAAACTGAAGGTTGGGATTTTGAAAGGTGCTCGTGGCACCAGGCACCCAAAATCCTCTGGGAGCCCAAAAAGGCACGAGCACTTGCTTCCCTGTGGCTTTGAAAATCCCACCCTTTGTTACATTTCTTTAGTCGAATGCAAAACACACGAAAGCAAAATGGTATGAGAACTACCAACAGCTCAGGGTCGCCCCACCAAGCTGGACGCACGGCTCGACAAAGCCCTCAGGTTTCCTAAACACTGAGCCCAGGCAGTGGGGCACAGCTGGGGAGTTACACTGCAGTCACACAGAGGTGTTTTCACAGCCATGCACGCTGTAAGAACGAACCAAGGAGAAAGGAGCTGCAGTCGTGTGGCAAGCTCTTTGGCTTATCGGAGCAGACAAGTGCAAATGGAGTGTATGTGTTTCAGAAGCAGCAAATGCAAGAAAAAATAGGCTGCATTTCAACACTGAATGGAAAGATCCAAGCATGAATGCTGTGCCAGCACACAGAAGTGCTGTGGGTTTTGGCTGAGTCACAAATAAGTCAAGCTGTGCGTCTCCCCCAAGCCCTTCACACACACGCCCGAATTGTAAGCAGACACAGACTGCTGCATCTTGTACTTGAAGAGGACCCATGTTTGGTGGGCTGATGTCAGGTGGCTGCAGGCTCTCTGTCAAATTCAGAGCAAAGCCATCAAGGAAGAAAATCCATTCCTGATGTGGTCACCAAAGAAGGAAGAATCAAGTAATTTTTCAAGTGAAAGTGAACAGAAGTCACATCAAGGACGTGCTGCAGAGAAACAAAACCCACTAGAGCATAGCCATGAAGATGCAGAAACATACTTAACAATAAAAGTCAGATGTCTGAGGAATCCATGTGTTTCTATAGCAAAACTGAAACTAACAGCAACACTTTATCTGTGAAGGTCCTTCAAGTCCTAGTGAGTTGGGGTAGCACCTTGACATACTGAGCCCTAACAAAGAAGGGCCTGAAAACACATGTCATATGTCAGGAACAATACCACCATGTACGATATTTGTCACAGACACAGTCAGGCATCTCAAGCAAAGACAGATCAGAATAAACAAGGAAATGAACACATTCAGTATATTACAGGCAGAAGAACATACAGTGCGTATATTACAGGCAGAAGAACATCAAGGGCAAATGCTTTTTTTCTTTTCTTTTATTCTGCATTCATTTATGTGAAATTCAGCAGAGTTCTTCATGGAAGAGCACTTCCACACAAGCAGATGAGTCTTATAACCTGCTGGCGACCTTGGAAGGGTTACTTAGTGTTTGCCAGCCAGCATCTTGCACAGTTAAGAGAAGCTAATGGCCTGCTGGCATCCTCCCATCTCAGAAATGATCCTGTTTCTGCTGAAATAAGACTGAAAAGTTCCCAGTGGCTTCACCAGGAAAGCCCTCATGCTCTTTGCTAGTAAGATTAAACACGTTGTGAGCATCCCTACTTACTGAAATTATTTTAGCTGGCTCCCACCTTCACAACATTTCTAGCAGAAAAGCTCAGATAACTACTGAAGCTAACTAAGGGATCCACTACCACCCCAAAATATAAAAGTCATCACACAAGAAGCAGCAGTCAAGCTTGGGCTTTTCACTCGTTAAACTACACACTGTATGAGGGCAAAGTGGAACTCATCTGCTCACCTTTCCCAGCAAACATTCCCTCCATGACTATGGAAGGATTTCTCTACCTGATTACTGCTTGTGGAACAGGAAGTATAACAAAGGAACCACTAACAAGATGGAAAAAGCTGGGAGCAAACACATCCAGAAGAGGTCCCCTCAAAAAAATAAACCTTTTGTTCTTAAAGCAACAAAAACTGCTTTGGGTTTTGCAGTGTAACTGAAAGGCTGAATACAAAACGCAATGCTTTTTCAACAAGAAACTGCTTCGTGCAACTGCACACAACAGCCACTAATGTCTAGGAGACAGACAAAACACATACAAAACATAGACAAAAATCCCAAGTGCTTGACAGTGGCAGAGTTTCTAAGGAATAGCACAGAATGGTGGTTTTTCAAGCACTTTTGCATTGAATAAAAAATCCATAGCAGAACTAACAATAAAAGAGGAGCTACATTTCTGCCATTCTTTTTTGAGTGCCATCAAGTGAACACTAGTTCACAGCAGCTGTGCAATTCAGTTTATTACGTGAGCCACTGGAACAGATGTTCCTCTTAACAATTAGCTAAATCACAAACATCTCAGTCTTTGGCCCAGCCAGGAGCATTTGTAGCTCATTGTGAAATATTGTACAGCAGATCTTTTGAATCTGTAAAGACAGCAACTGTACCGAAAATTTGGCAAGCTGCACTGTAATTCGATTGTGTACCTACACATAATCTGGGGACTGAAACATCAAAAATTAGCAATGGTATTAGTAGTCTTCACATTCACACAATTAATAACTTTTACACTTTTCCAAGAGAAAAAAAAGGGGGGGGATGGTTATGTCTTGCTTTAGTTTGGGGGGCTGAAATAAGAAAATAAAAATGTACAACTTCAGTGTGGTTGCCTTTTTAAGACTGCTGAAAAGGACTTTGTAGAGAACTGTAGTGAGAGTTTCCCCCAGAAACCCACTATATTGCACCATCGTTCTGTTGGATTTGCACTCTGGTTCCAACAGAGCTGCAACGCTCACTTACGCAGCTGAAACAAAACAACAAAGCAAACAAAACCGAAACAAACCGAGTACCCAAAATAAGTGTTGCTTAAGTTGCGCCTCATTACATCTGAATCACCATCAACAGGCTGATGCAAGGACACTCACACTTCTGCACTACTGAATGGAGGGTATGCAAAGCCTGTTTCTTTATGGCACACTGGAAGAGTGAGGGAGTACACTGTTAAAAATCAGTTTGCCTCTATGCTGCACATGTGCTGCTCCACGGTGCTCGTCTTGACTCAAAGGCATACACAGACTCACCATTCACCCTCACAGCATAGATTCTTTTCTTTTGTGCAACGTATTAGCAATCTAAACAACTGCTCCACACAAACTGTCCACAAACCACTCACACACGATACTACAGTAGATTACAATATGATAGCAATACAAAATATCAGATCATGTATTTCTCTCCATCTGGAATGAAATTTGAATCTTGCAAGCTAGAAGACCCACAGTTCGATTTCTGTGTGTAGTTTCTCATCTGTGCTGGGGACAAAGTCTCCAGTGTGGATCCAGAAGTGTTAGCAGTCCTGACTTTAGTGGCTGTAGATTGTTTAGCAGCAGAAGATGCTTTGTTACTGGCAACTACATCCAAGTTTCCAGTAGGGTCAATTATAGCATTTATCACTGGGGAAAAAAGAGACAGACATCAGCAGAACGTGGCAGTTTCTAAACAGAAATTTACTTCCCTTCATTTTGAAGGCCACAGAACTGTTGGCAGTACTTGCATTCATTTTAATTATGTTATTTTCTTCCTCAGCCTTAGCAGCTTTAATAAGCAAAACCTTTCCCAAACTGAAGTTACAAGGACACTCAACTCTGTCTGAATCAGAAAAGAAACTACAGCAGCAAACTGCATATAGCAGGAGGCTGAAATGACTCCTCTGTGTTTTTTGTATATCCTTATTAAGCTTCCAGACGACGTAAGAGGCAGCTACTGAAATCACCTTGCCACCTCTATGGTACAGAGCATTGTGTACATTTGAGTCAACGTGAACATTTACATAGTCCAAAAGCAGAACAAAACTTACTGGGGGAAAGAGCTGCTAAATATTGCTTCCAGCAGAACAGACCTTTGCCAGTTCATCTCATGTGAATATATTAATTACCACAAACAAAGCATTTCCACAGCAACAGTTTCCACATTTCAAAAGTCAACAATGTTTGAAAACAAAAACTGGCAGCACAAAATAAATGCACCATTTGTTCCGTATACACTCAAAGAGCACAGAGCAAACTACACCTGCAGCCTTCCGCAGCTTTCACTGGCAAATCAAGGCACATGGCTTTATTTTGTAGCACAGGAAAGAAAAAGCACATTTCAAATGACCAACCTTCAAGCTGTTTTTGAACTCTCCTGAGCTCCTTCAGGATAGAACTGATTTCCTAGAAACAAAAGCATCAAGAGAGTTAAGGAAAAAATTACTCAACTAATTTAAGAATCTAGTCCTATTCTTCCTGCCCTCTCTAAGCAGGAATATTCAAAGTCAGTTCCTGCATTACTTATGTAACAGAAAATAAAACAGACAAATACAGCATTATGGGTGGACTTTGTGATCTTGAAAGTTTTTTCTAGACTAGAAAATTCTGTGATCCGTATTTAGGTGTATTTGGTCAGTGGGTGGGACCTCTGCTCTGCCTCATTTTCCCCAAGTGCTACTACACCACCCAGTTCATAGCCACAACAGTTTAATAGATTTGAAATGTTAACCAGATAAACTGCCCACACAGCTGGACACTAACTGTGCAAAGGCTCATTCACACTCCTTCACCATCACATATACAAAAATGTTTGCAAACAGATCTTAGACCAGACAAAGCAATTGGCCACGTGTACAGCATTGAAACTTTATAGACACAGCTCCTGCACAGAGTTGCATGTACATTCAGTGCAAGCCAGACTTGCTGAGACTATTATTAACTGAAATCCACGCTGGCAGTCCCCATGAATAAGAGTAAAAAGTTACGAGAGCAAACACCCTATGGATGAGGCACCTTTTTATTGCCCTGTTATAGAACTCTAACAGGTAAAAAAAAAATACAGGATAAACACCAATCTGCAATTAAAGCTGTGGCAACCACATGGCAAGTGATGCTTTGGAAGACATTCAAATTGAATGTAATGACACTCAACATCTGCTAAACGTGAATTACTAATGCAGAAGGGAAGATTTTGGTGAAAGTGACTAGAAGAACAGCTGGAGGAACTCACCCTGTCATACTGAAAACAGTAACAAGAGCAATTGAACACGTGCAAATGGACTACCAATTTCAGAAATGAGTTTCAGAAGGGCCAGAACTTGATCTTTATATTTTTGACAAATCTTTCATGGACACAAGCCTTCAGCAGTGTACTTGTTCACACATACCTTGTTTGATGTCTTCAGAATTGGCACTTCGTTTTCAGAGTTAATTTTGGCCTCCATCTCCTCCCAGGTCCTCTCTGAGTTCTGAAACAAAATCCTGCAAGAGAATATGTGAAACGGGTCTTAAAATTGCCATGCAAAAGCTGATTGTTTAAAAGACTTAATTATCACAAGATGTGGCAACAAAGGAGATTAGTGGATTAATGACAGGGCAAAGCTCCTTTCAGCTGATTTAGGGAAGGACTTTGGATTGTTTCTAACTGATGGATTCTGGAGCAACAAGAAGCTTTGTTGTTGCACAAGCCCTGGTGATCTACAGGCTTTCTGAGAGCCCTGGGAAGAAAGAGGATACAATCCACAAATAAGAATACTTTTTTTCTTTCCTCTCTTTCCACAGGCAACATTTCAAAGTTAATGCATCAGCAGGCATTACAAATCCAGCACTAAAATTCCAAAGGCCAAATGTCTGAGAAAAGATATGGCAAATAATCACATTACCTCTCCTTCACTACACACCCCATTCCCCACATCGATTCCCTGCACCTTGATATAAAGTCTTTCAAAAATTGCAATTTGTTATCTTGCACAAGCAGACTAACACCATTTCAGGCCAAGGACAAAAAGTTACTTACTTCATTTTTTCAGCTAGGTTTTCTGTATTTTCACGGATTGTGTGTGATAACTGGGACACCGGGTTCAGCATCAGGTTGTCAAAGATGACCTAAAATAAAATTGGATAAAGCAATTTTAGCAGAACTGACACGTTAAAAAAAAAAACTGGAAATTTTGAGAGTAAATGGTCTCCACTGAAGCATCTTTATCTACAGGGATGATATTCAAGGCTCAAGAGAGATTAAGATGACATACAGCTTTGTTGCAGCACTTGGGCAGAAAGAGTAACAGTAACCCATTCAGCCTTTTTTCTAGAACAGAGGAAGACAGAGCTGTTCAAAGACACACAACTGCTTTCTGTGAGACTCGAAGCTTCGCAGAAAGGTTCTCCCCCAAAACCAAGTGGGGAACCAAATGTGCATACACACAAACACACACAAAACAAAAAACAAACACCCACAAGCCAAAAGCTCCCACAAGCAGTCTCAATGAAACCTTCTAAAGTGATTTTTATCAGATTTCAAGCCACTCTCACGGTCACACATCCTGACATTTGGCCAGGCATGTCCTGATTCTGGCATGGCTGTTCCAAAGGCAGTTCTGGCCAGCACGCCCTCAACAGAAAAAGAAGGTGCCATTACTGCTTATGGAAGAGTATCCACATCACGACAACACTGACATTGCACATTTTGAAGTTTAGACATTTGTGGTTTTTCTTTCAAAGGGAAAGTGAAACAGCCAAAGCGGGCTCCGCCACTGAATTTCTCCTTATCAGTGATCCAGCCTCACATCTTAGTGAAGGAAATTTCCAGTTAGTATCAGCTTTAAAGGGTGATTTTCTGTTCCTTTTTCCTTCTATTCTCATTTTAATATTATTTCTCAAGAGCTCTCACTTGTTGATATAGAAGTGCATTTTTTTTCTTTCAGTTGCCACCTTTGGCAGCTTAGAAGAGCATATATGCATACTGCAAGTAATGTCATAAATAAGTTGGAAAGTAAAGAGAAAGTTGGCTTGCCTCCTCACGGTTTCGTGTCCTTGTTTTTTTGGATAGATCATCTTCTCTATTATCGTTCATATTTTGGTCAAAATTCTTCAGTTCCACTGATCCCGGAGGCACTTTCTGGTAGTTCAGACTTGCTTCTGGAATGTGCTGCACCAACTTGGAAATAATGAGTAATGAGTCATTAAAATTAGTAGGGAAGGAGGCACACAGGCACTCACTGCAGGTAATGCAGACTTTCAGGCAAGCCCCAGGGGAACACTGATTCATTCAAGTCTTGTTCAAACAAGTATGGGCTCCTAAGCACAACTCTAGACCCCAGTCCTGCAAACATCTACCCACTGGAGTCATCCTACAGAACTCAGTGAGGCTGTTCCACTTCATGCTTTTGAGACTTGAACAAGCAGTTGAAAAGAATACCTTCACCTTTTATGAATATAGGCTAAAGCTCAAAAAGGCCCTGTTTTCCCACATCCTTTGTTTTAATACATCAACGCAACATTAAAATGACACTAAACTTAATCAGAGACCATTTAGTAACACATGGAAGAGATGAAAAAGCAATACAAAACCCACTGATAATACAGACAATTGACACAAAGAACAGAAACAGCAAGACAGCTACACAAGTTTGGTAGGCTAACAGACAAAAAGAACTCTAACAGAAGATGAGGAAAGTAACAGCGACGAGACAGAAATACAAAAATAATGGGATGGAAAGTGCACCTGAGATGGATATGCCAGCCGAAAAGATCTACGAGCAATCTGTGTTAAAACAGAAACAAAGAGATCAATGCTGCTAAATGACTGTGACAGTATCATAGAACACGTCTCATTATCCTGGGGTGACGTTCCCAAAAGCACATTCCAGAGGACCAGCACTCAGCGCCCACCCCACCAGCATGCACTGAGGCCCACTGAGGCCCTGGGCATCGACCAGTTTTGCAGCTCCCACTTGTGGACAGTGCTGAGAGAAATCCAACAGCTGTCTGAGCACCAAGATTGGACTAAGCAGGAGGCTCCTTGGTTGGTGACAGCACTCTGCTTGTGAGGAAACCACCCAAGGTCCAGGCTCCCCAAACTCTATGCAGTAGCACTTGGGTTATACCCAGGCAGAAAGCATGAGACGTTATGTTACGGGTGCACAACAGCCAAAATGTTTAGCTAATACACTTCCTATTTTAAGCATCTTTTTGTGAAGTGCAGAATGAGTTAGGCTGGTTACAGCAGTGAAACAGCATCAGAAGGGAATGAGATATTCCTACAGTCTGGCAGGTCTCAACACAAGCAGGTAAAAACACTGTAGAGGGAGCATGTGCTTCATCATCAGCACTCAGGGGTCTTCACATGGGAGCTGGCCTGATCTGCTTTCTTTCTGTTCTGTCCCACAATCTTAGAAAGGTTTGGGTTGAAAGGGACCTCAAAGTTCATCTAGTTCCAACCCCTTGCCTTGGGCAAGTGTTGTCAACTACTAAATCTGGCACCAGCTCAGGCTGCCCAGGGCCCCATCCAATGCTTCCTTCAGCACCTCCAGGGACAGGGCATCCACAACTTCTGCACGTGTGCGAGTGTTTCTCCCCATCATAGCAATAGTCCCACCAAGCAAATTAAGGAATAGCTTATAAGAAACAAAAATAGGATCTTCAATTTTCGCCATACCAGTAACAACTTTAAAAAACACAACTGTGCAGGACTCTAACGTGAAGAAGTGGTGGTGCTTTGGGCTGATCCACTTGATTACCCTTGCAGCAGCTAAGCTTTCACCTGGGCTGCCCAGCTCTACAGAAAGCTGGGTCCCGTGACACACACACACACACACACATCCCCCAAGGCTTCAGTAGGCAGAAATCACAAAGGTTCCACTCTTGCTGAACACATCTTGGTTGATTTTGATTAATTCATAGCAGGATTCAGCTCAGTATTCCTGGAATCTAGATTACTGTGTACAGTACAGCTGACAGCTATGAAAACAAAGCCACCCTAAACATGCACTGGGGAGGTGAAAACCTCCTTGTCTAACATCCAAGCAAACACTGGACCTGAAGTGACAGAAGACTAAGAAAAAGGCTTGAATCTAAAGCTCTGTCTTAAGCTAATGGAACGCTCACAATCTAACTTTTAACCAAGCTCTGCAATAAAAACAGTGGTAAAAGCAATTTGTGTGAGGCTGAAAAATGTCACAGCACGCACAGGTCTAAAGTGAAGCTTCTGGTGAAGTACTAAACCCTCAGAAGTGACTCCAGTGTCAGCACTCCTGAGTTTTCCTCCCAGTTTCTTAGAGCTGGCGCAAGTATTTAGTAGTAGAAAATCAAGGGCTAGCAGAACACTGCAACAACATTGCAAAAGCTAGAGCTGTAGAGATGGGCACACAGCACACACCGCATATTCACATATTTTTTGTTACCAGCTGCTTGATATGACACTACTATCATTACTTGACTAGTATAGCAGTTCCTCCTCACTGTGTCCTTCCCTAGAATATCCAACATGAAGTTGTTCACAGTGCTTAGCACCACGTACCCCAATCTTCAGAGATTTCCTATCAGCTTCCCTACATTAAGCTAAAGTAATTATTTCAGCACCAATTCATCAGAACCCTTCAGAGGCAAATCTGGAAGGATGCCCACAGACCGTAGTCCAGTTCCAGAGATGTGATGTGTTATTTATTGAACTTCACATCAGTTTATATTGCTCTCATTCATAACACAACCCTGAAATGCACAGTTCAGGACCCCCAAGCTATTTGAGATTATTCAGTTCTTCCTCTCAGCACCAGAAAGCTGTGATGATTTAACCAGTTCCTGGCTATCACTAGCTTGGGCAGTTCCACTGATGCAGAGCACAGCTCTGCAAAGTCACATCATAAAGAAATCCTCAAGTAGCTTGCATCCCTGCAGTCCCAGCAAGGCCTCACTACGCACTGAAGCCCAGCATTTTGCACAGAGTAGAAGCACCCTCAGCTCCTGCACTCTGCAGGTATCACTGCTAACCCAGCAGCTGGGAACTACCCTCTGTGTATGTAGACTTAGGGCCACACCCTTCAGTGGCACCCTGCAAAGATCTGGGCACTGTGCTTCTGCGGAAGGAAATGGGTGCTGGTCATTAGCAATCCACAGCAAGTGTTTCATTTGCAAGTCAGAAGGTGGATTTGTCACTTTGGCTGCTCAAAAAGAACAACAGAAAAGGCAGTTTTGTAGATGTGGCATTTGCATAGAAACAAAGCAATGAAACTGTCTCAGAGACTGAACTTATTGTGAAATGTTTGTGTACTCTGGCTCAAAGCTCAACAACACCTAGGGACAAAACTCTCCCTGGGAAGGCCACAGCTGGCCAGGGTTTAACAGGAGCACAGCATTCCACACGTGATCCCACAGGAATCTCCCCAGACTTCTGCTCTGCACCTTCAGCAGGGTCACAGGGCCTCCAATTCCTCTCCCAGCAGGGTAACAAGTTTGGCCTCTGCTTTGAATCCTGTTTATCAGGCCTCTTAATTCTCACAACAAAGACAACAGAGGACCAGGAGGCCCATGTGAATACCAAATAAAAAAAAGAGTGAGTTTTTAAACCCACACTACTGGTAGGCAGAAGGGAATTGGGATTTATACAGCAGCAAAGGCAATCTTGCTTTAGCAGCTGGAGCCTCTAGGTGACTTTACAGAAGAATTTGAGCTGAGATCCTGAGCAGCTGCAGCAGTTAAGTCAAATTATGAAGCGGCCTCTATCCTCCCCACTGGTTAACCCCCTTCATCCTTGCCCACCCCACTGGCTGTTCACAGGTCCTGCACACTTGGTAAGCATTCAGAGGCCAAGATTTCTGCCCTTGTGGATCTTACCTCTTCTCTTGCTGATATGGTAGAAGCAGGAGTGTTGGGCACAGAGCTGAGGGAGGTGCTTGGTCCCGTCCCTGATGAACTCTGCGAGTCCCCATCTCCAGCAACATCATGAATCTCTCGAGCAAGGATGGCCACATCCTTCACCAAGGTCTGGCTCAGCCTGAAGCACAGCATGCAGCACAGCAGTTAGGACCCAGGATACAACAAGCCTCGCATTCATACAACACCAGTAGAGCAGCCACAAGAGATATTTTTTTACTGTCAGTCACAGAAAGTTTGCATGACTTATAACTTCTGCAGAGCTTTGGGTGCCTTGGCATAGTACTGAGAAACACTGTCTGCACACATGAGGAACAAAATAAATCCTCTCCTGTATCCAAGTTTCAGCACAGAGATTTGAAAAACAAACTCTAGTGACTACACATTAACAAAAAGTGTTGGAGATGATCCAAAAAGAAGCTCTACATTATTGTTTCCCACTCATTTCTTAATAAAACGGTCACTTTTTCTACTTGGGACTTTTGTTCTCCCCTTAAAAGGTCACAGAAGGAAAGTGGGACCAACAAAGCCATTCTATTCACAGCTTATTTCCATTCTTAAACAATTCAAGCAGAAAAAAAAAGTAAGGAAAACATTCCTCCATCATGCAAAATAACAGTAAGTTCTTCAGCTGTATGGAAATCACCCTAATACAACGTTCTACAACATGGCTAGAGCCCTGGAGAGAAAAACTTCATTCTTTATTGCATAAATAATAAAAACTTCACAGTGTATTTCCTTCTCCCTGGTGGTTTAAAAATCAAAACATGCCTCAGGATCTCCGAAAGGGATGAGGCATTACTAGGACTATGCAGGATGCACCTTAGAGCAATGTGATGGTCAGAAACCTCTAGCCCCTTGGCCAGGTGTGCACAGAGCACCCAGTGACTGCAGTGCTGTGCTCTGGATCTCGAACTAGTTTTTAAGACTCTGGACTGTTAAGGAGCACAGACTAGAAAAAGATGCTCAGATGCAAAGTAGCTGTTTGTAGTTATAAAAATAGTCCTTCGGCAAGCTAGCTTCAGCTGAGAGATGATTTCTCCTTTAATTGGAAAAAAGCAAGCAATGTAATAAAGCTGTCAGCCCAAAGGAACATTTCCTTGGAAAGAAAACGTGTAATTGAAGTAAGAAAAAGCAGTCTGATGTCTGCCTAAGGTACTCTGCCTGTGCTGGTTTTGTGCAGAGCTGTCACTGATCGCATCCATTCTGTGATTCGCTTTCTGTAAACAAGTGACATTTTCCCCTTTAACTCTCCCTGCCTCCTTTAAACCCCTCCCCGTTAATTGGGGGAGCTGCAGCGGAAATCAGAGCAGCAATTAGGAGGCAGACTGTGACCGAGTTCTGCAGTGTGCTGAGCCAGACGAGTCTGATGCAACTGCTTATTTATAGCTCCTGCAACCCGGAGCGCCCGCCCGCGTCAGGAACGCTGCTACGAGGGAAGAACACGTTTTGCACACACACACTCCTACAGCGCAGGTAGTGCAGCTTCTAACAGGCTGCCAGCAGTGCTCAGGAAAAGAAAAGCCTTTGGAGATCCATGGAGCATGTGCTTCATATCATGTGGAAATGCTGACCCAAAGCAGACAGGAGACAGCTTCCTTCGTCTAAAGTATTTCAGCTATGGCAACACAATGGAAGACCGGAATTTCTGGAAAGTTGGCACAGTGCGGTCGCATATTAGAGATGTCAAACCTCAAACACCACAGTTTAAAAAAAGCATCTATTTGCTTTGCTGCCCAAGTCCTCCAGGCAACCACAGGACCACCAGTACACAACGGCTCCAAATCCACAGACGTGAGGCTAAGCAACAACTCATTTAGATGCAGACAGATTTTCTTGTCTGGATTCAGTTATGCCAACCAACCAAAGAGGTTTCTGCCTTGCAGCGACTGCTTACTGCTCCCTCAGTGGCTTCAGGCAAAGCAGCTTCAACAGTTTACATATGTGGTCTCTGCTAAGCCATCTGCAGAGATTAGGGCAGTTCACATGAACTGGTCCATGCACACAGAGCACCTTCCAGCAGAAAGCAGTGATAAGCAGATAAAAGATACACATTTTGACATACTCAATACTCAAAGCTAAAAGAAGATACCTGTCCACAGCTCAAACAAGCAATAAGCCCAGACACAACCTTGATTCCCTGCACCTTAGCATTTTCCTGACAAAAAACAAAGAGCACTGACTAGCACAGGCTGTATACCTCGGTGAAGGTGACCTAAGGGATGGAACACCTCCCCATTGAGAGCAGCCTGACAGAGCTGGGACTGTGCAGCCTGGAGAAGAGCAGGCTCCAGGGAAAGCTGAGAGCAGTATCTAAAGGGGGACTGAAAGAAAAAAGGAGTCAGACTCTTCAGCGGGGATTGTTGTGAAAGGACAGGGGGAAATGGTTTCAAAATAAAAGAGGGGAGATTTAGATCGGATATAAGGAAAAAGTTTATTTTAACTTTTTATTTTTTTTTACAGTAAGGGTGGTGAGGCACTGGCACAGGTTGCCCAGACTGGTGGTAGATGAGACACCCAAGGTCAAGTTGGCTGGGGCTCTGAGCACCTGACTGAGCTGGAGGAACCCTTGTTTGGTGCAGGGGAAGCAGGACTAGATGGGCCTTAGATGTCTCTTTCAACACCAGTGATTCAATGATTCTATTCTATGGTAACATATTGATTCCCAGATATAAGAAAACAACCAGACTGAGTGCCGCTTCACACCTCCACACCTAGGTTTGAACACTAATGCAAACCCAGCCAACAGGAAGCACACGGCTTGCTGCCCGATGCCCCACCTCCTCACCTGGCTATTTCTGCTATCTCTGCTGTCTGTGCCATGAAGTTGTAGGGGTCGGGATGGTCATCAAAGTCTTCGTCGTCGTCTGTCTCTCTGCCGTTGTGTTTCTGCTTGCCCAGCCCAGAGCCGCGTATCCTCGGCGTCTGTGTGGCTGTTGAAGTATGGGAGCGTTTGTGTTTAGGAGAGCTGTGATTTGAGCCATATTCCTCCTCCGAAGTAGAAGTGTAATCTGAGCCCTGCGGTCTCCGCCTCGATGCTTATAAAAAATGAATTGGTTTCAGATCGAGGAAAGTGAAGAATCACTACAAAAGGGCACAAAGGTAACACAACACTAGCCCAAGAACGCAAAGGGAGGAGAGCTTCTGTGCAGGTTTTAGGACAAACAGCACACTCTCAGAGCTTAATGAAAAGTTGAGTGCTTTGATGGCTCCCACCCACTACACAAATTTGGAGGGGGAAAATTCTAATGCAGAAGCAAAATGACTGCTAACAGCTCTGATGTATTAAATCAGTACCACAGCCATGGTTCTCCATGCACAGAAGCTCTGTATGTAAGCAGCACACATTTCAGACTCCTCACAATCCCACAGAAATCATTCCTTTCAGAGCCCCATTTTCAAGCCTGTGGACACCTTACCAATTATGAGTACAAGCAAAAGAAGGGCTTTTTTTGAGTGAGGGAGAGATGTGATGTGTGGTTCTATTTGTCCACACCCCACATCAGTCTCCTGCCTTGCCATCCCTGTTAATGATACCCTACAAAAAGCGCCCACATGGGCAGGCAGGCAGGACTGGCTCCAAGCCCTGCAGCCAAGAGGAGCACACACTTGTCCCAGCCAGTTCTGAGAAGACCCAGGTCCTCACTGCATGGCAAATGTCGAGGTGCCCAGCAGTAAACTCCTTAACTTGAAGATGGGGCTCCCAGAGTTCCCCTATCTCACTGGACTCCCCACAGATAGTGCTTCATTCCCTTCTGTCTTTCCCTGGAGAATGAAGGCCCACCAGACAAAGGCAACCAGGTTATTTAAAACTACAACACCTAAAAGCTTCACTGTGTTACCAAGATCATCATAATGCTAAACCTTTGAAAGTGAATGAAGCCAGCATCATTAATCATGCAAACAAAAATAATGAATATAGCACAGAAGATGGAGATAGAAACCACAGACTGTTACCACACAGAGGAAAAAACATGTTCCTAGACACTGTTATCTCAGCTACTGAAAGGTCTTGATTTGGGATTAAAAATATATGTATATTGAGAAAAATAAATCAGCTCTTTTTCCACCAGAAAAAAGGTATTTAAAATAATAACAACAATAATTAAAAAAAAAAAAGAATCAAGAGGTCATCCCGTCACTGAACAAGGATTTCAAAATTAAGGGCCTAATTTTCCAACCCTGTACACCAAGGGAAAAATCAGAATCAAGTCCCCTAGTACCATTCAAATTACCCTGAGCAAATAAACCAGGTACAGAGAGGAGCAGGGGTGGACTGATCCTTCTTCTCTTTCCAAACTGGTAAATTATGTCATTAGCTGTGCTTTTCACACAGTTACCTTGGACTGCCTGACAAGTTACTGATCTTGTCCCCACACCACATATTTCATTCTGTTCCTCCAGTGGCAAGATTAACTTTCTCCCAGTGGGACAGCTGGAAACCACTGGGCAGCTAAATGTTTTAAGAAACCTTCAATCAATCATCCACATTTGCCTCCTCACTCCTAAGGCCTGAAACTCAGTATTTTCAAAGGTTATTGTGTCATGCTCAAAAACCTCCTGATAGAACAGTGCAGTGTTTTGTTTTTGTCCCAGAAACTGTGCCGAGTGTTCATTCACAGTGTCTGTAACATTAGTGCAGGAACATGCATCACACACCCGCTACAGCACTACAAAGCATGAGGAAGTCTACTTAGAGCTTGTGCAAGGTCCACAATCCTATCAAGGAATTAGGAGGTTAGTATTTTAAGAGCAACTAATTCAAAGAAAAGATTAGCGTCATCTGCTGCAACTATGCCCAAGGTGTTAGCATGCTGCTACAAAGCTCCAGAAATCAAAAACCAATTCATTTAAAAAACAAGAACTGGCCAGCTCTTATCATTTTTCTCCAAATGATTTGAAGTCTGTGGTCCAAAGGCAGGGAGATGTGAAGAGTACCTCCTGTTTGGAAAACTTGGACCACGTCATCTTGATTTGAATTTGTTACTGATTAACACAAAGTCAACAGTAGAATAATCTCAGAATAGGCCAAGGGGAAGACTGTACATACTCTTCGCTTACTCACGTTCTGATTTACATGCATATACAAACATGTAAAAAAATCATTAAAAGGAAGCTGAATGTGCTGAAACAATTCAAAATCAAAACAAGCAGCAAATAACATTTTTAGCATGCAGTAAAAACAAGCAGTGCAAGAAGTATCCTTATTTCAACTGCATGAAAGGACAAAACCTGTACTCTGAAGAACCTTTATAAAAACACACATCTGTTCCCAATAGCACTCAGCAGACCTGAGAGCCTCAACCAGAGGGGTTCCTCCTGACCCTTCAACCCCTCCCCCCATTCATTCCTAAAAACCTGAGCACATCTGCTTCATCACATTCACAGCAGATCAAGAAGTCTGGGCACAGACCAGGGCTTAGACCAAAGGTGTAAGCAGTATCTGGGACAGTTTCCAATTGCCAATTACCATGCCAGAGCTGTCTTCCACGTTGTCCCCTCCCACCTCTTAATTAAAGGCTGATTTAAATATGATGAATGTTGATACTGTGAGACTCTGTTAACACTGCTGAGCGCACAGATAGAGGGCAAGAGAGCCTCCAGACCTCATCCTCGTGGGTATCAGCTGTGCATCTTTCTCACCCATGAAAGTCTCAGCAGAGGGAATCTCTCGGAGCAATCAAACTGAAGCGTCCAGTTCCACATTTACCTTTACAGGAAGCACATGGTACAGCCTTCAAAACCCAGGGATGTTTATTTGTTTTGCTGTTTCAGATGCCTTCAAATCTGCTACCTTGGACATTAACTGTCACCAACATTACAAGCACTCTTGGAGCAAATTTCAAATCTTAGAAAAGCAGAACTGATTTGCAAAGGCATTAAATTCTATCTTTTTCAACAAAAAAAAGGCTAATATTCTCCTGCTATATGGCAGCTGGTTGCTCAAGAAACAAAGTCAAGGGGAAAAAAGAAAAAACCCAAACAGCTATGTGCAATATCCTCACAGACAACACCCCGTTAACACCCTCCCAGGGTACAAGAGGGGCTATGTTGCCTCCAAAGCCCTTCACCCAGGGGGCATCACAAACACCACACTGTCCGGCCTATAAACCTGAAAGAGGGCAACACAGAAGTAACACGAAGCAGGAGCACTTACTGGATGTGGAGGAGTACTTGACACTGCTCGAGCGGGTCCTGCTGAACGGCTGCTTGGCAGAGGCAGCAGCTGCAGTTTTCCTCGCTGCTGCTCGGATCTCTGACACAGTCGCCTTCCGGTAGGACTCCACACTGCGGCCCGAAAACCCCGTCCTCGCCTGCGCTGTCTCAGAGTCACTGGGCACTGTAAAGGAACCTGCCCGCTTCCTCGGCATGGCGAGGATGTCAAGCCGGGACAGCTTTTTTGTCTCTGTGGACTGCTTGGAGCCTGGAGCAGCAGCTTCAGGGTTGGAGGCCGTTTTCTCAGTATCAACACACTCGTTGTCTGAAGCATCTCCCAGCCGGGCACGACGTAGCTTTGAGGCCCTCGTGGGCCGCGGGGTGGATAAGCTGTTGGAGCGGGTGAGAACTTGTTGGATCTTCTGCACGTTCGCCGTCACTTTGCTGTGATCCTCCTTGGCAGCCTGAGTAAAAGGTTTCCTTCTAGGAGCGGGCCGGGGCACCGAGTGCTCGTGGTCAGACACCACAGCATCAGGGACTTGTAAATAGGGCAGGCTCGAGCTCCTCTCGTCATCTGTGAAGTCGAGTGACCCCTGAGTCCCAGCACTCCGCTTCATCTGGAAGCGTTTGGTGGCCTCCACACACCTTGGGGCCTCCGGCACGTTGGCCTTCCGCTTCTCTGTCAGCCTGTCCCGTGCACTGGGCTGCCCACACTGGTCCTGGATGGACGGTGAGGACGAAGATTTCTCCTTCTGCAAGCTCGCAACCGCTTTGCGCTTCGGGGCACTCGTGGGGACGTTTTTGCCACTCACCAAACTGACCGTGCTGGCTGTGTCCACGTCTGAGTCACCAGACAAGGAGTCCTCCAGCTGACCAGCAGTTTCCGAGGGCTCCAGCTTTTGGCTTTGACTGAGCAATTTGGCCTCCAGTGCAGCCAAGGCAGTTTCAGTGTCCTTAAGGAGAAGATGAGTGTCCTGACCGAAGTCCATACGGGTTGAACGAACGGCCTCTAAGTCTTTAAGCAGAGGGTGACTTGAAATATGTGGAAGTTTGTTTTGAGGAACAGCGCTGCTTGATTTATCTTTGGTAAAACTTTCCTGCCTCACAAAAGATATTTCCTTTCCTGCCATGTTTTCCTGATCGTGAGGGCTCTGATGAACGGAAATAACCATTTTTCCTGCTGCGTTAATGTAAGCACTGACATCTTTGCCCAGTGGTTTTCCAGGAACGGGCGTGCCAGTAGACTTGAAGGCGAATTCCTGATCCTTCCCATCTTTGTCAGCTCGAGCATGGGCCATGCTTAGAGAGAGCTTGGAGGGAACCCCCATGTCACTGCTGTCATCACCAATGTAGAACGAAGTAGAAACTGTCTCGCTCACAGCTCTCACATTTGCAACCCGGGAGGCTCCTGGCTGCCGGCTCTCTGGTTTTGTGTCTTCCACCGTCTGCTCTAGCATTTTATTGTTTTCTTTATACTTTCTGCCTTTTTCTGAGCTGAAGCCATCATCAGATCTGCTGGCATCACTGAGGCTATCTGGATCTAAGTCTTCCTGAATGAAGAGGCGACTGCTGTGATCACTGTAGGCTTCCACACAGTGGTCCTTCACGATGGTTCTCTTCGTAACTTCGGAATAGGACTCCTGACAGACCAGGACTGTGGGCGTGGGGCTCTCTGATTTATCGCTTGGTGGCAGCTGAGGAAGAAGACGCCTTGTTCTCAATGGCACAGCATTTTCTGGTTCTCCAGATTTTGGGGCTATACCACTTTCTGTAGGGAGTTAAATGGACACAAGTCAACTGTTGTACAATTTATTTATTTTTTCTTTCTTTCAACTAAGAGTTTGATCCTGTAAAGTGCAAGGCCATGAAAACATTTCACAAGTTGTGCTCAGAACTAAGGCTGTACAAAGCAAACACCAACAGGGCCAGGCTTCTGCTCAGTCCCTGCATGTTTATCAATAAAAGGTAAAGGCACACTTAACTCCTTCACTGGATCAGACTGCTTAACACCTTTCCCTCTCAGTCTGAAGTCCTACCTGGCTATTTTCCTGTCATCTACCTCTCAGTACAACCACATACGTTTAGAGGCCACCCTACGAGCATGCTGGTACCAACCTACCATAAGATCAGGCCACAGGAAGGACGGGAAATGCTATCAGCCAAAACAGCAGTGTTTTAAGTGCCATTTCACACAGTGTAGCCCATAAGACTAAATAGATAGTGTTTTTCCAAAAGAACACATATGATCATATCTCACAGCAAAATCTCAGAAGAAAGATGCTAATAACAAAGAAACTCTGAATTAGAACCCACTGCTCCAGCACGGGTGCCCTTGTCAGCATGAAAGAGCTTCACAGAAAGGACTCATTTCTCCTATGCTGGTCAGAAATTCCTATCTTATACTGCTTTTAAATACCTGGATAACTGGTTAGATAGCTATGGTGATACTGCAAATGCTCTGGGAGTCAGGTTCTCATATGGGGTGAAAACAGTGGCAGTAGCCTCCAAAACAAAGGCTCCTTCTAAGCTTTACTCAGTCTGTCTGTAGCTGTTGATGACATAAAGGTAACAACAAATCTTTCCAACAAAAAATAAAAAAATAAAGGTGAAAGCATTTATAGAAACCAACAAAGCTCTGTCCTTCTTTTCTCACACATCAACAGGAGCTAGGGATTTGCAAGCTGCCTTCCCAGCTGCAATGAGAACCTGATCTCCTCCCATTTACCTTCCTCTGTCCATTCCCAGAGTTTTCTATGTTTATCTCCACATTGCAAAGCTGCTGTTTGACAAAGCCCAGAACTGCCAACAATTCTCAGCATAGCATAGCCAAACATGGGAGAAACACACCCAAAAAAGTACCAGTCAGAATTTATGCTCCAGGACAGCTTGCAAAGGCTTTTTTACTGGCATCATAAGGCAGTCTAAAGAATCACTCAGTGCTAATTAACACCCAAGGCCCTTAGAAACTTTCTGTTTCCCACGTGCCTTTTAGCCATGTCAAATATTACACCTAAGAACTTCTTGGATGATTCTGAAATGCAAACCAGAAGTGCTTTCTATCTTCGCTCCACAGGGAACAATTCAGTACGTCCTTCCCGCCCTCAAATACAACAGATAAAACAGAAAATAAGCCACAGCCAGACACACAGAAACCCACAATTCCTGCTTTCCTTATCGCCCTGATTTAGACTCAGCCACCTTCTAGCATCAGGATGAAACTTACCAGTAGCTCCATCAGCCTGTCCTGAGACAGATCCAGAGTCAGAGTAGCTGTCAGCAAGACTCGCCCACCTTGACACCCACTTCTGACTTCCTTGAGATGCTGCAGACATCTACAACAAGGGGGTGGGGAGGATGTGGTGTCAGAAAGACGGTCTGTAAAACAAATCTTAGCCACACAACCTCTCCTCTTCTAGGCACATCACCCAGTCTGCCCAAAACAGAAACCCATTCAAGCAGCACCTTTCCATCCAACCAGAAAATTGATCTCCACCAAACCACCAGATCCACCTGGACTGCCCGTACCTGCACATCAGCCTGAGACCCACTCACAGCTTTTGAGGCAAATGCCTGGAGCAAGGGTGACTTCTGACAGGTGCCGTTTTCACTGATTAAATGCTGATGAGAACCAGAGTCATCTTTTTCACCTTTTATTACAGGTCGAAAAGCTGATGATATTCTGGAAAATTCGGGTGACTCAAGAACACCAAAAACCTGAAAATATATTTGCATAGGCAAGATTAAAAACAGAAAACCCAAATTTAAACCCACAAAGCATTATTCACACACAAACCATAATCCCAAAAGGCCAGAAATGCTTGCCAATCCTTCCATACAAATTGAGAAAATGACTTTCTTCTCTACTCCCTAATTTTAAATACACATATTCATAGAATCCCACTCACACCCACATTTTCTCTCATCCTCATTGTTTTGGTGCACTGCACTCAACAGTAGTAGCTTTCACTGATGGAGTCCCTTTTCAGCCCTGAGAAATTTAGGATGAGTGTCAGGAAAGCTATTTATCATCTAATTCATGGAGAATCAGAAAAAAAAAAAAAAGAGGAAAGCTCTATTCCCAGAGTGTTTCACAGACTGCAGCAGAGATTGGGGTGAGAAAAAGCAGCCTTGCACAGCTGTATAGGGACCCGGGAACGGATGTACTGCTGAGTAAAGCTAGGTGTTCAGACTCCCTATGGAGATAAACAGGCTTTCCTAGGTGGGTAAGCAAGATCTATGCCTCAGAAAGGCCTGTTTCTCTCTTCTGACTATAATTTCAGAGGAAGATGCTACCATTGAGGGTACCTAGGTTTGGGAAGGGATGGCCTAAAATTCTTCACTCTCGCTCATGTTTAAAAAATAAAAAAGTATGTGTGAATCACCCCAGAATCTCAGCAAATCCAAAATCCTGATCATCTTTCTTCCTGGACAGAAATACAGAGTTATTTAATGAGTTATTTCCCAAACAGCAGACCTATGTCTATGTCAGTCACGAGCAAGGTCTGGCCAGCTTGCCCTCCCAAGGCACAAGTCTGTCAAGCTACTATCCAGAAATAATTCTGTTTTTGTGGTACTTTCCTTGTGATTCCATTTCAAAGCAGTTAACCATCACATCAGAGTTAGGGCCTTGCTGTGACTGAAACAACCTGCCCCAAAGACTTCCAATCACATTTCAAACAAGATGTAAAGAGCAAGCATAATAAACAAATGAGGGAAGCCAGATCTAGGCTCACGGAACATTATACAAAGTTCTAAACCCAGGTTTCAGGCTCCCTTTAAGCCTTAACTCCATCCTCCTGCCCACGCTTCACCAAATCTTCACAGCAACTTGCCAGTTTTGTTTTCATATTAGACCACAGATGAAAGTTAAATCTGAACATCAGCCAAGCTTTGGCTTGCCCTGGGGTTGTTTAGTTGGGTGGGTTTTATTAAGCCTCACCCTCATTTATTTTTTTAAGGCTACCATCCACCTTGCACAATCTAAACAAGGATAAATCCATGTAGGATTGCCTCTGCCCTAGACCACACCCTTTGCTACCTCAACTAGCTGTCACTTGCCCTGACAGCAAGCACTATTTTCCTAACGAAGCCAAGCTAAACACAATCACCTACCACCAAGGCTTGTGAATTACAAAGACAATCAGACTGTGGCCTGCATTTCCTCTGGCCTACAGGTTGCAGCAACAGCAATAAGGTGCAGCTCCTGTGCTTGTAACAGTGGGCAAGAGGTGATACAAGGCCAAGAAAGAGATTCGTGAGAGTCCTCGAGAGCAAAGCTACTCCCAGCCAAGCACTCAGCAGGATCAGTCTGATCTCCATTCTGCTGGTGCCTTTCCCTCTAAACATATGGTGAGCCCACCTGCAGTTCAGCACCCAAATCTCATTTTGAAAGCAAGATAGCTCATTGCTGAGGGCTTACTTTGCTCTCTTGCAGCTGGTGGATTTTTTGTTTGTTTGCAATATTTAGTTTTGTTTTACTTTTTATGAGCAGCCTCACAGTTCACTGACACCAATCCTTAACACAGGTCATCCAAGGTAATTTCCCACTCCTATTATAAAGCCCCTCTGCACCCAAGTAATAAAGGGAGCAACTGCTAATGAAGCCGGACCTGTCAGCAACAGCTGCAGAAGTCCAAGCCTTCAGCTTGCAAGCCAAGCACAGAAAAGCAACTTTACCTGATCAATCATTTTTCGTGCTTCCTCCACCTCTTTATCCTGTGACTCTGTCTCAATGGTGTACGTGCCAGTCTCACTCACACTGTCTTCCTCATCATTCCTCCTGCCCTGGGCAGCCTTTAGCTCAGGAGATGGAGCAGATGGAGGCTCTGGCTCTGAAGATATAACCACACGGGGGGCTGCTGGCACAGGCTGAGGTGCTGGTTTCTCAAAGTTTGCCTTCCCAGACTGGTTTGCCTCCCGCAGGTACTCAGCCACAAAATCCTGAGCCAGTTTGGACTTCCTCCCAACACTGCCATAGGCTCTGACTGACGGTCTGGAGGCAGAGGATGAAGAGTTGATTCGCTCCTCTGTCTTCTCTCTCTTGAAGGAGTTAGCTCTTTGGGTCCCAGAAGAGCTGTTGGTGGCTTTGCCCGCCTGTGACCCAGCATGGGACGGTGGCACCACGCTGCCCTGCTTCTCTGCTGGCACCGCATTCTTGCGCTTCTCAACCTTGGTCTTGAGCCCAGGATCGGTGTCACTCTGAGAAGAATGAGCACTGTGTGTGAAGGACTGCGAGCGCTTCTTCCTCGGCGTGTCCTCGAAGAACTCGATGACGAACGCCTGCTTGTTGTGCAGCATCTCGTGGGGATCGCGCCTCATCTGGCGCTGCAGCTTGGCCTGCTCCGTCACCCGCTCTCCACCTGTCACTGGCTCCTTCTCCGCCTTGGGTGCCACAGGGTCTTCCGAGTCGCTCTGCGTCCCGTCCTCGTGCCGATTGCCTGGGAACAAGTTTGAGTATTTGACTTTCATGCTCTCAGACTCTGACCCAGTCATTACCTTCCGATTTCAGTCAAAAAGAAAAAAATCCTACAGAAATAACTCCAGACACCTACTGTGCTACAGGCATTTTTCTTTCTTGAAGGAATACAGAGAAGGCAGCTGTCTCCCAATCAACTTCTCACTGGTTGGCTATCCAGACTTTGCAAAATAATGCAAGAAGCCATTGTAACAACAAGGGAGTTTGATTTTGTAAAGCAGATTGTTTTAGAGTCCTCACGCGTTGTTTCTTTTCTTTATGCCATTTAAATAAAAGCAATGATGTTATTTTACAGTTCTGCCCACAGCTACTGCAGAACAAAATGAGGTGATCTTGAACAATTTGTCATAGAGCAGAAGTCTCTATAGAATCAGTAAATAAACCCTAGGCACTGCATCCCACAGAACCAAACCCCAGTGATGACGAAGCCACCAGATCAGTGTGTTGTGAGCGCATGCACTGCTGAGCACCCGCAGCACCCCTTCCTACAGGGAGGAATGGAACAGCAGCTAATGGAAAAGGAGGCGTGCAGCATTCTTCACTTTTCCTAAAGACTTAAGGATCACACCACGACACCCCAGAAGTCACACCATCCAATCACCAGCCAAGCAAATATTAAACCCTTAAGAGTTCTAAGCTTAAAGTAAGCTTTTATACTTTTTCTGTGTGTTGCTAACAACCATCTTTACAACCTTCCCTTCGTACCAGGGATGCTCTGCACCTCAGCACCTTAGTTCAGGACCCTCAGAGAGTAAGTTAAAGTAAAACAAACCAAAAGAAGACCAAACACAAACCTGTTTTTGGAGAAGGAAACGGGTGTGAAGGCACACAACTTGATTCAGTCAACGACCGGGAACCTGTCATCGGGAGAATGGGGAAAGAGGTCTCTGCGCTCTAGACTGTAACATGCAGCAAGATACACTGGCTAAAATACCACGTGTTTGAAAGGAAAACTGCTCAAACCTACTTTGCAAGTTCCCCAGGCACAGGATGGAGACCTTATATTATCTCAAATTAACTGTGAAAGATTAGAATTTAATACAAGAACCATTCAACCCAGGAGTCAGTCCTCTGAGGAGTTCCCTAACACCTTCCTAAAGAAAGCCAGCAGACTTTGCCTTGAGGACTGATAAGCTTCATCTTTGGAAGGGAAAGTTCCTAAATTAAAGGGTCTTGGCTAAACACCCTGCTGAATGCAAAACTGTGAGGATGCAAGTGAAAACACCCACTGTGTCTACAGACTCCCCAGCAGAACACCATGCACGTGCCCTCAAACCTCAACTCCCTACTCTCAATATCAGGCTTTACATACATCACATTGATAATAAGTGGAACAAATGCTACCAAAGAACCCCAATGGTGGCTGCCTCCAATCCTAAAGACACAAACCTGGTAGGCAGCCAGCTGTAGCCTCCTAGGCATCTTCAAAATTAGACCCACAAGAAGAACATGCTACACAACTATCGCAGATTAATGACAGGCTGTCCTCTGCCAAAACAGAGGTAGATAAAACTCCTCAGGCCACCAACACTGCATTTTTTAATCAAATGTCCAAACAGTTGATTTTTTGAAATGCAAATTATGCATTAAGTTACCTAAGCTTCCTTCCAAGCCTTATGGACTGTAAAGAGGAAAGTGCAGCCAGACTGGTACCCTCCCCGTGCATTGCTCAGGACAGCCCTAAGAGCTGCCTAACTCTGGTTTCCCCAGAGAGAAGAAAGTAGAGTGACAGGAGCACATCTGAACCCCTGACAGACTTCAGCAAGTCAACAAACAAACAAAACTTTCTATCAGTCAAGACAACACTAAAAGCTCACACAGGCCACTTCAACATTGTCCTGTATCAGAAAACAAACAATGACAGCAAAAAAGTTCAATTCCCAAGTCATGCCAAATCACATCTGGATACTTGAGACCTTCTTGACCACACAAGCTTCTAGAAAACTGTACAGCAGAGCAATAAGTTGGAAGCTTAATAGATTAAATTCTTCCTATTAAAGGCAGCAATTTTCCATTAACTTAGCAAACATTCCTTTGAGGGAAAACATGACTGTTCTCTTTAAAAGGACATCTAGCAAAGGTAGGACTTGTAACTTCCAATATGGCTTCTGCAGTCCAAGTCTGCAGATCATAGTAATGCACTTGGCAAGGCTGGAAAAGCTGAACACAAAGGCAGTAAGAGTGCAGCAAACCATGGTCTTTTCTTCACTGTTCTGTGCACGACCCAAGAGAATTATCCAAGCAAACTCAGATCTTGCCAAATACATTCAGAGTCACCTGAGAACCATGCAACTCCCACCAGAGTTGGGACAGCACAAAGATCTGGGTTCAAAACTACATCTGAAAATCTCCAAAGAGTTCCACGTAGTACTACAGTTAACAGGACATAGGTCCACAAAATTTGGCATTTTTAACAAAGCAGGGTTTCAGAGAAGTTCTAGTTTAAGAGAAGAGACCTTCTTCCACAAACACAATTTCCTTCACTGGTGATCATACATATCTCAGGTCTGTTACCAATCTCTATGTCAAGACCAAGTAGCTCTGCTAATTGCACAGTAATTGCAGGATAAAGCACACTCAGAATCTTCAGCTACAAAGAAAAGTCAGTCTTTCAGCTAGGAGAAGAAAACTGACTGCAATACCTGCATTCATGAGCCTGCTTGACCACGTGGACAGGACTATGAATACTTAGAAACAAAATCATTTTCGAAATCACTGCTACAACCAAGATGGGAATAGACACGTGGAAGAATCAGGTAAGGGTCCCCAGGCCAGCATCACACATTACTACAGGACTGGGTGAAGAGCCTAATACCTGGGTTCAAATCATTAACAGTCATAAAAGAAATATTTTTCATTGCTCATAGTTGGAGCAGAAATAAACAAGTGCAGTTCTCCTCAACAGGAGGAGGATTTTCCCCCCTTTAGTGTGTTGCATTTGCACAGTTAGCAGAGAATACTGTCCACAAAACAAGACATTCACTCACCTTTAAGTGTCCTCACGTGAACTGGCAGGTCACTTTTGGTGCTGTATACATCGTCCCCTGGAGACTGACGCCTAATTAAGCTTGGGTCATTCTGGACAAGCCAGTCAGCCACCTTGCTCTCTGCTGACATCACCTCTCCGTGAGCTGGTTCCTTACTATAAGGTCTTCTCTGTCGGAGCGAAAATTTAGTTACGTGATCTTTTATCTTTATTTTACCAGGGGTTCCATCATCAAATTCAATAGTGAAAGAGGCATGGCTTTGCACAACTGGGGCTACTGTGGCATCAATATCCTTTGTTGGGATCTCATGGACCTGTGTTTCTGGAGATTTTGATGGCTGCTGAAATTCTTTAGTTGGGATCTCAAAGTAACTTGGTTCCCTCCGGAAGGCAAATACAGACTGTTCTTGGGGATCTCTATAGGCAGAAATATTACCATTCAGTTCCTCTTCGTGTTGGGTCATCTCTTTTGATCTTTCTACAAAAGGAAAAAAAATAAATAAACATTATCTGAAGTACCTAAATGAACCAAAGAAAAAAATACCAGTTCTGTTTTGTACTCTGGCCTCTTCACTGAAATAGGTGATTTCCAATGACCAGTATTTCTCATACTCACTTTGCCCTTACTCCCACTGTTCTTCGAAGAGCTGAGTACATGTGTGTAGGCATACACTTGTATGTTTTGGCAGAACCTATGTGGCTGGTGGCATTTTAAGATTTTTTGCATACCTTTTTTCTCATACATACTGAATTAGTCCACAGTTGTTTTTAACCTTCATTTATTGCACTGGAAGCATTTTAATTTCCCCTTATCCTGGCTAGCAATCTACACATAGCAATGTGCAAATAAAGTACAAAAAAAAAAGCCTTAAAGCAGGATGACTTCACGTAAGATAAGAAATATGCAGAAATTTTGTGACCTTCCACCCTCATTCTTTTCCCCACAAAATTACCTTTATTACCTGAGTAATGTTCTTCTTGCCTTTGGTCCTCCTTGTTGTTTGCATCATCTTCCCCCCACCAGGAGGGCTGCCCATAAAGAGGGGTGCGGTAACTATTGGTCTCTAGGATTAAGATAAATATTTTCTGTGTCAGAGATTCGCAGAAGTCAATCACATGACAAAAGGGGAAAAAATAACAGGATCAGATGAGATCACATACCTGTTACATAGCAGTTATTACAACAGCAAATTATACATAATAATGAGTGTGTTCAGGTTTTTTTCCTTTCCTTTTTCACATTCAGCCAGAAGAGGCTGACTCCAGCTCCCTTCACTCTTTAATAGCTGTGTTTCCCAAATACTGACTTTTCTCCTTCTCCAGACTCATTATTCACAGAAGTGGAAGACTTTCAGCAGGACAGACTACAAAATGCCAACCACAAACTCATTTGCAATTCAGGTGAAAATCAGACTTTCATCCTGACCTTAATTGGGAAGACTTAAGCCATGCCCTTTTTTGCTCCACCACAGATTGGGCTGCTGTCAGGCCAGGAATTTTTCCAGCTATTCACTCCTCCCACTCTACATGACACACATCCCACAACAGGAAATTCTTGAAGAGTTACAAATTTAGGGAAAACAGTAAAACCATCTCCTTACACATAAGTGAAGCAGAAGTAAACCCTTGCTCTCAAAAGCATAAAGGTAAATGCACAGTCACTGCAGGACAGAGATTTTTTCTCATGGAGATACTTCCAAGAAGAGCCAGACTTCAATCACTGTCTCTACACAAAGAGCACTCACTGAAGATCATCACTTCTTTGCACCAACAGGTACCGGAAATAACTGATTCATCTCTTCTTCCTTTGTCTACCATGAAATATGATTGTATTCTGGCACTGCCTTGGGCTGCTGCCATTTATGTTTCAAGTAAAAAGAATACAGCTCAATTTAGCTGTGGTAACAGTCATTGTTATTTATAATAGTTTAAGGGAGGCAAATGAAGTAGCTTTTCTTCCTTCACCTAGAGATGATAGAGATACAAGTACAGGTCAGGGACTGAGTGAGGTTAACGCCCCAGTTTTGCTCACTACTTCTGCCTCTCTCCATCAGCACACACTTTACTGGACACATCAAAGCCCAGCCACCAGCCTAAGCCACAGTTGGGCTCCTATCACCAGCTGCTGCTCAGCTCATAGCTTTATCCAAGCAGCCCTCACATAACCCTGCCATTCTGCATTCCCTGCTTTAATAGGGCCAGCATGGACAGCAGTTGGCGGCATGAAGGAAATGAGGAGGGGAAGGGGAATTAAGAGTCAAAGCAAAAAGAAGCCCGTTGTTGCTGTTTGTAAAGCTACACAGACCCAGCAGCCACCTTCTAAGGTTGTTTTTTTTTTTTCCCCCTAGGACACTTCCAGAAATGCATAAGCTCATACATTATCAGACCATAGGGAAAGTTTTGCTGTACAGATCCAGCCCACAGGACCTTTTCAAGAGGTTTTCATATTTCAAAATTAAACACACTGCTTCCCTTCACACCGAGGTTCAAAAGAGTTGAAGCATTACTCTCCGTTCTGCCTAGAGTGTGCAGAAGATAAACTGTGTTCCCATTATGTAGGCGGCCCTTGAGAGTTCAAAGGAGAAAGCATTTCTCACCATGAATAAATTGGAACTGCCAAGCAATGTGTGTCATAGCTGAAAATGGGCAAACTACTCCAGGAAGAGAGGAAAAAAAAAACAACCAACCTATTCAGAAATCTGCCAACGAGGAGAGAAACCCAAAGGCAAGTTTGGGCCCTGCTAGGCTGAGACCTGTCCTGGAAGCTGGTTGAGAGCTCTCAGCCACTCTTCGTGCTACAACTCGTGGAGCAGATCCACATCCCACTCCCACATGGGATCCGCTCTGCCCACTGCTTTCAGGCATACACTGCAATGGATAATGACTATTGTCATCTTGGGGCTCAAGCCCCAAGAAACAAAGGATTCTCATCTCAGATTTGTATGATCAAATTTGACCAGCTCAATACTGGCTTCTTTCAGTTGTTTGTAGAACTGCTTTGTTTTCACAGGGGCAGAAGCTGAGACAACTCACACCTATCCCACCTTTTTGCAGGACACAGGAGCCACTACTGCCTTTCTGCTGCAGAGGAGAAGGCAGCTAGGAAATCAGGTCAACCCTGGTCAGACTCTTCTGGTGATGAGGAATTTTGGGACTGCATGTTAAAGCAAAAAAGAATTAAAAAAAACAAACTAGAGTAATAAGCCAGTTATTTTCCCTTCTCAAATTTCCCCCACTAACCTAAAAAGTCCTAATAGGTGCTTGGAAATGCCCTGAATTCCCTCTCTGACAAAAACCAGGACAAGGCCAAACCTAGCAGGCTCGTGGTTGGGCAGAGTAGGCAGGGTTCCAGCATGGCAGGAGCCATTGAGAACATGCCCTGAACTCACAGCACCATGAGAGCCACAACATGGGGCTCCCATGTCCTACCACAACAGTCTGTAGCATTGTATATTCAGTGCAACCTGACAGATCCCTACCATGTGTTATTTTTCACTCTTCCTCTCTCCCAGCCTCCACAAAAAACTGGAACTTCATTTTTGAAGATTCCAAAAAGCACAGATGGGAAACCAGGGAGTCCTGCTGGAGGACAGTTTCAATATTTTAAGAACAATTAATGTTTCCACTGAGCCTTCACATTAACCTGCATTTTGAACAACACTATTAAGTGATGCAGACACCCTCTTTTCTCAGCTACTGCTGTAGGTGGCCAGATTCTGAGCCAGACGAAAATATCCCTGTCTTCAGAAGAGCACCATGCTGCCCTGCTCACGTCAGAAACCACAGCCCTTTCTTATCCACCAGAAGTGCCCTGATGCCCTCCTCCTGCTCCAGCACCATAGAGCTGTATGGAAGGGGCAGAAGGCACAGGAAGGCAGCTAAGTAGATGGCAGAAACAGATGCAGGCCAGGTAGCAGACACATATGCAGTGGTGCTGCGGGGCTGCCCACTGCCAGCTGGAATGCATTTTGGGTAGCAGCCTCAATCTGGACCAGCAGCACCCAGTGCAGCACATCTGCCTGTGTCCCAAGCCACACACACTGCTACATGGCCACAACCTGCCTGTTGGACCTTGGCATGAGCTGGGAGCTCTTGGATGCATAGAGGCTTAGGGCTTGTTCGAGTCAGCAGTGAAACAAGGAAGGCCAATGAGAACTAACAGTCGTGTTAATGCTATGAGACTTCCTCCAACTAATGGCAGCTCGTTACCACCTCTCTCAATTCTGTGCCAGGCTGGCCAGATGGTGCCAGTTCATTTAGACATATTTCTTGGCTCATCAATTCAGGCAGACAGGCTGAAAACCATCCTTTTAGATAACTGAATTGAGGTCAGCATGAGCGTTCAACCAGACACACAGCTACGGGTGACAGTGTAATACAGGGAAAGCTCTAACATGCACATGTTCTGCTTCTGGATTTCAGTTTCCAGAGCAGTCAATAAAAAGGAAAAATGGAGGTTGTGTTAGCACAAAGCAAGGGATGCCCAAGCGTTTAACAAGTTTATACTAATACAGAACTATTGATTATCTGAAGAGACGCCACAATATCAGAGAATCAGTTGCTTCAATGCAAAGGATGTACTCAGAGAGAGTGAATGACAAAGAATAACACAAGGACAGGACCAAAAACACAGTCCAGGTGATGAAAGGGAAAGCAGAAGGTCTGCATTAATGCTGCTCTCCATCAGTTAAGTGGGCAGAAGAGCTTCCAGGATGAACACAGCTTCCACAGCACCGAGTCTGATGGCCTTCAAAAGTAGCTGCCAGGCTGGGACAGAAGTGAAGGCACTGCCTGGGTGTACAAAGCTTCAGTCACAACAGAGACACTGACAGCAACAGCAAATTTCTTTGCTGACAGAAGCACACACAGCTTTGAAGCTGTCTGCAGCAAGTCAGCACACCAGCATGAGAAATCCAGCTTGCTCTAAGTCAAACTGGTTTTGATTCATTATTAATGAGGTAAAAGTCCATCTATGGAAGATATAAAGTGAGCTTCTTAAGGCAAGGGCCTTGGGGAGAAAAAGAAGGGGGTAAAAAAAAAGATGACCTAGCTTTAAAACATTTTAAAAACTAATTTCTGACATCTCTGCTTTTTTCCACCTCTTCAAAATAAAGAATTTAAATATAGCAGGAATAAACACAAAACAACTCTTCAGCTCTTCACTGTAGTGCTTATTTTGTGTGTATGGCAAACCTAAATCCTGCACTTTTGTACTTACTGCAAGCGCACACAAATCCTGGAGGCTTTCAAATCAGGCTGATAATCACAAATTTATTTATGCCAATTACACACTGAAACCTTCAGCATGCTGCAGGTACCACCAAATTAGCACAGATGAAAAGCAGATACACCACCACTCTCCTACATTAAAGGCCAGGGTGAAGCTGTGTGCCTAAGTAGCTATTACCATGATCTCATGGGGAAGGCAGCCAAGGACCATGGAAACACTCCACAACCCAGCACAACTCCCACTGTTCCCTGCATGCTGCCTGCAGACCTCAGCATGGACATGGACAGGACTGGCAAAGCAGCTACTAACCCAGCAAGGAAGACTGCTGCACAGATCCCAGGAGAAACTCAAGTCCTGCTCCTGCAGCTGGCAATGCCCATCTCAGCTGGAAGCTGCAGGCAGCCTCAGTGCCTGGAAACTCAGGCCTGGAGCAGTTATCCAGAGGTTAGTCATCAGCCTCAGCATTATCTAGTGCCATCAGCCCGCGAGGGCTTTAAAAAATTACAGTAAGTTCAGATCAGCCTGTGCTGACAGCAGACCACAAAGTAGCTTATCTCATCCCCCACCTCGGCTCAGGTAGCAACAGATGGGGAATGCAACAGCATTAGAATCTGAGCAGCTGAAGGCTGTACCTGGCCTCCTCATCACCCCAGGCTCTAACCATGTCAACTGATGGCTATTTTTAGTATTAACTAGCTGAACTGTGAGCACTTTTCTAATTCATACCAATATCCAACCACAGGTTTTATCAAGCTTCTCGTCTTAAAAACATTCCACAAAGACTGATGGTTTCCTGCTTACAGGCAACACACACCAAGAAGCTGCATACTCAACAGCATAAAGAATAAATGACTGAGCTGTTTCCAATTCCCTCTGCTGAATCTCTTTATCCTCACCCCCTCACCTCCTCCCATTTCTAAGCAGCTCTAATTGTTCACATTGTTTTGTTAAACCTCTTCCCTGAAAGCCTGCATTGCCTCTGTCTCTTTTCCAGCCAGGCCCTGGGAAGCGATCCTTCTAAAGGCTTTTGTCACCCCAGACCTTGCTTTAATTAGTCAATGCAAATTCCTAAATACCTACGGGCTTAGCAAAACAGCTCTCTCCCCAAAGCCTCTTTCTGCTGCCATAAGCAAGCCCTCTCCCAGCAAGAACACTACGTTCCTCTTTCCACTAATCATTTAACTTGCTGCCACTCCTCCAAGAGCCACAGAGAAACTGTGCATGTGTGCAGCAGTAGACAAGGTGAATTAGTCACACTGCAGATGAAAAAGAAACCCACTGATCATTCTGCTCACGTGACGAGATGCTCATGGGAGAGTAAGGCACTGATTTAACGCTCAGGCTCCTTCTCCCTGCTTCCAAAGGCTTCAGTCCAGCCACAATAAAACGTCCTGAATTCCTCCACCCTTCAGCAGGTTAGCAACACCTCAGACTTCTCATATCTGCCCATCAGCCCTACTGCATGTGGCAGCCCTCATCACAAGCCCCTAGCAAGTACACAGCTTTTTTTTTTTTTTTTTTTTTTTTTTTGCCTTGTACCTATGGTCTTTACCCACTAAAAACGATAAATACACAAAACGTACCCGTGAGCCACACGATGAGAAATGGGTCACCTTGACAAAGTGCCACTCCACGTCCTGACTTCAAAAGATTTTCCAAAATATCAACCACTTATGCTATCTAGGTAACCAACCAGTGCATATTTTGGAAGGTGGCAAGAACAAAAATGAGAATATTCACGCAACCGAGCAGCAGCAGACACAAACTGGTTCTACCCAGACCTCACAGACCTCATACAGGCAACACCTTCCAGAACCCAGCAGACTTCACAGCTCTCCATCAGTGAGGTTCACCTCCTTTCACCCTCCTCAGTGTCACAGCTAATCACTGACTGCATCCCTTTAACCCCCACACTTGTGAGGTGAAGTGACAAATGTTCCATCACGGGGGGAGGGTGACCCACAAACACATCTAAATCAGTGCACAAGGGTTTTGCAGTGTGAGAATACCAGTCAAGCACACAGGTGTGTGTGTGTTTCCATGCACAGCTGGAGGGAACAAAAACACAGGCAAATATATGGGAGAGAAATATTACTGTTTTAGTATATTATCTCAGCTTAGAGGGACTTTCACAAAGGCAATACATAGGAGATTAAGGTCAGCCAACCCACTCCAATTAGGTATCAAAAAAGGCCTTAATGGATTTACCCGAAGTTGTACACATTTCTAGAAAGCTGCTGTTACCTATGAATAGGTCAGCTGTCCCAAGATCCTGTCTCCCTCATCTTTGCCCACTGCCTTCTCCCTAGCCCTTCCTCCAACAGATCCATTTTGCACATGGACAGCTCCCAATCACTCTGCCATCCTGGTAAGCAAGACTACCACTGTCGTCATTAGTCATCAGAATGCTTTAAAGCCATATTTCTGCTTCTTTTCATGTATCATCAAGCTCTAGAAGGCCACCACCTGACAACTGAGCCAGACAGGGAGAAGACATATCAGGGCAGTACATAAAGGAGGTAGGAAGCTCAAGAGTGGGAAATAAAAACTGCTGGGGATGTCTTGGCCCACCATGGGAGGGAACAGGAAGATGCAGGTATAAAAAAAAGAGTCTCCAAAGGAAGGTAGCAGTGAGTAGATAAATGTGCAAGAGAAAATTTTCTGAATGGAAACGATGCAGCCACATAACAATGAACTTAAAGCAAATATCTCCCAGGTTCAGCAGTCAGTTCCAATCTCACATAATGAGGTGCTAGGAAACACAGTAATTTAAAACTATACAGGACTCCTTGCAACAAATCCCTTACTGCCACTTCACCTGCTTGCCAGTACCACGCTGCAGCAGCCATGTATCTTTCACTGAGTCACCACCTCCGTTCAAACACCAGCTCATGATTAAGAAAATAAAAATAGACCAGACAAGTGCCAAAGAACTCACCAAACCTGCTCAGCCCACAGGCTCTAGACTCTCACAGTGACAAGACGTGTGTGAACCACCATGTCAATTATGTACTTTTTTCTCCTAAAACTGAAAGCGTGAAATACTTAGAGGTATAGAAAGATGATCCTCCAGTACCAGTCTGCACACCATGTAACTGACACCACACTTGATTCTGACCCAGTACAGGGATAGAGCAAGACTTTGACTGTTGTAAATCTTGCCTAACTGGTTCCTGAGCAAATACCTGTAATTGGCTTCCTCTCTCCTTTCTCCAGCTTTGCTTGTGGGGACTCAGTGTAGACACCATGCTCCATGGGCTGCTCCACCCTCTTCATCGCTGTGCCTTTGAAATTCATCTGAAGCTGGCTGGTGTACTTCTCGTGCTGCAGAGACATAAGGACAGCTGCAGGGTGCCCATGCGATCTGCATGGCAGCCTGTGGCAAAGATAAACCTCTCTTCCCAGCAAACATGGCAATGCAAAGGCAAATAATACGGCTAAGCTCTGTGACAAATGGGAAACACACCTAAGTAGAGAACAGACTAGAGAACAACACAAGTGCCAAAAGAGTGGCTTACAGACATCTCATCTGGAAGACATTAAATGTCAATTACAGTCCATGAGAAGGTCACTGTAACAAAGCCCTGCAAAATAGCTATTTAGGAAACGCTTTAAAAAGTAAACTGAGAACAATCAGAACTTATGCTATTTTCTGATCAGGATTAAAATTCAGAAATCCCCTTGGTTCTTAAAGCAATATTATTAATTCTTCCCGGGCCTTCATCTGCACATTATCTCAATTTTTCAGCAAAGGCAATTAAGATATATTTTAATTATTTCTCTCCAAACTCTCCCACCAGTGAGGAAAGACTGCTCAAAGCAGGCTCCATATTAACTTGCAGCTTAGTAAATGGGCTAATTAAAAGTGGGTTTATTACAAGCAAATTAATAAAAGGGTGTACCCATCCAGATTACCCCCTGAGTAAAGTCAGTGAATCATTTACCCAGTCCTGGCTGTTATACTTCCAATCCTCTCCAAGTCCTAAATCTAATACTAGGGCTAAGACGACAGCATCTGCTTGCTAGCCAAAGGTGATGCCTGGTGCTGATGCCCGGTGCTGGTGGCTGAACTCAGCTCAACAAAGGCAGCTTTCCCGCCTCTGGGGGTTGCTTTTCTGCCTTAGATTAAAGGACGCTTGTATATTTTATTCCTTATACTGACATTTTTATTTAAAGAACACTTTACTCTTAAGAGGACTGCTCAGCAAGGAAGACTGTGGAGCTTGAAGGCATAGATGAGATAATGGGAATAAATTAAGCCAATTTCAGCCTGCTGAAGAAATGTTAACAGAGCTGGCCAACATCACCAAGCTCAAGGACAGGCAACTGCTCTCCACTCCCGGGGCAGAACTAATTCTGCTCTGTTTCACCCTGAAGTTAATGCACTGACTGTTCTTAAACACATTACAGCTTTAGTAGCCTTTTTGTTGGCTGCCATGAAATCATAAAGAACTTGATCAAGATGTTAGCAGCAGGGTAAGAGAGATCAGAGATAACTGGGAAATGCATTTGCCATCAAAGTAGGCTTTTGGCAAGCCTCAATCCAAGGACAGCATACTAATATGGACAATTTTGCTACTGTATTTTAAAACTTCAGGCAGCATGATCACTACTAGAGCGCTGAAAGAAATGACACACCTGCACCCACACACCCTTACCTTTAATGCCTCTTCTGGGACCTTGTGTTGAATTTGCTCCAGGACATACATGTTTGAATGTACAGAACTTGTTAAGGAAACAGCAAAGGAATCGGATGCAGAAAGAAATCTAGTGTTTATAGTCACTGAAAGAAAGTGACAGGAGGTGCTGAAAGCTACCTCAATTGCACAGCAAGACAGTCTCTGCTGTGTGTATTTTGCAACAGAGGGTGCAACTATATTCTCTGTCAGGACCCAATTGGAGAGTGGCATATAACAGGAGCACTGAAGGAGCTTCAGAGGAGCACCAGCAGCTCGGTACAGCATGAGGGAGCAAACAGAGCCCTGACTCAGCACACACCCTGCTCCCAGATGCCCACCACATCCTGGCCAAGACAGAGCAGACTCACATAGTTAGAACAAGGCAAGGCCTTTCAGTCACTGTTGTTTCCTGAATGAAAAGTAAATCAGATCATGAGCTGCTGTGACCTCTATGGAAGGGAGGCATTCAACATGCCTGAACCTAGGCAATAATCCCCAGCTATACAGTGCAAAGAGGAAAAAAAAAAAAGCAGAAAGGAAGCATCTGGCCATGCTATCATGAACAACTCAATCAGCACAGCACAAAAAGGACGAAAGCGGAAAGATGGAAAATGTTAAACTAAAAATAAACCAAGAGATATTGGCAGAGCATGGAGACTCCACGCAGTCTGTGAGTGAAGCTGTAAATGGAAAAAAGAGACAGCTCTTATGCAATAGAGTGCAGCTGACTTGGAGGCCATGGGAGATGCTGCCATCACCACTGAGCTGAACATGGTCTAACAGAAAGCACTGCTAAGAAGCACAGCACCACAGCAGCAAAGGAGAGGAAGAGACTTTAACTGCTACAGCAATCACACTGAAATAAAGAGCCAAGCCTAAAACCTACATCCTCAAAATCTTTCCAGTTTTCCAGTCAAGGACAATAAATTCTACGATTCATAAACGCAATCATTCATTTCACATGAATAGCCATGTAAGGGCTGCAGGACTAAGCACTTAACTCAACTGCTTAATGCTCAGAATTACTTCCTATAAAAAGTTTAAACCTGTATCATAACCTCTAAAATATGACCTCAAGGTCTAAAAAAAAAAAAAAAACGTTTTCCTTCTGACCTAGATGTGTTTAAGCACCTCTGTTGCAAATGTTGCAGCTGTGAACTGAGGTACCTGTAGCCTGGCAAGAGTACAGCTGAGGCTCAGCCTTCCCTTACAGGTTATGCTGGGCTCCCGCAAGGTCTGGAGTATTTCAAAGGCTAAAGCACAGCCAGGCACACATACTTTTATCGTGGATAGAACAAAAGACACAAGAATGTGGCCTTGGGGTCAAGGATGCACAGGAGTTTTCCAATCTAACCCTTCCCACCCACTGCCCTCCACCTCTATTCTCAGAAGCATCCAGGCTGTTTTAACCAAAGGTTTCTCATAAAAGCAAGCAAGAAACCTGGAGAAGATGCTGCTTCATAATCCATCTCGAGTGGGTAAAGTTTAGCAGTTGGAATCAACTGAAAGGGAGTGTATTCTTAAAAATAAATAAATAAATGATTTGATAATGCTAAGAAAAGGCAGCAGTAGGGGTCTCTACTTCTGCTGATCTACTGCAGCCAAACAGCTACATCAGGATAAAAAGGAAAGGGATGAAGGTAAAGGCATTTTAGCAGACACCAGCAGAACTTGTGCCTCTGTAAACAAAGCAGTAACAGCAGCCTGGCCATCCCTGATAGAGATGACATTTGCTATTGCTAAAGAGAGCTTCACTCTTGCATTTTGTGGCACAGCAATTTGCAGTGACAAGCTTCAACTGACAGAGTCAAAGGTCTGTCTGTCATCAGGTCTCCAGAGCTAGATGCACCAAAGACCTGCAAACTGTCTGCAAACAAGCAGTTGGATGCAACGAATGGTGACTTTAATAATAAAAAAACATATATATAGTTTTCACAAAAGCATGCAAAGCACATCTACTCCCAGACTTTTACCAGATACAGATGTCACTCAGAAATCCTAATTGAAAAAGAAAAAACAAACAACCCTTCCTTTGACAGGGACCTCAGTCACTAACATCAGTGGAGTGCCTGCTTCAAAGTTCAATGGAGGCAGCAGGCATCTTGATTAATGTGTTCAGAATCAGGTCCACAGTTGAGAAACAAAAGCTGATGAGCCATCCAAAGGCTGCAGGAGGCAAAACAAACACCCTTAGTCATTAGCCACAATTAGCACATTTAACTCTGCATGCAAAAAACAGCACAAAACACATCTTCAGAGAGGAAGGATATCATAGCCAAAGCGAATGACATCATTCAGCTTCAGGGTGATGTACTTCTGGTCAGGAATCCTCACATCATTGACAAATGTCTGCAGAGAGGAAGAACAGGAGTAGTTTTTGATCCAGGGTACATATCCATCTGATGGCACTGCACATGCTCAGGGCACAACTCAGCCCTGCAAGGAGCTCAACTCCCTGCAGACCACCAGCACAGGGCTACCATGGGCTACTCAGAGTGCCCGATTGTGCTTCAGTGCCAGGTGTTCTGAGGAACCTCTGGGGGAATTTAACTTTCCACCAACTGCCAACAAGTTTTAGTCTCTGATCTGAAGACATAAAGGAGGTGCCTGAAGTCAGTTGGGTGTTCTTGGGTCTCCTCCTCCCTTCCCAACCAGTGAGAGCAGAAAATGTAGTTGGAAAAGCTACAGCAGCACCTCCCCTAACTACTGAGGTGAGATTCAGCTCCCCATCAGATGGTATCAAACAAGACTTGTACCAGCCCCAAGGCTTGGTCATTTAACAAAGCCTATCACACAGGAAAGGGAAATGGAAACACACAGAGAAGCAGGTATTTCAGTGGAACCACTGTGCTATCTGAGGCCACGCTGTCCAAGACACCATTTATCAGTTCAACAGGCCTCTTGTACAAGAGATTCACTTGCTCATTTTTTTCCTATGCTCCAGACAGCTGAGGCCTGAAGAAATTGAATTATCCTTGTAAAGGTGCAAAAAATGTGCTTCCCAGCTGAGAACAAACACCTTAGACGTCTCTGATGCCTGCACTCAAGGGGATCCCAGAAGGAACAGTTCCTACACAACAGTAGTAGATCAAGCACTTGTAGCTATCTTCCACTGATGAGCCTGTGTGCTTTTGTTAATAACCCAGGCCAAATGAAAATAACTCAGCAACTCAACTGAAGCAGCACCAGCATGATGGTGGGGCTCAGGCACTCAGCTGCTGAAGACCCCAGGAATTATCTGACCTTGCAACAGAGCAATCACCCAGCCTCATGGACCTGGTAATTTCAGAATAAAAGTAGTGAAGCTGGTTGAAATACAGGAAGTTCCTATTTCCATGGAAGAAAATTCCACAGTAGTCAGATCTGGAACAAAAATAATCATTTGCTGGATTTTCTGCAAAACAAGAGTCTGCCAGAAAATCCATTTTGATCTTGTTACCTATTTGTCCATGGGCACTTCAGTAACCCAAGGAAACTGCTTACTGCAGACAGAAGTGCTATCTTCAAAAATCAAAAGACACAAAGGCTGCAGAATCAGCTGTCTGAACATTATAATAAACCAAAATTTAAAAAAATCTGATAATATTATGAACTATATTGCCTGGTCATATAATGCACTGTTGAAAAGGCTTAACATAAATACAAAATAAAAGCAAATGCTGAAAACTGAATTAAAATCAAAGTCCCCAGAAGAAATCTGACCTCCCCCCGACACTAAAGAAAAGTTCACATGAAAATTATCAACCAAGGACCTTTTTACTTCACACAAAATAAATACAGTTGGCCACAACAGCCTTCTCCAATGAAGTCTGTAGGACCACCTGCAGAAGATAAGCATTGCTCTCACTGCTTTCAATCCACCCCTGTGAGCGTAAGTCTATTACCAAAATGCTGTAAATTCTTGTTCATGAGCCTATGAAGAAAGAAGAGATGCAGTGACAGGAACCTTCCCTTTCTGCAAGAATGATTTTTCAGCTATTTTTTAATCACAGGTTGCAAAGCAAGGAGATACAGGCAGAGCCCACAGCAGTTAGCAGAAATACTGACATTTCAGCAGGGCTCTCTGCCTTCAGCTATTAAGGCTGAGAAGGATTATCACTCTAGCTGCAGCCAGATGCCAGAGGAGGCAGAAAGGTTGAGGTACAAAAACTGGCTGAAGCAGACAAGTTTCTGGGTTTGTCTTGTGTTTTTGTGGCAGCAGTTGTGGAGAGCTCCTGTTTCTAAGCTGAAAACAATGACTACAGTAAAGCTTCTACTATGAACACAGCCCCGTGAATCTGAGGCTTGCTCCACAAGAGGAATAACTCCACTTTTGTGTAGAAACAGACAAAGAGAGCCATGCATGACATGACGACAGTTTTAACTATCACAGTGTATTTAATAATCACAGAATTTAGGTGCAAAGCCTCACCAAAATGCCTAACAAGACTGCCTGAGTCAGGGCCAGAGCAAGGATTAAAAGTGAGGCAGGCTCTACTCTTGTTCTAAGCTCACATTCTCCCTCAGTCCTTAATACAAATCAAAACAGGTGAAATACCAATCTTTATTATCAAAAAAAGCTGGTTTTAAATAGTTTCTCCCTGAATAAATTAAATGGCTCATCATCCCATAAATCACTTCACACACTGACAACAGAACTGCTGAAGGTCACCCTGCTCATGCTGAACAGCTGCTCCAGCTTCACCAGTTCAATGTTAACATCCCCAGAAGGAGATAGAAAAGAGCAGGAAATAAATTCAAAGAGGCCCTGTGGCTTTGTGAATGCTGGAGAGTTCTGCAAGGGCACTAAGATGAAAAGGAAAAAAAGAGTAAGAAATTAATTTACCAAAGCTTTCCTCATCTAAGATGAGATGCTGCATGACCTCTGTGTCTCAGGCCTTGCAAATAATTGTATACGTTTAGATTAATTCATGCCAATGGCTACAGTAACCCAAGAGAGTCTAGCACTAGAGGGACGTATAATGCTTGAAGACCATGTGCTGCCCTCCATCAGCCCAGAGGTTTGCTACTTACGCCATTTAAGCTCCCGAGATCCTTCACCCAGTGCTCATCTTTCTCCTTGTCATAGTTGATGACAGCGTGTTGCTTATCGACACTGCGGGACTGCCAATGAAAGCACAGGGAATGTGAGAGCAGTCAGCCATAAGAGGCACTGTTAATCACAGCAACATTTTAAACAGACTTGATATGAGGTGGTGGGGGGAAAAACAGGAAAGACTAAATATTACTGTTACTATGAATAACCAAAGAGTACAGTTAAAGCTTCCACTGTTGTTCTAAACAGTTCACTGAACAGAATATTTACATGAAAAAATTCTTATGAAAGCTATGTCAGCATTTCAGTAAGTTGTATCAATAAGTGCTGAAAACAAAACCAGTCAGATTAAAGGCCTGGGGGGCAGGATCTCATCCACTATGAACTGGAAGAGCTCCATTTCCATCATCTGATGCTGGTGGCCTCACCACTTAGGGACTTTCTATTAGGAAGAATTTTTTCCTTATTTTCAAAGGGAAAAAGTATTTTCTTGAGTTCAAGCCAAACTCGTTAACAACGCATACTGTTCCCAGAGTCATGTGCTGGAGTTGATTTAAATTCTAAGATGTTTTCCAGCTTAGAGGGAGGTTAGGTAACTGAGGATGAAAAAGCAGCTCTAGAAAATCTAAATGGTAAGCCTGCTTTAAGGACAATGATCTCGACAGCAGTTTTGTCCCAGTGGCTCTATCCCAAAGCACATTACCAAGCATCTTATCTTCAAAACAGAGCACAGCACTTCAGGAGAAATACTGTCAGAATTATAAAGAAAAGCCTCTCAAGAGTTTTGAAATAAAGCAGAGGTGCTGTAGCTATGAGCTGGTCACTGGAGCAGCTCAAAGCATCAGCAGGTGCACTCACTGCATAAACCATCCTGAATCTCAGACCAGGGCAAAGCACGCTGCCCAGCAGGGAGCCCAGCCAGACCAAGCACACCTTCCTCCTCATGGGCACCAACCAACAAGCTCTTGCTGAAAAATAAGTCCTTCCCGTCAAGCACAAACAGGCTGATTTCCACAGCACTGCTCTCACTAAGCCACTACCCATTTCCTTGCAAGCAAGCAGAGGCAAAGACTATTTCAGGGGAATTCCTTGATGAAAACAGAGGCCTTGTCCTTAAAAACTTAACCATCTATAGGACTTTCTTCTTCCCAAGAACTACTGCATACAAGTGCCCCACCTGCACGGCACAGATGCAGGCACAAGATATCCTGGTGTACCAACCCAGCACTGTGGGTGGCTACCACTGGCCCCAGTGGGATGGGAAGGAGAGCTGAGTTAACTGGTGTAGTGGTGTTTGCTTTAGCTTTTTACAGCATCCATTTAAAGATTAACAGAATTTAAAGGTGGAACAAACCCTTTAGCCTCCCTCCAAGGACTGAATGTCTTTTGCCCCAAAAAGTCAGTCCAGACAAAAAAAAATAAGGCAGATGTCATCTTGTACCAAGTCACAAGCCATTAAAAAAACAAAAACAAAATAAAAAAATAAAAATAAAAAATAATAAAAAAAAAAAAACAGGGAAGCAGCTGTCTCCTAAAAATTTGGTCTGCCCTGGACCTGACCCTGCTGAAAGTTAGCTCAGCCTTTGGACTGCTGTATTTTACAACAGCTGACTACAGCCACTCCCGGTCCCAAACCAGACAAGGATCAACCCAGAGGGCAGAGATGTATTCCAGCACCATGATATTCCCTTACATAAAAGCAGAGGTCACCAACAAGATCTATTTATGCCAGAATTTCCCATCCTCCACAGAAAGTTCTAGTTGTATTCAAGACAGCTCTTCGCAAAAGCAGTTGCAGTGACATGCTGTATCTGACCCACAGCCCTGAAACTTCTCAGCATCCCTTTAAAGGGCACATTAGGTGCATGGCAAAGCGTTACCAAGATTGCACTCCTGTGAAATTTCATGGGGTTTTTTGGGGAGAATTTTCTCAGTTTTGTTTATGTTAGAGCAGCAAACATCACAAGAACTGGCAGGAGAAGTTCCTAAGGGCCTGTCTCCAAGGAAACTCAAAATAACTGGAATTGCACTTTATTTTTTTGATGCAGGCTTGCCAAAGGTCACTCCTGAGAAGGTGTGGTTTACTTCAACATCAAGTCACACTCAACATGAGCTGCTCTTGCAGCGACAGCAGCTGCCTGGAGGCTGATGGTGCTTTTGTTCTCAAAGAGGAGCAGAATCATCTCTGATGATGATGAATGCCTCAATCCCACTTCCCAGCAAAGCCTAGCCACATTCCACACTGGCAACAGATGAGAGCACCGGAACAGACCTGCTGAAGTCACTTCAGCTCAGCAAGCCAGCGATTTCCAATGAATGAACCTTTGAATCACAGAAGGTGAGTTAGGAAACCAGAGTCTGCACATTACAGATCAGCCATGGGTGCAGACCAGAGGTCTGCATCTCCACCGAGAAGATTTCAGGCTTCTATAAACTGAAAAACTGCAACTGTCTGAATACCAAGTACAGGAGGCTTTAGTTTAAAAGCACATATTTACAGCATTGTAAAGCTACCAAAACCTACGATGAGATTGAGGGGAGGAAAGAAAGGCAGAGAAGGAAGGTCTCCTGCTAGGCACAAGTGATCTGGAGGCAAGAAGTAAGGCTTCACTCACAGAGTGGGAATGAAGGAGGGACACAGCCTTCTCACTATGTCCCAGCACCAGACCTATTAGCAAATGAGAACAGCTCTTGGGAAAACACAGCGTATGCTTTTCTGGTTAACAACACGTACACTTATCTGAAGGGAAAACACACACTGATTTGTTACTATACTGAACTCATGCAGCGTTTGCATTTCCAGACATTCAAATCACTTCCCAATGTCAGGCCCTCTTGCTTCTCCTGCATAATGCCTACAATGCACTGCATTTTAAATATCCTGTAGAAACGCACATGCTGCACGTATCTGAAGACAGAGCTATTTTACACTTATACCCTTTCTTCCGAGATGACATTAAAGAGGAGCTATCTCCAAATACAAGACAGGATACCAGCACCTCCTGGCCTGCCAGGTCCAAATCTGGACCGAAACCTTGCATCAGTCTCCATCAGACATGCAGCTTGTGATTCTCATAACTGCACACATCAGGTCAGCACAGGAGCAGCAAAAGCATCTTTCCAAACATGCAGGAGTCTCCACAGAAGCAAACATCACATCACCTATGTGTGCTGCAAACAGCAGATGATCAACAGCACTGTGCTTGAGGAAGGGTCTGAGGTATGGAACATGATATGCAGGGCAAAGCAAGAAGCTGCAGAGATACCAAGCAAAATGCACATGGAAACAAGACCTGCTACGGAAGGCAGGAGAAAAAAAAAAATAGAGTGAGACAGCCTGCATTTCCCCACAGGGTTGGGGAGCAGACGCAGCTCAGCTGTCTATGCAGATACAGATGTTGTGTTTTTTTTTCCCCAGCAGAATTACCGTGGGCAAAAGCCTACTGCTCAGGGTTGAGATTTGGACCTCAGCCCTGTCAGTGCTGCAAGGCATCGTGGTGTTGGAGATAAAATAAACAAACAAGAGCAGTTTCCCTGTTCCTAACCACAGCCTGTTGTGAGCGTCTGGCACAGGATAACTGCAGCATTCTGGTGGCAGCATGCAATAAACACTTGCTTGAATACTTTCCACAGTGAACAGGTTACAGTTCTGCCAGTGATGTGCTCTGCACAAGCGTCCCAGAAAGGAAATACAAACCTCTCCCAGTGCTCCACTTCAGGAGGAAGAGAGGCAGAGCCAACTTCAAACAAACAACAACAAAATAAGCTGGCACACTGGCCTGAAACATAGCTTTTGCTCCTCAAAAGTAAAACTCCGATCATTTAATGATATCTGTAAACTCTGGCTCTCCCTCTTTTATTGCTATGTGTTTCAGGTAGTTCTGCATACTGGCTACTTCAGTACCTTCCTAGGATATCAGTGATTTGTGAATGCTCCATCTTGCCTCAGGCTGGTTGTCCCTGCAGAAGGCAGACTGATTGCTTCCAGGGACACATGCTGGCTTCTGCATGATTCCACACAAGCAGACAGACATCATGTGCACCCACCCTTATTCTGGAGCTGAACACATTACAGCTTTCGAGCTGCAGGGCCCTGTCACTAGCTTTGCTGTGGCCAAGCTAGTGTAGTGGATCTGCAGCAGGACCATAGCCTGAGTATTTGTGCAAAAATAAGGCACTGAACAAAAGAAAGAAATCCTGCAGGAAAATGAAACCATAATCCCCACAGCTTGGCAAAGGGATTTGGAGGCTGGCACAGTTTCCATAACAGTTTAACCCATTATTTGGGGCTAGAATCAGTTTCTGCTTGCTAGTTCCTTCCGAGAAGATGAGCATAGGTTCAAGAGATCCAAGGGCTGGTCCTCATCTGAGGCAGCAGGGAATGTGAAGCCCACAGATGGGCTGCCTTCCCTCCATCTTTCAGGGTCACACAGGAGGCATGGGCAAGCAACACCTCTGGCATGAGAGAGAAGCTTTTACATTTTCAGCACAGCCATATTATATGGTCGAGATCAAGACCATGGTCAGCTTCAGAAATGGACAGGGTCCCTTTTGTCACTGCCCATCCCCAGGAGGGACAAACCATCCCCCTCCAGCTCCTTGTAGCCCTCCTGTCCTTAACATCATAGGGAAGCAACAACCCCTTCAGCATTTGCTGGCCCTGCCATGCTGACAGCCCTACACCACATCCCACCCACTGGGCATGGCCCTCCCATCAATTCCACATTAAGAGGAAATAAAAGGAGAGGCAAAAACCAAACAGCAACAGGTCTGGAAGAGTCACAGCTGTCACCCAGCACCTGGAAGCACTGCCGAGAAGAAAGCTGAGGCTTCCCAAGGCCACATCCTTTCCCTTCTGCCTTCAAGACACCTCCTTTTGTGGCCCTTCAGGGATGAACATCTCAGAATCACTGCAATTCCTAACACCCAGGGACAGACAGGTGCTGGCTGACATCCTCCAGATAACAGCACAGCCCTGTCCTGACTGCAGCTTCCTCCTCCACCTCTGAGCCTCCGGGAGAGAGGTTGGGACACCAGGTGAGGTCTCCTATCAGTCCTAGAAGGAGCTTCCAGTTCAGAAATACCTCTGTGATGGAAGGACATGGCTTCTGCACAGCAGTGCATTCACCCAGAAGCATCAGAAAGACATCTACCGATTTCACACCACCTGCTTCCTCCCAGCACAGACAAACTACACTGCATCTATTTACACTTGTTTATGTAAATGATTATCAAGATGCATCAGAAAGACATTGTGTTATAAAATACAGCCCAGGGAAGGCAGGACACTTCAGGTCAATGAAGCCTTAATTCAACTACTAGTCACATACACACAGAGCTCATAACTACACTGTGTTATCTGCAGAGTGCACCGTGCACTCTGGGTATTGAGCACGGGACAGACCTTGTAGGGGTAAAACTACCGGATAATGACACAGGAGCAGACTGCACTCCATGCCTATGCACATAGGACAGAAGCAGGATCATACAGGCTGTCTTCAGACCGGACGTCTTAGCTACTCTGCAGTTATAAACACTTCACATAGCAGCCATAGGAATGCTCTTTCAATATCTAGGATGCTTGTAATTGCTTAGCTTTTTAGCAAAGCAAGCTAAAAAAATGGAAAACGTCTATTCAAGCAGTATCAAGTTAGCATTTATCCAATTTGCCAGTAGAACAAACTTGTGGTAGGGGCTTGCTAGCTGAACTGACTAACTGACAGCACAAGCAGCACATGATCCCCCATATGGACCAATGACAGATACTTGGCTGGTAGCTTCCACAGCTATTTGCTGACACCAGAGCAATAGCAAGCCTCGAGCTCACCTCAGGCCCAAAGGAGATGCTGCTCCCCAACCACATACAGCAGTGCCCACCTTTCTCACACTGAGCTGCCTCTGCTCTATGTCAACCACACTCTAAGCCCTGTGGCTTCCCCACTCAGTGCTCCTTCTCTCTGCACGCACACAACCACCGTCTTGTTGCACCTGCTCAGCCCAGCCTTATCCTGTTGGCTTGCTATTATAAAATAGAAACCCACTGACCAAAATGAGAAAAGAGCTCCCTGAAACATAAACTGTAGGAAGCTGAGCAAATACTGCACCAGCTTTCTCAAGAGCTGCTTTGACCACAGCCCAAGTCAGGACACTGGGCTAGATGCATCTTGGTCTAACCTAATCTAGAGCAGATGCTCTCACATAGAAGAATGACTTATGCTGGAAGGGACCTTAAAGCCCACCCGGCTCCAGCCCCCTGCTGTGGACTGGTTGACCCCCACCAGCTCAGGCTGTCCAGGGCCCCATGCAGCCTGGCCTTGAACACCTCCAGGGATGGGGCACCCACAGCTCTCTGGGCAGCAGTGCCAGGGCCTCAATGCCCTCTGAGCAAATAATTTCTTCATAACATCTAATCTAAATCTCCTCTCTTTTAGTTTAAAGCTATTCCCCCTTGTCCTATCACTATTAGGCCATGTAAAAAGTTAGTCTCCCTCCTTTTATGCTCCCTTTAAGTACTGGAAGGCCACAATGAGGTGTCCCCAAAGCCTCCTCTTTTCCAGGATGAACAAGCCCAGCTCTCTCAACCTTTCTTCATAGAAGAGATGCTCCAGACCTCTGATTATTTTCATGGCCATCCAGATCCTCTCTAACAGCTCCACATCCTTCTTGTCCAGGTCCCAGGCCTCACAAATGCAGAACAGAGAGGGACAATCCCTCCCTCACTCTGCTGCAGACCACTTTTAATGCAGCCCAAGATGCACATTTGGTTCATGTAGGGCCACTTTTCAAGCCTGTCTAGGGCTCCTTGGATACCATCCCTTTCTTCTGTTGAGTCAACTGTACCACTCAGCTTGGTGCCATCAGCAAACCTGCTGAGGGTACACTCCATACCACTGCCTGCGTCACGGATAAAGATGTTGAAGAGCACTGGTCCCAAGACAGAACCCAGGGTGACACCACTCATGACCAGCCTACACTTGGACATAGAGCTGCTGACCACATAAATATCAGTCTTGTGCATCCCTGCACCTGGCCCAACCTGTTCTCCAACCCATAACCTCACCAACCTCACTCCCAGATGAAACATTACTAAAAACAATAGTCTCTAAGCTTTCCCCACTGACTGCACCTGCACATGAACTTCAACTTTGTTCAAAGGTCAGGAACCCAGCCAAACACATTCAGCTTATCAATGAGAAAACCCATCACCACTGATCTGGGGACTCCCTCTTGAAAAACACTAACCCCAGCTCTGCAGCATAAGAACTTCAAAGAATAGGTTAAATATACTTCTAAATAGTTTACATGAAGAAAGCAGTGTTTTCCTCAGTCCCATTCTCTGAGAAGACAGAAGAAAGGAGCTGATCTATTCCAGAATACTCTGCCTAAAGCAGATGCCTAGAACATAAACTTGCACCTTAAACAGCTATAAAGTTTAACAAAGTCATAAGCAACCGAAAGCAGAGGCTCATAAGAAGTGCCAAGCTGTCCTAACTGACAGGCAGGACAAAGGCCACACCTGAAACAGAAGCATCATGCCATCTGCATCTACTCCTGCTGGAGTACAAACTGATACTGTGTAGGACAAGAGCACGCCCAACTGCTGTTCTGTAGGGAGAGAAAAATGCAATGGAATGCTGCTTAAAAGTTTTCCTTTCTCATTTTTTCCAATAAACATCTCTCTTTTAAACAAAAACAGGAAAATCGGTGATGCTGCATGCCTCGTTAAATATTTACATTTAGCAAAAATGTCAAATACGCTTTGTTTAGGGGTGGAGAGGAAGGTTTTAATGGTTAAACAAAAACTCTGCATTAGCAGAACGTTTACGTTGTGCAAGTAAATATCCATCACATCAAGCAAACGACCAAAGCTGATAAAGCTGGCAATTATATTTCACATGAAAAATGCAGTGGGGGAGGGAGCTACTTCACTCCAGATTGTCAACCCTCCCCCCCCAAAAAAAAAAAAACAACAAACCACACCACAACAAACCATCAATACAATTATTTCTTTTAGGAGAAAAGAAAGATATAAAAAAAAGAAGAAAACATTAAACATTTTCCCATCTTCACTAAGCTTTATGAAAAACCTGCTAGTGTAAATTAGCAGAGGTCTCAATTTCCAAACTCTTGCTGTCTGCTGACTTATTCGAGGGGCACCAATGAGATCCTAAAAGAAATTAAGTGATGATCTTCAGAAAGAGAGCACAGTGGAGTCCTTGACTATGCATAACAACACCGTGCATGCCTAAGCACACTATGTGGTACTGTCTCCATGCATTGACATACAAACCCAATGTAAACCTCACATTTACTTGCACAAGGATCTTCACAGCACTGAGAAAACCTCTACAATATTTCTAATCCTCTTAGCAGGTATAGAGGATTTCAAGGCAGACTGATTCCCCACTATCAAATCTACTTAATTTTAAGCTTGAAGAACATGGTTTTCTTTATCTCTTTGTTAACTAGAAAGCAAACGCAGTACCTGTTTGAAATAAGTAAACTCAGGTGAAACTAAGGCTTGATTGTTTGGTGACAAAGACATCATTTTTTGCCGTTTAGGGATCTGATATCTTAAAGTAACTTTGCCAAGAAACTTCAAAAGACAAGGTGTTCCTAAAACAGTAAGATGAGAAAGGCAAGACTGCAAGATCTTCAGGACAAGGGGAGCTTATCTCTTGTGTTGCATGTTGGAGCCCTGTTGAATGCACAAGGTCTCAGCAGGGGACCACAGAACATATCACAATGAAATCACTAAGCAGAAATAATCTTAGAGATGAAAAACAGCGCCCAGGTCATACAGCCCACCTCCTAGACAATGCCAGTCTATTCTCAACTGTGCACTTGAGAGCAATGAGTGCCCATACCTTGAAGTCTGTATCCAAAATAACCGTGCAGTGAACACATAATTTCAGTGTCAGCACCAGAGGAATATGACAGTTACACTGCCACAAGTGCTCTGTCCATCTGCTCCTATAGCCTCTCAGCTCCTTAAGCTGTCCCCAAGACAACCAATTGTGCTGATCTGCACCACGATGATTCTGTGACATGGACAGTCACAGTAGGGAAAAAGTCTATATTTAGACCTCATCCTCCATCTGCTCACACACAACTTTGCTTGGACATCAAGAGTGCATTTGACTGTAGTAGGATGCAGGGCAGCAGGGAGACTCATGTCAGCTGGAGCCCAAGGAGGCTCTGAAAAACATCTTCATAAGCAAATGGCTAGGAAAATCATGTGCTGTTCAAAATGCAACCGTTCACGTTATCTTGGAAAAAAGCTGCATTACTCAAGACAGCAAACTGATATGTTTATAAAGGATCAGATATAATTCAGCCCATGAACATAAACAGATGGCATTTACTGACAACACAGAGCCTTCACTCCAGCAAAATAATAGAAACATTTTTAATGAAAATCTCCTCTACTACCTCCCCACCATATGCCAGCCCCTTCCCACTGGGGGCTCCTTCAAAAATCCCAATTCTTTTACCTTGTAGAGAAGAACATGACAAATGTATAGCATCACAAGGTTGCCACTCTGCATACAACATTAACAAGCCAGTTTAGACTTTTAAAGCAGTACTAAATACTCCATGACATATGGGGAACTTCACAGCCCATGTTGTCCAGTTAACCCCATCAATAACCAGAGAAATAAGAAGCACGTTTTCACAGTGAGTGCTATTTGGGTACTTCTACGTTGGACTGCACAGCTCGAGAACTGTGATCCTCAATGTGTTGACCCTCAGCCATAAAGAAAACTCAAACACCTTCATAAGGTACTAAATAAAGAGATACCCAGAAGCACAATCCATTTTTGAATAGCAAGGCCACAATGTACATTTTTTCCCCTTAAATCACAAGATGATAGAGCCATCAGGCTTTTGAGCAAATGCAGACTTACAGAAAACATTAAGACATTTTAAATGTCTCACCATTACACATCTCACCTGTCAGACACAGAAAAATGAAATAAAAGATACTGTGATTCATAGGAAAACCCAAACAAACGATCTGCTGTCAAACCAGGTATGAGTATGCTTCAAACTCTGACACACCAAATGGCAAAGCTATTTCCTTCACTGCCAGCTAGAAGAGCAGCACAAATACTGCAAGCTCTCCTTTTGTGGATGCGAACATTTTATTACAACAAGATAACACCTTAACAAGCAACTGCCTTCCAAGTACAGCTCATACAATAAGAACTTCTATCCCCTCAGCAGACCTCCTGCTAACATATCATACAAAATCCACACAGCAGCTACAAACATAGCCTGCCTGGAAGGACGACAGCAAAGCATTTAGGAAATAGCTGTGACCAGGTTATCAGGGGAAGCTACCTATAGGGGAGGGAGGCCCCGTTGTGCAGGAAGCCCCCTAATGTTGACACCAGCAGTCACACAGGCTTTGCAGATGATCCACAAAATCTTCGGCCACCTCTGTAAAGGGGCAAAAGGGGGACAGACAGGTGCGACCAAACTTCTTTTGCACTTAAAGGATTCTTGCACAAGTCTAACAGAAATACCAATTTACTTGTGAGCTTCTACAAAGTCCAGAGCTAAGCTGCTCCTGTCAAAAGCTCTTTGAGAGATTCCAGCTCCATTTATTTGAAGTGACATCCATTACATTGCGATGTCAGACCATCAGACCACAGTCAACACTTCAGGCACGTTGGATTCAGTCCAGCAAAGAGACATGCTTGCATGAAAAGCACTAATACAAGCTGTAAGCTTGCCCGAGTAACACAATTACTTTGGGAACAAGAGGACAATACCTTAGTCACCCCACCAAAATAGCCAGTGTTTCTCTGCTAGACAGCATTTCCTACCAGAATAAGAAATAATAAACAAATAAACCAACCAACTGAGAGATACAAGCTCTGAAATTTCATCACTTAAAGTAATGGGAAAAACAGGCAATCAAAACACCCTGCTCCCCTCCAAATCACATGCTACAAGACCCTGTAATTTAATCGCTTTGCAGATCAGGACAGAGTGGTACATCTTTGCTTACTACTTCTGTTGCATCAAGATAGTTAATCTGTTCAACATGATTAATCTCCTACCAGTACAGCTCCTATCTGTATGATCCTGGATGCTCCTATCTGCCATCTGATGACAGAGTTGTTTGAAAGAAGCCTCATTTGCACTTTCATGAACACATGAGCTCTTCATTGAACAACATAAAAGTGTGTTTTAAAAGATGTCATTTGAAGAAAGCATGCAATATCTCTATAGGCTCCCAGCACAAAACCTTCTGCATCTTCTAAGGACAGTAGGAAAGTCACATTACCTGGAGCATCAGTTCACAGTCATCTCTGCCAACAAATATCATCTCCCTTGGGAGCCGATGGCGAATGCCAGTGCTGCTCACCAAGAACCACGAAGTCACGCTCATTTTGGCACTTGGCACTTAATCTTCACACATCCTAAACACACAAAAAAGAGGAACACATAGTGAGCTACTGCTGAAGAACAGAAGAACATCAGTGCACAGCTGCAGTCCTCAAATATTCCTGAGCCACGGGACCCAAATTGGCTGCCTGCAATCTGTGTTTGCATTATTTTTTTCTGTGGCCACAAGCAGTGATGGAGCACGCATCCCATGTGCCGCTGGTAGGAGCCACTGCTCTGCAGCCCTGGACACATTCCTGCAGCAAAGTAAGGCTGAGCACGGGATTTCAAAGATGAAATATGCAGCTGAATCCAACCACTGAAATACCAGAATATGAGTTTAAAAAATAAAAACCAACTTTTCCAAAGCATTTTCCTGGTAGTCTGCAGCTCACTGAACACAAAGCACAGCTCATGCTTCTCCAGAGTCCAAGACCTGGGCCAGAGCATCGGGACAGTGACATAACCAGGCTCCACAACAGACTCCCAGGAGCAGCAGCAGCGGTGCCAGGAGGAGAACAACCTCCTTATTGATCATCCCGCTTCCACACGGATAAGCTGGGGAGCCCACAGTCCCTTCCTCCCTCCTCGCTGATACGAGTGCTACCACTGGCCAGGAGGCACCAGCTGCAATTCCCACCGGAGGAATGCGGCCTCCCCTTTACAGGAGGGATGGGGAAGAGGCAGCTCTCACCCGGGAGGGGAAAGCAGCGTGCGGCACTTCTCGTGAGCGCAAAGCCACACCTGTTTGTTGTCGCTGCTACAGGCCGGCAGCGCGGAGCACAGCCTTGCCGCCCCTCCTCCTCGCTCCCCCGCAATATCGCATTTTCCTCTCTTCTCTCCGCCTGAAGGAAGAAGAAAAAGCAACGCGCGTCAGAGCATCTTCTACTCTTCCTTCCCTACACCGAAGCTCCGTTTCCCGGTGCATTTAGGAGCCGGCCTCGGTCTCCCGCTCTTCCGCAGCGTGGGGCCTCATGGCACAGAGCAGCCAGAGAGGGACAGATACTGCCGGGCGGATCCGGACTCACACCTGGAGCGGACGGCCCCGCTCCCTCCCCGCCGCCCCATCCGGGCCCGGGCGCGGGGCCGCGGCGCTCGGGGAGGAGCCGCGAGGGCCGCCAGGCAGCGGCGGAGCCCGGAGCTCGGCCCCAGGTGCGGCGCAGAGCCCCCGGCCCTTTGTCTGCGCGGCGCGGCCTCCCCCGGCACCGCGCCCTCCCGCCGCCCTACCTGCTCCGGCCCTGGGCGCGGGAACAGCCCGGCCGCCGCGCCCCGCTGCCGGCTCTGCCCGCCCGCTCCCGGCGCCGGCCCCGCCCCGCGCACGGCAGGTTACCGACGTCAGGAGGCGGCCCCAAGCGGCCGCCCGCCCGCTCGGCGGCCCTTCCTCCCTCTGTTGTAGGCCAGGTAACCTGGAGGTTACTGCAGAGCGATAACCGCTTGACTGAGAATCGTGATAATGGATGAGGCTGGTTCCCAGTGCGAATGGGTTTTTTCAAAGGTGCCCTTAGCTCCAGCAGCAGTCAGTGGGACTGGAAAGAGCAGCAGCCGCTGGCTCTCTATCTCCTGCTGGCGCGGACTGCTAAAGGACGTATGAAGATGTCAAGATCATAGCAGTGCTTGCCCAGGCTTGCCTCCCAGCCAAAAGAGGTGTCTTTGCAGTTATGTACTGTATGTTTAATTCTGATTATCACTTCTCAGTCACCTGCAGGAGCTTACTTAGATGGCTTCAATGCTGTCTTCTAGAATTCTGTTTTCTGTCTGTCCTGTCCCAATGCACGGTCCTGGAGCCAGCAGCTGGGCTGGATAATCCCTGTGTGTCCCTTCCAACTCGGGACACTTTGAGATGCTATGATTCTGTGGCACGCAGCATCCCTCCACGAACTTGTTTCTCCTCGTGGACAGCAGTAAGACCAATCCTCTGGAAACAGCAGCAGGAAGGGTGAGGCAAGTAACAGCAGGAGCAGGAGGGAGTTGGGAACACCTCCCTCCTCTTTCTAAAGAGCAGAAGGACTTCTTTATTATTTAATGACTAGTATTGTTGCCTTCTTTAATCAACATTTAAGCTCTTCTCTGGCAAATGTATCTTGCCCAGGGGGTGGCTTCAAGGTGTGATGATCTTCAAAGGCCTAAAAGCTGGCTGAGACTTCTATTTTCTTGCAGTGCTCCTGCTATGACCTCTCAGAAGAGCACCATGCCACGTCTTGCTGCTCTCTGTAGGACATAGTGAGCAGTGGTTGTTTCTGGGCCATTTTAAAGGCTTTTTGCATTGAGCTCTAGCATAAACTGATGTGAATCCTTTAGAGATGCTGCTCTATCTGCCAATCCACAGAACAGCTCTATACAGCTATAAGGAGGCTGGATAATTTACTTCTTTATACAAGCCTGCCATCTAGGCAAATCTTTGCTATAAGTTACTATAAAAAGGTTAGTGGTTGCTTTAGTTCCTCTTTAAGCTTGGTTTAACCACTGCACGTGTATTTATCTGAGCAGCCAGTACGTCACTATTTATAGAGAAGGATAGTCCCACGTGTCTTCTGACCTGATTGAAGACACAGTTTAGGCCAATGTGCTAGGCCTGGCTGAATGCTGTGTTACAGCCTGCACGTTTTATTCCAGTGATCTAGAGGGAATTAAAAAGATAATAAGGATAGCCTTCCCTTCTTTCTTCGCTACTCCCAAAATAGAATATTGCCGTTGGGGGCTGCAGAATAGCATGGTGCTGCAGCATCATCCTTAAAGATGAGATGGGATCCCAGCAGTTCCCATTCAGGTATCTTGGCTGTTTTAAATGTTCTCCTGCCATCAGTATTACAGTGCTTTCAGCCCTATTCCCTAAAACAGTGGGGAGCATTACTTACATTCAGGCAATTAACATGCCCCTGTTCTGACCTCATCAGTCCATGGGCCTCCAGTTTCACTGGGAAAACGTGTACTGCCGCAGGGCAGTGAGGCAGCCACCCAGGCATGCAGGGAGAAGGGAAGGCTCAGGAAAGACCTGGAGAAGTTGGATGCAGCAGCAGCATAGTGTAGCCCGTGTTTGCAACAGGTGGTGCTTATCATGCAAATCTCTACATTAGCCTATAGCAGTCACCTTCAGCTACAAGGGGCATGCCTGTGGCTGTATGAACCTGCACAACACAAGTTGCGGGAGGTTCATTGTTCTGTACATTGTGCAGGTGCAGAGTAAGGAGCAGTCCTTGTCCCAAAGCTCTGGCTCAAATTTGCAGTATATCGAGATGGAAGGTGAGATAAAATCCCACCAAAAGAATAACAGTGGGTCATAGGCCTGTTGGAAAGCCAGTTTTCTGTATCCAGAGCTGTTAGATCTGGATACAAAACAAAGATCACCATCTTTACTGAAATATCCACTTTCTGACACTCAGAGCCCAGAATGGCTTTAGCTCCCTACTTCAGAACAAAGATCCTGCCACTCCCAAAGGAGCTGAATTAGATCAGGCTCTTTCTGCCAGGTTCTGAGGTAAGGGGAAGCTTGACAGTTCCCAAACATGAAGCATCTTGCTGTGTCTTGCTGTAGAAGAGGCTTCTGTTCCATGCTGATCATAGCCTGATAAAGATACACCGTGTGGATTCCCCCCAAAATGGCAGTTTTCATTGTGAATGGGATAAGTGAAAGAAAGAATATTACTGCTTAGATACTCACATAGTGGTTAGTTTGTGAGTAAAGATGTAAGGACTGCTGGGGGAACTCTGCCTGAGGGACGCATCACATGCTGCCTGATATCAGGTACAACACAGTAGCATGCACATACATTCACAGGCACGTGTGCAGCTTGTGAATGCATGGCTGCTCTGCACCAAAGCCCTGCAGGAGGAGTCATCAGGCACTGTTCTGCAGGATTATTTCATTTGCTCTTCACTAACTTATTTGAGGTGCATCAGGAAGGGTTCACAAGTAGGTCACACAAGCTTCCTTAGCGTTAAGCTCTTCTTCACTCAGTTGATTTCTACTCCTATGTGATGACTTTCTATCCCAGAAAGCAAAAAACTGCAGCAAGGCCAGTTCTTCAGGTCCTGCTGCAGGGAGCTTGATGTACTCCTGCTCCGCTCCTGCAGCGTTCTCCCTCTGGACCAGAATTCCTCTTTTCATTTTTAATGCCAGCAGCAAAGATCTGTGGACTTTTGCAAGAGGATACAGCAGGTCTGAACTCATGTCCTTCATGCAGCAAATGAGGCTATTGCCTGCCAGCAGAGAGTGCAGGATTGGGCCCTTCCCATAGGGCTTAGGACCAATGCTTTTCATCACAAACTCCATGTATCAGCCTGAGCTGGTTCACCACAAAATGCAAATCATCTCCCTTCTGAACATGTGCTTCTAAGTGTCGTTTTGAATGTCTTTGCCTCAGTTTTTCTTGTTCATTTCTGATTCATTGGTTTATATTTTAATTGCAAGGTATTTGTCAGCACATGGATGTTTATCTTCCATTTAGTAATGCTGGCATAACAAAGTACTGAATCCTGATTTGTATCAGCAGGAGCAAAGCAATCCTGCTCCTCCTCTCTAAGTATCAATCTTTTGCTCTGCCAAATGTATTGGTTGTGGTGTTTGCCAACATTCCCTTCTTCAGTGCAGCCAGCAAAAGGCCACAGTGCTGCCCAGTCAACTGGAAGACAATGGCGCCGTTCATGTGTGCAGTTATTCACTTGGACAAGTGCTTGCAGAGATACAGTCTGACTGGGACAGACCACTCGTTTGAACACTTCTAAAGGATGGATTTTTACAACACTAATGATTTTAATGTGTTTATTAAAGAGCTGTAGAGGCAGATTCTTAGCAGCAGCATAGTAGTATTGCTCAGGATGGTTTCACTTTGGCTTCCTTGCTTTTTACCAGCTCGAGAGCTTTTCCTGTATTTCTTCACCCACAGCATAGTCTCAAGTACCAACGTGACATTTACTTCTAGTACAGTGGAATTTACTAAAATAAAACTTCATATGCATTAGCACTTCTTTTCACTACGTGCAGTATGGCCTTCTCTAATCATCCTGTTTTATTCCCCCACTATGCCACAGAAATTATTTTATTTTTACTACATAGCTTAAATCATAGAGCAGTGTTCAATTTACGACTGTCATAACTCGAGTCAGGGGGCCAAGAAGAAATATCAGTGCAATAAAAGAGTGGAGCTGGTAGAGTGTGAGCATTGTCACAGTGTCTCATGTAGGATTTGTGCTGTATAAAACTTTATCGGAAGACTTAAAGCATATGCTTAAGTGATCTTATATTTGGCATTTTTAATTAGTGAAAGCTCAGCAATGAAGATGTCATGCTGCCTGATGAGATTAGGTCAGATGATTCATGGCTGTGTGGTGTGGCATCTTAAATAGGAGCCAACTTATGGCAAGTTGGAGCTATTTTGATGTCACATTTAAAGAAATTGCTTCTCAGGGAAAGTTGATGGGTTTCATAAGAGAAGCAGCAGGATTTTGAGGATTTCTATGAGGAAGAATGGGAACAATGGGCAGCTTCAGATCATTTCAGTTTCTTTTCTCTTATTCATTCAATTAATATTTGTGTATGTGCATACTTGTTATGAGAAAGCTTTGCAAGCATCTTTAAACAGAAAAATGATTTTAGGTGGCCTGAAGAATCCAATGCAGCATGCTTGGCCAGGAGGCTGTATTTTGCCCTCCAAAACATGAGCAAACTCCTTCTTCTGTTCCTCTGTAGTTTTGATTATAAGTAAGGCAAGAACTTTTGGTTGAATATCATAGATGCAAGATTTCCTTAAACAGTTTTGTTCCAATACCTCTGCTTTTCTTTTTCTTCCTTTCTCCCTATTACTCTACTCATGCACTGCACCTTTTCAGACCCAGCCTGGGATTACTTTGACAGCTCATCCATGGTAGAGTCTGTTTCACAGAGATGATCCTGTACTGCTGTGTCTCCAGAGTCTGCTTGCTCAGAAGATGCATTATGGCGATTCATCACTTGGATAAATATCAGGAACATCCTTTCTAGGAAAATCTTGATATTTAGCTCATGGCCCCCTGACTGATGTTTACAAAAGGGATGAAAATTCTGATTTGAATTTAAGCATCAGTCTAAGGAAAACTGAGACCGTCGTTCAGCAGGAGCTCACTGATTTATGAACTGCACAGATCTTGGCCTTTTCTTAGAGACCAGACTTAGAAAGTACTCAACAGGTGAATGAGACCTCATGAAAAAAGAGAAGATGCTCCTGTACATTTTTGTCAAAATAATGCATTACACAGGAAATCCAGGATTGCTGAAAGTTCTTTGCCAGCCTTATACATAAGGCAAATAAAGAAGGAAGATTTTTAGGTTACAGTAGATCTCTGCTTCTCTAGAGGACTCTGTAGCAAGAAGTTTTTACTCTGCTAACTGATCCTAGATTCATGTTTAATGAAAACGTAAGTTCTGCTTGAAACTATCTTATTGGTTTGTTGCATGCTATTGCACTATCATTTTTGCCTGTGTGATGGAAAGCTTTGATGGAATATCTAACATACGTAAAAGAAAATAGCACAATTCTTTTAAATTGAAGAACATCTCTACAGTAATATCCACTGCAGAGGTGAAAGCCTTACAGGGACAGAAGCTCCTTGATTTATTGGCCTACAGAGAATAATTTACTTGGAGATTCACCCATTTTCTGTCTGGTGGAAGTTAAAACCATATCCTTCTGTATTGATCTTCAGCATTGTGCTTCGGTCACTTGAGATCGGTGGGGAACTATATGAATATGGATGAAAAGGTCATCAGTGTGAGGACAAGACAGCCTGCTTCCTTAGGGTCAACAGGAGGGGCAGTTTTAATTATTTATAGCATGCAAGCCATCAGCTGAAGATTTATATGCTTGCCAGGCGTTTTAAAAGAAGTCATCAGAGTAACATTTATTTTGTTAGGGGGAACAGTTGAATTAGCAGCACCATGGGAGTTAGAAGTCACCAGAATGAGACCAGCAGAGCAGTATTTTCACGATGTAGGAGCAGCAGATTGATTACTTGCAGATTCTTAAAAGATTCAGGATACTTTGGGATAATCTTCTTTAGTCAGCAGGTACATGAACTCCCATGTGCTCCACATTCATTGAATTGTCTTAAAACCCTGTATGTGTGCCAGCTAACTTCACGCACATGCTCAGTACTGTGCTTTTCACCAAAAGTTTTGTAAGCAGAAGCTCCATCTGCTTTGGGTGAACAGAACAATTCCTACTAACACAAGCTAAGGTAAGCTGGGTACAGATTATATCATTTCAATGCACCAAGCTGGTCTAGGTGACACAAGAGTGCAAGTTCCAGGGTATTTTCGTCATGGGAAAGCTAACTCCTGAAAACAGTTTGTGAATAGGTGAGATGATGGGCAGAGGAAGGCAAAGTGACACCTGAACAAGAACCAGAGGTGCCACATTGCTGGCTGTCTTTCAACACCTATCACGAGGCACGTCTGCCCATCAAGGAGATAACAGCACCATCTGACTGCCATTGTGTGTTGCATTTTCTGCAGGTAAAAAAAAAAGAGAAACAGCTCTCAACTGATTGAGTTTGGCTGCTGCAGGCAGGGCCATGCTGTACCTCACTGGCCAGGTCTCATATTGGAGGGTCTAGAAGCTCTCATAGAAAGTTGCAGCCATCACCAAACTGCTTCTCCTTTCCCTGGAGTGGAGCAGATTTGTGCAGATTTTTTTTCACTGAAAAAAGTGCCCGTTTAAGAGTTCCAGAGCAAAAAGGAGGCAGATGTAACACCAGCAAATAGTGCCTCTGGGGAAAAACAGTGAATTTAGCACCAATCCCTGCTGGCCACACATCTTACAGCCAGATACTTAAAGGTAGAAATGGATTATGCTGCTAAATCTCACTAAGGAGGTTGTAGGCAATCCTTTTGCACTACATCATAGTGCAGAGCCTTTTCCATGGCACATCACCTCCTTTCTCCATCTTGTCCAGCTGTATTTTGTCTTGCCCCTAGCTGCTGTAGGCCAGATTTCTCCTCTTGGGATCTTGAAGAAATGTCCTTGAGCTTTTCACCCACTCACTGTGAGTTGAATTTAAATATAGAGACATTCATTAGCTCTGCATTGTCTTAATTTCTCATTCATTCTCAAGAGTTATCTTCTCCACTCTACATTTTAACATTGGACGTTTCTCAGTACCAGTGTTTGCATATCCATCATCTCCAACACACGGTGAAGATTAGAGGAGCAAACACAGCAGAGATGCCATGAAGAGGTCCTCCAAGTGGTGTGCTTTGAGACTGGACTGTATACACTGTACTATGCATTGAGCTGCTCAGCACTGCTGCTGTATAAATCATCATTCAACAGAACCTAATGTATACCTGGAAAAGATGAAAATCAAATCCCTCCAAGTTTCTATGTAAACTGGAGATAACTTCTTAGACTTTTAAAAATAAAGGCAATAAAGTGAGGAGGGGCAAGAGATGGCATAGTTAAGGCTGATTGTGTTGTCTGTAATTTCTTTTTTTATTATAGCTTTTAGTAGCTAAACACACACACACACAAAAAAAGAAATTAAGCAACATCTTTGACTCCAATAATCACATTTATAAGAAGCCCTCTTATTAACATAAGGAGAAGATGAACAGGAAATTCTCCAGTGTGTGGTCTGACTGGTCCTGTGATCTGTTGTTCAGCAGCAAGCTGATTGCTTGGGACACGTCTGGACAAGGAGAGGAGCTGAGGTTAACCACGCAGAGCTCACTGTGCCCTTTCACAGTGAATTCTGCAAAGTTTATGCAAATGTATTCTGCACGTACTTGAAGGGAGGGTAAAGAGCAATACAGTATTGGTCTGGTGGGACAAAAGGACTTTTGAAATTTCCAGTTAATACTTGAAAGTGTTTTGAAGAGTGCATTGACCACGTTTGCCACGTTTCTTTGTCTCTGAAGGACAAAAAGGCTCCCAGAAGCATGGTTCATGCTTTCTCTCCCCTGTAGTGGTCACAATAGCTTTCCAAGAGGTGACATTTCCTGCTTTAAGGCAAAACCAAGCCAAAACACGGAACAACATCCAGAAAGCCTAAGTTTTAAAATACACTTTTTGTTTTTCCTTGAAGGGGACAGAATTGGTGATCAAGAGCAATGGTGTGAGTCCTTGCACACTGTAGAGCAGGCATGCAGTTGAATAGGGGAGCACAGCACTTGCATGACCAGGGCACTCCCAGCATACGAACCTCTGAGTGCCGGGAGTGTCCAGGAAGAGAGCAGTCTGCATGATGTAACCCAACCCACAGGAATGGAAGTCGGCATCTTCAGAGCCCTAATCACAAGATCCGGTCACAGACCATAGTCATTAACTATGAGAGCACTGATGTCAGTGGCCATTGGGCACCACCTCACTCTGCAGGTTTGTAGGTCTGTGCCGTTTCTGAGCTGTGTTATCAAAGTCAATCCATTTTCTACTGTCTCTGTGCTGCAGCTGGTTAATTTTTTACATTAGAAGCACTTAGAATGGATGGTGCCTAGAAACCAGATTTTAAAACCATTGGATGAAGAATGCCCGCAGTTGTAAAATAAATTTAAGAATGTCATTGGCTTCAGGAGAGTACGGTGCTTCCTTTCACACTAATTTAAAACTTGAACCGCAGCCATCTTAAGCTTTAACAAAATCAATAAGACCAAAGGCTGCATCAGTCTTTGCCCATTTTAATCTTTGAGGTCATTTTGGCATCCGGGAGCAAAGATACCAGCATCCTGGGAGGCTGCATTCATCCCTCAGCAGCCTTCAGGATTACTCTGCTGCATTCTGAACAATCAGGTCCTAAGTCGGTCACGGGGATTTCAGATGGAGCAGGGCAATCAGCTGCCTTTTGGCTCTAGTTTACATGTAAGCTGGTATTTGTTTTCAGAAGCACGAGCATCATGAGATGGAAGTGATCAAATTGTTGATGTGAAGATGACTGAGGTGTTCAATAAATATTTTTGTTCTGAATTTGGAAACGAGAAGAAACATGCACTGATGTCATGAGTAGACGATGAACTTTCCAGCCCATTAGTAACCAAGGAGGATATTAAACAGCATTACTGGGGATAAACATTATTACCTTAACAGGCCCATGCAACTGTCACCCTCACAACAGGAGTTAATTGGTTCAAGGGGTCTCTGCTCCTCTCCCACTTCATCTTGGAGGACTTCAAACATTTTAGAGGATTGGAGAAACACATTTGGACAAACTAATAAAAAAATAATGAGGGCTACTAAGTAATTCTAAGCCAATTAGCTTAACAATTCTGGGCAAAGTAATGAAATACTGATAAAGAAGTAAAGAAATAAGGAGTGTAAGTAACAGATGTCAACATGATTTATGGGGTAAAAAAAGTCTTGTGAAAGAGGCTTGATTTTTCTCTTTTCATGGAACTATTGGTTTGGCTGATAACAGCAAATGTAACTCTCAGTAAGGACTTGGCAGGAATCAAAAGTGTAGCAAGGTCCTGACACTACATCCAAGAACGCTCAACTTTCTTTTCTAAGATCAACGCATTGTGCAGTTTGTGTAATGTGGACTTCAGTTAAAAAATGATGATGTCACAGTTTGTAGGAGTCACTGCTGAAGCCACTTTGTACCATCACCACCACCTCCACTGCAACTGGCTTGGCCTGGGTCCCAAATGGACCCAAATATCACTGATGGCAGCTCACACACATGAGATCTCTCCCAGCTCAGGCAGAAAGAACGAGTACTGTGACCCAGCTGCAGGGACCCATGGGAGAGCTCAAAAGGCGCAGAGTCTGGGATTCAGGGTTTCAGTCATCAAAACAGTCATGCTGGGAATATTTAGCACAGCTGAGTGCTTCATCTGCGCTCTGGCAGTTTTGGCCAGGCAGCCTAAAAATAGAAAGCTGAGAAGTAAACATGGACATGTCAATGTCCTTACAGAGCAAGATTTCACATCTCTGAGAACTTAGGCTCCAAATTTCTCTTCTGGGGTAGAGAGAAAGGCAGGGAAAGCTTTGAACATTCTCCTGGAGTAAGAGTAGATCTGTGGAAATCTATTTATGTTAGCAGAGGGTCTGACTGCATGCATTTATTCCGCTTTGTGTAATTAGCACCATTGCCTCCTGGTAATTACTTTACTCTCCATGAAGGATTACACAGCCATTAACCTGGGAGGAAGAGAAGTAGGGGCATGTGGGAAAGACTTTGAACACCAGATTCATTCACTGGTTAGGAACAAAAGAGCATATTTAGAAGCTTAATTAACAAAAAGTCTGTCTCAAGGCAACTGCAGCTTACTACTAATAGATATCATGAAAATTCATCAATTCACTGCTGCAAATGAGGGTCTGCTGGCTGCAGACCGTGCATGGGGCTCTTCCTTCTCTGCTTCTTTGCAATCCAATAGAAAGTGTTGTCCAGAACTGAGTTTTCCTGCAGGCCTTTACACAATTACTGTGATTCCTTGGCACTGGATGCTAATGATTCACCTGGATTGAGTCACACACGAGTCAGTGTGGCTCTGGAATGCTTCCCGCTACAACCACTGTGCTCAGCAAATCTGGGAGGTGAGTACAAAGGATCTTGCAACTGCTAAGCCTTCTAGGGAAAAGGAGAGGCTTAAAAGGAGTTCACCAGTCACCTGCACTGATCACAAACATGGATTTTATAAACAAAGTCTCCTCTGTTGGAGAAAAGTAACTTCTGGGTATCTGAGATTTGAAGCGAGGTGCCATACGTAGAAGGCTGGGTTTGGGAACAGAGTGGGTGTTGGGAAAGTTATCAGAGAGTTCCACAAAACTGAGAAAAGCCACAGAGCAAAGAGAAACAGATAGACTCCAGAACACGCCCTGCTGCATCAGCCTTGGGCAAATGGCACAAGCCTGGGGATGGCCAACAGCTCATTAGGAAAGAAGGCAGGCAGAGATGCAAAGAAGACAAGGAAGGCATCACTTGGCATTTGGGGAGCAGAGTGGCAGCTGGTGCTGCAGGTGGCAGTACCATGAAGAGCAGAGTGAAAGAAAATGCAATATTCTTGACTGGTTTTGCTGGGCAGCTGAGGCTTTGCTGTTCTCAGCAGGGCGCAATGGGAAGCAGCACAGGATTGCAAGATTTTCCATCAGTATGGATGGATAACTCCAGCAGCCCCTCCCCTACCCACTGTTATGCAGCAGCACTACAAGTATTTATTAAGAGGTGTTTTGCTGGGCAAATGATACATCACTCAGCCCCACCTTTGGGCATTCATGAGGTATGGTTGTTGCAATATCCCTGCTATCCTCAGTGCCTCAATGACACTACTGCTGGTATAGGCTGAAAGCTGTCTGTGTGCTCTCTCAAGGTGGCACTGCAATGGGTTACCCAAAGTGTGTGCATGGGGCAGGGCAGGAGGTGAGCAATCAGCCTGACAAGTCCATGAGTTAATATTCATTTACATCCCAACCGCACTGAAATGTCCTTTTGCAGACAGAAGCACATTAGCTCTTCACATTGAGCAGTCTTCAACTCAGTCTAACAGCTAGAACAGGCAAAACTCAGAGTGGTTTGGATGATATGAACATTTCTGCTCTGTTTTTCAAGCTGTGTTGCTTGAACCTGTTTATCCTGTGTCTGGTTACATGATCTGATTAAATCACAAGTCAGCAAAAGAATTAAGCTCAAAATTATGATGTTTGCCCAGCAATTCTCTTTAAGGTATTGAAATAGTTTGCCTATAAAAAGTTGTACATGTTCTTCCCAGAGTCACCTTCCTTGCCCAGTATGATATGCCCAGTAAATCCCTGTATATTGGCCTTCAGGGGCCTAGATGGCATCTTGGCCACCCTCACTTGGCCAAATGTTAGTGCAACCATGGGAGGAAGATGAGTTAGGTGTGCAGGAGAAGCAGACAAATCTCCTGCTAGATCCTACCATCATGTTGATATTGCTAGGGTTTCTGAAAATAGAAGGTTACCAGTGTTTACTGTAAGACATATTTCCCTTTCCATTCTCTTTGAAATAGCTACAGAAAGATGGCTTCAGTTAATGAGCCCGAGGCATAGATAGGGTGGAGGGCTTGATCCTCCACCCAAAGCCTTAAACATAAATAAGGGAAAATGGGTTTCTGAGGAGAAGTTAATAGAAGCAATGCCAACCTCATCTAGAAAAGGCATTATGTCAACCAAGCTCAACATTTTGTGGTTTTAGTCCTTTCCAAAATTTGTAATAGGCTGTGAACTATTTCCTTCATATTCTTGATCACATCAAGAGATATCCTTAATTAGAAAATCATTCGGACAGTGCCTAAGTGAAATGAGGGATTTTAAGACTCTCTTGTATATAACGTAATTTCTAAGTTCCTGCTTTCACTATGATTCCTTCAGCTGTTTTAACACTGGTTCCATGCAGAGCAGCACACGAATACCACAATCATCAGTTTTAAATGAAAATATATAAATAACTGTATACATCAATGCGTACAAAATCAAAATATATTTAAGATTTAGATTAGACCTCAGGAAGCATTTCTTTTCTGAAAGAGTGGTCAGGCACTGGAATGGCCTGCCTAGGGAGGTGGTTGAGGCACCATCCCTAGCGCTGTTCAAGAAGCGTTTAGATGAGGTGCTTAAGGACTTAATTTAGTAGTTGGGTAGAGATAGTGATAGGAGGATGGTTGGACTAGATGATCTTATAGGTCCTTTCCAACCTTATGAACTTATGAACTTATGAACTTATAAAACTTTAAAAGAACAATCAATCTATCGAACAACAACAAAACATTTGGAGAATCTTTGAGAATATGAACTCTAATTTTTGAAAACTAAATGAGCTTATTGTAATGCAGTTCATCAGTGTGAAGTGGTATGTAAGGTGGTTTATGCCTGTCTGGCTTTCTTTTCTTCCAAAAATGGATACTAGAATTGTTACAATCTCTTTTGTACTGAAAACTGTGCCTTTGTGAAGGATGGAGATGGATGAGCAATTCTCACTCATAGTGATGCCAGTGTAATTAAAGAGGTAGGAACAGAAGTGGAAATCGCTTCTTCACATGAATGATTGCATCTGGGATACAATACAGAGGTGAAAGAAAAGCAGGGAATGCCTTAAGGTTGGCCCTCCTATGACCATCACACCTGCTGTGGTATATATAGATGGTCAGCTCCTTTCAGATCACTTGCTCAAAATTGACTTATTTGATTCTTTTACTGTTCAGTGTTTCACATTCAACCCTTCAAAGCTAAATGCTCTCAAGTTTCAGGTCCTTTCCCCTTTCCCATTTCTCTCTTTTTATTACAGACTTCTTTATTTACATTACAAAGCTTACCTGCCTCCCAGGTTGTGGCCAGTGCTCTGCTATCCTCAGGCAACCACATCACAAAACCCCAAATATAAACAGCTCAGGCTCTACCTTGAAAACCACTCTGGGCTTCTCTTTCCAGTACTCATCCCTACAACTACAGCCTTCCAGCCTCAAGAGTTAGAAGCTGTCTCCTTCTAAACCAAAATTCCTCCTGGGACAGCCTGGTCCTGCTGATCCTGGTGCCACCACTGAAGCACGAAGCCAGTACCTGCACTCTCCCCAGTGCATGGCCCCACACCACAGCATGGCCAGACACACAGCCCCAGCTCTATCAGCTCCAGTTTGCCTGCCTGCTGCCTCTGATATCTTTTGCTCAAAGTTCAATAGTGGGAGATCATGTGCTATGAAGTACTGGAAGTCATCATTTTTTCTCTTTCCACTGGGGCTGCTGCTCCCTATCGTGGATACTTCTCACTCAAGTTAGTGCTAAATTCACAATAGGCACATAAGGAAAGACAAAAAACAACTGCAGCAACAACAACACAGAACAAACAAACAAAAAGAACACACACCTTCAATGTCAGGACTGCTCCCTTTGGTAGCCACACCAGCCTCCTAAGAGAGAGCTCCTCTCTCATTGCCTCCTACATTCATCTTCCTTTCACATAGAGAACCAGATTGAGCAGAGTGTCCCAGATGAGGTATCACCAGCTCCTGTATCTTCATGGCCTTCATCCTTCCTTATATCTTTTGGAAACACATTCCCATCCCTTACATCCTTGAAGTAAGCACACCACCATCAGCGCCATGCCATGTTGGTGGATCTTGGACCTCCTGCATTTGGATGAAGCACTGAGGCCTTTTCAGTCATTCCCGAGTGTGAATGACCTGTTTCATGGCAAAAACTCCATTATTACTCTGTGAGCTCATGCTCAGATGAGCTGAATTTGATCCTCTTCTTCTCCAGCCATTCATGCTTCCCTGGGACATGCAAGCTCTCCCTCTCCTCAGCTGTTTTCCACATTCCTCCCATAGGAAGTGCTCCAGCAGCTTTCCCCAATGCTGGTGCCTTTCTCAGTGCACACATCACTCTGACCAGTTCCTTACCCCATCAAAACACTCCTACTAATTCCCACCTTAATGCATAATTTCCTGTATGGCTCTTTATCAACTGCTTTGGGAAACAAGGTGGGTACATGCTGTACATCTTATCTGGATGATCAGCTCTTGTATCAAAGAAAGCTAACAGGTTAGGCTGGCATGGTTGACTTGGGGTAATGTTATCTCATCTTCTATTGCTTCCATAGTGATAATTGCTCATTCCTTCAAAGTTTCTTTCAAAGCCTTTCATCCCATTGTAAGATTAATCTAACCTGTGGCTGTCCTGAGCTCACCTTTCCTCTCTACTTGTTTCAACTTTGCACACAAATGCTGTGCATTATTTGCCCTAATATTTGCTCCAGATCAGATCATATGGGCTGTCATCCTTTTCTGCAGAAGTGTCCAGCTGTGTCTTGCTGTACATTTTTAGCAAAAAATAGTAACTATGAAGCAAACATACAGTGCTCAAGAGCACACAGAGTCAGGATTTGTGAAGACTTTCAACAAAAGGAGCAAGCCAGAGGAAACCGTATCCATGACTTCACTGGAGAGAGGGGTAGTTTGCAGGCCCTATGGCAAAGTGGGGTGAGGAAGGAAATTATGGCATCACTTCAGAACATGGAGAGCAGTAGGTTGTCATTGGCCATGTTTCTGCCCAACTGAAATATTTATACAGCTCCCCATCATCTTTTAATTGAGTGCTCAGCGGCCCTTAATAGGCTTATTCCCTCCTGGGGCAGAGAAATGAACATTTCTCACTTTACAGGATAAAATGTAAGGCATGGGAGGGGACTGGATTTATGTCATATGATACCATAATAATATACATACACATAATAGCTTGTAACAGCTATTTTAAAATCTTTAACTGTGTTCTTTATTATGCTTTGTTTTTTGCAGTGAAACAAAAATAAAAATATCCCAGTGTGGGAAAATGGCTCACTGCTCCCAAACATGTAGGGCAGGTTTTTTTGTTTGTTTGTTTTTGGTTTTTTTTTTTTTTTTTTTGAGGCAAGAGAAAGAATCTCACAGGCTCGGAGGTGGTGTAACTTTTACCTTTGCTAATTAGCAAAATGCATTTGTAGCCAAAACACACCCCTTGCAGGCATTATTCTATAAATACGTCACTCATTTTAAGACGTTTCTCTGCAGTAAGTCTTCCATTTTTAATATGTCTGAACACTTACAAACATTTACCATTATAAAATGAATGACGCTCAGAGTTTCATTGGTGAGAGCTATATAACTGTACCATTGAAAGGCTTGGCCCCACAAGGTTTTTGGTGCTGCTAACTCCTACTGAAGCCAGCCTACAACAGCAGCAAGCACTTACTGTGGGTGCTTGCATTGCTTCCTTAGCTAGCATATTGTGCTACCACTTAGTATGAACTCCACAAAGGCTTTTGGTCCTTTACTCATTTTTGTAATTACTATTTTTGCAAGGCAAACAGGCAAGGAACGTGCAAGTATTACCTTAAATATGCACTAGAGGATGCTCTTGGGTCATCAGTGAGAGACAAGCTGCTTCCTCCTGCTCTCAACCTGCAGTGGTTGAGAGACCTGTTTCAGGGCTTAGAAAGTGCTTCACGGCTTATACAGTGTTTTGAGGCTTAGAAATGATAGGAAAAAATGTTCACTTAGTGTAATGTAAATGATAAAGTAGTGACAAAACCTTCTCCTCCATGCTCACGCAACTCTATTACTGCTCAGTATAAGCAGTATATGTTTGAAGTCTGCCTACGTTCAGACAGGGACCTGGACAAGTCCAATAGGGTGGAGATTTTTTTTCAAATCACCTCTTGATTACATGGGATGAGTTGTATTTTGTCCAGAATGTGGAGGGCAAACATCAGCTAAAAGACATTTCTAACCCTGCCTGGCTGTCACTGTTATTGCTGGCAACAAGGAAGACAGGACAAGAGGGGATCCGGGTTGCTCTGCACAATGCCAGGAGGGGAATGGCTCTTGTGGAGGCCAGCAGGAGGTTGGAGCACACACACTGAGCGCCTGAGTGAGCTGACTACTTTTTCTACAAGTGCCTTTTTCTACAAGTGCCTTTTTCATCAAACTGCCTAATTTTACAGTATGGAAATGGTTGCAGTGCATTGGAACAAATTCGGTGTAATGGAACACCTGCATGCAAATGCGGGCTGTCAGGTGAGCATCAAACTGAGAGTAGAAAAATGACTCCAAATGAAGGGCTTGTCATTTCAGGGGGAGCTGGAAAACCCAGGGGGGATTTTTGTAAAAAAAAACCAAAACACAGATCTTTTGTTTTTCAAAACAAAAGACAAAGGAAAACCCACCACAAAATGCCCTGCTAATTTCATCACGAGGTGACACAAGGAGGCCATAACTGTAATAATCACTCTGAAACTCCAGCTTGGGTGCCTCTTGAGAGCTTGTGAGACCATAAAAAAGCTCTCTCAGGAGCAAGGCTTGCTTCATCCCTCATTCTCAGCACTCCATTCAGCAAAACTCCTTTCAAACACAAACCTGGGCTTGGAACCTATGTCAGAGACAGGAAGATCATGAGGAAAGCACTGTGTGAAGTGCAGGAGCACACATCAGGTCATATCACATCCCTGGAGATGCACAGGGAAAGCATCCCACTGAAATGGGAAAAGCTGAAATGCATTCACCTGGAAAGTTTGTGCTGCTGAGTGAGCCACTGATAGGAAAAACAACTATAACAGTGGATTAACAGTGTAACTTGTGGTCATGATGCTCACCTGGGACTGCAGGTTGCAATCTAAGACTTTGCTCCAGTCCAGAAAGAACATACATTGCTCAAACCGAAGTTGAAACTTCTGCTCAGGACCTCAGAATCCTGTTATATGTTTGAACCTTTTTCCTCAGAAAATCTGTTTCCCATATAAATACTCAGATACCCTTCTTCTCCCCCCCCCCCCCAAAAAAAAAAAAAAAAAGAAAAAGACATGCTAAATGTTTGGTGTAAGCAGCTCCATGTGGTAACAAATCCCAAAGGCTAATTGTGTGGAAAAGCATTTCCTTTCATCAGTTTTAAATTTTCTGCCTTTTAGTGTTGACTGCACCCTTTCCCTTGCATCATGGGAAAGCAATGCTCAATGCACAGAGCTGGAAAGGGCCCAAGACCACCGATTCATTCTGTGAAGACCAGCGGGCTGCCAGCAGCCTTAAACAACTGTTGATCACCAACCCCAACGAATTCCAAACAGATTACCAAAAAAGGGCAAGGCCAAAACCCATTTCTGGGCTATAAAAACAGATTCCTCCAACTGTTGTTACGGTAATTCAGCTTGTTTGCAGATGACAGGCAGAGTGGAGCTGTCAGTTGCTGGCAGAAGGAAAGCACGCAAGCCCTCGGAAGTTGTACAGTTTTCCTTTATTTTGCCTGAATAGCTGCTAACATCACAAACAGCTTTTCTGAAGAAAACGCCAAATCAATCCTGTTTTACTTTGGAATGAAGCAACAGTTACTCGGAATTCCCCCAGCAGCATCTTTAGGCTGTGTTTGCAATGAGAGATTTCCTTCCTTCCTCCTCCCCAACTTGTCTTTGTCTTCCCAAGAGTCGACTGCAGCCTGCTGGCTCTGAGGGCACCTTTGGAAAAGGCAAACTAGCAATGCCAAGCTTCCTACCATATCACACCTCCATTTGCTTCCATTCCTGAAATAAGGCAACTTAAAAAAGGCAAACTCACAGACAGGGCAGTAAGTCACATCACTGTGCTTTCTTCTGCTCATTTCCACGTGTGGCACCTGGCAATGAATCCATCTCTACCAGTTCCACCTCCCTCATGTGCCGGCCTGTATGTGCCAGGCAGAAAGACCAGCATCACATGGTGAGATGTGTGCATGCAGCCCGAATTGGAAATCTGGGCAAGCAGCCCAGGCAGAGGATGTCTCTGGGTACAAATCTCTGCTCACCTTCCTCCCCGCACAGGGATGCAAAGACTGGTTGACGATCCCAATAAAACCGTAAGGAAAAATTAGGCATTACCACCCAAATCTTTTGCTGTGTCAATGCACAAGGTAATCCTAGAGCAGATTAGTCAGCAGCTTCCTGCTATCCTATAATCCCATGCATAAACTCCGCTGTTCTAACATCACTGTTCCTATTGCCCATATCCTCAGATAACCCACTGCTGCTCTCTTCTCTTCTCTGGGAAGATGTGGCACGAGGGGGAAAAATGCTCTGAGCTGCAGCAAATCCCTATTTATTGTCTGTAGATGTAAACAGAAGGGCTGAAAAGAAGTCAGTACAGATAATGTCTGGCTACTGCACAAGAAAAAGTGGTGTTTAAGGAAGTTACCTGAAGGACAGCAGACTAAGGCTCTAGTTTGCTTTCATTTAAGTCAATAACCTCAGCTAAACTGCTTAGCAGAAATTTCCTCATGGCCTCCTTATTCAAAACCCTTGGGTGAGAGACAGCACAATGGTCATTTTCTTAAGTTAATGGACAAGAAGACATAATCAGGTTACTATAACATGTCACATATATCACCACAGGGACAATGTTGAAGTTGCATTTGGCATGGAAATATCAATATGGATTTGGGGGCAAATTGAAAAAATATATATACACTTTATCTATGTAATGTCACCAAACATGGAATTCAGCACATTGCAAAAGTCAGTCTTTAGTTTCTGAGGGTTTCTTTTGCTACTGAAACGTGAAAATATTCTCTTTTCTTAGTGAGAGATGGACTGGCTGAATTCTAGCTTTGAATATGATCTTGTCCAACTGCTCTAATTTCCTCAAGTAGAATTCAGAGTTAAAAAAAAAAATCCTACTTCATCCATCTTCGCAGCTATCTTTGCTTTAAAAAAAACTCCTACTTCAAGTTCAACATGAACTTCTTTGTACACGTCCCACACACATTCAGATGGGCAGTTATGCATGTTCATAACCTCAGCAGTTAAAATTTTGTTTAAATATATCCTGGTTCAAGGATTTCCAGAGCAAGCCAAATGTGTTGCCTGCTGTACGCAGCCTTAAAAGCAAGGTCTGTTTGCATTCGTGTGTCATTAAAGACAATATTGACAAGCTAGTGAAAGGCAGAAGTGGAGAAAAGCATCAAACACTTGAAAATAATCCAGGGACAATTTCATATTGAGGAAAGAGCTGCTCTGCTCTAAAGAAGCAGAAAAAGAAGTTGAAAACAGCAGAAGTTCAAGCAGACGCTAGGGCAAAGGCAGGGGGTGAGATTAGGGAAGAAAGCAAACTACAGGTTCTGCTTGCTGTCAGCTAACGCCAGCTGAAGGCGCACAGATAATTTTCCCATCCTGGTTTATTTCCCTTTCTTTATGCTTATGATGCAAGCACATCTTGACTTGATTTTAAACAAAACCTGAAGTGCATAAATTCAAGTTCCTCAAATTGTCCTGAGAAAAGAGGGATGAGGATATGAAAACCAAATATTTATACATGTGTTTTCTTTGGGAGTGTGGAAGTGATTTTGCTACTTTTCTCTCAGTGGATATTACTGCTTTGTACCTCCGTGGGTTAAACCTTGACCAGACACAGCCTGAGAAAGAGAGAAGAACCTACGTTCTTTTAACACTCATTTCAAAGATACCTTCCCATTAACTTTCATTCCACATTTTCTGTTTCCTTCCCAGTGCTTTTTCCAAAATCCCTTCTACAAAGAGGCCTGCACTCAGACACCCTGATACAAAGGTGAGGAGCTCCCCTTGCCATGCTAACAACTAGCTGGAGCACAGAGCTGGGCTTGTCTCACTTCAGCTGGTTGCACACACGCAAGGTCTGAGGTGTTACACAAGGAACACTGTATGATTTTTCAGGGGTTAAGAGACAATGCAGAAAACAGCACGTCGAGAACGTCCCGTGACCTGGGTTTCCCTCTCCCACATCCCACGCAACAAATGCACCAGTGCACCTCAGTTCTGTGTCTAGGCCACTAGAGTGCTCCCATCCTGGTATCAAAGCAGGTCTGTGTGACTGGAGAGACCTTGCTCCATCAATCCAACCCACGCAGAGACCAGTTCAACACAAATCCAGTTTCTGTGGGAGATCTTAGCATTACAGAAGTAACTTCAGCATTATCAGCATTATCACTGTCATGAGATAAATGCTTTCTGCTGTTTACCCCTCAAATTCTGGTCAATATTTACAGTGTTGTCCTCAGTGCATTAGCAAAGACATTCACTCACATTTGCTGTCTGCCAAAAAGCAAGTTAATTTAGCTCAGTGTTACAATCCAAAGCAGTTTGAGTCATCTACATCCCCGGCTATTGGTGTCCAGACAGACACCACATCCATCCACTCACACATTAATAAAGATGTAAAAATAGACTATCAGTTCCTCTAGACCTGAAATAACACATCTGATCCCAGGAAAACAAAAGAACTGAGAGAAATGACCTTGGCCGAGGAGCTACAATGCAGGTTTTCTTAATGCATCCTCAAGTGGTGGTGGCAATGTCTTTCTGCTGTCCTGGAGCCCACGTCTGGGGAGGGGACACCCAGTGACGCTCCAGCAGGGCCAGCACTGCCACCTCACACAGACCTAGGTACCAAGGAGCGAGGATCAATTATTCATCAGCTAAAAGGCACACTTCTATTACAGCAGATGTTTCTCCCAATGTTTGACACTGCCCATTAACTCACCCTTTAATTTTAATTGCTTAACTAATGGCTATAGTCAAGGTTAAATGAGTTTAAATCTTCGTTCTTTTCTTATGCTGCTTAATAAAAAGATACCATCTGACCTAATGAGGAAAAAGTAGGAAGAAGGAGCTGAAGCAAGTATAATCTTTGACAAAATACAAACAAATAGCCAGCAAATGCTCCATGATCTTAGCACTCAGATCTTGTTTTCACTAAAGCAGAGGAGCATGGAAAGCTCCTGTGTCTGAAGGTGGCTGCTGGGTTGCAAAGCGGGGCAGGACCCTTGCTGCACAGGGGCAGGACATGTTACCTTCCACCTTTCTGAAGCAAACAAGGAGAGGAAGTTCCTGCTCAGCAAAGTAAAAAGCATTTGTTTCAAACCAGCTGATTAGGTGGCCTCTAGGCTGAGACCTCAAGTTATGTGAGGAATTAATGTCTACAGGTCACAGTGATGTTTGCCCCATGCTTCCTCCTCTAGTATCTACAACCCATCTGAAGAGCAGAGATGGGAGGACAAACAGGGAAGGAGCTGCTGTGTAAGAAACGCTGGGTTGCAGGACAGGGAACATCCGTCCCAGCCTTGCTGCTGCAGTCGCATCCTTCCAGCTGGTTGCTGTGCTAGCTCTGTACCAGGTGGGAGCATGCAGCTGGTGCTCAGTGTCCTAGAGAGAGGGTAAGCACACCGATTTCTGCAGCATACGTAGCTGTGCTTTTGCTATCTGCCAAGACAATAAATACCATGCATTTTGTCTCTGCTGCTTGGTACCCCCCCCCCCAGGAATGAGCAGTGTAGGTGCTGTGAGTGCCACAAGAAGAATGCACCTTTCCCTCCAATGCTGCTCCAGCACAGACAGCAGTTGTGACAATCCCACCCCTCAAGACACGCAGGAGGAAAACACAGGGACACATCCTGCAGAGGCCACATCACAGAGCAGGAGACTTTCCCTCAGCAGATGCAAGCACAAAACTTCCTTCAGTGTCAAATCCTTTGATGTAACTCAAAGATACACTCATGGTGTTTCTAGCAGGATCTGTCTGAAAGGATCTTATTTGACCAGTTCAGGTCTGCCCAGAAAAATCATCACAGTTTGAATAGCAGAAGTGAGACAGTGCAGACCAAGCTGCTCCCCAGCCCAGGGAGCAGCAAATCCACCTCACACTGAACACACGGCCAAGGAAAATATTTTTTTCTCAGCATCATACCAGAGTAAGGACATGAAGGAAGGAAAGAGGAAGCAGGCAGCTGAATAAGCTATTTTTTTCAACATAGAAGAGAAAAGGAAACATATATCTTTCCTTTCCATCTTTCTTTCCTTCCTTTTATAGAATCATAAAACCATTAATGTTGGAAAAGACCACTAAAATCATCTAGCTCAATCATCAACACATCACCACCATGCCCACTAACCGTGTCCCTTTTTGCTCCTTATTCAAAAGGTGAGGGATCACAGATGGATGCACACCATACTCCAGGCTGTCCTCACCCTTCGTTACACGTTGATCTAGGTACTAGTCTGTGTTGTGTGAAGAATTTGGAGACTGCCACGTGAATGGGCTCCACACCAGGACTAAAGGAGGCAAGAGCCTGACCTCAGCTCGGTTGGTGCAGATCAAGCTCAGTTCAGACATTACACCCAAGCCAGGCCCTAGTGCCATGTTCCTTTCCATCAACGCTTTGTGAAAACCCTTTGGCTGCACCATAGAATTGTTAAATGTGGAAAGACCACTAAGATCATCTAGTCCAACCATCAAACCACACAGCCCCTCACTCAGGTTCCACAAATTCAGTCCCCACTTTGACCAGCCAGCTACTCACCGCAGTCACGCATTAGCTGCTGCTATGATCACAACTTGGAGCAGACCCAGACCTCGATTTCCACATGGAAAAAGAGAAAACCATTAAGGAACATCAACCTGCCCTTTCATCCCTTTCATAGAATCACAGAATCACCAAGGTTGGAAAAAAACAACCAACATCCTCTAGTCCAAATGTTCATCTCTCACCACTATTTACCACTAAACTATGTTCATCTTTCATCCCAGGAGAAGTTTAGCAGAGGAGGACACCTCCTCTTTCCCCCTAGAATCTGCTCCACTGCAACACGGTACCAAGGAGCTGAGAGCTGCTCACCTCCCGGCTCTGCTTGCAGCAGGCACTCCTCTCAGCCTCATCCCTTCTTTCCAGCTAAGCAATCACAAAGTGGAACGAGGCTCTCTACTTTAGTTTCTAAACTGACAAAAAAAAAAAAAAAAGTTCTTAGGTTTTTTTATTTTATTTTTTTTAATCTTTTTCCATTTTTTCCCTCCCTGAGCAGGCTCACGAGGACATCCACTCATTTGCTTTTGGCTCCGGCTCAGCGGCGTTCAGTAGTGACAACCATCAATCCTGCCAGACAGCCGCCGGCACAGGCTGCTGGGAGTGGGCGATCTCCATTTTGCAGCTCCACTGCAATGTGCGTGCGGCTCTGGGCGGGCTGGCGGGCGTCCAGGCGCTCGGCATCGCCCTCCTACCCGCAGAGGTGTCTCGACAGAGCCAAGAGGTGCCAAGAGCGCGGTGCCAATTGTGCCCATCCCGCAAACAGAGGCAGCAGCACGGCGGGGCTGTTAATCCCATGCATTTCAGTGTCACCAAGTTCGCCGGTGAGATTTTTCCACCCGCTGCGTGGTTCTGAGTTTAATTCTATGGATGGCTCAGTGCAGAAAAGGGAAAGGCTGCACGAAGCACTGGCAATTTCAAGGTCCATGCTACCATCTTCACCCTTTGGTGAAGATCAGATTTCTGAGCACAGAATGGAGGATTTCATTCTTTGTTCTTGAACTCATTTTTTCCATCGCAGGGTCCAGTGGAATGTAATCTCTCCAGATGCCAGCACCTCTTAAGAAATTGTAATATAGCAGCTATGCACTCTAAGTGGCTTATTCATACACAGAGACTAGCAATATCCTTGGGGGAACGTTTAGAAACGGTGCGTGGTGATGCGATCTCGGTGCAGGCAGGCTTTCCTTCAGCAGAGGCTCTGTCCCAAAACCACGCTTGTTTTCAAGAGGAGCAGCAGAGCTTGCATTTTGCATTTTCCTCTCAGTTTGTTTAACGTGTTTTCTTGCTGTTTAAAGCAACCAGCGCTTCCTTCCTGGGAGGGAGGCAATGCTTTTAGGGTTACTGTAAATAATCAGAGCCAGAACAATTGGCTGAGTAAATTATCCTGTCTGCTGACACTAACAGACTCCATCGAGCTACTGGGAACTTCATCAGCTTTTTTTCCCTCTTACTATTATTACAACAAAACAAAGGTTTGCAGAAAGCTTTGCAGCAAACCAAGAGCAACACCTCATAGAGAGCAGCCCCAAGGCTTGATTTGCAAAGACCTCACGCAGTGACTCCAAATGAAGAGGTCCATCAAGGAGAGAACCTAAGGGCCCAAGGAGCCAACTGGCAGATGACAGCATGACAAAGCCCAAAGGAAACTCCAATGCTGACTGTAACCGCCTGCAGCATGCAGCAGGAGCTGCTCCTAGGACAGTGACCTGTGGGGCTGGGAAGCCAGGAAGGCAGTTTGCAACATAAGAATCTGATGGAGCTGTTGGTGTCCCTGTTCACTGCAGGGGAGTTGGACCTTATGGCCTTTAAAGGTCCCTTCTAATTCAAATGATCCTGTGACTCTATGATTCTAGGCTGACAAAGAGGGGATGGAGGGATAGCTGTGGTCCCCAAGCCCATTATATCCCAGGGATGGCATGCAAGAATATGAAAAAGACCTGGAAAGAGGCGTAGGTAGGTTTCTTCCAGAAAGAAAAAAAAATAAAAAATGAGGTCTGCTCCTTACCCAGAAACTAGAGAAGAAGCAAGCTGCAAAAAAGCTTTGGTTAGAGTCTTTCCTGTTTGTGCAAAGTAATCTGCTGCTCACAAGGGGACAACCGATGGGTCAGACAAGGGGAAGGATGACACAGAGGTGAAGGGGTGCAGCAGTGAGCCTTGCAGAACGAGGACTCACACTGTGTATATTCAGGAGCACGCTGCTCATCCCTCTCTAAAGAAGAACTGTATTAGCAGGCAGCTCTGCTCAGCAGCTGGATTGTGCCAAGGAAAGGGCAAGTTAACGGTGTTAACATTACCCTTGGATGGAAGCAGCATAAATACAAAATATTTGTTTCTCTGCTACTGTGAAACATCTGTTCTCAATAACTCAGTCATTTTCCTCTCTCCCTCCCTCGGGGTTTCAAAGTACACAAGGAAGTGGGAGCGACTTGCAGGTAGCCCGCTGTGCCTGCCTGAAAGTTGTGCAACACGCAGAGAAAGGCTTTGCAGAGCTGGAGTTTGCCCCAGCAGCACCTACTAGGGCAGAGCTTTGTCGGATACCAGCAGTAGAACAGGTGCCTTGTGAAGAGATATATTTTCAGCAATTCGGTACATTCACACGTGAAAAATCTAGGGGGATGGCAAGCTTAAAGACTTTCATCTAGAAGTCTGAAAATCAAAAAGAATAATAAGGAAAAAAAACCAACTTGTAAACCTCCCCACAAATTAAATAGTTTTGGCTGCAGTGCCGAAAGGCAGCAATACAGTAAGAACACTTGTTCATCTATTTTTCTCCTTTAGCATAATGCAGTTGTAAAAGCAGAGGGAGCTTGTGCCAGGTCATGATGTGGAAAAGGGCTCTCCAAGGGAAACTCCCAGCACTGACATTTGAGCAACAAGACTTTTGGATATGTCAACTTGAGGCGAGAATTAAGAGATCCAGATATCACGGCTGTGCATGAAATCATCCTGGGGGAAGAATTCAGCTTTTGTAGTTACATTCTTGATACCCTCCTGCATTTCCCTGTGCTCCATCATCTACACAGAGCCATGCTATGCACCCTGAAGGCCAAATGAACAAACAAACAAACAAACAAAAATGCACATAAAAAGGCACATTTTGAAGAACAATTTTCCAAGATAAGTCTCCTAGGTTTCCTGATTCTGAAGGCAGCTGACATTTTTGTTGGGTTTGAAATAAATGAAATAAAGAGCCAGAAGTTTGTATTTGAAGGTGAGCAGTAAGGCATTGCAAAAACTTGCCAGTATGCAACTGGAGGCACAGCAAAACACCTCAAGGAAGCTGCTGCACTCACATCGCACTTCAGAGCCGCATTCAGTAAGTTCTGGCAGCTTTTGATGTTTGCAAATACTGTAGAACAAAGTGCTGTCTGATCTCATAAATTCTAGTTTTACAAGAAGGCTTAAAAAAAATTAGCCCCCCACGAAAAAATGACAGGTGACTTTTACTGTTGAAACTGTCAGGCTTTTTAGCTGCCCATGGGAGTGGTGGGGTCACTGTCCCTGAAGTGTTCAAGGACCATGGAGATGTGGCACTGAGGGAACATGGTCAGTGGTCATGGTGAGATAGATTGGGGTTGGACTGGATGATGTTAGAGGTCTTTTCCAACCGTAATGATTCTATGTTTCTATGATTAATTTTAGAGATAAGAACAGATTTGGATCCTGCTGATTGTGAGCAGCACTGCAGTGCCTCTGCCCTGCTCACTGCTATGGGGGTTCTCCATCCCTACAAACACCGGGAGCAATACAAAGCAACACCTTCACTTACATTTTAGAGTAAGACCATGCCCAGAGGCTTGTACCTTGCTCCAAAAAACAACTGTGATTTCTGCATTCAAGTCTGCAAACCCAGATCGCCGCCTCCCTAAAACTATCTTGGCTCCTGCAGGTTGTATCTGGGCAATAAAGACCTAGGCTGGGATCCCAAACCCCAATAGGCTGCAAGGGGCCTAAAGCTCCACCACCTCACAATGTGCATAGTGGCTAGAGTGAAATTCAACCTCCAGGTGAACCCGAGCTAGAGCAAACTCTCCTTGCTCCTGCAGAGCCATGGAGTGTAAAGTTTGTCTCCTAGGTGTAGGCATCAGGAAACAAAACATAACCTAGAGGGACCAACGGGGAGCGGGGAACACTGCTCGGCCTTCCCCTTGGCCTGGAGCTGGCTCACAATGGCCAGAGCCCCTCTGGGCCCTTCCCTCTCATACACGTATTGCCTCAATAGCCTGTCTCTCATGTCGTGGGGCCTCCTGTATCTTTACTGGCCATGTAAGAAGCTATTGTAGGGCTTTAGAATAAGCTTGTTCTGCACCTTGGTAGGTTTCCCCAAGACTGTACATCCATGTCTGGTTTGTGAGTTTAGTGATCTCACCACACAAGCCCACCCTCACAGCTCATCCTTCACACTGCCAGCAGAGCCTAAATGAAAGACAAAAGCATAAGAGCATGCACTGCCTGTCAGGAATCACAGGGAGAAACAAGCTTTCCAGGCTAAGGGACAGGCAGACACCTCTATAGATAGCATGAGAAGCTGAGCCATCCCTGCACAGGGGTGGGAGGACAGAGCAGATGTCCAGAAAGGGCTCTTCCAGCCCTCTCCCAAAGCAGCAGTAGGAATAGCATTGCTTACAAAACAGTTGAAGAAGAAAAGCTGTTTGCCATGTAAAAGGATCTCTAAAGAAATGATTAAAAGGAAATCATCTTCTTCAGCTGACTAGACATCAGAAGGGTTGAAGTCCCAGCCTTTGCAACTAGTCCTGGCCTACCAAAAAATAAGATTTTTTAACTAATTTATAAATGAAGGGAGATAAAAGTTTCTGCTCCTCCAAATGTCTGTGGCCTGCTTGTAAAATAAAGATTCTTTCTGCTACATGAAAAATGTAGATGCCCATTCCCATTCCTTGCTCAGCGTTTGTTGCCATAACCTATAGCACAGATGTGATGGGTTTTTGAACACAAGATGTATTATGTTTCCTGCCAGAGGCTCAAATCCATACAGGTTCCAAAACACCTTGCCAGGCAGTTACCTTTTGTACTGACTCAGGATTTGCTGGCAGCTGCTGCCAGACACTGGCAGCAGTGGGTCTCACCTACGGGCTGGGAAGTCAGCCCCACTAATATCATTTGTCATCTTCACAATCAATCTACCCCCACCCCAGAGCAGAAGTCAAGCGACTGTCCAGAACCCATCCAAGTAAATTCTGGATCTGTGATATCCAACAGGGAATTGGGATTATCCTTTCTCCCTCCTGCAAGCATGTTTGGAGCCCATACTCACATTGCATTTGTCCTGCAAAGTCCTGCTGGACTGGAGCTGCTTTATTGCCCCAGAGGGGAAACTCAGTGCCTTATTTCCTCCAACTTGCACACCGAGCATCGTGATGCTCATGTTTCCAGCCTGAGCTCCCTCAGTGTGACCTTGGGGAGGGATGACAGCCCTGTCTGGCTGCTACCTCATGCCAGCCAGGACGCCCAGTGCCTGCCAAGCACCAGGCAGACACCGCAGCAAACTGTGGCACAGCTTCTTCCTGAGCACAACTCGAGCCAAAATGGTCATTTGATAATTAACCACTTGGCCTGAGCCAGGCAAGGCACAACTAGGGACACAGAGTGCACCCAGTGGGGTGGCTGCAACTTGCACACTATCCGTGGGGCATTTGGGATGAGGCCGGGGTCTGACCCCAGCCTCTCTCACAGCCACAGCAGCAGATGTGCTAGGCTTCCCCACTGCCTCCCCCTTGCCTGGCAGATGCTGGCCTCACTGGGAAAGCACTAAATGGATTCTGCTGAATCACTGCAGCAGATGGTTCCTAACACCACCTGGATAGCTCAGGAAAAAAGGGAAAGATAAGGAAGGTTGGGGAACAGAGAGCACCTAGTATGTGGGCTAAGTCATCCTGAGTGAGGAGTAACCTGCAAGTAAGGGTACAATTTGAAGCAATGCTTTCCCCAAATCCCTGTGTTAGTAAATCTGATATCATCCCTTTCCCAGTGATGTTGTCCTAAGCTTTACATAAAACACGTTGCTCCAAACCCACTTGGGAAAAGCCTCTACCTCCAGGGCTTCTTGAGAGGGCTTAAGGAGATGAATTGGGAGCTCAGGAAGGGGAACTGAGGCCAACATTGCTAGCATTAAACCATGGGGCTGAAGGGGACAGGGAACTGACCTCCCACGAGGGAAGGCAACACCACTGCCTCAGTGCATGTACAAGGCCCTGTATTCATCCACAGTAATAGGTTTTTATTTTTAAAGCCAGGTTGGCAACTACTTTCATTTTCTGAAACAGCTCCTCCTGAAAGGGCACAGGAGCCAGCTGTGAACAGAAGCGTGCAGCTGTGTGAGGGAGCATAACAAACAGGAAACAGGTAACAATAACCAAACTGTTCACTCTTTCTCCTCCAGTTAAACAGCGCTAATGATTTTATTTATTTATTTTTAATTGGGATGAAAAGAACCAGTCAGAAAGAGAGTGGTACACAGAGCTACAAGTTTGGAAACTGCCCTACATCTTTCTGCAGCCACTGTCCCCACCTCAGCTGCATGCATGGGCAGCAGAGCAGCAGCCCTTAGACATGCTGTGGTGAAAGACAGCTCACCGTGTGCCAAGTTGCTCAATCCACGGCACTTCCAGCCGAGTCCTCCCCAGCACCAAACAGCAGGTAATCTGAGACAAAATGTTCCCCAAGCAGGTCACTATGTGCACAGTTCCTCCTCCTCCTCGGGCAAGGCATTTTCACACGCCAACCACGCCGTACTCCATTTCACTTGAGCCCAGCTTTGTCCTACATAGGCTGTTTTTGCTGGGTCACACCTGCCATTGATTTCCTCAGATAACAGCTGCTGCTTCACGTCCTGCTATGCACATACCTCAGCAAAAAGGCACAGAAAAGCACTCAAAGGCAACTGAAGCTTAGGATGGCACAATGACAGCCAGAGAAGCTGGACAGCAGAGGTGTCACCACCAACCTGGGCAAGAGATCCTACAGTCCCCAGCCCCAACTGTTTCTGTGGATGCTTTCCTGATCACTGGCCTGGAGTCTCCGTTCACCTGTGCAGTTCCACAAGGTAGGACGCAACAGCACTAGGGAACCTCACCTGGTCACATCTCCATGGGCCAGCATGAACTTTCCTTGGTGGCTGGGATCTAATCTACGCCCTATTGTCCAAGCTAGGGAAGAGCTGGTACTCAGTGGCATTCAGACGTATAACAGCACTTAATGACACATGGCCACAGCCACTGCTATGCATACCCAAGGCCAGATCACCTCTGGAAATCACTTGGAAACAGAAACTAAAAATAAGTGAAAACACCACATAAAACTCACCTCAAAAAGAAGCAAGCTTTGCAAGAGCAGCAGGGACCCACTTTGCCAGCACCTTGCAGGATTGACTCTTTCCAATCTATGGAGCCCATAATGGATTTTAGTCCTGGAGGACATCTGCCCTCACAGTCCAGCATGGCTAGGACAGACATCCCTTCAGGTTGGACAGCAGGAAACATTCCTTCTCTGGAAAGGAGTGATAAGGCACAGGCATAGGGTGCTCGTGGTGGTGATGGATTCATCATCTTTATAGGTGTTAAACAACTGTGGAAATGTGGCACTGAGGGACACAGTGAGGGTGGGCTGGGGTTGGACTGAGTGATCTTAATAGTCTTTTCCAGCCTTAATGATTCTGTGCTATCACCCATGGCTCATAATGAAGGGCAGCAGCACTCCTTGTGTACCTGCAAGCCAGGAACCCGTGCCTGGAGGCATCTGAAGGCTCCTTTCGTCCCTCCACATGCACAGAGACCCTCCAGCATCCACTCAGCAGCCAGGTTTCTTCTTTCACATTCTGCAGATTTAATTACGTTATCAGGATGACAGACATCAGGATCTGGAGTGCCAGAATTCACATTAGCTATTGATAACAACAACCAAAAAAAAAAAAAAAAAAGAAAGAAGAAAAAAAAAAGGGCACAGCATGCCCACACCAGCATAGACGTGGGCTGCTCCCCTGTCTATGCAGTTATTTATAGCTGTCCATCTCCCAGGAGGAGCTCTTTTTGCTTCTTCTCCCACCCACCTCCAGCCCCCCCCCTTTCCCCACCTCCACCAAGGAAAGCATGCTGCCTGCCTAGCACAGCACAGCACTCAGATTTGAGCAGGGTGAGTTACACCTCCTTCCACTCACTGAAAGAGCGTGCCACAGACAAAGCAGTTGCAGGGAGATTTCTACCCCCCCACGCACCCCCCCTCCATCTCCAAAAGCAGAACTACAGACTTGAAAGAATTTCTAAGATTTTGCCTCAGAACCAGATGTTGCAGGAACGACACACATCTATGCTCTCTCTATGGATGAGGATGGATGCAGAGGCTGCACCAAGAATGATTAAGTGCTGGAAATATTCCTGTTTTGATAGCATTGCAGGGAAGCAACTTCCTGACACCAGGAGGGCAGAGCTGTGCCCTCCACACCAGCACTACCTCTCATTTGCCCTTCTCTTAAGGAGCACTATCCCAAAGCAGCCTGACTGCAGCAGAGCCCTTTGCCTCGCAAGAATTAAGCAATAAAAGACATAATACAGGTGCAAAACAACCCCAAACAGCAGCTGGTGCACACAGCTCGTGCCTTCCTCCTCCCAACCCCAGCTCCTGCTGAAGTCAAACAGCTGCAGGACAACAAAAGCTGGGACAGACTTCAGCTCTTCCACCAAGGTTTTGGTGCCCATACAACTCCCTCCATCCATGTCAACTCAGTCAGGATCTAACCACACACAGCACTGTGCACATCTACAGTTCCCACCAACCCTAAAAATGAATAAATAAAAAGCATCGACTTCAGTGGGCAATGTTGGTGGCAGGTGGACTAGGAGATCTTAGAGGTCTTTCCCAGCTGTAATGTGTCTACAACAAACAAAATAAAAGCAGCACCACCACCTGTACATCACAAGAACTACCCCAACCACCCTCCCCTTCCGCTAAAGGGGGAGGAGGAGGCTCAAGTTTACAACTCTAGCACATTTTATTTCATGGAAATTTGTAAAGACAACAATCCTAGTCACGATTGTCACATTGTACAGCACATACCAATACAGTTGCAAACAGAACTCCACGCAAAACTAAGCGCTAACAACAGCTGAAATCACTCTTCCTGCGATTGTCAGATCTAAGCTAACAGCATGATGCTAACACTGAGGGAAAAATAGTTCACTATAAAACAGTGATAGAATGCTTTTATAAAATATACTCCATTCCAATAGCTTTTTCTACATCCTGTATACTATAAAAATTTTCCCACAAAAATTAGTGTCTTTAAATATACATATTTAATCTGAACTGCACCAAAGATTAAAAACAATTAAAAATATCCTTTTTTGTGTGTGTGTGTGTGTGTGTGTGTGTGTGAGAGAGTTATTTCTTTCTGCTGTTGTTATTTTTACATCAACTTCACAGTATTTGTTTGCAGTAGAAGACAAATCCAGTGTTTAAAATGCAGCACAGCACCATCCCCTACTGAGACGGCGACTGCCCCACAGTGAAAGAGTTCTTGCAAAGATGAGCCCGAGTGTGCAATGGTTTGAGTACTTCTCTGCAGAGCCATGAACCCCTGGGAAAACACGCACAGAGCTATTGCAACTTGTAAGTCAGAGACACACACACAGAGAGCCAAAAAAAAGTCACCTTAAGAACAAAAATAAGTGCAAACATCTTTACTTTAGAAATTCAAGCTATGACGAGTGGGAACACAAATACCAGACTATGAGAACAGCTTGTTTGTGATGGAGGAAAGAATGAGAAAAGTCTTTTTTTTTCCTTTTAAAAAACTTCTGCCCTGTATTTACTGCAGTACAGAGCACGCTCATAGCATCAGTTTAATGAGTTATTCCTACACTAATGTCAGACAAACTCGGTTCAACCTTTCCCTGCTCCATACACTAGGGATGTCTTATGGCACATCCTATATTATGTTCTTAGAAGAAAAAAAGAAACAACCAACAGAAAACCCAACAAACTGAAGACTGAAAGGCAAAAACCGTAACAAGAATGCAAAATTAAGATTTCCAGCTTCAGTAATGCTGACTCTACATTAACTGCTTACATGTCGCTCAACATGCAAAAACCATCGTCATTAAATTTAAAGTGTAAAGTAACTAGTTCTGAAATAGATTAACAGTAACAATACCACTTCAAAAAAAAAAAGCTAATAAATACTATATCAAGTATCTTCAGGAGGAAAAAAATAACTTAATTTTAGTAGAAAGAAAAAAAATAACTTAATTTTAGTAGATTTTGTTCAGTGCTATTTCCAATCACAGCAACAAAAGGAGAAAAAAAATAGAAAAAACTGATTAAGTAGAATAAGACCACGGTACCAAAGACACTTAAGTTCAAGATAAAGTACTCTCCCACGACTTCCATATGTAACAGGTTCAGCAAAAATATTTTACAGTTGAGAAATCAGACTGAAAACAAAACCCCAAACTATAAATAGAAGCAAAATTTCACATTACATGTACATTCATAGTTCAAGAGATGAATAGGAGGCTGTAGCAAGTATATCTCCATATATATATTTTTCTTAAAAAGGGAAGTACGTACTTATAAAAAAATAATAAAAATCAATCCCATATTATTTATGTAGGTAGTGCTCAGGTTTTGGACCGGAGGGGGGAAGGCTTTAGGCAAATCTTTCTTTATAAGGTGAAATACAGTATTTTAAGCACAACTTAAAAGAAAATAAAAATAAAAATAAACTCAGTGCTTCACGTTCATTTAAAAATAAACTTATGTGTTTCACAAAACAGTTCCAGGAGTGTCAGGAAAATTGGTGAAGATCGGTAACAGAGATCAGCAGTCAGAACCCTCAGATGCCACTGCTGTATCTCAGCCCCACACACATGTACCTCCAATGGAGAACTCAATGGGGTGGGAATCATCTGACATTTACCAACACGCACAGCCAAAAGGATGCCCTACCAGGCAAGACATTGAACTGTGTTTGGAATAACGCTAGTTGTGGTTACAGGCAGCCTCAGCTTGCAGAAATCTAAAAGAATAATAATAAAAATAAAACCCCAAATCCAAAAACCTCCCCTGGAAAGGTGGTGAGTGGCTGGGCGTGATGGGGGAGAGCTGGGCCGTGCCTCCCTCCAGCGGTTTCCCTTCATTCCACCCTCAGGGATTGCACAGAACCGGGTCCAGAGGGCTCTCACCAACTTCATGAAAAATAAAAATAAATTAAATCCTGAGCTGCAGATCCAAGGAAGGCAGCAGGGCACCTCTTGCCTCTGGGAGCAGCACCAGGCCAAAGTGTTTCCTACAACATCAGTCCCTGTGTGCCAACACGGGGATGAAAACAGCCAAGGACCATGTGGGTCTGTGCCCACTGGGGCTGCACAGCCCTCTTGGCCACAGAGCAGGTCCATAGGTGAGTACACAGAAGAGGATGGACAGGAGGGAAATAAGTCAGGCCTGGAGGCAAACCTTCACATTCAAATTGTAGGACTGACTGCAGAGCTATTCCAATATAATGATTTCAAAAAGTGACCAGTACCTAAGGTATACCCAGGAATTCTCACTCCCCTTCACCTTCTGAGCCAGTTTAGGGCCTCTTCCAGCACCATAAGGCTGTGGCCAGCCACTGAAAGATGTGCACAGAGAACTTCCTCTGCACTGAAATGTATTGAAATCATTGCTCATCTCTCCGATTTTTTTTTTCAGGGCAACATGCAGATGGATCAGGGGAGCTTAACAGGACCCAAGCATTTCTCTGGAACTTAACAATCAATCCTTCCAACTTAAAATATAATAAATAAATAGAACCTCCCTGACCACGAAGCGAGTACTTCCAGCATGAGAACAGACACTGCAGAATTACTGAGACTGTTTCACATTAATAACGGAACGTGGGTGCATACGGGAAGATCTGAGGGGCAGAGGGGACAGGGGCAGGGCAGGATTGCATTGAAAGGCCTCTGGAGTGTGTACCTCTGCATCTTTTAAAGATCAAATACCTGAAAAGTGAATATCACCAAAATAAAAGGGGAAAAAAAAATTAAAAACAAAAGATTCAAAGGCTGCCTTTTTTCCTGCTTTGTTTTAAGAAGGGTGTGTGGGGGGGGAATAATAAGAACCCCATGTCTCAAACAACCAAAGACTTGACAAGGCCACAATGGAACTTGCGGATGTGTCTGTACAGATCCCCCGACTGCGTGAAGCGTCTCTCGCACCACTTGCAGCCGTGGGGCTTCTCGCGGGTGTGCACGACCGCGTGGCGGCTCAGGTTGTGCGAGTACTGGAAGCTCTTCCCGCACTGCCCGCAGGTGTAGGGCTTCTCGCCCGAGTGCGTCCGCTCGTGCCGCTTCAGGGTGTACATGCAGGAAAAAGTCTTCCCGCAGAGGGTGCAGGTGGGCACCGCGCCGTCGGGGGAGAGGCGGCTGCGCGCGCTGTCCTTGTCGCGGAAGTGGGAGCTGAGGTGCAGCTGCAGGACGTGCGGGCTGGGGAACACCTTGCTGCACAGCGGGCAGATGCAGATGTGCCCCGGGGGCACCAGCACGCCCGCCGAGATGTCCGCAGGGTCCATGTCGTCCTCGCTCTCCTCTCGCTCGTGGTCTAGGTCCTCCTCCCGGGCGTGAGAGCTGCCATTCCCCGCGAACATGTGTCCTAACCCTGTCACCAGGCTCTTGGCCGAGTTCCCAAAATGCTGACTCTCCGGACTGCCCGCTTCGCCGTCCTCCCGCTCTGACAGCGACTCTTGTTCATCCTTCACCAGCGGCTCGGTGCCCTGCTGCTGGCTGTCGGAAGCCAGCTGTCCGAAGGCATAGGAGGGCTGCAAGGAATCCCTCCCCAGCACAGGCTTGAAAGACAAATCCAGCGCACAGTCGGCCTCGCTCAGCACCGGGGGACGGCTGGCGGACCTTTGGGACAAAGGTCCCGAACAACTATTGACATTCGCCTTTGTTTTTCCAGCTGCCGCCGTGCAGGGCTCTGCCTCGGCCGGGCTGAGGCTGGGGGTGCCGCAGGGCCAGGCAGGGTGGGAGCCCACCTTCTCCTTGCCCACAGCTCGCTCATATTCCGATTTCGCTTTGCTCCCCGGCTCAAACTCATCGAGAAAACGCTCCGTTTTGTCCAGCGCGGCCGCCTCATCGCCCGGCTTCTCCTCCGAGCCCAATTCTTTATCTTTCAACTTGCCCTTGCACACTTTCACAATGTCATACATGTGGAGGTAGCTGGCAGCGGCCAGCACATCTTCCACCGGGAGGCTGTGGAACTCCAGCTTCCCCTCGTACATGAATTCGAGCAGCAGGCTGAAGGCAGGGGCCGTGACAATGTCACTGTTCAGATGCACAATATCCCTTTTGTCTAACTGGTCCCTGTAGAAAAGATGGAAGTACATGCTGCAAGAGGCGAGGACGGCTCTGTGCGCTCGGAACTGAGCTTCTCCAACCAACACAGTACAGTCACACAGGAAGCCCTGGTGACGCTGCTGACTCAGACACTGCAGCAACTGGCGGCTATGGTCTGGAAACTCCATTCTTCCTTCATAACCTGTTCAAAACAGGAAAAACTTGAATGCTACTGTAAACTAAAGCCTCCTAGCAGCTGGAGCAAACAGATCGGCTTTGGGGTAACGCAAGGCGAAAGGAGAGCCACGGAGATAGCGTTTGCTGTTAATTGGGTGTAATGGTTTTTATTAAAGGGGGGAGCAGGTGGGGAGGGAGGGAGGGATAAGAAGGGAAAAGGAAAAAAAAAACAAGACAGCACAACAGCTCTTCATCCCCTCGCACCTGCTCCGAACAGGAAAAACTTGATTGGAAGTAAACAAAAGCACCAAAAGCAGCAGCCCCTCCACCTTTGTTTCTTCCACTTAATAAAATTAAGAGGAAAACACGGGAAGAAAAAAAAAAAAAAAATAACCGCCAAACTCCGCGGCTCTTCCCGGGCACGCAGCTCGGGGCATCCCCGACACAGCCCATCCCCGTCCCGCACGCAGCCCCCACTTAAACTTTCTCCCCCGTCGTCATGCACCGAACCACAACACAACCCCGCGGGCGGCGTTCCCGGTACGGGGTGCGAGGGCGCGGGGCGGGCAGAGCCGCGGCACCCCCCCGAGCTCCGCATGCAGGAAATAAGGAATGAAAAAAAAGAAAAAAATAAAATAAAAATAAAGGAAAAAGGGAAAAAGTTTTCCTCGAAGTTATTAAAAGCCGAAGGGGGGGATCAGTGGCGGGAGGAAGGCAGGGCCAGGTGCGGTGCCCGCCGGGCTCTTACCTTCCCGGGGTGCGGAGCCGGAGCCGTGCGGGAGGAGCGCGGAGCGGTGCGGGTGCGAGCGCGGCGCGGCGGGAGGGAGGCAGGCGGGCGGAGGGAAGGAGGAGTGCTCGGTTTGCTAATTACACCGCAAGCTGGAGAGTCAGCTGCTCTGACTTCACTGCGATGGAAATGCTACCTCCAGCTGTGCGCCTTTTAATGCCATATGTTACTCCAAATCTCGCTACCAGCCAACCACAGCTTGCTGCCTTTTAAAGTTCCAGCAGCCCCATTTATAGCCCGCGATTAAATCCCACAAACTTGCCCCGAGCCCGCCCCCACGACCCCCCCCCCCCCCCCCCATACCCCTCCCGCCGCAAGCTCGTTCCCCGCAGCACCGCGGTGACCTTCGCCGGAGCGAGCGGGGGGGGGGGGGGGCACCGCGGAGCCGCTTTTCGGCCACCCCCCCCTTCCTTCCCTCCTTTTTCTCCGCAACTTTGCTGGGCTCTCTCCCGGGGGCCGCGGGGCTCGGCCGCCCCGTACTCACCGTGGGGCGGCGGCGGTGCTGTGCGGCCGCATGTGCGCGGTGCGCGGCGCTCCGCGGGCGCGGCGCGGGGCCGGCGGAGCTGCGGAGCAGGTTGTTCGCCGGCCGCTCTCGCGATACTTTCCCTCTCAGCCGCGGGTGTGAGTGCGAGTGTGCGTGTGCGTGTGCGTGTGCGTGTGTGTGTGTGTGTGTGTGTCCCCGGCTGGTGCACACAATAGCCCCCGCCGGCCCGGCCAGCCCCGGTGCGTGCTGCCGGCTGCTCCCTCCTCCTCTTTCTCCTCCTCCTCCTCCTCCCTTCCTCCCCGCCCGGCCGCAGCGTTGGCCGTCCCGCTCCCAACTCCGGCTCAGCCCCGCGGAGCTGTGCGCCGTGGGAGCGCTCCCCGGCGTTATCCCGAGGTGCTGCCGAGTGCCACGTGCCTACGGGGCTCGGGCTGCTTTCCTTTCTCTTTCTTAATTATTATTATTATTTTTTCTCCGGATGACCTTTCCGATGCTTAATTTGAAGTCGAAATTTTAATTAGCCGTAATCCCATCAAAAGTGGGAGCCTTCGGTGCGAGATAAAAAACAAAGTGCCCACCGCCCCGGGTGCGCTGCTCAGAGCGGGAGCGGGGCCGAGGGATGCCGGATCCCAGTGTGAACAGCGGAGGTAGCTCGGAGTACAGTAGATCTCCAGGTCTGGCTTGCGTTTTGTTCATTGCTGTTATTTTGTACGTTAGGTTTCTGCTGTGCTTGCAAATAGAAGGGATGAGTTTGGCGATGCTGCTGGGCCGGGTGAGCGGAGCCCTGCTGTGAAACCCTGAGTGGCTCCCAACAAGTAGTGCAGGGAGCACCCCGCTCTCTCTTATCCAGACTGCAAGATTGAGGGTAAAAACTTTTAAATTGCATGTAGTTTCCAATGCACAGAGCTAGCGTTAGCACCTTCGTGCATTTTATTTTTCGTGCAAGTTTATCAACTGACGTGTTTGTTACTAATTTAATCCAGCTCTTTGCTACTTTATCCTTAGGCCCTCTGTCACAGAGGTCAGTGACTGCCACTTTCCCCTCACAGACTTCAACCACTGAATTGGGTTGGCAGTGAGTACCAGGCTATTTGGAGCATCTTTAGGGACCACATCATCCCAAAGCTCTGCATAATGTAATGCCGTTATACGTAGTGCTCAAACTGGGAAACCCCAATCCAGAAAGGAGAGGCATCCACTCCAGTGGACAAATTAAAGGGGCTGGGGCTACATCCACTGCTCTTTGGTACAGCTGAGGGCTTTAAAAAGAAAACAAATGAGGATTTGATTCCTGCTTAGCTTCCATAAGCTAGGAATCACAGGTTCATAGAATATCCCAAGTTGAAAGGGACCCACGAGGATCATTGAGTCCAAGCCCTGGCTGCACACAGCATCACCCAAATCCAAGCCCTATGTATGAAAGCAGTGTCCCAGTGCTCCCTGAGCTCCAGCAGCTGAGGGCTGTACCCACTGCCCTGGGCAACCTGTTCCATGCCCATAACTCTCTGGTGCAGACCCTGTCCCTATCTCCCAGCTGCCCCTCCCCTGATGCAGCTCCATGCTGTTCCCTCAGCTCCTATTGTCACAGAGCAGAGCTCACCACAGCCCCTCTGTTCCCTATGAGGAGCTGTTGGTCACCCATCCTGTCCTCATCCCCCTCTGCTCTGGGCTGAGCAAACCAAATAATTGTCTGCAATCTGACAGTACTTTATTTTTAGTAAACTCGTTACGATTTCACAATAAACCTGTGGTTGGTACACAGGTTGAAATGCCACGCCATACACCCGTGCCTGTTCCTTCTTAGCACTCACTCTGCACGATGCTGGCTTGCTTTCCAGGGCCTCCCAAGCCCTGTGCTCACCTTCATGCCGGGCAGCAGCAGACACACAATGCAGGTGTTGTGCTGATTTACCTGTGCCTGTATAAAATACTGGTAGTACAACTTGCTAGTGTAAACAGGCCCAGAGTGATTACTCGAGGCAAGGCAACAGGAAGAACTGCCCCAGAAGCTTTATTCTGTGAGCTGCTCCGTTCTGAAAGCCTTTGTGAAAGCGTGAAGTCGCAAGCAAGCGATCTGTGACCATATCATACCATACAGAACAGGCTCTGTTTTCTGCCTTAACCCAAGAGGAAGGAGCTGCCTGACCCTCATATCCTGTAGGGAATGCTGGGACCAGGGCCCAAGCTGGGGGGCATCACCACCATCCCATTGCCAGATGTGGGGACGGCTGCGTGGAACAGGGACTGATGGAGAATGCTGGGAGCTGACATACTGGGCACCCTCCGCGCCACGTGCATTCCTGGGCTCTGCTAAAACCCTTCTGTAGTTTTAGGGCAGAGTGGAAACTTGGCCGTAATGGCAGGGCTTTCCTTTGCCAGCCCCAGTCCCTGTTCTGTATACTGCCAAAGCCCACAGAAATTAGTAGAAAACCAACTGGATTGGGTCCATGGAGCCCAAGGACTCGCTTCCATTCCTTCCCCTTTGATCCCAGGAGAGAGCATGTTTACCTAGTGGGGCCTCTCCGTCCCCCTTTGCAGGCCAAATGCAGAAGTGGTAGCAACAGGTTTTTCACGCACTTTAATCTTTTTCTTTCTCACCTAATTGGGTAGCAGCCTCTTTGTGTTTGTTTCTACATGATTTCCGTGCTTTTATGTTTTCTTTTTTTCAGCATGGCATCTCCTTTGTGGGAGTCTAGTCACATTTCAGAGGGAGAGGCAGGAACTGTGTAACACTGCAGGCAATGGAGATGTTTCAGATGTATTGGTCACAGCAAGGTTGATTTGCAGAAGTTCTTCCCAACTTTTCCAAGTGTTGACTTATCCCATGCAGACAGCAGCATGCGTTCGAAGGATCAAATGCTCCATCTCATCCTCTGAAACAGCCCCATGGTTTAAGAGAAGGTGCTGCCATTGGCATCTATGGATCTTCCCCACCTTTGCAGTCTGTTCCAGCACTTCCTGCAGTCAGAATCAGTCAGCTTTCAGGGGTTGCCCAGTTTACCTCCAGGCCATAGAAAAGCAGGGTGAACTTTCCAAAAGTCCCATCCTAGCACATTCTGTGGGACTCAAGGAAGCATTAACATGCACTATTGCTATTCCAGACATTAATCAGAATACATATTGCAGACATCCTTCTGAGCGGTGTGCTTATGTAGATCCTATTAGCTTTATAGCTGTCCTGCTGATTCATCCCTGATAAGAAGACCCCGTGTGCACCGGATTGCAGGGCCTTACATCTCCACTGTCAAACCATCCTACGGAATCCATAAACTCCTGTTAGCCTTAACCTGCATATATCAATCTCGTATTAATTCATGTCTTCTGTAACATCAGTAAGGACAGGCCAACCTAGGAAAAGCATTAGGGGTGCAACAGGCCCTGCAGCCTCTGAGCCACCAGGCACTTCGCATCACACCTGCACTGCACCTCCAGCAGCAGCATCTGGGAGAAAGCTTCCTCCTCTTTATTCATCCTTCACAGTTTCACTCTGCTTGCTGAACCCTCAACTTCTGCTTGGTCTTGTTACAATCTGCCGTGTTTTGGATTTTTAGAAAGTGTAAATGAAGGTACTTTTTCAGCCTGTAAAAATGTTGTTTTGTTTTGTTGTACAAGGTTTGTACAGGATGAGGAAATATGTGTGGTATTGATAAGGCACGATGTCTTTGGGAGGTTTTTTCCCTTTCGCCCTTGCTAATCACCCTGGCAGCCATATTTCAATGTTGCTCTGGTTTGCTTGCTTACATTCAGAATCTAATATACATTTACTTTGGAATTATCTAATACAATTAAGCAACTTACTTCCTTTTTGATATTTGCTTTATTTATTTATCCATCCATCAATCCCCAGGAAGCAAAACTAGGAGCCCGTGTTATAAATTAACAGGTGGATGGAAGTTTGTAGCAGGATATATAGAGGGTGACAATGAGAGGCTGTAAATAACAGCAGATTGCAAGAGACAAAATTGGTGTCTGCTTTGGGACCAGGCATAAAATTTACCAGGCCCAGGCAAAAATCTTTAAATCAGCAGCTGATATGTTCTCAGATAAGCTAAGCAGCACTGCAGGGTCCAGCATAGAGTTACAAATATCTCGCTAAAGGAGTTCTTAATTGGTGTTGCTCTATTTGTAGGTAAATAGTACTCTTTGTTAACAATGCACTTTATTTTAGTAATTCCCAGAAGAAAGCAGAGCTAAATATTGCAGACATGTTTTGCTGTGTTGTAACTGGGAAATCTCACAATGGAAACTCTTGCTAAGCAAAAATATAACCTAGAATAAAAGGCCCATACAAGTGGTGTTTGGGTGCCAGCTGAGCAGCAGTTCCTTGGAAAATGCTTTGTCCCAAGGTAAAACAACCTCACTTCCAGCTGTATCAGACCAGGCTATGCAAATACAAACAAGTGTCAGCACTGCAGATACAAGTTAAACAAAACAAACAAACATACATACATCTCACTTGTCTCCATTTCACATCCTAAAACCTTCACTCGTGCCCTACAGAGCTTACCATGATTACTACAACCTCTTAGTTGTTGGCCTTAGTGATACCCATTTCCAGCCTCCCTAAGCCATGCAGGATGGCTGCAGGAATTAGCTCTACTATTTCTTTATCCTTTTAATCAAGTTCTGAATCACAACCAAAGTCCTCGCTCCCACCTTCAAGATCTTCTGCATTTGGAGCACTTAACAGTGGCATCATCTCCTAGCCCCCTTCCCTACTCACCCCAGACATTCTCCCACACTCTTGTGCCATTTTTATGCTGTCCATTGGGTTGTCCTTTGCTCAAGGATCCATGCTTCTTCTATTAAAATTTCTATTTTGTCTCTAAATACATAAACTATCAGTTTTAAATGTAATAACCTTTTTCAGCATGGGCATCTCCTCACCATGTCAGCTTCTGCTTGCCCTCATTCTCCCTAATCTGGTCAGAGGAGATGGGATGAGGATTTGGGAAGAAACAGCATTGGATGGAAAGGATTTTGGGGAGGGAGTGGGAGCTGTGTGCAGAAGGAAGCTGGATTCAGTGTGTTCCCAGGTGATGCTCAACTCCCTTGAGAGCCTGGGTCCAGACTGAGCTATGAGTGGAGAACTGGGGGCTGTGAATGGAGAGAACAAGGCTGACCATTTTCCTAGTCAAAAAGAGCTGCTCCTGTCGTATGGTAGCCATCCCACTGGTTGCTCTAGTTCCTCCTAATGTATTCCATGGTGGAGGGAAAGTCCAGAGAATGCAATGTAAGAAATGCAAATAAAAATATCTTTCTAGACTTCCTTCTGTGCTGTCTGCCAAATCCTTCACTCCCCTCCTTTACTGTTTTGCCTATGGATGTTTTATGCTTTTATCTCACTCTTCTGGTAAAAGAAGAAATACTTGCTGTGAGTTTACATAACTTGCTTTTTACTGCCCTGGAAATGAATGTGGAACTTTGGTCTTAATTAGACTCTCGGTGTAGGTCCTGTTCTAATGAATTGCTGAGATGTGTGAATAGCATTAAGAAGGTGGTTGCTGAGTTTACTGGATGTTGGCAACTCAAAGCTGGTTGCAGAGCTGGGTCTGTGGGGACATGAGTGGAATATAGGATGGTGAGGATGCTAGCAGAGAGTTGGAGAAGCTGTAGGTGCCCCATCCCTGGCGCCAGCCCACAGCAGGGGTTGAAGCTGGGCAGGCTTTAAGTTCCCTTCCAATCCAACCCATTCTGTGATTCTATGATTAGGAGTTGGACTCGATGATCCTTATGGGTCTTGTGCAACTCAGGATATTCTCTGATATTATGGTGCTATCTATGTTCATTTGCAGAAAGTGAAAAATGGACTGCACTGGAAGTAAAACTGAAGTCCAAACAATCTCTGTTCCAATTGCTGATTTAATTCATCTCTACAGGTAAGGAGGTAAATGTGGAGAGATTTATATGAAGGAGAGATGGCAGAGAAATTGCAAGTGAAAAGGTGTTTGAAGTGATGGGGAAGTCTGGGTAAATAGGGAATACCTGGCAGAACAGCAGAAGGATCAAAATGGCAAAGTTCTCTAGAGAGGCTGAAAAAAAATGTATATTTTATATACTGGAAAAATAAGATGGGTAAAGTCTAAACCCCACAATCCCTTACTCATGCGAGGAATCCTGTTGACTGAAATACTTGTGTGGAAGTATTTCTGTGGGTAAGGATTTGTTGGAGTGCCTCCAGGAGCAGGCTGAGGCCGATGTGTTTGCAAAGACTTCTGTGTGCCACCTTGGCAGTTTTGTGGGATGTGCCAAATAAATCAAGAGCCCCTCAGCTCAGTGTGAGGGGACCTGGGCTGGCAGGACGGTGACATGAGGAGCAGGGCCAGTGGTTGCCATCACAGCCCCTCTGCCTGGGGACACCGCTGCCTGCACAAACTTGCACAAGTCGGTTTGGCAGCTGGCCTAGAACAACATGGGGCTGTTTTTTCCCTTTTGTGCCTGACTCTCTTGCACTGGAACAATGAGAGAGTTTTTAATTTTGTACGCAGGAGGAAGAAGAAATACAACCTTTTATTTCTATTCTTTTTTTACGTTTTTTTCTCTGCTGTACTCATTTCTGTGCGTGAGCTGGTCCAAAGCCGGGTCAGCACATATTTTATCCCAGCGACAAGTGTATGTGCAAAGGGCACAAGAGACAGCTGTGAGTGAGCAGGGTACCTGTGACAGCCACACTTACACCAGAGCAAACCCATGGAGGGTGACCAAAACTTTTATTTTTCTGCAACAAATTGTTGAAAGGCTGCAGCAACCGACTGTGCAACCAGCAGAGCAGCGATAAAAAGTCCCACTTACACTTAGATCTAGTGACCGAGGGAGCCAAACTGCAAATCTTGCACTCATCCAGGATGTGAGTCTGGCCATATACAGCAATTTCAGCACCCTAATGCAGCTGGCAGAGTCACCCGGCCGCTGACCCCTGCTGCTCCTGCAGCCCTGGAGCACCAGCACTGAGATAGTCCAGTTCTTCCCCAAGGATGCCAGGGGAGGAATTGCTCCTCAGCAGCAGCCAGCACCTGACGTCCTTCTAGCACTTTGCAGAAGGAGCTATGGGTGCGTGCAGCCCTGATGTGCTGGGAGCTCCTCATGTGCTTAGTGCCAGGCAGGTGCTGGCTAGCCCAGGACCCAAAGGGTTAATTTCCAAGTGGCTTCTTAGAGCAGATGTTCCCATGTGTATCCCCTCCTTCCCTCTTCTGACACATTTCCTACACAAACAGCAGATTGCATTGCTGCTGTCCTTTTGATCTGCGGGAGGGGGAGGAAAATCCCACACAAATGATATTAGTTCTCTGCACAGGCAGCCTGCTGATGGTGTGCACGGCCGTGTGCCTCCCTCCTGCCTTGCACTACCCAGATGTCTCCTCTGGGACATCTCTTCTGGTCCTTGCACACCTCTGGAGCTGCTCTCCTTAGAGCCTGTAAGGGAGTGGGGCAGTACAACTGGGCAAATTGTGGGAAAATTGTTGTTACAAAACATCGCTTGCTGTCTAAGCACAGAAGGAGTGCTGGCACACCTCCCTCTTTCCTCCAATACAAGAACAAGAGAAATCAGATAATCGTAGCAGGAGAGCATCCCTTCTGGGACTGTAAGTGAAGATGCAGATCCCTTTGGCACAGTGCCTTCTGGGTGCCAAAGTGCATGGGGTATAAGGGCCGCTAGAAAAGGTCATGGTTGATAAACTCATCGAAAGGCACTAAACACAAGGCATTGGTTTTGGCTAGGAGAGCCACAAAGTGCTGGCAGTGAGAAAAATGTTCCGGGGAAGTGTCACAGTTTGATCACCCTGTTTTTACACTCAGCACTCCATATAACTGCTGCTCTTTGCTAGAGAGAAGATACAATACACCGTGTGCCTTTGGTCTGACCCAAGGTGGCCTTGTTTGTATTATTTTCTCTGAATAAAGATAGGGAAGAAAGCTCGATGTCACTTTGCTCCAGGTGGAGTGAGAGGCCCTCTATACGTGTGGTGTAGATAGTCAGAATAATGCAAACTGGAAGGGACCCACAGAGATCATCAAGTCCAAGGAGGTGGGTGAGGTAGTCACTGATTTTTCATGAATCATCCTCATAATTCCTTCCTGTGATTTAACTGGACTCAAAAAGGTCGACAGCTCTGCCCGGAAGCCCAGGCACCATCATTCCTTGGGGATGGCTTTGAGGTGCTAAGAGCTGCCACATGGATGCAAGCACCTGATTTTTTAAGAATAGTGTGTTTCGAGGCAGGGAATGGAAAGGCTCAGACGTGACATCGTGACCAGCCACAACAGCAAGTAGGGGAGTGACTGGTTGAAATGCTCTAAATAACAAATTATTTTAAACCAGAAACAATTCCAAAGACTCTCTGCATATTTGCAGATGTTATTCATATAGAAGGAGTCACATGTCATCGAATAACACAAGCACTCTCTTGGAGAGGAGCTGGTCCTTTGCAGCAGTCATGCAAAAATTTACTTTGCGGTGACAGCAGCGAAGGGAAGAGCACACTTGTCATGCTCCTGGAGGGAGACGTGCAGCCCAGTTTTCCTTCACAGTGTTTCATCTGCAGCAGCTTTTCCGTGAGTTTTCGTGATGGTTTTAAACAGTATTTTTCTATTATTTTCTATTTTTCTATTATCTTTGGATTGCCAAATTTCTGAGTTCACCTTGACTCCAAAGAAAAGAAGAAAACTGCCCAACTCTTCTTGTTCCTCATTTACTTTTTCTCACTATTTTTCTATTGTAACCCACCAGATGAATCCTTATTTCAAAGTACAGGAGTAAAGAAGCTGGAGTTTGCCATGCTTTCATTTCCCTGTAACTTTCCCCAAGCTGATGAAATGATGGCAAGTTGGAGATTGAAAAAAAAAAACAAACAAAAAAACAACAGTGGGAAAAGTGGGGACAAATGGATCCCTTCTAATTCTCACCTGGCATTTCCCAAGTATCTTTCACTTTATTTTGTTTAGCAGTAGCAACAACAATAGGAAACAGAATTTTTTATCAAGTAATCAGATGTCCTTTGCAATGCTCTAAAAAAGATAATGTTTTGATTGTTTGTGTGTTGGCCTTTATTGCTGTATAATCTCAGGACTATTAAAAATAGGTTTTGTTTTCTGGGAGCCGAAAAGACACCAGAGTGCTTGAAGCAAATTAATTTCAAATTCAAAAGAAATAAGGTGAAGGAGGGGGAACATTATTTGGAGAAAAATGGGGTAAGTTAAAAATGAAAGCTCTAGAGGCAAGCACATTCAGGCAGCATCCTGGAAAGAGCAGTTGCATTCCCCAGGAGATGGTGTGGAAGACAAGGAGCTCACCCAGTTTGTGGGAAGAGTTGGGTCTCCACTGGCCATGCGGATATACTTGCTTTTAGGTGTTATTCTGCCCAAAAGATCATGTTCTATGATATCAGTAGAATCTGAAAGCAATTTTTTATGCTTTTCCCAAGGTAGGCCATATGCTTCATTCCCACCTCCTGCTTGACCCACTGTGTAGCCCAAGCTCTCCTCCCCAGCTGCTTTTACAGGTTGTGCCTGCAGCATTACCAGAGGTCTTGTTCCAGAAGTTGATTCAGGAGACTGTGGGATGCATCTCAGCTTTGACTTCTGGGTTAAGCTGTGCTGTAGCACACATATGGCACAGCTGAGGAGCAGAAGGCAAAGAGGTGTTTTTCAGCTGGTAGGAAATGTTTCTTCCTAGGTCTAAATTTTATCAATTTCACTGCATTATATATTTAGAGATTGTGAGTGTCCATATATTTCTTACCAATGAGCCTATAACCATGTGGCAGCCCATAGGCTTAGTAGACTTGCACACAGCAAGACTCAGATTCTTTCCTTCTAACATCAAATCATTCATTACTGTGTGATTTATTCAAAGGTTGTAACATGGAAAGTAAGAAATGCCCGTTGTTGCCAATAATGTAATCACGTGGGGCTTAATCCTGTAAACACACAAAAGTAAAGTTACTTACATATCTAAGTCTTTGCTGAATGCAGCCATTTGAATATAGACTCCTCAGCCTGAATGTGCATCTGTACAGTATTTAATATTATTTAAGTTTGATCCAGCCTGAGGTCTTTGTGCTAAATATATAATAATTACTACAGAGAGTGTATTAATGATTTGTTTGTGTGCTGCTCTTGCATCTAGTGCCAAATATTATAGAGATCGTGTATCTGGGAAGAATTTAGCCCTTAGTATTTTATATCTGTAATAATCCATGACTGAGTTGCTGGATTCCATCTCATTTGTATATGCCATATTTTTTTTTCCAGAACATCTGTTTAAACCCGCACTGGATAGCTGCCAGATTAGTGGAAAGGATATGGTATGAAGAAGACTTTTGTTTCCTCTGAGCAAGGAGAAAAAATAAGTTACAAGTTGGTGCATATTGCCGAGAAGGAGCAACTTTTTCTCTCCAGAAGCAGATGTCCTGTAGCGTTTGAAAATGAAATGTTTTTGTGTCTTGCAGGCAAAGGTTCTGCATTTCAACAGTATTGATTGTCGGTTAGTACAGGCTGTCAGCCTGCCGTGGTTAACCTACCAGTTGTTTGAGAGACAATCAAGAGCAATTAAGAATCACATTTCACAGTTTCAAATGCATCCATATTGCCACTTTATTCAAAATCCTTTTTTTCATGTTGGAAAGTACACTGGTGAGAGAGAGGGAGTTTTCTTTTTTTCCCCTGCCAACCATATTTTCATTGCTGGCCAAATTAAAAGAGATATATATTGCTCATAAACTTGCTGCAGTTTCTTGATTAAAATCTTACATGCAGCACTCCTTTCAACATCAATCTATAATAATAAGGAGTGAGCACATTGCATTTCATTTCTTTGTACTGTGCCTGAGATGCAAAGCAGCGGGGAAACATCATGGAAAGATTCAGCTGCAGAGCAGTCACACAATGAGAAAAAGACTGTTCTTTCCAAGGACAAAACTTAGTGATTTGAAATGAGGAAAAGAATAGGTACATTAAAATCAAGAGGAGCCAAATACTGAGCAAGTGCTCAGGTTACAGCAGTGCTGAGGTTACAGCAGTGCTAGCTGTGCAGTGGCTTTGCAGCTGATAGCAGCAAGGTAACAAGTGCTGAGATCAACCTGTTGCACCAAGACAAGCAGCCCATGTGAGATGAAGCATGGCATGCTAGCACAACTTCCCGGCCAATGGTGCCTGGATGGCACTCATCCCCCCTCTGCCAACCATTTTTCAAGACTCTGATGTCTGTTGTTGGAGGGACGTGTCTGGGACTCTGGGTTTGGGTGCTCTCTTAGCACAGATGAGTGGTGTGAGTTGGCCCCTTTTCCCAGGTAACTACTGATAGGACAAGGGGTAACAGCTTTAAGTTGCACCAGGAGAGGTTCAGATTGCGTATGAGGACAAATTTCTTCTCAGAAAGCATAGGGTGGTGTTGGCACAAGCTGCCCAGGGAGGTGTTCAAGAACTGTGGTGATGTGGCACTGAGGGACATGGTTAGTGGGCATGGAGGGGATGGGTTGGACTAGATGGTCTTAGCGGTCTTGCCAGCCTTCATGATTCTAAGTTTCTATGATTCTATGATGTATTGCAGTATGCCAGGCTCTGTGCATGCTGTGTTGTCACCTTGGCTGATAACCTCAGTCCAAACACCTAGGAACCATCTCAGCCTCACGAGCCAACATGGCTCCGAAGGACTTTCAGCAAGGACCAATGTTACGTGGACATAAGCAGGTTTTGCTGTTGGGATAATGCCCTGTGCAGAACACAGCTTTCTGCATTATACACATGTAAGGCTAAAAAGTATAAAGCCCTAAGCAAAACCATATATGTAAATCAGAGATTGCCATATTTCTACGAGAGCAACTAGCAGAAGATGTCAGCACGTGCTTGACAATTAAGGGGCTCAGAAAGGCTCATAGCCTGTGACATTATCCATGGAAACTGTTTGATTCCTGCCTTGCTTTCCCTTCTATACCATCGTCACTTAAAAAACAAATGAACACACAAAAGCAGCACAGGAGGATTAACAAAGTTAAATCTTAATGATTTGGAATCTCAAGATAATATTTCAGAAATGATGGTTGACAATTTTGGGCAACTAGAGCATCAAATGAAAAGTGCTGAAAACGGGGAATCACAAGAGAAAAAAAAAGGGAAATTATGCAGCTGAATAATATTGTGAAGCCGTCTCCCACACAAAAATGTACACAGGTTCTGATACTGAAGTTGGTGTGAGCATAAAAGTGAAGAGTTTCACATTCAGTAAGACTTTGTCAATTCAGAACTTAGATAACAGGGATTTCTGTGCAGTACCCCTCTCTGAGCATCTTCACCTCTCCTCTGCACAAAATACGACTTTGTGGTTTCACAATCACATTTTCCTATTTTTAAAACATGTTTTCTCTGCTCCTTGCTGTATGAGAAAGACAGCGAAACTGTAAGAGAAACTGTCTTGACAGAGGAAACAGAAATGGGTTTACATGCGAGCAACTGAACAAAATAAACACTGACAAAAATAGAAAGCAAGGTTTATTTTCTCTCTGATCTTTCATTTTTGGTGATATTTGCGATTAAGGAGAGCTTCCAACATTTCAGACAAAAGGGAGATTTTTAAGGAAGTGAAATAAAGAGTTCAGATGTTATCATACAATGAAACCGTATCTTCTTTTTACTGACAGCAGGTTAAAAAGATTTCTTGTGTTTAGGACTCTACCCATAACCAGCAAGAACTCCCTGTTTAAATGAACTGCAGGTCTCTGCATCACACTCAGTAGCTCTGTCTCTTTGAAACCAGTTCTTCTAGGATTAGACATTCAAGAAAACTAAATGTGGTTTTGGCCTCCTCTCCTATTTTTGACCTGAAAAGTTTTCATTGAAATGACTTAAGCTGGAGAACATGTCAACTGCCTCAAGAACATGAATGTAATTTACGATCCCCAAATCTTGGTCCTGATACCAGAGACGAGAAACGTAAGCTTGCTTTGACAGAATGTCTTATGCTGATCTTGATCCAACTGTTGACACTGACATTAAGTAAACCTACTAGGGTATAATTACATTTTACTCTGATCCATAAAATATTCATGCAATAATAATGAATACATATATGCAATCATACAATATCATCATCATAAACTGTGGTCAAATACATATGATATTTGCAATGCTTATACTTTGTGCATATAAATACGTATTCATTGGAACTGAAACTAATTAGTGCACGGTCAATGACAGCTGAGAATATTAAGTACCACTCCTGAATTATGCTTTCACAGGCAATTTTAAAATGACATTCACTTTCACGTTGTGGGTCAGTTTACTTCTCCAGCTATGACAATATTTTTTTTTGCAATGGAAAGGATAAAGTTTATACTAGTTGTCATGAGAATGTCCGAGTGGTTTCTGTGACTAGCAGGCAAATTAGGGACTTGAAGGTGTCTTTAACTATACCAGTGTTAGTCTATTTTCATATTTAAAATTGGCCTTTCCCACAGCTCATTCAAGTTTATGTTCTAGCCACATGTCCCACAGATAAATAAACAGATGCTCTATATAAAGAGTTAGATCATATTCTGAATGAGTGAGGAACATATGTCATCATTAAGGGAAGCTTCGGTGCCAATGCTGGCATTAAGGTAGAGGAAAGAAAACAAGAACTTGAAATAGAGCAGCATAATCCCAAGGAAGTTGTCAGAACCAGGGGAGAGATTATTTTCACTAGAATTGGCAAGAAAATATCCTTCAGCGGTTTTTGCCGAAAAACAAAAGAATAGCAAGAGAAATGTTTGATTTTTGATTAAAAGATGTCCTCTGTTGTTGGAAGCTTTTGGCTGAAACCAAAAGATATATTTTTCAGCGTGCCCAAACCCTAAGTTTTGTTTGAATAGACCTTTTTGTGAGAGATTTTAAGTGCACAGTTTTCTGATTAAAACAATGGCAGAATGAGTAAAACTGAATTCCGCAGGAATATTTTTCCTTGTTAAAAACCTAATTTTCAAGAAAGAAATTTTGCTAATTTACACACATTACGGATGAAAAGAGGCTATCCAGATATAGCTGGTGACAGACCTTTACTATCCAAAGAAAACTAGGTTGGTGCCATGCTCAATCCCATTGCTTGTGCCAAATATGTTAAAACAGCATTGGTCCCTTTACCAACCCCTGAGCACCATTTGTCACTGGAATTGCTCCGAGAAAAGCACTGTGCACTCATAAAAGGATGTGAGTTCTTAGGATTGAAGAACACCAAAAATTAAAAATTATTCTGTAAGTAAAAAAAAAAAGAAAAAAAAAACAAAAAACCAACCCACAACAATAGTTATCTGCCTTCACCAATTGGTTTGGGAATTTGATCATAGCAGATTAGCACAGGACGAACACAGAAAATCTGGGGAGAAGCAAAGGGCTGAAAGATAGAGAGGGTTTTGTGATCAGAGCACAGAGGTCAGAGGTGCAGGCAGAAGGTCTGTGCGGGATATCATTTCAAGTGACAGCAGATTTCCTAAATCACAAACTTTCTACGGTGTGCTCAAAGGTATGGTGAATAATAATGTGCAGAGCACCAGGACAGCTGCTTTGACAACAGATTTCCTCTTTAAATTCTCTAAGCCAGGGTTTAGGTCTTGGATGAAATCCTCAAGGATTAGGACACCTAAGGGTGGGAAGGGAGAGAAGGCAGCAAGGAAAGAAGAAAGCCCATTGCCCTGCCATTGGCATAACACAGTGAATTAAGAAAACGTGGGTGTCAGGCTGCAGAGCACTCTGGCCCTGTGGTGCTTGGGAGAGGTGAGAAGTTCTGCATCTGTGGATCGTGCTCCAGCTCTGGAGGAGGCTGCTGAAATTAGCACTCTGCTGTTGGCTCCTGTTGCGTTGGTCAGTGGTGATCTGCAACAGTCTGGCAGGACGTAGCTGGATCTGTGTGAGACTTGGCTGCCTGTGTGATGTTTTTATGTACTTAATTTGAGAAGTGAGCACACGACAGAAATTTCTGATGGCCTGATGCAACAGAAAGCGTCCAGTGCTCTGCATGCTTAAAGGGTCCTATAAAGCCCCAGACTCAGGTATGGCCCTGTGTAGAGGAAACACACATCCTGCACTCCTGATGTGAAAAAAAAAGATGGGGGAAGGATTTTTTTGGAGCAAAATCATTCACACCAACAAACTTCAGGCTACTTCTTGTAGACGGCTGTGCAACCACCCCCGCCAATGCGTCCCGATCCTTGGAGAGTGAGGGAAGAGGTAGTATGGCCCAAAACTTGAGCTGTCTTGTCCCAGAGATATTTTGCTCCATGGGTATGTTGGCCAGGCTGGCAGCCAAGCTCGTCTATACCTCACTCCAGCTGTCACATTTTGTGACAGTTTGTGGGAAACATCTGGCACAGCATCTGACTGACAGCTACAGAAAACTGAGAAATATCAAAGCAGCCATCAGGGAGAACACAATGCCATTTTAGGCATCTTAAGCCTCATTTTCTTCTCACAGCAACCAGAGCTAAGCCAAGGGTAATTTAGGCTAAGTCAGTGAGGGACAGGCTAGAAGACAGTGTGAGTGTTGGTAAAAACAGCCCTGCCTTGTGCACAAAGCACTCAGCTGGACCAGGTTCTCCTGTTTGTACTATCACTGGTTTGGTGTGTGGCTCTGCAAAAAGTCATTTTTCTTTCCCTCAGTTTTTCTCTTGAAAGGAGGGGAAAAGAGACAGCTTTGGTCACAGTGATATCTGTCAGTGCAGCATAGACAAGCTAATCACAATTATGGAGCCATTCTAACCTCCATTTATGACTGTAGCTTTTGGTGAAAGTCTCGTAGCCAAAGGGAAAACAAGACTAGGAGCTGGAAGGGGAAACTTATCACAGTCCAGCCTAAATACATGTGTCTGGGGCAGATGATGGGCCACTTGCTCAAACTTATCATTGGCCACAGTAGATTCTCCATGCAGAATATCTACAGGATGGTTTGCTGGCATTAAAAATACAGGTTATAGAGGACTAGAACCATGTATTAACAGTTGGTTTTCCTTCATCCAACACCTGACGTCCTTGCTATCACAAACTAAAGCTAATAGTATGATGTAGGGGGAAATCAAGTCTCTGCAGGGCACAGATGCATGATCCAGGTAGTGAGCAAGCTACGTCACGTCAGCTGAGATGTGGTAGCTACATGGGTACTTGCTCCTACAAGCAATAACAATAGCTCCTTACAGCAAGTGTGCACAATTTCAGCTCTGCTCTTCTCACCATGACAAGTGCCATTCCCCTGCACTTACGGCATGCACATGGTTGTAACAGCTTGATTCAGCTGACAAGTGCTAGCTTGTCAAATCGCAGTAGCTCGATAAAATGTCTGTGCACTAATAGTGAAACCTCACTGAAAAGACCTCCTTGAGGACACGTTCATTCTTAAGACCTGGTAACAGTGGATGTGGTTGTACTGTGAAGAAGCTCTAGCAGGTAGCCCACAGCCTTCTCCCCAGGTCTACAGGAAGCTCTTGCAGCTTCATAACCAGTGACTGCTGCTGCTATCCAAAGTTGTTGCTTAAAATACTCTGCTGTTGGAATACACCAGAACAGCTCTCCTCCCACATCCAGCCCCCATACAGAATGATCTAAATGTTAAAGCAGTGACAAAAAGAGTGTTTTTGGAAATAATTAGGTCAATTAAAATGTAACAAGAAGAGTGGTCTAGACACAGAGAGCATTTAAATTAGCAACAAACTGCTTCGTTTGGGTTCTTTGGTTCAATCGCCTATTTAATCATCAATTCATCTATGTGAATTCCTAGCAAATTTGCTAAATTAACATACCCTGAAGGTGGTGACTAAATTATGTATCAATGTCAGTGATGCCTGTTCTGTCTACAGTGTGAGAGAAACACAGCCATGCTGTTCAGAAAGGGGCTTTGGTGAGACACACTCTCCAGGGGTCACACAAAATGCTGCAGTTTAGAAAGGTTTGCAAGGTTTAAAAAAATTCACTTGGTTCTGCATTAGCAGACTGAATTTTTGCTTAAGCACTCTTCACCCAAATCTAAAGCCCATGCACAATGGCACTGCTAAAACAGAAAGCACTGAAATAAAATTCATCCTCAGCCTGTCCTATACCCCAAAGTTGCAGGTGGCCATATTTGAAGCCAATTGTAATGAACGAATAATCACTTTGATAAGTGATACACCTCTCAAGAATGTAGGTCGGAAGGCAGAAACTGGGAGAGTGATGCCCGTCCTGCTGTAAGAGAAAATCAGGTTCACGACCAGCTGAGGAACCTGAACATCCCTCAGTCTATTGGTTCTGATGAGATGCATCCCAGAGTCCTTAGGGAACTGGCTGATGTAGTTGCTAAGGCACTCTTGATGGTATTTGAGAAGTCATGGCAGTTGGGCAAAGTCCCTGTTGACTGGGAAAATGGTACTGTCACACCCATTTTTATCAAGGGTAGAAAGGATGACCCCTGGAACTACTGACCTGTCAGCCTCACCTCTGTGCTGGGGTAATCATGGAGCAGATCCTCCTGGAAGCTATGCTAAGGTACATGGATGAGTGGGAGGTGATACAGGATAACCAGCACGTCTTCACTGAGGGCAGAGCCACTGATGTCATCCACCTGGGCTTCAGTAAAGCCTTTGACGTGGTGCCCACAACATCTTTTTCTCCAAATTGGAAAGACCTGGGAGCAGCCTTTCAGTATCAAAAGAAGGGCTGCAAGAAAGAAGGCGGAAGACTCTTTAGCAGGATCTATTGTGATAGCACAAGGAGAAATGGTTACAAATTGAAAGAAGAGAGACTTGGATTGGATTTAAGGAAGAAGGTTTTTACAATAAGGGTTGTAAAGCACTGGCATGGGTTGTCCAGAGAGGTGGTGGATGCCCTGTCCCTGGAGACAGCCACAGTCAGGCTGGCCAGGGCTCTGAGCACCTGATAGAGCTGTAGGAGTCCCTGTGGATTGCAGGGGTATTGGACTAGATGACCTGGGGTGAAGCTGGCCCTGTGGAAAGAGTACAAAAGAATAACCATCATTTAGGTTGCTCTTCCCAGGCACCAATATGAGCTAAGTGATTCAAAAAATAAAAAATAAAATCTGGTTGTAAAATTGGTGCTCTTCTAGAAGGAAAGGTATCCTCCAGTGCTCAAATGTGGTCTGAGTCCATCAGGCCTGTGATGGGCTTCAGCAGAACTGAAGCCATCTCTGAAGGAAACAAGTATGAGGTGCATCCCAAAAGGCATCTTTGAAGGAAACATGGATGGGGAATCAATGGAAGATGAAGAAGGTGTATGGGGAAAAAATATGGGAGGTAAACAAAACTGGAAGCAAAGCAGCGTTTAAAATGCCTACCTTCATGCTGCACACTCCACATGCTTTACCCTTCCTCCAGTTTACTCTCATTTTGGCCTCAGCAATTTGAGGAAGCCCCTGCTGTGCAGTCAGCAACAGATCGAGTATTCAATCTCAAGCTTTGCCTAAAGCAAAAAGGATGACACTGTTTGTCACACGCCATAGCTCTTCTTACAGATTCCCTGCAATGGGGCAAGCTTGCCTGGTGAAACCGGTCCAAGGGATGCTTCCAGGTGTTGCTCCTGAGTGAGGTGCACGTTGCCAGCATGCAGCCATCCTCACCGGGTTACACAGTGACCTGAGAGCAGGGCTGCTGCCAGAGGGCTCAGTGCTGCTGGGGTGGTGTTCAAGTGCCTAGAGATAGAAGGATGGGTGCAGTCTTGGCAAGATTTGAAAAGCGAGATAAGGAGAAATGAATAATGAGGCATCTGACTTGAGCTGAAGATTTGCTTCTCTCCTCAGGATTGGTGAACTGCTTTGGCTACAGCAAGATGCAGTTTGAATCTTTGCCAGTTGCCTGTATTAAACTGAACTCTTTTTTTTTTTTTTCCTTTCTTTCTTAAGATCAGAGATTGCTTTGTTCAGTGCTGGAGCACGTCAGAAATTCTGCAATCCTTGAAAGTGTGAGTGCAGGGGGGGGCATTGAGGAAGGAGTTACCAGATTGCTGCCTTTGGCACTGGGTGCTGCAATTCAGTGAGGGTTCTGAGAAACAAGAGGGGCTGCATAGATGTGGGCAGCTCCCTGGTACCCCTCTGTGCCCGATGCAAGGCATTTGCTTAAAAAAAAAAACAGGATATGGTCCCTCTGCACAGGCTGGGCCGGCCTTTTTCAAAGAAGTTTGCCCTTCAGAGCAGGACCTTCAGAGCCCCGCTTTCTTCCTCAGCCACTTGCTGGCTTGCAGAATGCTTGCTGCCTTCCCAGATGGGTCCGATAACGGAGCGGAGCTGGCTGGCCCCAGGCCCTGGGGTTTTAAAAGGGCAGCCACAGCGCTGCGGTGCGGAGCAGAGCCAGGAGGGCGGCTGCAAGAACTTTGACTTCAGCAGAAAGTGAAATGATTTGGGCAGTAAATGAATACGGCAAGTATATGCTAACACGGCCAGATCTGAAATGAAAATAGGGTCAACTTTGGCATTCCTTTACTTTACAATGCCTGATTGAAGAATTTGGTCACATGGCAGGAAAGAAGGTCATTGAAGGGAGCTGTTTTAACAGAAGCTCATTCGTATTTTAAACTGGTCACATGCCTTTTCATCCGTGTCCTCTCTGACATGAGTCTCCTATTCCTTCATCTTTATTTACATTGATCTATTTTGATATTTTGCTGTGCATTGTAAGCAGACTTTTATCTATCAGCAGCGTGAGAGGGTGGCTGAAGCATCCCCGCTGCTGGCACTGCATACAAGAGGAATCATTTCTGCTAATGAAGGAGCATTATGGCAATTGCATTGACACGATGCATTTTATGCTGACTGGTCAAGATCAATTTTATAAACAAACCAGCACTCAAGTGTTTCTGCATTTCCATTTGTCTCTGCAGTCAAGCGCACGTCAAATACATTCCTTGTCACGTTCCAGACTGAACAAAAGGTATCTATCCTAAACAGTGGGGCTCGTTAACTAATGTTATCAGAAGTACTGCGTAGAGATGCAACCGTAGTGCGGTACAGACTGAGGAACGGGTATGGTGCTCATAAAATAGCAGCATTCGTAAAGCATGGCATACATAACAAGGAGAGTCTCGTCCTGCAGAGCAAGGGGACGTTATTGGATGCTTCAAACAACTAGATCTAATTCATACCTGAAAATAATTTGATCTTCAGTTTTCCTCCACCCTACTTGCTATGTCCGAACAGCTTATATGAGCTATTGACAGCAGAAATTGTTCATGAGTTACGGCTTTTTAAGATCTGACTTTCTCAGCAGTTGCAAATACAAGACCAGAATGCTGATGAGCTCTAAGATGACATATGCATAAAATAAAGGACCCCAAGAATATAATAATTCAAGGCTACTTAAAGTGAAATGAGGTTTTGTAAACATGACGCATATAGTGACTTGGGGAATCTGAGCCCTGAGCAGAAAGCCAAGCTGAATGCATTTGCAGAAAATGTGCAGTTAGTACCTCCACCGTGATAAGATTACAATGAGCATTTTCGACTCCTGCTAACTATAAACAGAAATCTGAGCTGTGTGGGTCAACGTGGTGACTCAGCAATCCAAGCACCTCCGTCCTGCTGCAGTCAGAGGACTGCAGTTTGGTTCCCAGAACCACATTTATGATTTCCAGGGGGAACAGGAGATGAGTCAGGGAATTAGAGCAACCTTGCACTGCTTAACTAGCACTCGTGGCTTGATCAATGGCACTGGGAAGCGCTGCTGTAGGGAACCCCTGCAACAGTGTCGCAGTGTGCTCACTGCTACAGAGCGCAGTGGAGGCTACCAGTGCTGTCTTACGTGTGGGGGGAAGCTGGGGAGAGATGGAAAAAGATGGCAAGGAAAGAAAGTGAGGTTTTTCTGTAGCATCGTGCAGCAAATAATATTCACCCTATTGTGCATGAGCTAAAGCATCCTGCGTGCCGGCCATGATGCAGAAACAAACAAAACTTTACATCCCATAGCTCAAAAAGTACTGTTATTTTCAAGGTAAAGTACAGCAAAAAGAAACCTACAGTGCTCCCCAGCAGGAATGTGTCCTCAGCAGTCAGCTGCAGCATTGGGCAGGTAATTAACGAATGCCTGGATAAAATGAGCAAGGGCTTGTTTATCAATCAACATGCTATTAATTATCTCACGTGTCAATGTTAATTGAAGCGATTTGTATTAATAATAGTAGTCTGCCCAACTTGTATGGCATACCTGCAGGGATATGTGCTTGCTCTCATGTTTTCCCCTTGGCACATATTCTAACCTGGATAACATCTTCCCAATTTCAAAATACTGGGTATTTTTTCGGAGATAACTGGCTGTGTAACTAATGGTTATTCATTAATAGAACCTATACATGGAAAACCACCACCTAACAACTGTCTGAAATAATAAAAATAAAAAGAATAATGCTGTTATGTAAGAAACTGTCTAGCTGAAGGCATGCCATGAAAAAATCTCCAATGGCATGCATAAAGGAGTAACATTATTTGCAAATTACAATAATAGCTTTCCACAGCTGTTCTCATGAAGAGGGAAAGCTGTGTGGCTGATGGTATTTTATTTAAGATTTGGATCCATATGGATTCTGTTTTTAAAAAATCGATGCCTCTTTTCATTTTACCTTTTCTTCCTTTGCTACAGGAAATGCTGTTGCTCAGTTACTCAGTGACTATCACAATCCCAGGATCATGTTGAGCCTCTTCTGGAACTGAATCATCCCAGGTGTGCTTTCAATTTAAAACTGATTCTGTGAGGACAAATATTAGGGCAATCACAGCTGCTTCTGTGCTACAGAACATGATTATTATTTTATCATTTACAGTATTGCCAGAGCTGCCTTGTGCTATGTAGTGCCCTGGCACCTCACAGGAGGCAGCATCTGCCCCAAAGAACCTATCATCACAAAAAATAGAGAGTTGGCCAGGGGAAGGGAATTAATCAATTATTGACTTTCTCCATATTAAATACAGGAGTGTCTGAGGTACAGAGATTAAACGACTTGTCGAGGTTATACAGAGAGCCTTTAAAACAGCTGGGAATTGAAATAGCCCTCTTCCATCTAAATTCAGATGTGTTGAGTCATCAGTCAATAACAAGACTGATTTCCATGGCAGGAGCTTTTGGAGGCTTTAATCAAGTTTCGTGTCCCATTATGCAGAGTACCACGTAAATACAGAATAGCAGAAACTCTCTGCAGGCAGGTCCTCAAGCAATCCCCAGTGATTTGGGGGATACAGAAGGGTGTCATGGGGTAGACCCGACTTCCTAAATAGGGTCAAAGCAAGAGTAACACCAGCATTATGTGCAGAGTATGGCAAGAGCTGAGAGGTGGGTGCCATCCAAGCAGGTAATTTTTTAGCAGTAGAAATGCATGCTGTTTTCAGCCTGAATTTGGCAGAGTTTATGCATGCTCCTGATTCTCACTCTTAATATCTTCTTAAATTTGTGAACAATTTCAGTTCATGTGGTGGCAGCTTTTTCAGTGGCTGTGTCTGCATTAACATTTTGGACTGGATCAAGAACACACTTCGGAAGCAAATCCCCTGATCGTGCCAGTTCATAGAATGAGACCCAGTAACACCTCATCTGAATCACACGCCTTCACCAACACACGGTGCGGAGTCAGGGCCTCCACATCATTGCATCGTGCTACAAGGCAGCTCCTTGAAGACCACGACTGCTCAAGCAGATCCGGCACATCTTGCCTTCTTACCCACAGGAAACTTCAGGCCGGGGGGAGAGGAAGAGGTTCAGGCCTGGAGCGGAGCCCTGTCCCTATAAGCAGGATGGAGTAACTTGCTCTGGCCACAGAGTGCTACAGCCACAAACCTAAATGTAGGCACAGCTAACAAAAACAGCAGTGATGTAGCTGAAGGCTAGTCAAAGCTTTCAAGAGTTTTCTGACTGCAAGATTAGACCTCAGCTATCTCACTGAAGACAAGAGGTATCATGAGGTCAAACTCAGTCAGATAGCAAGGAAATACAGGGGAGAGATGCTTAAACTGCAAAAAAATAAAAATAAAAATAAAAAGCTCTGAGTAGAATTTGCTCTTACTGGACCATATAGTATTATATTACCAGGGCTTTCCTTTCACAGAACAGCTTCTTGTATTATAAATACAGCTGAAATACCTCTTGTTGCTTCACAAGCCTGCTGTTTTTTGGCTGGTGTTAGACTGCAGAAACAAGGACGAGGAAGGGCTCTGTTTTAAAGAGATAATATGAAGATATGAATTTATCTTTCCCCTCTTTCCTGGCTTTCCTTTGGTTCACGGCAGTGTGATCTCCTCTACCCATGAGGTGTGAATACACATGAAGACATCACTAAGTGCAGTTTTATGGCTGTGGGAGCTAGGAGGTCAGCCCAGAATGATGCTGCCCTTCGAAGTTTTCAAATTATACAATTTTGATGAAGTGATTCACATTGTAGCAGATTCTCATGTGCACGCAGATGCCATTCAATTGCACTGATGAAATTAAAATCCCTTCTCTTCTAGCATTAATATGCAAATAATAATAATAAAAAGCCCTTCCTGATCACTGGATAAAAGTCTCACGTACATGTTTTACAAAGCCTCTGTCACCCTAATGCTTAAAACCTTAACGGCTCTGCCAAAGCTCTTGATCTCAAGGAAACTGTAAAGATCATAAGAAAGATTGACTGGCTCTGCGCTGTGTCCACCTGGAGCATAGCACAGCCAGTGCCAGTGCTCCAACAGCCTCTTGCTGTGCCCGTGCCCAGCTGTGCTGCTCCTCCTTCTGCATTTCCATGTGGAGATCTTCAGGGGAAATCAATCACTCATATAGCACTCAAGTTAATATGCCCATATTGTGCTTAACTGCATAATTTTAAGTGAAGAGCATAATCAGTGATGGATATGTGAGAGACAGGAACGCAACAGGAACCTGACCATTTTTACTTTATTTTTGTTTTGTTTTATTTTTCAATTTATATATATAAATTCACTATTTAAGTGTCAGAGGATTTTCCTTTCTGAATACAGCTAGGATTGTGATGTTTCCTCACATAGGTTACTGGAATTTCATCATTCTCAAGCATTTTCCCACAACTAAGTACTCATTTAATGTTACTTCATAAACAAGGGGGGAAATCAACAGTTTGAGGTAGAATTCAGTCCATCAACATCAGAGGCTGTGTGTTCTGATGTGTCCCTGCAGACCCCAATGGTGACTGGTCTAGGACTTGTGGTTATCACTGCAACAAGAAAAGCAGCTGTGGTGGTGTGTGGGACAGAACTGATACATTTGCTATTTTTATATGCTCAATATCTAACTAGTGCATTTTCTATACATACCAATTCAGTTCCTGTTTATATTCCCCACAGTGTGTTTGCTGCCCTATGTTGTGGCTATCATTCCCGAAGAAGAGGACTGTATAGCTCTCACTTTGGAGTTTGTCAACACCATTCCTGGCTCAGCCAGACAGGCTGAGGACAGGGAAGTGCACCTTCTTCCTCCTGCTCCAGCTGGAGGAAGTGTGCTGCCTTGCCAGGGCTCCCCAGCTTCAGCATGCTGGTGACCAGGAAACAGAAGCTGGCAACTGAACAGAGGTCTCCTGCTTGACCTCTTCAAGGAGCTTTAGCTATTAGGAAGAGTTCTCAAAAACACTCTAGCAAACAGCAGAATTCAGACCGCTGCTATTCAAGGTGCCAGTATAGCTGACACTCAGCCTTATATGGACAAGGCACATTTCTAAAAAGCAAAGTTGCAGTGTTTCAATATGACTATAATTATTATTTTTTTCTAGATAGCCTGCTATTGTTTTGCTGTTGAGAAATACACCTTCAAGAACTGGATTTGTTCAACTTCAGAAGCACAGCTCTTCCTTATAATTGGCACTAGTAAACCCACTTTTAATTTGCATATTCATTAAGCTACACGTTTGTCTTAGACCAAACTTGAATTGTTCATTTCAAAACTTAATGCGTAGCCTGAGACTACAGTTCAGAAACTCCAACAGGATGTCAGTCCACTTGAGTATACCCCATCTTTTAAAAAGGGAGGAACACATTTCCTGATGGTCCTTAAATGTGCTGCCACTGCTTGCATTCACAGAACAGAACTTGTTTGACTGGTGGTTAACTCAATAATTTCATTCGTCTTAATATGCTCTCCCTTCTTTTTATGCCTGAGTGAGTATAAAAATTCTTCTTCTTTTTTTTTTTAACCCAAAGCTGAATAATTTCAATGTTTTAAAATAGCTTTAAAAGTTACATCAAATTCCACGTTACCTATTCATTTGTTAAAAATGGATGGGAACAGTTCCTCTGTTGTGGTATCAACTGTGCTCTGCCATTAGCCTCTGTGTTCAGTATTTGAAGGTGTTACGATACCAAGGAAGACGTGATGCATGTAAGAAACAAGAGTAAACAGATGAAATCTGAGGACACACCCAGGGAAATCTAGGGACTTCCCTCAAAATTAGGGCTTATAGACTATAATCCCCTTGATGATAACTAAGTGATAAAACACACATCGTTTGCATTATAACAACTCTTGAGTGATTTCACTGTTCTCATTGAAGAAAAGGCCAGCTTTTGTTCACTGTTGATACAAAGTCGTTCTTGTTGCAGACCAGGCACTTCCTACTTTACCTGAGTATTTTTACCCACAGTACTTTGCTGTGTATCAGAGATAAGCCTTACTCTCATCTCTGAATCTAACTTCCCTCTCAATTTTGGGGAATCAGGATCCAAACTGTTTAGTATGGGCCTGTCTTCCATCATGGTGAATCAACAGTCTGTGAATCTAAACAATCTCTTCACGCTGAATTTCTTTTTTAATTGCACTTCCTTTTTAGCAAACAACGGAGGTTTATTTTCTCCTCCTCAGGACTGAAAACGATGCTTACCGTATGACCTTAATTTTAAAACTGCTGCTTTGTTTGCAGGGGGAAGTCCTAATGACCTTGCTCACCATGCAGCCTGAGAGCTTATCAATCAGAACTGGGTTTGGCAGGAAGGCAAGAAGCTCTCCTGCAAACAGATCTGTTACCAGAGATCTCCCCCACCTATACAGAAAGATAGTAAAGTCCAGCACTTACACATGCTCTTTATTGCAAGGCATAATTGCAGGGTGAAAACTCAAAATTAGTTCATAAATGGATTTTCTTCTTTTATTTGTAAGTTATATACGTGCCCTGTGAGCATTGCGCGCTGCCAATTAATTACATTTTAAAGATATCTCTGATATCTACCTGCATTTTATTCTCTCCTTAATATTCTGAACTTAATGCATAGCATGCAGAAATCTGATTTTTCTTTTCCATCACGTTAGGGTGTAGACGCTCCTCAGCCATTTCATTCTGTTCCAATATCAATATAAATCTTTCCACTGACAGCAGATGCAGATCTGACCCTATGCTGGGTAACTGGGCCTGCATTAGCAGGGTCCGTGCATTCTGCCAAGTTGCCTGAATGTTATATTTTTAAAATTGTGCTGAAACAAGCCCCAGTAAACCTAAAGGAGAGCTACAGAAAATGCCATACTGGTGTACCAGTTCTGCCAGTAGGAACCGTTCTGTTTGCTGGTGGGAAAAGGCCTTTCTCCCTCCATCCTGAAGAAGGGCTACATTTTTCCTTCTCTTTTTGGCTCCTTCACTGCACAAAATCCAGTGATCCATTGGACACTCAGAAAATTAGTGACACGTTATTATTTGGATGGATTTCCTGTTTGATGACAATAGAAGAAGGATATAAAATGTGTATTTCAGCAAGCATGTACAATCACTCCAATGACACAGTAGGAAAATCTCTTAGTATATCAAGTAGATTTGCTGCCTTTGTAAATGCAGAGCTGTATTCCCCAGCTTTACTGCTGTAAATGCATTTTACGTACCTTTATTTTGTTAACAGTGCAAAGCTGTGGGAAGATGTGCCATTTTCTAAATTCTAACGAGCTTCCAATTACAGAAACACGATCGTCAGTGATCGTATGCTTCTGAACAAATCAAATCACTCTTACAGCCCAGTTAGATTTTACAGCACTGTCAATTAGAAAATAAACAAAATCCCTTAATGAGTAAACAGGGAAAATTTTGATACTGGAAGCACAAAGAAATCATAAATCTGTCAAAGCCATTTCCACGACATCGTTTTTCAGAGAGGAGTAGCTCTTAAAATCTGACAAAATACTGCCCTGCTGCAAGCGATAGTTCACATTGCTGCAGCAATCTGTAACATTTTGGGGATGGTTTTAAAGTGAAAGAGGGGAGATTTTGGTTAGATGTTAGAAATAAATACTTTGCTCAGAGGGCAGCGAGGCCCTGGCACCGCTGCCCAGAAAGCTGTGGGCGCCCCATTTCTAAGGTGACCAAGGACAGGTTGGATGGGCATCCTGAGCTGGTGGGGGGCAGCCAGCCCATGGCAGGGGGTTGGGGCTGGGTGGACTTTGAGTGCAGCCATTCTATGAGGTGTGTGTACTGAGAGCAGGATGGCCTAGTGAGCAGCACCTAAACTCATGGTGTGGGCTGCTCTCCGCTACCTAGTTCCCAGGCAGGCCCACTTGCTGCAGGATGGTATACTAAAATATCCTCTAAGTGATTCTGCACTATGGGATCGATCAGGATTTAGGACGCGTTAGGAAAACCCGCAGCACGTAAGTGGATTTGTATGGCTTCAGGAAAGATTCACAGTTGCTCCAGCACTGTACAGGAGCCGCGTGCTTTCTGAGCAGCAGAGATGCCACGAAGCCACCGGGGCCCATGCTTTCTACAGTTCACTACCAACACTTCGGCACGAGCAGACAGCAGACTGCTAAGGCCGGCAGCTTCCCGCAGCCCTAAGCCAGGAAAAGCCACAAAGTGACCCACACCCAGCGAGGAGAACAGCCTGAAGCAGGCGGCGGGCTGAGGGGAGCAGCGAGGCGGAGCAGGGCGGCCCCACAGAGCGCGGCGGGGCGGGCGGGAAGCGGCTTGGCGGCGGCGGTAGGACCCGGCGGCCGCTCCCCGGAGGATGTGAGCGAGAGCGTGTGGGACGAGCCCGGCTCCGGCTGCGGGGAGCTCGGTCCTGCGGCTCCGGGAGCGCTGCTGAGCGAGGCGAGAGGCAACCTCCTCCTGTCGGCCGGAGCGAGGCGGAGCGGCGGGGAAGGCAGGCCGGCAGCCCGTGCGAGCCCCATGGGCCGAGCGACTGCGAGAAGGGGAGGAGGAGCCGGCCCGCCGCCCGCCGCCCGGGGATGGTGAGGAGGCGGCGGCTGCCGTGAGCACAGTTAGGCCTTCGCTCGGCGCTCGCCCGCCCGCCGGGCTCCCCCTTCCTCCGCTCTCCCCCTGCCGCCGCCGCCGCCCTCCCATCACCTCCCGCAGCCATGTAAGTGACCCGCTCCCCGGGCTGGGAAGGAGCGCCGGGGCCTGCTCCGCCGCGCATTGTGCGGGGTTCGGGAGGGGCGGCCAGGCGAGGCGAGGCGAGGCGGCCCTCTCCGCCTTCTGCGGGCGGCGGCCGCCGGGCTCCCGCTGACCCGCCTAGGCCGCGGTGGGAGCTGCTGCCGGCCCGGGCCGCCTGGGGGGGTGTGTGCCGGCTGTGCTGGAGGGGGAGGAGGGCTGCGGCTCCGGCGGAGGGCTCGGGGCGAACAGGAAGCTGTTGGCTTCCCTGCGATGCGGGGAATGGAAGTGGTGGAGGTGGGGGGGGCTCCCCCGGCCGCCCTCGGGGCCTGCTGCGGCGTCCCCGAGCATCTCCGAGGGAAACGGGGGTTGGGGCAGAGGGAAGGGGGGAGGCACTCAAAGTACGAGTTAGTAAGTGGCCGAGCGCTCCTCCATCTCCTTGCCCCCCCGGCCCCTGTTTTTTCCCCCACCCCCATTTTCCCCCTTTTATCTTTTGTGCGGCCCCGCGCTGCGTTGCGGACCGGGGTGTGTTTGCAGCCGGGGGTGTGAGTCTCTTGTGTGTCGGGCCCCATCACTTTGACTACTTGCAGTGGTGTTTCGCAGAGCTGCGGGGAGCTGCCTGCAGCCAAACCCCATCCTTCCTCCTCCCCCCCCCCCCCCCCATCCTTCAAGGTGGAATTCTGCAATTGCTGAAACCTTCCTGCAGACTTCTAGGACTTGTCCTTCGGATTCTTTGTACAACGCTGAATTCTAACAGCGCGTGAGCATGCTTGTATTTGCTGTGTGTTTTACTGGCAGAACAGTACTGATGCAGGTTGCACCTTATTGGAATTCCCCCTACCTCTGGGAAAGGATTTAACTGTTTTTCTCTCTTCTTTATTTTTCATTCATCCCAACCGTACAAGAAGCTAATCCCTGCTTTACTTTTGTCTGTTGTATTTATGCCACCAGGAGGGATGTACATTTCGAAATACAGTTACAAAGGGGCGTTACTAACACTTAATTCAGAAGAATATTTGTTTACAGGTAAATAAATGTAAGGCAGTGTGTGACTAGTAATTACTTTTTTGTAGCAGCTAATTTCCTGATGACAGCCACAGCATTTGTGTGAGTTAGTAGATTTAAGGGCACTGTGGAACCACCTTTGATTTTTTTTAAATAGGAGGGTTTTCCTTGTGTACATCATGTATGGAACTGTTTTTGGTGCTCAGCAGCAGCAGTAAATCAAATCTAGGAATCGATCCAGTGTCCACAAATAACCTGTAGCTCCAGTGTTGCTGGCTTATAGAAACAGCCTGTAAGCGATTGTGTTGAGGATTAAATAGGTTCATGAGTGGTTTGGTTTGCTTGGGAGACAGAACAAAACTTCCGTTATAAATACCTTGAAACAGAATTTGATTAAATGCATCTTAAGTTGGTACAGAAGTTCTGGGTAGCACAGTCATTAAATTATATGAGGGTAAACTGTAAAAGGCCTTCTTCTTGTTTTGGAACATAAAGAAGATTTTGTCTAGCCTATGGCTTTGACAGAGAGTATGAAGAGATCTCTTTTTCTGCCACTGCTTAGTTTTGAAATACGCAGTTCAATTTGTCCTATCAAACTGCAGTTGTGGTTGCAGCTTGGACAGCTGCATGTCGTAACTCTGGCCCCTCACCTGAACAAAATCAGCCTCCTGTCTATTGATTAGTGAAGACATGAGAGCACAGGCATTCCAAATTGCAGCTTTGTAAACCTAGATCGTGCTGACGGATTGGAAGAAAAGTAGATGTGGCTTTAGAGATTTTTTTTTTCTTCTCCACTTACTGTTTTTCCCACAGTTCTTAGTATCAGAGAAGCATTTCCAAACCTTGTGATAAGCTGCACATGCAGTCATGAAATACTCATTTAGACATGGTGTTGTTCTAAATGGAACATCACATGGGCTGGTAGCAAATATTTGTGACCATGCCTAACCCATGGTCCACAATGCATTTTTGTAAAGCAAGCTAAGATGCTGGAACAACCTGGTCCTTCTGTGCTCTTGAAAGCTGTCTGCCCAGATTGAGAAACTGGGTCATGGTGTGAAGCTGCTGTGAGTTCATGGGGCCTTGAGTGCTTTGGAAGCACTGCTGCTCCTGGGTAGGATTTGCATAATGCAGGAGATGTACTTCACCGGTCAGAGCATGGTGGAGATACTTCTCCGTACGCTCTACTTAAAACGCTGGCTGGAGCCCAACTTCGTTGTGCTTGTGCTGTTTGGATGCAGTTGGCTGTGAGCTTAAAATGAGACCGCGGATGTGCTGCGGAAAGAGAGCGCAGGTTGCTTGTGCCACGTGTGGGCCCCAAAGCATACACCTCTACCTCTGCTCCCTGCAGTTCTTGTGCCTCGCAACCAAGGTAGGCAGATGAGCAGCTGGATCCTTTTTTGGATGGTTCTGCTGTTGTGTGTTAAGAGAACATATATGGATGTGTTGTCACATCAGGGCTGCCGATCTGCATCCTGTAATGGGTGTTGGGATGGGCGAAGTGCTAGTCCTGGAGCATGCTTTGCTGTAACCTGCTTTCGGATCTGTGCTGGCTGGCAAAGCCAGCATACGGAGTGGACAGGGACAGGGCTGAGGCTGGTGGGTTTGATCTTCCTCTGAGCAAGGCTTGCTCCTTCACAAAGATGAAGTCATTAGGTGCTCTTGCATCCCATAAGCTTAGTTTCAGATTCACTGTTAATGGAAGAACTCATTTTCTTCCTGCTCTGCTTTTGAGTGTGAGTAGAAAGGAGTATAAAATTTGACCTTGGAAAGAGGGCAAATTGAAAAGGGCAGATTGCTCTCTTGCTTTCAGAGGTGTTTGGAAACAAGAGAACATGAACATATCTAGAAGAGCATATGAGAGAAGGAGCTCTCCCAAATACAGGAAAGATTGTGCTCCATTGAAGCAGGCTTCATTGTTGCAGTGCATAGAGAAGTGAGTGATCTTACAACTTATGAAAGTAAATACCTTTAAGAAGTAATGTATGCCTAAAAACAGCGTACACTGTGATACAATGCCAGTGTACTATTTGTGATTTACTGTGCTTCTGCTGTGTGAGGAATATTTTGGTATTGGAAAAGGTATTACAGAAAGTGTATTGAAAGTCCAGCAAACTGAATGCTGAGAGACAGAGTTGTTTAGCTTTTGACAGTACTCAGTCATGTGCAGATGCAGACTGAAGCAGCCAGGTCATACTTACCTCAGATGCCCTCTGCTCACTGGGAACCATTCCTAGATGGCCATAAATGAGGACTGTAATAATTCTTTTTTTTTTTCCTTCTTTCTAAAGTTTTTATGCAAATGGAACTTTCTCTGGTTTACACATCTTCAGAAATACATTGACCAGTAGTTAATTTACTCCTCTAATCCAGGAAATCACTATTACTTGCTACCACTCTATTCAATTGCCTTTTATTTAAATTCATTTATTAAGCACAACTTGGATGAGTATTTTGAAATACCAGATAGAGTGAGTTTGCTGTTGTCGGAGCTGTGTCCTGGAAAGTTTGTTGCTTAATGAGAAGGGATTCCCAGCTCTTCACACTGTGGAGAAAATACAACTCTAAGGGAAGTTCCCCCTTCACTAACAAGTGAAGGATGTTTCTTGTATAGGAATCGGAGGCAGAAGGCAGTCCAGGTCTTTTGGACACTATAAAAAATGGAAAAAGCAGTTCCTCTGATCTTTGGGCTTCGTTGCTGATTTGCTTTTTTTTTTTTTTTGCTGCCAGGTGGTAATCCTAGCAAGCATTAACCCAGAAAAACCTGGAGTATGTTAGTTGGATGTTCCATGATTTTGTGCCATCTCACTTTTCTCTGGTTTTTATAAAAGGATGCTTCCTTCTGCATACTAGTTTGGCTCATAGCTTTCTTTCTTTTAAAGCATGAGTCTTGGAAAGGATATTGACTGCTTAACACATTGAAACTGTTGAAGACACAGAGAGCTAGGTTACACAGGACCCTATTTTCTGTTACAGCACCAAATTAGACGCACTGACTTTCACACCTTGGTGTTGTTTCCTTACCTAAGCTGTGATAATCTTAGGGGTTCTGCTCAATGCTTTGCAAATCTCTCAATGCTTAAGTGAAACCTTTAGCAAGGTTTGGTTTCTTGTTGATGTCAACAAGTAGATCTAGCTGGCGTGACTATTGTGCATGCATTTTTGAAGGGACGGTGAAAGCATGCTGTGTTCATCAAGTTGTGTCTTAATTGCTTTGGATCTGAAGGAGTTTGTTCGAAGACAACTGGTGGCTGTGGGCTGCTGGTCTCTATTCTGAAGCATATGGTTCTCACATATTTATTTATGAAATTAAGAATTCTTACAAGTCTCTTGTTCCAGTGTCATTTTTTTGTGTGTTTTCCCTCCCTCAGGCAAACGTTATATCTGTTTCTTTCAGTTGATAATTATAGGCAGTCAGAAATGGGAGATTCATAATTTGGAAAAAATCTGCTGTTTTCAGGGGAAAAAAAGAATAAAAAATAAAATGTTACTGGAAGTAGTGATGACTAGTTAAGGTTCATAGGTAGAAATATTAAGATTTACCTTCTTTCTCTGGCATCTCCTCCCAGTCAATTTCTGCTTGTAGTGACCATTCAGATTTGACTTCCTTGCTTCAAAAATGGTTTTAGAGCACTGACAACGAATGGTACAGGCCCCTCTGTCCTTGCTAGTGTCTCAGTTCTGGGTTGGATTCATTTTGACCACCTGCTTCGTCCGTCCAGGGTTGTGTCTTAGTGAGTTATGTGAAATTAGTCGCTTTTTAATCTGGTTTCTGATGAGTATCACCTGCATGCTCACAAATTATTGATGCACACATGCCAAACGCATGCAGAGATGATATGTATTTGTTGGTAGGAATGTGATGTCTCCGTATGGAGGGGAGCCAGTAAAAGCCAGGTCTTTGGTGCTGTGTTACAAGTGCTGCCATGTTAGTTATTACCTAGTTTAGAACGTCACTAGTTTTTTTCCTTTATTACCTAAGCAGTACCAAATTGGATGAACAAATGGACACTTCTGAGAGCTCAGAAGTCATTAAAGAAAAGCAGAGGACACTTATACCACAAGCAGAAAAATAATAATCTTCAATTTAGAAAATAATAATAGCTGATGTATCTTGGAAGAGCTGCTTTCAGTGATGGAGAGAAAGATGATGAAGGCTTCTGAGATAGTCAGCCATGAGACAGACAAATTTTCAGTAACTTTTGGCTATTCTGAGCTATTTAGATAGGGACTTCCTCTCATACAGCAAAACAATAAAAATCCTAAGGCATCTTTACATTGTTTCAGTGCAAAAAGGGAGCAGCAATCAGCAGTGAGTTAGAGAAACATGATAAAAGTGATCAGGGTGCTTCTAATGGCTGATTTAGGATAACGTAAGCTTATCTCAGAATCTTGGTAGAGAGGCAGGAATTATATCGAAGACAGAGAAGGTGATTTTGGGGGAAGTCAAGGAGATTTGAGTGAGATAACAGGATACCGTGCAGCAAAGTATTGGGAATTTTTATTCTTGGGTGCAGTGTGTATTTGGTGATAGACTGATACACAGCAGGCTGTAAATAAACCTTCCTGTGGGGGTTCTGGAGGTCATGCCAAGAAATATTTAGACCTAGACTTTGCTGAGTCTTGGATTTTTTTCTTGTTGAGGGGAGTTTAATGTTGTGGAGAACTGGAAGGTGTCGACTAGGCAAAGACTCGCGTCCACCTCTAATCTAGATAGGGTGCTGATATTGTGAGTTTGCCAGTGGTCAACCAGCTTAGTGAAGAAGCAGGACTTAAGCAGGCACTTCTTCTAGCACCTTCACTCTGAGATATAACAATCCCTGTGAAGAACAAAGCCCTCATTTAAGATTTGTAATAATAAAAAAAAAAAAGCCAGTAGTGAAAACTACTCCCTGTTGTATCCCTGATTTCACATATGTGATGTACTATAAATGATGGTGGACTTCTGTTTTTCTTTTCTTTTGATCCTTTTAGAAGTAGCTGAGAAGGAGAAAGACGAGAGAAAACAACATCCCTTTTGTGTGGACCCTTCTGCTGGAGTTCAGAAATTTCAACAGTGATCTTTTGATATAAACTGATATACCAAGAGACATTCCCGCCATTATGAATGAAGTAGCGATAGTGAAGGAAGGGTGGCTCCACAAACGAGGTAAGTGGCTCTCCTCTTCAGTACAGCTGGGTGTCGGGCCCTTCAACATGAGGTCTTCCCTTTAGCAAGGTGTATTCAGATAGTTGGTTCTCATTTTCCTGCTTGCCTCAGTGGGAAACTGTCTGTAAGGAGTGTGTGACTTTCTGTCAAGCTGAGAAAACGCATTACAGGGAGATTTCTTTGGGTTTGTGCGTGTGTGTGTGTTCACATCAAACTGCGCCAGCTCTTTGGTTTGAAAATGATTATGAAGATAGCAACCAGAGATGATACTCACAGTGTTAAAGGTTCGACTAAGGCAAATCATTTGTTTTATGTGTAGATCTGTAGCTTTTCTTTTTCTGTTTCTATGCTGCCTTGAAGTGAACCTTGATTTGAATGGTGATTGGTCTTTGTGAGGAGTGCAGAGACTTGCCAGAGAACGTGTTCTTCTGTTTGTCTGAACCTCTCTTGATACTGGTGCCCTAGACACAAAGAACAGTCTTGAGTTTGTGCACTCTGCATTTCTGCTTGTAATGAGGTATGATTTTTATAAAAAAACATTCTAGACTGGATGACAAAACTGCAATACTGTATTCATGTGTACCATTATGCTTTTTGTGTTCAAAAAAGGTTTTATTTCCAAAACACTGGACTTATACTTAATTTTTGAGAGGGTAGGTGGGTGTTTTCAAGTACTACAATGCTGCTCCTGGCTTACCTGCTTCCTTGTATTCTGCTATTGTTTCGTGTAAGAGAGAGATTGGTGTTAGGTACTTTCCTTAATATCGTCATTTTTGGACCAAAACCAGAACCCATGTGCTCCAGCAGTAGAGAAGCTTGTATGGTTTTGCAAACTCAGGATTTTTCTAGAGGGTTTGCAACAACACGCCTGAAGGTGCAAAGGTATAGTGTAATTATTTTTGGAAGAAAATGGAAATTCATTATCAACACCTTGATAAAGGCTGATCATTCATCTGCAACAATGAGGTTTATAATCCATGTTTTAAAAGGGTGCAGTTTAGCAAATTATCTGATGCTTGATGTAGAAGTGCTTTGATATGCTATTTTCAGGTTTTTGTTCTGGTCTGTTTTACTTGAAAGCAAAGATAGGAATGTTCCTATCCACTCATTACCTTCAATAATGCACCAGATAATTCTGGTGTATGTAGGCTAGGTTATTCTGGTAACAAACTTGTGAATTGCACTGTTGGGTTAAAACAGGAGGAAGAAACACAAAATCATGTTTCCCGTTCCCATTTATGTATCTAGAAACTCATTAAATAAGTGATACATTTTTACTTTTAAATGCTGTATTTAGACTACAGTCTTTTTAATCTTCTCATTACAGTTTTGTCTGTACATCCTTTTTTTTTTTTGTTTGTTTGTTTTTTGAGAAGCACTGCACAGAAAACTGAGGGAGACATAGTTTTAAGAATTTGAAAATGGAATTTTAAAAATGCACAGGTTGTCAGGATGATCCAGGTGTATCTGGAACTTTAAAGCAGTCACATTGCAATCCTGTTTCTATTTAGTCTTGAGAGCTGAATTTACCTTGTTTCTGGGATTGCAGTGAATCTTCTTTCATGTAAGGAGGCTTCTTCAGGTCTCAGCAAAAGAGGCTCTGATCTCTTGATCTGATATTTCTCTTTTTCAAATTACCTTACAGAAACAGATTATTGTCTCAGATGGCTTGCTGATGGTAGTTTGAGATTATCTGTTGAGCCATTTCCATTTCCAAAATGTTACTCTGCATGTTCTGCATAATTGAGATTGCAAATTTGTGCCTAAACTGTCAAATGTTTCCTGGTGGTTTTTGGATGCTGGTTGTCCTAGTCGTTTTTAACCAGTTTGACATTGCCTTTTTGCCTTCTTTGTGGATACAGAGACTCCTACCTCATCCTGCTTCATTCATTTTGCCACTGTTAATTTGATATTGTCCAATTGGTTTTGGAAAGCAGAGTTGTGTCTCCCCGGTTTCCCCTGCTGTACTCTGTGTCTGTTCCGTTACTTTCTTAATTATTGTAGCTGCTGTGAGATCTGTTGAGAAACTCAATTCTTTTGGCTTGGGGGAGGGGAATCTGATCCATTTGTGTACATGTTTTGTAAATGACTTTTTTTTCTTTAATCACTTACTGTCAGACCCTATCAGTGTGCTTGCTCTGCAAGATCAAGTGCTACAACCACAGGATGTTTCCAAAACTGATGTCTGATACTGTGAGCTTCAGAAGTTAAGGCATAAACAGTAATTACTGCAGGGAGGGACTGCTGAAGGATTTTAGATATAGGAAATGTATATTGCTTGTCTTTTGGGGATAACTTATAAAACCGAAGGTTGGACTGCTTGTGGTCTTTAAAGATCCTAGGGCTTTTCACATGCAAATATTTTGTAGCAACTGGTCAAAATCCAGTTTGGGCAATTAATGTTTTCTCTACTTAAAACTTCCCCCATAGCTTTTGGATTTGGTATCTCTTTAGTTCATGTCCTGAGCAGCTGAACAGCATGACTGCATGCAGTTAAACAGTTGCTACATCTCAATTAAGCAGAGGCTTAATTTTGGTAGTTTTAATGATTTGTGCCTGTATAAATCAGCTGGTAAAGTGCTCTGGAGCCCTTCTGGATGGCAGGTGTATGTAAGCACAAAGCCATCATTATCAGGAGCAGGTGTTTTGGCCTGGCAGGGAAATAGCAGGGCTTTCTAGAATTCTGGGGTTGTTTTCTTCTGTCAGCTTGCTTTACATTTTGGTTTTTGTTTCCAAGATTAAAAATACAAATGGAGAAATGAAATTAAACATCTCTGCCTGGCTGTGAGCTCTTGGCAGTTCTGTAAGTGTGTCGCTTAAAGGAAGTTCTACTTCCAGTAGCACAGATGTTTGTTTGTGCAGAGGCCAGAGTCATCTCCGTGACATGCCTAACCTCAACCAGGCAGAAATGTAAGAATTCATGAATGAACTTTTTTCCCACTTGGCAGTACTTGTTGCTGTTACTCCAGTCGCAGTGAGGCGACAGACTCTTGCAGGACAGAGACGGTAGTTAAAATACTAACCAGTCTGAGCAGAACTGCACAGCTGAAGGCTTTAAACACACATAAAAAGGGAATGAAGAAACTCTGATTTGGGGCGGTGCGTTGTGTGTGCACAGCACATGTAGGCTCTGAGATTTATGCTGGAGGATTGTTCATTGGGAGATATGGGGGAAATGGGTAGCTACCGAGGTGCTGTATTTGTGATTGTATATCAACTAGCAGGGAGAAAAAATTTCTGTCCAAATTGCTGCTTGCTGAGGTTACTGGTTTTCTAGATGTTTTATAAGGAGTATTTTACTTCTGGTTATGCATTGTAGAACTTTTAGATAAAAAAGAAATGCCTGAGTACATTTCATTAATTTTACTGCTTTACTTTTAAAGAAAAGTAAAGCAGTAAAATTTTACTTCTCACTTAATTTCTCATGTATTCCCGCTCTGGTCCCTGCTTATGAAAGTCCTTCTATTGTCTTCAGTCTTCATCCTGTTTTTTTTTTTTTTTTTTTTTTTTTTTTAAGTCTTTCTGCAAGGCTAACAATGAGTGGGATTGTGCATGCTGATGCTCTGTCATCTCTGTCTACCCTACTACGTCCGGTTTTCCTATTAGGGCATAAACTCAATGGAGAGAGGAGTCTTTTGGAGAGGGAGGGTAGGACGGAAGGAGGGGGAGGGAAAAATGTACTCTCACATTTATTAAAGGAAATAGAAATCTAGATTTCTCACTCTGAGAACTTTGAAGCAATTTTGAGCAACAGGAGAAACCTGTGTGTTCATCCATTACTATTAGGCAGCAAATGTGAAGCTGCTTTTTTGTTTGTTTTTAAATACCTTAAGAACACAGCATGCTAATTTTAACCATGAAAACCAGAACATGTCCTCCGAACGTCAATCTGTGTGGACTTCACAGATCAGACTATTTGAGTAGTTCAGGACTGGTTGCCAATTTGATGAAAATTGCTAAAGATCCTTAAATGAGAAATTACACAAAGGATACTTATTCCACTGCTGGAAATGCTACTAAATTTGTTGAAGAATTGTTTCTGTAATGAAATGAAGTGACACAGATGTTCTAATAAATAACTACAAGTCCTTGGTGGTTTGCCGTCCTACAGCTACATTGTGTAAAATGAATGCAGGATCCCGATACAAAATAAAAGCTAAGAGTTAAACACTGATGGTTACTCTTTTAACCTTCTCAGCAGAGTAATGCGGACTGTAAATTTTACTTCTGCTATTTTGAGCACAAGTTCACACTTCTAGTGTTTTGTTAGTATGAATCAAAATGGGATAGTAAGGTGTGTGACCAGAAGTTAACTCTTTTTCAAGCCAGTGGGTGTCCTGTGTTGCCGTTTTCCTTCACCTCTTCTTTTTGTCCTGTTTTCATCATGTTCTCTACCTCTTTTTGTATGTGTGTGTGTGTGTATGTTTGCTTTATTTTTGGTCTTCTTTCTTTTTTTTCCCCTCTCTTTACCTTGGCTTTTGTCTGTCTCTGGGATATAGCCGGTGCTTTCTTGATGACCTGTGTAACCAGTACTGTCAAGGTTCACATTAGTTCAAGGATCGTCTGGCTTTCATGGTATTTCAAAGGAGTGGCTGGGGCATTTGATACAAAGGATCCTAAGGCACATCTGAACTCTCAAGATGCCAGCTATAGAGAAGCACAGCTGCTTCAGAGGGAAAACTGAGGGTAAAAGGAAAGGTAAGAAACAAGATAGGAGCTGAACAAAGAGTGGAAGGGGGAAGTCTGTAACAGAGGGAAACAGTCTGATGTCACTTCCAGAGCTGAAGGCTTGGGTGTATAGGGAAATCTCTTGCTGTTCTTCTTGAAAACAAAAGATAAGCTGTGTCAGTTAGTGGTTTTTGTTTTGTGTCTATTTTTCAACACATGGGGCAATAATTTTGCAATGCTAGCTCTCGGTTGCTTTCATTTTGCTAGTACTGTTCTGGGAAAAGGGAACTGGGGAGGAACCAGGAAATTATCGACCAATAAATCTGACCTCGGTGGTAGGCAAGATGCTAGAGACATTAAGAAAGGATGAGATCACAAAACATCTGGAGAAATATGAGCTGATAATGGCTAGTCAGCTTGACTCTTAGAGGGTAAACCTCATATGACGGAATTATTTGTGGAGAGATCATAGGAAACAAACTGGGTACAGTGTACTGTAAAGTCTGCTTTGGACAGCAGTGAAGCCAGATGCTGAGCATTACCTAGCACAGCGAAACTGTACTATACTGTGCTTTTGAGAGGAGGAAGAGCTGGAGTTGCCTAGAGATTGCTCGTCTTCCTACCACTGAGCAGCAGGCTGCTTCAGCTTTTGACCATCTCAGTTACTTTCCAGGGTCTTTTTTGAAAGGTCTTTCTGGCCAGGACTTCTTGGTGTTACAGCTTCACATTCCTGCAAAGCAAAGTCTGAATATTTGCTTGTTTTTCCCTGGAAAAAATTACTCCCACCAAAATTGGTATTCCAATATTTTCCTTGCCAATATGGAGTTCTTGAGTAAGAATGAAGTTCTTAATCAGTTCTTTGGAGAAGTCACATTAGGTTAGTTATTTTCTCTGTGTTTGTAAACTGTCTGGAAGTTACTTGTGAGTGATAGCAAGCCCGCTCTCGGTATGAATGACAAAGAGGAACAGCTCAGATGTAGATGCTCAGATTGTTTGTGTTAGTTCTGGAAGTTTACTTAAATATTCTGTGTTATTGTACGTCAGCAGCCAAACAAACTAGGTCTCAATTTTATCTCTGAAAGTGAGGTAGCATCATAAATTGCTGCTACTTCTTGTTAAAAGAGATCTGAGAATGAGGGATCTAGGACATTGCAAGCTTTATTTAAAGTGAGCCTGGTAAAGCTTCGTACAGTGGTTTACACGGAAGCCGTCTGTGTTGTCTTTGATCCTCTCCTCTCTTTCCTGGTTCCTTTATTTTAGAGGAGAAACAAAGTAAAAGCCAGGCCTGTGGGGGAAAAAATTAAATAAATATTTGTCCACATGTGGTTTTCTATTTTTTTTCCCTTCTCTTAGTAGACATATTGAGAAGTCATCATGTCTGCACTGAGGAAGAAGTAAGTACTAAGGGAGTATGCTATTTTGAGGTGAGGAGAGAGCAGAGAATAAAGCTCTGAGCATTGTTCTTGCAGGAGTGATTTTGAGCAGGGAACTGTGCAGTGCAGTTTTGAATTTGGCGCCCAGTCCTCCCTTTGGAATTTCTTCCCTGCAGACCTGTGTGAATGCCAGATGCTTCCTTTCTCTTCTGCTGCTCCATGCTCACACTCCCACTGTGTCCACACCTCCAGCTGCGCTCCTTGCCTGTGCCAGAACTGGCTCTGGGTTAGCACCAGTAGCCTTAGACTTCACCATCTGAAAGAACTGGCCAGGACTTCAGATTGTTAGTCTAGATGGTGACCTGTAGTGAGGTTTCCATTTATCCGCAGTTTGTGTTACTGTCAAGTTCTGAAAACTGCTAGAGTGGTTGTTGGTCTCAGGATCATCCAAGGGATAAAGAAACAAATCTTGATATACGTTGGGAAGAGAGTATTTAACATCTGAACTTTTTATTTGATTGCATTTTAAAAGATGGAGCATTGTTGTAAGAAAATAACTATCAGCCTTGTGGGTTTTTTTTCCTTTTATGTATTGAAGTAACTGATTTACTAAGAAAAGAAATGAGTTGAAGCTTTATTGAAAAATAATCTCTCAAGGGGCGAAGACAAGGGGAGGGATTATTATTTTCAGATGCATTATGTTTCAGGTACAATGTGCATCTTAAAGGGGGAACAAAAAGCAGGAAACTGTATGAGGAAAGAGGAAGAAACAGAATGGAGGAAGAATAACACCATATTAGGTGTGAAGTAGTGTGCTGCTGTGAGAAGTGTTTATTGCAACTGAAAGGGGGAAATTAGGAAGACCGAATTCGAGTGAAAACTTATCATGAACTGTTGGGTTATTCTCCCAACTCTTCAAGTTGAGCCAAAAATGTGAAAAGATAGCTGGTCAAACAGTGTTGTGAAATTTGTCAATTTATGCAAAAGTGCATGGTCGTGTATGCAGACAGCTGAGGTAAGCAATCATCACAGCCTGCAGGCAGAAGATGAGAACTGTCACTTGCTGCTTTCTGAGTCCCTTGGGTAAGTCGGGAGAGTGATTTTGAAGTACTGGTGAACTGGACATAGGAACGTACCCTGAGCCCGTGGTTCTGAGCGTAGCTGCAGTTGTGTGGCTCTTGGGGCTGAGCAGAGCACCTGGCCAGTCACAGGGCTATCAAATCACTGCTCTGTTCAGCGTTAACAACCTACTCTTAAAGAGGACCACAAAACACGAGTGCCAGGGAGTTGGGTTTTGTATTGGCACTGAACCACGGCCTTCGTGGGAGATGGCTGTGTTGAGGACTGGAGCTTGCTACCAAAATGTGTGGTGGTGTGCTGATAGGAAAGTCTGACTCATTGAGTTGACACTGTGGATTTCAGGTGCTGAATGGGGTTCATGACTGCTTGCAGCAGTCGCTGTTGTTTCTCAGATTTTATTTGCAGGCCTTATGTGTTTGCAAAAATCTGTTCTGCCAATAGATGTTATGAGATTTCTCACGGTTTTTGCCCCTTTTTCTTAGATGGAGAAGTGTGCTGACCTTCGTGCTCTAGAGGAAAACTGGAAAATGTAACCTGAGAGGCTTAGTAACAATTTAGATCAAGGAGAAGAAAAAGGGCTGTTTAATTGTTTTTAATGATAAGTCTCAGACTATTGTGTGATTTAAAATAATTTCAAAGGAATGCTTGTATTTTTCTGAGTTCTTCCCTGCTATGTCTGCGACTGTGACAGAGGATGTAGGGATCAAGAAAAATATCCTGATTTCACTTCAGAAAGTCTCTGTTAAGACAGAATAACTTTTGTGTTTGCTGGAAGAGGCTTGATGCCTCTAATGGATAATGGTCATGTACAAATAAAAGTGTGTTTGAACTTATTTTTTTATACGTTAAACTCCGCTAAAGTCTTGACTTAATAGGAAAAGAATACTTATATAGAAAACACACGGTAAGAATTTTAAGCCTGTGTGTGTGCTACATTTGCCAACATACCACCACCATGCTTGGAATAATTTAGTTACACTGATCTGGGAGATACTTACACTAGGTAGGATTTATGCCCTGAAATAAAAGGATGCTCACTACTTCGTCTGCTTTTGCTATCATTCCTGGGTCGGACTTTACCAAGTGGAGTGTAGTAAAATGTTACACCCTTGAGCAAAACTGTTGAGCGGATCAAAATCCGAGATCCAAATATCACTATTTTGTCCAAGGAGTACAGGCAAAACAAAACAATCCCTAAGATAGCAGAAATGAAGTAGTATGTGAAACAGAGAAAAAGAGGTGTAGAAAAACAGCCAGGCTTTGATCCTGAATCCAAATATCACTATTTGAGATAGTGATAGGAGGATGGTTGGACTAGATGATCTTATAGGTCCTTTCCAACCTTATGAACTTATGAACTTATAAAATCCATTGTTAGGCCTCTTCACAGAGGGAATGCTGCCTCGTACTTGTTTGTTGCTTTTCATGGACTTGCAGGCACAGATTGTTCTGTCTGGATTGTTTTTTACATGTGTGTCACAGAAACACCCGCTGCTGTCTGTGGGCCGTAGACGTTCTGTAAATAGCACTCAGTTACACAAATGGTAGTATTTTCATTCTATAGATTATTTACATTCTTTTTAAAAAGTTTTGATCATGCAGTCTCCTTCCTGTCTTATCATTAAGTACAAATCAAACTTTGGGAGCACTGTGAGAAGCAACAGCTTTTCAGCTGAAGGCTTTTGTTTCTTAATTCAAGGCTTGACTCAAAGTGTGGACCAGACTTGAATCCGAGATAATTTATGATAGCAGCACAAGTGGTGGGACTTGGAAGTAATTTTACAGATGGAAATTGGTTTCTGAACATAGGCTATGAATTCTGCGCTGTTGTAAATTCAGTAATCAAGTCATTCTGTGATATATATTTTTTGCATTGCTTTGGCAGTATCTTGAAAATGGTGCTTTAGATTGGTAGGTGAAGTTACCTTGTTTTTTTCTTTTCTCTGTTGTATGTATATTAATAAATCTAGCCTTTTAAAGCAGAAAAATGGTGTTGCTGGTTTAATGGCACCTCTGATGCCTTTCAGGCAGTGAAGGAGTAGGATAATAATGGAATTTATTCAACCTAAAGTTTTCCTTGTGTCAGAGGTCCCTGTGGTTCTAGATTGTCTTTTCTGGTACAGATGAAGCTTTACTACAGCATGAACATTTGAAGATACGCAACTGATTTATCTCCAGGTGGGGAAGCTGAAGTTATCTTGTTACTTGTGTGATAAAAAAAAGTATTTATCCTAAATAAGAATTAGGAAAAATCACTTTTTTATATGTGGAAAATCCCTTGAAAACTTGCCAGCAACAGCCTTCAGCTGACTTGTGGAGGCACTGCCTACCAAACACTATTATGACAGCTTGTTTCTGTTGTTTCTGCAAGGGTTTATCCTGTAAAGTCAAGATATCATGCTCCAAGAGAAGGGGAGAGATGGGGAGATTACATCATCGTGGAAGAATACCAGAATAGTTAGCTTTAAAGCCATTCAAGACTACATTGGCACCCCTTTGTTATACAGTGTAGCTGAAAACGAACTGCAGCAATAATGAACCAATCCATCTAAATCACAGCAGCTGAACAACTGACTGTTCTATCTCAAAATGCAAATGTGTTGTGCAGAATGGATTTAATTGTAAATGTTTACTTAGTAGGGAATATGAGCCTTTTCGTTTGTGACAATAATTGTGAATACAAAGACCCAAAGAATTTTAAGGTTTACATAGCTTGTCCCTGTTCTCATAACAATATTTCAAAGTCAATTTTTTAAAGAAATATATCATTTGGCTTTTTTTTTCTAACTAGTGAATAGAAATCCTAAGTGCCCAATCTCTAGTCAGCACGTTGAAAACTGAAAGATAAATTTAGCTATGAGTATTCAGATCGGACAGGCTTTTCTGTTGTATTTTCACATCTATGTTAGGGCTTTTTAGTAGCTTCAGGTAATAAGGAAAAAATGCTGACTTTCCAAGCTCAGATTTGTTTTTACAGTGCATGTAGTGTTACGCAGACTATTAGCATTCTCTTGCAGGTTCACATAGTGAGGTGCCTCTCAAACAAGTCAAGGGTTATACTTAGGAATTTCTGCTCCGGTTTAAAAGAAAACAAAAACAAACATGTTGAAATCTTCCTTTGTTAAGTTCTTGAAACTGGGCCCCAGATCACAGCTCATGAAGATGTCTCTCTGTCACTACTTTGAATTTTTAATTAAAATAAAATAGCATTGCAGTCTTTTGGGGGAAAGGAAAAAGCTTGCAGAGCTTTGCAAGTAAAAAGAAAGAGAAAGCACAGATATCTGCCTCCAAGCTGTTACTGTATATCTTTTGGTGTAAGAAAAGGCATATAACATTGAAAACACATACAAAAAAAAAGCCACAGCAGTGTGCATGTTTATGCTTCTGTTGGCATTTTGTGTGTGCATTCCTTAATATATTTCACATGTGGACTAGTCCTTCTGAAAAAGAGATAACAAACCCCCCTGAAGAATAGGCCTTTGTGACACTAGTGAGAAGTTTACTGTGCCAAAGTTATGGTAAGAATTTGTAAATTTTGGCTGCTGGAGTGCTTCCTTCCCCTGCTATGTTTTTAATGTTGGAAACTTAGAAGTGTGGAATAGAGAGTTGCTTTTTGTTTTTGGTGGTATTTTTTTTGACTGACAATGCAAACATTCATTTCACAAACTAAACCACTGTCCACATGACGCTGCTGGCAGTATACAAACACCCTGCTGAGCTTGTTCTGCAGAAGTCTACTGTGGGCTTTCTGGGTCTCACTGAAATGGCTGGCCACTCTTTTCAGGGCCCTGGTGCAAACCCAGCCTATAGCTGCTGAGATTGAGCGCTTCTGATTCATGTCCCTGAAAGAAATGCTTTTACTTGGAACAGAGCCCTCAAAGCCTGGCTGTTTTTCTACACCTCCTTTTCTCTGTTTCACATACTACTTCATTTCTGCTATCTTAGGGATTGTTTTGTTTTGCCTGTACTCCTTGGACAAAGCTAAACCTATCAGGAAGATGTTTAGTTTTTCCTCATCACCAAATATATTTCCTCCTAGATATGAAGTCCTTTCTTCATCTTGATCTTGTGTTGAATGTTTGAGGTTTTGGGTAGGCAAGATCACTTGGGATCAGGAGGTACCTGTGGCCTGAGGACTTGGTGATGCACTAGCCAACAACACCGTTGTCTTCTCTGGGTTTTCTGGAGTTACCAAGGGCAGAATTTGAGTCCAAGGCTGGACTGTCATGGTGACAAAATATTTAGAAAACATTTTCTTGCCTGAAACAAAAGCTTGGTTTGTGCAACATGAAGTACTGACACAGTGTAATAAACGACTGTGTGTGTGCTTTAAAGGGTTCTGTGTGTTCCATGACTGTCAGCTCTTGCCATATTCAGTCTGTTCAGGTAAAACGATGCTTTTGCCCTCTGAACTCTCGGTTTTCCAAGCTGGGTTCATTCTCCCCTTTTTGCACAGCGACCTTACAAAGCTGTAGCAGTGAAATCTGGCCTCATGTTTGAATAGAGAGGACAGTCCTATTCAAGGCAGATCCAGCAGAGCTGCTGCTTCTCTGCATCCGTGGTGGCCTGGCTGCATCATGAGCAGATGTGCAAAACATCAGCCTTGCCATTGGCATCGGTTGCTCTGATCCTGAGTAACCTGCAGGATCAGGTAAGTGCTTCTATTGGGTTAGTGTGTGCTGTTCTTGGTACACTAAGAGTCTTTTGTACTGTAGGTGTTTCATACTTTCACAATAACTGCTATTACTTTTGATGCCTGAGATTTTGTGATGTCCTGGTCTTACTGCTACCTACCCTCTGACTTCAGAGGAAGCCAGAGATCTGAAGTAACTATAGACAGATTTGCAGTGGCTGTAGTAAATTATTTATCAGCAATTGTGTAAAATGATTTTAAGATGGGGGAAATCTGTGAAAACGAGGTGAAGCCAGGCAGTTCATCATTAACTGCACCATTTGGACTTCATGCTTTTTTTTATTTTATTTTTTTTCCACAGCATAGTCTGTGTTTGGTGGAAATACCAGTTATGATTTTGAGGAAAGGAATAGTTTTACTTTCGTACTACCTATATTGCCTTCTCTGCTCAGAGCAGCAGGTGGCCAGGTTGCTTTCGGAAATAGTGACTTTTCCCAGCTCTACAGCAACTACAGCCAGATTGCCTGCAGAGACTGTATTTTTTGATCTTCAAAGAAACTGAAGTTACTGTAGTTGTCGGACCATAACGTTCTTCAAGAAAACGGGAAACAAAAGTGAAACATCGAGATGGTGGTGGTTTGGAATATACTTTTCTTAGATTTGCATCATCTTGCAACTTTATATGCTTGGCATATAACCCTGTCCCATTCAGAGTGCTGCTGCAGAGCTAGTTCCTTTGGATGGCTGCTCTGTTGCTATTTGCTGGTTCCTCTGCTGCATTGAATTGCAAAAGCAGCTGCTTTTCCTTTTCATACCTATTTTTACCGTCTCTAATTTGCTATTAAGACGTTAACTTCTGCCTCCAGTTAGCCTAGCACGTCTCAATGCGGTGACTACAACACGGGGGCAAGCAAATACTTCTGTGCTTTCTCTTTTGCTACCCTTTCACACTTGGAAATGTTCCCTGTAAACATCTGCAGTGCTGCTTTATTATCCTCTTCAAAAGCTCTCGCTCCTTGTGTTGCTTATAAAAGGCCTTGATGAACTTGCACTGCGTGTGTACTGAGACTGCTCTTCACTGTGATGCCCACTGTTCATCTTCTTTTCCCCCCTTTTTTCTTTTCTGTTTATGTTTTTTTTTCTCTGTCCCTGCCTTATGACAGAAAAATCTGCAGAACAGGAACTATCTCATTGTTCTGTTTGTACAGCAGGTGGTTCAGGCCCAGATGTTTATCTGAAATTGCAGTGTACTGCTGCAATACAAATTAGGTTTTAGAAATCCGTATCTAAAATACGGAGAGAAAAAGGTCACATTTACTGTGATAATTTTCGTGAGGCCACCATAAAAGGTGGCTTTATTTATTTTTGTGTATTCTCTGCCTAGCAAGTGACTGGTTGGAATGTACAAAATTAATATAGATGAAGTTTTCTTCCCACTTTAAGGTAACACTTCTCCCTTAGGCCAGAGGAAAGCTTCCTTCTCAGCAGCAGCTCCAGGCTACTTGGAGAGGGCTTCTTCAACACTTGTTAGTTTCTTGAAGAGGTTTGTTTACTCCCTGAACTAGACTGGGTGTGATTATGGCAAAACCTCATGTCTATGGAGACTCTTCTCTTTTGGGGAACCATTTAAGAAGTGGAATGATACTCAGCAGGATGTGTGGTTGTAGATATGTATTCATACTTCTGAGGCAGTGCATACCTTTTTGACCATGCACTACCCTGTGCTATTTCTCTCACGATTCATGTGGTAGGATAAAACATGGAGGAACACAGAATTAATTTCTCTTCTTTATGCCCACTACACACAGAGAATATTTATTGATACTCATCTTTCCGCTGACTCTTGTAATCCTCAAACCAGTTACTGGAGGCAAGGAGATTGAAACGAGGGCAAACAGCCAAGAAGACTTGAGGTTTTGTTTCTTGAATTTGATTTAAAAGTTTGATAAAGTTGCACCTCTAGTAGCTCCTTTCAACATAAAGTATTGTGTGATTTATTTTATTTTTAGACCAGTTTGATATTTGATAATCACAAGCGAAGCAAAGTCATATTTGAAGGAGAATAACAGACTTCTTTCTAGATGAGAGCGGTTTGTTTTTTGTTTTGAGATTCCTTGTGATGACCAACAAACAGAAAATAAACAGTAGTTTCTCTGTTGTCAGCAGGCTTTGTCATTTTTCAGCACTGTCTGATCTGTTCAAATGCAGAAGTCAGGATTTCTCAAGGCAAAGGTTCAGATTATATAGCAATAAACAAACCTGGCTAGTTCACTACTTCTTGGTAGTAATCTGAGTCTGTGCTTTGGAACCAAAAGTTGCGTTTTCCTTTAATTACTGGGATGTCAGGCTTACTAAGAATTCTATGTAGCTTTAAAGCTGCTGGGATTTCTTGTTGTTATGTTTATTGTTTCTGTGAGTAAGTAAGAATGTTTCTAACTTCACGCTTTTCTCTCCTCTCTTCTGGGAGAGGAACATTCCCAAGGTGAAATATGGGTCGCAGAATGTGTTGTGGGGCCAGCTCTGTTCTTTCCGGTCCTCTCCAATTAAGGCTGGAGATATTTCATGCCTCTTATGGAGATGAAGTGCCTTGATGGTCATATTCATCTATAGCCAATGCTGCAGCTGCTTGGGACTCTGACCATGGCTGATTGTAGCAGAGGAGATGAGCCCTGAGTTCATGTTGTGTTCCTGGTGGCTGAAGTTTGAAGAAAAAGCCTGTTGGAAGGATGAGGCTTGGGCCATCAGGTCCAGTCTATCAGCAGAAATGACCAAGATAGTTTGTAGTAGCAGAAGTGACCCGGAAGCGTTGCATGGCTGTCAGGTGCCTTCAGCTAGTACAAACCCACGCATTCCTTCCTTTGCACCAGGCAGGGTAATGGTGACATCCTTTCTCAAGGCTTGCTCGTGATGGTGTAGCTGTAGTTTCTTTTCTTAATCTGAAACAAGATTGTTGTGTGAAGCCTGGAGCCAGACTCTGCCTATGAATCTGCATCAGATCTGCATTTAGATCCCTGTTTGAAAAGAGATAGCCGTAGTCCCAAAGAGATTTTTAATTTCTTATTGTTTTATAACCCCAAATCTCCAGCATGGGGAGGTTCACGAAGCATGCGTGCCTAGTACCAGTTTCCTATTAAAACTTTCACTAATTATTTTAAAATTGTACCTATGACTTGCCAGGGATTATTTTATTTTTCTACTTTGGAAACTTTCTATGTCTTCCTTCCTTTTCCCACAATAACAGGATAGTGCTGACTATTTTGGAAATCTTCTTTGTTCAGATTTGGATTTCTGAACACAAACAGCGTGCATGTCTGCTACCCTGCTCCATTTCTGATGGGCTGAAAGCACTGCTGATGAAAGGGGGTAGGCACTCCCCAATGAAGAGGGAAGATAGGTGGGTCAGTGTGAAGGCTGAGCGTCCAGAAGCTGAGGTGGTGGCTGCTGTATTAGAGTACTGTTCTGGAACTGAGGATCGAAGCCAGTCCTCCCCTGCTCCACCATAAACTTCCTTCTGTATGGACGTATTGGATAAGGTTATTTTTCTCTGTACCCCAGTTCCCCATCTGTAAAATGGCGATAGCAGCACTTCCCTACTTCACAGGGATGTTGTGAGGACAACCACAGCTCAGACTGTGGGGCTCTTGGATGCTGTGGTAACTCAGGGCACAGATGGAAGAAGGGAAATGTTCCGCATAAAAGCTTTCTGTTCTTTAAGCCCAGTGGTAGGTTACAGCACTGATGGAAGTGTGATTTCCACTCATGTCATGGCTGGTGTCGTGTCTTTTCCCTGAATGTTTCCTTGCTGAAATAGTGTGTGCATGCCAGCAAAGAGCTTAGTGTCCTTTTGGGAAGCTATTGTTTGCATCATTGGCTGCAGGCTCTGAGCGAGACTTACTATTTGTATTTGCCTGTGTGGGCTACTCACAGTGAGTGAATGGAGTATGTGCTTCTGGCAGTGGCTGCCCTGTGTATCTTGTGGGCTGAATGTGTTGGAAGGAGTTAAAAATCAGTGGATCTCCACTTGTGAAATCCCAACTTATCCAGCAGTTACTGTGAGCAAGACGTGGACTGCAGTCTGGCCAGAATAATGCAATTGTACTTGACATAACTGGTTAAATTTCACAGAAACCACATCCTTTTTGTTGCCACTGACAACATAACATTCCCTAACGTTTGATTTCAAGTGGTGCTTTATTACCCAGATGTACATGTAAAAGCACTTCTGAAGAATTTCTGTCCAAAGACACCACAGAAGAGTGCAATGCTTTTTCTATTTTTTATATGGTCTTCACAGTGCTTACTATATATAGTACAAGCAGGTAAGAGACAGGGAGCATATACGCTCAACATTTATGTTGTCACATCTCCAGGGGGAAGGCTGCAGAGAGCTGAATATTTGTTCAGTCCCATCTTGCATGTGCAAATTGACGTGTGTTTTTGGGGGTGCTTTTTGTGCTGGGTTGTAGGAGTGTGCTTCACTTGAGTGCTTGCTCCTTGAAACGTGTGGCTCATGCCATCTTCCTTGTTCACCTGCTTTGGTGAATTCTATATTTAGTTGTCTCTGCCCATCCACTTGAACAGGACAAAAATAACTTCAGTGTAATCCATCCTCTCAGTCCTTTCCTCTCCACCCCTTCCCTCCCCTCTCCTTTCCTGCTGCTGGATTTAAAGCATTCAGTTGTTTGACTGGTGGCAGATTTTTTTTGCTGTTTGGTTTTGTTTTGTCTTCTTACAAGAAGAGTTTGCAAGCAGGGGAATACGTTTATACCCTGCAATAAAACTGTGAAGAGTATGCAGGCTATCAGAAACACTTCTTCCTCTGTTACAGTGCTTGCTGAGGGGTCAGAGTCTGTGCAGAGTGCATGGAGGGAGGTGGAGCAGAGGATTGGGAAATGACTTGGATGTGACATACATCTGTCTGACAAAAAGCCAACCGTGCCAGGGGAGAAATGGACAAACAAATGGTGCCTCATTGCTGAACTCTGAGGCTGAACCTAAAGTTTGCACGGGAACAAATCTGCAGATAAGTTTCTGATGGACCTTGACTCCTGTTGTGCAACTGCTGCATAGTATTTAGTGCAGAGGAGATGGCTGTGGGCATCCCTGCTCAGGCTTCTGTTGCATCCTGCCACTGATATGCTCTGTTGTAGACAGTGCCTGTCACAAAGCAATGTTGGTACAAGCATCAGGAGTGGTTAGGTGCCTAGCCCCTCGACTCCAGTATCCTTTAAGCACCAAATTAGTTTGAAGCAAGTTGGTTCACCTAATTTTAAATGCATTTTTATCTGTGAATTGGAGGAAGAGTATCCACTGAACTGTCCAAAACGTTTGCTGCCTATTTTATCTGAAATATTATTGTCTTCCACAGTGAAGCATATTGTGATTTGAGGGAGACTGTATTGTTTTGGTAAAACTGCTTTGGGATGCAGTCTGCCAAGTTTTTTTGTACGTGGAGCTGAGCTTTCGGTGTGCTGTTATTGTGAACAGACACATTGTCTGGAGATGGCGGGGGTGTGTTTGTTCCCACACACACACACGCACACACACACACACATAGAGACTGTTAAAGGTGATTATGAGGAACAGAAAGACTGAGGGAAAAGCTTTCAGTCAGTACCCAACAATTTCGGTTGCCTCTGGAGGAAATTTTACTGTATGTATCTGCTTTTCAAAAGACTGTGAAAAACTTTTGCTTATTTTTGTGTTCCTAGAATTACTGCAGGACAGGATGTCAGAAGGGTTGTGTTTGGAAACCAGTCGTAACTTCAAAGATTCAGATTCTCCTTTCTTCTTCCTCCTGTGCCCCTGAATCCCAGGAGCAGTGGTGAAGCTCCAACCTAGCAGACATCCATGGAGGTGTTCAAGGCCAGGTTGTGTGGGACCCTAGCGTGTGATTTAGTGGGTGGCAGCTAGCCCACAGCAGGGTGAGAGGGGGTTCAACCGGATGATCTTTGAGCTCCCTTCCAACTCAATCCGTTGTATGACATGGGCACTGAAGATGGCAGCCTAGGCAGCACCAGTTGTCACTTCTTGGCATAACTGCTGTGGTGGGAGATGAGTTGGGCAGTAAAAGTGAAACCACTGACCAAACCTGGTTTTGCACCTTGGAGCCTAAATCCAGAGTTGATCTTCCAGGCTGCACGTTTGTTAAACGGGCGTGATGCCCTTGCCTGCTTCTGTGCAGTGGGATCGCATTGGCCCCCATGCTCTGTCCTGCTTTTCAAGTGAAGTTCACTTTAATTTCTAGGAATGTTAATTCCTCACTTCAGAAGCACAAATATGCGTTTGGAGCGTTTAAAAGGGAGTGGGCCCTGAATTGAAAGTGCACTTCTGCTTCAAGGCATAGCGTAATCCTTTTAGTAGTTTGGATTACTGAGATTGTAGTGGGCAGGCCGGGATGCCTCGCAGACATCTGTTTTTCTGTCTATTGAGTCAAGTCAATATCCTCAAAACTGTAATTTTCACTGTAATGATGGATTACACTTGTCAGAGCGTATAGAGTTTTGTCGTGTGTGCTTAATAAAAGAAAACAGATTCTGAAGTCAGATACATCTGAACTAAAGCTCAGCGTATGCAAGACAAACTACGCTTTAATTTTACAATTGTCTGATGGGACTTTGCGATTTATTTGTTGTTACTTCCTTAATGATGTTGCAGTCAGAGGCACTGTTTTGCTAAATGTTGTGTAAAAAGTAAATTGTAGCACAGCAGATGTTGGTATTTGGATGGATGTCGGTGCAATGGGGGGACAGCAACAGTCATCTCTGTCAGCTGTCTTCAGACTCCACAGGCCTGCTGTGTGGTTACTTTGGTGTGTAAAAACAGCTCGTTTTGCAACTGGGAAGTTTGGCATTGCATTTGGCACGGAGCCATTTAGCTGGGTTTAACGCGAGTGTTTATCCAGCAATTTTCTCAAAATTGGTAACTTGGAGGAAACGTTTATTAAACTTCAGTACAAAGGAAGGGAAGGGGGAGTTGTAGCTGGATCTTTTCTTTTTAAGAGAAATCAACGTTTGTAATGCTGAGGATTTTTTAATCCCCCCCCCTCAACCCTGTCTGTCTTCAACTGCCCTTTCATCCTTTTAAACCTTTTTGCAGCTTGCTGTTTATAATTTCCTTTTTAAAGATTAAAACGAGGAAGCATAGCAGATGAAATGCAAAGTTTACAGCGTGCAGTCGTTACCTTTCTCTCCATTCTGTGTTTTGTTGTGAATTAGGTGCAAAGAATCAAGGACTGCAGATGAAGCTGCTTAATCATCCTCTCCTCCTGCCTCTCTGTAGAAATTCCACTTGAAGCACGGAACGTGAGCCCCAATCTGCAGAGCAGCTGATTTTTTTGTGTGTGATAAATCACAGTATGTTTTACCTTTTGGTTCAATATGAGAATCCCTGAAGGCCATCAAGAATTTTTTTGTAGAACTCCCATCAATATTGGACATATTTCCTTATGGAAGCAGCAGTTTGGACTGCATTTTTAATGAACAGGGCAGAGGAGAGCAGCAGTTTTGCAAAGCAGCAGCGGTTTTAATCAGATTTTATACCCCAAATTGGGAACCTTTTGATTAAAGATTCATTGGGAAACTCTGTCATAATGAAGGCATTTAGTTTGGGTTATTTTTCTAATCCATTCCAATCTTTTATCGCCCCTGTGATTAAATAATTAAATGCCTTTGTTGTTTGAAATAGATGCTATTCTTTTGGAAAAGGCAGTAGGAAATTGGGATTCTCTGGTGAAGGAGGAGAAGTAAGCAAACTAAGAATAATGACCAGCAGTGAACTCTGTGTGTTGTTAATTCTGTAGTTGAACTGCATTTTTATTACCAAGCATGATATTGGCACACTACTTCTCCTATGGATCCTTTTGTTTTGTTTTGTTTGATGATGTTACCATCCAGCTTCAGTTCCTATGCCCAAAGGTGGCTTTCTTTAGAAAACCATAATTTGCCAGAAGCCCTGCCTGCTATAAACGTCAATTCAGTTTGCTGTGCATGAATGAAAATTGCAGATTGACTACTGCAAGTGTGCTGTGGCTGCTTTTTGGAAACTTCTTTTTTTTTGTCTTGTGTTGCTACTGAAATTATAATCCTAGTCTTCGTTTTTTATTTTCATTGCAGAAGTGATGGTGGTGGGGAATCAATGCAGTAAAGCACAAATTTGGGAATCATCTAAACTTTACAGCATCCCCAGAACAGAGAGCAAGCTGAGGCTTCGTGGTCAACCTGACCTTGGAGTTTCTGCTGCAGGAATTGGCTCTGCTTCCCTGTGGAAGAGCAGGGTCGTTGAAGTGATGTTATGTTCTCCCAAACAGGCTCTGCGCCAGCTCTGTTCAACATACCTGTGTGTGTGTGTGTTTAAAGGATGTAGTGCTGCTGCTTGAAATGGTTTGCTCTGGATTTGGCCATGCTCCAAGAATGAGGTTCTGAATGAGGAGCGATGCTGTGCCCGTGGGCTGGGCAGAACCTGCCCTTCCAGCTGCCCGCTGCTGCAGGGCCCGCAGCCACCGACACAGCTCCCTGTGCCCGTTCCGTGCCTGCAGCCCAGTGCCATTGCCTTGCAGAGACCCAGTGACATTCAGCACATCCCTTTTTCAGGATCCTTCTCTCAGGTGCAGAGGATTTCAGCCAGAGCAGCCAAGGCTTGGCTAATCTGTGCCCCTCTCTGCAGCTGTCCTCTGTCCTCTCTCTTTCCCCAGCTCCTCTCCCTCCTCGCTGTCAGTGGCTGTTCCAGGGTGGCTTTGCTCGGTTTGACCCCTGCAGAGTGGAGGAGCCCCCAGCAGCTGCTGCGTGTGGTGTGGCATCAGATCAGGAACTAGTGGAAGGAAATATTGCATCCAAAGCACGCGTTAAGCAGCAAGCTACAAAGTGGGGTTTGCACATGGGCTTTGCTGCACACGTGCTTGCTCTGTCCACTGCAGAAGTCCCTGAGGCATGAATGTTGCCCCACATGACCTTCTTTAGGAATGCTACCCCAGGTGACCTTTAGGTTTTTCATTTTTATGAAAGTTTGAAGCTTTACTTATTGCTTTCTAGTGCTCTCACCCTTAACATGTGTTTCTGTCTCTCCTGGACAGCTGCTGTAGTTTTTGCAAGTTCTCCTACGAACTTAAAGGGTAGTTGCACCCAACCAGGCAAGGGACTGTCTTGGTGTTTGCTTTGCTTCTGTTCTTTAGTAAGAGAACTGACAGAAATGTGTCTGCCTGAGCTTCTGGTGCAGCAGCAGTGTGGAATGCACTCCACTTCACAGTGACGTCACGTCAGTCCAGGCACCAAGCTGGCCCAAGCAGATCTCTTCCTTCCCTTGCATTCAGTGGTTTCTCTCACCCATTTGGTGACAAGGCTGTTTAGCAGTTACAAAAACATCAAAATTCAAGTGGAACTTGAAGGCTAGGTGAGATGACAACGTTTCTGTGGCTGTTCGTTTTGGCTGCTGGCACTTCCTGCAGCTGTGCTGTGTTTTGGGGTGCCTTGTAGGGCACCCTCTGGTTCCCTGGTACTGGGAGGCTGTGCCCTGCCAGCTCTTGCTCAGAGAGGGGAATCCTTGGCGAGGGTTCCTGTGCCAGTGTTGCTTGGCTGAGCTCAGCACCAAAGCTTGGAGGAGCGTTCGCTCTCATGTTACCCAGTGTTGAAGTTGCTTTCTTAAATTCACAACGTGCAGTTAAGTTTGCAGAATTCCTCTGAATTGAGCCAGGCAGTCCTGTTGCTTATCTGAAGGATACTTCCATCGCTGAGTTTAGAGTAGTGACTCAGTGGAAGTTATCTCAGAATACTAAATTTGGAGGTGAAACCAAGAGGTTGCCACGATAACAAATATTAGAACTTAGGTTCTGGGAAGTGCTTGTAATTCTTTCATTGATGGCCGTTAAACAGCACAAGATAAATGAAGCTTTTTATTGGAACTAGCCTGCTCTCAGTGTGTTCTTCCTGGGTTTGTGCAGACTTGCTAATAAAGAAACGAGAAAGGGAATCCAAATGAGCCCCAACCATATAAACAGCTCCCATTTTTATTTATTTATTTTTTGATCTTGCTTTTAATTTTTGTCATTGAAATATTTGCCTGGCTTGGTTCTTAAGCATCTTTCTATGAAGTACTCACCCTCTAGCTGTTTGGGCAAATGCTTTAAATTCTGCATCGATATATTTTATTTTTTTCTTGTCACTTTTAAGAAATTTCCTAAAGCATAGCACGGTCACACCACTGCTGGTTGAGTTTGTATTGTAAGTGGCCTAAAATGACTCTGTGTATTTGTTTATGTTGAAAATTAGGACTCAAAGCCAGAAGCTGAAGGATAACAATGTGATGTGTTAATATTTTACCCTACATAAAATGCTTATTTGTAAAAGTCCAAGTTCAGCAGCTCAGTTTTTATAAATAGGGCTTGGTTTGGTTTGGTTTCAAATGGCCTCTGAAGTTTGTCCATATCATCTGTTTTAGCAAAGCTGCTGCCTCTATATATCTCTTCTAATGCTTTTTGTTGTTGTTGTTGTTTTGCTGTTTCTTTACAGTTCCCCAAGGTTTTGATCTGCTTTGTCAATGGCACAGTGATGCAGGAATGTGAGCTTGGAAGAGGCAGCCTGGGACACTCAAGTCTTTGGTGCTGCAGTTTGTATGTGGCTCCCTCCAACTGAACACCTTGCTCTGCACAAACCTGAGGATTTCAGTGGGGCAGAGTGGGGGAGGAGGCCTCAGATTGGTTTTTATTCAATTAGAATTGCCTTCCTTGAGGACCCTCTGTGTGCTGTATGTAGGCAGCCTTAGGAACACAACCTAGAGCTGACGCTTTTTGACCTATTTTGTTTAACCTGTGGAAGTGCTTTGGTTTGCGTGTGTTTCTTTGCTTTGTGCCCAGTTGCACTGTCCAAAGGTCTCTGGAGGGGACGTTACTGAAGAACACAACTGAGCACGTCCCATTCACATAAGGCATGCAGGAATCACTGTTACGGATGCTTCTGCTAAGAGATGAAGTAATTAAATCAGCTTTTAGATGATGTATAGAAAAGCTCTTCCTTGTTCAAATTTACCAGGGCGTGGTGTGTTTTGGTGTTGGGTTTTTGTGCTTTGTGTTCTTAGCAGAAATCATAACATCTTTGGAGGATAATGTCACACCCTTTTATAAATACATCCACCGTGTTGAAGAGCCTGATTTGCAGAAGTGCAAGTGGTGTTATCTCCACATGGAGCTCGAGGAAAGTTGGAGGTACCTCCTTTATCTAGAGGAAGATATTTAAGAAGTCACAGAGGTTTGTTAGCCTAAGTGCTTTGTTAGCTGCTTGTGCTGTTTTCCATCATAGTGTCAAGTTAAAAATTATTTAGGGAGAAATTATTGTTCCAAGCAGATTTAATTCAGCTCAGTGAATCTGACGCATCCTCTGTCATGTTTATTTATTTATAAAAATGAGAATTGGGCACCTGTCAAAAGCAGAGGCACACATGATGGCGTTTTCTCTTTGTTACAGGAGTGTTTTGTTTTGTTCAAATTCTACAGCTGCTTGAGAGCATACTGCAGGACAGACCTCTCTAATTGCCTTGGACACCTCGTGGTAGTTCTAAGTCCTTTTGCTCCCACCACAAGATAACAGAGATGAAATTCACTCTTAGGTTTTCAGCACAGTGTTAAGAAATGGCTTTCTAACTTCCTGTAATTTATGTAGCAAGTCCTTAAAACTGCTGTTTTTAATGAAACTTCATTTACATCTTCTCCCACTGGAGACAGCTGTAGGTTAGGACTAGCCTGACTAAGCTGTGCCAAAGGTAGGAGTAAGGAGTTTTTTTTACATGCTGATTAATTCTCTTTCATTCCTCTGGGAATATCTGGTATTGCTTAAATTGATCGCTGTAAGCAATATGCCAACGTTTTTGACCTTCTAAACTGAAATTCAGCACAAAAAAAAAAAAAAAAAAAAAAAAGATAAACCTCGGGGTTTGAGTTTTACATAACCATACAGTTGGAATACAGTGGTTTTAAAAAGAAAAAGATGTCATCTTCTGTGGTGGTGGTGATCTCAGACCCTTTGAAAGAGATGGAAACAGAACGTGGCAGTTCTCCACGGACAAAGCATTGGGTGACAATCTGATTTTGTTTCTCCATAATCTGACTTTTGATCTCTCCCATGGCCTGGCTTCGTGAATCAGAGCATCCATTCCTTGCTTTCATTAAGGGTTTTACTTCTGAGCTGTTGTGTAACTACAGACTGAGGTACCTTCAAATACGTCTATTTTTCTACCCAGCTCACGTATAGCCTTGCGAGAAGCGATAAGTCGGCGCTATTTGTTGTTTTCCAAAGTTAATTTACAGATGTGGGATGCCAGGTGAAGAGGAGCCGCTTTGAAGGCGCTGGCGCTGAGTGCGGCGTGAAGATCTCCCTTTGTCAGGCGAACACGAGCCCATTGAATCGCTCCCCTTTGCCCCACCTCCAGCCTTTCTCTTCCTCCCCTCCCTCCCCAAATTCCCCGAAGAGATGATAATGAAGCAGGTGCCGTATATCGCAGCTTTGTGCGAGCGTGAGAAACAGCCGCCGCTACAGAATAGCCGGAGCCGCGCAGGAGGAGGAGGCATTTCTTCTTAACCTGTTGGCAACAACGTCAATCATTGTCCCGCCGCCCGCACTGCGCTGCCATCCAGCTGCACGCGGAGCGGCTCGGGATAAAGCGGGCAGCGGATTTGCGGTGCCCTGAATTAGCTCCTTGTGCCGGCGGGGTCCCCGGCGGGGCGGCTGCAGACGGGCTGCTGACTCAGGCTTGACCTCCCCATTGGGGAGCACCCGGGGCTGCAGTCTGGGCCGCCTCATTGAGATGCAGGGCACGGGCGCCGCGGCCGCAGCTGTACGCTGGAGGCGAGGACTGAGAACTCATCCAGAGTGACCAGGAAAAAAAAATAATCAAAGAACTGGCCCCCTTCTGTACTCCTCTGAATAGGCAGACAGAGCAGAGGTCCTCCTCCCTCCGTGAGCGTGTTGGGAAAGACATTAGCATGCCCTGCTTTTTTTTTTTTTTTTTCTTTCCTAAAAAAGCTACCTAAAACCTGGCGCTGTTTTGAAACCTCTTGTTTTGACAGTTTGTGGAGGCGCGGGGAGGGAGAGTGCTGCAGCAGCCCAATGGATGTCTGCAGAGCTATTTGAAAAGTAAAAAAGTGACTTCAGACTTTTCATTTGGGTCACTGGCCTTGCTTAGTTGTTCAGTATCAAGTATTGGTGATCCAGAATCAGCTCCATGAGCTTAGGAAGGGTTTGCTTCAGAAATACAAAGGGAGAAATTCAAGCCCCACTTTCTTTTTGGAAATCTGTTCTGATTTCAGCTGGTTTGTGAGCAAGTGGACGCTGATTTACTCAACCAGCAGAAACCAACTGTAAATCCACCTTCCTCTTTCCAGACGTGCCAGTATGCGCGAGATGGCAGCTCCTGAAAGCTTCACATCTTGAGGGAAGCTGGCATCTGCCTCAGAGAAACCTTATTAGGCAGTCGGGGTGCAGACCACTCTCTGCTGCCATTGAAGTTTTAGACCTGACTCATTCTGTGTCTGAGCAGTGGCACATGAGCGCTGCAGTTGGCACAGCCGCCGTGTCTCGCTCGGCTGGCTGCGTGCTGCACGATCAAGGAATGCAGCGCGTCTTCAGAGCGTGTGGGAACGGACCGGAGGCTTGCATAACTGAAAGCTCTCGTATTTTGAGTGTTACCTTTAATTGCAATTAACGATGCCACTTTTGATGCTCAAAGCAGAACGTAGAACGCGTTATTTATCCGTAGATTTGCGGTAGCCGATGGAGCGTGCTTAATGTAACTGAGACCTTGTTCTTGCCTGGTGTTGCTGGGCTCGTTCTGGTTACTTTGGGGCATAAGAAAGTTAATAGCAGGTCCAGGACTTGTGTAAATATCAGTGGTATCATTGGATGCTGACTTGGTTAACCTAATGATTTTTTTAAAACCATTGGTATGTATGAGTTGATTAAAAAAATAAGCAACGACTTCTTAAGTATAGTCTGTTCCGAATTAAAGGGTGTGGCGTTGGCTTTGAATGAGCTTGATGCAGCAACAAGCATGCAGCAGTTGGTAAATAAAGATGGATTTTCTTTTGTTCTGCTGGTGCTTGCTGCTCATTATTCTCCACTTACCCTGTAAGCTTCCCAGGGAGTGGCAGCTGTTTCTGATGTTAGACACTCTATCAGTGGTAGACAGCTCCAGATTCGGTGAGATACTGTTGGGGAGAGCAGAAGAAAATAACCTAACCCTGCAATATTGTAAATCCTCGGCAGAATTAACTTTTCATGAACCAGAAGAGTTTTCTGTTTGACTTTCCAAAATATTCAGGCGTGAGTGTGCTGTGCAGTACGTGCCACTGGGAAGAGCTTTTTTGGCGTGAGGTGGATTTACATTCTGAGTGTGTATTAAGTATTTTAATGTGCAGTGTGTGGGGGCAGACACAAAGCAATAAAGTGAAATCAGTCCGTAAGAGTCTTCATGTGTATTTGCAGATATGTACAGTTTGGGAATCTTTGCAACTTGAAAATTGCTTTGAGTAAACAGAACGACACGTAAAGGTTTTAAATAATAAAGGCAGCGAGTTACAGAGGAGTCTATTGGATTCCAGGATTTTATATGTAGGATTTACAACCCATGCTCTTGCTTTTCTGCCTCTGCAGTGTTAGCATTCTGTTTCTGAAAACAAAGAAGGCTCTGCCAGGGCATTATACAAGCAATGAATCACAGAGGAAAAAATGTTTTGCTTTGTAAATTGTTCACTTTTCCATGGTGGATCATTATTATTATTATTAAGTGTTCTCTAATAGTATCTGCCACACATGCTTGTGCTTTCTGTGTATGTTTCTTCTAGAGAAACTACATAACTTACACCATGAGCGACTTCAAGCAACTTCTTGCTTTTATTATTCTTAAGGACAAAACCGCAACAGGAACAAAAATCACAGGACAGAAATGGAAACAGCTCAGTTCACTTTCCAGGCATGACAGCTTAATGAGGAAGGAAAAGGTGTTCATGTTTTTTGGTCAGGCCATTGAAAGTTTGTGGTGTTTATGTTGATTTAGCTAATAACACGAATGTAAACTTGTTGAGAGTATATGCTTTGCGTCTTTCTTGATGACTTTCTTGGTGGTCTGAATTTCAGAACAGAAGAGAGTTAGCTCCAGCTTGACTGTAAGATCAGATGGACAGGTAACCTGATTGGGTTGTCACAAACAAGGCACTGTCGTGCTGCTGCTGCAAGGTGCAGGAGTATAATCTCAGAGCTTGTTACATAATAAAATGTACACTGCAGATGCTGCAGTGTGCTTTGTACTGTCCTTGGCGAGAGCAGTAATCAATAATGTGTGAGCTTGCCATGTCGCAGCATTCATTAAGCTCCAGACGTGGAAAAAGAAGTTTATTTACTTATTTACTAATTAAAAAGTTAGATGAGGAACCTGAACCAGCGAAAGCAGTAAGCCAATGAAAGTCTGAGCAGAGTGGTCCTTGTGAAATGCTAATGAACTGCCTGGTTTTTCACTTCGGGTGAATGGTAAATGATAGAAATGTAGAACCACAGAGTCACAGAATGGTTTGGATCAGAAGGGACCTTAAAGCCCACCCAGCTCCATCCCCTTGCTGCGGGCTGGTTGCCCTGACTAGATGAGGCTGCCCAGGACCCCATCCAGCCTGGCCTCGGGCTCCTCCAGGGATGGGGGGGCAGAAGGTGTGAGTGTGGAGGATGTGTGTGGAATATATGGAATACACCATTTTAAGGACTGTGTGATTAATCCTGTTAGATGATGTATTTCTAACAGAAACAGATCGGTGGAATAAAGCTGCAAGGAAGTATTAGAGCCAAGCATAAGCCTCTAATAAAACATAAAATGGGATAAGGGAGAGGAGGAGTCTGTTCTGACAGTAGAGCATGATTTGGTGTAAAATTATGCATATTTTGCTGAAAATAATCAGGTATTATTTTCAGAATATCTTAAAAAAAAAAGTTAATGTCTCTTGTTAACGCTGACTGGGAAGATGTGTAACATACGTTAGGCAAGAATCGAAGACTCTAACATGCCCCTCATCAGTTGGTTGGCTGTTTTTGTTCTTTTAACATCCCATCCAGTGTGGATTTCGTCACAAGCATAGGTGTGTGATGGACAAGGAAGGCATCTCCTAGCTCTTCTGGATATGCTTAGGTCAAGAAAACTCACACAGGGCAGGTGTGTCGCAGAGTCCCGACAGCTGCCTGCCCGACCTGCTCACCTGGCAAAGTGCACTCTGTTTTCTTATTCCCGTAGTCCCATCTGTGATGTAATAGTAATGAGATGGGAGTAATCCCACTGATCTGGGCTGAGTTGGATTGATAATTTAAATGTGAAAGGCTTCATAATCTCCTGCTGATCCCAGAAAGTTTTTGGCTTTTAATTAAGGTCAGAATTAAGAAGATGGCAACAAAACCTTCTACAATTACTGCCTTGCCTATTAATGCCATGACAGTGCTCTAGGTGAGTCCTTCTGAAATTCCTGTAGTGACGGAGACATTTTTTGAAGCTCTTCTAGGTCAGTATAACACTTGCAGCTGCAACTGGTGTCTTTAAAAGAAAGGTTGCAAAAGTTTCTGCTTGTTTCTTTTATTCTCATCTATTTTGACTGTGCTGTTGGATCAGTGCAAATTGATGTTTTTTGAAGGGTAACGCAGTCAGTGTTCATTTCTTGCTTTAGAATAGAAAGTTAAAGGCTTAACCAAGGGCTGAACACCTGAAAGCAACAGTCGAGATGCGAGCGGCACCTGGGAGAAAAGCGGAAGGTTGCTGTAGGCAGCAAATTTCGGGAGCCTTTTCTTCTCCCTGCTCTTGGCTGCTGCTGGAATTGCTCACTGGCAGGTGGAGCAGCAGGCACTGGGTGCTGGGGTGGTGCTCAGACCTGCTGCTGCTCACCTGAGCAGTGCTTGGTGTCTGGGCTGTTCCCTCATCCTCTCCCTGCTGTTGATCAAACAGGCCAACACAAAACCTTACTGCAGGGAGGAGGCTGCAGCTGCTGCCCGGCTATGGGTGGTTTGCAGTGACAGCTTTGGTTTGTTTTTTCTTTTCTAAATCAGTTGTTGGTGGGGATGGGCAAAGGTGAAACGTGGGTTGAGCAGCACCTGAAGTGAGGCTTTTGTGATTCAGCTGCGTGGAAATGTTACTGCAGGACCTAGAGATATGGGAACAGCATGGGCAGTGAGCACAAGAGGAAACTGAGGCACATTGACTCCCAGAATAGACACAGGTGAAACCCTAGTGTGCCATCTTTGAAGCTCAGTTGGGTAGCTCTGATAAATCACTTGAGGTTTTTATCAGCTCTTCTACTGAAGGTTTTGAGCATGGCTGTGATAGTCATCCACTACTGTCTGCCCAGTGTTACTCAAATGAGCAGTAGCATGTTGTGGTCAAGGGATGTCTTCTCTGAAAACAAAGGTGGGGTGTATTTCAGAAGAGATGCTTGTTTTCTTCTTTGTGGTGGCTATACATCATCCAATGTTTTCTCCATTTGTATTGTGATATATCTCATGTTTCATGCTTGAGATGTTGTGAGAGGAGTGAGTGATGTTATGTAACGTAAGCAGAGAATTATCTTTTTATGTTCTAAAAATGACTGTTGGTTTGATAAAGCCGTTGACTAATTAGTAAATTACCCATTGTTTAAAATACTTGCACTGCAAAATGTAAATGAAAAAAATTTCTCCACTTGTCAGTATGAAAAATGACAATAGCAAAAATAATACATAGGACATCTGCTCTGATTTTTTAAAAATTTAAAATGCATTTAAGGCAGATGTTGTAGAATTCGAATGGAAATAGGAATAGATAGAAGAACAAAACATAGCTGTTTACCTTTTGTGAAGTCCATTCTTATGGTAGCATCACTAAAAATATCTGACTCGGTGCTTGTATTTTTCCACTGCTCGTATCACAATGAACTGAATGTTCTTAAAGCTGCTGCTGTGTCAGGAGTTGGAGTTTCAGTATTTAAAAAAATACATCTGTATTGGTGAATCGGTCCTTTGGGGTGTTTCTGATGGTATCTTCCTTCTTCCATTCATTTTCTTCTCTTCAGGAGAATACATCAAGACGTGGAGGCCACGGTATTTCCTTTTGAAGAACGATGGCACGTTCATTGGCTACAAGGAACGGCCACAAGACGTTGACCAACGGGAATCGCCTTTAAATAACTTCTCAGTAGCTCGTAAGTGGTTTTATGTGCTCTCCCATCCACTTTGGGGGCTGACTTCCCAGTCGTAGCCCTAGGAATCTGCATCAGTCATATTCAAGTCTGCACAGACTAATGTGTCTAATTCAGATTGAGGGGAAAAAAATAGGAACACAACCAAACGACGCCATATTTCTCGATAATGACTGTGTAGGTTTGATGCTGTAAGGGTTTTGCAGTTTTCTACTAATTTATGGTCTCTGGTTATAGAATGAAACACGTTTACTTGTTACTATTTTGTACATCTGTTATTCAGCAAGTTACTTCAAAGTGAAAATTAACCCAAGTGTGCAGTACTTACCAAGAAGGCACAGCCAAAGCATTTAAGCCTGTGTTCTGCCACCAGATCTGGATGCAAGCGACATTAATATCAATTGAAATTATTTGACTGGTAGCAAAAGAGAACGTGGAACAAGCTCTGGTTTTAATAAAACACACTCATTTTTTCATCCTTTTGAAAACAAAACCATATTTCTTTTTTTAGAGCCAACGAAAGGGTTTGCAAATAAGAATATCTCCTAAGCTCTGCACCCTGTCCTATGCAAACGTTTTCATTTTTGCTCAGGTGCCATAGCACAGGATGTGATAGAAGAACCTGAGGAGCATTTCCTTATCTTTCTCATGTTTTTAACCTTTTTCTTCATACTTCCAGCCTTTATTTTCTTCTCTTCTTGATCTTTCCTGTCTCATGATCTGCCTGTGTCTCATTTCACTGCTTAAAAATAGATCATTGTGGCACCTGTTATTAGCAGTGATCTGTTTCTGATGACTACTGGAACCAAAGCTCTGCAGAGGGAAGTGTAGGGCACTTTCCTTCTTGTTACAGCTTGAACTGCATGAGATTCATCTTGTCATAGAACCAGAGAATTGTTAACCTTGGAAAAGACCTCCAAGGTCATCCTGTCCAACCCATCCCCATCATGCTCACTAAAACATGTCCCTCCATGCCACGTCTGCCCTTCTCTTGAAAATCTCCAGGTTGAGAGGTTTGAGCAGGTTTATTTTTGATCACCTTTGGCATGGAGGAGGGCTGTGCAGCACCAGGCATTAATGGGAATGTTTATTTTCCCTGGTAGTGGCATACACCTGTTGTGAGTGATGACAGGGAGAGCAGTGGGCATGCTGTTGCCTGGTGTGCTTCAGTGCAGGATTCCAGGAGAGCTCAGGAGAATTTTATCTCGTTTTAGTGAGAGATTTGTCTTAGAATTTTTACTTCACTAACGATATAGTGCTTTTCTCTTTAGATGGGTATCTCCTTATGGATTAAAAGGTAAAAAACAGTGGCAGAAAGCTATGAATTCATGAATTAATTCAGCACTTGGTCTGTAGCCAGAGGCTTTTACCAAATGCACTTTCTGCAGGACGCTTCCCTTCTGTTGCTGCTAACTGCATTACTTACAGTAATTATTTACTGCAGATCACTGCTAAGGAATAAAAAAGGATGTCTCTTTGTCCACGTTGCTTTCAGAAAGAGTTAATTTATGTTGATTTTCACAAGAGGAATATGTTGCTTTTTTTGGCAAATGGAGCTTGTCAGTCTTGGCATTTATATATAAACAAGTTTGTTGCCATGGTATCGGAGCATTGTCAAAAAGACAAGACACATGCCTGTGCAGTAAGGTGGAGCCCCCATAAGAGGGACTGCAGGGAGGTGGTGGGTGGAAGGATGTTCTTAGCAGAGGCTCCTCTCTGGAGAGCCAGTGGCAGATCAGGAATACCTCAGTGCTCGTGGGGTTGGGCTGCACACTGCGAGTCATTGCTGTGCTTTGGATCTCACTGGAGCAGCTGAAGCCTCACCAGGATTTAATTTTTCATGTAGGCACTGGCATGCAGTGTTGTTAGCATCTGATGTGTGGTTCCTTTCTAGGTACCCTCCACGCTTGCATTACCTGAGTTTGTTTTGCAGCACAACGCTTCCCTTTGAACCTGCTTGCCTTGTGCTTTCACTTGAGTTAACTTGTCGAGTTCATGTGAGTCAACTGGAGCAAGCTCTGCAGGAATGCTCAGAACAGAGCGTGGCTCCGCACTGCAGAGGATGCTGCAGAAGACTCATGAACTGATCCTGTTACTTTCCTTTTTCTTTTAGTTCTCACGATCATGATAGCCCTGACTTTTTTGTTAATTAGTGATATATATATATTAATGAGATGGCAGGCTGTCTCTGTCAGTCTGTTCTTTGGAAGGGATCCCATGTTTCTGATGAAACCTGTGGAAGGTGGTACCCGAGCACTGATGGTGATCTCTGAGTCATGCCTGTGTTCTTGTTCCTCACTTTACCACTACTAAGGTAGATGGAATAAGAATGCTAGTACCCACATAGTTATGCTCCAGGGGCCCCACAGATCAATAACCAATAGAGCCTGTGTTGTAAATCTGCTAGGTAAGTGGCCTTCATACTGACTGTAATCTCAGATTACCATATATGTCTGCCTTTTAAGTTATAAGCCCTTAAAGCTGTATAGCTCATGAGAGTGGTATATTGTGAAAAGCAGTGTGGACAGAGAAGGGCTATTCTTGTTAGAAAGAAGGGATTATTTCTCTGGCCCTCCAAAAGGAGGGTGGACTGCAGTGGTTTTGCTGCACAGCTGAAAACATAATTGCTCAACAGTCAGCACTCCTTTTGGGACAGGGCTGGATATCTGCAGTCAGGCATTTGTCTCAGGGCGCAGAATGGCTGGATCAGTGGGCAGATTTTCTGTGTCTGCTGCTATTCTGGCCACCCTAAGTGTAGGTCTCTAACTCAGGGCTCCCACCTCCTCTGGCCACTGTGCTACTTGGCAGGGGGGAATCTGCTCATCTAGACATTATTGGTTCAAAGTGTGATGCCATTATATAGGGAGCAGAGTTTGACACTTTCATCGCAAGTAATCTGCCTTTTAGCTTAAGTGCTGGTGAAGCAAATATTGTGACATTTTAGAAAGTCACTGGGATAATACTAAATGTCTTTCAAACACGAAATGGTAATTTACATTTGAATGTCTTGGTGTCTGTTCCTGTTAGGAACAATTTCTCTGTCCTACTTACTTTAAAAGACCAAACCAGGAAAGAATGAGAGGTTCTTTAGAGCAATTTAAATTATTTTAACGGGCTACTGTTTACTTAGTATTTAGTTTGTTGCAGATGGAGAATATGCATGCTGTCCTGTTTGACAGGAGAAACTGTCAGCAAAGTGGGTAAATGGCCACCAACTGGTAGCTGCAATGGGACTGTGTTCACAGCAGAACCCCAAGGTGTGCCATGAATCCAGCCTCATATTCTGCAGAGTCTGTATTTGTGCTCTGCTGTAGCAGTGCCTGTTGCTATACGTGATAATAAGAGGCAGCTTTAGGTGCTTCTTTAGCTTACCAACTACTATAAAGCGTACTGCGTTGGTTCTAAAAGGAGGAAAAAGCCCACTGCTTCCTAACTTGATTGATAAGATCCATGAGCTAGTTCTCCCCATATATAGTGATGTGGGAGTTGCAAACATTTTGAAACCTGTGATGTGCAGCACACTGGTGAGGCAAGTTAAAAATAAAGCCTTCTGTATTTTTTTCATGTGCTGTTATGATTGAGCAGGGTAATTAGACAGCATATTGTTCACTAAACAAAACACTTCTATGTGACATACTTGAATTATAGTGGTTATTAACTGACAAATCTCTATTATTCGTCTTGCTGTACGCATTAAAGATTGCTGGATCAGCAAGCTTAACAGATATCGATGAACAGTGCTGACTTGGGGAGAAGAGCAGCGGTATTTATTTGGTCCCCTTCTTGACAGACAGCTCTGTGCTACTACTTCTGAGGCACTAAATATGCACCAAAAGGCTGTTTCAAATAAGCGACACCTCTCAGTTTGTTTCCTTATAACGTTGTACTCCTGGATGAGTGAAGGAAGAGTTCTGGATTTGCAGAAGATCAGAAATAGCCTTGTTTTCATCTGTAAGTCTTCAGCCAAATTCAGTATCTGTTGTGTCTGCACTGGGCAGGTTCACAGCACTCTGGAAGCATTGTTTTGTGAAGTCCTTTAATCTCGATGAATAAAGGAGTGCTGTTTATCACATGAAAACCTTTTCATGACTCGTTAATAAACTTTCTCTTATCTAATTGCCGTACTTCAGTAGGATGCAGTATAACCTCAGCATGCTATTAAAGAAAAATTAGATTTTCTTGTCATGAAAAATGCAAAGTTACTCATTGAAAACCTTATAATTCCAGCAGCAAATGAGGCACGAAATATATTGCCAAAATGCAGCACCCGAAAACACTGTCAATAAATATTTTATCTTAGTGCTAATTAAGAGCTTGAATTTAAAACTGAGCACTCTCAATTTTCGCAATAGTAAAATTAAGGGAACGGTAGCGGTGGATCCCTACTGGCGCGGGCTGTTAATCCTCACTAATAACGTGGCCGTATCCCATCCTGAGCTCCGTGTGCCGCTGAACGTGTTCGTAGCTCCGGCATTCAGCAATTTCTGCTGGTCTTTACAGTGCCTTCCTTTCTGCTTGTGGTTTCATTGCTAGGAAGAATCCCTAATGGAAAGGCGCTTCTCCCATTATCCTTCCACTCTATTTTCAGTTTGCTCAAAGAGGAACTTTTTAATTAGCACTGGATTTTATTTTAATGTAAATGTGGAAAATGTCGTGCTTTGGTTTCTCCTGTCATGCCATCAAGCTTTTTCTCATTTGTTGTTTTTGTGTGTGTGTTTTCTCTTTCTTTTTTTTTGGTTGCTTTTATGATTTGCATACCCTTGTTCAGGTGCCCAAATTTGAAGGGTAACCACTCGTCATGCCCTACCAAGCTTTGAGCAGAAGGCGTGTTCATTTTATATAAAAATGAATAAATAGTGCTCGGCTCTTCAGGGGCCATTCTTCATGAAGTGTGTGGCATTTCTGAACGTGGCCATGTTTCCTCAGAGTTTTGAGGCTCTGTTTGATTGCTGGCAGGGATTTGGACTGCGTGTCCATCCGGCGCAGCGCGGCGGTGGCGGCTCTGTCTGGGCACTGTTTGGAATGGGCTCTCCTCTGGGGTGTGCCCTGCAGTCTGCTGTTCCCTCCAGTGTTTGGGGACTGAAACGCTTTCCGTCAGAGTCTGATCTCCGTCAGAGCAATGAAAAATGGCCAAGTACACTTTCGAGCAACAACTTGACAGCCAGGGACTGGATTTTATGTCAGGAACATCAGAGGGTGGGAGTGCAGAGGCTTGGCTTTAATCTCAGTGGATGTAATTGCTGCACTATCAGCTGACTTTGTCCATGTGTTCCTTCTCCGGATGACCTTTGGAGTGCAGGATCTGTGTCTGAATGGCTTCTGTGTCATCACAACACATTTCTACTTACCTCTCTGGGCAGACCAAATGTGGAGCCTTTCTAAGCAGAATTTGTTCTCAGTGCTGCTTAGATTGCTATCTCACAAGCTATTTATTGGTTTCATCAACACAGTAAATTGTTTCAAGTTGCCTAAAGAAGTACTTACAGAGATTTCAATGGCTGATTAATTGCAACAGTTTGCTAGATAAGAATAAAGACAAATGATTATTTAAACTTGCTTATGTACCATGACTCTTTCTTCCTTGATTGTGGTAGAGTGCCAGCTGATGAAGACAGAACGACCTAAACCAAACACATTTATCATTAGATGCCTCCAGTGGACCACAGTAATTGAAAGAACATTTCATGTGGAGACTCCAGAGGAGCGGTATGTTTCATTCATATTTAATACATAAAACTACTCACACAAGCAGATGCAAGTGTTCAGCATTAATTGTAAGTCCTTTCCTGAAGCTCTTATCAGGTGATGTACATCTAGACTGAAAAGTAACGAATAATTTTTGATTGACTCATGTTTAGTTTGTGTTGTTAGCATAGAAGGTTCCTTACTGAGGGGCTGGCTTTTCAGAAGGATTGTGTCTGTCACTGAAACGGTGTTGGTTTGGGTATCCAGAAAAGACAGGTGCACACAGGTAATTATTTCTGGAAACAGGCTTCATTTCTCACTGGGAACTGCGTGGTATGTGAAGTGTTTCTGACCTGCACGTTTCTGGAAGGATGAACACAAGTGAAAGAGATTCAAGTGAAGTTGAGTTGTATCAAAACGCTGACCTTCTTATTTCTTTACAGACTCCTTGTTTTTAAAGGAAAAAAATGTTAGTAGTATCACTGCCGATTGCTAATGTTTTATGCAAATTAGGTAATAAAGGTGATAGTTATCTGCTGCAGGTGCAGATTTCTGTTTCAGCTGTTAGGAAACGAAGCTAAGAGCATGCATCCTGTGCTCTCATCATTGGAGAATTGATCTGACTCCTAACAGAAGAGTTTTCCAGCACAGCTACTTTACAGCTACAGAGTATTTAAATATTTACTTGTTCTTCAGGAACTGAACTTAAATTATTCCAGTATCATTGCCCTAGGGGAAGGAGTATTTTAAAGCCATGGTCTTCCCTAGGTATAATGCTGCTACATGTTTGGTTTTAAGATCAGCAAATTCTACCTAACACCTTCTACTTTTTTTGTACTGTAGCCTTTGTGTGTAGTGATTTAAAGATGCTTCTTATTTAACGTTTTTGATTCTATTACAGTATTCAGAAGAAAGCTAAAGCAAAGAAAAATAAACTTATCCTTGTTTTGTTTAGTAGCTTTGCAGTCACTGACCCTAAAGTGAGTGAATAACAGTTTCCACTTGGGGAAATTTCAGTCTTGTTTTGTTCCCTCCTAGCCAATGAAGTCAGCTCGGTGACGCTGCAGGGCTTGGAGTGTTAGTGTCTGTCCTCTGTTGTGCAAACTTAAGGCAAAAAAGTTGAAGGTGAAATTCTGGTATCCCAGAAATCAAGGAGATTCACTTCAGGAAGGCCACGATCTTGACTAAGTCAGTAATAAATCTTGAAACAGATGTGGAGGTGGTCTTTAGCTTCTCTTGTGAGTTCTGAATAACAAAAATGACTGTTAAAGAAAGGACTGTGTGACTTAATGGAGGTGGCTCTGCTGGGAGCATAGGAGAAGACATCCAGGAACGATTCCTATGTTTAGCATTACCTTGCTGCCCCAGAGAGGGCTGGATGCCAAATGTTGAGCAGCCTTTTGCAGATACATCACATAGGTGTGTGTTAGGTGAACAAAGTGAAGGGGTGATTTCTTGGTTGTTTCTTTTCCTTAACCTCAAACTTATGATTCTGTACACCTGTCTCCCCTCTTGGAGATGAGTTGAAGGGAATATTCCTAGATTTCTTCTGTATCTGTAAAGTAGAAATGGATGCTGCATTATTCAGGCAAAATCCCAAAGGAAAAAAAAAAAAAAACAAACCTGGAATAGATGTAGGTTTTATTAGAATCTTATGTGAGGTACTTTTTCCATGGGCTTCCTGTGTGGAATACTTTGTTTATTTCACCCAACAGAAATTGCAGTTCAGATGGTTGGCTGTTTATTTTTTTATTATTACCTGATATTTCATTATATGATTTCATAGAACTGGTGAAAAATTTGACATTGCTTAGGATGCTATGGCTTCTCCTATATATCACAGATCACGTGTAGCATTTCTCAGCATTGGCTACTTATATTCCTCTTGTTTTTGGAGTAGTTTATCTGAGGTGTCCCAGGAAGAAGTCTTTAGCCAGTGCCCCAGAAATTTCAAGTAAACCACAACATCCCATTCCATAAAGGTTCAAAAGACAATAAAAGGTGGTCAGATCTCACAGTCCACAAAACATCTCTTCAGCCCCTCTACACCGTACAGGTCTTCCCAAAACCCTGCAAGTCACTGGGTTATTTGTTTTGTATTGCATACACTTACAGTGAAATAAGCTGAATGCCAAAAACTCACTTTAGTAGCTTTCAAAAGTGTAGAATTTCCTGAAGTTCATTGGAAGGAAGATGGTCTGTGTAGGAATCAAAGAGGACAGTAGTAGAGCAGCAGTTGCTGAAACAGCTGCGGAAACTTCCTTGTAACCATGCCCCTGTCACTGTTTTTGCTGACATTCTGCTAAACTTTGCAGAAGAGCTGCTGCCATCCATCTATCCAAGAGAGGAATAACTTAAAACTTCTCCTAGAACATTCCTTGCTGTTGAAACTTGAGATATGTGTGTGAAGAGGTGGCATAGTGCCCCCAGCAGTTGGATATACGTGTTTCAGTGCACTGTAGGAATGGAGAAGCTGTGTTTAATTGCTTAGGGCTGTGCAGTGTGGGATCCTTCTGCTTTTTGGTTTTGGCAAGTCTGCTTTTGTTGTGTAAATCTCTGTATCACTAGGTCATATCTTGACCTGATGACTGACTGTCTTGTTTACTGAAGAGTCTTCAGTTGTATATGGACTGTGGGGACTTCCCTTGTCTTTTATTTTCTAGTAATAAAAACATAGCCTGAGAATGCTCTTAAAAATGTATTTTTATATTGCTTGAAAGCACATAATTCAGTGTACGTTGCATTGGTTTGTTTGAGAGCATTAATTGTTCTGTATTCCTTGGAGACCCTTGATATGGAAGACAGTAATCTCAAGTCACAAGTAACAAATGTCATTGCTTGTATTTTGCCAGGGAAGAATGGACAAAAGCCATCCAAACTGTAGCAGACAGCCTCAAGAAACAGGAGGAAGAGATGATGGATTTTAGATCTGGCTCTCCTAGTGATAATTCAGGTGCTGAAGAAATGGAAGTTTCTATGACAAAGCCAAAACACAAAGTGGTAAGTGAGCACAGCAGGAATAACAATAAATTTTAGGTCTCCTTGAATGTAGACAAGAAGCAACCATCAAGGCACATCTGTTCCTGTAACAATTACGCAGTTGTTGTAGATGTGGCTTCTTGATGAAATGATTGTCTGAGATGAGGAGGTACCAGTCAAAGCCTGTCTGGGTCTGCCAGCGTTCTGAACTGGGATATAGTGCTCAACTTCCAAGGCTAGCTGAGATCTAGAAGTTTACCCATTTTGCTGTGGTACAGGAACTGAAATAGTAGCTTCCACTGTACCTTGCCTCTGCATAAACTCTGTGTGCAGTGTTGTTGCAAGTCATTGCAAAGGTTTGCAGGATTTAGGGTGGGTCCAGTGGATTTAATGACTCTGGATTAAGGGCCTAGGCTTACTCCCAGACAGCCACTGGTATGTCCATCTGTAGTGTTCATAGAGCTTGGGTTTTTTCATTGGGCAGAGTGCTGACTGATTGGCTTGCATGGAAAAGGTCTGTGCCAGTGTAGATCTCTGCTCTTTGGAGTCTTTAGACGTCTCCCTTCAGCCTTCTTTCTGCCCTATCAGTGTGTCTTGTTTGGGTTTCCATTTTCCAAAGGATTCCCATTGGCTCTTGTAATTGAAAACTGATGTAACCTTCTCCTGTGCAAATGCTATGTCTGGATTATACCAAGGTGTCTGCTTGTGTCCTTGTCTCACTATTGTCATCCTCTGTTACCTTCACAATTTTTCCTCAGTTTTGGTAAAACAGGCGAAATTTCTAAAGATAAAATATAAACTATTGACCAGTGGCTGCTGTGTGTGTGTGGCAGCCTTGTCTCGCGTTGTTGGCTTTAGGCTGATGTGGGTGACATGTCCCTCTGAGTTGTAGCTGCCTTTAGCCTTCTGCAACCTTGGCTGAGCAGATACAAATCTTTCCGAGTGCTGACAAGGCTATCTGAATGTCTGCAGAGTGATAATATGCGAAGTAGTGAATGGGTTTCCTGTTAGCAGCCAGTTTGTGGTTTTTCTTGGCTTGATTGTGTTTGGGAAGTGTACTGGTGCTCATGTACATGCCTACAGGAAAGCTGGGGAAGGACTTTTTGTGAGGGCATGTAGTGAAAGGACAAGGGGAAATGGCTTTAAACTGGAGGAGGGCAGATTTAGATCAGATGTTAGAAGAAATTCTTTCCTGTGAGGGTGGTGAGACACTGGGACAGGTTGCCCAGAAGGGCTGTGGGTGCCCCTTCCCTGGAAGCATTCGAGGTCAGGCTGAATGGGGCTGTGAGCAACCTGCTCTGGAGGGAGGTGTCCCTGCCTATAGCAGGGGGCTGGAACTGGACGATCTTAAAGATCTCTTCCATCCCAAACCATTCTATGATCATGATTGTATGATTCTGATTTTTATGGGAGAATCGTTGCTGCTCCTGAATTCAGCTAAGCAAACGAGTGCCTCCGTATGCATAGTATCCTTACAGGAACGAGAAGTGTTAGTCTGAGAGTGACGTACTTTTTGGCAGCTCATGTAATTCAGTTCTTGTTTATCTGTGTCACTAACAGACCATGAACGAATTTGAATACCTTAAGCTGCTGGGAAAAGGCACTTTTGGGAAGGTCATTTTAGTTAAAGAAAAAGCAACCGGACGGTATTATGCTATGAAGATTCTGAAGAAGGAAGTTATTGTAGCGAAGGTGAGTAGACGGGAATGCCGGGAGCGTGGTTCACCCTCAGTGCATCCTTCTGGAAGGTCCTAACAGGGGTGCACTTGTAAATAATTGCTCCAGCAGTGTTTGCAACAGACCCCTGATCCGTGGAATCACTGTGGTGATTTCCTTCTGCCTGTGTTTCAGGATGAAGTCGCACACACGCTGACGGAAAACCGTGTTTTACAGAACTCGCGGCACCCGTTCTTAACAGTACGTACTTCTGCTTCTGCCGACTGTAACTGCCCACCAGCTGAGACCTTCCTTATGTTCAGTTATTGCATAATGTGTGTTTTTAGAGCAGGTATATATTCCTGTATGTTTCCGTTTCTGGGAAGCATCAGTTATCATGCTTTCTCGAGCCTTGTGGGTCAGGCCCTCCGTGCCTCTTGGAATCAGAGACTTTGCAGTATAGCTGTACAGCTGTAGCCTCACTTGACATCTCTAGCACCAGCAGTCTCTCTGGATTGAGTTCTACTTCAAGACTTTGTAGTGTTCATTACAAGTTTGCTTTGAATTGTTTCCAATCACTTCAGCCCTCTGTGAGACCTGTGTAGGATCCTGGTGGTTTCCTTCATCCAGGTACACACGAGTTTAACTGGAACTGAAACTTTTTAAGTGTGACCTCTGGAAGTAAATATTAGCTGAATGGAGTATGATCAGTTTGTGTTTGTTGACACGTCTAAAACTTGATCCTCCCTTTGCAAAGCCGTGGCTGGTATAAAAATGATTTCCCTAATAATGATGATGATACCACGTGTGGGATTTTCTCATTGCCTTCATAAACTCTAAAGTCCAAAACAAGGGCTGTCTTGAAGTCAGCTGGGAGAGCAGGCTGTGACCAAGAAACATAAGATCATGGCAAAGCAGCCGGCGTTACTCTTGCTGCAGGGATACACGTGACACAGCTGTACAGAGGCACCTTGTGTCACTCCATCACACCCTCTGTCTGATCTGTTTTTGCAAATTGCTCACAAGTGGATATTGATAGCATTGCTCAATCCCCTGGCAAGCTGTCAGCAGAGAGCAGTTGCAGTGAGCGGGGCAGGACCAGGGGGCTGCAAGTGTGCTTGTTTCACACCAGTGGGCTTGCAGCCAGTGTGGCAAAACCTTGTGCTCTTGGATTTGGCTGTGAGATCGCGCTGTGGGAGCCTGTGGCCTGGGGGGGATATCTCAGTGCCACTCTAATGGGATAGGGCTCCTCCCAGCATTATAGGCATTACCTATAGCTTCTGCAAGGGATTTTTTGTAATGTTGCATTAAATATTTTTAATAAAATAAGTTGACAGTGGATCAGTATTCAGCTCAAGCAGAAAAATGCAAGTATTATATGAGAGTCGAGGACAGAAAGTCCACTTACATGCTGTTTGTTTTGTCTGTCTGTAGTTCTGAAAACTTACTCAAAGTGCTTTTTATAACTGCCAGTGTAATCTTCTGAGTTTTCATTTGCATCTCTTTCAGGCTTTAAAGTATTCCTTTCAGACACATGATCGCTTGTGTTTTGTTATGGAGTATGCCAACGGGGGGGAGGTAAGGCACATGAAATAATGTTTAATAATGCAGGATATTCCCATACTACTACTGGTTGTGCTTGGCATTGTTTAGCTAGGCTCTGTGTTTCCATTTCTAGTTAATCCAAGTCATCCCAGCTAAACAGAGCTGTCTGCAGCTTTATCTAATGTTGAGAATTATGACTTGGAAATGTTTTCACTCCAGTTTTAGTGAACACGGGTTTGAGGTGTATGTTTGTGTCTTACACGTGGCAGCAACGTGCTTCAATCTGACGTTTTAGTAATTCAGAAAAGCAAATTGCTTTCTGTTTGCTTTTCAGGCAGCTTTTAATACTTTCTGGTGAATCTTGTGAGCACGTTACTATAGAGAGAATTTGAAGCACAGAAAAATGCTGCTATTTAAGAAGGAAAGATGAAATATCAACATTTCTCTAAACTTTGCCTTAAGATAGTTTGTAACGGCAATTTGATTGGAAGGCTTTATTTTCTATGCACACAGTAAGGTGTAGCACACAAACTAGTGAGTAGCATACATCTGTAGATATGAGTTATAACGCATTGATTATGGTGGTTCTTAAAACATTTGGGAGCACAGCTGGATGTGGGTGGGAAGGGGTTTTCTCTTAGGTAACATTGGATGTGGGACGGCCTGCAGAGCATTAGACATAACCCAGAAACGTTCACAATCTGAATGTGATACACTGTTGGTTTTGTAGTTGTTTTTCCATCTGTCGAGGGAGCGTGTATTTTCTGAAGACCGGGCGCGTTTTTATGGAGCTGAGATTGTTTCAGCACTGGATTACCTGCATTCAGAGAAGAATGTGGTTTACAGAGATTTGAAGGTATGTAGCAAAACAATTTCACAGGCTTTTTGGGTTTGGGCTTTCTGTTTTTAGTCACAGAAGCAAATGAGCCTTGACTGTAAGAAAGCCTTTTCTGACTGAAGTTGAACATAACAGTTATTGCAGCTGTCGGGCTTGACTTTACAGGATGTCTAAACACTTTCATAACCCAAGAGCTTGTCTAATGCATTTATCAGGGCCCTGGCAGTGTTTTGGAGAAGACAGCCCAGCATGGTGGGTTGTGTTCTCACCTGACTGCTGGCTTCATGAGTGGTGAAATACAATTGTGGACTCTTGGTGCCAGGTCTTATCAGATACATGCAAATTCACACTGCGTGGATGTTGTTCTTCCTTTCAGTCTGCTGTGCATTGCTATCTTCATAGTACCTTCTTGCAGAGAGAAAACTGCTTGAAGTTCAAATGGCTGAGGTTTGGTGAGCAGAGAAGGAAAAGAAGCAAATAAGAAATCTCAGGGAAAACAACCTTTGGAAGTTCTTGAGGGCGATGCAAGAACAAAACTGGTTTTCTGAGAAGTGTTTTTGGGAGAGGATGAGGTGATGTTAGTGGAGCGTGCTAGGTAATGTTTGCGGGATACTTTAAAGTGCTTTCAGGGATTCCTGCCAGGGTTTTGTCTCCCATATCACCACGATTCCTTTGGAATTGCACTTTGTTTCATACACAGTTGAAGCTGTGTCTTGAGATCTGGATGGCCTTGTTAGAAATTGGGAGTGCAGAGCAGAATGAATATCAAGTGTTGGGTAGATGCAGAAAATGATTCTCATGTAAAGGATCTCTTTGACAAACAGCTCCTTACACTAACACTTTTATTTATTTTTATTCATTTACTACTCTTTACTAGTACAGAATATTTCATACAGTCACTTAAGATTAAAGCCAGGGATGAAGTTATGTGAGGGGTAATACTTAGTACGTTATTTCTAAAAGGATCTGGTGTTCTGTTGGTGATAATATTTTAGAAGCATAAATATAATGTGTGGGTTCTGTATCTTTTTTGTACATGTGATAGGTTACCCAGAGACTGCCAGTGGCACCTAATGCTCCTCACAGAACTATGGAAAGTGACGTAGATGTATATTTACATCACACGTGCTTTGGCAGCTACTGTAGTTCTGACTCCAATGAAAACGTATTTCAGAACTGTTACCAGTGTGCAGAAATTCATGGCTTTTATTGACTTGCTCAGTGTGCTTCATTTGGTTTTTCTTCTCAGCTGGAAAATCTTATGCTGGATAAAGATGGACACATAAAAATTACCGACTTTGGACTATGTAAAGAAGGCATAAAAGATGGAGCAACAATGAAGACTTTCTGTGGCACTCCGGAGTATCTTGCACCAGAGGTAAATTTACATTGGCTTTTAGACAAAATTATCTCTTTCAGTGCCATCTACGACAGCTTTACCAATCCGAAATGATTCCTGTGCCACAGTGTGCTCACACAGCTCTGCTGTGACGTAACACGTGCTCAGAATCTTTTATTCATCGTGTTCTGGGATGTACCTTCACTGTGAAGATGTGTGATAACTCCCAGCTGGGGTAACGTTTTCCTGTTGCTCAGGGAGTATTTATGTTTTGACAGAGCAGCGTTGCTCCTTGTGTCAGAAGCTTAAATTAAAAAGAGAAAATCACACAAAAACTTGTGCGAAAGAGCGAGCTCTTTTTTCAGTGTTCAGTGTTGTGTGTGTTCAAAGTGCCAACTGCTTCATGGCTGAAAATGCTTGAGGTCTTTCTCAGGGTTAATTTGTTAAGGAAATAAACCCAAGCAGGGAAATTGAATCCCCAAGCATCCATTCTGGGGGCTGTTTTTCTACAGAGAGTGTTTTCGCAAAGTCCAAATGCATGGTCGTAACATTCATCCTGGAAATTCTTTGGAAAGTTGTGCAACGCAGGTGTTAGAGCAGTGAGTTGGCTGAGGGCAGATCAAAAGTGAAATTGTGAGATAGAGGAGATGCATACGTGGTGTTTTGCAGGCAGATGCTAGTCTTCTCTGCCTACGCTCCAAGCTGTCTGGAAGCAGTTGCTATATTAGCAGGGCACGGAGCCTGAGCTCCTGCCCCGTGTCTCTCAGAAGGGCTCATTGCCTGCACTTTGCTACCCGTGGCGTTACGGCTGCCGTCCAGCTCAGTGCAGGCAGGAGCAAGTCTTGTGCTGCCAGCAGATGAGGTATTGCAGGCACACCCAGGATGTATTCTTTCTCCAAGGTGGGAGAGTTGTGCGTTGCAAACCTTCCTTGAGACCAATTACACAGACCAAAGTGGAGGAGGAATGTTGCTGCGGATGGAGAGCTGATGTTGCTGCTTTTGCTGCTTTCTGGTGGCGGCAGTGGTTGTATGCTCTTGTTTTGTTGCTTCGTTGGAGCTACCAGCTGCTCCCACGGGCCTGCAGTCTTTGTAATAAAGAGGAACATGGCACCTGTTGATGTAGCTTGCAGCAGAGCAGTGGAGCCAGCTCTCCGTGGATCACCAGAAGTCTTCAGCATTTCTAAACCGGGGTCTGTGCAGCTCAATTTGGGATGTGTTGATGCAGGGAGTAATTAGCAGCACAGCAAAGAGTGCTTTTTATTCATAAACGTGGCTTTTATTTGCTGGCTCTCCTAAAATCAATGGCTGAGCTTCGGTTTCTCATCAAGGATTTTGTGAGGTGATTAAAAAGTATGTGTTTCTGTTTTTTCCTAACCTGGAATGTGGTGACTTCCCATGTAGGTATGACATTGTTCTTCCAGTAATATTATCTGCTATTATTTTCCTTTTTCATATTTCTGATGATTGTCCTTCAGAGTTTTAGATGAGACGAATGCTTTTGATTAACCCAGCTCTCTCCCTTGCTTTCAAATCCATGTGTGAGCTGGAGTGTTAAACTCTGGAGGCTTTTGTCATCTGGTGGATAGCATGCAAAAAATGTGGAAATGGCGGGAGTGATGCTCTGTGCATGTAAGGTCAAGCATCCTTAAAAGCAGAGGTCTCGTTCTCTGTGTCTGTAACCTGAATCTGACTGTTTGTGCAGTTGTTGCATAGTTGTTTTTAGGTTCACATTGGAATCCTGTGCATGGATGACAGTGGCCGAACCGTGTCAGCTTTGATGTGTCAGATGTATCAGTGACTGTGATGTTTACAGCTGCTGTGCCTTCTCTTTCACATTCCATCTCACGGCACTCTGGAGCTGCTTGTTAGGGATTGCTCATCCTTTGAGTGGAATGACCTTGTTACTTCTCTGCTGTCCTGCACGTCGCAGTACATCATGGATACGTGGAATGCCTCTTTCAGGACGGTGTATTTCTAATTCTTGTACCATTACTCTGTTTTATGTGATTACAAGAATGAACAGTCACGTGTTCACATTCAAAGCACTTGGAAGAAGTTAGCATTTTATACGCTGTTAGAGTTAACGGAGGAGCAGGAAGGGCTTGTAGTTAGCAGCCTGTGCCACGATGCAGTTGTAGTATCCTCACTAACATAGTGTCTGAATTACTTTGTGCCTTTTGAAGGCACCTGAAGCACTGCCCGTGCTACAACCGAAGCATTGGTGGCTTTTTGCTCCCAGTCCTCTCGCGGCTCCTGCAGCAAAAAAATAAACAGGAGACCCCACGACAAATGCATTTTCACTAAACTCGAGCAGGGCAGCACGAGCAGGAGGCACTGATTGGAGGTGAGCACTGTGTGCGGGAGCTGCAGGCACAGCAGGGCCGTGGTGCCCGGGGAAGGCCGGCTCCTGGAATCCTGTCCGGCCGGCAGCTGTGTCGGCCGTGCACAGATACGGGGCAGCTGCAGAGCCAGCTGTCGTTTGCTGTGAATCATACGGCAGGGGATGCTGGAAATAGACCGGCGTGGGGTAATCTAATACCTGGCAGCATTTTGATTTTTTTTTTTTTTTTTACTGCAGGCCCTTCCCCTCGTTCAGATAATTAAGGGGAATCATTAGTGAATAAAGTGAATCGCAGCGCAAACAGTTGTTCCGGAGAGTCTCAGTACTTAGGTTTTATGCACACACAAACACTGCTGAAGGTTTTCAAGAGGTTCGGATCCTGCTTCTGTTAAAGGGAAAGCTGCCAACTCGAGTCGACTCTTCATCCTTTTAATTTAGAACACAGAGAATTCTGTATCGGAGCAATGTAAAGCTCACGTGCACCGTGAAGGAATGGTGGTGGCACGGTGCTGCTTTTGGCTCTTGCAGCTCAGTGCAGACCTGTGAAAGGACCGAGGATGATAAGTAGAACCTGAGGACGGGGTCTGCAATATGACACTGTTGCAGTCAGCTACAGACAACTGCATTGGAGACACGAAGTCTGGAGAAGCGCTCACAACGTCCACTCTGCAAAACACTCCCCATCTCCTCAGCAACCTTTGGTACAAAGGATGAGCAGCACAGTGTGACAGTGCTTCTGTGGAGCAGGGGCACTCACCATGCACTAACCAGGCATTTGTTGGATAGAAGTGCCCGGGGGAGGGGAAGAATGATTGCGCTGAACCCCTTCTGCTGTGAGAACTGGAAGGAGCTTAACGCCCCTGACAGGAGGCCCTCGGGTGTTGGAGCCAGGGTGCAGGGCTGATCTTTCACTTTGGCTGCCATTTTGCAGCCCCACAGTGGTCAGGTGTTAGGAGTGGAGTTCTGGCTCTTAGTGTTGAATGTTTGGATTAGTCATTTGGGGTGTGCAGGTGGTCTTTCCTGATGTGCAGAGCAGCCCTTTGGATAGGAGCAGGTTAATACGGAGATGTCTGTGATGTTGAGTTTGTTGCTTCCAGTGTGAGAGACTGATGGGCTTTTCACCTCTCCCCAAAATGGCTCCTTGGTGCCATTATATATATATAGTTCCAAATGGGTTCCCATTTAAAGAATATATATTTATACATGTACATATATATATATATATTTTTTAATGAGATCCCATTTGGAACAGTTTGTGATGAATAAGTGAAAATTCAGCAGCTGGCTCCGTAATGTGAGAACAGTCCTCAGCCTTTGGGCTTTCAAAGGTTCTTCTTACCAGGGATGTAATGAGAGGGGGGAGGGTGGAAGAAGGAAGAGGAGAAGAAAGTTGCCAGAAGGTGCACACTTTCTTCTCTTCCCCCTCTTGCTCCCCTACAGTGCTCTCTTTTGTCTCTTTTGACCTTTGTTTTCAAGGAGGATCTTCTGGAAACCCTCTATGCAAGTAGACTCAGCTGTGTAACACAAGGACATGAATTTGCTGCTGTAAATTTTGCCTCTTGAGTTCTGTGTTCATTCCCAATGTAGGAATGCCTTCTAAAGCCTTCTTACCTTTCTGCAGGTGCTGGAAGATAACGACTATGGTCGTGCAGTGGACTGGTGGGGCTTAGGAGTTGTGATGTATGAAATGATGTGTGGCCGGCTCCCTTTCTACAATCAGGACCACGAAAAGCTCTTTGAACTCATCCTTATGGAGGAGATTAGATTTCCACGCACTTTGTCACCTGAAGCAAAGTCCCTCCTGTCAGGTTTGCTGAAGAAAGATCCTAAGCAAAGGTGAGGCTGATCCTTAATATTTGTGTTCTTAAACACTGGTGCCCTCAGAAATACCAAAATAAATGAAGAAGGTGTATCTTTAAAAGCCTTCACAAAAAGGTTAGCAACTGTGCTGTGTGGAGGTGTGTCTGTGACAGGGGGCTGTCATCTAGATAGATCTAGACTGAACTTCGGAATATGATGTCTGCCAGAAACACAAAGCTACAGCCTGGGACAAAGCAAGTTAACCTTGCTTTTGGTCATAATTAATGATGGTTGCTGCGAGTTCTCAGCTGCTCCACAGTAATTTTTTTACCATCCATGCACGTTCAGGCTGCTTACAGTTCAGTCTGTGCCAGTGATCTGTCATCCTGGACAGCAGGTGGTGGTGTTTGTACCGTGCTTGTGGAGGAGTTCATTCCATGCTTTAATCTACTTTTCCCAGTTCCTCCTTCTGTTTTTTAAAAAAGTGCTATCTGTCTTAATACCAAACAACAGCAGCAACAAAGAAAACCCCAAACCCTTAATGGCTAACAAACAGAATGTAACAAAAAATAGAACAAGATCCAAAAAGGATGCTGACCTTTGTGCTGGGGGTAAACATCAATCTATGTTTGCTATCTTGTCAACGCAGACACTTCTTAAACCAATGAAAATAGAGACTCTGAACCTTTCCACCATAACAGAACCCAAGCTAGGAACCTTTCACATGAGGTGTAGGTGAAGGATTCTGGTTTGCTTTCTGATGTTTGTTAGGGATTTTTGTCACCAGAGTGGACTCTTTCCATTTCTGTTTTTGATTATGTGATGGATTAGCAGCCCCCTGGGCACTCTGCTCAGCAAATGTGGCTGCAGTCTGTGCCAACAGGATTCCTGTCTAGGAAAGTGCTGGGTCAAATACAGTTGTGACCCCTCTTGTAGCTTATTCAGTTGTGGCCTTTCAATCTCTGGAAACACCAGCAGCATCTGCTGTAATTTGTTCTTAAAGGAGCATCTCTGATGAACCAAAATGCAATTTGTTTACAAACAAAAACGCCCACTTGTTTCTAATTGGCACTGGAAGGACACTGCAATAATTAGTCCACAATATGTTTGTTTTCTACAAGTAGCCACTTCTTCACGTGTATCTTCAGCAGGCTTGGAGCCGACAGTGCTCAGATCCATTGGACAGATGCTTTTCATGCTGCTGATAGGAATACCTATAGACTAGAGAAGCCTGCTCCTTGCTAATTACACTCGTGCCTCCCAAACGTTTCGGATCGTGGACCACTCTTACATACTGCTTTCTCACCAGTCACTGCTGGCCCAGCTTTTTCACTGCAGTTGGGGTTCTGCAAACACAGTACGCTCGGTGGCGTTTCAGGCAGCAGGGATTGCTGAGCTGGGAGTCCTGCCCTGCCCTCGTTGTGTTACGGGTTTTATGCTGTGCTCTGCGTTGGGGTGGACTCATGATGGGGTCACTCAGCCATGCTGAAGGCAGACACACAGCTAACCACCAAGTACAGTCTGTTAAGATGAAATAATGTGCAGTGGTCCATCTCACATTCACATTGATGATGTTTTGGGGAATTAGTGTAATTCAGCAGAATTCCCCTCCTCAGCAAAGCCCAGAGGGTGGCAGAAGCTGGCTTCATTGCAGCATCTGTGGCAGAAAACATCACCAGTGGCATTTAGTTACTGCTGGTGGGCTTGAGAGTGGGACAGAGATGAGCAACAGGAAAATGAAACAGGGATGTATTCTCCTTCCCAGTAAACCACTCCCCCCCCAAAAAAAGCCCAACAAGCTGAAATGACGACACTCAGTAAATTGTGACCTGAGTTGGTGAATTAAAGCTTACAAATTACCTGGTGTACGTGAGCTGGAAATGGAGGAGCAGGCTTAGCATCGTGCTTTCAGTAATTGCAACTCCCAGGCATATGGGGAAAATATGAAGAACAATAAATTGCATTCTGCTTTTAATAATGGCTGTTTTCTAAATTTGGTCGTATAAAATCCATTTTGTAAGAGAAAAGGAATTTTGAAGTTTCTTTTGGGATTGATAGAAGTTTATTAATCTTGTAAAGTGAGCCTTAATTTTCCTAAGAAGGAAAAAAAATCTATTCTACAAATACTTCCTTTTAGTGTGACCTGAAATTCTCCTTTGCTGCTTTGTGACGTAGATCAAATGGAAGGAGGTGATGAGGGGATATTTTACACATAAAAACAGTGAAGTTGGTGGGTTTTCAGCTTTTGTTGTTTTTTACCTAACTGCAGGGTCTGCAGCTTGTGAAAGTGGGCATGGATCAGAGGGCTCCGTGTGGACGGGCTGAGCGTGGGTGCGTTGTAACCAGCAGAGTCTCAGAGGCACTGAACCTCAGCAGGTTTTAAACCTGAGGGACCTCCAAGGCTGCTTCCTCTGAGTTTTGATGCTGTTTTCTCTGCATCCCTTTGAGCTCCCTGCCCTAGAGGAGGGTGGCCGTGTGTGTATCACAAGCTGTTTCTTTTCATCAATGCCTTCTTTGGTGGTGCTGTGGGACCTTGCCGTGCTGGAACTAAGAGGAGGAAGACCTGTTAGAAGGTCGGATGGCTGCACAGAGCTTTAGCTGAGCTGGTGTTCCTGAGCCAAGATGGTGTATTGACACTGTTCAGAACCGTTTTTAGAGGTAGAGGGAAGTCAGAGAAATCACGTGAAAACAAAACAGCAGCCAAACTTCGGAGTCTGAAGATGTGGCCGTCTTTTCTCCTGAGGGAGGTTCACGTACAAGTGTGTAAACAACAGAAGTCTGTAACCTGGATGTATGGCAGGCGTTTTTCTTCACTTGCTGTGTGTCCCTGTGAGACAAAAACTTGCTGCCCTCTCAGTTCTCAGCATGCTTTTTGCATTAGGTGCTGACTCTATGTTGTTCACCTTGAGAAGGTCTTTTCATGATAGTTCTGGAAAACACAAGTGTGTTTGGGAAGAAGTTGTTCAAACCCCAACCATGCATTTTCTATCATTTTTCCATTAGATTTGAATGGGTTTGTTTAATAGTATCAGTTTTTAAAAGGTAAGTAAAACATCTGGGGCTTCTCTTGGCATTTCCCTGAGTGTATATTTGCCCTTCATGGAACAAAGACTCATAATAGATAATGTATTCTCCACAGCACTTGTGTGTGGCTGCAATCAGCCAGCCTTTCTGCATACTTGTGCAAAACAGTACTTAGGTTCTTTGTAGCTTATTGTCACTTCATAACTCCTGAAATTCAATGCTGGAGTGCAACCTGGTCACATCTGGGAGTAAAGAGGAAAGAACTGATTGACTCCACCCTCTTCTTCACTGGCCATCTTCATCTGCACCAGGGAAGCAGTAGAGGAGCCTGATACAGACTTGGCAAAGCCTCTAGACCTGCAGGGAATCAGCCGAGAGATGATTACTCGCAGAGTTTGTCTCTGTTCCCAGGCTACCCTGGTGTTTGTCTCTGTTCCAGGTGGCTTTGCAGCTGTATGCCATGCTGGCACACAGAGGGGAGAGCTGTCGTCCAGCCTGTTGTGGCCTGAGGGGCTCTTGGGTGGACTTAGGCTTGCTCTTAGAGTTGACCAGGGGAGACAGCACTTTGTGACTTGAGGGCTAGAGGTCTGTTGTACGTTCCACTACAGATTTCCTGATGAAACAGAGACAAGCAAACCCCTCAGAATACTGTGCCAGTAAATAAAACAGGGCCAGGGAGCAAAGTGTGTAAGCATTGATCACTTAGAACCAATGTTCCAAGCCCATAAAATCAAGCTAACTTCTCAGTTTGCCAGTGGCAGTGGGGTGGCAGCAGGAACAGAGGACTCAGCCTCCAGAGGTCAGGCTGCATGAACAGGGTTAGCACTTTTTGCTTTTAAAGGCCAGAGAGTCTCTTTACCTTGTTACCTGGCGTCAGTCTCCTCCTGAGTGCTCAGTGTGTGTTTGGTTTTCACAGTGCATTGTCTTTGTGTGCAGATGTGGTTCAATCTTTCAGAGAACACCGTAACCCCCACAGCAGAATTTAAGCATCTGTTAGCTCCAGACTGCAACTAAACTGATTACATCTGTAGGCTGTGTGGACAGCTTTATTCTGGAATAAAAATGCTTTATCTTGATATACCTTTAAGTCAATAAAACACCCTTTGTGCTTTCCTGAAGCTTGAAGAGGAGGAAGAATTTGCATACAAGATGATATTATCACTGCAGTTGTCAACTGTTTTCTTTAATGGACATTTAAATCAGATTGCAAAGATCAGTTTGTCTTAACAATCCTTGCCTCTCTTAAGCCTCAGAATCAAATTTGGTTTTATTGCTGCCATTGCTCTGCTCTTGAAGTCTCTAAGAGGTGGTCACCTGCTAATTTAGGAGAAGAGAACGCCAGGTAGCTCAGACCCTTACTTGCAGTGTCTCCTCTAGGCCTTAGGACAGCATCCTTCCTGAGTTTTGTTTGGGAATTACATGCTAAGTTTTCTTAACCCGTTTTCAAGCCTTTTAGAAGAACTGCATTGACATCTACAATAGATGGTCCTGCAGGCCTTGCAGAAAAACAGATGTGAACAAATGTGAAGCAAATGCCAGAACTGCTCTAGAATGTGTCATGCAAACTCAGAATTTCTTCAGTGCCATTTAATAAGAATTAGATATTAGATTAATAAGAATAAGAAAACGAGGAAAAATAACTGTACTCAACCACTTCTTTATTTTGCCCCAACAGGTTAGGTGGCGGTCCTGATGATGCCAAGGAGATAATGCAACACAAATTCTTTGCTGGCATTGTTTGGCAAGATGTATACGAGAAAAAGGTACTTAAACACTGTTCTTCCATGGTGAATGGTAGCATGCCTCAGATTCTGATGCCTGTGGTACAGTACATACAAGTTCTCCATGGAAGAGGTTTTCAATTGTTTTTATCAAGGCCGAATTGCTCCTTGTTTCTTAAAGTCCTGGGCTGAATTGCTTCTGAACCGAAGTTTTTTGTTTTGTTTTTTTCCCTGCATTGAGGGAGAAGAGGAAGAATAAGAGAGATGGTTTCTGTGACTGAATAAATAGGATGTAGCCAAAATTGCTTCCAAATGTAGATGCTACATAAGCTCTTGAAATGGCATTTCCTGTGAATTCCTGTTGCCATTTCTTGCTATCAACTGATGCATCCCTTGTGATTTATGGAGCCTGGAAGTTGGGAACTGCCAGAGCCTGAGCATCTGGAAGCAAAACTTTGTGGAAGCAGAGTGGAAGAATGGCTGTGCCTTCCCTGTTTTTCCTGTCTTGGCTGATGAAATCGGGCTGAATTCAGCAGGCACAGTGTAGCCTTTTCCATCAGTTCAAGCCTCATACATAAGTATATCTCTGGTGACTGAGGAATGTTGTGAAGTGTTGGCTCGTGGAGACCCACTGAGTTTGTAGGCATTCCAGTGACTTTCATCAACTGCCCCTTCTCTCCCAGGTCACTCAGTGCTCTCTTCCAGGATGTCCCTGTTGATGCTTTTGATCTGCTGTTATCCTCTCCCATTTAATTCTCATCAGCCACCATTGCCTAACACTCACTAACTGAAGTGTGGGTCTGATGCCATACAGCCTCACCCAACCCCAGCCTTCCCTCATTTCCCTCCTTCCCCCTGCAGCCCCGTGTGGTCTGGTTTTATCTCTCAGTACTGAATTCATTTCTCCCTCCAGTTGATGGAAGCAGGCAAGAAAAGAGTTTTAATTCTTAGGATTCTTTTGGTAAAACTAATGCAGTATAATTTTTTTTCTCTTAGACAGCAGAGTATCACCACTGCTTTCCATACTGTAGCAAGAGAATTGTCCAGTGCTTCTGTACAAAGAGAGCTCTGTTTCCTCCTTGTTCACTTCCTCCCAGACTTGCATGGCTAAAGGGAACTGAAAAATGAGAAAGTAGCTCTTTGTGCCTTGAAAGCATACGTAGCATTTAGACCTCTGTGCTTTCAAAGCGCCTCTTACAGCCAAGAGCTCCGTGTCACCGTGAGGAAGGTGTGGGCAGCAGGGAACTGTGTGGACCATCGCCAGCATAATGTACAAAGGATTTCTGAACTACTGTTCCAAGCTGCAGGTTATCCCCCTTTCACCCAGCTGGCAAACTGAGTCGTTTGGTTTTTATCGTTTAACATGAGAAGTTGTTAATGGGGTTCCCAAATTTCCAGTGGAGTTGCTTGTTAGCGGGATTGCCGTTGTGCTGTTTCCCTGAATGGAGGAGAACTCACACAAGTTGGAGGCAGTTGATCTATTATTTATCTATATGGCTGAGAAAGCCTTTGTGGAATGTCCCACCGCAGTACTGGCTCAGCCTGGTGTGGAAGCTACCAGGAAATCTGGGAGCACTTAGGAGACAAGAGCACTCAACTCCTGACTTCGGCTTGTGCAAGGAGCCTGGGTTCTGGTTTTGCTCCCGTCCCATTGGTTCTGCACCTGAGATGGGACGTAAGCTGTTCACTATTGCAGAAATAGCCGTGCTGTGCAAATGAAGAGGTTTCGTACAGCCTGTGAGCAATTGCTGCCTGAGTTCTGAGCGGCCCAGGGAGGTTCTTGCAGGATCCACCTGACATGCAGCTGATGGATAAATCCTGAATCCTGCCAGCTGCCCTGTGCTCAGCTCGCTTCCCCCATCTCCAGACAGCGGCGAATATGCTCATGAGCACAGGCTTAGGGCACTCAAGAACTCTTACTTTGTAATTAAGCTTTTTGGAAACAGAGCTGTGCTTTGAGTTATATGCAGCTTTGGATAACTGAGGTTGTCCCAGGAATTTAAGCCGTCCTGGAAAGGTGCTGCTGTCTGTCTGTGCCATAACAAAAGGCACAGTTCTGTTTGCAGCATTCTGCCCTCCCACGGGTGGCAGGGACACAGCGAGGTGTGAATCACACGTGGGTTTTTACTGGGCTCTTTTGCCTCTTCAGCCAGCATAAGCCTGCGGGTATCAAGCTGGTCTGCAGCAGTGGGAGGCTACAGGTGGCACCTCTCTGCTGGTTGAGCTGCAGAGCTATTGCAGTGGCAGCTTTTCAGTAAAGCAACATATTTGCTTGCTGAAGCCAGCAGTGTATAGCTTTCTGCGGCTTCCCCTCTGTTTCCAGCTTAATGTTCTGAATTTGACAGCTAGGAAAAGAATTTGGTCTTGTGGGTGCATCATCATCTGTCTCAAATTGCTTTTAACGGATCCTAAAATAAAAGGAAGAAGTGATCCAGGCAGCAGTCGCCCGTTACACATGCGTTCTGACTTCGGGCTGCTGCTCCAAGTCACTCTGATGTGCATAGTTCAGGTGTCTGCTGCAGTGCCCAAGCCCTAAATCACTCTGCGCTGCGCAAAGCGAGCCGGAGCGGCTGGGAGAGCTGCCATGCCCAAACCACCGGCAGCTTAAAAAGGGCAGACACATGCACACGCGGCTGGTGAGACAGCGGACCCAGGTTCGCCTTAAGGAACGGGCAGAAAACTGCCGTGGGGAGAAAGAACAGAGCTAATAGGATACGTGATACTCATCCTCAGCGGGGCTTTGTGCGTAATGTGCTGGTTTGACTCGATGGAGAATAGCGTTATTAACATTACAATGCGCGGCATTCCCTCTTCAATAGCTCTGCTTGGACTGTCCGCGGGGGGACCTCTGGCTTTGGGATATCCGGTTTCCTTTTCCGTTTGAAATTCAGGACATAAAACCCGACCTCATTTTTTTACGGGAACATTTGCCGGGCTCCTTGAAACCATACTCGGGAACAGAGAATAATTAGCAATTAAAAAAAAAAAAGGATGCTGAACACGTACTATAATTTTACTCTCTTCTATAATAAAGACAGAATTTGCACGTCCCTTAACTTTTAAAGATTGGTATTAAACCGTGGAATGCTTCTTTGTATTTGGCAATAAAGCCGTGTGTGTTGATGACGCTGCTTAGAGGCTTCACGGTGCAGGAGGGGCGGCACTGTTGTGCGTGGAGGTCGGGGCAGTGCTGTAGGTACTGTCACAAGGAAGGGCAGTGAGGGGCTGGGAGGTGCTGATTTTCCTAATGAGCTGGCTTGCCAAGCAGACGATTCTTCAGCTTTCCTCCAGCTTGGATCTGAGGGTGGAAAAGAGATTCTTTGTACGTTCAGGATTTGATGTCACTTTCTAGGTAGTGATTCTGCCGCTGTAGTTCTTATCTGTGCAAGAGCAGGAGTGCATCTCAGGGTCACTGCTTAATTCCAGTCGGAGCCGTTTGCTGTTTGCCCAGATGAACCTTTCCCTGCAGTTTCAGCTTGGAAGCCGTATCCTTCCTCAGTCACGCTTCGAAATTGTTGCCTAGTGTGGCTCAGCGCTATTAAAAGATGGCCCCGTTTAACCCCAGTGGTGGGCGACCTGAAGCCCAGCACAGGGAGCTGTGCGTGCCCTCTGTGGGCGGGCTGAGAGCGGCGTTCACATCTCACGTATGGTGGGGAGGTGAGCAAGGTCTGAATCGCGGATACTTTGCCCTCCAGAGCTGTGTGTGTTCCAGCTCTGTGCATCTGCGTGCAGCCGGCTCCGGCACCGCGCTTCCCGGGCCTCCTCCTCCTCCAGCCCCGCTCAGGCAGCTCAGCTCCATCTGGAGCTCTGTTGCCAGTGCTTGCCTATGTACACATGAATGATTTCTGGCCCTTCTGCCCAAGTGCGTTTCAAGAATAGGACCCAGACAGTGCTGTAACAAGAGGATGATGGTTACCGCTCCTTTTATTTATTTTTTGTTAACTTTTTTTTGTTAACTCTTCACTTTTTGTATTTTTTTTTTAAATTCAGAGTTTACCTCAAGCTGCTTTTTGGGGATTTGGAGCATAGTGCTTAATGTTGCTGCTGCCATGCCCCGGCTTCTCCCGGGCTGCTCCAGCCCACTGCACAGTTGTGCTCTGAGCTGCTGGGGCACAGTAACTCCATAGCTGGGATTTTTTGGTGAAAGTTACCACCCTTATTCCTCGGTACAGGAGAGATGTGAACCTACTGGAGTGCGTCTGGAGGAGGGCCACAAAAAATGAGCCAAGGAGGGAAGGACTGAGAGAGCTGGGGCTGTGCAGCCACAGAAGAGCAGGGCTGGGGGAGACCTCTGAGTGTCTCGAGGGGGGGCTGGAAGAAATTGAGGAGGGTCTGTTGTGGTAGGACAAGGAAAAATGCAGTTGTTGGTTCTTGTTCCTTTTCAACCTCCTTAAATGTAAATTGGACTAGATTTGCATATAATTAGGAAGAGAAGCAGTGTATACTGTTCATCTTAAACACTTGTATGCATGTTATTTATTACCTGAAGTGACATTAGGAGTGTAGGATTTTCCTTGTCCAATTTAATTCTAGAAGCACCATGTCTGAAAGGCCTCATAAGCAGGATGTGCACACCTAGCCTTATTGCATGCTGTTCCTTTTTATATGGACTGTAGCTTCTAACCTTGCTTCAGACCCTGCCTGCTTGAAACCCTACTTCCCGAGCCTGTAAACAAGCAGTGTTTTTCTGTTTTTCATAGCTTGTACCTCCGTTTAAGCCACAAGTTACATCTGAAACAGACACAAGATACTTTGATGAAGAATTTACAGCACAGATGATTACAATCACTCCTCCTGACCAAGGTAGAGTTTTCCCAATCATTTCCCACTGTTTTCTCCAGACCAGCAGAAACAATTTGCTGTGAGGTCATCCGGCCTCTTCAGAACACGTGAAGAAACACGTGTGTGTCTTCATGCATTCTGACCAAGAATTGGTGTGAGTTAGCGTGAAACTTTCCGCAGATCTTTCCTGCTTCAGAACAGGAAAAGCCATTTTAGAAGTTACTCGTACTGTTGTCTTTCCAGAGTCTTCTGTTGGGGAACAGAGCTCTGTCCCTGAGTTTTACTGCATACATCTGTTCATGCAGACAGTCAATCGAGTTTGGGTTAATGTCTGTCCTCAATCAAAGTTTCGTTTTCATTCTGATGGAGCATGTTCAGTACTTCGAAATAGCAACTGCCAGAGATTCAGAACACTGGGTATGAAGTTAAGTGATGAAACCCCCTAGCAATCTTAAATGGACATCCAAACAACCATTTTCACAATGAACATAAACTGGGGATCTTCTGTGATGCCCGGTGAATGGGGTGAGATCTCTGGCGTGATGTCTCTTTGTCCTTTCTAGTCTGGAAGAAAAAAGCAATGCTGAATTTTCTGAGAGGAATTTACGGTGCATTATCTCGTTGTTTGTTTATGTAAAGTAAAAAAAGAACCAAATGCTGTCTAATGGGTTTGTTTTGTTTGTTTTTCTTCCTCCAGATGACAGCATGGATTGTATAGACAATGAGAGAAGACCTCATTTTCCTCAGTTCTCCTATTCAGCCAGTGGAACCGCTTAATGTTTTGCAGTGTTTTCCCATTCAGAAACAAAACAGACTGCATTTTGGGGACCTTACTTCAATGGACACTAGAGAACTTTCTATATTATCTGAACTACAAACTGTGTTTGTATTACGATTTAGATGAATTTGTAGGAAGCCTCACAGATTCTGTATTTAAAACAACTCTTTGATGCATTTTTGAGAAGGAAAACAAATCCATTCTTAAAGTATTATGTCAAGGCTCTTATGCTGAACGACCGTAGGTTTCTAAGAATACGCACCAAAACTGTTTACTTCAGAATTAATTAAGGTATTCAACATATCAGCAACTCTGACCAGAAAATCCCCTTATTTTATTTATTTCATACAGTTCATTATCTAAATATAGAATCTGCACTCTGAACAATTAGATTTATATAGGAAGATATAAGACTTTAGTAGTTAGTGCAATAAATAGAAGCAACAAAGTGAACAAACTCTGGAGGATTAAGGTTCAAACTCATTTTGGACAGCAGCTGAAGTGTCATCCAGCTCCAGAAAACCAGCTATAGGAACAGCATTAATGGCCTCAGTGAGGTAAATCAAAAGCAAAAGTTATTTTTGTTATAACATCTGCTGCAAGACATTACATATCAAACCGAATCCAGTGGGATCTAGTCCATTGCTACGTAGTACAGATGAGTATTCCGTTCGAGACAGTGCATTTAATTATCCCATTTGTGTAGTTCAGGAATACTTCATAGGATTGGCTTTTCCGAACTTAGAAAATGCTTAATTTTCCAGTTAATATGAACTGCAACAGCACCGAGTCACCCACTTGCACCACTGTTTAAAGATACCATACAGGTCTACGTGAGAAACCACCTTAAAAGCGATTTATCTAGACAGACGTTCGTTTTGGCACTGAAGTAATGACTTGTTGCCGCTTTCTTTTTTTTTTTATGAAAAGATATATGAATATATATAAACACTTAATGATTTTTTTGCATCACGCCAGATCATTTCCTCTTTCTTGAGTGTGCATTAAAGGTATCAGCCGGCAGTTCACGGTGCCTTCTCACTCTCGAAGATTCACTCTAACAGTGTTTCCCATGTATAAGCAAAAAAACTAGGTTGGGACTTCGTATGTGCTTGAATAATAATGGTGTTCAAAAAGTGAATTTTTTTTTTTGTTTCTTCATTTTTAACCTTAGTGGAAGAATTCCCCGCGCCCTATTTTTGTTGTATCCTGTTTCTTTGTAATTTTCATAAAAGCAGTCTTCTTCTGTCTCTCCCGCGAATGAATTTATTCCGTTGTAGGTTGCGTTCTCTTAAATTGCTTTTTTGGGTTTTTTTTTGTTTGTTTGGTTGGTTTTTGTTCTCTTGACTGTATAAAAAACGTTGACATGTACTACTATTAAGCAGCATTTGATTTTTATTTTGAAAGGAGTACATCCTGGAACCCCTTGCTTCCCCTTTCCATCAGAGCCTGCTGCGTTTGCAGAGAACCCATCGTCTTGACTTTTCTTTTAACAACGTTCAACTCTAGTATTTTTACTTACGATATGGAAGTGTCCCTCCAAATACTTAAATAAAAATTGCTTTAACAAGTTAGGTTCTTACTTATTGCAGCGGGAGCCTTCTGAATCTGTATGGATGCAACAGTTGCTCCTGTTCTGAGAGCTGCTGAAGTGCGCGTGTCGGAGGGATTTAAGCTTTTCTGTCTCTTAGTTATTACATCTCTGTGCTGATCGTGATGTTCTGGTCAAGTTCTGTGAAGTGCACCATGCTGTGGAAGTGCTCTTGAGGTAAAGGAGGACGGGCCTCATTCTGCTGTCCTTCTGATGCTAGTGGTGATGAGTTAGTGAGGCCCCAAACCGAAAGGTATTTCTATTTCAGTCACCCTGGCCAGTGCACAACATATAACACTGTGTTTCCTTTCTAGGGACTGGTATTAATCGCTTCTGGGAGCCAGTTACACAAGGCTAGAATGTCCTTTTTCAAACGAGAATACAGAGGGAAGTGCAAGAATGTGCAAGAAAAACTGTAATTTGCTTCAAACTAAAGAAGCTGCAAGCATAGTAAGCCTTTAAATGTCCCAAACATTGTTTTGGTTCGGGGAATAGGCTGTAATTCTCAGTAGAATTTACTGCATGTTTTATGCAAAGATGGAAAGTGAAAGGAGGACCTGTCTGTAGAGTGTACCTTAGATTAATGCTGGACTGCCCATGCCATCCTGCAGGACCAACCTCTTAACTTCTTCCTTTGCTTCTAAACCTTCATCTGAATTTGCAGCCAGCTCAGAGACCAAGTCCAGAGAATTCTTCTGCAAGTGGACGAGCCCTGACAAGTTCAGAACTAATGTGCTTGTGCATCCAAATATAGACAGCGCAAATGAGCAAAGGTTACCACAGTCTGCCCCAAGGAAAATGTGTTTTTGCAAATGCAGGAACAGATGAGGATCAGGTTGGTCTGTTGAGGCATCGTCTGAGAACAGTGTTTTTCTGCCTATTGTTCCTATTGGATTTTTGTTGTAACTTCCATATCTAAGATGGAATTAACGGGGGAAAATGTCTGTCAGAAAGGCTGGTAATCTTAGTGTTGCTTGCAGCAGTGAACCGAGGGACACTCAGCACAGGGTCTTCTGGATGTGAGTTCTCATTTCACCTGTGGTTTTTCAAAGCCTGTTGTCTTATGAGCCTGTTACAGCAGCCTACCCGCAGATATAAAATGCATTCTTTCAGTTTTGATCTAGCAGAGAAAATGATTAGTAGCTGATAGCATACTGTTGTCTTTCCCTGGCACAAATCTGTGAGCTGCCTCGTTCATCTCATTGCTCTCCTATGGTGTATGTAGAGACTGCTTAAATCTCGGTGGTTCATGTAGCTGGTGTGTTTAAAACATACAAACAGGACTTGTAAAACAGTCCTTAGAACCTCCTCGTTCTTCTCTCTCGCACTGATGAATGTCATAATGTTCTTCTGTTACACATTGCAGCAAAGATCTTACAGTGGCATTGATCTGATGCTTTAGTTTCTTTTCCAGTGTGTGCTCTTACGCTGCGTGGCTTGCTGTTGGCTGGGCCACTGCTCCTCCACTGGAGTCCCATCTCGAGGTGAAGGTGGTGCATGCTGAGTCCTGCACCTCCCAAGGCAGCACGTTGCTCACAGGTGTGTGCTGCAGCCCGGGAACATGGTTGTAAATTCAGGCTTTCCAACTTAAAGTCTATTCTTTTTTTTTTAGATGGGAGGTGAAAACTTTCCTTGATAGTTGGAAATTTCCAGGTTTTCCCTCCAGCAGCAGGACTTGCTTGGGATGGAGGTCGCCATCACAGCCTGTGAGGGCTGTTGGGGGTTTCTGCCCGAGAAGTTTGGGAATCAGTAAGTTAGGAGGAAGGTTTGATTTGCTTCACTGTATCTTGAAGAGCTTTGGAGGTAAAATCACATTTGAAGAAATGAGCATATGTGAAAGGATCTTGTTTCCTCAGCGTTGCAAATGAGTGTGTTTGTCTTCCACTTTGAGCTCAATTTTCTTAATAACAGGGAGGTTAATTGCCACTAGAAGTAAAACGAAAAGAACATACAGTGCCTATAGCAAATGAGAGCTTATTATCCCAAATGCAGCTGAGTGTACAGACGTTTCGTAGCTCTGTCTAATGGAACATATGTCGCATTCTAATCAGGTGATGACTGGTTGCTCTGTGTTTGAAATCATTTTAAACAAAGGCATTTCATTACAGTAGTCCCTGCATGCCTTTCCCCCTTCCTTTTTCTCTCTTGGGTTAGTTAGTTACTGCTGGTCCCATCCTTGCTGTGAGATGCCCCCGGTAGTGCGTGTTTTGTCACGTGCCCTGCACCCTTTCCTACCCACAGCCCTGCAGTGTGTTTGAATAAGTGGCTTTTTTTCTTTTTTTTCTGTAAATGATAGCAAATTTTTCTAATGAACTTATTAAGTTGATTGTAAAGAACGTATGGATGTGCAGAAAGATCAGAACATAAGCCCCTGTATGAATTTTAATCATGAAATCAGAGTGATGCTATTTTTAAGAAAGAAGGTTGCTGCACGTTGTTGACTTGCCATATAATTTCATCAGCTCCAGGTTTTCTTTATTCTGCTGTTAGTGGGGGAACTAACCAGCAAGACCACAGTATCTGGTGACAGTCCAGAAATGAGAACAGCAGTGAGAATGAAAATGGAGAGGAAAGAGCAAAATCACTTGCTGCAACTGGAAAACTGCAGAGGAAGGGAAGTATAAAAACAAACCAAGAAATGTACTTGCATCCTGAGGTGAGATTTTCATACATTTAATGCATAGCTAAGTTGAAGGGATCAAACTTAGTCCCTCCCTGTAGTTGACTGTAAAACCTGAAATCGCATTACCCTTCCAAAGCTTCACTTTCTGTGCTCGTTTGCTCAGCTGTTAAGAAATCAGAGGTGACAGCTCGTTATTCAGAATGGCCTTCCTTGGGTTTCTCCTGCCCCTTCAGTCACCCCATGGTTGGGCTGTTTTTTTCCAGGTAATTCTGAGAAACATGTTGTCATTTCTTTCTCCCTGTTTGTCAGAGGTAGGAAAGCACTGGCAGTGACTGCTGAAGTTTCTGGCAATGGAGGCAGTGGGGTCTGTGGTTCCTCTGTGCAAAACAGTCACGTCAGCTTTTCCTTAAGGTTGGTGCTGGTAACTCAGTTTTGTTAGCAATCTCTTCATAGTCACAAAACACAGGCACGTGTTATAAGAAGAAAAGGCAACAGAGATACTTTTCAAACGTGAAGAACACCCTAGATACAAACAGACCCGTTTTTCTAACAGGTTCAGCTGAAATGCAGGCAGTAGCAAGACACGTGTGTGCGTGTATAAGGAGCATATGATACGAGTACACAGACTGGTGGAGGCCCTGAGCAGTCGAGAGCTGCTAGAGAGGAAGGCTGTAACAGCACAAAGAAGCTTCCAATTCCCCATCTGGAAAAATCCCCCACAGGAGTGCAGGCAATGGTAATGCCATCTGTCTGTCTTCTGCAGAGCACATCTCTCTTGGGAAGAGAAAAAAGCTGGCACACGGAGGTGGGCTCTCACTTCCCCACTGTACCAAGACCAGTTTTCTCTATCCTGTCCCCTCTCCCCATTTGCTTGCTTTTAAGTTAGTTTTATCTGAGTACTGTACTCTTCATTTTGCCTTTTGCTGCTTTCCGTGATACCTTCCTCCTTCCCATCTCTTTGCAGCATACAAGAGACAATGGTTTTCTTCTTCCTCTTTTTCCCCATCTTCACTCATTCTTTCTTATGCCTTCTTAGCCTGATTCAGACCTTCTTCAGTCCCTCCTAGAAGGTGTGTAAATAAGTAAGAGATATTACATCAGTTTAAGTAACTGATTTCTCTTGGGCATTGCTCTGACCTTCAGGTCACTGCAGAAACTTCAGGAACCCAGTATCAGCTACACTCCGTATAGATGGTGTACAGAAGCTGTGAGACCACTTGCCTTCTTCTCAGACAAGTGTGGATTTCGTGAGTGAAAGCAGCTGTGGTGAAGCCCATCAGGGAGTCCTTCCACCTTCCACTAACACTGCGGTGCGTGGGCTGGAAGAAGGCTCTGACCTCAGGCTGCAGTCTCTCCTGCTTGTCTGGGTATGGTGACTTTGTTACAAGATGTACAGTATTGAAGACAATAGAGTATTTAGCTTCAGGCGTGGGCTGAATCTTATTTGGATACTGCAGTTCCTTAATGTGGAAACAGAACGAGCTGAATTCTGTCACCTGTCCAAACCCATAGGACCACTTCTAGAAACATGGAGGATGGAAGTTTACTGTCTGATGCAATTTGGCATGCCCTGCTGGCTCAACCAAGGCCAAGATCCCATCTCCTGTTGAGTTCTAAAGTCATTTGCTATTCCTTTTGATACTTTCAGTATCAATTTGGCTGTGTAAGCACAACTAGAGATCACTAGGGCAAGAAGAGGAGGTGCCTGCACCTTTGTCATTCATTCCTTTTCTTTAGCAGACTTAGAAGAAGTGTTAGTTGCTTTGTAAGAAATCTGGTCATACCTCACTGCTTGGCATCCGATTTATTTGAGAGTAAGAGCTCCCTAAATTGAGTGATGTTAAACATAAAATGTCCAGGAAAAGCAAAAAAGAACACTTCTGCATCCTTATCTAGGTTATCTTTTCACTGTGGTACAAACTACAGTTTCACCTCTCCTACCTGCACTTAAATCCCTGATAAGACATCGACTGAAATTCATTCTCTTCAATTCTTTAGGAGTCCCATAAGCTCCTAAGAACCCTTGTAGTGCTGGAAAACTAACACAGGCCTTCTTCAGCATGCTCAGGTTCACTGTACCAGGCTGCAGCCTGCACGCCCTGCTTTAATCTGCTCTTCCAGCACCGTGAAAGGCCTGCAGTCAGACTCAGTAAATACAAATACTTTCCTGGAACACGAGTCTTAATCATGTCCTTTCCCAACCTCCTCCTGCTGAATGACTGAGGTTGTTTGGCACCCCTCCCTCGTTATCCCCTGGGTACCCACTGATCTCATTTTCTAAGAGGAACTGCGGGAAAGTCCTGCCAGGCAGCTCTGTGGAAATGGCCCACAGAGAGAAGGGAAGATCCAGCACCCTATTCCTGGATGTACAGTCCTATCCTGTAGTTACCCTGCTTGGCTCCAGCCAGTCTGCGACTGCAGCTTCAAAATAAAATCAAGACAAAATATTGTATGTATTGTCCCACCACACACACCTTATTTAGGCAGCTAAGTGAAATACAAACATATGGACTCCATAAATTCTTCTGTGAATGGCTTTATGTGAAATACTGAGCCAAAGCAATGGTTATCATTAAGCACTGACAACACCAGCACATACAACTTGTGTGCAGGACCAGATCCTCAGCAGCGTAGCTCTGTTTGCTCAGTAACACCGGGTTGAGTTGCACCAGCAGAAAACACAATGCTCTGGGTTTTGTGTTGGCGCACTCAGCTAGCTGCTCTGAAACCAGCGAGGAACCCACACTCTCCTCTTGAACAAAAAGCTTAAGAAGAGTGAAATGAGGTTTTGTAGCATTAGCGGAAGAACAGTAAAGGATAGCAAGTCTCTCCATAAACACGTAACATAATCAAGAGTGTATCCACTGCTAAGCAAACCTGACTAAAACAACTGAAATAAAATACTGCTGGAGACAGGTTTAAAAATAGACTGACACAAGAGCACGTGGAGAGCAGTTCTGCTGGAGCAAACTCTCTCTCCGCAATATGAAATAGCACAGGGAGTGCGTAAGAAAAGTTTTCTATAACAAACAGCAACAATCCTCCCAACCTACTGAGTGTTATTAGCAAGTAATGGTAAATGATTCTATGTAATCTAGGTATTTCAAAAGCATTCTGAACAATAACAAACCACATTACATTAAAATAAGGATGGAAATAGGTATCTTAAGCTTATGTCGCACCTCACATGAAGCTCAGATCATAGCACTTTCACTTGTGTGGCATCTGACCAGATTGCCAAAAGCCATTCTTGCAGAGCGCTGCAGGGTACTATAACTTCAGTGATTCATACATGCAGCTGTTGGAACTGCTTGTTGGGTTGTGAAAAAACCCACAGTGCCAAGTGCTGATCTAAGAGAACTCAGATCTCCATCAGCCCTCTTGGCTCCGAGCAGTTCCCGAACAACAGATGGTAGCATGAGTTAAGCAAACTATGAAAATATTCTGAGCAGAGGAATAAAGTTAAAAGCCCTGCAAGAACTGAAATTCTCAAGGAAATACAGAGAACAAGTGTTGAATTTTGAACTGGTTTTCATGTGCAAGTGATGTAGGCTACTAAAAACATCAAGAGGAAGTCTCATTTCTGAAGCACTCATTGTGAAAGCTATCATCACTTGAACAGAAGACACTGCCTGTGAAATTAACACTAAGGAAGCTCCAGATCAAGTCCAAAGTCAAACCTTCTGCATATAAGCTGTGTTTGCACTGTGAAGCACAACTGGAGACAGTATCTGGAACAAAGGAAAAGATGAAAGAAGCAGAAATCACATCATTTTACAGTAATTACAAGCACCATCAGCAAGGAAGGGACAGCATCGTGAGCTCAGCTGATCTCTTCAGAAAAGATAAGACAGAACCACAGTAGCAAAGGGAAGATCCATCAGTGTGAAGGTGGACAGAAGAGCACAGGTCATTGCTGTATCCAAATGAGTAGTACCAGCAGAGAAGGGACAAAGTCAGGAAGAATGCAGACTCAACACTATGAATGTGCATGGAATAAACAGCAGGAGACCTGGGGCAGTAAAGAATGAAAGCCCCTCTCCATTCTGTTTACAATAGATTCTCATTCTGGATCTCATTAAGACCATGCACTCATTGAATGGGTGAGAACCAAAGAATTCAGGAAGATTTAAAGGCATTTTCTGGACTTAGAGCTGCTCGTGTTGAGTGGTGCCGATACGAACTCACATTAAATACTTTTCTATGGAACTTTGTTACTCCAAACAATTACTGAATTACAAAGATTGTGCATGCTTGTCAAAGTCTCACCTAAACACACAGGTACCCAATCTTCCCTCTGTAAGGAGCAACACGTGAAACTACATTCAACAGAGACCAAGTTCTCTCCTTCTCAGAGAAGTGAAAACTTGTAGAGCAACCCTGAATGTAATTAACTGAGCTGAATCTGTACTATGAAGGAAGTGGTGGAGCTGACTTTCTTCTAAAATTGTTGTGAGAAGGCCATGGAAATTTGCACACTGAATTGTACTTTCAGCCATACTTCTTTTTTTACTAGGTTTAAAGCAGTTTTCAAATCTTGTTTGTGACAGTAAATAAACTTGGTATTATGGAAAGAGACCTCAGAACAATTAGATTACTCATTTAGCAAGATATTACTCAGTGCAAGAAAGCGTGGGAGAATCAAGCTTCTGAAATGAAACTCACTGGGACTGAGATAAACTAATGCACTTTTATGTATGTAAGATACTTATTTGAAAATTTAACCATTTCTGTTGGCTCATGAACATATGCTCTGCAAAGCACAGCCCACGAGTGCTCAGTGATATGAGTAAGTTGCATCATACAAGTGGTCGTAGCAAAGTAAACAGGATGTGAGAGTGCACATATTCAGACCACGTATCCTCTTAGCAGTTCCTCATTTCTAGGGGTTATCAGTAGTCAGAGCGCAGAAGAATGAACAGGTCGAAGAGTTTCAATGGTGCTGTAAATTCTTCAGTCTTCAAAAGCAGCATTATGTGAAGACATCCTAAAATAGCCGTGCTTGTGATAGGCCACGGACAGGGAGGGCCAGGCTTCCTGTCTGTTAGCAGCACCTCTGCACTGTGTGATCTTCAGGACAAGCCCCTCTGTGTGTGGCAGCAGTATCTCTGCACCTCGTGCCCGATGGGAACCCTGCTGGCTCTACTCTTGCTAACGCTGCCCAACGCAGTTCTGTGTCTCAAGCACTATGCCCACCAGGACAGCCAGGTTTTCTGCAAAGCCCTTAGCTGTCCTGCTGCCCCCAGCCTGCATTACTGCAGTTGTTCCGGCCCTGGCACAGCACTCTGCAGGTACCCATACTTTGGAGAACAGCTGAAAGCCTTGCTGCTAATGTCAACTATGACACCCACTTGGAATTTCAGGCTATGTTTTTAAACCGCTAATGTTGTTTTGCATTTGTTTTATAAGAGGAACGTTTCAAAACAAAGGAAACCTAAAACTACAACTATAGCCGTGCCTATCAAGTGGCAAGGATTGAAACAGAACTTGGGTGAGAATCTATGCAAAACTAACAAAGTAATGCCACCGTGTGGATGTAACACAAAACTTCTGAAAAGCTAAGAGAAAAGCACTGTCGATCTGCTTCACCTCTGCGTTTTCAGGGTTCACATCCCCCAAACCAGGGGCCAAGGTGGGTTACATCACTTGGACAAATGCAGCACTTACATTCCTAGACAGCTGTTGTGCCTTAGCAGTCCTGACTAGCAACCGTAGCACAGAAACAGTACGCACTGGCCAATCCTGACCAGCTTAGCTCACTTTAGGACATATAACTGGGCTCTCTGACACTTTTTTTCACTAGTGATGACATACAGGCTTTAAAAGGACTTCTGTATCGATCCAAATTGTTACTTGCAGACTATTTTTACCCCTCCACGTGGTAGCTCCCCAAAGAAAAACTGTCTTTGCTCTGAATTCAATGCAAACTGCTTTCTGGTACTTTGCAGCAAAGAATAGGTGAAGAACATACATTAAACAGTAAAGCACAGTATAAAAAGTGTTTTCCTGTTCAGTTGTAACCAGTTATTTCTCTTTCTCTACCACATGGTCCACTCACTGCACAACATCCAGCTCGATGGCCAGTGACAGCATGCAGAGGTTTCTGAATAGGCATTAAAAGGACAAAGAGAAGAAGCTCAGACCTTCCAACTGAAGATTCTTCTCTTTCATAATTTGCTGTAGGCAACACAAAGATTAAAAAACATCAAAGTCACCAGCCCTACCTCCCTCTGGTCAACTCAGAAGAGCAAAACAAGAGCTGCAGCTTTCCTCAGTAACAAGATTTTGAGGTTTTTGAGACAGTTATAAGCACAGGAAAAGCAGCTTTCCACACGTTCTGAATTCAGATGAGTGAATTGGTAATCACTAGAAGAAGAAACATTTCTTGCTTGCACAGTGCTCCACTCCAACACAAGAGCATCCCTGCTCCTTCCATTCTCTTCCTGGCTCTACCCCTCCTGTTTTTTCTTCTTCCAACTCCTCACTCAGCATCAGGTGCCTGTGCTAATGAAAAGCATCTTCCAGAGGGCTCCAGGGTAACAGGTTTCCACCAGGAAATCCATGTCACTGGTTTAGAGAAGACAGCTCCACATGAAACACAGCAGTGACTAAATGAGTCCAAAAAACAGAATTCCGAATTACACTGAAACAAAAATCATCACTAAATGTCTCATCTCCCTGGGAGCCTGGAAACCTCACCTCCTGAGGGTCTCACCCTCAGGAAAGGTTGAAAACAAAGCAGACACAGAAAGGTTTCAGCCTGAGAAACGTGCCTGACTGAGAAACATTTCTGCCACCGCTTAGAGCTTCACTTGAAGCAAAGTCAAGGTATAAAATTCTTTCCCCAAAGTAACATTTTAACACAGCAGCTACAGAATCTCAGCACTCATAAAGCTCAACTCTGCATTTTAAGACTACTACCACAGGGAAAAAAAAAATAATTGCCCTGGGAGCCCAAACAACGAGGGACTGCTTACACAGGTTAATAGTGATAAGTGGGAATAGTTTTAAACTAAGACAGGGGAGATTTCGGTTGGATGTTAGGAGGAAGTTTTTCACTCAGGGTGGTGACGCATTGGAATATGTTGCCCAGAGAGGCTGTGGATGCCCCATCCCTGCAGGCACTCAAAGCAAGGCTGGATGTGGCTCTGAGCAGCCTGCTCTAGTGGTTGGCGAGTCTGCCCACAGCAGGAGTTGAAACGAGATGATCTTTGAGGTCCTTTTCGACCCAGGCCGTTCTGTGATTCTATGACGACACCAGAGTCCTGCCATCATCCTTAACCTGTGACTGTTTTGAAGGAATAGGTAATACTGTGGAATTGCTGCACATCTGCAAAACGCATTCACTACTAGCTCACTCAACTGACTCAAACTTGGTTACATTTTGTTTTAATGGGTAAACAGCTGCTCAGAGTCAAGACTGCAGTGGAAACTGGTAAACCCTCTTTCCACTAGCTACAAGTTATTCAAGGAAACAGTTACACTATCAGGCCGATCAAAGGGAACCCCCTCTAGGGGGCACAAATGATTTCTAAGTGTCACCACTGAGTTACACAAGGTATTGCACTGAGTCTAAATGGTCATTCCAGGCCTCACAACGGTTGTCATATCCAAAGCCAGGCCACGTGCAGCTAGGAAGCACTGGTACTCAGCAACAGCTAACAGCCCACCCTGCGTTAGAGCACTCGGTCAGTTAGTTGCAGTGTTTTTCAGACCACTTTATGAGCAATTTCTGGGGCCTATTCAGGAGAAATATTAACTTTACAGAATACACATGATCAACTCATACAAATGAGCCTCTTTCTAAGAAAGTAACCTTATAATAACCTTACAAGGAGGGTGCAGCAAAAGCAGTCTCTGACGTGCAACTACTGTGTTTTCTTTCATCTGTTCTTCCCCCTCAAGAAGTCTGTAGTACCAGTTCTCTATTAAAAAGATAGAGTTCTCTATCAACAGTTTTGTGTTCAAATCAGATTTAACTCACCTAGAAGCACAAGAAGAACACATGATTTCTATTCTGATCCACAAAAGGGGTGTCTTGAGCAACAAGGAGACACTGAACTCTGTGTAACACAAGGAATACCAGGTAAGAGCACAAAGTAGCCCATTCCAGACAAACATCTCATAACCATTCACAGAGCAAAAGCTGACTCCAAACAATGTAGAAATTCTCAAAATATAAAAGTTTATTTAACTACAATATTAAAAAGTACAATATAAAGGTATAAAACATAGAAATCCCATAACTAATTCACAGGTTAAAAGGATTAATTGACCAGCCGTAAGGAGGAGACTTCATGAAATTTACAGACACCATAGCTGTAAAGGCTATTTCATCAGGTTTCAGACTTGAAATATTGAACAACCATTGCAGAGAACTTGCTCACCAACATCACCGTAACTAGGAGGGGGAAAAAAAGAAGAAAAAGAAAGAAAAACAGAAAGTCAGAATGCACCCACTGCTTTTGGAACACAGAAAAAGAATGCCATTCTATTCCATTGGGAACTATAACCACACAACTCCCAGCACAACACACTTTACATCACAGACACCTCAATGACAATATGAAAGTCTTAAGATTACTCCTTGGGAGTGTATTGCTCACCACTGGCCAGAACATTACGTGGCTGGTGAAAAAGCAAGAGGAATGTTTGCCACATAGAGCATTCAAACGAAAAGCTTTCATTAAGATTGATTAAACTACTTCACACAGGCATTTCATTTTCCACGTTTCACACGGTTTTATTGCTCCTAATTCAATATCCAAAGAATTTAAGTCAATTGGATGTACGAGCTGGACGACTGCTGGGGCTCTATAAACTACAACAGATTGTCAGGGTGCACAGTCACAGGAAGCCTGAGAACTCCAAAGGCACTTACTCGGTGATGGAGCACAAGGAGCAGGTAACAGCATTACAGCAGCTGCAGACCCTGCTGCAGCTCTGGCACATGAACCGGTCGCACTGTGCACACGCTTCCTTCACATCGGCAGTTCTTACACAGGAGGAGCAGGCTTTGGAAACCCCCACTGGCGGAACTGCTTAGAAAAGATGCAACTAAGAAACAGGGAAAACAGAAAGAACCAGAGAGCACTAAGAACGGCAGGAACTCGTTATCTCTGTATGGTATTACGGCTGAGGGAAGCGGTGCTCTGAAGCACACACCTGCTGACACCAACACAGGGCCCACTGCTCGCAGCGGTCACAGACTCACAGAATGGCTTTGGCTGGAAGGGACCTTAAAGATCACAGAGCTCCAAACCCTGCCATGGGCTGGCTGTCCTCACCAGCTCAAGCTGCCCAAGGCCCCACGCAGCCTGGCTGCAGGCACCTCAAGGGATGGGGTACCACAACTCTCTGGGCAACAGTGCCAGAACCTCAGCGCCCTCTGGGCAAAGAATTTCTTCCCTTTATATAAAAACTCACCCTCCTTCAGCTTAAAGCTTGCCCTATCGCTATCAGACGGCGTAAGAAGTCGGTCTCCGTCCGGTTCACTCCCTTTGGACACTGGAAGGCTTCCCCAGAGCTTCTCCTCCCCAGCCCGGCTCCCTGAGCCCGGCTGCACAGGAGAGGCGCTCCTTCCGCTGGGCCGCGCTCCCCGCCCCGCTCCACTCACCGCTGTCCGCGGCGGCCGCGCGCCTCAGCAGTTTCCCGTCGGGTCCGATCCGCAGCTGCGCGCTCCGGCGGCGCCCCGCGCTCTCCCCGCCCGGCTCCGGCTCCGGCTCCGTGCAGCGGCTGCCGGCACGGGGCGCGGCGGGCCAGGCGCCCCCCATGCACGCCTGAGCGCCCCTGAACAGCAACAGCCGGGTGCGCTCTGCCGCCCGACGGGAGAGGCGGTTACGAACGGCGGCGGCCTCTGCCCCTCGCCCTCCCGCTCCCTCCTCGTCTCACCGAAGATCTCCCGGCGGTACTCCTCACCCCGCACCCCGCGGCTCAGCTCCCTCAGCCCCACGCGGGTCTTCAGCTGCAGTGGGGCCGCCTCTCCGAAGGGGCACGAGCGCTTCGGCATCGCCTCCGCCACCGGCACCGGGCACCAGCTGCGACGGCGCAGCGCCCACGTCACCGCAGCGCGGACCAATGGCGGAGCGGGGCGGGAAGCGCTGAGGGGCGGGGCGGGAAGCGCTGAGGGGCGGAGCGGGGCGGGAAGCGCTGAGGGGCGGAGCGGGGCGGGAAGCGCTGAGGGGCGGAGCGGGGCGGGAAGCGCTGAGGGGCGGAGCGGGGCGGGAAGCGCTGAGGGGCGGAGCGGGGCGCTCCGCACTCGCGGTGTGAAGTTTTCTTCCACGTTGGGCGCATTCGGGTTTCGCCTCTGAAATGGCGAAATCCGCCTCTGGATGGTCAGTTTCATTAAAATTATCAGGTTGTTCCCTGAGACTTACGGCTTTCTTTGTTGAAGGACTGCAACACATTTCCCATTTATGCATAAGCTTGCTTTAGCAGTCTACTTATCACACTATACACTAACAGTCACATTCAATCCCAACTCTTCAACCCTGTACATATAGGATTTTGGACAAAACCACAACCAACTGCAAAAGGGATTCTTCCAGCGATGAACACCAAAGCCGTGCTTCACTGCCACTGAACTGCTGCTAGGCTTCAGTTCTGAGCACAGGGATTTCAAATAGGTTAACACGAGTTGTTTTCCACAGGTCAGCCCCAGTTGTGGGCTGTGGGCTGCAGCTGTAATGCACAGCAATCCACAGAAATGCCCTCTGTGCTGCATGGTCCGGCTGCTGCCACACACTACTTTGGCTTTTTCTATAAAGATCTTCTTTTTCTGTATGTACCTATAAAGATGTCCAATTGCACATAGAAAACCTGTGGTCTTTTCTTTATTCCTCAAGAATTTCCTTTGAATTATCTTTCTATATGCTGTGATATCCATGAATCTCTGAGGAGCATCTCTAAGCCGAGGAACATGAGCCAATGGAAACGTAAACAGGGTCAGACAGTGACCCATCAGGACAGAGAGCACCGGATCCACGTGTTCATGTCAAAACATGGAGCTCAAGTGTCCTGAGAACTGGGTGAGATAGAAAGAGTTAAAAGCACTGCTCTGCTTGGAGTGCTCTGGACCTTTGACCTTAGAATGGGAAACAGACTTGAAAGTGAGCACCATGTACTACGATGGTGCTGCTGGAGCTGTCATCTAATGGTAAATTTAAGGGCACTTTCCCTGAGGGCTGTTACATTTGCAGCCTGCCATCACCACCCCATTTCAGGGCAAACGCAGAAAGCTGACTGCTGCTGAGTCAGCCATGGGTGTTGACAGCTCTTCTTTAATTAGTCTGCAAGCCTCAACCATTATAACATCAAACCATTATAACGTTGTTGTTGTTGTTTTGTTTTGTTTTTCAGTATCAATTTATCACAGCATCCTAATAGGGAGAAAAGTGTTTCACCTGCTGGTCCACTGACATGCTGCCCAACCGGATGGTTCCCAGTACTTCATTGATTTTATGGCAGTAAGCCTTCAGGAAGATCCACTGGTAAACTGGAAACGGAAAAGAAGGCTGAGATCTGATCTGGCAAAGATTGCTGGCGCGGAGTGTTCGTGAAAATTAATGCTGACAATCTCTGAGGTTAGTTACAGAGTTTGCATGTTGCTGCACAGCTTTGGAATATGAAAAATCAGCCCAAATGAATCCCAAACTGTTCATGGTAATTGTGAAATTTGATGATTTTGGTTTGACCTTGGAAACGCGTTTGTAAAAGAAAGCAGAGAACATCAACAACAGTATTTTTCTCACTACTTTGCTTCTGTTGTGTTTGTGCTAATGTTGCAAACTGCTTGGCTGATAGCTTTCTCTCTTATACAACAAAGAAAGATGAATTTCAATTTTTTTTTCAATGGTTTCTATTTCCAGTGAGCAAATTTAAAGAGCAAAATAGACTAGGCTATGCTCGCTAACTCAGTCTGCTCATATTCCATTTCTACCAGAGCTTTGAGAAAGTCAGGGCATGCACAGAGAGACTCTGGCCATAGTTCACCTTCGTGGATTCTTGCAGTTTAGTACCTAGGGCCAAAATTTTTCTGAGCCAAAATTCCCATTTGGATCTTAATACTTATCAGTTGTCAGTGGGACCAGTTATTTGTCCCACATGTATTACTGCATCCTTACTGACACTGCCAATCTATTGCCTGTTAGGTTTAGTGAGAGCCTCAAAAACAAGCAGCTGTAGCTCTTCCCAATTTGGCTTTTAGATTTGACTTTAAACAATAACTCAGCAAACATCTCATTGCTCAGCCCCCTTTCTCAGGTTACCTATACGAACACAACAAAATGCACAGACATTGCCTGAGCCTGCCTGAGGTCAGGGCCACCATCAGCTCTTTGTAAAGACACAAACTTTACAACAGACTACTCCAAAATACAATTTAATATTTTTTTTACAATTAGGAACAATCAGGTCGATTGGAATAGAAATCAGAGTAAGCTACAGACACTATAAATAAGGATTATATATTTTCTTAAAGGGAATAGAACTTAGGTGCTGGAGAGTAACACATTGAGGAAATTCTCCTTGTGTTTTAGGAGACTGCTGGTCAAAATATTCATAATCACACTCTACCACTTCCTGAAGGGGGGTTGTGGTGAGGAGGGGGTGGGCCTCTTCTCCCTCATAAATAACGACAGGACAAGAGGGAATGGCCACGAGTTGCGCCGGGGAAAATTTAGATTAGATTTGAGGAAACATTTTTTCTCTGAGTGATCAGGCACTGGAATGGCCTGCCTAGGGAGGTGGGTGAGGCACTGTCCCTAGCACTGTTCAAGAAGCGTTTAGATGAGGTGCTAAAGGATTTGAGTTAGTAGTTTGGTAGGGATAGTGATAGGAGGATGGTTGGACTAGATGATCTTGTAGGTCCTTTCCAACCTAATGTATCTATGAATCTGTGACTCTATAATGGCTCATCTGGATTTGTGAACCTAAATATTCATCAATCTTGAGTCCTCCTGCCTGTGCTCTGTTTTGCAAGCACCCTTACAGTAACAAGTTAAACATTCCATTTTAGAAACAGGTGGCAGAAAAATAGCAATCCAGACTACACTAGCTTTTCAGTTGTTCTACATGTCTACTAGCAGGTGCCTATACACATTTCTGAAAGAGTGATCAGGCACTGGAATGGCCTGCCTAGGGAGGTGGTTGAGGCACCATCCCTGGCGCTGTTCAAGAAGCGTTTAGATGAGGTGCTAAAGGATTTAATTTAATTTAGTAGTTGGGTAGAGATAGTGATAGGAGGATGGTTGGACTAGATGATCTTATAGGTCCTTTCCAACCTTATGAACTTATGAACTTATGAACTTATTGAAAGGCCTTGAAAGTATTTTATCCTTCTCTCCAGCTCCATTTATACCAAAGGACTTTTCCTATCTAACTGTAATTAATACTAGAATGAATGAGGAACTTTACATTCTTAGGCCACTCAAAGACAAATCAGAATGTATACACAGAGGTGGCACTCTGCCTTTTATGTTATCTTATATCTATCTTATATCAGGAGCTTCCTTGTAATTTGTACTGATCTAACAAGTAGATATTGGCCAATTCTCTCATTCTTCTCTGATGTTTTCATGATATAATGGTGACAGGAATATTCTGGAGGGTCTGTTAGGGAGCTAACACACTACAGCAGCAGTAGCTGGCTGTTTCAGCAGGTAAAGTATCAGGCTGCACACACATACTCCTTGCAGGGCTCAACTACAGCTCCACACCCTCAGCCCCTCAGTGCTCTTTCCATGATCTGCAGTACGGGTTCAAAGATAAAAAGCCTTCTTGGACAAATCTGCTTTTATTAGAACGGCTCAGGGCTGCTTCATTTCTTCTGTGCCCTTTTATTCTCTTATCATATTGTAGCACGTCAGCCTCAGCAGACAACATGTTTACAACTCGCACCAACAGGCTGCACAATACCTGTTGGTGAGTGCCAGCATTCAGCTATGACTAGTTAGCAACAGAGTTCATGTCCTAATCTTGATGAGTTGCTTCACACATCAAAACCTGTTCGATAAGGCAGCGAGGTGCAGGATTAAGGCTGAAGCTGCTAATTCAAGGTTCTGCCAGCCTGGCACAGCAGCCAGTGCCTTCACTTCAGCCAGCACGGCATGGCTCTTCTGCAGCGTGCTAATAAGAGCGCAGCTCTGCTCAGCAGTTCAAAATCCTCGAAGGTTCCACTTACACTAGAGGGCACTCTCAAGACTGTAAACTGCTAACGCTGTAGGAAAGATGTGAATATTCTACTGCCAACAGTGTACAAACGGGCAGCTTTCCAGTGCTCCTGCTCCCAGCCTTTCCAGTCCTGTGTCTTCTTCTTTCCTGCTGCACACAGTTCCTTTTTATTTCTCCTCTGTCCAGTTTACTTTAATCTGTTAAGGAAAAAGACAACCCAAAGAACTGGGTATATACTCACACCAGATGCTGAACGAAGCATCCACTAGCAATGTCTGCCTGTGCATTTTGTGTAGATTTAACACTGCAGCACACAACCACTCCTAGTGTCAGGTTGATTGAGGATCTGGATGTGCAAAAAGCCCCATGCTCACACCTACCAGAGACACACTGTTCTGGTTTCTTCCACCACAGGTGTCAAAACTGTTCATTTAATTCTAAGTCATCATCCAAAGAATTGTGTCCAAAAAGTGCTATTCCACTCCTCAGTGTGGATTTTTGTGGGAGAGGCTATAGGTACCTCTGCCCTTTTGCTAGTTCCACACAGTGCAAAGCATTCTCTCCCTCACACAGTGCAAAGCATTCTCTCCCTCACACAGCATGGGGAGCTCCAGGAAAACCCTTCTGCCTCCACACTGCAGCTACACACAGACTGCACCCAGTCTTGTTATTTTGCTGTGGAATGAATTCTTGCTGCAAGACAGCTCCCTAAAACAGTCATCTGGAATAACTCAAGGTTCATCCATTCAGCTCAAAAGGACAGGGCCAGCATGTATTGGCAAAGCAACTGCTTCTCTGTACTCACTGGGTATTACAGACGCTTCCACAGCAGCAGCTCACAGAGAATATTTTAAACACATGTGTCTTGTCAGCCCTGGACTGAGAAGATCTCTGTCTGGAAAACAGAAACCGCACAGAGCAAAGCAATGTCCAAGCAGCAGCAGGATAACACTCCACAGCCACAGTCACCAGCACGAGGGCTACCCTAACAACCTTCTGAGTGCAGCCTTCTAGGTTGAAATCTGTTTACACTTGGGAAGCCTTCAAGGCACTCATTCTATCTCCGCGCTGTCTGCTGAGCAGCCTGCATGAGGGGTGTAATATACAGCTACAACAGCAACGCTCAGTACCAGGCCTACCATCCAGGGTGCCAATTAACAGACTTATGTGCTGCTGGCATGTTTCCTCAAGATGGAAATCCGCACACTTCAATAGGGCTCAGACCTCCATCAGTACCAGCACTATTGTGTAATCATGTAGCTTAATGCAAATCAATCTCTAATAGACAAAATGTCTTATCCTATCTGTAATGCCTTAGCTAGCATCTTCTATTCTTCCATGTGACCTTGGTAAATGTATATATAGAAGTATTATAATCTATATTTTTGCTTGTACGTTCCTGCCATATAAATGCATCACCACTAAAACCAAAGCAAAGGTAAAACTGTAAGGCTGGCACTGAGTAGCTGACAGGCAATGGAGAAGCAGCCTGACACTCTTCAAAATTCACTGCCCCATAACTGCTTGTCCCAGACACTGGTGGCTCTTTCAGCTGAGTTCACCACCCAGCACTGTTTTGCAGGACTCTGCTGTTTTGCTTTAATTTCAGTTCTTCTGCCAAACGGGAGATGCTTTTTTGTCCAGCTACTCAATATAGGACCAAATCCTAACCTGAAACATGGTTTTGATTTCCTTTTTACCTTTTCTAGTAATCTTCTTGAGAAGTGATAATCTCACCGCTGTTTGAGAATGTCAAGGCACACCTTCTGTAAACTTCTCCAATACATGTCTTCAAACTGTATTTCATCTGACACAGACACGGCTACAGCTCTGTTAGTATACGTATAAACAGCATTCCACAATTCTGAAAGAATGGGTGTATGCACTTGCAAGGCAGGAATAAATGTTTCTAATAAATCTCTTAAGTTTATGTGAGAATTGTGTAATACTACTAAAGGAGGCAGTGAGAAAATTGTGCTGGCAATCTGAGGTTGATAGTCTGCACTGTTTTGTGCATATGGCTTTCCTGGCGGGAATAGCTGAAGCAGAAGAAAACTGGAGTCCAAAATGCAAAGATCAGAATTTGACCAGCACTGCTGAATTTCAGTGCTGCAGTACAGTAATTAAGAGGTAAGGCTGTAACCACAGTACTGATGCACATGTCACTGTGTGCTTCCATTAACCTCACTGGCAAATGACATTTCCACACACTTGAAGAATTATGTTCAGTTAGCCTTGCAAGTTTTGTCCAATAAAGGAGAAGATGAAGATGCATGCTGCCACCTTTGCTGGAAGGGCACATGCAGTTGGCTGTTCTGTACTTCTTAAGAAACAAATCACTAGTACTTCTGCCCGGGGTATTGTAAGGGTCTCAGCAGCCAGAAGAAACTACCTGACAACTCTGTGACTTACCGAGCACTGGAAAGGTATCTCTGAAACCTAAAGCCGTCATCTGAAGCACTGTTTGGAGTCCTGTAACGCAAACTCAGCATACTTATTCAACTTCTAAAAGGCAGCGCCTGCCAAATGAAGGGTACAGTATCTCAGCACTTCAAATACATTCAAATACATGAGTGTTTTTTTCCTGAAAAAGACCTCTCCTTGCCAAAGACATTTGTGCAGACAGTGTTATTATTTCCAACCACTGCAAAGTGCAGCTGCTGGACAAAACCTGATGCATTAAAGGAGGTTTTAAACATTATGTGTTTATGGAGCATCTGCTTTCCTTCTTTTTTTCCCCAACTCTTCTGAACAGCCTCATAGGGCTGATGAGCAGACATTTAATGCAAACACTACTGCAGAAATTAACAACACAGAAAGGTGTTTCAGAACAACTAATTCCTTGTGAGTGTAAGAGATTAAATACCAAAGTACTGAAACTGCTATTCAGGTTTTACTTCAGTACTTCACTACGATACCCACATGGATGATATTTTACTTTTGACCAACACGAAAGCGTTCAGGCTCATGCAAGAGTGAAAGCAGAAGAAATTTCTGCTAGCTGTTCCCTACCAACACTTCTTTTCCACAGACCTGTTGTTTGGGAAAGAAACAAGAAAGTTCTCACTTCCATGAGGCAGGCTGCACCATGCATCCTGTGTAGTACAGCCATGGCCAGGCAGGCTCCACATCTCAGGCACCCTCTTTTGGGCTGGCAATATGGATCTAACAAAGACATGAAACATGCACTAACAAACTCAACCAAATTTAACAGCCAACAATCCACAAGGAACTCACTTAACACAGTGCCTGCATCACAAACAGGGATCTTTTCTATCAATAACATGACCGAAGCCATATCTTCCTTCTTGCCTCAGGTTTAGCTACAAGGGTTATGTCAGCTCATCATTTTTGCCAACGTCCAGGACTCAAAATTGGCCCTCTGATGGAAATGAAACTTGTCACTGTACAGGAAGGTGGGCCACTTCCACGAGATACAAGGAAAGAGCTAGGGCTTGACCCCATATAAACTACTAGAAGTGAGTAGGAGTAGACAAGTAATATATTAATTGCAGCACTAAAAAGGCAAGATGTCAATCTTACCTTTGATCCCATTTTTGCCTCTCTGCCTACCTTCTTTCCTCGCTCTCAGCCTAAAGACTCTACTCTCCAGCTGACATACAACAGATGGACCAGCAACAAAATAAGAATGCTTTCCCAGTGGGTAATTTCAGCAGAGATACTTACTTGGTTGGTGCTGCTTTTTTCCCTTCTGCCTTGAGCAATGCTAGCGTTACGTGGAGTTCCATCAGGCTGCTTCAGATACTTTAGCTACCAATGAAAGATCATTCTGCCTGAGTTTATACATAACTGATGCAAAAGAAATGAAGAAATATTAGTTAATGAGCAGTGCAGCTCTCATACATCTCCTAGACATTGCTGTGAATTGTGTACTAACCTGTTCTCACTGGACTGGCTGCTTACCTGCTGCTCTCTTCTAAAACAAACGAGAAGAATTTCTATCAAGGCTTCTGAGAAGCCCTAACAGAACTTCTGTTTGAAGTTCTTCCACATTGTGAAGGCAATAATAATGCTGTCTGAGTCAGGGTCTACCACTCTTTTCTAGTACAGTGCTGCTGAAGGAGTTATGTGGAGATTACTGTAGTTATTCCAAGCCAACTGTTGGTGAACAAAACTTTTTTTTAATATCAATTAGGAAATCCACAAAGGAAATGTTTTGCTTCACTGTAAAGTCATTCCTCCTCCATGTGAGCTAAGTAAAGGTGTCTAACCCTGACTCCACATTCATAAAGGTGGACTGCCACTCAAGTTTGTAAACAGGAGTCTGATATAAAGTTTACAGAATACATTAAATAGGCCAAAGGAACTTTTACTCAGAGAATGAAAGAAAATACCAATTCTTTCAGAAATACTGCCAGTTAGTCTTTCACATCCACGTAACATTAAGAGAAGTTTTTGTACGAAGTGCACTTCGCTGAGAAAAAGAGAAAGAAATAGGGAGCAAGCACTGCTACTTTAAATTCATTTTAATGTGTTTTTCAGGACAAAATAACAGGTGTAGATCCAAAATTCATTTGAAATATCTGCATAGAGGGAAAGATGTGAGCATAGATTGCACATTACTACGGAAATGCTTGGTTTTCTTTCCTTTTATAAAGTGCATCATGCCAGAACTGTAAGACCATATACAGCCAAAGTAAAAATTACAAAAGCTTCAAAATCCTATACTGCATGTATTAGGTAGCACGCATCTGACTATGAAGGCCATGTTATCGAGGAGAAGTGTGAGTACGTGTGTCAAACACATCATTGTGCACGAGTGAATCGGTAATTGCTACTTTTTAAAAACTAGACTATAGTTTTTACAACAAATTATGTTGCTTTGGCAGACATTTACCCATAGTCTTCCACCACGACACCAAAGATGACGCATCAACCAATTTCACACATTATTATTGCATTTGGCTGGGGAGGAAGAAGAGCCCAAGTTCATCTCAGTGACTCTTATTAAAATCAAATTCCAAACAATGCAATCCATAAAATAATGGGAAACAGCCAAAATGAATGCAAATTTACATTTAAACGTTCTCATCAACCCTTACGTCACTCAATAGATCAAAGAGCTTTTTGATAAAAACCAGAATGTATTCACATTGAAATGACAAAGGAAGTAAAATTCAACAGGAGTAGATTTCATTTCAGAAAATCCATGCTGTGAAATGAAATGCACAGTACTACTTTATTGTAACAAAGTAAGTCACGGGATAATTGTCTGGTATCAAGTCCATTGACAACATCACTGGGTTTTCAATAAATCCTTGAAAGCAAATACAAGCAATGTGGATCTAATAGACACTTAATGGAAAAAAAAAAAGCAGAAAATGAAAGATTAGGTGAACAGGAGACAGTAATCCTGTGAAAATTAAGCTATAAATCCTCATTTTTAATATGCCAAATACATCACTCAGAGCTGATCATTTAATCCAGTTATTCAGTACATAGAGTGGCTTGCAGTCATTGCAGACTTAGTCTATAAATCAACTGAAGCTTAAATACAGTGGCCATCCCTAAAAAAAATGCACCCATGAAGATGAGACCAAGAAAAATGAATAGGTCAGGTTAATTCAGTAGGCAAATGTCACGTGGTTAGGCTATGTGAAAACAGAACTATTACTATATCTCCAAAAACCTTTATGCTTGAATTACCTCATATAAACGAGGCACATTTCACAGTGCTTGTACTAATTAGCACTTACCAAGCACCTTTCAGAAGTGCTTTGTGAACATTAAATAAGATCAGAAATCTCTTTCATTTTAAGTCTCATAAACATGAAAGGTAGAGCTTTCTCATCTATGCTAGAAGGAGGACTGGAGATTTGAGCCACAACACTGATTTGAGCCAAAACACTGTAAAACAGGTGAGGAACTTTTACTACTTGGCAGTGTACAAATTGCAAAACAGTAACAGGGAAATTAAATGACTTTCCAAAGACCAGTAGAAGAGCTCTGTTTGAATTCAGGGTTCACAGCTTTTGGCTGTGAATTCTCCAATGCAAAGAATGTTATCCTATTTGTATCCTTTTAGTTAGTATCTCAGAAAAGGGGTATTTTCACACACTGCACAATGGCATTGCTGAGGCTGTGATGCCATTTTCCACAGCCTCTGGGAGTGACATAAAAATATTGTTATAGCTCTCTGAGACATACATAGAAAAGAACACCCATTCTGAAAATTTCAGTTACGGAGTAACTTGGCTTCTAGTGTATTCTTCCTCTACAAGAGGTTGGCCTTTTTTGAGAGCTCCTGCTGTGTAACCATTAAAAGTCAGAACACCCACTAAGAAATCCAAGTGTGTTCCTGAAGGTTCTGGGGACCTCTCTGTGGGCTTCTACATGTCACAACCCTGGCTGCCACATATCATCCCCTTCTATAATTAGGTATTACATTTTGCAGAGGAAGGTCAAAATGTATGAGGGGTGTAAATGCCACAGCAGTCATCGTTAAGTCATGCATTGATTTATTCTTGGAAACGCTGGAGCTGTGGAAGCAACTGTGCCACACAGAGCTGCACGTCCCAGGTTCCTCAAAAGACAGCTACAGTAAAACTCTGGAAATCACAATCACTGCACGAGCAGGAAGAAGCATCTCAGGTTCATTAAAACTCTGCACGCTGTCTTGGCTGCAGCCTCCCTGTGTGTTTTACACCCCGAGGACTCTCCACCGTCATTCACTCCTCCCCTACTGCCTAAAATAAAGGCTGCATACCCGCCAGTCTCTTCAAGGATTGCCTGCTGGTACACATAGTATGTAACAGAGTTACTAGACATGACAACTTTCTCCAGTTTGGCCCCTGTGCAGATGTTAGTTCAGTTACTAGAATAGGCTCTGTGTCAAAAAAAATATTTTAGCTTCTCTTCATTCATTTCAGTGGGCTATAAAAATAGTCATACCAAGATTACAGATAACTGTGTTTGCTTTGCTCAGCCAAAAACACCTGATTTAGTTTTACAGTCCAAAAATCTGTACTGTCCTACCACTCCAAATACATAGTATATGTCTTGTCGCTGCCAGCCCAAAGTCATAGACATTGTAACACTTGAAGTGGAAGAAAACATTCCAATCTTCAGAACTTTAAAGTCACCCAGTAATCACTGGAAAAAGCTTAATAGCAGTTTCATCAAGAAGATATAACTCTATGTTGATGTAAAATACTTTCAAATGGTAATGTCTCAATTTAAAAAAAATATAGAGATTTTTTTCCTTATTTTTTACACACTTCTTTGATTTTTCCTTCTGATGATGGCCACCAAATAGATTTTACACTCAAATTACCAAGACATATAAGATAAATAAACTGTTACAATACAGAATAGGTATTTTGTTTCTATTCAATTCCTAGAGGAACATGTTGGTTTTCAATAGTATCTCCATTTTAAGAGGAAATAGTAAGGAGCAAGAGAACACTGAATTGTGCTTTGGATCACTGAACTTCGTCCTTTCCTTAAAATAGCTGGATCATTGACTCTCTTGATTTTCCAACTCCGACCCATTTAACTAGGGAGGAAAAAATATGTATCTATTAGTAAAGAATTACTGAGTTGCAGTGTTTTACTATGCTTCAAAACAAATTAGCCAGCTCCATGCTGAAATGCACTACTAGGAAGTTTTACTATCCAAGATCACTTTACCCCTGCTGCATTACCAAACCACAGCGCAATATACTGACATATGAAAGCACAAAACTGTATCATAAACACAAAGCATAGCCAATGGAAGGCCTATCAGAAGGTCAAATACTTTTATTGTAGGTTTAACTCCCATTATCTTCAGTAATTGGATGCCTAGTTAAATGCCTATAGAAAGCAAAAGCTCTGTCAGGCTATGAAGAGTATCAGGACACTGTCAAATACAAGACTGCAATTAAGAACATTATCCAGTGGGAGCAGCCACCCTAAATAATACATCAGAATCATTCCACTTTTTACTGCCCATGGATTCTATGCAAATCATGAGGTATGCCTCCTTCAGCTACCAACTCCACCAAGGCCCCACGCCTTCACACTGACAGCGAGAGAAACAAAACAAGGAGAGCTTTATTTACATACCCCCCCACCCACACCTGTGTCTATGACCACGCTCATGCTATCTACTAAGCTCTCCTATAAGACAATTCCTATGAAAAACGCTGGTATTGCCACAGTTGCATACAGCTTAAACCCTTACAGGTGACCTCTGATGAGCTTTATGGAAAACAACAGCTCACATGCTAGCTTCTCAAGTTTGCTGTGGCAAAAATTTCCTTCCAGCATTCGTGCCACTCCTAGCCCCTAGCACCTCTAGATCTCCAGCAGTTCAAAGAAAAGTAGACTGATTAACCTTCAGACATTGACCATGCTAAGATTCTCAATTTTCTAAGTGGAAGAATTGGTTTAAACAGCCATGTATCCATTACCCTTTGGCTGGAGAAGTGTGGAAGAGGGTTAAAAAACAAACAAATGAGAGAAATCTATGTTCAAAACAGAGATGCAGTGCAGGAAGTGAAAGGAAGAGATTAGTTAGGAGAGGACATCAGACTGAAGCACGGAGCAGAATACCACCTTTTGCAGCTTCTTGGCAAAGTTTACCATCACCAACCCAACCACAGACGCTTCCATTGTCTCCTGCCCAAATCAGGCCGATCCCCAGCTAAAGAAGCGAGCACTTCTACAAAGCTTCTGTCACAGCTGCATCTGCCTAAGACGTACCTGGCACTCCAACGTGGTTTTCCACACATCGAATGTAATTCTGGGCCTTGGGCGGAAGGTCCTCCCATTTTCGTGCACCAGTTGTGTCAGTCTTCCACCCAGGCATTGTTTCATACTCCACTTCCACCTTCTGTAGTATCTCCTGATTAGCTGCAGGAGAGCAGTTTTTAATCACAGTTGAATTTAGCTGTTCCACCTTAAAAGAACACCCCTATGGTTTCTGACCAGGAATTTCTGTTAGCATTTAAAAATCTGATAAATGGGGAAAAAAAATTACAAAGTATGTCTGCTGACTGGGTAATTCATTTATTCTTAATTTCAATTCATTTGTGGTACTTAGGAAGGTAACTGATTCAAGGATCCAGCCATTCAGTTTCCTTGGCAAAACCTTTGAATGTACTTGCTGTTGTCAGAAACCTACAGCAGTATTTTTTAGGAATGAAATTTACAGTTTACAGTAGTTCCCTTTTCTGGTTCAGATTTGCACGTAGTAAAACTCCCACAAAAGACCCAGTAAAAAAGAAACTAAGCCTGATTAAAAAAAAAAAAAAAACAGTCTCTCCCAACACATACAAAAAATGAAAATATACCTTCAACAACATACCTGGAAAATACGGGATTCTTTTTCCACCCAATTTGTAAGCAACACCAATTTTAATCTCATCAAGGACATCAAGAATATCCAGCTTTGTTAATGCCAAGCTGCACAGAACAACATTGGTCAGAGTCACACACGTGATCAATCCTTATCATTTTCCTCTTCAATCTCCTCCCCCTTTTATGCTAGTTCTTTTCCACTAGTTCTCTATTCAGAAATCCAACTCAAGCAATTCAATAGCAGAAATGCACAAACATATTAAACTATGAACACTGTTACTGAATTCATGCCTCTGGGATGAATATGTGACTGAGTTACTAGGACACATTTCCAAACGCTTGGCTGCTCGTGCAGGTGCACAGTGCTCAGTGCATTGAAATGCAAACTGACAGTGCAAAGTGAAACTTACTGCACTTAGTCTGAGTGTGTATGTTGGTGTGCTACTTCACATTACCACTAGCAGTTCTCTTTTTCCTCCTTATTTACTACAACTGTAAGACAACTTTATTTACTATTTAGAAACAACTTCACAAAAATAAGCTGGTTTCTACAGTACAGCAGGGAAGCTGTCAGCCTGACATTCAGTACTCCTACTGAGCTATCAGTGTCATCAGTTTACTGAACTTTCTTCACCTTTTAAATTAAAACACTGAAAACCAAAAATGGAACCTTGAGGAAAAATAAAGCAATCACTAATCAGAATCAAACTGCATTTTAAAACTAGACAAATTCTCTGCCAGACCTTGATTGGTAAGTTCATGAACAAATAAGGATTTGGTCAGCTATATGCACATACAGTCCATGCTGTATGTGCTCAATAAATGCATGATGAATGCAACGACTGCATGAGAAGACCTTTTGGGAAAGAAGAAACAGAGCCAGTTCTTCAGCTGCTGTTTTTATCTCCCCTGTGTTTTAACTGTCAAAAGTCAACAGAGATGAAATGTTTCTGTTGAAGGAAATGTGAGAATTGTACAGAACTGGAATGGAAGGAAATGAAATGCTTTCCTTATAATTATTTCCACATTAACAAGAGCTGTTTCAATAGAAAGCAAACTATAAAACCAAGCAAAGAAAAAACATATTTTAAAAGCCCTTCTGATAAATTAATGATCAGAGATCATTCTAAATATTGTTCCATCCCAACACTACTGGCATAAACAACACCAGTTGAGTTGCTTTCTAAGAAATCAAAATGCCCACAGCCAAGTTTATGTATATATGAATAATTTGCCTGTATTACCTGAATGCAAAATCTACACCTTATAAAAACACAAGTGTTATGAAACTTTTGCAGCTTTCTGAAAAAAAGGATTGTATTGTTAAATTACTGGCATCTTACACAGTTACAGCATTAGACAAACTAGCCTAATGGCTTCACAGTCTTGACTAGTTCCTTAAAAGTGTTGAAGTATATTTTCAATTATAAAACAACTTTTGAAACATTCACCCCCAATTAAAATGAAAGCTCAGACCATTAAAAGCAGCATTTACGATACAATATTGGGCTATGTTTTTCTAGATAAACGAACCTGTCTGAGCTGTGCCAGTTGCTGTACACTTTGTGTGATCCTACTTAGTCTGCTTTCAGAAGTAGCATGTGCAGAAGTGCTCCTCCAACTCTGATCCACTACAGCCAATGAAAGCCCCAAACCATTGGCTTCCAGCTAAGACAGATGGAAAGCACTGGATCAAGGGACACTAGAACAATTCGTGTGCAAACTAACTGGTATATTGACCCAAACTACACACTGGTCACCTGATGTAAACAAAGTGAAAATATTTATGAAGAAAAAAAATCACTTATACAATGGTGTAAAATCACTGCAAGAAGTCTAAGGAGATGAGATGATTATCAGCATGAAGACAATTCTTAATTGCCCACCTTAATTATTGTATACAATTTTCAGTTGCCCACTGTGAATTACTTAATTGCTTAAAATGTAACACTTTACTGACTTATATTAATGTTACCTACATATTTATTCTGCGAAGCACAAAATAATCACTTCCAAATGTAGCGCAAAATCTGTGATGCTTACGCAGTGAATCCGTTGATCATATGAGCATATTTCAAAATGACAAGATCTAACCAGCCACAGCGCCTCTTTCTGCCTGTAGTTACTCCCCACTCGTGGCCACGGGACTGTAAAAGATCTCCAATTTCCTAAAGTAAGACAGAAGAAGTCTGATGGTAAAGCCAACAAGAAAACAGAACATAAACAAGTACATAAAATAGCAAGGAGAATGCAGTTGTTTATTTTCAAAGCTCTTCTGTACAAAAAAATTCAGCTGTCTTACATAAGACTCAGAGAGTAAAGCCCCTCACGCACAAGGTTCTGACATCTCAATCACTAGCATTTGCAAAATAACATTAAATATGTCTCTCTTTTCTTCTAAGAGTTAGCATTTACTTCCTTCATTTGGTCTCCTGGCATCTATTGTTTTCAGATGCAAGATTGTACATGCTTGGGGCAGAACAATGCTTGTGTGACGTGTAGGATAACAAACATCATGACTGTGCTGCGGGCTCCTAGGTCTGACCACAGCATGAGAATTGCAACTGCTCCCTTTGGTATTGACAATTTTATGGTTTTTTTTGTTGGAATAAATGAACATAAAGCTTTACACTTAAGACCCATAAAACTAAAGGATATCACCAATTCATCTGCAGCCATTAGAGAACGGATTTTAGTGAATACAGCTTCAAATCACAATCAGATCACTGAACTGGAGAGTGCTATGTGCATAGCTCATAATCAATATCCTGAAATATTGTATTTTCATTATCAAGAAATCAGAAAACATTTTCAAAGAACCAAAAGCTCTCCCCCTCTTTTTTCTGATCAATTTGTGCATGATCAACTGATGCGCACACCACAGTTTCTCAGTAAATCATATGGAACAAAGGCTGTTAAGCATACAAGTTGTATCTTGTAATTTAAACTTCTTGAGATGTGCCAACAGCTTGTGTACAACACACTCTTGCCACTGGAAAGCACCCAGATCACGTAAAATGATGACATCTGTTTTTGACATCATTTATTACAGAAGAACCATTGCTGTCACCTAACAGCATCACACCTGTATGTATTTCCTCTGAAGAAAAGTGCCTGAAGTTTATCACGTAACTCCTCCGACTTCATGAGTGCAACACCCTGGCTCTGTTACAGTGCTTATTTATTTGTAGTATACCCTTACCCCTCGAACTTGTTGCTTGGGGACCATGTATATTGAATTTTGTAATATTAAACCTACATTAATCTGCTCAGTGGGGAAGGCTCCGATTCCCACCCGTGTAGTATATGCCTTCACAACACCATACACATCACCAACGTGCTGGGGAGGAACACCGAGTCCAGTGCATACACCACCTACAGTGCAGTTTGATGAAGTCACAAAAGGGTATGTGCCTGTCAGAAAAACAAACAGCACAGCTCTATTTCAGCAGTGACAGAAAGAAAAGAAGGAACTTCTTTATGAGCTGAAAGGAAGTTTTCCTACGTTTGTTTGGCTTCAAAGCTGACCTGAAATAGCAGTTAAAGAAGGCAAGCTCTCCTTACTGCTTGCCCCCTTTAAGAGAACAAATTCAGTTCTTCTACTCCAATTGCTACCTCCTCTAGTGAATGATACACATTCAGATTTCTAAACCCCTACCTCCCAACAAATGAAAGGCTCTTTCCACTCAAGCACCGAACTCCTGGCACGCTGTACAAGCATACTGTTACTGATCAATGATTTCACACAGCCAAATAAAAAAATATGCTGCTTTATCAAGCATGCATGACCTGTTTCAGTGTGCAAGTTTTCCTGCATTCACCCTTCGTAACTTTCACTGAGGATTGCTCACAAGGGAGGAATTTAAAGCATCTCAGTATTACTTCCATCAGACACTTGATCTATTAAAGGATGCTGTCACTGTGTAAAGCTTTTTTCATTGTCCTACGTATCACAAAGTATTTCTGCAGCATCCAGAGACTCACATAAAGGTCACACTGTGACATTTCCAGCGCCTTACACAAGCAGTTCTGAGTATCTGCTGAACCTTTTCTAAACTTTCAGAGGTTACTCATGATTGTTACGCTGTGACTTTGGATTGCAGCCTCTCTGCAGTTCTTTGTTTCATCCTCATGAAGAGTTAAGTGGTTTAATCAGACTTTTGGTAATAGAGCAGAGCAGAGATAACTGAAGAAGTTAAGCTTATAAGTTATCTTCTCCGGTTTAATCCTCTTTCCACTGCAGAGGAATTACTTCCAGCAGCACCCCAATGGGTGCCTAGCCTGCATGGCAAAAACATTCTAAAGTGGTAAAGAAAAAAATATATAAAACTGAAATTTCACCCCCACTGGAATAAACTTTAGTAATAAATAAATAATCCGTATTTAAACCCTGAGTGCTTAATCAGTCCTGCTAATGATACAAGCTCTGCCTTACTGTACTTTATTTTGGGGAGATCTTTCCCTTTTCTTTGCTGCCTCTATTTTCCTCTTCTTTCCATAGCAATTATAAATACAAATAAAAATAAAACATGTATCTTAGGACTTAACTCAAGTTTACAGTTTAACATACCAAAGTCAATATCAAGTAACGCCGCATTGGCTCCTTCAACAAGAATCTTCTTTGGGGAGCCATGAAGAGCTTCATACATAAAATATACGCCATCTCGAACCATGGGTCTTATTTTTTCAGCATATCCCTGCAAATGTGAGTGCAAACATCAGCCTTCCCAAACAACAGTAGCTGAATTGCTAGAAGAAGAATGGTGATCACTTTTGAAGAACAAAACATTCAGATAAATCCTAGTACACCAGCTTCACTAGCTGCATTTTATCTGGAAAAGACACAACAGTTAGCTTACATTGCATTAAAAACAATACACTGACCTGCTGAGAGTGCACAATTCGTTATGGCACTGGAATGCCATAATTTCTGCAGCATTTCTATTCACAGAGATAAGGCAAACTTACCTCATTTTGTTGATGGCCTATAGCCTAGACACACTGAGGAATATACAGATGAGACTAAGTCTTAGAAACAATGTGAGCTCCAGAGGAAAAACAAACACAAGAAAGAAACCAAGACACTTCTCATGAATACTAAGAAGATACCTTTAAAGATAGAGCGTTTGCTCTGAACAAGTACCATGCAAAATTTAAGAAAGATTTGAGGTTTTATGTAATCTTTTCTTCCTTATTTGAAAGGATTTTACCAGGCAATCTTCTAAATTTAGAAGAAAAATGTCTTTTATGAGTGAAACCTGGATGTTAAATCACAACTTCCACAAGGAATTCCTCAGTAAGAACTGAAGTAGCCTAGGTCTGGCTGGAATGAGACTATTAACTGCAAGTGCAACTCTGAATTCTCTTGATTGTTTTAACACAACTGATTTTTTTAATGAGAAAAATAATTATCAATTACAAAATGTATGTAATGCTCATAAGAAGAATATTCTATTGCAAATCAGAGTTACTTCCTTACCTTTAGCTTTTTCAGTTGTCCCTCTATGTCTATTTCCAGTGTTGGAAACATTGACTTGTATTGTTGTGCCAGATTTTTAAATCTGCAAAATATTTAAATCATATCTATGAACACTCTGAGTTACTCTTCAGAGAACCTTTGGCAAGATGTGAGCTTACATTATACACTGCATACACCGACAGCTACATAAAGAAAATACACAGAACTTTAATATCTCAAACAGCACATTTCCTATTGTATATACCTAGATATTAAATGACACAGGTTTGAAGTAAAGGAAATACAGGCACATTCTTCCCAGTTTTCTTCTGGATAATTTATATACAAAATTCAGACCAGAGACACTTTCAAAAACATCTCCTTAAAAATAAACCCGCCAGCCAACATACATCACTCTTGAACATAATATTTAGAAATGAAACCAGCTGTACCTTGAAGAAAATTCATCAAAGTCAGAAAGGAGGTCACAAATTCGAAGACCTGTTCGTGCAGCTTTGGAAGAGTACGTTGGTCCAATCCCTTTCTTCGTCGTGCCAATACTAATAGAAAAGAAGCCCCCAGATGTGTATTAATGTGCAAAAATGCACCTCACGCCAAGCAGTTCGTTACTGCTCTCTGCTATGCTACATGCTGAGCAGGAGTTCTGAGACAAGAAAAATAAGCACTCGTGTTCCACAACAGTAACTATATAGCAAATTTCATGCTTCAGTGGACTTGGATAATACTGCTAATATTCACAGTATGCAGTAGAGTATTAAGTCTGACTGAAACAACCTGAGCCAGAGTATGTGTGTATATACGTATTTTCCATAGCAATTATGGTTACTATCTTGTTGTACTTACGACTCTTACAGAAAACAAAACAAACAAAATCTTCATGTTTTCATAGCTGCAGCACTGCCCGTAGTTGTAAACAACCAGTTTTGTGAGCTATTAAACAGGTCTCCTATGGCTTTGAATCCAGTGCTGAGTCTGTTGGGGTAAAGCTACAGCCAAAGGTACGTCCTTGTGAACTCCTGCTGGAGAGTTCACCTCACTGAGCATAAAAATGAACTGCTGTCCTACCCGTGTGACTATTTCCATGTGCGTTTCTGAAAAACTGTTACTGGGATCTCTGTTTGTTTCTGAAGATTAATAGGAGACTAACTGACAGAATAATCGTGCGACCATATAAATTTTCCTTCTAAAAACAGACTGATGAAGTACAAATAACTACGTACTGCGTTAATGTGTACCATTAAAATTAAAATAGAGATTTATTTCCATGAAGTTTAACTGAATATACAATAAACAATTATCAGCATGTAACCTAATCCTGTCAACACTTCCAACTCGAATCAAAAAATCATTACTATTCTGATGTGTAAGGGGAGAGGAAGCAACACTTCAACACAAATAAGATTTAAGGATTTGTTAGGGATTTCAAAGCGCCTTTATGTGTTGCAGAGAACAGGAAAATAGAATGATGAAGAATTCATATCCTCGGTATTATCCCAATTTAGCATTTGTACATTAAAATAAACAGGGTCAGAATTAAACATCAGCAAGGCTCCTTACAGATACATTGCATTTCTGTTTTCCAACATCATGTTAACTTTTTCAAAGTTGCATAATTATTACTGAAATGAAACTGCTGAAGAGACTTACTTTTTTCCTTCTTGGGCTTGACGTTGTACTTCCTGGAGCCCATCTACTGCCTGGTGAAAGTCAAACACTGCAATGGAAAACCAAAAGACCAAAGGAGAAAAACATTCTTCTTTAAGTCACGAACATCTATAATTTAAAAACTAAGTGTGTTTGTTATTAGCACAAGTCTAAGAACCTCTCATGTGAAAAGAGAGCTAGTAGTGCTCAAAGGCAGTGAAAAAAAGTAAAGCATCATTCTTCAGCAGGTACGCTATATAGAAAAGAAATATTAGATCCAATAGATGACTGCACTGTAGAGTGATAATTAGTTCAACACCATCAGTTAAGCATTGATTTGAGTCTTCTCCATCCCTCAAGTAACACTTACCTATATGTGCTCTATCTGATATAATCAGTCTTTTCTCCCAATCTTTTAAACCTGTTCAGAAAAATAAAAAATAAAGTTCAACTTTCTTGTTTAGAAAGGAGGACTCCAGACGCTCTGATCAGTCACACTTTGAGATTTGAGTTTCTCTTTTCTTTTCATATAGTTTCTCAAAAATACTGTAGAAAAAATTGAAATTTGATATTCACTTCTGTTCTATAAGAGATGTTTTCAGTAAGTGCTTCTTACTGACACCTTTCTCATTTTAGTATGGATTTAATTTTCTAGCTGATACAGTTCTAGAAGGCGTAACAATGCAAGAGATCCCACGAAAAATTACTTTTGAAAAATCTGTCTTAAGACTTCAATGCAATTCAGCATTTTTAATACTGTCCTCCTCGTTACTTAAAATTCAGACTGTTCCTGCACTGAATAAACCAAGGCTTAAAAATCCCTTCGAGCTAGCTGCCAGCATAAGGAAATAATACAAACCTTTCTTCTCATTCTTTTCAGCTTCCTCAAACAGGCCTGGTAAATGTATAACCACTCCATTACCTTTGGGAAAATAAATGATTTATGTTAAAGCAAGAATTAAAGCAGTCTTTCTTAGGGTGTGAAACATGTATTTCTGTCTGAAATTTTATTTAAAAAGGAAGACAAGGTTTCTCACATTTCTCTCTATGTCATCTTGAGATTTTTGAGGATAAATCTGCACGTCGGATAAGCAGCCGTAAGTCTGCTGAAATCAGACAGAACCATTTGCTTATTGCAGATGTGAGCACACGGCCTGCTGCAAAGCCAGCTGAGTTAAGCAGATTCTTTCTTTTGTTCGTGATGGACTTTGCACCAGGAATTTAGTCTCAATTGTTCTCCGATGAAAGCTCAATGGAGTCTGCTGCCTCACAACACTGGCAAGTATGTGTGACAGCATTTACGTTTTCTTCAGCATTCACCTATTTATATTAAACTCAGATCCAACCAGAGCTGTAATGCACGACCAATGCCTTCTCCCTACTACTGAGCTACAATTCAAAATCCACAAGCAGAACAGAACAGAACTGATGAGATGTGGATTAATGATTTAGTGGGCTGGAAACAGCTGCTGCTTCCTTCTTGGGAACATCAGAAATATCTGCAACGGTCTTATCTCTGCCTAAATTTAGGATAACTTAGTTAAAACTCTTGACTGTTTGACAAAGGAATAAGCAGGAAAGGGATCATAATTTTGGACAAGTCTAAGGTTTCAACTTGCCTATCACTTGAATGTAAGTTTAATGGCAGCAAGCAAACCTTCCATAACACTGTTTGCATCTAATGTCATTACAGTGAAATACAACATTCGTCTAAGAGCTTTGAGTTTATAATGTAAACAAGAAAAAGTCAAACAGATGGAGCTAAGACAAATTCTACGAACAGTCACCTCTGCTTTTCTTTGCTTGCTACCATAAACTACGGTTGCAGCTACCCACCCAGCAGTACTACTGGTTAAAACAAGTTCCAAATTGATCTTACCGATAAAAGAAATTGCCTTTGGATTAATAATGCCACTAGGGAACAGGTGGAAATCATATTCTTTCCCATCGACAACCACAGTATGACCTGCGTTGTTCCCACCCTGTAACAGAAAGAAACAATGGGTTAACTGTCCCGTAGCTTCACTCGGCAAATAACATGATAATATAATCTTCATTTATTTGCATGAATGGCCATAATTTTCTCCACCGTACAGTGACTGGAAATACTGTGGTACTGTGGAAAATGGCTCAGAAAGGACCACTATGAGACCAAGAGATTTCAGCAGGTCTGTGTAGGTTTGGGAAGTGGAACTACACCATGAATGGACTCGAGGCAGAAATGGGACACACAGCAAGAGTGACAGTGAACAAAACTGGATTTAACTAGTACCCACAGTGTCCCATCTCTGACACACCAACACAAATCCACAATTTTGGGGCACCTCCTGTGTTCAGCCAGATCTCTGGGGGTTAAGACTACAGCTCTAGTATCTCCTTTTGAATGGAAGCACTTTTCCCACCCGCAAAGCAGATGCTGCTGTCAAGTTGGGAATGTGTCATCTTTGCAGCTTCACACAGTATCCTGGTCAAAGGATGATCATCCCACTTCACACCACCACCACAACTTCACGGAGTCCACTCTAATTCTGACTTCAGTGATCATCTGCCAGACCTGAGAGTGGAGTTTGGATTTTCTCAAGAAACTGATTTTTTTCAAAAAGCTTTAGAGGAGGGTGATGAGACAACCAAAAGTTGGGAAGAGGTGAATAAATCAGGAGCGTGCACTGATCCGAACTAAAACAACGAAGACTTAATTAAAGGTCTATTTTTTTTTAATAAGCATAGTGTTTAATTTTGCTACCAAGTTACCAAGTTTCCCGAACAACTGATGCCCAAATAAATGCTGTTTTTCTGAAGCAGATGTTTAAGAAGGGACATTAATTTTAACTCCTTTATCAGTCAGCTCTGAGAGCCTGCATATATAAAGCCTGCTTGAAGCACAAAAACATCAGCAGATACAATGTAGGCTGTAATTGCCAAATCTTTGAAGCCACTTTCAGCCTCTCTGGATAGATAATATAAATGAAGAATTCCAAGACATGCCTTCAAAACCAGCACTTTCCTAATTCATCACAATCCCATTCAGCTACTCTGGTGTGGGAAGCTCTATTCCCAAGGAGACACTAAGGGAGCTGCCAAAGCTTCAAAAAATTACGACTACAGCTTGGGATGGCAGCAACATCTGCAACATTAGCATCCACTTCAAGCTTCCTTCAACTACAGCAACAAACATCAGCAATAAAGTGAGATTTGGGAACTATAAAGTGCTCAGCATGCCAAACAATGACAGCAGTTATAAGAAGACTTGAATACCATTCAGGAAGACCTTCTCCAGACCCTGCTCAAAAACCCTTCCTTTGCAAGCACTGCCTACACTCATCAACTCTTTTTGATGGCATAGCCACAGCTGATGTTCTTATCAGCTGTATTTCAGAGCTGATAAATGCACATTTTAAACAGTACTTGGTCGGTGTTAAAGGCCTCCACATTTAAAGCAAGTGTCAAGGAAAAAATAACTTTCACTGAAGTCACCTGCAGCCTGCAGTCTTATGAAAGCACCTGCTTTCATGCTTAAAAATCTGTTTTTATTAACTTTGAAAACCCTCTAAGTTGAGGCTTTATTAACAGCATTAAAATACACATTACTTCAGTGCATTTTGCTAAGGAATGCTTTGTTTCCTCATGCTGCTTTTAGTTCTACCTCCTTTCTTCTAAAATCCTGAAGACCATCAGCAATGTGGTTTAAACTCTGCAACCTAAAATGCCTACCATTGCCAGCTGGAACCCAACTCTGATGTAAGATAAGGAAAGAACTGTAACACTTCTTTCAGGAGCATCAGGAAACACACTAGGCAGACTTCTAATAATCAAAGCATAAAGGTACATAATGTCCCAGTACCACAAGGAGCCAAAGGAGCTTAAGGTAACTAGCAAATATATAATCTCTTTTTCACTGCATTGGTTTATTAAAAAAAACCAAACTTTTCCAAGCTTTTTATTGCCAACCTACTTGGGACATTGTATGCTTGTACAGAAGTGACATACTTCGATTACTACTCTACAGTATGTGAGCAAAACCACTTCATCAATACAACAAATCAAGAAGCTTTCATGTCCTACCAGTGTTAACAATCACATGCTGGCACAAATAATATCTTTAAGGTAGAATAATGATTATTATGAACAAACTGGCAGAAGAGAACATACAGTCTTCATCAATTCTGGTAGCACTTACAATAAAAATTAAGAAATAAATTTACCTTCCAAAGAGCTCAGCCATTTCAAGGCTCCTCTCTTCTGGAAAGCTGAGGTATCCCGAGATGGAAACATTATTTCCATTCAGAACCATAATGCAGTTGTGAGGCTGCTTAGTACCTGCAGCAGGAACTCTTTGCTTGCACCTAGATTCACAGCACACATTCAAATAGGGATGGAATGTGTCCTGATGCTCAAATGCTCTTGCCAGGCAGCCAGCATGCAAGAGAAATCTTGGATGGGAGATACCTATGCTCGAAACCAGGTGGAAGTGCCTGAAAACAGTTCTGGTCCATTGGCTGCCATGTCTAATGCAATCCTTTTGTGTATAAATGGGAATAGCAGGTAGGAGCAGAGAGACTGTACTGCCTTTCCTTTTGGCAGTGGTGTAACTGCTACTGGAATACCGTGCTCTTAGTTGGTAGTTGGGCAGCATTACAAAATGATCCCTTCTGGCACTCCAATCCATGAATTTATAATCCATGAATTGGAATGCCTACTACAAACCAAGAGCCTGTGATGTCTGCATCTGGAAGTAGATGTGATTCCTCACTATCTCCTTCTCTAAGTGTCCCAGCTCTACTAGGGAGCAAGGATTCTGTTTTTAAAACTACAGCAGTGAGAAGGAGCTGGAGGTGCACGTATTCCCCTCCTTACACTGAGTATCATCAGTCAAACCAAGGCTGCCCTGCTCTTCCCCCCAAAGATGTCTGCAGAACAGTTTGAAGTAACAACAAAGCTGTATAAAGCAGCTAAATCTGATCCCTCTATGTCTTCAAGCATTCTCCTGCTGTGGCACTCCTCCTTGATGACTCAAAATTAAAGAAATGCACAGAATTACACCCTCCCAATTACAGCAGTGACCCTGAGAAACCCCCGAGTTCCCTTGGAAGCAGCTCCTAAATGAGAGCATTAGTATGATCACAGACAGAAACATCCCCGAGAGCACTGAATAAAACTTCTGACCTTTTAGAAATATATGAAATATTTCTAACCTAAGTATCTGAAACTGAAGCTCATATCATATTTTGCACCAGTAATGTTGTATTTTTCCTTTGTTACTAATAAAGACTTGCCCCAACTTCTGCAGAGACCTTGGTCTTCCTAACTATATGAAAAATGCAATTGGAAAACCCAAGTCTAACTCAACTCTGCTTGGAAAAACAGTTGGTGCAGAGAAACAAGATATGTTTGACCTTTAAGTATTTTCTAACCTAAATGAAATTGTTGTCAAACCATGAAAACCAAGTAAACAAACCATAACAGACCACTACAACAAAACAAACAACTCCAGCAGAAGCTGTAAAGGAAATGGTTTTCTCAAGGTATACTGATTGAAATCATCAGTGGAAAAAGTATTCTGTCTCCTGTTAGCAGAATCCTAAAATAAAGGAACACAAACAATCTAGACACGTCTGCTGATCTTTACTTCTCTCTTGAAGAAGTGTAGTCATGTCCCCGTGGGAAGTAACACGATCCAAGAATATGAACATAACTTTCCTTATATCTGTAAACAAGTTATCGACAGCTAGTGACTTACAAAAGGAATGAAATGAAACAGATGTCATTTCATCTTAATTTTCAGCTGTTTTCTTTGATGCTTGTAGAGGATAATAAATTTATCAGGTCTTATGAAGGGATTGGAAATTAAGCTAGCTTTCTTATGGAGATTTGGAAACATTAAACCTGACCTTCTCATCAGTATTTATAATCCTGGTGGTCCTGAGATGATCTTGCTGCTACCCAGAGGAGCGGCTCGTTTAAAATAGCCGTGTCATCACGTTGTTCTAAATCCTAAACTGATAGCATGTAGCAGGTAATCAAGCGTCAGTAAAATGAAATACAGGATTTGGATTATACTACTTATAAATGACAGTTTGCTACAAAAGAATGTCAAGCTTTGAAGGGTTGACTTCTTTACTGTAAATGTATGTGTGCCTGTAAACGGGCCAGTCAACCTTCACAAACATTACCAAAATAAAAAACAATAGTTCTGCAGTCACTCCCAAGTCTCCAAGATCAATTTCTTTTCTGAATATCATTAAGCACTGGTTGATCAAGAGATTCAACTCTCCGCGTGCTGCTTTATCCTCCTCGAAGAATTTATGCTAAATATCATGGTTTAACCTCACCTAAAGGAGAGCAACACAATACACGCACACAAACACAGAGGAAAACAGCAGACAACGAGCCCTGCAACCGCTTGCATTCATCACATAAAGCTGACCTAATTTATACCCTGATGCAAACCATTCCAGCAGCCCAGGATCAATGGGGATAGTCAGGGCATGTGGCTGTTTTGCCCTCCGTCAGCAGCTCAACAGAGAAAGAGAGGAAGCATTCCTGCCACAAACATAAACCACTGAAAAAACTCATTGTCTGGTGTTTCTGTCGTGTTCGGTTTTCATTATTTGAGCATTTGCCCATTCCTTTGTGTTCCGCAAAGTGCCATTTCTAGCACGCACGGTATTTACATTCATCACCAGAACAAGGAAATAAGGAAACTTACTATCAGGCAACATTCACTTGGCAAGAAATGAAGGAAAAATGTGCATTTGTATCCCACTACTCTGTTCATCAACTGAGAACAAATCCTCTATGGATCACGATTATTATCATAGGGTCTCCACTAAATATTTACCAGCAGCATTTTTTCTGTCTTTCAGATGGAGCTTTTGGAAAACTGCTTTCTCTTTCCTCCCCTTCAAGCTTTTATGGAATTGTTTATGGAGTGCTTTGCCCCAATGCTTGCAAGCATTCTGCTGAAAGACTATTCATTGCCCATAAAAACTTCACCAGGAAAGGTAGAACTGTTTACTTGCCATTACAGAGGGAACTCAGACATTCCTGGCACACATCTTTGTTATAAAAACAAAAGCATCTCATGAGTTTTTACTGTTTTTGGCGAAGACACAAAATGCACTGCATGACTTTTTATGACAATGCAAGCTATTTCCTTTTCCATTCATATCCACACAGTCCCATGCAGTAAATATGTTCAGTGAAAAGTGTTTATTACAAATGTTTCTTGCATAATTTCAGCTTCCTCAAGGAAACAGCTACAACTGCACGGTCGACTGGTTGCCTTCAGTTAACTGTGACCTTATCACAGCAGTTCAATGTACTGTTTTTCTGGGAGCAGATCTAATTTGAGTGATGCCTCCGGACCCGTAGATCCACAGCTGTGACAGTCAACTGTTTGCTTGGTCATGGTCTAAACCAGTTCTGTGAAATTATCCAACTTAAAAAAACCCAAAAAACAATGTAGGAAATCTGCCCCCAAGCTCTAGTCTCGGGGGCAGCCACACCAAAAGCTTCTGACATAGGGTTGTTGAAGAAATCGGGGCCTGCTCAGCTTGGAGAAGACTGAGAGGGGATCCTATTAGCATGCACAAAAACCTTAAGGGGAGGTATCAGCAGGATGGGGTCACACTTTTCTGTGGCGTTTTCTGTGTTTTCTAGCTAATGGGTCTAAACTGGAGCATAGGAAGTTTAATCAGCATACGAGGAAAAACTTCCTCACTGTTTGGGAGACAGCACCAGAACAGGCTGCCCAGAGAGGTGATGGAGTCTCCTTTCTGGAGATGGTCAAAACCTGTATTGGTGTGACCCTGGGCAACGTGCTCCCGCTGACTCTGCCTGTAGCAAGGGGTTTGGACTGGATGATCCCAAGGAGATCCTTTCCAACCTCAATCATTCTGGGAAATCACCATCTGAAGGCATGTTTTGAACAATGCCAAATTTCTCTTTGGTAATGCAATTAGATGTATAGAAACTGTTAAACGTTCATTTAGGACTTCTTGTTTCTATGCAGAAAAAAAGAATAGGGAAAACAGTGAAATCCCTTTTTTTTGACTTATATTCCTACAGATGAAAGCTTTAAACAATGAACAGAACCTATTTCTAAAGAAACATCAGAACAAAACATTTTCAGGTGAACTTCACCGCACCTGTCTCTGAAAATATACCTGGGATTTAAAGCATCACATGGCATGATGTGACATCTCTGTGCACCAGGAGGTCACAGTAAGGAGTAAATATCAGCCCCATCACTGTCCTGTTTCTGAATGCCTCCACCTGCTGAAAAAGTCATTCAGAGGAAGAGCATTTTCAATATTCTTCATTACTTACCTTGTCATGGTTTTATGATTTTTGGTACTGGTATTCCACATCATAACATCATGTAGTGCATTTAGAGTTTAAAAAAAAAAAAAAAACCCACGCGGACATACGTCCATTTCAATGGACATACGTCCATTGAAACCTACTCAGTTCCTTAACACCCATAAACTACCCCCTACTATTTGTTTACTCAAATATCTTTAATATCTTTTCTGCTGTTTTCTTTCCTTTTTTCTTTTATTTTTTTAAATACACACCCAAATATCTGGTCTTTTTATGAAAGCACCTTGTAGGAAGCTTTGCTCAGCATAATCTGTGGTAATCACAGATCTGTTCTTCAGTCAAAGAATGCTTTGAGTAAGATAGGTGAAATTAAACCTATTTAGATTAAGTCAAACATTTTATTGTCACTTATATTAAAGATGAAGTAAGCTGTGCACCAAAACCTGTTTGTACTTGGACTATAAGCAGTATAAATACTGAGCTGAAACATCATGACCAAATTGAGAATCTTCTATCTATGTAAAATCCAATTCTGAAAGCTAAGGACAATTAAAGATGGCATTTTCTTTATTTAACACAATTTCCAAGTTTCACTTATGCCTGTGAAGGACTGACTCCCTGTTCTCATATACCTATATATGCATATACATATATACAAAACATTTTCTTCATTAAAGTAACAAGTTAAAAATACTTGAAAGAGTTTAATCAGAATTTGACTTCCTTCAGTAGAACTATTAGGGAAATACTATTCTGAGAAAGATCTTTGAACTCTCATTTGGCCCTGAACATCAATTCTATCCAGGAAGGAAAAAAATAATTAAAAAAAAAAGCTTTTTTTAAAGTGTTAGATCAAATAGTATGTAAAGAAAAATTACGCTGTTGAGGCATTCTAAACAATGCAGAAATACAAACATCCCCCTTTTGGTTATTCACTTTTTAATCTTCCTACTTTCATTTCACTAAGGACTAAAACACTCTGTTCAAATCACTGCCTCAAAACATGAAGCAGACAGGACATCAGGAAAGAGCCCAGTGAATCATCATATTCTAAAACACAAACATTTCCTGAAGAAACATATTCTGAAGCCTCTAGAAGACTTCAGAAGATCTTCACCATGCCTTATTTAAGCAATCTACTGAAATGCTCTTCTGTTTCCAGGAGGAATAGGAAATGATCAAGATTCTGGTCCAAATGCTGAGGTGTTTCTATGTCAGTAGGAGCCACTAATAAATCCCTCTCAAATTGATGACTCCTACAAGTTAACCATTACCCCACTGAGTGAACACTAATTAGTGCTGCTCAAATGCTTACATACACAACTATCCTTAATAAACCTTAAAGTCATAGGCAGTTATCTACTTGCATGACCAACTTTGAAAGCATCAAATATTAAAATAGAACATTTAAAAAAATATCCTCTATAGTGTGAGATGTATAATATATATCCAGGTCTCATCAGCATGCAGCACAAAGTGGATCTAGACGTGCCCTGCAGCATATTAAGCCATCCAGCCTACTGTTAGCACACTAACCCTTGTGGCACACATGTATTGAGTCCTCCCAGCTGTTCTGCAGCTGCACCTGGAGTCATGCTTGTGCTTCTATCAGCTCTCTGGATGGACAGAGAATCCATCTTGAAAGCAAAAATCCATCTTGAAAGCAACCTCAGGGCATCACACTGATGATTGTCTACAGGGAACCCATGTGACTTCTTGCACTAATAATGATGAACACATGACTGGCCTACAGGAAATGTTTCTCAGCTCTAACTTCTAAACTGTTTCCTTCCCAGAGCTGTTGAGGGACCTGTATTTAAACTCATAGCAACAATAACAACTTAATAAAGGGAACAACAACAAAAAAAGCAGTAGGAAATTATAGTCCTGCTAATACATATTCACTAGCTAAATTCTGAAGAGGACAGGGAAACATCTCCTCAAAGTGATTCAGGACTTTGGGAGCTCTACAATCCCACTGATAATACTTCTTCTACCTTTAAAATATTTAACACACGTGGCAGAATTTATTTGCACAATATGCTTAATTAGAGAAATAGCCTCAAATCTGAGATGATGACCCCAAGGACATGCAACTTCTCACTAGCAATAATCTATTCTGAAACAATAAACTTCACAGTACACAGCAACTGAACTGAACTAAGATGATGGTTTATTAATTCACACAGTTTACCAAAATCTTTAATGTGACGGTTATAAGCATCAGCAGCTCTATCAACCAATATGCTAGAACCACACAATGACTTGGAAGGAACCTTAATGCCTACACAGTTTCAAATCTCTGCTGTGGGCAGGCTGCCCCATACCAGATCAGGCTGCCAGGGCCCCATCCAACCTGGCCTTGAGCACCTCCAGGGATGGGGTAGCACAGTTCATGATCCATGTCTGAAAGCCTTCTTTTAAGAAGTTACTGCAATTATTACTGATTGCCTTCACCTCTAACTGGGCTTGTGTTAAGTGACTAGGATTAGGGTTTTAAGATTCCTTGTGTTACGGAGCATGTCCAAAGAAGGGCAACAAAGCTGTGAAGGGTCTGGAACTCAAGTCTTATGGGAAACAGCTGAAGGACCCGGGGTTATTCAGCCTGAAGGAGGCTCAGGGGAGATCTTGTCATTCTCTACAATAACCTGAAAGGAGGTTTGGCAAACTGGGGGTCAGCCTCCACTGCAAGGTTACAGCAATAGGACAAGAGGTAACGGACTTAAATTCTGTTCAGTTTGAGGTTGGAAATTAGGGAAAATTCCTTCTCAGGCAGACTGGTAATGCACTGGCACAGACCGCCCAGGGAGTGGTGGAGTCACAGTCCCCGGAGATGTTCCAAGGAAAGGGCAGATGTGACACAGTCCAGAGTGGTAACAGTCAACAGCTGATGGTTGGACTAGATGATCTTACCGATCTTTTCAATGTTAATGATTCTATGATTATACGTACACATAACACGTGGAATATGCATAGTTACAAAATAAATTTATAAACGGTTTAACTGTTTATACACAGTTATAAACATTTGTCCTGTATACATATAAAGTGCTATACGTTCCTTGCTTTCAAGCTGTTTAAACCTCACACTTCCGCAGAACTTTTTTTCCCCCATTTTACTCACGTGGGCTCCACCTTAGAACCAACTCCCACAGTCGTTTTGCACACAACTTCCCCCTCCCCAAAACCCCTGCGGTAAGACACGCCGAAACCCTCACCGCCTCGCACTACACAGCTTAAACAACCAGGAAAACAAGGCGCCGGGAACACCGACCCCGCGGCCACGGCGCTTCCCAGCGCCGCGAGGAACGGTCCGAGAGGCGCCTCGAACCCGGGTCCCCGGGGCGCGGCCGCCACTCGACACTCCCGCGGGCAGCAGCGGGGGATCTTGTGTCGCTTATCGCCGAGGGTCAGCTGTTTTTATTTATAGAGCCGGGCTTTTTCTTTCCGAGTGGCATTTCCATGCGCCGGCGGTGGGAGCGAGGGGGTGGGGGAGGGGGGAAGAGAGGGGCACGGCGCTGCTCACCCCACCACGCTGAGGGTGAGGGGACGGGGGGGTGTGCGAACGGGCGAGGAAGCGAAACGACAGCTGGAAGCGGTGCGGCACGGGGGAACGGGCGGAGAGGAGCGGTGGGGAAAGCAGAGGGGATCCAAGGGTGAGGAGCGCACGGGGGAGCGGCGGGCAGAGCCACCCACCTGGCAGCGGCACACGATGTCCGAGTCGGTGGCCAGCAGGTCCACCACCTTCCCCTTGCCTTCGTCCCCCCACTGCGCCCCAAGCACCACCGTCACTTTGTTACCGCCCGGCTCGCTGCGCGCCCGCTTCAGCCCCGCTCCGGGGTGGCCGCTGCGGTCGTTGGACGCCCGGGTGCCCGACATGGTGCTGCTGCTAACCGCGGCCGTCGCCTCAGCTCTGCCGCGCCCGCCCCCCGCCGAGCCCGGCCCCCGCTACGCGCCGCGCCGCCGCCTCCGGCCTTTAACGGCGCCGCCGCCGCCCGCCCTCCCCGCGCGGCGCGCTGACGTGCGGGCCCGGCCGCCCCAACAGCCGCGCGCCGCTCCCGCGCTCCCTCAGTCACGCACCGGGCGCTGAGGCGCGCCGCTCTGCCGAACGTGGGCGCGTACGTGGGGCTGCGGCGCCGGCGGGCGGACTTTGGCCGGGGTCACGTGGGGCTGCGAGGCGGGAGCGGGCACGGAGCGGGCGGGGATGCTGAGGGGTGTGCGGGGGCACACCTGTGTGTGCTGCGACAAGGACGGGCGCTGAGCCGAGAAACGCGGACGGATGCGCTTTGACGGGCGCAGGCATAAGCCTAAAAATAGGCTGTTGTCAGTGAGAGGTGAATGCCCTGCGCTGGCAGCCTGTGACACCTGAGTAGTGACATGCAGCTGCACGCTGACCTGAAAGAGCACGGGGCTGTCACCGTGAGACCAGCATAGAACACACGTGTAAAGATGAAAAGTAAGTGCTGGGGCACTCGCGTGAGTTCCTGAGAAATAAAACTGCAACAGCATGTGTAACCCATGTCAAACATTCACATGTGAGCTCTGTGCCTATGGTATACAGATTGGATGTGCACGTCTGAGTCCGTGTATGTGCATGTATAGAAACAGAACATATTGCAGCCTCCAGCACCTTGTAAGTGTTCATGGTGGCAAACAGAGCAGGCGTTTGCCCTGCTACATTTCTGGCTTTTGCAGTATTTCCTCAAGGAAAAGGAAGGAGGGAAGATGTGACACTGTGTACTCCAGCTGAGCATTTGGCATCCATCAGTGAAGGTGATAGATACAGAAGACTGGGAGACAGCTCCTGATATTTGGGCCTACTTTCTCTTGCCACCACCATCAACTAAATCAGACAGCGCTTCATTGTTCCTTCTGAGTAACTGTTCCAGAGCTGTTCTAGTTTACATATTTACAGAAGGAAATTACACCCTTTGTTTTGCTGGGCTGTAAATGAAAGATTTTAGCTGTCTCTCTATTCCCTGGTCATTTTCATATGCCTGCCGTGCCCCTGTTCTGAACTCAGTCTGTATTTGTTAAGCATGGGTGGCTTGAATTGTACACCAGTCCACATGAAGTTCCCTAATCTACATGGGAACTAATGTCTTCTTTCAGCTGGAAATGTCTCACCTAAGACATTCCTGGACATGTCCAGTTTCACAGACAGTTCTCCACACACTGAAGTACTGCTACCTCTTGCTTCCATTTGTTTTTCACAAGCAAGATGCTACTTGGCACTTCACATATGGTCTGGTCCAGTGTTGCAATAGGAATTCTGACTTAGATTTCTCTTTTCCTGATGCCATTGCCCTCTTCACAATTGTACCACATTGAGTAGCTTACTGAAATATGTGACTACCTGCATTTGTTCTATCTCAATAGGTGGCGTAAGTATTGCCAGCATGATCTGTTTCTACTTTTGCTTATCCCTTTTGTGCTCTTTCTCAGTTTAATTCCCCTCCAGTCCTTTTTTCTCTCTCTCTCTCTCTTTTTTTTTTTTTTTTTGAAGTTCATCTAACTGAGGAATAATTATTTGTCAAGCACTACATTTATGCTAGTTTGTATGATTTGTAAACATGAGCACTGAGGACAGCAGTACTGTCACTCGTTTGTCACACACTCTAATTCTCTTTGAAACTGATGGCTTGCTAGTCAGCTCCACACATCCAGAATATAAAAATACCCTTTGCTGCAAGAAATACATATTGCTGGTGCTGTTCCTCTGCATAAGAACCTGTACAGAGCTGTACTACAGTCAGAGATTATCCCAGAGCTATATTTATTATTATTTTCATGGCATTTAACATTGCACAGCTTTTTTTCTCTCTTTGTCCTACCACCTAGACATTACTGTAGGAACTCATATCTTTTTCCAGAGTAATTTTTTTGCTGTTCTTTTGTTTGGTTGGCTGGTTACGTTCAGGTTTTTGTTGTTTTAAGCAGTGATGAAGAATTCTTGATGCCCTCTTTGGCATTTCTGTAGACATATTCACTGTATTTCTGTGGTGTTCAGAAACTGCAGTTGAGCTTTCCTCTCAGTGTCAGAAGTGTTAACATCCGACTTCTATGAGCTATTTCATACAGAAATAGTTCTGAAGACGTTACAAACTAACTAATCTAGCAAAGGAGCAAATCTTTTTATAACAGTTTAAAACACGTCACTCAGCGTAGAAGCCGTACGAAGCAGTTGGTGTCTGGTGCTGGGTCTTAATGGTAATGAACCATTAGCTCAGGAATTGGTATCAGGATTTCACAGGAGCTGTCTCTTCCTGGGAGCTCATCCATTATGACCAACCCACCTGAAAGCACTTAACTTAGGAGATTTCATAAGAAAAACTTTCAAAGTTCTGCCTTCTCAGATTAAAAAGCAGTGCTTTTAACTTCACAGTAACTACTGCTAGCTGAATATGCCCACATGATTAATACATTGCACTTAATATTTACTGCAGAATAAATTAATCAAAACCATACTGTTTTTACCAAACATTCATTTGTTTGCCCTGATAAAAATAGTATGATGGTGCAAAAGCATGTGAAGAACTCTACTTTGAGAGCAGTGAATAATTTCTCTGGACAAAGTGCAAATCAAATTGCAAAGGCTCTACATGTGGTTCAGATTTTCTTCTGTCTTTTCATGGAAGAGTTGGAGTGTGCAACAGAGAGTGCACTTATTGAATCTATAGATGGTATAAAGCTGGAAGCAGTGAGAGTGCAACAAGAGTACAAGGGACAGTGGGCAGAAACCAGAACACAGGAAGTTCCATAATAACACGTGGAAGAACTTCTTTACTGTCAGCTTGATGGAGCACTGGATATATTCAAGACCCATCTGGACACCTACCTGTGTAACCTGCTTTAGCAAGGGTTGAACTCGATGATCTCTGGAGATCCCTTCCAACCCCTATAATTCTGTGATTCCGTAAGATCACACTGGAGACCAGGGTGCTTCTCTGCATAGGAGTAAAAGCATCAAGCATCATGCTGAGATGGAAGAACAACCTATAAAATAGAGCAAGATTTGCCCTGTTGAACCATCCAGCTGCGGACTCAACTGAAGAAAATAGAGACAAGATTCCCAAGTGCATTAGATTTGGAAAACAAGCCCTAGGATGAAAATCTGTAAGGGCTGGGATTGTTTAGTCTAGGAAACAAAGACCAGAGGTGCTGTGATAACAGCTACCAAATATGCCAGAGGCAAACAGAAATGGAGCAGTAGTGTGCATACTCTGCTTGTGCTGAACAGGATGAAATGAAAAGGGCTTGTATTTTATATTATTCTGTTTGATCTGATAAATGTGTACAGATTTTAAGGCACATAAGGTTATATTAAGCTTGAAGCTGTGAAAAAGTCCAGCTTTGCTCCAATACTGCTAACACGAGCTGATTCACACTCTTCCACAGCAACACTTTATCCAGACTGTGGAGTTCCTCTGTCCTTGGGCACCTTTAAGAACAGATTTGGCAAAAATAGTTCAACATGAACCCCTTTTAGTTAAACTAACTTTATTAACCTCCTAAGTCTCAGAGCTGTAGGCCTTTTCCTTTTGCCCAGACACTCAAAAAGTTCTCCTGAGTTTTGATGCTTTTACTGTTGCAAGTCCTATAAATGATGATGACTTTTGATCATGCATCAGATTGCTACAACCAAATGATTAAATTCTGTGTAAGTAAAGACAATATGAAATTTGCCAGAGAAAAGCACTTACATTTAACCCTGCATATAACAACATAAGAAATTGGGTTCAGGGTCTGCATTTGCTGCTGATTTCTATATATGAAGATGATAATTGCATTGTAAAACTCCAGTACCGTTCATAAAAACTTAATTGCTTTTTGTCTTTTAATAACACTTCCTTTCTGTTGCAGTTACAATGTCAGAGTTACATAAAGTCTCACCAGATATTTAACACAATCTTCTCTGCATGTTTTCACGTTTTGTTCCCAAGGGCTTTTGCTGTTTTTTGTTCTATGTCAATAGCTTTATCCCCCAAACTTGCATTAGAAGCAGCTCATTTTTTCCCCTTGGTTAATGAAAAATCCCAGTGATTTATGGGGAAATAATATAGAGCAATGGTCTTTGCATGTAGCTGTTACAATTCCGAAGAATGCAAGCATCCAATGACAGAGGCTTTTGCAAAAAAAGCTGTACAAAGTAAAGCTGTTTGTAATAGATGCAGTGAAGTAATTCTGTGATCTGTTCTCTCAGTCGTGCCATACACTGGAATTCTGGTAACAATTCAGGCTGGTTTCTGGCTCTTTTGAGCAGCTGCATGCCTTCGCTTGAAACCTATTAATAACACATCAATGACGTCTGCTTCTGCTTTCACGTCTTCTTTTTGAACTAGAAAAAGTAAGATTACAGCCTGCACAGAGACCTTGGTGCTGTGTGCTCCCCCCGGCATGTCTGTCAAGTGCAGAGAAACGATCCTCAGACAACTGGATAAACCAGACATTGACACTAACAGAGCATGTGACTGGAGTTAAGGTCAGAGATTAGGAGAGCGTGGGATTGGGGCCTCAAAGATTTATGCACAGGGTTACAAGGGACATAACTACAAAGTTAAAGGTACACATTATTTCACTTGGTACCAGGCATTTTATTTCACTGAATTTATGGTCTTTTCAGTCTCTTCTTCAGAAAATAGTTATTTCATTTGCTAAATATACTATTAAAAATCTAAAATTACACATAGGCTTAAGAATCTGATCTGCAGCCCTCTGCCATGTCTGATCCTAACTCCTCTATAGTTTTTGTCACCATATCCTGATGCAGACAAAGTGAGACTGCAAAAATGCCTGATTCTCATTTTTGCCTTTATTCAGCACAATTTTCTAAAATAAGTACTGAATACATTTATATCCCAATAAATAAATCTATCCTCCTCAAGAGACCAAAAACTATGACCTTTCCATCTAAACAGTGTGCTGAAAATATGTATTCTGGTCTGGTGCACTTGCTTTTCATAGCATTGAAGCAAACATTTATTCTCACATCTGAATGTTGCTTTATAATTCTGTTTTACCACATACTAAGTTGCTCGTCTGTATTTACATCAGAAAAGGTTTATTGTTTGAATCTGCAGCTTTACAGTAGGTATGCAAAGTAGATAAAACATTTGCAGTGCAGCTTGTCAAGATAATATGGAAATCATTGTTTTTGGTCAGTTTTCAATGTATTTTTGTATGGATTTAAAAAATGCATTTCTAAAGATGAGTAGTTCTGATGGAGCTAAGAGAAGGCCACGTAGGTAGGCAACAGGAAGAAGGGAAAACAGTCTTCCTTGGGGTGAGCATCCAATGCAATATTTACACCAACTCCACTCAAGTTTACTAATGCCAGTTTTGCAGTAGTCCACTGAAGCATGCAGAACCACAAACAAATGTTATCAAGCAGAAATCTTTAAGAAAACTGCAGGTCAACTATTGACCAAAATATACTGTTAAAATAAGTACCTGTTAATATTAACACTAGAAACATCTCACACCCATCTCAACAAAAGCTCTTCCAGATTTATATCAGACTGCTGTTTTTTAGCTAGTCATATTATTAAAGTGCACACGTAGCCACTTAAAGGAGTGAGAACTTGAATTAGAAGAAAGGAAAGGTTGAGGTAACAGTAATTCCTGGCACAGCTTGCCTAGCTCAGTGACAGCATACGGCTTGAAGTTCAAGTTCGTGCTACTCACTGAGTTCCCTAAACACCTTCAAACAGCTGTTCAGAGCAATACCAGTGTATCACCCAACTTTAAGAAAAATGACACTAACTTGCTCATTGGGAGTGATACTTTTCTAGCACTTCTATCATGATTTCTTCTGATCATTCATGAGCCCTTGAAAATTAATGTTTTACTGAACTTTGTTTGACAGTGGCATCAGCGATGGCTACATCCCTGTTACTCTATTGAATCACCCACAACTAAACACGTAATCTGCTTATTAATAAAAGCCTGGCTAAAAAAACAACAACCAACAATCATTTTTTCTTAAATATACTGCTCTTTCCGTGCTCTGCCTTTAGCCTCTTCGTGTCTTCTACTTTAAGCTCTTTCTTCCTTTTCTCAGACTTTGCAGCTTGCTCCTTCCTTTCTTGGTTTTCCTGCATTTGGACAGGATGACAAATAGAAAATTAAGAGTTACAAAAGGAAAAGCCAGTTATTGCTCTGTTTGCAATTAAAAGCTATTCTAAATTTACCCTATACACACAATGACACTGCTCAGCTGCTGGGGTTTAAGGGTAATTAACACAACTGAGCTTCCTGGTCAATGCCTTCTCCATCTGATGTTACCAGCAAATGAGTTAATAGCTTTAACTGCAACAATTCAACTACAGACTGAAACGCATTCTTCTGAATGAATCTTTTTTGCCCACAAGACAACATTGTTTAATTTAGATATTTGTCCCATAGCAACCTTGGTTTTATATTGTTTGTACTCAGGAGCTTCAACTAGAAATTCCAACCAAACAGCAGTTCACAGTTTTACTTCAGACACCCTCTAAATTTGCCAACTATATTTATGCAGTGGTGTTCAGCAGCAGCAGAGTCCAAGCTGTATGACTGGTACTGAGAGACATCCAACTGTCAGGATGGTATAAAGCCTCTGGGGGTTTTGCAGATGGGTTGGATGCTGGTTTCCTTAGAGCTTTTGCATCCAGGAGGATATAATTAATGTAGGAAAAGAAAGAGGTTGAATGATTACTTCTAGTACAGAAAGACCTTTACTCAATGGATAAGTATTTCTGGGCTTTGACAGATACCACAATCATGGGGAGGATAGTTCTGAGTAGCTATGCTAACTACAATGGAACATCAAGACGACAGAAAGCCACTTACTTAAATGCTTATGGAATCTTTGATCCAGAACTACAGTTGTCATCAGAATGTTGCCTTCACCACCTGGAAGCTTGCCTGCTTTTAACTGAAACTGGCCCATAGCTAATCTACACATTGTAGGTATCTCAGTAGTTGTTGGGTTGTTGTCATGGAGACTTATGCTGCTGTACAATATTACAAAATTTACTAACATCCAGGAAGATGATGATGATGATGATGAGTGCAAATAAGATTCTCAGACACATCTGGTCTCCTTTGCAGGGAGCTTAGTAGCAGAAAAGTCTTTTTCCTATAGTACTGATAGATTTGGTTAATTGGTACAGATCACCTGCCACTGTTTCTATGAGACAGAAGTCCCAGGAAACATGCACAACTTCCTCAGATCTTTTACAGAAGGTAAAAACTGGGATAATTTCTTCCACAAAAACTTCTAGACCAGTTAGTCTCCCAGAAACATAGGAACACTGCAGGTTCAAGGTTACAGGGACCTTCTTTTACAGGGCCAAGAAAAGGAGAAAAAAAGAGCAGTCCATTCTTGGCAAAGAAGGGAGAAGAAACATTTGTCCTGTGTACTTCAAAAAGAAAGATACAGTTGAAGTCTTAGGGTGAGGCTAAAATCCTTTCATCATAGTATGCCTCCTACACACCTGCCTGATAAATTCCTGCTGTGCCTTAGCATAATGTCTGAGATGTTAGAGCAGCTGAGAGACTTGGAGGTCTATGGGCCCTGGGAGAATGCCTGCATGTTACATGCTACTGGAAGTAAAGGAATCAGTCTGGGGGTAGATCACATTGTCCAGATACTTGAGCAGCACACTCTATTCTGAATAGAAAACAAAACACTTTAGGAAAAGAATTATGGATTGAACAAGCCTCAACTGAGAAATAAAAAACAAAGCCATAGAAATCTGACACAAACACACTGTTAACAGTATTACTTCAACCCAAGAAAGTCCACTAACAACGAGGAATGAAAGTTCACAATCCTTTCTCCATCTCCTGGATTACTGAAGACAGCTGTATGGAAGAGATTAAATAAAAAGGGCATCCCTTTGGATTTACACTTTATGAGATATCAGAAACATATTTGAACTTTGAAGATGCTCCACTGGCTACTCTATATCCTCACACCATCTGAAGCACATCCTGTTCCAACACTACCGAGGAGCAGCTGTTTCAGTTTGGTTATCTAAGGGAGCGCTCAGAGAATCTGTCCCTGATCAGAGCTGGTCTGGATACTTCCTAGAGCAGATATTGTTTAACTTTTTTTTTTCTCCTTAAATTAGAGTCAGCTTCTTTGTAGGGAGCTCCCCTCTTTGAACAGCTGCAGGTACTAAGAGAAACAAAATGTTTCTCCCAGCCCTCCATAACCAGACTGCTTCATTCTCCCCAGAATTTTACAACTCAGTTCTCGGTGTAGCTTCAATTCTGGGTTTTATCTTTGAGCAGGGAAACTACTTTATCTCCTTCCTGCCATCTGATCCTTTTATCTTTTGAGAAGTAGGGAACATTCAGCCCCGTGTGAAGACTTGCTCCATTCCACTGCATCAGTTTGGTGTTTGAAACACTTTTTTTCTCCTCTTTAAGTAGATGGAGATGAAGGAAGCAGATTCATATTATCAATTTCCTTTGTGTTGCTCTGTTTTTGTTATCTGACAGATAAGAAAGGGCCTTCAGGGAATGAAGAAGCACCTTGTTTGAAAATAATAATAATAATTTCCATAATGTCTGGGGCACTATCGCATCACTTCTGAGCCTGGTGGTGGCATTGCCTCCAAAACCCAGTGCCTTACAGGAAGAACAGGTCACAGAAATGTGAAGGATATCTTATTCATCCTTTGTCTTCAGACAACACTGAGAAGCTCTTTTGATTTCACCTGAAGCTCTGATTTGTCCTGAAGCACCCCTCACTCTCTCTTGCCCTTCTTTTGCCCAGAACAGGTATTTCTTCATTCTGGCAATACTTGTTGATGGCAAATCCATCCTTGGGCCCTGCTGGAATCATATCTGTGAAGCCACTGTTACCTGGCATTAATAAATACTTAGAGGAGGTTCATTAATTCAAACTTTACATAAGCAGAGTGGGATACAAACTTTTATGGTGAAGATGCTGTTTTCTTACTCCTTAATGCAAGGAACAAGGCCCTATAAGCCAATAAAGAGCCAAATGTAATCTCTTAGGGAATTTGCAGCTTTGTAGTGGACATAAAGCTTGTAGGTTTGAACTAATGCAGTAGGAGATACTAACATGTAAACTTATTATCCAGTTAGACTTTGCCCATGAGAAAAATCTGCCTTTTGCCTATCAACAGGGCACAGAATTGTCACAGTTTGCTCATTGCTTCACATGCCACAAAGCTCTTATTCCACTGAGGTTCAATTATTGATTTTACAGCAGGACTAACATTTAAGAGTTCTTAGTTTTCTGTAGAAATAAAAATAAATAAATAACACTTTCTATGTTATAGAAGGAATGGCCGAGATGACCATTCCTTGTTGTAGGCTGCAAGCAAACAAGCAGTTACTTTCATTTATTCCTGAAGGTAGAGTGTACGCAGCCCAGCTTGGAGCAGAAGGAAAAGGAAATTCTCATTTGCTTGATAGAAAAAAAGGAAACAAAATAAAAAAAAAAAAGGAAAAAAATGTTCAAGAAAAGTTCTTCACCAATTTCTAAACAGTCACAAATGCAAACCACCTGCAAGGCCTTGAGGAAGAGTTCCCTGAAGGTTTTCATTGTGTTAAATACATCTTCCAAGGACATTTTATTTCGGTCTTCACAAAGATAGTCAGCTAGTTCTTCCTTCTTCTTTTCAATGTTGGCCAACTCCTCCTGCAGGTCCTTTGAAGCGCTGACACTACCCTGGGACACAGTTGGCAACGTAATGTATACACATTAAGTAGAAATACATTCTGAGATGCACAGAATTGTAGAATCATTGGAAAAGAGCATCTAGTCCAACCCAGTTAACACAGAGCAGGTTTCGAGAAACCTGACAATTAAGACTGAGTCACAGAGTGCTTTGTTTTCTTATCTGAACCATGTTCACTTCCCCTGGCTTCATTTGGACCAGAGCAGCACAACGTATGCTATTCCCTTTATAATGTAACTGGGCAGAAAACTGGAGCAAGCTGGGATGACTTATCTGAGACTACACAGAACTAGGAATTACCCCTTTTAGCTTTAGTTACATAGACCTGTTCTGAGAAGATTTAAAGCTAGGACTTCTGGAAACAAACACATAAAAACATTCTGTAAATCTGTTCCCTCACTTCTCTTTTTTCCCCTAAGAGCAGTGAGACAAAACATGTTAGTGTCCTATATATATTTATAGTCGCATCACATCTCATTTTTAGCATCTTCCTTTCTTTTGCCCACACACATAGCTAACTGCTCCTCAGCTGTTTCTTTATCACAGTATAGAATTGCAGAACTGAAGAATAAACATGACTCTTCCTCCACCCCAGTGCAGAGGGAGATCGTTAGGACCCCTGCCCACAGCCCCGTGTCTATCACGAGCTGGATTTTGGTGCCTTTGAGAAGAGATTTAAAGCGATTGGGGAGCAGGAATCAAAAAGCCTCATGCCCCCTTTACCTACTTGAACAAATTTTGTGTGCTGTACTTTTAAATCCTCTGTTGACAAAAATAAACGCTTCTCTATTTCTAACAGTTTCTTCAGGTTGTCACCTGCTTCAGCCCGCATAGCGTCAAAGTGGAACCTGAAAGGGTCACAAAAGGGACAGTGAAAATAAAGGAACAAGTCTTTTGTTTTCATTAAAAGATAATTATAGAAACATCTCTGCAAAAGGATGTAGGAATAGTTGTCTAGCCAAACTCTGCTTATGCAGGCAGTTTTCCTCTATGTAAATCTTTTTCTTTGCTGCTCAAACCCTCATCTAAGAAAGCAGCTGTGCTTCTGCCTGCACCATCTCCTGGGGCAGCACAGGGAAGAACCTCTCTGTTCTGATGTTCAGAAGCCTCCAAGTTTTCCAGCCTATTTTTATTCACAGTCAATGCACACTCATCTCTTGCGCCAGCACTGTCATTACTTAAATAGTTCTTTTCCTTTCTTGCTGTTTTTCCTCTGGCATCTATTTATAGTCTGAAGTGGTATCTCTCCACAGAATTCATTTATCTCACGTGGAAGACCAAATATAGATTACAGCGCAAACATTTTACAATTGAGATATCCACATCTGCCAAAAGGAAATCACTGATTCACTAAAGCCTGATGTTGTGTAACAAGGTGCATCCAGATGTGAACAGCAATAGAGCAACCCTGTGCAGGATTTGCACTGTAAACACCTCTCCCAGGGCTGATTAATAAAACAATTTTATAAGCCTGTGGGTTTAGCTACATTTAAGAACTATTACTCTACCCCCCCAAAAAAAAGTGCATTTATAGCATCAGCAAAGTTTAGTTTCAGATAACAAAAATACCTCTATTATTGCACAAGGAAGAAAGACGTTTGTGCTTCAAATATGTTCAACATAAATTCTGTACAAGCAAAAGCCCTGATACTTCCTGTATTAGTACGTATTGCACTACTGGATCAAAATACTTTTCACTTATTATTTAGCATCTCCATAACAACATCAGTCACCCCAGATTTACAATTTACACTTGCTTCTTGTTACAAGAAAGATTAAAACACTTTGAGGTTCCTATGAATTCACAATGAGATTAGTTAATCCTGGTGCTATACGTCTGTGCTTTGCTGAATTTCACTAATCATGTCCCTCATGTGAATCTTCTGAGCTAACCAGTCTGAGCTGGCATTAGACTCATCAAAACCAGACTATTTTTTTCCTTTTTACCTACTTGTACTGGAGACAAGTACTGATATTTAACTCAGGGACTCCTGCTTGCTAGTAAACTGCCCTGTTCTCTTTGCACTCCAGCTCTGCACATGTAGTCCTTATGGCCTGGCATAGGACTATGAAGGAGAATTTCAGGAAATTGATGTTTCTTTTATGATATGTAGATGAGTATGATCCTTGAAATCAAGATCACTATTTACTTAGTTTTATTTCTAAGGCAGTAGTGGAGAATCCAAAAGAAGAATCACACTGAGCATCACATAAAAAGTTGTAGCCAGACTGATTTAGAAGTCTCAGAAATGGTTGATTTTAGAAAGGAAATGCTCTCATACACCAGAAAAGTCCTGTGACCTTATTATACCACCATAAAATGACTCAGCTTGTTGTTAGCTTAAAAGAGGCAATTCATACATGACAAAAACAAATAATGTCCTACCCTGCTGCCTTGGAAACAAAGTCAAGATCTCTGGGAAGCTGCAGCAGGTCTTTGTGGTTTTTTGCAACCTCCTAAAATTGAAATAAAAAATCATTACCTTCCACTGTTTGTCAAAGAGCAAGAAAGTCTTTCAAGCTGGACAATATCTGGATTGAAAAATGAATGCTTCAGTTTTCCTCCTGATAAGTGCTGGGGTAAGTTTAGCCTTGTTCATTTCTTTCTGTCACAGTTGGCAGCCGTAGGGAGGAAAGAAGAAGGAAAAAGGCTCTTAACTGCTCAGGCTTACATCCCACGTGCTGCCCCAGCACGCAAGCTGACCTGAGATTTTGTCTTCATAACACTAAAGTTAACCTCATCTGACAGATGCATTTGGAAGGCACATCCCCATGAGAGAGCAGTTGCAGAAGAGAAAGAGAACACAAAGCAGACATGTTAAGCAAACCTGAGGAAGAGAGCTAATGCTAGATTTCTAAGCACTACTGCTGACGGGTTTTATCTCTTTTGCCCAGGGAGTGGTGGCAAAGCTTCCATTGTATTTCAGATGCAGAAGCTCACCCTTCAGGTGTCTACGACACGTACTACTGAAATTAAAGCCCCTTAACTTCTGGGGAATTAATATTCGAGAGTAACAAACACAGAAATAATTTCACGCTTTTGTTGTACCTCCAAAATATGGTGAAGCAGAGTAATATGGCTTTGGTTTGCTTTCGTTTCTGTTAGCTTGAGCAAGGTGCTGATTTTAAAACCTCCAGCATCTCCAGCGTGATGCCCCTAGAAGATACAGAAAACATTCCTTGCATTTATATTTTAGGCTACTTTTGGAAATAAACCAATTTAAAAAAATTCAGCTTACTTACATAGTTAAGAAAGTTTCCAACTTTAAGAATCAATTGACAGAAAATTGGCAGTCGGTGACTAGTAAGAAGTGCTGAAGAATAAAAAAAAAAAAAGCACATTTTCAGTAAATTAAATGGAGCAGTCTGAATTTCAGATTTTCCTTGGGTTTGACAGTGGGTTAACAAAATTCTCATCCGAGATTGCGTAAAGCCACTATTACAAATTTGGAAATCAACAAGTACAGAAATAACTTAACTTAATGGAAGTGGAATGAATAAAGTTTCTGTTTGGTCTCTTCTCTACAAGTATTTGGAAAACCAGTTTCTCCACCAAGCATGGATGTGTCATCACTTGAACTGCTTCTAAGGGGGACTCACTAAATGAGAAAGTGCTTAAATTAGCAAGAGTTGATAGCCTGCATTTTCAGTACATTTATTCTAGGTTAAGAAAAAGCAAAGCACTTTTTTTTACCCCTCTGTGCCATCCTTGGTGAGAGTGATAACCAGAAGCTGTGCCTCTAAACAGCAGAAACTGGGATAAGAATTAAGTTTTTGGCAGAAATAGAACAGAAATGCTGACCTCTCACTGCACACAGGGACAGAATGAGACTACAGGGAACTGTAGATAGCTACACAGTAAAGAGCCCCTATAGCATTGGCTCTGAACAGCCAAGTACAGTCAACTTTTCTATACTAACATAAACAAAAGATCTGTGGATGAACTGGAGGTCAATTAACTGAAATGCAGATTGGCTGAGGTTGGAAGGGACCCCATGGGATCATCTAGTCCAAACCCCTTGGCTTCAAACACGATCCAAGATTTACTTTAAGGCATAACTGTGTTAAAACAAAAACCAGGGCTAATTTTGTGTGGAGGGAGTTTCTGAAACACTGGAGAACATCATCATGGACAACGGGTTTGGAAGCCAGTACAGACTGTGGTGTGTCAACCAGCATGGATAGAAAGAAAACTAGAATCAATTCATTGTTAGAGACAAAAATCACTGCTGCACACAAACATTCAACCTCTATTCAAACAAAATCTGCCACTGACACATAGGAAATTTCCTTCTTCTCTACAGGGGCCACTGGTGGAGGAGAGGCAACGTGTTTTATTCATGCCGACAGAAGCTCCACTTAAAGCAGAACAGCTCAAATTGCCATTCCACTGAGTGAACTCTAAAGGGAAGAATCTGCTAAAATGTTTTAATTGTTAGCTACAAATTCTGCAATTAAAAGGTTAATTTTGATTAGATCATAGCCTATATAATCAATGGCGCCATTTCTAATAGCATCAATACTAGAAATAGAAGAGAAGCATTGGCCATGGACACATCACTGATGCACTTACTTTCACAGGCTGTCCTGATGGCTTGTGCTTTTGGCCACAGACACTGCAGAAGAGTTTGTGTTTCCTCACAAATCAGCATACATTCAATTCGCAATTGGTAGCTAAAAGAGATCAGCGGGGAGGAAAAAAAGCAAAAACTATGCACCTAATTAATGGACTTCAGCAGAGAATAATCCATTTTAGGCAAAGTGCAGTATCATCACTGTTATGTTTGCTTTAATGCTGTGACACAACATAGTTCTCACTGAACCACATTATAAATAAACCAAACACTGAGACATTTCCAAAGATGCCTCTTTCAGAAAGCAGTGTTGTGCTGAAATCTGGCAGTCATTTCCTTGCATAATGAGGCAATAAGTTTTGACGATTCCTGGGCAGCACTAGCTAGGATTTTTGTTCTTCCTTTTTAATTCCAAAATAGAAATTCTTATTCTATTTCAGTGACGCCCTTTAATGATATTTATGCCTAGCCACGGATTAATGTTGTGGATGAGACATAGAAACATTCTCTAAAGAATTTTAAAACTAGCTGTAACTTTGAGAAAAATAAAAGCCACATTTTGACCACTACATTTTCAAAAAAACCCATCCCAGGCTATGGGACGGGCAGCTTCTCAGATTTATGTAGGCTATTTCTATGATTTGCAACAAACCCCAGTGTTTTTAAGAGGAGCATAAAGATTTCTCTGTATGCATCTCATCTGACTCTAAAAATCAAGGAATTCTGGGAGGTGGTCAAAGCACAAACAGCGCTGTGATTCACCCCCTGTGTTTCTTGGATCCTTTTTATGTACGGGAGTCTCTGGAACAGATGGAGTGAGTAAGAGTCAGGTGGCTGGATTCAGTCTGCAGCTTTGTGTAATGCAGGCATTAATGGCACAAAAATCAGGAATCTTCTCACTGCCTTATTAATACCAAGGTTAGTTTAATAGTAGCTTACCAAAGGTACGTGTTTAGCCTTTGAGAATATTTCTACAGCTAGCCCTTTAATTGGCAGTCAGATGATTTATCTTGAGAACTGACTCTTAGAAACAGGAAATAGTACTGCTAGTACAGGAAAAAGAGGTGTTGATTCTTGTGAGTCACACTCAAGGACAAAGGCAATTTTGCTTACCTAGGAATTTCCAAGAGATGAAGATAGAACTGGTCTGCATCTGCTAGTTCTGACCTTTCTTCTTTGCAAGATTTCAGTTTGCTTATCTAATAATGAATGAAACAGCAAAACACCCATACAGTTATTTCTGGTGCCCAACACAAGATCCAGTCACAGCTTCTTGCTCTGCCAGTGAAAATATTTCAAGCTATGCACCAAGCACACCCAGATCCATCACGGTAACAGGCTTAGTAGGTACCTCATGGCCTTCAGGCAGCAGTTTAAATAGCTGTTTCAGTATCCCAGCATCAAACTTGGATCTGTCCCCTTTCTGAATCATGTTAGTAATCTCTTCATTGGAGCTGTGGGAAAGAGAGATGCCATGAGCTGAAGAGATGTTGAAGCCTGAAGGAAATGTTCTAGCAATTTAGATGAACTTTCTGAACTTTGTTCCTCTTCACACAGCAAACCCAGAGGGCCCTTTTCTTACTGTGTCCAGTGTCACTGAGAGGAGATTTACTTTTGAATCCTTCACTGCTTCCAGCAAAGACATGGCTAAAACTGGTAGCTCTCCTCCTGCTGAGAGATAGTTATGAATATCTCAGAGGATCCTCACTCCAAATCTTTACCTGTAACTTTGGCAGACAACATGTCTTTGAAATGAGTCCAGACTGCTCTGCTTTGGGTTCATGGGAGCTCAGCTCCTGCCAGTAGGGCAGCCCCATCCAACATGATGGGGCTCAGCTTGCTGAACCCACAGCCACTAGCTGCTCTCAGGAGAGCTTCACAACTACCCAGGAGATCATTAAGAAAGAAGAAATAGCAACTGGGTTAAGTGAATAACTTAAGTTATTCACAGTTCTTCCCCACGGGGAAGAAGAATTTGTAAAGGGAAGAAAAAAAAAATAATAATCGAAAAAATCCTTCAGACCAGCTGTGGTTTATCCTTAACATCAAGGCTGAGTTTCTTTTTGAAGGCCTTCTAACATGGACTGTTGCACAAAAAGGCAGGCATCCATAGACTTCCTGCAGTATTTCAGGGCATCTGCAAGTAATTCTGTTTTGCTAGAAATTCATACAGATTAAGTACAGAAGTAATTATAGAAACTCTTTTCTCTCAGTAGAAAAACTGAATAAAAATTGTGAATGATTTTCAGACCTGATTTTCAAGATGTCCCTTTAAAAATTAAGTAACTCAGAACATCCGGTCAGGAATCTTGACTCCTTGCCGAGGAAAGATAGTGGTTATAAAATATTCCTGCTAAATTTATTTCCTTTAATACCTGAAACATATATACACATATTGAACAAATACATTTATCTCAAATCTTACCACTTAAATTGCTTCAGAAATATACTCAGGAGGAGACTTTTCTTTGGACTAATGAATGTGATCTGTCAAAAGATAAAAAGAAAAATGCAGTCACCTGCCTTAATTGTAATTAACAGAAATTTCAGAGCTTGTCTTGTTTGTTGGGGCAGCTTTGCTCTTCTCTAGCAATGACATTATAATCACTCCTCACTGATCAAAAAATTTACAATATTAACAATTTTCCAATGTAATAACATTAGTGAGAGGTGAAGGCACAGAGAAGGGAATGGTTCTGTCTAGAATATTTCATTTTTTAAAGAATTAGTACTGTCATTCCCAAGTTCTTCCCTTCTAAGGGTAAGCAGTGTACTCAGAGTTACTGCAACACGTTTGATTCTGAACGTCTCCTGTACCTTTTTCAAGGCAGCTGTAGGCAAAGTATACCAGAATATCCCGGCCTTTCTACCTCATTACAGAAGATTGCCAACAGTAAAGAGTGAATAAGCTTTTCACATTTGCCAGGCTGTACAAAAAGTGAGCAGTCCAAGTACCTCTTTTAACTTCTTTTTTGGTCTTGTTGTCTCCTTGGGTTTTGCTGGTGAGGCACAGAAAAGTAGCTCCAAGCTTGCGTAGTCAGGCTCTACAAGCTCCTTGCTGCCACTTGGTACCGCAGTCCACATGGAGTGGCTTTCTAGAAGAGATCAGCACTTCAAGATGGACTACAGAGGGAGGAGCACTTTCAGGGCAGATTAAATGTGACCCTAGAGGTATTTAAAAGACGCATGGAGATGGCACTAAGGGATATGGTTCTGTGATGGGACTTTGGAGGTCACATTGGCAGATGGATTTGGTGATCTTGAATGTCTTTTCCAACCTAGATGATTCTATGACCCTCATTAGTCCTGGTCTACTGTTCATTATTGAAGATTGCCACATAAAAAAGACTTCCTCCCAAATGTCTGAAGGATAGTTAAGCCTGAAAGACTACCTCCATATGTGAGTCACCAAAGTGAAGGCAGCAGATGAGCTCAAATCCTTTTGATTACTACTGATGAGCTACATTCAGAATCACGATAACCGCACAGAGGATGTTGCATTCAATTAAATAAATTTAAGTATCCCTGGACAGAAAATAAAAACATCAAAAGCCTGTGTTATTGCCAGGATCATTAGAAGCCACCTGAATACCAAAGAGCACTTCAAAGTGTGAACTCATCTACAACACTGGAATCTTTAACAAAGGGTCTTCACCTCCTTTTTCTTCAAGAGAGATTGCAGTAGTGTAACTGAAGACATCAGAGTCAAGTCTGAATTTAGATCATGACCCAGGAAAGAAGACTCTAGCTCAAACTGTTTTTAGCATGTGTATTTATATATTTTATCATAGCAGCAAGCTCTTACCTCTCTGATTTCCCCCTTTTTTTTGTGACAAGCACAATGGAGAACTCTTACAAGGTGTATTATGTGTTCTAAAAACTGTAGCATAATTGGAAACTGAGTTCACAGTCACCTTGCTGGAAGTGGAACAGGCCATACAAAACCCTTCATCAGATCACATGTTAGCCAAAGACCTTAGTGTTATTTTTCATGGAAAAAAAGAAAAATAAAATAATTAAAAAGCCCAACACATCGTTGCGGTCAGAACAAAACAAAGCTGGAGGCTACATCCTGCCCTGAGCATTCCTCAGCCCTATTGACAAGGGTTTTCCTGGATGATGCATCTGCTAGCCATGCAAGAAAAAAAGGAGTAAAAGCTTCAGCTGAAAAAACACTCAGGGATGGTGTGCCAGGAATTCATTATAAAAAAATCACAAAGAATCTCAGGGCATTGCTTTTCCACACATCTTTGCACTCATTGCAATTCAGTCTGTTTCGTAAACCTTAATTAAACTTCACAACATCACTTAATGACATTGTGGAAATTAAGAAAAAGTCATTTTAGTGGCCACAGAGCCTCAGTTCAGTGCTTTTCCCAAACTATTATTTCAACCAATTATTAGTGAAGGATTTGGTTTTCCCTATCTGCGATTACTGGCTTTTATTTTGGTAGGATTGAGGTTGAGGACTAGGACCACTTGTTTTGACCTGACTTACTGATCCAAGCTCCCAGTGTTATCATCAACTTGGTGGTTACAAATAGGCACGTACGTCTCACCACATCAGAGGGGAGCTTCTGCCAGTGGAACACCTTCATCCTTAGCTTCGGTGTCTTCTTAGGACAGGACTGCTCGCTGCATCCACAAGTGAAATGGCTGCACTCAGGATTACTGCACAGCTGGGGAGGTGGGAGTGATGGTGCATTTATGCCAGGCACAAGAAGGGGTGGAGGAGGAATCTTACACCTAGGAGGAGGAAATGAAGGTGGTGGAAGCAATGGTAGCAGAGCTGGCATAGCAGGCTGCCCTCGGGAGGGTGAGGATACACCTTGCTGAGATGGTGATGTGTTCCTTAGATATTGCTGAGGCTTCTTACAAAGGCTGATTTTTGGAGGAGTCAAATCTACACTGGGATTCTCCACTTCCAAGTCCATGTCGACCTGAGTGCATTTGTTCACCTTCTCAACAGATCTTCTGGGTAGTGATTTGCGGTGATTCAGGCATTGCGTGCTTGTTAGTAGGTTCTTCATGGTATCCCTTGGTTCCACGTTGCTGCCCTACAAGACAATGAGAAAATGCATGAATTAGCAAGGTTCCCCACAGCTATTGGTTACTGCAGACACTCACAGAAAGAGAACTAGCAGGCATCATCCCATCAAGATAAATAGCAATTTTTTTTATCTGTTTCACAAGTGGCATTTCACAGTTGTTTCAGCTCAGTGAGTCAGTAGCAAGACAGTACATCTAGGCATAAGGTTCACTTGGGTCTCTTGATCCTTCTACATTCTTTTTGTGACATAGAAAGATAGGAAGAACAAACACTATAAGCGCTATAAATCCCTACCTGGTTGCTTTGTTGCCCCTGTTGATCAGCCATTTGGTGAGGTCCCTCTTTAGAAGAGGTAAATGAATTCCTCCTACAGATGCTGTGCTGTACTGTACACAGGGGACTTCTCAGACAGCAGGGACACAGTCAGTTATTCCTAAAAGACCACATTACCTCAGCTTACAGTGACTGCAGAAGGGTGGGGATTTTGAGAGAAATGTTAACCTAATAAATTAAATAAGCTGCAGCTGAGGAGAACTCAGGCTGAGCTGCTTGGAGACTTGTGACCCCCTAGGGAAATGGCCTGTAAGCATTAAAATAAATAGGATTGTCTTATTTACCATTTAACCACGTTTTAATCTAGGACAGCTCTTTCTTTTTGCCCTGAAATTGCAGTTTCAAAGCTTCTTGTAAATGACCATGCAGAGGTCTTTATTTGTATGAATGCCTGGTTTTAAGCATGGAACTGGACTTACCAAGGTCAGCAGAGATACTTGCTTGCTCATGGTCTTATTTTCTTGACTGAAATATTCTTTCTTTTGCAAACAGTTGTATCTTTTATGCCCAAATAGCATCCTGGGACACTTACACTCAACTAAATGTAGTTGCCTTGGCATTTTCTCTCTTAATTTCTGTAGTAATGTCTATCAACACTGGTAGAAAAACCCATGTTGATAAGGGAGGGATGAGCAAACCATGAAGGATCCAGAAGTCAGGCAGTCAGAGACTGCAGGCAGAAGGAGGCCAAGATCTCCATTATCCCAGTCTTTGTACAAGTCTTTAACAAAAAAAATAACAGTATACATGGGTCTGATGGAGTCAGCTGGATAAACACTTTCATTTTTATGCTTAGCACAGGATCAGACCTTCTTTGGAAAAATACCATGTTTATACTCCCACAGGACCAGATTAATAATTATGAATGACCGTTTGTTTTTGTTTTTTTCCTGTCCCAGCAATTCTAAGTAATTACTTGTGCAGACAAAACTCTTTAAGGGAGCTGCATTATACCTACAATTGAAGCATCACTATTCTGGAGTGCCCTTCTAAAGCATCTGCTGTTTTGAAATAGTTTGTCTTCAAAACCTAGCACTAATACTGATGTTAGTTTCCAGCCCTAATGACAGCCTTGGTAAAACTGTGAACCAGTGAATCCAATGCATAAGAGAGGTATAAATCTTTCATTCTGAATTTTAATCATAACTAAGTGATAAATGACTTATCCTAAGAAACATTAAATATTAAATCAACTAGAAAATAATTCAATTTATACATAAAATGGAAGGTAGATAAAACAGCTAAGCCAAAGAGATATAATAGAAAATGAGAATTAACTGTATTTGCTGTTTACTTGAGTTAATTTGTGGTTGTCATCCATAAATATTTTTCCTTTTTTTTTTCACAAATAATCACTAACACTTTCCCAAAGGTGAAGTTGGATTACTTTTAATTTATGTACATTACTTGATATATCTCCCTTAAGGCCTCCCTACCTTACTGCTGAACTTGTGCAGATGTTTATTACGTTAGTGGGATGAGGGAGAGATTTGGCACTATGAAAGAACCTAGTGAGGAACTTCTCATTTTCTGCCAGAAATATTAGGGGTATAAGGAGCTGACAGAAAATCTGATTAGAAATAACACAGCTAAAATTCTGCTGCCTATTTATATTAATTAAACCGTTGGGAGAATCAATAAAACACCACAAATTAGGAAGTGTTTTTTTCCTCCTAACTAGGCCCCTCCTCTAAATCATGACAGGCATTGTGTAAAGGAAAGTTCTGTTTTATAAAATTGAAATATTACATAAGAAACAACAAATATGCTTTGAATGATACATAGGTTTATAATAATATTATAAAAATTATACTTTCGAGACTAGAGAAGTTCATCATTCAAGATTAGAGCCTCAGTATAGCTTCTAAGCATTTATAACTTGCTTTGCTGATACTGTTCAAATGAGCTCGTGGATATAAGGAAATTTTATCGTATCTGGTAAATATATGCACACATATCAATGCAATCAAGAACTGACTAGCTCCTGAAAGCTATGAAAGCAAGGTAATTGCCTGACACCATTTAGGCAACTCAGGGAGTGGAGACTGATTCAATTTACCATCCTAGCTCTGACGATCCAGTTGAAATAAATTAATTTGCTATTAACTTTGATGTTGTTTTCAGTGCTTTGTTTGAGGACTACCAGAATATAGGCTTTCATTTCTGTTTGCTTACTGATGCACTGAAAACATGCACGCTTCTTAGCTCAGAAAGATGAGTTATGTTTTGATAGCCTAGGATATAAGCTTTTAAGTTAGGTCCAAAAATCTGCTTACATCTGTGTCTTGGGCCACATTAGTGCTCTCACTTTTTTTTTCATTTTTAGCATTGCTGCTGGGCTGATATGGACCTATGTTACCAGATAAGAGTTTTCTTTCTAACTAGAAGTTCTCTTATTAGTTGCTACTATGCTAGAAGTGGGGATTCCGATTCACAAAACCTGATATTTATCCTTGTAACTTATTCCCAATTTGAATATAATTTGAAGTTGATTAAAAACACTGCATCTACAAACTTTCAAGATAACTATCAAAAGTATAAGCAAGAAGTCAACTTCTGTAGTGTGAGATATTTTACAGGATACGAATATGTGCTGTTCGCTAAATAGTTAAAAGTGAGCTATAAGTCAGCCAGGGGTAGTGTCAATCACTCAGTCATGCAGGACTAAGGTCCTTCACAAGTACAGAGCTATTGTTCATTGCCTCCTGATAGGCCATGCTTGCTGTGGTTTGGATTTGGGTTCCTGATTGCAGTAAGAGAGTTGTTAGGTCCTATTCTCCACTGATGACTTTTCAACAGGTGTAATTTATCCTTGATATTTAAGATTGTTAGTGATAAAGAAGTTAAATAAATTAGAGATCTAAAACCTTCTTGCTCAAATAATGTTTATTTAATATCTTGTTGTCACAAGGGTTCCTTTCATCTACATTCCTACAGTTTACAAGGGTTTTCTCCAATCTGATTTCTGATATTACAATTATATACTTCCTTTCAACTCTGTCATAACAAACATGTTTTTATGTTACTGATTTTATTTATGCATTATTAAAATTATTTCTTTTGTAATATCGTTAATCAACAGTTGTTGAATTGTTTCAAGGGATACCATTGCTTCTGTTTTACAAATGGGGAAACTGTGGCATAGAGAAGTGACTTGCCTGTGGCCATGGCTGCCAAGTCTACGTGCTTGATGCTTGTAGGCTCAATCCTAGTGATGGAGTTAACAAAAACTTCTCTATGGGAACTGGCTGCACTTCTTGGCAGCTGGTAGAAAGATATGAACCTTGGGATCTGCTGTGGGTGGAGACTGGACTAGCAGCAGCTGTGGATAGCTAACACTGAGCAAGACTGTGCTACGAGCTCTGAGCTGGTCATTGTGTGCTGGGACAGAGCAGTGAGGCACTTCAACCAAGAAACCATGTGATAGGGTGAGAAAGGCCTGAAGATAGGAGAAGATGTACTGCAGCACTAACTGAGGACTTGGTAGTGAGTGGGGATGTACTGTTCAAAATGAAAGGGAATTTTAGTAGTTACTTTAGTTGGGGCTTATATTTGTGAAGGACTTGTTGACAAGATATAACAGCCCTAATCTTTAGATTTTTCTAGATTTGGGATAGGTCTTGGTTTGGAAGAGATTACTATATTAGCTGTCATTTGATCTAGTTGAGGTTATGCAGGTAGATGTGTCTCGTGGAGATCAGGATATCACTTTTGTGCTCTAGACTTCTGAAAGCAAATAGAGCAGCTGAAAGTACCTGGAGTAAGAAAAGTCCTTCAGTACCCTTCTTCTCCCTAGGATCCCTCCTATTAAGGTGATATCTTAGAGAAACAAAGCATTCATACCCATAGAGTCTGAGATTCAGGATGGGTTTGAGGATTGCCAATGCGATGAACATACTGCTGTTTTAGGGGTATATCTTTTTGAGCATTATCATACTGTTTCACCAGAGACACGAGTACACACTTGAATTTCTAGAATCCTCCGACTCCTCTTTTTTTTTCTGAACTACCCTGTTTCTCTTCTATCTATTTCTAAATCAAGAAAATTACAAATTTATTGGGAAGTACATTGGACGTCATTTGTCCAAGCTCTTTCAAAGCGTGACTGTCACCACCACCACTAGAAATCAGCTCAGTTCCAGTTTGGCTGAGCCTGAAAACCTTGAAGAACAGAGATTGAGATGTGGCAGTGTATATAGGAAAGGTCTGTTGACCACAAAGAACAGCCCTTGAATATTGTTGCTATACTGGGTTTTGTTTTTATTTCAAAGCAGACTTCTGGATTTCAAAGGATTACAGCAGCATATGTAAATTTTTTTGCCCTTTTGCCTGTGCAGCCTCTTTTTCTTTACTCTGGCTGCTGGATTTGGTAATTACTTGTCAGCAAATCATGGCTAAACTCATTGCAGGTTATAAAGCTGTTTAAGCACTACACAAGCACATCAGCTTCTGCATACTGAGAGCTAGGCAAACCAACTGTAAGTGTGATGTAGGCGTCAAAAGCAGTGTTGATGCTAGAAGAAATCCTGCTTTGACAGTCTGGGAGTCTATCAAAACTGACTTGATAGGAGCTGACTGTCACAAGAGATTTTTCCAACTTTTGAGTCATGTAGGCTGAGTCTGCTTAAAGTCTCCATTAGAGGAGAGCAGGGCTCCTGCTAATTCCTGCTGGCACCTGGCTCTGTGAGAACTGTCACGCCGAGTTCTTGCAGAACTCTACATCCCACAGAAAAGAGTCTCTAATATGAAGTAACTGCTAGATCAGCGTGGATGAAAGAGTGAATTAAACTGAGTGCTGAAAATGCTGATGAACTTGCAGTTATCTGTGGAGAATCTGGTATTTAACATTTGATACATGCTCTACACTTAATAGTTGGAAACCTTTTTCTTTACAACAGATCCACGCTGCCATTGCAAATCCTGCGATGCAAGACTGTCACTATGCTGTAGTTGTGAAGTCACTAAGGAGATACTTGGGGAGGTCCAATCACTATTGCTGCCGAGTTTTTAACTCTCTGTAGTCAAATTTCTGAACACGACAAAGCTGTTTTTTGTATCAGCGTGATTGTGGGGTGACTGAACAAAACATGGTTCATGATGGAGCTGGTCTATGACTGTATTTGCTTTCAGAAGAATTAGTTTAACAGAGCTCCAAGACTATCTTGTTGCCTCATATTTAATGACTGTCACTGCTGCCATATTTATAGATTGAGTGAGCTAGGATTGGTTCAGAGCTGGTTTTATTAAACACCAGTAAGCTTATATAGATAGTAAGCTTGTATATCAAAAGTTGTATGCATAAAAAATTCTAGAGAATAATAATTCCACAAAATAAAGAGACTTGTCAAGAACTTTGACTTCTTTTATTCTAAATTTTGAAACATTTTCAGTAATTAAAACAAACAACAACAAAAAAACCAACAAACCAACCGAGCCCTGAAATTCCAATTCCAACCTTTAAAACATATCCACATTTTGATGTGAAGTACTTGGAAAAAACTTCTGCAGATTTCTTCCACAATTTCATTTTTATCATACAAACAATGCTTATTTAAGGAATATGCAGTTATTTGACAGCTAGAAACTTCTTGTGCTCACAGGCTGGTTTACATAATGGACTCCACGTGCAGTTGCTGTAATATAACCACAAGAATTATCCTCTGAGGTCCAAATGCACTGTTGGCTTAAACGAACACATAGCTGTTAAAATAGCTGCAGGTTTCATTGCTTTTACCGACAAGTGATTTGGTCTTATGAACAATGACAAATCGTCTGGATTATGAACTTCTAAAATCACAAATAGAGCAAAACTGCACATCTCAGTTGAGCATCTTTCTTTGAGCTGCTCTGACTCCATCCCCCTGTTCTTGCTAAATAATCACAGTAATGGAAGCAGAGCTGCTTTGGAGTCATACATTATAAATGCTGTGCTTTGATCTGTGGATTGGGATTGGATTTGAACAATTTATTAAAGTTCTCAAAAATGGCTGCAGGACAAAGAACCAGCAGTGGTTCAAAATAACCAGTTTCTCCATAAAAGTTTGAAGGCAGTGGAAAGATAATGCCAAATGCCCTCTCTTTGAAGGCCCCCAGCAGGTAACTCCAAAAAGCCTTGCTTGTTCCCAGATACTGACAGCAATTTTGTTCCTATCGATACAACAGCGGGGTGGGATGGTGGAGGCTGGCTGCTCACTGCGAATCTGGGCTGCAGGCTCCTGCAGGCAACATGGAGGAGGCAAAGCTGCTGGGAAAATGTTTGCTACTTGGATTTTTGTAGGCTGGAGTCTACTGTGAGAACAGAGAAACGAGATTAATGACAGCAAAGACTGATTCTCGGGTGATGCACTCAAGAGACTGGAATAGGGGAAAAAAAGGAGAAAACTGTAAATGCGACATGATGATTTCACGTGTCAAACGTGGGCTGAGTTATCTGGTTTTGCAGCTTGCTTCTCCCGGCCAAGAGCGTGAGTTCAGCTGCAACAGGGTTGTCCTGCTCTGCAAAGCTTCCTGAGCTGAGTCTGCCCACGTACCTATTCCAAACACATCTTTGATTTTGTTAACAATTCTCATTAACAATGCTCGGGTTAAAATAAACCAGTGATTTACTTCTTGGCATAACCTCTACCTCAGTCCAGCAGTCTTCAATGTTGCAAGGATGTTGCTATTCCTATTGAGCAAAGCAAAATAAGGTTTATCCTGAATATTAGTCTAGACACAGCGTGTTACCATATAAGGGCATAGTTCTTAAATGTAATAATCTCTTCCACTTGATTCACGTTTCAGCACAGTTATCACACCATGGATTCAACAAACATAGATCATTTTAAATTGACAGCTATGTACAAAACTATGGTACAACATTATTACAAAACTTGAGAAATAAAGCTCTGAATCTTTAAAAACACAATACTGCACATTCCCAGTTTCAAAGCAAAAGTAATGTGAAAGTATATGTTCTGCAGCTTGAATGCAAAGCCTTCAGAGTGCAAGCAGCTGAGAATGGTATTTAAACCCAGAGACTTACTACAGGATGAGCTGAAAATGTGTTAAATGCAGTACCCTGGACAACATTTTTTTTCTTTTGACAGTAACTGGGGCCCTGCTTCTCCAGAAGCTTATATATGTAGCTGCGCACATGAGATTACTGCAGGACCACAGCCACACTTCAACTTAATTGCATGTAAGTGTTATCTGGGAGCCAGATGCAGTTTACGTGGCCATATGTTGACCAAAATGAATACTTCTGTTGTTCTTATAATTGTTTATAATTCTTATAAACCGACTGTGGGTGATGAGATGAGGGATAATGCTTCCCCGTGTGAGGGCATGGCCACTGTGGACTCATACCCTCAATTTGAGGCACTGCTATTTTTAAAATTTCTCGAGGGCTGAATGCTGGGACGCATTCTGCCATTGTGTTAAGAGGAGTTTGGCCTAAGAACAGGGATGTTGGGTGTTAGGGATGGAGGCTGAGAGGCCTGCACCTTCCCTGCTGCTGCATCAATCTGGACCATGTCCCCACAGGCACCAGGGCATGACACAGGTCGTGTAAGGCACGGGCTGAGGGTGCTGAAGCCTCCATGGTGGCTCTTTGGGCCTTTTGGCAAAGGGTAGAAGGCTGCATCAGGAGGAGCGTGACGTCCAGTCAGGGCAGGAGGCCTTCTGGTGATGCAGAGCCTGGCTTCTGAGAGGCTGGCTGTGCTCTGGGGATGAGTTAGCGTGTCTCCAGGCCTCCATTATTTCTTCTGTCTTGCTGTGATGCCTGTAGAAGGAGGGGAAAATACAAACTGCAAACTGTTTGCACCTCTAAAATGAGAGTGGTCTCATTTGGTGTGTGTATGGGTTGTGATACTAACTGGTTTTGAGTTCCTCAGGTAACTTAAACTTCTAGCACTGCCAGTTTTTATGTATTTGAGAAAACCCTTGCTCACATTTCCAGGACTGATACTGATGTTGAAGAGTTTGGGCAGCTCTGCTCTTGAGCTAGGCAACGTTGAGTCTTGTGCTTTCCAAGCAGAACGTTGGTATATGCCACTACATAATAAATTGCTGAACTAATAAATCTGGACATTTATTTTGTTTTGTCCAGGGGACATTTTAACTAGTGCTTTAGGTCTGGGTATCATTGTCAACTGATGTAAAATGAAGTCTGTGTGTGGCATTTCATGCAATTGAAGAACATCTCCAACCTCGTCTGAGAGATGCTACTGGGGAACAGAGCTGGGTCACAGCCATGAGCATGGGACTTCAGAGGGCACAAACAAACTTTTGGTCACAGCATGATAGAGCAAAATGTGTATATTGTGCCTTTGCTGCCCGACTCACAGGTAGGCTCCCATCTGGGAGTGTTTCCTGAGGGACTTATGGCTGTCAGAAGGAAAGAACTGTGCACTGTCAATTTTAAACTCCAGTCCCACTCAATATCTGAAAGAAATACCATTTCTAATGATAGATGTGATGGCAAAGGCTGTACAAGAAGACAGCCACTACCTTGATCGCAGGCTGCAGTGTTTGAACACTTGGCCTATGCTTGCGGTTTGGTTTATTCTTTATTTTCTACCAAATAAATCAAGTAGGTTTGTTAGCAGAACTGCCAGAGTCTGGCTGCTTATGAACTTTTGTGCTTTCAAGTTGAATTGTGTTTCTGTTTGACCTCTGACTGAACTTCTTCCTACAGGGAGTTTGTATGAGGAAAAAGTTTCTCAGCATGAGAACAGCCAAACATGGAGTCTGGCTGCACACAGATGTTGTGCTGTCTCCACATCCCTGTTGAGTCCCTTGTTTGGACTGGAGACCTCCTGTATTATCCCATAGATGTGAACATTTGTATGGAGAGATTCCATAGGCCCTAATATAAGGGAACTCAAGCAGTCCCTCCTGTGTCCAGACCTTCGTACAGTGCCCTCTGACTGTCAGCTTTTGTAAAACATTCCTTCTTCAAGCTCTTTTTCAAATTTGGTTGGAAACGTTTTCAGATGTTGCTGGACACACAGAAATGGAAGGTGACCCTCGGTACGCTGGAGGTAACATGAAATACCACTCTTTGGGTAAAAAAGAATAATGATGTTAATACAAAAATTGCTGCATAACAAGTTATGGCCAAAACAAGAGATCTGAACAGCTGAATACCTAAGTCCTTATACAGTTCTGAAATATTATTTCATAGAGTCACAGGCTGTTCCTGGTAGATCAGATCCTGTCCTTTCTCTGTTGCTTTCATAGAAACTCTAAAGTAATGGAGGGTGTAGGGAATAAGGAGATGTAGCCTTTATCACTGCAAGTGCATTTGTATAAGAAGGAAAATTCCTACAGCTTCACTTCAACCTTGCAAATTCTAGCTCTGGGCAGAGAGAGAAATATCCTGTACCAAGAGTGTGACCAAGAACTTAAAGGTGCTCTCTGAAGAAAAAAAGACAGGGTTATAAATCAGGTGATTCACGCTGGCAAAAAGTACTCAACTTCTTTTCCTGGGCTCTCCCATCTTTGTAATGGGGAGCGCTTCAGGTTTACTAAGGCTGTCAAGAGAAACAGGCTTAAGTTGCATTTGGAGGAGGAAACGCCATGACTACAGAATAAGAAAAGCAGAGATTTCATTTCCTATGGCCTTTCCAAATGACACGGGAATGAGGGGAAAAAGGGAGCTGAAGATTTCAAGTGCTGCTTTTCCACTGCCCTTGCAGCAGTGAGCACTTCTGGGCGCTGGTGGCATCTCAAGGATGTGCCTGACTCAGTTCCTAAAGGTGCTGGTTTCCCATGCATTCCTCTTTATTGCTTTCCTGTCTTCAGAAGAGAATTTGAAGCTGTCTGTATCTCCATTTGATGAAAGAAACTTTTTTTTTCTTTCAAACCTGCAAGCTAGAATCCCTGTGCTTAAAACACACATAATTGGAGTTACACTGGTTACATTGGTTCCAGCTACCCTCGCTGTGCAGTATAATCATGGGTCCTCACATGTTTCTTACCTGTGCTTTGCTTCTACTATTTTCTGCTCTTGTAAATCTTCATTAGGATTTTTAAACTGCAAGTACCACTCCCCTTTTGCCCTCAGCATAGTCCTGAAACATGGTACAGAAGGGGGCAAGAGGAGGTGGCAGCATGGAAGTCAGGAATATTTTCTCTCATTCTCTCTTGCTAACAATGATGCTTCAGTGCAGATACAAAAGCAACCCTATGTGGGAATCCTGCAGAGCTTCCTATGTTCCATGCCCCCAGAGCTAGGATTTCCAGGCTCTCATGGGGGATGCTGAAGAATAAACACATTCCTTTCAAGAAATGAAAGAGTGAGAGATCTGACATCACTGATTCAGTTTGTAAGAGGTGCTCATCAGGATGGAAAGGAAAGTAACTATGCAATTTCAGTACAGTGGATGTTCTGATTGTTTACTCTTCCTGTTTTTCTTTCCATTTGCTATAAAAGCATGCAAACTTCTATTTATGAAAGTCTTGGCCTGAAACTCCTAGTTTTCTCATGATGGGCAAGTATGCTGCCCATCAGAGAGAACCTGGATGTACCATGATCCTGTATGCGATTTTTTTCAATGACAAAAGCCAAATCACCTCCTCCCCCTTGTCCCAGAAAGATGCATGAATGCAAATGAGAGGTGTGCATGGTATGTTTGCTCCAATGCACCACCTCGTGTGCAGTATCCTTGAGAAACTGAACTTGGCTTTGAGTTGGAGCTGGTATCTTGTACCAGTGTGTATTTGACCCTGAGCCCAGTGTTTTATTTTTTTATCCAGATGCCTGTACGTATATGATGCTATAGAAAGTGACTACCCACAAGCAAACCAAACGTAATTCTTTGCAGGAGGGAGGTACTGAAATTGCATTTTTACAGTTTTTGAGAATAATAATGGGATCAAAGCAGGGACTTCGTTTATCACATGAAGCTGGATTCACATGGTTAGCATAGTGTCTTTTAATTATCTGCAGGGAAAGGCGATTGGCTGCTGCTGACACAGAGGACAGACATGTGGGATGTGACCTAGTGTTGTGGGGAGATCAGCACTGACTCCACCCAGCACAAGATCAACACCTTGGTCAGTGAAAATCAGAGTAGCAAATTTGTTTTAAATGTATTTGTGATTAGACACAAAGACAAAAAGCTTAGCTGATAAGCTAAATATTGATTAGGTCTGTAAAGTCCGAGGAACTGGGGTTAGTTCACATACAGATGCCTTTGCAGGTTTACATACCTCATTGTACCACACAACCTTTTTTTGATTTATAATCTCCAGAATCAGTCTCAACCTCTGCTTTTAAACAAAAGAGACACACTAAATACATCTGATCATGGCAAGGTAAATGTAACAACAGGGAACTTCTTACTATGAAAACACTGTCCAGCAGCAGAGAGGTCCTTGGATGCCACCCCTGGATGACCAGGGAACCCCATGGCTGTTGTGGGGTTCATTACAGACACAAGGGAAGTGCAGTGATGGCTGGGAGCTCCCTTCATTGCAGCTCCTTCTGCTGCCTCCAGGAAGGCAAGTTTGGGAACCACTGCACTGGGAAAACACTTCTGTGCCTTGGTTTTAGCTTGGGGAAGATGCACGTTAGAAACATAAATACTTAAACTCCCAGGCTATATTGGCACTATGAAAGTAAGTTTCTCCATGGCAGATAATTAGCCCATGCTATCTCTCTCAGTATTTGGTATTCAAATACTCCTTTACTTTCTGCTCTTCCTTCCTTGGCAGTAAAAACATTCAACACTGATAAGGAGATCCTTCCATCACTTTCCTGCCCATCTGCTTGACCACAGAAAACAAGCTTTGGACAGTATACTGTATCTTTCTGAATGCTGACAGAACTACGTGTCTTCCATATGAAGACACCTCAACTTCAGGATTTAAGTACCCAAACCCAAAGGTGTCTCCAGATCTGTGGAGTCTGAGTGAATTGGACCAAGGAGTCACCTGAAGTGTACCTGGGGCAGATTTTCAAGTTACTGCAGACAAAGTGCTCTTGTGAGGGAGCTTAGGAGAGAAAGTGCTGCTGTTTCCTGGCTTTATGCATTTATAAGTAGTTGAAAGGGGTGATTGCTGACTAAGTATCCACTATTAACTGCTCTTAATCACAGCTCTGGAGTCTAATGGAGCTCTTGTTTGCACATAACCATGCCTCGCAGCTGTCTTTAGCATACTTGACAGATGTGCTTATTGCCATCTTTACTATGCATAATGGGCTTTTTAATTATTGATTCATCTTTACCCATTTATAAACTACTTATAAATGTCAAAAGAATGAACCAAAGAATGAACCATGCTAAGATTTTTTACATCTTTTTCAGGATAGAAAAATAATAGCTCCATTAAGACAAAAGGCTTTCTAGGGATAGCAGCAGACCTTGGATCCAGGAGGAACCAATGCCTACAAATGTACTAGGAGGTCCCCCCCATTTAACTCCGTGCCTGAGGACTATATAGGCTACCTGAGTAGCTTTTGCTGTGCCTCTTCTTCTTTCTCCGTTTCCCAGATGTCCTCTGCTTTTCCCTGTCAGTGTGTGTTTCCCCTGGAGGCAGTGTTGCCGAACAAGAAGAGTCGGTGGCTGGCTCCTCCGAGAAGGATTTCTCTTGGGAAGTGTCCAACAGCGAGTCTGTACCAGGGTCTTCATTTTCCTTTGCCATCTCTTTCAACTCAGCCTGATGAGCAACATCACAGGGAGCGGATGGAGCACTGGGATTGCCTCCATTCTGGCTCAGCTGGGTGTCCTGAGCCAGCTTGCAGCTCTCCAAGCCATCAGCTGGGCATTTGTTGTCTTGCTCTTCTGAGATGGACCCATTGAGCTGCTCTCTCAGAGCAGCACCAGAGCTGCTGCTCACAAATGTTATATTGGCACCTATGTTGGCAGCAGAGAAGGAAACAGCACCGCTCCCCAGGCCTGGCTGGAGGCCTGCCATCCCAGCACCCTGCCCAGCTCCATCAGCTTCCACTAAGTTTACCAAAGGGCCTTCTGTTCTAGATCCTGGTGGCAAATTTCTTTCAGCATTATTTTCAGGTAATGCTTGGTTTGGAGCTGAGGCATCTCCAACATCTCTATCCATTTCTGGTAGGGCAGCGGCTGAAGATGGAGTGCTTTCTAAGGGATGACCGTTGTTTTGCTTGGATTTATCATCCATCTGCTGTCCTCCTCCTTGTGGATCCTTAACGCTCTTCCCTTCAAACAAAAAGCACGAGATCAGCCATATATGTAGAGTTACATCTGAGAACAACCATGGTCTTTCTGGCACTGGGAGAGGCTACAAGCTCACTGCTGCCTGCAGCAGTTTCACTGCCCCTAAAACAGCCACACTGATGAGTTTATATTTGGACTGGATTATTTCAGTGGTCTTTTCCAACCTTAATGATTCTGTGATTCCATACAGGCAGCACCTTTCCTCCTACAGCCAGAGTGCCTTCCTTAGCGCTCCCACCTCCCCTCCCATTGCCTCATGTGGTCAAATCAGTGGGACTGAAAGGCTCTACCTCAGCAAAGGGCATGAGAGCATGCCCTGCTGTCAATTGGTTGATGCCCATGGAAGTCCCTGGACTTCCACAGGGCGTCTGAAAACCTAAATCAAGAAGAGGTCCTGAACCAGCTGGAACTGCTGACTCAGTCTGCACGAGCACTTCAAAATTTCCTGCTGGCTCTCACAAAGCAAGTTTAGGAGAGCCACAAAGTCAAGCTCTACCACACACCAGTGCCCTTGGACTGTAATTGTGCATTGGTACTTAGGTCATGAGCCAAAAAAAGGCTAAAACCATGGTCTGTCTGCTAAAAAAAAATCCACCTGGGTGAATGGCCTCCTCCTGCAGACTGGGTTTTCTAGTCCTATTTTAAATGCTGCTTTAGATTCCAAAGTGTAGACAGAGACAAGATACAACAGACTACAAGATGAAAACAAGCTGTGCTAGGGAGATTTGATTGCATGAGGGGACAGGTGGGGATGACATTTGTGCCCCACCAGAAGAGTCCTGAGGCTGACCCATGGACTGTGTCTCTCAGAAGGTTTATCAGTCTGGGCACTCCTGACTGTCAGCAGCTCAGGGCTATTTTCTCCTGTCCACGGCTCTGCTGCACAGCCTCCTTAAATAAGATGCCCCAAATGCTGGAAGGCTACTTGCTTGCGTGCTAGGCTCAGACCAGAGACAGATGGGAAGAAATAGCTGCAGGTACAGTTGGGTCTGTGTCCTTACCAGACTGGCTCTCCTCTGGGATCTCTGCAGGCAAGGTTTTAGGAAGTGCATCCAACTCATGTCTGTTCTTCGTCTTTCTCAGTGTGAACCCTTTCCTTATATCAGCCAGCAGCGCATCGATGACGCAAACATCCTCCTGCTTCACCAACCCCTTCTTAACTGGGACAGAGAGAGACAGGTGGTAAATATGCCCCTGAGAGGAAGGACCCAGACCGCCCAGCAGTGCTAGCACTTGGGATTGGTACTGCTTCCCTGGTACAAACAGAGCATCTGCAAGACTTCGGAGGTGTCTGCAGCCTGTGGTAAACTGCAGTGAGGCTTTTGAAGGGCAGGTAGAGACTTTTTAGGGGAAACATCTGTCGTTAGATTTAGGATTCAAAAAGTTTGTTTAGAAACTGGAACATTGGAAATAACTGAAATGTTTCAATTTTACTTTTGTCTTTCTCCTATTGAGTCAGCAGAAGTAAAAATTACTGTAAGTAAAATTAACTTCTGTGCCCGGCTGCCACTGTGAAAAGTCAATTTCTAGCTATGGACAGTAAGATACCTAAAAGCCTTTAGTCAGCTAGCACTTGGAAATTCAGAGAATAAATTACCTCTACTGGTCATTAAGGCAGGACCAGCAAAGAGCTTTCATCAGCTCTTCCAGTCCTTTTGGAATTGCAAGTCCACCATTCTTTTTGATGCCCTTTCAGATACTCACTGACTTTTCCATTTTCTCCCTTCTGTCTCTTCCCTTCTTCTTCTTCCAGCTGTTTCTTCCTCTTCTCTGCTTTTGCAGCTTGTTCTTTTCTGTCCTTGTTTTCCTGCAGTTAGGTAACAGGGGCATGAGAAGGTTGGCTAAAGGTCTGCTAGGAGAGCCAATGAAAAGAAAGACAATATGGAGATGGTGCCTGTCCCACCCAGGTTTGTTGAAGTGGAAATACACACCACTATGATGTGTTCATCTTTGTATGCAGTCACTAACCTTCAGAGCTCGGATGAAGAGATCTCTGAAGGCCTTCATGGTGCTAAATACGTCCTCTAAGGACAACTTGCCTGGGTCTTCACAGAGATAGTTTGCAAGTTCTTCTCTCTTCCTGTCAATAGTTTCAAAATCTTCTTCCAGTTTTCTGGAGGCATCAATACTATCCTGAAATGCATTTAGTATGCACAGTGAGACACCATCCAGAGGGTAACAAGTGAAGTGCACATAAAGAAAAAGGATGTCAACATAAGAAACTTGGAGCAGAGCTTTCAGGGTGGGAAGAAATGAAACATGGCCTTTGCTCCTGGTGACTGGCTTGTTCCAGTTTGCAGGGGTGGTTTTAGCAACACACAAAATGCTCAGTGCAAAGCTTCATCCCAAGAAAAGGGGTTTACTCCAGTGACCTGCCCAGAGGGTGAACACATTGACTCAGACATAGTGAGGAGAGGCAGAGTAGGGAGAGCAACTGAAGCAAGGCTTTAGGAAATGGCCTCACCAAAGGTAGGTAGGTTTGCAGCAAACAAACACCAGTGTGTTGTGTGGCATTACAGCCAGTTTCCAAATCTGAGAGCACATTTCTCACCCTCTTGTGAGCTACACATAGCATGCTGGCTTTGTGTGTGTAAGGTGGAAGCTATAAGGGAACTCCAAGACTGACCTGGATAGGTTTCTCATACTGTTGTTTCACGTCGTCGTTTGCTGATGAGACCTTTCGCTGGAGCTCCAGCAGCTTTTTTAAATTGGCACTGGACTCCGAGCGTATAATATCAAGATTAATTCTGAAATCACACAGATGCTCTTTGTTAGTTCTCAGTACAGCATCATGCACTTACAAAAAAGAGGGCAAGGCTTAGCTTGGTTTGGTTGTCCCTCTGCTTTCCATGTGAGCTTGAACCCTCAACCCTGTACAGCCTGAGCTCATGAACAACAGCCTTCTTTCACAGCACTTATGGAAAGATGCTCAGTTCACCTACAACATCATACACTGAGTAGATGAGCACCCAAAAAGCCCACCCAGCGTTATCTCCATCCTCATCACTCAGCATCTGCTCAGTTTCCCTGGCCAAAGGCACTTCAGAAGCTCCTGCTACTGCAAATGCACTGCAGATTGTGGGAGGGCCCACGAGGCAGTATTAACTGCAACTGCATTATGCACTGCAAATGTCAGCCCTAAATGGTGCCAGCTATTGAACCATAATATATTAAAGAAATGTAAGCACTCACCAGCCAAACCTTTTGGTTAAAGCTAAGTAAGATGCCATCTTGTTAATATGCTGTACCAGCTGTGGGTGTCCTAATTTCTGGTGCACTGTTGATATGCATGGGATTTATTTTTGTTTTTCACATGAAGGAAGTGACACACAATCTTACCCTGCTGCTTTTGAAACATATTCAAGGTCCTCTGGCAGTTCCAGTAGGTCTGTGTGGCTGTTTTCTACTTCCTGAAGCAGAAAAGAGAAATGAGTGTTATTTACTGAATAACACAAGCTGAGAGAGGAGGCAGTACTCTGAAGGACAACTGCACCAGGTCCTTCTTCTGGACTCCTTTCTGCAGAGCCGGAGAAGGACAAACATACAAGAGATCTGGATGTTTAGAAATAGGCATGATTCAGAGCAAATCTGACCTGCTGCTGTGCTCTCATCTTACCATGCAGGGAACTTCTTTCAGCCTTTCTCAGATAACTACTAGAGGCATGACTGTGGGCTGATGCAGTCTGATAGTTCCTACAGTCCCAGGAGGGCTTTAAAAGGGCTTGCATCTTACTTGGCTCATTTCTTTCATGGTTACATTTGCTGAAGCTACTGTGAACTAAAGAGGAACTTAACCATGCATAACTGATGAATGAAGGTGGCAGAGCAGAATGTGAAAAAAAATAAACAGCAATGCTGGAAATAAGAAAGCCATGGGGACTTAGTGGGAATTTGAAAAACTCAGACACAGCCTGGTGAAGAACAGAGGGGCCATGACAAGGCAGAAAAGATGAACAGGTACAGAGCTGCCAGGATGGCTTTGGTGGCCACAAGCTCTGTGGTTTGCAGCTGATGATGAGCAGAGACTGCGTAAGTATGAACAAAGGAAGTTCCAGCAACTGTGGGGAAAGATGGTGAAGGAAAGAAGGACAAAGCTATTTAAAAGAAGGAGCTCCCTGAGGGCCAAGTAGTGCCCACAAGCAGTCTCCACCAGTCTAAGAGAGCCAACGCTTGTAACCTGTGGCCAGCTGGGGAAGATAAGAGTGTTCAGTTAATTACATTAACCAAATCTACAGTAGGAGGAATGGTTCACCAAGATAAAAACCCTCTCCTTCCCTTCTGCCCAGGACTGCAGTACCTCCAGAATATGGTGGAGCAGTGTAATGCGGGTTTGGTTTGCTTTGGTTTCGGTTAGTTTGAGTAAAGTGCTGATTTTAAACCCATCAGCGTCGCCTGTGTGACTTCCCTACAAGAAAAAAAAAAAAAAGACAGATGTAACTCTTGTGTCCAAATTACAGCCTCAGATGTGAAGAACATCCATATATTCTGTTGATGGGTGGAGGACAAGCCAAACAAAGTCCTTACGTAGTTCAGAAAGTTTCCAACTTTGAGAATCAGTTTACAAAAGAGTGGCAGACGGTGACTGGTCAGAAGATCTGAAAAACATAAAGGGCTTTTAAGGAAATGCCTCATTTAAGCCAGAACATTTTCTAAATTGGATAAAAAGCGGGATTCTGAGTTCCAGCAAACCAAATCTGATTTTTCAGGTCTACAGCACAATGGTCCACACTGCAGAGAAAATGATTGTAAGTAGATTCAATCCCAGTAGCTAGCCTTACTGAAAGTTTCTGCTCACTTATATTTACTTCTTTATTCACATCTGGTCTTTCATTTCTAACAGAAAATGATGTGGAGCTGGACTCTGATCAATTGGAAGTACCTTGGATTTAATCTGGAATAGGGGAGGGTACAAGGGTTCCAACTTAAATCTTGCAAACTCCATTCAGCTGTGCAGCAAAGCCAGTTCTGACAGTACTCCAACTACCTGGCAGCTGCTAAAACCAGACACACTCCATCTTTTCCTGGTCTCACATGGTGAAGATGCTTATCAGGCATGAAGGGTACAGTCCCTGGCCTTGCCCTTACAACAAGGTGCTGCAGAGAAGTGCTTTCCGAAGCACTTTTTGAGGAACAGCTTTAAGAGGACAAGTTGGCCCCAGGGAATTTGGGGGGGGGGGGGAAATTTATTCCAGCAGGCAGCTGTAATTCCGGCTGGAGAAGCCTACAGCAGGAGCTTTTTAAGACAAGCAGCATTTGACAAGAAGTGCTTTCAGCAGTGAGACCTGAGATTTCTGCCACAGAAAATAGAGACCTCTTGCATATTCCTCCATGTATTCACAAACTTGAGCATCAGCAATTCATAGCCCAAAACAACAAACTTCTAATTACTTTTGTAGGCAGGGGAAAAAATAAATTATCACTGCTTTCTGGGGTAAATCTGGGGTATGCTCTTCTGGGAGGAGAGCAAATTGCTGAGTAAAGATCTTAATGTAATGAATTATCTCTAGGTTCAGTTCTTTTGGAAATTCTGACAAGCTTCCAACACTTCACTGTTGAAAGTGGTTCAGAGGAACATCAACTGTTACAGAACAAGAGGCCCGAGGCTGAGGGAAAATGACTTTGATAATAAATGGGGATACCCAGAACTGCATCTTGTACTCTGCAGTGAACCAGTGGAAACGCTGCAGAAAAGCTGTGGTGATGGGGAGACTCACTCCAGAGCTATTGAGGGTTTTATGGTGGCTTTACAGTTGGCTGTTTAAAGTAAGATCCAGAATTAAGGTCAGGCAATTTACCTTCGCAGGCTTTCCGGATGGCTTCAGCTTTTGGCTGAATCATGTCCAGAACAACAGTAGTCTCTTCGCAGATCAGCATACATTCAATCCGTAGCTGGTAGCTAAGGATAGAGATTAAAAGCTTAAAGACACCACAGCCTTGGCCACAGTCTTTCCACATCACCTTTAAGCCTAGCAATCTCACAGCATTGCTGCCTACCACATCCACATCAGACAAGTGCTTGTGGGGTGCTGCCACTCTCCACAGAGACCAGCCCTTGGCCATGTGGGGAGTTTCTGATGATGCACTGTGATCAGCAAAAAGAAGACTGACAGAGGTCTGAGATATGGGTTGCCCTTTCTTGGCGTTGTGTTTGGCTTCTCAAGTTCAGTAGGTTACATGACCTCGTTGGGCAGGTCTGACCCTGTGTCTGGTCCAGCTTCTGCTACTTTCAGGACACAGGAAACATTTCTTCTCTGAAAGAGTGGTTGGGCTCTAGAACAGGCTGCCCAGGGAAGTGTGGAGTCACCTTCTCTGGAAGTGCACAAGAAGCATGGAGATGTGGAACTGAGGGGCATTCTGGGGATGGGTTGGACTAGGTAATCTTAGTGGTCTTTTCCAACTTTGATGATTCTTTGATTCTATACTTCAGAGGGAGGTGTTGTAGCAGTGATACCCTTTCATGCAAGATAAAGAGGAAGGGATGGCTAAGGTGGAACTGGAGATTGACCAACTGTATCTGTCGGTATTTGTGAGATTCTAATATAGAAATGTGATCTTCCCGAAGATAAACCCAGAAAAAGATTGGGCTGACATTGACCAAGAACATCCTTACCTGGGAATCTGAAGGAGGAGAAGATAAAACTGATCTGCGTTTGCTAGCTTCGACTTCTCTTCTTTGAAGGCCTTCAGGTTTTCTATCTAATGAAAAATAAAGAATCAAGACTGTAGGACTTCACTGCACCTTCAGCTCTGTGAATCAAGGGTGCAATTTTTCTCTCCTGACCTCATGTTTTTCAGGCAGCAGCTTCAGCAGCTGCTTTAGAACCTCAACGTCAAACTTGGTCCGGTCCCCATTCTGGACCATGGCAGCCACCTCTTCATTGGAGCTGCAGAGAGAAGCACAGGTAGCAGTCACCCAAATGTTCCACAACCATATACTACTGAGGCATGTACTTGTACAAGCATTCTGTGCTTTCCCTACTGAGGGTCACAGCGACAGGAAAGGAAAGATACATCCCAGAGATTAACACAGAACTGGGAACTGGAAGAACCGGATTCAAGTACTTTTTATGCACAAAATTTGCTTCTGGCCCTGGTCAAATGACTTAAGACTAGAGATCAATCTTGCAACTCAGATACCTGTCTCTGTATATGTGACTACCTTAAAAAAAAAAAAGAATTCTTATTTTCTCTCTTGGTCCTACTTTGAGTTTGAAGAATTTGACTTTCAGAGGCATCTCACAACCAAAGCCACATAAGAGTCTGTGCTACAACTCTATCAGTAAAATAGAGTCGTAACACTTTATGAAAAAACACAGTTGAACACCCAAGCCCAGTATTTTTAAAGAGAGTATTTGACAAACTGTGAAATAATCAAATTTTACAGCAACACAAACTATAAAAAGAACATTGGCAAAAATAGATTTCTTGAGGACTTTACAGTCACAACACACAACCTACTCAAAGTTTTGTCAACTGTCATGAAAATTGGCTGTATCTTACCATTTAAACTGCTTCAAAAATATGTTCAAATTGAGACTTTTCTTGGAGTCCAAAAATGTGATCTTCGTTAAAGAAAAAGAAGATATTGCTTATTAGATGAGCTGTCTGCAGCAATCTTTACTCGAAAGAATGAGAGCAGCCCCCTCACCTCCTTCGGCTCTGCCTTCACTGGTGTGGCTGTTTTCTCCTTAGGGGTTGGTTGTGGAAAGCAAAACAGCTGCTCTATGCTTGTGTAATTGGGCTCTATGGTTTCCTCACTGCTGCTGCTCACTGAAGCCCACATCGAGTGACTTTCTGAAAAAAAGGCAAGGGATTAAGACCGGCTGCAGTGCTGAAAGCTCCTGGCCTTTTGGGCAGTCTGAGTTGCTAGAAGGGAAATTCCTCAGAAGATGAATTAAATGAGAAGAGACATATTTTTGATTTTGTAATGTGTTACGCTGGCAATAGAACTGCTAAAATAAATCCCTAATGCACTTTCTTAAACCTCTTCTTTCTTTAAAAAACAAAAAACATCACCCAAACTTAGCTGCAGAAAGCTCTACTGAAATAATCCCCACAATTAAAAACGTGCCTTACTTAGACTTCAACTATGCCTTGCTTGTTTCGGGCAAAGCCAACCTTATTTGTCCTTGCTTCCTCTCATATTTCATGTTCCATTTTGGATCTGTTAGGAAAGGGAAATGTGACCCAAAAATCAAGAAACAAGTCAATACTTCTCATGTCTCACCAATTATTTCAATGTCCTTCCTGAAGAGTGAGCTGATCACGAGCCGTACTCTTATGTATGACTTTTACATACTCAGATTAGAGTCTGTTGAGAACTCAAGCTTAAGGCATGTCAAGGTGGATTAGGGCAACCTTCCTATTCTTCCTCCTTCTTTAATTTCAAATGCTTTCATCTGTAAAAGATCTATTCCAAGCTATTAATTTAGTTGCAGTGATTATTATATTCCATGCTGCTGCTCTTTATTTAAGCTCAGCATGTAATGGAAATTAGGAAAGTTCTGTATCTAAATGGAGTCAGCTAAACCCGACAAACTCAGAAATACCACTTTTTCCCCTCCTATAAAGTAGTTGTGACTTTATGCCAGAAGCACCCACCTCTCACTACATTGGAGGGCAGCTTCTGCCAGTTTAGCTTCTTCATTCTCAGTGTTGGTGTCTTCACTGCCTTGCATGGAGGCCTGATGGAGCCGAGAGGGCAGCTGAACTGGGAGGCCACAACAGCTTCTATGTGATCTCCTGCCATGCCAGGCAGTGGTGGTGGAGGGGGTGGGATGCCCCCCATGCCAGGCAGTGGGGGTGGAGGTGGGATGCCCCCCATGCCAGGCAATGGGGGTGGAGGTGGGATGCCCACCATACCAGGCAATGGGGGTGGAGGTGGGATGCCCACCATACCAGGCAATGGGGGTGGAGGTGGGATGCCCACCATACCAGGCAATGGGGGTGGAGGTGGGATGCCCCCCATGCCAGGCAATGGAGGTGGAGGTGGGATGCCCCCCATGCCAGGCAATGGAGGTGGAGGTGGGATGCCCCCCATGCCAGGCAATGGAGGTGGAGGTGGGATGGTCCCCATGCCAGGCAATGGGGGTGGAGGAGGAGGGATGACTGCCATGCCAGGCAATGGAGGTGGAGGAGGAGGGATGCCAGGGAGTGGTGGGGCTGGTGGCGAATTCATGGAGGCTGTGGGGGCTGTGATTGCTGGGCTAGAGGGCAGGGGTGGAGGTGGTGGGGGTGGTGGGGGTGGTGGGGCAGGAGCAGCATTGGGTGGAGGGTTAGAGGTCTGCAATGACGTGAAGCAGGCTGAGAGTTGTGAGGATGAAGTCTCCTCTTCACAGGCTTGTGGCCCTGAAGGAGCTACTGGTGCCTTGGAGGGGTTTGGTGATCCCACCAGGCCCTGAACTGCACTCGTGCATGGTTCTAGTTCAGTCTGGATGCCTCCATTTGCATTCCCAGAAAGACGTTTTTCAGCTCTTTTTTGCTTGTTTGGATGTTTCTTGATAGATAACAGCCTCTCGATTACTTCTTCAACTGTGTTTCCTTGGACTGAAGAAATAGGTTGAGGTCAGAGAATAGGATGATGCCCAATGGATTGTTCATGCTATTCAGTTCCCACAGACCTGTAACTACTAAGCCCACACCCTGGAGTCATTTTACCCAATGGTGTTTTCAGCTTATAGTGAAATTCTTTTTCACAGTATTGGTTCATACACACTGTTTTGAACATGCCTGCCAGCAAGGCCAGCCAGCCCCAGTGGCAGGATGCCAATGAAAACAGATTCTCTTTGACTGCCATGACCCAAAGCTCACTACAATGCCAGGGATTAACCATCAAAGCAAGATGGTGAATCCTGAGCCCAATACTAAACATGACTACTGGCACCATTATGGCTGGAGCTTCCCATGAAAACATGACCCTGTGCAGCAGGTAATAGTTTTGTCTCTGCAAACAATTCACGGAACAACTTTTGTGGGCAATGGGTTGGATGAGGGTCACTCTTACTGTCATTGGCGAGCAAAAGGGCTCTGTTCACTACAGCATCCAAGGACTCCCACAGCAGGAGACTGGAGTGGTGCGATGGTTCCAAGTGGAGCAAGCTCTGAAGGATGGACAGCAGCTGAATGGAGATCGGGGAGCGGCTCACCTGGAAAACAAGGCAGCTTTCCATCACACCAAGTCCGTGAGCCAGACTGGTTGCAAATAAGTCTGTTAACTTTGCCACTGTATGTCTTTTCACCCCACATGAGGGCCTACTTACCTTATTGAAGAGAGATGAAAAAACCTCATGGTGATCATTCATGTTTATCCCATCACATATCTTTAATAATTCCTCATCATCTTCAATCTTGAACTCTTCAAATGTATCACACTGGATAAGCAGATCTTCCTCCTCTATGTCTCTAAAATATGACAGAACTCATTTTCACTGGAGAGCCCTTCAATGATTTTCAGATAATTATTTTTCTTTAAATGGCCTTTTATCTCTTTGCCTCTCAGCTGGTTCATATTGGAAGTGCCCAACTCTACCTTATTTATAGAAGATCAAATGCCATCAGTGTAACCTTTCTCATACTGAATATAACTCTTTGTATAGTCAACACACGGAAATGAATAGGACTATTCATGGAATAATCTGGCCCAGAGTATGCTTTGTATGGACTTCTCCTGTAACAACAGACTGGCATTTTTACCTTTTTTGAAATTGGGCTGTCAACTTATTATTTTTTTTTTATAGTCAACACAAACATTACTTAAAAAAAACCAAAACAAACAACTTTTTTCTATGCTGTTCAAAATTCGATTAGAAAACAGAAAACATTCTAAAGTCAGGTCTTGTAGCACTCTTGAGAGACTCGATGCAGGAGAACTCTACTTGTGGTAGTTGTCAGTATTGCCAGACCTTCTCTTCCCTAACTTCTAATGGTTTGGATAGAGCAGATCCTGGTACATGGATAACTGCAACTTACATTAAGTACTCTAGAATCATGGGTGCTCCTGGTAGAACATCATTTTAAAATTATGAAACTCTGAAGTCAGATATACATTAGAAAGGTGTCATACCTGCATGCTTCTAAAACAAACACCAGCAGTGAGGGGCTTGAATACAACAACTGCTCAGTGAGCCCACAGCATCACTACAGGGTAGGTCTGAAATGCAGCCTCAATAAGGGCATTGCTCATCTGTGCTCTATCTGTACAAAAGCCTCTGTCAATGCCATCTGCAACAACACCTGTCCTCACAACACTGTGGTTGATGAAAACACCCTAACACTGGCCTGATGTCTCCAGTTCCATGTAAACAGTGCACAGCTGTGTGGTCCATTCCACACATGTATACCTCACACAACTGAAGGCTGCCAAGTATTAAACTTTCAGAGCTGCATTACTCATTTATATAAGAAAATTTAAACAGTGATCCTTACCTTAGCTTGTCTAAAATATCCAACAACTGAAGCCCTGGGAGAACAAAATATATAAATATATTACATTACAACCTACTTGGCACTGATCTGTTATGATCATTACATAATGTTACTCTCATAAACACTTTTTGCAGAAGTAAAAATGGAAGCTTTGTCTGTCAAAGTGAATTTCAGCTGGATCTGTAAGTAGGTTCATTCAAGAACTGAAGAGACAAGCAGCTCACATCTGCAGCTGAGTGAGCCACTGAAAACCTCCCTGGGGTTACAGAGGGACAATGGCATTTCTAGGGCACAAGTCTTCTCATTCCAAAGCAGATGTCTAAAGTAAGTCAGATGGACTGTGTGATCAAATGTCCCTTTTTTTCCACAGAACCTAGGCTCACCAGCACAGATGCGCACATTATATGAGGTGAATCCAAACCTCATCTCCTTTTATGATGAATTGCAATACAATGAAAAGTGGCTAGTTATAAAAGTGGGTTTAAGAACACCAAGGGGTGGTGGGATGCTAGAAGAGATCAAAGCTATGGGAAAGCAGCAAAGTTACATACATCTGGCTAAAGAAAGGTTGATGAAGAGAATAGAGAACAGACAGACACACTCAAAAATAGGAGTCCAGCTGTACTATTTGCAGTTTTCGTCCCCAGCCCTCTTTAATCACCTCACAGATACATCTGAAGATAAAGCCATAAAACTGCCCTGTGCTTGGCCATTGATTTTTTTTTTCTGGAAAAACTCAGGTGCCACAAATATCCTTACCTATGAACTCATTTCGGATCTGTGTTCTTGTTCGTAGATCTTCTTTCCCAAGTATGATGGCATTGATAGCACTCAGCAGTGTCACCATGTATGGCACATTATCTGTGTTGGACAGCTCATTCATTATGACACTGAATCGATACTGCTGGTTCTTCACATTCTGCAACACAAGTGACATTTCTGTTTAGACAGTTCTGTAACATCTACCTCTTTAGTGCAGGACCTCAACTAGGGTTACTGTCTAAAAGCAGCACTCTTATCATGGAACAGTGTCTGGTCAGCAGGGGACATCTGTAAAACTATTTCTGCGACTCTTTCTGCTTTCCGTTAACAGATGCACCTTCTAGGTCTTGTGACCAGTGAAACCAATGGATGTGGCATTATCTACTTCAGCACTCCGGTAGTGCTTTTCCTAACAGAAAGAACATTCTTATTGGCAGTCCTCTGCCCAGAGACAGATCATAGACCAAAGCCTCTGGGCTTCTGCTGGCCAGGACAAAATTCCTACAAATTCCTTTGTAAATCCCTGGCTCTCTTACCAAAATGATGAAAAGTGACCTTCACTCCAAACCCTTTTCTCCTCCTGCAGCTCGAAACTTGCCTTGTAATGGTCCAGGGCATCCAAAGCCAAACCATGGCCATCTGATGAATAAATGCACAGCGCAGCCAGGAGTTCAAATACTTGCTTTTTCACCATAACATTAGTTGTGTCAAGTGCTGAAGGAGAACAAAACAAAACAAAACATTTTTAAGAGCACAAAGTTCTGAATCTCAGTGTCTTCTGCTACAAGGCTTATGGCTAGTGGCAGGAGAAAACCTGAAAAACTGCAGCCAATACATGGAAGACAGGAAGAAAAATATCCTCATTTATAGATGGCCCATTCCAATAGCAGTGCTAGCTCAGTTACCCCACTGGCTTTTTGGTGCTGCATGTAGCTGTTTACCTCTTCCAAGTACCAGTGGAAATGCTGTAACAGCAGCCAAGATATCAGCACTTGCAATTATGCATTTTATTTCCAATTTTCACACATGAGTGTTTTCTAGAACAGCAGATGAACCATTTTCCACAATTAATGAATCTTATTTTTAGTGCAGAATCACTCAACGTGCATATCAAACAGGCCAATTGTTCTCTCCAGTCCTCATACATTCCCTTTTCTTCCATTACTTTCTCTCTATGAGCCCTTCGAGGTGGACGGCAGTGGATTAGGCTATCTTATTTTTTGTTTATTGGCATACAATGAAGCCAGACTGCTGAGAAGCCCAGGATATCCTGTTGTCATTCAAAGTACAATAATGCCACACTGCTTAAAAAAATACAGCATAGAAGAAAAGGAAGAGGACTTGAAACTACAGGGAGGAACAAACCATCTTTCAGATTAAATGCATTTTAGAGCTATTAATAAGGGTATGCAGGTGCAGCTGTGATCTCAGCTCTACAGAGCAACAGATAAGTAATCCTCCCACCCCCACTGTCAAGAACTATATTATCAAGCCCTAGGAAACACCCCAAGAAGTTTTCTACCAAATGAATGGCAGGAAATGTTGAATGGTATTATATGCCATTTCCTAGAAGGAAAAGACTGGGCAATATGGAAAACGGATTATCTTATCACAGAACAGTTTGAGTTCAAAGGAACCCTTAAAGGCCATCTAGTCCAACCTTCCTGCAATGAATAGAGACACCTACAGATCAATCAGATGCTCAGAGCTCCGTCCAACCTGACCCTGAGTGTCTCCAGGGATAGGGCATCCACCATCTCTGTGCACAACCTCAAGTCTAAAGAACCTCTTGAGTCCAAACAATTCCACTCTCCCTCCCCTGTAGAGGCTACAAGTCTCCAAGCTCCCCTTCTGCTCTTGGGCATCACAAAGACTAATAGCAAATATCTGCTGAGAAGCTGGGTTCTGGACTTCTCACGATTGTGTATGGCTAAGGCACTGCTTATTCCAAGCTTCTCATGAACTATGAAGACATCTGTGTGAAAACGAGCCCATCAAAATGGTATTAAGAGACAAAAGCAATGTCATTTCAGAACAGACTTATTTTTAAGAGAAATTAATTTCACTAATTTGCAATTAAGTTGCAATCAACAGCTTTCAAGAAGCCTGGTGCAGGGTGGGAGGATAAGCGACAGAAAAAGCCCATGCTCTGTGAGGCAGGAAGATGTCTCCTTACCTTGGAAGAGTTTTCTGACATAGCCCTCATTGCTCACAATGTATTCAATGCCTCTGTGGGAGTTCATGACTGCTCTCACACAGTTAATGCAAGTGAGCTGTAGCAAGGCATCGGAAATCCTGGCCACCCCTCTGCCAGACAGCCTGTCCAGAGCCTCCAGGAGGAGGTCCAGTCCACACAGCTCCAGGAACTGGACCATCCAGGCATCGTCACTGTTCTCCAGACGTTTCTTCAGCCCAGAGTAGTTCACCACTGATGGCATCTGCAGGAGGCGGATGCACAGCTCTGGCTCTGCATTTTCCAGGTTGGCCTCTGATTGGTCGGTATCCTGGGGCCCAAGTTTCTCCTTCAGGGCAGCCCATTTCTTGTGGGCACCTTCCTTTTTGATGGACATCATGAACTCTTGTCCTGAAAGATAAAGAAAAGACAATGTGAGAAGTCCATTTAGAATGAGTTCCAACCCCACAGCAGCAGTGTTTTTTCTCCTAGAGTCAGGATTTAAAGCACCACCACAGAAGGTTCCTGCTCCTATGCCAGCTCTCCAGCATGCCAGGCACACACTGGCATCAGTTCTCTGTTGAAGAAACTAAACACATTCCCTCCTTAATGACACACATTATATTCAGGCCCTGAAAACTCTGTAAAGAAACTCTTAGCACATCTAAGTCAGTAAATACAGCTTTAAAAGTAGCCAATTTCCACCAGTCAATAGCCACTACCTATTTTTGTGCAGTGAAAGGACAATATTGGAAGCAGCATTATCAGCTCTGAACTCCTTATGTCCATTAAACCACTTTGAAATCACACTGCAGTCGAAGTGCTGTGCAGTTTCTAAGTATTTGTAGTGGGACATAGAAGTCATTTGAGCATACCCTGTTCATATAAGCATCCAATTACCTTGTCATTTCTCTCTTGCTTTTGTTTCTTTTGAATGATGCAGAGGTTAATTTTATAACACTTACTTAATCTCTTCCCATCTGCTGTAACAGCAAATACGTTTGCTAAGTGTGGTGCTTGTGTGTGCTAATGTGAGACCCCAACAAGTTACAAGCAGAGGGACTGCAGGGAAAGGCTATTAAAACAGCAGTACAGCTTTTTGGAGATGAAACACATTCTTTCAAGGTCCATCTCCTATGGTCTGTCTCAGTAACAAGGAGGGCGAGGAGTTGATTCATCACTGAGAATGATCAAAGCCAAGTCAAATTAACCCTTTACACTAGATTTAATGTTTGAACCAGGATCCTCATTTTTCAGATCCTTGTTTTTCAAAACTAAATGCCACAGTTTTAAAAGTGAATCACTCTCAGAGGGGACAGTTCTTCCACAGAAGGAGGACAAACCTGGGGCTGGTCTGTGTGTCCCAAAGCCTGTTCTTATTGCATCCTCCTTCCTTGCTATGCCACCAGCACCTTGCCTTCCCTGTGTTGGTGAGCCCACACAGAGACCAAAATAACCTAGGTTCCCAAAACCCAGCACCTGGTAGACTGAAGGATTCCATGAGAATCTTGCTCTAGATTACCAAATCCAGCACAAGGGCTTCTAGCTTGGCAGACAAAACGTTTGCATACTCATCTGCAATAGGCTTGAGAGCATGATGTTATGGACTTAAATGTGGCATCAGGATGGACACAAAGTCCATTCTACCTATGGGATATCTGAGATATCTCAAACAGTTCCCTCAAGGCAAAGTGTTGGAAAGTACTTCTTGGCAGGACACCTCAAAACACAGCTCACAGCATTTAAGACTGTATTGTGGTAGGTTCAGAGGCCTTTAGAGTTGGCTGGATATGGTCACAGAAAATCCTAACACATCTCTTGAGCGCCAGAGAAACATTTTTGTAGAGGCAAAAGTTCTTGGCCAAGCACCCCACTGGTAATGGCCATGACTGGAAAATGTGAGGTTGTGAATATACCATCTGAGAACATACCGTACAGCTGAAAAGTAATAAAAAGGGCCAGTAAAGAAAACAAAACAAAACAAAACAAAAATAACAACTCTCCTGCCAAAGTATAGGCTTGAGTTTCTAAGATTTGTCATCAGAGTCTGCAGACCAGAGCCTACTGATTCCTCATTCTTGGCAAAAGTCTCACTGGATTTAGTCACCTCCACCTTCTCCTCTACTCCAGCTTGAGAATTTGGGCTAGTCACAATGCAAAGAATGGAAATCCTCTCAGTCCAGAGGGAAGGAGGCAAAGACTCCTACCCCTAGGGGTCCTCTTCCAGTATCTGTTGGTCAGGACTGGATTCATAGCCTAAGAATATATCTGCACAAAGTATGGCACAGATTATTTTGCCAAGACCCTCCTTCGGTGGGCTCCCCCATAGTCAAGGTCCTTTGACTCAGGTAACTGGGACTCCTGGAATATTTATTCCCATACAAACAATCAGCACAAAATCACATGCTGGCATCACGGGTCACGTCTATGCTCTCTCAGCCCCATCACCACCCCAATGCCCTGAGTGGGACCTGTCCCTCCTCTTGGCTCAGCTGGAGCCTAAGCTCTTTGCTCTCTGCAGAGTGAAAGTGTAGTGACACCAAGCATAGAATCTGGCTGCACAGCTGCTGACTGTGAGCTTCTTCTCTCTTTCGGTGTCTTCTTTTTATACTCAGTAAATCCCCTTTTTATTTGCATATGACTAAACCTTTCTTATCAAACCAGATAACATAGTGGGCTGTTCTTTTTCTCCCAGTTGGACAAATACATCTTTATATATAGTATCAGTTGCAGGAAGTCAGAGAGATTATAATAGGATTATGGACCTTAAGCTTTGCTGATTTCCTAAAATTAAGCTAACCCAATGCAACAGGAGACAGGAAATACCAACAGCACATCCTGTTTGCCAGCAGAATTGTTCTACATCATCCTTTCCTCCCCAGCTGCTCCACACAGATGTGAAGAGATGAGAAGCAAACCCAAACAGGTAAATCTCAGACCAGTAAAGGCTTGAGCTGTTACGCACTGAGCTGAACAAATTTGATTGAATAAATATTCTCTCCCGCAGAGAATGTATTCCTTTTTTTTTTTTTTTTGTGGGAAAGAAATAAAGACTGCTAATGTATGTAACTGTAAAAATGAAATTAATTAAATAAGAGCTGTGCTATATAAATGGGAAGAAAATAAATATGGAGACAGCAGCACAATTCTGCAGATGGTGTGATAAATCTGTTTACAAACATGGCTATGAGTGATATATTATGAATGCAACATCTTCCCCTGTTTTCCATAAAGCACAGTACTGTGAAGCTGCACAGCTCCATTCTCAGAGGGCTACTGGCTTCACCTTTCAACTATGACCACAGGAGTGTACAAGCAGGTAAACGATGGCTGTGGAGTGAGACAGATAGGAGATTAAAATGAATGGCAGTGCAATGGTGGGAGTGATGCCCCCAACCTCAGGCTAGCAGCACAGTGCCCTCCCCAGCTGTACCCTCAGTACAACATAGGTGCTGCTCCCTCAGACATGTCCTGATGCCATCCCTGCTCCTTGCACTGGGACATCTACAGCTCACACTGGGATAAACGTAGACCCTGCTGATCTTCCTTCTCATCTTTCGAGCTGGGTTAGACCTGGCAGGGAACGACACCTGTAGAAGCCTGAATGCAAAAGTACTCCTGAGCAGCCAAATTTGAAGAGTCATCCTAAATGCTCATCCCTCTTGCTCCTGGCAGCAAAAATACTGAGATTCATGATGCTGACTGTTTGGATCATTGGGTTTGCAAAGCCATGATGCTCCTTGCATCTATTCAGCCTGGTTCTTGAAACTCTTCTTTCCTTCTGAATCAGATGCTTCTCTGCAGTTCTGTATGCCCCTCTCTCCTGCAAGTAAAAGCCAGCTCCTAGGGAGATGACATCTGTAAGGGATAAATCAAGGCATGTCGATACTTCCTCCACCCAGGGATGCTGGAGAGAGCAGAGCTGCATAGCACAGCCTCGATTATTACATGCCTCCAGGATGCCATGGATCACAGCAAGGACCTGGGAGGACAGGAAAAGGACAATTTTTCAGGACAGCTTGATAGAACTGGGTGAGAAGGAAAGTGAGAAAAGCTGCAGATTCAGAATCACACAGATTTTTTGGGAGTAGACCCAATCCCCTTACTGCCAGACAAAGGGATGCCACTGGGATGACAATGCCCTTTGAGGAGGGCGGACTTCATGCACTGCCTTTGTTAAATCACAGCCCTTCACTTCCCTCAATGAGGCTGCTGCACACCCTTGGCCCTAAGAAAAGTTCTTTTGGGGCTGCTCAGCCCCTTCCTCCCTTCTGTGCCTGCTCCTGGTGCTGGAGAGGGTGCAGTGCTTGGCTGACTAATAATGATAGGTTTTGCTTCTGAGTAGTTCCAGTTTTCATTCCACTGCTGGGAATACGCAGAGCCACTGTATTTTGCAACATGTCAGTCTACTCAGTCACTATAAAGAATAAACATCCCGGCTCTGTGCTTTCCAAAAACACTTCAGAATGCCTGATGGGTTTGTTCCTCCTCCTGCTTTCATGTGCACTATTGTGTTTTCCTGTGCGGAGTCTGAGCAGCTGGGTGCACAGCAACTAATGAAATCATACTCCCACGTGCTAAAAGAAGGGGGCAACTCTATTTTAGACACAATTTGACCCCTGGTGTGGCCATTGCTGTCAGTAAGAATGAGGGGAACTCACATTAAGCATCTAGAGGGAAATTGAGTCATGCCAGCCAGGAGGCAAGGTATACACAACAGAGGTGGTAGGTATCTCATTCTTGGAGGCACTCAAGGTCAGGCTGGATGGGGCTCTGAGCACCTGATGGAGATAAATGTTCCCTGTTGATTGCAGGGGAGTTGGACTAGATGGCCTTTAAGGGTACTTTCCAAATCAAATGACACTATGATTTTCTCTCTTTGCCAGATATAAGCTACAGTATCATGTAATACCTTGCAAAAACAAGTGGTTACCGTGTCCACTCAGAATGGATTGGCAATGGTGGGGTTAAGCCAGGATTAACTTCATCAGTAAAAAATAATCACCTGTGCCAGCAAACAAACAAGTAAATAAATCATTAGGCTGCTGCAGGAAACACACACACATACCACAATCAAGTGAGATGCTCAAGGATGTTAGTGATAGGATCTTCAGAGCCACTGAAAGTCTTATTTCTATTTAAAGCTTTCTCTAGCTTAGATTTAAATGGGTTTAGAAAGAGTTACAACAGTAACTGTCTAAAGATGCTTGGTAACCTGTTTCCCTCATCCTGGCAAGCCAGGTTTAAAAGAAATCAGACCAACAGTCAGAAATGACTGCTGCTACTGAGGAAACACAGCCAGAATCAACACCTGATGCTCCCCTGTCAGCCAAACCAATTTTGAAAGCTTTCCCTGGCAGAGGAGAGCTCCTGCAGCATCCTCACCTGGTACCTCAGGTTTTGGGTCAGCGATGCCACATGGCAGCCAGCACCCACCCCACACACAAAGGGGATGCTTTCCCACTTGCGCTGAACACAACCCACACACGATGCTGAACCACATTACCAGGGCTTCCTCATGGCATCCCAGCTCTTCTCCAGGGGATGTCTGGGGCCACCACAGCTCCTGTCCCAGCATCATCAATGCCATTTGGCATTTTAGGATGCAATTTATGAGGATCATTTGGAGGCCACAGGAGAGGCAGAAACTGTTACCCAGCAACACGCAAAGTGCAGTAGTAACTTTCTAAGATTCTCACGGTTCTCTCGCAGTGGGAAGCTGTCAAACAAACAGATACTACAAGAGCCAAAAACCTTCTGCAATTGCTTTTTTTCTTCTTTTAAACACCTCCACAGGAAGCCAAGAAGACAGAAAAATGAATTCCTACCTTGGGGCTCAAGCCAAATTATTCTCCAGTCTCTCTCACCCAGAACAATCCTTTCCAAACAGCCCTGCAAGCCCTCACTTTCCAATCCAGCTTGTGTTCTCTGCCAAGCAGCCCTCAATCATTAAAGTCTAAATCGCCAAACCAGCGACTGTCTGCAAGTCACACGCTACCAAAAAGTTCAACAGGATGTTGGCGTTTAATAATATGCAAATACCAGCCTAACAAATGGTGCAAGCAAATAATTTTCCTACAGCCTCCAGGAAAGGCATTTGCATGTAGTTTGTCACCCCCTTCATTCACTCTGTGCTGGTGATGGGAAGGGGAAGAAAGTTGGCCAAGGTGGGACGGATGGAGAGCCATCTTTGTCCCCACTCTTGCTGGCTGCAAGGCTTTGTGACACTGTGTCCTACAGCACTGCAAAGTTAGCAAGGTGTTGGAGGTGCTGTCAGGGCCAGGACTGCATAGTTCAGGGCTGATATCTCCACTGGAGCTGCCCACCCAGCAGACATTCCATGTTAGGGATGTGGCTTTAGGAATGCTGCCTGTTCTGTGCACTCCTACATCCCTGCGCCTTAGCTTGGCCTAAGAAGGCTCTAAAGATTTTAATAACTCATTTTAATAGAAAACCTTTTCTGTTGTGTTTCTGGTTAGGTTTTCACAGAGCTGTGAAATGGCTGCATTCACCCTCTTGGGAGGCACTTGCTGAGAGACGGTTGTTATTGAGTTGTGAATATTTCAGCATGGCCCATGTCAGCAGCGCCCTGCTGCCTGGCTTGTGGCATCCATTTCACTTCAGATGCTGTTTTTAATTCCTCCACGGGGCCTCCAACCAGAATAAATCACACACTAGATGAAGTTCCCTGCCCTGTTGGAGAAACTCAGCGTTTGTGTCCAAGAGCATTGCTGCACCAGTTCTGGCTGTATCAGAAATGAATCACAGAGTACCTTTGATTGGAACCTCAAAGATCACCTAGTTACAACCCCTTGCCGTGGGCAGGCTGTCAACCACCAAGTCAGGCACCAGATCGAGCTGCCCAGGACCCCATCCAGCCTAGCCCTGCAATACACCGATCCGCCTGTCCCTAGGCGCAAATGCAACTCGCTCCAAGGGAAGCCTTTGCCCTCTGTTTTCTAACTAAGGCAGTTTCACAGTAACAATTCAATGCTGAGGAAATGACTTAGCACAGTTCTCCGTCCTGCTGTAGGAAGCGTTACAGTCCAAGATAAACATTCCTCTGTGATGGATTTTACATCAGCACATGAGTTTCACTTCACTGGGCAGTCCTGAGGCACAGCTCCCAGCCCTCCGATCAGCCAGTGCCCTGGCTCTCGGGATGGGGTGGATGCACAGCAGGGGCTGCACAGAAGAATCAAGAGACAAAAATCCAGCAGGAAAGACTTGCTGGTGTTACAAAATCCGGTTCTGGTAGTCAAGGGAAGGAATTTAAAGGGCTATCAGCTGCCATCAGGTTTTGTCTGAACTCTGGATGTGCAAGATATGCCAGAAATGTTTGTTCTCCAAAAGGCTACACTGACTCCCACATAAAAAGAAAATAATAATAATAATTAAAAAGAAAAAAGAGCAAAAGCAGTGAAATGAAGCTAAAAAGCAAAAAAGCAGGCCTCCAACACAGGAACAGATCTGGCAATGTGGAGCAGCTCTCTGTGACCACTTGTTAGGTGCCACAGCAAAGGCAGGTGAATGAGCACATGCCTGTGGGGTCCCTGGAGGAAAATGAAAGTGCCAAGAAGAAAGGCAGATAATTTTATATAGCATCTGTCCTGCGTGTGGTGACCTTGTGGCATGGGGCAGGTAGGTCCAGAGGAGCCATGGAGGCAGATGTTGGGAAGGACATCTCAGCACCCTCACAGGGAGCTGCTCACTCATCCACTGGCTGAATTCTCACCCCGGAGACTGAATAGATTTTACCTCCCACCCTCCAGTCACCAACCTGTCTGCCTTTCTGCTAAATGGGTTCACTGAAGTTGATGGTAAAGGAAAAACAAACAAACAAAAAGGGTCTTTTGAAGTATCTATCTGATGAATAGTTTGGATAATGATAATTAAGGACCATGCTGCTGCCAGCACACGAATACTTCCTGGAACATAGTATCTAATGGGGTAGACCTATTTTAAATGTCATAAACATTTGGTCCACAGTTCTTCTAGGAAGTTCTATAACAAAACACATCCTGTTTTGGGGAGGGTGCTCTCAGCTGAAGAAACTATGGTTTAACTGACCAGGAGATGATCATGTTTTCTGCAAAAATAAAATAAAAATAGAAAAAGTCAGCAGTTTTACCCAGAGCAAACAGCACAGACTCATGCATGGGTCTCTAAAGGATGCATGCACTCACACTGGCTACATATTCAGCTTCTTTTCCTTGCATGCATTCATTGCAGTGCATGGAAGAGTTCTGCAGGAGGTTGCATGCACTGCTGAGACAAACAGCAGCTTGGATCCGTGTAAAGGTCTGAGGACATCCACTGAAATAAGCTATAGGGACACAAGAAGGGTCCCTGAGGAGGCTGTGTTTTTCTAACTGCTCCCCAAACAGGCTGCAAACGTGACTCCTTCCTATGGAGACTGGCTTTTCCATTTGAACAGCTGATGATCCACATGGCTGGCACAGCAGTGAGCCATCGGTCAGAGAGAGCAAACATCCTGAGTGCTTTTGTTTCAATAAGGCTGATCGCAGCCAGGATTTCTAATGGCACAGTGAGGCACACACCACACACATTAAAGAGATTGGCCCCAGATAACTGCCTGGGAGCTGTATGGCTGTGGATGTTACTAAGAGCAACCAGAGAACATGCCCTGGTGCTAATTCTTAAACTTAAGCATTTGAGGCATTTGAAACAAATTCGTGAATAGAGCAGGAGACTGGCTTAGCATTATTTCAAAACTAATCACTCCAAACATCCGTTCAGACTATTTTCTTCACTGCTGGGTGAAAAAGTTTGACGTCTCTTTTATAAGCAGTAATCCCAGCACACTGAGTGGCTTAGCCCCTTATTGCTACAGCACTGTTTTAAGAGTAAACTAAAGCTATCCCTCCTAAAAGTCTTTATTCCAGTTGTAAGCCACATTCCAGTAATTAATGTGAAGGGATTTTAACATGCTCCACCCACCTGGAGGTTTATGATGAGATATTCTCATCTTGGGGACAAAATGGTCCCATGATACATTTTAACATAATAACATAACCAGGTGAAACAAATGCAGGGTATCTTACCTTAACATTTTCCTCAAGCTGGGATATCATCTCTTCTAATGTTTCTTATGAAATCATTTAAAGCACTTTAGAAACAAGGTTTCTTTGAAAAGATATCATAGAATTACGCAATCAGAAAAGTTAGAAAAGGTCACTAAGATCACTGAGTCCAACCCCAACTCTTCCTCACCTGCCCATTGACCATGTCCCTCAGTGCCACATCTCCATGGTTCTTAAACACCACCAGGAACACTAACTCCGAGCATCCTGCACAAGCACCTCACCACTCTTTCTGATAGATAAATACACAACCAATGTTAGGATATCATTTTATATGCAGTTCATCTCTACACGGCTTGCTCCCACACTTGCTTACGGGTGTTACCAGAATGGAGATTTGGGAATTGCAGGCTTGTAAAACAATTCAGTCTTGCCATAGTTATTTTTGCCCTGCCTTCCTCTCAGCTAAATAGAGGCCATGTTTCGGGCTTGGGAATAGCTGTGTGAGTTCAGTGAACTCCCAGTAATGGAAATAACAAAACCCAGAACTTATCCACAGGCTTAAAAAAAATAATAATAATAAAAAAAACAACTCAGGAACTGGAAAAAACACAAAATAACTCATGAATATTGGACAGCTTGTTCTGAAATTTGGAGCTACAGTGCATCGGTGCATAAACAGCACATGGAGCCAAACGGAGCAGTGGAGGAGGCAAGGGTGCAGCTTGGCTGCTGGGGAGCAGAGTGCCACATCACTGTGATGTAAAGCAGAAGGGAAACAAGTCATTAACGTCCATCAGCGAATAAAAACATTTGCTCCCAGGCTCACCTCCTGCGATGTTCAGCCTGGAGAAGAGAAGACAGAGGGGATCATGTCAATGCTCATAAATACCTTAGGAGAAAAGACTCGTGTTTCTACCTGGGGCTCCCATCAGGACATAACGCCAACGCCTCACTCACTGCTTTCAGAGCATGTGGTGCAGTGGCTGAGCGGAAACATAGGACGATGAGAAGCACATAGCTTTGAGATGGTAGAAACCAGCACAACAGAAGCAGTGAAAATACAGCTGCCTTATTATAAATAATGTGATTTAATTGCCAGAGCAGAGCATAACAAAGTTATTCCTTAGCTTTGTCAATACAAACAAACCTACAGGCCAAACTGAAAATAAATAGGTAAATAGAAATGATGCCATTGTCTTCTGCTGCCTCGGGCAGGGGGAATGGGGCTGATGCTGCATCCATGCCTATGTCCATGCTGTTCCCAGAGCTGGGCAGGAGCACACCCCATGGCTCCAGCTTCTCCTGACCCACGCCAGGGTAAAACCATAAACATTTTCCATTTAAACAAGAACTAAATTAAGGTTTTATAGCTTCAGGGTACCTCCTTTCCCACACTTTCCTGGAGCTATCCCAGTACAGCTCAAGTTCCCCAGCTCTCCTCGCTCGTTAAAACGTGACTCAGCTCTCCCAGCTGGAAGCTCAGAGACCCACGCAGCCCCGAGCTGGCCATCAGCACCATTCTGTCTTTACTTCTGCATTCACCATCAGTTTCAAGGCAACAGAATGCTCTGGATGGGGGAGAAGTGCATGCCACTGAAGCCGTGCTTCAAAAAAGTCACTCTAAGCAGCTACACAACCTGTCAGCTGCAGTTTCTCTTGCACCCCTTTTGGGAAAGTCCTTCTAGCACAAAGGATTGACCAAGAGCATCTGCACAACAGGCTTCAATGGAGCAGTACTGCAAAGAGCAAACCATTTCTCTGCTTTTAAGCCTTTTCCCAAATGAATACCACACAACACTCAGATGAGTCAAAATAATGGTCATGGTAAGAATAAATGGGAAGTCGATGATAAATAGCACCACCTGGTGACACCCACTATACCCATACCAAGACGATTGTGTCACCCTATGTCACGCTCCAATATAAAGGAGCCTACCAAGAATTGGCAGCTCTTCACCTGCTTTTCAGTTTTTATTGAACACACTGTTGGAACAAGGTCCACTCTTAAGTGAGCTGCTGCTTTCTGGGTGTTTAAAACACCCTGGAGTCCTCTGAGTGACTCAATCCTGGAACCCAAGTGTCACGCACCAAGTCCCAGTCCTGCTGGCTTTGCCCTCTCTCCTTTATCAGCTCAGCAGGTTTCCCAGAGTAATACACCACAAAATGCTACAGAGCTTTCTGCAAACACATCGCTTGCTTAAGATTCTCATTGATCTGTGGTTTCAGTGTTTCCAGCACTGTGAAATGTCAGGGCAGGTATCAAACTACCAGAAATAGCTGAACACTCTTGGTTACATCAAATAGAAAAAAATCACTGTGCTGATAAACAAAGACCCTCTCTCAAAGCTCTCTGCAAATCAGAAGGGATACATTAACAAAACCTGCCACACCGTACAATGACTTCTAACTGCAGCCACTCCTGCACGCCACAGGCGATGACTCAGTAGCTCATGAATTCCACACACCCTATTTGTTTCTACATTCAGTTCCACAAAATCAGCTCCTTGTCTGCTGCCAGTGACATCTGGTAGCAATGACAAGGCTTGTCTGTTGCTCACTGGTTATGTTTTTCCTAGGAATAGAGAACCAGGCAATATGCAGCCTTGACTAGGAACCTTCCTTGCACAGACGCAGTGACCTCTTTTTGCTAATTGTTTCCATGTCGCTCTTTGTTCTCTTCCTTCCATCACGCCTCCACAGCTGGAATGGGAATGCTTTGACAAGATCCACACCTAAGCTCACAACAGCCCTGTCACCTGCTGGAAGAAGGACAAAGCCAAGGCTCACAACCTGAGCTCATTTCCTCCCTTCTCCCAGTTTGGTCTTAAGATCTTGCACAGGACCCAAAAACTCTCATTGCAAAGAAATAGGGAATTGCTCGCTTGCTCTGTTGCACGTACAATGCTGAGAAACACTACAACGATCTTGAGTTTGTCAGATAATAGAGAAAGATTGGAAAGGATTACATTAGAAGCACCTAGGCACACTTGCTCTGAGGCACTGAGCATTTTGAGGAGCCGTCCTCCTACATGAGGGGGCACTGGGCAGCAAGTCTGCACTGAGTTGCTGCACAAAACGTAACCCATTTTCACCTAGATAGATAAAACAGTGTACACAATGTTACAGTGTTAGCAAATAGAATGTAGACATCTCTTTATGATGGGCTTGTTTGCATCTGCCCACTGTGGCATTTTGCACTGCATGAAGCTGGATTTGCTCATTGCCACTGGGCAATCCTTTGAGTTAACCGTGTTGATTCAGTGGGTGCTACTTCCATTGAATCATCATTGATAGACCTTATTGCAATCAGTAAGAGCAAGGATTTAACCGGGAGCTCAATCTGAGCTCAGATACAAGTCCTGAGACTGTCTGAAGTTCCATGACTTGCTCCAGCCCTACAAGATGGTTTAGTGGGCATGGTGGTGACGGGCTGATGGTAGGGCTAGATGATTTTAGAGGTCTTTTCCAACCTTAGTGATTCTATGAAAGCTGTTTGCTGCCTAACGTAGTGCATTGCATTGCTACCCACTCCCATCTCAGGTCTGGTTACTGAGCAATGATTAAAAATCCCTCATCAGCAGATTAACTGTTGCAGAAAAAAATACATAATTGGAGATATGGAAGTAAATGGTGGGGAAAGAAGAACAATATAAAACTTAGTTTGCTTCGATAACAACAATTTTCAACTCGGTCGCTTTGAAAGATCTATCAAGTGTAGCTGGCACATAAGGAAGGGGTAGAGTTTGGTTTCCAGCACCTCTGAAGCACAGCCACCTGCTGCACAGCTTGCAGTGAAGCTTGGAGCCAAGCCACAGAAGGCAAACAATTGTAATATATAAGAGTACATATATCTACAGGGAGCGGACAGCCACTCACATGGAAAGAAGCAGCACTGGGGTGCACACTGAAAGTGGGGGAGACTCTGTCTTACCCAACATCTCCCTTTACTGCACCTCTAGTAGGAGAGAGCTGGGAGTGCAGCTGCACGGAGCATGGGGATAAGCTGCAAAAGTTGGATTGATAGAGGGGGTGGGGTAAAAGATCTCAGTGCAGAACACACAGTTCGGGGGGACACCCCAAGATGGCAATCTCAGCTTCCCACTCCCATCACAATACTGAAAGACCTCAAGGAGAAGAAGGTTTCATTGCAATGCCTAGTGGGGAGGGATCTGTCTCTAGGTGAGGAGTCATGGCAAGAGTGGTACCTGACACAACCTGCACTCACTCACTTTAGGAGACAGACATAGGAGCTGCTGGGGACCTGCAGCAGCTGAAGACAGCTTTATGGGAGCAGACAGCAAGTCCCAGCTTGTTTGCCACTGCACAACACAAAGCAAGCAACTATTTCTATACTGATAAGAAAAGAGCACAATAAAGAGAACTAAATAATCATAGGGGCAATATAAATTGAGAAAAAGAAGTATAGTGGAAGAAATGTTATATTATCTGTTCAGCAAAGTTCTGAAACATACCCTTCCCAGGAGAGCGGGGAGAAACAAATCACAGCAGCATGCAATAAGGTGTAATATCATTCGGTGCTCAATCTGCTGACCTGCCAGGTCCCTTCCTGTCCCACATTCAGACAATCTTTTACACAATGGCTCTTGTACAGTGCTTGCATTTTTTGAAGCAGAATTCTTGGACAGCAGCCTGGAGGGGGATTATTCACTTACAACAGCACCAAAAGGCATTACCCAGGCTCCCAGCTGCCTGCAGCTCCCTGACGCCACCTCAACTTTGGCAGCTGCATAGTGGAAAACCAAAACTGATGTGGATGGAAGAGAAAATGGGATTAGTAAGCAGAGAGCTCAGACTGTGAGCAAGCTCCGTAGGATGGCTGCGACCTTACTGCGACTCGGCCGACTTCAACTTTTCTTTATAAACCGACTTCAGCTAGAAGTTCCCCCACAGACAGCCGGGCAAGTAACACAGCCTGCGTTGCTCAAAGCGATTCCCCAGTCCAGGGGGGCTGACGCACAGCTCGCAGCACTGTGAGCAAGGTTTTGGGGGTACTTCTCGCAGACTGGAGTACCCCAGCAGGCCTCCCCCACCCCCAGCCTCTGGAATTCAGCTCCCGGTGCTGATGTTGCAAGAAACCACTACATCAGCTCAGAGCTATTGAGCAAAAGGGAGGACGTGGAACGAGGGAAGTATGTAAAGCCGCGCAGGACTTGGAAACCTAGACCAAAATCTCAAGAATGCTTCAAAATAAAAGCCAAGACCCGGGGCAGACAGAGGCTGTCCGCATCCCCGGTGGACCGCAGCTCGCACCTGCAGCAATCCGGACCAACCCATCGCAGCCCCGCGACCGGCCCGTGCCTCCACATCCATTACCTATGCGGTACACGGCACGGAGCACCCGCACCCCGCTCCGCGTCCCAGCCCCGCGCAGCACCGTCGCACCTGCAGCTCCCCCAGGGCTGAGCACGGAGGGTTTTCCCCTCAAACCGCCTCGCTCGCAGCCGCCTGTGGCTCTGGGAGAGGGCTGCATCCCATAGAAGGGAAATTTCAGCTCAACTCCTCCCACTGAATCCTACTGAGCATCCCAACCCCCCGGGCCCGATGTCCTTACCGCGGTGGTCTCCTGCGGATGCTCCTGCAGCGGGCACCCAACCTCCGCCAGAGCCCACACCCGGCGGGCTCTGCCCGTCCGCCCGCCCGCGGCGGCCGCGCCCGGTTTAGGGGCGGGTCGGGGGCGGTGCGATAGGGAGGGTCCGGCTCCGGTTCTGGTGGGGAAGTTTGTGAAGGCTGAGCCTCTCCAGCCTGGGCTTGATCGCGGCGGGAGCTGGAACGCGAGTGGGGTGCTTCGGGCAGTGAGCGTGTGCGCGAGTGTGTGATGCTGGGCTGCTTCCTTGCTGCGGCTGTAGAAAGAGGAGAAGGGAGGTTTTGGTTTCAGAATCGTGGAATCGTGGAATGGTTTAGGTTGGAAGGGATCTTAAAGCTCACCCAGCTCCATCCCCTGCGGTGGGCTGGCTGCCCCCACCAGCTCAGGCTGCCCAGGGCCCCATGCAGCCTGGCCTTGGGCACCTCCAGGGATGAGGCACCCACAGCTCTCTGGGCAGCAGTGCCAGGGCCTCACCACCCTTATTGTAAAAATTTTTTTTCTCTATATTCAGTCTAAATCACTTTTAGTTTGAAGCCATTTCTCCTTGTCTCATCACAAAAGACCTTGCTAAACAGCCTGCCGCCTTCTTTCTTACAGCCCTCTCCCCCCCCCCTCCCCCTTTAGATACTGAAAGGCTGCTATTGGGTCACCCTGGAATCCTCTGTTTTCTGGGCTGAGCAGCCCCAGCTCCCTCAGCATTAAACAAAGTGCTTCAGCTCTACAGATGAGCAGTGTAATGCTGCAGCTAAGCCTACTTGTTATCAGCCAACTGGGGAGACTTTGGTAGCAAAGTTCCTTTCCCTTGATAGGTCAGGACGCTCCCTCCTGTAGTGTCTCTGTGCTGGTTTGGGGCAGCCATGCTGTTGTGACTGCCATCCAGAGGAAAATCCAGCAGGAAAATCGCGGATGGGAAGAGAGGGAGAGCTGACACAAAAATCCTGCTCAGTTTGCTGCAGAGAGCTGCTGCAATCTGGTGAGTGGCAAGCCTCGTACCACTGAGTGCGATTACGGGAGGCTGGAGGATAGTTGCAGGGGAAGAACACAGTGATGAGCACCTCGGAGGCTTCAAGTTGGAAAATGAGACCTGAGATTTTACTCTTTGCTCATAAATGCTGTGTAGTTTCTAGTGAGAGAGGAGAGAAATGAGAGAAGGCTGCATCTATCGAGGGTGGCAGTTAGCACACATAGCTCATCAGTAATTCTACTTAAAAGAAATGTTTCCAAGCAGTATCTTATGTGAAACTCAGACAGGTACATAATTTGTTTTACAAATCCGCATTGCAGAAAAAAATGGATGTGTTCCCTGAAGTCTTTCTCTGAGGATTTATCCTGATTTTGAAAGAGCCATTTGTTGTTTAGGAAATACTGATTATATTTTGCTGCTGCCGCTGTCTTTGCTTTAGCCAACAACTCTCTTCTGTACGTTTTTGCTCCTTTGCTGTGTGCAGAAGAATAGGGACCACAAATCTTTTGTACTTGAGCCACTTTTTTTCTCCTTTGCCTTTCTTCTCCTGGGGTTGCCCTGGCACATATCTGGGGTTGGCTGCATGGGGAGCAGGCAGAATGCCTTGATTCCATCATGACAGGACCCATGAGTCTTCCTCCTCCTCTGCCACCTGCATGAGACCACTTTGGGCTTGTTCAGCATCAGGTTGGAGGTCTCTCTCCTACCCAGTGTCTGCATGTACTGGGCAGTGGATCATTTACTCTATTTATCAACTGTGTCCAGAGGGCCATGGAGCAGCTGTGTGCAGGAAACCATATCTTCACTGCCTTGTACCCAAGGTAGATAAAAGACAATAAAACAGCTTGTTTCTCTTCATAGAATCATAGAATCGTTCGAGTTGGAAGGGACCCTTAAAGCTCATCTAGTCTAACTCCCCTGCAGTGAACAGGGACACCTACAGCTCCATCAGATGCTCAGAGCTGCGTTCAGCCTGACCTTGAGTATCTTTAGGAATGGGACATCCACCACCTCTCTCGGCAACCTGTGCCTTCCTTATCATATAAAACTTTTTATCCAGTCTGAACCTCACCATGTGTCCCTACTTAACTCCTCCTTGCTCTCACTCTTTCTTACTGTCACTTAAACTTCCTCATCTAGACATGAGATGGATGGTGATCATGACCCAAAAAATTGCTTGTGGAAGATAAATGATAGCCACTGTGCAGGGGTGAAGAGCAAAGACAAACAAGGCAAGGAGAGTAAAATAGGACACTGTGGAAAAGCCCCTTGTTTCCACCAACATGATCGCAGCAGATATGAGCACGGGGGCGAACAGTGAGCACAAAAATGCTCCTTTGTTGGGATAAAGCCACATTGTGCATGTGTGTCCAGGGCTGGATGCAGGCGTAGTGTGGCTGAGGGGATGCAGGCATTGTGGATCTGTAATGTGCTCTGCACCTTGAAATCTTGTATCCTCAAAAAAAGCAGCCTGAGTTTTCCCTGGGCTCCTCAACTGCTGCCTAGAGGACATGTGTGCAGCAAAGGAGCTTTACATGTCTGTATTGGCATTTTCATTTTGCCCTACCACTCCAGCTCTATCCCAAATGTGTGAAGTTCACCATGTGCACCAAGATCCCCTTTGGTTACAGCAAAACTGCTGTGACCATGAGCTGCTTTTTCTCTTCTAAATCCACTGCTGGCCAATTTTTCCCCTCTGAGTCAGGCCAAAAATTGATGGTATGTACCTGGTTTTGATGGGGGTGGTCTTGGCTCCCATCCCCATATCAGAGCTGGAAAAAAGCAAAAAAAAGTTGAAAGGGTTAAGAGAAACATGACTGCAGCTGGATTGAGCTCGTAAGAAGTAAATAATTCAGTGGAGCAAACTACTGCCCAATCAGTCTTGGCCTTCCCTGCTCTGTGTTTGCACTATCAACATCAAATTTTGGGTCTTTTTTTTTTTTTTTTTGCCTCTGAGCTGTTCCTTCCTGCTGTTCTGGGACCCACATCAAGTTCTTTGTGTTTTGCTTATGGTTATGCCCCATTCTCATGAGTACAGAAACATTTAGGGCTCCTGACATGGAGACATGGCTGCAGAAGAGCTCAGGAATGCCTGTGAGATGTGAGTGTTTCTGCAGACGTTCTTCTCTGTAGCTATTAGCTGGATTTAAATAGAGATCTGCTGTGCTGAGAACGTCATCACTGCACAGCTGCAGGAATTGTCATCCCAAGGTCTCATGATGAGAGCTGTTTTTGTGTTTGTCCCTGCTTGGATTAAAGCAGAACTTGTTTCCAGCAGTGGTCGAGGTTAAGAGCATGTGCTGCACAAAAGGATTTGGAATCTTTTTGTTTCTCCACTCCATCCATTTGCAATGGTTACAGCAAAGGTCAGGATGCAGAAGAAAAGTGTTTTCTGGTTTTGAGTTGCAAAGTGTTGAATTTTCCTGACAGAAGGGCCATGGGAGAGCTTAGAGCCTTGAAGATGAAGGCATTATCTGTAATATCAAATACACGATAATCTCGGTGTTTTCGTGTTCCCTGAGCCACAGGAGATTAAGGAAGAACACTGGGGAGCAATCTAGTGTTTGTAAGTCAATAATGGTGCGTATAAACATGAGGATTTAGGCAGACATTTTCAGATGCTGTAATGAGAGGCAGAATGAAAAAAAAAAAAGAACACTTATGAAGGCTGGAAACAGAATGGTTGATGTGCCTCCAATTGTGTAATTTAGATAAAGACCTGCTGATGTCCTATTATATAACGTAGCTAAGCACATACAATTTTTCTAAGGTGTTTTCAGACACTCTGCCTCATATTTTGTTCTATTAGACACGATGCTTGGAGAATGAGAGAGTCCTTTGTTCCATAAGGGCTCATCTACTCCCATTGCCTCGTCCCCACTTGATAGCATTTCTTTCTCTGTATGCCATCTTGTTTATTTCCACAGCAACAATGATTGCATCTCGAATATGGTTATGAAGAGGCTAAAAGCTTCCAGAACACAAGTCCACTGCACTTAACGAGTTGGTTAAAGCCTCCTGATTTCCACATAATACACATGATCTCAGCCTAGCACATTGTATAGGATTAATGGACACGTTTCTTGTGCAATGGGAATTTATAGAGCCATGGTCCTGGCACTGATACATTCAGTCACACGAGTGAAGAAGTATGGACTAGCAGGTCACCATAGACTGATGGTTGGACAAGATGATTTCAGTGGTCTTTCCAACCTTAGTGATTCTATGATCATTTTGTACTGATCCAGTGCTCTATCTGCCCTATAAATCAGTCTTAATCAGCCTGGTATTCTTCCAAATACAGAAAAAACCACTCTTTCTGTCACTTGCTTTGGGTAAGGGGGCTGGTTACATGTCCAGGAGAGGGCATCCACTGGTGGGATATCTTTTACCAAACTGTGGGTGCAGGTGATATGAGCTCCCTGTCCCTACCTCATAGGCTGGTTGCATTAAGATTCTTCAGCTGGAAACGTTTCCAGCTCTGGAAGGAGATCCTTCTGCTTTTATGTTCAGCTCATTGGAGTGCAGATCCCCACTGCTAATAACTAAGCTAGGAGCATCCTTTGTAATGCTGTGGGTAGTTCTCAATAATTCCCAGAATGGTCAATGTAAATTGAAATAGATGCAGAGAGTAGGAACGACAGCGATGTTATACACTGTGAGATTAAAAGAGCTTGACTGACAGAGTGTAACAAAATGAAGGTTGAGGGGGGTTATGATCCTCTTAAAGCATTTCAGGAGAGGTGTCTGTGCTGCTCAGGAGCAAAATCCCCCCAGCTCCTGAAGCTTGTGAACTGTGCTGGCACAGGAACAAATGGGTGTTAATGAGGAACAAACACATTTACTCTGGAGATAGGAAGAGGTTCTTTAATAGTCAGAAAAGTGATATTTCTGTCAGGAGATGAAAGGAAAAGAACCCTATGCTGATTTTAAAGGGAGCTTCATTGCTGTATGAAAAGCAATTGATGAGGGGTTTGCTTGCAATAGCAGAAGCAGATTTAAGCGACCACTTGTGGGTTTGGTTCCATATTATCCTTTCCTGTTACTCTCAGATCCTTTTGTAGCCCAAAGGAATGAAGAAAATCTGTGATACATATTGTTGTCCTCCCATTTTGGATGGTGACCAAGGAGAGCTGCTCTTAAGTATATTGATCTGAAAGTAACACCTCTTATTTATTTCAGTGAGAACTACAACAGTTACAAAGAATGCAATAACAAACACTATTTGATAGAGAAAAATCTCATCTAAAAACAACAACAACAACAAAAAACAACTATTTTTCAATGCAATCACCACCATTAGCTGTGCATTTTCACCTCTGATGAACATGAGCAGTGATAAAAATCTGCCCCAGCAGAGTTTACCCACTGTTTCACAGCTGCCATGACTGTTTCACAGCTGAAATACACCACTTGATGTGTGGCCTCAATAGCGTCAAGCACAAGGATCACCTCCCTAGTTCTGCTGTCTGCACTGTCTGGTACAAGCCAGGATGCCACTGGCCTCCTTGGCGACCTGGACACACTGCTGGCTCATGTTCAGCCAGATCATCCCCAGATTCTTTTCCTCCACATAGCTTGCCAGACACTTTTCCCCAAGCCTCTAGCAATGCAAGGAGTTGTTACAGTAAGTGCAGGACCTGGCACTTGGTATTGTTGAAATTGAAACAACTGGCTTCAGCCCATAGATCCAGCCTGTCCTGATCCCTCTGTAGGGCCTTTCTACCCTCAGGCAAATTGATACTTCCTCCCAATTTAATGTCATCTTCAAACTTAATGAAGGTGCACTCAGTGCCCTCAACCAGATCATCAGTAAAGATAATGAAGTGGACAGGCCCCAGAAGGGACTCCTAGGGAGCACCACTTGTGATCAGTCACCATCTGAATTTAAATCCATTCACCACCACCCTCCAGCCAGTCCTTGATCCATTAGAGTGTACCCATCCAAGCCAGGGGCTCCCAGCTTCTCCAGGAGAATACTGTGGGAGACAGAATCAAAAGCTATACTAAGTCTAAGTTGATGGATGTTCAGATTCCTCAAGTGGTCATGAACCTGATCTGTGCTTACAGTAGGAGCAACTCTGCTCCTCCAGTCCCCACCTTCCAACCCATCCACTTGAGGGCTGTGTGAAGAGCAGCTACCAGTGAAGACTAAGGCAAAATAGTTACTGAGTACCTCATCCTTCATGGGCTCTGCAGGTTTGATTGTCTCTTGTGATGTCCTCCATCACCCTTTGGAGGACCAATCCAGTCATGCAATGAAAAAGTAATTATCTTAAAATAATAAACAGGAAATAATTATTGCCAAATTACTACATGAATGCCATAGCTTTGGCCTCTTTGCCCTCTTCAAAATACTGGAGGTATAGATGTAGTAAAAATAGATTCATGTCTCTGGAAAAAGATTTTTGGAAGGAATTGATAACTACAAAATTCTGGGTGGTCTGGTAGGATCCAGCACAGTATAATGCAATTATTTAGTGTGTTTTTGAACAAAAAACAATTAAGACTGTGAGAAAAAACTGGTAGAAAAAAGGCTCAAGACAGGAGCTGATTGCAGATGATTCTTCCATAAAATGAGATTAAGCTGTAAAATCCCTTGCTGCAGGATGTTGTAGATGTTAAAAATCACTGAAGATCAATTCATGGAAGAAAAAAAGACTGAGGGCTATTAAGATGCTACCTGTGGATCTCAAAGTCTAAGATGCAAACTGCTGGAGGCTGGGGAGGTATTTGGGTGTGTATCATTATACGCTGTACTAAGACAGGACTAGCAAGTATGAGGCATCTGGTTCGGCCACTTAAGAGACTAAATGTGGGGCTAGTTGGATGGAAACTTTGGTGTAGCCTTGTATGTCTAATGCCTCTAAACTTTCTTTTCATCTGCTCTTCTGAGCTGCAGGTAGCTCCCCACCATCTGCAAAGCCTGTTTCACTATTTTTTGTTAGGATGCCTACAGAAGATTATCTTACTGCCTAGAAGGTCTTTGTTCTGATTTTTACCAAAGAAGGGTATTCTTTCATTTTCAGGGGCACTTTGGTCCTAAGATAGTGGTGACAGTTACCCAAGGTGGCGAAAGAATGGAAGCACCATGGCAGGAAAAGGAAACCCGCCATCCCTATTTCCACCATCCAAGCTTGCTGAGAAGCAGTATGTTCTGCATGGTAAGTATCAACATGGCACTGAATTTCATGCATTTTTATTAAATAAAATCTGTGTTCTAAGAGAAGGCACCCAGACAGAGCCCCTTTGTGAGATGGAGACTTAAGCCTAGTGTGTGTTTTTGGGAGAAATGCAGAATTCATTTTGGGCAGGGAAACTGACACAAACAGCAGGCCATTTTCCTTTACAAAGGCTCTCTTTCAAAGCTGGTGCATGCAGCAGAACAAAGGCTGACTCCATAATCTGTACTGAACAATAGCTTGGAATATTTGTTAATTTGGCTGTTGTACATGCATACATCATGCTTGGGTGTAAGTAAAAAAGAGTCATAGTTGGATCTAGTGTGAAGATGTAACCAGTCTGTTACCACTCTGACCACAAGAAAATGTTTATTTTGAGTATCTCTTCTCCTGGCCAAGCTCATGTACACTCTGAGAGAGCAGGGTTTCCATCTCAAACACAGCAACAAAGAAATTTTTATAATTTTTTTTGCCATAATTTTAGAAGAAAACTCTTTATTGATTATAAACTTGTCTTTCTTGTCCCTGTAACTTCTCCTAAGGACCTTCTTTTGTCTGAAATCTTGTTCTCTTTATAGTCAACAAACAAGTAGCTTAAGAACTTAGTCTGGATAGGTAACTTGAACTCCATGGTACAGTAAGTGTATAAACTACTCTGAAAGTTTGTTCAGAAAACTGCATATAACTGAGAAGAAAGCAATCCAAATTAGACTCTTTCAAAATCATCAGTTGTTTTACTGGGTGAAAAAGATTTTACTTGGACATTTTGATTACATTCAGCCCACTGATTGTCATTAGGCAAGGGTTTTCACAGTGGCAGTTGTCAGAGCTTGGCATGAATGACTTGTCTCCTATGTACATCACAAGGCATAATCATATGTAAACATCCTCTAATAACTTGAGAATTTTGGTATCTTTTAGTTTTTGGGCCAAGAACTCAGAGATCTGTTCCAGTAGGGGAGCAGTGACATACGTGACTCAGTATATTGCATTGCCTCTAAATACTTGACTACCATCAGCACTGAGGCATTATGGCATTCCTACAAATTGTCTTGCTTTTATTTTGGAAAACTCAGCATCCAAGTCCTTCAGGATGGGGCTATGGAAATATAGACTGGGAAGCTTCAGAATGTCCTGGGAAAATTGATAGATGGGAATAACAGAGTGCTCAAAAGGCTAGATATAAAAGGAACAATCACTCAACCTATAAAAGGAAGCCCCATTCATGGACTAATGACTGGTTAAAGCATATGAAGGAAGAAGTTTTCACAACTGAGAGAGAATGGACTAATAAAGTGCTGTAGATATATGTGCTGGACTCCTTTTCAGTGTATTCATAAATGATCTGGAAGAGAAGTGAGTAAGGAAATGACAGCACTTCCTGATGATACAGAGTTTACAGAGAATAATAAAAATTAAAACTGACAGGGGAGAATAACAGAAGGATCTCATAATGCTTATTGGCTGAATGGTAAAATGGCAGATGCAATTCATGTACTTAAGGAAAAAAACAATCCTAACCATGCACAGCAGTGAGGTCTAAAATTAGATACTGCCACTCAGAAAGAAAAGCTTAGACTCATCATGTATAACCCTATGAAAATGTCAACTCAATGCTCAGCAGAGGGAAAATGGCAAATCAGATGTTAGGTATTGTTCAAACAGGAAGAAAGCACAAAAGGGAAAAACAACAAGCTCCTCTAGAAAAGTTTTGCCTTCACACCTGGGACACTGAACACGCAGTGCATGCAGTTCTTAGCTCTGTTGCTGAAAATGATTGAGTTGAAGTAGAAAGGATGCAGAGAATGGCAACAAGAATGGCAGAAGGAATAGGCCTGCTCCTACTTGAGAATGCTTTGTAATGGCTGGAATGAGGGGTGACTGAAAGGGGCTGTGGTAGGGGCTGTGTTGTCATGAGTGCAATAGAGAAGAACTAAGAACGAAGTTATGGGGCCTAATTGTTTGTTTGTTTGTTTTCTCCAAATGAGAACCTGAGATCTCAAAATGATTTTTTTTCCTTTTCCTGACAAGTCGGCTTTTAAACAAACAGAAAGAAGAATGCACTTCTTTACACAATCTGCCTTTGAACTGTATAACTCCCTGTTCTGGTGTAGATGCTGAAGAATAAATTGCTTCAGAAAATGGTTAGACAAATTCAAGGGAAACATGTTCATTGGGGATATTAATTATATGATCCAATGCAATGCTCGAAAAGCCCATAAACTTAAAGTGGATTAGGAAGGTAATAAGATTAGTATGCCATGTCCTTATTGCCGTCATTACTTTCGAAGGTAGGATACAGTCCCATACTGTGTATAGAGTGTACATGGTCCCACAGTTAAGTGTTGTCTGCCCCCTGCCATTGCTGAAAACTGCTCAGTAAATTGGGTGCTAAGATTCTTTCAGATTAGTACTAGGCCTTGAAACCCTAGTTTTCCCAGGGTTAAAGAGGAAGATGGTAACAGTCTGCAAATGCATGTAGATCTATGTCCCCATGGGATTACATCCCATGAGACAGGCAAGCCAGTCCCCCTTCCCATGTGCAGTTCTGGCTCTGTTCTTTTCAATTAAGGTACCATTAATCACTTGCTAACATTTTCAAAACATTCATTCCCATCCACTGATGAGTTTTGAGCTAATTGTGGTATAGAGAAGCTGCTTTCTCTGAACCATCTGAACAATGCAGTCATAAAGCTGATGTGACAGGGAGTTTCCATAGCTCGCTCCTGCTTCACAAAGGTTTGCTTTTTGTGACTCAGCCAGTGATGTAACTGGGTTACTCATCAGAAAACTACTCAAATAAAAGCCTAATTCTGAGCTGAATTTGAATAAGCTTTGAATGATGGAGCTGAGGCAGAGCTGGAGTTACTGGGAGGGTGGGATAAGGAGGATCAACAGCTTTCCCCATTGCACTGTTTGGTGCAGTATGAGCCTCCACATTCTTAATCCTTCATTCCTTCTAGCTTTGTATGCACTTCAGAAAGCAGCATGTTTAGTCCTGAAGCCTGGGCTTTGGGCAGCACAGACTTGTGTGTCCCTTTGGGTGGGCCACGTTTCTGCCTCATGTTGGTGACTCCTCACTGCACAGCTGGTTCAGCCCACAGTTGGTTCTCGCTGCATATTTCTCTGGGATAGCATTAAGTGCTTCTGTCGGTTGCAAGAGGAAACTAAAAAGGGAGTGATTCATGGTGAGCCTCTGAGTCATAAAGCTTGAAAGGACGGTTTTAGGGCAGGGCAGGATATACCTTGCTTGTTGGTGAGCCTTCAAACTGCTGTCTAACTCTCTTCTCCCTGCTATGTGGTCTATGCTGCTATGTGCTTGTCTCATTTGTTGTACTATCGCCCTTCACCCAGCTGTTCAGATGAACACTGAAAATGGTGTTTGTGGGTCTGGCTTCATGCAGTAAATTGCCTTGGGGCTGGACAAATCAGTCCTTTCCACGCCAAACCCAGAGTGAGCAATGGATCATTGCAATGGACTTTTTTTGTCAGCTGCAAAGCCAAAGCAGCACCAACACTTGTGTGGTCCAGGGAAACTCATCACAGATGTGACAAATCTTTAGGTCTGTGTTACAGAGATATTGGTCTGGTCCTCCCACTCTCTTTTTGACTAAACTAAGTGAATGTCCATCAGGCATCGGTGGAGGGGAACAAGAAGACCTGAATCCCAAAGGCTGTCCGAGGAAATCACACCAGATCCTGCTGGTGCTGAATGCTGCCATGAGCTCCCTGAATATTCATGTAGCAAAAGCAGTGATGTAAGGACATAAACAGCATGAGATATGCATGGAGAGGAATCTTGGTGCCTTTAATACTAACTTCAATTTTTAATTATTTATTATAACATTCACAAACAGAAAAGTGGTCTTTAAATCTGTCAGCTTTTAAAAGGACAAAACTGAAAGCTACAGTGGGGCAGTATCTGACAAATTTGTAAGACAAAAGCTAGAGAGAGGTGTAAGAGCTGAGCTCCATGAATGGAGCTGAAAATGAATGGGGAATGCATAGCTCATAGCTCGCATCTCCAACCTGCATCAACAACTCTTTCAGAGGTGGGGCTGCTTCTCCACTGAGCTCACCCTGCTGGAGATGTTTATGGCTGTGTAAGACACAACCAGGTCAGAAAAGCAGATTTGTCACATCTCACATGCTGGGCATGGGATTTACTCATTTTACTTCTTCTTTCCATTGTCTCTCTGAACACACAGCTTGCTCATGGGCAGTCACATACTGCAATAGCCCTCTGGGATCCCACATGTCTGGTGTGTGAGTTCTCCATCGTGGGGATAAAAGTATGGAGGCAGGGTCTCTTGCAAACACTTTGCACTCGTCTTTTACTCCAGAAGGTCCAGACCAGTAATGTGTCAGCCTTAAAGTGGTTTCTTAAAGAACCATCATGTTGTTTACCCTGAAAATGAAGAAAGCTTTCTCATTTCCAGAAGCAATTATGATAAATATTTTCATTTCAGTATGATTCTTTTTGTTGTTGTTGCCGTTGTGTTGGAAATGCATTTAATTTAGCTTCTTATCACAGTGACTTGGGGGCTAAGAATAACTGGAGTCAAGCAGCTCCATGCTGGCGAGACATGTATTTTGAGAATTGAGTTCAAACCTACATTACTCATAAGTAAAGGAGCAAAACTACTTCTTCCCTAAGCTCAGATTCCTGTGGGCCTGTGACAAAGAGGAGGAAGATAAATTTTATTTCACCCATTCAAAATTAGAACACACAAATTAAAATTAAAGATTAAGATCACACAAATACTCCGGTCTCTTTGTATGGATGGAGCTTGGTAGCAGACCAGGGTGTAGCAGGACAGCTGCTTCCAGATTTCTGACTGGAAAGAGTTGATTGTTCCAACATAGACAGAGAAAACCCATCCAGTTTTCTCTGCTGGACCCTGACCCTTGCTCAAACAAGGAAGCTGGAGCTGCAAGGGGTGGCCTTGAATTGCCAGGCCTTGGGCTTCAGAGCCAGGGGCAGTGGCTGTGCCTTCTTGCAGGGAAAAGGAACATTGTCATTCTCCCAGGATCAGATGAGGGGAAAGTGTAGAATGGCCGTGATCACCTGTAGGGTGGTAGAAGAGAAGGAGTGAACAAACAGCAAGAGAATTCAGCAGAAGAGAAGTTCCCTTCAGAATTTTTTTTAACTGAAACCCGCAGTTTGGTGAGAACAGGATTTAGAAAAGAGATTAATTTGTGTCAAATGAAGAAAAGGAAGCAGAAAACAAGATGTATGCAGAATGTCTGAAACATGGTGTGAAATGAATGGGCAGTCACTCTTCTGTGTGGATAAAGGCAGTGCATTGCACAGAAGGTGATGAGTTTTATGCTTTCTCTGCTGTAGTTGAGGCTACATTCCAAGAAGTCAAAGGGGAAGCTGTGAATCTTGGCCACTTCTAGAGTTAGGAATGAGTGTGGGGAGAATAAATTTGGGCTCTAGTTAAAACCAGAGAACAGCAGAGCTGTTGGGAGCAGGGAATCATGCAAACACTCAGCTATGTACCACATCAGTGGGACAGAGAGCTGTTGAAACCGGAGCAATCCTAACACAGGAAGATGATGATAGATATCACAAGCAGAGAGGTCTGTGAAGGTTTTCAAGGTTTTCACCTTTTGGGGAGGAAGCACTATCAAACTCTATCTAGTGGGTATTAATGTGGCACAGCTACTGGGGCAACCAGGAGACCCAACATCTGGCCACACTTCTGCACCTGTATGGTAGTGGGATTGTTTTTAGAGCCCATTAGGTACCTGGATACCTGAATTTTCAGGACGATATGAAAGGGTTTCTGACCGTTGACAAATAAATGGCTAAAATTAGGAGAGGACTGCATATGTTGGGATTGTTAGGAATGTGGTTTGTGCAGGAATGTCTGCCTGCCAGACTCCTTCTATCTTTGTGGCTTTCTTGGTGGCACCACATCAGTGGCCACAGAGCAGAAAGCATAGTAAAAAGGGGAAGATGAAAGTAAGGAGGTTTTGTGACTGAGCCACAGCATTATATGTGGAGATCTGTCCTCCTGCTCTGCATTGATTGTGGTTGTTTTTTCAGTGACTTGCTGCAGAGCTGCTGCTCTTTTGCACTATTCATTTTGGTGAGTTCAAGCCTGAAGCCTGGCCCATCTCATCTCCCTTTTGTTTCCTTTTTAAGCAAGGTGATGAAATTACTCAGTTGCCCCACAGAGACATGTTATGCTAAAAACCATAACTGTTGATTGAGAAACCGAATCTCCCCTCTCTCATGCAGTTTCCCTCCAGCACTCTGGCTGGGCAGCTGGGTATGTGCCATCAGCTTGGCTGTTGCTCAAAACATGTTCCAGTAACCACATGGCAAATGCAGTTGGAAAGGACAGCCATTTCTCTGGGAAGAGGTGGTGTCCTAGAGACTCCTGTCTGTTGTTTTTCCTTGATAAAATCTGGCTGAGACCAAGCTCTTCATTCACACAGTGGCCTCTGAGGGATTTATCAAGATATTTCTTTCCTGGGGAAACAAATATTTGTTGATATGATTTTTTTGCTGTAGGTCTCACAAGGCAGCAGGTCTATAGAGTGGATGAAAGACTCTGTTGCTTCTTACAATGTGAGTTAGTATCCTCCTGACATTCCAGTATACACAGCTCCTGAATCAGCCTCTTTGCTGCCTTAATTCAGATATTTTAGATAATGTCCTCTTAGAAAGTCAGAGATTTACACTGATTCAATCTGCTATGTGCTGTGTTTGCTATTCATGCTACATATTATCAGTGTCTTACAGGATAGGAACACACTCCCAGCATCCAACCCAGCCTTGTATCCTCAGCCACCTGTCTGCAGGAACTCAGGCTCTAGGGACATCCCAACCATCACCATGGTCATGGTGCTGGAGCCAGTCATGCTGCAAATGGGCACTGTTAATCTGCACAGGGAAACTGATAAGCATGGAGAGGCTCAGACCTTCAGTGAAACATCCCCACTTACAAAATATTTCCTGCAAACACCTAAACCTCTTTGTGGTACCTGAGTCCCGTTGCACTTAAAGCTCATGCTTAATTGACATTCATGAGATCTAGAGTATTATACTGTGAGTAGAAACCAGATAGGCTTACTTCTAAAAATGTCAGTTTGACACAAATTGTGACCTCTGTTAGTGTTCCCTCCTGTGACTTTAATAAGTAGGTTTCAGAATGAAGGTCTACCTCTACCAAAAGCACCTCACTCTGCCTATCTTTCCTCTGTCAACAAGAGATTTCCCACAAGGTTTTCCATGTGGCTGAGGTCCCTGTTGATGTAGCACATTTCTCTCTGGGTACCACACTGGAGTACATATTCTTCTCTCTCTCATTTGTAAAGATGTTATTTATTGACCCTAGACTGTAAGATGGTGAAATGGCTTAGGGCAGCCATGTAAAGTGGCTTACAGATCATTGATTGCCACAGATGAGAAGACAGCAATTACACTGTTTACACCACAGTTTTGTTTTACAACCTAATTCATGTTCATTCCCCTGTAACAAATTTGCAAAGAAAAAGCACCCTTTCATTGGTGTTACTCATCTGTATAATTAAACAGCAAGTGCCTGATATGTTAAATAGATAGAGGCTTATTCAGGTTTTGCTTGCAATGTATTTGCTCAGTGTAAAGCTGGAGCCCCTCATATTTGGCCTTGCTTTACTGAAGTGAGCTCTTTTCAAGTGACGAATGGAGGTCTGGCTGGTCACCCAGGCAGCTCTTGTAAGGCAGTACTGATATCAGACATCAGGAGGCTTTCTTGGGCTATGGGTTTTATTAGCATACAGAAGTGTCCCAGGTTGGGTGGGCTGAGCATTCAAGCTGCTTCAGAAAAAGAATCAAATGTGTCTTCCCATTCCAAGGTACTGGAGAGGAGGTGACAATGACCTCTTCCCTTCTTGAGTCATAACTTGTTTAAAATGGGGATATAATGTAAGAGATGTTTGACTTCCCTGTCCTTTACACCTGGTTTGTGCACAGGGGGTGAATGACACTGGTCACACCAGATGGAACTGCTGTTTGATCTTCTGGCTTATAATTGATTTGCGTTTCCTAGCTGCCATGTGTTCTTTGCTCCTTACATGAAAACAATATAGTGGAGCCATGTGGGCACAGCTCTGTCCCAGCTCAACCTGGCTGCAAATGATCTGTAGCACTCTGCATCATCCTGTCCTGAACAGGTATTTGTGTCTTCCTTTGAGCTCCATGGAGATGCTGCAGTGAAATTCTAATCTGTGTAAGACTGGCTTGCAGGGGCTGAACTTCCCTGTTGCTGTTGCATTCCTTTAGGCAGTCTGCAATGCTGAGTCTTTGCATCCCTGACTGAGACTGACATCTCTTTTAAGCCACACTTGTAACTCTTGTTTTGCCTTATGTCAGTCACTGGGGTGCCGATGAATTCACCACAATCGTGGTAAGACCATCGTCTCCTTATATTGACCAGGGCATTACTCCTCTGTGTTACTTTGCCCAACCACTGCTGTCAGTGTCTGCCTTTTCTGTACTGCGTCTTGTTTATGGATTTCACTAAACCAAACCAACTGAACAGAAACAAATCAGGCTGGATTGAAGAATATTACACTGGCAGAGGACCAAACTTTCAGAGGAAGATGCTCTGTAAGAGTCTTTCAGTATCCGTTGGATACAAGAGATGTGCCTTTTGTGAACAACCAGAGCAAGAGATGCGCTTGCTGTCACTTTGTATTTATCCAGGAACATTCACTGAAACACAAGTCTTTGGAACACCAGTTCCCCATCCCAGAACATGAGGATAGGTGTATTTCAGGTCTATCCAAGGAGTCCTCATATCTTGCTGCTAAAACCTCAGACTCGAACATGTTTGGGCATTGTCAATGCAAAAACACTTTATATGGGCAAAGGAGAAGACTGCAGACCTGTGTAGGGTTCTGCTCTGGGCCACACAATTGCTGAGAGGCAGCCTGGTAACAGCACACCACCTTCCTATCATGGGGGTATGGTCCTGTGGTTTTGCATGGGATTTTGTTTTGCTCTGTTTTGTTTTTGTGAATCACATTTTTAGTTCTGGCTTCTTGTAATGTTTTAGAGAAGTGATACTTACATACCAAATGCTCTTCCTGTGCAGGCTGGCCTGGTTGTAGAAAGCTTCGGGGGCAACAGGCAGTGCTTAGAAATGGGTATGAATCAGACCTGCTTTGCACTGATATGAACTTAGAAAGAGGAACTATTGCAATCAATCCTCACTATGTTACCCGTATACATCCTCCAAACTTCTAGCCCCTCAGCATAGATTACTCACCCTGGATCGGTTGGTGACATGTAGCACTCTTCCCTATTTGGGTGCTTGTGCTATTACTACAACAAATGGATGTATTCTTCAGCAGAGAGGTATTTTACATGCATCTCCTTATGTTTCTATCTTTTTTTAGGAGATCAAGTTCTACAAACTTGATTGGCAGCAGCAAGGCATGAGCTCAGCTTTAAGACAAGATTTCTAATGAAATCAGGAGCCCAACCAAATTTGCAGGTGCTTAAGGAGGTAGTCCTGTTCTGAAATGTGGATTAATAAAATCTCATAGTTGGTTTTGTTCTTACTAATGACTCCTGCTTTGGAGATTTTCTTGTCTCTTTACCTCTTTGGCACCCCAAGCTTCCCAGAGCTTCTTTAGATGAAGAAGACAACTCATCATGAGTGGTTGGGCAATGAGTTTAGATTCTTCCCATGATTGTGCCATGCCCCCTTTTTGAACTGAAATACCTCCTAAGGTGAAGATGTTTCAGCTTTTTCATCTCCTCCCTTTCTTCTAGATTTCCATGGTATCTCCTGTCCCTTTAGGTATTCTTTATCGGGATCTTGGGTTTCACTCAAATACCACTACAGTTTTAAGTAGGCTTTAAGGAATTCTGAGGGTAAGCAAAGAGCAATGTTAATTGAGGCCAGAGACCTTGAGGTCTTCTTCATGGAGGCAAGAATACCACTGAGTGGCTGAGCAAGACTGGTGTTACACTGCAAGGTCAGCATAGTGCTCCTATCCTTGTTCTTTTCCCCCTAACAAATTAGGCCCACTCCATGGTCATCTTTTGCATTCAGAAGTTTAATTTAGGCTCTAGGCAGCAGGTTGCTTGGGGTGAGGGGGTGCAATGATAAGCAAAGCAAGGCAAACAGAACTGGGGGTACTCAGAAGTTAAAACCAATGTCTTCCTCTCATTTTTTAGTTGCCAGTAAAAGGTGCTCAGAGAGAATTGTCTGCAAAAGCTCAGCTGCTGAAAGCATGTCTGTGCTCCAAGTGCTGGCACAGCTGGCAGTGTTCTGCTCTTCTGCCCATTGGGCTCCAGGGTTCCCAGGCAGCCCCTGGGGAATGAGGACTCTGTGCTCAGTGACTATTCATTGAAAATTTTACTTACATGGTGTAGCATGGCTGAGAGAGAGAAAAAAGCTAGTTGGAACTGTGCTCAAATGCCTAATGTGTGAATGTTCTCACTCTTCCTGCTATCTCCTTGTTCCTCTGCAAGGAACAGTGAAACTAGAGTAAACCTGGACCTATTTTCATGCACCTGGGGAAACTCATGAGTTTTTATGAAGTTTCTTCACCGTTTAACCCTGAGTTCTGTTCCTAAACCAAGTGAGAAAGAAAATTTTGCTTTTATTTATTTATTTATTTATTTATTTTCATGAGCAAAGTCTCCTTCACCTTTGCCTTGCTGGGTAAGTTCCTTTCTGACATGTTTCTGGAAATGAGACTAGCTCTCCATGTATTTGGCCTGTGTACACAGTGGGTAAAACTTCAGCTGAAACAACAGCCATCTGAGAAGTTTTAAGGAAAAAACAAGGTTATCATAGAGCAGCCTTCCTTGAACCAGTCTTACCAAACTGTTTCAGTTCACAGCACAGTGTTGCTCAATACTCAGAAGCCAGTTCTTGCAGATGGACACCAGCCCACTGATGTGATTATTAAAATTACAAGTAAGGAAGTAGAAATTAGGATCTTCATAAAATATTCCGTATTTCTGATGATCTCTGTGTTTTCTACTGTTGAAGAAGTTTGCACCAGGCACCATACAGAAAATCAAACAAAGCAGTCTGGGAGTCAGCTTGTCACACACAAACGTGCACACATGAATATCGTGTCCCACCCTTGAATAGTCAGCTGAAGCTACATCTGCAGAGTCTGTTTCATTGCTCTGGAGTCTTGGGCCACTTGACCACACTTGGCTGTTGTTACAGCTTGTTCTGAACAATGCATTGGTGTATTTTTCCTGCGCAAAAGAAGGGGAGGGTTGGTTGCAATCTGGGAGCTCCCAGATAGATTAGCTTAACCTTATCCAAAAGTACATACACAGGTCAGTTAAGGGACTGTATTACAGGGCCTGCACTGGAAATAAGCCAATGCAATTATTGATTTGTGCATCTTATAAAGCAGAGAAAGCAAGTGGACAACTCAGCCAGAAAGCTACCTTGCCAGAACAAAAGAAGGTCTTGGAGCTGTGGCAGATTGGCCATCCACTTGGGTTACTTTAAACCACGAGAACAACACTTTGAGGAAGACTTGACACAGATCATAGGACAAGGTGATAGGATGAGAGGTAATGGCTTTAAGTTGTGCCAGAGGTTTGGGTTGGATATTAGCAAAAATCATGGAGTGTGGTGTGGAGGAGTCACTATCCCTGGAGGTGTTCAAGAACTGTGGAGATGTGGCACTAAGGGACATGGCCAGTGGGCATAGTGGGGATGGGTTGGGGTTGGACTAAATGATCTTTGTGGTCTTTTCCAACCTTAATGATTCTATGATTCTATAGTACAGCTCAGGTAGCAGTGACACATTTGGTGTGTCACTATCTCTAGCAGTTCATGGGTTTATAAGAATAGCTTAGTCTGTTCTGAAGCAGAGTCAGTCAGGAGGAATTTTGTTCAGACTGTTCCCAAAATGCACTTTTCAGGCACACCTCAGCCAGAGGTCTTTTTGGTGCCCACATTATTCCATGTGCTTATGTCCCAAGCAAGACCCAACCTGCCATGCCTCTTACAAGTACATTATTTTCCATTCATTTTTCATCTACTCTGACTAATTGCCTGGGCATTATTTTTGTTCCTTGCTTCTCCTCTCCTATTACAGTGTGATGACAGCATATACATGTCTGGTGTGAAAGTTTCTGTGAAGGCAATTTCTCACTTGCTTTTGCAATGCTTTGTGTGTTCCAACATCCAGGGAAAGTGTAAAGTTGACGTAACAAATGCTGCCACAATCTTCCTTCGAAGGAAATCATGAGAAGGTTTTATGTCGATCTCCAGGAAGAGAATTGCAGGAAATATCTGTAGCTGCCTCTCCCTTATCAAAAATGAGCTGGGAGAATGAGATTCTCCGTAAGTAGGCACGGTCATTCATGAAATTTGGGATTTGTGTGTGCTAAATGAATTTCACACTACTCTCCACGTGGTGGGTTACAAATAGCTAAGACTGTAGTAAGGCTAATTATTGCAGCTGTTTTTGGAGAAGAGAAATGCATAGCTACAGGTTGTTTACCAATTTCTTTTTTCAACAAATGATGTTAAAGAAGGGTACAGTCCACTTCACTGGCTTAGGACTACTGGTCCAAAGGTGGGGGTCGACCTCTTCTCCCATGTAACTAGTAATAGGACTAGAGGAAATGGCCTCAAGTTGTGCCAGGGAAGATTCAGGTTGGGCATAAGGAAATTCTTCTCTAACAGAGTGGTCAGGTGCCAGAGCAGGCTGCCCAGGAAGGTGGTGGAGTCACCAACCCTGGAGGTATTCAAGAAACATATATTGTACTGAGGGGCATCATTTAGTGGGAAGTATTGGTGCTAGGTGGATGGTTGGACTAAATGATCTTAGAGGTCTTTTCCAACTTTGGTGATTCTATGATTCTAAGTAATTCTATGATTCTAAGTAATCTTAGAATCCCAATAAGATGTTGTCTGAAACTTCAGGTCCCCTGTTCTCCAGAAAGGCTTTTCTTAGAGGATGTAAGAGGCAGCATTTAGTGTTTGTTATTTTCTCTGACCTACTGCTGAGTAATTGAATCATCTCAGCACCAAGATAATGTTTTTCCTCTCTGAGAGAACATAATGTTACCAGGAAAAGGAGAGGAGAAAAAAAAAATAGGCAACTGCAGGTGTTTACTCCAAATGCCATTCAGTGTGTGTCTGAGACCAGCAAAGAGCATTTTCTTAGCTGCAGAAAATATTAAGAACACCAAACGAGCACGATGCTGAGCCCTGGCAGCTGGTGGGGTCCCGGGGGTGCAGCAGACATGGCACATGGCACATGAATGCAGACAGGCACAGACAAATGGGTGAGATCTGCCTTCTGGGGCATTTTGTGCCACTCCCAAGGGAGATAACATTCAGATCTGCCAGAGTGCTGACTTGTTAAAGGCTGGCCACTTCCATATAGCAAATAAGTTGCTGACAACCTGGGCTCATTTTGACCATTAGGTGCTGCCTGAAGAAGTGTCCATCTTCCCATGGTGTAGGTAAGTTAATTACCTTGGACCAGGCCCTGGTGGTCCTGATGGCATAGCATGGCACTGTGGGCAGGCAGAGACTTTGGGCAGAGGCTCCTGTTCCACTCTTTTAGACAGAGCATGGCAGGTGTCACATATATTGTGGATATCACTGAATAGATGATGCCAAGGGCTGGGATGGGCAAGGAAAGACCCAGCCAGCAGTTGATCATTCCTCGGGACATATAATTGGAACTGGTGTTAATGGACATCTTCTCTAATGGTTTGGTCAGTCTTAGGGAGACATGGCAGACTTAGGGAGTCCCCAGGTGGTGTCAAATTGGGAGCACTGGTCAGTACCTGAAGGTTGCATTAACAAGAACAGAGCCAGAGTGGTTCCCATTGTGGATGAGATACAGAGATGTTGCTGCTTAACACGGAGGTTTGGTTGTCCAAAGAGCTGCTGCTAACAGACAGGAAGCCTGGCTCCCTCTGTTTTACAGATAGAGCATGTCCGTGGCCTTGGGAGTCTATCACAAGCACATCCTCCTTTGGAGAACATAGAAACAAGACAAAAGAAATGAAATAATTTAAATTTGCAAGTATTTCCTGCATGTATGCTGTTTGCTACTTCCTTGGGCAAGGCACTGGGGCTGCCTGAAAACTTCCAGAAAAGCATGTTCCATTTTACTAAGGGAAACAGAGTTTTGTTGAAGTGCTGCCTTTAATTTCCTCTTTCTGTTTAGCCTTACAAAAGCTTCTGTCATCTGCATGGAACCTGCTTTCCAGAGTACTGTGAAAGGCAGATCCATGACTGCATTTTATCTGTCCATTACAACTGTGTATCCACTATTGGTGTCGCATCAGTGGTGACAAGACAGTGTCCCTGTCCAAGCTTCGCCTGGGAGGAGTCATCCCAGCTCTCAGCTTTCAGATCAGTCCTTTCTGCACTGTTTGTCAGCACTCACTGCAGCTAAAAATATGAGAGTGCCGTTTCAGAACTTGTTCTGTGGTGGCCACCTGTGATTTCAGCTCAGCTGCAGCATCCCAAGGAAGCAGGCTTGCTGTGTTTCCAATCACGTTACACAGCACCGGCACAGAGTGCATATGGGAGCTGCAATGGGGGGCAGATTACTGCCTCCAGTATGTGGGTGTGGAGCAGAAGCTTCTAGGCTGAGGCTGGTGCAATGATACATGCATAGCTTGGATCAGAATCCAACTCATGACATTCAACAACACCCTGTGATTTGATTTTTCCCCTCCCCAAGAACAAGATTTATTTTAGAATAATGAGATCAATGCTGTAAGAAAACAAAGTGAATGGAAAGCCATTACAAAGGTGCAACTCCACGCTGGTGCTGATGCAGCTCAGGAGTATCCCTGCTTTAGCAGGGGCTCAGCCAGGCATCCTGTGCCACCAGGTGCAAATGTTGCACTAATTCACCTCTCCTGCTGAAATTGGTGCCAGCAATGCTCACGGAGCAGCGCAGGGCCACACCGGCTGCCACCTGCCCTCCCTCAGCCAGAGAAGCATCAGCCCAGCAGCTCCGTGCTGTGGGAAAGGGGGGAAGCAGCTGGCAACTGGCACACAGCTCGCCAGCTCCGTCTCTGAGACCCCAGCACAGCATCTCCCCTGTCTACTTCCACAGTGTGGGGATGGGAGCCCCTTCAGGCTCATTAGAATAGCTGCACGCGATGCACAGCCATTCTTTTTTTTTAATTTTTTCTCCCATGTACAAGACTGGAAAACAAGAGCAAATGACTAGGTGAGCACTGGAATATGCAACTAACAAAGCTCCATGGAAGTCTTTACCTTCCAACTTTGAAGGTGTGCTGTCTGCCTGTCTGCAGGGAATGACTGCAACAAGAACTGCCCATGCCTCCACAGAGAGCTGTCCTGGAAAGAGATCACCTTCAGCTGCTTCAACACTGCTGCCACACGCACCTCTCACAGCTGAGGGGTCCAGCTCTAACACTGGGGGTGCCTCCTGGCCTATGTGTTACATAGAAATCCCTAACATCATGCTGCTGGAGATGGCCCTCCATTGATGAGAACTCCCCTGGGTGCTAATAAAGTCCTGAACATCATTTGTTCTGAGCATCATTAGTCCCAACCACCACTTGTACTGACCATCACTAGTCCCAGCCACCACTGGTCTTGAGCATTGCTGGCCCTGGCAGAGTGACACATGGCTGAGAGGGGGTAGATCCTTTCCCCAGGGTCTACATGGACAGGATGGGAGGACTGCTGGTCAACCAGGCAGGGCTGGACCATATTGCAGCAGTCTAAAAATGAAACTACACTGCCTTCACTAGAGCTGCTGGCTCTTAAGTGTGGAGATAAGCATGCTGAATGCTGCCAAAAGGTCTGTCACCAGCACTTCTGTTGTGGATGCTAATTATGGGATGAGTCAGACATGAGTTCAGCAGAAATAACGTGGAAGGCTGATCTGAACAAGTCACTGCTCCATGTGCTCCGTAGAGGAGCATGTGCTGGCAGTGTCCTGCACTCTGGATAGTCAGTGTCTTCAGCATTCTCTTTCTCCTTGAGCAGCTTTGCCCTGGGTTGAACTTCTCCAAGTTTCCCTCAGAAGGTCACCTCATAGTGCAGCAATGCACAGTGTCAGTTTGGTGTTATCAAATAGGTCCAATTGCTTCCCTGTTTTCTTGGCTGATACAGCCATTTGCACTCTTTAACTGTCACAGCTTCCAGCACACTGACTGCTCATCTCTATCCCTAAATGTCATCAGCACTGACACAAATCCCTGAGAGTCCTGTTAGTGCATCTGGCTGGCAGCATTGCTTCCTGTGATCCCAAATGACAGTCTCAGCCATCTGTACGTCGATACTGGTGCTCAGAACACAGCAAAGTGGTTGCTCTCCTTGCCACGGAGCTCACACCAGTCCCCATCATTAGCATCAAATGCTGGAGATGTCTTTTTAGCTTTTTCCAAGTCTGGTAGCATCTCTATGATGGTAGGCTCTTGGGTGGAGTTGTGCTCAGCACGCTGTTTATCTTGCTGGGTTCTGTTCAACACACAGCTTGTCAGCTGTCCTGATAACTGCACCATGGCTGCAGACCCTGCTAGGAGCTGTCTTTTTCAGTTTGTCGTGTTGTACTCATGATATTGTCTTCCAATACATCATGTAGTCAGTGGGTACCTGCTTGCATTGGTCCTTTTGCCCGTTTATCTTCTGCTATCTTCTCAGTCTGTACCACTGTTGTGTGTTTGGGGCTGGCTTGAGCTTCTGAAACTGCTTCTTACCCTTTGAGTCAGTAGTACATATTTTGTTCTCCTTCCCGAAGTTTTGAGATGATGACTTCTCTTGCAGTAATTACTGTTAATGAACTTGTATGACATTTGCTGATATAACCTGACTACCCTTCACCACTTGTAAATAAAGCACTTAGTGCATCCTTTAGCACCAGATTTTCCTCCTCTGCTTTGTCCTTTGTCCTCCCCTGCATTTCCTTGTAAATAGCTATTTTTCCAAAGCTTCTGGGCTTTCCAGGCCTGTTTAGCAAACCAGCTCTGTGCCTCCTTAGAATCAGAGAGTCAGTAAGGCTGGAAAAGACCCAGTCCAACCCCAATCCACCCCAACCTACCCACTGACCGTGTCCCTCAGTGCCACATTTCCACATTTCTTGAACACTTCCAGGGATGGTGACAGCACCACCTCCCTGAGCAGCCTGTGTCTGTGCATTACCTCTTTTCCTGAGAAGCAATTTTTCTCTAACATCCAACCTGAACCTCTTCTGGTGCAACTTAAAGCCATTATCTCTCATCCTATTGCTGTTACCTGGGAGAAGAGGCCAAGACACTTGGGACTCATCTCCTTGCTTATGGTTTGCAGGGCCCACATGGGGTGAGAGATGAGCATGCATCCATCGTGTGACATCCTCCTCTGAGTAGCTGCAGTGCTTCAGAGATGAAAAGATCAGGACTGTGGGTGAGCAAGACCCAAATATAGCCCCAAATGCTCTCTTGGATGTGATGGGAGGTTGTGCTAGAGTGTGATGAAACTTCTGCTTGGCTCTGCCAAATTTTTTTACAGTAAGGGTGGTGAAGCACTGGAGCAGGCTGCCCAGAGAGATAGTGATTGTCCCATCCCTGCAGATACCAAGGTCAGGCTGGATGGGGCTCTGAGCACCTGATGGAGCTGTGGGTGTGAGCTGTGTGCTCATGGCAGGGCAGTTGAACAGGATGGCCTTTAAGGGTCCCTTCAAACTCAATTATATGATTTATGATGCTATCACTGCCTCAACACCTTTCTAGATTTTTTTTTAATAAAGATACTTTTATGAATTCTTTGTCTTCAAATCCAGCTTTATTATAACATCTTAGGGTTAATGAGAGTAATTGGTGGAAAAAAACTGTCTGATAGACTGCTATGGGTAAGGAAATACGGCCTCCTCTGTAGTTACTCCAGGTCTCCAAGACAGAAAAGTAGAAGAGCAGGTTGGTGACCATTGTGCTAGTGTCTTAGTACTGCACCAACAGTACATTGGCAAGGAAACTGCAGACTTCTCACTTTGACATAGTTATGGTGATAAATTAGGTATACAGGAGAGCTAATGATGAAATTAAATGGAGTTATGAATATATAATGTCTCCTTCTCAAGGTCAACTCTGGATGACACAGCAAAGGCATGATAGTAGGTAACATCAGCCAGTGGTAGGCAGGATATAGCTGAAGCCTGGATGCTATTGTTGGTTGAGGACACATAAAAGGAAAGATGACTGTAGCTATAAAGCTCATGATATCTCCCTCGGCTTTCAGCAGAGCCCCATTTTTCAGATGCAAGTTTGAGGTGACCACCCTGATGATTAATTAACTGCATCACCCCTCTCACTGATATAAAACTGTGCAGGACTCAGGATCTGAGCTCTGGGTGCTGGATTCTTCCCAAAGCACATCCCGGGTGTGGGGATTTGGGCTTTTTGGATGTCACTCAGAAATTCAGAAGGCAGATTAGTTTGCTTGGCCCCATTCCTGTACAACCTGGGGCAAACCATTCAGCCTCACACTTTCACAGAAAGCAGTGATTTTTTTACTTTTTTAAAGCACCTTCAAGTTTGATTGTTTGGCTTGGGGCAATTAAACCAAATTCAAGCCAAGGTTGTCAGACTCATCTCTACATGTAGGGCTCTCTCAAGTAGTGTATCCTAAATGTAGGCTAGGGTTACCAGTCACTTCTAAATGCTTGTCCTTATGTTCTCTGTCCCCCAGGTCCCTGCAGAGCACACAGATATATCAGTGCTTCTTTCGCCTCCAGGAATGCTGAGGGCAGGGACAGAGAAAAAGCCTGAGCACAGCCTCAGACTCCAGATGACAAAAAAAAAAAAAAAAAAATCTATTTAAGATTTTTTTTGAGATTTGATTCCATTTCCAAACTCTTTGTAATTACCACCATGCAGAGAAATGCACTGTGAAGTAGGCTTTGAGGTGTCCCTGTGCTTTCAGAGCGATCCAAGAAGTTTTATTCACATTTCACCAAGTGACCTTGCCCAGAGCTGCCTCTCTGAAGGAAAGTCTCTGCAACTCTGCAAACTTTGTGCGTGCAGCAGATTTTTGCCTTTTGTCCTTCCTGAAGGTGAGGGTACTAAGCTCTACTCACCTGATCAGCTTTCCTTCCCCTGGTGAGCAGAATGAATGGCTGGATTTGCTCCTCAGGGAGGAAACTTGTCACACGTAATGTCATCATGTGTTAGGCCCCAAGGTCCATTGACAAGAGCTCAGCGTGGGGCACACTGGCAGCACAGAAGGGCACTGAGTGCGTGCCATACAGATGTGCAGCAGCACAGATCTGCTCCGTGACTCCAGGCACTGCTGAGCTGAGTGCACAATGCACAGAAGTGCTCCACATCCCCAAACGCTGCTGAGCTGGCACAGTGCTGCATGGAGTGCTGGCACGTGCGGAGATGCCCAACAAAGTGGATGACATGAGGACACTGTGGGTCTGTATGACAAGCCACTTGTTGGTCCCTCCATCTCTCCTCCTGACTACTTTCTGGAAAATTATCTAATGGGTACTTATTTTATTTCTCTGAATTACCAGACCTTGGAAAAGCATTTGGATATCTCTCTCTCCCCTCCCCCGCCCCCCTCCCCCCCCCGTCTGTATCCCATATGAAGCTGTATGTGCAGAAATCCTCCCATTCTCCACCCAAACCTGGCTTGATATCAGGTCACAGGCTGCCTGGGGCAGTGGGCACAGCCCCGAGCTGCTGGAACTCAGGAGAGCTTTGCTCAGAGATTAGATTTTGAGTTTAGATTTTGAGTGGTCCTATGTGGAGCCAAGGCTTGGACTCGATAATCCGTATGGGTTTCTCCCGACTCGGGGATATTCTCATTTCTACAATCCACGACCTTACCAAAACCACCTCGCCGAGCAGCAGCCGCCTGGGCCAGCAGAGGGAGCTCCAGCCCAGCGCTGTGCCGTGCATTGACTTGAAGGATGCGCTTCTAGGGTAGCGCACCTTGCTCTGAGACTGAGGAGAAGAGAATCAGCTGCTGGGTGAAACCTGACGCATCAGCTGAATGAGATGGGGGAGGCAAAGGGAGATGTACGTACATTTTCACGTATGGCATGCTTTGGGGTGGCTTCTAGTGCTAAACAGCATCTACCTGGAAATCTTAAAAGGTGGGGAAATAACCGTGTTTACCAAATTTGGATCAAAATTTGGATGCAGATTCCTAGCCTGCCATTCCCAGGCAGCAGCTATCCCCCTTTTCCTCTCTCCAAAACTGGGGAGCAAGATGCCAACAGTGGCTACTGTAAAATCTCACGGCAAAAGTGCAGCACTGATGAGCTGGCTTTTGAATGAAGAACAGAAGAGGTGCTGTGGTGCTCCCCACACACTCCCTAGAAGGAGTTTTCCAGGCCCTCCAGAGCTCCAGACAGCTGACGTGTGCTGTCTCAGGTTGCCTCATTCACCCAATTTGTCTCTGGAGCACAACACTGTATTAAGTGGAAAGAAGTTAGAATTGATGTCAGCCCACATGAAAACCCAGATGGATGTGGGCTCTGTGCAGTAATGGGGAATTTTACTCTAAATGGCTCAGTGTTGCCACAGCTTTTCTATCTCCCCCTCTGTAACATATAAACTCTTTTACAGACCTAGATGGAATTTCTTTGATGTCTGCTCAAACTGCATTGTTTTAAGGTAGTTTTGCATTTTTATTGGCAACCTGGTTGTAATAGAGGGAATCTGTAATAGAGGGAATCCATATAGCATCAGTGCTGCTTTCCACGAGATGTCTGGTAGCTGTGAAATGTACAGAAATAAGATTGTGGACTGTAGCTTAATCTTATCAGCAGAATTCAGATAGTGTGAGACAGAAATTGTTCTGCTAACAAGTGTTTCCAGACATCACTGCCTTGGTGAAATGGAATGGAAAATCAGAAAACAGAGCTGTGTCTGGATCCACGCAGCAGCATGGAGAGGAGCTGGCTGTGCCCAGCAGCAGCCTCAGGATTAACAGCTCTGTGCTCCTCATGTGCTGTAATGCCAGCACTGCTCAGATCAACCTCCCAGGCCTGTAGACATCAATCCTCTTGAGCTGCTGGGAAAAAGGGCACATGGCCATGGGAAAATGTGGATGGCTTGCTGATAATTTAGGGAGTCCTCTCCTAGGTTAAGGAGGAAAAAGAAGCTGTCAATGCCTTGGGCATTGCTGTGGGTGTGAGGCAGCACCTCGATTATTTCCATTCCCCTAGGAGCAGGGCAGAGCCAAGCTCTTATTTTAGCTGCTTGTTCTCTGCAGGCTATTGAAAGCCTCATTGTGGGTTTGAATAATCACTTCAGAAGATCTGCAGAATCCATCCCAAAAACAGTACACTGCCATCTCCTATCCAGCATCCTAATTCATGGTGCTAGATGATTATTAGATGTAGTTGAAAGTGGAAGAATCTGTTTCTTAACATGTTATAACTCCTAATTGTCGGAGTCTTCAGGTCACAGAGGCCTTTGTTCATAAAGCAGCTGCTTGGAGAGCAGAAAATGGCTGAACAAACCTTCCCTTGGTCATCCCAATAGCTAAAGCTTGCTTTTGATAAGGGTCGTGAAGCACTGGCACAGGATGCTCAGGGAGGTGGTACATGCCCTATCCCTGGAGACACCCCAGGTCAGGCTGGATGGGGCTCTGAGCACCTGATGGAGCTGTGGGTGGAGTTGGACTGGATGGCCTTTAAGGGTCCCTTCCAACTCAAATGATTCTATGAGAAAGAAAGCCAGCTAAAGTGTATCAAGCACTGTTTATCAACATGTGCCTTGGAAGAGATCCTAGAAGCTCTGGGAAGTTTTGCAAAGAGTTAATAACTAAATAGCCCCCCTTAAGGTGCCCCTTCCCCATTTCCATAGCATGTATTTCAGAGGCTTGCTGCAGTCTCAGTCCATACTCTTTTCTCTAACAGATATACTGGGGTGGTGAAGGACTCGCTGACCTCACTGAGTTGGGATGCATGGACTCGTGCTATGGCCTTTCTGCTCAGGTGCTGCATGTTGCTCCCCAGCTCATCCTGTTGCATTCCTAAAGAACTGATGGATTAGAATGTCAGCATTGCTAAACACACTGCTTAGAATTTTTAAATGTTTAATTTGTAGTGATGAAGACTAAATTGAGAATTAAAACTGTGCACGTTGGTCCCAAGGGAGCGACCCCCTCCCTCCCACTCCATCTGGAATGAAGAGGAGCTGGAATTATGCATGAATTAATGAATAAGTAATAGAGAGTTGCACAAATAAATTTCAGAGGCAAGGATGTTTTTTTAAATCATGCACAAGTTAATATTTATTTATGTAACTTGAAGAATTCAAGCCAATAGCTGCATAAATATTAATTACTAATTAAACATTAATAGCAAAGCAAAACCCAAGCATTTTCTAAACATATATATATTAAAGTTATTATTGTTTGTTTGGAGAATTGGATTTGTTTGGGACTCTGGTCAAGCAGTGACAGGAATCTAATTTCAGAGCAGAAGGCAACTTGGGTTAATCTTGACTTTTTGCTTTCATTGCAATTGCTCAAAGGGAGAATGAATTCATTTCTGTTTTTCCTCCCGTGAGGCAACAGTAACAAATTTAAAAAGAGCCCTCAGCATAAACCCAGGCAGTCATATTCCCAGTTGTGTTTTGTGGCTGATTTTGTCCAATACAAAGAGAAGCAGAATGGCATTCCAGCTAGCTATCCCAGCTCTGCCAGCTGCTGGAGTGGTGTCATTTAGATCAGCTGGTTATCTGACTTGAGGTGGTATTCAGTGTTTCTATCCCTTTTGGCAGCCTGATGACTCACCTGCAATTATACTTTTTTTGCCATGTGCCCTGAGTTATTTTAGGCTGTTATCTTGGATAATGATATGATTTCATGATATAGCCGCACAGCGATCCCTCAACCTTGTGCTTTGCTGCAGTCGTAGTATCACTGAGGTTGGGAAGGATTTATAAGATCATCTAGGCCAGCCATCAACCCATCACCACTACCACGCCGTTGAACATATCCCTCAGTGCTACATTTCCACTTTTCTTGAACACTTCTGGTGTGGTGACTCCAAAACCTCCCTGAGCAGCCTATGCCACTGCATGACCGCTTCTTCTGAGAAGGAATTATTCCTAATATCCACCAGGTATGTCAACTAGGTGAGTCCCAGGGCTCAATGGGAAGCGTGTGTGTAACCTGTCAATAGTCTTTAATGGGATTCGAGGACAGATTAAATATTTATTGGAGTGCACTTATATTGAGGCCCATTCTATTACAGGGACACTAATGGTTTAGGACAACAAGCAATTTTTCTACATGTTTTGAAACTGATGGAGCATAGAGAGGCATGAGTTGATTAAAATCAACTGGGCTTCACTCAAAATTTGAAGGTGAGTTATCTGTAAGGTCTGAAAAGGCAACTATCTGGCCTGAGTTTTTATTCAAAAGCCCAAATATCCTCTGTATCAACTCCCCTGGATGATGCGTGCTCTTTAATTCATAAACAGTGGATGGTCTTTGAATGTTTTCTTTTTAACTGAAAAGAAGAAATAGGGATGGAAAATAAATTAAGATGGTTACAAGCACAATAAAGTGAACTGCACAAATTTAATTGTAAAACACTGAAAATGTACCAGAAGTAACAAAGACAAAACAAGCAATTGGACTCTAAGCACAAGCTCTGGCTTATTCCTTGATGAAAAGATATAAAGGAAAATCAGTATTTAAAAAAAATGAGACCTTTTGCATAGAGCCTTGTTAAATGGTGTATACAGCAATTTAAAAGAAATAACTTTGAAACTAGAAGAGCAGCATGGAAGCAGCTGACATTTAAAGAATTAACATAGAATTATTTTAACATAACAAGGAAAGTAGTCAAGAACTCTTCTAATGCCCATGTAAAATAAGCCAGCTTTTAGAGTGGCCCCTCAACCTTGACAGTATTTGCTTAATGATCAGCCCTGTGTGCCAGCTCTCTGTAGGCAACATAAGCACTCAATAACATGTGGAAGAGCCCTATTTAGGTTAGGCTTTTTTGCCTTGGCTTTGTCCACACCACAAAGTGGCAGACCAGTGTAGGGTGGATTTGCTTTATTTTTGCTCCTCCTATGGCCAAAAATCAGGAAGGGCAGAGAACTAAATCAACATCCCTTGAATAAGCTACCAAGTTTCTCAAGAATTATTTTCTGTCAGTGGGTGGCATACACAAAATGCTATAGTATTACCATTCATCCTTTCTTGACCCAAACCATTATTTCAGTCTGGTGCTCTCCTTTTTAATGTGTTGCAGATCTCTATTAAACAAAGATTCATTATTTAAACAAACACAAATATAAAGCCAGTCTTTAATTTCTTTTCTGCAAACTCTTTCCTCTGTATCTATGGGAGGTAAATATTAGGAGACAATGCTAGTGCTGGTGTGAAAAATCTAAAAGCTTTCTGTATTTTAATGACTATGCAGCAATCTTGAATTGATTTTTAGTCTTTTTTGCTCAGTCCAGCACCAGGCTGAGTGGTAAGGGCATTTAAATAGGCACTAATGTGAATACATTCTGATATAATGAGATGCTAACGCCCAAACAGATGGCCATGCAGCCAGGCTAACTGTGAGTTGAAGTGTTGCAAAACCAAGGCCCCCACCCTGTGAGATGAAAGATCTCTTTTTACTGTGTGACTCCTAACAAGACTCAAAGTAATGAGCCACTGCATTGCCAACTTTTGTTTTCTCCCTTCCTTTGTAAACAAGGAAAATGAAATTCCAGGCTGATTTTACCACATGACTCCATAACTTAGGGTTTTAGGTAAAGCCCTGGCTGGAATAATGGGAGTGCAGTGTGTTCAGGGCTTGGTATGATAGTAGGTGCTCTGTGGGATATCTCTAGTCAAATACTGCCTTCGGTAGAGTGGTTCTGCTGCTCTGACATGATCAGGAAGTCATTCTGTATGTTTTTAATCCAGCATTTTCAACAAATGAAGTGTCAAAATGTATAAAGAAGCCAGTTCTCCATGCTTCTTATTTGCTTGTAAAGAAGCTGAGCAGAGAAGAAACTGCATTAAGCTTAAATTGTCCTCAAAACCTTTCTGCCATCAAGATGAATTAATAAGGACCTTGAGGCTTGATAGAAGATATCAGTTCTATTTCTTGAAGAATGCTGAGATTTTCAAGTGTTATGTTGGCCTTACATTAAATGAGTAAAGGGACAGTGTGCAAGAATAAAGCAGAGCCCTAGCTAGCCAATGGCAGACTTGATGGGCACTGGGGGTGTTAAGAAAAGCCCTGTGTTCAAATTCTTGTTTAATCCCATGAGAAGAAATAAGCCATGTGTTCTTCATTCCAGGAGACTTTCCTTGTGACCAGCTACACTGAAATAAAATCTACTCTTTTCATAATACATCTAACAACAACATTCACAGTATTTGCTCTTGATACTCATATAACTTCTACTTCACTCTGAAAAAAAATCATTTGTAGGTTTTAAGAAAACTGACATATATCATCAAAATGTTCAGAGAAAGAAAAGGATAAATGTGGCACTGAAGGACCTGGGTTAGTTGGCATGGTGGTGATGGGCTGATGATTGGACTGAATTATCTTAATATTATTTTTCAACCTTAATGATTCTATGATTCTGTGAAATTAAAATGTTTCCTTTTGATGAAGTAGAAGTAGTCAATGAGGTTTGCCAAGAACCAGTGAAATTAAAAGGTTTCTTGTTCACAGCTGTGGTTGCAGTGTACCTGCAAATGATGGCATGCCTTGAGGACTTCCTCGCACAGATATCATGTTTTCAGGATAATTTTCACAACTAATGGGATGTTATGAGCCAGGAGATGTTCATTGGTGTCCTTCTAGTGTGGTTCCTTTTCCTTTTGTTTTCTATTCGCAATTACTACACACCCTGGGCTTTTTTTTTTTTTTTACCAGTCATGAATTTTTTCTCCCCTTTTCTTCCTTTTAATAAGCACAGTTTATCTAATTATCTTTATAAAAATACGATGGATTTCTTCATGTTTTAAATTATACCCTCTTTTATTTGAAGTTTTGTGAGCTCTAGCTCCCTGCTACGTGGTTTAGCTGACTTGAGGGCTGGGATGTGTTAATTATTCAATGATTTAAATGAAATATCAAAGGAGGTTTTATTGATTTGCATATAAAAGTTACGAAACCCAATATACGACACAACAGACAAATTAGTGGGCCATAAAAAGCGTGAGTGAATTACTGTTTTATTAAAGCTTTAAGATAACATACTGTAGTATCTGAAAATAAAGGTCAAAAGAAAAAAATAAAAGGAAAATTTAAATGTGTGCACATTAATGGACTGGGGAATGTGGCTTTACTAATAACTTCTGTGCATAAAAATTTATATTTTTCAACAAAGCAATCATTTCTTTTACCCTGTTGGGTACCTTAAATGTGCTCTTGTGTATATAATATTAATTTAGTCATAAAATAGAAGGCAGTAACTCAGACAGTAGCCCATGTGAGCTATTAAATTCAAAGTACCATGTGAAGTATTTGCGGTTATGGTTCCTCGTAGTTCTGGATAAGATGCAAACAAAACACTTCTGACAAGGTGAAAGTGTTTGCTTTCAGAATACCTGCCCGCACTGAGCTCCTGCAGTCCTGAATATCCTCCTTGAGAGCTGACACTGCCTCCAATTAGGTTGTTTGGGTGTGAACTATGAGAATGTTCCTTGGAAAAAAGCGTGAAATGAGGATTTGTACGACAGCCAGGCTACTAACGGGGAGCTGTATGTTCTCTGTTTCTATCTAAACTATCTAATGTTATAGTTCACTTATTTTTCTGCTAGATCAGCAAGCTCTGGTGCCTTGGGAAGTGAAAAAATGTTTTTGCTTTGTCCTGTTCTTTCACCAAGGCTGTGCTGAGAGTTAACCAGCAGCACATAGGCTTGGCTGCAGAGCCAGGCAGCTGTGTCAGATGTTTTCATGTTCTCTCTCTGAAAAGCTTGAAACAAATGTTTCTATCATTATGGCAGCAAACGAATACCCAGCAATTAATTAAAACTCTTCTCACTTGCTTTCTGTGTGCATGTATTCATACTCTGGCATGAAGTCTGAGAGCTCCTGGTTGCTTTCCTGTTAAACATGTCTATGTTCAGACTCAACACAAACACTTCTCAGCAAGAAAAAATTAAGCTCAGAAATTAAGTTTCCCAAATGACTGCAGCATGAATCAAAGACAGCTGCTAACGTGGTAAAAAATTATTCATTTTCTTCAGCACTTCTACTTGCCATCCAGAGGCATCTGAAAGGAGGCTGGTGATTTCAATGCATGCTTGAGCTGTGGGAAAAGCATAAACGTGGCATGAAGTGGACAGCATCTGTTTGCTTGCTGACACCTCCATCTGCTGCAAAAGGGAGTAGGAGTGGGTTCCTTGTATGTCACAGCATGGTGAATGGTTGTGACCCTCCTGGCAGACTGGAAACCAAGCGATGGGTCCTGCATTTTGGTCACAACAACTCCACACAGTGTTACAGTCTTGGGGAAGAGTGACTGTAAAGCTGTGTGAAGGAAAAGGATCTGGGGATAACTGACAGTCGGCTTAACGTGATCCCATAGTGTGCCCAGGTGGCCAAGGAGGCCAGAGGCATCCTGGCCTGTATCAGAATTAATGTCGCCAGCAGGAGCAGGGAGGTGATCATTCTCTTATAACTCAGCTCTGGTGAGGTCACACCTTGAGTCCTGTGTTCAGTTTTGGATTCCTCACTACAAGGAAGACATGTCCAGAGAAGTGCAATGAGGCTGGGAAAGGTATGGAATACAAGTCTTATGGATAACAGCTGAGGGACAGGGGATGGTTCAGTCTGGAGAAGAGGAAACTAAGGGAAGATCTTATTGCTCTTTACTACCTGAAAGGAGATTGCAGCATGGTGGTGGGGGTTGGCTTCTCCTCCTAGGTAACAGCAATAGGATGAGAGGTAACAGCCTTAAGTTGTGCCTGGGGATTAGTTGATGGTTGAACTTGGTGATCTTAGTGATCTTTTCCAACCTTAATGATTCTATGACCTCAGAGAAACATAGAAACAGAGTATCCCAAGTTGAAAGGGACCTGTAAGAATCATCTAATCCAGCTCCTGGATGGGGTGGGCAGATATTCATGCCCAGGGACTCCTCAGCCACCAGTGTTACCAGACAACTTGTCGTCCTGATCCTGCTCACCCCAAGCCTCTCTTTCCGCAAAATAAACGTGGAAGAACCATTGCTGGCAAGCTGGAGATGCCAGAGGGTGGGTGATTTGGGCCTCAGTGAGGAAAAGATCATGACTTAGGTGGGGAAATCTGTGCAAAGTACCTCCATGTCTAAAATGAAGGTTAATTCAGCATCAGGAGAGAAGAGCTGCGTAGGCAGGCTCAGCATCCATGTGTCTGCAGTGAGTCAGACACTCCAGAGAGACAACCAACAGAGGATGAGAGGGAGAAGTAGGTCAGAGTAGACAAAGGCATCCATCTGCTGGATCAGACAAACCAGGAGGCAGTAGGAGATTTCTGCCCCTCTGCGTGTGTGTTAGGGAGAGCACATGCCATCCTGAGCCCTAGGAGAGGGGTGATGCTTGATGACTGGCAGCTGGAGAAGCACCTCAGGGTGGGAGGAGGGTGCCTGCTTGGGCTCCACCTGGCTGAATAGCCAGAGAACATTGCAAAGTGATGGGGAGTTTCTTAATTAGGTACTCATTGCATCAATAAACAAAGGCAAAAGTATTGGCCTGTCTGGATTAATTGACAGAGCGAATGAGTAGGGCACCTGACACAGGCACCCTTAACCTCCCCAGGGGTAAGCTTGCTTGGTGGGCTTGGGGCTATTCCAAACCTAGAAGGAAAACTCAATTTTCCATGGAAAAAACATCCTCAAAGGCTTTACTGCGCTCAGAAAACTGCAGGTGAGTCAGAAAAAAAGAGAGAAAAAAGAAACACACTGTTTCAGGCCAGTTATGTTCCTGTGGACATGTTCTCATCTAGGCTTTAAGTGACGTAGTTTCTTGCTACTTTGCTTACTTTAAAGATTAAGCTTTTCCAAGATGACATGTCTTGGTTCTTCCTGCTCTCCTTAGAGCTCCTCCAGATGCAGGAGAAAGGTCTGGTTGCTCTGGCCAAGAAGGTTCACCAAGAAGGTTTCAGAAATGGGAATGATAGATAATTTATCTTTTCTTTCTGTTAAGAAGTAGCATAGGCATTTTGAAGATGGTCCTGATAGCTGGGAGAGAGACTGTCCATCAGTAAGACCTGGCGTGGACCTGGCAGTGGGAGTAAGATGGAAAGCCTGGTGTTAAGGTATAAAGAAGGGTCAGAACACTGGACTGGAGAAGTGATCAGCAAGGAAATGAATTTTTAAGAAGCACTTTTTAAAGAGCTGTATTAGGGGTAGTTGTTAAGGACTACATAAAGAGGGAATTTAATCAGTGGCTGAGAACTGTGGCCAGTGAAGACAGGGAGATGCATGTGAGTTTAAGAGGTTATGAATGGAACTGAGATACTTTAGTCATTAAAGGAATAAGGATTTCAACTAGGAGAGGTCCTTCTGAAATATTTTGTAGAGTTCAAATCTGCTGGCAATTTCTGCCTCTACTCTGAAGAACTTCCTCTGCCACTGTGGATAAATCATCATCAAAAGGTAATGTCAGGAAATTATTGGCCTATGTAGAAATGCTCACTGCTGAAGAGCAATAACAAAACCTCTTGGCTGGATGGAATGGCATGTATCTGAAACTATGAAATCCTTAAGAGATCTTCTCACCCACAATCACATCTAACAATGGGCTTTTGGCAACAGTGAACAGGCTATCTCAGCCATGGGATTTTGTTTTCAGCTGTTTTGCTAATGTTACACTTGATAACACCAGTGCAAGAGAAGTGTAAAATGCACCTCTTCCCACTTAGAATCACAGAATCATTAAGGTTAGAAAAGATCTTTAGGATCATCTAGTCCAATAGTTGACCCATTGCCACTATACCATTATCCATGTTCCTCAGTGCCACATCTCCAACTTCCTAAACACCTTCAGGGTTGGTGACTCCACCACCTCCCAGGGCAACGTGTGCTAACATGCTGCTGCTCTTTCTGACAATAAGTTATTCTACTTGAGAAAGGCTCATTACCCATTTAATGTAAATTAAAAGTGGTGTGCAATAGCGCATGGTGGAGGATGCTCTGAAATCCAGTTTCCCTAGGGTGACAGTCTTTCTAAGCAAAAGAGTGCAAATAGAAGTCTTTTTAAAGTGCTAAGACTTCTCAGGAGTGCAAACATAGGCATAGAGGACAGGAGGCTGCTGAGCTTGTGGCTTTGTGCATAAGGAAAATATGCCATGAGTTGTGTGTGATTTCATTTGTGTTAGCTTTCTAGCTCTGCCTGGATCCATCTCAACTCAACCCATTACATTATGTGGCTTTTGCTGAGGGTGCTCAGCTCAAGGTGGCAGTGTCCCCTCTGGGGCAGGCTGGGGGCAGCAAGGGACCATCATGTCCACAGCTCTGAGGCAGTCACATCTCACAGCTTCCATCTCGCATCTGCATAATCCATCACTTTTAAAGACATTTCCTTCTATCAGTTAATATAAAATGTTGTTCATTGTGTCAGCCAGCAGGAGGTTTCATAGGTCCTTTAGGCAACTTAAACAGCTATTAATCAAAAAAAAGCCTCCACCTTCTTTGTGCTGTTAATGCTGTTGTTGGGTTGGAGACAGCATAATTTATGGCATTTCCTGATCCTGTTAGCTAGGATGTCTGATTAATTTTGGCTCTGGGATTAAGTCAGCAAAAGAAATTTGACTTCCCCAAGCAAGTGATATATATCATCCCCCCACATGCAGGAGGGATGGAGCACTGTCTTTCTGCCCGTGTTTTTATTGTGTCCTCCACTACAGCCAGAAGGTGGCATTATGTACCCATTTTATTACTACTGCCGACGGGTTGAATGGGTTTCAAAGCCCGGATCACAGTCACCTCCTTGATTTTGAAATGGGAGGGAAAGCACTTACATTTGATGCTGGAGGCACTGTCCCTGCCTCCCAGCACAGGTCACCGTGGTACATTTATTTCTGTTTGTCTTTGCTCCTTGAAAATAATTTATCAATAACTTAACTACTAGACAAAACTTTGATTTTTTTTTTTCACATTTTTCATTATTGGGACTCAAGTAATTTTTTTTATTTTTTAACTTTGCTGCTACATTTTGTCCTGCTGCTTACATCTGTTCTGTGCTTCTTAGACAGCAAAGTTTGGGGTTAATATGGATTCTTGTTTACTTCTTCCCTGCTTTCCCTTCCCGTAGAGAGTTCCTCTTTCATTTTTCTTTTCCTAGTTGTCATAGCTTTTATCAAGCAGGTGAAGGATCCTTTTTGTACCCATACCTAGCAGCATAGCATTTGGTCATTTCTCTGTGAGGCCAGGCAATGTCTGTGTTGTTCTCCATGGGCATGAACATGACACGGTTATACAAAATACCATGCTCTTTTCCCTTCATGCCCATCACTTCCATCCCTTCATTTGGGTAGCTGTGTAACTGATTAGTCTTTTAATGTAAGCTTCAAGAATAAATCTTTCGTTCATTTAGGCTCTGTAGTCCAGAAGGAAAGACATTTCCATGCTACTATTAGAGGTGTGGCTGTAGGCTGGACAAATAATGCAGAATTTTGGATCCAAAGCTTTCAGAAGGATGCTGTGGAGAAGTGACTATAACCCAAAGATCCTGCAGTTTATATTCTTCCTCCATTAACTTTTATAACAGACTTCTGAGACCTGAGTTTTCTAAACCAGACTGATAAATCACACTGTTAAGAAATGCACTGGGATTTACTTGTCCATAGCACAGAGCTCTGTGCAAGGGCTCCAGTGTGAAGCAGATACTTGGCACTATGTCAGACTGCTGAAACGTTGGACTGGGGTTGTGAAAACCCAGCAGCTCAGAGTGCATGCTTCAAGCTTTGTCTGTCAGCTTCTCCATAGCCAGTCCTATCTGGGAGGTGACTCTGTGTGGCCAGAGCTGATGAGATGGGGCTATTCACAGCCTGAAAGTACTTATATACATAGTAATGCTTAAAAGTACTTGACCTGCTTGCTTTGCCTCCCAGCAACTAATGATGCTCAACAACTCCCACGTGGTGGAGCCTGGCAGTATTTGCAACCCAAGTCTTGCTCTGCCCTTGCAAAGATCTGATTTCAGAAGCTACCCAATACTTGGTAGTCCTTTGTGAAAATAAGAGCCTTTAAAAATAGCTTACCCTTTAAAAATAGCTCAGTCGGAGAACCTGCTGGAAATCATGAATTGTTTTTCAAAACTTTGAACTTAATTTCTGAAAGGATGGCTCCTTCTAAATAACTCAGGCAATGTTACCAGACATAGATCTTGAAGCCATGCCCGCTCAGGTCCTTGAGGCTTAGCAGGTTTTGTAGAATCTCCCTGACAGAAGTTACAGTGGCTCTGTGAGGGTGAATTGTGTCACCTTCTGCCTTCTGCATCAGCACCAACACTGGGAGCTTGATTCAGGTAGAGAACCTTTAACAGTGGTGATGAATGGCAGAGGGAATTTTCATCTCTTTGATAAATTTTGCAAGGCTGACAGTTAGAAAAATGGTTGAGGTCACCATCCCTGGAGGTTTTCAAGAAACGTGGAGGTGAGGCACTGAAAGACATGACTCGGTAGTGCAGTGGTGATGGTCTGATAGATGGACTTTCAACCTTAATGAATCCTTGTAAGATCACATCTTGATTTCTGTGCCAGGATCTCTGAGTAAGGGAGTTCTCAGGTGGTCAGAGTGGTAATGTTGCTTCTTAAAAGCCCACATCTCATGCATTTCCAGCTCCTGTGTGCCCAACGGTGGGAAGCAGGCATAAAACCAAACTGGTACGCTTGGGAAAAAACAGTTTTGGTGCTGTGAAAAGAAGTGCTGATGGATCTGAAAGTGCTGCATTTGTAAAGGAAATGAAAAAAAAATTGAAGCAGGAGCAGCATGTTTTGCCAACAGGAATAATCTTCTTTGCTTCTGTGGGATGTTTGAAAAAAAGGGAAAGGCAAGCTGGATTTGGCTTCTCTTTCACAAGATATTCAGTAGTTAGTAAGATGGAGGTTTTTGCCTTGTCTTGTCTTGCCTTCATGTTTGGGGCTGCACAGGCCATGTGATATCTGGGAAGGAGGAAGTCAGCCATGGGCGTGAGCCCTGCATGAAGCAGAGCAATGGCTGGGCAAAGCTCAGAATGAGAGTTTTAAACAAATGCACTGAGATTTTCTTTTGTTCCTCACCTCCCCTTTGCCCTGTCTTTTCCCCAGCACCTCAGCATCTCTGTCCACAGCCACCTGGATCCCATGTGTAGGGTATTTCCTTGCTTTCCTAAATCCAGTTATTCCTAACTCATTCCCAGCTCATTCCCTTTCACCCTCCTTTACATCCAAAGTAAGAGTTTGGCCATCTTTTCATGAGATATCCACATACTCTCTGCAAATTGGAAGCTGTTCTGCTGCTCAAGTGAAACCAGTTTGTACCTCTGTTTAGGGCATGAGGACCTCACCCTTGTGCTCCAAGGGCTCTACTGAGTAACAGTGATATTTCAGCTGGGTCTATGAACTCAACAGATGGGGGAGCCTTCTGTGCTTCCAGGCACACAGAATTTTTTCTCCCCTTTATGGCAAAAAACAAAAACAAAAAAACCCAAAATCTTAAGGTTGCAAGCAGCATAGCATGATCAGCAAAAATAAAGGATATGACAATCTTATTCCATTTCTGTGAGATGCTGAGGATTGCATATGGGAATTCAGACACAGAGAGACCATTCCTTATCAGACTGAGGAGTCCACGGCACAAATCCTAAAGAGGGCAGCAGAATCCAGCCCACACCTCCTGCCTATTGCCAGCTGAAGCACGCTGGTGCTGCTAATTGAACGTGCTTTATGTACGAGTACCATTCGGTACATGCATCCAGGACATGCAGCGTATCATTTGGTGATATACAAACCGACTGGGACAATTTACAATGGTGATTTTTCTACTGACGGGTAAATTAATGCTCTCTATTATAGACATTTAATCAGTGCCAGCTCCCCAAGTCTCTAAACAGGCCACCAAGATAGAAGATGGATTGTTCTGAATGCATCGTATATAAACCAGGAATACTTCATAAGAACATAAATGACATGTTTGTTTCCTAGAGCCACAAAGACAGCTCTGTTGTAGGAAGGAGTGTTGACAGTCTCCTACTGAGAGATGTGGAATGGACAAGACACTGGTTTGCAGTGGGGTTTTTGTCTTGTCTGTTATTTTTTTCAAAGCAAGAACACCAAGATGACCCAGAGATGGTGAGGAAGATCATGCTAGCCCTGCACATGGGCCCAATTATTTGTGCAGGTGGGATCCTGGTGATACTTTCACTGCCTGTGTGGTGTATGGAGACGTTGCTCTTGCACTGTGCTTTGAGGAAAAGTTAACAGGTTGTCACATTGCTCTAAGATTTGGCTTTGTATTTATCTAGGTGGCCAAAATGCTAAAGATGCCAAAGCCTCCGTCCAACCCCTTTATTAATGTTATTTCTCTTTTCATTTACAACAATATAATAATTCTTTGCTTGGCTCAGTGGGAGAGCAGATTTGATTTTGAAACAGAGATCCATCTTCATAATCCAATGGGATAAAATACACCATTTATTATCGTGGCTGAATACATCTCTGGTGACATAAATAAAAGGGGAATGCACAAAGTGATGGTCACTCTGCCAAGATCCCCAACCCAAACTGTCCATGAAAGTCAGTGAGGCTTAGGCATTTACACTTCAATCAGGCTTAAAATGGGATTGATGTGTTCACATGCCTCAGAAGATTATTTCTTTTGGTTTCTCTCAGTTCTGTGAGATTGTGATTAGGACATCAGGCTAACTGCACAGCTGGGAAGATGGTCATCATGTTCCTCCTATCTGAATGGCCCAGAGCCACTAGTGGTTTCTGCTGATGGAAAGCCACAGAGGTCAGTGAATAAGAACTGGTGTTTGAACTTCCTTCCTTTCCACCCATAGAGTATCTTGCATGTGAAGTTAAGGAATGTTGTGGCAGTGTTTCTGGGATAACATGGATATGGTAGCATCCTTCTAAGGCATCCCAGCTTCATCTGTCTGCTTCTCTTGAGTGCAGTCTGGGGATGAATTGAGGTTTCCGTGCTTAGACCTGAAATTCCCTGCTTTGTGGGCTGGCTTATCTCCTCCATAATGCACACACAGGTATTATTTATGGCCCAGTAAATTCAAACCAAGTGCACTCAGTGCCACGTGGCTGCAGATCCTGGCTAACAGCACTCAGGCACAACTTGCCACCCTGTAACTCATGTGCTGTTCCAGCTCCTGCCTTAATTACAAAGCTCTAGAAGTGTGAAATAGCAAAAATAACTTCTGTAATAAACTAATGAAATGAAGTCTGTTTTGCTGAAATTAAAAATAGTCTCTGTGTAGGCCAAAGGGTTCAAACGCTAACCTATGTTAGTGTCCCAGTTAGGGACTAATTGTGGTCTGTGATCTGTAAGTGTGATATCTATGGGGCTGCTCTGCTTCCAAGACCTGAGTTGTGTGGGAAGTACTCCCTTGTGCTGCACAACACTTTAAGCATATCTGTGCATCACTGTGCAAACCAGTACCCTCAGGGCTGATTCACCTATTTCCCTTGTCTTGTCAGAATGAGCCCTGTTATGGGACCTTTGGGGCTGAGCACTGAGCTGCTGGTGACCACAGGGCAGCATTTGCAACTTGCCACCTGTAGCATGTCATTGCTGTCACTGTGAGGCCACTGGGGAAGATCTGTGCAAGGGATCATGCTGGCAACCTTGTATTAAGGACCTTCTTTTATAGGACACACATCAGCTTGTGCCTGGGTCTGTGCTGTTGTGGATATATACAGTCATGAATGGGAGATATTCAGGTGTGTTTAGGGACAGTGATTTTTCTGTGTGGAAATACTGCAGTGCAAATCCTGTATTTTATTAATTTCAATACTTTTTGAAGGAGACATTTATGTGAGTTGATTTGTTCTCCTTGAAGCACGGTCTGGTAGTGACAGGACAAAGGGGAGCGGCTTTAAACTAGAAGAGAGGAAATTTAGATTTGATGTTGGGAAGAAATTCTTTCCTCAGAGGGTGATGAAGCTCTGGCACTGCTGCCCAGGGAGCTGTGGGTGCCCCATCCCTGGAGGGGCAACCAACCCAGTTGTACTGGCAGTGCTTGGTTATGTTTAATACCACTTTTACCTGAAATCCAGTTATGTTTTAGCTTTGATCAGATCCTAAATCTTTCTTTAGAATTTTTGCGTTCTAAAGGGTTAAACATGCTCCCAGTTGTCATACCGATTCACTCACCACAGGACGAACTTCTGCTTCTCCCTTGGTGTAATCTAGCCATGGAATAGTATTTGGGCACAGGAGCTACTCAGTAAGCTGTGAAAACAAGAATGAGAATGGTGTTTAATGGGCCTCTTAAGTATTGCCTGTACTTGGGATTTCACACGTTCCTGGCATTCCTGCTGATCGTGGGCTGCCATGCAGATAACTGCGATTTGCAAAAACGCACTACTGTTATTAGGATTGACTCTTGCTATTATCAGTGTTTGTCATTTACAGTGAGAGCAGGTTTAAAAAGGTAATTAAGGGAAGAGCTTCCCAGCTTTGGCCTGTTCTTTTCCTTAAGCACTGGAGTTAAAATAAGTTACCCATGTCTCAGAGTAGGGCTGAGCACTGCAAAGTCCCCAGCTGATAAATTTTTGTTTCATTTATGTTAAAGTGGGACTGTGCGCTTGGCCAAGTTGTGATGTGCCTGGGACTGAAGACTTCTGGAAGGGAGTTTCAAAGGTGTATTGACACCATCTTGGTGGAGTGTACTGTGCAGGAGCTAACTGCACATGTGAGTCAAGGGCTGCATGGCAGGATTTGCTGCTCTTGGGATGAGCTGGATTAGATTCAGTGCTGTTACAGACCTGCTTGATTTTTTCCAGCACCTTGACGTTGTAGATCTTCACTGCAAAATATACCCTGCCCTGGGTTTGTGCTAAACACCATGGTCTCCACTGGACACAGGACCATTATGAAGAGAGTGATGGAGTACAGTGACTAACAGTTTCACCCAGGCTAACTGGGTCCCAGTTTTTCTTACTCTATTATCTCCAAAGCCTTTAGAGAGTCCCCATACTGGTTGCACATCATTTCTGGGTACCCTGTAGGAGAGGGACCCAGCCTGGAACCCTCCTTGAAGCTGCAAATGGAATTTAACCATGGAATACCAAGCACCGACTCCTAACCACTACACCACAGCATTAACTCTTTAACTCTAAATGCACTACATGATGTTATGATGTGGAATACCAGTACCAAAAATCATAAAACCATAACAATATTAAAAATACCCCTTGGGGACCAGAAGTCCCTTGTGCCACATATCACCTTGTGGGAGGCAGCCCTGGTGTGGCTGTGTCCAGATGTGCACTCTCAGAGGTGCTGTTTGTGATGCCCAGGTGTAGCCAGCAGCATTTGCTCAAAGCTGCAGGTTGTCCTTTAGGGTCATGCTAGAGGCTGGTACTTGCCATTGCACAGCTAACAAGAAATTTAATGTTTAGGATTATCAGATTTTCCAGCTACTCTGCTGAAACAGCTGTCAGCAAATCTGTGGCAGCAGATGTTGGGATGCTATTCAGTGTACTGTGTGCTAATCTGCTGCTCTGCTCTCCCCAATTAGATAGTCATTTCTTGCTATCACAGGAGGAAACTTGGAAAACACTGTTATAAGAATGTGAAGCAAAGTAGCCTGGGTCCTTCCAGACTAGGAAGCTGTAGGCAGGTGCTCACTTTTTCCAGTCAATTGACCTTATTTAAAGAGTCCTGTCAAGACAATCATTCTGTGCTTCACCTTTTCTCTGTTCCATGTGCAATGTCAGGGAGGATTGTCTCAAAGGAGCAGGGAAGAAACCTGTGGGAACAGGGGTTGTTTGGAGGTGAAAGCAAAAGCAACGTTTTGCTTTAGCTGTGCTTAGCTAATCTTTCAGCTGCATAAAGGGCCTGATCCAGCTGGCAGGAAAATTGGTGAAAATGGCAGCATAACTTTTGAATTCCTTTCTCTTTGAGATGTACATTAAGTGGTTTTGGGTGGTGGAGAAAGCATCAATTAGCCAAATCACAAGGCAAGCTGTTAATGAAACACAGGCTCTTGTGCTGCCCTTTGACATACTAAATGGAACTCTGGAGATGGAGTTTTCTAGTGCTAAAAAAACAACAACTAAAACTCAAATTCTGAAGAGACATCTGATGTGTCACAGGCTCATTTGCCTCTTTTTCAGCAGCAGTGCTCATTTTAGCAGAGCTCCCAACAATGTGAGCCACTTTGAAATTTAAAAGGTCTTAAGCCCCTACTTGAAACTGTCTTAGAATCATAGGATGGCTTGGGTTGGAAGGGTCTTCTCTCTTCATGATCTAGATATGTGCAGAGATGGCCTGGCTGACATAAGCATGCTGGCTAAACTCTTGCTGGTGATCTTTGGGGCTATGTCATGATGTCCCTTCTTGATCTGTTAAATGAGCGTAGTCCTTCAGTGAACTCATATGTGGACAAATCCAACATGTGCTTTCTGCATGCTGTCCCTTGTCCATCAGTGGACAGCCTTACTTTCAGAATGTCTTAAGTTGTGTGCAGACTAACAGAGCTCCTCTGAAATCTCAAGTTATTTTTCATCTCTGGAATTTCTGGATAAAATCCAAGAGTAAAAAATAAAAGTAATTACGTATTTTTACCCAAAATAAATATCCTTTCATCCTTATGGGAAATACAGTTGTTATAAGACTGAAGTCACAGATGTGAAATTGGAAGTAAAAGTGAAGATGCTTTCCTGGGTTTTCTCTGTACAAAAAAGATAGAAAATACAGCATGTCACCTGGATTGTACTATCTGTGTCACCCCTTGAGTTGGTCATACAAGGCCTCTACTATAATGAGGAAAAAGGGAAGATTATTTTAGGCTGTGGTTTGTTTCATCTATTTTGGAATGAGACAACTGATGTCTTGGAATTGCTTCTGTGGCTGCAGAGAGTCAATGGGACGTGCTCAGAAACAGAAGTCACGTTGCTGGCTTCTTTTGGTCAGATAAATCCTGCCTACAGTGATGATGTAACTGTATTTAGAAAAACACAAAAGGAGAGACTGCATTTATATTGCATAGCATTTTTACTCAGTTATTATTAAAGGAAAATGCACTTTCTTAAAAGCATCTCAGACCTCTTAATAGAATCATCTGTGTGAGTTGACAGGAAAGGTCTACAAAGCCACATTTCATAACGTCTGGAGAGGATGCATCATAAACTCATTGTTTGCCTTGATCTGGAAGGAACTGCCCCTGGAGGGAAAGAGGAGGAAGCAAGATACAATAACTGCAATTTCTGAGAAACTTTGTAAGGAAATGAAACAATAACAGAGCAGAACATCAGCAGTTCCAGGTAAACAACATGCCCCTGTGTTGACTTTACATGTATGGGAATTTTCAACCTTTATTATTAAGCTCCCATGGCTAATGCTGCAATTAGTGCTCTCTTACAAAAATCAGTTAGAGATTCGCTGTAGTGTCTGTGGAAGAGCTCTCTTGCAATTTTACCCTACATTCACATTTACATTGATTCTAAACCTTTTCAACTTCAGTGAAAAAAAAGCCACCAGTTTCAACTTCCAACCTCTTCTTTTGTTGCCCAAATGGTGATTTCTGCCTTGTTTTCTATCCTGATAGAATCTAGATTTTGAAGAATAGTTTTGTTGAAGCCATATGCCAATGTTCTTCTGCTAAAGCACAGCTAATCTTCCTATGAAGAGAGGTTAAGGGAGCTGGGCTTGTTCAGTCTGGAGAAGAGAAAGCTCCAGTGGAACCTCATAGGATCCTTCCAGCACTTGAAGGGAGCTGATGAGCATAAGGGAGCTGACTTATTACACAGTCTGATAGTGTCAAGACAAGGGTGAATAGCTTTAAACTAAAATGGGAGGAAATTTAGGCAAGATATTATGAAGAATTTCTTCACCCAGGGCAGTGAGACCTGGCACTGCTGCCCAGGGAGCTGTGGGTGCCCCATCCCTGGGGGTGTCCAAGGCTAGGCTGCATGGGGCCCTGGACAGCCTGAGCTGGTGGGGGGCAGCCAGCCCATGCCAGGGGGTTGGAGTTGAGTGGGCTTTACAATTCCTTCCAACCCAAATCATTCTATGACTGTATGAATGTAAGATTCCATGTTCACTGCTGTTCTGAAAAACCTGTTTCAGAGATGTCCATTGGCATGCAATCATGACTCATAAATATGAAGAAAGCTCATTCATAAATTGACTGCGTGTTGTCCTCAAACTGTTGCGACATGTTTGTCTGACTGCCTTCATGGACATGCTCCCTAACCCTATTTCTCCCTTTACTGCGTGGTGATGAGACAATTACTTCTTTCAGCATCCACAGAGCAGGACTTAGACTGAGATTTGTTTTATTTCCTTCTGGTAAGCTCAATTGCTGCTCTCACTTGAACTGAATACAATATTACCCTGAAGAATAAAATAAAGGAATTAATTGACATTTTAATTAATTACAACTTTTAATTAATATTCACCAGAGTGACAAGTGTTCTGGAATGAAATACATGAGTAATTTCTGAGGGAAAAAAAAAAAGGAAAGGCCCCACAGTTTGTGTTCAGGTTAAATAAGACCTTGTAGCTGAATATATCATTCTATCAGGTACCCGCTGACTCTGTTTAATGCCTGAATTTTCAAATAGTATGACAACTTCTTTATTAACAATAGCAGGGACATTGAGAAGGACTCAGAGGTAGAATATACATAGAATGTGAATAGAAAGCATATTCCATAACCTGAACAATTCAGTGTGTAAAAATCTTCTACTCAGGAACTATCCTACAGAGAGAGTCAGTGAACACATTGAAAGATGGATATAACCACTGTTTGTGACGAGAGAGTGCTGGGGAGTTCCTTATTGTCCTGTCTTTCCAGCATGACTTTTTGTATATCTTTTTCAAATCAACTGTTAAAACTGAATAGTGCTAAAATGTAGTGCTGACCTAAACACAAATATTGAATAGCTGTCACAGTCGCTCTGCTGTGATTCCATTGTGATGGCAGGCTAGGTCTTGGCTGAGCAGATAAACTGATTTGGAGTTGTTGTACCTCTTGTCCTGGCACTGGGCACCACTGAAAATAGCCTGATGTGATATTCAGAAACAGTAGAAGTAGCATTCCTTTCTCCTTTGGAGCGCATGACCACACAGTACAGCCCAGCTGATCCAGTGATTCATTTTTACTAAAAAGAGCTCTCCTTTCTTTAAGCTCTCTTCCTTTTTTCCTCTCACCTTCACTTCAGCAACTGCCCTAGTCTACTAGTCTGGCCCTTGAATGAGCCGACTCCACTTTTTGCTGGGTTGCTTTTCTGCTGGGTTAGTGAGTTTGATCAGTTTAGCAAACACAATGAAAACCACGTGGGTCACAAAGAAATTCATAACAGCACAGCAGGGAGCAAGGAGGTTGGAGGGGCAAGGACTGCAGGCTCTTAGTAGCACTGACCTTTAGACTGGCTCAGCTTTATGACCTAAAGATCTTAGAGGAAGTTTCACTTCTCAGAGAAATTTCTGGTAGCACAACAGTCTGAATATAGTTTGGATATTAGAAAAAAATTATTCTCTGAAAGAGTGTCCGAGACATTGGCACAGGCTGCCCAACGAGGTGGTTAAGTCACTTCAGTGCCATGGAGATGCTGCACTGAGGAACATGGTTAATTGGGCGTAGTGGGATGGGTTGGGGGTTGGACTACAAGGTATTAGTGGTCTTTTCCAACCCTAATGGTTCCCTGACCTGGAAGTCTGGGACGGGGTGCATAATGCACCCCCTGTGATTCAAGCAGAGACGGTCAGAGATCTTCTCCTCCATCTGAACTCCCACAAGTCCATGGGGCCAGATGGGATCCACCCAAGGGTGCTGAGGGAGCTAGCAGAGGTGATTGCCGAGCCACTTTCTGCCATCTATCAGCATTCCTGGTTATCTGGAGAGGTCCCACAAGATTGGAGGCTTGCCGATGTGACTCCCATCTTCAAGAAAGGCCGTAAGGAAGACCCGGGGAACTACAGGCCTGTCAGCCTGACCTCGGTATCAGGGAAAGTTATGGAACAGATGTTATTGAGGGAGATCACACGACACGTGCATGGCAATAAAGGGATCAGACCCAGCCAGCACGGGTTCACCAGGGGCAGGTCGTGCTTGTCCAACCTCATCTCCTTCTATGACTGGGTGACCAGACAGGTAGATGAGGGAAAGGCTGTTGATGTAGTCTACCTGGACTTCAGCAAGGCCTTTGACACGGTCTCCCACAGTATTCTCCTAAGGAAACTGGCAGCCCGTGGTGTGGACAGGTTCACTCTTCTCTGGGTGGAGAACTGGCTGGAGGGCCGTGCCCAGAGGGTAGTGGTTAATGGAGTTAAGTCCAGCTGGCGTCCTGTAACGAGTGGTGTCCCCCAAGGGTCAGTTTTGGGGCCCATCTTGTTTAATATCTTTATTGATGACCTAGACGAGGGAATTGAGTGTACCCTCAGTAAGTTTGCAGATGACACAAAGCTGGGAGGATGTGTCAAACTGCCTGAGGGTAGGGAGGCCCTTCAGAGGGATTTGGATAGGCTGAACAGCTGGGCTGAGCAAAATGGGATGAGGTTCAATAAGACCAAGTGCCGGGTCCTGCACTTTGGCCACAATAACCCCATGCAATGCTATAGGCTTGGGGCAGAATGGCTTGAAGAATGTAGAGAGGAAAAGGACCTGCGGGTGTTGGTTGATGCTCGGCTCAACATGAGCCGGCAGTGTGCCCAGGTGGCTAAGAAGGCCAACGGCATCCTGGCCTGTATTAGAAATAGTGTAGCCAGCAGGAGCAGGGAGGTGATCATCCCCCTGTACTCAGCTCTGGTACGGCCGCACCTCGAGTACTGTGTTCAGTTTTGGGCCCCTCACTACAAGAAGGACATTGAGGCCCTGGAGCGTGTTCAGAGAAGGGCAACAAAACTGGTGAGGGGTCTGGAGCACAAGTCTTATGAGGAGCGGCTGAGGGAGCTGGGATTGTTTAGTCTGGAGAAGAGGAGGCTCAGAGGAGACCTTATTGCACTCTACCACTTCCTGAAGGGGGGTTGTGGTGAGGAGGGGGTAGGCCTCTTCTCCCTGATAAGTAATGACAGGACGAGAGGGAATGGCCACAAGTTGCGCCAGGGAAGATTTAGATTAGACCTCAGGAAGCATTTCTTTTCTGAAAGAGTGGTCAGGCACTGGAATGGCCTGCCTAGGGAGGTGGTTGAGGCACCATCCCTAGCGCTGTTCAAGAAGCGTTTAGATGAGGTGCTAAAGGACTTAATTTAGTAGTTGGGTAGAGATAGTGATAGGAGGATGGTTGGACTAGATGATCTTATAGGTCCTTTCCAACCTTATGAACTTATGAACTTATGAACTTACAATTCTGTGTTTCAATTGATGATCCTTTACCAGTTCTGAGGAAGTGTTTTCACTGTGGGTAGAGTTTTCTTTAGTTGGGGTGCCGTGTAGAAGACTTTGATTATATATACCTATCTTAGGCAAAATTCCCCTGGGCTGCAAATGAAGCTGCTGCAACATCAGAGCAGCTGTTGAGATCCTCTTTCAGTCACGCTCCTTTGTTGGTAGTGGTGACAGCTTCCAAGCTGCCTCAGATATCGTCCCACAATTTGAGTCAATGTCACATGTCCTATCCTTCTGTGTCCACTGGGCGGTGATGACCCAGGAGTTCTTGCCACCTCAAGAGCAAACCCAACATTAATGTGTTTTGGCTGAGGTTTGAAGGAAACTGGGAACCCTTCCTGAGCCTCTCTGCTGAGAGTGGTTATATGATGATTCTAGAGTAGAAGAGGAATGGAGGAAGTTGGACTTATCTGTTCATCTGTTAGCTAAGCTGTAGGCTGTACTCTGAGGTACAGGGAATTTGTTGACTCTTACAACTAGAGCAAAAGCTGAAGCTGTTATCACTAAAGAGGTGAACAGGGAAAACCATCACAAGACCTGGTCTCATAGTCACTCAAGATACTGGGATGAAAATACAGACTTTTCTGTGCAGCAGCTATGCAGAATCAGGCCCTGAAGAGCAATGGAGTTTAGTGCAACCCCATCTTTGCCAATTAAATATCTTCTGCTTCTAAATCAAAGGAAACTTCAATGCTAATTCTAAAATATTACTGGCATTTATCACAGTAATTACTTTAGCCATGTAAAACTCCAGAAGCCATAAACAGTGTTGATATTATAGATTAAATGCTCCCAAGGTACGTATTACCGATGTTACAAAACACACATGCAGACAAGGATATACTTCTCCAAACACAGTGTTTGTTGTGCTCGCACAAGACTGTTTGAGCACGGAGTGACCTCATCACGTTTCTGAAAATGACAGTTGTGCCTTGTTGAAGTCCATCCATCTTTATCAGTGGCTGTCTTGGAGGAGTAAAAGAAGTATACCTGGGCAAACACACTCACCAACTATAACATGAAAACATTCTTCATTGCAATTACGAGTTAATAACTTGAAAAGCTGGGAAAATTTTGTCTCAGGGATTTTGAATGTCCAGTCTTCTTTTTCCAAATTCTCTTAAGATCAGACCCCTCTGATCTCTTAAAGATATTTATGAGCACAGAATTCATAAGCAAAGTTTAAGAATGCCTAGTAATATGCCAGTTTAGGAAATGCTCATCTTAATCTATTGATGTGGATGTCTGCACCCAAAAGCAATGAGATTTGTCTGTGCAGGTAGGGAAAAGAGGAATCTTTATCAGATCCTCTTCTCTAGTATGGACAGGCTTGTGCAGACAGACACGGAAAGATGAATAGGGCAAGCATTTAGGAATATCAGAAACAAGCTAGAAAACAGTAAGACAGCAAACTGTAAGGTACTTGAAACCAGAAATTACGCACTGGCCAAGTTCATGCATGTAAAGTGTGACCATTAATGTAATCAGCTGATGTCAATGTTATCCATAATATGACTCACTGCAGACACTCCTGACTGGGAAATACATGCTCAACATCTGTGAACTTTAGTAAAGGGCATTGTCTTCAAAGAAGGTAATGAGATCTCTCTTCGGATTTGTAATTAGTCCCATGTGCTCCCTACAGACCTGGTAAATAATGGTGATAAAAAGCTTCTTGGACTTATGCTGTCTGTGTGTTTGTCTCTTTACAGGAGTAAGCTGTATAGATCCTGCAATCACAAGAGATGGTTAAGCTGTTGGAAACAGCAATATACATACATAGTGCTATGTACTGTGTAAAATGCACATTTATCACTCCATTGCTCTTTATTAATAGGAGGAAAGACACTAAAAAATAACTCAACCTCAAGACACAGAATGGAGATAAAGCTGTTTTATGGCATCTGAAAGCATGTGGAAAAATTGTTGCATAGCTGGAACTTATTTGGCACTGGGGAAACTATTTGTTGAACAGCTAGTAAAACTTCAGAAAAGGAAATACTTACCAGAAGACATCCAAACAAGTGCTGAGCTTTCTTCCCATGAAAATCATGGTCAGATAGTGAGCTTATAATCACTAGGAGCACAGGAAAAATTTGAGCACATATTCTCACTGTGAATGATGAAGACAACTATGGGAAACACAACATGCATGCAAGACCAAGAGAAGCCAGGATCGGGGGCAGAGCAGCTTGCTGAGAATATACTTCTTGAGCCCAGTGATTGGCACAGCTTGGGCAGAGTTGACAAAATGGTGAGTACATGCTTGCACTTAACCCAAGGAGAGATTTCATGGATTGTTAAATTCCATCCAGACACGTGTCTGCATAGTCTGGCACGTACTTAGTCAGCTTCTGTGATGCAGAGCTTCAAACAGATGTATGACTTCTTAAAATTATACATACTTTGCTGTGATAAACAGCATCTGATTTGCCCTCATTTGGAAGAATTTGCTTAATATGAGCAAATATTTTGTGTCCCATGGTCATAGCAGCACTGTCCTAAATACATGTAATAATAGTCTTCCGTATACTTATACAGAAAATAATCAGTCACTAAGAAATAGCAGACAATAAAATTTATCATTGCTGTGTGTGCTTGTTTTGTTGTGCTGCTGTTGTTTTGTTTTTGCTTTTTTATGTTCTTTTTTCCACTTACATTTTCCAGATGAAGAAATCACTTCAGAAACAGAAATAAAACTGCATATTCTACCCGATTAAAAACCTTTTACTTCATGTTGCATTTCACACAAGAGATAGGAGAGGCTTTTGATTTTTTCATTTGTTTCCAGAACGAGAGATATTGATACACGTTTTGCTCTGTTTCTGTTCACTGTAACTAAGAGTCTTCTGTGATCATCTTTTGCTAGTTTTTTAAGAACTTGTGGTCATTACAGAAGATAAATGACAGTCCTTGGAGCTCATGGCTGAAGTACACATTAATCACTGGTAAAAAATATTCAGCGCGCAATAAGATAATGGTGGCACCTATTTGAAAATGCAGAAAAATGCACATATCTGGAGCACAAAAGTGTCTCATCAATATCTTGGTGGGTAGAAAACTAACCTGTCAAGAGGAAAATATTGAGGGTATGGAGATATTTATGCATGCACAGCACTGATCATAATGATGTAGATACTGCAAATATATAACTAAGTTGTTTTTTTTTTTTTTTTCTCCATGCAACCTAGGAATGCTCCAAGAAATTTCAATAAGGAATTGCTCATTCTACATCTTTGACTGCCAGTGATACTACCTCTCCCCATTTTACTGTTTTTTATAAGTTAAGTAGGTGTTCTGGATTTGACCTTTTATTAACGTCTAAGTCCTTCATTCCTTGCAGAGCTGGGACTTGCAAGGAGAGAAGACCAGAGGATGGAGTCTGTATTGATGACTGCCATTGCCAGGGCAGTAGCAGCATCTGTGATGTGGAGATACAGTGACCTTATGCCTACAGTCCTTTCTGGCCTTCTCCTAGATGATGATCATAGAATCATTAAGGTTGAAAAAGATCACTAAGATCATCTGTTCCAACCATTGACCCATCTCCACCATGATGACTTCCAGGTGAGCAACTGGTGCCTTGTTACGGGGAAAATCACATTGCCTTCTCAGAAGAGGGCAATTTTGCCACCTTCTCAGCGTGGAGATTATCTAATTTTAGGGCTCCAGACCCAAGATTTTGTTAGTACCAGGCAATGCTGAATCTCAGTGTCAGACTCTGCACATGCCATGGCTGCTATGGTAGAGGAAGCAGCAGCCAGGAAAGGAGCATTTATTTCACCTCTGCTCCAGATCTATTTCTCCCATGACACTTAACTAAGTCAATTTAACTCACTCACCTGGAACAAAACAGATATATATTTTACACATATGTAACACAATCTTGTAAAGTAGCTTTATTTCCTGTTAGTGTTCTGGTTCAGAAAAATGCCCTCAGAGAACCAGGGTAAGTGAAGGCAAACAGCAGGAGCATAAGAAAGAGAATGGTGGAAAACAAATGATAGGGGGGAAAACAAGTGATGGGATGGACCACCCCTTCCCAAAGCACTGAACATTTACAGAAACTCATCTTTGAAAAGTGATTAAGACATTGAAACACTGGCACAGGTTGCCCAGAGAGGTGGTGGATGCTCCATCCCTCGAGGTGAGGATGGATGGGGCTCTGAGTGCCTGATTGAGCTGTAGGTGTCCAAGTTCATTGCAGGGGGGGTGGGCTGAATGGCCTTTAAAGATCTCGTCAAACTCAATTGATTCTATCTAGGTACAAGACAAGGAAACACTGCATGGAGCTGGGAGTGCCATCACGAGAGCAGGAAAGGCTTACATTTAGGCCACTCATGTCCTCATGTAAAATCAGATTATCAGGCTATTTTCCATTGCTTTTCTCATCAGTAGTTTCAAATTCTGTTGGAAGTGGGTGAAACTGGACAATATTATATTTGATAAATGTTACAGATACCGGAGGAAGCCACTTGTACTTGTTCTCTACCAGCTCATGGATGCCATATGAACTCCTTCAAGGCATTTCTACATAGAATGGTATAATCCAACATCAGTGTTGGAAGAGACCAATAAGATCACTTAGTCCAACCATCAACCCATCACCACCATGCCCAATGAACCCTGCAATGCTCTCTACCCCTCCCTGCAGCTGCTGAGTAATCTCTTAGATAAATACTCACTTTTAGTTCCATCCTGGCACTCTTTTGCAGGGGATGGTATGACATCACAGCCTGAAAGGTTATATTCTCCTTCTACAAGAACACCTGTGAGATGCAAAAGGAAAAATGTTCTGTAGGTCTGGGCATCAGTGTTTTCCTTATGTTGAGGCTGTTAACACTTTGAAATGTTGGCATTCTCAGCCTCCATAACTTCTAAAACCCTGATAAAATAAGGAGATATTTTGCAGAGAGGAAAACCCAGAGAAAATACCTGCCTTCTATGAAACCCTGCCATGTGCTGAGGGGGGATTGAAGGTTAGCTTAATTCTCTCAGCAAAACAGAAAGCTCTTTGGTACTTGTATGTTGAAAGAACAAATTGAACCTGCCCACCTTCTGACCTGTGCAGCTCTTGTTTAATGAAAAGCAGTCAAATCCAGCATGTAGCAACTTTATTATCAGAAAAGAGAGAGAAATCTGTTTAGCAACACTTTGTTTACTTCTAAAGTAACCTTGAATTGTCAGCTGGAATGGAATATGTTCCTGCTCTGTATCCACTTCACATTTCCTTTGCTTTCAAGGTTCAAATCCACACGGCCATGAAGCAAGAACAATAGTGTACTGCCGTGTACCTGGATAAGATATTTATAGGTGCACATGTAGAGCCAAAGACTGCACTGTATCATTATGTTTTCTAGACACAAAGCACACTTAGATGTTTTCAGCTTTCTTTAAAAAAATAAATTGAAAAGAAGACATTCAGCACCATAAAAAGCACAAAATCAGACTCACTCAATGGTAGCCTACTGAGTGCTACTTTTATGAATTCTGCTGCAGGAATAAACAAGAACAAAATTGCTGCTTTTCTAGCAGAGCAAGAAGAGATTTCAAGAAGTCAGTCCCCCACTAGCAAAAGTAATTACTTCACAGTTGATTATTAGAACAGGTTAGGAAAGGGTGCTCTCATTCACATTTCTGTTCTGTAGTAAGGCACAATCTAAGTCTGTGAATTTTCATACAAAATGGGGAACGTGAGGCAGATTCTCTCCTCACAATCTTGCATTTCGAGGCTTTTCCTTCCCACTGCTGAGGAATCTGCAGTGGAAAACAGTTTTGAAGCTGTTTTTGAATGAAAGCTTTTTATATTTGGGCCGTGTATCTGAAAGGCGAAGTTGGGCAAGTTTCTAAGAAAGTTATAGCAAACTCCTATAAACAGGAGTTTGCATTTTCTATCCATGTCCACCATGGGACAAACTATACTGTGCAAATAATAAGTTGTATCAGAGGAGGTTCAAGTTGGATATTAGGAAAATTTTCTTCTCAGAAGGTATGGTAGGGCAGTGGCACAGGCTGTCCAGGGAGGTGATAGAGTCACTGTCCCTGGAGGTGGTCAAAAACCTTGGGGATGTGGCACTGAGGGACATGGTCAGTGGTCATTATGAAGGTGGGTTGGGGTTGATCTTAAGAGATCTTTTCCAATCTTATTGATTCTATGATTTTATATTCTCCCTGAGTTCAGGAATTAACACAACAGCATCCAGATCCAGGTTGTTTCCTTTCCATTCACTCAGACAGCTTCTCACTCAATGTGCTCAACTTTCAGGATTCCCACTCCTCCCTGCTTAATTATCACTCAGCACTCAGTTCTTCATTAGAGTAGGTAGTGGCAGATGCTGACCACTGCTTGTGCATCCAATACCTCCCCTGCAATAACTCAGTCTCTGGGACATTTTTTACTAATAATTCCTCCTCTCAATTCCTCTCCCTTCTCCCAAAATATTGACAGCTTGAAAGCCCAGATTGCTTTAAAAAAAGTTAAGTGTGTGGGGCTGCTTCATTTTGAAGTTGGGAAAGCACCATCCTCCAAGTGACATTCACCGGGAACAAAGAGGATGAACTGAGGCACCACCAAAAATCATCTGGGCTGGAACTTGTTAATTCCCTGATCTCTGAGGTCTGCTTTGTCTCCCGTCTGGAGATACGAAGCACTACTGTGATAGCTGGCATATGAGGGAAGCTGTCAGCCAGGACATGAGCTGAGTCTGCTTCTGGGTGATGAGAACAGAGGCCTTGTCATGGCCTAATGCAATATTCATGTGTCTGGGAAACATGCATTTCCCTTGCGCTTGGGCACTGTGGATCAGGACTTGCTCTCCGTGGCTGAAATGCAAATCCAAAATAGCTTCTTTGATATCGTTGTTTATGGCTGTCTATGTGTATACAAATTTACACCAGTGTAAGAGTTGTTATGGACTCTGACTCTTCCTACCAACTCCTCCTACTGAAACCATTTGGAAGCTGTGGGCTCAGGAGATTAGCACTAGCAGACTCTAAGAATTGCTGTTAATGTGCCTATTTTAAGCTACAGTTGTACTAATAAATTCTGCCTTAAAAATAGCAATATACTTTTGTGTTCCACTGGTTTCTATATGAGATGCCATGTGTTTCCATGGATAAGTTGTTTTTTTTTTTTCCCTTTTTTTCTTCCCTAACTGCCAGGACTGGAAATTCAATCTCATGTCTGAGAGCAAAAGAATCCTATCTTTGTTTTCTCACACATCACTACCAGTAATAAAAAGCTGAAGATCAAAGTGTGCCCCTGGTCACATCTCTATGACCAATTTACCTGCAAGTGATGGGCCCTTCATAGGGATCCCATCCTGGGGGCCTGAGCAAGGGCTGAACCTGGGTTACTGTTTGTGTCGTGTCTTATTCCAAGAGAAAAGAATTATATAAGAATCAGTGGTACTGCATGTAATAATATTACATCTGTATTGTTGTGAAAGTCCTGATTTTACTTTCAAGGATGAGTCATGTACTTCAAGGTTCAAAGCACCTGAAGGACAAATGTCAAGGTCTGATGCTGCTGGCAAGAATGCTTCAGGTGTAGGGAGTAGAAGAAATTAAGTCTGAAGTCTGATTTTTAAAGCTGTGGCTTTAAATTCAAGGATTTTTTCTTGATCAGAGTCTGTGGTAAACACTCAATTGCTTACATGTTTCAGCAAAGAAAGAGCACTATGAATATTGTAGAGGATCCTGTACAAAATCAAGTTTTCTTGTTCAAAATAAATGAAAAGGACACCTCACTGTATGAACCCATCTCAGCAGAAGGATCATAAGGCTGACAAGAGAAGCTCTGCTCAGCACATTTCCTTGCAGATGCTCTGGGAGCCTCCCCTAGCCCAGACCTGCACTGTGGGCTGATTTCCCATACTTGTGGAGTGCCTGATGGCTGGGCTGGCCCTAGCTTGCCCTGCTCCCTCTTTGTGGTGCCCTGCTCCCTCTTTGTGGTGACTGCGAGGCCCCAGCAAACTGCCTGTACTCACTGACACTCATCCTGGGTCCTATTTGGCCTCACCACATATTTACTTCAGCACCCCCCTCCCTCCTCAGCCCATCCCATCCAGCTTGATTGAATGGCACAGCATGAGCTCAGAGCCAGCAGACAGATGCTGATATTGTCTCTCTCTCAGGCTGCAGCCACTTCTCATATCATTTTTCTAGCCCAAAGTTGACATCTCTTGCAGAAAACTGGCTGTTGCTGACCCCAGTTATATAGAATGCCTAAGAGACTGATGAGCACTTGATACAGGACATGCTCAAATTTAAGCATTTATTGAAAGTGGTCCTAGGGGGAGGCAGGGCTGTGCTTGCTATGCCCAGGCTTGCAGAGCAGGCTCGTGGTGTCTTTGGCTCTGATCTGCCCGAGCAGCAAGTGTGTGTTCAGAGATCTCTACAGCGTAGAGGAATGTCCTGCTGGCACCAAGGCTGTCCCCAGGCTTGAGTGTAAGATAGACCAAATTGGGAGATAATGGACTGAGTCTGACATACCTTTTCCCTGCACATATATGGGAACCATATGGCTCCAGACTCTTGTAGTGAGCCTTGATCTGAAGATGAATGTGTGTTAACATATGTTCTCTGGAGTAATTAAAAATATGATCATAAACATAGACTAACTCACTGAAGGTAGAATGTCTTACAAGGGGACACACCTCCAGCACCAGGGCCATGAGAGTAGGCACTGTAGAGAAAATAGAGGAAGCAACAATTGGAGAACTTTTTTTCCATATTCATGTGAGATGGGTTTTGGTGGAAGTCCATGTGTGGTTTTTCACTGCAAAGAGTGTATGGGGATGGATTTTGCTGAAGGCAATTACTAAAAATCGAAGTCAAGCCATTGCTAAAAAGTGACCTTCCATCTCTAGTCCAAAATTCAGATAAAAGGACAGCAATATGCTTTCACCATTGCAAGAAAGGCACAGGGAATAAAAGAGACTTGAAAGATTGAATTAAAACATTTTGGGGTGTTTGAATTAAAATGTTTTATGGTGCAGACAGGAATGGCTGAGGCAGCTCACTGAGCCTGGGAGACTCAGAGAAATCTCTGAGTCCTAAGACATTCTGGTTGCTGAGTTAGATCTGAATTTAAGTGATACCTGAGAATTTCTCCAAGAAGTTCCTGGAGATAGAGAAAAGGCCAGGGATTGAAATTTCATGCTTGTCTTAGGAGAGCTGTATTTCATGGACTATAACAGCAATATAGACATAGTATTTCCTAAGGATGTTCAAGTTGCCCAGCTGGGAAGCTCTGCAAAAGAAGAACATGATTACTGTTTCCCATCACTCCTGAGACAAAGAAATGACTGAGCATGAAAACACTAACAGAAGGAGAACTTTAGAGTGAATAACCTTCAGAAACAATCCAAGATGAAAAGCTGGAAGAGATCCCAACAACACAGTCCATTTAGGTGAATTAGTGTAACTTACTTTTGATGTGCCTTCTTCAAATGGATGCTTGTCTTCTGATCTATTGGGGGCACCTTGCTAATTTTTAAGGTCTTTTCTTTGGATTAGAATTAGGTGTACTCTATATGGACACGTTGGACAGCTGTGCCCCCACTGATCTGCTGCACCGTACTTGCTGTTATTCTGCCTCCTGCTCCAAGCCTGGATCATGTTAATCTAACTGATTTAGTGTCTACACTGGCAGACACATTCACCAGGAGACAGTAGAATATGTTTTTTTCTCCCATAAATTTCTTACTTATCATTCAGTGATACCAACCCAGCTGTGGTAATATACTGACTTGTGTAAAGGATGACATGAACATTCTATGGCCCTACTGACACTGCATAAGAAGTTCCTCAGCTGAAGAAGCTGCAAAGAGGTGACTGTGAACTTTTCTATACACTTGAGTTGTGCCTGACAGATCCTTACTGCAGGAAGAAAACTCTTAGGGAATCTCACTGAAAACCTTGAGAGAGCAGCTCTGGGGTGAATCTTGTGGCCATGGAATGCAGCATGACCTGTCACCACAACAAAATGAGGAAGGACTTAACATTTCATCCATGAACATGAGTGGCATGGACAATTTCAGGCAGAAATAGCAGTGGAGCTAAGAAGAGTAACCCAGACCATTTGGCAGTGTGGGAGAAGACAGCTTGCCTGCCTCCAGAGAGCAATAAAAGCCAATACAAATAATCTGTGAGTCCTGGCCAGCTCCCCCAGGCATATTTGTTCCCTTCCTTCAGCAATATTTATTTTTAAATTGTGCTGTGGTATATTCTGCTGGACGCTGTGGTGGTGTATCATGTCTGTTCAACCTGGAAAGAAATAAAAAAATAATTTTTGCCTTCAATTTTTTTGGGAGCAATAAGTCAGATCCATCTGAATCCTTGAGAACTTGAAATTCCAGCAGTCAATAAAATAGCACTGTAAAAAGCAAAGAATCATGTTTTACATTAGAGAATATATTTTAAGAGACTGAACTATGAAAATCTAACCTGAACTCCACTGGAGTTATTGGCAAATCTGGTAATACCAAGTGGAGAAAGTTTTCACCTCAAGAAATACAATGTTAATAAGCATAGGGGAATTTTTAAGGATTCAGGATGAAAATTTACAGTCATTGCTCATGAATATTTTAGAACATATTCCTTAAGTGGTTAAAGGCTCCTCTTGCTTCTGGCTGAGAAATTCTAGACAAGGTATGTTGACTTGTCAGAATTAATGTGACATTAAACAGAAAAAAGAGGAAGAAGCAAACTAGATTGCATCAAAAACGAACAAGCAAATTAAAATGAAAACAAAGAAAAAGAACCCCAAATTGAAAATCTATTCAGCTGAATTAAAGGTTTCTAAGAGTGATCTCTCATCAGAACCACCCACCACAACTTTTTGATTGTCATGCTTCAGCTTCCAGCAGAAAGAATGTGCAGCAGCATTACTGGCTCTAAAGTCTGCAATAGGTAGAGAGGGCTGATTACTTAAATGAAATCTTTGGTTACGGAGGATGATCTGTAATAAAGGACTGACTACTGATAATCTCCCAAACTTTTGATTTAGAAACATGCCACAGAGAAAGGATAGCTCATGAAAGGTATTTTTGAAGTTTTATTTTCCCAACATATTGGGGGTCAAAAGGCAAGCAGAATAAAAGGGAAAAAAAAATGATGTAAGTAATTTATTGCAAATAGTTTTCTTAGTGAATGATGAAGCAGAATAACAGAAGAGACTTAGATCTTCTGCCATCTAGGTCATGATATATTACTGTCCACAGGTCTTTTCCCATTCTTCACCCATTCACATCTACATAAAATGCCTTGAAAATAAATGAGTAATAATCCAAGTCCTTATGTCCAGGCACTGTCAAATGGATGGAGAAAAAAATCTGACAAAAGTAAATGTGAAATCCACACTGCTATGTAAGCAGCAGAGCATAATTTGCATAAATATTGTTTGCAAAGAGCAATTAGCACTTCATTTACATTCAGTGAAGTAGCAATTTGCACATTTTCAGGAAACAATTTCTTTACCCATATGCGCAAATTTTGTACACTGCAATTGACATGCTAATAAAAAGATGCTAATAGACCAATTTTTTTACTTTATATCACAGTGTACTGAAATATTGATTCACTCTGCTGAAATATTGATTTGGTAGGCCATTTGTAAAACCAGAAAAATGCAGATTTGAATTTTTAAAACTTATTCTTTTTTTAAATATCAAAATTAATTTCAGATGTCTGCAGTTTTCATCTTCCTTAAGTGGTATTTTAATGGGTATTTTTGTCAGAGGAATATAATAAACATTATTAAAAAACATTAGCAAACTCTATCTCTTAATCTGCAATAATAATGAGTATATTTGCATATCACAGTATAAAAATAATACAGTCTATTTTCTAGTGTCAATACAGAACTAAATTTCCCATTAAACGTTAATAAAAAATATTTCACATTTATACAGCATGTTTATATAGCATGCAGAAACTTCCTAACTAAGAGAAAAAACAATTACACTTCTTGGGGTGTACAGAGCACATATTTAAATGAAGTATTGGAATCCTGTCAGGAAAAGAATAGCCCCACATGGAAAGGAGTCCTTTGCTTCATGAGCATCACAACTAGCATGTCGTCAGTCCCCAGGTGTGGATTAGATATTGCCAAGGGAAATACACAGGGAAATTAAGGGTAGAGTTCACCAAATACAGTCAGTGAACATTCAGCCTTTCAATGCAGCCTGAAGCCCACACAATAGGACAAGAATTAATGGTCTATAAGTTATGCTAAGGGAGATTCAGGTTGGATATTAGGAAATATTTCTATTCAGAGATGGTAATGCATTGGTAATGCACAGGCTGCCCAGAGAGTGGCAGTCACCATCCCTGAAGGTGTTCAAGAACTGTGGAGCTGTGGCACTGAGGAACGTGGTTTCTGGGTATGGTGAGGATGGGTTGGGGTTGGAGTGGGTGACCTTAGAGGTCTTTTCCAACCTTAATGATTCCATGATTCTTTAAATTATGATGGTTTTCATGCCAAATGATGGACATACATTCTACTGCCAAGCAGATAAGGCACTGTCATTGCTCTGAAAGCCATATCCAAATGCACCCTAGCTTTGAAATACTGCATTATCTTAGCAGCAGACTTTCAAATGAAAATGTTAGCTTATTTCCTCTTAGTAGCAATCAAATAGTTCTGTATGTTACTGTCTGTATAAATACAGTGTTAGTAGGACATACAAATATCCTAAAGACACTTCTGAAAATCTTGCTCATTTGTAGTAAAAGGCATTATTTGACATTTTTGATCAATCATGAGAAAGATGAATGCCAGACAGGACAAGAAGCAGGAAAAATCTCACCATGCTTATTAAAGTAGTTGTTACAATAATGAGCTTGTATTCCACATCTTTTCATCTCTGACACAAGATAAGATATCACTATAGTTGCACTCAGGAGTGTGACATTCACACGTATTTTGATGTCTCGTTATTGATGTTGTTGTGTTTTTACTTTACAAATCAAAATTTGTATTTCATCTCCTATGTCATTCATTCAAAGCTCTGCTTTGATCACTATGAAATGCATGTGTCTTTGGCACAAGGTGAGACCTCTGTGTTTGAACCTACAGAGTAGTTAATTTTGAGCTCACATTGGAAGCTCTGAATTGCTAATCTTAAACTGAACCAATTTTTATTTAACATTTTTATAATTATAATAATAATAATTATTATTATTTTAATAGTAGCCTTCAAAAGCTTTGGAGACCTTAGAAATTATGCCTCATGGTACAGCTGTACCTCAGCTATTCAGTAACTTCTGAGGACCTTGGGATTTACTCAAGCAGTGGATGCTTACGCATTGCATATACTGTCACCACTGCACAGCTTTAAATAATAGAGTCATCGAATCATTAAGGTTGGAAAAGACTGCTAAAAT